>NC_040081.1:18132582-20632582 GCF_003369695.1 Bos indicus x Bos taurus | reverse complement strand
TCCCCAGTCCTTTATCACACAGGCATATGAGAACCTCTCTCTCCTGGCCAGAGTCCACCAGATCAGTGATTTTACTTGCTTTGCAGCATCCTGTTGACCAGTTTCAGCTTCCTCTTCAAAGTTGCTGCATGTCGTCCACGTTGGTACTCCCTCCCATCTCCCCCAGGGGACGTGGGGAGGGACAGTAGGGCAGCAGACAGCCTTTTATGCTGTACTTTATATTCCCGCTCGCATTCTTTTATACTGCTCTCTGCTTTACTCCCTTTTATCCTGCTCTTGATTCATTCATTTATCAAACATTTATCAAGTGTCTAGGTACTAGGCTGGACACTAGTGATGCAAAGTTGACAAAGGCACAGTCACGCCCTGAAGGGTATTTACAGTCCTGTGGGAGAAACAGATGCGAGCAGATTCTCACAACACAATTAAATAAGTGGTAACAGGAGGGTTTCTGTGGTGCTCCGGGAGCACAAATGATGAGGCAATTAACTCTTCTAGGACAGACAGAGAAAGTTTCACAGAGCTATCTGAGCATCTTTTAAAAAGATGATTACCATATGTGAAACACATTGCCAGTCCAGGTTCGATGCATGAGACAGGGTGCTCAGGGCTGGTGCACTGGGATGACCCTGAGGGACGGGCTGGGGAGAGAGGTGGGAGGAAGGGTCAAGATGGGGAACACATGTACACCCATGGCTGATTCATGTCAATCATGTTAATTCAATTAGCCATAATTTAATTTTTTGTATGGCAAAACCCACTACAATATTGTAAAGTAATTAGCCTCCAATTAAAATAAATCAATTAATTTTTTTAATAAATAAAGATGATTAAAGGGCCACCAGTCCATGAGATGGCAGTGAGGATGAGGAAGGAAGAGAGAAAGAAAAAGAGAGTCTACAGACCAAGAGTCTGGGTTAGGGGGCACAGGGAGGGGCATGGATTCCAGCAGAGAAAGCCAGGTTGTTAGCTTAGCTGCAAGATTTTAAGGGGAGGCTTAGGGGAAAAAAGAACAAAATAATATTCAGGGAAAAAGTAAATTATTTTTTTCAAAGATACTTTGCATAAAGAAAAATACTTTTCCACAAATGCGTTAAGATTGCTTAAGGCAAGAGTGTATGCATTCCCTATAATTCTTACTGAACAGATGAAATCTTTGAGATTCATGTCATACTTGATAGAGATGTTGCAGTAAACAAAATCATCAAGGCACCTTTAAGCATCATCGACGGAAGAAGGTTTAGTTTCATTTGAAGTGATCACACTTTCTCTTGCCTTTCATCCACCTTCTCCTGGGGTTCGGTTCACTGCCTTCACCTCTCCTTGTAAGAGGGTCCTTGCAGTGGGAAGCAAAGACTCAGGCTACAGCAACCCAGTGTCTGCATTTATATCTCCAATGCCCTTATATCCATTCCCAGGCTGGGAAAATATTAAAATAAAAAAACTCTTACCTCCTCTTCTGCCTCAACAAAAAAATAATATTAGAGCATAGTCAGTTGAACCCAGTGAAGGCCACCAGCAAAAATGCAACTTTTGACTTCAGCTTTAACTCACCATCCCAAGACCAGTGGGTTACACAGGAGTCACTGTTGGGAAAAAGCTTCTCTCAAGAGTTATTAGGAACATAACCATATTTTAAGATAAAGTAGGAAAAAATGTTCTGGGAGTGTATAAGCACAGGAGGAGTGTGTTAACTAAGATGAAAAATGGACAAAACAAATACATTTTGACAACTCTACCAGGTTCCTTCCTTGACCCAGCTCTTACAATATACACATTTCCTAAGAGTTTCTATCATTTCCTCATTCCTGAAGGAATGAATCTAGACTTTTCCTTAAGCCACTAAAACTCTTCAGAATACCTTGGTAAGTCAGGCCAGAGAAGTAGAAGAAGAAATGCAAATGCAGAATACACTTGTTTGTGATTTTCTCATAAATATCAAAAGTCAAACACTCGAATACTATTTAGGGCCAACTTTACTGGGAAAGACCCTGATGCTGGGAAAGACTGAGGCAGGAAGAGAAGGGGGTGTCAGAGAATGAGATGGTTATATGGCATCACCGACTCAATGGATCTGAGCAAACCCTGGGAGACAGTGAAGAACAGGGAGGTTTGGTGTGAGGCAGTCCATGGCGCCACAAAGAGTTAGACACGACTTAGTGACTGAACAACAACTACTGCGGGTGTCCTGTGTGGGTTTGGTTAGTTGGGGTTTGTTTTGTGAAGACGGGTGTCAGCAATGTTGCTGCTGCTGCTGCTGCTAAGTCGCTTCAATCGTGTCCGACTTTGTGAGATCCCATAGACGGCAGCCCACCAGGCTCCCCCATCCCTGGGATTCTCCAGGCAAGAACACTGGAGTGGGTTGCCATTTCCTTCTCCAATGCATGAAAGTGAAAAGTGAAAGTGAAGTCGCTCAGTCGTGTCTGACTCTTAGCGACCCCATGGACTGCAGCCTACCAGGCTCCTCCGTCCATGGGATTTTCCAGGCAAGAGTACTGGAATGGGTTGCCATTGCCTTCTCCGTCAGCAATGTTAGTGTTTATTAAAAATGTGTCAACCTAACACAACATTATACATCAACTATACATCAATATCAGAGAAGTCAATGGCACCCCACTCCAGTACTCTTGCCTGGAAAATCCCATGGATGGAGGAGCCTGGTAGGCTACAGTCCATGGGGTCGTGAAGAGTCGGACACGACTGAGAGACTTCACTTTCACTTTTCACTTTCATGCATTGGAGAAGGAAATGGCAACCCACTCCAGTGCTCTTGCCTGGAGAATCCCAGGGATGAGGGAGCCTGGTGGGCTGCCATCTATGGGGTCGCACAGAGTTGGACACGACTGAAGCAACTTAGCAGAAGCAGCAGCATACATCAATATAAAATAAAAAATTTTTTAAAAAGATGAAATGTGTCTGTTTCCAGATACAGTCTAGGCTATGGACATACAGGGACATCTCCTTGTTCTGTGGATTTTTTTTTTAATTGAGGTATAATTGACATGTAACATTGTATTAAAAGTGTACAACAGTGATTTGATATTCATACATATTGCAAAATGATCATTGTAATAAATTCTAATTAACATCTAGTTAACATACGTTATAGGCCATGCACACACTACATCTTCCTGTCCTGTGGCATTTTATTCTAACATCTACTTTGAGATAGTCACCAATTTTAAAAATTTGAAAGAGTTAGAACAGAAAAGTGCCAAAGATTATCATCTAATGAGCAAAATCCTTCACTTCTATGTTGAAATGGAAATTAAGAGAGGTTGAACTATTTGGTTACCTTAACTTAGTATCTCATATCAAGGAACAGTAAATGATTTAATGTCAATGCTGTGTGAATTACAATAATTTCAGTACATTTAGAAAGAGGAGGAGAGGACATTTTAATTACTGTGAAACTACTCATAATCACAGAATAAATATTTTCTTACTATTTTGTAAATAACACTGAACTCTTTTTATCTCCATCAGCCCCAACCAATGTGGTACCATTTTTGCATTGCAGACCAGTCAGGCTGAGGAGCATTAAATTTAATTTGTGCAAAAGTTGAAGGTGGGAAAGCGTGAAATTAACTTGACGCATTTTTATGGCATTTTCTATCTTCTAGCTTCTCTCAGCCTTTCCAATCCAGAATGATTTGATTGGCTGTGTCATGATTTCCCCATCCCCGGAGCTTCCCTCTCCTCTATGTTCAGTGAGATTTGAGGGAGTCTGTGTAGCTTATTCTTCCTTAGTCTACAGGCAACCCAGCTGAGAAATGCTGATTTATTTGGCTTGATATTTACCTTGGCAGAGCTTCAGTCTGTGCTCAAGGTCCACTCATCTTGGTGACTCATCTCTTGCAGGAGTATGTGTGTGTGAAAACAGCCAAAGATGAGTCAACTCATTCAAAAAATCATTCAGCATGGCCTAGTTTGCAAAGATTTTGAAAGAAAACTAAACCTTTTATAAGGCTATATAGTACACAGTAACTTATCAGCAATTGGTTGCTCATATAACACCTATAAACTCACAAGTTTATTATAGACACACCTCAACCAATGGGGTTAAAGCTGCGATATTCCATATTGTATCAAAAAATGAAGCACTTCTATATGATCCTAAAAACACACAGAATAAGAACTAATTGAAGACAATTGTGTTTAGGAAGAAAGAGGCAGATGGAAATGAGACTGTGGGTTGCCTACTGTAGATTTCATTTAGTGGCTAATTGTTAGGTTATACAAGAAATTTCTGCAGTATAAGCACTCCTCTCATTATTGAAAATCTAGGAAGATCTTTTATCAATCCTGTTCATCTCCCAACAGGAACATTCACATAGTTCATATTATTCAAGTTAACATAGTTGTGCGGAGATTTTGAAGTTTTGTCAGGAGAGTTTGCAAAGGAATGTATTTGCAAATTACAAATGAAGATAGGATATTACAAACAAAAATGAAATGTATAAATACCACAATTGCAAATTCAACCTTACACCATTGTGTACTTATTATTTTAAAAGCACATGTATACCTGTGATAGATTCATTTTGATATTTGGCAAAACTAATACAATTATGTAAAGTTTAAAAATAAAATAAAATTTAAAAAAAAAAGTAATGATCAAAGCATATCTTGTGCATATTTATAGATATAACCGTGTAGTAATTTTTAAAGGTGCCTATTTAAAATTTTTTCTGCTCATGAGCTGAAGCAATGTGTCTTTTCCAGGGCTGGCCCATCATCCTTAACAGAACCTTTTCTAAATAATTTAATCTCTTTTTTCAAGAGAAAGCAGGTATTTCTCACCCTAGACAGGACGTGTACTTCTTTTGACAATATCTAACACAAAATTTGATCATCTGCATTAATTCCATCTGCTACACATGAATATTTCCATGGGTGGTAGGCTCTGATGGTGCAGTTTTTTACGAAGCACCATGCATTTATATTTGGCGAATATAAACACAAAAATGCATATTGACTCATACCTTGATTCTACCAGATATAAACAAAAGTCTTCCTATTTCTGAAAGAAATATAGAAAGAAATAATTCACAGGCTTTCACAGAAAGTTTAAAGGGACAAATAATAAACCTATAGTTTAGTAAAATACAATCAGCTTTTCTTTAATTTTGAATCAATAAAAACACTGAAGAAATGGAGAGGAAAAGTAAGAGAGAGAGAGAACCTTTTTGGTGTTGGGAAAGAAGGCATAGAGGTATTTGTCCTTTCCAAAAATGATTTAACACTTACAGAAACTCATAAGATAGGGATTCATCCTCATTGCACAGATGATAAAACTGAAGATCTGAGGAACTGTTACTTGATGAAGGTTATACAAATAGAATTAAGAACTTAATTCTTGTTAAGTTTAATTAATGTTAATTCAGAGAAGACTATGTCTGTGATAAATTCTGAAGAAAGAATTAAGCCTATTTTATGAACAGGTGAACGTTGGAGAAAGAATATGGTAGATAAAGGGTGAGTAATCCTAATAACAGCTATCACGTAAAGCATTTACTGTGTGTTAGATATTTAATGTACAAGTACATAAGTATCAAGTTAACATAACTTATACAGTTCTCACAACAATAGAATGAAGCAGGTGATATGGCATTCATCATAGAGAAGACAAAACGGAGCCAAGGAAAGTTTTAAGTAGCCCACCAAATGTCTGACATGTTAGAGCCTGGTTTGAAACTAAGTCCAAAGCATCTCTAAAGTCTCGGTTCTTTCCAGTCATAGGATCACTGGCGCAGCTGAATCAGAGTGGAGGAGGAGGAAGAAAATGGTGGGACTGAGCCTGGTCAGTTGAACAGGCCTAGGTCACAAAAAGCTGTGCAAGCCAAATGATGACTGTTTACACCTTATCCTTGGTTGACAAGAAGTCTTTGAAAGATACCGAGGAAATGACATGACCATATTGGAGCTTTAAGGTCATTCTGGGTAAGGTGTGAATTGTAGAGACTCACTTAATTTGGGAAGCAGAGAGACCAGTTAGTAGTGAAATAACCCAAAGCAGTGTATAATGCCCGTTCAGTTAAGTAACCATGGAATTGAAGTAGACAAGGATGATTCTAGATCCATCAAAAAGGTGAAAATGACAAGATATAGAGACCAATAGATTTCTTTGCTAATAACAGAGTAATGATTCTCCCAGGTCCCTGATTAGGTTACTTAGTAAATCAAACACTTGCTAGAAACTAACTCTACAGTCATGGGGAAGCAAATAAACAACATCTAACAAAGATCCAGTTATCAGGCTAGGTTTAAAATTCATGGAAAAGTTTTGTTGCTGTTAAGATTAGAAAAATGTTACCGTTAGAATAAATTTGGAGAGCACATGAAAAAACAATTTGGATTTTAAACTATGAGATGGGTGATTTCTGTATTAGAAAGCATTTTGTTTGTTTTCATGTTTGATTTGCTTGTCCTACATTCCTAAAATGTAAACTCCCTGAGGGCAGGAATTTCATAATTCTTGTTGGCACTCTAAACCCTGCACATAGAATAGTCTCTGGTATAGTAAGCATTCAATAAATCTGTATGCATTCATGACAGCCCAGTGTATAAGATTGAGATCTTGATTATAGAAACCCTCATAGAGTCTTCTACTAAGTATTCATGCAATATTTTTACTCTCTCCCCTGCGAAATCAATGAAATTGGGGTCATTTTTTACATTCTGAGAGGACAGAAGTCAGAAATGTAATGACAAAGGTCCCTGAAATCTGACTCTACCTTCTTCCTCCAAATAATGAGCACCAAATTAATTTTCAGATTGAACACTCTTAAAATTCCCTAGAAAATCAATAATACAAAGTGATAAGACTAAGGTTATATGATTTATTTATCCATTGATTTTCCTTTTACTATTTCTTGCAAGAGATATTAAGGCCAGTGATGATTACCTCATCTCTTACTCCTTCCCCTAAATATTATTCTCCTCATTGCTGCATTTAACCTTGAGGACCACCCAGTGTTGCTTGGATTTTAAATACAATCAGCTTTAATGGGGGAGAAATCAGGGTAAAGATAAGACCAAAAACTGTGAGTCTAGGACTTGCCTGTGAGGAAGAAGAGTCAGTGTACAGGAACCAGCTCAGAGACAGAAAATCCAAGTGAGGTTATTAACTCAAGGTTAGAACAGCATAAAGAGAATCAGAAGTTGGTTCAGAGGCAAGAAGTGCAAAAGAGAAGCATATCTTGGAAGGAAAGAGAGGATTACATTCATCTGGCTCAGAGCCTCACCTTTTCTTTTACTCTGATCCATTTCCACAAGAAAATTCTAGAAACGCCTTTCATTCTGAACATGCTCTTTCTCTTTTTTATTTTGTCTCCAGATTTGCCTTATTCTGTGCCTGATCTTTGATGGTCTTCTAAGGGTTCTTCCCAACCCCTTCCGGACACACCCATACCCCTGGAAAATTTTACACTCTTTTAACAATTTGAGGTATTCTCACAATGTTAATTATAGTAAAGTGTCTTTTTCTCTCTGTGCTGATCTTTTCTTGAACCCCTATTTCATAGTATTAACTGCATATAGAACATTTCCAGTTGCAACATTTAAAATTCAAAAAATATATTTTCCATCTATATTTTTAACTGTATTCTCATCATTACTTCCAACATCACCTTGGGTTCAAATAACTGCAATGCATTCTCATCTGGAAATTCTTCCTTCAATCTCTTTCACATCAAATCCAACTTATACCTAACTTCAAATTAAAGAGAACTCATATTTAACTTTATCATATTATTCCTCTGACTTAAAAGGAAAAAGTTCAATTAGCTTTCCATCCTAATGAAGTTTCTTAACCTATCTTGTATGGGAATTCTAGTTTTTTTTTTTTTTTTTTTTTTTTTGAGATTTCAAAACCACTAAGGACTGTATCATCATTAGACCCTGTTAATGATGTCCTGCAATTTGAGGTCCCATCCTGATTCTCCATCCTCATCACCCAGCAAGAAGTCCACAGGCCAGGACAGTTACCCATGAAGAGCTTTTCATTCCTTAACTTGAACTACACTCCAGGTACCTGTGACCTTGATAATTCCTTCACAGATAGCCCAGAGTCTGCTTCTGGGGCTTGAGTGGGCGTCCTTCCTGACTCTGGCCTCCTGGTGGAGCCAGGAGACAAATTTGTACAGGTCTAGGTCCAGGTAAAAGGTGTTTACAAAGGGGGAAGCTAAAGTTGGAACATGTATGTCCAAGTGTCCCAGACTTCTCAGTGAGGGATGGAGCTACGGGTAGGGAGAAAAAGGGTATGAGCGATAGGCCCACTATTCTCCTGTGCTGAGCTAAAACTCTAAGGATGTTGTAGTAGTGCTCAATTGCTGCATAAACCAATTACTACTAACTTACCAACTTAAAATATGAATTTATTATCTCACAGTTTTTTGCTCAGAAGTCCCAGTAGGCCTGCATGGGTTTTCTGTGGAGGGTCTCATAAGGCCACAGCTATGGTGTTGGCTGGCTAGGGTCTTACCGAGGATTTGGGAAAGGATATGCTTTCAAGCTCACTTAGGTTTGAGCAGAAATCAATTTCCCATGATTGTGGGACTTAAGCCCCCATTCCCCATTCCCTTCTGACTGTCATTCAGGGGCCATTCTCTCAGCTCTTTATGGCCCCCAGCATGCCTCTTCACATGGCCCCTCTATCTTCAGACCAGCAACAGTTCATGGAGTTTCCATCTGTCTGACTTCCTCTTCAGCCAGCAGAGAAAGTTCCATGTCTTTCTCTTGGATCATGGGATTACTTTGGCTCATCAAGAAAATCTAGCACAATAGCCCTATTTTAAGGTCATCTGTGCCCTACAAACTTACCTGATAAGTGATGTCTCATTGTATTTACAGGTTCTGAGGATTAGGGCCAGGCATGTTAGTACTCCAGCTGCTGTGGCAAAGTACCACAGACTGGGGACTTAAACAATAGAAACGTATTTTCTCACAGTTTTCTCTGGAGGCTGAAAGTCTGAGGTCAGTGTGTCAGAAGAGTGGGTTTCTTTGAAGGCTTCTCTCATCGACTTGGAGATGACCACCCTGGCCCTGTGTAATCTTCTGCTTGTACATGTCTGGGTCCTAATGGCCTCTTCTTACAAGAATGCCAATCATATTGGATTAGGGCCTCTTGAAAGACCTCATTTTGACTTAATTCTCTCTTTACAGTCACCATCTCCAAGTACAGTTACATTCTGAAATACTGGGAGTCAAGTCTTCAAGATAGGAATTTTAAGAGGACACAACTCAGCTCATCACAGGGACTGCTTTTAGAATCTGCCGACTGCAAGAATTCAAAATGGGAACCTGGCCTTGAAGGTTTCTGTGACTGCATATTTGTCAGTGCAGGAGGACAGAACACATTCTGTTTAACAGTTTTCCCACTTTACTATTTTTAAGTATTTTGATATATGGTTTGTAGGTCTTCAGTTGTATTTCTGCTCCACTTCTTCAGATCTGGTGGATGTGCCTGGACAGAGAGGTGAGGAATCCGAGAGGAAATGAACAGAGCTGGAGGCTATCTTTCAACGAAAAGCAAAGGTGGCGGTAGCAGCCACGCTGGTGTCTCTGAGGGGAAATCTAAGTACCTACTGGTACAGCTAAGTCTATGATTGGGGAATAAAGTCTATTTTCTTTAACCTGTCCTTTCAAAGCATACATATGGTCAATCAGGCAGTCCTTACTCATTGTTGTAAGATGGAATACTATGCTCAGCTTCCTTCACCTCCCCAGCTCCCACTCCCACACACTCTGACTGCTGTGCTCCTTCCTGCATAACCCCAGACTGTCCACCTGACTTAGTCCATTCAGGCTGATAGAATGGGTGGCTGAAAACCCACCAAGACTAGGTGACTTATCAACCACAAAACTTTATTTCTCAAAGTTATAGAGACTCAAAAGTCCAAAATCCAGGTGCTGGCTGATTCAGTGCTTGGTGAGGGCCTGTTTTCTAGACAATAAATGGCTGTCTTTTCTGTGTCACACCTAGCAAAAGAGGCCAGGGAGTGCTCTGGGATCTTTTATATAGGTACCAATTGCATTCATGAAGGCTGTATCTTACAAAGTCTCCACCACCTAGTACCATCACATTGGAAATTAGGTTTCAACGTGCATTTAGAAGATACAAACAATTCAAAGATGACACCAACCTCCTGTTAAAAAACTACTTCCTTAACTACTTTCAACTTCCAAGGCATGTTCTTGACTTTCTCAGTCATTTGGAATTTAGCGTTTATAATTTTGTACAACCTTTAAAAATTTTTAATGTCATAAACAAAATACAGTATATCTTCTAGATTGTGATCTTGTTGAGTTCAAGTACCATGGCTAACATACCTCCCCCAGTGTAGAGGGAATATACCTAACTTGGTAAATGCTCAGAGGAAATGAATTGAGTTTATTTTCCTAGTGTTTGTTTCTTATCGATACAACATGAAAAATAATTTGGTGTTAAAATAAGTTTGGACAGGTTTTATAAGGTTACAACATGTTTCTTAAAGACATCTCAGAGTCTTTAATATACCATTGTATATGGTTAATATCTAAGAGAACAGTCACAAAGACTTTACCAAATTTATTGACCTTTTATTTCAAGAGTGTGTTACGCAACTAGTGTTCCTAAATATATACTTTTTAAAAGGCTGGCTTAAGAATTAGTCCTCACCCAGCTCTCTTTTTAAATACATAGTATTATTTATATGCAGCATATAAAAGAATTCCAAATATCTATATGTATTCAAAAATCTTTATCCTGATATCCCTACTCTAACTATGGGCAATTGTTCATACTATATGAAAACTCCTATCTGATATGAAAATTTCTGGCTCATAAGGTCTTCAGGGATAAAAGTTCAGGTCTTTTCCATAAAGTTTAGTGATGGACTGAACTCCATGTCCTTTGAGGAAAGATCCAGAGTAAGCAGCTTTATATCAAAATATAAAATATCAAGATTCCAGTTATTAAGTGGAATGTGTTTTTTAAAAAAGGAGAATATAGTGCCTCTGGAGGGCACTTAACATTTCATTACTGTGAGTGGCTTTGACATCCATGAGGTTTAAGTTATCAGGCTCTCTTAGATTGTAAGCACTGTTCAGATGGACACAGTGGCTTTCTTAAGTTCTACAGAGTTTAAGAGTATATTTTTCTGAAAATGTTGATGACAGTAATGACGGTTTTCCCTTACAGAGTTGCTGTGAAAATTAGTAACAGATACTCTAATAAATACTTTGAGCTCCTTTGGGCAAAACCCAATAAAAATTACTTTCATGTCATAATGCTCTTGTCTATATATCTAGACCTACCTGTATATCTGTCGTCGTTGTTCAGTCACTAAGTTGTATCCAACTCTGCAACCCTGTGGACTGAGTTGGATACATGCCAGGCTTCCCTTTCCTCCACTATCTCATGGAGTTTGCTCAAATTCATGTCCATTGAGTCAGTGGTGCTATCTAACCATTTCATTCTCTGCTGTCCTCTTCTTTTGCTTTCACTCTTTCCCAGCATCAGGGTCTCTCTCAATGATTCAGCTCTTTGCATCAGGTGGCCAAAGTATTGGAGCTTCAGCACCCGTCCTTCCAACGAATATTCACAGTTGATTTTCTTTAGGATTGACTGGTTGACTTCCTTACTGTCCAAGGGACTCTCAAGAGTCTTCAACACCACAGTTTGAAAACATCAGTTCTTCAGCACGCAGCCTTCTTTATGGTTGGACTCTCTCGTCCATACATGACTACAGGAACAACCATAACTTTGACTATATGGTCCTTTGTCAGCAAAGTGATGGTCCTTTGTCACTTTGGAATATGCTGTCTAGGTTTTTCACTTGTACCTTAGAGGATCTTAAAATACAGACGGAGCCATTAACCTCTTTCAAACGCAGATGGATGAAGTTTAGGCTCAGCATGAGTGTCTGAGTATTGAGAAGCTGGGTCGAGTGGGTAAACCCTTGAGTACATACTCCTGATTTTCATTGTTTACAAATATCAACATGATCAAAGTTTTAGGATGTAATTTCTAGAGTCAAAGAGAACTGACAGTCCCCAAACCATTCCCCTATTATCTTAGCTGATCTACAGGGAACTATGTTGTGGAAAACTTTATCTAATTTGTAATAATGCTGTGAAACTGAATTTTCCATTAGTACTCTCATATATTGTATTTTCCTCAAATACTTTCACTCTCTTTTCTAATTGAGTTTCTCGCTTTTGAAGCCAGAGTTTCTTTTATCAATACCGTTATTAGCATTTGCATTCCTATTTTTAACTCCCATTTCAAGGCATGCCTTGAAAACATTTTGTTGAAAGCAGTTATTTGCCATATTTTGCGAATTGTAGTTCAGCAAAATTGAAAAATACCTCTACTGCATTAGTAACATAAGAACAAAAATATATTTTATCACTTTGAGTATGTAAACACACAGAGAACAGAAAATCAAATAATAGAACTAAGAGGAGACATAGTCTAATGGACTCAGCAGAGAATTGGAGCCAAAAATATCTGTGCTCCAACCTTGGCTCCAGTACAGGGTCCTATGTCCTTGGATACGTTCCTTTGTCTTTGTGGAGTGAAAAAGAACTCTTAAAAAAACAAAAAATAAAAAAACCTCAATGTAGTAGAAATAGGGGAAAGTGGTCAGAAACATGACCGTTATTTCAGTACTATCTAAAGCAAGATTTTCACTTTTCGCTATGACTGTTTTGTTTCCTTCAGTTTCTGTGCCAAGCTTGACACTGTTTCTGTTTATGTAATTCTAATTGTTTTGTCTCTGTACCCTTTGAACTTGGAGACTTCCCAGCCATAAGTAAGTCATCTGAAAGCCCTCAAACAGCCTTACCCTTTAGTCTCGTTACTACAAGGGTGTGCAGTTATATAAGTCTTTAAAGACACCAATAGCTCAAGAACCAGAGTATAGATACTTGGTGCTCTCAGGTTTCCCTAAGAGTGTAACCAGGTTGAATATATTCTATTACATACAGTCTCCATCTGTGATGTTTGGACAGGAAATAGAATGCTTGGTACCTCACCAGCAACTTGTATCAATTTGTCAGTTTAATTGGAGGCCATTTGTGTGAGGGCTTGCACACATCACCTCATGAAAAAACAAGGGTCTCCTCACAACAGCAAACATCCCAGAACACAACCCGAAAGCAATACCACGTGCTGCTCCCCCTGACTTTTCCTGCATCTTACAAAGTATTTGATATATAAAGGGCCAAATAAATGTTTGCTAAATTGACCTGAATAGGTTTAAGTTTCTCTTCTTGTACAAGCAGCAATGCTTCTGCAGGTACCACTTAGGGAAGTTAACGGGTGAGGACCAGGAGTCAGCTCCTTTGCTGTCTGTCCACTTTCATGAGTGAGGCTGTTATTGCTCCCTGAGCCACCAGCCCCATCCCATCATCTCTGTAACCAGGAATGGACTGGACCACAGCTGAGACACTACCCCAGGCTCACCCTTCTCCAGATGCCATATTTTAGTATCCTGGACAAATTGCTGTGGGAGTCACCTCCGATTCTGACTTTTCCCACTCTTCCTTAAGGTCTGACTTACCTAGGAAGGTCTCCTTCTCTCTCCCACAATGGGCTTCTCAGAATTTCTTTGGGCAGCAGTAGAAAACTTCCCTCAATGACTCAAATTTCACTCTATCTCATGAGTTTACACCACCAATACTTCTCTGTCCCCTGTGTTAAATGGCCAGACAGCCCTCTCTACCAGAGTCTTCTTGCAGCTGCTTTGATCCTTTCTGTTGTGAGCTTACTCCCCTGTGAAAGACATACTTTCAGTAAATTGCTCAGCTACTGCCCTAAAAGTATCCTTTTATCTGAGTTTTTGAATAAAGTCACCACCACCACATCTCTGGAAGATAAAATATGTACATGCTTCCAAATTAACTCCTTTTTAAAATTCATGAGGCTCTTGAGGTACTATATATAAACTGAAACTATTAGGGAATAGACTTTCTTCCCAGAATATTCCTTTGTTGGACCTCTTTCCTTCCTTGTGTCACCCAAATGAGACAAAGGCACAATGTAGCTGTCTCTCACGGAGCTTAGTCTTATCGAAAGTGCAAGTGGAAAGCCCCGCATAAGCTTCCTTTACCAGACAGAAAGGTGAGTGTGATACACGTTGCTTTTAATAGGAAGTAAGTCTGTTTGGAGGTTAACTGCTGTGTGCAGACAATGAAAAGATGAGGGTTCTACAGCCAGAACCCTTCCTTAGCCTTTGGCTGAGTCAGTTTCTCAGTGCACAGGAAGCATGGGGAGATGAGAGAGAGGCTGCCATCTGTCACAGAGAATCCCCCATCTAGCTCTGCAGCCAGGTGTTGGCTCGGGTGGTAAAAGTCAAAGGGAGAGGAATGGCACAGTGGTAACGAATATACCTGCCAATGCAGGAGACGCAAGAGACTCAGGCTCAAGCCCTGTATCAGGAAGATGCCCTGGAGGAGGAAAAGGCAAAGTACTCCAGTAATTTTTCCTGTAAAATTCCACAGAAAATTCCCTGGTGGGCTCCAGTCCACAGGGTCACAAAGAATCAGACATGACTGAACACCCATACAGAGAGGAACAAAAGCAGACAGGACCTCTAAGCTTAGTGGGTAAAGAGGAAAGAATTAAGAGAGAGAGCTTTTCACTTGGAAAAACAGTGATGTGATGGGCTTCAACCATAAATCCTCTTTGAAAGAGCCTTGACATTTTTCCTTACATTCCACATTTTGACAAGTGAAGTCCTGTTTTATTTTCAGGCTGGGACCTAAGATAGAGAGACAGCTATGTAAGAAAAAAAACAAATGGAATACATATGGTATAGGCTTTTCACTGAGCCTGGAACAACTGACTTGCTCAATCATTCTAAACATGAGAATATGAGTGACTGAGGTATGAGTCCATTCTAGGAACATGTTAATACAGATAGAGAAGTCAATGCATATAAAAGCCATAGAAAATAAAGCCTAAAATGCTCACGAGCTATTCAGCTCATGTTGTGGACTGAATGTCTACGTGACCCCAAAATGCATATGTTGAAATTCTGACCCCAAGTGTAATGATATTAGGAGGTGGGGCCTATGGAAGGTGATTAGCTCAGGAGGGTGAGGCCCTCATGAATGGGATTAGTGCCCTGATAGAAGAGGCCCAAGAGAGCTTTCCCACTATTTCTGCCATGTGAAGACACAGTAAAATTCCTATGAATAGGAACCGAGCTCTCACCACATTCAGAATCTGCCAGCATCTTGCCCATCGCCTTCTCAGCCTCCAGAACTGTGAGAAATAAATGCTGTTGTTTAAACCACTCAGCCTGTGGTATTTTTGTTACAGCAGCCCAAACAGACTAAGACAGTTTATATGGACCAAGAGAAGGACCTAGAGCCAAAAGGGAAGAGAAATTTGAAACCATTTACTCAGTGGCATCTAAAACATTCAAAGCAGAGTGACATAAAACTAGAGAGCTGACAAAAATTAGCCATGGACATTAATTGTTGTAGGATGCTGCTGCTGCTGCTAAGTCGCTTCAGTCGTGTCTGACTCTGTGCGACCCCATAGACGGCAGCCTGCCAGACTCTGCCATCCCTGGGATTCTCCAGGCAAGAACACTGGAGTGGGTTGCCATTTCCTTATAGGCCACTGAAATATTTTTCAGGGTTTCAAGTTTATTATAAGAAAGACTATCAGAGCTGGGAAAGGTACAGAAATGGCAACATAATGATAAATACTGTCAATGTTTATAACTGTGAAGCGAGGGGAGGAAAATTAGCTCTGTGTTCATTAGATAAAAAGAGATTAGAAGGGGTAATTACTGAGGTGTTGAAAACTCTGTAGAGTATTGAGAAGGGAGAGACAGGAAATGGCTCAAAAACGAAAGAGGACATGAGCAGAAAGGAACAAAGAACTGTGCATTAAAGGGAATTCAGAAGCCACGTATTTCTAGAGTAATTACTGCAGTGTGCAGAAAAGGCTACTGGTATCAAACAGTCAGTATCCTAACCTTGAGTGCATTTTTACAATGAGTCAGATGAGTGCTTCTTGGGTGTGGGGTGGGGATTGGGGTGATTGTGGGGAGGGGCTCCTCAAGGCACAGAACCCGCATCAAGGGATTGATGCCTTTGTCAGGGCAACAAGACTGCTTTCCTTCCTGAAATGTGAGCTGCTCTCTCTCATTAACACACTGATCTGGCAGAGCCACATCCTGGAATCCTAAAAACATCAGCTTCCATCTAAACTTTTCATTTCTTATGTGCCTAATTTGACTTAGTCAGCTTGATGGCAAGTTTGCAATGTTATAAATATGCATATAGCCTGGTATCTGCCACTGTCTGATCCTGACTTATTTGCCTATCGGAAAAAGCATAAGCCAGGGAGGATGTGCAGCTGGGCAAGCCTCCAGGTTTGGAATTCAGTCTTGATAAACATCAGATAATGTTGAGAGCTTATCTAAACTGGTCAGTCACATACAGCCTCTGACCTTTTTCCAATCACCTGACTAGCTCCTATTCTCTGGAGTTGGAAAAATGACCTATACAAATCACAGTTTTCCCATAATTTGGTCTATTATTGTTATGAAATATTTTGACACCCAAATGTCTCATGGTTTAGGGGGGAACTGATATTTGTTCTTCTTTATGGGGATGTATATGCCCTAAGTTACAGTCTCCCTGAACATTGAAAGGTGTTAAAACCCAGAAAACAGCCTTAACACAGTGAGTGATTGAGTCACCTCACTCCATCCATTGAGTGGAAGTTCAGTGTTGCAGAAAGAATTCTTCTTCCTCATCTCAAACAAATTCAACCTTTGTGCATCCTCAAGACATTGTTAAGTATCTCTTTCTCTCCAGTTAAACCAATTCCCGTTATAAAGAAATTTTTTTCTGGAAAATAACAGGCACAAACTCACAGGCTCTGCTTCTTCACAGTCCCCAGCACCTATTAACTCCCAAGCTTTGGCAATTTGGCTTCTGGCCTCACCATTACAGTAAAACTGCTTTGGTAAAGGTCACTAATGACCTCCTAATAGCCAAACCCAGCGAGCATTTTCAGCGTGGGGCATTCTTACAGAGTTTACACTCTGCTTCAGACTCTTGTCTTTGACTTCAAAGACATCAGTGCCTCCTCACTGTCCTTCCAACTGCTCTGTTTGCTTCCTTTTTTTTTTTCAATCCCATGGATTCCTCTTGCTCTATGTACTCTTTCAAGTTGGTGTTTCCAAGACTATCTCATTATTTGTTATCCTTTTCACCCTAATATTTATCCTGAGCTCCTTATCTTATCTAATTATCACCCACATTCTAAACCTCCCAAATCTGTATGTCCATTCCTAATCTTTGCCTGAGTTCTAAAACCTCATATGAAACAGTCTACAAATGCATTGTCTGACTATTCCTCATATATCCCAAGCTAATAACATGCATGACCTTCAATCCCTTTACCTATCTGCCAACCTCCTCCTTCTCTTTTCATTCTACCTCTGTTAATGAAAACTTATGAATGGGCAGATCAGTTCAGTTTTGTTGCTCAGTAGTGTCCGACTCTGCAGCCCCATGGACTACAGCATGCCAGACCTCCCTGTCCATCACCAACTCTCAGACCTTACTCAAACTCATGTCCATTGAGTCAGTGATGCCATCCAAACATCTCATCCTCTGTCATTCCCTTCTCCTCCCACCTTCAATCTTTCCCAGCATCAGGGTCTTTTCCAGTGAGTCGGTTCTTCGCATCAGGTGGCCAAAGTATTGGAGTTTCAGCTTCTGCGTCAGTCCTTCCAATGAATATTCAGAACTGATTTCCTTTAGGACTGACTGGTTTGATCTTATATTTTTCTGTTTTCTTCAGCATCTATATCCAATTGGTCGAGTCTTATACATTCTACTTCAAAAACAAACAAACAAAAAAACTAGATTATTTTTAGATTGGGTTTCCATTTCTCAGCTTCATAGCCTTAGTTCCTATTTCAATAATATTTCACTCAACCTATTGAAATAGTATCCTCACTGGTATTTCAGATTCCAATCCATCCATTAGCAAAGTTTTCTATAAATCAAATCTGATTACATTACTGTCCTACTTAAACCGGGCCATTTGCTGTATCACTCCCAGAAAAAAGTGCTCTAAATTCTGCTTCTGTATTCAGTCTCATCCCTGCCATTACCTCTTGTGTTCCAGCCTACCTTTCCTTTCAATGCCCTTGAGAACAATACATTCTCTTGTGCTTGCTGCTGCTGCTGCTAACATTCATTTTATCCCCCTCCAATTATTTATCTGGAAAACCTTTCCTTATGCTTTAAGGCTTGGTTTAAGCATTGTTTGTGGCCCATCTTCCTTGATATTCCCTACTCAGTCAAAGTTATGTGTGCTTTGAACTACTACCCCCTCCCAAGCACTTTGTAGAAGTCTCTATCTGCTACAGTACAAATCATATACAATCTCCACTTGGTTCTGTGTTCTCCATCAGGTTCTGAGCTCCAGTCAGGAATTGATGTCTTAATCTGTCCTGGCCTTCCCTGGTAGAATGACTGATACATAACATATACCCATTAATTGCTTAGTGAAACCAATACACAGTTTGGTTCAGTGATTTCCATGAAAGTAGGATGTTCAAGTGCTCATGGGACCAATGGTGGGGAAAAAACTCAAGGTAGTTTCTTCTACTATGAAAAGTCAAGAAGAAGGTGGGACCGGATGATTGTGTCTAAGCTAGCTGGGGAAATTCCCATGAATTTAAGCCATTAGAAAAAAAGTTTTTAATTTACCCTCTCCTCCCCCTCAGAAAAGTGAAAAGAATTCAAGTTTTTGAGCGAATGCTTACTAACCAACCCCAGAAGGTAGTTTAGAGGTGTCTAGATCTGAATTTTCTCAGAGAAGTTTAATAGTAGCAACACATGTGGTATATGTAGCAATTTTTTCTAAATGTTTCCATCTTTATCTTGGCATATATTTTCACAAATCTAGCCAGCAGATATGAGAATATACTGAGATTTCATTTAGCATATGAAGAAACCAAGGACTCAAGATGTTAGACAATTTTCTCAAAATTGTACAATGTGTCACCAACTGATGGGTATCCAGTCTCCCAAATCTATGTTTCATGTTCTAGAAACCTGAATGTGTTGTCTTCTCTCTAAAGCTTCCTCCTTTCTCATGTCATTTCTTTCATCAATGCAATAATAATTTATTCTAAAATGACTTTTCTAAAAGCTATGATAAAATAGAATAATCAATTTAGAGTTATAAAGCCTGACCTTGACTTCCTCTGAGTGATAGTGGTGGTGGTGGTAAGGCTTTTCAGTCGTGTCCGACTCTTTGCAACCCTACACACTGGAGCCTGCCAGGCTCCTCTGTCCACGGGATTCTCCAGGCAAGAATACTGGAGTGGGTTGCCATGCCCTCCTCCAGGGGATCTTCTTGACCCAGGGATTAGACCTGTGTCTCTTATGTCTTCTGCATTGGCAGGCAGGTCTTCTTACTAGCACCACCCGGGAAGCTCATAAAAAGGAATCATTCCCATGGATTGTTAACCCGCCAGGTTCCTCTGTCCATGGGATTCTCCAGGCAAGAATGATGAAGTAGGTAGCCATTCTCTTCATCCCAGGGATCTTCTTGACCCAGGGGTTGAATCCAGGTCTCCTACATTGCAGGCAGATTTTGTACCATCTGAGCCACAGGGAAGCCCAAGCTCCTCTTAGCCCATGCTGCCTTTGAATATTTACATGAGTTCTCCTTAGATCATGCAAATTTTCAAAGGCAGCAGAATATAATGAAAAGAGGACTTGGATTTGGAATATCTGGGCTTGATCCCAGACAAACTGCTTTCCAGCTGGGTCACCTTGAGCAAGCCACTTCACTTCTCTGAACTTCAACTCCCTCATCTGCAAAGTGGGAATAACAATACTTATGCAGTTTACTCTTATGAGACAGAGCACATGAAATCAACCTGTGAAGTATAAGTGCTATGCAGTGATACTGTAAAACTTTATTGAGTGTTTGCTATATGCAAGGTGATGCTCTAAGTATTTTACTGAAATGGGCTCATTTGAATACTCAAAATGATTCTATGAAGTAGATGCTATTATTTATTGTTCCTACTTTATAGATGAGAAATAAAAGGCAGGCAGGATTTAACTAGCTCTTCCAAAATCACACAAATAAGAAGTGGAGCTAGGATTGAACCCAGAGAGTGAAATGCCCAAGCTCATCTCCAAACCACTTCATTATGACAGCTCTCCAGCTAACACACTGAGTATGTTCATGTTTTAGGATCTTAGGGCATATGAACTCAACTATCCTTTATATGTATTATCTCCCTCAATCCCCTCTACAACCCTACAAGTTTATCCAGAGACAGGAAGTAAATATTAGCAAAGGTCCATGCTTGCTCCTCCAGTCTATTCTGAACACAGCAGCCAGAGCGAGACCTCTTTGTTCAAAACCCACTAATGTTTCCCACTTCATTCAATGTAAAATCAAAAATCTTTGTGATGGCCCAGAAGGCCCTTATATAGTCCAGCTATTGGCTGATTCTATACTGCTCCCCCTCATTCCTCCCTTCCAGCCACACTGTTTTCTTTGCTGTTGCTGAAAAATGGCAGGTGTGTCCCCATTTCAAGACCTTTGTCTCAGCTGTTTCCTTTGCTTGGAAAGGTCTTATTTTTAATCACAGGCCTTATTCACTCACTTTATTCATGTCTCTGCTCAAAACATAAGCTGTCAGAGGCTTTTTTGACTATTCAGTATAAGATAGAACTACAGCCCCTTTGGTCACTCTCAAATGCCTTACCCTGATTTTCTTTTTCATTAGTGCACTGATCCCAGGTGGCTCAGTGGGTAAAGAATCCACCTGCAATGCAGGAGACTTAAGAGACGTGGGTTCGATCCTTGGTTTGGGAAGATCCCCTGGAGAAGGCATCACAACCCACGCCAGTATTCTTGCCTGGAGGATCCTACGGGTAGAGGAGCCTGATGGGCTACAATCCATAGGGTCGCGAACAGTCGGACGCAGCTGAGGCCACCGAGCATGCACACGTGGTACCCATCATCAGTGGCACGTCCATTTATTGTACCTAATAATTTTCACATATACACATTTTATCATGTTTCACTCATGCCATATGCACATAAACATACATAACGTCTCCCTCAACACACACACATATACACACACACTAGAATACTAGCTACTTACCAAAAGTCCAGCTTTTGTTTTCTGTTATATTCCCCAGTAAGCCTCAAAACCAAAAAGTTTTGTAGATAAGTGGGAATAAATGATTCCATGCCCTCACAGAGTTTGAAATCTGGTGAAAAGGCAAGAGAGCCTTATTAAAGATTCCTAAGAAACCCTGATAGTGACAGGAAAATCTTGCATGGTTTTACTTCCATTTTTTTTAGAACCGTTTGGAGCTCCAGATACAGTCCTGTGTTATAAAATAAGGTTGAGTAAGTATTACCAAATAAATACATTTCATTCCCTTCCACAGAGGTGCCTCCCTATTACTTCCAATCAAATAATGGCTTACTTTACTGTCAGTGGTGATTCACCTGATTCAAGGCAATTCTGGACCAGGAAGTAGAGTTGAGGCATGTGCAAAAGGATTTTGTTTTTTCATTTCTGATCTATTTTATGAGAAGTTTTGTTTAATGAGAAGTTACAATGCACTCATGTTACCAAAATATCTCATGCATCATTTTTAATCCAGGAGAAGGTAGGCCCTAATTGACCTATTAAGGTTCCCTTCCTTTTTCTCTGATACCATTAATCAACCTGGCTATTCCATAGTGCCATCTAGCAAGGGAGGTAGGAAAGTAGATGTCTCCCAAAAATTCTATCAAAGCATGGTTGGAGGGGAGAGGAAATCTCTTGAGAGGAAGTGTTTACAGAGGATTCTAAAGGGCCATGAACAGGCAAGGGGTAGCGATGTTAAGTTTCGTCTTAGTCCTAGTTAAACATTTACCAGTGTCCATTACATTTGACAACCGTGAAACAATATATGGTGGTGTTATCACTGCTTCGTGGAAGAATTGCTCAGAAACCAGGGAACTGAAACATGAATCTCCACTGCTCCCTGGTTAGGTCGTGTACCTCGATTTCTTTCCTTTCTATGAGGCATTAGGATTCAGTGGGAAAAGCGTGAGCTTTGGAATCAGACAAAATTGGTTTTAAATTTTGCATGTACTGCATATAGCTGTTTGATTTCAGTATGTCACCTAGCCTTCCTGAGACTCTTTCTGCTCTTGTATAATTGCATTTGTAGACAGATATCATATGATCTTACTTCCATGTGGGACCTTAGCAAAAAATGATGTGGGTAAACTTGTTTGTAGAACAGAAACAGATTCACTGACTTGCAGGAAGGGCTTGCGGTTGCCAAGGGGGAAAAGTAGGAGGAGGGATGAATTGGAGGTTGGGATTGGCATATTGTTGTTGTTTAGTCGGTCACTAAGTTGTGTTCAATGACTCTTTTGCAACTCCATGGACTGTAGCCCGCTATGCTCCTCTGTCCATGGGATTTTTCAGGCAAGAATACTTGAATGGGTTGCCATTTCCTCCTCCAGGGGACCTTCCCGACTCAAGGATCAAACCCAGGTCTCCTGTACCTCCTGAATTGCTAGGTGGATTCTTTACCCCTGAGCCACCTGGAAAGGCCAGGATAGGCATATACACACTATTATATGTAAGATAGATAACCAACAAGGACCTACTGTATAGCACAGAGAACTATACTCAGTATTTTGCAATATCTTATAAGGGAGAAGACACTGAAAAAGAATAGAGATATGAATATCTTTACATCATTTTGCTGGACACTTGAAAACAACATTGTAAATCAATTCTACTCTAATATAAAATAAAAAATCTTTTAAATTGCATTTGTAATATCCACTCACTAAGACGTTTGTGAAAATTCAGCTAAATTACTATGTAGTAGCATGCCCAAGTGGTCTTAGGGCATGAAGTTCTATTAATTACCTCTCTTTGTCTTAATAGAAAAAATGAAAAAAAAAACTTTCAGTTAATTCTTAATAAAGTAGCCAATGATTAAAAAAATAATTTTATTAAAAGCTTTTTGAAATAAAGATTTCAAATATTTCTCCAGAAATGTCTAGGGATTTGGGGATCTAGGGACTCTAATAAAAAGGCCTAAGGGCCAAACAAGAAGGTAAGGATGAATGAAAACTCCTGCGTTTACCTTCTATACGTCAAGTAACACATTTAAGATCCAATGGCTGATGGATGTCCTTGCAGCGTCCATCTCTTAAATTTGGTCAGAAAAGAAGAGTTGCTCAAATCTTTAGCTTGTAGGAGGAGATATAAGATAAAATGCAAGAAGAACTTTGGTATAAAGAGGAGCCGAAAACACGATTTGCCCCTAGGGAACGTCAGCTCTCCTCTGTCTGACTCTCTTTTCACTCACACACACAAAAAAACACTGAGAAATTTCAAAGTCACTGGGTTAAAAGAAAACTTTAAAACAGCCAGGGTACCTACAAAGCAACCCCTATTCTGCCCTGAGTTATGTAGAGAGCAGCTTGGATCTTCACACACCTAATGCAGTGTCAGAGCCCAGCCGGTCCCTGGATTGTCATGAATCTTTTATGAAGGCTAAGTGAACTGAAGTGTGGCTTCAGCCCACTGCAATTTGGGGGTAGGAGCTGGAACCCCAAATTTACCCTGTGTCTTGATCATGTCTCAAGGGGGTGGGAGCACTTGAAAGAGCTCCTTTGATTGCCCAAGTTGATATTCCCAGAATTCAGTAGTGAAATCAGTAGCAAGAGCTAGCAAAAATAGAAACTCTGATTCTAAGAGGAAAAACTAACATGCTATAATTACACAAGGGAGGAGAGCAACAACAAGCTATGAAACTATATGAAATATTTTCATAAAAATTATGTCATGGTCCTTTTCGAAGGGAAATAGAGTTAAATATTGGTGACATGGCTAGTGTTTTCTTTAAGATATATTTGAAGCCACTAAAATAAATTTGGTGTCTGATTTTAAAGAAATGTCTGTATCTTTGAGTTTCTACTTTAAATATCTGTTTCTCCACATTGCTTACCTGCTGGCAATTTAAGAGCTTGATTTGTGAAAATCACGTAACTCTACAAATACCCATCTTATTGATGATATCATGGAGGTATCTTAAGAATACATCCAGTAGGATGAATGCTGCTGCTGCAGCTGCTAAGTCACTTCAGTCGTGTCCGACTCTGTGCGACCCCATAGACGGCAGCCCATCAGGCTCCCCCGTCCCTGGGATTCTCCAGGCAAGAACACTGGAGTGGGTTGCCAAATGCTAATGTATTCTAAAAGACTTTTTTAAAAAAAGCCTAGTGAGTTTCTAGATGTCTAGTGTATCTCAGAAATTTCTATCTTCACAAAGAACAAAGTTAGGATTAGATGTTACTTCAGGTAAGAATCTGTTCAGTTCAGTCACTCAGTCGTGTCCGACTCTTTGTGATCCCATGCACTGCAGCATGCCAGGCTTCCCTGTCTTTCACCAACTCCTACAGCTTGCTCAAACTTATGCCCATCAAGTCGGTGATGCCATTCAACCATCTCATTCTCTGTCATCCCCTTCTCCTCCTGCCTTCAATCTTTCCCAGCATCAGAGTCTTTTCCAGTGAGTCAGTTCTTCTCATAAGGTAGCCAAACTATTGGAATTTCAGCTTCAGCATCAGTCCTTCCAGTGAATATTCAGGACTAATTTCCTTTAGGATTGACTGGTTTGATCTTTAGTCAATTCCTTTAGGATTGGCTGGGTTTAGGTAAGAATAAGACATTGCAATAATTATAATAGTATTTTACTATTATATAGTATCCAGCTCATTAATTCTTTTTTTTAATTTTATTTTATTTTTTAACTTTACAATATTGTATTGGTTTTGCCATATATCGAAATGGATCCACCACAGGTATACATGTTTTTTTACACACAGTTCATTTTGTTGTTTCACTTTACAGGTTGTAACAACCCTATGAAATGAAATTCTCTTTTATACAGATAAGGAAATTGGGGCTCAGAGAACTGAAGGTTCTTTGCCAAGCAAGCTGGCTGGAAGAAGGTAAAACCAGAACCAGAAATCAATTCCTTTTGGTTCTGGGAGTAGTGGTCTAGACTGGCAGACAATGAAGATGATCCTAGTACTCAACCTACATTATTTGAAAGATTTTTTTTTTAGGTATTGTGCCCCTAGGTCTGTGGATTTCTTATCTGAGCATTTTTCTTTCATGCTTTCTATTATAAAAGTAACATAGATTTTAAATGTAATTTTGCAATTCAGGGAGAAAAGTAAAAATGTTTACTGGAATGGAATTTGATAAGATTGTTTTAAAATCATTTTGTAAATATCTTATAGCATGTAATATTTTTAGTTTTATTGGACTTTTATACTTAAAATAACTTAACTATTTTAGGCAATACTTTTAAAATATACATTTAGTATGTTTCTATATAGACAGCTGTGATTTTCTGTTTATTAAAAGTTACCCTTGAGTCCAGAATGAAAAGTTCTGCAACTTTTCTCAAGGTCATTTATTATGCTAGAAATGACCTAATTTGTTTCATTTCATTCTAAATAAACAGAATAATAAAACACAAGAAATTCCATTTTTTAGTGCATGTTAATTGGCGAAGGGACATCTGCTTGCCTTGTAGTCTTATACTTTACAAATCAAAATTATAAACATGCAGACTTTTTCAGAACTTATAAATTTCCTTCATATTTCACAGAAGCCTACTCATATGCAGAAAAACAAAATCAGATGTTATCTAGCCAGAAATCCAAGTATTCCATGGAGAATTAAGAAACTGTACAATCTGCAGGATCCAGACCTGCCATTCTGTTTTCCTTTAACTTTCTGGTAACTAGGAAGCAAAGGGATTTCAAGAAGTATTATTTCCTTTCAGATGGTTAACTTGGCAGTGAGGGTGGGGAGGGGAGACATACAGCTGACCTCCATCACCTGCACCCAGGATCCATTCTAAGTGATTTGTATAAACGTTAACCTCCCCTTCCTGACCTCTCCTGTATAGGAAACTACAGAGATCAGAGGTGGCAAGTCAGAGCTCCAGGGCTTTTCTCAAGAAGGAAAACTACTGAGAAATGAAGAAGGAAAGGGAAAAAAATCACTAGAAAATTGTGTGAGGGTCTGTTTCAAAATACTGCACTAGATAATGATCATGACTCAAAATAAGGAGTTATCCTCAACACTGCCTCTCAGTAACTTTTAAATAAGTAATATATTGACTAGCTTGATAATTAGTAAACATCCCAGGTTTTCACCTACTCTTGTAGTGCTTACTATGAGTTAAGCCCTCTGCCCAGTGCTGACCACACAAATATAAAGATGACTCATAGTCTTTTCTCAAGAAGCTTACAGTTCATGTGCACTATTACGAGGTAAGTGCTGTACTAGAGACTGTATGGAGGAAGGGCTCTCATTCTAGCCTCAGGAGAGAGGGAAGATCATTGGATTACTATCTCCATATAAACTAGGCCATGTCACCACAACTTCTACATGCATAATACTACGTACCCCTAATAGATTCCCAGTGAATTCGATGACAATTTCTGCTGAGTCTTATAGAATGAGCGTTCTAATGGTTATGAGAAAGGAAATGACTTTTTCAGCATGTCTAAGATTAGAGGGATTTTCCAGGCAAGAGTACTGGAGTGGGTTGCCATTGCTTTCTTTGAAGATTAGAGGCTCTAGGGTAACGGAACTTCTAAGAATTGTAAGGCAAGTTTTAGATATGGCTGAAAAACTAAGTGTTGATGGATCATGAGAATAGGCAGATATGCAAGAACATATCTTGAAGATTCTTGTAAAGTCAAAGTGTTAGTTGCTCATTCATGCCGACTTTTTGAGATTCCATGGACTGTATGTAGCCCACCGTGTTGCTCTGTCCATGGAATTCTCCAGGCAAGAATACTGGATTGGGTAGCCATTTCCTTCTCCAGGGTACCTTCCCAACCCAGAAATTGAACCTGGGTCTCCTGCATTGCAGGCAGCTTCTTCACTGTCTGAGCCACCCAGGGAGCCCGAAGTTTCTTGTAGGTCATGTTTAAAAATATAAATATTTACCAAGAAATAAAGTTCTTACTTTATGAGGTTGAATAAACCAATAATTCCAGTATCATGTATGCCTAGGTGACTTCTTTGAGAGCCTAGAGGAGAAGTAATATAATCAAAGTTAGCTGTCTAAGTGGTCCTACCAAAAATGTGATGCTTGAGCTTTGGATGAGCCAAGTGAAGAAAGATCATATTATAAGGAGAAAAATACACATCTGAAGACACGGAGGTGTAAAGTACCATGGTTTTTAAACAATCCAATATGCCTGGAGCCATGGGTGACGAAACTAGAGGAAATAAAGGGACCTGACCATGTTAGTTTTTATGTGCTAAATTATATTGTTGAACTTGACCCTGAATGGAATGGAGAAGGATTCAAAGACTTGAAGCAAGAGAACTGCATGAGCAGATTTCCATTTTACTAAGATCTGTACATGATGTGGCTGAAAAGTAGGAAAATCAGTGAAAATGATTCTCAAAGGGAGATTACCACCCCAGAAGGCAGGTTAGAAATTTGGGGGTGTCTTTGTTGTCCCAATAATTAGGAGGCATTATAAGCATTTAGAAGACAAAAGTCCAGAGATGCTGGAGGTCTTCCAATGCCAGTGGCTCTGAATAAGGAAGACTGTTCCTGTACCAAACACTACTTCTTCATGTTCTACTAGACAATCAAGTATGTGAAAAATCTTTCCCTAATCCTCTGAATTAGAATCTAACACCATTTACATATTAAAACAAAGTGAGCTTCACTCTTTTAATTTATAGTGAATTTTGTATGAATGTAGGTACCATATAAATTGAGATAAAATTTTATTTTGAGGGGGTGGGGACTTTACCAAAAGCTGTTTGCCATTTCAGACCAAAAAAAAACAAAACTGTGTCATTGAAATGTTGCTTTGTCACCAACGCAGCACACGCCTGAGTTATAGCTGTTGTTGTCACTGTGCTTCCACAGCCGCAAGCTCCCAGCCCTAAGCTCTGACATAGTTTCTCCCCCAACAGCCTCTTCCACATCCAGCCACAAGTCCAGCTAATGGTACCTCACCAGCCTCCAACCCTTCTGTTAAGAAAAGGTCTTCGGAAGATCTAGAAGTCATGAGAGACAATGGAATAGACAGTTCTGAATAGGAAAGAAAATTGGATTTGAAGAGTGATTCTCCAACTGGAGTGTGCTTGTACATGAGGATGAGAATTACCCTGGGAGGTGAATTTAAAAGGTGATTCTCAGCTCTACCCGCTGAGAATCTGGGTCAGCTCACGGAGTAAGACCAAAGAGTTTGAATTTTTAACAAGGTCTGCAGGGGACTCTTGCAGACATTTAGGCCTCAGAACACCTTGGAGAACCGCTGCACAGGATGCTGTCTGAGATCTCCTCCAAGCCTAACGTTCCTCGACCCTATGAAGACTATGGCTGACTATGGGCCTGAGGGGCTTCTAATCTGTTCCCTGAGTAGGACCACCTAAACTCTGAACACCACCATCTGACCTTGGCCCCAACCACATGTGTCATATGTCTTTGTGACCACCCAACATATGCTTTAAGCAACTGCCAAAGTAACCACCTTGTCATTATGTACACAAAGTACCACCTTTAGTATTCACATACATCTGTGAAAGGTAAATGGTCAAGAAAGACTCAAAATGTGTCATGTACATCATAGCAGCTGTGTAAGAAGGAAAGTTTTGCCAAACTACACTAAAATGTACTCTCTGACAAGAGCAGTGCACTTTCTCCATGGCTGTCATAGATTTCATGGACCCAGAGAAATTCAGCCATTTTTAGAAATCCCATGAAATTTACCTTTTCACTCGAATCCACATGAAATCAAAATTTTTCCCTACGAGTCCCCATAAAATTGGCACATTTCCTCAGAAGACCCCATGAAATTATAAAGAATATTGCAGATTCTTTGCTCCTGGCCCTTGTTGCACATCTTAAAGAGACAGGTTAGATTACAGAATTATTTCATTTTTCTGATAAAAAGATGAAGTTGTCCCAATGTTTTTTCCTTAAATCACCATCATTGCTCACTTTTCTAATTGTTCTTTAAGACGATAGTGTATCTGAACATTTAAGGAGCAAACATTTCTGGAAAAATCATCTGAAGTAAGGAAGTTGTGAATAAAAGGCTATCCCAGTAGTTTTCATATTCACAAACTATGCAATACTCAAGTCAAAATAAAATTTCCCCCAAAGCAAAAAGTCTCATCTCGTTGTAATGTACAAATCTGCAATGGCAAACAACGTCTTTTATAAAGTTCTACTTCATAGGATGTGTGGAATCAAATGAGATCACAAATGTGCAAGTACAGATAGTGCTGTGCTTTAGAAATATAGAATATTCAGGTGGAATAGTTTCAGAATTAATGAGAAAAAATTGATTATTATAATAAATGAAAATATAGACGTTTCTGCTAAAAGTAGCACATGTATTCCAATTAATTCAAAATGAACACTCAGCCTTTTCTATTCACAATGAAAAACAGAACATGAAAATAATAAAAAGGGCATCATGGCAACACAAAGCAGAATTGCAACAGAGAGCTGGCTTTAAATTATGACAATATATGCATTATGAAATGAAAGGAACACACATATTCATATTCCTGTTGTAATCATAAGATCTTTTCCTCCTACTTTTACCTAGATCTTGATTCCCTTCAGTTGTTAAGCAAAACAAGCTCTCAGTTCAGATTTAAGGCCACATTTAAAGTGCACACATTCACACTTCCTTGAATGTGAGCCGCTATTCCTTCCATTCAAAGGAGGAAGTTTGGCTGTGGATGTAACCTTATAAATGTTAATCAACCTAACAGAATTCCTAAGCTGTCCTCACACTTTGATTTTGAATCATGTGAAAATCTTAGTAGAGTCACCATGCACAATAAAAAATCCAGAAAGATGCTGGGGATGACCACAAAAATCAGTATAATAGAGCTACTCCAAGACGTCAGCCAGAAATTTTCACACTGTATCTAACTACCCCACAAAATAGACTGATGCAACTATAGACAGGAAAAAGTAATTCAACTTCTGAGATTTGGAATTCTGATTTCGATCCAGATGGGAGAGATTGGACTGTCCTGGTAAAAACATCAGGGTGGAAAGAAAAGCACTTCTCTCTGCTCTTGACCAACATTGATTGGATTCGCCTTTAGGTTAATCAATTGGCAACTGAATTAACTTTCTTTCTGTTGTGATGATAACCTTTCAGGCTTTCTGGCAATACACAGCAGATGGAATCCGGGGTTGAAAAGCAGGGGAACAGGGTTCTAATCCTAACTTTATTATTAAATAGTGATGTGACCTTGTGCTCCTCAGTTAACCTCTTTGAGCTTCATTCTCCTTATCTGTAAAATGGGGACAGTAATCCCTCATCTGACAACTTTTCAGAGTTTCAGTAAAGCTCATAGTACGTTTTCAATGGAAAAGAGCTGTGTACTTGTAAAAGGTTTTCTCCAAAGGAAATTCAGTGAACAAAGGACCCCTAGGAGCGTCCTTCCGAAGTCACAGCCAAGGGATAGCCCCCAGTACTTCCACATTCAGGACGTTCAGACTTAGCAGAAGAGGCACATACATCTGCCAGCAAACATTCACTGTGTCTTGGATTTCTAATCTACAAACAACCTGGGTAATGAAATTGAAACTGACATTTCTCATGTGATGTTTTGAACATTGAGTGCTTAAAACAGACAACCAACCATACACCTTTGGTAAAGTGTCAGTAATCCAGAACGTTTTACCTGCTGATAAATTAGTTTAGTCCTTGGTTTGTTGTGTAATGAACTCCTGTGGTAAGTTATATTACTTTCCTTACTTTATTGATGATGAAACTAAAATGTGGTTTCCTGATCTAGGGTCCCCAGTGAGGAAGTCATGGAGCAGGGCCTTGAATCCAAGGAATCAGTCATCTGTTCTTTAAGGCCCTTGTCTTTGTTTTTATTGATACTTGAGAATAGCTTCTAAAAAGCTGTATTAGCAAAGAGGGTTGACTGTAAATTTTTTTATTAACAGACAATTTGGGGATAGGCAGTAGAATTCAGGGTTGGTTAAGCAAAGCTTATATAAAAGTAAAGCAAAAATATTAATTTACAGAATGCAGTTTTAATATTTTCTTTACTTTCTTTAAATGAAACAACAAAAAAAAAGAATAAAACCAATAGCATTAGGAGGTGGCTCAAATGGTAAAGAGTCTTCCTGCCAATGCAGGAGATGCAGGTTCAATCCCTGGGTTGGGGAGATCCCCTGGAGAAGGCAAAGGCTACCTACTCCAGTATTCCTGCCTGGAGAATTCCATAGACAGAGGGTCCTGGCAGGCTACAGTCCATGGGGACGCAGAGTTGGACTCAACTGAGTGACTAACATGTATGTGTGTGTGTTAGGAATTACCGCATTAAGAACTTTTCCTTACTGATCAAAAGTGAAATTTCTACTACTATATGTTTTCCATGTTCCCTTGCCTGGACAAAACAAACACACACACACAACAACAACAAAACCCACAGACTTCCCTGAAGGTCCCAGTGCTCACATGTAGAAACTCTAGGCTCTAATGAAATGGGTGTGGAGAAATGCTACTCACCCTATTTCCAGGGACAATCGGTGTTTCTTCAAAACTACAGGACTACAGTTGACTCTGGAACAACTGGTGGATGAGGAACACTGATGCTCCTCGCTGTTGAAAAAAGAAAAGTCATCTAATTTAGTCAGCCCTCCTTATCCGAAATTCCGATTCAACCAAGTGTCAATCATGTAAGGCTGTTGTATTTACAACTGAAAATATCCACATAAGTGGATCAAACTTGTGTTGTTCAAGTGTCAATGGTACTTATATTTGACAAGACATTTAAATAAAGTGATTGTTTGGCTGAGGTGTCCTGAAGTCTGTCTATCACACAGTCTCCATGACACAACTTTTCCCAAAATTGATGAGTTTCAAAAATGGAGCATAAATAGTACACAAATAAGGCTCAATTCATCTGAACTATCATAGGATTTCATATCCAGAATGTAAAAATAATAAATAATAGGAAAAGGTTTAGTTAATATACTTCAGCTAAATGGTTTTATTCTATTAATGTTTTTTTTTCTTTATAACATCATCAATACACTGAGATTTTTCTTCACTGTAAGAATGCATTTGCTAATTTATCTACTCACTGCTTTGACAGCTATTTAATGAACCCCCTACCCTTTACCAGGCCCTAATCCAGATTCTGAAAATTCTGATATGACTACAGTCCCCTCCCATCCCATGCTCAAGGTCATTTAAGGGTAGTGTAATAGAAGTCAGAGATCAGGCAATTAAAATAGGATATGTAATGAGAATATTGCATGGTGCTATTCCAATTGCCTCGGGAGTGGATTAACAAGAATTGGTGCCTTTCCTATGGTTTAAGAAGTAACTGGGCTTAAATCAGCATGCTGATACCACATCTAAGAAGGCTAGAAATTGGGCAGAGACACCCAGGCTTCTAGAAGCTGTAGGATTAGGGGAAGAGGGGAGTGAGCAGGAAGGAGCTGAGGAGGGCTCTGAAATCAAGCCAGAATGGATCCTCATGTTGGGAAATTGTAATGAGAGGCTCTTGAAGAGTCTACAGGTGAACCCCAAAGAAGTGCAGTCATTTGAACACTTTGCCCCACAGATGGTGTCTATGGACCTGTTGAAGATTGGGGTTGGGGGTGGTGAGCCGGGAGAGCAATGGCTGACAAGGGTCTAGAGCAGGAGCCATTTAAGAAACAGAATCAACCCCCTGTGTCAAGTCCCTTCCGTCTATTTCAGTACAAAACCAACCGGAAATAGAAGTTAAGGAACAGATAAGCTCCACTCCTGATTCAAGCTGTTAGTCAGACATGGGTTCGAGAGATGGGAGTGTTATACTGGACATGAAGTTATCATTTTAAATTTGACTGGACTAATTTTTTTTTTTTTTTTTTAATAACAGCTGAAAGTGATCAGACAACCATAGGATTGGCCTGAGATGTTACTGACTGGGAAAACCACTTGATGGTGGTCATTTGAGAAAGAGGAAAACTATCTTCTATGTAACTCTGGGAGAGTTAGGACTATTCAAAACGATAGCGATAAGTGTGATAAATAAGCTAGAGGTGTCTACAAGGGTATGATGAGGGCTCTTAAAAGGAACAACGGACATAATATTGAGATGCTAAAGGAGTCTCAGAAATGTTTATAGCTATGAGCAGACTGTCACTTCTGTTAACCTCTCTAAGCCTCTCCTTTTTTTCTTTTGTGAAGTTGCTTACCAAAGTCATTGACTCATATTTATCTTGGTCTTAACTCTTGATCACTAGCTTTTGAAAATAGCAAAGGCCTTGCTCCACACAATGCATAGTCTGGTCCTTTTTTTTAAATAAGTTAGCTCTACTTTGGATTTCACTTTGGTGATTTCATTCCTTTAACTGGCTAACTCCCCTTAATGCATTTTGAGGATGGAGAAGTTTGTTCTTAGAATATAAAGAGAAACATGAGTGCAAATGAAAGAACAGATTTCAAAACCTGGATCATTTGGGTTACTTGCATCATCCAGGAAGGGAACAAGGAAGAGAAGCAGCGTGAGAGAGTAGACACAAGCGATTCTGAGGACCCCAGAGCAAGGCCTCCAACTGACTTCCTGCGGGGATGCTGCAGAGACATTCAGGCTCAGATGGAAGCTGGCAGCAGACCCTGAGGAGGACGCTAGCCCTGCCTCACTGTTCACCCAAGGTGCAATGGAGCCCTCACACCTCCACTCTCACCCACCCCCGGCCCTCACCCATCGCAGAGTGCGCTTTCAAGAGAGAGGTGCAGGAGCTGAAACAAAGAAGTTTCCTCGTTTCTTTTTTCGGTCCTTCTGCCTGAATTTTATCCTCAGCTCTTTTTGTCTCATACCATGTGTACTAAGACTGTAAGAAATGAAATGCCAACCCTCAGCAACTAGAGTGACTTAAGAGAATAGATTCTCAAACCCAAAGCAGCCATTTTATTATTCAGGAAGCTTTTAACATGCCTTTCCCTGAAAACACTTTTACTTTCATATAATTAAAAGATTTAAAAACCTGGAAAACGTGAATGATTTTGCTCATATGTATGCTCATATGTATGCCCATACATACGCAGTGCTCACAATGAATCATGTGCTATTTTGTGCAACCAACCAAAAAGTATTCCTTTGCAGTTTAATCATTTTCATCTTTACTTCTTGCATAAGCTTGGTCCAAGTGGTACATTGAATGCTCGAAAGTGACATTATACTACAATTATTTAAACTGAAAAGAAAGATTTTTCAAGTGGGAATAATAAAATTATCTAGTTTCACAATCTGAAACCTATTCCACCAATAAAATGCTGTTACATTTTTTTAGCATCTCCTGAAAATTACTACTTGTAATTTAGGAAACTGCCGTCGTTTAATACTTGGTTATACAGAATAGTAGTAATGATTTTTCTTCACCATAGATAATTAAGATTTAGCATAAATTAAATTACATAATCATGCAGCCCCTTTTTCTAAAATTACTACATTTCAATAGTACAATTTAAATGCACAATATGAATAATATACAAATATTTGAAATATAAAAAAGTATGTGTAAGATACAAGCAAAATACATTCTTATATAACATATTTATTAAGTGAAAATCAACTCTAGTTTTCAAGTTTGCATATTTATAGCTTGTAAGTCTTTAGGCCTTCTTATATTCTTGCTCTTGGGTTTTATTTTGCTTTGGTTTCCTTGGCAAAAATTTAAAATTTTCAAAAAACTATAGTGATTCTCGCACCTTTATTTACAAGTTTGGGAGAAAGTGACTCAACTGACTTTAGTTGTTAAGTTTAATCACTTAACCAATACACATTAAGAGAAAACAACTTCGGTAATAACAATCAATAACAATAAAGAAACTGTTAAGATGTAGTTTTTCTATTTGGAAAGTAGCTGGGAGTTTCCTAAAAAGTTAAACAAACAATTAATACATGACTCAGAGAACCAATTCCTAGATACTTGCCCCATCCCCCCAAATAAAAGTATGAAAGTATGAAAGTGAAGTTGTTCAGTCGTGTCCGACTCTTTGCGACCCCATGGACTGTAGCCCACCAGGCTCCTCCATCCATGGGATTCTCCAGGCAATAATACTGGAGTGGGTTGCCATTTCCTTCTCCAGGGGATCTTCCTGACCCAGGGATCAAACCCAGGTCTCCCGCATTGCAGGCAGATGCTTTAACCTCTGAGCCACCTGGGAAGCCCTAAATAAAAGTATATGTCCACACAAAGACTTAATGTGAATGCTCATAGCAGCATTACTCAAAATTTTTAAATAATAGAGAATGTAAAGATCCATCAACAGTTGAATGGCAAACTGTGGTATATCCACATGATGTTCTACTACTCAACAAGGGACACAGAATGAATTAGTGGATCCATGCAACATGAAAACTTAGAAACATTACACTAAGTGAAAGAAACTATACATATGATACAATTACATTTATGTGGAGTTTCTAAAACTAGCAAAATCATTAGAGACAGAGAGCAGATCAGTGTTTTCCTGGGGCTGGTGATAGGGTGAGAAATGGCTAAAATGGGCATTAGGAGATTTGTGGGGATGATGAAAAAGTTGTAAAACTATATTGTGTTGCAAACTGAGCTTTAATAAAACACCAAAGTATACACATTAAATTAGTAGATTTTACTGTGAATTACATATAGAAAGAACTTTTAAAACTCTAGGCTTTTTCTATTCTCCTTCTCCCAATACTTCATTTGTTTCTCTGCTTTTTATTCCTGATTGAAGTAGAACATTTTTCATTCGGTGATCTTCTACTGAAAACTCACCCAAATATAGCAGCTCTTCATATCTCCCTCCTTCTGTCTGCCTGGCTTGTTCATTTACTCCGTCATTCAATTATTCAACAAGACTATATTGAGCATCTACCAAGTATCAAGCTGTGCTCTAGGTGCTGCAAATGCAAGATGAATAAGTCATCTCCTAATGCCTCTCTTTTATTCTCATCGCAAACTCTGTCTTCATTTTAGAGCCACTTTTTCCCCATCTTCCCTATGTATACTTAATATCCTATTTAGATCAGTATTTTGAAAGTTGGTTCAGTGCTTTGCCAATGTTCGACTTCACTTGACGTGTCAATCTTTTAGAGTTTAATGAATATATCTTTAAAACACTTAACAAATTCAAAATTAATTAATCTAATAAAATATTTGTTCAGTGGTTTCTTTGAAAAAACACACCAGGCCACATCAATGGTTTGGGACAAAGGACTTTGACTTTGCTCAGCAAGATCAACTTAACTTCCATCATCGACAACTGAGGCAGTTCTGAAATTGTATGAAGGGTACTCTGCACTCTGAAGAAGAGACCAAGACATCCAAACCCGCTTACTATGTAAGAAGTAATTCTGGTACCTCTTACACTTGGAAAGTGGCCCTCAGATTTTCATTAGATAATGCCCAGAAATATTAGTATGTCAGCCTTCAGAATCTGGATTAGCAAGTCAAGTCTATTTTCTCTGTGCATAGATTTTTTTTTCCGTTTCTGATTTCACCCATGCTGAAATCTCCTATAATATCATTTGCTGGAGAAATCACTTGGTGACCAACACTGCTATAAACACAAACACAAGGATTATATCAGAGAGAAAATAACTCTCTCCCCAATATTTAATCAACTTTTTCAATACTCTGGCCCTTCTTTTCATATAAAATGATTAACTTAATAAAATTAAAAGCACTTAATTCAATTATATATCTTTACAGATTTCATTTATGGAGACTTTGTGAACTCTACGTCCTCTCCATCAAGCCCAGCATTGCTGAGAAATGAGGAAGAAATATTTGGACAAAAGGATGCGGACACCGAAAAAAGAAGCACACGAGGAGCGGAAGTCATTGATGCATGCAACACCATCCCTACCATGTCAACATCAGGCCTTACTTGGTACAGAGTCAATGCTTGCCTTTAGCCAGTTATTCAGTGACAAAAGTGGAGATTATGTTGATTTAAGAAATATTATAGCATGCAAAAATAAGTCTCTTGCAATTCCTTATAATAAATCTCTCCACTCTGATTGTTCAAAGACATTTTTGTATGTGTTTTCCTGAAACTGCCCCTATCTCACCTCTTGGAGTTAGTCCTTTGTAGGGAATGGTTTGGTTTCTGAGAGAGCACACACTGTAAAACTATCATCTGTACACACTGATGCTCTCATTTCACATGGTACCTGGCCCCTGGACCCTACCTTCAAACCTCGTCAGAAGCACAGACGTCAAGTGGTAGAAGGACTATCTTTCAGGGTCCTTGATCAAACTAAAAAGTCTTACATAAATCAGTCTCGCAGAAATAAAAAATAAAAAGAAACTGTGAAATCTGGTGTCATCTGTGGAAATTGTCCCCTTGGCTGAATTTGTATGGAAATATCTTAAATTCAGGTTCTGGACTGATGTTTTGCTTCCATCAACTTTAATGCACCAGAAGGTGTGGGTCCTGGGAAAGATTCCCTTTAATAGAGAGACTTTAGTGCTGGTCGCTGTGACCAATCACTTCATTTAAAAAAAGTTCTGTCATGTTATGTTCAAAATATGTCTAAATGTAAGTAGAAAACAGTTTAGTTGTACCAAGGACTCAGATTTAAAACTGGGAATGTAGGGGTTGGGGGGTGGTAATAGTGGAAAAAAAAAGGTTTTCATAAAAGCACATAGGAAATATAATATCAGAGTTGTGTTTTCTAAGTAACACTCATTAGTAGTCATTAACTGGGGAAAAAAATGAAGTGAGAGAAGTGATTTTTAAAAGATAAAAAACAGGAACTTTTCTCTTTATCAGCAATAATATTGTGAAAGCAGCCATCTTTTAAATGGAGGTAAGTTATCATCAGCTCTTTGATGACTAGGGAAGAAAGGGCAGAAGGATAGTACCTTGTCTATATATTTCTATCCTGAGATGGAAATGGGAAAGATAAGAATATAAGGTGATTTAGAAACACAGCACGTGTACAAAAACCTTGAGAAGAGTTGCCCTTTCACAAGTACTAACTGGATGGAGAGACCCAGGTAAGAGGTCAGTGGTTTTTCTCTAATAAGGAGTTGAAAAGAATAATGAGGTGATGCCTGAAGCAAAAGCTGCAGGAGGCAGGCTGCGCGTGTCACAGAAATATTAGCATTTGTGAGCAGAGCATCGAATAGGTTCAATGCAATGCAAAGAAGGACAATAGATCAACATTTCAGGTTGGACTTAAACAGAAATTAAAAATAGATTAAAAACACACTTGTGTTTAGGTATGGCTATTTCTTTCAGTCTTGCCTCCTCAATCTAAGAAATGAACTCTTAAATGTAATTTGCAAAGTAGAAATTATAATTTTGTTGTCTAAATCAAACTTAATACTGAAAGGTGATATCCAAATATATATGTTATATGTATGTAAGTGTGCAATTGTGTGTGTTTTAAAGAACTCATACCCTGGCCTGGAAGTGTGACTTTTTTTCATTTATCTCAAGTTACCATACTAGGAAAAGAATAACTCATTCAGTCTGAGCTCCACAGTCTATAGCCAATGCTGTCTACTTAGGATCAGCTACCTGCATTGCAGGAATTGTCAGCCTAAACTGAAAACACCTTATTTTTGTAACAGCATTTACCAAACTATTGTTCTTTTTGAAAGTTAGAATTAGCTTATGAAAGCTTTAGCATTTGCACACAACAATTTAAAAAGCAGAGGCCATATTATGAAGAGATGGTGGGGAGAGTCTCTGTGAACTAGGAGGAAGTCATTCTGATAGACATTCTTAATGTTAGTTATCAAATAGGAAGCAACCTCCAGCCATTCAATATGCAGTCAGAGACAGTGAGTCATAGTTCAGATCTTCCCCATGTCCTGTAGGTAACTAGGTCTTTTCAGAGGAATTGCATTCCCTCCAGTCTGTCTTAATCTGCAAGTACTCCTCAAGGACTAAACTGACCTAGAAACTTTTGGAACACATATGGTTAGTAAGGTAAGTACATCATTCAAGATGAACACTCTTTCCTGTCTGTGATAGCATTCAGCACACTGCATCTGGCCAAAAGAACCATTTCTAAAACTCCCGAGTTACCCTTCTCTCTTAGCAAACTCTCTTCCCCGACTTGCACTGGGCTTATCTATATTTCACATTCCTTTCCTTCTGGAAATTCAGGCTACAGCACAGCCACAGGTGGTCTGTGCTGGCAACCTGGAAGCAGGGAGGGACCTAATGCTTTATGGCAGCAGTTCCCAACATTTTCGGCACCAGGGCCTGGTGTCATGGAAGATAATTTTTCAACAGACTGGAGTAGTAGAAGGATGGTTTGGGGACAATTCAAGGGCATTACATTTATAGTGCACTTTATTTCTATTGGGGCTTCCCTCATAGCTCAGATGGTAAAGAATCTTCCTACAATGTGGGAGACCCAGGTTTGATTCCTGGGTCAGGAAGATCCCCTGGAGAAGAGAATGGCAACCCACTCCAGTATTTTTGCCCAGACAATTCTCAAGGACAGAGGAGCCTAGTGGGCTACAGTCCATGGGGTCACAAAGAGTCAGACACAACTGACTGACTAACACTTTCACTTCTTACTTCTATTATATCAGCTCCATCTCAGATCATCAAGCATTAGGTCTCAGAGACTGGGGATCCTTGCCCTATGGGATACACTTTCAATAGTAATCAGAGGGATCCAGAAGATAAATTAGTCTTCCCCTGTCCCTTCTGCAGACTGTATAAGAAACCATGGTCCACATAGCTCCCCAGAGCCATCCCCAAAAGACTAACTAAATATCTGTACGTTCTTTTGAAGCTGTGGCCACTTCAATAACACATTATGCTACATTTGCTTTCTCTTTGTCTCTTCCTCACTTCCTTTCTCCCTTCACTCTTGCTGCCCCTGAACTATACAATAAAGCATTAGCATATAAATTTCACCTCAGATTCATTTTGTCATCTAAAGCTAAGCGTGGATGCCTGATAAATTTCATTATTTTGATTGAACACCATCATAAGCAGAAATTATTGGCCCATGATAATATCTAATCAAAAGTCTTTACCTCATTTTGAACACTATGGACCAAGTGTGTCTCTCTCCTTTTATAGAAACACAAAAGGAGAAAGAAGAACAAGCACAAGGTTTTTCGTGCCAGATTTACAGATGGGAGAGATGCTATCCTGACTGTATCTTCAGGAAAGGATGAGATGACTTTGACACATCTTGACTTAAGTAATCAGTGACTGCCTATTAATCCTATATGTTTATGTGAGATGCAAGAAAAAGTCATTACATTGTGGTCCTGGAAGTATTAGGCCCCATAAGAGTCTTTCCTGAAGGTGTCCTTTAATACTTCTACACATAAATTCTGGATATATCAAAGTTCTCCAAACACAACACTATAAAACTCTCAGACTTCCATGTCCTTGCACCGGCTGTTCATTCTCCCTGAGGGTCCTAAACATGCAAGCGTGCACACACACACACACACACACACACTTCCATCTTGAAAACTGATGATTCAGATAAAGACCTTTTCAGTGACTGCCCCAAATGTCTCTCCTTCTCATTGCAAAATTAAGTGTTTCTGTCTCCTATTTAGAGTCGGACACAACTGAGCGACTTTACTTTCACTTTTCACTTTCATGCATTGGAGAAGGAAATGGCAACCCACTCCAGTGTTCTTGCCTGGAGAATCCCAGGGACAGGGGAGCCTGGTGGGCTGCCATCTACGGGGTCACACAGAGTCGGACACGACTGAAGCGACTTAGCAGCAGCAGCAGTCTCCTATTTATACTTCTGTTCCAGTTCCTAGCTCAAAGCACCTGTCTACTGGTCTTTTAACTGTAGTGGGAATTCCTTAAATTTTCAGATTGTGTTGCTTTTGTTTTTATATCCCCAGTATGTCTCACGACCCTTGAGACATGATAAGGACCAAGTAAAAAGGAATGAGGGGAAGATCAAAGAGGTGAACAAGAACAAAGAAGAGGGGAAAAAAAGACCATGGGAATGTATTCTATCAGTCTCCTTACATTCTTTCTTTCTCCCCAAATTTTGGATTTGAAGAAGAGAGTCCAAAGTTGAAATAATGTTACATATATTTGAAAGTTTTAGAAAGCATCACAATATTTCATGCACCGTTCCACAAAATATTTTAAGTCAATCCTCAGGAGATATTTTTCTGATTAAAACGTGCATTCAAGAGTACAATAAAAATCAATAAAGAAAAGGCTGCTTTCCAGAAACTTGTTTTGAGGGAAGTTGTCTTGAAACACTTTAGGTCTATAAACAAACAGATATTTGTATTTCAGTCCCAAAGTTTGACATGTAGAAAAGGACACCATGAATTAGAATGGATCGCTGTGTAATGCATAGTAAGCAAGCTCATCCTATGTAAGAGACAGAAACTTGTAAATGCAGTGTTTTTAACAACAAATTTGATTGAGCACTAACACACAAATCTTCTCCCAATCTTAAACCTCAAAGGAGTTGACCCAGATGCATGAAAATCTTTCCTAAGTGCAATAGTTGTGCCAGACCCAGGCTTTCAACACTGTGAGAGAAGCATCATTTCCTGAATAGGGCTGCGGTATCCTGACACAGTTTAAAAACTGAGGAGGCAATTACTATTTTTGATTGTGTTAACCTGTGTGTAATTATGTAATTACCTACAAAATTTAGGCAGAGTGTTACAGATCTAAATCATTAACTTTAACAATTGACAAGCTGCTTTGATTAGTATTTTCATAGTGTAGGATAACATACTTTTGTCGGCTTTCACATGATTAGTTATGATTGAGAATTTATTTATGCAGAACATTTTTATTGCTTGTTTGGAGAAACAGAGCTGGAGAGTGAGGGCAGAGGAGTCACATGTCTCCCTCGTGGTTCGACTCAGGAAATGCCAGTGATGAGAACATACAGAAGAGATCCTTGTTATCACCACCCAAATGACATAAAATTGTAGTGTCACATTAGAAGAGTATCCAGAGAATTCAATTTGGGAGAATTGGGTTCTCCTTTGGCAAATTAGACTAACAAGGACATCAGTGTATGTGGCATCAACTCAGACTGTCACACGCAACCCCCGACTTGGTCAGACAGCCCCTCTAAAAGCATTGATCCATGCAGCTGCTCTTCTAAGGATAACACATGTCAATATATTTGTTATTTACTTTCTAGCAGAAACCCAGCAGCTGCAGCAATTTTGGAGAGAATTCTCTGACACATCTCATTTCCCATCAATCTTAGGTGCTAATGGCTATACACACACATTCCTGTTAGGCTAACATCTCTGAATGCAGCTAGCTATTGGGAGAGAAAATCCTTTAATTTCTTGGCTATGATGGGACTGTGTGATGCCAAATTTCAACTCTCTATGGGAGACAGAAAGTCCTAGGGACATGAAGCTTTTCTTGTCTCCCCAGGCAAATTGGCTGGGCTCACTTGTTTGAAGGAGGCGATTATTAAAAATGGCTTAGAGAAATTTTAAAGTAAAATTAAAAATAAAAAGAGTCCCTCAGCTACTATGCATGTATTGTCTTTCCCTTCTTAGGGAGAGTGTTTGGGGTGGAGATCAGAGTAATCAAAAGCAGCTGACACAAGTAATCCATGCTAATTTGAAATGAAAAAAAAAAAAAAAAAAGTGTGTGATTTGCCACTGAGATCAGAAGGTGAGACTATCCCTCCAAAAGAATTTGCAGAGCCAAATGGACCTTTAGTTCTCAGTAATTTTTCCTTTCTCTCTGCAATTTTACGACATTGTATTCTAGTGAAAATGTCTAGAAAGGAATAGTTTCATATGATTGTCATTGTCTCCCTACGTAAATAATAACAACACTCTAAATGCAGTTTGTGGAGTAGAGGAGTAAAGAAGAGTAAAGAGGAGCAGAGAATGCTGTACCACATGAGAAATTTTTTTCTATATCAGATTAGGAATGCCAAACTCCACAACTGTAAAATATGGATCTCTCAAAATCAGACATCTCTGTTGCCATGTCTCACAAGCATGAACATCTGCTCCATCTTTCACAATGAGACTTTTCCCCACAATCAGACAAGCTACTGTCTTTGAGATGCAAGCTTAATTATACTGTTTTTAAACCTTCGTGACTGAACACATATGAAACAATGTCACTTCCTTACTGTCTTTAATCTTGTCTTCCCATCTCTCTAAATGTAATGTAAATGTAAAATTTTATCAAATTTCAATTCTCCATCCAGCCTCATAGTTTTTCTGCTACTTAGCTATGACTCTCTAATAGTTCTTATGAATTTAAGAAATATCTATCTTTCTGACAATTTGGAGACTGAATCCTACTCTTCTTCTCTGATAACATTATAGGTTATCTCCTCCATTATGCACATTATGCAAGAAAGGAATGTTGCAAGATGCTTTATAGTATTCTTTTGCTTTCTAAATAAAATGATCACTCATAATTTTTTTATAATTAACTTTTTTGGTTCTGGTTTCCATGGCCTACGTAGATTCATATCTATGAATATCTATGTTTGCAGTATATTTGGAGGTGGCAATATGCATTTCCTCTGCCAGAGCATGCTACACAACAATGCAAAACCCCAGGAATGAAAAGAGAGTCAGAAGTCACTTGGGTTTTATAGGTAAGTTGCATTGTTGAAGAATCTTCCTCTGTCAGCACATCATATCCAATAAGCCCATTTTGCTGCCTAAAGAACTAATCCATTTGTCTTTCTTTTCTTTCTAAGCACAACGTATTTGAAGCCAGTCCCTCAGCTGAAACTCAGGTAGGAGATGAAGCTTGGATCAGGAATAGGATATGATGGGCATTTGAAGTGGAGAGAGATTTGGGGATATTACTGGGAATGATGTGAAGTTCAGCAAAGAGAGGAATGGGATGAACTCTGGGATGGTGTAAAACAAAGAGTGTCTTTGCACATATTACTTGGTAACAATAGCTGTATTTATATTTTAATACAGCTGTTTGGGACAGGATGATGACTGTCAAAAACAAAGCAATTCAAATCTCTAAACCAAGATTCCTTTGTTGTGGATGGTCATCCCATGAATTCTAAGATGTTTAGCAATACCTGCAGCCTCTCCAGTCTTTTGAGACATTCTCTTAGAGCCACCAGATGCAGGAGACTTTCATTCAGTTATGAAACCAAAAAGGTCTCCAGGCACAGCCAAATGTCCCCTACCTGCCTGGGAAGCAAAACTTCTTCCATCTGAGAACTACTCTTCTAAAAATCTTAAATGTCTTACTTCAATTTTAACAACACAGGCAACCCTTATATGACCTGCTATGCCTTTCAAGGGAAAGGCAAGTGTCCATAGAGTTTAAATACTCCATATTCATGACCCAAGGCGATGACACCCCACTCCAGTACTCTTGCCTGGAAAATCCCATGGATGGAGGAACCTGGTAGGCTGCAGTCCATGGGGTCGCGAAGAGTTGGACACGACTGAGCGACTTCACTTTCACTTTTCACTTTCATGCATTGGAGAAGGAAATGGCAACCCACTCCAGTGTTCTTGCCTGGAGAATCCCAGGGACGGGAGAGCCTGGTGGGCTGCCGTCTACGGGGTCGCACAGAGTCGGACACGACTGAAGCGACTTAGCAGCAGCAGCAGCCATATGGTTAGTTGGCCACACAATCAGAAAAGGAAGTTGATGACCCAGCTTTATCACAAATGTATAAAGACCCAAATGTATAAAGTCACAGCTCTGTTCTCTACAATAGAATCTAGATAGTAAGCAAGCAAAGCAGACCTGGTATCTCCACAACATGCTTCTAGAATACTCTGACTATGGACACATGACACTCTTTGTCTACAGGACATTCTTTTTTACATTTAACACCCCATTGATAAAAATCTCAAGAATGGTTGAGGGTGATGTTGGCACCTGGAAGAGGGAAGCCAGTCTTCTGAGACATTCTCTTAGAGCCTGCCAGGCTTTCTTGCAGGACAGTAGAGCAGTCTGTTTTCTAGATGAAAACAATATTATTTTCACTTTAGCACACTCAAAGATCCATCATAAGTTTCTTCTTCATTTAAAAATTAACCATGAGCTACTTCATATTTCTATATCCTTAGTAATATGGCCTTTCATTAAAAGGTCCAAACAGAATTGTATTAGGACAGCAAAATATATCTAATAGAATTTTATTAGGGTATTATACCCAGTAGACGTGCTTTTAAATTTGAAAGGTATGTTACTATCAAGCTTACAGAAACAATACATTTTACATAATTTTACATTTCCAGGGATATGCTGGCCTTTCTTTTTCTGATCTCATAAACTTTTCTAAATTTCTTAGGAAATGAAAGATTCTAAAAATCATAAAAGTTCCTGTTATTTCCTAAACAGCATGCAAAGCTGTTGCATAATCTCAGAAAAAGATAGACAGGACAGACCTTACAAATATATTTTAAAGCTCTGAAATGTAGACAAGAATATGTAAATTGAAAGTAAATTTATTTTAGTGAACTGGCAAGAAGGGAAAAAATATAGGGCCATATGTTACCATCAGTTTTGCTATGCATATTTGGGGGGAAAAAAGTTTCTTAAGCCAGGCATTTTCAGTCCATAAAATGCCTTCCATAGGTAACCACAAGCTGGCAGAAGTAGCAGGCAAGTGTTGAAAGTTAGAAATGAGGACAATGCTTTTATTGGTGGCAGAGCAGAATTGGGAACTTGGTCTAAGAGGAATGGAGATGAGGGTATGATAATTTTACGTAAGTGAAAATGGTATCAGTGAGTAAGGAAACTCTTAGCTAGAAGCAGAAGTTCTTTGTTTCACCTCCTTTTCTCCCATTGGTCTCTCTATTCAAAGAGGACTACTGGGAAGATCATCTACAGTGTAAAGAACATGTATCCCGGCTCACCTCTCTGTTCTAGGTGCTAAGTGATTTCTTCTTTCCTGCTTTGCTTCAGTAAAAATATCACAGTACACAGCAGGTCAGTTGAGATCTAGCCACAAATACAAATAATAAATTATGTGGACTAATAAAAATAATACGCTGTCTGAAAGCAAGGCTTTATTTGTTCTGACAATAATCTGCAGTTCTGGAATAATGCCTGGGATACAATAAGTGCTCAGTAATTTTTATTAAATGACTGAATGAATATCATAATCATTTTGTGCTTGACATCATGAACTTATATATTTTAAATTAATAATTATTCTTCTATATGTATTGTTTGTGTGTGTGTGACTATATTTGGACTCTGCACATTTCCATGAGAGACTAGAGACTGCTCAATGATGACATGTTTGTATATGTGTGTACTCCTTTAGTATTTATAAACCATTTTTCCATGGCTTATAGTACACAAACTCAGAGGACAGAATCCCAACTATTTCAGAAGACAGAATTCTACTTTTTTTTTTAACTGAGACCATAAGCAGACAAGTGACTGAATCTCTAAACTATTTCTTGATCTACGAAGTAACTAACAGCTCTCCTAAGGTTCCTGTGAGGATTAAATGGACTGATAGGCATGAAATTGCTTGGCAGAATGTAAAATACTGAATAAATATCAATGGCATTACTGAAGTTATTCTCAGATAACAAAGAACATGGATGAATGTTATGATCATCAAAATATTAGCAATTATACAACCTCCTTGACTCCAAGAAGCTCAAAGTTTCAAGGCACCAAAAGCAGGTAACCAAGAGTCTCGGGTTCCGAGGCTAAGTGTAGCAGTGAGACTTGCTAGAATTCTTGAGTTTTTTGTACCTCAGTAACATCATTTGGATAACACAACCCCTCAGAAAGTTCCCTGAGCGTCCTTTCTGCTCTAAGGTATTATGATTCTGTGAAAGAAACAGATAGATGGGGTACTTGGAGCACAATCCAAAAGGTAAGACCAGAGTTGAGGAAAGTGTCAGAAAAAAGAAAGGAGTGTAGTTGGTCACATCTTACGCCCAACTTACAACTTCTCAGCCCAACTCTCCCTCCAGTTATTACTGCAGCAACCAGCCTCCCTCAGCTGTCATCTTGTTGCACAACACAGACTCCTCAGGACACCTGTCAGCAGTCACACATGGGCCGCCTGGGAGGGCAAGGAAGTCAAGACCCAGAGAGGAAGACTTTCGTCAGTGGAGGATGAGATCCGCTGGACTTAACTCTCCTCCTCTTATCCCTCAAGTAAACATTTCTAAAGTGGTACTCTATGGCTTCTCAGAGGGTCCTGGTCACCCCCCACCCAGGGGTGACCAACTCAAGGCCACGTCCTTGAGTGAAGAGGCTTTCCCTCTTCCCTGTTTCATGCTTCCTACCTACCACTCCTGTTCCTTGGGATCAGTTCCCAAATTAAGCTACCTGAACACAAGCCCCTGTCTCATGCTATGTTTTGTTGGTGGATCATAGACTAAGAAACAAGTGGTCTTGAAAAGCTTCAAGGACCTTCAGGTTGGGATTTTGGAGCTGAATCATTCAAAGAATACACTGAGATAAAGCAGTCATCACTGTAGTAGCATGAGGTCCTGGTAACTTTTAGTATCCTGTACCATCATCATTACTGAGCTTGCATCAGCTTTAGTTGAGAGGATTTGTAAGTCATAAGAATCCCAAGGAAGTGGATTCTCCTCTTCTGCGTTTGCAAAGCAGACTGTGATCAGATTTGAGCCCTTTATTTAATTGTAAGCAGACTAAAAGCAGTGGTTGAATAACTTTCAAATACCAACGTCAAAGACATGATAGACAAATCAACGGCATTCCAAGACCTGAGATGGGGGCATTTCATACCAGGTGGTTAGACTGTAAAGCTGTATGAAAGAAAATCTATTGGCATCACATTCACGTTTCAGAATTTAACATTCTAACCAAGGAGCCTAGAACCAGTCAGTGTGCTGTTAGGATGGCACTCTGAAGCTTGATCTATAATAAATAATATAGAGATATCAAAACTGCCTTAACAGCAGATTCAGGAAAGATTCAGAAACCTCAGAAATAGTGAAATGACTTTTTAAATGTGAAATCAAAGAATCTATACCTATGAGCCTGCCACATCAACAGAATTTTAGGGGTCAAAAGGTCTGAGGCAAGCTAAGACATTCCCAAACCCTGCTGCTGCTGCTAAGTCGCTTCATCATGTCCGACTCTGTGCGACCCCAGAGATGACTGCCCACCAGACTCCCCCGTCCCTGGGATTCTCCAGGAAAGAACACTGGAGTGGGGTGCCATTTCCTTCTCCAATGCATGAAAGTGAAAAGTGAAAGTGAAGTCGCTCAGTCATCTCCGACTCTAGTGACCCCATGGACTGGAGCCTACCAGGCTCCTCCATCCATGGGATTTTCCAGGCAAGAGTACTGGAGTGGGGTGCCATTGCCTTCTCCAAGACATTCCCAAACCCTAACCTAACCCAATAAGGTAAAGGACAAGTTGTTGGACCTTGCACCTTCACTACCAGGATAAATGTACATGCTGAGTGTGTGCTAAGTTGTGTCTGACCCTCTGCAACTCTATGGACTGTAGCCTGCCAGGTTCTTCTGTCCATGGGATTGTGGAGGTAAGAATATTGGAGTGGGTTGCCATGCCCTCCTTCAGGGGATCTTCCTGACCCAGAGATTGAAACTGAGTCTCTCTCCTGCAGTGGCAGACAGGTTCTTTACCAGTAGGGCCACCTGAGAAGCTAGCATATAATAAGAATATTTGGTTGTCGGAGTCAGTGCACACTGCACTTGGGGATAACACAGAAGGTTTGAGTAGATTTCAGAACAAGAGATGGCATTACAGAAGTTCCTGTATCAAGTGCAAGCTGCCCTGACCAATAAGCCAGAGAACACAGCAGATCTAGTGGTTCTAGAGGTGTCTATGCTGAGTTCTGACTCTGAATGTGGCGTCTGGTAAGTCCTATTAGTAAAGTCTTAATGAGAACTCTCCTCCATTTGAAAAGCATTTCCTGGCTTGTTACCATGTCTTAGTAGAGGAAGAACACCTTGACCATGCACCATAGTGAATATGCCACCAAAGCTATCCATTATAAGCTGAATATTATTAGCTTATAATGTGATAATTTTTTATCACATTAAATTAAAATATTATCAACTGTGGAGCCATAAGTTTGAGCAAATGAGGCGGTGATCCATCGTTAGGTAGATTGTGTGCAAGCAAGTCCAGAAAATATAAGGACATTCTAGGAATATGAAGCCCAGAATCTTACTTCTACTTTTGTTGCATCAAGGCTTCCCCTCAACTAAAGCTGAAGGCCTCATGGGGTGGTGCCAATGGTATAAAGCAAAAGCAGAAGAGAAAAACCTGTGGACCCAGCTCAGCAATGGATTATCTTGATATGTTGGTAATAGTCAAATATGGACTACGAATGCCCTATGGAGCCCTGCACCAGGAGATCCCAAGTTGAAGAAAAATCCCCAAAGTTCTTTTCTGCTCTGATGTTCTATGATAGAACAGGTATGTTTGGCACACTTGTAGCAGCATCCAGAATGAAGGACTATATTTAATAAGCATATACTGGACTTCTCTTGTGCCCTTCCCTTGGTCTATCTTGCACTTAGCCTTTGCTGTTGTAACCAGAAACACAGAACGAATCCTGACAGCACCTCTCTTGCTAAGTCATGTCAGTCGTGTCCGGCTCTGTGCGACCCCATAGACGGCAGCCCACCAGGCTCCCCCGTCCCTGGGATTCTCCAGGCAAGAACACTGGAGTTGGTTGCCATTTCCTTTTTCAATGCATGAAAGTGAAAAGTGAAAGTGAAGTCCCTCAGTTGTGTCCAATTCTTAGCAACCCATGGACTGCAGCCCACCAGGCTCCTCCGTCCATGGGAGTTTCCAGGTAAGAGTACTGGAGTTGGTCGCCAGTGCCTTCTCCCTCTCTTAACAACTCCAAATATTACTTGCTTTATGCTCTGGGGCTTCAGTGACTCCCTAGCAGCATGAGACAATTTGGAGAGGTGTCAGGCCACAAGAGAGCAGTCTGGAATTGAAAGGGAGATAATGTCCCATTAATAACCCTTTTGTTGACTTCTTAAGAACCTTGAAATAAGAAGACAACCTCAGATTAGCTAAGTAGGCATGCTGTGAGGGTCAAAAGGCCTCCAAAGGAGGATTTAAAGAGACCCACTAGGGTTAATGCACGTACAGCTTGGAAGTACAAGAATGTTATTGTTCAGTTGCTGTCTGACTCTTTGTGACCCCATGGACTACATCATGGACAGGTTTCCCTGTCCTTCACCATCTCCAAGAGTTTGCTGAAACTTCCCCGGGAAATCATTTCCCAAAACAAACTACCCCCAATCAAACCCTTGTTGTGGATTCTTTTCCTGCTGGGACAGCTAGACTAGCCCTGAGAGGTAAGAATGAGAAGCACAGTTCCTTAACTGGAGACTTGGCTCTGATATCCAGTAATTCATGAATGTATAGATCTAACACAAGAGATCAGAGAAGGCAATGGCACCCCACCCCAGTACTCTTGCCTGGAGAATCCCATGGACCGAGGAGCCTGGTGGCCTGCAGTCCATGGGGTTGCTAAGAGTCAGATGTGACTGAGCGACTTCACTTTGACTTTTCACTTTCATGCATTGGAGAAGGAAATGGCAACCCACACCAGTGTTCTTGCCTGGAGAATCCCAGGGACGGGGGAGCCTCGTGGGCTGCCATCTATGGGGTCACACAGAGTCAGACATGACTGAAGCGACTTAGCAGCAGCAGCAGCAGCAGCAACACAAGAGATGGCATTACACCCTCCTTCTGATATTTTGTACCCTTAGCCAAGAGATTTTGCTTTGTCTGTTTTGAAGTGATGATGGGGAAGGGAAATTCCTCAGAGAAATATGGGGGAGAGGATAAAAGACCTATCTAGAAAAAAACTATCAGCTTGTCACTATCCATGATGCCTGACCCTCTTCCACTCTAGACTGATTTTGAATCTCATACCTGGATGAAACTGTATAATATCTCCTCAATGGTTTCTTGGTGGTTTCCAGGCTAATTCAGAAATCCCAGTCTTCTTATAACATTTTGACATTTTCCATTTTGGGGATGAAGCCAACAGCCTGGGTTAGCTAGCCATCTTATCTGGAAAATACTTTAATTTTTAAATCAAAAATAAAACTAACCATGCACTATCTATAAGATCTTGAGAAACTCATTTATCTCAGCATCCTCATCTGTAAAACAAAGGGTGGTTGCAAAGATTACATGACAGTATCTAGAGTTGTGTCTGATACATAGCCACGCTCAACAAGTATTAGCTGTTGAGCTAATAATTCTAGCCATGAATTAGAGTTGCATAATACATATATTTGGTTGATCTGTAATGAATAAAGGTACTCCCTGATTACTGGGCAACAGAAGGGCCTATTCCAAAACTGGGGACCTCTTACTGTGGCCCTACCACTGACTCTGTAAGAGTAGAAACCCAATCAAAAGACAGGATCCCCGGGGTGGTAGAAGAATTATACAAAAGCTTAAGATCTGCTTCAGAGGGATGCAGGTTTCCTAGAAACTTCTCCCACATGGCAGGAAGTATATATACCATGAAAGCCCTGGAAGAAGTAGGGAAGAAATCAAGACCAGCAAATCTCTTCAAAATTTTAGAATTAAATTATTGTAGAATTAAAAACCTGGGCTTTGGAAACATTTTTTTCCTACTTTTTTTTTTTAACTTCCTGCAGTTTTATTTTTTCTTCTCCTTTATTATCTGAAGGTTTTGTCTGTTTCATTAATCTTTAGGGAAAAAATAGTGTTACCTTTAACCTGATCTGTAAACAAGATAGCAACATATCCCCAAAGGCCACACATGATGGGGGAGGCTTACCAAGACGAGGTACACAGCTAGGAGACGTCCAACTCAAGGCCTTTTAAAGGCCACACAGAGACCTCTTCAGAGAGATCTTAAGACCTGGAGATTTCTCTGTGAGTTTATATAAAGGAAGCCCATATTTTGTTGTCTTAACTTTTATTGCTAAAATAAGAATTGTACATGTTTAAGGACTCATGAACGACTAACACACACACAAGGACTCATGATGACCTGAGATACACAGTGAAATAATCACAACATTCAAACCAATTAACACATCTCCTCCTCCTATACTTAACATTTGTGGGTGTGATACAAACACCTGAACTGTACTCTCTCAGCAAATTTCCTGTATTCAGAATGGGATGATTAACTATGGTCACCATGCTGTACACTGGATCTCTCAACTTGCTCATTCTACATAACTGCAACTTTGTGTCTTTCAACCAACATGTCCTCCCCAGAGCCCCCCACCATCTTGCCCTGATAATCACTGTTCTACTCTCTGCTTCCAGGCTTTCAACGTTGTTAGCTTCCTCCTGTGATTTCATGCAGTTTTTTTCTTTCTCTGTCTGGTTTATTTTACTTAGCATAACGTCCCCCAAGTTCATCCACACTGTTGCAAACGGCAGGATCGTAAAGGAGGTCAGTCTCTTAAAACAGCATCAGAATCAGGCATCTGTCGTAACTGCCACTTCTAAATGCCGAGGCCAAATATGAGTCAACACTTCCAAAATACACACAGAAAAGTGTACTACTCTATATTATCCTAAAATGGCACAGCACTTTATATAAGGATCATCTCTAATACTCATCGGTTCCTCATTTTTTGCATAACAACTAACATTAGCAGAAGCCTATGTCAGTCATGTCAATAAACAAAGAAAAAGTTCAGAAAATTAATCAATTTTTGATTATCCTTCTCAATTATTACCAGCTCTTCTATGCAGTTGCTTGCTCTATATTTGTTCTTCAATCTCATAGGAAGCTCCAGCCTCAAGACCCCCTTTTTTTTTCTTATGGACATCCTCATCTCTTTACCTCCATTCCCTGTAAAGCTTACATTTCATAATCCATCATTTAAACCCATCTATTATCAATATATCAGAGTCGGACATGACTGATGTGACTTAGCAGACTTAGCAGCATTATCAATATAGAGAACACACTATATATGCCAATGGGTAGAGGGGTCGGGGAGGGATGGATTGGGAGTTTAGGATTAGCAGATGTAAAGCCATTACATACTGGATAGTCCTACTGTAGAATACTGGGAATTATATTCAATATCCTGTGATAAACCATAATGGAAAATATGAAAGACAATAGATATATGTATGACAGAATCATTTTACTGTAGAGCAGATGCTCACAATGTGATAAATAATCTGCAGTTCAATAATTTTTTAAAAAATCCTTCTGATGTCAAAAACCTGCAAGTCTCATTCTCTATGTTTCCTTCCAAGAAAGTAACAACTAACAAAGCCCTGGACTCAGAAGAATCCAACCTTTCATCCTTCCCAATTCTGCGCCAGGACCACTGAGTGCCATGGGCATCACTCAATTCTGTTAAGCTGCTGCTATTACAGATCTGAAGTTTCCAACCTGTGTTGAGTCCTCCCTGCTGCCTGACCACCATTAACATCAGTGATTCCCAACCCTGGCTGCACGTTAGAACCCTGGGGAGCTTTTAAAAAGCCCTGATACCTGGGCCTCACCCCAAACCACTAAAATCAGATCCTCTGCTGGCAGGATTGAGGCTTTGGTTATATCCAAAGTTCCCCCAAGTGACCTAACACACAGCCAGGGTTTAGAACATCATTCACAGTCCAGGTAGCAGATAATAATCACCCGGAGTTATTTAAAGTACTGATTCTGGGTTCCTCCTTCACGTATTCTAATTTAGTTTGCTTCAGGTACAGTCTGGGAGTTTTGACAATTCCCTAGGTGATTCTAATGTGCAAGTAAGCCCCACTGGTGATAGCCACAGTCCTCAGGCCTCCAGCCTTCTCTCCCAACTCACCACAGATGATGGCTTTGCTTCCTTCTTCACAGAGAAAATAGAATTTATCAGAAAAACCTCTTATCTTTCCTTTCTGCCATTAAAGTCACAGCACCCCTCCTCCTGTCTATGTCTAGTCTCTGCACTTCTTTTCTGGCTCTGTCCTTCCCCCACGCTCTCAGATTTCTCCCCATCATCACTTCCCTCCTTTCCCTCTGCCTGTTCCCCACTGGTAGTTAACATGTTCCACTATCAGTCACTCCAAAGGAAAGCTTTCCTCCTCCCCACATCTTTGAGTGCTCTCCTATCTCTATCATCTGTTCAGAAGCAAGCCTCTATAAACTGTTGTGCACTCTTCCTCACTGAGTGGTCACTCCTTTACATGTTGCCATCTGTTTATTCCCAAAAAAGAATATTCCAAAGAAACCAGTGACCTCATTGTCGCAAATCCAGTGTGCACATCTCACTCAGCCTTTGCTGTTGTGCTTTGTTGTACTTAATTGCTCAGTCGTGTCCAACTCTTTGTGACCCCGTGGACTGTAGCCCGCAAGGCTCCTCTGTCCACAAGAATTCTCCAGGCAAGAATCCTGGAGTGGGTCGCCATGCCCTCCTCCAGGGGATCTTCCCAACCCAGGGACTGAGCCCAGGTCTCCCACATTACAGGTGGATTCTTTACTGTCTGAGCCACTCAGCCTTTATTTTCATTAAATCCTCAGCAATGTTGGCTCCGCTGACTTCACCCTAACTTCTTGAAATCCTCCACCTCTCCTTGGTGTTTTTACCTCCATACTCATCAGGTTTCCCCCTTGGCTCCTAGGATACGATTTCAGCTGCAGTCACAGGCACTGCTCCCTCGGCTCTTCTAAATGCTGCTGCCCCTCGGGGCTGCAACCACCCACACTTTCTGCTCTCATGTCATATGTTCATTGTCCCCCATGACTTTCATAGAGTGTGCTAAGTGATTTCACACCATTATGGATGTGAAACTCAACCCACAAAGGCAGGTAGCTAAGAATTACAAATGATTTGAAATTCCATCTCAGAGACATTACTCTATAAACTGATAGAAAAAAATTAATGAGTTCCTTTAGGGGTTCCAACAAGTAATTCTGCAGTTCTAGGGTCATAGACATTGGGGTTGAGATGGAGAGCTAAGTACCACATCCCATATGACTAGATGACCTCAGAGATTTCTGAAAAGTCTCCCCGTAACTAGCCTACCTTTGCTGTTAAGGGTCCATAGCTTTTCTGCTGTGTCTGAATCATTATACTTAGGACACAAGGACCCCCTGTCCTCCCGCTTGCAGGGTCCAATATCCCCTGGAGCATCTCTCTTCCTCTCTGCTCCACTTGCTCCTCTGCCACCTTCAATTCCATTTCTCACCTAGCTGACGTCTTCTCATTGTATTCCTTTAGGGAAAATGTCCTCTCCCCCTGTTTCTGCCAATTAACTTCATTATGTTGGCACTAGTGGTCAAAACCCACCAGCCAAAGCAGGAGGCGTAAGAGATGTAGGTTCTATTCCTGGGTTGGGAAGATCCCCTGGAGAGGGAAATGGCAACCCACTCCAGTATTCTTGCCTGGAGAATCCCATGGACAGAGGAGCCTGGTGGGCTACAGTCCTTGGAGTCGCAGGTCAGACACGACTGAAGCTACTTAGAACATTATAGCTAAAAATGGTGCAATCAGGAAAATGTTTCCCAAGAATAAACTTTGGCTCCAGATTTGATAAAATCAGACATTATGTTAATCAATAATACTTATAAAGAACTTATGACAGTGATGAACACATAGGGAGCAATTAATAAATGATAGATATTCATATTTCCCTACTTAAAAATAATTTCTGATACCATATATGAAATAAATGACTGAAGCAAATATTAAAATGTGAATGTCAAGTAATGGGCTATATTTGTTTGGCATATATACCAAGTTGGGTTATACCAAAATTGGCATAAAAATTTCATACCTAATAACACTTTAGGAGAAGGCAATGGCACCCCACTCCAGTACTCTTGCCTGGAAAATCCCATGGACGGAGGAGCCTGGTAGGCTGCAGTCCATGGGGTCGCTAAGAGTCGGACACAACTAAGTGACTTCACTTTCACTTTTCACTTTCATGCATTGGAGAAGGAAATGGCAACCCACTCCAGTGTTCTTGCCTGGAGAATCCCAGGGACGGGGGAGCCTAGCGGGCTGCCGTCTATGGGGTTGCACAGAGTCGGACATGACTGAAGCGACTTAGCAGCAGCAATGACACTTGAAATGGACCAAAAAAAAGAGTCCAGACAGAAAAATCAGTCAACTTCTATCAGTGTTTTGTGATGAAAAAACATGAATAGGAGTCACAATGACTTTGTGTGGCTACATGTAAAGTACTTAGAAATAGTGAGCCTGGTTTAATCACAAGTGAAATGAGAAACCAAACTGTTGATTTCAAAGTTCCTTCTCACCTGTAAAAGTATCTGATACTATAAAAATAGTTTCAAAAAGTCACCATCTAGAGAACATAACTAATAACACTGAATCTGTGCCATGTGCCCTCAGAGACTGCATTCCCTTCCCTTCCATGGAAGGGTATTCTTGATTCTAAATGGTCATATGAATGAATCCTTGCATTTCTAAGCAATATATTGCTTAGCCTTGTGTTTTGAACTTTCTAAAACTATATTATTGCTGCATACAATGTCTAAGTTGGTTTTTCATTATGCTTTATGAGGCTTATACAGTTGTATACTAATTATGTATACAATATAATTAGTAAATATGTATACTAATTATGGTATTTTAACAGCTATACTCATGAATGAGTTAGTCTATTTTTCTATACTTCCTTGGTGTGGCTCAGGCACTACAGTTTATATACTGTATATTCAAATATTTATATATAATACACATCTATAAGTTTATATGTGCAATGGCACCCCACTCCAGTACTTTTGCCTGGAAAATCCCATGGACAGAGGAGCCTGGTAGGCTGCAGTCCATGGGGTCGCTAGAGTCGGACACGACCGAGCAACTTCACTTTCATTTTTCACTTTCATGCATTGGAGAAGGAAATGGCAACCCACTCCAGTGTTCTTGCCTGGAGAATCCCAGGGACGGGGGAGCCTGGTGGGCTGCCATCTATGGGGTTGCACATAGTTGGACACGACTGAAGCGACTTAGCAGCAGCAGCAGAAGAAGAATTTTTACTTATTGAGAATGATCGTATCCCTAAATGTTTGGCAGAACTCACATAAAAATCAGCTGGGCTTGGTGTTTTCTTGGTAGGAAGACTTAAAAATACTGATTTAATTTTTAAGACGCCTCAGGGTTATTTGGTATTCCTGTTCTTCTAAGTCACGTTTGATATGTTATATTTTTTAGTAATTTTATCCATCTTATCTAAGTTTTCCTATTTATTGTTCACATTGTTCATCTCATTTATCATTTTAACTGTTCATTGTAACTACAATTATGTTCCTTTTTATGTTAATATTTTATGCTTTTTCCTGATCCATTTTGTCAGTTTATATATTTCACTGTTTTGGGACATTTTTAACACGTATATTCCATATTTTTTATGTCACATTAATTTATGCTGTTATTTATACTATTTCTTTGCTTCTATTTTCTTTGGGTTTATTCTGTTGACATTTTTCTTAACTTACAGTGAACACAAAGCTCATTAATTTTAAGATTTTATTCTAAGTACTTACTGCCATATATTTCCCTTACAATACTGTTTAACGCTGCTCAAGAAGTATCTGTGCATATGTTTTGTATTGCAGTGGCCATGGAGATAATTTGCTTTATCTCCTTCGAAAGGCTGTGCTACCAGGGAACTCTACTCAGTATTCTGAAATGACCTATACTGGAAAAGAATCTAAAGAAGAATGGATTTATTTATATGTATCACTGATCCACTCTGCTGTATGGCAAAAGCTAACACAACATGTACATCAATAAAATTAATTAATTTTTTTTTAAAGCCTGTTCTGTGAGACCGGCAGCAGCTGCACCTTCTGATCCACTGTGGCATCACCACGGCCACACCTTCACAGGCTGCTCAAAGCCAAGGCCCCATCACAGCAAGGGTAACAGCGCAGGCCTCGTCTGCTGGACGTGGGACTCCTACAATGGGCAGCCTTAACCTGTGGAGTCTCATCAGCATGGCTGAGTTCTCTCAGAACTGTGACTATCTAAAGTCCTCCCTCCCCAACCCTCCTTTGTCTTTTCATCACCTGAAGGCTCCTGTAGCCTACTCCTCCCCATTCCCTCTTTATTCTTCAAGAGCATCTCCCCAAAATCTCTCTTGTACGTCTCATTCTGTATTGGTATTTGCTTCTCAGAGGACTCAGACTGACACTAGTGTTTTTATTATTATCCATCCTAAATGTTTCCAAATTTCTATTAAGATTCCTTCATTGCTGTTGATGAGTTTTCCCCTCCAAATTTTACTTCTAACGTAATTTCATTGTCTCGTGTTCACACATTGTATCCTTTGAAATTTCTTTTTCATGGTACTTGAAAAAGAATGGGTATTAATTATTGAGTGCAGAGTTCTTTATAAGTTCACTAAAACTGTTATTTTATTCAAATTAAATTAGATAGACTTAAGAGATATATAAATCTCTCATTCTCATAGTGGATCTGTTCATTTCTCCTTTTAGTTCTGTCAAATTTTATCTGGTATGTTAGACGCTATTTCATCAGGTATATACAACTTTAGAATTGTTACATGTTCCCAGTGAACCGGGATTTTATCTCTGTCTATTGAGTCCCTTCCTACATGATATTGCTTTTGACCTAAAAGTCTGAAAGTATTATTATTTCATTTTTAGGCTACTCTTTTCTCTTCCCCATCTTTTACATGAAAATATTTGTTTACCTTTATATTTTAAGTGTATCCTTGGAAAACACTTTTGCCATACATCCTGCAATCTAGAAATACCACTATTTTAATTACTGAGTTTAATAGCTTGTTCACTTATATTTATTTTGATTGCTGATACACTTTTTTCTACTTTATTTTGTGTTTTCCATATGTCCTGATTTTTTAACACCCTTTTTATCATTTCCTCTTTCTTTTGCATTGATTGTATTCATTTCTTTTTTATTTTATTACACTATTTGGTTCTATTTCTTGGTGGTTATCTTTGAAAATTTACTGTATATTCTTAAGGTTTAGAAAAATCCCATTTTTATGCCTCTTTCCAAATAGTATAAAGATCTTAGAATATTTCAACTTTAATACTTTAACTCTGCCTCAGTTGAAAATTATATTACTGTTTAGTGTTTTATTTATCTCTTACTTTCTATTTAATCTTAACCTCATACATTGGACATGACCAGTTTTTATACAATGTCTACATTTGTTGACATGCTCACTAACATCTTTGTTCACTTATTCCTTATACTTCAGATCTACAGTCATTTTTCTTTTTTATTATATGCATTCTTTGGAAGTTTTTTTTTTTAACTTGATGAGGTTAAGTTTGTAAAGAAGTCTCTCTCTCATTAATGGAAAATTTATTTCTATTACACATAAAATCTAAATATTTTTTCCAGATTTCAATTTATTGAGGAGTAAAGTCCTTGGAGATTTAAAAAACATTCCTGTGAGTTCATCAATGCATTTAAAAGTGTGTTTGTTTAAAATCTAAACTGATTTTCACTGAAAGGCTTTTAGAGTAGTCTATTATTATAGTCTTCCTATAGCCTAGTCTTCCTATAATTCTGAAAGGAGCAGACTATTTTTATTATTTTCTTTATAAACATAATCAAGCTCAGTCATGTCTGGCTCTTTGCAGCCCTACAGATTGTAGTCCACCAAGCTCCTCTGTCCTCTTTCCCAGGCAAGAATACTGGAGTGGATTGCCATTCCTTTCTTCAAGGGATCTTCCTGTCCCAGGAAGTGAACCAGGGTCTCCTGCATTTCAGGCAGATTCTTTATCATCTGAGCCACCAGAGAAGCCAATTAAGCTTTACCGATATGCAATATCAGTCCTGAATATTCATTGGTTGGAAGGACTGATGCTGAAGCTGAAACTCCAGTATTTTGGCCACCTGATGCAAAGAACTGACTCGCTGGAAAAGATCCTGATGCTGAGAAAGATTGAAGGCAAGAGGAGAAGGGAACAACAGAGGATGAGGCTGTTCGATGGTATCACTGACTCAATGGACATGAGTTTGGTCAAGCTCTGGGAATTGCTGATGGACAGGGAAGCCTGGCGTACTGCAGTCCATAGGGTCACAATTGAGCGACCGAACTGAACTGAAACATGCAATATGTAAACTGATGGATGTGCCAACACTCATTGCACAGATTCTAAGGTCACAAGTCACCTACAGAACATGAGTTTCTGAGGAAAGAGAGCCATTTGCCCAACTCAAGTGTTGGTAGTTATGCCTTAAAGAATACATTTCTTGTTTAAAATATTGATATATACTACAGTCAACAATTAAGTAGGTTTATGGATTGATTATCTAGTTCCATATAAGTCTTATATAAGGGACAAGAATCCTTTTTAAAAAAATCCCTGTAGAAAAGTTACAGATTGAAATTTACACTAAACTGAAGCATAAAAAACAATCTACAGTAGCAGAACTGACAGTTCTCCTACACCCTGTATGAGTGCTTTGTTGGCCACTGTTCAAGGTAAAATTAACGACAGTCTAATTAGATGTGACAAGAAGTCAACCAAGACTTAAAATTATCAAGAGGCTGACTTGATATAAAGAGTAACAATTATCATTGTTAAATATGAAACTGGTCTAATTGATTATTGTGGCTTTAAATATTAAGCCAAGGAAAGAGGAAGGCACAATTAGCAAAAGATTTTAAAAATAAGATTTATTTCATCTTTATTTTACCCTTTTTAATTTATATTGCATTTATTTTATACTGTATATATTTTACATCCATAAATAAGCTAATACACTTTTATTAGGGTTGAGTGCTCAAAATATTTTTCCTAATAAGGATATTTATTTTTAAAACTTGGGGGTACCAATTTACTACCAAAGAAGTGACTTGAGAGCTTGAGCATTTAGGATTTATCTTTATTTCCTTCACAGAGGCTAACTTTGACTTTCCATGTGGTAGTAATCTAATAACTGTTTATTTATTTATTTTAAATTGGAGACTAATCTCTTTGTAGAATTAATATTTTGTTCATCTTACATATTTTAAAAGTTGTTCTTTCTGCTGAGTTTATTTTTGTACATGGTAGGGATTTTGAGGAGCATTCCCTCTTGGATATCTAATCTACTCCCAGAATGTTGGTAGAATTGATTTTTATTATTCCAAACTTATGCCTGATGGATTAGTGTCAAGTGCTACTTTGAATATTATTAGTAAAGGTGAATTCATTATTTCCCTTGACAATCAGCATCGTCGCTTAATTGTTCTCATGGTTAAGAAGTTTTCTTATATTTAACTTAAATTTCCCAGTGCAGTTAAAGCTCATTACTTCCTGTTCTGCTCTCACTGACTAATGAGAATTGGTCCCTGTCCTTCTGGTAATATCCCTTAACATACTTTTGGAAGCTATCATGTCTCCCCTTAGCCTTCTTTTCTCCAGATTGGTAAATTCCCAGCTCTACTAACCTTTTATCATACATTGTATCCTACCTGAATTTCTCATATTTTGTGGTTTTCTTCTCAATTACATTAATCTGTCCTTAAAGAATAAAATGCATTGAGAATTTAGTAATTTCTTGAAAATAAGGAAAAAAATAAATAGCACCATATATAATTTACTTAATGTGATAGAAAGTAAGCATGAAATTCTACTTGGGGAATAGGTTTGCTTAAAGTAATTCTTATTCACAGTTTCATAAAAGAGCATGTAAGATTATCTTTCTGTTTCTACCCTTATTAGAGAAAATTTCAAGAGTCTGAAATTTTATGCAAACTTGTGTCAGAGCACCCATTTGCATAAGGTTACATCCATAAAGTGCATTTTTCTAGAAAACTCTTTCCTAGGTTTTATAATGGAGCTCTGTTGCCTTCAAAAAGGCAAAATCTGATTGGGTTCTAGTCCTGAGACAAAACTAAAAGTGAATAGAAAACTAACCTGTTTAATCTTTCTGTTACTCAAATTTCCTTTCTGAAAATGAAATAATTTATAGCAATATACATGAAGTAAATAATACCTATGTGTGACATTTTTAAAAGAAACTTGAAATTAATATTGACCCATAAACCAGTACTTGTTCTCAGCATTATTTTTGGTGTATTTTTATCCCTCTGCACATCCTCACTAAGGTGCTGATTCAGAGTATCCTCTTTCTGTCAGTTATAATGTTGGCAGCTATATCACCAGCTGTTCTTGGCCGCTCCCAAGTGTGTAATATACAGGCCTCACATTTGTGAGTGATCTTTGTAACAAGGCACAAATTCTCCAAAAATATTACTCCCAAGAGAGCAATCAAAGGAGAGAAGAATTTGTACTTCCCAACATGCTCTATATTCTCCCCTCTATGGGTATGGACCCCGAGGCTCTCCATCCATCTTACAATGTCCTCTATGCATCAGCCTTTGGTAGCAGAAATCCCATCAGCAACATCCAATATGGAGATAATTCCAATAAGAAGGAAGTCGCCTGCAGTGCAGAGACTGAGTTCATAGGGTCTCATATCCATGAGGCTATGTTTAGATTATGTATGTTTACAGAAGAAATAAAGATCTTTGCATCAAACACCAATCTTCCTTCTCTTCAGATCCTCACTTTGGCATCCTTGTTTCAGCTGCCCATGTGTTCTAACCAAATACACACAAATGCAACCAGATGATGCCCCATATTCCACCCTGTCCATGGATGTATCTCTTTCCTTTTCTCCAGGGGCTGCCTTGCAGGTGATCCCACAGGACTCTGCTCCGTTTCCGCACTCTGTATGCACAACTTTCAAGTATGGAGGAGCTATTATGTCATGGGGTAAAATTTATCAGTGGCTTACAAAAGCTAGCAGGAAAACTATCCTTCCTCCCTTGTCCCCATAGGAATGGTTCAGTGCAGTTTATAAAATAGCTGCACATTAGCCCTTTGCTTGGCTCTGCTTTCTGGGAAAACAAAGCTAAGAGACTCTCTTAGCTCTTTGACCAATGATACATGATAGAAGAACCCCCAAGCCTTTACTGTGATTTTCCTCATGTAACAGGTATTTAATACAAAGCTCTCTTTCAAATCAGAGGAAAGGCATCTTCTATCTTGATCAGTAAAGAAAATGTATTGAACATGGTGAATATATCTATTGGTAATTCAATAAATATTACTGAGTTTCTAGAATGTCTCAGTGTGCTATATGGCTTTCTGTCCCCAAGTTGAGGATTGAGAAATTCTTATATTGTAACATGACATTTTAGCTAACTAATCTTAATTTCCCACTCCCAACTTCTATAACTATAGCCTTTCTAAACAGCAGATAGAATAAGTTTTACTGATCTAAGAGAACCAAGAAAAATAAAATGTAAATATCGACTCTGAAGCAAAATAATCTAGTTAAGAAGTTCCCCTAGAAAAGTCTTCAAACCCTTAATGACAGTAAAACTAGAACTAATGCAAAGAAAGAGAAATTCTGCTGAAAATAAATGCATTAAAAAAAAAACAGAGAGAACACAAGCAAAATTAAACTTTCTCAAAGAATAGAGACATAAAGAAGGAAAATTTGCAGTCTTTGCAAAGAAATTAAAAGGTAGAAGTGATAACTAACTTTATTTTTCTGATATCCTTATAGTGTTAATAAAAAAGAAAGGTATTAGGAAAAGGCATTCCATAATTATAGCTGTTTCTAAATGCTTTTAATTACATTATAAACTGTATTGAATATGGTAAGGAGAAACCTCTTTGACTTAACTATGCACTTTTTAAACCCAATGTATGTGGACAGTCTACAAGCGGTGAGAAAAGTAATCACTGTGCAAATGTGGGTAACTGAAGCTTTCAAGGAATAAGGAAGGTTGTCTCCCAGGAAACCAGATTACATGGGTGGCTGTCAAGAGGATTTGCAAGAGCAATGAGGTGAGGTTGAGGGCAAGGAGTACATACTAAAGAAGATTGATGGCATCTAGTTTGGAATCCAAAAAGAACAGAAGGTATGAAAAGGTGGCTGGAAGGTGGGGAGGGGACGTGAAAAGGAGAAGAAGAGGGGAAGAAAGAACAGAGGTCTGAAGTGGTTCTTCTCAAACTCTTTTCATTCTGCATTCTCCATTTGCTTAATATAGGGAAAGGAGCCAAGAATACCAGGTACATGAGAGCTGATGCTAGAAGAAAAATGAGCTTATGGAAAAGACCCAGATGTGAGTTTTTAAAAATACTGCGTGTGATCATGGGAGATCCTTTTCCATGTTAATTTCCATGTTATTCATTAAGAAACCACTTTAATGAAAAGTAGGAAAGAGTTGGCAGCAAAGGTAGGGTAAAAAATGGGTTGTTTCCTTGACCGTTAGGATACTTAGACTGGGTGACCTTGTACCCTGAGTATGGAAGTAAAGAGAAGAATAACAAAAAAAAAAAAAAAAAGAGAGAGAGAGAGAGAGAGAAATAGATAGATGGAAGTGACTCCTGGGAGGATAAAGCTCCCCGGAGACAGCATCAAAGAGATATGCCCATTTATATCAATTCACTTGGAGCATTATGACAAACATGCAGCTTTTAAAACTGACATCAAAAGTTCTACATTATCAACTAACATATGAAGAAACTTACTTATTGGCCCTCCAGTAATTCCCAGGTCATGCCACTGACTCTGTCTACAGCCTCCCAAGGAGAATCCCCTGTTCTATCTCCCCTCATCTCATAGGAAACAAATTGTTTACACACATGTTCATTCAGTTTATTCAATATGAACATCTTGTCTGAAGACTATTGACAAGCTTAGCCTGCTCTCACAGTTGTAAAGTTGTGTGCCTTTAAGTAAACATTTGTTTCAATGCAAATTTTGAATATTCCATACGAATAAGTCAGATTGACTATAGTCAGGGTCTATACCCATATGGAAAAGTGTCCCTGTGCACTTTTGGGACAAAAATGGAAGAAACACAGCTCTGACCACTTTAGTCTAATATTATTACTTAACATTTTTATTTGAGATTTTGTGAGAGTTTTATAAAATCAACTTAATTAGAATCAGCTGAATTAAGTACAGTTTAAGTATAATAAAGTGAACCAACTTTAAGTGTACATACTGACAAATTTCCACAGGTATATACACTGAAATAAACCACCAAAATAGTGATATATTTTTACTGCCTCAAAAATTTTCCTACTACTCTTTGCAATCAGGTAACCATCCATGGGGGCTTCCCAGACGGTGTTAGTGGTAAAAGACTTGCTTGACAATACGGGAAACACGGGAGATAGGGATTAGATCCCTGGATCAGGAAGAGCGCGCGCGCGCGCACACACACACACACACACACACACACACATATACACACACCATCCACAACTGTCCACAATCACTGATCTGCTTTCTGACGTGTGTCTGCAGGCACTTAGTTGCTCAGTCGTGTCCAAACTTTTCGACACCCTGGACTGTAGAAGAAAAACGAGCTTATGGAAAAGACCCAGATGTGGGTTTTTAAAAATACTGCATGTGATCATGGGAGATCCTTTTCCATGGTAATTTCCATGTTATTCATTAAGATACCACTTTAATGAAAAGTAGGAAAGAGTTGGCAGGCTCCTCTGTCCATAGAATTTCCTAGGCAAGAATCCTGGAATGGGTTGCCATTTCCTCTTCCAGGGCATCTTCCTGACCCAGGGATCAAATCCATGTCTCTTATGTCTCCGGCATTTGCAGGTAGGTTTTTTACCACTGCATCTCCTGGGAATCCCTTTCTGTTACAAAAAGCTATATTTGTCTGTTTCATAAAATGAAATTATAAAGTATTATTTATGACTTGGTGTAATGTTTTAAGCTTTGTTCATTTTATTGCATATATCAGTGTTTCATTCCTTTCTTATAGCAAAATAGTGTAAATAGTCATAGTATAATATATAAAAAGGTACTTGTAATATAAAATAATATTCTACTATATGAAGTGAAGTGAAGTCACTCAGTCATGTCCGACTCTTTGGAACCCCATGGACTGTAGCCTACAAGGCTCCTTAGTCCACAGAAATTTCCAGGCAAGAGTACTGGAGTGAGTTGCCATTTCCTTCACCAGGGGATCTTCCCAACCCAAGGATCGAACCCAGGTCTCCCTCACTGCAGGCAGATACTTTACCATCTAAGCCACCAGGGAAGCCATTCTACTATATGGATATAACACAATTTGACCCATGACCTGCTGACATACATGTGGGTTCCATTCAGTTTGGGGCTACAACAAATAAAACTGCTAAGAACATCAGTGTTTAGTTCTTTGCAAGAACCTATGTTTTTGTTTCTCTTGGGTGAATTTCTACTGTTTGGTGAAATTGTTGTATTATTTACCCACAAGCAATGTATGCATCACATCCTTAGCAAAACTTGACTTGGTCAGACTTGCTCAGTTTAGCTATCCTATTGAAAATATCGTGATAACTTTATATCTTTAAATTGTAGTTTCTTGATATTAGTGATACTGAATATCTGGCCATTCGCACATCTTCTATTTTAAAGTGACTATTAAAGCATATTGTCCATTATTATTAGATCATTTTCCTTATCATTGAATTGTAAGTGCTTATGACATATGGTGATACAAGACCTTTGTAGCTATTTGTTGCAAATATTTTCTCTTCATCTGTGACTTGCGTTTTTGTAAGTTTTTAAATTTCATGAAGTCTAATTTATTAATTTTTCTTTATGATTTATTTTTTCCTGTTTGCTCTAAGAAATCTTTTCATTTCCCCAAGGTCAATAACACAGCCAATCAGGTCTAGATGAAGTCATTAGGGAGGGCTCTAATTCAATAGAATTGTTGTCCATATAAGAAGGGAATTTTAACCCAGACACATGGAGAGAGCCCCACGTGACAATAGAGACAGAAATTGAAGTACTGAGGTTAAAGACAAGGAATGGCTACCGGAAGCTGGAGGAGTCAAGGCAGAATCCTTCCCTAGAGACTTCAGAAACAGCATAGCCCTGTCCAAAGCCTCGATTTTAGATTTCTAGTCTTCATAACTCTGAGAATAAATTTCTGTTATTTTAAACCAACAAATTTGTGATGCTTTGTTTGGTGGCCTTAGGAAATTAATACAATGTCTCTGTGTGATTTGGGAGTCAGAGTAATTCTTACCTCAATAAAATTATTAAAGAAATTTAACCTTTTCTACAGAAATGCTATAAATTCTTCATAACACCTTTGCGATGTTACAACTGCTACTAAAATCATCTAAGTCTGGAGAATTTTGGTGGGGGAAGATAATTACAAATTTTTCTTTAAGTGATATAGAACTATTTGGAATTTCAAATTCTTCTCCAGCCACTTTTGATAATTTGTGTCCTTCATGGAATTTGTCTACTTTGTCTAGATTTTCAAATTTATTGTCACAATGTTATTTGTAATATTTCCTTACTATACTTTAAATATCTGTACAATATCAGGATGCTTATAAACACACAGAGGTGTAGCAAGTACTATACTTCACTTTTTGGTGAAAGAAGATATACAATACGGCAATTTGTCTGGGTTTTTTGTGGAGGTGGCTATAACTGTACCCTGACCACCAAACCCTTAAAATTTTCACTGAAGAAACTGATCCCTGAAACTGCAAAGAATCTCTTTCCCAACTTCTAGTGCAATGTGTCTTTCCAAGGTAAGTTCTAGTTCACTAGTCAAAACTTATTCATCCTAACTTACTGGCATGATGCCATAAATTTAATGAGTCTTTATGAAGAATGGTAGAATGACCAAACAGTTCAGATTTCTTCAATCTATAACAGAGAGGAGAGTATTAGAATACCTTAGAGGCAAAAGTGTAAATAAAAATTGTTGAGTACCCTGTTGCTACTGCTGCTGCTAAGTTGCTTCAATCGTGTCCAACTCTGTGTGACCCCATAGATGGCAGTTCACCAGGCTTCCCCATCCCTGGGATTCTCCAGGCAAGAACACTGGAGTGGGTTGCCATTTCCTTCTCCAGTGCATGAAAGTGAAAAGTGAAAGCGAATTTGCTCAATCGTGTCCAACCCTTAGCGACCCCATGGACTGCAGCCTACCAGGCTCCTCTGTCCATGGGATTTTCCAGGCAAGAGTACTGGAGTGGGGTGCCATTGCCTTCTCTGGTTGAGTACCCTACATTACTATAAACTATTCTAAATCTACTTTTTAACTTAGAATGAAAAATAATGAATTTTCCAAAACACTGGCTACATAAAATATGCTCAGGGCCTTATTAATCTCCTCTAGCAAAAACAAACATGTAGAAAAAGAACACATGTCATAGAGACCACTATTTGGTTACAATTGGTCTAATCTATAGTCATTTCTCAGGATAATCCAGTTTCTTCAGGAAAAAGAATAGAAAATTTAAGAGATATGATAGGGATTCCCTACTTCAGTCTTTGGGTCTTTAATGGTCTCACTGATATCTACCATCCCTTCAAGATGTTATATTATTTTTTTATTTATAATCTTAACTGGATTGTTAGGAAAGGAATAGCAAAGACGTTTCGGAAGTTCCCACTTGGCATTCCCATTATGATAGTCCCCATGCCGTGTGAGTGTTGCTCAACTACCAAGTGTATCAATTTCCCATTGACAGAAAGGGGAAATGACTATTGAGTGAATCTGTGGGTCCAAGGAGCCTACCATGAGCCAGTTTGACCCAGAACTGCCTTTATTATCTGGTCCCATATGCTTCCATTCTTAGAGCAAAATAATAGTGATTCTTTGAGTCTTTAGGCATCACTATCAGCTCAGACCTTGTGTCCAAAGGTCTGGTAGGACCTTTGAGCCAGCCCTCTCAAAAGTCTGGGTGTTCCCTTGTGGTAAGCGGAACAGACCCACAAAGATATCCATGCCCTAATCCCTAGGACCCGTGAATAGATTTCATTGCATGCCAAAAGGACTTTGTAGATGTAATTAAGGTTACAAACTTTGAGATAAGGAGGTTAGCCTGGTTTGTTCAGATGGCTCAGTCTGATCATATGAGCCCTCAAAAGCAGAAGACTTTCTCCAGCCAGAGTCAGAGAGACCATAGAATTAAGAAAGATTTTAAGTGTGAGAAGAACTGAGTGCAGTGTTACTGCTTTGAAGACCAAGGTGGCAATGTGATGAGGGACAAATTTTGCCTAAAAGAGCTGAGAGTCTCTCCTGTTGCAGTCAGCAAGAAAATAGGGACCTCAGCATTACGACCATAAAGAGATAAATTCTGTTAACAGCCTAGTGGTATGGGAACATATTCTTTCCCATAAAAAAGCCTCCCAAAAGGAATATGACACTACCAACCCCTAGATTTTGGTTTTGTGAGACCTTAAACTGAACCAGCCGAGCCACTCTGTATTGACCTTTGGACCTATGACCTTCTGACCTACAGAACTGCAAAATAATAAATTAGTGTCGCTTTAAACTGCTAAGTTTGTTATAGTATGTTATGGCAGCAAAAGGGAATTAATACATGTCTTTCCCTGATGTTCAGTCACTCAAGTGTGGTTCCTTTGAGGAAAGACTGTGAGAGCATCACAGCCTACATGTGCTGTGCAATTAGAGTATCTCCTCCTAGGCACCCAGTCCTCTTTTCAGTCAAAGCGTTCTGGATGTGCACATTGGCTCAACTTCAGAAACTGAGCAAGAGGTAGGAACTTTTTATTGGGCTGACCCTTCTTTGCCTACTGCTCCACCATTCTTACACGCTTTTGGTTATAGATTTTAAATAGCACGCTTGTTGGTTGCCAAACTATTTTGCCCCAAGGGACAACACGCTCTAGTAACCATGTCTGTCCTTTCCTGAGGGACAAGTTCCCTCGGCTGCTCCTTTGATCTCGCTAGTAATTAAGGTAATTGCAGCCGCCTCATTTCTGATGATTAAGTATCACCTCCTGACCTCCATTACTTCACAGTCTAACATGTACACAATGTTCCAGGTTTGTGACCACCTCTCCTACCTTCAGCCCTGCCCTGCAGAGGAACACCACCACAGAATGTATTGATGTTGGTGTCTCTCTCATCAGTGCATTCCTAAAGGCTTTAGTGGGTGCTATGATACTCTCCGAGCCCTCCTGTGGAACTAAACCTTTGAGAAGTTTTCTGGTTTCACATACTAATTCAGCACTCGCACTCCCCCAACATCTTTATTCCTTCCTTTCAGCTTGCCAGGACACGCCAGACACTTCCACTTCACTCAGTGCCGACCATCGCGTTTCTTGAGAGCAATGTTACCAGAGAGTCTGCCCCTTCCCTTAGGGTCTTTGCCAAGAAAATAAACCCCATGAACTGAAAAAGAATTCACAATTAATTATTTTTTACTTATTCACTCTTTCATTCCAGGCTTCTTGATCAGGTGCCACCAGCTTGGCAGGCAAGAGGGCAGTTAAGGGCAGTCTGTTATAAGGGTATTTGCTGCCTTGTTGGCAGAGTCCTCCACAGCATTGTTCATTTCAAGAAAAGTACTAGCTCCAAACAAGAATGGGCTACCTCCAAGTTCTGAGGCTTGGAGGGAGGAGGGTGAGTCCACAGTCAAACTATTCTCAGGGGCTTCCAACCACTGTCCCCTTCCCATGTTTTGGGGTCAGCTCCAGACATTTTCATTCTCGGCCTTGGCATTAGCATTGTATATCAGCCTTGGATGAATATTCAAACAACCCTGGAACTCTACAATTCAGTAGACTGTATCAGATTCTTAATTTACTTGGTTATGTCTGCTCTTCCACTACAAGAGAAGGATCTCTTTGAATGTTGCAAATGAGGCCTCACTCCCTCACAGTTAGCATTTATCTGTCTTTTAACAATGCTCAATTTCTGACAATCCCTCTGATAGCAAAAGTACAACTCATCAGAGAATAGTCAACTCCACTATCTTTGTAGAAATGTTTGGGTATCTTTCAAATGACTCACAGAAACTACAAGGGCATGTCCCTCCATTGGTACACTTTCTTGTTCAATGGTGAAATCTTTTATCAGTCATGCCACTCCTGTGTGCCAGGGACAATTCATGCCCAATCTATCATTTGGGATGGATTCCATTTTGCCTGCCTTTCAATGAATGAGTCACTCTCAAATCCCTATCTTATCACCTGTCTGTTTAGACTATTCCTGGTACCATTGGTTTCAGTGTGTATGGACTGCAAATCAAATACGTGATGGGTGATAGTTTAGTTATGCAAGAGATTTAATGTTGGAGGGAGCAACAGGAGGTGTGCAGAGCCTTTGAGTCATAATACATATCTGATATGTAGAGAAGAGATAAAAGGAAGGGAGAAAAATCTTAGTGTACTTGAAAAAAACTCAATAAAGTCAATGGGAGTGCTTTAGCCAATGTCACCCGTTAGAGAAGTCCCAGCGCTTGCTGGAATAAGCCCACATTAGAGCTCTCACCAGGGCTTCCCTGGTGGTTCAGCTGGTAAAGCACCTGCCTGGCAATGCTGGAGATGCAAGCAAAATGGCTCTGATCTCCTGGAGAAGGGAGTGGCAACCTACTCCAGTATTCTTGCCTGGGAAATTCTATGGACAGGGGAGCCTGGTGAGCTACAGTGCGTGGGATTACAAAGAGTCAGACACAACTAAGCACATGCACACACTTACACACCCACACCCCCACACACACGCACACTGCTCTCACCATGTCCAGGCTAGGGCTGTGAGCAGCCTGCAGGCAGTGTGCTCTCAGCACAAAAGCAAGAGTAAATCCAGAACAATAGCCTGCTCCCTGCTGCAAAATACCTGAACAGTACTTTTCATGTCCTTCATAATTAATTTTTCTCTTGGCTATGATTCCCATTTTCTGTTTATTTGTATATCTAATAATTTTTATTGAATATTGAACATTATGAATTTAACATTTTTGAAGGCTGGATTTTGTTTTATTCTCTTAAGGAGTGTTGAATTTTCTGGCTAATAGCTAAGTTCCTTTTAGGTTCTTTTTCTGTTTATCTCCATAACCTCAAATTCTCTGTCCCACACATTCTACCAGCTGTCTCCCTGAATATCAATCTCTGTCTTCTCAATTTACCAGACCATGTTTTGGTCCTTCCTTTCTGCTCCATAGTCTAGAAATTACTTCAAGTTATAAACCTCCGGCAGTCATAGAGTTCATCTGTTTCCCTTTTCTCAGTTCTTTGTTTATGTTGTCCAATTCCTGAAATATTTTTTCTTGTATTTTTAGCCAGTTTTTAAATTGTTTGTGAAAAGTGAAAGTCGCTCAGTCGTGTCTGACTCTTTGCAACCCCATGGACTATACAGTTCATGGAATTCTCCAGGCCAGAATACTGGAATGGGGGAGACTTTGCCTTCTCCAGGGGATCTTCCCAACCCAAGGATTAAACCCAGGTCTCCTGCATTGCAGGCAAATTCTTTACCAGCTGAGCCATAAGCAGGAGATGAACTCTATACCATCTTACTCCCTCATGGTTTGATCAGATGTCTGAGTTCCTCAAAAATTTGAAAGCAGCATTATATTTTTAATTTTATGTAAACATGTGCTCAGCTCTAGCATTCAAATTCAAATTATTTTATCTGAATGCATTTATTTCCTGCCTACCACAGGGACCCCTCCTCTCCTGTTCCTTGATTCTCTTGCTCTTCCTTCCTGTCTTTTTTCACCTATCATACAGTTAGGATTACAAGGCAGACATCTTTACAAATGTATACCCAGTGAATGTTAGCACCAAAAGTGAAACTAGGAACATAATAGTGGGAAAGAGCAGAATAAATGAAAATTTGCTTATTGAAAGATAACTCTAAATGCTATAAACATTTTCAAGATTCCTGTGATCCCTTGTAAATGCACATGTAAGAAAGCGTGAAAGAGTTAAACACAAACCAAACTACAGTGAAACATAAAATGAATAATGTTTAGCTACTGAAAGCAGTGCAAAAACTGATAATATCACAGAAGAAGTAAACATCATGTAAAGATCTTTTTAAAATATGAGGAAATATTTTTGATAGCATATGTGTTAGAGGGATGTTATTTCCTACGGAAAGCAATGGGCTTTTGAAAACTCTCCATATTCAACACAGAAAAGAAGGCACTTTCAAGTTTTTGCAGCAGGCGTATTTGGAGAATCGGAAGACAGTAAAACCATTAACAAGCACATGGATATAGTATAGAAGCAAGTAAAAACTAGAAATAATTCCAGTGAAACTAAAATTCTTTGATAATCAGCAAATGTCTTACTCATTTTCTGTATCTTTTAAATACCCTACACAAACTAGGAACCCCATAAATATTGATTGAATTAAATTACCTTAACTTGGGATTTTTCTCTTTTTTTTTGTTTAATTACAGAAAGTTTCATGCTTAGGTGGAATACTTGAGTTAATGGAAATACCTGTTAGACCATAAAAGAAGAGGAGAGATGGAAAAATAATAGACAGCATCAGTTTGTCACAATGGCTTCCTTTTTTTTCCTTCCAAAAGATAAAAGGAACTGCCACAGAATTTCCTAAAGGAGATAATTGTGTTCCCAGAATTTCAAAAGATAATTCAGGCAATTTCTTCCCCTCATGTGGAATTCATTGGAAAAATCAGAAAAATGCAACAGGGAAGAATGTTTCAATAAAATGGACAATTTACAAAATACCAGTTTATAAAATGACAATATATGAAAAAAATAAGTGCCACTTTTTAATGCCAATTTTGGCTTGCCATTTTTAAGACTTTTTTTTTCAATGATAAACTGAAAAAAAGAAACTTGAGCAAGAATAACCCAAAAGGAGTATTTACTGTGGATTATGTGGTGAAAAGAATTAACTCTCATTCAATATCATTAATAATGATGCCAAGTGTAGGGTGTGAGTATTCCCAGTTATCCCCAAGATGGCAATCTTCCTCGAAAGTGCTATATACCATTTCCATGTAAAATCTGAGATAATAAATTTAGAAAAAACTATTACAAAATATTTTTATTGGAGTTATTTAAAGATACTTATATACCAACCTGTTACTTTTCTGAGATTTTCCTGCTTTATTGACATCACCACCAGTTGCGAATGTTAGTGGTCTTGAAATTTTTACTTTTGTTGAATTCCTAGGTAGTAAAGTCTGACTCATCAAATTTTACTTAAAAATAAGGGAAAGACAATTGTTATTGAGAGACAGTTTTCTTAACCTAAAAAAAAAAAGTATCATTTTTAATGAAAAAAAATAGAACCATAATAAATTAATTTTAAAACTGTTACCCCTTGTTTTATAATCCCTGCTATTGGTTATATATTTATGCAAACCCACAACTTAGTAATTGCTAATTATTTTTTCAGGAAAAGGAAAAATAAAGTCTATTGAATTGATTTACACCACTGAAAGTAACTGGGAACACAGACTTCAAGGTCAAGCATTTAAGCTACCTGAGAAGTATTTGCAAGAGTAATTTGCATTTGTTTCATTTTCAATTTTTTCTTTTAAGATGGTGTTTTCTTCCAGAATACATTTACAGCTATTCTAAAAATCAAGGTTTGCATTCGCTATGTCTTTTCTCATACGTTTTATGTGTCGGCAGTGGAAGGGGAGTCCGGGACAATTCAGTCCAATGTGACCAAAGCTGGAAACTGTTATGTTTGGGTGTGGGTATGGGCAGTCTTCCCAGAGCTGTTTGTATCCTTAGACATCATTATTCCTACCACACAGGGATCACTCCTTAGAACTTTCTTATTCCTCATAATCAAAATATTCTTTGTCTTTACTTTCGTGAATCGTGTGCAAGCCCACTTACATCTTGTGTCGTGAAACAAATCTGAGTACCCTGCCCCTTCCACTCTCTGTGAACCAGCATCATGGCTCTGCTTAGGATATTTGTATGTGGTTGAAGTGGATAAGTGTGGTGAGCGAGAAAGTGTACTTTCTTGCTTCTCCTTTTTCCTTATTGTGGATTCACTTCAAGTTGCAACAGTCACTTGTATATACATGGCCTAGATACTTATATCATACCTGGAATTTTCAGCTGAGAGTTATACAACCGAGCTACTACAGAGGTTCTACTGTGGAAATCTATTTCCTGGAAAATTTTGTGGTACTGTAGCTGATGTCAAGATGTGATATAATTACTAAAAACAACAACTTGGGCCATATTTTTTTTAATTCACATTAGAAAGCATCCATGTTTTGTGAGCTGCTGACTAGTGATTATGGCAGAAACAGACGGATTGTTAATCAAACCCATTTCCCTTTTCTCCCGAAGTGTGTGTGCTTAGTTGCTCAGTCTTGTCCGACTTTTTGCAACCCCATGCACCAGAGCCTGCCAGGCTCCTCTGTCCATGGGCTTCTTCAGGCAAGAATACTGAAGTGGATAGCCGTTCCCTTCTCCAGGGGCTCTTCCTCACCCAGGGATCTCCTACACTGCAGGCAGATTCTCTACCATCTGAGCCACCAGGGAAGCCCTTTTTTCCTAATAACACGGGACATTTCCTTGTCTCCTTTGTAGTTAGGTGTGGTCAGGTAATTACACTCTGGCCTATAGAAAGTGGATGACCAATAAAAATCTCCTACATAATTCTCTGTCTCAATTCTACCATCTGTAGTCTATATGACAGTACCTACTTTTGATTATATTCTTTGAAGTCAAAGATGGAGAACCTCTATACAGTCAGCAAAAACAAGACTGGGAGCTGACTGTGGCACAGACCATGAACTCCTTATTGCCAAATTCAGACTTAAATTGAAGAAAGTACAGAAAACCACTAGACCATTCAGGTATGACCTAAATCAAATCCCTTAGGATTATACAGTGGAAGTGACAAATAGATTCAAGGGATTAGATCTGTTAGACAGAGTGCTTAAAGAACTATGGATGGAGGTTCCTGACATTTTACAGGAAGGAGGCAGGGATCAAGAAGATCCCCAAGGAAAAGAAAAGCAAAAAGGCAAAATGGTTGTCTGAGGAGGGCTTACAAATAGCTGTGAATAGAAGAAAAGTGAAAGGCAAAGGAGAAAAGGAAAGATATACCCATTTGAATGCAGAATTCCAGAGAATAGCAAGGAGAGATAAGAAAGCCTTCCTCAGTGATCAATGCAAAGAAATAGAGGAAAACAATAGAAGGGGAAAGACTAGCGATCTCCTCAAGAAAATTAGAGATAAAAGGGAATATTGCATGCAAAGATGGGCACAATAAAGGACAGAAATGGTATGGACCTAACAGAAGCAGAAGATATTAAGAAGAGGTGGCAAGAATACACAGAAGAACTGTACAAAAAAAGATCTTCATGACCCAGTTAATCACGAAGGTATGATTACTCACCTAGAGCCAGACATCCTAGAATGAGAAGTCAAGAGGGCCTTAGAAGCATCACTATGAACAAAGCTAGTGGAGGTGATGGAATTTCAGTTGAGCTATTTCAAATCCTAAAAGATGATGTTGTGAAAATGTTGCACTCAATATGCCAGCAAATTTGGAAAACTCAGCAGTGGCCACAGACTGGAAAAGGTCAGTTTTCATTAAAATCCTGAAGAAAAGCAATGCCAAAGAATGTTCAAACTACCGCACAATTGCACTCATTTCACACGCTAGTAAAGTAATGCTCAAAATTCTCCAAGCCAGGCTTCAACAGTACATGAACTGTGAACTTCCAGGTGTTCAAGCTGGATTTAGAAAAGGCAAAGGAACCAGAGATCAAATTGCCAACATCCATTGAATCATAGAAAAAGCAAGACAGTTCCAGAAAAACATCTACTTCTGCTTTATTGGCTATGCCAAAGCCTTTGACTGTGTGGACCACAACAAAATCCGGAAAATTCTGAAAGAGATGGGAATACCAGACCACCTGACCTGCCTCCTGAGAAATCTGTATGCAGGTCAGGAAGCAACATTTAGAACTGGACATGGAACAACAGACTGGAACAAATCGGGAAAGGAGTACATCAAGACAGTATATTGTCACCCTGCTTATTTAACTTATATGCAGAGTACATTGTGAGAAATGCCAGGTTGGATGAAGCAGAAGCTGGAATCAAGACTGCCAGGAGAAATATCAATAACCTCAGATATGCAGATGATACCACCCTTATGCCAGAAAGTGAAGAGGAACTAAAGAGCCTCTTGATGAAAGTGAAAGAGGAGAGTGAAAAAGTTGGCTTAAAGCTCAACATTCAGAAAACTAAGATCATGGCATCCAGTCCCATCACTTCATGGCAAATAGGGAAAGAATGGAAACAGTGATAGACTTTATTTTGGGGGGCTCCATAATCACTGCAGATGGTGACTGCAGCCATCAAATTAAAAGACACTTGCCCCTTGGAAGAAAAGCTATGACAAAGCTAGAGAGCATATTAAAAAGCAGAGACCTTCCTTTGCCAACAAAGGTCTGTCTAGTTAAAGCAATGGTTTTTCCAGTAGTTATGTATGGATATGAGATTTGGACTATAAAGAAAACTGAGCGCTGAAGAGTTGATGCTTTTGAACTGTGGTGTTGGAGAAGACTCTTGAGAGTCCCTTGGACTACAAGGAGATCCGACCAGTCCATCCTAAAGGAGAAGAGTCCTGGGTGTTCATTGGAAGGACTGATGTTGAAGCTGAAACTCCAATATTTTGGCCATCTGATGCAAAGAATTGACTCATTAGAAGAGACCCTGATACTGGAAAAGATTGAAGGCAGGAGGAGAAACGGCAACAGAGGATGGGTTGGTTGGATGGCATCACCAACTCAATGGACATGAGTCTGAGTAAACTCTGGAAGTTGGTGATGGACAGAGAGGCCTAGCGTGCTGCAGTCCATGGGGCCACAAAGAGTTGGACACGACTGAGCGACTGAACTGAACTGATGACAATACCTGTGTCAATTTTGGTATCCATATATTTAAAATGGTAGTCAATCCTGAAATTTCTGTATCTATACAACTGCCCTCTTTGCTCCTGCATCACTCCTAACCTCTCATCATCATTTGTACTTTAGAGAAGCAAATAATACATTTCTTTTGCATTCAGTCATGACTTAAAGGCTTACTTAAGGTTTTCAGCAGCCAATCGTAGATAATACAGTGGCAAAAATTTAAACCATCCTATATGTTGACGGCCCACAATTTTTTCTCTACTAATATTGCTTTTATGTGGGTGACTAGTTCATTGTTTCTGAGAATTACTACTGACAGAATTTTTAATGAAATTTATCTCTTACACAAGGATGTTATAGGAATTATTACAATATTTTTATAAATCTTTCAGGGGTCCATGATGCAAAGGCTCCACATAAAGCAAAATAACGATGTTAATTGTATTATACACAACAATTTTAATGAATAATACTGCATAATATAAATACAAAACAACTATTTCCAGAGACAATTGTTTCTCTGAAGTGAACTGTTTGTGAATACATCAGAATAATTTCATAGAACAAATTAAGAAAGCACTTGGTACAAACTATCCATTTTGTACTCTTCCATCTTCATAGTTACAAGGCTAAAATGCTTAGAAAAGACTAATAATTATCTCTGCTAACAAAGAAAACTAATCCTTTTCTTTTTTTAATCCAACCAGCTTTGCTTTCTACCAAAGCAGCAGAGAATTCCTGGCTCTGATCTGCACCTTCTGCCCATCCATTAAAAGTACATAACATCATGCTCTGACCTTCTTTTCTAGGACCAAAATTGCTTTCTATTACTGGAATATAATGTACAAAGGTCTCTAAACTCCCATGTCCAGGATTTCCACTTTCATCATAATGCCATAGCCACCATCATGATGTATACCATGGAAAGGCCTGTCTTCTGAACAGCTCTGAAAAGTGTGAAATGTATTGTCTACACAATCAGAGCACTTTCTCAGTTAAGACTTTGTCCCTGCTGGTCTCTCCATTTGTAAAAAGTTTATCCCTTTCTATAAATCAAAATGTTTCTTTTACCTCAAAGTACCAATTCTATGTACTGTAAAACCTGTCCCAGGTCATTTCTCTTTCTTCTCTATCCAGAAAGCCTCCAGTCACACAGTAACCTGACTATTCACTTATGTTACTAGAAGAACCAGTCTTGGCAATATCTGCCAAGACTCGTAGAAACAACACCCAGTCTGAGACTACCATGAGTGGCTATGCTGGTGTGCAATGCATAATTCCAGCGTGCATCATATAGATTATTATACAGATTAGAGTGGTATAATAATCAATTGTATATAGTGGCCCTGCCCAGTACCACATTCTTAATTCTGTCATGTTCTGAGCTCTACTACCCTTCATCTACTCCTACATCTTTTCTCTGTTACTAAGAAGTACTACAACTCTGACAACATCACCAGTGAGTGGTACACTCTGTGACTACAATTCCTGTTGGGCTTCTTTTTTTTTTTTTTTCCATTTCTTTCATTCCTCTATTCTCAGTCTGTTCTTCAAACTCTCAAGACTTCTATTTCCTTTTCCTTTCATTTTTATGTATTCTTTGTAGTCATCTTCCCTGGCCTCATTTTCTTTCCTACCCAGCCCAGACTCCTTAGTCAATAATCCCAGCAGAGTCACAGATACTCTACACCCTCTCCTTAGTTTTAAATCTTTCTGCATCATGGACTCCACAACTTACTAAACCTAGATCCAGTATCTTCAGCCGGTTTGGTTTGGTTTAACTCAAACTACTATATGAATGCACAAATGGTTTTTGTTTGTTTGTTTGTTTGTTTACTGTGCCTAGCTGAATGCCAGGAGCATATAAGCACAGGGCACTCACTGAAATAATAGAAAAGAAGACCTGAAGTGGGCTTTAAATTTATCATAAATGGTAAGTGCAGATGGGAAAAATTCAGCAGCCATATAGATTGGTGTCACCACATATGTATGGGCTTGGGACTCCTCTGAGATCTCAGTGAACTCTGCAATCTTTTGCTTGCTCACAGATAACTCTTGTCCCTATTATCCTTAGCATTAACCCAAACCAATGCACTCTCCTCAGAATTAACCCCTGCCAGATCCCTCCTTGGCAGGCATCACTACTTCTCACTTCACAGAGATAACAGAAGTCATCACCCATCAACTCCCTCAACCCACCACTCTGAAACCCATTTCTGACCATGCTGTCTTATTCTCAGTTTTAGAGAAAGCTTGGTGCTTCCTAAACTCTCCAATCATACTTTGCTCTCAACCTTTCTCATCTCCCTCAGAGACACTTACTTCATTAATGATTATCTCCTTTATCATACAACAAACTGTCCTTCTGCGTTAGCTCCTTCCTTTCTGCTAAAAATCTAGCCAAGTATTAGCACCCTTAAAAGGAAAAAAAATCTAAATCCTTTGTTTATCTTTAATAACCCTATCTCCTTTCACCCTTCTTCAATCAATTTACCTTTAAAAATTGTCTGCTCTGTGGCCTACTTCTCTTTCTAAGCCTTGATAACTAGTCTCACACAAATTCTAGTCCTGGAATGTTTGTGGTCAGCTCAGCATCACGATCACTCCACCTAAATCTGGGAAATACAAATCCCAGACCCTCGTACTTTATATGGTTCAGAAACAGTGTCAGACTTTATTTTGGGGGCTCCAAAATCACTGCAGATGGTGACTGCAGCTATGAAATTAAAAGACGCTTACTCCTTGGAAGGAAAGTTATGACCAACCTAGATAGCATATTCAAAAGCAGAGACATTACTTTGCCAACAAAGGTCCATCTAGTCAAGGCTATGGTTTTTCCTGTGGTCATGGATGAATGTGAGAGTTGGACTATGAAGAAGGCTGAGTGCTGAAGAATTGATGCTTTTGAACTGTGGTGTTGGAGAAGACTCTTGAGAGTCCCTTGGACTGCAAGGAGATCCAACCAGTCCATTCTGAAGGAGATCAGCCCTGGGATTTCTTTGGAAGGAATGATGCTAAAGCTGAAACTCCAGTACTTTGGCCACCTCATGACAAGAGTTGACTCACTGGAAAAGACTCTGATGCTGGGAGGGATTGGGGGCAGGAGGAGAAGGGGACGACAGCAGATGAGATGGCTGGATGGCATCACTGACTCAATGGACGTGAGTCTGGGTGAACTCCAGGAGTTGGTGATGGACAGGGAGGCCCGGTGTGCTGCAATTCATGGGGTCACAAAGAGTCGGACACGACTGAGCAACTGAACTGAACTGAGGTTAGACTTTAGAACTGAACTGAGTTTCAGTGAGAAATTCAGGTGAGAATTAAGTGAAAGTAAAGCAGAAGCTGCGATTCTTTGGAGCAGGTGACATATGAGAGATACAGAGAGATGATCAAATCGCCACAGCTTTCAGGGAAATTCTGAAGACCCATCTGTTTTCCCCCACAGACTAAAGCCATTTTGGGGGCTTTCTACAGATTTTGGAGAATTAAAATAACTTCTGGTCAGCTTTTGAGAACAATTTACTTTAGCATCTCGGACTGAGATCTCTCGTGTCAATTTCTCCAAATTTTGGGCAACTTCCTCATCCTCAGTGGCAGCTTCCCTGAGTTTCAATCCTTCAGTTTTTCTCCAGCAAGTTCTATCAATACATGATTCTATATTAAACCTTCTATGCACAGACTACATGGAATATATTACCTGAGTGAATCCTGATAAATACACTCAAATACTCCCCTGAGTCTATTCTAGCAAGTATCACCAAAAATCTCCAGATCTCCAAAACTTTATTTGGTGTCTCTGAAACTATTGCCAATGTGGCAGCTGCTTTCTTGGAACTTACTATCTTTATGGAACTTAGGGGCTAGCAGAAGAGATACTTAAAGACATAATAATATTTATATATGTAATAAGATGTACTATAAAAAGAAGTAAACTTCTATCAATGGGAAGAGGAAAGAGCGACTGGACCTATCTTAGGGAATTATGATGAAGGATTCCCTCTGAAATCTCCTGACTATACTGAACTCCTCTGGGGCCTCCAAGCAGTACATAGGGCCTCCTAGGCAGTATTAACACAGCTAATGACTTTCATTCCTTTCTCCCTTTCTTTTATCCTCTTGATATAATTTGACTATGTCCACAAATAAATGCTTGTATTTTTCTGTCCTGCACATTTTTGTTTCTAAGGCTATAACAATGAACAAAGGGAAAAGTGAGTAAAAAAGAGATTCTGAGTAAAGAAAATTCACTTACAAAATTCTCTGTCCAGCGTTTACAGGCTCAAAAGCCTAGATTTATTCAAATAAATTTCTCTAAACCCAAAAGCAAAGATCTCAATCTTTTCTACTATGATAGTGCTTTAGAGAATAATCTCAATTGAATACAAATGTATATCCACAACTACTACTTATAAGAAAAGCAATTAAGTAAAACATTTACATATAGGCAAAAAACAATCTTATTAGATTCTTTTCCTCAGGAAATCAAGGGCAAGATCCTCAACTACTTTATATTATAATATGTTAATAGATCTAACAGTAACAATCAATTTAGTGTGTGAAATCCACTCTTCCATAATATTTTGACTACAGTGATATTACACAAGCTGTCAGCATGGATAGAAAATTTCCATAATTTTAGAAAACTAGGTCAACATCATATATATACACTCTACATAATCCAGCCTATTCTGTCAATATCTTAACTCTAGCAGGAATGTGGATTCCATAATACTGTGAAATCAAACAAGAATTTCTGAAATAGAAGCAATTGGAAAATGTCCTATGCTTCCAAGTTAAATTCATATGTGGAAAATCTGTGTGTAGTACAATAGATTTAAATAAGGAATGCTGCAGATGAAATAAACAAGAATTTGGATATGACAGTCATTTTAGTTTATTACATCATAGCCTGAATTTAGAAAATCTATGATGTTACTATGGAAACTGTTTTTGCTTAAATGTAGTTATAGATATTCTTTAAGTACAAATTAAATTAATTGAAGGCAGGAGTAAAATGTCAGAAGCATTTAGAAGCTTAAAGAACAATCTACTTACCTAGAAGAATTAAAAAGTGATGGAAAAGTGAAGACTATGAACACATCTCCTAAAATGAACAATACATACAGAATATTTTCAAAGCAAGCTCTACACATTTTGAAATCCACTTAGAATAATGTAAACTCCGAATACTATCCAATTCCAACTTCAACATGATGTTTACAATCTAGTGGGACTAAAACTATAAATTCTGATGCCTACTTTTAGTTTTTAAAACTCAAGTGGAAGAATTAATCTTCCTAGGGATTACCCTGGATATTGTAGACACTTACAAAGTGCTTGTTGCCTAAATTAATGAATTAGCCTAGAATGAAGCAATGCTACAGTGATGATGCTGCGATTGATTAAGGCCCAGTAAATAGTGCTCTATTTCCTATTTTTCCTGACTAGTTAAAAGTAAGAAAGATAGAAGGAAATGGAAGATGCTATGGACTGAATGTTTGTATTCCTGCAATATTCATATGTGCAAGCCCTAATTCCCAATGTAGTGGTATTTGGAGGCGGGCCTTTGGGGGACAGTTAGATTTAGATGAGGCCATGAGGATGGGGTATGGTATGGACCTAACAGAAGCAGAAGATATAAAGAAGAGGTAGAAAGAATACACAGAAGAACTGTACAAAAAAGATCTTCACAACCCAGATAATCATGATGGTGTGATCACTCACCTAGAACCAGAAATCCTGGAATGCAAAGTCAAGTGAGCCTTAGGAAGCATCACTATGAACAAAGCTAGTGGAGGTGATGAAATTCCAGTTGAGCTATTTCAAATCCTAAAAGATGATACTGTGAAACTGCTGCACTCAATATGCCAGCAAATTTGGAAAACTCAGCTGTGGCCACAGACTGGAAAAGATCAGTTTTCATTCCAATCCCAAAGAAAGGCAATGACAAGCAATGCTCAAATTACTGCACAATTGCACTCATCTCACATGCTAGCAAAGTAATGCTCAAAATTCTCCAAGCCAAGCTTCAGCAGTATATGAACCGTGAACTTCCAGATGTTCAAGCTGGATTTAAAAAAGGCTGAGGAACCAGAGATCAAATTGCCAACATCCATTGGATCATGGAAAAAGCAAGAGAGTTGCAGAAAAACGTCTGCTTCTGCTTTATTGGCTATGCCAAAGTCTTTGACTGTGTGGATCACAACAAACTCCGGAAAATTCTTCAAGAGATGGGAATACCAGACCACCTGACCTGCCTCCTAAGAAATCTGTATGCAGGTCAAGAAACAACACTTAAAACTGGACATGGAACAACAGACTGGTTCCAAATCAGGAAAGGAGTACGTCAAGGCTGTATATTGTCACCCTGCTTATTTAACTTATATGCAGAGTACATCATGAGAAATGCTGGGCTGGATGAAGCACAAGCTGGAATCAAGATTGCTGGGAGAAATATCAATAACCTCAGATACGCAGATGACACCACCCTCATGGCAGAAAGTGAAGAGGAACTAAGAGCCTCTTGATGAAAGTGAAAGAGGAGAGTGAAAAAGTTGGCTTAAAACTCAACATTCAGAAAACGAAGATCATGGCATCCGGTCCCATCACTTCATGGGAAATAGATGGGGAAACAGTGGAAACAGTGGCTGACTTTATTTTTCAGGGCTCCAAAATCACTGCAGATGATGACTGTAGCCATCAAATTAAAAGACACTTGCTCCTTGGAAGAAAAGTTATGACCAACCTAGACAGCATATTAAAAAGCAGAGATATTGCAAACAAAGGTCCATTTAGTCAAAGCTATGGTTTTTCCAGTAGTCATGTATGGATGTGTGAGTTGGACTATAAAGAAAACTGAGCACCAAGCACCAAGAATTGATGCTTTTGAACTGTGGTGTTGGAGAAGACTCTTGAGAGTCCCTTGGACTGCAAGGAGATCCAACCAGTCCGTCCTAAAGGAAATCAGTCCTGAATATTCGTAGGAAGGACTGATGCTGAAGCTGAAACTCCAATGCTTTGGCCACCTGATGAGAAGAACTAACTCACTGGAAAAGACCCTGATGCTGAGAAAGACTGAAGGTGGGAGAAGGGGATGATAGAGGATGTGATGGTTGGATGGCATCACTGACTCAATGGACATGGGTTTGAGTAAACTCTGGGAGTTGGTGATGGACATGGAGGCCTGTCCTGCTGCTTTCTATGGGGTTGCAAAGTTGGACATGACTGAGTGACTGAACTGAACTGAGGCCATGAGGGTTGGGCCTCCATAATATGATTAGTGCCTTTATTAAAAGAGGAAAAGATCAGAGCCCTCTTTCTCTCTCTCTCTCTACCATGCAAAGATACAGCAAAAGGCAGTCAACTACAAAACAAGAAGAGAACTCTTGCAAGTCACCAAATTTGCTGGCACCTTGATCTTAGTCTCCCTAGCCTCAAGAACTCTGAGAAATAAATATCTCTTGTTTATGAGACCCAGTCTATAATACTATATTATAGAAGCCAGAACAGACTAAGACAGAAGACTTAATACAAATATCTCCTTTAGTATTGAACAATCTAATAAGGGAGAATGAAGCTTTTGCACACAGGTTTCCTATATGTGAGCTCAGATTTTAGCACTCACCATGCACAGACAACATTAGAACACCACAGACCTTCCCATGTGGGGGTCTGCCTTTGTAAACCTAACACACAGAGAAGTATACTTTTTGTGAATGGGTTTGGACCTAAGGAAAAAGATAAAAAGAAGTAACTGAGCTAGGATACTAAGCATATTCTTCCAAAATTAAGTTACCCAATACATCCAACTCCCCCAGAAAGAAGGATGTGAGGGTGAGGAGACAGGTCACAACTGTTGTATGAAAAAGAATCATCAGGCTTGTGAAAAAAGTGTTCTGTGCATACCAATTATGGGAAGACTTGTGTTATCCGATAATCAATTAATCATGGGGTAGGATCAGTATACTCTTATCAAATAGGTTAAACCAGGGCATTTCTAGTCACTCATTCATTTAAAAAGTATTCATTGATAGCTACTTGGTCTGGACATTCTTGCAGATCTTGGGATTATGAGGAAGGTAGACACAGTATCCTCCTTAGGAGGTTTGTAACTTACAAAGCAGACATCAATTGAGTTAGCAATTACAATTCAGAGTGACATCAGCATAGAGGAAGTACAGAGTGCTCTCGATGCTCATAGATGAGACTTTAACCTTGTGAAGCTGAAGAATTCTACCTGAAGAACTCAACTTTGAAGCAGAGAGCAAAAGCATTTGGTAAGAATTAGCCTGACAAAGGAATTGATAAAGTTTCGCAGGCAAACAGACATTAAGTTCATAGGCCTAGAGTAAAGTATGAGAAGGTGGTGTAGTCAACAAATCAAAAGAAATTCAGGAAGGCAAGGGTGTAGTGTGAAGATGAGGGAAGAGATAGATTCTGCTAGAGAAGCAAGGGGAAAGAGAAATGCCCAGGTCCACGTTTTAGGAAAATCTCTTTGGCTCTAGAGAGGAGAAATCGCTAAAAAATAAAGTTATGTACACTGAATAAAAATAATTGCAATATTTTAAGAGGAAAAAGTGGTGGTTTGAATAAGGGAACTAGACACAAAAAATGGATAGAAATAAATGTACTTTAAAAATATATGGTAGGTAGAATAGCCAAGATTTGGTGACCTTGAGAAGATATCCCATATGAGGCTAAAAGAAAAGGAGATCAATATATTCTGCCTCAGATAGCAAAGTAGATGTTTGTGTCATTCAGTGAAACAGAAACTCACCTGAAAGTGTTTGGTAACAGGACTGCAAAATGACAGGTACATTTCGGTGGATTTTAGATTCAGTTTTTTAGAATATCTAAGTAGAAATGCCCAGTAAGCACTTGGGTATATGGGTCTGGAGTTCAGGAAAATAAGTTAATTGATTAATCATAGGGTAGGATCAGTATACTCTTATTAAATAGATTAAATCAGGGCATTTCTAGTCACTCATTCATTTAATAAGTATTCATTAATAGCTATTTGGTCAGACATTCTTACAGATCTTGGTGTTATGAGGAAGGTAGTCACAGTATCCACACTTTTGAGGTTTGGAAATTGGAAATAGAAGGTAGGAACAAATGGCATATAAGTGGTGCCTGCAGCTATAACCATTTCAGTAAGTGAATTGAATTTGGTAGTGTATGATCAACAAACTGCATTATTATTTAACCACCATTTCCTTCAAACCTATTCTGTAAGATTTCCCTTCTTTAGTTTTTAATTAATTTGTTTTTTATTGAAGGATAATTGCTTTACACAATTTTGTTGTTTTCTGTCAAACTTAACATAACTCAGCCATAGGTTTACATATATCCCCTCCCTTTTGAACCTCCCTCTCATCTTCCTCCCAATCTCATTCCTCTAGGTTGATACAGAGCCCCTGGTTGAGTTTCCTGAGCCATACAGCAGATTCCCACTGGCTATCTATTTTACATATGGCAATGTAAGTTTCCATATTACTCTTTCCATTCATCTCACCCCCTCCTCCCTTCTCCCCATGTCCATATGTCTATTCTCTATGTCTGTTTCTCCACTGCTGCCCTGTAAATAAATTCTTCAGGACCATTTTTCTAGATTCTGTATATATAAGTTAGAATACAATATTTATCTTTCTCTTTCTGACTTACTTCACTCTGTATAAGAGGTTCTAGGTTCATCCACCTCATTAAACTGACTCAAAGGCATTCCTTTTTATGGCTGAGTAGCATATTCAAAAGCAGAGACATTACTTTGCCAATAAAGGTTCGTCTAGTCAAGGCTATGGTTTTTCCTGTGGTCATGTATGGATGTGAGAGTTGGACTGTGAAAAAAGCTGAGCGCCGAAGAATTGATGCTTTTGAACTGTGGTGTTGGAGAAGACTCTTGAGAGTCCCTTGGACTGCGAGGAGATCCAACCAGTCCATTCTGAAGGAGATCAGTCCTTCAGATGTCATATATCATAGTGGCTGGATCAATCTACATTCCCACCAACAGTGCAAGAGTGTTCCCTTTTCTACAAACCCTCTGCAGCACTTATTGTTTGTAGACATTTTGATGATGGCCATTCTAACCGATGTGAAGTGATATCTCATTGTCATCTTGATTTGCATTTCTCTAATAATGAGTGATGTTGAGTATATTTTTGTGTGTTTGTTGGCCATCTGTATGTCTTCTTTGGAGAATGTCTGTTAGGTGTTTTTCCCACTTTTTAATTGGGTTGTTTGTTTTCCTGGTATTGAGTTGTATGAGCTACTTATATATTTTGGAAATTAATCCCCTGTCAGTTGTTTCATTTGCTATTATTTTCTCCCATTCTGAAGGCTGTCCTTTCACCTTAGTGTTTCCTTTCCTGTGCAAAAGCTTTTAAGTTTAATCAAGTCCCACTTGTTTACGTCGGTTATGACTAACCTAGATAGCATATTAAAAAGCAGACACATTACTTTGCCAACAAAGGTCTGTCTAGTCAAGGCTATGGTTTTTCCAGTGGTCATGTATGGATGTGAGAGTTGGACTGTGAAGAAGGCTGAGTGCCGAAGAATTGATGCTTTTGAACTGTGGTGTTGGAAAAGACTCTTGAGAGTCCCTTGGACTGCAAGGAGATCCAACCAGTCCATCCTAAAGGAGATCAGTCCTGGGTGTTCATTGGAAGGACTGAAGTTGAGGCTGAAACTCCAATACTTTGGCCACCTCATGCAAAGAGTTGATTCTTTGGAAAAGACCTTGATGTTGGGAAGGATTGAGGGAAGGAGGAGAAGGGGACAACAGAGGACGAGATGGCTAGATGGCATCACCGACTCGATGGGCATGAGTTTGGGTAAACTCTGGGAGTTGGTGATAGACAGGGAGGCCTGGCATGCTGTAATTCATGGGGTCGCAAAGAGTCAGATACGACTGAGCAACTGAACTGAACTGAACTGAGGAGGTGGGTCATAGAGGATCTTGCTTTGATTTATGTCTTTGAGTGTTCTGCCTATGTTTTCCTCTAAGAGTTTTAGGGTTTCTGGTCTTACATTTAGATCTTTTAATTCATTTTGAGTTTATCTTTGTGTATGGTGTTAGAAAGTGTTGTAATTTCATTCTATTACATGTAGCTTCCAGTTTTCTCAGCACCATTTATTGAAGAGGCTGTCTTTGCCCCATTGTATATTCTTGCCTCTTTTGTCAAAAATAAGGTATCTATAGGTTCATGTGTTTATTTCTGGTCTTTCTATCTTGTTCCATTGGTCTATATTTCTGTTTTTGTGCCAGTTTCATACTGTCTTGATGACTGTAGCTTTGTAGTATAACCTGAAGTCAGGAAGGTTGATTCCTCCAGCTCCATTCTTATTCCTCAAGACTGCTTTGGCTACTTGGGGTCTTTTGTGTTTCCATATGAGTTGTGAAATTTTTTGTTCTAGTTCTGGGGAAAATGTCTTTGGTAATTTGATAGGGATCACATAGAATCTGTCAATTATGTTTGGTTGTATAGTCATTTTCACAATATTGATTCTTCCTACCCAGAAACATAGAATATCTCTCCATCTGTTTATGTCATCTTTGATTTCTTTCATTAGTGTCTTATAATTTTCTGTGTACAGTTCTTTTGTCTCCTTAGGTAGGTTTATTCCTGGATATTTAATTCTTTTTGTTGCATTGGTGAATGGGATTGATTCCTTCATTTCTCTTTCTGATTTTTCATTGTTAGTATATAGAAATGCAAGTGTACTTGCATTTCTGTGTACTGATTTTGTATCCTGCAACTTTGCTAAATTCACTGATTAGCTCTAATAATTTTCTGATAATATCTTTAGGGTTTTCTATGTACAGTATCATGTCATCTGCAAACAGTGAGAGCTTTACTTCTTCTTTTCTGATCTGGATTCCTTTTATTTCTTTTTCTTCTCTGATTGCTGTAGTTAGGATTCCCAGAACTATGTTGAGTAATAGTGGCAAAAGTGAACACCCTTGTCTTGTTCCTGATCTTAGGGGGAATGCTTTCAGCTTTTCACCATTGAGAATGATCTTTGCTATAGGCTTATCATATATGGCCTTACTATGTTTAGGTAGGTTCCTTCTATGCCCAGTAAGTGAAGTTGCTCAATCATGTCCAACTCTTTGTGACCCCATGGACTATAGCCTACCAGGCTCCTCTGTCCATGGGATTTTCCAGGCAAGAATACTGGAGTGGGTTGCCATTTCCTTCTCCAAGGAATCTTCCCAACCCAGGAATTGAATCCGGGTCTCCCACATTGTAGGCAGACACTTTACCATTTGAGCCACCAGAGAAGTCCTGTCCATAGTATATAAGGTATATAACTTAAAACATCCAAAGCACTTTTCGATTTTACTATGTATATGGATAAATAAGTGCAACATTCATGTAAGTTGACTGTTTTGAATCTAATACTATATTTTGGTTTTATTTCCAACCCTTATTTTGGCTTTGATTGACAGATCAGCAGTGTCTGAAGAACTACAATGTTAATTTTGGCCATTATATTTTCCAATTTTGACTTTTTTTTTTCAGAGTGCTGATGTTCACTTTTAGGAAGTTCTATTTTGAACAAATGGGGTCCTATCTCAACTTTCTACACCCTCCTCCAATCATGGTTGAGTCCATCAAGTGTGAACTCCCAACCCACCCAAAAGATGCTCTTTCATGAGATCGACAGGTGTCTATGACCCAATCTTTCCCCTGCCACACAAATATATACACACAAAATGAACAATGAAATAAACACTGCTTCCAGAAACTAAATTAGAAATAAAAAGAAAATGAGTTACTGAGAAACAAAGCTGAAAAATAAATATATAAAGAGAAGCCCTGAGTGGAGGCCAAAGGAGATCCTAAGAGCCAGAGCTATGGTAAATTATAAAGTTTAAAAGAAGCTATACAGTTTTATTCTGTTTCCTGTTTTTATTATACACAGAAAGAAGGAACTTATTGTTGGTAAAGAACAGAAAGAGGAGAGACACTGAGTCATGGTAATGACAAAGCTGTAGGAAGGATACTCATGATCAGGAGTTCCTTCAACTGGGAGCCCAGCACTACAGTAAATTGAGAAATAACTTTCTAGATATGTAATGGTGCTGGGATTTCCATGAGGTCTTGTTTTTCTTGTCTAGAGTCACCATGAATGTTTGTAAGGTTGTGCTCTTATAAGATGATCAAGCCCAGGATGGAAGACCACAATGACATCCAACCCGTATTCAGAGTTTTGGTGACCTGGTTGAAGGACACCTATGCATGATTCATACATCCAGTACAGTTCCGTCTAATCTGCATACTGTGGCCCCACCCTCATCACCCCAAACGAAATGTCAGAATAAACTCCCCCTTTACTAATTTATTTTTTTAAGAAAAAAGCCAGCATGTGTTACTCTATCTTTACCTCACATGTGTAGAAAATTGGGCTCTCACAAAGACATATCATTTCACACTGTTAGAATGGCTATTATCAAAAGACAAGAAGGAATAAGGGTTGAAGAGGATGTGGAGAAAAGGGAACCCTCATGCACTGTTGGTTGGAATGCCAATTAATGCAGCCATTATGGAAAACAGTATGGCAGGCCTCAAAAATTTTAAAATCGAACCACCATCAGTTCAGTTTAGTCACTCAGTCGTGTCCGACCCTTTGTGACCCCATGGACTGCAGCACGCCAGGCTTCCCTGTCCATCACTAACACTCCGAGCTTACTCAAACTCATGTCCATCGAGTCAGTGATGCCATCCAACCATCTCATCCTCTGTTGTCTGCTTCTCCTTCTGCCTTCAATCTTTCTCAGCTTCAGGGTCTTTTCAAATGAGTCAGTTCTTTGCATCAGGTGGCCAAAGTGCTGAAGTTTCAGCTTCAGTATCAGTCATTCCAATGAATATTCAGGACTTATTTCCTTTAGGATGGACTGGTTGGATCTCTTTGCAGTCCAAGTGAATGTCAAGAGTCTTCTCCAACACCACAGTTCAAAAGCATCAATTCTTCAGTGCTCAGTTTTCTTTATAGTCCAACTCACATCCAAACATGACTACTGAAAAAACCATAGCTTTGACTAGATGGACCTTTATTGGCAAAGTAATGTCTCTGTTTTTTAGTATGCTGTCTAGGTTGGTCATAGCTTTTCTTCCAAGGAGTAAGCGTCTTTTAATTTCATGGCTGTAGTCACCATCTGCAGTGATTTTGGAGCCCCAAAAAATAAAGACTGTCACTCTTTCCATTCTTACCCTATCTATTTGCCATGAAGCGATGGAACCAGATGCCATGATCTTAGTTTTCTGAATGTTGAGTTTTAAGCCAACTTTTTCACTCTCCTCTTTCACTCTCATCAAGAGGCTTTTAAGTTCTCTGCTTTCTGCCATAAGGGTGGTGTCATCTGCATGTCTGAGGTTATTGATATTTCTCCTGGCAGTCTTGATTCCAGCTTATGCTTCATCCAGCCCAGCATTTTCATGATGTACTCTGCATATAAGTTAAATAAGCAGGGTGACAATATACAGCCTTTACGTACTTCTTTCCCGATTTGGAACCAGTCTGTTTTTCCATGTCCAGTTCTAATTGTTGCTTCCTGACCTGCATACAGATTTCTCAGGAGGCAGGCCAAGTGGTCTGATATTCCATCTCTTGAAGAATTTTCCACAGTTTGCTGTGATCCACACAGTCAAAGGCTTTGGTGTAGTCTATGAAGCAGAAGCAGATGTTTTTCAGAACTCTTGCTTTTTCTATAATCCAATGGATGTTGGCAATTTGATCTCTGGTTCCTCTGCCTTTTCTAAAACCAGCTTGAACATCTGGAAGTTCATGGTTCATGTATTGTTGAAGCCTGGCTTGGAGAATTTTGAGCATTACTTTGCTAGTGTGTGAGATGGGTGCAACTGTGTGGTAGTTTGAACATTCTTGGGCATTGCTTTTCTTTGGGATTGGAATGAAAACTGACCTTTTCCAGTCCTGTGGCCACTGCTGAGTTTTCCAAATTTGCTGGCATATTGAGTGCAGCACTTTCACAGCATCATCTTCTAGGATTGAAATAGCTTAACTGGAATTCCATTGTCTCCACTAGCTTTGTTCATAGTGATGCTTCCTAAGTCCCACTTGAGTTTACATTCCAGGATGTCTGGCTTTAAGTGAGTGAACATCATCATAGTTATCTGGGTTATGAAGACCTTTTTTGTATCAGTCTTCCATGTATTCTTTCCACCTCTTCTTTATATCTTCTGCTTCTGTTTGGTCCATATATTTTCTGTCCTTTATTGTGCCCATCTTTGCATGAAATGTTCCCTTGGTATGTCTGATTTTCTTGAAGACATCTCTAGTCTTTCTCATTGTTTTGTTTTCCTCTATTTTTTGCACTAATCACTTAGAAAGGCTTTCTTATCTCTTCTTGCTATTCTTTGGAACTCGGCATTCATATGAGTATATCTTTCCTCTTATCCATTCCATTTAGCTTCTCTTCTTTTCTCAGCTATATGTAAGGCCTCCTCAGACAACCATTTTGCCTTTTTGCATTTCTTTTTCTTGGGGATGGTCTTGATCACTGCCTCCTGTACAATGTCACGAACCTCCATCCATAGTTCTTCAGGCACTCTGTCTATCAGATCTAGTCCCTTGAATCTATTTGCCACTTCCATAATCATAAGGAATTTGATATAGGTCATACCTGAATGGTCTAGTGGTTTTCCCTACTTTCTTCAGTTTAAGTCTGCATTTGGCAATAAGGAGTTCATGATCTGAGCCATAGTCAGCTCCCAGACTTGTTTTTGCTGACTGTATAGAGCTTCTCCATCTTTGGCTGCAAAGAATATAATCAAGCTGATTTTGGTATTGACCATCTGGTGATATCCAAGTGTAGAGTCTTCTCTTGTGTTGTTGGAAGAGGGTGTTTGCTATGGCCAGTGCATTTTCTTTTTTTGACAAAATTCTGTTAATCTTTCACCTGCTTCATTCTGTACTCCAAGGTCAAATTTGCCTGTTACTCCAGGTGTTTCTTGACCTCCTACTTTTGCATTCTAGGCCCCTATAATGAAAAGGACATCTTTTTGGGGTGTTAATTCTAGAAGGTCTTGTAGGTCTTCATAGAACCGTTCAACTTCAGCTTCTATAGCATTATTGGTCAGGGCATATACTTGCATCACTATGATATTGAATGGTTTGCCTTTGAAACGAACAGAGATTATTCTGTCATTTTTGAGATTGCATCCAAGTACTGCATTTTGGATTCTTTTGTTGACTATGATGGCTACTCCATTTCTTCTAAGGGATTCTTGCCCACAGTAGTAGATATAATGGTCATCTGAGTTAAATTCACCCATTCCAGTTCACTGATTCCTAAAATGTCAATATTCACTACGGCCATCTCTTGTTTGAGCACTTTCAATTTGGCTTGATTCATGGACCTAACATTACAGTTTCCTATGCAATATTGTTCTTTTACTTCCATCACCAGTCACATCCACAACCAGGTGTTGTTTTTACTTTGGCTCTGTATCTTCATTCTTTCTGGAGTAAGGGTATATGAGATGGAAGAGTAGAAGGATGTGCGTTCATCTCCTTGGAGAACACCACAACCCTTTGCTGAACAACCGTCAACAGGAGAATGTTGGATCCCACCAAAAAAAGATACCCCACATCCAAGGGCAAAGAAGAAGCCAAGCAAGATGGTAGGAGGGGTGAAGTTACATTTAGAATCAAACTCCATACCCTCCAGAGACGCTCGGAGGGCTCAAACAAATCTTGTGCATACCAGGACCCAGACACCCCACAGAGGCTGAGGCCGAACCATGTTTGCATGTCTCCTGAAGAGGTATGGATCAGCAGTGGCCTGCTGCAGGGGCAGGTGCTCTGGGTGCAGCAGACCTAGATATGTCATAAGCCCTCTTGGAGGAGTTGCCATTAACCCCACCATAGAGCTACCAGAACTTACACAGCACTAGGGAAACAGACTCTTGGAGGGCACAAACAAAATCTTGTGTGCACTAGGACTCAGGAGAAAGGAGCAGTCACCCACAAGAGATTGACCCAGACTTTCCTGTGAGTGTGCAGGAGTCTCTGGCAGAGGTGTGGGTCAGCAGTGGCCTGCTGCAGGGTTGGGGGTACTGAGTGGGGCAGTGCATGCATGGAACCTTTTGAAGGAGGTCACTGTTATCTTCATTACCTCTGCCATAGTTTGGCCTCAGGTCAAACAACAGGGAGGGAACACAGCCTGGCCCATCAACAGAAAATTGGATTAAAGATTTACTGATCATGGCACTGCCCATCAGAACAAGACCCAGTTTCCCCGACATTCACTCTCTCCCAACAGGAAACTTCCATAAGTCTCTTATCCTTATCCATCAGAGGGCAGACAGAATGAAAACCACAGTCACAGAAAACTAACCAAACTGATCACATGGACCACAGCCTTGTCTAACTCAATGAAACTATGAGCCATGCTGTGTAAGGCCACCCAAGATGGACAGGTCATGTTGGAGAGTTCTGACAACATGTGTTCCTCTGGAGAAGGGAATGGCAAGCCACTTCAGTATTCTTGCCTTGAGAGCCCCATGTACAGTATGAAAAGGCAAAAAGATAGGACACTGAAAGATGAACTTCCCAGGTTGGTAGGTGCCCAAAATACTACTGGAACTACCATATGATCCAGAAATCCCAGTTCTGGGTATTTATCTGAAGAAATCAAAACACTAATTCAAAATGTTATACTCACCCCCATGTTCACTGCACCATTATTATAATAGCCAAGACATGGAAACAACCCAAGAGTCCATCAATGGATGAATGCATGTGCGGTAGTAGCTCAGTCATGTCTAACTCTTTGTGACCCTATGGACTGCAGCCCACCAAGCTCTGCTGTCCATGGAATTTTCCAGGCAAGAAAACTGGAGTGGGTTGCCATTTCTTTTCCCAGGGGATCTTCCCAACCCAGGGATCAAACCCGGGTCTCCTGTATTGCAGGTGGATGCTTTACTCTCTGAGCCACCAGGGAAGACCAATGGATGAATAGATAAAGAAAATGTGAGATACATACATACACAAACACACACACCCACACCCCCACATATATATATATATATATATATATATATATATATATATGCACACACACACACACACACATACATATGCACACATATACATACACACACATACACACACAAATACTATTTAGTATAAAAAAGAATGAAATATTGCCATTTGTAACACATGAGTCACCTTTGATGGCTTTATACTAAGTTAATTAAGTCAGACAGTAAAAGATAAATACTATATGATCACACTTATCTGTGGAATCTTTTTAAAAAAGTAAATCAAACTCATAGATACAGAGAACAGGTGGTTGCCTGAGGCCAGAGGTGGGGGGTGCAAAGTGCACCGGTGAAATGGGAGAAGAGAGTCAAAAGGTACAAACTTCCAGTTATAAAACATATCGTTGGGAAGTATTGTATACCATGGCGGCTATAGTTAAAAATACTGTATTGTATATTTGAAAGTTGCTAAGAGAATAGATCTTTTCATCACAGGAAAAAGAAAATGTGTTAACTGTATGATGATGGATGTTAACTAGACATTGTGATCATTTTACAATATACACATATATTAAGTCATTATGTCATACAGCATGAAACTAGCAGAATGCTATATGTCAGCTATATACCAATAAAAAACAGAATGGAGGGAATGGAAAAAATGAGATCTCTAGTCATTTATCTCTAAGATTCCTTCAAGCGTTTTTATCTGTACTTTTCTTTTAATTTAATGTGATTTTTTTTCAGAATTTAGAGCTTGTGATTTCATCCTGTTTTCATATTGATGACTTAGTCCTGTGTGGAACTGCTCACTGCAGGAAGCATGAGATTCCTAGATTCATATTTTAAATTTACTTCAATTGCATTATATATATATATATATATATATATATTCGTGTGTGTGTGTGTGTGTGTGTGTATATATATATATATATATATATAAATTAGACCAAGGTTTGTCATCCTCTGAAGTATAAATAGTACAATGGCAAAGTAGTATCTTTCCTTAATTTGCATGTAATTTAAGCATAAGACTAAAAAAATTACAATAAACTGGAGGTTATGCCATAAATAAGTATGCAGTGTAGTAGAAGCACTGAGGCTTGGCGTCAAGCTCAAATTTGGGGATTACAGATAAGGAAAGGCTTCCAGAAAAGATAACACCTAAGTTGAGTTTTAAAGAAGAGAACCAGTGAAGGGAAATGTCAGAAAGGCATTGTAGTCAAGAGAACAGATACAGAAAAGAATTGATTATTGAGAGCAGAGCTTTACAGCAATGCTGATTAAGAGTTTGTGAAAATTATAGTCCACTGTGCTGTGTGCTGTGCTTAGTCACTCAGTCATGTCTGACTGTTTGTGACCCCATGGACTGCAGCCCTCCAGGCTCCTCTGTTCATGGGGATTCTCCAGGCAAGAATACTGGAGTGGGTTTCCATGTTCTCCTCCAGGGATCTTCCCAACCCAGGGATCAAACCCAGGTCTCCATCATTGCTGGTGAATTCTTTACCGTGGATTCTTTACCATCTGAGCCACAAGGGAAGCCCTCTGAGCCACCACCAAAGCGTTATAGTCCATTTGGGTGGAGTCTAAAACCTATAGCCCTCTGAAAACAACAATTTCCACTCCTTAGTGAAAAAGTATTTTTAGAAAATAAAGGGATTTGAGATAACTGAATTTCAGTAAACTTTTGGTATTAATATGCATGAATTATTCTAAACAAGATAAAAATATTGATATATATGTAATATGTTTATACAATAACCTACACATTTTATATTAACCCTTGATTGATTGACTGAAGTTGCTCAGTCATGTCCAACTCTTTGCAACTTCAAGGATAGCCTGCCAGGTTCCTCCATCCATGAGATTTTTCCAGGCAAGAATACTGGAGTGGTTTACCATTTCCTTCTCCAAGGGATCTTCCCAACCCAGGGATCAAACCCGGGTCTCCCACACTGCAGACAGACTATATTAACCCTATAAATCATTGTATCAATATTAACTTTGGCAATATAATGTTCTTTAAATTTTCTTCATTTCCTTTTTTGTTATAGATTATATATGTACATCACAAAAAAGAAAAAGAATATTCTATGAAAATTGTTTCACTTACTGTCTCTCAAAATCTCTACAAATACTGACTGTTTCTTTGTATTCTTCCAAAGCTAGTATATCTATCACAAACACAAAATTGGTAAACTTTAAGAACATTAAAAAAGTTGAAAAGTATTTAAGAATATATCTTAAATTTAAGAATATATCTTAGAGAGTTCTCCAGACTACTTCAATGTTTTTTCTCTTTTTAATATTTTTAATTTTTTATTTTGAATTTTAGACTTACAGAAAAGTTGCAGAAAACATTATGAATTTCCTTATATCACTCACTATGTTTTCTAAAATGTTAACATCTTATATAAGTATGGTATAATTATCAAAAACAGGATATAAGCACTGTTGTAATATTATCACTTAAGCCAAGACCTTATTCTAATTTTAACACATTTTTGGCTAATGACTTTTCTTTCTTACATGATCCAATCCAGGATCCCATGATATATTTAGTCATGATTTCCTCTTGGTCTACCAGTCTGTAAGAGTTCCTCAGTCTTTCTTTGTCTTTCATTAACTTGCTACTTCAGCAGTACTAATAAGTTATTTTTAGAATTTCCTTCAATATGGTTTTGTCTAATGTTTCTTCATAATTAGAATGAGATTGTGCATTTCCATATATATGCCACAGAAATGATGCATCAGAAATTATTTATTCCAGGACCAGGACAGGAAAAATACAACCTGGACTATCAGGTGATGTAGGAAGGTAATAAAATGCTCTAAAAGGTGAGAGTTTTCTGAAAGGACACAAGAGCCAACAGAATTAACAATCTAACTTCCAATGGCCCTAATGACCAAAGCAAGATCAAAGAGCAACAAAATGAAAAAACAATGGTATTGGATTATAACCTATAGAATAAATTAAATATTCATAAGTATGTAGTGATATAAATCAATAACTGAGTGAATAAATAAATAGGGAGAGGAATAGCCCTTAAAATACAAGTTCCACTTAGTGAATCCAGAGAAACAGAGAATCAACATGAGGCAAACACTATAGTAACAATTATTGCTGATAAGATCCACCAACGAATCCAAAAATTAGTGAGCAGAAGTATGAGAAAGGAATTGCCTAGTCTCAAACTATCTCTCCTATTAACTATAAAGAAAAAAATATTAACTTTGCAGTAGAGAAACTTGATATATATTATTCCAATCCCAAAGAAAGGCAATGCCAAAGAATGCTCAAACTACTGCACAATTGCACTCATCTCACATGCTAGTAAAGTAATGCTCAAAATTCTCCAAGCCAGGCTTCAGCAATATGTGAACCATGAATTTCCAGTTCTTCAAGCTGGTTTTAGAAAAGGCAGAGGAACCAGAGACCAAATTGCCAACATCCGCTGGATCATGGAAAAAGCAAGGGAGTTCCAGAAAAACATCTATTTCTGCTTTATTGACTATGCCAAAGCCTTTGACTGTGTGGATCACAAAAAACTGTGGAAAATCCTGAAAGAGATGGGAATACCAGACCACCTGACCTGCCTCTTGAGAAATTGTATGCAGGTCAGGAAGCAACAGTTAGAACTGGACATGGAACAACAGACTGGTTCAAAATAGGAAAAGGAGTACGTCAAGGCTGTATATTGTCACCCTGCTTATTTAACTTCTATGCAGAGTACATCATGAGAAACGCTGGACTGGAAGAAGCATAAGCTGGAATCAAGATTGCCAGGAGAAATATCAATCACCTCAGATATGCAGATGACACCACCCTTATGGCAGAAAGTGAAGAGGAACTAAAAAGCCTCTTGATGAAGGTGAAAGAGGAAAGTGAAAAGTTGGCTTAAAACTCAACATTCAGAAAATGAAGATCATGGCATCCGGTCCCATCACTTCATGGGAAATAAATGGGGAAACAGTGGAAACAGTGTCAGACTTTATTTTGGGGGGCTCCAAAATCACTGCAGATGGTGATTGCAGCCATGAAATTAAAAGATGCTTACTCCTTGGAAGAAAAATTATGACCAACCTAGATAGCATATTGAAAAGCAGAGACATTACTTTGCCAACAAAGGTCCATGTAGTCAAGGCTATGGTTTTTCCTGTGGTCATGTGTGGATGTGAGAGTTGGACTGTAAAGAAAGCTGAGCACTGAAGAATTGATGCTTTTGAACTGTGGTGTTGGAGAAGACTCCTGAGAGTCCCTTGGACTGCAAGGAGATCTAACCAGTCCATTCTGAAGGAGATCAGCCCTGGGATTTCTTTGGAAGGATTGATGCTAAAGCTGAAACTCCAGTACTTTGGCCACCTCATGCGAAGAGTTGACTCATTGGAAAAGACTCTGATGCTGGGAGGGATTGGGGGCAGGAGGAGAAGGGGACGACAGAGGATGAGATGGTTGGATGGCATCACTGACTTGATGGAAGTGAGTCTGGGTGAACTCCGGGAGTTGGTGATGGACAGGGAGGCCTGGCGTGCTGCGATTCATGGGGTTGCAAAGAGTCGGACATGACTGAGCGACTGAACTGAACTGAACTTAATTGTATGATCATGGTACCCATTATTTGTCATATGATATATGAGCTATTTGATGTGATGCATGAAGAAGGATAAATATCATAATTCAATTTTCAATAAATAACTTTTAAAATATATATTTATGGGATTTAAATTTTTAATATTAAAAAATTTAATGCAAAACAATATAGTACAAGTCTACACTTACAGTAATAGTCTATTTTATAATTTTCAACATGTGTAAGCATGTATTACATTTCCAGAAATAAAATTGCTAGATCAAAATATATAAGTAATCTGTTATGTTAATATCTATAACTATATTACCCTCCATGCTGCTTATGCCAATTCATATTCAATCAAATATTTGTACTACAGTCTCAACAACAGAATGTGCTACTAAACATTCTAGTATATTTAAACATCTACAAAAGTTATGGGTAATACATAGCATTTTAGTTTGGTTTTATGCTTCTCTTTATGTATGTTCTTGGGTTATTTGTACATTCTTACCTATGAATCATGGAGAAGGAAATGGCAACCCACTATAGTAGTCTTGCCTGGAGAAGCCCATAGACAGAGGAGCCTGGCAGGCTACAGTCCACGGTGTCACAACAGTCAGACACGACTTAGTGACGAAACCACCACCACCACCTATGAATCATATTTTCATATCCATTATCCTTTTCTTAGTGGAGTGATCAGTCTTTCTTATTTTTATTAATTTCTGGGAGCTCTTTATGTACTAGGCTAATAAACCTTTCATCTGTAATATGACTTGCAAATATTTTAAAAAGCACGTATTCTGAGGAGTAAGTTCTATTAGTGTGTTATCATTATCGTTAGCAGTGATTTCCCAACTACGTTTATTCTCATAATTAGAACCAGTGTATGTTACTGTATATTGTAAAAGTGATAAAATATAAAATATTTTAAAGATTAGCTGCTTCTATTTTCTCTAAATTATTTCTTCTAATAAATTTAGACTTTAGGCATGATACATAGAAGTTTTACTCTCTATTGGTCAAAAAAAAGATATGTAATCAGGACTTCATCAAATGAGGCTTCATAGGATTTTAGATCTAGCATATTATTTTTAAGAGCTAACATTTTTCTAAATTGAATACGAAACTAGAGATTTTGGCAGAAAATATTTATTGTCTTTTCCACAATTGTAAAACCGAGTTTATTTAACTCAACCTCAGGTTATCCTATGATACTCAATATATCAATGAGAAAACACTAATAAACAACAAAAAATTGAATTCTAATTTATTATAGTAATTCTGGTACAATGTCAATTAAATATGATCTCCATAACTGTATCTCTAGCCAGTAAAGAATGAGCTTGTCTTTGAACCCAACATATCTACAATGAGGGCTCCTGTGCCAAACACGGATTGTCATTGCCTCTCCCTTCCATTTTCCCTTTATTGATAAATGTGATAAATATACATATAGAGAGAAAGAAAAGAGAAGGGCAGGAGAGAAGAGACAGGGGGGAGAAAATTTTATATGACTATCTATAAGCTGTGGTTTCCAATCATGATTAGCAAAAAGTTTTCGGCTTGCATCTCCAATATAAAGTTTATAAAATTATATATAAACACATTTTGTCTAGTTATAGAATGTTAATACAATAGACTCCCTTTCTTCAGCTTCTGATAAATAATGAAAAGTGCTGATATTTTCTCATTTCTAATGAATCCTCTTCCATATATTCTAGAGGATAAACATCATACATGGAAGGAGTGGTAATAGAGAACAACTGTAATAGAGAACAACAGGTCCTTTCATAAAATCCAGTCTGTAACATCAGAAACATACAATCTATTTGGAACTCATGAACAGAACAAGAAAATAGCATATAATCAAAAGTGAGAGATCAATTTTTTTTTTTCTTACGACTGACAGAATTAAAGAGGTTTAAAGATGCTCATGATGCTAAAGCTGAAACTCCAATACTTCGGCTACCTCACGCGAAGACTTGACTCATTGGAAAAGACTCTGATGCTGGGAGGGATTGGGGGCAGGAGGAGAAGGGGACAACAGAGGATGAGATGGTTTGATGGCATCACTGACTCGATGGACATGAGTCTGAGTGAACTCCGGGAGTTGGTGATGGACAGGGAGGCCTGGCGTGCTGCGATTCATGGGGTCGCAAAGAGTCGGACATGACTGAGCGACTGAACTGAACTGAAAGATGCTCAAGGTATTTAGCAAAGTGTTCACAGGTAAGGTGAGTTTCAAACTAAGCTTTAAATGAGAATAGATAGAATAAAGGCAATAGATAAACTAAGCAGGTTTTACTGAATTGCAAGTTTCTGAATATGTTTTTGTACTGTACACACTAGAGTGACAAGGGTTAAGGAGAGAAATGGGAACAAGGTGGCATACACGTGAGGCTAGCCTGATGGTATGAAAGTATAAGTGACCAACGTCCCTTTATGTCTACAGCATCTGCATATGGTGCTAAGTCCTCGCACAAACAAAGTCCTAAAGAGCAGGCTGCTGACTCTTCCACGTGTGTTAAAGTCACCTGGATATATCACCTGGTAAAGTGATATATAATCACTATATAAAGTATAAAATCACTTGGTATAAGGCAGATTCTGAGAGTAGATTGAGGTGGGGTGTGATTCAGTGTTTCTAAGAAGATCGTAGGTAATGACAATAATGCTGGTCCACGGACCACATTTTGAGGACCAAGTCCATAGAGGTCAAGTCCCCCACAAGCCTTATTGTGTGACTTTTATTTTGGTAGGATTTCAAAGTTACAGAAAAATTTCAAGGGTATATACTATCAACATCCCTTATCACTGTTGATGGTAACTGTGATCATGGAGCTGAGGTAATGTTTCTCAGGTTTCTTCCCTGTCAAGTTACTCTTTTTGCCCTTTTCCCATAACTCTACCCTTTGGAAGGATGTCTCTCTTTTCAGCTCATACTTTAGGAATGAAGAGTTGTGCTCTACTTCAGAGGATGAAGTATGTACAAAATTATTTGAAGTCATCAGGCACATTAATTTGTCCCATTTATGTATTTATTTCATCATTTGCTTATAGCAGTAAAGACCTACGGATATTCATTTTGTATTTTGAATTATAATCAACACTACTGTTTTCTATTGTTGAACTTGTTTGGGCTTTGGCCATGGAGAGCTCTTTCAGTTGGCTTACATTTCCCTCTAACATACTTTTATCATTGTTCGCTTCTGCTTTTAAATGTTTCCTCTTTTCTGGCACTACAAGATTCTCCAGGCTCATCTTCTATATTCCTTGCCCCAGTTCTAGAACCTGCTATTTCTCAAAGGAGTCTTGGTTTCTTCTTTTACAAAATATTATCAGAAACCAGTATCTTGGTACTAGATGTGCTTATCTGCATAGCTGAGATTGTTGATATTTCTCCTGGAAATTTTGATTCCAGATTGTGCTTCATCCAGCCTGGCATTTCACATGATATATTCTGCATAAAAATTAAATAAGCAGCGTGACAATACACAGCCTTGTCATACTCCTTTCCCAATTTGGAATGTCAATTGTTCCATGTCCAGTTGTAAACAGTTCTTGACCTGCATACAAGTTTCTCAGGAGGCAGGTTAGGTGGTCTGGTATTCCCATCTCTTGAAGAATTTTCCACAGTTTGTTGTGATCCACACAACCAAAGACTTTAGCATAATCAATGAAACAGAAGCAGGTATTTTATTGGAACTCCCTTGCTTTCTCCATAATCCGACGAATGTTGGCAATTGCATCTCTGATTCCTCTGCCCCTCCAAAGCCTAGCTTGTATATCTGGAAGTTCTCGGTTCACCTACTGCTGAAGCCTAGCTTGAAGGATTTTGAGCATAACCTTACCAGCATGTGAAAGGAGCACAACTGTTTGCTAGTTTGATGCATTCTTTGGCATTGCCTTTCTTTGGGATTGGAATGAAAACTGACCTTTTCCCAACCTGTAGCCACTGCTGAGCTTTCCAGATTTGCTGACATATTGAGTGCAGCATTTTAACAGCATCATCTTTTAGGACTTTCAACAGCTTAGCTGGAATTCCATCACCTCTACTAGCTTTGTTCGTATTAATGCTTCCTAAGGCCTACTGAACTTCACCCTGCAGAATGTCTGACTCGAAGTGAGTAACCACATCACTGTGGTTATCCAAGTCATTAAGACCTTTTTTTGTACAGTTCTTCTGTGTATTCTTGCCACCTCTTCTTAATCTCTTTTGCTCCTGTTAGGTCCTTGCCATTTCTATCCTTTGATGTACCCTCCTTGTATGAAATATTCCCTGGATATCTCCAATTTTCTTGTGCAGAACTCTAGTCTTTCCCATTCTATTGTATTTCATCTCTCTCTTTCTCTCTCTCTTTTTTTTTTTTGCAATATTCATTTAAGAAGGCCTTCTTGTCTTTCCTGGATATTCTCTGGAAGTCTGCATTCAGTTGGATCTATCTTTCCCTTTCTCCCTTCCCTTTTACTTTTCTTCTTTCCTCAGCTATGTGTAAAGCCTCCTCAGGCAACTACTTTGCCTTTTTGAATTTCTTTTTCTTTGGGACGGTTTTGGTCACCACCTCTTGTAGAGTGTTACAAACTTCCATCCATAGTTCTTCAGGCACTCTGTCTACCAGATCTGATCCCTTGCATCTATTTGTCACCTCCACTGTATAAGCATAAGGGACTTGATTTAGGTCATACCTGAATGGCCAAGTGATTTTCCCTACTGTCTTCAATTAAATACAAAATACTTCAGTTCAGTTCAGTCACTCAGCCGTGTCCGACTCTTTGCGACCCCAGGAATTGCAGCATGCCAGGCCTCCCTGTCCATCACCAACTCTGGAGTTTACCCAAACTCATGTCCATCGAGTCGGTGATGTCATCCAGCCATCTCATCCTCTGAAGTTCCCTTCTCCTCCTGCCCCCAATCCCTCCCAGCATCAGCATCTTTTCCAATGATTCAACTCTTGTCATGAGGCGGCCAAAGTATTGGAGTTTCAGATTCAACATCAGTCCTTCCAATGAACACCCAGGACTGATCTTCTTTAGAATGAACTGGTTGGATCTCCTTGCAGTCCAAGGGACTCTCAAGAGTCTTCTCCAACACCACAGTTCAAAAGCATTAATTCTTCAGCGCTCAGCCTTCTTCACAGTCCAACTCTCACATCCATCCATGACCACTGGGAAAACCATAGCCTTGACTAGACAGACCTTTGTCAGCAATGTCTCTGCTTTTGAGTATGCTATCTAGGTTGGTCATAACTTTCCTTCCAAGGAGTAAGCATCTTTTAATTTCATGGCTGCAGTCACCATCTGCAGTGATTTTGGAGCCCCCCAAAATAAAGTCTGACACTGTTTCTACTGTTTCCCCATCTATTTCCCATGAAGTGATGGGACCAGATGCCATGATCTTTGTTTTCTGAAGGTTGAGCTTTAAGCCAACTTTTTCACTCTCCACTTTCACTTTCAGCAAGAGGCTTTTTAGTTCCTCTTCACTGTCTGCCATAAGGGTGGTGTCATCTGCATATCTGAGGTGATTTATATTTCTCCCGGCAATCTTGATTCCAGCTTGTGCTTCTTCCAGCTCAGCGTTTCTCATGATGTACTCTGAATATAAGTTAAATAAGCAGGGTGACAAGATACAGCCTTGATGTACTCCTTTTCCTATTTGGAACCAGTCTGTTGTTCCATGTCAAAATACTTAGTACATCTCAAAATTTTCAAGACGGTCAAAAACAAAAAAGTCTGTGAAACTGTCCCAGGCACATAGATTATTCCCTTGCTTGTAGACTTCCCTCCTTGCTTGTCTGTAACTCCTCACTCCAATAGTAAGAAACCTGATTCCACCACCAACCACCAACTTAGGTAACTGTTAAATTTAGCATACATGTATAGTGGTTTAAATTTGTTAAACCATACCCCCAAGGGAAAGAGCCTTATCAACTGGATTTCATGTTTATTACATTCCTTTCTTTAGGTTTACAATCTCTGCTCATTTCCAAAGGTAGCTCGGTAAGCACCTTTTCCCCCATCCCTTTCAGAAAAGATACTTCATTTATTCATAAAGCAGTTAAATTCTTTTTTTTTCCACTTGTGTTAGATTGTGAGATCCTTTAGCATACTAAGTGATTTCCCACTGCATTATAATTTAATTTTTAATCTCTAATCTTTACTATTGTCTTTCTTCCTCCTGTTTAAGGTTTAGTTTACTTTTCTTTTTTGATTTTGTTAAGGTGAAAGTTTAGGTTATTGATTTTTAGATCTTTATTCTTTTCTAATATGCGCACTTCATGTTATAGCTTTTCCTGTAAGTACAGTTTTCATCACATCACACAAATTTTGTTAAGTCATATGTTCATTTTGTTGATATTTCTCTTGATAATTTTTCTCGGAGATTTGTGTTATTCAGAAGTGTGTAGTTTAATATTCAAACATTTGGGATTTCCAATAAATCTTTCTGTTAATAATTTCTAGTTTAATTTCACTATGGTTAGAAATTTTACTTCATATGATTTATGCTGTTTTAAAGTAGTTAAAACATGTTTGATGATCCAGAATGGTCTTTAGTGGTGCTATACCTCATACCACTGAGCTCTCAAATAATGCCAACAGCACTTTTCTCTAGACTTCTTGTTATATTAAGATAAATACGCTCTCCCTATTTAGGTCACTATTCATTAGATATCTAACTACTTGCAGCTGAATGCATTCCTAACTAACATATTACTACTACTTCACAGATTTGTTTTAAACATCAACTGTGACCGTTCATGTAAAATACTTGGCTCACAGTGTATTACATAGTAAACAATAAATGTACACTATAATTTTCACTTATTTATGACCTTTCTTCCAAAATTATTTGGGATGGCTTACACAAACACACAAGTCAACAGAATTCAAAAGAAAAAATCTGGAAAAAAAAAAGAGTAGAATTACTAAAGTTAAGACACAAACACATTCCTAGAGATATATAAAACTGCCACTGGCAGTTCCCAAATTTGATCTGAGTTTCCTAGATGATAATGTAGAAAAGGAAACAAGTCACCTGGTATTGAAAGCCAAGATAAAATTTTTTGCTCAAGATCAAGTAATAGTACAATGTAAGAGAGGAATTAGAACTTGTAGAGATTGAATTTCTAAGACATAACCTAAGCTTCTGAGTTACTTCCCACTGCATCACGTTAAGGGGCTTTAATAGGGTACCCAGATTTTGCACAACACCTTTACCCTACGCTCAGAGGAAAAAGCAAAGAAGTCACTATGATAGAAGAGAGTTTTCTCACAGGGAGAAAAACATATCTGCTCCAAGCTGGTAACCAGAAAAATCTTAAAAGTTGTCTACCATGATAATTTCTTGCAGTGGTTATTTCCTTTAAAATTTATATTGGCATTCAGAAAAAAACATTTAGGCTGGGTGATTTCTGAAAGACTCTAAAATACCCAACTGCTTTATTTTTAAAATCTATTTATAACTTTCAATACCCTTGCAGTAACCAAGAAAATCACAGTCATGTAAGAAGACAGAGAAATATGCATAATAGATACCCAAACACGGAGGCAATCTTACAGTGTGTGAGACAGTGGGGGAGAAGAATGGAGGGAGAGAGAGAGAGGACTCTAAAGAGAAGCAGTAACATGTTCTTACTGATACATCTCCCATTTATTGTGATGTATATGTTATCTAACAAGGAGTTGTAAATCTGAGAACAAAAAAAAATCTGCTTTAGGAAAACAGTGGTGTCTTTTCTTAAAAGAGTTCAGAACCCTCAAGAGCCAGGGAATATTTTCTGAAACCTTCCAAAAGAACATTTTAATGTTCCTTTTAGAAATTTAGGAGTATTTCTCATATTCAGGAAGTCCACAAGATGGGAAGTTTATGACGACTCCTTAACTCAATATAAACCATGAGCAAGAATATGTTGGCCATCACATACCTTGGGGGAAAAGCAGAGAGGATGACTATCAGAATCAAAACAATGGGGAAGGGAAAGGACTAGGTTTTATTTTTGTTCCTAGAGTTTTCTTCTCAAGATGAGTGGATAGAAAGCCTCCAGTTTAAGCCTGTAGAAGAACTGCAAGTCTATAGCATAGAAGCTAGGGCAGGTGCCTAAGGCCCTGCTTCTCAGGTAACTTGAAAAATGTACTCTGTGGATAATAACAAAGCTCTAATACAGCTCCAAATTTGGGGTTTCAATTGAGTTTTCAAAGTTTTTTCAATCATTAGATACAGGGTGTCCATCTTTGCTCACAGAGCTGTATTTGAATAAATAAGTGACACAGATATCTATTTATTCTACTTCAAGCTTGCTTCAGTGCCTTAGTCTATGGGTAGTGTTAAAATCCACACAAGTCTTAAAACATAATTTGGAAACCATCCCCTCACGTATCCTAATTCATGAGATCAGGATTCTAAGGGCAGAGACCATTTGGTTTCCCGAAACCATGCTGTGAGAACAAGAAATGCTCCTGTTCAGTTGTCATGACCTCCTGCAGGGGAGATGAGCAACCTTGAACTCTGGTGTCAGCTTCTCCAGATGAATTTGCTTAGATTTATGAATGAATGCACTAGCTAAAAAGTAGCCTAATCTTCTAATTATTTGTAAGCCACTTTGCATACAGTGTTCCCAAAATAGGTTCTGAAGCAGCTCCACAGTCACTGAAATTCTGTAGTTCACCCTTTGGTTACGTATTTTTTTCACCTTCAGTGAATACAAGGAGTGTTTCAGCCTACATGTTAAATATGAAGAAGCAAACGTGTGAAGTGAGAAAATAAAAATACATTGAATTTTTTTTAGAACATATACTTACACACTTTTAAAGTCTGCATATATTTAATGATAAGGAAACTCCATGAGAATACAGCCTTTGCCTATCTTATTCATCAGCATAGCCAGTGCTTATTATCAGCATTTAGCATGGCACCCCACTCTAGTACTCTTGCCTGGAAAATCCCATGGGCGGAGGAGCCTGGTAGGCTGCAGTCCATGGGGTCACTAAGAGTCAGACACGACTGAGCGACTTCACTTTCATTTTTCACTTTCATGCATTGGAGAAGGAAATGGCAACCCACTCCAGTGTTCTTGCCTGGAGAATCCCAGGGACGAGGGAGCCTGGTGGGCTGCCATCTATGGGGTCACACAGAGTCAGACATGACTGAAGCGACTTAGCAGCAGTAGCAGCAGCATATAGTACTCACTCAATAAACATTCCTGGAATAAATAAATACTTCACTTAAGAGATAGCATTATTATGCACCTAAATCATTCCCCCATTCATGCTAACCATGACCTTTCAAAAAATAAATGAATTTGTCTGCTCCAATAGCAAAGAATGGGCTAAAAATTCTTCCCAGCTTCTCCTGACTACCCATCAGAGACATGAGTATCACCTGTCAGGTGGCTGTCAGACCCAAGTTGAAATTGCTGCTGTTCTTTTCATCAACTTATAGCTTTTATGCCTCGTATGAGGCATTTCCTTAATTTAAGGAAGCTAAGTTTTGTTTTTTAAGTAAATAAAGAATTAAAGAGAAAGAAAGAGTAGCTCCGTCAAAGAATTTTACTCCCTGTTTTGCTTAAGGACACCAATATGATCTTTAAAGAGAGATTTACCAAGAATAGTAGAGATGGTTACCTTTGTTTTTATTATTGCTGCATTAAAGGGTACAGGTAAAATCTTTGATAGTAAAAGAAACCTCCACCCATTTTTAGAGAGGATCTTTTAAATGTACCTACATGTATAGATAAGTAGATTCTTTGCTATATCAGACACTGAAGTTTCAGACTAAGGTGGAGGATTTAATTTCAGATACCTCTCAAGCTTTATACTGTTATTATAAGTAGAAAATGATTCCAGCCATTATGAACCAAGATCCAGAAGAGTCCCTGCTGGTTTTGTCTAACTCTGACTTAACCTTTTACAACTTGTGTTTCACCTTCCAAAAGACATTCTCCCACCCCCCAAGCCCCACTGCCTGCCTACAGAGATACAGCAGGGCATCGCTTTACAGTCCCACGTGGCTTTAGCCTTGTGGAGCCAGAGCCCTATCAGATGTGCTGCTCCTTCTTTTCTGCAGCACGGCAGCAGCACTCAAACAGTTAACCACCTTCCAAGTGTCCCAGTAATACATTCCTGCTGCAACACTCCTCAGCTCTCCAGAATCGAATTTCTGCAAATGTCTGTACATGGAGACACTCACTCCCCAGCTCAACAGAAAGGGCGGCAGTCGGGGCCAAGCAGAGTAAAAAATGAGCTTACAAATGTGGGGCAGGACATGTGTGGCTGGTTTTTTCTTTTTCTTTTGACTCAAAGAACTCAAGCTTCTCTGTGACAGTTGGAGACTCGGACAACCAGCATTCTTTAAAATGCACATAAGGATGACGTTTGCTGCCTGACTACCACTGGCTGGCTAGAGCCCCTAAATGAATTAAGAGAAAGTGTGTGGGGTGGGGAAAGGATTTACCTTCAGTAATGAACCTATTGGCAGTTCTATACATGCAACTATTATCATGCATATTCATCATTATGTCTCCACTTTTCTCCACGTGGTGGCATTGAATGAGTTAAAAGTCAAATGGCTGTCAATTAAGGGTATAAGTAAAATAATCTTGAAATATTTGACTGAAGGTATAAGCTTGCTCTGTGTGCTAAGCAAGAACAACACAGGGAGGCTGAAAAAAAGGGGGGGGCAATGGGTTTGGAAGAGTGCATTAAGCCAAAATAACACACTTGTCCTGACCATCCTGGGTACTGTGTCTCAGTAATTAGGAGGAGCAATACCCTTCTGTGGACTGGAAAAGCAAGTAAGAAGGAGACTTAAGTTAAGCTAGCATACATCAAAATAATTGACAATGGTTAGGCTTCATTGTACAGAAGCCTGCACTGGCGTTGCAGCCACCAGCCCACCACCCACCTAAGAATTATTATTTGAAAAGGATGTCAGAGGATTATAGAAGATCCTTGTGTCTGCTCCAATTAGGATCAACACACGGGCTGCCTGCTCACTGAGCATTGGGTATGTAATCATGAAAACATATTGACCCCTGCTGGAACTGTGTAGAACTGCAACCCTTTCCCCATGCCAAATTTGACCTGCAGGGCCGGCGTCCTGCAACTATCATTTGCACATGGCAAGCATAAAGGTCTGTGTTTACTTATTTGAAAGAAGCCTCTATATCACAATACCAGTATCAAAATAATAAATTGCTAAGATAACTTCAGAATATTTCAACCAATCCAAGACAAGTAAAACGTCTAATAATAGAGCCTTTTTATTTTCTGTATGGTGTTTATCATTTTCTTGGTTCAAATTGCGACAACCAATGAACATCAAATCTGAGTCCTCCCTATTATGTTTTAGACTCCCTATAGACTCACTGTCTCCAAAATACAGTATTACTTTCAAAGAAACTTAAAATATGGAAAATACACTAAACTTTGGAGTAATTATTTTGTTTCCACTATAAATATTATCCTAGATTTTGAATCTTGATGACAATTTCCTTCTAAGCTATTTTCCATATGAATAAGGGTTGTAAACTTGTGTTATTGTAGAACATTACTGAGAAATTTTGCCTCTTAAGAATTCTCAGAGAAAAGCTCCGGGGAAAAGACTTTTTCCAGCGTATGTGGATTTGCCAAGTTGTTTTCTAGCTATACACAGGACATGGAACAGTTAACTCACAGAATACGTGACTTTCTATTTTGTAGGATGTATTAAAATGGCATAGATATTATTTGAATTTTTGCTCTGTTGGGGGTTAGAAAGAAGCAGTACTTCTTGAAAAAGTTAACAGAACAATTATATCCGTGTCAGTGAAGTTGGCATAAGCTCTCCTGCAGCACCTAGGCATGTCTCCTGGCATGTTCTGTTAGCTGGCCCATCATGGGGTTCAATGTTTAGCCAAGACTCAGAGGCCATTCTCTGTACAGATCATTTAACCTGGTTCCATTTAATAGTTGCCACAGAACCCCTCAGTTCAACCAACTGCTCTGAAAGTACACATTATCGGTCAATAGGAAAAAAAAAAGAAAACAAAACTGCAAGCTCCATTCTAGCTTCATATAAAGAAACTGTGTACCTCATATTTATAATAGTTCAGTGGTCATCTCAATACAACAGTCCATCTGTTAAAATTTTTTTAAAAAGGAGTCCATGTTTAGGGTAAATTAAGTCAGTCACACTAAAGTGATTATGTATGTGATGCCATATTGGTTTTGTATTTTTAGCAAAAAATAAAACTGAGTCAAAAAAAGACCCCACCATGGAATGTAAACAGAATCAAAGCAGGGACTTTGTCTTTTTATTAACTTCTATCCCCAATACCAAGGACATCACTCTACATACAGCAATCACTTATTAAACATTTTAAATTTGTGAATTATATATTTTTCTAAATAGTAATATTATTCAGCTTGTGACCTGACTTTCCCATTTTCCAAATATCTCCATGGACAGATCATCTACTTAATTCCCCTAAACCCTGATTTGTTCAGCTATAAAATAAAGACAATTACAACAACCATCTCAAGCAAATAAAATGAGATTAAGTTTATAGAGATACTTTATGAGTTTAAAAACATAACACAAAGTGCATCATTGTGCTACGGGTCCATGTGAAGTCTTAAGTAAATGTTTCTTTCCTTAGAGTCGAGACAAATTCCAAGGTAAAGAATTAGAAAAAAATGGTTCATAAAGGTCATAGAAGCTGAACTGAACATCAATATATGGAGTTAAATGAGGATTTTTTTAAAAACTGACAGCATTTATTAAAGAAAAACAATTTCAAGGAGTCACATGGATTATCATAAATTAATAAGAGATAAGGACACACAGGAGTGGAGAAGGAGGATGAGTAATCCTTTCAACAGGGACAGAAAAATAGAAATAAGCTTGATTTGCCAAAAATAATGCTGTCAAAGGCAGAAAGAAGTACTGCTGTTAGAAACGCAGTGCAAATAGGAAGCCTGAGCTCACGTAACTCTGAGTCTCAGGGGCAGCCATTTTTAAAAGTCCCTATCCATAACATTTACACCTCATAATTGTTCGAGAACCAAAGCATTTGAACAGCAATATACAGAAAGACACTCCAAGCCAAATTTATCATTTATGATGGAAAACACCAACTAAAATGCCTATTTGTCTTTTAAGGAAAATTGTATAAGCTTAAAGTCAAAGCTAAAATACTTCTCAGAACCTCTCTAGGTTGCCATGTGATTTCCTGTAACTCATTTTCCATGATAGACATATAATTTAAAAGGAAAAAAGATGCAGCAGATGAAAGAGTGAGTGGAAGAGCTCCTATAATGTGTTTTAAAATGCTCCTCCTGTTCTGAGCAGGTTGAGGTGATGCAGTCATGCATAGTACACCGGCATCGCTGAGAATCTTCGAACCTTCATGATACATTTCAGAGAACACAGCACTCACCGAAGAGCTGCTGAAATGCTCAGCAGGGGTGGTGACAAGACCAGGTCCCCTTAGTCAACCAAAACTCTAGCTATCGTGCCTCAAAATCTTAACTTGACTCAGTGTTTTGTGGCAACCTAGTTCATCCTTTAAAACACATGCCATTTCACATAACTCATTATTTTCAAAAGGAGATTTAATTTACATCCAAGTGTTATCCAAAATGCCTAAATGTTCACTTTCACAGGCACCGGCTGTCTCCTATAAGCACAATCCATCACCAGTTATCCAAAGAACAGTATGCCTCATACTACAGAAAGAAAGATCCCTAAGATTTTCTTCTTAAATAGAACATTCAGTGGCAGACGTCATACAGGCAATTGGGCTATTAAAGTCATATTTAATAGGTTAATCACTTAACTGCTAGCTAAATAAAATTCAGAGTGTGTTAAAAAGCACAAGGAAATTTCAACTATAATTCACACTTTTTTAAACTACCCCACAAGTCAGAATAATAAAAACTGGCAAAATTTATCAAAAAGAATGGTATGATCATGACAGAAAAAAAAAAAATGAGTAAACCAGAGAAAGCCAGTAGCTTTAAAACGTCTCTTCTTGAACCCAGTCATGCTTCCAATATTATTCTTCAGGCTGACCCTAAATCTTTCAGGCACCACCTAGATAATGACAATTAAACATTATTCAGTATTCTTCAATTTTAATTCTTCTCTGTAGTCACTTTAAGTGTAATATATTGTTATATGTTAGCCGTTATGCAAGTGACTTCTTTGATTAGTAGTTTGGGGAGGTGTGACATAATTCACACTTAAGAAAAATGTAATACATGTGCTATAATTATTCTAAGTGAAGAAATGAAGTGAAAGTCACTCAGTTGTGTCCAACTCTTTGTGACCCCATGGACTATACAGTCCATGGAATTCCCTAGGCTAGAATACTGGAGAGGGTAGCCTTCCCTTCTCCAGGGGATCTTCCCAACCCAGGGATTGAACCCAGGTCTCCAGCATTGCAGGCATATTCTTTACTAGTTGAGCCATAAGGGAAGCCCATAACTATTCTAAACTGATGAATAATTATTCTACACTGATGGTCAAAATCATTTCAATAAAAAGAAATTTTCCCCTTCCATTTTTACTCAGTCATTGCATATTTGTGCCTACTTGAAAATTTTGACTACCGTATCTAGTAGGAAAAATAAGAGAAAAAGTGAAGATGTGCTTCAAAAGAAAAATTAACCATAAGAATTGCTTCATTTGAGTATCTTTTATGCTACTTTGAAATACACACACACACATAAAGCCCATATTGCCTTTACCATCAGGTCCTGTCACTTTAGACATTTCTCCAAAGAAGACACACAGAGAACCAAGAGGCACACGAAAAGATGTTCAACATTGAGAATTATTAGAGAAATGGAAAACAAAACTACAGTGAAATACTATCTCACACTGATCATAATGGCCATCCGCAAAAAATCCACAAGCAATAAATGCTGGAGAGGGTGCAGAAAAAATAACCTATACTGTTGGTGGGAATGTAAATTGGCACAGCCATCATGGAGAACAGCATGGACATTTCTTAAAAAACTAAAAGCTAAAATATGATCCTGCTATACTGCTCCTAGGCATATGTCCAGAGAAAAATATGGTCTGAAAGAACACATGCACCCTACTGTTCACTGTAACACTATTTACAATAGCCAAGACATGGGAGCAACCCAAACGTTCATTGACAGATGAATGGATAAAAAAGATGTGGTGCATATATACAATGGAATATCACTCAGCCGTGAAGAAGAATGAGATAATGTCATTTGCCACAACATGGGTGAACCTAAATACTGACTTACTGAGTGAAGTAAGTCAGAGAGAGAAAGACAAATATTCTAGGATATCACTTGTATGTCAAGTCCAAAAAATGATACAAATGAACTTATTTACAAAACAGAAACAGACTCAGGTTCTTAGAGAACAAAAGTATGGCTCTGAGCGGGGAACGATGTTGGGGAGGGATAATTAGGGAGTTTGGGTTTGATATGTATACCCTACTATATTTAAAATGGGTAACTAAAGAATCTACTGTATAGCATAGGGAACTCTGCTTAATTATGTAAGCAATCTAAATGGGAAAAAAAATTTTTAATAGATACATGTATATGTATAACTGAATCACTTTGCTGTATACTTGAAACTGACACATGTCAATCATCTATACTCTAATATAAAATATAAAATTAATAAAATAAAAAATAAAACATGAAAAAAAATCAGGTCCTGCCAATTTTATCCCTTAACAGATCTTTCAATCCTTTCTCTTCCTCCCGTGCCTACCTTTAAGCAGATAAAGGTGACTTCTATCTCTTCTCTGGACTTCCCCAATAATTTCCTACTGGGACTCCCCTGCTCTAACCTAATCACCCCACACTTTCCCATCCACCCCCACCCCAACCAATCCCAACAAATTCTCAAGACAGCCAGAGGGATCTTACAAAGTGCAAGTCAAAAATTGAGTTAAGTCACCTACCTGCTTAAAATGCATTAGCTTTCAATGCTTCCCACACTCTTAGGATCAAGATGAATTCTTTACATGAACTTGTAAGAACCTGTAGGGTCAGCTTCTTATCAACCCCCACCAGCCTTTGCTACCCTCAGTGATGCTGGTCTTCAGTTCACTGCAGTCTCTCTCCTCCTGTTTCCATTCCCTACCTATCAGCTTTGCAGATCTCCTTAGGTGTCTTCCTCAAGGACACTACCTGATGCTTACACTATTTCAACTCTCTTACCACATGTCTTTATTTTTTTGTTCTTCTGTAAACAACAGTAGGTATGAGTTATGTAGGATAAAGAATAAAATATTATTGGGCCACAAAGGGCCCCAGAGTTAATTGTAATCCTGAAGTTTACTTCTATCATCCCAATGTGGGGCCACACCCTAGCAAGTGTGTAAATATATACTTCTTTCTTCGCATCAGTGAAGAGCATTAAAATGCATTATCAAAGAGTTAAATTAATCCAGATTACCTGCAGAGGTGTGACTCTAAGATAGGGTATTTGTACTAAAAACAAATAATTTTCCTGGTATAAATCTAGCATATTCTTTAGATAAATCCTGGTCTTCTCATTCACTGTTTTCTCCTGGCTTGGGTTACTCTTGTCTTTCCTCTCAGCTCTGCCTAATGACAGCATTCATTGTGCCATCACAAAGCTCTTCTTATTTATTACCTCTCAGACAATTGTTCTTTAATTTTTTTGCTGTTTTGTAAATTCAGGAGATGCTCTTTTAAAAGGTTACATTTATTTTCCCCTTTGTATTTTAAAAGATAGCAATCTACTAAGACTTCCTACAGATAAATACAGAGATCTATGACTCATGGTTTATACTGTCACTCAAATCCATTAACCCCTGAATATTATTACCAAAGATTTGGGAGCAATAAAGTCATATCTCTGTGGCCTCCTTCATTTCTATCTGTATTCCATCACCATTTTTCCTTTAAATTTTTTTTCATTTTATGCTTTGCCTAGAATATTCTAACTTGCTTTCTCTCCAATTTTCTTTTTGGTTAAATCAAAACATGCTTTTCTGAAAAAGGGAAAGTAAAGGAGAAGAATTCCTATAATTTGGAGACTTTCCTTATTAAAAACATACTCATTTTCTCTAAAAGAGATATAACCATTGACTTCTTGAATATGAAAGTTTCAATAATAAAATATCATCTTTGACGATGATAGAGAAACAATACTACAAGTTCCTACTGACAAAGATCTAACTTAAAAGAAGCCATCTAAGATATACTCTCATAGGATGGAGTGAGTTGGTGTTTGTTCAGAACACTTACGCCCATGATTACAGAAATCATACCTGTAATGTGGGGATATTTTTCTTTCTTTTCAACACCAAGATCATTGTGTGTGTTGTGGGAATTGGGTGAGGTGGTGTGGGATGAGGAAAGGGTTACTGGCTCTCATGGTTTCATAGACAATTTAAAAGGAATTCATGACAAAACTGTGGAGTGTCCATTACTTCAGCATATATTAAATGCTGAGGTCTTCAAATATTGTATTTTTTTTAAGTCTTTATGATGAGTTTTCTAGTTCCTTTTTATTTGTGTTAAAGCTGATCTTATCACACTAAGGACCATTAATCTACAAATGAAATCAAATTATGTTTTCTTAAATGTTTGCATATTAACACATATAAGATTGTATTATTTTTGTTATTATTTTTAAACTAGGTATCTAGAATTTTACATTAAGAAAGTAAAGGTTTGGGTGTCAAAGGTACAAGCTTCCAGTTATAAAATAGTTATGGGCATGTCATGTACAGCTTGGTGACTCTAATTAATAAAACTATATTGTATATTTAAGGGCTTCCCTTGTGGCTCAGCTGCTAAAAAATCCACCTGCAATGTGGGAGACCTGGGTTCAACATCTGGGTTGGGAAGATCTCCTGGAGAACTGAAAGGCTACCCACTCCCATATTCTGGCCTGGAGAATTCCATGGACTGTATAGTTCATGGGGTCACAAAGAGTTGGACATGACTGAGTGACTTTCACTTCACTTCATGTATATTTGACAGTTCCTAAGAGTAGATCTTAAAAGTTCTCACCACAAGAAAAAAATTATAACTATGTAGGGTGAATGGATGTTAACTAGGCTTATTGTAGTGGTCATTTTGCAATATACACAAGTACCAAATCATTATAATGTACACTTGAAACTAACATGTCAATTTTACCTCAATTAAAATACGTATTTTAAATAGTGCAGGTTTATCTTTTTAACATAATTAGTTTCATTCTATTTCTTACTACAGAGAAGGCGATGGCACCCCACCCCAGTACTCTTGCCTGGAAAATCCCATGGATGGAGGAGCCCAGTAGGCTGCAGTCCATGGGGTCACTCAGAGTCGAACAGGACGGAGTGACTTCACTTTCACTTTTCACCTTCATGCCTTGGAGAAGGAAATGGCAACCCACTCCAGTATTCTTGCCTGGAGAATCCCAGGGACAGGGGAGCCTGGTGGGCTGCCGTCTATGGGGTCCCACAGAGTCGGACACGACTGAAGCGACTTAGCAGTAGCAGTAGCAGTATTTCTTACTATCTTCACAAAACTATATTCTTTCATAGTTGCCCCACAGATTCAAATTCACTTTCTGTAGGAAATGCTTCCAGTGTGAATTACCTCTTCATTTGGGCATACTCTCCTGTTGATTTTAGTAATCCAGGTTATAAGTACTCATGGTCATTTATGTATTGTTTGGCAAGCATTATTTCATGTGTATGTCCTGAACTCTCAACTAGAATGTAAACTGAAGGGAAACATTAAAGTTAAACGTTCACAGAAAAATTACAGGCTGTATTGTCAAAAAAAAAGTTCAAATCTTACTTCCATCATTTTCTGTTAGCTTTACCACGGACAATTCATTTAATCTTCCTAAACCTTAATTTCCTATTTGTAAAATGCAGAAAACAATGGTACCTAGTTCCTAGGCCAATTATTGGAATCACATATTTTAATATATAGATTTAGCTCAATATCTGGCATACATTAATAATTCACTATTATTATTATTAAATGCCTCAAAAAAAACTCCTATTTTCCTTGGTTCTCTTGTGCTGCTGCTGCTAAGTCGCTTCAGTCGTGTCCGACTCTGCAACCCCATAGACGGCAGCCCATCAGGCTCCCCCGTCCCTGGGATTCTCCAGGCAAGAACACTGGAGTGGGTTGCCATTGCCTTCTCCAATGCATGAAAGTGAAAAGTGAAAGTGAAGTCGCTCAGTCGTGTCTGACTCTTAGCGACCCCATGGACTGCAGCCTACCAAGCTCCTCCGTCCATGGGATTCTCCAGGCAAGAGTACTGGAGTGGGGTGCCATTGGTTCTCTTGTATTCATACATATATACTTATCTATCATAGTATTTAATATACAGTGGGTTCCTAATACATGTAATTTTGAATAAGACTAAAGATTATTAATTATTAGTTATTACTATTATTGTTATTATTACCAATTATTAGCAGTGTGATCTTGTGAACATTGAATTTATACTGGGATAATCATGTGATTATAAAGCAAGTCTTGTGACTTTATGTAATTTACTATCGACATCTGAAAATAAATAATCTTTTCTAAAAGTATCTGCTTTCTGTATTTTGAGGTTATTTGAGTTGTTCATAGGATGAAAGTTAAATAAAGGCTGAAAGCATGAGATGGTAAACTCTGGGTGAAGAGTTCCCAGAGCCTGGTTTGAGTTTTGAGTGCTCTGACTCGAATGCCACAGACAGACAGCTGCCGTGTGCCAGGCATTCCAATTTCAACACATTTCACTGAACACATTCCAGGTGAGAGGCATTTTTCTGAGCCTTGAGGATACAGTGGAGAACAAGACAGGTCCCGTGCTCACAGCTTAGCATGCAGTGCCAGTGCCTGGATCCACAATAGCGGCATGAGAATAAAATTCTCTCCATGTCCCTAAGTTTTGGGGATCAAAGTTCAACTCCAAAGAATGGCCAGAGCCACACTGAATTGATCCAGACAGCACCATCATCAGCAAATGAGAATCTCTATGCCATTAGACTACATGGAGAAGTTAGACTCGCCTATTTTCCATTTAATAGTCTTAGTATGAAATGGGAAAATCACTGAAGCTTCAGATATTCATTTGGGTATGGAGCAAGCTTCCTGGAATGAGGAACGAGGAGGGAGACTCAGAGAACAGGCTTTTCACAAACGCTTCCTGCTCAAACTTGTTTCAGACAGACTGAACATTTTACAAGAACAGGTTTCTTATTATATTCCTTTTAGCCTCCTGGACTGAAATCAGCTGGCTGAGAACCTTTACAAAAGTATCAAGCCTTTTCAAACCTAAAGTAAGAAGGGGAGTTTTATTGAAAGCTTCTTTTTTTTAATCCTACCCATATATCTGTATCTTCAAACATAACAAGTGTATGCATATTTCAGATACTTTCCTAATTTACAGTCTCAAAAAATATGGGTAAGTTAAATCAAATGTCAAATTCTAACACCTGTTACAAATAAACAGCCTTACAAAAGCTCCCCTGGACACACTGATGGCAAGATTTAACCCATTGTTGAGAATTAGTGAAGAAAACTTAGAGAGCTGTGTATTTAGAGGAAAGTCCCCCAGATTTTCTTGGGGAGCTAAAGAATTTTCAAGAGTAGGCAATGAACTCAATCATTGCTATATCAATTTTCTCTCAATAGTTCTAAAAACTTTTATTTGAGAAAAATTTCAAAGAAGGAAAACATGAATTCACCTATCCCAAGTCAAGAAAAAATGACAACATCCTGATTCCTGAGCACCCCCATGACCCCATTAAGCCTTGAAAAGTGAAAGTTAACTTGCTCAGTCATGTCCGACTCTTTGCGACCCCACAGACTGTAGCCTACCAGGCTCCTCCATTCGTGCATGGGATTTTCCAGGTAAGAGTACTGGAGTGGGTTGCCATTTCCTTCTCCAGGGGGATCTTCCTGACCCAGGGATTGAACCTGGGTCTTCTGCACTGTAGGCAGATGCCTTTACCATTTGAGCCACCAGGGAAGTCCACAAGCCTTAGAACTAGACTAAATTTCTTGGAGTCCAAAACTAGAAATTCCTAAGAAGCATATAAAAATTATTGGCAATCAGAATGCATTTTTACCAGCAAAGCCACTAGACCTTTGTACTTTCTCTTCCATGTACCTAGAATGTTCTTTCCCCTCATTCCATACATAGCTTATCCCTTACTTTCACTTAACTCTCAACCCATAAACACTGTCCTTCAGGCCCTAATTTACAGCACCCTCTGCCTTGATCATACCTTACAGCACAATCTGCCTTGGAATATGGAATGAAGCAGAGCAAAGACTAATAGAGTTTTGCCAATAAAATGCACTGGTTATAACAAACACCCTCTTCCAACAACACAAGAGAAGACTCTATACATGGACATCACCAGATGGTCAACACTGAAATCAGACTGATTATATTCTTTGCAGCCAAAGATGGAGAAGCTCTATACAGTCAGCAAAAACAAGACCAGGAGCTGACTGTGGCTCAGATCGTGAACTCCTTATTGCCAAATTCAGACTTAAATTGAAGAAAGTAGGGAAAACCACTAGACCATTCAGGTATGACCTAAATCAAATCCCTTATGATTATACAGTGGAAGTGAGAAATAGATTTAAGGGCCTAGATCTGATAGATAGAGTGCCTGATGAACTATGGAATGAGGTTCGTGACATTATACAGGAGACAGGGATCAAGACCATCCCCATGGAAAAGAAATGCAAAAAAGCAAAATGGCTGTCTGGGGAGGCCTTACAAATAGCTGTGAAAAGAACAGAAGTGAAAAGCAAAGGAGAAAAGGAAATACATAAGCATCTGAATGCAGAGTTCCAAAGAATAGCAAGAAGAGATAAGAAAGCCTTCCTCAGTGATCAATGCAAAGAAATAGAGGAAAACAACAGAATGGGAAAGACTAGAGATCTCTTCAAGAAAATTAGAGATACCAAGGGAACATTTCATGCAAAGATGGGCTTGATAAAGGACAGAAATGGTATGGACCTAACAGAAGCAGAAGATATTAAGAGGAGATGGCAAGAATACACAGAAGAACTGTACAAAAAAGATCTTCACGACCCAGATAATCATGATGGTGTGATCACTCACCTAAAGCCAGACATCCTGGAATGTGAAGTCAAATGGGCCTTAGAAAGCATCACTAAAAACAAAGCTAGTGGAGGTGATAGAATTCCAGTTGAGCTATTTCAAATCCTGAAAGATGCTGCTGTGAAAGTGCTGCACTCAATATGCCAGCAAATTTGGAAAAAGCAGTGGCCACAGGACTGGAAAAGGTCAGTTTTCATTCCAATCCCAAAGAAAGGCAATGCCAAAGAATGATCAAACTACCACACAATTGCACTCATCTCACACACTAGTAAAGTAATGCTCAAAATTCTCCAAGCCAGGTTTCAGCAATATGTGAACCGTGAACTTCCTGATGTTCAAGCTGGTTTTAGAAAAAGCAGAGGAACCAGAGATCAAATTGCCAACATCCGCTGGATCATGGAAAAAGCAAGGGAGTTCCAGAAAAACATCTATTTCTGCTTTATTGACTATGCCAAAGCCTTTGACTGTGTGGATCACAATAAACTGTGGAAAATTCTGAAAGAGATGGGAATACCAGACCACCTGATATGCCTCTTGAGAAATCTGTATGCAGGTCAGGAAGCAACAGTTAGAACTGGACATGGAACAACAGACTGGTTCCAAATAGGAAAAGGAGTATGTCAAGGCTGTAAATTGTCACCCTGCTTATTTAACTTATATGCAGAGTACATCATGAGAAATGCTGGACTGGAAGAAGCACAAGCTGGAATCAAGATTTCTGGGAGATATATCAATAACCTCAGATATGCAGATGACACCACCCTTATGGCAGAAAGTGAAGAGGAACTCAAAAGCCTCTTGGTGAAAGTGAAAGTGGAGAGTAAAAAAGTTGGCTTAAAGCTCAACATTTAGAAAACTAAGATCATGGCATCCAGTCCCATCACTTCATGGAAAATAGATGGGGAAACAGTGGAAACAATGTCAGACTTTATTTTTGGGGGCTCCAAAATCACTACAGATGGTGATTGCAGCCATGAAATTAAAAGACGCTTACTCCTTGGAAGGAAAGTTATGACCAACCTAGATAGCATATTCAAAAGCAGAGACATTACTTTGCTAACAAAGGTTCGTCTAGTCAAGGCTATGGTTTTTCCTGTGGTCATATATGGATGTGAGAGTTGGACTGTGAAGAAGGCTGAGCACCAAAGAATTGATGCTTTTGAACTGTGGTGTTGGAGAAGACTCTTGAGAGTCCCTTGGACTGCAAGGAGATCCAACCAGTCCATTCTGAAGGAGATCAGCCCTGGGATTTCTTTGGAAAGAAAGATGCTAAAGCTGAAACTGCAGTACTTTGGCCACCTCATGCTAAGAGTTGACTCACTGGAGAAGACTCTGATGCTGGGAGGGATTGGGAGCAGGAGGAGAAGGGGACGACAGAGGATGACATGGCTGGATGGCATCACTGACTTGATGGACGTGAGTCTGAGTGAACTCCGGGAGTTGGTGATGGACAGGGAGGCCTGGCATGCTGCAATTCATGGGGTCGCAAAAAGTCAGACACGACTGAGCAACTGAACTGAACTGCCTTCATCAGCAGAGAAGGCGATGGCACCCCACTCCAGTACTCTTGCCTGGAAAATCCCATGGACGGAGGAGCCTGGTAGGCTGCAGTCCATGGGGTCACTAGGAGTCGAACACGACTGAATGACTTCACTTTCAATTTTCACTTTCATGCATTGGAGAAGGAAACGGTGACCCACTTCAGTGTTCTTGCCTGGAGAATCCCAGGGATGGGGGAGCTTGATGGGCTGCCGTCTATGGGATCGCACAGAGTCAGACATGACTGAAGCAACTTAGCAGCAGCAGCAGCAGCTGCCTTGATCAGAAGCCTTCTTTCTGAGTCATTCTTTCTTCACTGATAGCCTATTTGTGTTTAACCACACCATTTTTCTTCCTACCCACTTACATTATTTACATCTTCTGAACAGTATCTTCTCCTTAAATTCCCATCCCTGTCAACTTCCCATTCTGTCTAGCTTTCCAGCTAACTGTGGGAAGATGGGGACACAATCAAGCTGGAGGCAAAAGCAAGGTGATGAATTTTCTATCTTTTCATCACAGCAGTTGGTTCTAATAGGATTCAAGAAATGCATTCCAAATGAGATGTGAGGTTCTGCTTCTCCACCAAACTAAGCCTACTGTATAGCACAGGGAATTCTGCTCAGTGCTCTGTGATGACCTAAATGGGAAATGAATTTGAAAAAGAATAGATACATGCATGTATATAACTGACTCACATTGCTCTACACCTGAATCTATACAACACTGTTAGTCAACTATAATCCAATATAAAATAAAAATAAAAACAAATTAAAACTTTAGCATCCTTAGATTTGATATGTAAGATTTAAATTTATTGCATATGCCCTAAAGGCTTACGGTATGCGCTAATTTTCCTGAGTTTTGAACTTGAGTCTTCAGCAAGTCACTTAGACAACCATGATGTCTCAACAGGCTTTACTGTTTTCCACTAATAATTGCTTGAAGAGTATATTGTGTTACCAAATTTGGGGATTTTTTAGGTCTCAGGATGTATCTCGTATCTGTATCAAGCATTAGCTGCATTTATTGTGGCTCCATTTTGTACATTAAATTCCTAGTATGTGCATCAAAACTCAGGGCCTTTTATAAAGAGTTGTACATATTAACTTCACAGTGGAACACCACAGATGGATTGTAAGATAATTAACTATAATCACTACTCCTTGGGAGAGTGGACGTGAGGGTGAGAGGAGAAATAAATGACATACACCTTGGTATTGCATAAATATCATCAAGGTGCCTACACAGAAGAAAATAGAATATAATTAAGTTTAACTACCCCAAGCAGTATGAACCAAGTGTTTATTAAATTATGTTGAGGCAAATAGTATTGAGAAAAAACATTTTCTGGTAGTCTGTAATAGAGGTAGGACTGACCTATAGACTACTGTAAAATGGTATGGAGGTTCAAGAGGGAGGGGATATATCATACTTATGGCTGATTCACATTGTTGTACAGCAGAAACCAACACAACATTGTAAACAATTATCCAATTAAAAATAAATTTTAAAAAAGATATAGGAAATAAAGTGAAGCCTGTTACCATTAAAAAACAATAGTAACAATCAAAAGCTAATCACCCAGTGTTCAGATCTCAGCTTCTAATACTGTCTTCAAAAAAAGGAACCAGAGCTACAAGAAAAAATAGCTGATGCTAGGGAGCAACTTATGGTGCTAGAAAGTAAGAAAGCACTCAAAAAACAAGGGGATGGAGCATGTCAAGGGGACACAGGACCCAAGCTGAAAGAGCTTTCAATGGCCAAAACGGGTCAGTCATCAGACAGTTGCTCAGTCATGTCTGACTCTCTGCAACCCCATGGACTGCAGCACACCAGGCCTCCCTATCCATCACCAACTCCCAGAGTTTACCCAAACTCATGTCCATTGAGTCAGTGATGCCATCCAACCATCTCATCCTCTGTCGTCCCCTTCTCCTCCCGCCTTCAATCTTTCCCAGCATCAGGGTCTTTTCAAATGAGTCAGCTCTTCGCATCAGGTGGCCAAAGTATTGGAGTTTCAGCTTCAACATCAGTCCTTCCAATCAATATTCAGGACTGATTTCCTTTAGGATGGACTGGTTGGATAACCTTAACCAATTAACAAAATAACATGGCTTAGATTATAGCCCAAACTATACAATATATGTCCATGAGTTCATACTTTTATAAAGAAATGCTTGAATAAATATACAAGTAAATAAATTAGGGAGCAAAGACAAATCTCACATATAAAAGAATCCAAATAACTTCTGTAAATACTCCCTAGAAGTAGGGTTTGCCACATTTTGTGACTTGATTTTAAAGAGTATAGAAAGGTAGGGAAAAAACTAAATTTATACTAGACAAACACTACCTAAGTCAGATGATTAAGGTCAACATCAACCATGGATGAGGCAGGTTGACAGTATGGGCCCTTAATATGCTATGATGAGAAGAGCATGTCACCTCCACCTCTGTGGCTCCTTCTCAAAAACACTTATCTCCAGATTTACCATGAGAAAAACATTAGATAAATCCCAAATGAAGGACATTCTATAAAATACCCAACTAGTATTCCTCCAAACTGCCAGAGTCCTCAGAAAGTCTCAGAAACCATAATAGCAAGAGGAGACCAAGGAGACATGGTGACTCCTGGAAGTAGCCTGGAAGAAATCTTGAAGCAGAAAAATAAAAGACAGTAGAGGAAAACTACTGGAAGCTACATTAAGTGCGAAGTTTAGTTAACAGTAATTATCAGTGTTCGTTTCTTGGTTGTGACAAAGGTACCATAGAAATGTAAGATTTACCAAGGGAGGAAACTGAGAGTGGACTTCCCATACTGCCTTTGCAGCTTTTCTGTAAATCTAAAACTATTATTTAAAGGTTTTAAAATTTTTAAATTCACCTATAATATCCATAAAGGAATATATTAGAAATCTTTACAACTAAAATGTTTTTATCCCTTGGGAACCAAGAGTAATATTAATGATAAGAATAACTATCACTTATTGAACACTTAGGGAGTCCTAGTACCATGCAAAGGAAACCGCATCTTATTAACTCATTTCATCCATGCAGCAAGCCCATGAGCTAGATACTTACGTCACTACTCCTCTTTCACTGTGAGGAAACAGGCAAAAGGAGGTAAACCAGGGGTGGATGGCTAAAGTGCTGCTAAGCAGGGCTGCTTAAACAACAAAAGTTTCCCATATGATATCTCTCCGATTACACATCTGTACTCAGATATTAAAGGGATTATTTCCCATAGAGGGCGCAGATTAGAAAATTATAATAGGATGAATTATTCCTAACAGGCAGAAAGAATATAATCAGATTTCTTACCCTAAGCTTAGGGTAGATCGCAACTGTGTAACAGAATAGTACACAATTCTGGAATGGACATATGGTGATATAATCAATCCCAGGGATCTGAAGAGTCAATACTTACAGATGAACCAGGATTCATATAAGCCAGCTTTTACTTCTGAATGTCAATTAGATGCCAAAGATATGAAAATAGATGCAATAAGAGGGCTAGCCAGCCAAGAGCGGTACTTCTTTCTGGAATGGTGATTCAAGAACCAAAATTCCTCTAAAATCTTAAGAAAAAGCCTGAAAATTAGGAGAATCACCAGTCATTTTAGATCACGTTTTTGTTTTTGTTTTTTTCCAAGGACTTTTTTGTTGGGGAAGAAAAGGGTATCTAACAGAGCTAAGAACCAAAAGAAATGGGGAAGATAGAAGATACCCAGACCTACAAGTGATCGATGCTTAGACAGCTGAGCAGTGGAGTTCAGATGAAATTGCAAACAAGGTCAAGAGCACTGGGCCAAGGGCAAACAAGGTGGGGCCTGGCAGGGAACAGTGCACTTGGGCTGTTCTCTTATTTACTCTGGTGAAAGTTTGTCCCTGAAAGTGTAGTGAGAAAGAAACAAAGCCAGAACAAAGCCTCTCCCAGCTTCTGTTGTTTACTTAAATATAGCTGGAAAAACTGTGTCTGGTTCCCGTTGTGGAAATGCCACACTGTCACTCCAGCACCTGGAAGGGAACCTCACAAATACCACTCTTCCACAAACATTTGTTTACAGAATAAAATAATTCTCAACAAGTTAGTTTCTGTTAAATTCCAGTTAACACCATCTAATTATATACTGAATGCATTCTGACAAGAGAATTCAAAATCCTAAATCACAGAGTGTGGGAAAAGGAAAGGGAAAGAGGTAAGCTGCTCAAATTTTCAAGATCCATTCACAAGCTCTTATTTCTAGATTAGTCTCTAAATAGTAATTAGGTCCTGACCTTCTAAAAGCAACTATTTTATATCTTCATTGCTCAAAAAATATTTATTGATCACTTTTGTCAAATCTCTATCTGGCTCTGTGGATACAGAGTGGAATGGCCAAAGTACTTTACTTCAGGAAACTCAGCATATAGAAGAAGAACAGTTGTTATAACAGCTAACGTTTGGGAAGGAAATCCAGAAAAGAGGGTATATGTGAATACGTATAGCTGATTCACTTTGCTCTACAGTAGAAACTAACATTGTAATGCATGAATACTCCAATAAAAATGTTGTTTAAAATATTAAAAAAAATTGGTAACATTTATTAGACATATGAGTCAGCACTGTTTTAAGCTTAAGGTTTGCTAAGCTGCTGCTGCTAAGTCACTTCAGTCATGTCCAACTCTGTGTGACGCCATAGACAGCAGCCCACCAGGCTCCCCCGTCCCTGGGATTCTCCAGGCAAGAACACTGGAGTGGGTTGCCATTTCCTTCTCCAATGCATGAAAGTGAAAAGTGAAAGTGAAGTCGCTCAGTCGTATCCAACTCTTAGCGACCCCATGGACTGCAGCCTACCAGGCTCCTCCGTCCATGGGATTTTCCAGGCAAGAGTACTGGAGTGGGGTGCCATTGCCTTCTCCTAAAGCTTAAGGTTTAAGGTTAACCATTTAAGCTTACACATATTAATTTAATCTTCCCAGTAAATTTATAAAGTGAGACTATTATTGTTTTCATTTCCAAAATGACAAAACTATGACGGAAAAAGCTTGAGTAACTCACTCAAGGATATATAGCTAGGAAGTTACAGAGCTCAAGTCTGAACTCAGTAAAACTGACTCCAGAGCATAAAAGCATGAAAAACATCCCATGAAGACATGTGTGATTTATAAAATATATATTTATCTGCAAAGCACAATGCCTAGTGCAGTAAAACGGACATCAAATATCAATAGTATCATCTGAAATTCTATAAGCCTCTCCAAGCTGAAATATCCAAGCAGATGTGTATGTGTATGGGGGTAGCTGGGGAGGATGGTAATGGTTTAAAAAATTTATAATGATCATAATAAGAGGATAATTATCCAATTAAATTATACCAGCAGAGTCACAGGAACTTAACCTCTAAATCTTTCTTTTAGGATCAAGAAAAACCTGTGGTATCTTTTGTGTTTATGGCCTGAGTATTATTGGTCCCCCCTTCGCAGTCTCCCTTCTTTGTTGCTCCTGACAATATGGCCTCAGAGGAGGAAGTAGGACTTTCCTGGTGGCTCAGATGGTAAAGAATCTGCCTACAATGTGGGAGTTGGGAAGATCCCCTTGAGAAGGGAATGGTAAGCCACTCCAGTATTCTTGCCTGGAGAGTTCCATGGGTAGAGGAGCCTGGCAAGCTATAGTCCATGGGGTCATAAAGAGTCAGACATGACTGAGACACACACACAGAAGAGGAAGAAATTCACTTCATTCAGACTTTTCCATTGAAAATTTTGTGGGAAAATGTGTTCAGTGGAGATCTTGAGGGAAGCAAGAATTTCTCGATAGTCAAAGAAGGGAAGGAATTCTAGGCAGAGGGAACAGCAAGAACAAGTATTCTAAAATCTCTAGAACACAGACGACAGGGGAGGAGGTAAAGACAAACGTGAAGAGCTGGGCAGGGGACGTTTGTGCATAATTGCATACATTTTGCCAAAGAGTCATTGGAAATTTTAAATAGAGAATTAACATGAACAATTTCAAGTTTAGAAACAGGGCACAGAAACTGGAAGGTACATACACTAGGAATCTACTGAAATAATGAAGCTTCCCAAGACAAACATGAGTGCTATTTTTTGCGTGACACAACACAAATGAGGGCGAGTATGAATAAAACAGAATGGATGTGTGCAACATGCTGTCAAGGTCAACTTCACCATCTCCAGTGACAAATTAGAATTTATTCATTCATTTATCCAAGGAATACTGTTTTTGGCAGGGCTCTAGAAACAGCAATGGACAAGACAAATCTTTGCCTTATGATGCTTTATGATGCATTCTAGTAGGGGACACAGAAAAGAAACAAGTACATTTACAACATGTTAGGTAATTAGAAATACAATGAAGCAAACAGCAGGATTAAGTATGCTGATGGGGGAGTGGGTGAGATAATGGGGGAGAAGGGGAGGGTGGTGAACGGAATGATGGTCCCCGGAATGTCCAAGTTTTAAACTTCAGAACCTGTGAATGTGTCATAAGACAAAGGGGAATTCAGTGTGTACATGGAATAAAGGGGCCAATCGGTGAAGTATAAAATAGAGAGATTGTGTGTGTGTGTGTGTGTGTGTGTGTGTGTGTGTGTGTTCTGTGAGAGCACACTCTCCCTCAGTTGCTCAATTGTATCTGACTCTTTGAGACCCCATGGACTGTAGCCCACCAGGTTCCTCTGTTCTTGGGCTTTTTCAAACAAGAATACTAGAATGAGTTGTCATTTCCTCCTCCAGGAGATCTTCCTGACCCAGGGATCCAACCCATGTCTCCTACATTTCCTGTATTGGCAGGCAGATTCTTTACGGTCTGAGATACCTGGGAAACCCAAAATAAGATTACTGTAGATTATCTGAGCAAGTCTGACATAATCACAACAGCCCTTAAAAGTGAAAGAGGAGATCAAAACAGAGAGAGAGAGAGAGAGACATGGTAAGTCTAAGAGGAACTTGGCTTGATGTTGCTGACTTTGAAGGTGAAAAGAAGGCCATGAACTAAGAAATGTGGATGCCCTCTAGCTCTAGATAGTGAAGACACAGATTCTTCCCTACAGTCTCCAGAAAGGAACACAACCCTGCCAACACTTTGCTTTTAGCAGATTTTTGACTTCCAGAACTATAGTGTAATAAAATAGCATGGGTTAAGCCACCAAGTTCGTGGTAATAGCTGCAATCAGAAATATAAATGGAGTGGGAGCTGCATCACCGTATGATCACTTGAGTGACAAGCAGTGGTGCTGGGTAGAGGAAGCAAAAGGAAGAGGGGTTTTCTTTTTTGTTATTCAGAATAGGTATTTGAGAAAAATGATTAAGTCAATTTTGAAATTCTTAAGAGTAAAGGCACCAATAAGGACAACCAGAAGAAAACATGGAGAATATAGTTGAATAGAAACACTAGAAAAAAAAAATTGTAGATTAGGGACTTTTGCCTTGTTTTGAGTCAATTTACAAGTGGGAGTAGAATTCATAAACAAGGATGAGAATGTCCAGGTAGTGTTACTAGTAGAATAGAAGTAAGGAATTCCTACCACAGAGACATTGAGAATATTCACTCAGAAAGAAGTTGGGGAAATAGTGACTTGCCAAGGAAAGACTGAGGGAAGAAGGAGAAGGGGCAACAAAGGATGAGATGATTGGATGGCATCATTGACTCAATGGACATGAGTTTGAGCAAACTCCAGAAGATAGTGAAGGACAGGGAAGCCCGGCGTGCTGTAGTCCATGGGGTCACAAAGAACAGGACACAACTTAGCTACTGAACAACAATAACAAAAGGAGACTGTACCTCTAGTATATCTAACTCCACCTGAGATCTCACTCTTGAGTCCAGACCCACATTTACCACAGCTTATGAAACATTTCCAGTTGAAAGTTGCATAAGCCTATCAAATCTGTTGTGTCCAAAATGAAATTAATCCCCTCATATACCTGATCTTCCTGTGGTGTCCTTACTTTCAGTCAAGGATACCTCCAGGAACTTAGTTATTTGAGGTGGAAATTCAGGGATTAAAAATGTCTCTCCCTTTCTTTTACTAGTCTCTTCATAAAATCCTTTACTGGACTCTCATCAGCTCAGCCTCCTTAAGCCTCTTAATTTCCTCTGCTTCTCCCCATCCCCACTGCTCTTTTCCAGGTTACTATCACCTGTTAGCAAGACTACAACATTAGCCCCTCACAGGTTTTCTTGCCTCGCTCCACTCTATTCCCACAATGCTTCTAACATGCCATTCAAAACAATGCTCGTGTCACTGCCCTGCCAAAAACCCTTCAGTGGTTTCTTATATCTCAAGGTAAAATAGAAAGCCTTCAGCATGGCAAAAATTCCCTGAATGACCTCACTCTTGACCATGGCCCCGATTTCAATATCTCTCCTAAATCGAATGAAAAATCTGTCTTTTCCTAAATATGCTATCTGTTTTCTCATGTGCCCCATCCTTTGCAAAAATTGCTCCCTCAACCTTTAAAAAAACTCTACCCTTCTCCATGTGGATAATTTATTCTAGCCCTTCAGGACTCAGCTTACAGTACACCTCCTTCAGAAATCTTTCCCAGACATCTCCAAAGTTTACTGAGGAGCTCCTCCAATGTGAACCCTTATGCAGAAGAGATTTATTAAAAGTATATGAGGTAGGTCACAGAGAGGATTAAAGACTGAGAATGCAAGTTTATGAAAAAAGAGATAGAAAACAGGGACACTGGGGTCTGGTAATAGAAACTCCCAGCACTGTTGTTAGGATGTCACCAATGGAACACACTTACACAAAGCTTATTGTTCACCCTTGTATCATTTTTTCATGATTCAAAATCCCAGGGGACAGTCTAATCAGCCTGGCTTGAATCTCATGATGATAACCTGGCTGAAAGAAGGCATGCATGCATGCTCAGTTGCTAAGTCATGTCCAACTCTTTGCAACCCCATGGACTGTAGCCCACCAGACTCCTCTGTCCATGGAATTTTCCAGGCAAGAATACTGGAGTGGGTTTCCCAGGTGGTGTATTAGTAAAGAACCCACCTGCCAATGCAGGAGACACAAAAGACTTGGCCTCGATCCCAGGGTTGGGAAGATCTCCTGGAGAAGGAAATGGCAACCCACTCCAGTATTCTTGCCTGGAGAATCCTATAGACAGAGGAGCCTGGTGGGCTACAGTCCATGGGCTTGCAAAGAGATGGACATGACTGGGCATGCACACACACCAATACTGGAGTGGGTTGCCATTTCCTTCTCCAGGAGATCTTCCTGACCCAGAAATGAAAACTGAGTCTCTTACATCTCCTGTATTGCCAGGTGTGTTCTTTACCACCAAACCACCTGGGAAGCCCAGAAGAAGGCATATTGATAAACATTTTTACCATCACTACACACATAGGGGAAAAGGTACTATGCCACATTAATATCAAGATGCTGCTACTAAAGGAGGAGAACCCAAAGCGGCAATATGTGTCCACTACAGCCATAAACAGAGTGTGAGAATCACTGGATTCATAGTGTCAGAAAAATACTTTTTCCCTAACGTGTGGTAATACACTGGAGAAAATCAGGATGAACTTTGAGCTGTCTTGTTTCAAAGACAGTTGGTATTTCATTATAACATTCTTATTAAGTCAGCCATTCATTAAAATGTGCTGCAGGCTAAAATCGGGGCTATTTCTTTCAGCATCTGAACTAGAAAACTCAAAAAAGACATCATGTACTAAAAATAATGTGATATTCCTTTTGAGTTGTATCATCAGTGAGGAAATTTCTAGGATAGACTAATATCTTATAGGTAGTCCTAGGACTCATGCAAATAAGTAAAGGGCTATACTCCTTTTCCTAAGAAGCAATGAGCATCTTTCTGTTACCTCTTGTTTTTAAGAGCCTCATGAAATCACAGGGCATAGCCCACTGTAGCATGGAATCACTCCCAATTTCAGCAGATGTTCGCCAGGCACGCCTAAGAATTTCCCTTCAGTTTCGTGTCCCTGCCGTCCTCGACATGTCACAGGCACTCAGTTGTATTTCTTTTTCAATCAGGACTTGAGCTTCTCATTTGCAAAAGGGATGGGGCGCGCAAAAACAGCAGTCCCTACCTTTTTGGAACCATGGAACCCATTTCGCGAAAGACAATTTTCCATAGTCAGTGAGTGGGGTTGATGCTTTCGGGATGATTCTCATAAAGAGAACATGACTTAGATCCCTCACATGTGCAGTTCACAGTAGGCTTTGCACTCCTATGAGAGTCTAATACCACCACCGATCTGACAGGAGGCAGAGCTCAGGCAGTAACGTGAGCGATGGGGAGCAGCTGTAAATACAGATGAAGCCACCCTCACTCACCCACCACTCACCTCCTGCTGTGTGGCCTGGTTCCTACCAGGCCATGGACCAGTACTGGAACTGTATGCTCATCCTATAGCAGACAAGCCTCCTTTCTATAATCTCTTGGAAAGATCACTTGAAAGAAGCTTTAGTGAGAGGCACACTCAGTGCGGCTCCAAAGCCTTAAACCTAAATCTTGGGATGCAGAACGTCCATGTTTTCTGTAAATAGGATACTCGGTGTCTAGACGGCACATGTGACTTCAGCTTTTTCATTTTTTCTGCCGCCAAGTTCATTTGCATTCGTTTTTTACTCTCATCTACTGATGGATATTAACAGAAGCAGAATTGCATACAGTTGGATATTCCGTTGACAGAAAGAAGTGCTTTAAAAGAAAAAAAAGTGACATCGGCTTCCAGAGGAAACACTATTAAAGAAAGAAAATGCTCTTCTCTCCTAACTGGCAATGTTACCTTGTACAAACTAACTTTTCTCTGTTTCTAGTTTTTCTACTGTGCATAGCAATATTATTGGGTTGGCCAAAACTTTCGTCCAGATTTTTTATAAGCTGGCATGGAAAAACCTAAATGAAATTTTTGGCCAACCCAATAGCTGTGAGTGGAGAAGGAGATGGCAACCCACTCCAGTATTCTTGCCTGGAGAATCCCACGGACAGAGGAGCCTGGCAGACTACAGTCCATGGAGTCACAAGATTTGGACACGACTTAGCGAATAAACCACCACCATAGCTGTAAGAACTCACAACGTAATTTATATAAAAGTAGTTTGGAAAAGAAAAAAGCAAACTATTATAATCAAAATCAGAATAGACAAGTACTTTGACAAATTCACTCTTTTATTCCAAAATTATCTTTCCCATCTGATACTAATGCTACCTTCAGATTCAGAAACTAGACAAGACCTCCCGTTTCCTCCCTCTGTTACATGATGCAGTTACCCCCAAGTTGTGCCAAATGAGCTCTTTTCTCTAGTTTTGCAGGTTACCTACCTCTGTGTGTGTGTGCTCAGACATGTGCCACTCTTTGCGACCTGTTACCTATACCTAATAGTAACTAATCAATGGCTTTTCAGCTCAAATGGTAAAGCGTCTGCCTACAATGCGGGAGACCCAGGTTCGATCCCAGGGGTGGGACGATCCTCTGGAGAAGGAAATGGCAACTCACTCCAGTACTCTTGCCTGGAAAATCCCATGGACAGAAGAGCGTGGTAGGCTACAGTCCATGAGATCGCAAAGAGTTGGACATGACTGAGCGACTTCACTTTCACTTTCATTTTACCTGTGTGTGTGTGTGTGCGCTCTACACAATCAATGGCTTTTCGGCCAATGAATGTTTTGGCTAGTAATGCTAGCCAAATAATACTTTTCCTTCAAAAAAGGAAAAGTAAAATTTGAAAGTTCACTGAATTACATTATTTCTGGCAAATTTTATTTATTTTATTGTTTAGCCATCAAAACAGCAACACTTTAAAGAAAATTGGACATGATATGAGCCAAGTAAATATAAATATTGACTGTTCGTGGGTACATGCATCTTGAATCTAAAATCATTTTTAATTGATTCTGGAAGCATTTTTTGAAGTTCAATAAATGTTTCCCAAATCAGCTGTAAGTCCACAAATGGTAATAATCATTCACTAATTTCAATGGAAATAGTCTCATTAACACGTCAGCTGCTAAAAATGTATGAGTCCAGCCATGTTCTTTGCCTGACTCAAGGTAAGAAACACTACTTGCTCAGTTTTATTTCAAAAACAAATCCTTGTTTAGATTGTTAACAGTTTCCTCTAGTGGTAGCCCTTGGTGAGAAATTCAACCCTCCCTCCCTCCTATATGAACATTTCCAAATCCTTCAGTTAGCTTTTACATTGCCAATGCAAAACAACTTTTCTGACTGCATTTTAAACTATTTTAACCAGCTTGAGAGATATACATCCTCCTCGGTGCAAAAAATGCAAAAATTAAATCTAAACTTCAGAATGCAGGAAATCCATGACTTCTGCAAAATGATCTCAAAAGTCCCCAAAGTAATAAGCAATACCCATAACAACATCAGAACAAATATCCAGCTAAACAATCACATGGTGTTAACTAAGCAACTCTTTTCGATTATCTGCTGTATAAGAATTAAATTAACTAAATGGAAACATTTCAAGTAATTTTTGTACTCACAGTACGAGGTTTGCTTTGAAATGGTGGCTTCAAAGAGGGTTTCATTTCTATATTGGTTACTTAAAACATTAGGATGTTTAGGATAACATCATATAGAGTCTGCCTTGAATTAAAGCAGTTTCAGTAAATAGAGCTCATACCATTCATGGGAAATATTTTTAAGAATTGTGACCAAATGGGACATTGAAACCTGCATTGCTATCCCATTAATTTTGAGTCTGTAGAACCATTCATTTAGCACCAACATTGTTTAGTTTGAGCCACGAGCTAAGCTCACATTCCAGAAATATTCAATTCAAATTAGGGAGAAGAGCACAAATTGAAAGAAATAATAACTTAATTATATCATAAGATTAAAATGCCAAGAAAGTTCTTCCCATTTACCAGTTTCACTAGATAATAAATGCCATTGGCTAACATTTCAAATACTATCAAAAAAAAAAAAAAAAAAAAAAACCTGCTTTTGCTCTTTCTTGGAAACACCAACTGAATACCTTCTTAATAAGTTCTCTAAAAGCAATTAGTGACTTTTTTCTTCGTTGGAATATAAGGTTTCACCGCAAGTTTTCAAGCTCCTGCACCCACCCTCTTTCTAATGCTTCAAATCCAAATGGCAAGTAGCCATATGGCACAGAGCAGTTCAGTGCAGAAACAGGAATCTCTTAATATCTAGAAACCAGCTCTACCACTTCTGCTCCTGGCACCGAAGAATGAAAAGGAAGAGAAAGAGGAAATGCAGTAGAAAATCTCTGTGACCTTGAGCTAGGCAAAGATTTCCTAGGTATGACACCACAAGCAAGATCCATAAAATAACAAACTGATTAAGCGGACTTCACTGAAATTTAAAACATACTCTTTTAAAAACCCTGTTAAAAAGTGAAAATGTTACAGATTATGATATTACAGATGTTGCAGATTAGATCTTTGCAGATTATTTTACAGATTAGATATTTGCAGATTATATTTGATGAAGAAGTTTCTAAAGAATAAAGATTTCTAAAAACTCAATGGAAAAAATTTTAATGGTGAAAAATTGGACACCTCTCCAAAGAAGTCATGAAGATTGCTATAAACAGATGAAAAGATATTCAATATCATTAATCAATAAAGTAATACAAGTTAAAGCCACAGTGAGATACTACCACATATCCACTGGAATGAATGAAATTTGAAAACTTACATCCAGTATCCATAACAGTGTGGAAGAGCTGAAACCCTCATGCCCTGCTGATGGAAATGTAAAATGGTACAACCACTTTGGAAAACCATGTGGCAGTTTCTTGAATTAACACACACCTATCATATGATTTGGCCTTTCCACTCCTAGATTTTTACCTAAGAGAAATGAAAGCATCTGTCTGCATCTTGTATGTGAATGTTCATATAGCTCTATTTGTAATAGCCAAAAAACTAGAAACTAGAAACAAGCCCAACACCATCAATACATGAATGGATTAACAAATGGTCCTTTACCCATGATAGAATACCACTCTACAAAAGAATGAGCTATTGATAAATGGCAGATATAGATGAAACACAAAATATGTTTAATGAGTGAAAGAAATTAACAAAAAGGTATTGGGTTGACCAAAAGTTCATCTGGCTTTTTCCATAGTATAGAGAAAAAATTCGAATGAACTTTTTAGCCAACCCAATACATATTGAAATATTCTATTTATATGAAATTCTAGAAAATGCAAAGTAGTCTGTAGTTAACAAAAAAAGCAGACTGGTGGTTGCCCTGGCAAGAGGGAAAGGGGTGGGGAGGAGCAAGAGGGAAGGAATTTCAAAGGAACACAAGGGGAGCTCTTGAATGTGATGAGTACATGAATTATGTTAACTGTAATGATAGTTTTATGTATATAAACATATAAACAAAATGTATAAATTGTATGCTTTGTGTAGGTGCAATACAATGTATGTAACTTATACTTCACTAAAGTTGTGTTTGCCCAAAAAAAAGACACAAAAACACAAACAGAAAAGCACTCTGCAGAGACAATGTTAGGATGCCACAGATTTGGAAATAAACTAAGCTGTCTGCTCTTGGCACACGCTAAACTCCCTTTCCCCACCTTGTAGTATCCATAAATTTATGAATTATCAAATAAGGTATGTGGTCTTCATGGATAATATACATGCAAAAGGCATCCAATTAGCCACTCTCTTCACTTGCCCAGGAGAATAATAATGACTGATGAGTTGCACAGCATACAGATTTGATTTACAATGTTTCCCTCCATTGTGATGGTGGGTGTGGAAAATATGCTTAAGCACTGGGAAATGCCTGTTTTGCTTGTTTACCAAGCTTCACTAAAGGCCTAGAAGTGAATGAAAGTGAAAGTGAAGTTGCTCAGTCATGTTCGATTCTTTGCGACCCCATGGACTGTAGCCTATCAGTCTCCTCCATCCATGGGATTTTCCAGGCAAGAGTCCTGGAGTGGATTGCCATTTCCTTCTCCAGGGGATCTTCCCGACCAGGAATCGAAACCAGGTCTCCCACATTGCAGGCAGACGCTTTACCATCTGAGCCACCAGGGAATGCTACTAAAGGCCTGGATGGACATCTTTTCTTTCCACCCCAGACTTGCACCAGTAGTCATCTGCTATCTCACAGCCTGGATGGCTCTGCCCACAGAGCAGATGGAGCTGTTCTTTCTTTCTTCTTGTTAGATTTGATACTCACTGATAAACATTTCCTCCTTGCTGAGTATTCTTGTTCACATGTGTTCATTTGGCATTGTACCTGCTTATAAGATGTTCTAGCAACATAGGTGCCAAGTAGTAATGGTTCTTCCCTGAGACCCTAGGAATCTTTGGGGTACTATTTAATTTTGTCCTCTGACCATTTGTCCTCTATACCTCTGTGATGAAGATAAAGCTTTGTACTTCTTTTGCAATACATTTTTGATATTCTCAGATATGTTCAGCTTAAGATATTTTTATAAACATATCAGTCTGATGGGGCTCTCTTGGTGACCCACCATTGATGACTCAATCTAACCTGCATTGAGAAGTTGTAGGCTTCATCCCTGGGTCAGGAAGATTTAGTCTTCTTGCCTGGAGAATCCCATGGTCAGAGAAGCCTGGTGGTTTACAGTCCAGGGAGTTGCAAAGAATCGGCTATGACTGAGTGAGTGAGCACACACACACATCAGTCTCACATCCTCTGTGAACAGTGAAGACCAGCTCTTTTCCACTTCAGTTTCTTCCCTATGGAAGGTGCCAATAGCTTTATTAAAAAGAAGGGGCTGTTTGCCAACTGGAACTGCCTCATATGCCCTGTGAAGCAGCCCAACACAGCTGGTGGGCCAAATAATCAGTCTCTGTCCTGGGGTTTGGCTCCTGCCAGAGCTCACACAACCTGAGAAGCAGCAGAAAAAGCCAGCATGTCTATAGTGTGTGTAGTTATTTTCTTGGCACAAGTACAGTTCCGTTTACATCAGCTAGTGCTGTCCACGTAGAGTATTTACTCCATATATAAACAGGCAGTTCACATGACCCTTGATAGACGTGGTAACAGTTTCTACTAACAGCTGACTCAGAGCTGAATTCTGCCAGTTATACTGTGATTAACTCACTGCACTGGAAGAGAAAAAGCAGCTCTGGTGAACCCTTGGGTTCAGGTTGAGAATCAGCCTACAGAGAGCTCTACTACTATGATCCAGTTAATGGGCAGTGAACCCAGAGGTTTTCGATACCTTTAAACCATTTCCAGCATTCATGAAATGGCAAGACAGCCACAGCGTCAATACGAGCACTGACGCTTCCTGAAATGCCATCCTCTGTGGTGTTTTGGGTTATTCTTTTGCTTTCTAAAGCCACTTGAAGTTTAAAATACGTAACCAACCCAGCCTTCCAGCATGCTTTGGGTTTGCAGTGAGGAAACATAATTCAAGGAAGACAAGGCCAACAGCGAGCACACTCCCCATGACTCCTACCAGCCAAGGGCTTTGGACAGAACTGACAGGTCTTCTGAAATGCCATGAGTATACTTCTACTCAGTAAATGGGCTTTGCCTTCCTGTATTTCTTCCCACTCCAGTGCTGACAGTATGAGTTTGTTAAAAATCTCTCTTCAGCCTGAGGGTGAAAGGACTCTTAGAAACTTCCCAGACCAACTTAAGATGTCTCCAACTTAAACTTTAGACACAAGTTTACATCTCAATATTTTTAAAATCTGCCCAGTTTACATTTTACTTAAAGTACTGCTAACCTTGAAACTAAATTGAAATGTTGGATATTTGGTTACTCTTTGTCTCCTGCAATTTTTAAAATTAAATATTTGCCAAAGTAAAAGTTGCTAAGTATCTTAAAAATATTTGCCGCATATGCTGAAAAACCTCCAGTTACTACATGAACACTCTTTGAGGTGCTGGATTAAAATTTCACTTATTCTATTTGTTAAGGATTTGGGGATTCTTTTGTGTGTTGACAGGGAAAGGAAAGCAGTATTTAAAAGTAAAAACCAAGCAAAATTATATGTATTTCAGAGTATATCACTCCGAACAGCCCACACTGAGCAAAGAAGTCACACGGTTAGAGTCACTTTCTTTCTTATTCATGCATTTCCTGATATATGAAAACATCTGTTTAGTTAGTTAGAAAGGATGCACTGGCACAGTCTGAGTCTACCGTGACTTCATGACAGGAAGTGGGGGTTCATATGGGCTGTTGAAGTGTGAGACATAGGTGGCCCTGCTACTTGTTTTTTTACTGATTTATTTTGTCTTGTTTTTCTGCTGCACCACACAGCTTGTGGGATCTTAGTCCCTTGACCAGGGATCAAACCCAAGCTCTTGGCAGTGGAAGCACAGAGTCCTAACCACTGGATCACCAGGGAATTCCCAGGTATTAAATATTATTAAATGTTTTTAACATTACCTGAATTATAAGCTACAGCTGCTAGTTAGTAGTAATTTTTTTTAACCAGAGTACTGTATTATAAACAACCAATCTAGGGAATGCTTTGGCTTGGCCTAGAACACCTGCAGGGAGAAAGGGCAGAAATTACCCCTTGAAAACAGGGAACCAGGACTTGAGGAGGAGGTCAGCTGATTTTTCTCTATTGTCTTAGTGCATGTTGGCTGCTATAGCAAAATACCCTAACTTGTAAACAACAGAAATTTCTCTCTCATAGTTCTGGAAGATAAGATGATTAGGACAGGGTACCAGCTGATCTGGTGTCTGCTGAGATGTCTGTCCCACTTCCTGGTTCATAAATGGCCATCTTTGCACTGTGTCCTTACACACTGGAAGCAGTGAGGGAGCTCTGTGGGGTCTGTTTTCTCAGGACAAGAATACCACTCATGAGGGTCCCAGCCTCATGACCTAGCACCTCCCAAGGCCCTACCTCCTAATACCACCGTATTGGACATACGTGCTTGGGGGGACACCAACATTCACACCATAGCGCCTGTGGTACTTTGCTCTGCTTTCTTAGTTTTTTGTTCCTGCCATCTTTTGAGATGTGTAGGCTCTCACTGCATGTCTTCATCACAATATGAGAGACTCACAATCCAGACTGGTAATAACAATCACCATGAACTGAATACCTGTCATGGGTCAAATACTGTATTATCATTTTCCCATAAGTCCATGCAACCCATAATCCTCACAATAACTCTCCAAGATAAGTGTTATTAATCCCGTTTTACATGCAAGGAATCTAAGATTCAGAGAGGGCAAATTATTGACGGGCAGACATATAATGTTAGGTAGCAGAGCTTCAAACTCAAGACTGTTTTCTTCCAACATCAACATTTACTCTACTATGTTGTATATCATTCTTTCTACCAAACTTAACAGACTGTCAAGCCTTCCCTGAGAGTGTGTTTCCTCCATTCCTGCCACTTTTTGCTTTAAGAAAACAAGCTGCCCTTCCCTGCCATTATTCTAGTTATTTTAATATGTTTGTGCTTGCTAGTGGGCTTCCCAGGTGGCGATAGTAGTGAAGAATCCACCTGCTGAGGCAGGATATGTAAGACATGAGTTCGAACCCTGGATTGGAAAGATCTCCTGGAGGAGGGCATGACTACCGAGAATCTCCAGGGACAGAGGAGCCTGGCAGGCTATGGTCCAGAGAGTTGCAGAGTGGAATACAACTGAAGTGACTTAGCACAAACACACATATTTGCTAATAACAAATACCAACAACAACACCCATGCATGACTAATCCAGGTGTGTTTGTTTGCCAAAATAAAAAGATGTATTTTTGTTTCTTACTAGAGAAATGGCTCTGGAATTGAGGACAACATAGACTGGAAGAGCCCGCATACAGTTGGAATGGGACATTTAGAAGAAGAAAATGGGCACAATTTCAAAAGTTATTAGTACTAGGAAGAAAGCATTTCTCAGGTCATCCAGAGTTAGTTTGCTTAAACTAAAGTGATAATATAGATTTCTTAGGACGTCAGACAAGAGAAACTGTGGTTCGCAGGCAAGAAGTGATGTACAGAGTTTTAGATACCTATGGAAGTCAGCAAAGATTCTTTTATCTGGATTCTACATCTATTCTATTTTTCAGATTAATTTATAGCTAATATAGTAATATAAGTTTTGCTATACTCAAGGGTTATTTTTCCAATTTGAGAAATTTATTCTTCCTTTTTAAAGGAAAACAATTGTAAAGAATTTTTTCATACTACTTAAATATAAGCTTCTTATGCTTAAAAAATAAAATTAATAGCAAAATTAATCTATGCATTAGATAGTCAAACTATGAATATAAACAAATTGAATTATCAAGCTAATTTAATATCGTAGATAATGCCATTTTACTTAAACCAATGTGTTGGCATTAAAAATAATAGATAATATACCCTCAGGTTTGGTTCTATGTTTTAACTATTTATGTATGCTGAATTCAATAATATTAACGTAGATAAATGCCTTTTCAACTTAAGCATGCAGCATATAATGAAATTAATCACTTCAAGGTTTTGCTTCTTTTTTTTTGGCTACTTCAAGATTACCAGACCTTACATTTAATCAAAGCCACAATGATCTACTTTCACATGCCATTTATAAAAATGGTTGCAGAGCTTCCCAATTTACAATGGGGTTAAGTTGAAATCATTGTAAGTTGAAAATATCATAAACCAAAAGTGCAATAAGTACATCTGACCTACAGAACATCATAGCTTAGTCTCTGCTGTGCTTAGTTACTCAGCATGTCCAGCTCTTTGCAACCCCATGGACTTAGCTCACCAGGCTCTCCAGTCCATAGAGATTCTCCAGGCAAGAACACTCGAATGGGTTGCCATGCCCTCCTCCAGGGAATCTTCCCAACCCAGCGATTAAACCCAGGTCTTCTGCATGACAGGCAGATTCCTTACTGTCTGAAGCACCAGGGAAGCCCAAGAATACTGGATTGGGTAGCCTATCCCTTCTCCAGGGAATCTTCCCGACCTGGGAATCAAACTGGGGTCTCCTGCATTGCAGGCCGATTCTTTACCAGCTGAGCTACCAGGGAAGCACCATAGCTTAGCATCGGTTCAGTTCAGTCGATCAGTCGTGTCTGACTTTGTGCAACCCCATGAATCGCAGCATGCCAGGCCTCCCTGTCCATCACCAACTCCCGGAGTTCACTCAGACTCACGTCCATCGAGTCAGTGATGCCATCCAGCCATCTCATCCTCGGTCATCCCCTTCTCCTCCTGCCCCCAATCCCTCCCAGCATCAGAGTCTTTTCCAATGAGTCAACTCTTCTCATGAGGTGGCCAAAGTACTGGAGTTTCAGCTTTAGCATCATTCCTTCCAATTACCACCTAGGACTGATCTCCTTTAGGACAGAATGGTTGGATCTCCTTGCAGTCCAAGGGTCTCTCAAGAGTCTTCTCCAACACCACAGTTCAAAAGCATCAATTCTTCAGCGTTCAGCCTTCTTCACAGTCCAACTCTCACATCCATACATGACCACAGGAAAAACCATAGCCTTGACTAGACAGACCTTTGTTGGCAATGTAATGTCTCTGCTTTTCAATATGCTATCTAGGTTGGTCATAACTTTCCTTTTAAGGAGTAAACGTCTTTTAATTTCATGGCTGCAGTCACCATCTGCAGTGATTTTGGAGCCCCCAAAAATAAAGTCTGACACTGTTTGCACTGTTTCCCCATCTATCTGCCATGAAGTGATGGGACCAGATGCCATGATCTTAGTTTTCTGAATGTTGAGCTTTAAGCCAACTTTTTCACTCTCCTCTTTCACTTTCATCAAGAGGCTTTTGAGTTCCTCTTCACTTTCTGCCATAAGGATGGTGTCATCTGCATATCTGAAGTTATTGATATTTCTCCCAGCAATCTTGATTCCAGCTTGTGCTTCTTCCAGCCCAGTGTTTCTCACGATGTACTCTGCATAGAAGTTAAATAAACAGGGTGACAATATACAGCCTTGACGTACTCCTTTTCTTATTTGGAACCAGTCTGTTGTTCCATGTCTAGTTGTAACTGTTGCTTCCTGACCTGCATACAGATTTCTCAAGAGGCAGGTCAGGTGGTCTGGTATTCCCATCTCTTTCAGAATTTTGCGCAGTTTATTGTCATCCACACAGTCAAAGGCTTTGGCATAGTCAATAAAGCAGAAATAGATGTTTTTCTGGAACTCTCTTGCTTTTTCCATGATCCAGCGGATGTTGGCAATTTGATCTCTGGTTCCTCTGCCTTTTCTAAAACCAGCTTGAACATCAGGAAGTTCACGGTTCACATATTGCTGAAGCCTGGCTTGGAGAATTTTGAGTATTACTTTACTAGCGTGTGAGATGAGTGCAATTGTGCGGTAGTTTGAGCATTCTTTGGCATTGCCTTTCTTTAGCCTAACCTACCTTAAATGTTCAGAAAAATTTTAGCCTACAACTAAGCAAAGTCATCTAACACAAAGCCTACTTTATAATAGAGTGTTGAATGTCCCATGGAATTTATTGGACACTACACTGGAAATGAAAAACACAGCAGTTCCCAGGGCACAGAATGGCTGTACGTGTATTGGTTGCTTACTCTCCTGACGGCATGGCTGATGGAAAGCTGTGACTGGCTGTCCTGCCCAGCACCATGAGAAAGGAACTTACTGAATATCACAAGCCCAGGAAAAGATCAAAATTCAAAATCTGAAGTACAATTTCTATTGAACGTTTATCACCTTCACACCACCATAAAGTCAAAAAATCCTAAAATGAACCATTATAAGTTGGGGACAGTCTGCAGTTTAACTGAAGATAAAATTAGTATCATGGTACATGAATAAAATTTAATTTTCTAATAGAGATAAAAAAATACCAGTGGCTTGAATTTCTTTGGATTTTGTAATATTTCCATCATTAAAGTAGTCTAGAAATAGGCAGCCATGACTAATCCAGGGAAGCCATGATGTCAACCAAATCCAGGCTCCTGTATTACTGCTCCTAAATCATACCTTCCATTTTTCAGATCACCCCATTGTCCATGGAGCCCACGCTGGAATTCCAATCATCATATTCACACTGAAGGCAAAAAAGAGAGCAAATACAACGAGACAAAATAGATTCCTTCCCAGTGAGTCAGTCCCCTTTAAACAGTTTTGCCATAATTTTAACACTTATGTTTCATTTGCCTAAACTTAATCATATGGCTATGTGCTTCCCTCAGTGGCTCAGGTAGTAAAGAATCTGCCTGCAATCCAGGAGCCCTGGGTTGGGAAGATCCCCTGGAGAAGGAAACGGCAACCCACTTCAGTATTCTTGCCTGGAGAATTCCATGGACAGAGGAGCCTGGCCAGCTAGTCCATGGGGTCACAGAGTCAGACACGACAAGCAGCTTAGCATGCACATAATCATATGGCCATACTTAGTAGCAAACAAAGAAGAGCAATGCAGATTTGCTTGTTTTTGGTTTGCAGGCCTGGCTATGTTATTAAGATGAAAGACGAACATGTATACTGGAGTGGCAAATATCTAACTTTGTAGCATGTTTTATTTTTTAAAGAAAGTGAAAGTGAAGTCACTCAGTCATGTCCGACTCTTTGCGACCCCATGGACTGCAGCCTCCCAGGCTCCTCTGTCCATGGGATTTTCCAGGCAAGACTACTGGAGTGGGTTGCCACTTCATCTAATGCAATTCTTAACATGATTGAGTTGATCATCCTGAAAGACGACGCTTTGAAAGTGCTTCACTCAATATGCCAGCAAATATGGAAAACTCAGCAGTGGCCACAGGACTGGGAAAGGTCAGTTTCATTCCAATCCCAAAGAAAGGCAATACCAAAGAATGCTCAAACTACCACACAATTGCACTCATCTCACACATTAGCAAAGTAATGCTTAAAATTCTCCAAGCCAGGCTGCAGCAATACGTGAACCATGAACTTCCTGATGTTCAAGCTGGTTTTAGAAAAGGCAGAGGAACCAAAGACCAAATAGCCAACATCCGCTGGATCATGGAAAAGGCAAGAGAGTTCCAGAAAAACATCTATTTCTACTTTATTGAATATGCCACAGCCTTTGACTTTGTGGATCAGTGTAAACTGTGGAAAATTCTGAAAGAGATGGGATACCAGACCACCTGACCTGCCTCTTGAGAAACCTGTATGCTGGTCAGTAAACAACAGTTACAACTGGACATGGAACAACAGATTGGTTCCAAATAGGAAAAGGAGTACGTCAAGGCTGTATATTGTCACCCTGCTTATTTAAATTCTATGCAGAGTACATCATGGGAAACACTGGGCTGGAGGAAGCACAAGCTGGAATCAAGATTGCCAGGAGAAATATCAATAACCTCAGATATGCAGATGACACCACCCTTATGGCAGAAAGTGAAGAAAAACTAAAGAGCTTCTTGATGAAAGTGAAAGAGGAGAGTGAAAAAGTTGGCTTAAAGCTCAACACTCAGAAAATGAAGATCATGGCTTCTGGTCCCATCACTTCATGGCAGATAGATGGGGAAACAGTGCAAACAGTGTCAGACTTTATTTTGGGGGGCTCCAAAATCACTGCAGATGGTGACTGCAGCCATGAAATTAAAAGACACTTACTCCTTGGAAAGAAAGTTATGACCAACCTAGACAGCATATTAAAAACAGATACATTACTTTGCCAACAAAGGTCCATCTTGTCAAGGCTATGGTTTTTCTAGTGGTCATGTATGGATGTGAGAGTTGGACTATGAAGAAAGCTGAGTGCCAAAGAATTGATACTTTTGAACTGTGGTGTTGGAGAAGACTCTTGAGAGTCCCTTGGACTGCAAGGAGATCCAATCAGTCCGTCCTTCAGGAGATCAGTTCCGGGTGTTCATTGGAAGGACTGATGTTGAATCTGAAACTCCAATACTTTGACCACCTGATGCGAAGAGCTGACTCATTTGAAAAGACCCTGATGCTGGGAAAGATTGAGGGCAGGAGGAGAAGGGGACGACAGAGGATGAGATGGTTCAATGGCATCACCAACTCAATGGACATGAGTTTGGGTGGACTCCGGGAGTTGGTGATGGACAGGGAGGCCTGGCGTGCTGCAGTTCATGGGGTTGCAAAGAGTTGGACACGACTAAGCATCTGAACTGAACATAATCAGGAGCACTTACATACACTGTGAATCAGATCAGATCAGTCACTCAGTCATGTCCGACTCTTTGCGACCCCATGAATCGCAGCACGCCAGGCCTCCCTGTCCATCACCAACTCCCGGAGTTCACTCAGACTCACGTCCATCGAGTCAGTGATGCCGTCCAGCCATCTCATCCTCTGTCGTCCCCTTCTCCTCCTGCCCCCAATCCCTCCCAGCATCAGAGTCTTTTCCAATGAGTCAACTCTTCGCATGAGGTGGCCAAAGTACTGGAGTTTCAGCTTTAGCATCATTCCTTCCAAAGAAATCCCAGGGCTGATCTCCTTCAGAATGGACTGGTTGGATCTCCTTGCAGTCCAAGGGACTCTCAAGAGTCTTCTCCAACATCACAGTTCAAAAGCATCAATTCTTCGGCACTCAGCCTTCTTCACAGTCCAACTCTCACATCCATACATGACCACTAGAAAAACCATAGCCTTGACAAGATGGACCTTTGTTGGCAAAGTAATGTCTCTGCTTTTGAACATGCTATGTAGGTTGGTCATAACTTTCCTTCCAAGGAGTAAGCGTCTTTTAATTTCATGGCTGCAGTCACCATCTGCAGTGATTTTGGAGCCCCGAAAAATAAAGTCTGACACTGTTTCCACTGTTTCCCCATCTATTTTCCATGAAGTGGTGGAACTGGATGCCATGATCTTCGTTTTCTGAATGTTGAGCTTTAAGCCAACTTTTTCACTCTCCACTTTCACTTTCATCAAGAGGCTTTTGAGTTCCTCTTCACTTTCTGCCATAAGGGTGGTGTCATCTGCATATCTGAGGTGATTGATATTTCTCCCGGCAATCTTGATTCCAGCTTGTGTTTCTTCCAGTCCAGCGTTCCTCATGATGTACTCTGCATAGAAGTTAAATAAACAGGGTGACAATATACAGCCTTGACAAATTCCTTTTCCTATTTGGAACCAGTCTGTTGTTCCATGTCCAGTTCTAACGGTTGCTTCCTGACCTACATACAAATTTCTCAAGAGGCAGATCAGGTGGTCTGGTATTCCCATCTCTTTCAGAATTTTCCATAGTTTATTGTGATCCACACAGTCAAAGGCTTTGGCATAGTCAATAAAGCAGAAATAGATGTTTTTATGGAACTCTCTTGCTTTTTCCATGATCCAGCGGATGTTGGCAATTTGATCTCTGGTTTCTCTGCCTTTTCTAAAACCAGCTTGAACATCAGGAAGTTCACGGTCCTCATATTGCTGAAGCCTGGCTTGGAGAATTTTGAGCATTACTCTACTAGCGTGTGAGATGAGTGCAATTGTGCAGTAGTTTGAGCATTCTTTGGCATTGCCTTTCTTTGGGATTGGAATGAAAACTGCCAATAAACTATTGCTATTTGGTACACACACAGATGACATTCTCTGGGTGTCTGTGAAATAATAGTAAAAAATATATTGGTCTCTGTTGCCTGTTCATGACACAGAGCCCTTAAAACTCTTGTAATCCCCTGGGCTATAGGAATGTCTTTTGTTGTAATGAGCCTACTCTTGGTGGGCTCCTGGATAGCTTCAGGATTGAGATGGGTCACCAGAAAGAAGAAACCATGATTAGAAGCTTGGAACTTTCAGCCTTACCCTCATCCTTCAGGAAGGGGAGAGGGGCTAGAGATTGAGTTAATAATTGATCATGCATATGTGATGAAGCCTCCGTAAAAATCCCAAAGCATGGAGTTTTTTGAGCACATGCACAGGCCAGGCTGGCACACACGTGGACAGAAGCTCTGGTGCTCCCCACTCTTTCAGACCTCACCCTCTGTATCTCCATCTGCCTGCTTCTCTGTAACCTTGATAAAATCAGCTAGTGAATGTAAATTAGTGCTTCCAGGAGTTCTGTGAGCCATTCTAGCAAAATAAAAAACCCAAGGAGTGGGTCATGGGAATTTCAATTTATAGTCATGTCGTCAGAAATACCCAGAAAAGCCTGAGACTTGTAATTGGTGTTTGAAGTAGGAGCAATCTTATGGAACTGAGCCCTTCACATGTGAGGGTCTGATGCTAACTCCAGGTAGAGAGTCAAGGTGCTGAATCGAATTGTCTGTCACCCAGCTGGTGTCATAGAATTACATGGTGGAAAGAAAAAAATCACTACTGGTGTCAGAACTGCTATGCGTATGTCAGTAAAGGAGATACCCAGCAGTGTAAATTGCATGTCCACTCACAATGTGAGAATGGTAATACCTCTACGGTACCGGCACTTTGGGTTCTAGTTACTGAAACTCTTACACCCCAAGTGGTGAGCTGGTTCTACCAGCATTTTTCTCTTCTAAAACACGAGCAAAATCTCTGTTCATACAATACAATGACAGTTTCTAATGTCTAATATAGCCTCCAGCAACCTAAGGGATCAAAATTTTCTGTCTTTTATAGAGGAAGCATCTGAGGTTTAGAGATTAGACAACATGCCTGAGGTCATGCAACTGAAGCCAGGCTGGCCCCTTTGTAGGTGCTGTGCCTCTCAGGTCTCCTCCTGATGATTCAGACACCCATGCAAAGCTCCCTTGGCACAGAGTCCCTTTTTCAGACTTAGGGATCTATTTAACACCCTGCACGGTCCTGCAGTTTTAGTGACTTAAAAGAATGAACGTTTTTTCTGGCACTTCAATTTCAAGGCATCTCAAAGTACCAGGTACAGTGAGTGCTACTCTACCAAGTACAGTGTTGAAAATGTATTGTTTTACATTGTTTATAGTAAATACACAATAAGGTTTAACAATTATTATATAAACATGACATCATTATGGTTGTTAAGAACATTAATTCTAGGCATAGCCACTACGGAAAACAGTAGAGAGGTTCCTTAAAAAACTAAAAATAGAACTACCATATGATCCAGCAATCCAACTCCTAGGCATATATCTGGAAAAAAACATAATTCAAAAATATACATGCACCCCAGGGTTCATAGCAGCACCTGTTCACAACAGCCATGACACAGAAGCAACCTAAAAGTCTATCCACAGAGGAATTGATAAAAAAAGATGTGGTACATATACACAATGGAATATCACTTAGCCATAAAAAAGGAACAAAATTATGCCATTTGCAGCAACATGGAAGGACCTAGAGATTGTCATACTAAATAGTCAGACACAGGAAGACAAATACTGTATGATATTGCTTATGTACTCAGTCACTCCATTGTGTCTGACTGTTTGTGACCCCATGGAGTGTCATCTGCCAGGCTGCTCTGTCCATGGAATTTTCCAGGCAAGAACACTGGAGTGGGTTGCCATTTCCTACGCCAGATATTGCTTATATGTGGAATCTAAAAAGAAGGTACAAATGAACTTCTTTACAAAACAGAAGTAGAGTCACAGATATGGAAAACAAATTTATGGTTATCGGGGGATAATGGGGAGGGTAAATTGGGAGATTGGGATTGACATATACCCACTACTCTATATAAAATGGGTAAGAATAAGAGCCTGCTGTATAGCACAGGGAACTCTACTCAATACTCTGTAATGAGCTGTACAGGGAAAGAATCTAAAAAGTAGATATTAATAATATATGTATATATGTAACTGATTCACTTTGCCGTATACCTGAACTAACAACAGTGTAAATCGACTATACTTCAATAAAAAAATTTAAAAACTATCCCACAAGGCAAATACTTCCTTCTGGTCTTTTCTTGTGATAGTTTAAGTCGTCTTCATCATGCTGTACTGTTCCCTGCTGCTTGTTCAACATACGACATAAGCATTTTCTTGCCATTACAATTCTATGATTTTTTTAAAAAGAACAGTAATTCTAGATCCGCAGCACTAGCTTTTGAATCATAGTTCCAAACTTCCTGGCAGTGTGGTCACCACCGGGTGAGCCAACCTGTGCTCCGGTTTTCTCATCTGTAAAATGTAGGTGGTAATAGTAAGGTTGTTGGAAAATAAATGGGTTAATATGCAGCACTTGAAATAGTTCCTAACACATAGCAATACTACGGAATTTGCTATCATTAGTAGTAGTAGTAGTTATATTATTACTATTACAGTCATCCTATAGAGGCTGCAGAAGGGAACAATTTTCCATAAATGGGAATACTCTTATGTGAGAGTCATGAAGAATATAAGTGACTTAGAGAATCACAGAAAATGAAAAGGAACTTAAGAATCACATAGACCCTCAATCAAATAAGGTCTCAGATCCATCAGTTATTTTGGATAGAGATTTGTCCTTAGCTGGCAACAGAGTAAAGGAAATCGTTTTTTGTTTGTTTGTTTTTTAATTCAAATATGCTACAGTTTGGCAAATTAATTGATTCTTTTTTTAATTCAAACTGCCAGACTCACATCAGAAATAATGACAACTGGCTACAAGAGGGAAAAAGGGAATAATTCTTCAGTTTGGGTGGGGGTGGGGAGAAGCACCCACACATTGGGAAAGGCAGGAACTACTACACAAAGCAACTGTAGCAAGAAAAATAAACAAGGGACTGAACTATATACATCAGAGAGAGGTCTGACCGTGTGGTAGTCGCTCAGCCATGTCCAACTCCACAACCCCATGGAATTGTAGTTTGCCAGGTTCCTCTGTCCATGCAATTCTCCAGGCAAGAATACTTGAGTGGGTTACCATTCCCTTCTTCAGGGGATCTTCCTGACCCAGGGATCAAACCCAGGTCTCCTGCCTTGCTCTTTACCATCTGGGCCACCAGGGACAGGTCTGACCATAGTTAGCCCTAAACTGGATTTTCCTGAGCATTTTCCTACTTCTAACTGACCTGTTATCTCTCCTGCATTTAGATCTCACATACCTCCTGATTCACTTGAAATTTCTTTTTTCAATTTGATATGTACCGTGGTTACACATACCATGGTTATGGTATTCCGTAAAGGAATAATAAATAAATGAGTTTAGAATGCACCCCCTTCTCTGCAAGACAGACACTGAAGGATGGCTCCAGTCTTCACTGTATAAAACAGAGTACAATATTCATCAAAAATAATTACTAAAGGAAAAAATATATTTCTGAGCAGTATTATAAAACGTCTACTTTCCTCTATTCTCACATAGATGAACTCAGTTAAAAGGCTTCTGGGGAGTGACCCTCAGAGTTTACCTCCTTCCCTTCCCCCCACCAAAAAAAGTGAAATAAAGAATATCTTTGAAACTAAAGGCAAAAAAAAAAAAAAATGTAGGGAAAATAAAAGCAGTTATGCATGAGCCACAGTCTGATTCATCTGATAAAATTTTAAGATTCAGCATATAGAAATGACTGACACCTGCCAAACTTGCTTTAACACTCACTCTTTACACCAGCTATTTCCCACTAAGTTCATAGTTCAGTCGTGGCAATTATATTATGTTGCTTTGTTCCTACCTTTTTTTGCTTGGAAAGAGGAAAAAGGTAGGAACAAAGCAACATAATATAACTGCTGTGGGTCCCAAACCCTTGTGCTGTCTAAGCCTGCACAAGGAGCTCTGCATCCCTCTCTCCCTGAGAAGCTCCAGCAGCCTCTGGATCTTGGCACACGTGCGGACACCCCACCTGGTGTGATAAATGCAACCATCCAAACTCACAGCCCTTTTCTTGTTTCTGTCTGCCCATTTTCTAGCACAGTAGCACCCCCACTAGAGGGCAGGAAAGGGTGCAGAGAACCAATAGAACTCTCTAAACTGAGTTCATCAAGTTTGACAGTGAAGAATTAAATTCTTTTTTCCCCCGTGTCAGTGGCCCTAATTAGCATACATCATGGAGAATGGATCTCACTTGAGTTTCCGAATCATTGAATAGAATTCAAACTTCTAATTCTGTGACTGAGTCAAAATTTTCCCAGCAGTTATTTTATTTGGCAAATTCATTCTTCTCCTGGAATAATAATACCTTTGAGCAGGTTCTCCAACTCATATTGTGTGACAAAATGCTGACTGAATTTACTATAACTCCCATCTACTCAAAGAAAAGGCAGACAGTAAAGAAATCAGGATTTTATACATTTTCATAAACAAGTCCTAAGATTTAAGATTTAAAAGAGTGAACAAAGTTTTGCTGCAAATAATATGCTTACCTAAGCTCAGCATAGTATGGAGCCTACTGCACCAAGGAAGACAGGAATAAAACCCAAAAAAAGCTAAAATTTCATGTTTCAGAATTGACTCCAAGTCAATCTAAGTTTGAAATATTTGTGCAGCTTTGCTAGGCTGAAAACAAATGGTGTCCTTAATTCAGGGGGTGCATTTTTTTTAACCTATACTATGTGAACTCTTGGAGAACATAGATTTGTTACCCTTTCTTTACAAAATGCAACTGCTATTTCTATTCTGGGGATTTCTCATGAGTTAACAGCCATACTGTCACATATGGTTGCCTTTCCACCTAGCACTGTTGAGGGTTAAGTTCCTATTGATTTTTGTGACTAGGGCTTGGGGTTTTGTGTTGTCTTTTTTTTTTTTAGGTCAAATGTGTTTTATCTAAGAGGTCAAAGTGTGGCAGTGCAGCTGCAGTCTGGGCATTCCCAGCAGGAGGAAAGTCACAACACACTGTCTACAGAGCCATGCATGAGGAAAAACTACAATTAGCTTTTGCTGCTTTTCTGCAGAATCTGTATTTGCATTTTAAATTACATTTTGGTGTACTCATTTTCATCTTTCCTTTGGCTTTTAAAGCTGGAACAGAGTCTCCTGACAAAAACACTGCCTGAGATTGGCATTTATTAGGGAGGGGGGGAAGCACATCCACATGATATTTTTTTTTTCTAAAATATTCCTCTGAGATTAGTTATTTCAGAAAGTCATGTTGACAGGCAGATGGAGAGAAAGATGCAAGATGGTTTCAGAGATTCTAGGAATCTCAAAGCCTGGATTTCCATTTCAACATTTCAATTCCTTGCTAGTCAGTGAGTTTCTCTAGCTCACTATATTAAAATGTGTGCTAGAGTAATATATATTAAACTTGCTCTCCTGATACATGCTGACAATAAGCTATGTAGCTTATCACGCCAATAAGTTTATTGAAATCAAATCAGATCAAACTTGTCTCTTAAATCCCTGTAGAGATGCTCTTTCCACAAATTTATAAAGCTGTGTTCTCCCTCCCCTTGGTTAGCCTAAAAACTATTGATCAGCAACAGCTTTCTTTCTAAGTGAGCGTGCATGCGTGTGTGCTCAGCTGCTAAGTCACGTCTCACTCTCCACAATTCCATGGGAGCCCACCAGGCTCCTCTGTCCATTGGATTTCCAAGGCAAGAATACTGGATATGGGTTGCCATTTCCTTCTCCAGGGGATCTTCCTAACCTAAGGATCAAACCCAAGTTTCCTGCATTGGCAGGTGAATTCTTTACCACTGAGTCACCTGGGAAGCCCCTCCTAAGATCAATGGGTGTTAAATGTACAACAAAACAAATTCACACAAATTGGATTGTGGGCTTATTGTCACTTCTTTGAGGGGGGCCAATGCCTCTGCATTAAATGATTAACACATTTGACATTCTCATAGAGTCTTTGGTTAATGACTTTATGAATGGGTAAGCCAAAAAGAATACCTTATTTTTCATTTTATTCCTAAAGGAGAGATGCAGAAAAATAGAAAACTGAGCCAGGTGCCTAGATGGGGATAGAAAAATATCACTACTGAACTGTGAGTTTTCTAAAAAAGATAATAATGAGGAAATAAGCAACTATGATTGACTCAAGTGTACTTAAAGGTACTGATATTGTGGGATATTTCTAATTCTCTACAATTTTAGAAAATTCTAATTTCCTATTATCTTACTGCTTTATGTCTGAGTGCCTCCTAGTCTGTATTTTTCTAGCATTCAGTGGTTTCTTGCAATAAATAATAACGAAAACTTCTAGGTTTGAAGTACTTTTACACATCTTCATGAAGAAAAAAAAAAAAAAAACCTGAATATAAAAGGCATTAGGGACAAGTTTGTGAAAAACACAGATAAAACCCCTGGTCCCAGAAGTTTCATTCTAGTTAGCAAAAGAATCAGTAAGTAGGAAATAAATAAAAGAACAAAAGCATTTCAGATAGTTATCAGTGTTATGACAAATAAAGCACAGTGATAAACTAGAGTGACATGGAGAAGGTAAGCCAAATGTAAACTGAATAATCTGGAAGACCTTACAGGAACCATCACACTTGAGCCCCACGACAAGGAGAAGATAACAATGAAAAAACCTGAGGTCAGAGTTGGAGCAGAGGGTACAGCAAGGGCTAAGGTGCTGATGCAGAAACAAGCTTGACATTCAGAGAAGCTAATGTGGTTGCTAGACGGTAAGCAAGAGAAAAAATGAAAGGGGATGAACGTAGAGGCAGGGTCCACAGTTTTAGGTCATTAGAAGGTACTGGGCTATCAATTCTTGTCAAATCACCCCTAAAACATAAGGGATGAAAACAAAGATTATATTTGGCTCACAATTTGGAGACTAGAAATATGGGAAAGTTTCTTCCAGACAGTTTATCTCTGATCCATGCGGTACTAGCTGGGGCAGCTGAAACTAGAGAACCCTTCCCAGGGGATTTCTTCACTCAATATCTGGTGCCTCAGCTCTCCCTGGCCTCTCTCTACATGGCACCTCATATCTGAGGCCTCTCCAAGAGCCTTGTTATTCTCCCAAGTGGCATCATGGCTGTCTCATGGTCGGCAGTCTCCTTACATGAAGACTGGCTTCTCCCAGAGCAAGCCTTGACCCAGGCTTCAAGATTCCTGATGACTCTCTTGAAGTTACAGAACACTACTTCTACCAATTTCTGTCACACAAAGTTCTAAGGCCAGCCCAGATTCAGAGGGAGCAGAGTCAAAGAATCTCTGCCATCTGGAGTCTGCTACAGAGTCCTTGGATAGCTTTCTGCATTTTACTCTGAATACAACGGGAGGCCACCGGAGGCTTTAAGTATAGAAATAGCAGAATGTTGTTTTTGTTTTTAAAAGACCATTTGGCTGCTAGAGAATACATTGAATGAGGACAAGACAGAAAGCAGGGAGATAAGTTAGCCACTAGTATGGTGGTCTGGATGGCAGCAGTGGAGCAGGAAAAGAGTGGGGATTAATGGAGGCCATCATAAAGGACTGGCGCTTGGATAGGTCTAGGGGAGAAGAACCAAGAGGAAAGGGGTAAAACTATTCACATGTCTCATGCAATTGCCCTCATAGCTCTCTGAGGTAGCTGTATGCTAGGTCTTATTTTCCCCAACCTTTTGTCAGATGAGAACAATGGAATTCATAGAGAAAAGAAAGGTAAAGAAAGAGGAGGGGAGGAAGGGAGGAGAGGACGGAAGGAAATACTTCCCTAAAACAAGTAACTAGACAATAAGAGAATGGTTTCTAGAGTTAGTTCTGTTACCTAGTAAAACATCTTCCCATTATACAATGTGATTAACTGTCAGTAATTGGTATAACAAGTTTTACATTGTTTATTCTTATTTTGAAGTGAAAAGTGAGAGTGTTAGTCTCTCAGGCGTGTCCAATTCTTTGCAACCCCATAGACTGTAGCCCACCAGGCTCCTCTGTCCATGGAATTTTCCAGGCAAGCAAAAGTTTTGGTCTTAACAGTTACAGAATTTAAACAATGGGATGACCAATATTTGAGAGGCCTGACATTTAGGTTGAATTGATTTTACATCCGTTAAACATCACCTACAACATATACACTTTTTAAGTTGAATTGGGAATCAAAGTGAATGGATAAAAAACATGATCTAGTAGAAAGGCCCTAAAGGTTCTACTTATTTCTGCCTTCAACACTAAACAACTGTGCTGCTGCTGCCAAGTCGCTTCAGTCGTGTCCGACTCTGCGCGACCCCATAGGTGGCAGGCCACCAGGCTCCCCCGTCCCTGGGATTCTCCAGGCAAGAACACTGGAGTGGGTTGCCATTTCCTTCTCCAATGCATGAAAGTGAAAAGTGAAAGTGAAGTCGCTCAGTCGTGTCCGACTCTTAGCGACCCCATGGACTGCAGCCCACCAGGCTCCTCCATCCATGGGATTCTCCAGGCAAGAGTGCTGGAGTGGGGTGACGTTGCCTTCTCTGAAACAACTGTGCAAATGTTTCTTAAAGTATATGCTTCAATTTCCTCATCAAAGCATTATTATTTTCAATAGTCATGCTATGGACAGGTAATATGGAAAATGTTGGGGAAAAAGTTTGTGTACTTCAAAGAAATTCAGTTCAGTTCAGTTCAGTTGCTTAGTCATGTCCGACTCTTTGCGACCCCATGAATCGCAGCAGGCCAGGCCTCCCTGTCCATCACCAACTCCCGGAGTTCACCCAGATTCACGTCCATCGAGTCAATGATGCCATCTGTAGGATTGTTATAAATTCTTCCCCAAACAACATTAATTTAAATTCAAATTATAATACTCTAAAATTACTACATTTTAAAACGCCTAATACATTGTGACTCTTTGTAAGTAGAGTCGTTTTCCTGGCACTTCTCTAAGCCATGCTAATCAATGAGCAGCACCTAACAGAATTTTGCTGAACCAGTCATCAGGTATGCAAACACACAACACGGTTATGAAAATAAGCATTCTGTGAGAATCTTGATCACTAAGTCTGTCTGGGACCTTTATTCCAACAGTGTAACTATTAGTCCAATGTTGGTAACCACGGATAATAATTTTAATCTCCCATGCCTTTGCTTTATATTAAATTGTTTGCCAAAGTCAGCACCTCCCATTTGGTGAGAGCCTGGGGTGTTGTGCACACAGCGCTTATGTACATGTACACACACACACACCCCTCACACACACCATAACAAAGCCCAAGATAAGTTTCTTTCATTTTTGGCAATGTTCCTTTACTGACATGTGAATACTGATTGGACTTGTTTCTGTAAAGTTCTATCTGAATAATTACTTGGTAATGTGGTCTGAGTTTTATATTCCTCAACAGAAGTCAGAAACATTAAAACTGCCTGGATATTTTTTTAACTGTTTCCAGTTGGACCAAAAAATTGTGCAGTATATAGATGAGGATGGAAGCAGCTCTAAATACAGAAAAGCCAGACCATTTCTCTCCTACTTGTTTTGGGAAACTTATCTGATTTGGAAATGCTTAGGTATCAGCAGGTTTGGAGACCTCTGCCGAATGTATAAATACACTTTCTGTTTATTCAAAGATTTAATGAATGTTTCTGATAAATTGCAGCCAAAAGACCTTTGGATTTTAGTGCGAGCAAAACTCAGATATTCCACTAGTGTCATCCTTCTTAAAATTCAAATTAAATAACCAATTTCCAAAGCATAAAATTCCAAACGCACCTTCTTTCCCTTCAAAAGCATCTTTCTTCTTCAGATGTCATTAATTCTGCTAAAGACATGAGCATTCTCATTTCCCCTCTATGTTTGAAGACTCAGTTCTTCCACTTGTGCTGTCCATCCATCCACTTGCACTGTCCATCCACATATGGACAATTCCATCATTTTTCCAACCTTCCTGGGCCTATATTGCACCTTTCACACTCCCTAAATCACCTTATAAGGCTTCCCTGGTGGCTCAGTTGGTAAAGAATCCACCTGTAATGCAGGAGACGTGGGTTCAGTCCCCGGGTGGTGAAGATCTCCTGGAGAAGGGAATGGCAACCCACTCCAGTATTCTTGCCTGGAGAATCCCACGAACAGAGGTGCCTGATGGGCTATGGTCCTTGAGTCACAAAAGAGTCAGACATGACTTAGCAACTAAACTACAACAAAAATCACCTTACAAAGTCTCTTTGCATATTATAATTCTGAAGGAAAATTTGGTTGTTACATTTTGATAAATGTTCTTTTAGAGTTTACTTATTGACTACCAAATACAGTTCAGAGTCAATCTTGGTCTCTGTGTCAGGGCCACCTCTCTAGGTGTGTGGGGTGCTGGGCAAATAGTTTTTTGCAGAGCCCCTATCTGTATAAATGATTTTTATTAAAAATGCTCTAAGAATCTATATACCCGTGTGCAGTACAGTGATTTATGGATGAAAATTTTAAATCATAAATAGAGAAGATGGGTTTACATATTTATTTATTAACCACTCTGCAGAGGTAAAGATTCTTCAGGGTCTATCTTTTTTAGTTTAGATTCTGGTAATCATCTTGTCATTATCCTCTGGTGGTGGCACAAACTTCTCGTAAGCCTGTTAATCCTAACAGGATTAAGTCTCCATTTCTTATTTTCACTCCTTACATTCCAGAAATTGTTGCCAGTTCCTGACCTAATCTGAGTTCAAAAATAATTATGCCTTTTGTATTTTTTCCCACTGAGAGAAAAAAAAAGCAGCATCGCTGTTAAGACAATGCCAAGGCTCTTGGGCCTTGTTTGTATTGATACAATATAGATCATCTCACCTTTAAATCATCTACAGACTGCTGGTTACATCACCAACAATGCTTCCTCAGCCTCTGAGCTGCCCATGAATACGGCTTTCCAGTGACTGTCTCAAAGGTGGTTACTGTGCTCTGTGAGGATGGTCACAATGCAACTCTTACCAAGAGTTTGCAAGAAAATGTGAACTGCAATTCATTTTCTGGTCATGTTAAATTTGCTGTTTGGAGTTTTATCACATCAATGTAGAATGACAAGTCTTTCATCCATTTCTAAAATTCTTGAGGTTATTTCTAGCATGTGTTCTTTTCAATGCTGACCGCATCTCTGCTGCCTGTACACCACCACCATGAAGGAAAACAGGAGAGGGGCTTATGAGCAAAGTGAAAAGAATGTCCCTTTTATGTAAGGAAAGTGCATCCTTGGCCTAGCGTGGCTGTGACCAGCCTCAGAGAGCGTGATGTCAGCTCACTAACTGGAGACAAGTAAGGATGTGATTCAGAAAGTCTTAACAGTCTTGACTGACATTCACATTCTTAGAAACAGAACTTTAGATCTTCATCCTGCAATTAGGACAAACTAATCCCCAAAGAAAATATCTTGCTGAATACCTGTAGATTATCTAAATAAATGAAATTTAAAGGATAAGATGGAATTTGGTCTTTCATTCTTAGCTTCCATAATTCATCAAAGAACTATTTAGCCTGCTGTTATTTTCCCAAAGAGATGAACCAACAGATACGGTAGTGACAAATTATAGTGAAATTCCTTTTACCCATCTCTTTGAAGTAGATATACACTGACTTCTATAGTTGTCTATTACCCACGACTACATAGACGTCCACTTAAATGAAAACCAAAACAGTCATCTGGTTTCACCTTCCAGACTGCGAGACTCATTAGCGATTGGGAAGGCAGCTGCTGATGTTCTCTGTCAAGCTGACCTGTTTAACGACCTAAAATCTATTAGGATAATCTTATCTACCAGGATTACATGTGACATAGTATGGTTATGGAAGGTGTCTGGAAAGATGTCAGATGGAGCCTGCATTTAAAGAAAGCTGATTGTTTTCCCTCGGTCCTTAACACCCATTCTGAACTATGTGAGGAGGAATACTGTATATTTAAACGCATCTGTTGTACAACTGCTGAGTTCAGAGCACTCTCGCAAGGGGTGGGTAATCACACAGATGGTGTGCTTCATGACCAGAACCACTTGCTGTTAGATGCCACATTCACAGAGAACATGTAAATACTTGGCACCAATCTGGGAGTTTTCAGAGGTGTTATATTCATTTAGAGAGTTACAGCTTTGGTGGTGACAGCTTCTCATTTTGGGCTAGCAGGATTAATTCTTCCCTTTTTACTCGACAGTCCAAAAGTTGCCATAATTTCCTGATCTAACTTGAGTTGGAAAAGAGTCGTGTATTCTTATTTTCCTATTTCCCCCCTTATTTAAAGAGTATTACTCTACCAATAAGAATGTGATGCACAGGGGCCAGATGAAGGGAGAATACTGGCCTGGGGTGTCACAGTGAAGCTTTCACATCTATATTTGTTTTCCTTCCCACATTTAAGTAAATACCACTAGCAGTCAATGGTATTGTTTATTTTCCCTTACTCCAAACTTATTATAAACAGCACCAGGTTTTTCAATGTATATTTTCTACAAACATTCACTTGCCCAAACACCCATCTATGAAACACATTATTGATTGACGGCTCACTGAGTGTAAAATATAATTGTTCCCTAGGTTATTCTCCTGAGATCTAGGTCTTGTTTTCAAAGTAAGAAAGTTCGGGGGGGCATACAGACAAGAAGGGCTAGAAAAGACAAGGGGTGAGGGCTCTGCAAGGAGGGGAGGAAGGTAAAAAGGAGCACGGTCAGTGCATTGATCAGAACAATTGGTCAGAACTGTCAGAACAGTCAGGATAAGATGTGACAAGATAGAGGGCATGTTCAGGCATTCTGCACAGAAGCATGTACCTGAGCATGCAATTCATGTGGCCAGACCATACTGCAGATCTAAGCATGGCTACTGAAAAGAGTAACATAGGGCTAGACACTAGGGGAAATGCGATGACACAGTAGCTCCCCTAAAGGAGTCCACCATCCAGACGAGAATATACACCAATTAACAGAAAAAACTGTCAACATGAAAACAACTGTTAAATAAATGAATGACTATAACATAAGACTCCAACTTCAAAGACATACTTTATACTTGCAACATCATACTAAAAACTCCGTTAAAATAGAATATGTCTAGAAAGACAATGTTTTTAAAACAAACAAAAAGCAATAATATGCTAAAGAAAATTAATAAGAGGCTAGCTTAGAAAACCAAAGGGAATACAAAGAGAAAAATAGTGGAAGCCAGGAAAGAAGTTTGCATTAGAAACAAAATTATTTTGTTTTTTTCCAAGAGTCATTTAAATTTTTTTCTGTTTATATATTTTCTGTAGAAAAGTTAGAAAATTAAAGCAAAACAAAACATACTGCTAATCACTGCAGATGGTGACTGCAACCATGAAATTAAAAGATGCTTGATCTTTGAAAGAAAAGCTATGATCAACATAGACAGCATATTAAAAAGCAGAGACATTACTTTGCTGACAAAGGTCCATCTAGTCAAGGCTATGGTTTTTCCAGTAGTTATGTACGGATGTGAGAGGTGGACTCTAAAGAAAGCTGAGTGCTGAGGAATTGATGCTTTTGAACTGTGGTGTTGGAGAAGACTCTTGAGAGTCCATTGGACTGCAAGGAGATCCAACCAGTCAATCTTAAAGAAAATCAATCCTGAATATTCATTGTAAGGACTGATGCTGAAGCTGAAACTCCAATACTTTGGCCATCTGATGCAAAGAACTAACTCATTGGAAAAGACCCTGATGCTTGGAAAGATTGAAGGCAGAAGGAGAAGGGGATGACAGAGGATGAGATGGTTAGATGGCATAATCAAATCAATGGATGTGAGTTTGAGCAAGCTCTGGGAGTTGGTGATATACAGGGAAGCCTGGTGTGCTACAGTCCATGGGGTTGCAAAGTTGGACACGACTGAGTGACTGAACTGAAACTGAATTCTGACATCTAGCGAGAAACAATTACCCATGCACAAGGACTATGATCCCCTTGTACACATCTTAAGACATTTATGCCTTTAAATAAAAATGAGTGACTATGCTTCAGTAATATATTTTCTTTCCTAATTAGCATATTATAGAGAAGGAAATTATCAAGAAAATGAAATGTATTGAAAAGTATTAGAAGTAACTCTTATCTGATTTAATACAACTTTCTGAAATATCTAAGGAAATAGGGAACTTCCAGAAATAACTCATTCCTTGTTACTTCTCATAAAAAATTTTGAGACACATTTTTTATTCAATTAACAGTGACTTTAAGCAATAAAGTTGGACTTAGTGGCTGAACAACACCAACAAAGCAGTAAAAACATCCAGTGAACTCTTGAGGAGGCTGGGGGTCGGCAGCCCAGCACATGTGCAGTAGCTCAGTGGCATCATCAGAGGTCCTGGCTCTCTTTCTCTGGCCCCCACACCCGGCCTCAATATGTTGATCTGCTCCTTCCAAGCCCCAGAATGACTGTCACAACTTCTCTTGGTGTTCCCATGTGTGCATGCTAAGCCATTTCAGTCATGTCTGACTGCAACCCTGCGGACTGTGGCCTGCCAGGCTCCTCTGTCCAGGAGATTCTCCAGGCAAGAATACTGGAGTGGGTTGCCATGGCCTCCTCCAGGGGATCTTCCCGACCCAGGAATCGAACTCATGTCTGTTTTGTCTCATGTATTGGCAGATGGGTTCTCTACCACTAGTACCATCTGGGAAGCCTGGTGTTCCTATGGTGAAAGGAAAAAAGGGTGTGCAGCACTAGCTTTGTCTGTCCCTTGGATGAGAAAAGCAAAGGTTTTTGAAAAGTCCCTCCCCACTTCACTCAACAGGAATCCCCTGCATCTCATTGATCAGAACTGGGCCAAATGTCTGGGAAATTAAAGAATATTATTATTAAGGTTGAATTGAATCACTAATGAGTCAATGCTTAGAGCTGAATGAGTGGAGATGCCAAACAAATTTGAGGTTCTGTTAGCAAAGAAGGAAGGAACAAAGGAAATCACCTAACCAACTTGCCAGCTATCCATCATAATAAGAACCATGGAACTGATTCATGAAACCCACCTAACAACTTCCCAGGCATCCATCAAATACTTCCCATCAAATAGGAAAGGTCACGCTCCACCTCTCGCCCAACTAAAGCACACACTAGTATCTCTGCTCCCTGATACTTCACTTTGTGGTCCTCACAGGCAGGAACGCACAGCAACACACAGCCCTGCTTCTAGCCACACCATCACTATTTGCTGCTCCATATGGTTCTCTTTGTTGTCATTGTATAGCTACTAAGTCATGTCCGAATCTTTGTGACCCCATGAACTGTAGCCTGCCAGGCTCCTCTGTCCACGGGATTTCTCAGGCAAGAATACTGGAGCAGGTTGCCATTTCCTTCTCCAGGGGATCTTCCCGACCCAGGGATCTAATTCACATCTCCTGCACTTCAGGCAGTTTCTTTATCCCTGAACCACAAGGGAAACCCTATACAATTCCATTAGGGCTTCTTTTATCCTTCAGAGCAGGCAGCCCATGAGCCAAATCTTGCCTGCTGTGCATTTTTGTCAAGCTTCATTAGAACATAGACATGCTTATTTATTTATATATTGTCTATAGCTGCTTTCACATCTGTAGGACAGAGACTGTATGTCCTTTATTGCCAAATATAATTTTACTGTTTGGCCCTTTAAAAAGAAAAGTTTGTCAACCCCTGGTCCACACATCTGTAAATTTCTCAATGGCAAAATTATACCCTGCATTTCTCTTATAACTGCATGAGCACAACCCTGGAGAGATAGGAAGTCTCCAAGAAATACCTTCTGATTGATGGAAATGAAAATCAAAGGATTGATAGCTAAGAAATTCTGGCATAGTAAATGACATGTAGTTAGTACTTTATTTTTACTGAACAAATCCAGGAACTAAGTAATTGATTAATTAATTAAAGCAAAAATTAAAGATTAATTAAAGCAAAATTGTGTGGCCTCTGGATCCTGATCATCTGTATTCAAATGCTGTATGTCCTAGACAATAAACAACCCTCTCTGTGCCTCAGTTTCCCCTTGCATAAAATAGAAAAACAGGACTTAATAAACTGTAAAGTGCTCAGAACGATACCTGGTACATGATACACACTGAAAAACTATTAGCTATTAGTAACTCTGAGAAAAAATCCTTTTAAACATTGTGTATTTTTTTTTCCTTTCTTAGCTACTTATCTTTAAACTTATTCTGTAAAAAGACACAACTGCATCAAGAGAAATTTCCACCTTTTCCTGGTTATACTAACCCACCTCTGAACCAAGAGGAGATTGCAGAGAAATCCCAGGAAGTAATTGCCAGTAGCAGGGTCAGAGAAGAAAGTAGCACGCACTGTGGGGGAGGGGGGCGGTCAAAAAATCAAGCGTGTCGACACAACACGATTGAACTCTGTTTTCACTGATGAGAAGCATCAGCGCCATGGACATGAGGTGAATGGCCGGAGAGGGCTTGCATCGAACTGTCAGCTAATGAAGTGGTGAGAAATTAGCAAGCCTTGTGATTTACACACTAATTCTCCCTAATGCCACCTGGGGGCTTCCTGCAGGCAGTCGGGGGCGGGGGCGCGGGGTGGAGTGGAAAATGGTGCAGCCATGCCGCCCGCAGCCAGCCTGCACCACTATTCTCTCTTTGCCAGGCAACACAGCAGCCCAGCTTGCTCCCATTCACTGTGCAGCAAGCACTTGGCCGACTTCCCTCACAGCCTGGGCAAGCCTCAGCTATAGCAGCAAAATGAAGACAATGAAAGGAATTTTAAAAGGCTTCCACCTTTTTGCACTTTCTGTATGCTCCCTCTCTAACGATCGGCTGGCTCAGCGGGCAACCTTCTACCTTTTCTGCAACCCTACCGGCTCCCTCTCACAAGAATGAGCCAGTGGAAATGGGCATCGTAATCAGAGCTCTCTGTGAAACACAACTGAGAAATAAGATTGGTGAGACGGTGCACTCAGGAGCTGTTATCACTGCACTTATCATCATTACTTAAAAGAGCTTTTCTGGTAAATCTTCAGTCTGTATTTCTCTAACAAGAATGCAGTTCTGTCCAGTAGCCTGCTCCCTGGACTCTGTTATGAAAGAAGTAACAGTTCTCACCCCAAAAACACATGCGGGGGGAAGCAGGGAAGGACCATCTCAGTCTGCTGGCATCTTTCAGGCAAGAGGCCAAGTCGGAACTAAGGAAACAGTGTATGATTGTGTATAGCACTGCCTCCCATGTTATCATCATATATTTCCTTGGATGGCCTCTGGACTGTCAAATGAAGAACGCTGAGTTTCAGCTCCCCCCTGGTAAGGCAGGGCTGGCTTTAAGACCATTAGGAAGGCGGAGAATGCTACAGTCTTCTCTGTTTCTCTAGGGTCACAGTGTAATTGTGTGGTGGGAGGAACGGGGCCCTGGAGATGGCGGAACAGTCACTTCTCATTACCTCCCACTTGGTTCGTTACATCTGTAGACAGCGATTGCCCATGTGTGGATACTTCCATTACACAGAAAGAGGTAATGTGCTGTAGACCTCGAACGGCTTTCAAAGAGGGAGAAAGAGGTTTGTTCCAGGCACAAACCTATCTTGTTTCCAGGGGCCAGGCCAAAGGAATGGAAAGCGGCATAAGGAATAGATGAGTGGTGATCAATACAGGAGAACCAGGCCCCACACATACTTAAACCCAGTGAGATGTTTATATGTGTGCCTGCCACTGGTATATAACCCATCACACAAGGGACAGCACCCTCACTTACTAACCTATTAAATTGGACCTTAACAAGCAGATCCACTCATTCAGGAGTACTGTATGTAGGCTATTCTGTGTGTCCTCTCTGAACTAGCACTTATCCTATGCTCCCTCTCACTCACGTGCACACACACACACAAATACAAAACACCTCTTCCATTTGCAAGGGTGAGTCCTGAGAACCATGAAATCCAGATATACTATTGCATGCTTTTTTCTCAAGGGATTAAAAACATTTACATTATAAACCAAGGGGACTTAACCAGAAAGAAAACAGAATTATAGAGAATTACAGACTCTTAGAACCAAAAGTGAATTTTAGATATTATTCCAAACAGTAATGCACAGACTTTTTATTTAAAGAAAAACCTCTCCCCTAAGATTCAATAAGAGGTGCTTAAAAAGAAATGCCCATGATGGAGTCAAACTGTATACTACATACCATATCCTACCATTGGCAATTTTCAGTGATGTCAGCTTATTAAACATTCTGAGAATTCCTGTTACCAAAAATAATCCATTTTATTTAATGTTACCCTAATTTATTAATTCAAGGAATGCTTTTTTTTTAACTGAAATGTTTTCAACATCTTATAGAACAATTACACTACAGTGGAGGAAATCCCTTTATACTACAGTTTGATCATTTTCCATAAATTTCTGTATATTTGCAATTTTCAAAGTGTAGCATGCATTCAAATCACCTGGGGATCTGACCCATGGCGATTTTTCAGTACCCAGATAAGGCTCAGGAACCTGAATAGATACCAAGCAACCCTAATACAGAGGGCCTCATACCACACTTTGAGAAATTCCAGTCATACATGTGCTTTCTGCCTGAGTTTACCAGGGATTAAACTACACATTGTTAACAAAAAAGGCTTGACAGTCATTAGGTTGGATGTCTGTGCTTTGATTCTGAAAGTTGCAAAAGCTTTCTGAATGTGAAAGTGAGTGTTTGTTTCTCTAAATTCATCACAGTTGATGGTCCAGTCACCTCTACACTTGGCTGTAATGCTTTGTCATATTCACTCTTTTTCAACTCCTTGCCCACTCATTTGCTTCACTATTCGGTTCTATTCATTTATTCACTCAACACTTTTTTTTTTTACAAAGCATCCTGTGTGTTGGGGTGCTGGATGAAACACTAGGGGTATCAGTGAACAAGAGAGACAAAAACCCTCACCCTTGTTGGCAGACCTGGACATCCTAGCAAGAGGAAGACCGATAATAAAACAACCTAACAGATAGTAAATGACATAGTCAATAAGAGTTAACAGCTGAGTAGGGTTATGAAAGAAACAGAGCAGACTAAGGGAAGATCAAGAGTATGTGTGGGCAGGGGGCCGGGGAAAGGGCTGCAAGTTTTTAAAAGGGCAGTGGGAACGACTTTATGAAAAGTGACATTTGGGGAAAATCTTGAAATAAAAGAGGTGGCCTTGTACATACGTAGAATGAGAGTCCAAGCCTGTAGAACAGCCAGTGCAAAGCGAGCTGTCCCCTGTAAGAGAAGGTGTAAAAGGAGGGGTTCTGGAAGAGGCAGCAAAGAAGAGGGAATGGGTAACACAGCCAGAGAGGCAGCCAAGGCCAGACCGTCCAGGTCAGGGCTTTGACTTTCCCTCGGAGGAAATGGGAAGCCATGGCATAATGCATTTTGAGCACAGAAATGAGATTATCTGACTTATGTTTTTAAAGATTCTGAATTTGACAAAATGCATTCACCACTGATTAGGTTCCTACTTGACATGCCAGGCACTTGAGCTGGGGCCCAGCATGTAAAAATGAACAGACAGTCCTCAGAACACTCAGAGTCACTGGGCTTCTGGTACAGCTTGCTGTAGGTCATTTTGAATGTACTTAAAAGCCATTCTCCTTGCCCCTTGCTTAACCAAGTCCCTGCCCAGCTGTTACATCGTGACCCCAGCACCTGCATGCTCCCCTGCTGTGGGGCTGGAATGGGGAGACCTTGGTCAGAACAGTCAGGAGCTTCTGGTGTCCAGTTCAGCCCTGAACACACTGTGTGGGCTCTGGCAAGACATGAATCCCTTTTTTCCTGGCTTTTCCATCTGTTTATACGATTTTCTGCAGAAGTATATTTGTGAGGCCTGATGGGATAACCGGCTCTGAGAGCTTTCGGGTGTAATGGAAAACTGACAATTTTAATTTTCCCTCAAATTATCATACTCTAAAATAAATAGAGAGTCGAGTAGATTCTCCAGCTATTCATCCTGGCAGCTATGCCTCAGCTGAAGACAGTCTACAAGTTGGCAGACCAGAGCGAACAGAAATTTATCTTGGTTCCTGGAGAAAAAAACCTGCTAGTTTCAACAACTGAAATTCTGAGAGAGGGTTTTCTGGAGAGGAGCCATTTGCAGCAACAATATATTTGAGAATATTAACTTATTCGTCTCTTGCTGACTTTCCTGTTGAGGAAGGATGCAAAAGGTGGTTGCATTGAACTTCAGCCTCAAATGCGATTCTAGACGATCAGACCTGGCTTGCTCACCTCACTTGTCCATCATCAAAAGATACGTCAGAGACAAAACCTCCATTCTGAGCAAATGGAGAACAAACTGACAGATTTCAAGGACACTGGTGCAACAAACCACAAAAATGATGATCATGGCTATGTTTGCCTTCAGGATGCATATGCAGCCTTCATGAACAGCAACGCCTTTTTATCAAATGCTTATGATGCAGTGGCACCCAAATCAGGGAAATTCAGGGATTTGGCAGGCGGGAAAAGAGAAATGCAATACAATGCCACTTCAGACTGCAGTCTGCTGGAGCTAGGCTACTCCAGGCATTTTCCTTTTGTCCTCATTTAATGGTTCCTCTAAATACAATGTCTCAGTATCAGCCAAGGCAGCAAAATTTACAACATACTAATTAATAGCAAGATGCTTAGGTCAGCAATCCTGTCTCTGAGTATGTAATTATGTGTTTGGAGCTTTGTTTTTTTTCTCTTGCCTTCCTCTGTCAGATTTTACTAGTGGAGTCAGGGAGTATTAAGAACACATAAAATTTTAGGTGGCTGGAGCATGATTAATTTTACTTAAACAATGAGGGATGAGCTATGCCACTTACCTTCCACCACATGACTAGACAGTTCTATCCGCTGTCAGCTCAAAACAAATCATACCGGGATTGAGGATTACAACTCACAACGAGTAACTATAGTCGTAAACCTGCTTCTCGCCCTTCCTGACTGACTGATTTTTGTGACAGTAAAAGTAGTCCTTTTTCTCTAACCAGAGAGTCTTGAACTTCAGATTATAAGCAAAACACGTTGCTGCACCTGCTCTGCCAATCCCCAGCCCTGGGTCACTTCTACCACTAACTCTCCACTCCCGCTTCCAGACAGCTGGGCAGGGAAAGAAAAATCCCATAATTCTATTTACTGGCACAGCAACAAATCTATGATCCCCAGCAGTGGCTGGGCCCCCAGTGCTACTGGCAGTCCTGGTATTTGTCCCGAGTCAGCTCCGTTTCAGATTTCCCTACAGCTGTTCTAACCTTTCAACACGCTCAGAGATCCCCTCATTCTAAGTAGATGCCCTTGTCCATGCATCAAAAACAAAGCAGAAGCCCTCTCTTTCCCCTCTGCCTGCAGCCTGCCTGACATCCACAGGGGTGCCCATCTTTTCCCTCCCTTCCTCCTAAATCAGAGAAGAGTCATCTTTCCTCATCCTCCAAGTTAGCACTTCTATAAGACATTGGACACATCTCAGCCATCTTGTGGGGACCTCATAACATCAGTCATTTCCCCTCACATGTTGGTGTCTTTGATCCATCGCTCCGTGTTCTCTGGCTTCTACCCTTCGGTCTACAAATTTGCTCAACTTCTTTCCTTATCACCATGCATAAGCTTGCATGCATGCAAACACACCTACAATTCTTTAATCATTTCAGCCTCTTACTCGTGCTGCAAATTGCCTTGTACGGCAATTAGTTGTTTACATGACAGTTTTCAACTGGTCCAGCAGTTTTTAATTGTTACTGTGTCAGATCCCTTCAAGAATCTGATTAAAGCAATGGGTCTCTTCCCTGATGACATGCATAAAACTAAATACACACGCACACACACACACAAACTTCTACATAAAATTCCATCTTGTTCAGGGACCTCTTAGAGGAGATAGTTCTATGCTCATCAACACTCCCAGTTCCACTCCTCTTCTGGGGACGCTGGAGAATTACACTTCTTTGTGATTTGAGGTTAGTGTCTTTGACCAATGAAATGAGAGTGGAAGTGATGTGTGTGGAAGCCTTAAGAGCCTATACTCGATGTGCAATGCTTTCTCTTTTGACTCTGCCACTGTAAGTGCTGCGCTCCAGATAGTGACTGCTCTGTCAGCTTGGGTCTTGGAGGGAGAAGGAGGCAGACCAGCGCTCTGGCCAACCTGCAGCGGGCAGACTGAGTGAGTGAGAAATCCATCTGGTTAATTAGAGTGGCTGACAGAGGGGATGGTTAGTTACTTGGCATAACCTAGACTCTCCTGCTTGATCTCAGGGAATTCTCCATTAGATACAAGATCATCTAAGTCAGATCCTTTCTAGGGGACTTTTAGCTACCCTCCTTCCTGCATAGTTCTAGGCTTTCAGTTCTCTCTCCCTAGAAGGCTCTTTTCCTAGTCCTTCCTATGACTTCTCATCCTTCAGACCACAGTATACATGTTACCTTCTGAGGGAGATTCTTCTTGGCCCTTCTTCTCCCCTCTGCCTCCTGTTACTGTCTCCACGTTACCCATTTCTGTCTTTCACAGAGTGTGTCACAGCCCATAATAATTTATTTCCTGTCTCTCAAGTTCTGAATTCACAGTATTTGTATTCTTGCTATCAACAGCAGTTCATAAATAACTGATATCATACTTCAACCCCATGTGAACTTAAGAAAAAGAAGTACCTTCTAAAAAATGAGCTGCTTTCATTTCTTTAATATGATAAAAATAGAACCATGAGTGGTCTATAAAAGGCGCTCTTATGTTTTTCTAAACTATGTTAATAGAAGAAGAGAGCTCTAACTAAAAATGTCGGTCAGACATCCAAACGCTTGGATGTGCACCCAGAACAAACCACTGACCCTTGGTATTCACCCAGTCATGAGAGAGAGGTCAGCCTGACATTTTGGGGTTTTTTTCAGATAGTTATGGGTCAACAGCACTAACAACCTTTGATCCCAACCCAGTTAAATAGTAGATTTTGTTATTCAGTGACATACTTTTTGTTTTGTTTTTCTTTTGCTGTGTATATGCAACAAATGGTCTTACTTCAGACGAACATTAAGAATTAGTCCTGAAATGCCAGAAAATGTTAAGCAGCTAACCCTTTGTTATGCATCTAGGAATATAAGTATAATAACTTGTCACAAAGTAAATAATTCATACTTGTTCAATGAATGAATGTATACAATTAGTAGTATAAAATAACCAAATATTTCACTTTTACTGTATATAACTCATACTGCAAAAGACAACTATTCTAATTTTAAAAACCAAAGTTTCAGCCTTACTGTTTCATCTCCACACAAAACATGTTTATTGTTCAAATATTTTAGGAATATATAGCTTAAAATGTGAAATTTCCTGTTTTCACTGGCTTTATAAGTTGTATTAAACACTCCTGACACTTGACAAGAGATTCAGAAGCCGTGATGCCAGCATATAATACAGCAGACTCTGAAAACATTCTCTAAAATTTAGACCTCTTCAGATACTCAATTTCATAAGTACAAAAGTTTTGGGAACATCTGAATTAATTGTTAGACCAGCATACATTTTAGTCTTGATGAGAACAACCAAGAAAAATGTTGGTTTGGAAACAAAAATAATCTTGGTTTAGTTTTTTCATAAACTGTTTCAGGTTTGTTTGGGGAGGGAGGGGTTCTTTAGATTTCCTATGTGGCAGTTTGAGTTTCAAAATACTATCTCTTAAAATGCGAAGTATACCCTGCTACCCTAACTCTTATGTAGCATGTATAATAGTTATCTGACAGCTACATTTTTCTACTAATATTTTACCAAGATCCACATGTGCAATTTAAAAATAATATGGATTTTTCAAGATGTGACCGCATATTTCTTTTTCCTTTTTAAATTGTTTCCTCTCAATTAACACATTTTAAAATGAGATTATCATCTGCCATTCTGTTTTAAGAGCATGTGGGTAATCTGATGAGACTTAATGTCTTTAAAATGGGGCATGCATCACCCATGTAGGTGCACACATTTGTACACATATAAAGAGATATATTTTTAGTGTTTCATATAAGACAGGCCATTTCTTCATTCCTCATCATTACAACACAACCTTCAGAAAAAGCATAAATACTTCTTTTCTATTCTACTAAGGCATTTCAACCAAACACCTAAGTTGCACAGAAATAGTTGCTATAGAAAAGCAAAGGAGATAAATAATACTCAATTATGCTATCAAAAACTGCAACTGAAGTAAGGCAGTATCAAGGTTTATGTTTAAGAATGCTGACTGTATTTATTCTTGACTTTATGTATACTCCAAATTGAATGTGCTGAGTCCCAAATTGGAAGGTTCTTTACTGCTAAAAATAGTACATCTTAATGAAAATATTTTAGCTGGCATTCCAGATTAGGAAATCAGTACAAGCCAAGAAAGTTTCCTTTGTACAAAATAGTAAAATTTAATGAATAATGGATTCAAGTGATGCCAATTACTTGCCTTCATTTCACACAAAATTTCTTTATGAAATGAAAGAAAGTGAGATTTACCTACACAAGACTTGCAGACACCTTGGCTCTCAAGAATAAATGCTTCTTCAGGTTTCTACATGTCTTTCATTTATTTTGCTAAGGAGCTTATTTTGAATAGTGCTCTATGACAGCATTTAGGAGTTTCTATTAAGTTTATTAAAGAAAAAAATTATATTAACTATCTCCTAAAAAACATTTGGCTCCATTTTTGGCTTGTTTAGAGATTACACTTTAAATACAAAATTACTAACAAGGCATCTGGTAAATGTGAAGGTGGCTATTAAACTTTTGTAGCCTTTGATCTTGCTAATTAAGTTTTATAAAGACTTTAGAGAGAGAACAGTTTGTCAGTCAACTTACTTAGATATTATAGCTTTAGGAAAAAGTTATTTTAGCATATTGGTACACCCTATGTTCTAAAACTGAAAAAAAAAACACTATTTTTAAAAATATGACACTGATATACCCATATTATACAATTTAACTCCAGTTGACTATATAATCAACTTAAGAGAAATAAGAGGGAGGGAAAGGGAGAAACCCTCTCTTGGGAATTATAAGAATTAGTAACCTCCCTACACATTCCTCTCTGAAAATACATATTGATCCTTATGATTTCTAGAGACCTTCTACTTTATCATGCTTTAAAAATTATATCTGAATCAGCATCTTAATGAGATGCCCTTTTCTGGTTCATTTTGGAAGAGTGAAGGAGTGTGGGCTGTGGTACCGGGTAGGCAAAAACAAAGCCAAGCTCCAACAGGTACTGTGGACTTTGGTCATGATCTAACATCTTCAGTCTGCATTTTCATCCATAAAATCATAAGACACTTATCCTAAAATGGTATGAATTTTACATCAATTCTCCTTTCAAATTATCTTCATGAAGTTCACCAATACGCTTAGCTTTAAAAGTTAATATTTAGCTCTTATCATATTTAATACCTTTGTAGTATTTGACTCTTAACCATTTCATCACTCTTCCCAGAAACCAAATGAGAAAACAGTTTGATCTATCCCTTTCTGCCATTTTCTCCCTTCCTTATTGTTCATTATCACTCTTGTCTGATAGACTATTCTCTCTATATTGTTAATTAAATGACTTCTGTGCTCTTCTCCCGCTGAACTATCTTCCCAACAAATTCTATCCACCATTACTCTTTCCCCTGTGCCTCATTTTCAGACCTCTGTCCCAAGCTCTTTGTCCCCAGATTGCTTCTGCCTGTCAGACAACTTCACTGGATTGTCCTAGGAGTACCATCCAAACTTCCATCCACTTCAAGCCAAGATAAGAAGCTAGACCTCTCTTTCCCCTTTATTCTGCTCTCACAGTCCCCTGGTCTAAAAAGCATTGATTCTACCATTAAACTATGCTACTACTACTACTAAGTCACTTCAGTCGTGTCCGACTCTGTGCGACCCCAGAGATGGGAGCCCACTAGGCTCCGCCGTCCCTGGGATTCTCCAGGCAAGAACACTGGAGTGGGTTACCATTTCCTTCTCCAATGCATGAAAGTGAAAAGTGAAAGTGAAGTCGCTCAGTCGTGTCTGACTCCTAGCGACCCCATGGACTGCAGCGCACCAGGCTCCTCCGTCCATGGGATTTTCCAGGTAAGAGTACTGGAGTGGGGTGCCATTGCCTTCTCCGATTAAACTATACTACTGCTTCTTATTCTTTCTGTCACCACTATAGTAATCAAGGCCACAAGTTTAGATTAATAGAATGGCCTCTGCATTATTCACAGTAGTCTAAACATTGCAACAAAGAATATTTGTAATAAAGAATATTTGTAACAAGTATTATAACAAAAGTCTCAGTGGTTTAGCACAGTACAGAACTTTTTCTTTCTTTCTCATGTTACAATCCAGTGCAAATGGCTGGACAGGATCTGGTCCATTCAGGTGACTAGGTTTCTTCCATCTAGCAGCCACACCACCTCCTAGAGGAATTCCCCACCAGACCACCCCCACCCCGCCCCGACCCCCCTGTAATTGGCAAATAACTGAGAGAAGAGAAGGTAGAATTCAGTTATGGGATTAGCCTAAATACAGTGGTGGAGCACAGATGTAAAAAATACAGTTAAAACTCCCATTTCAAAATGGGTAGGTAATACTAGGAGATGCATAGTGTTCATTAGCACATGACAATTCTGAAACCCTACTTGGCAGGCCTTATGAAGTCTCCTACCATGGAGAGAGAGTGAGTTACTTGATTAAACTTTAATTCTGCTCTCTGAAAATAATTTCTTCATTGGTCCTTAGCTTTTCAATTCAGTTCAGTTCAATCACTCAGTCGTGTCCGACTCTTTGCGACCCCATGAATTGCAGCATGCCAGGCCTCCCTGTCCATCACCAACTCCCGGAGTTCACCCAAACTCACATCCATCAAATTGGTGATGCCATCCAGCCATCTCATCCTCTGTCGTCCCCTTCTCCTCCTGCCCCCAATCCCTCCCAGCATCAGAGTCTTTTCCAATGAGTCAACTCTTTGCATGAGGTGGCCAAAATAATGGAGTTTCAGCTTTAGCATCAGTCCTTCCAAGGAACACCCAGGACTGATCTCCTTTAGAATGGACTGGTTGGATCTCTTTGCAGTCCAAGGGACTCTCAAGAGTCTTCTCCAACACCACAGTTCAAAAGCATCAATTCTTTGGCACTCAGCTTTCTTCACAGTCCAACTCTCACATCCATACATGACCACTGGAAAAACCATAGCCTTGACTAGACGGACCTTTGTTGGCAAAGTAATGTCTCTGCTTTTGAACATGCTATCTAGGTTGGTCATAACTTTCCTTCCAAGGAGTAAGCGTCTTTTAATTTCATGGCTGCAATCACCATCTGCAGTGATTTTGGAGCCCCCCAAAATAAAGTTTGACACTGTTTCCAGTGTTTCCCCATCTATTTCCCATGAAGTGATGGGATCAGATGCCATGATCTTCGTCTTCTGAATGTTGAGCTTTAAGCCAACTTTTTCACTCTCCTCTTTCACTTTCATCAAGAGGCTTTTTAGTTCCTCTTTACTTTCTGCCATAAGGGTGGTGTCATCTGCATATCTGAAGTTATTGATATTTCTCCCAGCAATCTTGATTGCAGCTTGTGCTTCTTCCAGCCCAGCGTTTCTCATGATGTACTCTGCATATAAGTTAAATAAGCAGGGTGACAATATATATATATATATATATATATATATATATATATATATATATATATATACAGCCTTGATGTACTCCTTTTCCTTAGCTTTTAGGAGTTCTTATTGTCTATTTCTTCCCTTTGGACACAACTGAAAAGAATGTTCTCAAAGTTTGAAAGCCAAAAGGTGATTTTACAGCTCCAAGAGTTTTTAGTCTGATATTCAACACTTCTTGACAATACAAGTTCTTCAAAATCTTGATAGGTTTCTGTTGTATTTGCTTCCATCTATATACTCAGGTTTAATTCTCTTCTCTCGCCCTCTGTCCTTAACTGCAGCTATTTTGACTATTTCTTCCTGCAAGGACACACCCTTATTCTAACCTCTTCCATGGAAGTAAATCATGTTGTCCAACTAAGTAGTTCTACTGGCCTTTTGTGGCTCCATTTGGGATCTGGAAGCAATTGACTTATCAACCATTTTTCACTGCAAGTCTTTGGACTCCGTCATTTTCTGTTCAGCTTGATAACTGGCCAGTTCTTTCTGGGTTCATGCCTTTTATGAAACACCTTACCAAAGGCAGCCAATAATAGCTATCATACACTAACACAGAGTGTTTCTTTAAAGCACATCTCCTAAAGCAGAGGTTTCAAAGTGTGCTCTGCCCAACCCTAAGAATGCCAGAGACCCCTTTTAGTGGATCCACTGTCAAAAATATTTTAATAATACTAAGAGGTTATTTTCTTTTTTCACTGTGTTGACATTCCCACAGATACTACCAAAGCAACCACATGTAAAGCTGTTGATATTTAACACAAATCAAAACAATGTCATCAAACTGTATCATTGTATTATATCATTGATTGAACATTGTATCTTATCTTTTCCTATGTACTCAGTTGACTTTTTAAAAAGCCAGTTTCACTTAAAAATGCACTTGAAACAGTAAAAATTATTCACTTTATTAAATCTCAATCCTGGAGAACAAGTCCTAAATATTCTGTGAGACCAGAAGGAAAACACACACACACACACACACACACACACACACGACTTCTGCTGCATACCTGAATTCAATGGTTGTCTTGAGGAAAAGCAGTGTGCGATTGTTTGAGTTGCAAACTGAACTATCTCTTTTTTTGTGGAACACTATTTTCACTTGAGAGAACAAGTGGTAAACAAACTATGGTTATTCAGACTCGGGTATTTGACAGTCATTTTCTTGAAAATAAATGAAGTGAGCCTGTCACTTCACTTGGAGGCAAACAAGCTGACAATATTTCTTGACAATGATAAAACTTCAGTTTTCAAGCGAAAATTAGAATTTTGGAAAACTCGTACCATCACCATGAGCTTGACAACTTCCGAGTTCTTAAAGACTTTTCTGATATTAGCAAATATGATTTTTAAAATACGATATAATGAAGTATACCAGTGATGTAACTCAAGGAAACAATGTTTTCTAAGTAACCAATGTAAGATATTTTTAAAACATATGTAGGTAAATGACTCCTTTAAAGTGCAATCAAACCAAGCAATTTTAATGTTATAAGCATGTGAAAAGTTCATTGATATGATTTCAAGATTCCACCTTGCAATCAACTTTTAACAAATTATCACCTATTGAATTACTAGGTGGTATCCAAGAATATCTACAACTATCTGAAAAGGTTATTAAAATATTCCTTTAAAAGAAGGAGGTTGGTCTTCTAACAAGAAATAGATATATATCTCTGTGAGGTCAGGTTTTCTTTATATACTTCAGTTAAAATGACGTATTACAATAGAGTGAAGAAACAAATGAGAATCTAGCTGTCTTCTGTTAAGCTAGACAGTACAGAGTTTTGTGAAAAAGAAAATGCCATTCTTTTTGATAAATTTTTTGGAAGCACAGTTATCATAAAAATATTGCTTATATTAACATAATGGGTTTATGACTGTTTTTGATTCATTAGTGTTTTTTAACTTCAGTTTTAAGATGGTAATTCTTGCTATATATAACCCACAAGCAAAAGTTTTGGGGATCCTCAAAAGTTTTTTAAAGGGTGAAGAAGTGTTGAGAAGAAAACGTTTGAGAATCTTGGTCCTAGAGAAGGGATCATACAGCCCACAGGTCAAATCCAGCTACTTGCCTGTTATGTAAATAAAGTTTTATTGGCACACAGCCACACCCATGTACTTCCATGTTGTCATGGCTGCTTTTACGCTATAATTGCAGAGTTGAATATTTATGAGAGAGATGATATTGCTCCCCAAATCCCAAAACATTTACTAGTTTGCGTTCATGGAAAAAGTGTGCTGACCCCTGTTCCAGAGGTTTGGTTCTCAAGCCTGGGTGCACATTAGAATCACCCGGAAAACAGTTAAAATAATACCAGTATCCTTTTCCTTCCCCCAACATATACACATTGAGCAATTAAATCAGAACCTCTGGGAGCAGGTCCAAGCATGGATATTTTTATTAAATCCTCCAACTGACTCTACTATATAGGCAAGGGTAAGAATCACTATCCTAAAGTTTTATGATTTTTAGGCATAAATCTTGCCTTTCAAGTTATTCCAAACATCAGATTATCCCAGATGTTTCCCCTTCAGAACATGAGTTACTATATTTCAAGCCCCTATTACTAGGGCCCTCGCTGACCAAGCACGGAGTCAGTGCCACGTTTGAAGCCGTCACAGGTTTGAAGCCGTCACAGAAGCACCCCATTGTTACAAATTTGAAATGGTGCACATTTCAGTATTAGTCAGGATAGGCTACCTTAGCAACCACTTCTCACTTTCAGAGGCTAATATAACAGAGGTTTTCTTTATCATGCAAATCATGGTGCAAGGTGTCTGACGGGGAGGCTCTCTGCTCTACAAAGGAACCCAACTGCTTCTAGCTAGACATTCTACCACCCCTCGGGGCCTCAGAGAGCAGACTGGATCCCTCTTCATCCAGCCAACAGACAAGAGAAAAGAAACAGCATGGAGGATTGAGTAGGAGGTGTTTTATGATCAGGCCTGGAGGAGGTCGACATAACTCCATTGGTCAGAACTTAATCATTTTTAAGTGCAAAAGAAGGTGCTAAATGTAGCCTACCTTTCTGCCAAAGAGGAAAAGTGAAATAGCTTAGTGAACTATCTTTATCCCTGTCACAACCTTCCTCCTAACTGGTATCCTGTATCAAGCCCTGTACCATGAAGGGCCTTAATGCCCCTTGTCATAGGCAGAATAACAGCTTCCCAGGTACGTCCACATCCTCGTCTCCAGAACCTGTGAATGTGTCACGTTACACGGCAACAGGGACTTCTGCAAATGTGATTAAGGCTAAGGATCTTGACATGGGAGTCTCTTGGATTATCCAAAGCGGGTTCAATATAATCACATGGACCCTTAAAAATGGAGAACCTTTCTGAATGGAAGTCAGACAGATAGGAAGGTGGAGGAAGGGTCCAAGAAAGGCAATGTGTTTGAAGGAAGGGGGCCATGAGCCAAGAATGCAGGCAGCTTCTAGAAGCTGAAAGAGCAAGGAAATGGATTCTCCTCCAGAAAGGAACACAGCCCTGCCAAACCCTTGATACTAGCCAAGTGAGACAGGTGTCAGACCTCTGACCCAAAGAACTGTAAAATAATACATTTGTGTAGTTTTAAGCCACTAAGTTTGCAGTAATATTTTACAGTAGTAATAGAAAATAAATGCACACTTCACTTCTACGTTCTTACTGCTATCGGTGACAGCCCCAACATTTAAATCTTAATTGTTGCTCCTTTTCTTTAAAATCTTTACTGGCTCCTCATTCATTCACTTAATACACACGAAACAATTACAATGTGTCAGGCACCCTCCCCGTCACCAAGACTGCTGCCCTGAATAAGACAGACGCACTTCCTGCTTTGATGCTTAGCAGTACAGGGACTATGACATGACTCTCCCATGTCATTCAATGTCTGCACAGTCTAATGCTAAACAGCCTACATACCATCTCTTGACATTTCTCTCTGCCAGAAAGAGAAAAAAAAAAGGCTTTGGAAAAAAAAACGTTAGTTGCCCAGTCGTGTCCAACTCTTTACGACCCCATGGGCCACAGCTCGCCAGGCTCCTCTGTCCAGGGGATTTTCCAGGCAAGAACACTGGAGTCGGTTGCCATTTCCTTCTCCAGGGGATCTTCCCAACCTAGGGATCAAACCCAGGTCTTTCACGTTGTAGGGAGACTCTTTACAGTCTGAGCCACCAGGGAAGCTCATCTCTTGACATTTCTCTCTGCCATAAAAAAAAAAAAAGCGGGGGGGGGGGGGGGGCCTTAGGAGTGCTGATAAAATGTCATCAGATTTCTAAGATGCCTGTTTTAAGAACATCACTGGCCACAGTAGAAAACTGTTCTGCCCTCCCTATTCTTTGTTCATCTGGAAAACTCCCACTTCTCCCCTAAAAGTGATCTCAAATATTATTCCAGAAAATAAGGTCACTCCCAGGCTCCCTCCTCTTTTTACTGTGGAGTATATATATCCAAACTAGTAGTTGTTACAATGAATTGCAACTGTCCCTTCTCTGCCCCAATTATGGCTTTCAACAAATTCAAAGCGAAGTTCCTAGTAAACTTGCTTTTAAATAAATGCTGAGAATTCTCTTTCATGCATTCATTCATTCATTCTCTCAAAATAAATTCATCAAAACACACTTCACCAGAATTTGAATTAAGTTTTCTGCAGGAAAATTGACAGCACAATAAAAATCCCAAAATAAGAAAAACAGACCAGCCTCTAAACTGTTTGCCATATCTTTTCCAGCATAGACCTCTTATTCTTTCCAAAGAGCATCCTTGTTGGAGTAACAAAATGGACAGCAACTCTGAGAAGCCCGCATAATGACATACTTGAATATGGCTACCACAAAACTAGGATTCTGCATGTACCTCTGTTAGTAAATTTCTGCAATTTGCTAAACATGCGTGAAGGTATACAGTACCCATAAACTTCAACATATACCTACAACACATAACACACAGTGTATTAAATTATATGAATAATTTTATTTGGATGGATTTATTTCACCTGCCTACAAGAACTAGAGAAAAAAGATCAGTCTTTTTATAAGCATTTCAAATGTTTATAAAATACGTGTTAAATATACATTGTGAAACTATTTTTTTGTAATTTATTGTTACATTTTTCTTGAAAAAGAGAGCCACTAGTCTGTTTCACGCACTGACACATTTTCCTGGTATAGTCAAGCACTCCATGCAAGATTCATATTCTAATTAACTAAGTAGACAAGAATTTTTCTTATCAATTACTAATTTCCCTGCATCTGGATATTTTATGTTCACAACAGTGAACATTAACATATTTTACTTGGTAATATATCTGTAATATATAAATGGTGATCTGCTAAATAATTTACTAGTTATAGAGAATATTTTGATAAATTATTACTGTCACTATTATGGAACCATCATGCAAAGGCACATGTTAATACATTTTCAAGCAATTCTTGAACAACTATTTTGTACCTACTATGCACAGGGTGCAGAGATCAGTCAGAAACATGTGTAGAATAATTATCAGTTGTTGGCTAGAGTAAAATTTATTCCAACCATAGGAACATAATTTTCAAGAGACAAATCGTAGCTGTCAGCACATGAAGTTTTCCTGAACATTTCCACTTTTATTAAGAACTCTCACCTAGCATCCAGCAGACATTGGATTCCTACTAGCATGGTGGTTTAGCTTTCCTGCTCACAGAATATTAATGGTCATAAACTCTTTCTTATTCCCACCTCCCAATACATTAGCAATTTTCCAATGGGCATTGATTCTGTGCGATGGAGTCTAATGTGATAACCACAGTGGTAGAGTAGCCAGGGAATTATCCCCCTAGGAGGATAGGAGTTTTTTCTACCTCTAAGTCAATGATCATTAAAACCAACCAACACGTTAAGTTTAACAAATCACAAAGGCTATGGGGAGCTACAAATTGCAATAGTGAAGTTACAATTATCCAGCAATTAGGTTTACATTTACATTCACCCTTTCAATAATCAAGTCTACAAACGCACCCACTTCTTCCTGCTGAACTTGATCTGGAAGGTTTCTACAGCTTTCATTTTTATGCAGGTTTCTCAAACCAAGAAAACAATTGCATCTGAATGAAGTAATAATGACAAACCTTATGAAGCAGAAAGAACAATAATTTATTCACCTAACGTAAGCCTAATTTAAAAAACATGGTCGGGGGCGGGAGGGGTGGGGCGCAGATTGCCAAGCTCTATTTCCAAATGGAATGTGCTCTGAGCCAACATAAATATTTGGCTACTAGAAGAGTGTGTAGTTCAGTAAATAACAAACATGAATACCTAATGTTTTAGGAATGCTTTCAGCTACAGGTAACAAACAGTCTAACTAGGGCTTTTTTTTAATTGGGGAATTTTTTTTTTTCCCCATAGTGAGAAATCCAGAATTACCAATGCTGGACTAATTCAGTAGATCAATGGTGGAAAAGACCCTGAGATTTCCTTGTAATTATTCATAATTACAAAAAGGTTGTTGCAGCTTCAACAATCATATCCCTCTTCTCCCATGAAAAAGGAAGATGGAACAGTGAGAAGGGGCGGTGCCAGCATCTAAAGTAAACACTGCATGAGGAAGCTCCCAGAACATGTTTGTTTTTCATTGGCCAGAATTTTGTCCCAGAGTCATTGCTGGCCTACAGGTGAGGAAAAGAGAGAAAGGGGACAGAGAGAACAAGAACAGTGTCTTCTGACACCCAGAAATCAACCTAACATTCGCAGCTGAGCCTTAACATTGTGAAGAGCCATTGCACCACTCACACTAGGCCTTGGTATTCTCCTGTTGACCGCACACCAGCTTCGAAATCAGCAGCTATCAAGATGAAGTGAGAAAAACAAGACGAGTCCATAATCTTCTAAGCACAGAAACAAGGTCATTGTACAAACCACAAAAATTCCAAACATCTCTGCACCCTAATCTGAAGCCCCATCACTCCTTTCCCAACCATAGCTTTAGCTCACTTTATTTTGTCCATCTTATAAGATTTTTAAAATATCTAATTATTGGCTTACCCTCAATTCCCAAAGGCATGTAATCCATAATAAAGCCATTTTTTAAAACCCTCCCCCAAAGTTCCCTAATGTGTGTCCCCCTCCCATGAGAATCCTTTCAAATACCTTTTACTGAAATGCCTGACATTTCCCATGGTTTGTGGGCTTCTTCCTTTCATATGTTAATAAATCCAATTTGTTCAATCACAGGTATGTTTCTGGTGGTCTTTGGATGGAAGGTCAACCAAAAAAGTATTTGCCACAACTTTGTTCCATTCTAGTCTAATTAAAATGGTGCACCCTAACAGGTCAGACTTCAAAATCCTTAACTGGAAAAAGAGTCAGGATATAGTGAACAGAGCGTATGAAGAAGAACCAAGGGACTAAAGCTCTAATCTGCTCTTTCCAGTTTATCAGTTACGTGGCCTCAGGCAAGACACTGAAGGACAGGAAAGGAACTGACCTTACAATCGTCTAAGTGAATCAGCTAACTTTAACTGTGTTTGAGATGGCAAAACTATAAGCTCCAAGAGTCTGAGGGTATTTTCCTTCTCTTTACATTTGAAAAGTTGCAGGATCAGGGTTTGAATCCAAGCACCTAACTCTAAAAAGTAAAAGTGTTAGTCACTCAATCATGTCCAACTCTTTTCGACCCCTATGGACTGTATCCCACCAGGCTCCTCTGTCCATGGAATTCTCCAAGCAAGCGTACTGGAGTGGGTAGCCATTCCCTTCTCCAGGGGATCTTCCCGACCCAGGGATTGAACCTGGGTCTCCTGCATTGCAGTCAGATTCTTCACCATCTGAGCCATCAGGGAAGCCCCTAACTCTAAGTCTAACCCCCAACTCTAACCCTGAAGCCTAACTGTTTTCCATTATACCCAGTTTGAATTTCTTCCTCTGTGAACTAACTAGGTCGTGAACTTCAGAACTTTAAAGGCCCTTTCTGCTCACCATTTCAGGGCTCTGAATGATGAATCACATTATTTATATTTATGCTTTTTAAACCTACCTGGTCTGTAGATGAAAGGTACAGGAACAATGTGAGGTGATGTATGTTTATGGAGTTGGAATTAGACCAAGACATTTCTTTACTAGCTTAAATCATGAATTTGAGCTACCATTCAAACTTCCAGGTAAAATTAATTTTCAGTTCCTTGTAATTTAAAATACAATTTGCATTTCTTTAATAATTAGTGATGCTGAGCATCTTTTCATACACTGGCCCTCTGTCTTCTTTGGAGAGATGTCTATTAAGGTCTTCTGCCCATTTTGTAATTGAATATTTTTGTTGTTAAATTGTATGAGCTGTTTGTATATTTTGGAGATTAAGTTCTTGTCTGTTGCATAATTTGCAAATATTTTCTCCCAGTCCCTAGGTTTTGTTTGTTTGTTTCATTTGCTGTGCAAAAGCTTAGAAGTTTGATTAGGTCCCATTTGTTTTCTTTTGCTACTACCTTGGGAGACCGACCCAAGAAAACATTGGTATGATTTATGTCAGAGAATGTTTTGCCTATACTCTCTTCTAGGAATTTCATGGTGTCATATCTTATGTTTAAGTCTTTAGTCATGTTGAGCTTATTTTTGTGCATGGTGTGAGGGTGCATTCTAATTTCATTGATTCACCTGTAGCCGTCCAACTTTCCAAGAACCACTTGCTGAACAGACTATCTTTTATCCATTTTATATTCTTGCCTCCTTTGTTGAAGATTGTCTATAGATGTGTGGGTTTATTTCTGGTCTCTCTACTTCACTTCATTAATTCATGTGCCTGTTTTTGTACTGATACCACATTGTTTTGATTACTCTGCTGCTGCTGCTGCTGCTGAGTCGCTTCAGTCGTGTCCAACTCTGTGAGACCCCATAGACAGCAGCCACCAGGCTCCCCCATCCCTGGGATTCTCCAGACAAGAACACTGGAGTGGGTTGCCATTGCCTTCTCCATTTGATTACTCTAGCTTTGTAGTATTGTCTGAAGTCTGGAAGAGTTATGCCTTGTGCTTTGTTTTTTTCCCTTCAGAATTGCTGTGGCAATTCTGGATCTTCTATGGCCCCACATAAAATTTTGGTGTGTTCATTCACCTAGAGCCAGACATCCTGGAATGCAGTCAAGTGGGCCTTAGGAAGCATTACTACAAACAAAAACTAGTGAAGGTGATGGAATTCCAGCTGAGCTATTTCAAATCCTAAAAAATGATGCTATTAAAGTGCTGCAGTCAATATGCCAGCAAATCTAGAAAACTCAGCCGTGGCCACAGGACTGGAAAAGGTCAGTTTTAACTTCAACCCCAAAGAAGGGCAATGCCAAAGAATGTTCCAACTACTCCACAATTGTGCTCATTTCATATGCTAGCAATGTAATGCTCAAAATCCTTCAAGCTATCCTCCAACAGTATGTGAATCAAGAACTTCCAGATGTATGAGCTGGATTTAGAAAAGGCACAGGAACCAGAGATCAAATGCCAACATTCACTGGATCATAGAAGAAGCAAGAGAATTCCAGAAAAACATCTACTTCTGCTTCATTGACTATGTAAAAGTTTTTCACTGTGTGGATCACAACAAACTGTAGAAAATTCTTCTAGAGATGGGAATTCCAGACTACCTCATCTATCTCCTGACAAACCTGTATGCAGGTCGAGAAGCAACAGTTAGAAATGGACAATGAAAAACAGACTGGTTCAAAATTGGGAAAGGAGTATGTCAAGGCTGTATATTGTCACCCTGTTTCTTTAACTTATATGCAGAGTACATCATGAGAAATGCCATACTGGATGAAGCACAAGCTGGGATCAAGATTGCTAGGAGAAATATCAATAACTTCAAATATGCATATGATACTAATCTAAAATCAGAAAGAAGAGACGAACTAAAGAACTCCTGATGAAAGTGAAAGAGGAGAGTGATAAAGCTGGCTTAAAACTCAACATTCAAAAAACAAAGATCATGGAATCTGGTCCCATCACTTCATGGCAAACAGATGGGGAAAAAGTGGAAACAGTGACAGACTTTATTTTCTTGAACTCCAAAATCATTGCAGACAGTGACTGCAACCACTAAATTAAAAGACACTTGCTCCTTGGAAGAAAAGCCGGGACAAACCTACAAAGGTATTAAAAAGCAGAGCCATCACTTTGCCAACAAAAGTCTGTATAGTTAAAGCTATGGCTTTTCCAATAGTCATGTATGGATGAGGGAGTTGAATCATAAAGAAGGCTGAGTGCCAAAGAATTGATGCTTTTGAATTGTGGTGTTAGAGAAGACTCTTGAGAATCCTTTGGACAGCAAAGGAGATCAAACCAGTCAATCCTAAAAGAAATCAACCCTGACTATTCATTGGAAGGACTGATGCTGAAACTCTAATACTTTGGCCCACCTTATGCAAAGACCCAACTCATTCCCTGATGCTGGGAAAGATTGAGGGCAGGAAGAGAAGTGGGCAACAAGATGCCCACTTCTTAAGTGGGCATAAGATGGTTGGATGGTAACACCAACTCAATGGACATGAGTTTGAGCAAACTCTGTGAGATAGTGAAGGACAGGGAAGCCTGGAGTGCTGCAGTCCACGCAGTCACAAAGAGTCAGACACAACTTAGTGACTGAACACCAACATAAATTTTTGCATTATTTGTTCTAGTTCTGTGAAAAACATCATAGGTAATTTGATAGGGATCACATTCAATCTGTAGATTGCTCTGGGGAGTATGGCTATTTTAATAATAGTAATACTTCCAGTTCAAGAGTATGGGATATTTTTGTGTGTCTTTGAATCCTCTTTATTTTATTAATGTTTTATATTTCTCAGTATATGTCTTTCACTTTCTTGGTCAGGTTATTCCTTGGTATTTTTTGGTGCAATTTTAAAAGATTTTTTTTTTTTTTAACATTCCCTTTCAGTTATTTCATTGTTAGTGTAAAGAAATGCAACCAATTTCTGAATGTTAATCTTGTATCCTGTTACTTTGCTGAATCCATTCACTAGATAATTTTCTGTCGAGTCTTTATGGCTTTATATATATAGTACCATGTTATCTGCATATAGTAACATTTTACCTTTTTCCCTTCCAATTCGGATACCTTTTATTTCTTTCTCTTGTCTTCCGTGGCTAGGATTTCCTGTATTATGTTGAATAGAAGTGATGAGGAAGGGTATCCACTTGATGCCATTCAGAATGGTCATCATTAAGAAATCTACAAATAAGTGCTAGAGAGGATGTGGAGCAAATGGAACCCTCCTACACTGCTGATGGGAATGCAAGTTGGTGCAGCTACTATGGAGATCAGTATGGAGGTTCCTTATAAAACTAATTATGTTGCCACCATATGATACAGCCATCCCACTCCTGGGCATACACCCAGACAAAACTATAATCAAAAAGATGCCTGCATCCCTATGTCCACAGCACCACTATTCACAATAGCAAAGCCATGGAAGCAAGCTAACTGTCCACTGACAGATGAATGGACAAAGAAGATGTGATACAAATACAAAATGGAATACTACTCAGCCATAAAGTAGGACAAAATAATGCCATTGGCAGCAATATGGATGCAACTTGAGATTATCATACTAAGTGAAGTAAATCCAAAGAAGACATATACCATATGATATTACTTGTATGTGAAGACTCTAATACATCACAAATGAATCTATCTTCAAAACAGAAACAGACTCACAGACATAGAGAACAGATATACGGTTGCCAAGGTAGGGAGATGGAGGAGGAAGGATAGACCAGGGGCTTGGGGTTGGTAGATGCCAACTATTATTGCATTTAATGAGGTTAAACAACAAGGTCCTACTGGGTAGCATAGCAAACTATATCCAATCTCCTGGGATAAACAATAATGAAAAAGGATATAAAAAAAGAATGTTTGTGTAAAACTAAGTCACTTTGTTATACAGCACAAAGTTGTAAATCAACCATACTTGAATAGAAGATAAATCAATTAAGTTAAATATGACTACTTAAGGAATTGAGTGAGATCCTATACAAAAGGGGCTGAGAAAAGTAAAGACTTGACAATAAATATAGGAAAGCAAGTCAGCATATTTCTTTTTTATATTCAGCATTCAGCATGAACAATTTAACATTCATTTGCACATTCAGGTAGAAACCTTTACAAGCTAGCAATAGACAAATATAAAAAAATATAATCATAGGTAAATAAGGACAAATGTAAAAATATACGCATTTTAGTCATCAATTTAGACAAATTTTTTAAGAGAAGTAATCAGCAGTGTTGAAGACTTAGGAAAATATGCACTGAAGGACCAGAGGAAGGAATGTTATTTTGTAACTTTCTTCTGAAGGGTAATATGCAATATATATCAAACATTTCTAATATTTTTGCCTATTGCCTTTGAACCATAATTTCCTTCTATACAAAATCACAGATGTGTGCAAAGAGCCACAGAAATGTAGAAATACTATTTATAACTGATGAAATTTTTTAAAAAGTTAAAAGGTTAATGATAGAAGATTGGTTAAATAAATTGCAGCTTACTCATATAAATGAAATCTATGGTTGTTAAAAAGGAAATGAAACATTAAGTACTATGGGCAAATGTTTAAAATACATCCCTATGTTGAAAACGTAAATTTTTCAATGTATGACTGTGTTTTTGCTTTAAACTTGTATGTAAAGGTGTTGCTATGGATTGAGTGTGTGTGGACCACAAAAATCCATTTGTTGAAATCTAAGCCCCAATGTGATGGTATTTGAGAGGTAATTAAATCATGAGGGTAGAGTATTCACATGGGATTAAGGCCCTTATAAGAGCCCAGAGAGCTAGTTCCCTCTCTTTCCATGTAAAGATACAGCAACAAGTCACCAGACTGCAACCTGGATGAGAAAGTGAAAGTCGCTCAGTTGTGTCCGACTCTTTGTGACCCCATGGACTGTGTCCATGGAATTATCCAGGCCAGAATACTGGAGTGGGTAGCCGTTCCATTCTCCAGGGGATCTTCCCATCCCTGGGATCGAACCCAGGTCTTCCACATTGCAGGCAGATTCTTTACCAGCTGAGCCACGAAGGAAGCCAAAGAATACTGGAGTGGGTAGCCTATCCTTCAGAGAAGGCAATGGCACCCCACTCCAGTACTCTTGCCTGGAAAATCCCATGGATGGAGGAGCCTGGTAGGCTGTAGTCCATGGGGTCGCTAAGAGTCGGACACGACTGAGCGACTTCCCTTTCACTTTTCACTTTCATGCATTGGAGAAGGAAATGGCAACCCATTCCAGTGTTTTTGCCTGGAGAATCCCAGGGACGGCGGAGCCTGGTGGGCTGCCGTCTCTGGGGTCGCACAGAGTCGGACATGACTGAGCGACTTAGCAGCAGCCTATCCTTTCTCCAGCAGATCTTCCTGACCCAGGGATTGAACTGGGGTCTCCTGCATTGCAGGAGAATTATTTACCAACTGAGCTATCAGGGAAGCAACCTGGAAGAGGGTCTTCACCATATCTGGACCACGATGGCACTCTGATCTCAAATTTCTAGCCTCTAGAACTATGAGATAATAAACTTCTATTGTTTATAAGTGACCTGGTCAATAGTGATTTGTCAGAACAGCCCAAACTAAGACAGATATAAACACATTTTTTTAAGACTCAGATATCCAGCAACTATGTCTAACTGATGGAATTGTAGTTGGTTTTATTTTCTTCTATTTATCTATATTTTCAAGATTTTCTACCAGGACTAAACTTTTATAATAATTTTAAATTAAGTGAGGTTTTGAAACAAATATTAACATATCTAAATCAATAAAAAATACCTCATGAGTACTTCAAATGCTAAATGCAACTGTCCTTTTTAAAAAAGTCTTATGGACTCTGTGGGAGAGGGAGAGGGTGGGAAGATTTGGGAGAATGGCATTGAAACATGTAAAATATCATGTAAGAAACGAGTTGCCAGTCCAGGTTCGATGCACGATACTGGATGCTTGGGGCTAGTGCACTGGGACGACCCAGAGGGATGGTATGGGGAGGGAGGAGGGAGGAGGGTTCAGGATGGGGAACACATGTATACCTGTGGCGGATTCATTTTGATATTTGGCAAAACTAATACAATTATGTAAAGTTTAAAAATAAAATAAAATTAGAAAAAAAATAAATAAATAATGAGTAGCCAGAGGGAAAAAAAAAAAAAAAAAGACAGACCCTAGATAAAAGATAAGTCCTCTCCATGTCATGAGATAGCTCACAGATCCCAAGCCATCTGTGAGACCCACAAACACCTTTTCCTCAAGAGATTTGTTTTCCAAATAATTGTTTTAATCCTTTGCTTTCAAATTTGTAAATCTAGCTTAAAGTAATGCTGTATGTATAATGAAATTTTTAAGAAGCAAAATTATGTAACTGTTAATTATCTTGTAAAACTTTTCATTGTAGTATTATCTATATGGACTTCTGAGAATTAAAAAAGCAATTTCTTTACTTAGAATATTTGCTTTAACATGCTGCATTTCTATTTAACTTTTTAAAGTTAATGCAATGTTGCAAACCAACAATTTTGCAATAATATTTAGAGAGAGATGCTATCACAGGAGGAGTTTGTTTCAGTTCTTCTTTTTTCTTTCAGTGATTTTTTTTTAATACAGGAAGGACTTATAAATATCATTTTAAAAAATGTGTGCCTTACTAACCACTACATTAAGGTATAAATTTAAATCCTGCTGAAATAAGAAGTTGAAGAATTAATTTTCCCATTACAATAGCTACCTCATATTGGCTGCCTATTGTTATTTAGGTTCTTTAACAAACACTATCTTATTTCATCCTTACAACCACCCAGCAAAGCAAAGGAGGTATTATTAACCCCATTTTACAGATTAAAAAATTGAACAATTTAATCATTCAAACTCATGATTTTGAAAAGCCTTTAATGACTTGGGAGATACAAAATAAAGTTTTTCATGTGACCAGTGAGTGTGAATAGATAACTGGTATTATCTTCCTCAGCTAAGATACAAACAAGGTGACTCTGTATTAAAATTTCTAAGTTTAACTCCAAGTTGCCCAGTCTATATGTGCAATTATTCCCATGGTACTTATTCTGCCCAAAGAATCAAACTTGCTTGTTATAGTCTTGCCCAAAGACCCAAAACAAAATATTTCTTCTTAAGCTAGAGGTCCACCTAATGACTGCTGTCTCAGTGTTGTTTGTTCCAGAACCTTCTTCTGTACTGCTGTTCTGTGATCAATGCTGGACACTTGGTAGCCATGCCTGATGCCTCCTGAGTGGACCATGCCCTGGGTGTCCCTGCTCAACACCATGGCGAACAGTGAGCCAGGGTCAACCACAGAGTGGGTGTGCACCAAGACATCTACTTTTTTAAAAAACATTTTATATTGGAGTACAGCCAATTAACAACATTGTGATAGTTTCACGTAAACAGCAGAGGAACTCAACCATATATACACATGTATCCACTCTCCCCCAAACTCCCCTCCCATCCAGGCTGCCACATAACATTGAGCAGAGTTCCCTGTGCTACACAGTAGGATCCAGACATACTACTCTAATCTTTGCCAGAAGTTCCAGCTCAGAGTTTGACCCAGGAAAAGAAGTTCTAAACAATGCAGGACTATACCCTGTGTCAAATCCAGCTCCATGGCCAAGATGCAACTCTTTGGGTTCACACACACACCCACTTTCATTTCCAAGTGGTAGGGTTTCAAAAGACTGAGTCAAGCTCCTTGTAGACCCAGAATCAACCTTCCCTCAATGCATTTTCCTACCTGCTAGTTTAACCTAGCCACACCTTCTCGATCCATTCTTGTTACACATCACCATTTCTTTACACTTCATTGATATTTGAACTTGGTTAGCACCACCTTGGTCTATCCTACAGGTTTTAATAAATTTTAAACCAAAAAGGAAAATATCTTGAGGCTCTAGTTTCCTCCTATTAAGTCCCTCTGTTCCTATATACTTCTATGCAAAAAGGCTGCCAAATGTTCTTGTGGCAGAACCTATGCTCTCTCTGCGTTCCAAGAGACATGCCAGGGAGGGCCATCTGACTGCTACTGTCTTGGGTGCCTGTACCTAGGGCACTTGTATAAAAATGTCCTATTCTACATACGTGTGTGTGTATTCATGTATATGTATATATGTGGATATATATGAATATGGAAAGATTGAGGGCAGGAGGAGAAGGGGACAACAGAGGATGAGATGGTTGGATGGCATCACCGACTCAATGGACATGAGTATGAGTAAACTCTGGGAGTTGGTGATAGACAGGGAGGCCTGGCGTGCTGCGGTCCATAGAGTCGCAAAGAGTCGGACACGACTGAGCAAATGAAGTGAACTGAACTGATTCAAAACTGTGCGGAGAAAACTATTATTTAACTTTAGTCCATTTAAGTAGCGTTCAGAGCCATAACAGCTGTACACAGCACAACTCCAAGAGGAGCCAGTTACATGGATTCCACTAAGAAAAGCACCCCCTGTTAACTGCCCACCCAGTGACTCTGATGGTTCTTATCTCTCAGTAGGATGAATGATACTTGGTAATTTTTATTTGCTTAGATAGAAGGGCTGCTACATGAATGATCCCATGTTTTGCCTTTTCTGTTCAAATATAAGAATGTTTTCATCCTGCTGACTCCTGGGAGCAAATACCAGAGAGTCATCTATGGAGGATGAGTCACCTGAGGAAAAATGTACTTTGAAGGCTCTAAGGAAAGATCATTTGATGGCTAGATGGATTTCTCAGGGTTAGAAAGATGGACATGGCTGTAGGCCATCCTGGACATGGCAACTCAATCTTATCCCAGGACTTTTGGGGACTAAAGTCCTTTCAAAGAAGATTGGCATGGGGGAGTCAAGTCACTGGCTGCTGAGAACTGCAAACCCTGGACTCCAAGAAGAGGCAACCTGGATTGAAATTAAACTGAAATACCTCATAGGTCCAAACTGGGGGCAAGAGCAAGACTCTCCTGCAGTGGCAAAAAAGAATGGTTGTCCTAAGAGAGGTAATCACTTTTCAGAGCCACAAGGGTACAGCCAGAAATAATGGCAGCAAGAGTAACCACAGATGGATTCAACACTGGCTCTGCCTTCTTGGTCTGAAAATCTAATGGGCCACTAGGAGAGAGAACCCCCGAAAGAGAGAGAAGCAGATCAGCATGGGGACACTTCGTCCTCTCTTCATTTAATCTGAAGAAGTGAAAGGTATATAACTATGCACGGCCATCACTTCTTCATGCCTCTCATTTTATATGTTATCTGCAATGGGCATGTGTTGATTTTTTAAGATTATAGCTTAAAACTATTAATATGAAAAATGACAATACTTAGATATTAACTTACATTTGTCAGTTAGTAATGAAAAGACTTACTGTTGGTTTAAAGAGAAGAAATAGTTAATCCACTCAGGCCACAAAGATGTCATACAGAAAATTTTAATTCAGAGTGCTACAAGAGCTGAGATGTTACTAGAATCTACAGAGGAAAGACAAACAAAAACACCTCAAAATAAAGATTGCTTGAGGATACATTGACCCTTTGAATACATCCCCACAACATCTGTAGAAAAGGTTTAAGCAGGGAGGGCTTCCCTGGTGGCTCAGACAGTAAAGAATCTGCCTGAAATGCAGGAGACCTGGGTCCAATCCCTGGGTCGGGAAGAACCCCTGGAGAAGGGAATGGCTACTCACTCCGGTATTCTTGCCTAGAGAATCCCGTGGACAGAGAAGCCTTGTGGGCCACAGCCCACGGGATCGCAAAGAGTTAAACACGACTGAGCGACTAACACACACAAGCAGGGAGAATACAATTAGTTTCTATTTATTAAATGACTGGTCCTGTTTACAATATTTCTGAAGATTTCTTCCTGAGAACATTTATAACAATCACCACCACCACCTCCATCTTTCCTTGGGTCACTTTGGAAATATATCTCATTTATATTTATCTCAAAAAGAGATTCTCTGTTTTTAATTAAAAAAAGAAATATTCTTCAACTTTATGTTACATACTTTTATCTAAGTTGGTCATGTCAGAACCCAGGAGAAATCCATATGGGTTTTTAATTTCTCTCTACTTTTGTTCCTAGTACAAAAGCTATGTTTCACTCAAATATTTTATTGCCAAAGACACTGATTACTCTTACATGAAATAATCAATGGGAAATTTAAACACATACAGAGTTTACACGTAGACTGTTTCAAATAGTACATTCAATTTTATTTTGACTTCCTTAAAGCCATCTAGTGATTAACCTTAGCCTCTTTTATGCAGAAGACATTCTAGTGACCAAGTGCATAAATTACTCCAGAGAATGAAAACATAATGTTATTATGGTTAAACAAAAATCTTATATCTGGAATGAAACATGATTAAAATTTACCACTATTTCTTTAGTTGTGTTTGGCTAAAACTTTATGTTTATAAATTAACACACTGGGAGGAAACAGGAGTGGAATAGCCTAACCTTTATTCTTACACTGCATGTTTGTTAAGGCCTAGAGTAGTACACTGTTAGTCAGTAGCTGAATCTACTGGCTAAATAATATATAAAGAAATACAAAACAAAACACTTCTAGACAGATAGACTGGAATCAGAATTACCTGAAGGACTCTCTTTTATTTTTATTTTATTTTTCAGATTTAAGCTCTTCTACCTATTTACCATCCACTTCCGTCATCGTGGTAGAAAACAATAGAACTGCAATTTAAAGTCAAAAATTAATGTATTACAACAGATCTGAAAGCCAAGCTTTGAAACTAGTCAGACAACTTTCTGTGTTGGAAACCCACAACTAAGAAAAATTAAACTTCCTATAATTTTATAAATTACAGCAGAAATACCTGTAATTACCCACGTAAATGATGACAAAAAAATTTGCCCTTCAGGGGTTGGATTACATTTGAAGGAAGCTGCCTTATTTTCTATGCTCAAGAAAAAAGGCGTGTTGACACACAAGCGAATAATAGCTAATGCATTTTGGATAGCACTGAGAAAAAGGATTTTAAAAAAACCTGATAAACAGGACGTGGCTGTTTTTTATAAGGAGAGGCAACAAATCCAACAAAACAAGAAGCCACCTGTGAGAGTCAAAACTACCCCCCACACACAATACATACACACATGCACTCACCACCCCTCTCAACTAGCTGCTCAAACGAAACATTAGCAGGCAGATAGTAATCTAGAATGAACTAGATCTGGTGTTTGTTTTTCCTCTTGTACCTGGTTGCTGCTGTAAATCAAGCCAGACTCCTCTGAGATAGCAGAGTTCTGTGGGCTTTGAAAGCCACAGAAGTCCTGCCTTTAGATACCTGGCGGAACCTCCAAATGTTAAACACACACACACACACACACACACACACACACGAATTCAGTCCAGCTAAATTAGGCATAGATGATGATGGAGATGTTATGCATTAGTCCTGTAACCAATCATCTAATATAAACAAGCTCAGGACCAATGCAGGGGGCCAGGTTCAATCCCTGATCAGGGAATTAGACCGCATATGCTGTGGCTAAGACCTGGCACAGTCAAATAAGTAAATATTTCTTAAAAAATAAAACAAGCAGCTTTATTTATATATCAGTTCAGTTGCTCACTCATTTCTGACCCTTTGCAACCCCACAGACTGCAGCATGCCAGGCTTCCCTGCCCATCACCAACTCCAGAATTTACTCAAACTCATGTCCATAGAGTCGGTGATGCAATCCAACCATCTCATCCTCTGTCGTCCCCTTCTCCTCCTGCCTTCAATCTTTCACAGCATCAGGGTCTTTTTCAGTGAGTCAGTTCTTTGTATCAGGTGGCCAAAGTACTGGAGTTTCAGCTTCAGCATCAGTCCTCCCAATGAATATTCAGGACTGATTTCCCTTAGGATGGACTGGTTGGATCTCCTTGCATTCCAAGGGACCCTCAAGAGTCTTCTCCAACACCACAGTTCAAAAGCATCAATTCTTTGGCACTCAGCTTTTCTTATAGTCAAACTCTCACATCCATACATGACTACCAGAAAAACCATAGCCTTGACTAGATGGACCTTTGTTGGCAAAGTAATGTCTCAGCTTTTTAATATGCTGTCTAGGTTGGTCACAGCTTTTCTTCCTAGGAACAAGCATCTTTTAATTTCATGGCTGCAGTCACCATCTGCAGTGATTTTGAAGCCCAAGAAAACAAAGTCTCTCAGTGTTTCCGAATCTATTTGCCGTGAAGTGATGGGACCAGATGCCATGATCTTAGTTTTCTGAATGTTGAATTTTAAGCCAACTTTTTCACTCTCCTCTTTCACTTTCATCAAGAGGCTCTTTAGTTCTTCTTCGCTTTTTCCCGATAGTGCTATCTGCATATCTGAAGTTATTGATATTTCTTCTGGCAATCTGGATTCCAGCTTGTGCTTCATCCAGCCCAGCGTTTCTCATGATGTACTCTGCATATCAGTTAAATAAGCAGGGTGACAATATACAGCCTTGACGTACTCCTTTTCCTATTTGGAACCAGTCTGTTGTTCCATATCCTGTTCTAACTATTGCTTCTTGACCTGCATACAGATTTCTCAAGAGGCAGCTCAGGTGGTCTTGTATTCCCCATCTCTTTCAGAATTTTCCACAGTTTGTTGTGATCCACACAGTCAAAAGCTTTGGTGTAGTCAATAAAGCAGATGTAGATGTTTTTCTGGAACTCTCTTGCTTTTTATGTGATCCTATGGATGTTGACAATTTGATCTATGGTTTCTCTGCATTTTTTAAATCCAGCTTGAATATCTGGAAGTTCATGATTCACGTACTGTTGAAGCCTTGCTTGGAGAATTTTGAGCATTACATTGCTAGTGTGTGAGATGAGTGCAAACTGTGCACAAGTTTGAGCATTCTTTGGCATTGCCTTTCTTTGTGATTAGAATGAAAACTGACCTTTTCCAGTCCTGTGGCCAGTGCTGAGTTTTCCAAATTTGCTGGCATATTGAGTGTAGCACTTTTACAGCATCATCTTCTAGGATTTGAAATAGCTCAACTGGAATTCCATCACCTCCACTAGCTTTGTTCATAGTGATGCTTCCTAAGGCCCACCTCACTTTGCATTCCAGGATGTCTGGTTCTAGGTAAGTGGTCACACCATCATGGTTATCTGGGTCATGAAGATCTTTTTCATATAGTTCTTCTGTGTATTCTTGCCACCTCTTAATATCTTCTGCTTCTGTTAGGTCCATATCATTTCTCTTCTTTATTGTGCCCATCTTTGCATGAAATGTTCCCTTGATATCTTTAATTTTCTTGAAGAGATCTCTAGTCTTTCTCATTCTATTGTTTTCTTCTATTTCTTTGCATTGATCACTGAGGAAGGTTTTCTTATCTCTCCTTGCTATTCTTTGGAACTCTGCATTCAAATGGGTATATCTTTCCTTTCTCCTTTGCCTTAGTGTCTTTTTTTTTTTTCTCAGCTATTTGTGAGGCCTCCTCAGACAACCATTTTGTCTTTTTGCATTTCTTTTTCTTGGGGATGGTTTTGATCACTGCCTCCTGTACAATGTCACAAACTTCCATCCATAGTTCTTCAGGAACTCTATCAGATCTAATCCCTTGAATCTATTTGTCATTTCCACTGTGTAATCATAAGGGATTTGGTTTAGGTCATACCTGAATGGTCTAGTGGTTTTCCCCACTTTCTTTAAAGTCTGAATTTGGCAATAAGGAGTTCATGATCTGAGCCACAGTCAACTCCTAGTCTTGTTTTTGCTGCCTGTATAGAGCTTCTCCATCTATCTATATATATATATATTTATATTTATATATAGTATTGCCTTTAAGATATATTTGAAAGCAGATAGGCTTAAAGTATAAGGTAGAAAATGTCATGTCAAGCAACTTAGAGAATTCCATAACTGATGTTATTTTCACCCTGAATGTACAGTTCACACTCATAGTTCCAGATTGGAATTCATCAGTGTCCTCCTAGCACATTATGAAATCCTTCCACCAGTAATTGAAAGCAATTTATTTCTCCTTCTTTGCTTTTTACCATACATGGACTCCAGAGAGCAGTTTCCCTGTAACACATGATTCATAAGAAGGCTTTCCTACCAACCCTTCCCATAAAGTAAGCATTAATTCTTCTGTAAGCTTTTGGCATTTACCTACTTGAATACAAAGGTGATTTGGAAATTCCCACCCTGTTTGCTATATAGTTCTAATGGGCCAACACCCTTCACAAGCAATCCAGTGCTCTTCAGAACAGAAGCAGCTTATTCCACCACACTGGAAATATCATGGTGTCTTTTTAGTGGAAAGTCTCATCGAATGGAGCTATTGTCTGGGTAAATGCATGTGTGTGTGTGTGCTCAGTCAGTCATTTCCGACTCTTTGAGACCCCATGAACTGTAGCCCTCCAGACTCCTCTGTCCATGAGATTTCCTAGGCAAGAATACTGGAGTGGATTGACATTTCCTATTCCAGGGGAGTAGGGGAATATCCCGATTCAGGGATCGAACTCACGTCTCCTGCATTGACAAGCAAGTTTTACCACTCAGTGACTTTACCATTGAGCCACCTAGGAAACCCCAGATCCATTAAAGCCAGAAATAGGATAAAGCAAAATTCACTCAGTCATGGCTAACTGTTTTGACCCCATGGACTAATGCAGTCCATGGAATTTTCCAGGCCAGAATACTGGAGTTCCCTTCTCCAAGGGTTCTTCCCAACCCAGGGATTGAACCCAGGTCTCCCGCATTGCAGGCAGATTCTTTACCAGCTGAGCCACAAGGGAAGCCCAAGAATACTGGAATGGGTAGCCTATCCCTTCTCCAGTGGATTATCCCGACCCAGAAATTAAACTGGGGTATCCTGCATTGCAGGCAGATTCTTTGCCAACTGAGCTATCAGGGAAGCCCACAGGATAAAGAACGTGTGTAAATATTCTTTCATAGACTAATATTAATGCCCTAGATTACATTCTGAGATTCAACTGAATACTTTATGAAACTACATATGCCAGAAAAACAATGCTGTACCCAAAAGAATGCTGTATTAAAAAGTACACTGAGTCAAAAGAGGGAAGACCTGACCAGTATTTCTAACTCTGCAGCTATGAGCCACTCAATGTTCAGTTTTCTTTTTTGTCAATTATTTTCTAGGCATTATAGGCATTGAAATATTTCCTTCAGGAGAAATTCAAGCTATCTAGGAAGCCAGGAAGGACAGAGGGAAGGAGGAACCCTCTTCCTCTTGTGTCCTGCTCCACAATGCCAAAGGAACACTCACAGATCTTATATCCTCTGACAACCCAACTATAGCCATCATTACAGTTGACCCTTAAACAATGAGGGTTTGAATTATCCAGGTCCACTTATATGCAGATATTTTAAAAAAAATACTCCATTGCTACAGAGTCCATGATTGGTTGAATCTGCAGATACAGAATCATGCATATAGAGGGCCAGCTCTAAGTTATATGCAGATTAACCTTCAAAGTTCACCTGTATTTACAGAACATATCTGTGTTGAAAATGTTAAATAATCCACTGAAAACTGAAGCAAATCTGCACACTACAGATACAAAAGATAAAAAGTAATAACATTATTATAAAGAAAAATCCCAATGTAAGAAATAAAGTTATGCTTGCAACTTCAAGATACAGAAGTTGAGATAACCTTCAGAATTCATCTAGATCCATCATCTTTATAGGTAGACTCTTGCATAATTGCTCTGAAAATGTACATTCTAGACCCAGGCTGCATCAGCTAGCCCCTATTACTAAAGTCCCTAATTTCCAGTGGATTTAGCAGAATAGCAGTCCATGAAATGGTAGCATAGCCTATATGACAATGATGATACAATAAGCCTTAAAAAAATGCTTTTAGATGGTCTTTTAGATCAGCTAAAAATTATTAGATTTTTTTAATTACAATGTCACCAGTACTTATATCTCTGTTTATCTGTGATTGCCTCAAGCCTTGGTTCTTGCTGATTAAATCTGTCTTAGCAACAGTTATATAATTTTGCTCCTAGATGTGAGATGGCCACAGGGACTCTACTTCCTGGTTAACGTGTCTTAATGAACCACCACATTTTCATATTTTCCCACAGGAAAGGAACATTGTATGACAGAAGCAAGTTAATGCATCATGATATTCCCCTCTTTCCTGAAGAAGTCTTAATCTTCCTTTTATATATCCTCTCATTTGAAATAAGAAAACCACTAAGGATTTTAGCTTTTAAAAAATCATCCCAATACTAATCCCATTTCTCACAAAGATCTAGAACTTACTAAAAACTCTTTAAAATCAACAACGGAAAAGGAAACAAAACTCCAAAAGGTCAAAGATTTAGCTAATTTACATAATCACTAAAAATTACGACCAAGTAATACCAAAAAAGATAGATGCCACTCACCACCACATCTTAAGTGCCATATCATACATTCATACACCAAGGACACACATATTCACCAGGTGGGAAAATAGCTGGTTAAATTCTCAGAGATTTCCTTTGTAACAGTTTCCTTAAAAGGAGCCTGGTGGGCTGCAGTCTATGGGGTCGAGAAGAGTCGGACGTGACTGAGCGACTTCACTTTCACTTTTCACATTCATGCATTGGAGAAGGAAATGGCAACCCACTCCAGCGTTCTTGCCTGGAGAATCCCATGGACGGCGGAGCCTGGTGGGCTGCTGTCTATGGGGTCGCACAGAGTCAGATACGACTGAAGCAACTTAGCAGTAGCAGAAGAAGCAGTATTTGCCATATTAGGTCAAAGATTATCGGTATTTTAATAGTAAGTTAAATTTATGTTGAGAGTTAATTAAATGAACACTTTTAGCAAAACACGGTGACACATAGGCAAGTTCTGTGTATACAGATGGCATTTCCAAAACATTCCATTGTTACTTTCATGTCACATTAAGACATGAGGCACTGAGTATGTATGTGTTGACTGAGTATTCGCAAATTCTCTTACAGGCAGTCAGTGCATTAGTTGGAGGGAAAACAGCCTGCCAGTCACTTGGAACTGCCAGGTTGTAGGAACACTTGCATCTCTCTCCCTCAAATCTTCAGGGAATTCTGAAGCTACATAGGCTGCTCCAGGGTAAAGCTTGTCTTGTGGTGGATGAATAATAGGTCCATATTTTCTTACATTTTCCTAAATAGGCTATTTTTTAGGCTATTTTGCCAAATAGGTTGCAAAAGTTTCCCTCTGTAAAACCTATTGGGCAAGAATTTTTTCTAAGACATAAAGTTAGAATACCAAGAAAATGTTCATGATCACAATGCAACCTAAAACCCTAGAAGTATTCCAGTAGTTTATACAATCAAACACCCAATCCATTAACCAGAGACTCTTATCAAATACTAATCTTTGTTGATAAAGCCTTAAACTCCTAAATCTGCCTGAAAGGACCCCTGGATTTTGCAACCAACTTGATTTTCTTCCACTTCTATGGAATAGTTTTAAGTTCTCTGCAAGCAGTCTGTCTGACCTGTTTCTGTGCTCAGAACTCTAGTATGGATGGGTTCATTTCCAGGGCGTGGATTATGATCATTTTAAGTCAATATTTAAAATGCTTCCACCCTCCTTTGCAACTAGGAGTGACCATATTTCCTGATAAAAAGGGATAGGCTTTGCTGAAAGTTCCTTTCCCCTCTTCTTTCTGCATGGATAGGATACCTGGTATTATGGTAGTGATATTAAAAACCATGGGGGCCTCAAGCAGAAGAGGGAAAACCCAGTAAATGAAGGAAGACAGAATTGAAAGCTGGACTGAGCCTATATTCTTGATAGCATTGTGAGCAATGTAAATATTGTCAATAACCACCTATCTGCTTGCTTCCTGCTATGTGAGAAAAAATGAAACCCTATTTATGTAAGCCTCCACTACTTGCAACTTTTGATACTTGCAGCCAAAGCAGCCTGTCTGGTCAGTTCTGCTTCATGTGGTGCAGTCCCACTGGATAATTAATCCTTGCCCAAACATCACACACTTTCTTACCATCATATCTTTTCTTCACTTAGCTTTGCATATGGCAAGCGTTCAATAAGTTTTATAAAATATATGATGTGATCTGGTTGATAAAATTTGAAGTTTAAATAAATGGTCAATGACTAGACCAATCAATCAAAAATTATTTGCTAACTATGAGACATAAGGTATGGTGCTACAGCTAACTTAAGTTTTGAGCTTTCTAATCAGAATCATTCTATACTTTCCCAATGACAATTTCTTGTGCTTTGTTTTACAAACAAACAAAAGCCCTCAATAAAAGTTTTATATACAGAGTGGTTTTCCAGAGGACAGGAACAAGCTCTCCTGTGTTTTATAGAAAGTCTAGATCACTGCTGGCACTCAATGAATATTAAATTATAATAATACTGCTATGGATATTATTCGGATTCTCTGACATGGTTGCAACTTTATGTTTTTGAAGTGCATGAGATCCTATAATAAAAATGTTTTATGGACGTGAATGCATGTTACATACAGTTTGTCAGTCAGCTTAGCCAGGTCATATTAGGAATGTATTGGGCTCAAATAATGTTTTTCAATGTCTACATTGGTGTGATTCAACTGCAGAGTGTCAGTTTCCTAACTTATCATAATAAATTACTTCTCAAAAACATTATCAAGCTGCAATGATTTTCAATTCTAGGGGAGAAAAATTATTCTTTCCTACAAGAAATTCAAAATGGGGCAAAAAAGATTTTTCGAATAAAAGAGAAAGCTTAGAACTTTCCTGGTGGTGTGGTGGATAAGAATCTGCCTGCTAATGCAGGGGACACAGGTTCCATCCCTGGTCCAGGAAGATTTCACTTACTTTGGAGCTGCCGAGCCTTTGTGCCACATCAACGGAGCCCGTCCTCTAGAGCGAGCCCACACACCCCAACTACTGATGTCTGCGTGCTCTAGGACCCCTGAGCCACAACCAATGAACCCTTGTGGACGACTGCTGAAGCTCCAACACTCTAGAGCCAGCAAGCTATAACTACTGAAGCTCATGCACCTAGAGCCTGTGCTCCACAACAAGAGAAGCCACCACAATGAGAAGCAGAACTTAGCAATTTCTGCTACTGCTACTGCTAAGTCGCTTCAGTCATGTCCGACTCTGTGCGACCCCATAGACGGCAGCCCACCAGGCTCCCCCGTCCCTGGGATTCTCCAGGCAAGAACACTGGAGTGGGTTGCCATTTCCTCCTCCAATGTATGAAAGTGAAAAGTGAAAGGGAAGTCACTCAGTTGTGTCCGACTCTTCATGACCCCATGGACTGCAGCCCACCAGGCTCCTCCACCCATGGGATTTTCCAGGCAAGAGTACTGGAGTGGGGTGCCATCGCCTTCTCCGAAAGCTTAAGTCCTACCTCTACTTAAAAGCATTCCTGGGAGATTTTATTTTAGTCATTTTTGAAACCATTACATTTATAAGGAGCATATAATTATTAAAGAAAAAGTTTAAACTCATTCATATAATTTTCACTTTAAACGGTATAGTCAAAAGTCCTGAGATGGTCACACAGCCTTTGTTGTATCTCAGAACTTCCTAAGAAGTCTTTTGGCTTTATGGAATTTTGCTCGAAGTTGCCTTAGCTTATCATCCTAAGGAATCAGTGGAGCACAGTGATTTCCCATTGTCTTTTTACTTGTTTGTACATCCATTCTATTTCTGTGAGTATACCAAACACTTTCTGTTTGCCTGCTTAACTCTTGTTTTCATCAGCAGCCCTTTAGCTGAGAACAAGAGAACACCCTTGGAAAACTCTTTTTAAAAAGTGTGGGGACGTAAAAACTGGAAATAGAACTGCCTTATGATCCAGCAATCCCACTGCTGGGCATACACACTGAGGAAACCAGAAGGGAAAGAGACACGTGTACCCCAATGTTCATCGCAGCACTGTTTATAATAGCCAGGACATGGAAGCAACCTAGATGTCCATCAGCAGATGAATGCAGAAGAAAGCTGTGGTACATATACACAATGGAGTATTACTCAGCCATTAAAAAGAATACATTTGAATCAGTTCTAATGAGGTGGATGAAACTGGAGCCTATTATACAGAGTGAAGTAAGCCAGAAGGAAAAACATAAATACAGTATACTAACGCATATATATGGAATTTAGAAAGATGGTAACGATAACCCTGTATACGAGACAGCAAAAGAGACACTGATGTATAGAACAGTCTTATGGACTCTGTGGGAGAGGGAGAGGGTGGGAAGATTTGGGAGAATGGCATTGAAACATGTGAAATGTCATGTATGAAACGAGATGCCAGTCCAGGTTCAGTGCACGATGCTGGATGCTTGGGGCTGGTGCGCTGGGACAGCCCAGGGGGATGGTATGGGGAGGGGGGAGGGGGGAGAGTTCAGGATGGGGAGCATGTGTATACCTGAAATTTAAAAATGTTAAAAATTATTTAAAAAAATAAATAAATAAATATGAAAATATAAAATAAATAAATAAATAAATAAAAAATAAAATAAAAAGTGTGGGGACGTTCTTTAGGATAAAATAGTCTTACCTTTAAAAGCACTTTTATTTTACTTTTGCAAGTTTACCCTCAGAGAAATGAAATCCCAGGTTTTGGTATACACAAAAACCTATATACTAAGGTTTCTAACAACTTTATATCTAATACCCAAAACTGGCAACAACACAGATGTCCTTCAACAGGAAAATGGTTGTGCAAGCTGCAATACATCTATACCGTGAAATACTACTCAAAAACAAAAAGCAATATTAATATACACAAAAATCCTAAATCAATCCCCAGAAAATTATGTTAAGTGAAAAAAACTAATCACTTTAGGTTTAGGTTACAAGCTGTATGATTCCATTCATACAACATTCTTGTAAGGATGAAATTATAGAAATGGAGAACAGATTAGTGGTTTAGGATGGGAAAAAGGCAGAGGGGAAGTGGGTGTGGCTATAAAAGAGCAACAGGAAGAATCCTTGCGGTGATAGAAACCTTCTGGTATTTGACTCCATTAACAACAATAGCTTGGAGAAGGCAATGGCATCCCACTCCAGTACTCTTGCCTGGAAAATCCCATGGATGGAGGAGCCTGGTGGGCTGCAGTCCATGGGGTCGCTAAGAGTTGGACACGGCTGAGCGACTTCCCTTTCACTTTTCACTTTCATGCGTTGGAGAAGGAAATGGCAACCCACTCCAGTGTTCTTGCCTGGAGAATCCCAGGGACAGGGGAGGCTTGGTGGGCTGCCGTCTATGGAGTCGCACAGAGTCGGACACGACTGAAGTGACTTAGCAGCGGCAGCAGCAGTCCCTACTTTCAGTCCACGTGGTTCATATGATCTAATTTATGGGTAGACATGAGACTCAGACCTGATCAGCCTACTCCATCTCTTGAATCCTAGTGACATGTTCCAGAATGGTCACATGATTCAAGTTGGTACAATGGTACTCAACTGAACTGTGCAGGAAGAAAAACTCCTTTTACAAAGGTTGCTTAGTTTTGTAAGATGAAATTCTTAAACAGGGCCCACCACATTGAGCCAATCAGGGACTGGACTCAGTGCAAAGGAACAAAGTTTGTGGTCCTAAACTCAGCCATGCCTGAAGGTAGTTCACTCTCTGGACTTTTCAGCTGTGACCCAATCGCTATTCATTTTTGCTTAACTTTTTTTTTTTTCCTTAAGTTTAATTTTAAAAGACCTTCACCTTTGGTGAAGACTAGAATCACATTCAGTATATAATACAAGTATTTATATAAGAATGTAATAAAATTTGAAATAGTTACACCATAACAAAAACATTTTACTATTCCACTAACTAGTGAGAATTTTTTTTTTTTTACTTCTACCTCTTAAGTTTAATGTCAGTTCTCCTCCTCTTCTGATCTTCATCTCCCACTGATTTTATTGCACAACCAAAACATTTCTTGGGTAGGCTGTATCTTTTTAATTTTTCCCATTTGTTCTGTTGGGGGTTATATTCTTATTAATTTGCAAGATATTTTTGTAAGTTAGGACTTCTCTTGTGGCTCAGCTGGTAAAGAATCTGCCTGCAATGCAGGAGAACTGGGTTTGATCCCTGGGTTGGGAAAGGCTACCCACTCCAGTATTCTGGCCTAGAGAATTCCATGGACTGTAGAGTCCATGGGGTTGCAAAGAGTCGAACACGACTGAGTGACTTTTGTTGCACGTCACTTTGTAGGTTAAGGACAGTAGACCTCTGGCCATCATGCATGTGAAAAATACTTTCTCCTCCTGGCCATTGTTCTTTCAATCTCATGGGCAATATTCATTCCATTTATAAAATTTAACTTTTTATAGTTAAATAGAGCTTCCCAGGTGGCACTAGTGGTAAATAACCCCTCTGCCAATGCAGGTAATGTAAGAGATTCAGGTTTGATCCCTGGATTGGGAAGATTCCCTGGAGAAGGGTACGGCAACCTACTCCAGTATTCTTGCCTGGAGGATCCCATGGACAGAGGAGGCTGGCAGGCTACAGTCCATGAGGTCACATAGAATCAGACATGACTGAAGTGACTGAGCACATAGTTAAATTTATCAATCTGCTTTTTTATCATTTCTGGCTTTCACATCATACTGAAGAAAACCATCCTTATCCACCCCAATATTCTCCTTAAAATTTGCCCATATTTTTTGTTTGTTACTTTTGTCTTTTTTTTTTTTTAAGCAAGTATCAAGAATGTAAAGAGCACTGTAAACTGACACTCTTCCCCAACTGGTTGCATACTGGACAAATATTTTATTCATGAATATATATTTTCCTTACTGATTTAAGAGTCTAACCTTCTCAAATGCTAAATCCCTATACATATTTGAGGCTGAGGATAAACACTCACATTGTTTTAATTTCACCTATTTTATGATATAATTTAACATCTGTTCAGGCAATATTCCTTCTCAGTATTTTTGTTTTTCAGAATTCTTCCATCTCTACATGTATGTTTGTTCTTCAAAGTGAGTTTAGAATCATTTTGCCAAGTTCCTCACCAACCTCTCCACAATAAATATGGATTTTAATTGATACTATACTGCATACAGAATAAACTTAAACCAAATTGACCTCTTTACAAAAATTAAGCCTACCTTTCCAAAGTATGTCCCTCTATTCAAATCTTTTGTTGTGTTTTCAAAACTTTTCATTATGCTATTACATAGAATGTTATAATTTTATTCATTCAGTTCCTGCATATTTCTTAAGACTATCCTAAATATTATATGCATTTATTTGTAAATATAAATGGGATATTTTCCCTTTATGTTTTCCTTATAAGAAGGTACAATATCAGAAAGCTACTGATTTTATTTTGTAACTATCTATCATAATGAATATCCTTATTTTCTTAAAACTTTAATAAGTCTGCAAGATAAATATTTTCAAAGGTCAGTTAGTTTAAAATAGTTTAGAAAATAATTGAGTGATCAGTATAATTTAAAATTTAAAAAGTGTCTGCTGATTTAAAACACACACACATATACATAAAAATCCTCTGGGTTGGGATATGCTTTCTTCTAGAATTTAAATATTAGCAAAACCAAGGAATCTAGTAGCTTTAAAAAGCACAAAATTTCCAGAGCTCTTCCTCTGGTTCCACCATTTTGTTTCTCCAACAAAAGAATGCACATCCCTTACAGCAACTGCTCCAAGAAACCATTTTCTTTCCAGTGATTCTTAAAAAAATCTAATATTGCAATTTAAAAATCAAAAAAGGAAAAACGTGTCATCTGACACTTCTGTTGCATTTTCTTTTACCGGGTTCACAACATATGATTAACAATGCACATAAACTTGGCTCTGTGATTTTGTGTTTAGATAATGATGGAAATCCATTAAACTATCCTTTTATGGTTGATGATCTGTCAGCTGAACATCCAGCAGTTTCTTTTTATAGAAATATGATTTGATCTGCAATGTCCTAGAACATGTTTTTCCAGCTATTTGGCTTCAAGCTTATGCTAATTATCAGGCATTATCTCACAACTTCTGTGGCACACAGGAACATAAAAATTGCCTCCCCCAGAAGCTTTCTTTGAAGATGAACTAAGTGGGATTTCGATAGCATTCACTGCAGGTATCACTCAAGTGATAGTGCTAAAACAAAGGGCTTTTTTAAAAAAATAAAAACTAAATTTTATTTTTCATATGTCTTAAGAGTATCCTAGGTTTTTAGTAGAATGCTATATTTTCTCAAACACCCTGAGTTATAGTAGGGCTTGGCTGAAAATATAAAAGATTCATTTGTCCTTTCAATAACCTCAGATATGCAGATGACACCACCCTTATGGCAGAAAGTGAAGAGGAACTCAAAAGCCTCTTGATGAAAGTGAAAGTGGAGAGTGAAAAAGTTGGTTTGAACCTCAACATTTAGAAAACAAAGATCATGGCATCTGGTCCCATCACTTCATGGGAAATAGATGGGGAAAGAGTGGAAACAGTGTCAGACTTTATTTTTTGGGGCTCCAAAATCACTGCAGATGGTGACTGCAGCCATGAAATTAAAAGACGCTTACTCCTTGGAAGGAAAGTTATGACCAACCTAGATAGCATATTCAAAAGCAGAGACATTACTTTGCCAACAAAGGTCCATCTAGTCAAGGCTATGGTTTTTCCTGTGGTCATGTATGGATGTGAGAGTTGGACTGTGAAGAAGGCTGAGCACTGAAGAATTGATGCTTTTGAACTGTGGTGTTGGAGAAGACTCTTGAGAGTCCCTTGGACTGCAAGGAGATCCAACCAGTCCATTCTGAAGGAGATCAGTTCTGGGATTTCTTTGGAAGGAATGATGCTAAAGCTGAAACTCCAGTACTTTGGCCACCTCATGTGAAGAGTTGACTCACTGGAAAAGACTCTGATGCTGGGAGGGATTGGGGGCAGGAGGAGAAGGGGACGACAGAGGACGAGATGGCTAGATAGCATCACTGACTCGATGGACGTGAGTCTCAGTGAACTCCGGGAGTTGGTGATGGACAGGGAGGCCTGGCGTGCTGTGGTTCATGGGGTCGCAAAGAGTCGGACACGACTGAGCGACTGATCTGATCTGATCTGATAGCTCTTTTAACCAATTATCTAATAACATTGGTTAACTTCTATTTTTTTCTCATTGATTCTGCTAATGAGATATAGACTAGTTTGTATCTGAATCCAAAAGTGTAGATCAAACCCCTGCATGTGTACATTAAATGAGATTAGCAATAACAACCACTTATTAGGTGATTATTATGTGTCAGGTACTAAGCTAAGTATTCTACATGTGTAATTTCATTTAATTATCGTGACAACCCATGAGGTTGATACTATTATTATCCTCATTTTAATAATGAGAAAGCTAAGGCTTAGAGGAGTAAAGTCAAATAGAAGGCAAAGCCTGAACTTTCATCATCACAACCACAATGAAGAACCTAAGAACTGAGTACCCAATAGTGGCATGAGTTAATCATCTACCTACCTAGTAAAGTCCACCAGAAATCAGGGGATGTCTGTGGAACAGCTATTGTGACTAGACACAGAAGCCACAGATGGTGAGAATGAGCTCTCTCTGAAAATAATCAAAAACAGTATCTCACTGAAACCCCACCACTGTCTTGTCAAATCATCCTTGTTCCCGTTTACGATAAGAAATACAAAAAGTCACATAGCTAGGAGGCACCAGAGACAGATGCACAGCCAGATCCTGTAGATCCAAGTCTAACACCCCACCATGTAACTAAGGTTCATACATGGTGGCAGAGATGGCATGTCCTTCATGGTGTCACACCCATGGCATCCTCAAGTTCATATCACCTTCAGTGTCCTCACTGCAAACACTGCGGCTGTCCCAAACACGGGCTAACCATGATAACTGCTGGTGTCTCTCTTCAGGTAAAAGGAAACACCTCTTATTTGCTTATTTCCTGTTTTTATTCTTCCTGGATATGAACAAAATGCCAATCAAAGAAGTTCAGTTCAGTTCAGTTCAGTGGCTCAGTTGTGTCCGACTCTTTGCGACCCCATGAATTACAGCACGCCAGGCCTCCCTGTCCATCACCAACTCCTGGAGTTCACCCAAACTCTGTCCATTGTGTCGGTGATGCCATCCAGCCATCTCATCCTCTGTCATCCCCTTCTCCTCCTGCCCCCAATCCCTCCCAGCATCAGAGTCTTTTCCAATGAGTCAACTCTTCACAACAGGTGGCCAAAGTACTGGAGTTTCAGCTTTAGCATCATTCCTTCCAAAGAAATCCCAGAACTGATCTCCTTTAGAATGGAACGGTTGGATCTCCTTGCAGTCAAAGGGACTCTCAAGAGTCTTCTCCAACGCCACAGTTCAAAAGCATCAATTCTTCGGTGCTCAGCTTTCTTCACAGTTCAACTCTCACATCCATACATGACCACAGGAAAAACCATAGCCTTGACTAGATGGACCTTTGTTGGCAAAGTAATGTCTCTGCTTTTGAATATGCTATCTAGGTTGGTCATAACTTTCCTTCCAAGGAGTAAGCGTCTTTTAATTTCATGGCTGCAATCACCATCCGCAGTGATTTTGGAGCCAAAAAAAATTAAGTCTGACACTGTTTCCACTCTTTCCCCATCTATTTCCCATGAAGTGATGGGACCAGACGCCATGATCTTAGTTTTCTGAATGTTGAGCTTTAAGCCAACTTTTTCTCTCTCCTCTTTCACTTTCATCAAGAGGTTTTTTAGTTCCTCTTCACTTTCTGGAATAAGAGTGGTGTCATCTGCATATCTGAGGTTATCGATATATCTCCCAGAAATCTTGATTCCAGCTTGTGCTTCTTTCAGCCCAGCGTTTCTCATGATGTACTCTGCATAGAAGTTAAATAAGCAGGGTGACAATATACAGCCTTGACGTACTCCTTTTCCTATTTGGAACCAGTCTGTTGTTCCATGTCCAGTTCTAAAGCAGTTAAATGAGGCAAATAATTCTTAATTCATTTGATGTTCTATATGATTGGACCTACATTTAAAAATATTAATTAGCTGCTTGAAAGTTATGCACATATATAAGCTGTTTCATCTCTGTTATTCTGTACAATCCCAATATGCCACTTATCACAGACTATTTTTATACCTCTTCAAATGCTTTGCATGCTCTCCTACATACTCCACAAGTCCAGATTGGTCGGGCCATGTCTCCTTAAGGCACAGAGTCTTGCTCCCTTCCATTCCTCAGCCTCCCAGGCAGTTAGACTGGGGACCTGAGGCCAGCTTGGGCTACATGTGCTCTGGCTTTTGGGGGCCTCGCAGACCCAGGGAGAGATGCCTCTCCCAGACCTGGGGAGAAATGCCCCCTGCATGGCTAGCCAATTAAAGATAATAAAAGGCTCGACTAGACTCACATCTCTCATATACTAGCCAGGCAATTCTGAGTCCCCAGACACCTCTTTATACCTAATTCTTGCACACCAAGCCAGTATTTCCCCTGCACTAAATCACCTAGAACCAGGCAACAAGAAATCACTCCTTTAGCATGAAACCCACAAGAATTATTCAAATCTGTCCATCCTAAAATGTTTACCCTGCCTGCCTTACCTTTCCCAAGGAAATCCCAATAACATCATGGCTCAGCACGCCCCCCATGGCCCTGGGAGGTGTTCAGTAGCCCCTCTCTGCAACCGTGGGCATTATCGACATCCTCAAAGCCTCCCTCCTTTGGTTGCACCAGCTTTACCAGTGCATATCCAACATGGACATTCTCGGGACACTAGATGTCATTTCTAACCTCATGTTTTTCATCAGAGACTGGAGTGCAAAAGTAAAAAGCCAAAAGATGCATGGAGTAACAGGTAAGTTTGGCCTTGGTGTACAAAATGAAGCAGGGCACAGGCTAATGGAGCTTTGCCAAGAGAATGCACTGGTCACAGGAAACACCCTCTTCCAACAATACAAGAGATGACTCTACACATGGACATCATCAGATGGTCAATACTGAAATCAGACTGATTCTATTCTTTGCAGCTGCAAACGGATAAGCTCTGAACAGTCAGCAAAAAAGATGGGAGCTGACTGTGGCTCAGATCATGAACTCCTTATTTCCAAATTCAGACTTAAATTGAAGAATGTAGGGAAAGCAACAAGGTCATTCAGGTTTGATATAAATCAAATCCCTCATGATTATACAGTGGAAGTGACACATAAATTCAAGGGATTAGATCTGATACAGGGCCAGAAAAACTATGGATGGGGTTCATTACATTGTACAGGAGGTGGTGATCAAAACCATCTCCAAGAAAAAGAAAGGTAAAATGGTTGTCTGAGGAGACTTTACAAATAACTGAGAAAAGAAGAGAAGAGAAAGGCAAAGGAGAAAAAGAAAGATATACCCATCTGAATAGAGTTCCAAAGAATAGCAAAGAGAGATAAGAAAGCCTTTTTGAGTGATCAATGCAAAGAAATAGAGGAAAACAATAGAATGGGAAAGACTAGAGATCTCTTCAAGAAAATCAGAGATACCAAGGAAACATTTCATGCAAAGATGAGCTCGATAAAGGACAGAAACGATATGGATCTAACAAAAGCAGAAGATATTAAGAAGAGGTGGCAAGAATACACAGAAGAACTATACAAAAAAGATCTTCATGACCCAGATAACCATGATGATGTCATCACTCACCTAGAGCCAGACATCCTAGAATTTGAAATCAAGTGGGTCTTAGGAAGTAACACTATGAACAAAGCTAGTGGAGGTGATGGAATTCCAGCTGAGCTGTTTCAAGTCCTAAAAGATGATGCTGTGAAAGTGCTGCACTCAATATGCCAGCAAATTCGGAAAACTCAGCAGTGGTCACAGGACTGGAAAAGGTCAGTTTTCATTCCAATCCCAAAGAAAGACAATGCTGAAGAAGGTTCAAACAACCACACAACTGCACTCATCTCACACACTAGCAAAGTAATGCTCAAAATTCTCCAAGTGAGGCTTCAACAGTACATGAACCAAGAACTTCCAGATGTACAAGCTGGATTCAGAAAAGGCAGAGGAACCAGAGATCAAATTTCCAACATCAACTGGATCATTGAAAAAGCAAGAGAATTCCAGAAAAACATCTACTTCTGCTCCATTGATTATGCTAAAGCCTTTGACTGTGTGGATCACAACAAACTGTGGAAAGTTTTGAAAGAGATGGGAATACCAGACCACCTGAGCTGCCTCTTGAGAAATCTGTATGCAGGTCAAGAAGCAACAGTTAGAATTGAACATGGAACAGACTGGCTTCAAATCAGGAAAGGAGTATGTCAAGGCTATATATTGTCACCCTGCTTATTTAACTTACATGCAGAGTACATCATGTGAAATGCCAGGCTGGATGAAGCACAAGTTGGAATCAAGATTGCCTGGAGAAATATCAATAACCTCAGATATGCAGATGACACCACCCTTATGGCAGAAAATGAAGAAGAACTAAAGAGCCTCTTGATAAAAGTGAAAGAGAGAGTGAAACATTGGCTTAAAACTCAGCATTCAGAAAAGTAAGATCATGGCATCTGGTCCCATTACTTCATGGCAAATAGATGGGGAAACAATGCAAAGAGTGACTTTATTTTTTAGGTTCCCAAAATCACTGCAGATGGTGACTGCAGCCATAAAATTAAAGGACACTTGCTCCTTGGAAGAAAAACTATGACCAACCTAGACAGCATATTAAAAATCAGAGACCTTAGTTTACTGACAAAGGTCCATATAGTCAAAGGTATGCTTTTTCCAGTAGTCATGTACAGATGTGAGAGTTGGACTATAAAGAAGGCTGAGTGCCAAAGAACTGATGTTGAAGAAGACTCTTGTGAGTCCCTTGGGATGCAAGGAGATCAAACCAGTCAATCCTAAAGGAAATCAACCCTGATTATTCATTGGAAGGACTGATGCTGAAGCTCTAATATTTTGGCTACCTGATGCTGGGAAAGATAGAAGGCAGGAAGAGAAGGGGCTGACGGAGGATGAGATAGTTGGATGGTATCACCAATTCAATGGACATGAGCTTGAGCAAGCTCTGGGAGGTGGTGAAGGACAATGGGGCCTGATGTGCTGCAGTCCATGGGGTCACAAAGAGTCGGACATGACTGAGCGGCTGAACAACAAAAACCTTATGTTAGAGAGGATGAAACTGAGGCACAGAGTGTTTAAACAACTTCCTGAGATAACACGATGATCCAGAATTCTCAGCCAGGCAGGCGGGCTCCAGATGGCACTAAACCAAGGCTTTGTCATCTTCTTTGCTCCCCTCTCTCCACTCTGCTGTCCCTGGAATTGCGCCTGGCTTCGTAGTTTTTCTTTGCATTCAGTTGATGTGATATGAGGCCACTTGTGTATTTTTACAGTACTCTCAAAAAGCAACTGCCATAGATGTCGTGCTTGAATTGGCAGTCTGTTCTATCACAAATTCTAGTTTTATTTTAAATTTCACTCAGTTTTGTTTTATTTCGTCTTTAGATTTCTAGATATTCTTTTACTGAGTACTCTTTCCCAGCTCTGACACAAAACTAGTTTCATTGTTTCTGATGTCTACATACAGAGGAAGGGTGACAGGATTGGGGACACTGTCCATGAGATTTTTCACAACTACAGGTAAAGTGTCATTTGGGAGGATGAGAGCTGCCCTTTTTCCTAGGCCACACTGTATTCATGTCATCTCTACATCAAGGCATCAGTATTTCCAAAGCTCCCAGGATTTCTGTTACCCCCAAGTAAGCTAATCTAGCATGATCTGATATATTATAAAAGCAGATGTTATAGTCACAAGCTTTGGTAAAGAAGTCAGGCCAAAAGTGATGAACAAATGTATTAAGTAAGCTCCCCCAGCAAAACAGACCTCAGTATGATCTGAAGACTTCTGATTAACCAACCCCTTGACCTCCATGAACAAATTTTATATTAATTCATTTTCCCCAAGGACCCTGGGGAAAAAGACATGAACACTTTCATGGAATTCTTAGACAAGATTCACGTGTTTGCCCTAAGTTAAGACCAAGAGTAATGGGGGAAGGTTTCAAGCTGATAAATATACAATTGTTTACCTGTTTTGCCACATGTATAGAGTTAATATGAAAAGGTATATTCCTAATAAATATTTGCCACCACAAGTAGAAAGATAAGAAAGCCTCTTAGGAAAAATTGCCAGTGCCCTAGTCTCATGTTTCGGGAAAAGGACTTCTAGGATAACACTCTCTCCAGCCTCTACACACTCCCCTCCCTGTTTTGCAAACACACACAACAGATGACCGAGGAGATCAGAATGATACGAATGTGGCTCAGCCCTTCTACCCTCACTCAAGTCTACAAAGACAGAGGGCTTTCATTATGGCAAGAGAGCTGGTTCAGGCCCTGGTGAACAGTATTTGAAGGGCCTCCAGAGAAGGGTAAACTATAGTAACAAATTCCTCAGAGGGCTTTGTATTCAGACCCATACTTCTTCCAGATCACCAGCCCCAGTTATTTGTACTGGCTCCCCCCACCTTGCATTACCTCTGGCCTTCTCCTCCAGATCCTCCACTCCATGTGGTCAAGACGCATGGATCAGGGCCCAATATTCCTCCTCAGAGCACAATCTCCTTCTGCATCAGATACTGGAGTTCAGCAGAGGCAAGGCAGTAATTCTGAGTATGTTTTCTCTACATAGTTCTGGTGGATTATTCCAAAGGTTACACTTAGAGGAAAACAAATAATCTAATTCTCCACTACTAAGGGAACATCAGGCTTTCCAGGTGCTAAAGAATATTTCTGCCAATGCAGGAGATGTGGGTTCAATCCCCAGGTCAGGAAGATCCCCTGGAGAAAGGAATAGCAAACCACCGCAGTATTCTTGCCTTGGAAATCCCATGGACAGAGGAGCCTGGCAAGCCACAGTCCATGGGTCACAAAAGAGTTGGACACGACTGAGCGACTAAACAGCAAAGGGAACATCTAAGCTCCATACCGGAATTCAGCCCTAACAGCCATTTGATTCTGATCTATCTGGCTGTGCCCATTTCTCAATTAGTTCCAAACTCAGAAAACTTGTAGGGTAGAAGTAACGATCCTCCATCTCTTCAAACTTCAAAAGGTTCAGTCAAAGGTAATCTTGATACAAAGCTTTTATAGGTAAAAGCTAAAAAATGTTTAACATCTTGTGTTTTTTTTTTAATCAAGTTTCCCGAGGTTTCCCTGAGTCCAAAGTTCATTTCCTGACGACATCAGGTACAATTATATATCTCCATTCTTTTACTTCATTATTGAACTCACAGAATCTCAGAACTGAAAACAATTGTAAGGAATACTGAGTAAGTACCTTATCCAAGGTCACAAAGCTAGATGTTGACAGAGCTAAAGCTGAGTCCAAGTCTTCCCATTCCCAGTGGGGTTGGTTCCCTTTCCGTGATACTAGACTTCCTTCTGGAGGAGGCAATGGCACCCCACTCCAGTACTCTTGCCTGGAAAATCCCATAGACGGAGGAGCCTGGTGGGCTGCAGTCCATGGGGTCTCTAAGAGTCGGACACAACTGAGTGACTTCACTTTCACTTTTCACTTTCATGCATTGGAGAAGGAAATGGCAACCCACTCCAGTATTCTTGCCTGGAGAATCCCAGGGATGGAGGAGCCTGGTGGGCTGCCATCTATGGGGTCGCACAGAGTCGGACACGACTGAAGTGACTTAGCAGTAGCAGCAGCAGCAGACTTCCTTCTAGTGCTTTTTCAGTGAACTGAACATACATGTGTCTTCACTCCTTTGTTAATACAGGAACAATGTTTGGTGATAGCAAATTGATAATATGTTAACTATAAAACATCAGAATTTGGAGCAAAATTAGAGAAAACAAGCAGCTCTTTTTTCATTTCCACCGATGAGGCCATTGAGGGCCAGCTAGATGGCACAACCCAGCCAGACTTCACTGCTCCTGCATCTACAATCAGTTCTCTTTCCTCCTTGGAAATGCCCCTTCTAACCACTGAAAACCAAAACTTAAGTGTTATTTCTTCCTGCTTGACCAGAAAGCAGAGAAAATAGTAGATATTTAACCCCCTAAATAACAGTATAAGCAGTACATTATTATAAGTATCACATAATTCTCTTACCAGGACCAGTCTATTGATTGATTTAAATTAGTTCTCTCCTAAAACTTACTACCTTTTTGGTAATGAGATTTCCCCAGCCTAGCATAGATAATATTTAGAATACCAACCCTGTTTCTTGGGTAGGAAATGATTCAATGATGAATGCTGATGAAAACCATTAGTCGTGCAAAACCATATTAAGTTGTTCAGTAACGAGACAGGGGTTGTTTAATGAAGCATGTCTTCACCATAAATAACAACAACAGTAAAGACAAATTTACTGCTTTTGTATCCCATGGACATTTGTCACACATTTCAGAGCACTGGAAATGAAAATTGGATATATTTAATTAAGTTAGTATATAAGTAAAAAGGTAAAAAATGTTTAAGAGAAGTCAATTTACATTTGGGTCATCATTTTTGAGAATAGGCTCATCTCTAATGCAAATATATGAGCTGAATAAGTGTCATATTTATTATATATGCCTTCATTGTCTCTGCTGAACAATTACATGAATATTGAAATTCCAACAGTTGTTTTATATATGTGTAGGTATAACTGAATCACTTTGCTGTACAACAGAAATTAACACAATATTGTAAAATAACTATACTTCACTAAGAAAAATTTTTAAAGAAAATTAATGGACAGCGGTTTGTTATTTTCAAAGAAAACACGGGCATTAATGAAGTACTGACCCAAGATGTGCCACGGTATGTGCTTCCCAAGCTTGGGGGCCCTGTCCTTAGAAGGACAGACCAAAAGAACTCAAAATCTACATGCAGTGAGCGCACCACAGAGAAACACAAGCCAGTGCCTAAAGGATGAATCTCAGGTGGAACCAGTCAACCCTCCGTTTCCCCCTCCTACAGTGGGGTAGCCCAGCTATACCAGAAGCTCCTTGGGAGCTGGGATGGCACACTCTTCATCACTGTGCTCCTAACACAACCCGGATGCAGCTGTCCCTTGCCCACCACAGTTCTGAAGCATCCCATCTCCTCCCCTCTGACCTCCTCCTTTTCTGAGTAGCTTTCTTAACAACTCTTTCCTTTTCTACCTTTTCTGTTTTCTAGCTTTTCCAAATGTTGTCCTCAACACCAGCTCTGTGCTGGTCTTGTTCTTTGTGGTATCCAGAGTACCCACCACTAAGAAAGCCTGTAACATCATTGACAAGTGGGTTTGTGTCTACTTGAACATTGTTAGGCAGCAAGTTATTTGAGATGGTTTCACCCATTCATTTTATAGCAGTTCTAACTGTTAAACTCTTCTTCAGGAAACCCAGACGGATGGGTGTTTTATGGGTGCGGGTGGGAGGAAGGCAAAATTCGGCTTCCTAGATGCATATTTTCTTCTTATCACTATATCGGAGCAAAAATATGCCTCATCATCTTTCTTCCCTTTGGAACTCTACAAGAATGATTATGAGCCTTGTCCTCAATAGATATTCAGTTAATTGAAGATAAGATGTCTCCCACTCAAAACAATTCAGCTTGATCATGGTCAATACTTCTCATTGCCCTTGACATTAACTTCTACCTATCCTCCCCACCACACTTCCCTTTTCCTTTAATGTATAATCTGCTGGTATTTCAAAATAAGAAAAATAATTTGGAAAGTATCAACTTGCAAACTCTTTGAGGAGCTCCTTAGAAGAAATCAGCACTGGTGAATAAAGTCCTGCCAGACTATTCTAAGGAGAAGGCAATGGCACCCCACTCCAATACTCTCACCTGGAAAATCCCATGGGCAGAGGAGCCTGGTAGGCTGCAGTCCATGGGGTCCGGAAGAGTAGGACACGACTGAGTGACTTCCCTTTCACTTTTCACTTTCATGCATTGGAGAAGGAAATGGCAACCCACTCCAGTGTTCTTGCCTGGAGAATCCCAGGGACGGGGGAGCCTGGTGGGCTGCCGTCTATGGGGTCACACAGAGTCGGACACGACTGAAGCAACTTAGCAGCGAAGGCAACAGCAGCAGACTATTCTAATTTTCTCTGACAAAGTAAAAGATCAGATAAAATTTATGATGAGCTTGCATTTAAAATTCTGGTCATGGAGCATACTGAGCCATGTGTCAGAAAGTAAAATCTACCTGTCAAGCAATAATTATGGAGATGTAAGCCTGACTGGAAAGCAACACCAACAGTGTGGTTGATTCTATATAAACTGAGGAACACGCACCATAATCCACAGACTCCAATCACGCAGGAATGAGAACGGTCCCCAGTGACGGTGCGTGATTTTATCTATGTGAGTCTTGCATATGAACTGTCTGAGCTATATCCAACTGCCCGCTTCCACTTTACAGTCAATGAGGAAAGTAGATAAAACAAGCATACATCTACACACAGATGTACCCAGCTAAATGTATGGCATCTTTCCAAGCCTCCAAAACATGTTTTTAAAGGGCACAAAAAGTTTAACTAAGGGCATATAATATAAAGTTCTTTTGTTTTACCCACATAACAAGTAAATCAAAAGTCAAAACCTTCCCTTTCTAAAACCAGAGCAATACTCTTAGCTACCAAGGACTTACTTTGTCATTCTCTAGCCACAGATCTATTGCCATTAAGGTGGCGAGTAATTACTGTTTGTCAGAACTATTCTTGCCTTCCGTGTTGCTGTTTTTTTATGCATGGTGGGGAGAGACGGGGAAAATAGAGAGATGCATCAGCAAAGCTCTTGGTCTTGTAGCTTTAAAGGGGGTTCAGAGACAAGGAAAGCCCATACTGCTGTCAAATCTACCAGGAATTTGTACACCAAAACCACCTCAGCAAAAAGATACTGCATCATAAATATTAAATTAGAAGTTATTCACCACAACACTGCTCCCCACCTCATTTACGTTCTATACAGAAAAAGTTTCCATCGCTCCTGTGAGTTGAAGTAAATGAGAGAACAGACTTGGACTCAAAATAAGAACAAGTTTTCATAAATGAAACAAGATGTATAAAAGAGGAGCTTTCATAAACGAAACAAGATGTATAGAAGAGGTGAGTAACATAACTACAGAGAGTATATAAACTGTTACCAATCACTCAAAGAGGCCAGAAATGGAAAGTTCTGCCTGAAAAGTTCTGCATGTCCCATCACTGAATGAGCTCGAGTTGTTTCCCCTAAGAGTGGTGGCAGAGGGAATCCCCATATCGGATGTTTTGATAAGATTTCAAAAGGCCCTTCTGATATCAAAGAAGTGATCATACTAGATCGTAAATTACTACTCCAAACCTTTCCTCTATCTTTAAAATCATGGATGCATTGTGTGGCTTATTCTAATCATGTTCTAAATTAATTCCAAAAAGCCATTTCTAATGAGAACTTGAAGTCATATTTATTTTGTTCTCTACACAACTATAAAATTATTTATCTATGGAACAAAGAGTACTTTTTTTAATCCATGTTAGTATAAGGAAAGGTGTACAAGAATTATAAGGAGCGAGGCCAGCATTTCTTAGCTATATGCCTTTAGGGCAGGATACTTCTCAAAGGCTTAGTTTCATCATCAGCTAAGCAAGGACCACATGGGTTAATATGCCAAATTCCTGGGACTCAGTGGCTGCCCAATAAATGGCATCCACGGTTACTGCAGCTGTTCTTATAAACAGAGATAAAATAAAAGGTCTTGTGATGTTGACTTGTTTTTATATTGAGGAAATATTGAACACCTGGAAAAGAAGAATTATAATCCTGGACTTGGGATATGATCATTTTTCTTCCAGAATGTTTCTCATTAAAAATTTTCCTTGGAAATGGAGGATGTGATATAAGAGGATAAATCCTTTTTTTTTTTTCCAGTTAGAAAGTCAGACAGTGTTACTTATTCTCGAAATGAACCTTTTTGAGTACATTCCTGGAAAAATGATGTGTAGTCTGAATTCAACACAAGAATAGCTTGTGGTAAAGAGGTCTGTTAGTAATGACCACTTTAAAACTCCTGAAATCTTTAGGTTCCTGAAAATAAGGATTTATCATGAATGATCTTATGTCAAGATTGACAATATAGGGAAAAATTGAGTGACACATTAAAATCTCATAATTCTTACCTATCAGATAGATGTATAAGTAGAACAACTGACCAAGTTTTCCCTAAGAAAATGGAGACCTAAAAACTTTTCCCATCTCACACACACACACACACACTCACTCACTCCAATAATACATAATCAGAGTGCTTTTCATCTTCCTGGAAAACTCTGTATACAGTATATTAGCACTGTCTGGAGAGGCAACCATCAGAAATACAATGCTATGAGTCAACACTGCCAGTAAGAGGAGGAGCAGAAGTTTTAGGTGTTAAAATGTGAAGTTTGCCTGAGGCAGAAGAATACACAGCCAGATCTCAGCTTGAAATGTCCAGCTGATTGTATGCATATTTTTTCCAAGCCACTCTGTGAATGCCTATTAGCTAAGTTTAATGTCCTTGCTTTGGTAAAAACAAGCACCCTGCCTTCACTTTTCAAAACATCTTTTTACCCTCTTCTAGTCTGAACTCCTCCAGATACTCACCACTTCCTATTCAAACCAGGAACTGATAACTAGTCATTTTTGTCCTCTCACTATCCCGAATGCTGTAAGCCGTTGGAGTAAACCTAACCATCTGCCTCTCAAATGAACCTTGAATCAGCTCCATACTTGCTCCCGGTGTATCTGGCAGCAGGTCCAGAGGAAGTGGAGGAGAATGCTGGGAAACTCGAATAAAACTTCAAAAAAGGCCTTCTTCACCTTCATGAGCTGGAAGGAAACGAGAGGTGTTCTGGTTCCACCCTTTGTGGTGCTGTTGGGTGAACTGAGTTGTACCCCATCACCCAGCTTGCAAAGGCAGAGCTGAAAATAAAACCTGGCACCCAAGCCCTAGTTCAGTTTTTACTAACACACACACACCTTGATTTCACTTGAATTTCTCCGTCTCGTTTGATAAAGAGTGAAACCACTAAAAATTATTGTGAGAAAAAAAAAAAAAAAAAAAAACTGGTTTCACAGTTGACAGATTTAATTCCAGGGGGAAAAGGGAAAGATGTCTCAAAGGCATGGGATGACTGGATTAATCCCCAGTCAGGCACATTCACGGGGGATGTGGGAGTATAGGCGATCCCTGAGGGAGAAAGAAGGTGGGGGGCAATAAACAAACATCCTGTGATTTAATCATGGGAAAAGCCTCTATTTATGGAGCGGGAGCAGGCTAAACATTAATTGCCACTTCAGGCTTCTTCCTCTAAGTATGCTAGGACTGGTTTTTCAAGTGCAAAGGAAGAGCCCAGACACGTTACAAGAGCACACAGCACGTTCTCACCACAGCCTCCTCTCACAGCTCTGTCTCACTCCCTTCTCACCCTAGACCAGCTCCTGGTCCCCAGTCCCCATGTGGGGAGAACAGACCAGGGTAGGGCGTCAGCAGCAGAGGAAGATGTAGTGGCAGCGTCAGAAGACAGCAGGGGCCACGAGACTATAGATCTGGTGTTCATCCATAGATTGACCAACTTTTGGAGGAATCTGTCTGCCTAGATGGCAGTTGAGAACAATCTCAAGAACAAACATATTCACTCATGTCATCCCTTTGGTTTTGATTCTAGTTTTTCCCCTTTAACATTCAAAAGAGTAGCCCAGGGACTTCCCTGGTGGCTGAGTAGCTAAAACACAGCACTCCCAATGCAGGGGACCCAGGTTTGATCTTTGGTCAGGGAACTAGACCCCACATGCTGCGTGCCACGACTAGAAGACTGAAGAGCCCACGGGCCACAACTAAGGCCTGGTGATCTCAGTCACTCAGTCATGTCCAACCCTTTGCGACTCCATGGACCACAGCCTGCCAAGCTCCTCTGTCCATGGGATCCTCCAGGCAAGAATACTGGAGTGGGTTACCATGACCTCCTCCAGGGGATCTTCCCCACCCAGGGACTGAGCCTGCATCTCTTAGGTCTCCTGTGTTGGCAGGCAGGTTCTCTACCACCAGCACCACTTGGGAAGACCCTAAGGCCTGATACTGACAAATAAATACTAATTTTTAAAAAAAGAGTAGCCCATAACTGAAACTGACCTAACAGAACTCACTCTCACCATTCAACAAAATCTTACATTTACACATGACTGGTGTTCTTGGTCAAAACCAGTGGCTTTTCTTCCTTTACCTTCCCCCATCTCCCCAGCAGATTTGGTATGGTTGACCTAGTAGAGAATTTTGAAGTTAAATTAGAACTGAAAGGATGGGGGGAAATCTGCTCCACATTATTCCAGGTAGTAAAAATAATATAAATCACTCTTTTTATGGATGTCAGCTGTTCATATATCACCTTCAGTTTTTCCATAGTACCTATTTAATACTTAAACTGATACCTTAAAAAAACTTTGGTATTTACCTTAGTCTCAGTCTAAGCAAGAAAAACCTGTCAAAGAATGAATCTGAAATACATGTCTATTTTTCTAGTTTATGTTAAATTTAAATATGTAACTAAACATTTTGAAGTTTATTCATATACTACCGAAACTTATCTCAAGTTTCATCCTTGGGCAGCATTGACTTCTGGAAACACTGAATCAAATTAAAGCATGCTGTGGATCAGGCATGACAGACTTATCAGAAACAAAGAACAAATGGATATTAAATACTGTGAGGTAGAAAGGCTTGGGCCAAATTATGCAGAACTTGATATGGCCAAAAAAAGAAAATGCAATGAAAGGTTGGGAATGAAATTAAAGTAATGCTTAAAATAAATGCATTTTCTAGGCATAAATAGGATACAGTGGAGGTGGGAAGGCCTAGATTTGAGAAGGCCAGACATCTGATACAAAAAACAGCCATGCCAGATAGTGAGAGCCTGGTCTAAACTGATAGACTCAAGATAGGGGAAAGGATGAAGAGCTCTGCTGTAGCAGGAAAAATGGACAGGAACCTACAGACAGAGGAGAATCAAACTGAATGAGGAGACAAGGTCAAAGATGATGGCAAGTTCTCACACGTGCGACCACTGATGCCACTGGCAGATGACGGGATTCTGAAAGTAGATAGTCACATGAAAATGTCCAATCAGCACTCAGTAATACAGTTCAAAAGCTGGGTGAGAGGATGGACTCTCGTGACCTGGGAGTCATCAGCATAGATTTGAGAGACAAATTCATAGAATGGACATGCACCCCAAAATAGAAAGTAAGAAGAGCCAAGTACAGTTCTATTCAGGAAATCGGGTTGAATAAGCTGAGAAAGAGGTCATTTATTAACAACAACAAAACTCTAGAACAGGTTTTTCAACCTTGGCAGAACATCAGAAAGATTGGGGAACTTTAAAGATTACCAGAGTCTGTGCCCCACCCCAGACCAATCAGATGTGCCCGTCGGGGACCATAACATTCATATCATTACCAAATTCAGACTGAAGTATGGACAACTCTACGCATATAAAAAACTTTAAGCCAGATCCCTTAATCCTGCACTTTAAGAGCCAACCTAATTTTCTAGCATTTATGACATAGAGACAACGATAAATGAATAAAGTACACATATATATTAATAGTGATTTTGTGTAAGATATCTGGTATTTGTTTTCTAAAATCTCCATTTTTATAAACTTTTTTTCCATTTCATTCAGCACTTCAGTTACTTGAGCTTGGAAGTTCTTTCAGGGCATCTTATCTAAACAACCATTTTTAATATGAAAAAAATACGGTATCTATAAACTCTCTTTTTCCCACTTGTGAATGCTTCTAAAATTTCAGTGCCTAGTAAGAGATTCCTTCTTTTTTTTCCACTTCTTTGTTTTCTTCACACCAGTTTGGATGTTGTCCACACCTTAATCTTAGTATTTATTATTTGCAAAGCTTTTAAAGTCAAATGGAAAAGAAACTACAAGTTTAAACAATCTTTCAGATTTCTTGTTTTTTTTTTCCTTGTTACTTCACATTGGATAGGAAAGGAATATACTTCCAAGAAAATAGGCTCATCCTAAATTCAGCTGTGCCCATAGAGGGGAACAGCTGTGCCTTTGTTCCCCTAGTTGCCCTGAGGAATGACACCAAAATTTCATCTGAGATATTTTTTCAGGTATGAATTTGGATGGATAGATGAAATCATCATGTGTACAGACAAGGCTATGATATTGGAAAACTGACTCAATCATTCACCCACCTTACAGGACAACTTATACCAAATATTATAAAAAACAAGAATGACTAAAATTCAGTAAATCATGTTAATCATTTAGCACTTGATGTTTTTGCTGGACAATAATGTTTATGTCTTTCATTGACACAGGGCTTACTGTGTAATAAGGGGAAAAAAATCTGACTCCAAGAAAACTTAAGTATCGTAAGGTTATATAACTTGTTCTAAAGAACAAATAGCCCATTGTTAAATTCTAAATTAACTGGGAGACAATTCACATCAGTTCACTTCACTCACTCAATCATATCTGACTCCTTGCAACCCCATGGGCTACAGCACACCAGGCCTCCCTGTCCATCACCAACTCCAAGACCCTACTCAAACCCATGTCCATCACATGGGTGATGCCATCCAACCATCTCATCTTCTGTCCTCCCCTTCTCCTCCTGCCCCTAATCCCTCGCAGCATCAGGGTCTTTTCTAATGAGTCAGTTCTTCGCATCAGGTGGCCAAAGTATTGAAGTTTCAGCTTCAGCATCAGTCCTTCCAATGACTATTCAGGACTGATTTCCTTTAGGATGGACAGGTGGGATCTCCTTACATTCCAAGGAGCTCTCAAGAGTCTTCTCCAACACCACAGTTCAAAAGCATCAATTCTTTGGTGCTCAGCTTTCTTTATAGTCCAACTCTCACATATCCATACATGACTACTGGAAAAACCATAGCTTTGATTAGACAGACATTCACTGGTAAAGTAATATCTCTGCTTTTTAATATGCTATCTAGGTTGGTCATAGTTTTTCTTCCAAGGAGCAAGTGTCTTTTAATTTCATGGCTGCAGTCACCATCTGCAGTGATTTTGAAGCCCAAGAAAATAAAGTCTCACTCTTTCCATTGTTTCCCCATCTATTTGCCATGAAGTGATGGCACCAGATGCCATGATCTTAGTTTTCTGAATGTTGAGTTTTAAGCCAATGTTACACTCTCTCTTTCACTTTCATCAAGAGGCTCTTTAGTTCTTCACTTTCTGCCTTAGGGTGGGGTCATCTGCGCATCTGAGGTTATTGATATATCTCCCAGCAATCTTGATTCCAGCTTGTGCTTCATCCAACCTGGCATTTCACATGATGTACTCTGCATGTAAGTTAAATAAGCAGGGTGACAATATACAGCCTTGACGGACTCCTTTCCCGATTTGGAACCAGTCTGTTGTTCCATGTCCAGTTCTAACTGTTGCTTCTTGATCTGCATACAGATTTCTCAGGAGGCAGGTCAGGTGGTCTGATATTCCCATCTCTTTAAGAATTTTCCAGTTTGTTGTGATCCACACAGTCAAAGTCTTTGGTGTAGTCATTAGAGCAAATTCACATACATACACCAAAAAAAAATTTTTTTAAGAAAACGAAGATAATGTATAAAAATATTGTAAATCTCAGTATACCAGAAATTTTGGGAGGTAGGGGGTTTTACATCATGCAAGGTTTTTACATCATGAATTTTCTTCTTCATGCCTTTTAAAATATATCCTGTGTGTCCCCAGCTTCTCCCCTGTTAGTGTCTACATATCAAGTTGTGTGCATATTCCACCTAAAAGCCCTTCAAATATTGGGTTGGCCAAAAATCGTAAGCTGTTCCCAAAACTCAAATGATCTTTTTGGCCAACCTAATATTTTAAAACAGTGATTAGGTCCCCTTGGTAATCTGTTTTGCAGTCAAATAGCCCTATTTATTGATCTGCTTTTCATGGCAACCTCTTCTTCCTCCTAGTTATTCTCCCCTGAATCCAGGGGCATCTACATATTTTTCCAAACTCCGTGCTCTACAGAAGTAAACATATTTCAAATGAAATTCAGCCAAAACTGAAGGAGAATGAAATATTGCCTGCTTCATTTTTCATATTCTTTCTCAATGTTTGTTCACTATTGGAACTTACATCCTAATATAAAGCCCAATCCATATTTTTTTGCTGATGTTCTATGAACAGTCTCAAGTCTTTCTCACAGGTACTAAGACCAAGCCATAGCTCACTCTTACTCTCATTAATTGGTTGTTTCTTTTTACAAGGCATCCCATAGCTTTAAATTTCCTTTTAACTCACCAGAGTGGCCTAAATATGACAAGAGAAAAGCACATGAAACCAAACACTACACAAAATTCACTAAAGAAAATATAATATAGTTGTCAAACATTAAGCCTTGTGTTTAACCTACATGAAAATTTCAGAAAGTTTATGTGATTATTGCAATACCAAATAAATACTTTTTCAAATTATTTTTTTGTCTTCACAGAGGATTTCTAAAGTCATTTCAGATGACTCACTCTTGCAAAATTTATGAAACAGGATTATATTTTCTAGAAATGTGTCCTTTGTTATAAAGGCTAGTTTTCATTTGCTTGGAAGAGGGTAACTGGTATTTTTATCATCTCATCAGGAGGCAAAATTCACACTGCATTTTACTTGTAGACAAGGATTTGGCAGGATAAAGAAATCTGGAAGTTTCTTCTCGAAGGAGCCAAGACTTCATGATCTCAAACATCAGCTCAAACTGTTTAAATGAGTGGGCAGAATGCAGCCTGTGAGATTGTGGTGCTGCAGAGTTGCCTAATGGAGAGAATGAGAATGATCAAAATTGAACTAGAGGCCAAAAAAAAAATAGAAAAGAGAAGTAAAAGTAAGGAGGAGTAGCAGCAAATTGAAATGAGAAAAATAATAGTTGTCAAAACAATAAAGTTACAGAGTCAAGAAGAGATTAGGAAGTAGGAACAATAAAAGGATAATTTACAAAAGAGGTAGAATAATTCACACAAAAACATTGCTTGGAATAAAACAATAAAGGGCACTGTAGCAAAGAATTCCTATTTCCTAGAAGAATTTTTAATACACAGATTATTTTGTCATGTTTAATATCGGCTTAACACAAAAATAAGAAATGCTTTCTTTTCAGGAATCCTGGCTAAGCAAGCTGAAGAAAAGGTCATCTATCAAGAAGACAGCAGGATTTGTCAGTCTTGGCAGCATGTTAGAATCATCTGGAAAGCTTTAAAAATTGTTTAATTTTTTTCATTTGACTTTTTATAGCTTTTTTTTTTTTTTACTTTGCAATTAGAATTTTTTTTTAAAGAGGAATTCTTTCTTTTCAGTTTAAGGCTATACTGAGTCACTACTAGACCTGTAGAAAATTATCTCTCTGGTTTTATGGAATTTTTCTGGAGTGTCTGAACTTTCAAACAGCTACCTTCCATTGCAACTTGCTTATAATTTTCATTTTGAATTTTTTTGGAGTCACAGTGAAACGCTTCTTCAGTATTTCTATACTGAATCAACACTGATTCCCTATTCAAATGATGTCCTCATTGAGAAAGACACACTAATTTCAAGATTTATACAGCTAAACAAAGTCTCAAGTTCAAGTTTCCCCCACTATCAACAGATTGTGGAAAATAAAAATACTAATTAAAATATAGAAATGAAACTGCTGGTTTCTGGGAAAAAGTATGACTTTCAGAGAAAAATAAGATGCTTTGCATGAAAATATTCTCACTAAAAATACAATTTTTCAGGAAATTATACCTTTGTTGTCATGTGGCTGATGATATTTAAATTTAAGTGGTTTAGGAAGAAACACTTAATATGAATTCTAGATCAAGGTTTTGTGCTTAAAATTCTAAGATGCAAATAAAACTGTTTTTAGAATATTTCTACTTTCAAGAGGAATCAAAACAATGAACATTATATTCTCTTATATCAAACATACATATTTTTTAAATTTTCTTTTTACACTCTTGAAACATTCCCTCCACGTGTGAAACAAAAGGAATTTCTGATTAACTGATACTAAAGGTTAACCTAGAGGTTAAAAATAAGTACATTTCAACACTGTAGTATAGTGAAAAGGGGAACTGTTATAGAATTGGGGTATAAAAATAGCCCAAAATTTCAGCCTAATGAACAAATGTGAAACACATTATTGTTTTCTGAATCACTAAGTTTTGCCACCCAAAACTGTCTACCATTCACTTTATACTACATAACTTGGGAGCTTGTGTAACCCCCATGATCTTTCAGAAAAGGCTGGGTCTGATTAATTTAGTTGAGTTGCGTGTCATGTCTTTTACCCACAAAGGACAAGCTCCCTCATCTCACAGGAACGCTGTCATGATGCGTCTCTCAGCTTTTGTTCAAGTTTCTCTATTTGACCCAATTACTCCTTTACTTCCCTGTATCTGTCCTTTCTTTAAGTATCACGTCTTCCATAAGACCTTTCCAACCATCAAGCTCACTTTTCTCAATCTTAGTAGAATCACAAAACCACAGAAGATGAGAAAGTAAAGCGGCAAAGAGGTTCCACTAGTGTGTTAGGAAATATTTGTTCTCTTTAATGTTCACAGTGGCAATCAGATGTAATGACATCATGTTGTCTGATAGCTAGCACCTTGTGAAGAAGGAAAAAGGAATTCATATTTATTGTGATGACCAGGTACAAGTCCTTCCTACATGTCTTATTTAATCCACACAACTGTCCACTTGAAGGATAGCTTTACATTATGCTTTACTGAGCATCCGTTTCCACACCAGGAGGATGCCTTGACCAGCTACAGGAAAGAAAGGGTCAATACACTCTAAATTATCATCATTGTAAACTCTCAAAATTCAACTGCTCACTGTAAAATCATACCAGGTAGCAAACTGGTTATATATCATGACATATATGTAAAATATGAAATGCATATTATGATATAAGCATGTCTTGACAGCAAGATACTTAGAATTAGGCTTCACAATCATCCCATCAAGATTGATTTTATGTCAAAATCCTATTTTAAAATACCTGCTTCAAAATCCAGACCAAAGTAATATCCATCCTACTCCATAGTGGTACCTATCAAAAATCTGAAAGAATTAACAGAAAAAGAACAGTTAATGGACATGTGAACCATTCAATGCCCTGAAAAATGTAAATCCCTGAATACTACACACTAGAAAACAGTATATGTAGTCCTTGGAGCTTCTAACATTAAGTTTCACCGTTCGGTCCTCAACTTTTTTTTTTTTTTTTGGTCGGGGGGAGGCATTGTGTCTTTTCCCTGGCCCACCACACTCACTAAGAGTTGGCTGCACTTCAGAACCCATGGCTTTTTTGTTTGTTTGATTTGTTTTTTGTTGTTTTTTTTCTCCCTCACACATCTGAGTCTTTGGGCTTGTCAAACAATGCTCTATTTAGAGTACTCATCACCCACATTTTATACTAGGCTAAACCTAGTTTCGTCTAAGTCAGTTTAAACACTCATCCTACAGGAAACCTCCATCCCCAGCCCTTCTCGGTGTCAGTGAAGATCTGACAGATGTACATGCAAATAACACAGAAAAAGCCCATCTGCTTTATCAGCCTCTTTATCTCATTCTCCCATTACAGTAAGCTCCGTGAGGGCAGGAGAGTGAACACCAATAAAATGAACAATGACCAAAGTGAAACTCAAAGAAAAGAAACACATGGCATCAAAAACTCAGAACGGTTATAAAATGAAACTTCCTTTCACAAAATACACTCAGCAGGAAATGAGTCATGAGAAAGATGTTATCTGGTTTATAGTCAAAGGACTGGGATTTATACACCCAACAACCAACAAGGCTTTGAAGATGTAGGGTGTATATGAAAAACTCCATAAAAATATTATCTTACTTCCTAAGCAAATTCCCAAAGAAAAAAATGAAAGGAAGAGCAGAGACAGCTTTGATTACATAAATATCTGAAATACATCAGAAATAGACTTTTGGAAAAATGGTGGTATGATAGTAGATATCCAATCCTTCCTAAAAACTCAGCCAAATCACAAAGGAAAAACAAGAATAGGGGAGAATCTGCATTAGAGGTCACACTGATCAAATTCCAGGGGTAGATAGTGAATCTATTTTATTCTATTCTAGTGAACTTAAGCATAAAGCTTTGCATGATTTTAGATGGCTATGGCTTCCCTGGTGGCTCAGATGGCAAAGCGTCTGCCTGCAATGCAGGAGACCTGGGTTCCATTCCCTTCTGGGTCGGGAAGATCCCCTGGAGAAGGACATGGCAATCTACTCCAGCGCTCTTGCCTGAAAAATCCCATGGACGGAGGAGCCTGATAGGCTACAGTCCATGGGGTCTCAAAGAGTTGGACATGACTGAGCGACTTCACTTTCACTTTCAGAATCATTAGAAAACTTAACAAAGAATAAAATATCAAGTTAACTTTTCCAAAATGACTGAGAAACACAATCCAGGATCAAGCTATGAAAAAAAAATGATAGCTGTATAATCGGGCACCTGCCTGCAAAACTCAGAAGCTGTCACCTGATAATCAGGAAGTCACAACAAAAACAGATATCCTAAAATGGCATTTGCTGTCAGAAGCTAGCAGAATAGCCTATACCTCACTTCTCTCTTCCAAATCCCATATAAATGTATCCAAATCATTAAACCTAAATCCTGTTTAGAGTCCTAGCTAAGAGTGTCTGGAAAATGTACTGTTTTTCAAGCTCTTCAACAAGTCGTGGCAAAAGCACTACGGATTTTTTACTGGCTACAGTGAAGATGGGATTAGCTTGAAGGACTCATCAGGAATACAGCCATGATTCCCCTTCCCCAGGAGTAGTAATGAGACACAGGAAAGTAGTAAGGAAATCCTAGGGAAAACATCATTACCTTTAAATCAGAGGAGACAGGGCTAGACACGAGGTTGGCATCACTCAGCCTGGTGTTCTATCACCAGCACATACCAGCACTATGCCACCTCATTGGGAGAGGAATCCTGGCCTCCAGAATGCAGAATAAGAGCATCCTGTGTTTCTACTGACAAAGCAGGGCTGGCCCTAGTAGTAGTATATGCCTGTAGTAAAAGAAACATGGCCTTAGGACAGTAGATTCAAACAACCAAACAGGAGAGATTAGGTTCTTCTGTGGATGTCTCTCTCTTCCTTCCCAACCCCCTCAGACTGATAAATGACTGATAATTTAACCTCATTCATTCAGATGGACACCTTAAGTTCTAAAAGGAAATAACCACGTAAATACTACTTAAAAAGCAAAATATAATAATGTCAGATCCCACTTACATCACCCACAGAGAAATTAAAGAACATTAATCAAACAAGAGAAAGGGACAGAATATATAAGACCACAGATGGAAAAACACATTGAGGAGGAAAGAAGAAAGCAAATAAAATAGAGGCATTTTAAGCAGTACCAGAAGGAGCAAAGATTAGATTCAACTACAGAAAAGAGATGGCAGAGAATCGGAATTAGACTAAAAAGTAACAATAAGTAGGCAAAATATGAAAAACAGATATCTAATATATGAATAATGGGTATTCATCTAGTTTGATATCTTTGTGATTGGTTTAAAACACAATACAGAATGCAAAAAGGTATGAGAAGAAAATTTTCCTAACCTGAGAAAAAGATTCAAGCAGATAAAAGGGCTCATGATAAATTAAGAAAAATAGCCAAATCTTTTGTTACATCATGGTAAAATATTGAAGGTGGGGGAAGGTGGGAGGAGAAGAAAAGGAAAAATCAGGCCAGGGCTTAGCTCTTTAATGACAGGAAATAATGGGGCAATTATTTCCCTGAAATTTCCATACCAATTGTAAGCCAAGAATTCTGTGATAAAATGAATTCACATTTGAAGGCAAAAACATTCTCAGATACATTTCCTCAAATTTTTGCATACCATTCTTGCAATCTTTCTGGGGTCAGGGGGAGGGGGGACCACCAAACAGGTACTCGACTATTTCAGTCAACCAACCAACACAGCAAGATATAGATTTCAAAAATAGGTAAGCCATGACATAAAAGACTGTCAGGTGGCAAGTTACAGAACACCATCCAGAATTAGCTCTTAAAAAAACCAGTGTAGTTTTGGTAGCCTCATACAGTAAGTACAGGAGTATGCAATCAGTCTTTTATAGTAGACTGGTCCAACGATTTCCTTAAAGACCAAGGTATCTTCCACTCATCCACTTCTTATCTTAAGCAGGTTAGCTTTCACCCTCTTGAAATCAGAGCTACTACCAAGACAGACATCATTCCTCACACAACCATGAGGGGATGCTGTGCTGCTGCTAAGTTGCTTCAGTCGTGTCTGACTCTGTGCGACCCCATAGACGGCAGCTCACCAGGCTCCTCCATCCCTGGGATTCTCCAGGCAAGAACACTGGAGTGGGTTGCCATTTCCTTCTCCAATGCATGAAAGTGAAAAGTGAAAGTGAAGTCGCTCAGTCGTGTCCGACTCTTAGCGACCCCATGGACTACAGCCTACCAGGCTCCTCCATCCATGGGATTTTCCAGGCAAGAGTACTGGAGTGGGGTGCCATTGCCTTCTCCGATGAGGGGATGAGAGAGGTGGAAAGAGAGTTTTCTGTATACACATTTCTTTTTAATCAAAATTTCCCAGGAGTTTCCCAATGGTATCTCCTTATAGCTAATTGGCCAAAACTAGGACACATGGCTATCTCTAACTGCAGGGGAAGCTAGGAAAGTTATTCATCCCTTTCAGGCTCTGTCATAGATCGTCTGTGAGTCAGAAAGAGGGAAAGTGAATGATTGTCAACCAAAAGTGTGGTGTCAACCTGCATGTGTATCTAATTACAGTTATTGTAAAGTTTTATAAAACATTTGTATGTTATATCTGGAAAGATACAGGTATTTTTAATGTATTATATCCAGACAAAACTCAATATACCAACAAAAATCAAAAGGGGCTTGACGGGGTAGGAAGGAGAGTATGAAGATTGTGGTAAGGACTCAACTCTTATGGGTAAAATAGTCCTTTCCTCCCTCCTGAGTCTCTTTCCTGTATTGACAGGGTGACTAATACACACCAAAATGTGCCATCCTTGCTCTTAAAAATGGTCAAGAGATAGGAACAGTTATCTAGACAATATAGCAAGCACCTTTCTATGAGTTCAGCATTTCCTCAACTCCCCGCTCCCACTCCTTCCTCAAGCTACACCAAAACTAAATTACCACTTCTTAAAGAAATTCAGACGTTGAGCTTTCCCATCTGGTCCATTCTTACCTACTGAAAACCCCTTCTCTGGTACTTACTTCCCAGTGTGAAAACTGGTAGATGATATTAGAGACTCTTAAATCCATGTTCCTAACTCAACTGTGTAGGTCCTGCATTTTATCCCACCCTTCCTGTCCCCCTTCCCACAATGGTCCCATTTCTACTGTGGAATATTAGTTCTCTTATCTAAACTTCAATCAAGATAAGGTGTCAACAGGGAGCTGAGCTTGGGGCTCAGTGACAATCTAGAGGGGTGGGATGGGGGATCAAGAAGAAGGGAATACATGTATATTTACAGTTCATTCATCTTGCTGTACCGCAGAAACCAATACAACATTGTAAAGCAATTATTCTCCAATTAAAAATACATTTAAAAAAGGATAAGGTGTTAACAAAGGAAAAGAGGAGGAGTACAGATAAAAGTCATGGAGATTAAAAATTTTATTATTTCTAAGTTTTTACCTAATGTAAGATATTACACCCTTTTTGTTTTTTCCTTTTTTGAGGGAAGAGGACTTCTTCATACTTTTATTCAATTCTCTTTGCTCCCAACAGATTTTGTTCCATGACTCATCACCCCCTGAAAACCAGTACACTCAGGCCTAATGCCCATAACTATGTCAGTAAAAGTTTCATTCTTCACTGAAACCAGAACAATTAAAATAGCAGGGCTTTCTCCAACAAGGAAACAAAAATAATCCCATAAATAATTCCACCTCCAGGGTTTCCACAAGTCAACACAATCCACAGCTGTGGTCACCTGAGCTTTCAAGAGTGCGGAAGGTAGTACAGAGAGGGAAAGATGAGGGGAAATGGGGCACTCAATGAACTCGATCCGTCAATCCTGCAGTTTTGGAGGACCCCCAAGCAGAAGCCTTCTAGGAAATGGACTGTTTCACAGCTGGCTCCTGTTAAACAGGCTAAGTTCCTGGAGAAAAACACCACTCCCCTCCCCCACCTCATTAAACACATGAGAAACATCTGTGTCCATCAGGCGCCTGGCCCAAGGTTTAGCCCTCTCTTTCCACCACATGAAAACTCACAGTGAGACTGTCCCAAGGGCAGCCCAGGCTTTCAGCCACACCCCTGTCTAGCATGGTCAGCAACTACTTGACTTGCCCATTTTTCCTGGGCACTGTTGCCTCCTGCTTCTGGAGGTTTCTCACCCTTGTGTGGAACAGCTCTCCCTTCTTTCTACAAGACGGAACAATACTACAAGGAAGAAACCAACAGCTCACAACTCAAAGCATGCCAGCACACTTCTTCCAAGCCTTTACACCTGGTCTCCACGGAAACGCCCCCTCCATCCTTACCATTAGTTGGCTGAGTCCTTTTTTCTTGCGGTGGTCTGAGTCTTTTTTCTTGCGGTGGTCTGCTTCCCATCTGACCGCTGCTTCAGGTTGTTGAGAATGTCAGTCTCTGGGTGGGGTGCCATGACCCTTAAGCTAGACCTGGACAATTGGAAACTCCTGGTCCTTGAAAGGAGAGGCAATGGCACCCCACTCCAGTACTCTTGCCTGGAGAATCCCGTGGACGGAGGAGCCTGAAAGGCTGCAGTCCATGGGGTCACGACAAGTCGGACACAACTGAGCGACTTCACTTTCACTTTTCACTTTCATGCATTGGAGAAGGAAATGGCAACCCACTCCAGTGTTCTTGCCTGGAGAATCCCAGGGGCGCAGGAGCCTGGTGGGCTGCTGTCTATGAGGTCGCACAGAGTCAGACATGACTGAAGTGGCTTAGCAGCAGCAGAAGCAGCTCCTTGAAATGTATATTCTTCCCACAGAGTTCCCATAGTCAGAGCCATTTCAAGGATGCAGCCTTGAGAGGTGGTATGTTATTGAGCCCTTGTGGGTGGTGTGCAGGGCTGAACTCAGCTGAGGACACTGTAAACTCTTAAGATTATGGTGCACAAGTGCAGAAATCTACTTGTCTCACAGTCTCTGAGACAAACCTGGTAAAAAGGTTTTCTTGCTTATTAGGACTGCTGCCTAGAAAATGGAAGTGGCTGCCTCTTTCTTCCCTCCCTCCATGCCCTCCGTGTAGGGAGGCCAGGTTGCAAACTAGCAGCAACCATTGAGGTTGCTCTACCGCAGAGGTCCATGAACCAGGAAAGGCACACACAGGACCCCAGGAGCCACCAGCCGGGAAAAATAAGTCAGACCCTACATGAGTGGAGAAAGAACCTCCCCTTCCCCACACCAGAGTACAGGACAAGTCAGAGAGGCATGCCATCCTCCCCTCGTCCCTGAAACAAGGCCTGGCCCCCTACCTCCTTCCATGCATTGCCCAGGTCTCACAGCACTTCATCCTGTTCCTTGAGCTCCCGTTTCAGGAATCTTCTCCTCACGTATCTGAACTCAGGCCTGGAGCAGGATGGGAAAGATATGAGGTTCTTCTAAGACAGTGGTTCTCAGACATTAGCAGAAATCAGCATCATCTGGGGGCTTGTTAAGCCTGCCAGCAGAGCCCACCCCCCAGAGTTTCAGATAAAGGAGGTGTGGCTGGGGCCCCAGAATTTGCATTTCTAAGAAGCCCCCAGGTGATGCTGGTGTGCCAGTGCAGGGATCACACTGCTCCAAGCTCTAACCTGGCTTCTTTTGCCTTCCCCTCTTCCTTCTTCCAGGCTCTAGGCAGCCTTCATTGGCACGAAGTGACTGTGGACACTTGAACTCCTCTCTGTGCCCATTTCAAGATGTTCTTCCCTCCATCCTCTCTTCATTATGTATTCATTTAATCTTTCATCAGTCCTGTTGGTGTCAGGCAACTAAATAGCTTTGGAAGACTCCAGATGATTCCAATGTCTAAGGTTTCAGAACCACTAGGCAGACAGTGACCATTCCCCATACCACAGGTGAAGAAAACCCCTGCCACCATCTCCCCTTAGGCACCCTCCATAATATGGAACATCAGGGACTGGGGACCCAGAGGGAAAATTATACCTCTCCAGTGCTCTCTCACCTGGAACATATCCTGTTGACTTCAAAGGTAGTCCAAACCTCTGAAATGCTTCTGCTGCCCTCGTTCTGCACTGAGATCCCAGGGTTTCAAAGATCCTGGGTTAGTTCCCCACTCCAGAACAAGCCCTCTCTATCAAGTGGAGGAAATTCATGAAGGGAGATTTATCCCTCTGCTGACTCATGCCCACCTTACATGCATGAGAGATGAGGATAGAGGACATGGCTACTACGGTCAATAAATCTCACAGAGACCCACCACTGCCCTCTCCACCCTGATGCATCCGCTACACTTCAGACAAAGGAGCAGAGCTCGCCATTCCCTGGATCCAGGGCAAAACACCCCATTGGACTAAACTAGACCTAGCTGAGTACCAGCAATGGTTGATCAGGCAAGTGTAGGTGTCAGGAAGTGGGAAAGAAAACAGAGAATTGCCAAGTAGACACAGTGCAAAACCACGTGAGCCAGGACAGTCAGAAACTAAGTAATGCGGAAGCCCCCCAGCCACTACCTGGAATCACAGCCCCTTCCTCATGACGTTTCGTGATGCCTTCTGAAACTAGGAAGGTGTTGGGAGAAGCAGGATTTCCTCCAGCTTTCTGTAAACCAACATAAGTCGAAAGTGCTGGAACCTACCCAGGCATTGCTTCCTAAACTTTAATTACATCCCGCTCTTTTCCTCTACTGATACTTGTTAAGCCAGAAAATACTTCAGAAATCAAAAAGTCAGATTTTCTTTTTCAACTAAAATGGGAAATGAATCAGTCACACGCAGTAAGTGGCGAAGCCAGAAATGAATCCAAGTGTTTCAATTCCAAGTTAATTTTTTCCACTGCACCATATTTCCTTACTCTCTAATTCATCTCCACATCTCTAATCTATTCATCTCCCAGCCAGCCTAGCCAACCCAAAGAATGGATTCTTATCCAGTTTAGCCAGCCTCCAAAACTCTAATTTCCCAGAATAGCTCTGAGATCCACATGCTTTCTCATTAGACAGCCTTGGGTTTTCAAAGAGAGAAAAAGAAAGAAATAGCAATTGTAAAGAAACTATGTAAGAGGGCAGTCACAGTAGTGGCTGATTAATGCCATCCTTCCTATGAATTCCAAGGGTCTTCAGTGTGGTGACTCAGGCTCCCAGGGCGAGCCTAGTCACTCCCTAGTTCTCAGTATTGGCTCCACATTAGGAGCCACATTTCTAGGATTAGAAATCCTTGGGGAAATTTTTAAATTCCCCATGCCCATACCAATTAAATCAGGATCTCCGAGTAGGAAACTCAGATGGCAGCATTGTCAAGTTTTCCCTGGTGATTCTACGTGTAGATCACTGCTCTAACAAGCCATATGTTAATTCCTCTCCCAGATCCTAAGGCTGGTCAACTGGGGGATAAGCTTTCTGAGTGGGAATAAGCTGAGTATTAGAGAGGGTAGCTCTTTGGTGGCAATGTAAAAATTAAATTTAACCAGCCACTCAGTAAACAATAAAGTCACGCTTTCATTTTAACATAAAGCCTCTCACTTTGCCATACAGCCGAAACTAACACAATATTGTAAAACAACTATCCTCCAATAAAAAGTAATTTAAAAAAACAATAAATGAGTTCAGAGAGGCAGCATGGTATAATAAAAAATAGCAGGAACTTGAAATCTGAATCAAACCTGATGTGTCACTAACTAGCCCTATCTTTGTCCTTAAGGAAGGTTTTTTAACCTCCCTTAGCCTCAGCTTGTTGTTGCTGTTGTTTAGTCACTAAGTCATGCCCAACTCTTTCGTGACCCCTTGGACTGTAGCCCACCAGTCCCCTCTGTCCATGGGATTTCCCAGGCAAGAATACAGGAGCAGGTTGCCATACAGGATCTTCCTGACCCAGGGATCAAACCCATGTCACCTGCACTGGCAGGCAGATTCTTTACCACCGAGCCACCAGGGAAGCCCCTAGCTTCAGCTTACTCACCTGTAAAATAGAAATAATAATGTTTACTTCATGGGGTTATTTTAAAGATTCGTGTTTTGTGTGTAAGTACCTAGTATGGTGAGTGAAAAGACTGGGCATTCAATAAATAAATGTGGCAACAAGAAGAATAACCATAGCAGTTGTACTCACAGCAGCAGTTGTTACTGGATCATGTTGATCAAACTTAAAACTCTCACTTTATTTTATTTAGTTTTTAGGTTTTTATTTTGTGAACATAGGCATGGAACTGAAGCTTGCAGTTATAAACAAAATTTCTTCAAGAAAGACCTTTAAAAATATATGTATGTATGTATGTATTTGGCTGATGACGATTCTTAGTGGTGAGATCTTTCCTTTTGGTGCTCGGACTCCAGAACTCACAGGCTCAGTAATTGCCACACAGACACTTGGTTGCCCCACAGTATGTGGTAACTTAAGTTCCCCTACCAGGGATCGAACCCATGAACCCTGCATTGGAAGGCAGATTCTTAAGGACTGAACCACCAGGGAAATTCCAAGAAAGCCCTTTTAATTTCTAGTTTTAAGGTACTAAAATGATCTGAGAAGGATTAAGATAACATTTTTCAGTCCCTAAATCAATGAGACCACTTTAACCAAATGGCCTCTGATTTTTAAAGCAATGAGCGGGAAAAGGCAGATCAATTCTATAATAAATGTAGTGTACAGAAGTGGAGAAAGGAGTACAAAATGAAAAACATGAAATCAAGAGAAATATCTTGCCAAATCTTTAACATGGTATTTAGTAAAGAAAATAAAGACCAAATGCAACTTGCAAAAAGTGTATGAAAACTTCCTCCTATGGGTAGTGACTATATGAGACAAATCATCAACAAATACATAGATTACTTTCTAGATCAAAGAAAAGTATTAAATAGCTATGTGGCCTTAGGAATATTTCTCTCTGAGCACCAGGGTTTGTTTGTTTTTTTTTTTTAATTTTATTGGAATATAGTTGGTTCACAATGTTGTGCTATTTTAAGGTGTGCAGCAAAGAGATTCAGTTTTATATATATATACATATTTTTAAAGATTCTTTTCTCATATAGGTTATCACAGAACACTGAGTGGAGGTCCCTGTACTATACAGACGGTCCTTGCAGGTTACCTATCTTATATATAGCAGTGTGTGCATGTTCAGCCCCAGCTCCTGATTTACTCCTCTCCACTCCCACTTTTGTCTCTGAACACCAGTTTTCTCATCATAACGGTGGCATAATAATAATGAGAGTATACTCTTATGGGTATGGAATTAATAGCCAGTGGTACATGGAAAGCACTTACTGTAGTGCCTTTCACTTCGCTGTTGTTGTCTATTATTTTTATCTCTGCTTCTAGGATGAAAATGATTTAGTACAGGAATTTGAAGATTTATCAGAGAGTAGTTACCTGGCTAACTCTCAATACTTGATTCTATTACAAGACTGGAGTGAAATTTCAGGTGTATTACAGGCTTCCAGGGTCCTTACTTATCTTTAGTTTTCCCAGTAGGAATTCTAAACTTAAATTATTTACTGGTAGTTCTGGGTTTTAACCAAGCAAGTTAGTTATGTTATGCTAGTTATGATGCATCTATCACCTGTTATGACTGTTTTTTTCTACAAAGTCTTGATCAGAAAGTTGTGTTACAAAGAGTTTTCAGTTTCTAACAATGGGAGACCCTTTCTAATTAGTTACCAAACTCTCTTTTTCATATGTTTGAACAACATTTGGGGAGCGTATAAGGAGTTGAGGGAAGAAGCACACAGAACAGTTGGATCTTCCCAACCCAGGGATTGAACCCAGGCCCCCTTGCATTGCAGCCAGGTTCTTTATTATCTGAGCCAGCAGGGAAGCCCCTAGGGAAGAATTTGCAAAGGGCATGGTAAACCTTTCAACTTTACTCATTTAGTCACTGAATATTTCTTAAGAATTTAAGAGTGACCAAGTATTATGACAAGCAACCCCAAAATTTCATTGGTTTTATACAACCTGATTTAGTTCTTATATACAAAGTCAAATCAGATATTCCTGATCAGCAGTTTTCATTTAAACGATGACAAAAGATCCCATATAGTCCCATCAGTGACTCTGCCTTGTCCTAGGGTATCTTCAGAGTCTTCTTCCCAATGCTTTACACTCAGCCAGACCACAGCAAAAAGAAAGAGATCTCATAAAGTTGAGGTCCTGGCACCTATCCACCTTAATTCATAATAGATACACATCCCTTCTGTTCTCAGTGCCTTGGCAAGAACCAGTTACATGGTCTCACTTAGATGCATGGGAAGCTAGGAAAAGTAGACAGGTAGCCACCCACCAGAAACAAGTCTACATACACTGTGGAAGGAGAATATGATTCAGTGTTGCTCAGCTAGCCATCAGCCATAAGCACCCAACTGCTGGGGATATATCCATTTTTTTAAAGTAAATCTTTCTCATCATGAAGCTTTCAGTCTGGTTTATCTTTAGTTAGGAGCTCCCTCCTAATGACTCAGTGTGTTGAATTGCCTTTCATCAACTTAACTCTCACTCCAGTCTACACTGTGGAACTACATGTCCCAGAATCTCTTTTCGGCATCATTCGAGGTTAGATCCTGCCAATGAGACATTCACAAAGATTTTAAAGAGAAGAAGCCTTTTTCTCAGCAGCAGCTGTTTGCAGGCAGATGAGATCATTGCTGGCAGCACTCTTTGGCTTTCAGCGCTTCTCCCAGGAATCACCTGCTATAAGCAGGCAGCTGAGATCATCAACAGAAGCTTCCAGTGGCTCCAGCCATCCTCCTGAGAATAACCCACTTCACAACTCCATGCAGCTAGGATCACAGAGAGTGGCTCTCCAGTAATCCTGCAGATTTCAAAGTTGCTAAATAATAACCTTCCAGGCTTTCTCTCCCACATTCATTCTAATGATCTGGGTTAATTTTATCCCTACACAAATACTAGAATAATTTCTAGTTTCTGACAAAACTTGAAGACACTCAGGATATAAAAGTTCAGTGCATTTAATCAGTAATTTAAAAAATATTTTCCAGTTCCTGATATATGTCAGTTCTATGTTAGATGTTAGAGAACACAATTTGCCAAGTCCAATAAATAAACGTCTGCCTTCATTGTGCTTATATGTAATGATCTCAGTGAGAAACATGATATAAAACAAAATAAATACATTCTGACAAGGGTTTTAAAGAAAAACTATAGGGCACTATGAGAGAGAACATTTTTCAAGAAAGGTAAAATAAAAGCTAGGCTGGGTGGATAGACAACCACAACACTCCACCCTAGCCACAGCTGGACCTTACAACGTGTTTATAAAAATCTTCTTGGTTCTTTTTTTTAATAAATATATTTATTTATTTGGCTGTGTTGAGTCTTAGTTCCTGCAGTCTGGATCTTCACTGTGATGTGCAGCATGTGGCATGTATTAATAGTTCCCTGGGATAGAACCCAGGCCCCCTGAATTGAGGGCATGGAATCTTAGCCACTAGAGCATCAGGGAAGTCCCTACTTGGTTGTGAGTGTGTTACGTGTGTGTGCGCACATGCATGCACACACTTGTCAGTTGTATCTGTCTCTTTTTGACCCCATGGACTGTGGCCCTCTAGGCTCCTCTGTTCATGGGATTCTTCAGGCAAAAATACTGAAATGGGTTGACATTTCCTCCTCCAGGGGATATTCCTGACCCAGGGATCCAAACCCATGTCTCTTGAATTACAGGCAGATTCTTTCCCATCTGAGCCACCAGGGAAGCCCACTCAGTTCTTTATATTTCTTTAACCTTTATATTCTTGGACTCCAAAATCACTGCAGATGGTGATTGCAGCCATGAAATTAAAAGATTCCTGCTCCTTGGAAGAAAAGCTATGACCAACTTAGACAGCATATTAAAAAGCAGAGACATTACTTTGTCAACAAAGATCTGTCTAGTCAAAGCTATGGTTTTTCCAGTAGTCATGTATGGATGTGAGAGTTGGACCATAAAGAAAGCTGAGCGCTGAAGATTTGATGCTTTTGAACTGTGGTGTTGGAAAAAACTCTTGATAGTCCCTTGGACTCTAAGGAGATCCAGCCAGTCTATCCTAAAGGAAATCAGTCCTGAATATTCACTGGAAGGACTGATGCTGAAGCTGAAGCTCCAGTACATTGGCCACCTGATGCAAAGAGCTGACTCATTAGAAAAGACCCTGATGCTGGGAAAGAGTGAAGGCAGGAAGAGAAGGGGACAACAGAGGATGAGATGGTTGGATGGCATCACCGACTCAATGGACATGAGTTTGAGTAAACTCCAGGAGGTGGTGATGGACAGGGGGGTCTGGAATGCTGCAATCCATGGGATCGGACATGACTGAGTGACTGAACTGTACCTTCAGAGATAGGCCTTTTAATTTATCTATTTCCAACTTTTTAATATAATCAAGGAAATCTCTTGTAACCTCTGTCCAGTAGTTCAAAACTTGGCCTCTGCCCAGACTAGCTACTTGCCCTGTGGTGTTATTGCCTAGAACCAGGGTCCAGCCTTATTCCTTGTAAATAAGCTTCAGCACACATCTATCATTCAAAAAAAAATGTATTGAACACCTTATGTATGTTGAGCCCTGGTGATATAATTGAATAGGATTTACACAATTTCTATCCTTATAGAGCTGGGAGTGGGAGGGGTTGGGGGGGATCAAAGGCACAAGGAAACAGGGGGACATCCATGAAAGGAAATACTGCAGCTGCTACTAAGTCACATGAGTCATGCCAGACTCTGTGCAACCCCATGGACTGCAACCCACCAGGCTCCCCCGTCCCTGGGATTCTCCAGGCAAGAACACTGGAGTGGGCTGCCATTTCCTTCTCCAATGGATGAAAGTGAAACGTGAAAGGGAAGTCGCTCAGTCATGTCCGACTCTTCACGACCCCATGGACTGCAGCCTACCAGGCTCCTCTGTCCATGGGATTTTCCAGGCAAGAGTACTGGAGTGGGTCGCCGGTGCCTTCTCTGAAAGGAAGTACAGGAGCAACTAATCCAAACTTGGCAGATTTGAGTTTCCCAGAAGAAACGCCTTCTGCCCAAGACCCAAAGGATGCTCAGAAAATTATTTTGGCACCAGAAAGAGGTAACATACTCCTGACAGAAGGAACAGCCTTGGCAAAACTCAGAAGTAAGAGAGACCATGACAGGTGTCCTTTAAGAGGATCTGGAAAGAGTTTAACACAGCTGGATTTTAAATTCATGCTGACTGATATAATAGATGAGGCCAGAGAATTAAGAAGGAATAGATTTTACGGGAAACAGAGGTCATATTAGAGAATTTGAATTTTAAGAACAATGTGGAGCCGTTGAAGAGTATAAACTAAAGGAACATGTAGGATTGATTTTGTATTTTGGAAATTTGATTCCAGCTACCACATGGAGAAACGGAAGGAAGGAGAGAAAGATGAGAAAGGGAAGAGGAGGCATCATATAGAAAATTATTGCCATAATACGAGTAAAAAATCATGGTAGTTTAGTTGATGGCAGTGAGTCTTTCTCTGGATTTACTACTACTGTGTTTTATTTATTTTCCTGACTTACCCCCTCATAGTCCTTTCAAGATGTTAAAATCCCACTACAAATTTGTCTCAATAGCTGAATTTCTACTACATGACACCAAATATACTTGAAAGTAATTGATCCCCAGGCTGTCCCTCTGCTGATTTCTTGACCATGTGTCAAGAACTAGGCCATGCTAGGGTTCCAAGAAGTACCAGAACCTGTGTGTATGCATGCTCAGTCGTGTCTGACTCTGCAACCCCATGGACTGTAGCCCACCAGGCTCTTCTGTCCATGGAAGTCTCCAGGCAAGAATATTGGAGTGACGTGCCATTTCCTACTGCAGGGGATCTTTCCAACCCAGGGATCAAACATCTCCTGCATCTAGCGCAGACCTTTCTCTAAATAATTCCTACTTAATTACTTCCTGGCTTCCCTAGTAGCTCAGACGGTAAAGAATCTGCCTGCAATGCAAGAGACCCAGGTCCAATCCCTGGGTCAGGAATATCCCCTGGAGAAGGAAATAGCAACCAACTCCAGTATTCTTGCTCAGAGAATCCCATGGACAGATGAGTCTGGTGAGCTACAGTCCATGGGGTCACAAAGAGTCAGATACGACTGAGTGACTAACACTAACTACTTCCTATTTTCTGATGCAAAGACACTTCAACTTGCTGTCATTCCTCCGTGAAACTGTCTGCTCCCCAAGTCTTTACCATTTTCCCCTACTCTGTCATAGTCATTTTCTCAGTCTGAATTTAATAGCTATTTTGACCTGAATAGGCAAATTCATGTTTCAAATATTATGAGAGCAATTATGAGTTTATGGATACACTGATTCCTTCATTCAGTAGTCACTGAAGGTCAAACCCTATGGTTAGAATTTTGCTAACCTCTGAAAAGAATAAAAAATGTTTATGGCACATAATTCTTCCTTCCAAGAAGTTAACAAACCAGTTTGCAAGCCCAGGAATATGAGCACTGAGCACTTAGCAAATAAGATATTTAATTTTCTCAAGATGATAGGTATGAATTTAATTTGAATGCTTACAATGTGCCAGCCTCTGTCCTAATGCATGACATGTTCTATACTTTTTAATTATTATAATAATCCTGCAAACTAGTTGTTATTATTCCAATTCTTAAAATAAGGAAATAAGACTCAGGGAAAGTAGATGACTTGTCCAAAATTGTACAGATGATACGTGGTAAAAATGGATTCAATCCCCAGTCTGTTTTCCCTCAGGGAATTTGCTTTTTACTCATATGCTCTGGTGCTTGCCTTCTAATGCCCATGTATCATTTTATATTCTCATCTAAAACCCATTATACTCACCTAAAACATGTTCTGGAAAGGAGTATGGTGGGATGAACAAAGACAGGAATGGCAAAATGCTTTCAACTTTAATGGTAACTCCAATTGATTTATTGTAGTTGACCAAAATGCTGTCTTAAGAGAAGTAACCTATAAAAAGTATTTTGAGACTGCATTTGAGCTCAGTGTGAAAGAAAGCCATCTTTAATTTGTGATGTTTTCCCTGAAGTCAGAATAGAGAAGCTGTGATACTGAAGTGTGTTAGAAGCTATCTGTGTGCAAAGAAGTCCACAAGACATATATAACTGCCTTGGAAGGAAAGTTATGACCAACCTAGATAGCATATTCAAAAGCAAAGACATTACTTTGCCAACAAAGGTCCATTTAGTCAAGGCTATGGTTTTTCCAGTAGCCATGTATGGATGTGAGAGTTGGACTGTGAAGAAGGCTGAGTGCCGAAGAATTGATGCTTTTGAACTGTGGTGTTGGAGAAGACTCCTGAGAGTCCCTTGGACTGCAAGGAGATCCAACCAGTCCATTCTGAAGGAGATCAGCCCTGGGATTTCTTTGAAAGGAATGATGCTAAAGTTGAAACTCCAAACTGGTACTTTGGCCACCTCATGCAAAGAGTTGACTCATTGGAAAAGACTCTGATGCTGGGAGGGATTGGGGGCAGGAGGAGAAGGGGACGAGAGAGGATGAGATGGCTGGATGGCATCACTGACTCGATGGGCGTGAGTTTGAGTGAACTCCGGGAGTTGGTGATGGACAGGGAGGCCTGGCGTGCTGCGATTCATGAGGTTGCAAAGAGTTGGACACGACTGAGTGACTGAACTGAACTGAACTGAATAACAGTGAGGACTTCCATGAATTTTTATATCATATGTATGTCTTAAGCTAGCATCTTACAGTTCTATATTTTCAAAGCATTTGTATCCAGCAATCCAGAAAAGAAAAAGCAAAAGAGAACTGTGAGGGAATAATAGGCCAAACCAGTCCAGTGGTTAGGATTCCACTGCAGGGTCATTGGGCACGTGTTCAATCCCTGGTCACGGATCTGTATATATATATATATGTGTGTGTGTATGTGTGTGTATACAGTTTATATATATGGTTGTATATACTATATGTATATATACTGTATATTTATATGACTCTCTCTATATATATAGTCACCATTAGATATAGTGCTTTTGAGCACACTTAAAATCTAGCTGGTATGACTGAGAAACTGAGATTTTAATTTCACTTCATCTTAAGTATTCAGATTAAAATACTGATACTTTTTTTGGCTATTGGAGACATTTAAATATGTTTAGAGTAACTTGGATATGTGATTCCACTCTTTAGCCATAAATGTTATGAAACCTAAAAACAAATCAAGTAATTTCAATGAAAATTAACTTTTAAATTCAAATGTACTATAAGTATAAAATACACACAGGATTTTGAAGATTTAGCCCACACACACAAAAAATGTAAGATATTTAATAATTATTATATTGGTTATGTGTTGAATATTTTGGATATATTGGGTTAAATATATCCAAAATAGTCAAATATACTATTATATAGTTAAATAATCAAATATACTATTCAAATCAATTTCACCTGTTTTTTTCACTTTTTAATGCAATCAATTCCCTAAGCTCAGCAAGTAAAGAATCTGCTTACAATGCAGGCAATCCAGGAGACTCAGATTTGATTCCTGGGTAGGAAAGATCCCATGGAGGAGGAAATGGTAACCCACTCCAGTATTCTTGCCTGAAAAATACAATGGACAGAGTAGCCTGGTGGGCAACAGTCCAAAGGGTCGCAAAGAGTGGGAGACGACTGAGCGACTAAGCATGTAGAGAACGTTTTAAATTATATATGAAGCTCACATTTTATGTCTACTAGGAGAAGGCACTGGAGACCCACTCCAGTACTCTTGCCTGGAGAATCCCATGGACAGAGGAGCCTGGTAGGCTGCAGTCCATGGGGTCACGACGAGTCGGACGTGACTGAGCGACTTCCCTTTCACTTTTCACTTTCCTGCATTGGAGAAGGAAATGGCAACCCACTCCAGTGTTCTTGCCTGGAGAATCCCAGGGACGGGGGAGCCTGGTGGGCTGCTGTCTATGGGGTCGCACAGAGTCAGACATGACTGACGTGACTTAGCAGCAGACAACATTGGATCAGATACTACAAATAACAGGGATTGAGGGTTAAAGGAGGGGTAAAGTCAGTATTGATTTAATCAAATATTCAGGTAGGTACTTGTTCTAGGTCAGTATTTCTCAGATCCTTTTTTTTGCCCATTACCATTCCCTAAGGTGCCTTTTTAGACATGTTTTTCCTGGTTGTTCTCCTTATGAAATTTGATCATCAAAGATGTAGTGTACTGTCCATCTGCTTTTTTACTGTGGCCCTTTGAAGGTACCATGAACCATTCTAATATCTGAGATGTTTTTTCCCAGCACGTATTTAATAACTTGTCCTTTGAGGGCGATATTTTTCCCATTGATAATCTGTTATGTGAACTGGGAAGAGTTAAGTGACTAGAGGTCCTACTGAGGATAGAAGGTGACTTCAGACAGTATGAAGCCATGACAAATAAGGTTTCACACTGTCTGAAATGAGTTAAGTGGGAAAGGAGTAAGTTGAAGAAGAGGAGGTTGAGGTACTATAATGAGGATCTCCTCTCTGAGTATAAATAATTACATTCGGTGCCCACAATTATCCAACACAGTTTTTCTTTGTATACACCTTTGGATTCCACATTTTTCTAGACAGGTATAAGTTGGGGCAACACCTAACTCACAATAATGTCTGTTGTAGAATGAATAAATACATATCATCAATATAAGAAGTGTTGTATGTATTACTAATTCCTCCCATACAGATGCCAATTCTATAATTGGAGATGAAATGAGGAAAAAAAGTATATACAGCATGTGCTAGCTTAATTTCTAGGTTTGGAATCTAATAAAACAAGCACTACCCCATCATGAGCTCCTCCATGGTTTTTGTCTTCCTCTTGTCTTCACTACTCATATACCTGCAGGAATGTAAAATGAGGGTAATCATCATTAGAGGAAGATGAACCCTAAAATGTAGTGAAAAGTCCAGTAAGTTCAGCTTTCTATAAATGAAGATCCATGCAAATAAAATTTATTTTCCTTGTATTGGTCTCATAGGGTGATTTCCTATAAAGTATCTTAGGAGGCAAAATGAGGCAACATCTAGCCCCTAGATGTTGGGAGAAAATAATTTTCCTAAAACGTATAGAGTATAAGGTTGGAAAATGTATGTCGAGATAATAATGTAATGATAAACAGACAAATAAATCTGCATTAAGTCATGGGTAATAAAAAGCGAAGTGATGAGTAAGTATTTTCCAGGTTTTTGCTACTACGGTCCAAGAACACTACTGTCCTAGCCAGCTGACAAAGTTTTCAAGTGTTCTTGGAAGATCTATCCATGTAATGAAGATGAGTATCACTGCTGCATGACAATTTGTAAGCATCTTTTTTTTTAAAGAATGCAATTGATTTTATTTTTTATTTTCTTTTGGCTACACCAGCACAGCATGTGGTATCTTATAATAGCTCCCTGATCAGGGATTGAACCCACACCCCCTGCATAGGAAACACAGAGTCTTAACCACTGGACCACCAAGAAGTCCCTAAAAAGCATCATTTAACTTTTTTGAATCCTGACTCAAGCAAATTTCTGATTTGAATTTAGCCCTTCTGACCAAAAAAACTCCTCAGCTGATCAGCTATTTTAAGTTTTCCTACCAGTCAGGTAGGAATATTTTTCACTGAAAATTTATGAGCTAGCATTTTAGATTTTAAATAAGTCCATTGGATGCACTCAAAATGTAGTATGTTATAAACCTTTGTATTTTTCACATAAATCCCTCCCCTTTCCACCTGTTCCTTTACTCCCCATCTGTACAAATAGTCGAGAAGAATGGAGCTATCACTTCAGCTAAACGCTGGGAATTTCTCTGACAATTCTTGCTCTTCTTGGTTCTTGCTTTAAGATTAGTCATTGCAGCCCATCGCCTCCTCCATGTGCATCACCATGGATACTGTCTTAGCCCCTCACCAATACTCCCCAACTCTGTCAAGTTCTATCACTTCTTTTGAATCAATTATTGCCTTAAACAGTACTGTGCTAACCCTGACTGACATGGCTAAAGTGACTAAGACAAAAAAAGGGAATTCATTGGCTCAAGTAACTAAGGATGGTGGGGCTTCCTAGGTGGAGCAGTGGTAAAGAATCTGCTTGCCAATGCAGGAGCTGCAAGAGATACAGGTTCGATCCTTGAGTCAGGAAGATCCCCAGGAGAAGGAAAGGGCAACCCACCCCAGTATTCTTGCCTGGAGAATCCCATGGACAGAGGAGCCTGGCGGGCTACAGTCCATGGGGTCGCAAAGAGCCAGACACGACATAGTGAGTAAACAACAACAGCTAAAAATGATAAGAATGGCTCTGGCCTCAGTTGCAGCTGTGTCTACAGACTTGAGCCTCTTTTCGGGTTTCTTTTTCTGTCCCTCAGCTCTGGTTTTGTTGATGTATTGGGTCAATCTCACCTTTTTGCAGACAGCCTTTCTCTACCCAGTGATGGTGGTAGACATGGAATTGCATGGGCAGGTCCTTCCAGGAGCTGCTGCCAGCTGTAGGGGATGCAATGAGCAAACAGCTTTCAGCTGCCAGCTCCTTTCAGATCTGCCTCAGCTGGGAAGAGCCATCTCACTGTAGATCACACCTTTTCTGTGGTGGCATGCATCTGGGGACAAAGTAAGGCTGGCCAATGGGCTCTTCTCACTCCAGAGCTCCCTGCCAGTTGGGCCTGTGTGTGTGTGTGTGTGTGTGTGTGTGCATGCGTGCACACACGCTCAGTTGTGTCTGATTTTTGCGACCCCATGGACTGAAGCTTACCAGGCTCCTCTGTCCATGAGATTGCCCAGACAAGAATACTGGAGTAGGTTGCCAGTTGGGCCAGGGCTTTGTCAAACCTGCACCACAATTCTACTTCTCCCTTTGCTCAGCAATGGATTTTTTTCATTCCCTCTACAGGGTTGACCCTTAATGAACCCCTACACCCCAAACTCCATCTCTGTGTTCCTCCAGAGCACCCAACCTATAACAGTGGGGTTTGTGGCCTAAGTGACTGGGATTTCCAGAATCCCAGCTCCACGGTGCCAGGATCAGGGCTCAGCCTGCCCCCTCCAGCTGATTAGAACAATCCTAAGGATGGATTCTGATTGGGCCTACTTGGTTCACATTTCATTCCCTAGGGAAATCACCAGGTCCATAGAGTCTGGGGCTGGGTGACCCCCACCAAGATCACACAGAGTGAGGAAGGGTCATCTAAAGGAAAGAAAAGTTGAGTTTTGTTATCTTTCATAGATTCAACTAAGGGCTCTTTCTAAAATACAGGTCTAAGTCTGTTTTTCTCTTGTTCAAACACCTCCAGCTTTCTCCAATGCCTATAGCAGAATAATGGTGAAAAACATTCACAATAGCATAGAACTTTCTAAAGGACGTAGATGCAGCAAAGAGCCCCCCTCATTTTTGTGAGGCATATTACTTAGGAATGCTTTCTGCCTCAAACAGGGCTGCATTTAGCATAAAAAGATATCTAGAGGAATGCAGTTGCTGCCTTCAGTTCAGCTGCTCCAATGTGTCAGGGCCAGCCGATGTCTTGGCAATCCTATGGCTTTTCATCTGTGGTTACAACTCTGCTGCCAAGGCTTTAGCCATCATGACCTCACTTAAGGCAGGACAAAGAAGAAAGGAAGGAGACACACCACAGCTTTCCCCAAGCCAGCCCCCCAACACACACACACACACATACACACACACAAACCCACCAGTTTCTACTAACAGTTTATGGGCCAGAAATGAGTCACATAAAAACCCCTAGCTGCAGGAGAGATGACTGAGAAAGCAAGGCTCTGTAGAAGTCATCAGGGGAGAAGTGGTTGAAAGCTAGGTAAGAAGTACAGTGAGAACAGGGGAGGTTTGTGGACAGACAGTGAAAATGTTGTGAAACTGTAGGTTCCAGAGAGTTAGAGTACCAGAGCAGGAGACCGGAATGAGAGAGGACATGGTGAACAGAGTTAGAAAGCTTGAACTTAAGATTGTGGAGTTAGCTGACATCATTCATAATGACAAGGTATAAGATAGAGACCTAGGAGTCAGGGCCTAAGTGGGAGAGCAAATAGAGGGCGGGAAACAAACCAGGAGACATCTCTGACTTAACAGGTCTTACAGGCCATGCAAGTACTTGCCATGGAGCAGTCACTGGAAAAATGAATAATCAACTGACTTCCTAGCTGATATTTACCTGCAATCTTCATGTCTCTCCAGAGATGGAGGCCCTCTTGTCAAACAGTGTTCTCCTCTCCAATGTCCTGCAAGTACAAATGTCACCATGCTCAGGGTCAAATCATAATCCCTCACTTACGTTCACTTATGTTCTCAGGTTAGCTTAATTATATCCATTTATCTCAGCCAAGCTGGAATCAAGATTGCCGGAGAAATATCAATAACCTCAGATATGCAGATGACACCACCCTTATGGCAGAAAGTGAAGAGGAACTAAAAAGCCTCTTGATGAAAGTGAAAGTGGAGAGTGAAAAAGTTGGCTTAAAGCTCAACATTCAGAAAACAAAGATCATGGCATCCGGTCCCATCACTTCATGGGAAATAGATGGGGAAACAGTGGAAACAGTGTCAGACTTTACTTTTCTGGGCTCCAAAATCACTGCAGATGGTGACTACAGCCATGAAATTAAAAGACGCTTACTCCTTGGAAGGAAAGTTATGTCCAACCTAGATGGCATGTTGAAAAGCAGGGACATTACTTTGCCAACAAAGGTCCGTGTAGTCAAGTCTATGGTTTTCCCTGTGGTCACGTATGGATGTGAGAGTTGGACTGTGAAGAAGGCTGAGCACCGAAGAATTGATGCTTTTGAACTGTGGTGTTGGAGAAGACTCCTGAGAGTCCCTTGGACTGCAAGGAGATCCAACCAGTCCATTCTGAAGGAGATCAGCCCTGGGATTTCTTTGGAGGGAATGAGGCTAAAGCTGAAACTCCAGTACTTTGGCCACCTCGTGCAAAGAGTTGACTCATTGGAAAAGACTCTGATGCTGGGAGGGATTGGGGGCAGGAGGAGAAGGGGATGAGAGAGGATGAGATGGCTGGATGGCATCACTGACTCGATGGACGTAAGTCTGAGTGAACTCCGGGAGTTGGTGATGGACAGGGAGGCCTGGCGTGCTGCGATTCATGGGGTTGCAAAGAGTCGGACATGACTGAGCGACTGAACTGAACTGATCTCAGCCAAAAATCTGAGAGTTGTCTGACTCCTCCTGTTTCTCACAGTCTACATCTTACCAGTTACAAGGTTCAGCAATGCTAACTTAGAACTGGGCTTCCCTAATGGCTCAGTGGTAAAGAATCCGCCTACCTATGCAGGAGACATGGGTAGGAACCCTGGATCAGGAAGATTTCCCAGAGCAGGAAATGGCAACCCATTCCAGTATTCTTGCCTGGGAAATCCCATGGACAGAGGGGCCTGGCGGGCTACAGTTCTTGGGGTCACCAAAGAGTCAAACAGGACTTAGCAACTAAAACAACAACAATTGAGAATTGTCTTTTTGTTTCTTCTCTTCCTCCAACACCTTAGTCAGATGTGCATCAGTTCTTAAGCAGGCTTTCATAGTAGTCTTCAAAATTATCTCTCTATATAGAAATATTTTTCTTTTTAAAACTAAAAGTTTCTCAAATCTCAAAAGTAATATGTTAACCTCAATCTGTGAATCTAGGGTAAGTTGTACCATTTCTTCTTCATACCATCTGAGTACACTGGTACCCATCTTTCTCATCTTTCATATGGCTGACAACATACATAACTAGTCACTTACAAAGATTATTTTTACTGCTGTAAAAATAATGGGTCTTTATGCCCTGCATACTAATTTAGAGGTTCCTTAGGCCAATATCGAACACACTGATGCATCTCAGTAATTTATGGATTATGTTTCAATTATTTTATAACTCTTGCTTATCAGAGTAGTTATCACTTGTTATAATCACATTCTTAATTGCCTGTTAGATTCTTAGCATTGGGAGGACAGAGGCATGACAATCTTGTTCACTGATATGCTCCTACTACCTGGAGCAAGATTTAGTGTCAAAAGCATTTTGAATGAATACCCAGATAAACAGCAAGAGCAAATAATGTGTCACTAAAACAAGAGCTGATATTTACTGAGAATGTACTATGAGCCAGTGGTATGAGGAAAGGTTATGTGCTTACATGCATTACCTCTTTCACTACTCAAAACCTAGGAAGTCAGCTCTATTACTAGTTCACTTTATCACCAAGGGAATTGAACCATAGAGAAATTGTCACTGGCCCAGATGTCATGACTACTAGGCAAAGGATTCCATGTTCTTAGTACTGTACTCTACTGTTCTCAGTCGTGTTCAACTCTTTGCCACCCATGGACTATCTCCTGCCAGGCTTCTCTGTCCATGGAATTTTCCAGGCAAGAACGTTGAAGTATGTTGCCATTTCCCTCTCCACCATGCTCTTAGTAACTGTGAAATTAATAAGTGAATTACCTTTTAAAAGTTTTGAGCATACATCAAAATTTTCCTAAAATACACATTTGTCACTCTCTTGCATTGTGTCTCTTTACTAGGGCATTTTAACTGATCAAGGAGGAAGTCATTCCTGCAGCCTCTCTGCTCTCAACTGTGGTCAATAGAGAGTACCCTTACTGATCAATGCTTCATAGTTAGGACTTTATAGGAAATATTTCTTTTTTAAGATGAGATTTTAAAGGGGAATTTTTTAATCTGGTTAACAGCTCAAGTAACTAGTGTTAATATATTTGCTGCAGTAAACCCTATTTTCATCTACTATACATATTTTCATTCTAGTCTGTGTGTTATGTATGGTTTATTCATTAAATGGGCTTCTCCAGGGGCTCAGCTGGTAAAGAACCGACTTACCAATGCACGAGACATAAGAAAAGTGGATTCAATCACTGGGTCAGGAAGATCCCCTGGAGAAGGAAAATGGCAACACACTCCAGTGTTCTTGCCTGGAAAATTCCATGGGCAGAGGCACTGGGGAGGCTACAGTCCACGCGGCCACAAAGAGTCAGACACAACTGAGCACGCACACATGCATGTATTCTATTAAGCATATTTGCTCTAAGGTTGAAGCAGCAATGACAAGGTATCCAAAATATTCTTAAATATTATACAAATGCAAGCCCCTCTTTCATTTCCAATATGAATTAGCATGAAGAATGTTTTGTTTTCTTGGCTGTTTGGAGTGAAGGTAGAGTTTCGGATCTCCTGGCAGCATTTATTAACTCTAAGTGGTCCCTGAACTGCCATTTAGAGAAATGGGGTATGCAGGGCTGTGCAATGCTGAACTAGAGACATTTCTTTTTGCCAGTTTGTATAGAAAAAAAATGAGATGGAAAATTAGGCATTTGGTCAGGGGATTAAGAATTTTGAAAACAGGGATTAAGTGGAAATTGAATTGTTTCTCCATGTGATGTGTAATATAAATCTCCTGTGCAGAAAAGAGTTAACATAGGAGACCCTGTTTCTGTGCTTTGAAAGTTCTGCTTGCAAGATTTTGCAAGGTTGACCCTTGATTGGTATCTGAAATGCTAGATTTCAGGGAAGCAGGGAGAACCATTCCCAGAATTGAGGTGAGTGGCCCATTGTGCCTAAAAATGTGCAGACAACATGGTTTTTCCTGAACACCTGCTTTCCTTCTGGGAGTTTGGAATTTGGGTGCCAGGCAGAGTACCTATGTGGCCAGCCTCCAATAAAAACCCTGGGCACTGTGTGCTTAACAAGGTTCCCTGGTTAGCAACAATTAGCAGTGAGTTGTCACAACTCATTGTCAGGGGAATTAAGTGCATCTTGCACTACTCCACTGGGAGAGACCTTTCAAAATTTATGCCTGACTTCACACGAACTCCATTCTTTGTGCCTTTTCCCTTTGCTGATTGGGCTTTGTAGCGTTTTACTGTAATATATCATAGCTGTGAGTATGAGTATATACTGAATCTTGTGAGTTCTCCTAGCAAATCACCAAACCTGAGGGTGATCTTGGAGATGTTCAACATAGCATCTTACGCACTATGACTAAACCTCTTCAGTTTATCACACATCGATCGCGTTTTCACTGTGTACCCAAATGGGCTTCCCAGTGGCTCAGTGGGAAAGAATCCACCTGCCAATTAATGCAGAAGATGTGGCTTCAATCCCTGGATTGAGAAGATCTCCTAGAGAAAGAAATGGCAACCCGCTCCAGTATTCTTGCCCCATAAATCACATAGACAGAGCTGCCTAGTGGGTTACAGTCCATGGGGTCGCAAAAGAGCAACTTTTGCACTACTCAGCAACTAAAAACAACCACCCAAGTAGCTTTAAAACATTGGGAACATAAGAATGAGTAAGTTGTATCCCCTATTAAGAGGCCTTGGTCCAGGGATACAGTTCTCACCCAAGGTTGATTTTATCTCCCAGGGGACATTTAGCAAAACTGGGGACAATTTTTACTGTCACCACTGGAACACTGCTATTGGCATCAAGTGGGTAGAAGCCAGTGAAGTTGCTAAACCGCCTATAGAATAAATGGAACAGCTCTCCCCACCCCAATAAAGACGTACGCAGGCCAAAACGTCAACATGTCAAGGCTGAGAATCCCTGACCTAGTGGGAGAAACAGACACCTAAACAGATCATTTAAATGGAATGTGAAAGCTGTCTGTTGGCTTCTTCCCTTGCAGGAGTCTTGTCTTCTGCCTTAGTTTAGCCATTCACTCCCACAACGAGGGCGCCCACCTGCCACCTTTTCACTTACGCCCTCACAACCTCATATTTCTCATGATGAGTTTAAATTCCTCAGACAATTTCTATAATCATTCCCTCTCCTACCCACCCTACTCCCATATATCTATCTCCCTGTGCAGGCCTCACTTGGCCAACCACAACACTACTAATCCAAGTCTGCACACTTACCCCAGACCCACAACACAGATGGATTTGATGGTTTCACTTCAAATTCATGATCACTAACCATCAAGTGAGCCTGAAAGTTGCCAAAGTGGTCCATCTAGTCAAAGCTATGGTTTTTCCAGCAGTCAGGTATGGATGTGACAGTTGGACTATAAAGAAAGCTGAACACCGAAGAATTGATGCTTTTGAACTGTGATGTTGGATAAGACTTTTGAGAGTCCCTTGGACTGCAAGGAGATCCCACGAGTCAATCCTAAAGATTCGTTGGAAGGACTGATGCTGAAGCTGAAACTCCAATATTTTGGCCACCTGATGAAAGAACTGACTCATTGGAAAAGACCCAGATGCTGGGAAAGATTGAAGGCGGGAGGAGAAGGGGACGACAGATGGTTGGATGGCATCGCTGACTCGATGGACATGAGTTTGACTAAGCTCCAGGAGTTTGTGATGGACAGGGAGGCCTGGCGTGCTGCAGTCCATGGGGTTGCAAAGAGTCAGACACGACCGAGCGACTGAACTGAACTGAAATCTTTCACTTAGTGATTTCATACCTTGCCCTCTCTCCTCACATTTCCTGTACCTCCTACTTCTTTGTTACTTTCAAGATACTTGGGCTGTTTCCAGTGTGACACTGGAGAAAATAAAAACAATCAGTACTTCCTCAAGCTCTCACAGTCAGCTACCTGTGTACAGGCACTTGGCCCCAAGTCCTCTGTCTTCCTGCTGTTATGAAGGATGAACTCCATTTGTCAGCCAGTTCCAACCCGCTCACTTGCTCAAGGATGTCACTCCACCAACTCCTTCCATTTTCTCCTGCATCATCCTTGTCTCCTCTCTATTGAAGGTTTCCTGTCAACAGAAAAATACGCTATTAGCTTCCCCATCTTAAAAACCTTTCTCTCCTGATCCCAGCGTTTCCTCTATCACTGCCCCATTTCTCGCCTCCCCTTCATAGAAAAAATTCTCAGAATAGTTGTATGTATTTGCTGCTTTGAATTTGCCTCCTTCTCAATTCAGGTTTCTACCAGCTTTACTCTTCCCAATCTGCTCTTGTCATCCATGCACCGCCCTGCGATGGCAAGTTGTCTTCTCCTAAGTCAGAGGCAGTAGGGAAACCCAGTGCTCTCCCTGAACTCCAGGGCTGTGCTGAGGTCCCAGCTTTTCTGTGAACCCGATTCCGCTCTTCCGATTTCTTTCACCAACAGCACAGTCCCTCTAAGCTCTCTGACTCACCTCCTCATGCTAATTGTTTTGTTCTCTAAGCAGCTCTAAACTCAATTTCAATGAAAAATAATTCAGTTGGCCAACTCATAGTTTCAAGCCAAGCTTCAACATACACAATCTACCAGGCTATGGATTGGCTGATTAGGTTCAGGTATACACTGGTCACATATACACAAAATTAGCCCATTATTGCTTCTCTGAGTTGACAGCTGACAGAGAGGGAGTGTTCACAGGAACACTAGGTATTAAAGACAATGTATTGTAGCCAGTGTAAATTTCTAATCATTTCTCCCTAATGGCATGAATCACACACTGCCTTAAAATATAGTAATCCTTGCACATTACATGTAGCATTCTCTAGATTTAAATGCTTACATTCAAGGACAATGCCTAATTATCTTCATATTTTTCAAGCATTAGACTGTGTTCTCAGCTTGATAAAGCCACATTAGGGTAGTATAAAGGGAATATTTACACTTAGGGTTTTGGACCTGAAGTATATTTTCCCAATTCTCACTGTGCTTCATTCTGTCCTTATGACTGTCTCTTCTGCTGCTAATTCTTTCTAGCTGTATGCTAGACCAGAAACTCTGGGTGGGAAATACAGCAGCGTCCTTATATTTACTGCTCTATCTCAAGAACCTTGCTCCTCAGCCTAGCCCATAATAGGTGACTGGAAAATGCTAACTGAATAAATAGTAACTGAGAACTGGTCCTAGATCAGTACCTTTGGCTCCAATTTTATGACTCCCTGGCTAGCCCCTTGTCATATGTGCTTAGTTGCTCAGTCATGTCCAACTCTTTGCGACCCCACAGACTGTAGCCAACCAGGCTCCTCTGTCCACAGGGATTCTCCAGGCAAGTATACTGGAGAGGGTTGCCTTTCCCTTCTCCAAGGGATCTTCCCAACCCTGGGATTGAACCCAGGTCTCCAGCATTGCAGGCAGATTCTTTACCATCTGAGCTACCAGGGAAGCCTCTTCTGCAGTATCTTTGCCTACTCATTTTACACTCGCCCACCTTCATTCAAGAGCCTCTCACCAAGTTCATGATAGGAATCCTGGCAAGGTACAGTACACCAAAAAAAGGTGGATATGCAATGCATTTGTAGCAAACAAATTATCTTCCTGGAAATGTAACCTACCACCTTACTGGCCAGTGCTATTGAAATGGCTCTCTACTTTTCCTTGGCACCTCACCACCATATACAATAGGAAAAAAATAAGATCATTCAATAATAATGTAAATGTTACTATCAATAAAGATAAGAGCTACATTAGAGCCAGTTTACATATCGTTCATAGGACTGGGAAATTTTAATATGCTTCTTCATTCAGGTACTTATTGTTCAGGGAGGGATTTAGGGTTTATATGATCTCAATTTTTTTTCTTTTACCTCTTACTACCCATATTTTGGACATTTCACAGATCATTAGCATGACTAATAGAGGAGGAAAAATATAAATAGAAAAGGAACTAAAATTAAAATGTATTGACTGGGTTGTACACCCATAACTCTGATATTAAAAAGAGAGAGAGAGAGAGATGGGTAGGTAAAAACTGGCAGAAGGGGTAGGAGACTAAAATCAGCAATTAAAAATGAAGCGTGAGAACCGACTATGGAATTCCTTTGCGAAGAATAGCCTTATTTTCCATTAGAATACACCCTGGGAAACCAGCTATAGTATTCTCTATATGGTAGGTCAATTTTTCTGGCAAAGGGGGATCATATAGTCTCAGTGTGAGACATTTCACAAGTGAGAGAGAATCTGGACTGGGGGGAAATGTGATGGAAATGAGCTAGAAGAGTGAATTACACACATGTTTGAGTTGAATCTGCTCCTGGCAAGCTGTAAATTACGAGACAGTCATTTATAAGAGAGTCCATAATTGCTAGAGGAATTTCTGTGTTAATCATCAGGAGACAGATTCAATAAAATAAAAAATCAGCACCAGCTTATGTCAGTTCTCTCTCCCTTCCCTAGTCAGTTATTGGCTATTCTCTGCTGATGACTAAGGAATGACAGCACCTTAATTAGCTATTTCTCCTTGAAGAATATCACATTGCTTTGATTTAAGCACACCCAGACAAGCTATCCAGGAAGTTAGTGGCTACAGATCTACAAGTCTGTAGATTTCAAAGGATCCCAAAGCCTGTTTCTGTGGTTCAAATAAAATGGCAATATAAGACAGAATTGTGGCCCTTATCTGAGAAGATTAAATTCTGTTTTAATGCAAAACACCTTTTTTTGGCTCCACAATTACTATATTAGACTGAACCCTTATGTCAAAAATTCAATAAAATTAATTGTATATATATGAAGAATAAACTTGCCTAAATCATACCTATATGAAGAATGATAAATATCATTCAATTAGAAAGAATAGTCATAAATTTTAATACAAATCAGCTGTTCAGTTCAGTTCAGCTCAGTTCAGTCACTTAGTCGTGTCCGACTCTTTGCGACCCCATGAATCGCAGCACGCCAGGCCTCCCTGTCCATCACCATCTTCCGGAGTTCACTCAGACTCACGTCCACGGAGTCGGTGATGCCATCCAGCCATCTCATCCTCTGTCGTCCCCTTCTCCTCCTGCCACCAATCCCTCCCAGCATCAGAGTCTTTTCCAATGAGTCAACTCTTCACATGAGGTGGCCAAAGTACTGGAGTTTCAGCTTTAGCATCATTCCTTCCAAAGAATACCCAGGGCTGATCTCCTTCAGAATGGACTGGTTGGATCTCCTTGCAGTCCAAGGGACTCTCAAGAGTCTTCTCCAACACCACAGTTCAAAAGCATCAATTCTTCGGCACTCAGCCTTCTTCACAGTCCAACTCTCGCATCCATACATTACCACTGGGAAAACCATAGCCTTGACTAGACGGACCTTTGTTGGCAAAGTAATGTCTCTGCTTTTGAATATGCTATCTAGGTTGGTCATAACTTTCCTTCCAAGGAGTAAGCGTCTTTTAATTTCATGGCTGCAATCACCGTCTGCAGTGATTTTGGAGCCCCCAAAAATAAAGTCTGACACTGTTTCCCCATCTATTTCCCATGAAGTGATGGGACCAGATGCCATGATCTTCGTTTTCTGAATATTGAGCTTTAAGCCAACTTTTTCACTCTCCACTTTCACTTTCATCAAGAGGCTTTTTAGTTCTTCTTCACTTTCTGCCATAAGAGTGGTGTCATCTGCATATCTGAGGTTATTGATATTTCTCTTGGCAATCTTGATTCTAGCTGTGCTTCTTCCAGCCCAGCGTTTCTCATGATGTACTCTGCATACAAGTTAAATAAGCAGGGTGACAATATACAGCCTTGACATACTACTTTCCCTATTTGGAATCAGTCTGTTGTTCCATGTCCAGTTCTAACTGTTGCTTCCTGATCTGCATATAGGTTTCTCAAGAGTCAGGTCAGGTGGTCTGGTATTCCCATCTCTTTCAGAATTTTCCACAGTTTATTGTGATCCACACAGTCAAAGAATTTGGCATAGTCAATAAAGCAGATGTTTTTCTGGAACTCTCTTGCTTTTTCCATGATTCAGCAGATGTTGGCAATTTGATCTCTGGTTCCTCTGCCTTTTCTAAAACCAGCTTGAACATCTGGAAGTTCACGGTTCACGTATTGCTGAAGCCTGGTTTGGAGAATTTTGAGCATTACTTTACTAGCATGTGAGATGAGTGCAGCTGTTAGGCATGTTAGTTTTCTCTTCTTCCTAGTTCAGTGAATTATTTGTATATTCTTATTTTTTGTGAGTTAAAATAAAATTTTATTTATAAAATAAACTGGCTTTCTTGGGGTAAGAGGAGTAAGTTATTCAATAGTCCCTCAAAGGGCAGAATAGGCCACTGTAAGTCATAATTATTTGAGATAATTTTTTAAATAATTATACAGCAAAAGTAAGGAAACCAAAGATTGGCATTTTTTTTTTCTTGTTTGTTAGCCATTATAACTGAATTACCTGGGTTAGCTATCAGCTTTTCAATCATTTTATTGTTTTTCCTTTCTTATGATAAAACCATCTATTTCCTTGAGTTCTAATTTTGAATTTCTGTATTTCTTTCCAACTTAGTTTAATTCTGTTTTTACTCATTCATATGAGTAAGGTCATCATAATAAGCACTGTGAGGAAATAACCAAGTTGATTTAAACAAACAGCTTTCCCCTACTGAAAAGAGTTTTACATTCTAATAGGAATAAATCATGGCTACTTAACCAGAAAACAAGATAGAAATACTCAGAGACGAGTAGTATAAAGGACTAAGAGAATTTAGAAAACAGAAATAATGGATCCAGGGTAGAGAAATTAAGGTAGGCATCACAGAGAAAAGTGTAACTGTACTGGGCCTTTAAGGGCAAATATTGTTTATATATGCTGGGACACAAAGTCAGGCAGACATAACTCTATGAGATGACTGAATTTAGTAACTGAGAGAAATTTGTATTTCTCCTCTCTCTCATTTGGGGAAGCAAGGTGTGGTCCATTCAATGGTGAGCTTGATATCCAGCAATCCCTTACTGGCAATGGTACAAGCAGGAATGGACAACTAGGAACTGCTTCTCACCACATGAGTGACACAAAATATACATCTTCACCTTGACTCAGATGGGAACACACTGATGTGCCAGTAAATAAATGGTTTGCACAGCATGACCTCTTTTTTAAAAAGAGACATCTTGTATTTCATTCATGATAGGGATTGAAAAATGAGAATTTAGTCTTTTCTTTCCTTTTTTAAATCATAGAGTTATCTTTTAATTTTTAAACTTTGCCCTCTGAGTAGCATGTAATAGTTGCTAAAGACTGTTAGGAAAATAAGGAAGAAATAATGGCCACAAAAGGTAGGAGAGGTATTTTTAAAAAATTTTTAAGGTGCTTAATAGTGTCTAGCAACTTGACCACCTATAGCTTGGGCTCCCCTGGTGGCTCAGACAGTAAAGAATCTGCTTGCAATTGGAGAGACTCAGGTTCAATCCCTGGGCAAGAAGATCCCCTGGAGAAGGGAATGGCAACCCGCTCCAGTATTCTTACTGGGAAATCCCATGGACAGAGGAGCCTGGTGGGCTATAGTCCATGGGGTCACAAAGAGCCTGACAGTTTCTTTCACTTTGTTCCCACTCTTCACCAGTAAGATGGCAGTGATGTAGATGAGAATACTTCTGTCATTCTTTCCAATGATGATCTGAAACCCAGAAGCCCTAAAGAAAAAAATTGACCCATAACACTTTAATATAAAGAGACACTACAAAGGTAAAAGACAGTACAAACAAGAAAATATTTTCAATATATATGGTAAAGGATAAATACCACTTTATATAGAAAGTTTTGACAAATGAATTTCTTTTAAAATAACTACCTACCATTAAGCATGTGAAACTATTCCCAACCTCACTGATAATCAATTCAATTTAAACAAGAAATAAATTTTACTTATAAGACAGGCCAAGATTTAAAAGAAAACTAATATCCAGTCTTGGTGAAATTAGCATAATCATACACTTCTGTGGAAGTATAAATTGCTACAACATTTCAACAAGCTATTCAGCATATTCCTCAAAATTAACATGCACTATCGCTTTGACTCAGGAATTCTATGAATTTATCCTACAGAAATACAGGAACATAAGAAACATATAAGCATGATCACTTTAACAGTGGTTGTCATAGCAAAAAAAAAAAAGAAGAAACAACCTAAAAATTTGTCCATAGGAGCTGATTAAATAAAGCATGTATCCATTTTGTAATCTCAAGAAAAAATTTTAAAGTATGGTTGGGTGGTAAAAAAAAAATTGCTTAAAATGTTCACTTTAAAAATTAACTTTTTAAATCATAAATCATAAAAATATATCAAGTAAAAGGTGAAAGCATCACTCAGCCCCAACCCCACTCCCATTCCCCAAAGTTGGCACTATTAACAATTCAGTATGTATCCTTTGAGGAATGTTTCTGTGTATGTTTTAAAGCCATGACCAGCTCTTCTTTTACTTAACCAGATCAGATCAGATCAGTCGCTCAGTCGTGTCTGACTCTTTGCAACCCCATGAATCGCAGCACGCCAGGCCTCCCTGTCCATCACCATCTCCTGGAGTTCACTCAAACTCACGTCCATTGAGTCAGTGATGCCATCCAGCCATCTCATCCTCTGTCATCCCCTTCTCCTCTTGCCCCCAATCCCTCCCAGCATCAGAGTCTTTTCCAATGAGTCAACACTTCGCATGAGGTGGCCAAAGTACTGGAGTTTCAGCTTTAGCATCATTCCTTCCAAAGAACACCCAGGGCTGATCTCCTTCAGAATGGACTGGTTGGATCTCCTTGCAGTCCAAGGGACTCTCAAGAGTCTTCTCCAGCATCACAGTTCAAAAGCATCAATTCTTCGGCACTCAGCCTTCTTCACAGTCCAACTCTCACATCCATACATGACCACAGGAAAAACCATAGCCTTGACTAGACGAAACTTTGTTGGCAACAAGATGCAGTTAAATATTAGTTTTTAAATCTCATAATAATATACAAAGTAAACAGCACCAAAATGTTACATCCCAAGTCTACAGTTTCCCAAAAAACTCAAATCCCCAGAGCCATTGTGCAGCTCTGCCTTCTACAGAGGAGTTTAATTTCTACACGTCCCTTGCAACATACTAAATGTCACAGACAACAGAGGCAATGAAGCTTCTCTGAGCCTTAACCATTTTCTTCCAAACTTCCTGGTTTTCACCTCCCGTAGTATAGATTTGTTTCCTATTTTAGACCAATGTTTCGTAATTTCCATCATCTTTTCTTCCAGCAGCTCTTTTTCTTTCTCCACAGCCTTCCCCTTTCTCTTTAAAATCCAAATGTTTAAGTTGTTTTAATTCAGCACACATTTAAGCAATGTTAGAACAATCGCTCAAAAGTGTTTAGATGCCTGGCTGACCCACAATTTCCATTTGAGCCAGACAGTAGCTGGAATTAGTTCAATTGATTACCTTTTTCTGGGTTGATTTGTCTTCGTTCCCTGCCTTGGGAGGCTCTTCTTCCACCTTCCTCCTCCTTTTCGTTCACCGCTTCCTCTTCCCCTGTCACTCCCTTCCTCTCCTTTTTTTCTCCCTTTCTACCATTCCTGCCCCTCCTATCACACCCACTCTACATTCTCTTTCCTTAATGTTTCAGCTACAATATGTGTTAAAGCAGAACTTAAGGATTGCTCCTGAAACTAAAACATGATGTAAACCGTGGTTTCCCCTATAGGCTTTAGCAAGAGAAGATCATGAGCACAAGTGTTCCTCATCATCCAGCGACAGCCTAGCCAGAACAAGGGAACATAGTAACTAGAGGGGAAAAATAATCTTTCATTTGCAGAACTTAAGCTTGTGTGTCTTGCCTTCTGCATACAGGAACCTCTTCACTTTGATCATTATCTTCTATTAAATTTTTTGAGACATCCTGTTGCTTTCAGTTATACCATCACTATCTCATTATCTACAACTCCTTGTCCCTATGCACATTGTACCTCTCTAGTTATTTGCATCCAATTGTTACCCTCAACTCACTTCTGCTTTAACCCATGTCTTTGGGAATGCAATAGCAACATACACAATCAAGATGCTGACCCTTCGATTTGTTGAAAGACACTGCAAGGTTCTAACATTCCTCCTAATGAGGTAATTTTTTTTTAATTGCTTTACAATAACACGTGAAGAGGTGAGACAGGATGGGAAGATTGTGACAGACTTATCTAGGACTGTGAAACATTAAAGAGATTTACATTCTGGTTCTTAATAATCAAAATTCTAAAAAAGTCAAGTCTGCTATTGAGACACTATACTTGCAGCTTTGTAAAAGGAACGTAGATGTTGTGAAGAGAGATATTATTTCAGCTTCCGTGGGCTCAGATGGTAAAGCATCTGCCTGCAATGCAGGAGACCTGGGTTCGATCCCTGGGTTAGGAAGATTCCCCTGGAGAAGGAAATGGCAACCCACTCCAGCATTCTTGCCTGGAAAATCCCATGGTCGGAGAAGCCTGGTAGATTACAGTCTATGGGGTCACAAAGAGTCAGACACGACTAAGTGACTTCACTTTCACTTTCTTTAAAATATGAAATTTACTAAGAGAACCACTGGGCTTCCCAAGTAGTGTCAGTGGCAAAGAACCCTCCTGCCAAGTCAGGAAGTGTAAGAGATGGACGTGGGTTCGATCCCTGGGTTGGGAAGATCCCCTGGAGAAGGGCATGGCAACCCACTCCAGTATTCTTGCCTGGAGAATCCTAGGGACAGAGGAACCTGGTGGGCTACAGTCCACCGAGTCGGGACATGACTGAAGTGACTTAGCATGCATACAAAAGAAACGCCACCGTATTAACTGATTATTTTCACTTCTTGAATCATTCTCATTCACCCTCTTCATTTTAGAAAAATATATCTAATATTATTGTAATCTCTTTTCTAGGGCTTCCCAGGTGGCACTACTGCTAAAGAATCTGCCTGCCAGTGCAAGAGACTCAGGTTCCATCCCTGGGTGGGGAAGATGCCCTGGAGCAAGAAATGGCAACCCACTCCAGTATTCTTGCCTGAGAAATCCCATGGACAGAGGAGCCAGCTGGGCTACAGTCCATGGGGCCACAAAGAGTCAGACACGACTGAACGACTAAGCGCACACAGTCTCTTCTCTGAAGTCTAAATCCTTTAGTGTGGCATTAGTCTACACACGTACTCTTCCCTACCTCCTGCCATTGTCCCACCAGGTATCTATTCCATTACCATGGTGACTTCTCAGTACTCCCTGATATAATTCTCTATTATAGCCTATGCTACCCACTTGGTCCAGAATCCCTTCCCCACTCTTCAGCATGACTGCTTTCCTCTGCCAGCACTCTCTCCTCCATTGTAGAGTCTCCACTCTGTGAAAGTCCCTGACCCCTGGCCAAACATAAGCACTCCTTTCTCTATTCCTTTGGTCTTCACACATACCTCCGTTAGAGTTTCTGTGTATATCATTTTATATTTATACATACTATTTTGAAATTTTGGTTTAGTATGTCCAGCTCCTCATTATACTGTACTTTTCTGCCACTGAAAAACCATATCCTTTTTCTCTATGACCTCAGCATCTACAGCACACACCTGGCATTTAGAAGGTGTCTATATCAGTGACATTCCTTGCCTGTAGGTCATTAAAACCAACTACGGCTAAGTTAGAAAATAAATATATTAATAAAAATATTGGGTGAATTAGAGAATCGAAGAGGGCTAGGCAGAGAAATAGGCTCAGAAAATGGACAGGAACCAAAGGATTGAGGGCAGCAGAACCAAGGCTAAAGTCATGCCACAGGAATAATTACCTTGTTGCCACCGGTGGGTGCCTCCATCCTCACTGGGCATCACTGCTGTGAACGTGTGGTGCTGCCAACACTGGACACTCAATACTTTTAAATGATTTATTTAAAATAAATAAATTTATTTACTTATTTTCACTGCCTCTGCATTCAGATTCTGAGTGCAAGCATCTAGATGGCTGAGCCTAGTTCAGCAACTTGCATCTCAGCTTGTTGCTGGGAGTAATCAGTTCAGTTCAGTCACTCAGCCATGTCAGACTCTGCGACCCGGTGGACTACAGCATGCTAGGCTTTATAGGCAGGGTAAAGAGAAGTAAACTATATATTCTCCCAATCTACCCAATGGGCAATTCCCTCAAACAAGAAGAAAAATTATACAGAGTAGCCAAAAAAAATTACAAATGCTCCCAAGGGTTACATGTTATCACACTGTAACTATGAACTACAGCAGTGAGCAGAATACATTTTAGGTGTATTTAATGATTTTTGAATCCATCTTCAAGGATAATGGGATGAGGTTTATTCCTTTTGCTTATTAAGACCCATGTAAGAGAAAAACGGAGAAGGCAATGGCACCCAACTCTAGTACTCTTGCCTGGAAAATCCTATGGACGGAGGAGCCTGGAAGGCTGCAGTCCAGGGGGTCCCGAAGAGTCGGATACGACTGAGTGGCTTCACTTTCACTTTTCACTTTCACGCATTGGAGAAGGAAATGGCAACCCACTCCAGTGTTCTTGCCTGGAGAATCCCAGGGATGGGGGAGCCTGGTGGGCTGCCGTCTATGGGGTCACACAGAGTCGGACACAACTGAAGTGACTTAGCAGTAGCAGTAAGAGAAAAATAAATTTTCACACTTTTTTGAGCTTTTTAAAAAAGCCTGAACTATCAAAATACTTTCTAAGAAGTGAGACAGCAAGTAGAAATCTAATCAATGTGATAGGTAGATTATTAGCCCAACTCTACTATTGACTATATCAAAGAAATCACATACTTATGAAGCAAAAATTAGTTAGAATTTAAAAAATAGACAATCCTACAATGATACCTGGAGATCGTAATATAACCCTTTCAGCAATTGATAGCTTAAATAAAATTAATAAATAGTAATGGCACCCCACTCCAGTACTCTTGCCTGGAAAAATCGATGGACGGAGGAGCCTGGTAGGCTTCAGTCCGTGGGTCGCTAAGAGTCGAACAAGACTGAGCGACTTTACTTTCACTTTTCCCTTTCATGCATTGGAGGAGGAAATGGCAACCCACTCCAGTGTTATTGCTTGGAGAATCCCAGGGACGGAGGAGCCTGGTGGGCTGCCGTCTATGGGGTCGCACAGAGTTGGATACGACTGAAGCGTCTTAGCAGCAGTAGCAGCAATGATATAGAAGACTTATATAATACAATTAATGAACATTTGCATTTATAAAACACTACATTTAATACCTGAAAATATATATATAATATTTAACTACACAAGAGACATTTACTGAAATAGATTCTATTCTGGTAAATAAAGCAAGTGAAAATTTTCAATGCCCTGAAATTATGCAGAATATGCTTTCTTATCACTGTGAAACTTAACTAATAAATAATAACAAAAAGGGAACTAGAAAATTTGTAACTATTTGGAAATTAAGCATCACATTTTAAAGAACTTATAATTTGAAGAAGAAATCATAGGAAAGCTAGGAAATAATTGAATTGGATAAAAATAAAATGTAATAAAACTTAGGGAATGCAACTACTATAGTACCTAAACAGGAAATTTCAAAAATTTAAATCAGAAGAGGGTTTAAAAGAGGGTTTTCACCTCAAAAAACTAGAAAAATATAAAATCCAAACAAAGTAGAAAGAACATATTTTTTTTAAGTAGAAATGAAAAGGAGAAGATATAAAGAATTAAGAAAACCAACAAAGATATAGCAGATCTTTGAAAAAAAATTACGTTAACAAGTCCATTCTCTACATCTGCATCTCCGTTCCATCCCTGTAAATAGGTTTGTCAGTACCATTTTTCTAGAGTCCATATATATGCATTCATATATGATATTTGTTTTTGTCTCTCTGATATACTTCACTCTGTAGGAAAAAGAGAGTGCGACGAATGGGGAAAGTAGCATTGACATATATATACTGTCATATGTGAGATAGCTGGTGAGAAGAGAAGTTGCTATACAGCACAAGGAGCCCGATCTGGTGCTCTGTGATGGTCTATGGCGTGGGATGGAGTAGGGGAAGGAAGCTCAGGAGGGCAAGGATATACATATAATTATGGCTGCTTCAAGCTGTTGTACAGCAGAAACCAACTCAACATCGTAAAGCAATTTTCCCCCAATAAAAAAAAATTAAGTAAATAAATTAAATAATAAGTTAATAAAGGGTAGCACTAGGGTAGCTGGTGACACTATTGACATCAATCAGCCAAGTTATTTGATCTGCTTTGGTTTTTAGTGTCTTTTCAGTGATAGCAGCTCTCTGGCATGAGTTAATAAGTAATATGAAGATCTTTAACCTTTGCGCCTATTTGTATATATCCATCCATATGCTTCCACCCCATATCTTTTGGTCTCCGGCCATCCATTCTTCTTACAGGCCTTAGGTCCATATACTCTTTTATCCGACATATATGACCAGATGCATCACTCAGAGTTCTGCCTAAATGGGGATTTTCTCTCACCGCTGTCATTCACAGCCACTGAATGTGGCTGTAGTGAAGTTGTTGTCCATTTTTGGCGGGCACCAACATCCCAAACTGGCCCATTCATAAACCAAGCTTGGACTTTGTTTTCCTCAATTATCTTATTGTAACTAAGTGATAGCTAGAATTGCGACGTAAGTGATTGCTGGTGTAGCAATGGCAGATGAAATGGAGTCACCAGCTTGCTTTTGCTCTCTGCTCATCCTCCATTCCAGATGTACTACTTTCATTTTACAATGGATTGTTGTTGGGCCCACCCAACTGTCCACCTCAATGAGTCAGACAGACCCTAGCTCATGCTGGCAGTTCCAGACATGCAGTTATGCATTCCACTTATCGCACTGCCCAACAGCATGCCAAGAGTTCTTTTCAAAAGGCGTATAATTCTCCGGATGATTTTGATGTTCTTCAGCTTTACTACGATGCGCCTAAGTGATTCTTTTTAATTTCCTTGCTTGGAATTTATTGGATTTGCTGAATGATATTAGTATCTTTCATTGTTTCTGGAAAGTTCTTAAGCCATAATGTTGCCAGGTATTTCCTCTGTTTCATTCTCTCTCTTAAACTGAAATTCTTACTAAATATATATATTATATTTATATATATCTATATACACACACATACATGCACACATATATGTATCTGACCATTTCTGTCTATTCTTACTATATTTCGACCTGTATTTGATATTTCTCATCTCTCTGTCTCTCTGAGCTACTAAGATTTTCTTCAGTAATTTTTTTTCTGACTTAATAGTTGTTTTCTTAGATGTGTATAATCTGTTATTCAACCAATTCACTGAGGTTTTAGTAATTATACTTTTTGTTGATATAAGTTCTGATTTATGCTTTTTTAATTTTTATTTATTGAAATATGCTGCTGCTGCTGCTGCTAAGTCGCTTCACTCATGTCCGACTCTGTGCGACCCCATAGACGGCAGCCCACCAGGCTCCCCCGTCCGTGGAATTTTCCAGGCAAGAACACTGGAGTGGGTTGCCATTTCCTTCTCCAATGCATGAAAGTGAAAATTGAAAGTGAAGTCGTTCAGTCTTGTCCGACTCTTTGCGACCCCATGGACTTCTCCATATTGAAATATATTTTCATATTTTTATGCATTTTATATATATATATATGTGTCTTATAACTCCAAAATATGAAGTTTAAGCATCTGTTTCTTCTTCCTTTCTCACATAGGATAGCTTATTTCCTTGTATTTAGCAATATTTTTTATTATATACTGCTCATATGCCCTGAAATTTTACCTGTGGAAATGTGTTAATGCCTGGTATCAAAGTAGGTTATTCCAGAAAGAATATGTCTGTTCCATTCAAGTGTCTGGAACACTTTAGACTGAATTCACAACTCAGATTTTTGGCTTAGTGGGTAGCATGAATTAGGTTACAAAACTGAATTGTGGTTTCAAATATCAAAGGATAATTTTTAAAATTTTTCTACTAAATATGAAGTTTTGAGACTGGCAATTTTTCTTATAGTTCCTCTTATTTATAGGCAGTGCGTACTTTGGGTATAGAGTCTTTTGTGACTCCAGCTTTATGTATAAGGGATTTTTTAATTAGACTTTCACTTTAAGTGGCTTCCAGAATGTTTTTCCCTTCCTTGAATTTTACAGACTCATAAAAACCAATACTTAACTACTCAGTATGGTTCATTTCCATATCTAGGTACCCAGGTATTCCCCAATCTCTTGCCTGCATAATCCTTCTTTATTTTCTAATGAATTCAATTAAAGGGTGTTTTTCTATATTTTACCCAGTGTTTTAGGCTCAAAATAGTCTAGAGAACTAATCTGTCTTTTCTCCAGAAACATTTTCCCACTCAATTCATCAAGATGGTGGCAATGTCATAAGTGCTCAAAAGCTCAATTTGTTATCAATTATTTGGCTACAAGTAACAACAACAAAACAGATTAAATAGTTGCTAAAATAATTGCCTTAAAAAAAAAAAAAAAAGGAGTCTGGAAGTAAGCAATACATTTCCTGCTTCTTTTGCTGATTCCTCTTTTTTTCTTACTATTCTTACACTTTTATTCTCCGTCTCCTGAGAATTCATATTTAGACCTTTTGTTCCCCTCATCAAACCTTTTTCTTCTGAGCAGATCATCCTGATTTAGATGACTCCTCAAAGTAATGAGAACAGTTCTGCTAATTCCTGTACCTGTACTTATTGCTTTGTTGCCATTTCAAGCTCAAAGTTTCTAAAACTAAACTCATTGTCTTAAGTCCAAATATACTATTTATTCCAATTTTCCTCTTTCTCCCAGTGGTGCCATCCTTTTGCAGTGTTAGAGCATTAAACATTCAAGACATCTCTGACTGTTCCTGTCATGTTGATTTGATCCTTGAAATGTCTCTAGTATCTATTGCTTCAATTTTCCTCCTCTTTCAAAGTTCAGATGTATTTACCTCAGTTAACTAAACAACCTCTAACAATTTGCCCTGTTTCAAATGCTTTTCTCCAATCTCTTTAAAACAGATTAATCTCTTGTAAATTTAGCTTAAATGAAGTTATGATTCTGAGCCAGAAAACTTCAATGACTCTCCCATAACCATCACATAAAGTCCAGATCCATGAGACCACCTTTCAGAGCCAGCTCTAATCTGATACCACTGATGTATCCGAGCTAATTGTCTGTTTCCCCAAAATGAGCATGTGTTATAGTGGGACAACTTCATTTTCCCCTCTGGGCTTTTAGTGGGCCATGCACTGCCCTCCCTCTCTCAGTTAACCAATTTGGCTCCTGTTTCTCCCATAGAGGACTTCTGGAAATCACCTTGAATGAACGAGAGACTCTTATTTCTGATATTCAATAGCCAATAAAACATTTGTTCTGCTTCCAGTAGATTGGACTCCCTGATGAATCTGAAAAAGAAAAAAAAAAAAAAAAAGACGAAAACACAGGTAACTTGCATTATGGATTATTTGTTAGCAACTGTTCTTCCCCAGCCTTGCCTGCAGTTTGTGAGTGTTTTGTTGTTGCCGCCACTGTGACTGTCTCTTGAGCTCCCCTCCCCACCCTTTTGTAAGTTTCATGGTTTGTGAAATTCAAAGATGAAAAAAACTTGCTTGAAGCTGCTTAGTTGACTGGGGATTCATACATCCTTACATGGCTCCAGTTTGTCTTTGAATAAGCAATCCCATCTGGATATTGGCTTTGGGGGGACTTTATGCAGGTGGCAGGCCACTTAACATGGTGGAGATTTCCTTTTAATTATGTTCATGTTGAATGCCTCCCACAAAGTAGGTAATCTGGACTGATTTCTTTTTGTCATTCTAAATGACTGTTCATGCTAACATTTTTTTCTTTCTTTTGAAGATTGTTTATTAGAAAAATAGTTATGGTTTTTAAGACTCCAATCCATTTGATCTTAATGTATTTTCTTTCCCCATAGAGCAGAGATATTTCAAAACTATTTTACTTTAATGGTTTTTTATCTAGACTAATCCTTTATAAAAGTGCAAAGTGTCTGCATGCTAAAACAAATGTGCATTTGAATGCACAATTGATTAACCAATTTTCAAATAATTAACTTTTTAGATTTTGCATGTGCATTTGTTGCTCATTTGACCATATAATAATTAATTAGCCTTAATTATAATGGATTGCACCTTCAAATCCTGCATGCATATTCTAATAGAATAACAGTGGGGTTTTTTTTTTTTTTATCATTTTTCACTTTTTATGTTTTAGTCAAACAGACAAGCACTCACAAGCAAAGGAAGAGAATTTTAAAGGTGGGGGACATTTCACATCTTCAGAAGTTGACATTTTGATTAATGAAGTGTTACAGTTGTTTTTAATGTATTTATTTGGTGGTGCATTCAGCAAAATTAATCCTGATAGATGAAATGTGTTTAAAGCACTGCTTACAAAATGAATGGTGTCTCTAAGCTAATAGAGTTATAAATGAACAGGAACAAAATGAAGAAGACTTTAAAAATGAGTCAAGTGAAAATAAATGCCAGATTATAAAACAATTTACTCTGTGTATCTAGAGAGCCAAAGGGAACTCAAGTGCAAAGAATTTGAATTATTGACTAAGTGAGCAACTGAAATATTTAAATATTAGCCTAATGCTATTCAGTCATAAAGTAGGAAAGGCTCTGTAGACCTGAGCTTCCTACCTTCACTCATGGTTTGTGCTGCTGAAAGGCGAAAACCAAAATTATGCCATGGGAGTATATCAAGAGTCAAGCAGGTAAGTGCAACCATGCCACCCATCAGTGGTTACAAGGGACCATGTTGTCTCTTGAGAATCATGGGAAACAAGAGCCAGAAATAAGCAGTTGGCTCAGGTACCTAAAAGGCAATGAATGAGTGCTGCAAACCAAAACCAGCTTCTCCATAGAAACTTGTGCCCATCTCACCTTTTGGTTTTTAAAAGCAAAATAGGTGTATTTAATGTGATCATCACAGAATACTTCTCTATATAAACTCCTTATAAAAGAGAGTTTCTATTTTATGAATAACAACTTGAGTCTTTATAGACAATTCTTTCAAGATCTTTCGAAATATATAAATAGTCAAGTTTTCACTCTTGGGAAAGGTCAAATAAATGTAGATATTCTTTGCATAGAACATTATAGGGCTTCAGAGAGAACTACATGAGTGCAAACTCTGGCTTCATCACTCGTTAAGTACTTGAGCCTGGGAACTTCCTTGGTGGCCCAGGGGCCAAGACTCCACACTCCCAGTACAGGCGGCCCAGGTTAGATCCCTGGTCAGGAATCTAGATCCCATATTGTAATGACGCATTTGCATGACACAACTCAAGATCCCAGATGCTGCAGTGAAGATCAAAGATTCCCATGTGCCACAAGTAAGACCTGAAGTAGTCAAACAAATAAGGAGTAAAAAAAAAACTTGACCCTGGGCAAGTTAAAAGATCTCTATCCTGGTTTCATCAAATGTACATGAGGGTAGATAATCGTTATTATTTATCTTTAATCTCACTGATGTAGCCCACATGCTTAAAAAGTATTGTGCACTTAGTAGGTGCTTGATAAATAGTTGTTTAATGAATGAATGGATATGTAAAGCAATTTTTACACTTCTTGGTACTGAAGTTTTCAATAACTCAATGATAAATAAAATTTCATTTGTATCATCTCCTACAGGAGTGATCCTCTGAGATCTTCCCTATTTGATCTCTCCACTGAAAAGCACTTAACTCATTACATTAGGACATTATTGCTAAAAAAAAAAAAAAAGCTCTGTGATAAAAGAAGTTAAGGAAACACAACATATTTTTGCCCTTCTTGGGATTCATAATACAATTAGTTTGCTAAAATACCCAATGAGCCCTGCTGTAGATAAACCTGTTTATCTTTGTTTGTCCAACATTTTCAAAATGAATTTGTTCACAGAAGTCTTTTTTTCACATCATGATACTCCTTCATTTATTCAAATATTTATAGAGTGACTGACTTAGCTGCTGCTAAGTTGCCTCAGTCGTGTCCGACTCTGTGCGACCCCATAGATGGCAGCCCACCAGGCTCCCCCGTCCCTGGGATTCTCCAGGCAAGAACACTGGAGTGGGTTGCCGTTTCCTTCTCCAATGCATGAAAGTGAAAAGTGAAAGTGAAGTCGCTCAGTCGTGTCCGACTCTTAGCGACCCCATGGACTGCAGCCTACCAGGCTCCTCCATCCATGGGAGTTTCCAGGCAAGAGTACTGGAGTGGGGTGCCATTGCCTTCTCCAAGAGTATCTAGGATACACCAAACACTATTTTCATGTCTAAAAAGTCATGAACAAGTCCCTGTCCTCTAAGAGTTTATACTATTAGTGATGGAAGCAGATAGTAAAAACTAAAATAATCCATGATTTCAGGTAGTAATAAGCACCATGAAGAAAAATTAGACAGAGTTTGGAGATAAACAATGACAGCTGAGCTTGGAGAATAGATGGTACAGGAATGCACAGAATATACTTTGAGAAATTCTACCTATGATTTATACCTATGTGCTAATCAAGGTGAAAAAGACCCACAAAAGGAGAAGGCTTGAGAAAATTCTTAACACTCCCTTTTCACTTGAATGGATGTGTGCTCTCTATGAAGATCACATTCCTTGATTTTGCAGACCAGCCCCATTGATGGGAATTACTGACCAGGTATAAAAGGAAAACGGTTTCATGGGAGGCATCCAAGGGATTCTTGTTTACAGCTCCTCAAATTGTACTTTGTAGGTGGTACTTACTCAGTATATGCCTAAGGCAATTTTCCCTCCTTATAAACTAAGAAAAAAGATGTAATGCTAACACATTTTATTAAAAGTCTCAGCTGTTCAATTTGCCCTATAATATCTCTCAAGTAGAAAACTGACTGGTATAATTCTACCTTCCCACAGACATATTAATTGGATTCCAGGTTCAATGTCCTTCCTCACATCACTAAGCAGGCCAGCCCATGCCTTCTTTTATTCACTAATTTAGAACATCTACAAAGTATCTATTGTATGTGCAACTCTAAATTAGAAACTGGGTATGCAAAAATGAACTGACCCAAAGAAGCCTATACTAGCACATTGTAGGCAGATGGCTGGGTACTTTCCCTTGTGTTTCCCAGCCTCTATCTTAAGAAATCAGTAAAAGTTTCACAAAAATGAGGTGTAACTCTTTGGTTTCTCACTTTCCAAAGCCACAGAGAGCATAATAAATAGAAATAGATGCCTAAGGTAGATTTTAAGTCTTCACTCATGAAATCTTTGGATGGTTTTTAAATATTTAGGATAATGATAATGATTAATATATGACTTCCCAGGTGATGCAGTGATAAAGAATTGGCCTGCCAATGCAGGAGACGCAGGAGATGTGGATTCCATCCCCAGGTTGGGAAGATCCCCTGGAGGAGGAAAGGGCAACCAACTCCAGTATTCTTGTCTGGGAAATTTCATGGACAGTGGGCTATAGTCCATGGGGTCTCAAACAGTCAGACAAGACTGAGCCACACACAGACTCACAGAGACACGTGCGCACACACACACACACACACACACACACACACATGATCAATATGACAATCTTTTGCTAATCAATAGAAATAAGATACCACAAAAGGAGAACTTATTCCCAGTCTTCTCACTGCGGGAGGTCTATTTAGCAGCATAACTTCTAAACCTTCATCAGACCACCTATAAACAGATTCTTGGAACTAGTTAGAGCAGAGAAAGCAGTGATTCTAAGCCACCACCTGAAGTCATATGACTCATCTGAAGCAGAAGTGGTAAGAAACATTTAGGCCAGGAATCTGAAGTTATGAGCAGCAAAGAAAGTCATAATGATTGTACTGATGAGTCATCTGCCATCTGCTTCTCATTCAGAAAAGATAAGTCAAGATACAAATAACCAAGAATAAAGCAATACCAAGAAAATGCAAAAGACTGTTCTTCTAGAATGATAGAAGGAAAGATGAAGTGTATGAGAAGCTATCACAAGGAGACTGACTTATTCAGAACCTCATTAAACAGTCTGGGCAGATACAGATATGAGACCTAAAACCTGCAGGAACTGCCATGGGAAAAGGAAAGAGGCTTATACTCTAACCAGAGACCTGGAAGCCAACAGACTCAATAGATGAGTTTCAGTTTAACCAATTCATTCTTCCAACTCTACTTGCTGGCTCAACTTGCGATACCAGAGGCAAGAAAATGTCCTAATGACAAGATTCCATTCTAATGAAAGGAGAGAAGCTGACAGCTCACATAAGGTCTCTTCTTGGTGCCCTGATTCCCTTCAGCCCTCTCCATGATCTATTTTGACTACTTCACTAGGAGAGACAAATATTCAGTGGAATTGCGTGATGCTCAGTGGAGCTTCTCATGTCATGGCTCTTGCTTTATATTGCCATGTTAGCACCAGTCACACTGTACTGTGAGGCTTTGTTCATACACTTGTTTCTCTAATAGATGATAAACTGAGAGCAGAAGCAACAGCTGATTCATCTCTGTCTCTCTAGTACCCAGCTAAGTTCCTGGACCAGATAGGCATTTTTTAAATTTTGGTACAACAATGTCCTATTTTATAGCACAGAGAACTATATTCAATACCCTGTAATAAAACACAGTGGAAAAGAATATAAAAGAAGAATGTATGTATTTTTATAACTGAATCACTTTGCTGTACAGCAGAAATTTATAAAACATTGAAATTCAACTATATTTCAGTTTTTTTTTTTTTTTAAAAAAGCTTAATGTATTGAATTTAACCGAAAGTCCTCTTGATGTTTCATTTGTGGCTTGCCTTCCTATTAGCATACACAATAGGACTTTGGTTATAACTCTTCTCCAGAACCCTAATGAAATTCCTCTGAGATTATAGCAGCCCTACTCAAAAACTTAGCTAAAAGAGGGGCTGTAGACTTATATTCAATCATTCATCCTACAAATCTTTATTGAGCATCTGCTATGTGCTACATATAGTTCTTAGGGCTTAGGATACACTAGTAAACAAATTAAGAACCCTGCCCTTGTGGAACTTAACATTTGAGTAGGAAGCAGAAACAGAAAATTAATATAATAAGTAGACATGCTGGGGCTTCCCTGTCGGTACAGTGGTTAAGAATCCACCTGCCAATGCAAGGGACACGGGTTAGATCCCTGGTCCAGGAAGTCCCACATGCCACAAGGCAATAAGCCCATATACCACAACTACTGAAGCCCGCTTACCCTAGGGCCTGTTCTCTGCCACAGGAGAAGCCACTGCAATGAGAAGCCCACATATCACAGCTGGAGAGTGGCCCCCGCTCTCCACAGCTAGGTAAAGCCCACATGCAGCAACGAAGACCAAGCACAGCCAAAAAAACAGTAATAATAATAAGTAGACATGCTAATATAGAAGAGTATAAATGCCACAGAAAAGAAAGAATGTAGAGTAAGAAAGATCAGGAGTGCCGGGATCGGAGTTGGAGGTGTGGCCATTTGCAGCACTAAGTAGCGGAGTCAGAGTGTGTCTCATTTAGAAGGTGAGGTTTGACTAGACTTAAGGAGGTGTTGGGGTGAGCCGAGTGGATATTTGAGAAATGATGTATGACGCTTTCCTCCCCCAACTCCATGGAGAACTTTCAGTCCGTGCTGTCTGAGATTCAGAAGATGTGGTTAGTTGGCTGAGCTGCCAGGGCACTTGCTTTTGGCTCATGCAGTAAATTCAGTGAGTAAGGTTTTAGTCATTTTGTTACTGCTGTGTGATGTGGGAGACTGAGAACAGGAACAGAGAAAGGAGAAGCACAGTACTCAAGAATGGGGCAAGGAGGAGAGGTAGCTCAATGCTAATCTGAGATCAAGGAAGGTTCTGGAAACCTTGTGAGTGGTAGGAAGTCAAAACTTTTCCTATTTCCTAAATGTTGTCCCCTGTAGGAAGTTTAAATTATCTAAATTTACCATTGAAAACTCACAGGATCTTTTTGCTGCTGCTAAAGACTTCTTTAACTGGATTTTTTTCCTTCATTCTGTATTTCTGTGGCATCCAAAGGAGAGCAATCAGAACTATAATTTCTGACCCAAGAGAGGGAATTCCAGTTTTATGGTTTTAATCCTTGCTCTCTATCAGTCTTATCACATTATATCTCTCTTTTCCTTGGGACTTTTCAAGCTAATCAAAACATAGTTGAAAATGTATGCATTCAACTAAATATGTTTATTAAATGATTGGCAGATCCTGACTATATTCCAAGGACACAAAGATGAAGAAAACGTGATCCTATCAGTAGTGAGAAGCCAACTTTAATAGCCTGTTGGGGTGTTATGTACCATAGACCAGGACATCTGACCATAAATCACAAGAAAACGATAAAATATATTTGTCACACTCTAAAAATAATTCAGCCAAATATAACATTTTTCCCAATGGCATCTAAAGAATTGAAACTTAAGAAAACTCATGTTCTTCCCAATGACATTTTATGACTGCCATTGTCTTTCCCATAAAAGTCTGAGGCCCCGGCAATATTTAGCCACTCCTCCCAGTTCCTGTTAGTAAGTTCGTGTTTCAACAAAAGGCCTGTATCGCCCACATTTACCATTTCATCACTACACCACAAGAAAGGACGAGGATGCAAGCTTCACAAAATTCAGTATAGAAGAACTGGACACAGTGAAGTTAGGCGACACTTTAAGCCAGGGATGATGGACAACCTATGAGCATAGAGAGTGATGGTGGCCCGGTAGTCAGAAACCATGACTCTACAGTGAGGTCTGCCTGGTGATGTCATTTACGTAATATGGAGCTCAGTTGTCTGAGAAATAAAGGTCTCTTCAGCCGTATAGGTCTTAAGAATTTCCCCCCAAACTCAAATAACAAAACATGAAAACCACATGGACGTGGTGTTTGGCGTCACATCACAGAAATGTTTTTGCTTCGATGAGCAGGTAGTTGCTGACGTGAAATAAGACTGCGCTTCTGCAGGGGGAATTGCAGACGTATGGGGATGGGAGCAGAAAACAAGCATTGCCCTCACAGACTGCTGTCTTTGTTTTATTCGTTCTGAGGTCCCACCACTCTCAGGAGGATTTTGCACTGCTTCTGTTTTGCTGCCGGGGCCTATCCTGTTCCCATACCCCAATGAAGTATTCCTGGAATCTGAGGTGTCATTTTACCAGCCTAACCACAAGTTCTGCATTGTTTCCTCTGCTCTGCTCTCCCCCTTGAATAATACCTCTCCCTCAATCTACATTCAGTGCCCTGTCTAGGACCCAGGGAAGAATACTGAGTCCTCTGCCCTGCATATCTTCCAAAACAGTAAGACAGACCATCAGGGCAGTAAAATGACAGGCCCATTGTTTGAGCCCAAAACCGGGACTTCCCCTTTTGTATAAGCTGAGTCACATTTTTCCTGTTGTCAACTTGAAGCCTGTCCGTTGATGTACGATAGGCTATCTTGCTGATGTATAAAGCCAGGCAGACAGGTCTCCCTGCATTTGTTTGCCTTACCTTGGACCCTTACCAATTAGAAGCTGTCCACTGGCCAAAGGAGATAAGACGTGGCTTATTACAGCCCAGATACTAGACTGAATGAACTAATTTCTGACAATTTTCTTCTGTTAGCACGCTATCCCCGAGGTTCCTGCCTTGTGCAATCTTACCGATTTTGACACAAGTCTTTTGGGATGTATATGTGCATTTTATTCTTGCTATCTGTTCAGTTGACACATGCTTTCAAACCACACATCTCTTTGATTGGTTGGCAAATTGTGAAAACAGGAAGTCAAAGGATGGAATCAACTGTGAAACAACCATAACAAGTAAAGCTTTCTGCTTAAGTGCTAAGATGGGAATGCTGTTATGAGGAACAGACAAAAAATGAGACAATAATATTGATATAATTCCGACAGGAAAGTGAGCATTCATAATGCTCTAATTATCTTATTTTCAGGACCTTATAACCATGAAACATTTGCAGATCTTAATCCACAATATTGCTGCTAGGTATGATAAAATCTCCAAAATTAGGTGAGGGGTGTGGTAACATTTGCTGACTAGGAAATATTTGAGATAATATTTTTTGTCCGACAATCACTATCTGCATTGAACTGAAAGGGAAAAAAAAAAAAAAGTTGCTGTTCTAATTTAATCCCTTCATTTATTTGCAAATATCTATTAGTTCTCACTCTGAAACAGGATTGTGGAGGTCATAGCATATTCCTTTCTTGCTTACGAGCCTTTGCAACAAGATTTCTCTTGTAATTCTTCAAAGTTGCAATGCATCGGTCCTCCTTTGATATTATTCTCCTCTGGTGAATTCTCAAAATGAAGGATTTTACCACCAGGATAAAGAATAAAGTGAGGTCGCTCAGTCGTGTCCGACTCTTTGCGACCCCATGGACTGTAGCCTACCAGGCTCCTCTGTCCATGGGATTTTCCAGGCAGGAGTATTGGAGTGGATTGCCATTTCCTTCTCCAGAGGATCTTCCCTCCCCAGGGATCGAACCTGGGTCTCCGGCATTGTAAACAGACGCTTTGCCGTCTGAGCCACCAGGGAAGTATAAAGAATAAAAAATAAAGAATAAAAGGTATCTTCAAATCAGTAGATATGAGGAACACAGGCAAATATTAAAATCAATGAATGAGGCAATCTTCAGACAAATGTCAGAATTACTGCTTCACTGATATGTAGAATGCTTATGGAGTTATTACTTTATAACTTTCAAAACTGTAAATGGACTTTAGAAGGATACGGATAAATTTTCAGGCAGGACCACTGTTGGTAATAGAGTAAGGGAAGGACAGAGAATGAACCACTCCTGTGGTAAATCTTGTTTATCTATTTTCTGAGAATTTCTATATAAATATGCTATATAAATGATATCATGTGCCATCTATTCAGATAATTAACTCTTATTTAAGGCATGATCAATATATCTCAAGGTCTACCTCTGCCTGAAAAGAATTTAGAAGAACACAATGGGGCATTTTAATGTCATCTTGTTGGAGGGAGAATAAAGAATTCATAATGAGGACTTGGTACAAAAGTGCTTGTTCATTACAAGATTAAAACCCAATACATGTATTAATCCATTTAACCTTCAAATACTATTTAAAAGACTGTTTTAGATTGAAGCACTTTTGGGGCAGTTGGATGTTCATTTCAGCCAGCCTTAATTGTATTCAAAAACCTGGTTTCTAGAAAATTAAAATTAAAGCTGGAAGAAAATAAATGTAAGAGGGAAATGTGGGGGAAAGGAGGAATAAACTAAGAGCTTGGGATTGACATATACTCACTACTGAGCTATATATAAAATGGATAGCTGACAAGAACCTACTGTAAAGCACAGGGAGCTCTACTCAAATTCTATAATAACCTAAATGGGAAAATAATCTGAAAAAGAATGAACACAGGTATGTGTATAACTGAATCACTCGAATCACTATGCTGTACACTTGAAACTAACATTGTAAATCAACAATAAAAAATTTTTAAAAAGTTAAAGAAAAGAAAATAAATTACTCTAACCCACTTATCTCACAGATAAGGAAACTGAGGCACAAACAAAATGACTCCAGAGATCACAGCATTGATACAATGCTTGAAAGACACCAAGGCCAGCCCAAGTCACTTCGATACTGAGCTTGTTTTCTGCTTCTGTGCATGAAGAAATAAATCTGCAACCTAGAATTATCCAGTTATCCTCAATCCCACATTGTGAAATGATTCCATTTAAGGATGTAATCAATCTTAATTGTGAAGGTCCTGCATTGATTTTCAACTCATGAATCTGCCTGAAGAGGTGAGATCCTTGTCATAGTTCTAGCCCCATCCACAGTGCATTCCAGAGCTGCTCACCCACCTTGGACTAACAAAACAGTTCTTTTTGTTGTTTAATAGAAAGATGAAAAGTGAAGAAAATTTCTAAGTGTAAAGGTACACCCAAAGAGAAATCCAGAGAAAATAGCAATAATAATGCAAAATATTCAACTATATAATTTCCAAGACTTTCATTTAACTGTGTAGTCAAATAATGCTATTATTCATTTCACAGCTATAGATCAATTTGCTCATGTGTGAAACCTATGAAATAACAACAATTTTCTCTTCAGATGAATAATTCTGGTCTGAGTTAGCCATACAATTTGATGAAAATACATTATTCCAGATGGATTCCAGTTGCTGGGCAGATGGAAATGTGTAAGTAAAAGACTAAAAACCTAATTATCCTAAATTAGGTGGTCAGAGAAAGTATGAGAACATAAACTGTATCCCAAATAATTTATAAGTTTTCTGATTTTTAAAAAATCTTTTCAGGAAAAAAAAGCTGCTAAAGAGAAAAAAATGTATGTATTTAATTTTGACAAATATTTCAGTTTTTAAAAAATCTACTTTTACAGTCAAATTTTTATCCATATATTGTAGCTATACTAAATATAATACAGTCACTTTCCATTTTCACATACTTGGCCAATTTGTCTATAAACCAAGCACATGTATTTTCACTCTCCTTTAGATGAATGCATGGTATTCCCCCCACCCACGGGCACAGGTACAAACTAAGGGGAAATCACTGGTTTGACTGTGTTGAGTGACATGAGGTTCTGGGCCACCTACCCATGCAGCTACTTGTGTTCTCTGTCATTGCCTGTGCCATTTCTGGACACACCTTTCTATCTAAAAATAGACTGTTGCTGGGCCCATCCACATTCATGACTTGGCCAGTCCAACAGAAATTAGCTCACAATGGGCAGCTCAACTGGGGTCCTCTGGGCAGAAGTTCCATCTTTACCTGAACCCAATACCACTTCAGAAGCTGTTTTTCAAGAAGTATGTGATTCTCCACTGCAAATGGCATGGCCTTTCTCCAGACTCCCAAAGACCTGCCTTGAGTATCTGCCACTAGATATCGCTAGAAGCTCCAAACAACATCTTTTCCCACCACTGACACCTCTGTCGACTCCGATGGATCACACAGCCTGAGGTCTTGGACCCCCACTGCAGACTAGTCCTGTTGCAGAGTCCTTTCCTTCTCTGGTGCCCTTCAAAACTGACAGCCTTCTGTGTAACCAGTGTATGGGCTACAGTAGCATTTCCAGTTTAGAAAGCACTGCCTCTAGAACTGAGAAGAACCCCACTGGGAGCAGTGTCTCCCTGCTTGTGATGGGGATGCAAAATGCAGCAATTTGACTTTTATATAGGAGAGCATATTCCACCATATCACTCATCACCGGGTATCTATAAACTTCACTGAAGTGGCAGGTCCCTGAAATTTCATCACCCACACTCAGGGATCGCCAACTCTTATTATAGAAGAGTAGACTATCTCTGTAAACTCTGAACACTCAGGCCAGTCTACAGAGCCCAAATCCTCTGGGGGTCATTTTTCCAGATGTTTCCATCCCATGTTTCAAGATCCCAGGTTTTCCAAATCAGGGCCTACAGAGACCTGCTCTGGCCAAGCATCAAAATATCTCTTCAGCTTTCAGACTCTATCAAGTTCTGAGTCTGCTCTTGGGTGTTCACTGTTCTACTGGAGGAGATAAGAGGTTCTTCATCATCATAAGGTACCAAAGAGCCTCTCCGACACTCACTCTTAGTATTTGTTTGTGAACAGCCCTCAGTTTCTCATATCCCACTGCAGGGCATCAGCATAGGATAGTTATAACCAGTTAACTCTGCTGTCCTTGCATGCCCCATCCCCACATCCTCAAATCCCTGTTTCATCACACCCAGAGGGGTGTTCTCCATTGTGATGTGTCTGCACATCCCCACTGGTGAAATCTCCAGCTATAGGGCTGCCTTCTGTGCCAGGGAATGTCTGCATCCTACATTCCTTTCAGGATGGGGCCTTCCTTGCTTGCTGGGCATTAAGTGAGCCAATCCCCAAACCCATCTTACCACCTGATTTATCAGAACATTTTTAGTATCAACTATATCAGTGCAGGCCAACCCAGAAGCAGACATCAAGATAGGATTTAAACTTGTAAGATGTTTATTAGGAAACACTCCTGTGAATGATAAAGGGAGAGGGGGCAGAAGCGGGGAGAGCTTTCAGGGCACCATGAGGTTTATCTCTGTAAAAAGAGAAAGTTTGTCATCCTGGATCAGAGGATTTCTAACTTTATAGCTCCCCCACTTCTGCATCTTCTGCTCACAAAGTTGTCAGAAGAACTAAAGGTAGGTGTAGATGGAAAGGCCTAGTTCAGAGTCCATGCTGAGAAGGTACTTTAACGACAATAGTTCTTTAATAATGTTAAGTTATATGTTCAGTGCAGAAAAAACAGGGGAATAATAGGCAGAGCCCTTGCGTGTCCTTCAGAGAAATACAGTGCCCTTAATTCCATGCGTAAATAGGTAGCCATGGAGGCTGCCTCTCTCTGCATTTACAACAACCCTTATTTGTCATCAAAGTCAATGTTAAGCACTTTATATTTAGCACAAGGAAAAAAACAGGATGCACTTATCTCTTACAGACACGACCTCAAAATGTATTCTGTTTTACAACCATTATTACTAACTAAAATGCATCTCCCCTATTGTTTAAGCAGAAAGAGGAAAAATAGGGCTTGCGGCAAGAGGTAGAACAAGGCAAACAATTACTGTGTGCTGGTTGATGCCAGGCATTACTTTACACCCTTGATGAATGTCTTCTGACTTCATCCTTACAACAGCACTCTGGGGTAGGAATTATTATCCATATCTTATATGAAAATTGAGGTTTATAGAGGTTAAGTCACTGGTTCATAGTAACTCAGTTAATTATCAAAATGATTAATCATTGACTCTAGATCCTTGTATATTTCACTTTTTAAAATTTTCATCTATAAAGGGAGACTTATGTAAGAGTTATAAAAATATTTTAGCTTAAATGATTTTCTTTTCAATATACAAAGACTTTTGGCTATATTTTAATATAATGAACTCTGTAATAATTTTTATCCCTACCTCAGTTAATACCACATTAAAGTAGTTAGTAGTTTGGTGCAAATGTATTTGCAGTTTTGGACCATGAATTTTAAATCATCATGCTGCTGCTGCTGCTAAGTCACTTCAGTCGTGTCCGACTCTGTGCGACCCCATAGACGGCAGCCCACCAGGCTCCCCCATCCCTGGGATTCTCCAGGAAAGAACACTGGAGTGGGTTGCCATTTCCTTCTCAGAATGGGAACCATTACCATCAATACATTTTTGCAAATGAGAAATAAGTTTGTTTATTCCTGTAGCAAAAAAAAAAAAAAATCTGTGCTTCAGCATTCCGTGAACTCTTGGAAACTCTTCTACCTCCTGCTGGCTGTGGAAGTATTTTGCCTGCAGAAAGCTGTCCAGTTCCTTGAAGAAGTGGTAGTCAGTTGGTGAGAAGTCAGATGAATATGGCAGATGAGGCAAATTTTTTGTAGCCCGAATTGTTCCACTTTTCAAGCACTGGTTGTATGATGTACAGACAGGCACTGTCATGGAGAAGAACTGGACCCATTCTGCTGACCAATACCAGTTTCGGGCATTGTCGTTTTCAGTGCGTCTCATTGATTTGCTGAGTGTACTTCTCAGATATAATGGTTTCACTGTCTGCAGTGGATCGGACAGGCAGCGGATGACCAAACAGTGACCATGACCTTTTTGTGGTGCAAGTTTGGCTTTGGAAAGTGCTTTGGAGCTTCTTCTTGGTCCAACCACTGAGATGGTCATCACCAGCTGTTGTATAAAATCCACTGTTCATCACGTGTCACAATCCAATTGAGAAATGATTCATTGTTGTGGAAAATAAGAGACGACAACACTTCAAAATGACAATTATTTTGATTTGCATCAGCTCATGAGGCACCCACTTATTGAGCTTTTTCCACTTTCCAAAGTGCTTCAAATGCCAAACAACCATTGAATGGTCGACTCTGAGTTCTCTGGCAACTTCTCATAGAGTTATAAGAGGATCAGCTTTGATAATTGCTCTCAATCAGTCGTTGTCACCTTCTGATTGCTGGCCACTACACTCCTCATCTCCAAGACTCCCTTGCAGAATTTCTTGAACCACCACTACACTGTACTTTCATTAGCAGTTCCTGGGCCAAATGCATTGTTGATGTTCAAGTTTTCTCCACTCCTATACAACCTATTTTGAACTTGAATACGAATTGAATCACTCGAATTTGCTTTTTGTCTAACATCATTTCCATAATCTACAGTAAGTATAAAATACACAGCAAGTAATAAGTCATTCAGTTCGGTTCAGTTCAGTCGCTCAGTCGTGTCCGACTCTGCGACCCCATGAATCGCAGCACGCCAGGCCTCCCTGTCCATCACCAACTCCCGGAGTTCACTCAGACTCACGTCCATCGAGTCAGTGATGCCATCCAGCCATCTCATCCTCTGTCGTCCCCTTCTCCTCCTGCCCCCAATCCCTCCCAGCATTAGAGTCTTTTCCAGTGAGTCAACTCTTCGCATGAGGTGGCCAAAGTACTGGAGTTTCAGCTTTAGCATCATTCCTTCCAAAGAAATCCCAGGGCTGATCTCCTTCAGAATGGACTGGTTGAATCTCCTTGCAGTCCTTAGCAAAAATCATAAAGCGAGAAATATGCATTATAGCATAGTCACATTTAAGAATGTATTCCAATAACAAACAGCAAATTTCAACAGTGCAAAACTGAAATTAGTTTTGTATCAACCTAACAGTTGTTCATAGATCTATTGCTCTCACTTAAATTTAACCTCCTTGAGGACAGTTGTCATGTCTAATTCATCTCATCCCTGCCACCCAGAACAAGGCCTAAATATTACAGCTACTTCATTTCTGTATGCTGAGCCAAATAGGAAATCTCAAACAACACAGTTAATTTTTCTTCTAATTCTCCAGTTATTTTGATATAACAGATTAGAATATTAGAGAGGAAAACACATTCTCCTCTTTATTCTGTGGAACCCACATCAACATGGAAGGACTCTCTCAAGAGTGTTAAAACTCTTCTATTTGTTAAGAATCCAAAGTTGTTTAACTAGGTTTTTCCCTTGGCTAAAAGATAGATGTGTGCCATGGGAATCAACAGCAAGCCCTCATCCCAGAAACTCACCCCGAAGGTTTCCCCACTGCATGGAGAGAGGATGGGGAACGTGAAAGGAGAGAGCACCTGGGGGCTGGGGAACAGATCATGAAAGAGTCACTTCAGAAAATAAGGCTTTGACAGTGGCTTTCTGCGTTTGCATCGTGGAGCACAGGCTTAGAGACAGACGAGCCTTAGTTTGAATCCTGCATGTGGCATTAAGCTGTGTGACCTTGAACCATCTGCTGAAAACTTCTAACCACAGTTTCCTTGAGTGTTTCACACTAATACTATACTAATAGTGTTATTGTGAGAATGAAAAGAAAGAGCAAGTGTAAAGCATTTAGCACCTGGCCAGAGCAGGAGAAATACTCATTAAATACTCATTGCTACTCATTCTTATTTTTCCTTTGCATGCAACTATCTCCTTGTCTGTCTGGGCCAAATGATAACAACACTTGGAACTCATGATTTTAGTAGGTCTTTGAGTTTCCACAGCATCCTCCATCTCAGAGAACCAAAACCCTGGAAAATATAAATTCTTATCTACTTTATTTATACTAGTAAAGGCAGGAGCACACACAATGGCCAGTTATTCAAAAGAACTGTAGTATAGAAAACTAACTCCACAGGCACAAAGAAAAACCAAGTAAACCCTTAGCAGAATCTAGGTCTCTCATCTTGCAGGATTCCTCTTTAATTGGATCAGACTATCTGTTTCCAGTGGCTAAATATTATTTATTGGCAGCGTAAGTCAATGCTGCTGATATATTACTCTTTCGGGGAGTGTTTGTTTTTGGAAAACTGCTCTCAAATTTTCTAAATGTGAATTTAAAAGTCTGTCAGTCTATGTGCCGATAACACAAAACAGATTGTAAATGTAACGGGATGCAATCAAGTCAAACAAATCCAATGAGAGTGCCAGAAGGCTTAATATTAGGACTGCTCCTGTTCACAGGCTTTTGCTAATGACGGAACAATTGTTTGTGCTGATTTGTAGCTGGCATTGATATGCAGACAGCGACACTTTCATCTAAAATCCAGCTCCAAAATTTTTTTAATCCTGTCAGTGAATTTGCTGTGTCTGCAAAGAGCAACTCCAAAGAATCTTTCTCAATAATAAGAAACGGGAATATGTAAGCAGAGTCTTTAATTCTAAATCCAAGGCTTTCGTCAAAATATACAATGATTCTTTTTCTCTGTCATTGTTTTGTCATCTACTGGGATGCCTGCCTCTGAACTACTTATGTGAATTTATAAGTAACACATCTTTAAAATACTGAAATTGGTCAATGATGGAGGGAGGTGGGCATTAAACTACAGAAGGATATTGCAAGATTCCAAACTCATCTAACATTTCCTTCTGAAAATAAGAAAATGTAAATGCGCTCTGACTGCTGTTCACATTGACTGTGGGGACCAGTTTTTTATCAAACAGCACCTGCCTCTCTTTTCAGAGATGTCTGCGTGTGAGGATAAATGCAAACAACAAAGGCTTCGACTGTGGCAGCGGCTGCATCATTTGCTGGGAACTTGCCATTATGTTTCAGGTCAGAGACTGAGGCTTGATGCAGGGAATGGAGCTTTTAATATCAGGTGAATGGATTTTTATAAGAGGTTGGGAAGCTTTGGGTCTTAGTGAGAAAATAGCGCTTTAAAAATAGTCACATTTCTTTTGTACTGCAATTATCAGTGCATGACGAATCATTTTTTATTCTGCTTCATGTAGGCAAAGGGAAATATCCCCTACCCATCTCTGTGGGCTGGACATTTTAAGAAGTCAAAATGTTCCCGTGTTTAATCAGTTTTCTGAGAATATGCAATTTACCTCAAAGATTGATCCTGAAACCAGGCTTCTGAGGGAGGATGAACAAATGGCACAAATTCATCAATTTGTCCAGGAAGTCACTGTCACATGTTCCCTGTTTAAACAGGTAATGTTAAGTAAATTGGTAGCATTTTCATAATTCCTACTGGAAAGAAGCTCACATTGTAAGTGACCAAACATCAGAAATAATAATCAGCTTTATTAAAAATTGGGAAAAAATGATAAAAATGAAAGAACAGAACAATCCCTTGAACACAGCTCTGACTTTGATGGTGAAACCCAGGCAGATCTCTTAATGCCTCTGAGCTTCCATTTCCTTGTCTATAAAGCAGAAATAGTCAAAGGTTCCCCTAATTGTGAATAGGAAATGGGAAAATGTGAAGAGCTTTGCAAACAGTAAAACACTTAAGAGCATCAGGAAGAAAAGGAGCTAGGGGAATGATAATAGTAACAATAAAACAATTGTAAAAGCAATTTTATTATTAAGTAATATAATGGCAATTATTATCATTACTATTGAAAATAGTAAATCTTGCCCAGAAGTGCCGAAAATTAGTAGATGATACACCTCAGACTATGTTGTTCTTATGCTCTGGAGGAAAAGGAGACACAGAGGCCTCTTAATCCCATATGAAAAAATGAGTCTGTTCTGACTGAAGTGGACTCTAGTCACATTAACATGTATTCTTTGAAAGAAATTCTGCAGACCTTGAATTAAAATCACATCTTTCTGAGAGCCTTTTTCAAAAGCAAAGGGTGGGCTGGTTAAGGATCCTATTCTTCAGAGAGTTTGCAGGGTTTCAAATGACCTTGGCCCACCTAACAGGAGTGGGGGATCACATTAACTTTTAAGGTCATATTTCTCTCTCAATAAATCAGTTGGCCACATGTTTATATAGTCTTACCCAAAGGTGCCTGTCAGTGGCAAGCATTCATTACTGTATCTCTGCTCCAAAATTCATAGCAATCCATTGCTTCAGGGACTAAAGATTTTAAAACAGCATCCTAAAAACATCACAGGAATTATGGATCAAAAACTACTGTGTAAACCAACACCCCCAAAAAATAAATATATGTTTAAAACTAGATGCATTGTATATACAACTTCCCACACTCACTTTCAGGGTGAAAAGTTTTGTGATAAGAAGGTAAGGCAACGGCGGTCACACATGAAGAATCTAAGCACCACAATTCTCTGCTCAGAGATGGAGAAAGATGTGATCAGTATGTAGGTTGCCAAGCTTTTCCCTGCCTTTGGTGGTTGTAAACTGTGTCTGTTTAGATAACCACATTTCCCAGAGTCTTCTTCCCTGTGTAGTCCTGCGTTAGTGCCACCATGGAGATGTTTGCATGAGATTTGGGAGATCGAGTAAATCAGCAGGCATTATACTCAGAAGATAGTGGTTGCTTTAGTCAGAGAGGAACAGAGAGGTTTGTGTTGTCCTGTTCTCCTTGATCTATGTCCACCTTCCTATCTGACTGCCTGCTCTGCTAACCAATAACGGCCCCAGGCTACCTCCAGACCCTTTGTGGTGAATTCACAGAGGCGTTAGCCACCAAGAACAAGAAACTTTAAGAAGACTTCCCACTCGGTGCTGTTTCTGACTCCACTCTAGTGGCTGGACTTAACTGGCTCCCCGCAAGCTCTACTCTGTTTACCCACTGGAGAGTTGGGTCAAGTCAGGTTCATATATCAACACAGTTAAAGCCATATAAAGATGTTCGGTATTAGAAAAAAAAGCGTGGGCTTCAAAGCCGTTTAAATCTACGTACTCCTCATAACTCTTTCCTCTTTTCAGCTATATTACCTTAATTTTCTTAAGCCTCCATTTCTACCTTCAGGCAAAATAGTAAAAGTCTTGCCTTGGTCTTATGTGAAGAAAGTAGAAGTTCTTCCATGAGAATTCTTTATCATAGCTAGTCTTCAAGTAGGTTTGGGGCTCATGCACTCTACCTACATGAAAAGCCTAAGCGGAGACTTTAAAGCGACCCATGATTGTTAGTGCCTTGGAAGCATTTGGGAAGATCAAATATAGAAACTTTCCAAAGGAAAGCACCTTAGATCCAGGGCACAAAGTTTTTCCCAAAATATTTCCAAGAAACATGAGCTCAGTTAAGGGGGAAAAAATTGCAAACACCCAAGGAAACAAGTTGTCACTATCAAGAATCAACAAAAACAGCAAAAAAACAGAATCTGACTTGCAAAGATTGCAAATAATTAATTTACAAACATATTTATCAATCTCATACTTTGTGTCAGACTGTCCTTGGTGCCTGGGCTCATTGATGTATCAATGAGCAAAACTGAATTCTATCCATCTTGGTGATATTTATTATCAATGTTTAAAATGTAAGGTATGTCCCTTTAAATTTTTGAAGAGATACTAGAGGCTGTCAAGGGCTTCCCAGGTGGCAGTAAGGGTAGAGAACTCGCCTGCCAAGGCAGGAGACGTAAGAGACATGGGTTTGATTCCTGGGTTGGGAGGATCCTCTGGAGGAGGGCAGTCCACTCCAGTATTCTTGTCTGGAGAATCCCATGGACAGAGAAGACTGGCAGGCTAAAATTCATAGGGTTGCAAAGTGTCAGACATGACTCAAGTAACTTAGCATGCACGCACAAAGAGGGTGTCAAAATTACAGGCAAATTTGATAAATAAATAGAACTTGAAGAAAAAAATAAAAATAATGATCTTGGAAATTAGAAACTCAAAAGGACAGGATAAGACACAGGTTAGAAACAACTAAAGAGAGAACTCAAGATTTTATCCAGAATGTAGGACAAAGAGACAGTGGGATGAATAATATGAACTCAAGATAACAGGACATGAAAATTAGGTTAATTTCTAACACATACCCTTTCAGTGTTTCAGAAGGAGAAGTGGCAGGTAGGGGGACAGGGAGTGCAATATTCAAGAGATTGTGGCTGAGAGTTTTCCAGAAGTGAAAGATAGCAATCCTCACATTCAAGAAACACAGCAAGTCACACTGCTGTGTTGTTGTTTAATTTATTTGACAATAAATAAAATTTAATTGTAACATATTTTATAACATTAGGTTTTGGTACCAAACGCATATTAAAAGATGGAATAAAAATGTATCTTCTATCATGTCTTCAAAAAGGGTGATGCACTCAAGGCATGAGATTTAAGGAGGCATAATCTAGAGACATACAAGGGCAGGGCTGACCCTTTTGGAAATCTGATGGTGAACACCGCCTTCAACTTTGTGCCCTGGGTGTCTCATTTGCCTCACCTCTGTCCTAGCCCTCATAGACAAAAATCTGCTTTTGTGATCTGATACTTGAAATTATCTAATTGAACATTTAAAAAAATAAACTGAGCTATTTTTATGAAGTTTATATATTTTTAAATTTACTATCTTGTAATCTAATATATATTCAATATAATACACCCTTTGTAAATGTATAGTTTATTGAACTTAACAATGTAACTAACTCCACAATCAAGATACAGATATTTCCATCATCCCCCAAAATTCACTCATGCTCTTTTGCTGTTATCTGTCCCCACCGCTGCTCCTAGGAAACCATTGATGTGATTTCTGTCATTGTAGTTTAGATTTGACTTTTTAACAATTTTATATGAATGGTATCATGTAGCATTTGTGCGTGCATGCTAAGTCACTTCAGTTGTGTGTGACTCTGCAGCCTCATGGACTGTAGCCCTCCAGGCTCCTCTGTCTGTGGGATTCTGTAGGCAGGAATATCGGAGCTGGCTGCCCCAACTTTCTCCAGGGGATCTTCCTGACCTAAGGATCCAACTTGCATCTCCTGCGGCTTTGGCGTTACAGGTGGATACTTCATCGCAGAACCATCAGGGAAGCCCTGTAGAATTTACATTTTGTTTTTAAATAACAAGATAAAATTATCTAAGGCAACACTTTTTTCCAAATGTCACATTACAGATATGAATTATCATTTTTGTAATAAATAAAAAAGCTAAGTTAGACATGTTTGTCACTCTGCTTTTTTCTTTTTACCAAGGCTTCAGAAGTACTAAAGAGATTTTGATGTACTATGTAAAAAATGTTGAAATTAGTGAAATCAGAATTTTGTACAGTATGTCTTGAGGCAAATTAGAGAATTACTATTATTTCTATACTCTTAGTTAAATCATATTTAACTTCATATTCATTTTGTTTTTTTGTCTACAGAAAGTTTGATCATGGATATAAATTAAATTTAAAAGGTACAAAGAATTTTTTTTTTAATTTTAGCCTTATAACAATCAAAATCAACATAATGGCTAAACTTGGCCAAATCACAAGTGTAATTATCTTATATCCAATGATTGGTATGCCTGGCCACTCCATATACTCCATCAAACTCTCAAAGGTTCAGTTCTGAAAGAAAAAATAATCACATCATCATTTAAGTATGTTTAAAACAGAAATTAGAGGTCACTAACAATTTTTATGCATCTCTGTATTATTTTTCTAAGGGAGATATAATACATTAAATCTTCCCTGGTGGCTCAATAGTAAAGAATCCACCTGCAAAGCAGGAGACATGGGTTCGATTCCTAGGTGGGGAAAATTGCCTGGAGAAGGAAATGGCAACTCACTCCAGTATTCTTGTCCTGGAAATTGCATGGACAGAGGAGCCTGCTGGGCTACAGTCCATGGGGTTGCAAGAGTCGGACATGACTTAGCGACTAAGCCACCACTATTGTTACATTCAAAAATCTTCTATAGGGACTTCTCTGGTGGTCCAGTGGTTAAGACTCTGTGCTCCCAGTTCAGGGGGTACAAGTCTGATCCCTGGTTGGAGAACTAAGATCCTTCATGTGCTGTACAGTGTGACCAAAAAGAAAAATCTTTTATAAACTTACCAAACAGGTAACTTTTTAAACATACCAGAAGCCAAAGTGAAGTCGTTCAGTCATGTCCGACTCTTTGCGACCTCATGGACTGTAGCCTACCAAGCTCCTCCATCCATGGAATTTTCCAGGCAAGAGTTCTGGAGTGGGTTGCCATTTCCTTCTCCATGGGATCTTCCCGACCCAGGGATCAAACCCAGGTCTCCCGCGTTGCAGGCAGATGAGTTACCATCTGAGCCACCAGGGAAGCCCCCTAGAAGCCAAAATAGATGTCAATACCATTTTTTAATGATGAATCCCCTGTGACTGTTTTGCAAGCTTCTGAGAATTTTCAAACCACAATTCAGGAAATAAAATTTAACTGTTTATAGGCCACTTATGGCTCACTAATTACTGCACGTCATCAAGAAAAATTCTCTTTAGCCAGTCACACACTCTTTGAAGTCTCTGCATTATTTTACACCATTTATCAGACCTCTCCTTCTCCCTTGTAATCCTGTCACTTTTTAATTAAGGCCAACATTGTATTACTGTCTCTCCAACCTACCTAGCTTGTTCATCTCTGCTTCTTTGCCAGTTCCTCTTCCTTCTCCACGGCTGCAACAAGGCTACACCCTCTGCTTTTCCTCTGATTCATCTACATACTGATCCTGGTCTTGGTTCCCCAGTTCTATTTCATTTTGCAGACTGTGTTTCCTGGGTATCCCCTGTCCACTGGCTTCATTTGGTTAGACCAAATGGGGGCACTGGAGGGAGACTGGAAGCAGCCACAGAGGCACTGAGGAAGACAGGAGGGTAAAGCGTGGGGGAAGTCAGGGTATTTCCCTCCCTCTCTGTGTCTTGGGTGTCATCTCGGATGTCTTCACTGGAGCTGGGTGGTGCAGGCTTCACTCACATGTCTGGCAATTTATTTTGGCTGCTAGCAAGGTTCTCCTTCATGTGATAACTCACCTCTCAGCAGACAAGACTGGGCTTTTTCACAGAGCGGGGTCTGAAGGTTTGGAGAGAGCAAGACTGGAACTGCGAGACCTCTTACGGCATGTGGGTTCCAGAATTCACACAGTGTCACATCCCCCGTGTTCTATCAGTCAACACAAGTTACAAGGCCAGCCCTTATTCAATGGCTAGAAAAAACGGACTTTACTTCTTGATGAAAAGAGCAGAAATAATATTACAAAGGGCCTGGACACAAGGGAATGTTATTCCTTGGGGGCCATTATTGTAACAATATGCTTTACCCCATCCCTCCAGAAATACTACCTCCATCCTAACCATGGCTTAGAGTCCTAGCTGCATGCTGTTCCTAATCTCTGGCTTGTCTCCTTAGCTCCTTCATCACCTGTTAAACCTATTATTTGCATCAGATTGCTTCTGGTTTCTGTGTTACTGATTTGAAGCTAAATGTGTGTTACCTTTCTTACTTTAACAGTGAATAACTCAAATCTGAGTCCAGCTTGGTCTCTCATCCAAAATCCAATCCTAAATGCCCATATTGCCACCTAGATTTCCTCTTCATCATCTAAAGCTGGCATATCCAAAATCTAAGTTACAGTCCTCTCTTCCAGGCAATGACCATTGTCATTTTCTCTATACTCTAAACCAGGGGATGATTAACGATAGCCAGTGAACAAATGCACCACTGGTGGTTATACTAGAACACAGTCATGCTTGTTTATTTTTGTACCATTTATGGCTGCTTTAACACCACAGGGAATGGCAAACCACTTCAGTATTCTTGCCTTGAGAACCCCATGAACAGTATGAAAGGCAAAATGATAGGATACTGAGTAGGTGCCCAACATGCTACTGGAGATCAGTGGAGAAATAACTCCAGAAAGAATGAAGGGATGGAGCGAATGCAAAAACAATACCCAGTTGTGGATGTGACTGGAGATAAAAGCAAGGTCCGATGCTGTAAAGAGTGATATTGCATAGAAACCTGGAGTGTCAGGTCCATGAATCAAGGCAAATTGGAAGTGGTCAAACAAGAGATGGCTAGAGTGAATGTCGACATTCTAGGAATCAGCGAACTAAAATGGACTGGAATCAGTGAATTTAACTCACATGACCATTATATCTACTACTGCGGGCAGGAATCCCTCAGAAGAAATGGAGTAGCCATCATGGTCAACAAAAGAGTCCAAAATGCAGTACTTGGATGCAGTCTCAAAAACGACAGAATGATCTCTGTTCGTTTCCAAGGCAAACCATTCAATATTACAGCAATCCAAGTCTATGCCCCAACCAGTAAACTGAAGAAGCTGAAGTTGAAGAGTTCTATGAAGACCTACAAGACCTTTTAGGACTAACACCCAAAAAAGATGTCCTTTTCATTATAGGGGACTGGTATGCAAAAGTAGGAAGTCAAGAAACACCTGGAGTAACAAGAAAATTTGGCCTTGGAATACAGAATGAAGTAAGGCAAAGACTAATAGAGTTTTGCCAACACAACACACTGGTCGTAGCAAACACCCTCTTCCAACAACACAAGAGAACACTCTACACAGGGACATCACCAGATGGTCAACACCAAAATCAGATTGATTATATTCTTTGCAGCCAAAGATGGAGAAGCTCTAGGCAGTCAGCAAAAACAAGACCGGGAGCTGACTGTGGCCCAGATCATGAACTCCTTATCACCAAATTCAGATTTAAATTGAAGAAAGCAGGGAAAATCACTAGACCATTCATGTATGACCTAAATCAAATCCCTTATGATTGTACAGTGGAAGTGAGAAATAGATTTAAGGGCCTAGATCTGATAGAGTGCCTGATGAACTATGGAATGAGGTTTGTGACACTGTATAGGAGACAGGGATCAAGACTATCCCCATGGAAAAGAAATGCAAAAAAGCAAAATGGCTGTCTGGGGAAGCCTTACAAATACCTGTGAAAAGAAGAGAAGTGAAAGCAAAGGAGAAAAGGAAAGATATAAGCATCTGAATGCAGAGTTCCAAAGAATAACAAGAAGAGATAAGAAAGCCTTCCTCAGAGATCAATGCAAAGAAATAGAGGAAAACAACAGAATGGGAAAGACTAGAGATCTCTTCAAGAAAATTAGAGATACCAAGGGAACATGTCATGCAAAGATGGGCTCAATAAAGGACAGAAATGGTATGGACATAAGAGAAGCAGGAGATATTAAGAAGAAGTGGCAAGAATACACAAAAGAGGTGGCAAGAATACACAAAAAAGATCTTCACGACCCAGATAATCACGATGGTGTGATCACTGACCTAGAGCCAGACATCCTGGAATGTGAAGTCAAGTGGGCCTTAGAAAGCATCACTACGAACAAAGCTAGTGGAGGTGATGGCATTCCAGTTGAGCTATTTTAAAACCTGGAAGATGATGCTGTGAAAGTGCTGCACTCAATATCCCAGCACATTTGGAAAACTCAGCAGTGGCCACAGGACTGGAAAAGGTCAGTTTTCATTCCAATCCCAAAGAAAGGCAATGCCAAAGAATGCTCAAACTACCACACAATTGCACTCATCTCACATGCTAGTAAAGTAATGCTCAAAACTCTCCAAGCCAGGCTTCAGCAATACATGAACCATGAGCTTCCAGATGTTCAAGCTGGTTTTAGAAAAAGCAGAGGAACCAGAGACCAAATTGCCAACATCCGCTGGATCATGGAAAAAGCAAGAGAGTTCCAGAAAAACATCTATTTCTGCTTTATTGACTATGCCAAAGCCTTTGACTGTGTGGATCACGACAAACTGTGGAAAATTCTGAGAGATGGGAATACCAGACCACCTGACCTGCCTCTTGAGAAATTTGTATGCAGGTCAGGAAGCAACAGTTACAACTGGACATGGAACAACAGACTGGTTCCAAATAGGAAAAGGAGCACGTCAAGGCTGTATATTGTCACCCTGCTTATTTAACTTCTATGCAGAGTACATCATGAGAAACGCTGGGCTGGAAGAAGCACAAGCTGGAATTAAGATTGCCAGGAGAAATATCAATAACCTCAGATGACACCACCCTTATGGCAGAAAGTGAAGAGGAACTAAAAAGCCTCTTGATGAAGGTAAAGGAGAAGAGTGAAAAAGTTGGCTTAAAACTCAGCATTCAGAAAACGAAGATCATGGCATCTGGTCCCATCACTTCATGGGAAATAGATGGGGAAAGAGTGGAAACAGTGTCAGACTTTATTTTTTTTGGCTCCAAAATCACTGCAGATGGTGATTGCAGCCATGAAATTAAAAGATGCTTACTCCTTGGAAGAAAAGTTATGACCAACCTAGATAGCATATTGAAAAGCAGAGACATTACTTTGCCAACAAAGGTCCATCTAGCCAAAAAGGCTATGGTTTTTCCAGTGGTCATGTATGGATGTGAGAGTTGGACTGTGAAGAAAGCTGAGCGCCGAAGAATTGATGCTTTTGAACTGTGGTGTTGGAGAAGACTCCTGAGAGTCCCTTGGACTGCAAGGAGATCCAACCAGTCCATTCTGAAGGAGATCAGCCCTGGAATTTCTTTGGAAGGAATGATGCTAAAGCTGAAACTCTGATACTTTGGCCACCTGTTGTGAAGAGTTGACTCATTGGAAAAGACTCCAATGCTGGGAGGGATTGGGGGCAGGAGGAGAAGGGGACAACAGAGGATGAGATGGCTGGATGGCATCACTGACTCGATGGACATGAGTCTGAGTGAACTCCAGGAGTTGGTGATGGACAGGGAGGCCTGGTGTGCTGTGATTCGTGGGGTCACAAAGAGTCGGACACGACTGAGCGACTGAACTGAACTGAACTCACACCACAAGGGCAGAACTGAGTAGCTGCAACAGAGACCATCTGACCTGTAAAGTTTAAAATATTTACTATCTGGCTTTTTTGGAAAATTTGCCAACTCATTTTCTAGACCTCTGGTTCCTTCTTTCTCGTGTACAATCAGTGAGCAAGTGTTATCAATATCAGTTCAGACTCTAAGTTATCTCAGTATTCTCTTATCTCTCCCTGTCTCCAATCTCTTGATCTATTTTACATGTCTCCACTAAATTGATTGCTGCAAAATACCATTTTAATTGTTACTCACAGGTCTACAGTGACTTATTTTATGTATCTAATAATTACAAACTCACATTCTTCCATATTCACCCAACAAAAGTTAATTTGCTCTTTTCCCAACCCATCCTTTCCAATCTAGTGTTCCTTCTTTTACTTCATGTCAGAGTCTATGAATACAGGAATTTTGTTTCATTGCTTAAAGCTCTGGCACCAACTACAGTGTCAGGCATATAGTGACCTGGGAGTGAGTCACTGAGTGACTGTTCCACCTGAATACTACTAACTTTTTCCCTCTTCTGATACCTTATTTATGTATTTCTTCTACCTAGGGTGCCCTCTCCATTTTCTACCCATCCAAACTATTTTCATAGTCTCAACTTCTTTCCAAACTGTCTTAAACTTAATGATCTCTTCCTTCACTCAAATACTATGACCCTAAAAATCCATATCATCCATCCACCACTTAGCCCCATGCACAAGTGGATATGAAATTAGCTACTATATTGGTTCTTGGGACAGTAAGAACATATGTTTAACCATTCAAATTTATAACCTCCTTTCACATACCTCACAGCTGTCCTTTGAGATATATTTCATTATTGTTGATTAGTCATTTGACCAAAATTACAAAGCTAAATATTAAAAGACAGACCAATAGTCCAGTTTCTAAAAATATAAGTTCTAAGTCCAAAACTCTATGTTAATAAGACTTTCTAAGAAATGTCAGATGAGTCAGGTAATATAAAATTTTGTTCCTTTTTTTGTTTGTTTTTGCAAACTGAGAAGTAAAATTATTCAAATAGAAGAGTTGGGAAAAAGATGTGGAAAACACTTACCCGTAGGTTTTTACTCAAAAGAGAAAAAGATCACTTACACAGAATCTAACAATTACAACTCGTCCTTTCAATGTTTGTAAACAAAATCTTGAGATCAATACAGACATCCCTGGAAATAAACTCTTAAGACATTTAAGAGTTGAAACACTTTTTTACCAGTTTGGGAGGACAGATTATTAAATAATCAGGAATTTCACAATCTAAGCATTATAAGAACTTATATGGAAATTGGCAATGATGAAAATCAGGAATTTTTTCATTTTTTTAAGCTTTTTAAAAATAGTTTCCCAGCATATCACTGGATTGTAAAAGAAGAGGAAGAGAGAGAATAATAATAGCAGTAGAAATTAATAATTGATAAAAAAAAAGACACATTAGTTTAGATTTTACTATGTCAGTGGGGTGTTAAAGTTCCCTACTATTATTTTATAATATTACTGTCAGTTTCTCTCTTTATGTCTGTTGGTATTTGCCTTATATTTCAGTTCAGTTCACTCTCTGAGTCATATCTGACTCTTTGCAACCCCATGAATCACAGCACGCCAGGCCTCCCTGTCCATCACCAACTCCCGGAGTTCACTCAGACTCATGTCCGTCGAGTCAGTGATGCCATCCAGCCATCTCATCCTCTGTTGTCCCCTTCTCCTCCTGCCCCCAATCCCTCCTAGCATCAGAGACTTTTCCAATGAGTCAACTCTTCGCATGAGGTGGCCAAAGTAATGGAGTTTCAGCTTTAGCATCATTCCTTCCAATGAACACCTAGGACTGATCTCCTTTAGGACAGAATGGTTGGATCTCCTTGCAGTCCAAGGGTCTCTCAAGAGTCTTCTCCAACACCACAGTTCAAAAGCATCAATTCTTCAATGCTCAGCTTTCTTCACAGTCCAACTCTCACATCCATACATGACCACTGGAAAAACCATAGCCTTTTTGGCTAGACGGACCTTTGTTGGCAAAGTAATGTCTCTGCTTTTCAATATGCTATCTAGGTTGGTCAAAGCTTTTCTTCCAAGGAGTAAGCGTCTTTTAATTTCATGGCTGCAGTCACCATCTGCAGTGATTTTGAAGACCAAAAAATTAAAGTCTGATACTGTTTCCACTCTGTCCCCATCTATTTCCCATGAAGTGATGGGACCAGATGCCATGATCTTCATTTTCTGAATGTTGAGCTTTAAGCCAACTTTTTCACTCTCCTCTTCCACTTTCATCAAGAGGCTTTTTAGTTCCTCTTCACTTTCTGCCATAAGGGTGGTGTCATCTGCATATCTGAGGTTGTTGATATTTCTCTTGGCAATCTTGATTCCAGCTTGTGCTTCTTCCAGTCCAGCGTTTCTCATGATGTACTCTGCATAGAAGTTAAATAAACAGGGTGACAATATACAGCCTTGACGTGCTCCTTTTCCTATTTGGAACCAGTCTGTTGTTCCATATCCAGTTCTAACTGTTGCTTCCTGACCTGCATACAAATTTCTCAAGAGGCAGGTCAGGTGGTCTGGTATTCCCATCTCTTTCAGAATGTTCCACGGTTTGTTGTGATCCACACAGTCAAAGGCTTTGGCATAGTCAATAAAGCAGAAATAGATGTTTTTCTGGAACTCTCTTCCTTTTTCCATGATCCAGCGGATGTTGGCAATTTGATCTCTGGTTCCTCTGCCTTTTCTAAGACCAGCTTGAACATCTGGAAGTTCACGGTTCACATACTGTTGAAACCTGGCTTGGAGAATTTTGAGCATTACTTTACTAGCATGTGAGATGAGTGCAAATGTGCGGTAGTTTGGCATTCTTTGGCATTGCCTTTCTTTGGGATTGGAATGAAAACTGACCTTTTCTAGTCCTGTGGCCAATGCTGAGTTTTCCAAATGTGCTGGCATATTGAGCGCAGCACTTTCACAGCATCATCTTTCAGGATTTCAAATAGCTCAACTGGAATTCCATCACCTCCACTAGCTTTGTTCGTAGTGATGCTTTCTAAGGCCCACTTGACTTCACATTCCAGGATGTCTGGCTCTAGGTCAGTGATCACACCATCGTGATTATCTGGGTTGTGGAGCTCTTTTTTGTACAGTTCTCCTGTGTATTCTTACCACCTCTTCTTATTATCTTCTGTTTGTTAGGTCCATACCATTTCTGTCCTTTATCGAGCCCATCATTGGTGCTCCTATATTGGAGGCACATAGGTTAATGAGTGTAATATTTTCTTCTTGCATTTGTCACTTTATCATTATATAATGCCCTTCATCTTTTGTTATAGTCTTTGTTTTACAATATATTTTGTTGTTATGAGTATAGTTAACCCCACTATTTTATCATTTCTGTTTGAAATATCTTTTTCTATCTGCTCTATCTGTGTATGTCTTTAGCCCCGAAGTGATTTTCTTATAGCCAGCTTATTGAAGGTCCTGGTTTTTTATCCTGTCAGATAATGCCTTTTGATCATTTAGTTCATTGACATTTCAGTAACTATTAATAGATATGTAGATATTGCCATTACTGGTTTTCCATTGTTTTTGTAGTTATTTACTGTCCATTTCTTTTTTTTTTTGGTTTCTCACATTGCACTTCGGTGATTTTCTTTAGTAGTATTCTTAGATTTCCTTTCTTTTTGGTTTTTGTGTATCTGCTGTAGTTTTTTGATTTGTGGCTACTGTTGGCTTTACATATGTTGATTCATAATTATATCTACTTGACTTAAACTGATAGTCATTTAAATTCAAATACATGCTAAACAATCTACATTTTTTTCTCCCCTCTACCACATTTTGTGTCTTTGATGTCATATTTTGCATCTTCCATCTTATTCCATTACTGTTTATTGTACTTATTAGTATTTTTAAAAAAATTTTTTATCTTTGTACTGACTTGAGACATTATAACAGCTTATTTGATCCCTTATCAGCTTATTTAACATTTGTAATGTTATCCCAGAGACCTCATATGTTGCACTTTTTTTTTTAATTGCCTTTCTGTCTGTTGTTCTTATTGGATGATTTCCATCATTCTATCTTCCCAATCACTTATGTACTTTTTTCTGTGTAATTTGGTTATTCATTGCTTCTAGCATATTTTTATCTCAGATATTGAATTATCTGTTTTTTTTATTGGATCATCTTTATATTTTCTAGTTACTTGTTAAAATGATTTGTGTTGAGATCAATTCTCTTCCCTAATTCAGGTGGCATTTCTATTACCAATATCTTGAGTTCCTTGGTAAAATTTCTTTTATTTCATAATTTTTTTTTCTGTGAATTTTTTCTTGCTATTTTTAAATTTTTTTATTTATTTTTTATTGAAGGATAATTGCTTTACAGAATTCTGCTGTTTTCTCTTAAATCTCAACATGAATCAGCCATGGGTATACATATATCCCCTCCCTTTTGAACCTCCCTCCTATCTCCCTCCCCAACCCACTCCCCAACCACTAGGCTGATACAGAGCCCCTGTTTGAATGTCCTGAAGCATACAGCAAATTCCCATTGGCTATTTTATATACGGTAGTGTAAGTTTCCATGCTACTCTTCCCATACATCTCACCCTCTCCTCCCCTCTCCGCATGTCCATAAGTCTATTCTCTGTGTCTGTTTCTCCAGTGTTGCCCTGTAAATTAATTCTTCAGTACCATTTTTCTAGATTCTGTATATATGCATTAGAATATGATATTTATCTTTCTCTTTCTGACTTACTTCACTCTGTATAATAGGTCCTAGGTTCATCCACCTCATTAGAACTGACTTAAATGCATTCCTTTTTATGGCTGAGTAATGTTCCATTGTGTATATGTACCACAACTTCTTTATTTATTCATCTGTTGATGGACATCTAGGTTGCTTCCATGTTCTAGCTATTGTAAATAGTACTGCAATAAACAATGGAATAATGTGTCTTTTCCAATTTTGGTTTCCTCGGGGTATATGCCTAGGAGTCAGATTGCTGGATTATATGGTGGTTTTATTCCTAGGTTTTTAAGGAATCTCCATATCATCTTCCATAGTGGCTGTATCAATTTACATTCCCACCAACAGTGCAAGAGCATTCCCTTTTCTGCAAAACCTCTCCAGCATTTATTGTTTGTAGACTTTTTGATGATGGCCATTCTGACTGGTATGAGGTGATATCTCATAGTTTTGATTTGCATTTCTCTAATAATGAGCAATGTTGAGCATCTTTTCATGTGTTTGTTAGCCATCTGTATGTATTCTTTGGAGAAATGTCTGTTTAGGTCTTTATTCCATGTTTTGATTGGGTTGTTTGTTTTTCTGGTATTGAGTTGTATGAACTGCTTGTATATTTTGGAAATTAATCCTTTGTCAGTTGTTTCATTTGCTATTATTTTCTCCCATTCTGAGGGTTGTCTTTTCACCTTGTTTATAGTTTCCTTTGCTGTACAAAAGCTTTTAAGTTTAGTCAGGTCCCACTTGTTTGCTTTTGTTTTTATTTCCATTACTCTAAGGAGGTGGGTCATAGAGCATCTTGCTTTGATTTATGTCTTTGAGTGTTCTGCCTATTTTCCTCTAAGAGTTTTATGGTTTGGGGTCTTATATTTAGGTCTTTAATCCATTCTGAGTTTATCTTTGTGTATGGTGTTCGTTTCAGTTCAGTTCAGTCACTCAGTCATGTCCAACTCTTTGCAACTACATGAACTGCAGCACATCAGGCCTCCTTATCCATCACCAACTCCTGAAGTCCACCCAAACCCATGTCCGTTGAGTCGGTGACGCCCACCATCTCATCCTCTGTCATCCCCTTCTCCTCCTGCCCTCAATCTTTCCCAGCATCAGGGTCTATTCAGATGAGTCAGTTCTTCTCATCAGGCGGCCAAGGTATTGGAGTTTCAGCTTCAACATCAGTGCTTCCAATGAATACCCAGGACTGATCTCCTTTAGGATGGACTGGTTGGATCTCCTTGCAGTCCAAGGGACTCTCAAGAGTCTTCTTCAACACCACAGTTCAAAAGCATCAATTCTTCCGTGCTCAGCTTTCTTTATAGTCCAACTCACATCCATACAGGACTACTGGAAAAACCATAGCCTTGACTAGACAGACCTTTGTTGACAAAGTAATGTCTCTGCTTTTTAATGTGCTGTCTAGTTTGGTCCTTACTTTCCTTCCAAGGAGCAAATGTCTTTTAATTTCATGGCTGCAATCACCATCTGCAGTGATTTTGGAGCCCCCCAAAATAAAGTCTGACACTGTTTCCCCATCTATTTCCCATGAAGTGATGGGACCAGATGCCATGATCTTAGTTTTCTGAATGTTGAGCTTTAAGCCAACTTTTTCACTCTCCTCTTTTACTTTCATCAAGAGGCTCTTTAGTTCTTCTTCACTTTCTGCCGTAAGGGTGGTGTCATCTGCATATCTGAGGTTATTGATATTTCTCCTGGCAATCTTGATTCCAGCTTGTGCTTCTTCCAGCCCAGCGTTTCTCATGATATACTCTGCATAGAAGTTAAATAAGTTAAATAAGGGTGACAATATACAGCCTAGACGTGCTCCTTTTCCTATTTGGAACCAGTCTGTTGTTCCATGTCCAGTTCTAACTATTGTTTCCTGACCTGCATATAGGTTTCTCAAGAGGCAGGTCAGGTGGTCTGGTATTCCCATCTCTTTCAGAATTTTCCACAGTTTATTGTGAGCCACACAGTCAAAGGCTTTGGCATAGTCAATAAAGCAGAAATAGATGTTTTTCTGGAACTCTCTTGCTTTTTCCATGATCCAGCGGATGTTGGCAATTTGATCTCTGGTTCCTCTGCCTTTTCTAAAACCAGCTTGAATATCTGGTACTTCACGGTTCATGTATTGCTGAAGCCTGGCTTGGAGAATTTTAAGCATCACTTTCCTAGTGTGTGAGATGAGTGCAATTGTGTGGTAGTTTGAGCATTCTTTGGCATTGCATTTCTTTGGGATAGGAATGAAAACTTACATTTGTCAGTCCTGTGGCCACTGCTGAGTTTGTGTTTTAATTTCATTCTTTTACATGTACCTGTCCAGTTTTCACAGCACCATTTATTGAAGAGGCTGTCTTTGCCCCATTGTATATTCTTGCCTCCTTTGTCAAAGATAAGGGATCCATAGGTGCATGGGTTTATTTCTGGGTTTTCTACCTTATTCCATTGGTCTATATTTCTGTTTTTGTGCCAGTACCATACCGTCTTGATGACTGTATCTTTGTAGTATAATCTGAGGTCAGGAAGGTTGATTCCTCCATCGCCATTCTTCTTTCTCAAGACTGTTTTGGCTATTAGCGGTCTTTTGTGTTTCCATATGAACTGTGAAATTTTTTGTTCTAGCTCTGTGAAAAATGCCATTGGTAACTTGACAGGGATTGCATCAAATCTATTGATTGCATTTGGTAGTATAGTCATTTTCAAAATATTGATTCTTCCTACCCAGGAACATGGAATATCTCTCCATCTATTTATGTCATCTTTGATTTCTTTCATTAGTGTCTTATAATTTTCTGTGTACAGTTCCTTTGTCTTCTTAGGTAAGTTTATTCCTAGATATCTAATTCTTCTTATACAATGATGAATGGGATAGATTCCTTCATTTCTCTTTCTGATTTTTCATTGTTAGTATGCAGAAATGCAAGTGATTTCTGTGTATTGATTTTGTCTCATGCAACTTTCCTAAATTCACTGATTAGCTCTAATAATTTTCTGATACTATGTTTAGGGTTTTCGCTAGTAAAGTAATACTCAAAATTCTCCAAGCCAGGCTTCAGCAATATGTGAACCATGAACTTCCTGATGTTCAAGCTGGTTTTAGAAAAGGCAGAGGAACCAGAGACCAAATTGCCAACATCCACTGGATCATGGAAAAAGCAAGAGAGTTCCAGAAAAACATCTATTTCTGCTTTATTGACTATGCCAAAGCCTTTGACTGTGTGGTCCACAATAAACTGTGGAAAATTCTGAAAGAGATGGGAATACCAGACCACCTGACCTGCCTCTTGAGAAATCTGTATGCAGGTCAGGAAGCAACAGTTAGAACTGGACATGGAACAACAGACTGGTTCCAAACAGGAAAAGGAGTTCGTCAAGGCTGTATATTGTCACCCTGCTTATTTAACTTCTATGCAGAGTACATCATGAGAAACGCTGGACTGGAAGAAACACAAGCTGGAATCAAGATTGCCAGGAGAAATATCAATAACCTCAGATATGCAGATGACACCACCCTTATGGCAGAAAGTGAAGAGGAACTCAAAAGCCTCTTGATGAAAGTGAAAGTGGAGAGTGAAAAAGTTGGCTTAAAGCTCAACATTCAGAAAACAAAGATCATGGCATCCGGTCCCATCACTTCATGGGGAATAGATGGGGAAACAGTGTCAGACTTTATTTTGGGGGGCTCCAAAATCACTACAAATGGTGATTGCAGCCATGAAATTAAAAGACGCTTACTCCTTGGAAGGAAAGCTTTGACCAACCTAGATAGCATATTCAAAAGCAGAGACATTACTTTGCCAACAGAGGTTCGTCTAGTCAAGGCTATGGTTTTTCCTGTGGTCATGTATGGATGTGAGAGTTGGACTGTGAAGAAGGCTGAGCACCGAAGAATTGATGCTTTTGAACTGTGGTGTTGGAGAAGACTCTTGAGAGACCCTTGGACTGCAAGGAGATCCAACCAGTCCATTCTGAAGGAGATCAGCCCTGGGATTTCTTTGGAAGGAATGATGCTAAAGCTGAAACTCCAGTACTTTGGCCACCTGTTGTGAAGAGTTGACTCATTGGAAAAGACTCTGATGCTGGGAGGGATCGGAGGCAGGAGGAGAAGGGGCCGACAGAGGATGAGATGGCTGGATAGCATCACTGACTCAGACGTGAGTCTGAGTGAACTCCGGGAGTTGGTGATGGACAGGGAGGCCTGGCGTGCTGCAATTCATGGGATCGCAAAGAGTCGGACATGACTGAGCAACTCATCTGATCTGATGTACAGTATCACGTCTTCTGTAAAGAGTGAGAGATTTACTTCTTCTTCTCCAATCTTGATTCTTTTTATTTCTTTTTCTACTCTGGTTGCTGTAGCTAAGACTTCCAAAACTAGGTTGAATAATGGTGGCAAAAGTGAACACCCTTGTCTTGTTCCTCATCTGAAGGGGGATGCTTTCAGTTTTTCACCATTGAGAATGATCTTTGCCGTAGTCTTATCATATATGGCCTTTACTATGTTGACGTAGGTTCCTTCTATGCCCATTTCTTAAAGAGTTGTAATCGTAAATGGGTGCTGAATTTTGTCCAAAAAAATCTCAGAATATGTTCTGCATCTATTGAGATTATCATATGATTTTTATCTTTCATTTTGTTAATATGGTGTATCACACTGATAGATCTGCATATGCTGAAGAATCCTTGCTTCCCGAAATAAACCCAACTTGATCATGATATATGAGCTTTTTGATGTGTTGCTGAATTCTGTTTGCTAAAATTTTGTTGAGGATTTTTGCATCTATGTTCATCAGTGATATTGCCCTATAGTTCTCTTTTTTTGTGGTGTCTTTGCCTGGTTTTGGTATCAGGATAATAGTGGCCCCATAAAATGAGTTTGGGAGTGTTCCTTTCTCTACAATCTTTTGAAAGGGTTTTAGAAGGATAGGCTTTAGCTCTTCTCTAAATGTTTGATAGAATTCTCCTGTGACACCATATGGTCGTGGGCTTTTTTTTTTTTTTTTGCAGATTTTTAAAGCACAGCTTCAATTTCAGTGTTTGTAATTGAGCAGTTTATAATTTCTATTTCTTCCTGGTTCAGTCTTGAAAGACTGAACTTTTCTAAGAATCTATCCATTTCTTCCAGGTTATCTATTTTATTCTCATATAGTTGTTCATAATAGTCTCTTATAATCCTTTGTATTTCTGCATTGTCTGTTGTAACCTCTTCTTTTTCATTTCTAATTTTGTTGATTTGATTCTTCTCTTTTTTTCTTGATGAATCTGACTAAAGGTTTGTCAATTTTGTTTATCTTCTTAAAGAATCAGCTTTTAGTTTTATTAACCTTTACTGTTGCTTCTTTCTTTTCTTTTTCATTTATTTCTGCTCAGATCTTTATGATTTCTCTCCTTCTACTAATTTTGGGATGTTTTTGTTCTTCTTTTTCTTCTTGTTTTACATGTAAAGTTAGTCTATTCAATGTTTTTCTTGTTTCTTGAGGTAGGATTGTATTGGTATAAACTTCCCTCTTAAAACTGCTTTTGCTGCACCCCACAGGTTTTGAGTTGTCATGTTTTCCTTGTCATTTGTTTCTAGAAATTTTTTGATTTCCCTTTTGATTTCTTCAGTAACCTGTTTATTTAAAAATGTGTTGTTTAATCTCTGTGTGCTTGTGTTTTTTACAGTTTTTCTTGTAATTGCTATCTAGTCTTATAGCATTGTGGTCAGGGAAGATGCTTGATACAATTTCAATTTTGTTAAATTTACTGAGGTTTGGTTTGTGACCCAAGACGTGGTCTATCCTAGAGAATGTTCCATGTGCACTTGAGAAGAAGGTGTATTCTTCTGCATTTGGATGGATTGTCCTGAAGATATAAATGAGATCCATCTCATCTAATGTATGACTTAAGATTTGTGTTCCCTTATTAATTTTCTGTTTTGATTATCTGTTTTGATTATCTATTGGTGTGAGTGGGGTGTTAAAGTCTCCTACTATTATTGTGTTACTGTCAATTTCTCCTTTATGTCTGTCAGTATTTGTCTTATGTATTGAGGTGCTCCTATGTTGAGTGCATAGATATTTACAATTGTTGTGTCTTCCTCTTGGATTGATCCCTTGATCATTATGTAGTGTCCTTCCTTATCTCTTGTAATATTCTTTATTTTAAGGTCTATTTTGTCTGATATGAGGATTGTTACTCCAGCTTTCTTTTGCTTCCGATTGGCATGGAATCTATTTTTCCATCCTCTCACTTTAGTCTATACGTGTGTTTAGGTCTGAAGTGGGTTTCTTGCAGACAGCATATGTATGCATCTTGTTTTTGTATTCATTTAGCCAGTCTGTATCTTTTGGTTGGAGCATTTAATCCATTTACAATTAAACTAATTATTGATATATATGTTCCTATTGCCATTTTCTTAATCATTTGGGGTTGATTTTATAGATCTTTTTTCTTCTCTTGTATTTCTTGACTGTATAAGTCCCTTTAACATTTGTTGTAAAGCTGGTTTGGTGGTACTGAATTCTCTTAACTTTTCTTGTCTGAAAAACTTTTTATTTCTCCATCAGTTTTGAATGATATCCTTGCCAGTTGCAGTAATCTAGGTTGTAGATTTTTCCCTTTCAGTACTTTAAATATGTCCTGCCATTCCCTTCTGGCCTCTGGAGTTTCTGCTGAAAGATCAGCTGTTAAGCTTATGGGGTTTCCCCTGTATATTACTTGTTCCTTCTCCCTTGCTACCTTTAATATTCTTTGTGTTTAGTCTTTGTTAGTTTGATTAGCATGTGGCTTGGCATGTTTCTCCTTGGGTTTATCCTGTATGGGACTCTTTGTGCCTCTTGGACTTGATTGACTATTTCCTTTTCCACATTGGGCAAACTTTCAACTATAATCTCTTCAAAAATTGTCTCATACCCTTTCTTTTGCTCTTCATCTTCTGGGACCACTATAATTCAAATGTTGGTGCATTTGATATTGTCCCAGAGGTCTCTGAAACTATCCTCAGTTCTTTTCATTCTTTTAACTTTATTTAGCTCTTCAGAAGTTATTTTCACCATTTTATCTTCCAGCTCACTGATTCGTTCTTCTGCTTCAGATATTCTGCTATTGATTCCTTCTAGAGTACTTTCATGCATTGGAGAAGGAAATGGAAACCCAATCCAGTATTCTTGCCTGGAGAATCCCAAGGACGGGGGAGCCTGGTGGGCTGCTGTCTATGGGGTAGCACAGAGTCAGACATGACTGATGTGACTTAGCAGCAGCAGCAGCAGCAGAGTACTTTTAATTTCAGTAATTGTTTTTTCTCTGAACGTTTATTCTTTAATTCTTCTAGGTCTGTGTTTATTGATTCTTGCATTTTCTTCAGTTTGTTTTCAAGGTTTTTTGATCATCTTTACTATCATTATTCTGAATTCTTTTTCGGGTAGTTTGCCTATTTCCTCTTCATTTATTTGGACTTCTGTGTTTCTAGTTTGTTCCTTCATTTGTGTAGTGTTTCTATGCCTTTTCATTATTTTTTTTTAACTTATTGTTTGAGATCTCCTTTTCCCAGGCTTCAAGGAAAGTTGAATTCTTTCTTTGAAGAGGATTGAATTCTTTCTTCCTTTTGGTTTCTTCCCTCCTAAGGTTGGTCCAGTGGTTTGTGTATGATTCCTATAGGGTGATATTTGTGCTGAGGTTTTTTTTGTTTGTTTTTCCTCTGATGGGCACAGCTGAGTGAGGTAGTAACCCTGTCTGCTGTTGATTGGGTTTGTATTTCTGTTTTGTTTGTTGTTTAGATGAGATATCCCACACAGGATGCTACTGGTGGTTGGGTGATGCCAGGTCTTGTAATTCAAGTGGTTTCCTTTGTGGGAGTTCTCACTATTTGATACTCCCTCAGGTTAGTTCTCTGGTGGTCTAAGGTCTTGGAATCAGTGCTCCCACTCCAAAGGCTCAGGGCTTGATCTCTGATCAGGAATAAAGATTCCACATGTGGTTTGTTATGGCATTAAGTGAGATTAAAACAAACATCCAAAAATGAGAAATCAAAGATGAACCCCAGACGAATGACAGTTACAAAATCAGGCAAATAATAATTAAAATAATGGAATACACATAAAGTCAGAACAGTCCTCCAAAAATAAAGTACAGTAGATTGACATGGCAAACAAAGGAAATTAAAAATTATATTTGCCAGTTAAGAACAAAATTAACTAAAGCACAAATTGGAAAATAAAACTAAAGCAAGATGCCAGGTGGCAAATAATGTGATGAAAACAAAACTAACAAGTATGTTGAGAGGAAAGGAAAGAAAGAAAGAATAAATATGCAAATTAAATAGAGGTAGATGAAGATTTATATACATTAAAGATTAACTGCAAGGGGAAAAGAACAGTAGGAAATGCAAACAAAGGAATAAATGTAGAAAAAATAATAATAGGTTTAAAATTTTTTAATTAAAAATAAAAAAGAGTAAAGAAAAAAAGGCGGGGTGGGGTGGGGGGAGGGGAACTCCACAGAACTTCAAAAGCCCAACGTAGGAGCAGAGGTTTATAACAACAATAAAAAATGTGACTGAAGGGGGGAAAAAAAAGCTCAAAAGCTTAACTGGATTTCTTAGTGCCAATAAAATTGACAAGTACAACAGAGGTGGAAAAAAAGGAAAAAGAGGAAAAAGGAAAAAATCCAAAAGAATCTACAAAACATGTCAAAAAATAAGAACAATAAATGTTTTTCTCGAGTCACTGCTGTCAGAGTCCTTTCCCTCGCTGGGAGTCACAGTCCAGCTCACCTCCCTAGGGTGCCCTCAAACACTGTGCTGATCTCTGGACCTGCTGGGGGGCAGCTCAGATTCTAATCTGGTCCTACTCCTTTGTGTTCTTGCCTCCAACGTCCACAGCTAACAGAACTAGTGCATTTTCTTTTGTGGGAGCTCTCAATGGTCTTTTATATATTCCATAGACACAACAGAGTCTGCCTTGTTTATTGTATGGATTTAATTTGCAGCTTGTACAGCTAGTGGGAAGGTTTGGGGTCTTCTTCCTTAGCCACACTGCCCTTGGATTTCAACTGTGGTTTTATTTCCACCTCTACATGTGGGTCATCCACTGGGGTTTGCTCCTGAGGCTGCCCTGGAGGGCTTGGCTTTGCCCCTGTGAATGCCAGGTGTGGAGGTGGTGCAGCTGCTTGGGTTGCAGGGGTTCTGGCAGCACCAGGTACTCAGGGGGTTGGCGGCTAGGGCAGCAGGAAATATAGTGCTTTAGAAGGGTATGGCAACCAGTATTGGCCAATACACTCCAGTATTCTTGCCTGGAGAACTGTCCCTGACAGAAGCCTGGCAGGCCACAGTCCACAGGGTTGCAGAGTCAGACACGACCAAAGTGACACTGTGAGCATAGATGTAAGACTTTTTTGCCTGTGGCAGCTCTGCCCCAGTGAGAGTTGAGTGTGAAGGTGGAACAGCTGCTTGGCTTGCAGGGACCCTGGCAGCACCAAGTGTGCAGGGACATGGACTGCCTCTACCGCAGGAGTTATGGTCCTATCAGAGTCTTTTTTTCAAGCCTCTTGTAGCTGGCGATCAGAAGGCCTCTTTGGCTGGTCTTTCTCCATAGCCCCACCTATTCAGGCACTTACAGGGCTCCCTTGCCTGGGGTCCTTCTCTGTTTGGCGCCTCAGTCACTTAAAGGAGCACCCTGGGTGGGGTCCTACTCTGTAGTTCAGTGCCTCAGGCGTTTGATGGGCGAACCTCTCTATTGTGCAGCTGCCTATGCTGGCGGGTGGGGAGAGGGAGGCTATGGTGATGGCTCCACCCACTACGTGTGACTCAGCAGTACTGCCTTGCTTCCAAGGCTGTCCGGCTTTCTTCCACTGGCATTTCCCACCATGATCTCCTCCCTCACATCCTCTCAATTTCTCTCTCTGCAGTCAACAGCAGCCCTCACCGCCAGACTGCTCCCCCATCCCCAAATTCCAGCTTCCAGCTGCTGAGCCTTCCAGGGGACCAGCGTTCCTGTCCAGGGTATGTATGGCTTCAGTAAGGACTGTCTGATTCTCATTCCATTTAGGCTGCCACAGGTCAGCTGTTTCACTTTCGGCCTTAAATGTTTCTCTTCTCAGACCATTGCTCCAATGTGGGGATCGGACCCCTGCTTCAGTTCCCCCACCCACTGAGGGCAGGTCCAGTCCTACTAACACTCCTGTTTTTCTCCTAGTTCCTTCATCCTACCGAGTTTTGCGTGGTTCTATATATTCTTTTCTGCTGGTCAGGTACTCCTATCCACTCTCAGGACACGAGAGTGAATGTGTTCTGCATGCACTTCTGTGTCTGAAAGTGTATTCCTGATGTATCTGTGGAAAGAGATGTACTCTACATCCACCTACTCCTCTGCCATCTTGTTCTCCCCCTCTTGCTCTTTCAGTGGAAAATAGTTCCTCTGCCATCTTATTTTACTTAACTTGCTCTGCCTCTATGAATTTAGGTGAAACGATTTCCTATTGTGGTCACACAGAGGTGTTCTTATGTGAGAGCATCCTTATGCAGGCTGCATATGCCCAATGCCTTTGGTGGGAAAGCTGGACCTGAAGAGTTTGCCAGTCACATCTTTCCTCAGGATGTGCTAGCAAAGCGTATGGCTGATTATGGTGGAGCTATGTTCTTGCCTGGAAAATCCCAGGGAAGGGGGAGCCTGGTGGGCTGCCATCTATGGAGTCGCACAAAGTCGGACACAACTGAAGCGACTTAGCAGCAGCAGCAGCAGAGCTTACCTGGAGTGTGAGATGGGATTTCCTCTCTGCTCTGTCGTCATCACTGCCCTATCAGGAGCAGGATCTGCTCTCAGATCACTGAATCAGAAGTTTTGAGGGTTGGGCTCAAGGTGGCTCTGTTCCCTTGAAGAGTGTGATTTTCCTTCTCCCTGCTCTGGGACCTTTGCCCTTACAGAGGGGAGTGCTGAAACAAGTGGGGTTCATGTGCTTACAGAAGTCCAGTGCTCTGTCTGTGTAGGCAACTGTGGCTGCAGTCAGACACAGTTCGTGGTCACATCTTGCCGTTGTCATGGCCACCCCAGATCTAGTGCTAGGCTGCAATGTAGAGAGAGCGGGGGCTCAGTGTTCCCTCATCTTGGGTTAGGACACACGGCAAGGCTGTGGTGGGAATTCCAGCAGCTGTACTGCTGTCAGAACTCTGGGTTGCTTCTGGGGTGCAACCTGAGTAAGTACCAACAGTGGCCACCACCACTCCACCTGAGCTACACCCCAGGGCCTCAGGTTGCTGCTGCATTGCTAGATCAGGTCTTTTTTCCAGGTCTTGGATGCCTAGATCTTGTGCCAAGCTGTGGTACAGAGTGAGCAATGCCAGGGTTCACTCAGTTCCAACTGGGGAATGCAACAAGGAGGTAGCAGCTAGGACCGACCTCTGTCCACCTTCCTGGGGACACACCACACCTGTGCAGTCCTCACAAGTGGGGGTCTAGTCTTCTCCTGACTTTCTATCTGTCCCGGCACTTCTCCAGGCATCCAAAAGGGTTTGTCTCCGACTCTTAGGACTCAAAGACTGTGACACCCAGTCTGTGACTGGATCCACTCACTCCCCAGGGCAAGTGTGCATCCGGGCAATCTCCCTTTTCCTCTTGTTCCCTCCCAGGGGTGCAGGTCTCCACCTGATGCTTTTCTTCCTGTCCTACTTTATTACGTGTTTATCCTTCTTACAGTCTTGGTTGTAGAGGAGTCCTTCTGCCAGTTTTCTCTGAGAAGTGTTTCACATGCAGGTGTGTTTTTGATGTGTTCGTGGAGGGAGGCGAGCTTCATATCCTCTTACTCTGCCATCTTTATCTCTCCCTCTCCAGCACATCATTGGTCTTAAGCCAGACTTTTACAAGACAGAATACTCACTATTGGTCTCCTGATGAATTAATCTGTGTCCTTTCATCAATAGGAAACCTATACTTGAGTAAAGAAACAGGAAGGAGAAATATGAGATTGCAAAAAGTAAAGGACACTTGACTGCAGTATAACTGGTCTGTGGAAAATAGGAAGTCTAGGAACTAATCACTTACCTTCCTTCTGCCATGGGAACTTCGGGGGAAAGATGGCTGCATATTCTTCCATTCACTGTGCTATCTCCATCATCCTTGCCCTCTCCACAAAAAGAATTGTGAATAGTTCAAATGCTTCACTTAACTCCTGGAGGATCACTAACCATTTCTGATCACACCCCTTAGTCATCAATAAGCAGGGATTTCCTAAATCTAGATAATCATTTATAAAATATGACCTTGAGCAGGTTCAAAGCAATATGCCAGCACTAATGAAGTAGGGGAAAGTGTGAGACAAGGGAAAGAGAACCAGATAAAGAAAGAAATTAAGAATGGCACCAGGGATGGGGTGAGTTCTCTAAGGGTTCAGATTCTCCCAAGTTAGTAGGGTTCTCTCGATGCTTTGAAATGGCAACAACACGGTGCCTGTGCTTGCATTCCACTTTCCCTCCCTCACAATTCTTGGTGTATCCCTGAGTATATCTGGGAAACTGCACAAAAAGAAAGTTAAAGCAAACTTCTTATGTCATATGTCCATAAAAGGAAAAGATTTCTATATTTCCAAGAAGTAAAAGTTCATTTTTAATTCAAGTTTATGCCCCCCTTAGGGGAAGAGCTATCCAGTAAATTAGATAAATTTCAAAATTTGCTAGCAGAAATAAAAATCCAGAAACTTGGAGGAAAATGCACACAATAACAAACGGTAAGTTTTCTGTCATAAACAACAACGCTGGGCTTCAGAAGAGGAGAGGGAGGTGTACAGTTTAATTAGGAAGTGTTCGCCCAGAATACCAGTGGCCTCCCAAATGCTCTGCTTAGTTTGCTATGGGCCATTGTCTTTCTCCATAAAGTTAAATTAGCATCTGCAGCAACTCTCCTAGAATTAAAGACTATAGTTCTGTGTCTCATTTTGAACACTCACTGGTCTTGAACTAAATTTAAATCATGAATGGAATATTATTTAAAGGTTGATAATCTTCATGTAACATTACTTCAGCCATGAAACTAAAACCCCTTGAATAAAATTCTGTTGGCTAGCCAAGAAGACCCTGGTTAGGTTCCAGTTTAATAAAATTATCTAGCATTTGCAACTGTAAATGCTTTAAGGCCTTTTTAAAGGTGATATTATGACCCATACAACACTGAGCATAAAGTGATTGACAATAAAACCTTGAGCTGATCTGTAGAGGAAGAGGGGGTGATAGAGGCCCATGGGAAGTGTCATGTACTTCCTCCAATTGGGAAGAATCTCTTTTCTCTTTTCCTCCCTAACATCAATAAGGAGCAACTCTTCTGTTCCAAAAGGATTTTTAAATTTCCATCCCAAAGAAAACATATTCCACTGAGAAATTTCAATAGCCAGTGAGATTGCAGAGCCAGAGCACACTTATTGGGAGGAAAATGGCATCCACGGTTACCAAATTAACTTCTTTGTTACACCCATGACATCTACCAGTATTTCCAGGTACAGTCTGTCATGCTGTGGAAGGGTATAGTCAGGAGAAATAATCTTGTTATTATGCAATCACAAATCTGTAAAGCCCTAGAGGTCATGCAGGTCATCTTTTCTATTTCAGTCTACAGGCATTGTCCCCAGTGGAGAGTCCACAGGTTCTTGTAGTGCTTGGTCCCCAAAGAAGGCTGGACATCCTGCAGACACTTGTGCTAAGATTGGGTATCTGGAATGTGATGCTTCTGGTGTGTTATTATGTTCTTGTGGGGTGGGAGAGAATAAAAGGAGATCTGGAAGAAAATTTGATCCCGTCTACCTAGGGAAAACCGAACTACCTAGAGGAGTCAAAGAGACCTCATGAGAAAAAGGTTCTGCTTCATTTTTATTTTTCTCTCGCATTTAAAGATTTAGCCAACTCATTAATACCTGGGAAGCAAGAAGCAAGTGTCTCAGCTCAGTGCAGACCTGGAACTAAGAACAACAGGCCAACAGTCAATGTCCACCTGACAAGGGGAGCCAACCTTCCATACGATCCTGATATGTGAGCTTCGTGGATATCCTGATGTCCACACAGAGATCCCAGAAAATTCCAGAAGCCCTATTGGAAATTAACTGGATCAGCTTTGAATCTATTATCTGATGGGACCTGATACCCTGAAAGTATATTGTATCATGTACTGAAGCACTATTACCTTCCTCATTGAATGCTCAGAAATGGGTGAAAAGCAGCTACTATGATCTCAGAAACTGAGGAAAGCTTCAGGGCTGTTCTCATAGTTCTGACATGAGAGAAACAGACCCAGCCCATTCATTCTGTTAGACACAAGACAGGAAATGATCTTTTTGTAAGTACGCCGAGAATTGTTAGGGAAAGATGAGATCAAGAAGGAAGGTCACAGTCACTCTACAAACAGTTGTAGCATCAACAAATCAGCAAATAATTTGAGAAAACCAATGTGATTTATGATTAATAATCCTAAAAATCTGTAATAGGTATAGATAGACACAGATATAGATATATACACATACACACAAGGCCTAATGCAGGTAGAATTGAGACAAACATATGACTATTATCAACAGTTAGTTAAAAAATAACGTGACAAGTCCATTGCTACTACTGCTACTTCAGTGTCATGGGCAGGGTAAAAGAAAGAAATACTCATGTGTCAATTACTGTGTTCTCATCAGTGCTATCATCTTTGATCTTCATTCCAAAAATAGCAAGGAGTGATCATCATAATCACAAAACAATACCATAGGACATTATGAAATTTAAAATAGTTTCCTACGTGTTGTTTCATCTCATGATTGCCCTGTGAGAAAAGCAGGCTGTTAGGACAGACATGGTAGTATTAAGAAGAGGAAGCATGGAAAAGAAAGGAAGGGCAGAAAGGGAGAAAGGGAAGGAAGAGAGAAAGGAGGAAGGGAGGGAAGTTGCCTCCCAGGTCTTCCTGCAATTGGATATCAGTCTCGATTCTAATAATATCTCCTAACAAGTGTTCCAGAGATTAAGAACTGCATAGTTCTTTGAAATTCATGATACCAATTGCTCTACAAATTCTAAGTAGTAATATCATCATCATCAATCTTAGCTATAAAATTTCTCATAAACCCATGTATTAAGTGGGGAAACTTCAGAAAAAAACAACAGTAAGAGCAAAGTTAAGCACAAAGTCAAGAAAGTTGGTTAAGGAAGGAAAAAAAGCAACAAGCACTAACTTTCCCCACAAGCCTCATAATCTTTCTCTGGGAGGCACTCGGCAGCCAAGCAGTAAGCTTCCATGAAGCACAGGGTGCGTAAAGAGACCCAGAGACCAGCCCTTCGAAGGGAAATCCCTCCCATTTTGTCCTCAGTTCAACTCCCAAGATTCCCAGGCTCACTGTGTGAGTCACACTGCAATTGCCTAGGACAGGCATCTGCACGGATGCCCTCTGCTTCAGCAGGGAATTGCAAGCTCCCGCCTGCCTGTAATAAGGGGGAAAATCAGGGCAATAATGTGACCGGATGCTGGAAATCTGGCAGCCAGAGAAAACAGTAGTGTATTTGGCAAATTTTCTTTTGCAGGGCTTTTTACTGTAAAGAACATTGGCCTCCATGGACTAAGAGAAATTTTGCGTCCCTTTCTCTCGAATTTGATCTCTTTGTTTCCATTTTAATAGGTCGTGGGAAGTTTCCTGTGAATACGTAAACAAGCTTTGTGTTTATTTTAATCACTTTTTCCTCCTGTTTCCAGGCTCTGGGACAATCCCCGGCCCTCACTTGAATTGTGGTGGTTACAGTAGAACACAACCCAGTTGTAATTCAAGTCTTTCCTTTTGTAAGAGGAAGTGGTGAGATAAATAAAGGGATGGTATTTCCTTAAAGCAGCTGCATCTCCTATTAACTGGCTAAAGAACTAACTCCTCAACAAAAATTAGTCAACTGAACTAGTTTAAGAAAGAAAAGAAATCTTTGAGCTGGCGAATTTGTAGCTTTGAAAACTGAACACCTACCTAAGAAAGAATCTCTTGCTTTCCTGTCATTCATGAATAGTGCCTCTCTCCTTTATTTCTCAGTGAATCACCTTGAAAATGTTGCCATTTTATGATATCTAGTCCCTCTCATCTGAATTATCAACCCACTGTAATCTGGCATCTGCCCTTACTACCTTACTGAAACTTAGAAAGAAAATGATCAAAATGACCTGCTTATTGACAAACACAGTGGATATTTTAAAGTCCTTATCTTATTAGATTTCTCTGCGGTATTTCTATATGCTGACCAACCTCTTCTTTGAGAAGTCTCTCTTCTTTTCTTTGCCATGATAACATGCTCTCCTGATTCTCTGACGTCTCAGAACAATTCTTTTTTTTTTTTTTCAATTCCTTTTTTTAAGGCAGCAACTATAAAATTTTTAATATTCTTCAAGTATAGAATAAAGAGTTAAGTAAACACTTTTTAACTTTTAAATCAGATCAATTCTTAGAGTTCTTTCCTGAATCCTCTTCCCCCATCTTCTTAAAAATAGGTTCTTTTGTGTTCTCCACCTCTTCTTTATCTTGTTTATTCTTGTGCTTTCAACATCACCTGTACATAATTTTCACATCTGTATCTCTAGCCTAGATTTCTTCCCTAAGTCCTTACATCTTCACCTCCCCATCTTGACTGTAGCCATGGTTATTATGAACAGTTCTAACTCAGCTCCTGCTGCCAGACTCCCTCCACAAGTGCCTGCTTCTGCACGTCTTTCTGTATTCTGCCCCCAGGACCTTCTCTAATACCACAGGAGTTGGGCAGCCCACAGCGGGGGTGTCAGTAGATAAAAGCTCCAGACTTCCACCCTTCAGATGACTAATTCTTGGAAGCATTTTGTTCTTCTCAAAAGTCCCTTGTTGCCCAGAGTACTGATCTGAATAAAGTACCCTGACATTGTCTCTTCCTCCTTCACCATCCCATTCTTCTTACCTGGATGCTCATGCTTTGTAGGATCACTACCCAAATAAACTACCCACACCCAGGTTCTTATCTCAGGCATTGCTTTTAGCGAAACCCAAAGGTATTTGGTACCAAGAATGGTCCTGGAAAGCAGATTCTCAACATGAGACTCTATGGCCATACTGTCTCCATTTAGATGATACCAGTAATATAATCACTGGTGGGAGCAGGAGAGTGATAAAACCCAGCATGATGTAGCATTCAATTACTCACATTCTATGTGAGACTCACATTCATCCATAGTGAATGTGATGAAATATAAGGGAAAGGAAAAGCATTGCATGAATGATATGGGCTGATGGTAATTACCAGTATTGTGGAATTGAAAGTTTTTTGTTAGATGTCATAAAATGCTTGAAAGAATAGAATAGAATATGGAGTAGAAATAAAATAGAATCATATCAGCCATCAACTCAGTGCCCACTGGAAGATCAGAAAGCTTCCATCAGTTCAGTTCAGTTCAGTTCAGTCACTCAGTTGTGTCCAACTCTTTGCACCCCCATGAATTGCAGCACGCCAGGCCTCCCTGTCCATCACCAATTCCCAGAGTCTTCCCAAACTCATGTCCATCGAGTCAGTGATGCCATCCAGCCATCTCATCCTCTGTCATCCCCTTCTCCTCCTGCCGCCAATCTCTCCCAGCATCAGGATCTTTTCCAATGAGTCAACTCTTCACATGAGGTGGCCAAAGTATTGGAGTTTCAGCTTCCACATCAGTCCTTCCAATGAACACCCAGGACTGATCTCCTTTATGATGGACTGGATGGATCTCCTTGCAGTCCAAGGGACTCTCAAGAGTCTTCTCTAACACCACAGTTCAAAAGCATCAATTCTTCGGCACTCAGCTTTCTTCAGAGTCCAACTCTCACATCCATACATGACCACTGGAAAAACCATAGCCTTGACTAGATGGACCTTTGTTGGCAAAGTAATGTCTCTGCTTTTTAATATGCTGAAGGTCCAAAAAGAACTTCACTCTTACAATTAGATGGTAGTCTATGTTGAAAGTCAGGCCAAAGAGCTAAACCTTATGAAAAGACTGGATGTACAATGTTGAGATATCTCCCAAGCTGAAGACACAGCCATAATAGAAAAATAGTGGAATCCTGAGACCTGATATGAAGATATTTGGGTAGATTCATTTAAGAAGACTGAAGCACCAAGTTCTTCTGGAGCCTTCAGACTGCCTGAAGCAGCTTGCTCCCTTCTGCTAGAGAAAAAGAGTGTCCCTTACCTGAATATCTTGTAAAGATCTCACATGAGGCAGATTCCTAGAAAGATGATGTTGCCTCCTTAAGACCCACCACAGTCTCCCCTTACAATGTACAAACTAATAACTAAGGTCATGACCCAGTATTCACTGAGTAAGGAAATATAGTCCCTGCTCCAGAAGAAAATAGCTTTTTTTTTAACAAAATGTAGTACTAGCTTATTAAGGCTTCCTTGGTGGCTCAGTGGTAAAGAATCTGCCTGCCAATCCAAGAGATGCAGATTCAATTCCTGGTTCAGGAAGATCCCCTGGAGAAGGAAATGGCAACACACTCCAGTATTCTTGCCTGGGAAATCCCATGGACAGAGGAGCCTGACAGGCTATAATCCAGTTCAGCTCAGTCACTCAGTCTTGTTCCGACTCTTTGCAACTCCATGGGCTTCAGTACACCAGATCTCCCTGTCCATCACCAACTCCTGGAGCATGCTCAAACTCATGTCCATCAAGTAGGTGATGTCATCCGACCATCTTATCCTCTGTCATCCCCTTCTCCTCCTGCTTTCAAACTTTCCCAGCATCAGGGTATTTTCAAATGAGTCAGTTCTTTGCATCAGGTGGCCAAAGTAATGGAGTTTAAGCTTCAGCATCAATCCTTCCAATGAATATACAGGACTGATCTCCTTTAGGATGAACTGGTTGGATCTCCTTGCAGTCCAAGGGACTCTCAAGAGTCTTCTCCAACACCACAGTTCAAAAGTATCCATTCTTTGGCTCTCAGCTTTCTTCATAGTCCAACTCTCACATCCATACATGACTACTGGAAAACCATAGCTTTGACTAGATGGACCTTTGTTGACAAACTAATGTCTCTGCTTCTTAATATGCTGTCTAGGTTGGTCATATCTTTTCTTTCAAGGAGCAGTGTCTTTTTATTTCATGGCTGCAGTCACCATCTGCAGTGATTTTGGAGCCCAGGAAAATAAAGTCTGTCACTGTTTCCATTGTTTCCCCATCTATCTGCCATGAAGTGATGGGACCGGATGCCATTGTCTTTGCTTTCTGAATGTTGAATTTTAAGCCAGCTTTTTCACTTTTCTCTTTCATTTTCATCAAGAGGCCCTTCAGTTCCTCTTTGCTTTCTCCCATAAGGGGGTGTCATCTGCATATCTGAGGTCATTGATATTTCTCCTGCCAATTCCAACTTGTGCTTCATCCAACCTGACATTTTGCACAATGTACTGTGCATAGAAGTTAAATAAGCAGGGTGAAAATATACAGCCTTGATGTACTCCTTTCCCAATTTAGAACCAGTCCATTGTTCCATGCCTGGTTCCATTGCTTCTTGACCTGCATATAGATTTCTCAGAAGGCAGATAAGGTGATCTGGTATTTCCATCTCTTTAAGAATTTTCCACAGTTTGTTGTGATCCACATAGTAAAAGGCTTTGGCATCATCAATAAAGCAGAAATAGATGTTTTTCTGTAATTCTCTTGCTTTTTCTGTGATCCAACAGATGTTGGCAATTTGATTTCTAAAACCAGCTTGAACATCTGGAAGTTCTCAGTTCATGTACTATTGAAGCCTCACTTGGAGAATTTTGAGCATTACTTTGCTAGTGTGTGAGATGAGTGCAATTGTGCAGTAGTTTGAACATTCTTTGGCATTGACTTTCTTTGGGATTGGAATGAAAACTGACCTTTTCCGGTCCTGTGGCCAATGCTGAGTTTTCCAAATTTTCTGGCATATTGAGTGTAGCACTTTAACAGCAGCATCTTTTAGGACTTGAAATAGCTCAGCTGGAATTCCATCACCTCCACTAGCTTTGTTCATAGTGATGTTTCCTTAGGCCCACTTGACTTCACATTCCAGGATGTCTGGCTCTAGGTGAGTGATCACGCCATTGTGGTTATCTGGGTCATGAAGATCTCTCTTGTACAGTTCTTCTGCGTATTCTTGCCACCTCTTCTTAATATCTTCTGCTTCTGTTGGGTCCATACTGTTTCTGTCTTTTATTGTGCCCATCTTTGCATGAAATGTTCCCTTGGTACCTCTTATTTTCTTGAAGAGATCTCTAGTCTTTCCCATTCTATTGTTTTCCTCTATATCTTTGCACTGATCGCTAAGGAAGGTTTTCTTATCTCTCTCCTTGCTATTCTTTGGAACTCTGCATTCAGATGGGTATATCTTCCTTTGCATCTTTTCTTTTCTCAGCTATTTGTAAGGCCTTCTCAGCCAACCATTTTGCCTTTTTGCATTTCTTTTTCTTGGAGATGATCTTGATTACTGCCTCCTGTATAATGTGACGAACCTCCATCCATAGTTCTTCAGGCACTCTATCAGATCTAATCCCTTGAATCTGTTTGTCACTTCCACTGTATAATCATAAGGGATATGAAATAGATCATACCTCACTGGTTAGTGGCTTTCCCTACTTTCTTCAATTTAAGTCTAAATTTGGCCCTGGTGGCTCAGACGGTAAAGCGTCTGCCTACAGTGCGGGAGACCTGGGTTTGATCCCTGGGTCAGGAAGATCCTCTGGAGTAGGAAATGGCAACCCACTCTAGTACTCTTGCCTGGAAAATCTCATGGACAGAGGAGTGTAGTAGGCTACAGTCCATGGGGTCACAAAGAGTCGGACACAACTGAACGACTTCACTTCACTTCACTTCATAGTCCATGGAGTTGCAAAGAGTCAGACACAACTTAGTGACTAAACAACAACAACAGTACTAGCTTATCTGTTTTGACAGGACTTGGAAGAATATGTGTGGGAAAGGACTGTGAGGGTTAAGATGGGCAGGCAGTGTATTAATCTGAATAAGGGAGATTTGTTGACATTGAAGTACTCTTCCATGACTCAGGATTTAATATCTTGGAAAGAACACAGGAACCCAGTTCTAACACAGAACTGGGATGCCTTCTTGAAGCTTAGTCACAATTATGGCCTATAAGGGTAGAGATAATGGAACTGCCTTGGCAGAGTACTATAAAAGGATTTAGAAGGCTCAGGAAAGAGTGAAAGAAAACACCCTAACCTTGTTCTGCAGGACAGCCCAGAGGATATACCCTTTACTAAGATAGCAAAGAATCAAATTTTTGTAGGATTCTCTCATATCTTTGAGAATTTCAGGGCTAATTCTTCTCTGTATGCCTGTGTAGATAGTAGGAATTAATGCCATAGTAGTGCATTTCCATTTTGCTGATGGGGATGATAGAATTCCAAAAAATCAGAGACCCAGTTGTTGCAGTTAATAGTCAGAAGCAAGGTAAAAGTGATTACCATCAGTTCAGTTCAGTCACTCAGTCATGTCTGACTCTTTGTGGCCCTGTGGACTGCAGCACGCCAGGCCTCCCTGTCCATCACCAACTCCTGGAGTTTACTCAAACTCATATCCTTTGAGTTGGAGATGCCATCCAACCATCTCATCCTCTGTCATCCCCTTCTCCTCCTGCCTTCAATCTTTCCCAGCATCAGGGTCTTTTAAAATGAGTCTGCTCTTTGCATCAGGTGGCCAAAGTATTGGAGCTTCAGCTCAGCATCAGTCTTTCCAATGAATATTCAGGACTGATCTCCTTTAGGATGGATTACCATAATAGGCATCAAATCCATAATGGCAATCAAGAGTACCTTGACCATGGTGTTTCTGGGAATGACACAGATGGCCGTCTGCCTACAGAAAAAAATCAAGGTCTGGTGAGCAGATAACTGATGTCAGCCTCCACACTGGAAAATCACAATATACTCAGTTGATTTCCACCAAGGGTCCCAAGAAAATTCAATAGGGAAAGAGCAGTCTTTTTAGCAATAGTGCTGGGACAACTGATGATCCACATGTAACAAAATGGATTTGGATCCTTTCTTCACACCATACATAAAAATTAACTCAAAATTGGTTGTAAATCTAAAGAGCTCAACTATAAAATGCTTATTAAAAAAACACAAGTGGATCTTCATGACCTTGGGTAAGGCAACTTCTTAGAGATGACATGCATGTGATAAGAGAATGCAAGTGATAAGAGGAAAAAAATAATAAATTCAACTTTATTTTTAAAACTTTTGTTTTTCAAATGTCACCATCAAGAAAATGATAAGACAATTTTGACTGTTAATTTTATGTTCCAATTTCGCTAAGGTATGGTGCTCTGTTATTTGGTCAAACACCAATCTACATGTTGCTGTGAGAGCATTTTTTAGATGTAATTGATATTTAAATCAGTAGACTTTGAACACATTACTCTCCATAATGTATATGAGTCTTATCCAGTCAGTTAAAGACCTTAAGAGAAAAAACTGAGTTCCCTGGAAAAGGAAATATTCTGCCTCCAGACTTGCCTTCATACAGCAACATATGAAAGACTACAACATCAACTCCTACCAGAATCTTCAGCCTGCCAACCTGCCTACAGATTTCAGACTTGCTCCCACAATATGTGAACCAATTCCTTAAAATATCTCTTCTCTGTAGCTAGATATATTTTTTTTTTCTCAATATATGTATACTTTCCCTGGGGAACCATGACTAATACAATAACCTACAGAATAGAAAAAATTTGCATATTATGTATCTGATAAGAGACTACTTTTATCTAGAATGTATTTGAAAACACAGTTCAGTAGTAAAGAAAAAAATAACCAAATTCTGAAATGAATAAAAGTTTTTACATAGACATTTCTTCATGAAATATACATGAATGGCCATTCATGAAATGATGCATATTATCTCTAGTCATTAGGAAAATGCAAACCAAAACCACAATAAAATATCATTTCACATTTACTAGGATCTAAAATCAAGATGTAAGACAATATCAAATATTGGCAAGAATGTGGAGAAGTCATAACCCTCATACATTGTTGTGGGAATGTAAAATGATATAACTACTTTGGAAAATAATTTGGGAGTTAACTGTTTAATGTCAAAACAGAGTTACTACATAATTCACTCCTACATATGGATCCATATAAAATGAAAATACATGCCCACATAAATATTTCTGAAGTATTATTCATACTAGCTAGGAATGCAAACAATTCAAATGTCCATCACCTAGTAACTGGATAAACAGTATGTAGCATACAATAGAATATTATTTGGCAAAAAAAGAGAAATGAAATTCTGATATATGCTGTTAATACAATTTTGATGACCCTTGAACACATTGTGCTAAATGAAAGAAGCCAGTAACATCAGATCAAATATTGCATGATTCCACTTACATAAAATGCCCATAATGGTCAAATCTATAGAGACAGAATGTCAATGACTCGTTGCCTAAGACTGTGTAAGGCAGTGGAAAGAGGAATGTAAGGAATGGTAAATGAATGTTGATGGGGATCGAGGGTCTCTTGCAATAGTGAAACTGTTCTAAAATTAACATATAGTGATGTAACACAACTCTTTAACTATACAAAAAAAAAAAAAAACTCTTGAATTATACACTTAAATGGGTAAATTTTGTGGTACATAAATTACAGCTCAATAAAGCTATTTTTTAAAAAAGAAAATAAGAAAATAAATCCTTTATTGGCTTCCTTCATTTCTTATTTCATTTTTCCATTCTCTTTCCATGATTTCCTCTGCTTGTTTGTTTCCTCCCAAACAAACAACTGGCATTGCACACAAATCCCTTTTTTCAATGCATATTTTATGGGAAAATTAAAATAATAGTAGGCTTTGGATTTTAGAGTCATCATATACCACACCTGAGAATATTGCTCTGACCCATATCACAGTACTGAAAAGGACTGAAAATTCTGAGAGGGCTCAGAGCAAGATCCAGTCTATGAAGCAAGCCTCCCCACTATTTAGGTCACAAGACCCAGAAGGCCCAGTGGTGATAAAGCTACATACCACAGTAGAGGATGCTTTATGGGGTCTCAGTAGGAGACAGCACAGAATCCTCTGGTTTGCAGCTACATCTTCCACAATAGAGACTGAATATCTCATTATGGCTAATCATGTGTTTACAACCAGATCTTCCCAATTCGAGCTGGATATTGTGAGAGCCACCAAATTTTGTAAGGTGGATGTTGATTGCACAGCTCCAATCAATCATATTGGATATAGTGCGTTGGTGGGGTCAGGTCTCAACAGGCCTAGAGGATACAAGTAAATTACATGAATATGAGGCCATGATCACTGTATCAGTTACCCCTGATAACTGAGGGCCAGTTTTCAGGACTGGCGGACTCTTCTTCAACACACAACTATGTATATTGTCTATGGTGAGTCCTTCTTGTCATAAACAAAGGGAAATATTGGGCCTGTTCACAGTCGTTTCAATATGTTGACCTGAGACAAAAAGGTCTGCACTACACCAGAACTCCACTAATGGACAAAGCAGTCCCTAAAGAACAGAGAAAGGGAAATGCTGTTTGACAGAAATTTGATCAGTATTTTTAGTTGCCCACTATTTGTAGAGGGACAAATGGCCTGAGTAAGGGTATATAAAGACAGTGAATTACTATCACCCAGAGGTAATAGAGTTCTTGGTACTATTACCAAGAAGAAATAGTAGTATTGACTCCTCACTATCACTGCTAATAATATGCTTGTAAAACTTGTGCTTTGATATCCTGTGGTCTTAGACTTTGTTGTATTTGAGGTCTTAATTCTGAAAGGGGTGGTAATATTTGGGAATTCTTCTACCAGGCAACATTGTAAGTATTCCACTGAATTTGAAACTGTAGTTCTTCATGTCAATGGACCAACTGGCAAAGAAGAAAGTACTCTACTGAGAAGAACACTCAAACTTGATTCTCTTGAGGGGTTATAGCCGATACAAAATAGAGATAAAAAGGACTGCATCTGCAGCTTGCAGTGTTCACCATAGTCTACTATGGTGCTTCCATGCTTGGCAATGACTGTTTATTGGCAACTGGAGCAATCACACCACACAAGGGACTCAGGTCCTTTCATCCAACCAGGCAGGCAGCCTCAACCAGCCGGTGTTGGACTGTTGTTGTTCAGTCACTCAGTTGTGTCCAACGCTTTGTGACTCCATGGGCTGCAGCAGGCCAGGCTTTCCTGTCCTTCACCATCTCCTGGAGTTTGTGCAAACTCATGTCCGTTGAGTCAATGATGCCATCCAACTATCTCATCCTCTGTCACCCTCTTCTCCTGCCCTCAATCTTTTCCAGCACCAGGTCTTTTCCAGTGAGTCAACTCTTCCCATCAGGTGCCCAAAGTATTGGAGCTTCAACTTCAGCATCAGTCTTTCCAGTGAATATTCAGGGTTGATTTCCTTTAGGATTGACTGGTGTGATCTTGCTGTCCATGGGACTGTCAAAAGTCTTCTCCAGCACCACAGTTTGAAAGCATCAATTCTTCAGCACTCAACCTTCCTATGGTCCAAATTTCACAAGGGTTAAAAATCTAGTGTCAGGAGTAGAAGAGGCAGAAGATAAAAATCAATGACAGTCTGAGGACCACTGAAACAACACAGATTATAGCTTATACTACTGATTCATCTGAGCATCTTCCTGCCTTCTGTTCCAGGGCTTTCTCTAGCACAACAGGAAGTCCCATGGCTAACAGAACTTCAGTGCGGCTCATACTTCTTGAGGCTTTCTTCACCTCCTTTCATCCAATTGTAGGAACTACATCCAGTTGTCTCTACTTCCCAAGAGTCTGTTGAACCTATCATTTGAACTGTCTCCTCTGGTCGCCCTGACTGCAGTCTTACTAATTTCAAATCTTCTCTAATATCAAGACAGGCTTTTAAAAAGCAAGTTATGTTTCTGCCCTTTAAGTCTTTCAATGGCTTCATATCACCTACAAGTTAAGGACTACATTCCTTAGCCAGGTATATAAGGCCCTGGATGGTATTTCTCTGCTTACTTCTCAAGTCTGATTTCCTATCATTTTTTTAATCCTCAGCCTTTTCACTCTCCAGAAATATCAAGTAGCTGAAGCTTCCAGATACCTTGTAATAGGCATTTACTATCCATTCTCCCTCTGGAAAACATATTCTAAGTTATCTCTGGGTGACCAGCATTTCTCCCTTTTCCAGAGTGCGTGCTTGCAATTGGACCACAGTTATTGTCCCAGGAATGGGCACTACTTGATCAGAACCAGTGAATCATAATGAGATATTTTTTTTTTCAGGAATCCTACAAAAGAAAACATTCCCATTGAAAGAAAACTTTCCTGTGAAATGTAAACCCATGAATTATGTGAGCTCTGCATCTGTGGAGGCCACCTGGAGACTATGGGGGAGAGCCATGAGAATAAAGCCAACACAGTGGACGCAAAGCAAATAATAGAGCAAAAAGAACTGGATACCAGCTACCTCATTGAGACCTTATACACTGCCAAAATAGAAGTTAGATCTACTCTACGTTGCTCACGTGTATGAACCAGGGCCTTCCATTTTTAGCTTAACTTAGATGGATTCTCTAGGCCCTCCTGTGCCTGCGCAGCCATGGCTCCTTGGACATGGGGTTCGACCTCCCAGCCGCCGCCCCTGACCTCGGGCTTGGGGGCGTGGGGTAGCTTCTCCCAGCTGCTGCCCCTGACCTCGGACACAGGGTAACTCCTCTCGTCGCCGCCCCTGACCTCGGACGCGGGGTAGCTCACCTCGGAGTTCCTGCGCCATCACAGTCTGGCACTCTCGGCCACTGCCCCTGACCATGGACGTGGGGTAACTCCTCTTGGCCGCTGCCCTTCGGGCATGGGGTCCTCCCAGCTTCTTGCCCCTGACCTCGGATGTGGGGTGGCTCCTCTCGGCCGTGCTTAATGCACCGGAGGAGCTATCCCATGTTGAAGCTCAGGAAGAGCAGCGGTGAGGAGATACCCCTCGTCCAAGGTAAGGAGCAGCAGCTGCGCTTTGCTAGAGCAGCTGTGAATAGATACCCCACGCCCAAGGTAAGATAAACCCAAGTAAGACGGTAGGTGTTGCAAGAGGGCATCAGAGGGCAGACACACTGAAACCATACTCACAGAAAACTAGTCAATCTAATCACACTAGGACCACAGCCTTGTCTAACTCAATGAAACTAAGCCATGCCTGTGGGACAACCCAAGACGGGCAGGTCATGGTGGAGAGCTCTGACAGAATGTGGTCCACTGGAGAAGGGAACGGCAAACCACTTCAGTATTCTTGCCTTGAGAACCCCGTGAACAGTATGAAAAGGCAAAATGATAGGATACTGAAAGAGGAAATCCCCAGGTCAGTAGGTACCCAATATGTTACTGGAGATTAGTGGAGAAATAACTCCAGAAAGAATGAAGGGTTGGAGCCAAAGCAAAAAGAATACGAGCTGTGGATGTGACTGGAAATAGAAGCAAGGTCCAATGCTGTAAAGAGCAATATTGCATAGGAACCTGGAATGTCAAGTCCATGAATCAAGGCAAATTGGAAGTGGTCAAACAAGAGATGGCAAGAGTGAACGTCGACATTCTAGGAATCAGTGAACTAAAATGGACTGGAATGGGTGAATTTAACTCACATGACCATTATATCTACTACTGCGGGCAGGAATCCCTCAGAAGAAATGGAGTAGCCATCATGGTCAACAAAAGAGTCCAAAATGCAGTACTTGGATGCAATCTCAAAAACGACAGAATGATCTCTCTTCATTTCTAAGCCAAACCATTCACTATCACAGTAAGCCAAGTCTGTGCCCCAACCAGTAACGCTGAAGAAGCTGAAGTTGAACGGTTCTATGAAGACCTATAAGACCTTTTAGAACTAACACCCAAAAAAGATGTCCTTATCTTTATAGGGGACTGGAATGCAAAAGTAGGAAGTCAAGAAATGCCTGGAGTAACAGGCAAATTTGGCCTTGGAACACGGAATGAAGCAGGGCAAAGACTAATAGAGTTTTGCCAAGAAAATGCACTGGTCATAACAAACACCCTCTTCCAACAACATAAGAGAAGACTCTACACATGGACATCACCAGATGGTCAACACCAAAATCAGGTTGATTAAATTCTTTGCAGCCAGAGATGCAGAAGCACTATACAGTCAACAAAAACAAGACCAGGAGCTGACTGTGGCTCACATCATGAATTCCTTATTGCCAAATTCAGACTTAAATTGAAGAAAGTAGGAAAAACCACTAGACCATTCAGGTATGACCTAAATCAAATCCCTTATGATTATACAGTGGAAGTGAGAAATAGATTTAAGGGCCTAGATCTGATAGATAGACTGCCTAAAGAACTATGGACTGAGGTTTGTGACCTTGTACAGGAGACAGGGATCAAGACCATCCTCATGGAAAAGAAATGCAAAAAAGCAAAATGGCTGTCTGGGAAGGCCTTACAAATAGCTGTGAAAAGAAGAGAAGTGAAAAGCAAAGGAGAAAAGGAAAGATTTAAGCATCTGAATGCAGAGTTCCAAAGAATAGCAAGAAGAGATAAGAAAGCCTTCTTCAACGATCAATGCAAAGAAATAGAGGAAAACAACAGAATGGGAAAGACTAAAGATCTCTTCAAGAAAATTAGAGATACCAAGGGAACATTTCATGCAAAGATGGGCTCAATAAAGGACAGAAATGGTATGGACCTAACAGAAGCAGAAGATATTAAGAAGAGGTGGCAAGAATACACAGAAGAACTATACGAAAAAGATCTTCACGACCCAGATAATCACGATGGTGTGATCACTGACCTAGAGCCAGACATCCTGGAATGTGAAGTCAAATGGGCCTTAGAAAGCATCACTACGAACAAAGCTAGTGGAGGTGATGGAATTCCAGTTGAGCTATTTGAAATCCTGGAAGATGATGCTGTGAAAGTGCTGCTCTCAATATGCCAGCACATTTGGAAAACTCAGCAGTGGCCACAGGACTGGAAAAAGTCAGTTTTCATTCCAATCCCAAAGAAACGCAATGCCAAAGAATGCTCAAACTACCGCACAATTGCACTCATCTCAGACGCTAGTAAAGTAATGCTCAAAATTCTCCAAGCCAGGCTTCAGCAGTATGTGAACCGTGAACTTCCTGATGTTCAAGCTGGTTTTAGAAAAGGCAGAGGAACCAGAGATCAAATTGCCAACATCCGCTGGATCATGGAAAAAGGAAGAGAGTTCCAGAAAAACATCTATTTCTGCTTTATTGACTATGCCAAAGCCTTTGACTGTGTGGATCACAATCAACTGTGGAAAATTCTGAAAGAGATGGGAATACCAGACCACCTGACCTGCCTCTTGAGAAATTTGTATGCAGGTCAGGAAGCAACAGTTAGAACTGGACATGGAACAACAGACTGGTTCCAAATAGGAAAAGGAGTACATCAAGGCTGTATATTGTCACCCTGCTTATTTAACTTCTATGCAGACTACATCATGAGAAATGCTGGACTGGAAGAAACACAAGCTGGAATAAAGATTGCCAAGAGAAATATCAATAACCTCAGATATGCAAATGACACTACGCTTATGGCAGAAAGTGAAGAGGAACTCAAAAGCCTCTTGATGAAAGTGAAAGTGGAGAGTGAAAAAGTTGGCTTAAAACTCAACATTCAGAAAACGAAGATCATGGCTTCTGGTCCCATCACTTCATGGCAGATAGATGGGGAAATAGTGGAAGCAGTGTCAGACTTTATTTTGGGGGGCTCCAAAATCACTGCAGATGGTGACTGCAGCCATGAAATTAAAAGACGCTTACTCCTTGGAAGGAAAGTTATGACCAACCTAGATAGCATATTCAAAAGCAAAGACATTACTTTGCCAACAAAGGTTCGTCTAGTCAAGGCTATGGTTTTTCCTGTGGTCATGTATGGATGTGAGAGTTGGACTGTGAAGAAGGCTGAGCGCTGAAGAATTGATGTTTTTGAACTGTGGTGTTGGAGAAGACTCTTGAGAGTTCCTTGGACTGCAAGGAGATCCAACCAGTCCATTCTGAAGGAGATCAGCCCTGGGATTTCTTTGGAAGAAATGATGCTAAAGCTGAAACTCCAGTACTTTGGCCACCTGTTGTGAAGAATTGACTCACTGGGAAAGACTCCAATGCTGGGAGGGATTGGGGGCAGGAGGAGAAGAAGCCGACAGAGGAGGAGATGGCTGGATGGCTCGATGGACGTGAGTCTGGGTGAACTCCGGAGTTGGTGATGGACAGGGAGGCCTGGCGTGCTGCAATTCATGGGGTCGCAAAGAGTCGGACACGACTGAGCAACTGAACTGAACTCAACTTAGTTCGATTCTGATTTTTTTGGTTTTGTCCATTAAATATGTCCTAACTGATATAAAATTCTCCAAGCCAGGCTTCAGCAATAAGTGAACCATGAACTTCCAGATATTCAAGCTGGTTTTAGAAAAGGCAGAGGAACCAGAGATCTAATTGCCAACATCTGTTAGATCATCAAAAAAGCAAGAGAGTTCCAGAAAAACATCTATTTCTGCATTATTGAATATGCCAAAGCCTTTGACTGTGTGGATCACAATAAACTGTGCAAAATTCTGAAAGAGATGGCAATACCAGACCACCTGACCTGCCTCTTGAGAAATCTGTATGCAGGTCAGGAAGCAACAGTTAGAACTTGATGTGGAACAACAGACTGTTTCCAAACAGGAAAAGGAGTATGTCAAGGCTGTATATTGTCACCCTGCTTATTTAACTTATATTCAGAGTACATCATGCAAAATGACAGGCTGAAAGAAGCACAAGCTGGAATCAAGATTGCCAAGAGAAATATCAATAACCTCAGATATGCAGATGACACCACCCTTATGGCAGAAAGTGAAGAACTAAAGAGGCTCTTGATGAAAATGAAAGAGGAGAGTGAAAAAGTTGGCTTAAAGCTCAACATCCAGAAAACTAAGATCATGGCATCCAGTCCCATCACTTCATGGTAAATAGATGGAACAGTGGAAACAGTGGCTGACTTTATTTTGGGGGGCTCCAAAATCACTGCAGATGGTGATTGCAGCCATGAAATTAAAAGATGTTTATTCCTTGGAAGGAAAGCTATAACCAACCTAGAGAGCATATTAAAAAGCAGAGACATTACTTTGTCAACAAAGGTCCATCTATTCAAGGCTATGGTTTTTCCAATAGTCCTGTATGGATGTGAGAGTTGGAGTCTAAAGAAAGCTGAGCACTGAAGAATCGAAGCTTTTGAACTGTGGTGTTGGAGAAGACTCTTGAGAGTCCCTTGGACTGCAAGGAGATCCAACCAGTCCATCCTAAAGGAGATCAGTCCTGAGTGTTCATTGGAAGGACTGATGTTGAAGCTGAAACTCCAATAATTTGGCCACCTGATGCACAGAGCTGACTCATTTGAAAAGACCCTGATGCTGGGAAAGATTGAAGTTGGGAGGAGGAGGGGATGACAGAGGATGAGATGGTTGGATGGCATCACCAACTCTATGGAGATGAGTTTGAATAAACTCTGGGAGTTGGTGATGGACAGGGAGGCCTGGCGTGCTACAGTCCATGGAGTCACAAGATTCGGACTCAACTGAGCGACTGAACTGAACTGAACTGAACTGATATACATATACTGTTTCATGTTTCTGTATACTTGTGCATGTATAAATGCCTAAATGCCTTATTTAAATACTTTGGTTAAATGTTATCTTCCTTGGAAGTTTTTCCTAATTATTCAGAATGTGTTTTTCACGTGGATCACTGTGTTTTCTCTGTACATAAATACAGAGAAATTTGTATTTATGTATTTGAATTTGTCCCCATATACTATATGCATAGCTAATGTGTAGGTCTCTTCCACTAGACTATTATTAATTCTATTTGTTTCTTGAAAGAGAATTTTGCTTTCAACTAGCCCAATGACAGGCACATAACAAATACTTACATTTATATATTGTGGTGGTTTAGTCACTAAGTCATGTCTCTTTGCGACCCCATGGACGGTAGCCTGCCAGGTTCATTTATGGAATTTTCCAGGCAAGAATATGAAATTGAGTTGCCATCTCCTTCTCCAGGGGATCTTCCCAACCCAGGGATTGAACTCAGTTCTCTTGCATTCCAGGCGGATTCCTTACTGACTGAGCAAACCAAAGAAACCCACATTTATATATTGTTGCATATCACAACTTCCCCAAAATCACTGACTTAAAGCAATCAAGATTAATAATTTCTCTTTATTCTGGGTTTTGAACCCAGAATTTTGAACCCTGAAGAACCATTCTGGGCTGGTTCTTCTGCTTCGTATAGTGTCATCTGGGGCATAAGGACAACTGAAAAATACCAAATGGCTTCATTCATATGGCTGTCACTTTACAACCAGGAACTCAGCTGGGATTGTCAGCCAGAGCTCTTGGTTCTCCTTCACATGGACCTCTACTCTCCAGGGGACTGCTTGGGCTTCCTCACAGCATGGTGTCTGTGTTCCAAGCAACAAAAGCAGCAACGGAAGATATTTTTAAAATTTTATTTATAACTATACTTGACTTATAATATTCTATTAATTTTAGGTATACAGCTTCAAAGTCTTTTCCATTATAGATTATTATAAGATACTGAATATAGTTCCCTGTGTTATACAGTAAATCCTTGTTGTTTATCTATTTTATATACAGTGCTGTGTATCTGTTACTTCGATACTTTTAATTTATCCCTCCCCCTAACCTTTCCCCTGTGGTAACTAAGTTTGTTTTCTATATCTGTGAGTCTGTTTCTGTCTAGTAAATAAGTTGACTTGTGTTCTTTTTTTAGATTTCACATAGAAGGGATATCATATTTGCCTTTCTCTGCCTGATTTACTTTACTTAGCATGATAATCTTTAGGTCCATTCATGTTGCTCCAAATGGCAGTATTTCATTCATATGTATGCACATCCACAATAGAATATATATATATATATATATAATATATATATATTATACACACACACACACCCTCCACATCTTCTTTATCCACTTATCTTTTGATGGATATTTGGGTTGTTTCCATGTCTTGGCTATTCTGAAGAGTAGCAACTGAAGATATTTTAAAGCCCAGGCTTGCAAGTTACACAGCATCACTTCTATCAGTACTGTTGAACAAAGCAGCCAATCAAAACTCAAGGGGAAGAGAAACAGATTCCACCTCTTGATGTATAAGTAGGAAGATTATATTGCAAAAGAGAATTTAATGTGGCAACTAGTGTTGCAGCCATCTCTGAAAACAAAGTAAAACCATCCACTGCAGCACTTAACAATCTCTGAAGGAATGAATGAGAAAATGAATGAATATACTATTGCCAGCCTTTACTCCTGTCACTCATCTCGTTCCACCACATTTGTGTTTAAAGTTTGATGGTGGCACAATTTCTCTTATTGGAATACTCTTTTCTTTCAGTAAGAATTTCTAGAATTTTCAGCTAGTAAGATCAAGATTTAGGTCAGTTTATATAATTTTTCTCTAATAGTCTCTTTGTGGGGGCGGGGGAAAAAAAAACCCTCTTTCAAGCCTGTGTTGCAGGAATGTATTGTGTGTGTGTGTGTATTTGCTTATTCTGTGTATTCAACAGATCTAAAATGCTCTAATATTCTGACTCAAATTTTAAATTCCTGAGACTTTTTAAAATTGTATTTATTTATTTTTGGCTATGCTGAGTATTGTTGCATGGGCTTTTCTCTAGTTGCTGTGAGCAACGGCTACTCTCTAGCTGAGAGAAGCACGGGCTTCTCACTGCAGTGGTTTCTCTTGTTGCAGAGCATGGGCTCTACGGCACACAGGCTTCAGTCTCTGTGGTACATGGGCTTAGCAGTTGCAGGTCCCAGGCTCTAGAGCACAAGCTCAGTAGTTTCTGTGTATGGGCTTAGCTATTCCATGTCATGTGTGATCTTCCCAGATCAGGGATCAAACCCATGTCTCCTGCATTCGCATATGGACTCTTTACCACTGAGCCACCAGGGAAGTCCCTTAAATTCCTGAGTTTTAAGGCTTATGTCTGGTTTAATTACTTTATATAAAACACAGTCCAACAATACTTAATGACTGTGAGAAGGTGATAATTTGGCTTATAGCCAGATTCTTGAGTCTTTAAAAAATAAGGCAAAGGAGTTTATTACCCTACATCCAAGTCTATGCTACAAAACTCCATGAAGAATGTATAAATGACTGTTTAGCATAGATCAGCATTATATTTTTTCATGTACTATTATAAAACATATAAAGTGAAAATTTTCCATGTTTGAGGCTACATGAACATTGCTAAAGTCTCCACAAGACCCTTTTATCCAATGAGCTTCTTTTAAGACCAGATGGCCCCAGTCAGAGAGCTTTTGTTCAATTAGTCATTTCCTGAGGACACATCTCTATGGTTTGTCCTTTGCAGTATAATTCCTCTGATTCCCTTTCTATCCTTATTGAGTTTGATCTAACTTCTCTTTTGACTTGGGTGTTCAAGACATCATCACATATTTTTTGCTGTATATCTTTATAAATTATATGCTTTATTATATATAAAGCATATAATTTATGCATATATAATTTAAGCATATCTTTATTATATGCTTGGGTTTTTGCCACAGTCTCTTCCCACACTAGTTTCTACTTTGGTCCTGCTATTTTTTTGTTTCTTTTAGTTTTGCCTCATAAACCAAGCCCTAAATACCAAAACAAATTCTCTGTTTTCAACATTCTTGAATCGGAAACAGTAAACTACATGAACCATCACTTGCCCTGGAACCACCAAACCAAGCCCAATTTCTATGGCTAAATCTGTGGATACAACTATTTGGAGCTTGGCATATGTATTTTCACAATACCTACGGTTAGGTTCTGTGCATCACAAAATTTCTAATCAAACCATGACGTAGCTAAAAACCTACTATCCAAGAGTTGAGTTTTAAGTCTCAGATATATTTGAATCTTTGGCTCAGATGGTAAAGAATCTGCCTGCAATGTGGGAGACCCAGGTTCGATTCCTGGGTCAGGAAGATCCCCTGGAGAAGTGAATGGCAACCCACTCCAGTATTCTTGCCTGGAGAATTCCATGGACAGAGGAGCCTGGTGGGCTACTGTCCATGGGGTTGCAAAGAGATGGACACAACTGAAGCGACTTAGCAGGTATATTTGAATCTTCAGTTACTGAGAACTCTGAAGGTGGGAAACCAGAGGGATAACAGCTTGTATACTGACCCCGGAAGGTGGTTCTCATGACAGCAGCCACCTATGTACCATGCAGAGGCATTCAGAGAGCATGTTTTAAAAATAAGCTGGAATTTATTTTCCGAATACTGAAAATGACACATCTGTTCTTCATTTGCCCTGGTAGGTGAACTTAGGCAATCAGTGAAATGGTACTAGTTCTCTGCTTTAGAAATTTTGCAAAAACATGTTGTAAAATGTAAGGAACAAGGAGTTATTTTCTGTCATAGGCCTGTTCTACAGGGTGATCCATGTACTCTGTGTTTCTTAATCTTTCTTCCCACTTGAGATGCCATCAAGGTAATAATGTTGATACTGAGTATATGGACTTCTTGATGTGTCTGAAATCTAGCCAGAGGCTGACTCCAACTCCTCTTCACAGGCTGGCTGCTGGAAAAATGATATAGTATCTGGTGCTAACTAGCTAGTGAATAAAAGAAGGAAGGAAGAAGAACATTAAATTGCTAAATCAGAAACAAAAAATGCAGGAACACCAGGAAATTAATTGAAGTCACCAATGTCAGGGAATAAATCTGATGCTGTCTCACCATCAGGATGCCAGCAGAGCCTTGATTCCTGTTCTTGGAAGAGCAGTGGGGAAATCAGTGCTGGCCCCAGCAGGGCTAGGTGGGAGTGACAGGTTAAGAAGTGTCTAGAAAGGCCTAAGGGGCTACGAGAGTTATTGGAACTTTCTCTGGGAATTTTCTGAAAATTAAAGTCATAAATCTCTTCATTAAGTTGTAAGTAGTTGGAAAATCTACTTTAAGAAAATCCATAAATATGAAGATTATCTCACTTGATACAAAGAGAGATTTTAAGTCAAATGCCAGGGATGAAATATACAATTTCTTAGGCATGAACCAAGAGTAAATAGAGGAAGCCTTGTGCTTTTAAATAAACACCCTCAGCAGGCTCAGACAGACACAGAATCTGCAGTCCCCAAAACATCTTCACTTGATAGAGAATAGTATATTACCTGTCTTTCATAAACACACAGAAGAAAGTTTCATAATAAAATGTGTTCCAAGATGCATTTGTAAATCAGTTGATTGGCATTGGAACATATATATATTTTTTAATACTAAATCCATAGTTCAGGTTCTTAGATGAATCCAAAAAATTACTTAAAATCATGCAGTTGAAAATCCGGACCATTCAAATGTTGAGTACAATGACCCAAGTTCTTTGAGTCCTAAGCTAAGCGAGCACCACAGATAGAGATCAGAGGAAAAGCAGTGTCCGTAGTAGTCCAGGAAGATAGTTCCTATGGCAACAAACATATGTATGCATTTGCCATGCATACGTCAAGAATCTTCAAGACATATAGCATAATATTCCCTCTATCGAAATCCCAACTTGACCTAAGTTTCTTTCCATTTCATTTATCAATTAAAAAGTGTTTTCATTCCATTTTAAAATAAAACTGCTACACCATAAGAGGTTTCATTCACTTTTTCTATCTCAACCCATGTTTTTCTTTCTAAAACCAAAATATAGAGCTTTTATTCTGCCAGTAATTTTCCTCCATGTTCCAGGGACCCATGATAAGACCTGTAATATAATTTGTCACTCTTTAAGCATAAGAAACCATTAGCCTTTGTCTACCTCTTCCTCACAGAGGCTTTTATTGCTGTCTTCTTTCTCACTTATCCCTTGAGAAACAGTTCCTTCCAAATTGAAACTTACCAAAAACACTAGTTTTGCTCGACCCACAGTAAGACCTAACAGTACCAAAATGTATGAGTTTGGAACAGAGAAAGGTTTATTGTAGGGACCTGCAAGGGGTGGCTCACGCCTGAAAAACCCCAAATTCCCCAAAGGCTTTCAGCAAATCCATTTCATAGGAAAGGTGAGGGAGGGCTGTGGTTGGTTGCTGCAAATTTCTTGGTGTCAGAGTCTTTGTTCTTGACATCATGGTCAGGTAATAATGTTCCTATAAATCTCTACCAAACAAATACTATTTTCTGTTCTGGAAAGAAAGGGCAAGGTTCCCAGGTACAACATTCACCCTCTGAGGTCTAGGCCCTGGCTAAGGGGAGGGGGTCCCTGCAAGGCCCAGTTACCCTGCCCAGGAATATTCCTCCAGCCCCGAGTCTGGGTCAGCCTGCCAGGGCTAACAAGGCAGATCTCAGTTGGAAGTTCCCTGAGGGCCAGGGCCCCATACCCTGCCCAACTGTCATCACTGAGGGAGCCAGGAGCCCAGGAGCCAAGTAGGCCTCAGGTTCCTCAGTCCTCCCAAACAGCAGGGCTGAAGCCTTACAGACAGTGTCCCATCGCACACTGCCACTTCCATTAGGTCCCAGAGGTGATGGGAAAGAGGCTCACGGCCACCTCAATGCTTCAGCTTGGCCAGTTGGTGGCCTTGGCAAGGGCTATGGAGCCCCGAAGGCTGGCCTGAGACCAGGTGAGCTGGAGAGCTCTCGGGAGAAAGCCGGTATCCACCTCTTCTTACCTCACTGCCTGAAGACTGCCACTCCACCAACCAAGACCGAACAGGCCTCTACCAACCGGTTGCTCATTGACCTCGGTTCCCCGGGGGAGGGGCCCACTGCAGGGTCGACCAATGACTGAGCAGAACCTCTAACCGCCGCCCTAACCTTCCAGTTAGTGGTCTCGTGGAAACAGTTGCCTGGTAATGGTGCTAAGGGCTGCACTCCGCCCTGCTCTTTTGTAAAACCACCAATCATTTGTATTTAGAGAACCGTTTATGTTTGTGTTCCCAGCCTTTGCCAGGGATACTAAACTCACATTTCAATGTTCTCCAACAATAAATCTCAATCAAAAATGCCCCTGCCTTACATGTTCCAGAATGACATATTCACCAGGCTCCTCTGTCCGTGGGATTTCCCAGGCAAGAATACCGGAGTGGGTTGCCATTTCCTTCTCCAGGGATCAAACTTGCATCTCCTGCATTAGCAGGTGGATTCTTTACCACTGACTGAGCCACCAGGGAAAGCATACAGCCACTACTTATAATTCCCTATTGAATTTATGATTGACATAATAAATTCTGGGATTCTGAATTAAGAATTAATTCTGGGATTTTAAGTGTCTAGACCAAAAAAGAAGGTTCTGTTTGTCATTCTCCCCTCCTATTGCCCTCTTTTCCTCTCTCTATTCAAGTCTTTTTTTCCAGAAAGTTGCTCAGCCACGCACTCTTCCAGAGCTTGATTCTTACACTTCATTTTTCAAGCAAGACATGCTACTGAGATAAGGTCTTGGCTGACTTACATTCTGGCCCAGCAGCTGTAATTACCTGCTGTGTAGACTGTCCCCCAGTACAGCAGGGGGAATTTTATTAGAAACGCCAGTGGGTTTTGTGTAAATAGTCATTCTAAGTCGTTAGTGACCATTCTCATTCCCAAGATTGCCATGAAAAATTACGTGTTAGCATCAAACCTAGCTCAGTGTAAGCTTTCAAGTTCCCAGCCAGTCTCAGGAGGCCCTACATCTCTTCCCTCTTGAGATATTCTTTGTCTGCTGGCCAACACATAGCCGAGAAGCAGGCAGACGGGTGTACAACCTCATGAAATTCAGCCCAGTTCTTCCAACTTTCTAAGTATCATTTCCTGCTTGCCTTGAATTAAGTGAGAGTTGTTGTGGTGTCATACAGTATTCACCAAGTACAGTATACTACAGTTCACCTTTCCAGAGGTGTCTGAAACATTCAAGACTTAAGTCATGTTACATTGACTCCAAGTGATAATTTAGTTCATACTTCATACTGTTGGCCAAAAATTCAATTTTCTATTGTCTACTTAGTTCCTGACTTTATTTCTAGTCTTAATAACTTTAAAAAAAATTATTTTATAGTAATAACTACTCTGACATTATCACTTTAATGAAAATGTTAAAATTAATTATAAATGCAAAGTTTTAGTTCACTAAAGTGTTATTTTCTATTTTTAAAAGGAGAATGTTCATTAGCCATAAATATCTGGTTTCTAGCAGATTCAAGTGACTTGGTTCTGCTTAAGACAAAAAGTTTCATCACCAGAGGTGATAGAACACAAATTACAGACAACAATCCCACTAATCCACATTGGCAAGAAAAAACAACAAAACAAATTAGTGTAACTCTAGATAAAATTCCTATTTCTTACCAAGGGTTTCACCAGCAATCCTCTTAGGATGAAAAGTTCAGCACACTTGTGATATTGGGGAAATCCCAATTTGAGGCAAAGGTAGTTTGGAGTAGCTATTGGCATCTCATTGAGTAACAATAATAAAGCATTCTACACATGTATGCCTGTTTCCATTTCAGTGGAAGAAATCAAGTGGCATCTGGGTTTGAAGCTCTTATGACTAGGAGAGGGAGTGTATCATAAGGGTTAGGTGTATAACCCCAGAAACATACTTGAATGAGTTTGCAGCCCATTCTACACAATCAGTGTATGTGCGAGCGTGCTAAGTTGTTTCAGACTTGTTCATCTCTTTGTGACCCTATGGACCGTTGACCCAGGAAACAAACTTACATCTCTTACATCTCTTGTACTGGGAGGTGGGTTCTTTACCATCAGCACCACCTAGGAGGCCCAACACAATAAATAACATTAAACGAGTTACTCAAGGTCTTTGTGTCTCAGTTTTTGCATTTTTAAAATGGGGATGATAATAATAACCAAATTTTAGGGATATTGTAAACATCTAGAACAGTACCTGGTCCAAAAAAAAAAATAAATTAACAAATGTTAAGTCCATGGCTATAGCTGTGAAAGCAAGACTATATTTTTATTTTTAAAGCTCTCAGTGGCTGCAGCTAATGAGGTTGTGACTAGCCCTCTTAACATTTCATTCACACATTTTCAGTAAACCGAATGCAATGAGAGCAAAAGAAATCATTCTGAACTGAGAATAGGGTTATAGTGACTGTCTTGGCCACCAACTGATGGTGATCATAAATGATTTGGGCTCTCTATTTCCTTATCTGAAGACTGAAGGGAGTAAAATTTATATCTCTAAGGTTCCTCTAGATCTTACAAAAGAGGCTGTACTATCTTGAAACAATTGGGATGCAATTTTTTAACAACCATTTTTCAACAGGTATGTTTCCATGCTTGCTTTTAGATGTTTTTCTTCTTTTAAACTTTAAATTGAAGGTTTGTGTTAACTGAAATAGGATTTCATGAATTTTGAACCAGAAATACAACAAAATGCATTTTTATACCAGAGTCAATAATAGCATATTATACTCTAAATGAAGATAATTTTTTAAAACATAAACTTCTAGTTTAGGGCAACTTGGAAAATAAGGACTTCAATTAAGAGCTATATAAAGGAAAGACAGGGAGATAAGAGAAAACAAGTGGAACTCTTAAAGGAGAATTTAAATTACACTTTTAGAAAGCATTTTTAAAATAGAGTCATCTTTGCAGGGAGCACATAGTCTTGAAGGGAGGTGCTAAAGAGTCAGAAAGAAGACAAATCAATTACAATCTTCAAAGATAGTATTATCTCAAGGAAACAGATGAGTGCCTCAAGAGAAAAGTTGGTTAAGAAAAAAACCTGATAAAAGAGAACAAAGGGATTTTCCAGATAAATAGAGGGATAATGAAAAGATATGTGGATCAGGAGGAAGATTTTTTTTTTTAAGTTATAAAGCAATCGGGACAATAGGGGAAATTTGGATATGGACAACACATTAGGTAACAGTGTGGTGTCGATGATAATTTCTTCAGTGATAATAAGATTGTGGTTATGTAGGAGAATGTCTTATTAGAAGATATATGCTCAAGTATTTAAGGGTAAGTAAAGTGAAAAGATGCCACTTATTCTCAACTGGTTCAGGAGGGAAATGTTAAAGAAAAAGAAACAGTAAATGTGGCAAAATATTGGCAATCATGAACATGGGTGAACAATCTGCAAGTGTTCATTGTATTTTTCTTGTAATTTGACTATAGGTTTGACTTTTAAAAAAGAGTTCTCAAAATTAAAAAAATTCACATATAACCTTTGAATAAATGTTATTGTTTACCAAAAAAAAAAAATGAGCTTTCAGATGTATTTGACCCTTGTCCATTCTCCTCCTCCCCTATCAAAGGAGGAGTGTGTGAAAATGAATCAGTAGTTGCTGATTGGTTCACACATCAGAACACCAGGGGCTTTGGAGGTTAGCGCTCTCCTTGTAATTAGAGCCAGTTATTTTGTGGTATCTATTGGGTAACACCGAGAGAAAAAAAAAATGGGAACCTCTAAATGTAAAGTCAGCCAGTGGTGAGAATAAAGCTAGCAAGGGGAATTTCTTCCCCTAAATTGAGGTGATGTAAAGTCTTGAGTGGATAAACAAGAAGGGATAACTCAATACTTAGAGCCATATGGCTCACATCTCTTGGGGAGGTATTAGTGGTGGAAAAGAAACTGATTTTGGTAGTCTATTGAGCCTCTTTTAATTATAAAAAATCAACTTGTCTAAAACTACAAAAGGTGAAAAAAATTTTAAAGGAACCCTTGAAAGGCGGAATTTTTCTTAATGAGAAAGCATTCTATCACCATTTTAAATTTAAAATTATAATGAACAATTCTAGCAAGGAGAAAAAGAAATGGTGTTCCCATACATTGCTGATTTCTGCATAAATTAGTGCAGCATTTTTTGTAAATAATTTCACAAGAATTGTCAAGAGTTAAAAAAATTCTTTTCCTATAATCATTTTTCACAATGTATCTTAACGAAGGAGAGAAAAGTAAGGGAGAAGGAGGTGAGGGAAGAAAAAATGAAAGAGGGCAAGAAAGAAGTGAAAAAGAGAGGAAGAAAGGTGAGCTATATATAATAAGATGGTCATTGCAGATATCTACAAAAACAAAAAGAGAGGCTAAAAAGAGAGGAGGAAAAAGAAAGAAAATGCCCAGTAATGATGACATGTTTGCATAATGCACATCAACGTTTGTTGTTGTCCTTCATTCACTGTCATGTCCAACATCAAACCCAAGTACATAAAATATTTTGCAAATGGTAAAACTATACATACATACTAGGTCTCTTCAGTCGTATTCAACTATTTGCAGTCCTATGGACTGTAGCCAGCCAGACTGTCCATGGGATTCTCCAGGCAAGAATACTGGAGTGGGTTGCCATTGCCTTCTCAAGGGGATCTTCCATACCCAGCGATCAAACCCGTGTGTTTTACATCTCCTGCTCTGGTAGGCAGGTCCTTTACCACTAGCACCATCTCGGAAGCCTGTAACACCATACAGGAAGAAGGAAAAATGCGTAGAGTGCCAAGCACATAGAATTAACAATGGCATCTACATTTTTAATTCAACTATGTAAAGTCATGAAGCACAAAGATATTGATCTGTTGGATTATAACCAGGATGGGAATTGGGTTTATCCTTTTTAAATCGCCATTGCTATTGTTACAAGAAGAGACTTGAGTTTAATTATTCTCTGAATAGTTTAGGGCATGCAAGCGGCTTTGTTATTGTTGTTGTTTAGTTGCTAAGTTGTGTCCAACTCTTTTGTGACCCCATGGACTGTAGCCCACTATGCTTCTCTGTCATGGGATTTCCCAGGCCATTTCTTTCTCCAGGGCATCTTCTCAACCCAGGGGTCAAACTCATGTCTTCTGCACTGGCAGGCCATTGAGGCACCAGAGAAGCCCATGCATGCAGCAAAGTATACTAAATTGAATATAAATTTGGGGGCATCAGTAAATATAAATTCTCTCTCCACCTCTACTGCAGACTGTCCATATGAAATTATATTAAACCCCTATATTCCTCAGCCTGTTCTTACATAAAGAAATCTAAAGACACGAAAATAATATTTACAAGATTAGAAAAACAATACATGCCAATTTGATGAGACTACTTATTTTAGGTTTTCACCTTTACAGTGTGACTCTGATACTGGCAACACATCTATTTGTCATTTTCAGGAAACTTGGTTTAGAAGGTCATATAGTACACCAGAGGTTAGCATATGGCTCTAGAGTTAGGTAAATCTGAATCCGTTTTGTACATTGAAAATCCTTGAGAATATTTGTTAGCAACTTTCTGCACCTTTGCTTCCCTATCTGTAAACTGAGTAAAAACTACACCTGTTGTAGGGCTATCATGAAGACGAAATGAGTTGCTATATATAAAGTGGTTAGCACAATGTCTGACATACGAGGATGCTAGGTAAACATCAGGGATTGCTGTTGGTCTCTTTAATTTCTTTAAAAAGGGATGGTCAGAAACACTATAGGGCCCGGTTCTCTATTTGAACTCATTTATAGTAAGTCAGAGTATTCAGTGGGTAATGCTCCTTGAAAACATCTTCAGTGGCATAATTCTATCACCATATAAGATACATTAAATAATATATTATTGGGCTATATTACATGATATATAAAATTATATAGGGTTGTGGGAGATTTTAAAAGAAAAACTTTACAAAGTTATGTCCAGATGTGTTACTTCTCAAGCCCCATAGAATACGTGCAGTTGAGAGGAAACTGAAGAGTAAGTTTAGGCTCTTCCTGGAACTAGCTCTGAAAGAGTTCATTTTCCTAATGCCTCTTGCTGCATTCATAATACCCAAATTCAGGATTTGAATACCCCAGAAGATATTGAGACATTTTTAGATAATCTGCATCCCTTTGTTTCTCTAGAAAAGTCAATTACAGAATCATGGGAATTCATCCAAACTTCTTTGAGGGACTGGTCTAATCCAGCCATAATCAAGAAATAGAGAAGTTGACCAAGAATGTCTCTGTAAAATAAGCAGAAAATTTGATGCTAATAAAAACACCTAAATAATAGAAAATAAATATGCAGATTGCATCCTGTTATTACTCACCAAGCAGTTCTGGACACTTAAATAAGGCTGTGTATTAGCACAGTGGAGAAACAGGGGGCACTATTTTTGATTGCAGGAAACTTGCACTTTATGTGATCAAAATATATGTGTGAAAAAATAAATCATGGTGAACTATTAAATGCATCCAAAATACAGTCCTGATAGCACGATTGTGAATGAGCTTTAAAACCTAAAGTCTTCATTCTGGCAGGTAGTAATCTTTAGGTTCTTTTTAGTTCCACAAATAACTTAGGTCTTGAACTTTCAACACCTCATTAACTGAAAGGAGAGGCTGGGGCAATCAGTGTTGCAATAGCATGACTGCTCTTTTTTTTTTTTTTTTTAACTCTCTCAGCCACCAACGGATAGCTGCAAAGCTGCTTCTACTAAGAATGTGTCGAGAGAGTTTCAAGGCTCACCAAAGTTCACTCTTTTGCCGTCAGAGGTACAATTAGACATTTGATGCATCGCTTAGGTTAGTTATAAAGGAAGCATCTCATTGGATTAATAAACACTGAGGTTGTTGCCCTAGAAATGAGGGAAAATAGTACAAAATAATTCAGTTTGCTCTATCTGGTTGGCACTTGGCAGTGTTAGTTACTTGGCAGGTCAACGTGACCCGGGTTAAGTCACAAAAGACCACATGCGTTAGGTGTGGAAGCAAGTCAAGTGATGCTAGCACATGTCACACAAAGCATTCTGTGCACATTATCAAGTTCAAGTACCACACAATATGAGCTGGCTTTCCTCTGTGGACTAAAAGCTAAGTTGTTCTTCCACTTATTTGATTGATAAAGATACTTTATTTTGGAGCAAAATTTCACCAAAAGTAGTCTCCAAATGTATTTCTAAATTCTAGGAGTTTGAAAAATATACTGGTAGAGTAAGAGAGTCCATTCCTGGAAAAAGTCTTTCAAAATATATGTATAATCTACAGCCCAAATGCATTAGAAAGCAACTCTGCTTGGACATATCAAAAGTGACTTCTAAGTAAGCACAAACTTGGCACTTTGTTTTACTGTGATAATAGAAATGACAGTTAAAAAGTTTATCTTTTTTCTTCCTAGAACAATATCTAACCTGTTTTAAGCTCTTGATAAGTAGTTCTTGAATAAATGAATAACTCTTTGACTAGCCTAGGAAAGTAGACTCCATTTGGCATTTATGCCTATGATTAATCTCCTGGTAATTTCCACTGGTATTTTAGGGACAAGTTTTGATACTCTAATCCTTTGAGATTCAAAATTTGGCCCACAGAGAAGCATCATCAATGTCACCGGAGAGCCTGTGAAAACTACAGTATTTCAGGCCTAATGAACCAGCATCTTCACGTTATGTGTGTGCATGCTCAGTCATGCCCAACTTTTTGCGACCCCCCCTAGACTGTAGCCTGTCAGGCTCCAGGCAAGAATATTGGAGTGGAGTACCATTTCCTACTCCAGGAGATCTTCCTGACCCAGGGATCAAGCCTGCATCTCCTGTGTCTCCTGCATCGGCAGGTGGATTCTTTACCACTAGTGCCACGTGGGTGTGATAAAGGTTGAAAAAACCTGATTTAAAACAGGTGACATAGTTTTAAAATCAACACACAAGCCTGCCTTCAGAGGAGACACAAGGGGAGAAAATCTCACAAATGGCAACAGGACCAAATGTGAGGTTTGGAAGGTCAAAAATTTTACTCATACGTGATATATGGTAGATACATGAAGTCAAATGCCTGTATCAAAGGAGTTATGACGCTTCAGGTAAGTTTCTTAACCGTTCTTAGAATTATCTGTTTAAAAAAAGAAAAGAAAAGGCCAAAGTAGATATCTTCTAGCCATAACGAGACTTTTCTCTTGCCCTCAAGTGCCTCGGGCTTTGTTTCCCAGAAATTAACTGGGGCATCTTTTTCACCCTAGATCACTCTCGTTTGGCTACGGCACGTGCTTCCTGCCCATCTCCTGCCCCCTCCTCAACTCTGCCAGGTGCTGTACACATTCTGCGTAGACTTCTAGTCCATGAAAATGTAAAAACAGCATTTATTCTGAAAAGCCTTGTCATTTCAGACAGCTCAGGAAAGAGTTTACCCGTATGTATTGCATTCACGTGTACTTGATTAATAGGGCACAATAAAAAAATGTCTAGGGAATCCCCTGGCAGTCCAGTGGTTAGGACTCTGTGTTTACTGCCAAGGACCCAGATTTGATCCCTGGTGTGGGCCCAGAAAAATCCCAGAAGCTGTGTGGCAGAGCTAAAAACAAAAAGCAATCTTCCACAAAGATCTGTTTTGTACTTTTTTTAGTTTTATATTTGTTCTATTAACTTTAGAAGTTTTTTTTTAGTACTTTTAAAGGCGATTCCATAGAAAATAATTGCCTGTACAGCTTTCAGGAAAGTTAAAAGTTTTTATTTATATCCTTAGACTAGAGAAGTGCTGTGTGTGTGGCATGATTTAAGGAAAACATTGCTAATAAACACAGTGATTCTCAGCAAGTTATGACAAGTGGCCCTGAACACACCCCATTCTCACCACCAACACCCCATTGGGTGTTGGGACCTTCCATTTGCATAGTACAAAGACTCAGAACTGGAAAACCATATGTCTCTAAAGTAACCCTGATATGGTGACTGAAGGATATCATCAAATTCTTGCCACACCTCTCATCAAGCGTGCATGTAGTCTGAGAGGTGAGGTTTATTTCCCCTCCCCTTGATTCTAAACTAGCCCTTACACACACTTTGACAAATGGGATGTGGCAGCAATGGCTATATAACTTTCAAGGCTGGTCTTCAAAGATCTGTATATTCTACTTAACCCTTCCTGGAATGCTCCTCAGAAACCAGCCACCACTTAAGAAGTACAACTAACCAGGGATCACCGAGCAGTGAGGGAGCCCAGGCTAGCCCCGTACAGGGTGAGAACCCTTGTGGTGGAACACAGAAGTGCCATTTACATGAGGAAAGTTTGCTTGGAACTTCCAGTCCAGCTCCACCACCAGGTGAACGCAAATGAGTGAATGAGACAGCTCAGGCCATGTGGAGCAGAAAAACTTGCCCAAACTCTGCCTAAATTCCTGACCCAATCACGAGCAAGCAAAACTCTTGTTGATAGCACTGAGTATGGGAGTAATTTGTTACACAGCAGGAGCTAGCCAAAACACTTGGGGACCAATTATTTTCTCTTTTATTACTTTATCGGTTTTCTCCTATTTTAATATTTTTAACATTTTTATTTATTTATTTGGCTGTTCTGGGTCTTAGTTGTGGCTCAAGGGATATTCAGTCTTCGATGCAGCATGAAGATCTTTAATTGCAGCATGCTGGATCTTTTTAGTTGCTGGCACATGGGATCTAGCTCCCTGTCCAGGGATGGAGCCTGGGCCCCCTGCATTGGGAGCATGGAGTCTTAGCCACTGGACCATCAAGGAAGTTCCTTCTCCTATTTTAATCTGTCTGACTGGCCTGCCCATTCTGCTCTTGTATACCCTTCCTGGGAATTTTTTCCTGGAATCTTCATAGGAAACTCTGAAGGAGATAGGATGATTGGTTTAGTGAATTATCTCACCCTTACTGGACAGAACGTTTTGAACCAGTCAGTCTTACAGGTACCTACTCTGGTCAAATTAGTTCTGACTTTGCATGTAGAGCCTTTCCTCAGCAGAGCAATTCATGGGGGTATTGGGCATGACTGGCACCTGATCGGATTGTTCTGAATATTTTATGATTAAATCTTCAGCCCTCTGAATTAACCAATTATCCCATGCTAAAATGCAGATACTCCTTGCACACAAGAAACTACTCATTGTTTAAACTTCAATAAATGTATGAGAGTTTTCCAATATGATCTGGCTGAATCTGAACTTTAATGTTGGAAAAGGAAAAGAAGGCCTGATATCCGTGAACAGTTGGTAGAGGTACTAAAAAGAAATCAACAAGGACTTAAAGACTAGGAGATAGTGAAGGATAATTTTTTCTGGTTCAGCCTAGAGCAGGCCTTTGGCTTAAAGGTGGAGTGTTGATGAAAGATAGGATTTTTCTAGATATGTGGGGTCACTTGAGAAGTCATGTGAAGGCATAATATGGTGACTAAGTCTATGTGACAGTAAAGGAAGAGGAAGATGGAACAAGATACTTGAGGAATATAAGCAAGAGGTTGGAGCCTAGAAAAAGAGGAAGAGAACAGAAGTTTTGGGAAGTATAGAAAGTGTAATACCCTAAAGAGGTTGTTCACTGTCTATCCTTTTCTGGTAAATGCTATTAAATAATACTTAAAATCAGCATTTACACAATAGACATATGTACATAATGTTTACTGACTTCTAGAATTTGGTCTGTATGCTTCCGGACGCTTTCAGAGTTTTTAAAATGGCATTCCCTTTATAATTTTTTGCGGTGTCTCCAATTTGAAATGTACATCATCTCAAACATCTGAGCTGTTAGTATTCTATGCAGGTGATCCAGCGCACTGGGGGAAGAAAAGAAAGACAAAAATTGCCCAAGTGGCAAAAGTAAAAAAAAACAAAAAAAAGTACTTTCTTACATCAGTGAATTTCAAAATCTAGATGAAGCATGCATTTTTCTTGCAAGAAAAATTCTTAATTTTTCCTTCAAGCTTATGTAAGATTTTAAAAAATAATCTTTTCAGTATTAATTGGACTAAACTTCATTTTAATCAAAGACTATACAATCAGGAAACTAAAGACTTCTCTATGATATTTGTTTATTTATATCTGCTTTATAAAACCATAATCGGTACTATATCATTACATTCAAAACTGTAAAAACAAACCCAACAAAACAGACTTCAAACATAAATCTTGTTCTCATTAAGATGAGAACACAAGACTCTTATATTTGTAAGATAAATCTCCAAGACAAGTGTGGGACACGAGGAAAGAATATGTATCCTAGAATTTGGCCGAGTGTGCATTTTTAAAAAGTTATACTTTATATTGGAGTATGGTTGGATTACAATATTGTGTTATTTTCAGGTATACAGCAAAGAGATGTAAACATGTATGTTAAACATACACAGGCACCTGTTCTTTTTCAGGGCCTTTTCCTATATATGTTATTACAGAGTACAGTAGGTCCTTGTGGACTATTGTGTATATATAGTAGTAGGTATATGTTAATCCCAACCTTCTAATTTATCCGTCCCCCTACATTTCTGCTTTGTTAACCATAAATTTGTTTTCTAAGCCTATGAGTCTATTTCTGTTTTTCAAATAAGTTGATTTGTATCATTTTTCAGATTCCACATATAAATGATATTGTATGGTATTTGTTTTTCTTTCTTGTTTCACTTAGTATGATAATTTCTAGGTTAATCCATGTTGCTGCAAATGGCATTATTTCATTTTGTTAATGGCTGAATAATATTCCACTGAATATTGTATACAACATTCCATTGTATATATATTCTTTATTCATTCCTCTGTTAATGGCATTTAAGTTGCTTCCTTGTCTTGGCTATTGTAAATAGTGCTGCAATGAACATTGGGATACATGTATCTTTTCAAATTATGGTTTTCTCCAGACATATGCCCAGGAGTGGGATGTCTAAAATATTATCCTTCCTAGGGGAAACAGTGGAAACAGTGTCAGACTTTATTTTTTTGGGCTCCAAAATCACTACAGATGGTGACTGCAGCCATGAAATTAAAAGACGCTTACTCCTTGGAAGGAAAGTTATGACCAACCTAGATAGCATATTCAAGAGCAGAGACATTACTTTGCCAACAAAGTTTCGTCTAGTCAAGGCTATGGTTTTTCCTGTGGTCATGTATGGATGTGAGAGTTGGACTGTGAAGAAGGCTGAGCACCGAAGAATTGATGCTTTTGAACTGTGGTGTTGGAGAAGACTCTTGAGAGTCCCTTGGACTGCAAGGAGATCCAACCAGTCCATTCTGAAGGAGATCAGCCCTGGAATTTCTTTGGAAGGAATGATACTAAAGCTGAAACTGCAGTACTTTATCCACCTGATGTGAAGAGTTGACTCATTGGAAAAGACTCTGATGCTGGGAGGGATTGGGGGCCAGAGGAGAAGGGGATGACAGAGGATGAGATGGCTGGATGGCATCACTGACTCGATGGACGTGAGTCTGAGTGAACTCCGGGAGTTGGTGATGGACAGGGAGGCCTGGCATGCTGCGATTCATGGGGTCACAAAGAGTCCGACACGACTGAGCGACTGATCTGATCTGATTTTTGATTAATGTAAAATTAGTAATGTGATATTTTAAATTCTCTTTCATGCTATGTTTTCAAAATTTGGTATGTGTTTTACACTTTGGTTTCAAGTGCTCAGTAGCCATCTGGGACTGGGCTGCCATATCAAGCAGTGCAGTTTAGCCTGTAGATAACGTGGCAATGAGTCACAGACAGGAAAAGAGTGATTTGGGGATGTTCCTTCCCTGTTGGATCGCCACAGACTGGCTTTGTCCTTCATAGCTCCCCGCAGGGTGGCCTCGTCTACACATTGTTCGCTTCTGGGTTCTGGTAACCACTTCTTCAACTTGCCCCTGCAAGCTTAGGGGTGCGAGCGGTGCTCTCCTTTGTATTTTGCATAAACCTTCTCCAAACATCTGCAGTCTCTATTAAACCCTTTTTAGGAATCCTTGTTTGAGTATGCCTTCCATTTCCAGCTGGGACCCTTTCTAACTCATCTCTTTTATTGGCATTTTTCTAAAAGGTTTAAGGGTTATGTCCCTGAAAGTATTAGGGATGGTCAGTTCTAAGTATGAACCTGTCAAATGATAGGGTGGTATACCTAAAAAGTTCACTAATAAGTAGAATTCACTGGAATTTGATAAACTAAAATTTGCTTAATGTAATTATAAAGGTGCCTAATAGAGTATACCTTCTGTATTCAATACCTATTGCTCAATAAAAAATTGGCACATGGAAAAGTTTCTGGATTTTTAAAGGTTGAAACAATCTTGAAACTTTAAATGTCAGTATTTTCCCATGTTCCAGGACTTCTGAACACAGTATTCTAGCAAGAATAAAACTTCTGGAAGTCCTACAAATCTTAGATTTTATGGATTAAAATATCCTCTTTCAAAAAAAAATGTGAGGAAAAAAATCCATTTACGTAACACAGATATTGATTTGGTTAGCTTTATTATTGATTTCTAAGATTTATTTTGTTAAGGATTGTTATCAGTTCCAAGAAGGAAATTATATATAAATAATCTTTCTAACTGGTAAATAATACATAGATTGTAGGAAAAAATCTTTGGCACCTGCTAATAAGAAAACTCACTCTGTGCCCCTTTATGGATAAAAGAAGTCTATTCAATTGAGTACTGTGATCTCTCATGTAAGCTATTTGAGAACATTTTCTAGACACTTTTGGACCTATGGAAATGCATGTCTCCTTTATCTCAAACCATGGCCATAATTTCAAATATTTTTGAAACACAGGAAATTCAGTTATATGTTATTCTCTAGTGAAATCCAGACATAAAATATTTATTTTTGTAGATGCTTTTCTTGGCCAAAGACATTGTTTGTGGGACAAATGGGAAAATGGAAAAAAATCTATGCTGAAATGAAAAGTACTTGGGGTTCATAAATTGACAACCTAATGGGATGAGAATATTTTCTCCTTTACAAAGTAAAGTGCTTTTTTCCAGAGATCAATGAGGTAGTAACAACATTGTTGCAAAATATATTTGAATGAGATTCCAGCAGGCATACTAGAAAGAGAAGTACTTACAAAATCAGTTTTCAAAGCTAAACTCCACTTGTTTCACTCTGCCAGCCAATGCCCTCCATGTTTTGAAATAGTTGGCAGATGTCCCTAACACCATAACATTATGGGTGCAGCCAATTTTCTTGTGGCTAAATCTACTCTTAAATATTGGTTAAAATAGAATGGGGAGTGAGGAGATTACTCTTAAACTGTGGGCTTCACTGATGCATATGTGGATTCATCTGAAGAAACTCAGATTTTAAGGACAATAACTTGTAAAACCACAAGAGGGTTTACCCCAAACCTCGATCACTTAGAATTGGCCACAGAAGCTTGGTTTTGAATAACAAACTCTGTCAAACACTAAATTAAGCTTCATGCTTACCATCGTCTGCTTCTGTTCAAAAGAAAACATTAGTTTAGAATATTAGTAGGTTAAGTTGTTGAATAAGAGTCTCAGTATTTTTTTCTGGGAAGGGGCCAGTGAATTACCCTAAATACTCTCCAACTTATTAATGCAAATATCTCTTAGCCAATCCATTAAGCAAAATTTCACCTACAAAAGTGAGTGATCTAGATTTTTAGGTCACTCTTCCTCTGTAAAATATGCTGAGAAATGTAGAGGGAAAAGAAAGAAATCTTGCTATAAAGAAGGAAATCTTGTGGCTCTGAGGCATTGTGTATAAACCAAAACGTATGTATAGGCTGGTATCTTGACACTGAAAAATGAGAATGGGAACCCAAGTCAGGCATTATACCATCAGAACTTTCTAAACTTTTGCAATGATAAGGAATCACGAGATTACCCTATTAGAAGGTGGTAATGTGGTAGTAACATTACATGGAGGAAAATGCTTCTTACTGTTAACATCTTTTAAAATATATCAATAGAATTTAAATTAATACAAAAAGGCATTTTAAAAAGCTGACTCACTTTTCTCAAAATTGTCTTTCCTAAAACTTTTCAATAAGGAACATGTTACTATCATTATGTTACATATTTATTCCTCATTATGTTTCACACCCTGAGTATCTCTGTGTAAATATCTAACTTACAATTTTTAGTCTGAAACTGAAAGTAGATAATAGTATTTTGTCCAAATTCAGAAACACAACAGGTTGTCAAGACATTTGATATTAATTGTTAGTTATGTTTTAAATGTATACTTATACCCAGATAAGACTTCAGGTTCTAGAAATCAAAGAAATTATTTTGTAATTTTGTTTATTTAGTTAGTTTCATTTTTGGCCATAATTTTATTTAGTTAGTTTCATTTTTGGCTGTCCTGGGTCTTCGTTGCTGCACACACACTTTCTCTCGTTGCAGCAAGTGGGGGCCGCTCTCTATTTGCGGTGGGCAGCTTCTCACGGCTGTGACTTTTCTTGTTGCAGAGCACGGGCTCCAGAGCACATGGGCTCAGCAGTTGCAGCTCATGGGCTTAATTGCTCCATGGCACGTGGAATCTTCCTGGGGCACGTGGAATCTTCCTGGACCAGGGATCGAACCCATGTGCCCTGCGTTGGCAGGCAGATTCTCAGCCACTGAACCACCAGTGAAGTCCTATACAAAGTAATTTTTCAGTCTCTTGGGGAGAAGGGTATATAACTCAGAGTGTCGAGCAATTTCTTTCCTCTGGAATGAGAACACTTAATGGGTGCATATTAAAATGTTCGTTAAAGGCAAACTACTTAATCATTCGGAAAACCTATTGAAAAAAGTAATGTGTGAGAAGTTTCACCTCTTTATGTCCAAGTTGCATAGATGTGAAGTCCAACTTGTTTCCTCCTTCTATAAGAAGCATTTAAAGCCACCTGGCTGGGAGAGAAATGTGCTTCTTTCCTGCAACTCAGGCCTCCTTGTGTGGCTTGCTTCCCACCATGAAATGAACATAGTTGCCTTGAAGGAAATTTTGCACTTGGTCATAATTTTCCTCTTTTTGAACTTTTCTTGCATGCTGAGGAAGTAGAATAAGTCCCCAGCTTAAAAGCAGGCCCTCTTTTCTTCACAATAAATATGTTAGAGGTGACAGATATAGAATTCAACAAAAATGAAGGAAAGAATTTATCAATGTAGAGTCTGGGGGCTTTTTTTCCCTCCCAATTTGGCTCTTGTTTTCCACCAAGGTATAATTAGATGGATTTTTTTTTCTTTAACTTTTATTTAGACTTGAGGATTAGAAGTATGAGGGACCTAATTTAGTATTTTCTTTCATTTTTCTCACCTATTTTCTTACCTCTAGCTGCTTCAGAAAGTTACAAAAACACTTAAGAATCGAACACGAAGCTTATCATTCTATCCTTAAGTTTAGATTTAAGTTAAAGTCTAGCACTTCTGTTTCTTCCATGCAGAACTAAATATTGCAGTGAAAAGTCTGTCTCTTGTATCTTTCTGATATAAATTTCCGATTCTAAATCACTTCCTATAATTGAATCATTATTTATAATTTTAACATATCTCAAGCCCATTTTTATTTTAAAAAAAATTTTTTTATTTTGTATTGGGGTGTAGCCAGTTAACAATGTTGTTGCAGGTGAGTGTCTAAGGGACTCAGCCATACATATACATGTATCCATTCTCCTCTAAACTCCTCTCCCATCCAGGCTGCCACATAACAGTGAGCAGAGTTCCATGGGCTATAAGGTAGATCCTTGTTGGTTACCACGTCCATCCCAAACACCCTGTTTCTTCCCCCTATCAAGTCCATTTTTAGACTATACAGAATTAAATGTTTCGAGTTATGTCTATATCTTAGATATAATTAAATTCAAACTAATTTTAAAAGAATAAGTCTATAATATCACTATTTGTAAAATGATTAATCAAATCAAATTTCTGTGCTCTCAAAATTATGAATTTAGAAATACCCTTATTCTGTTACATATTCCTACTTTTCATAGCACTCATAATCTTTCATGCACAGTGTTGACAGATCTTCTACAAATAAAGTTTCTCAGACCACTTATATCGGAGTTATCTGGGATGCTTTTTAAAAATGCAGACTCCTGGACCATACTCCAGCACCAGTAAATGAAAATCTCTGGGAATAGAATCCAAAATCACCTTTCTAAACAAGCTCCCCAGGAAATTTTTATGTATTCTAAAGTTTGGCAAACATTGGCATTCCCTCTATATCCTGAGAATAAAGAAAAAGTTAGATTTTTGTTTAGCTTTTGGTCACCTAATCTGCTACATACACACACACATTATTTGGAAATAATAATCCATTCTATCTGATGGATGCACACACTAAACTGATGTATTAAAGAGCCACCAAAATACCATGCTTTACATAAAACAGTTTATTTCTCATGGGTTGTCCCAGGTAGGTGGGTGGCTCCAATCCAGGTGGTCACTTAGGGATCCAGGTTACTTCTGCCTTGCTGTTCTGCCTCCTCTAGAGTGTTGGCCTCATCTTCATGGCTCATGGTCAACACTGGCTCTTATCATCATGTCCACAATTCAGCCATCGGTCCACAGTAGGGAAAGGAGATGAAGTGGAGAGCAATAAAATGAGGTCTACAAGTTGTATGGCTTCCCTGGTGACTCAGATGGTAAAGAAACTGTTTGCAATGCAGGAGACCCAGGTTTGATCCCTGGGTCAGGAGAAGATCCCCTGGAGAAGGGAATGGTTACTCACTCCAGTATTCTTGCTTGGGAACTCCCATGGACAAAGGAGCCTGGCAGGCTACAGTCCACGGGGTTGCAAAAGTTGGACATGACTGAGCAACTAACACTTCTCACAAGTCATATACTTCACTTCTGTTGTTGTTGTTTAGTCCCTGAGTTGTGTCCGACTCTTTTGTGACCCCAGGGACTGAAGCCGGCCAGGCTCTTCTGTCCATGGGAATCTCCAGGCAAGAATACTGGAGTGGGTAGCCATTCCCTTCCCCAAGGCATCTTCCCAAGGATGGAACCTGTGTCTCTTGTCTTCTGCATTGCAGTCGAGTTATTTACCACCTGTGCTGCCTGGGAAGCCCAAACATGATCACATCTCTGATTAAATCCAGCTCATGACTTCCAGTTGCACTTGGGTTAAAGAGTCTTTCAGTTGGAAAGAAAATAAACCCAACATAATCTAGATAATCTAGATTATCCCCCAAGAAAGTGGGAAGTGGAGGCAGGGGATTGACTCACATTATGAAAAAAATTCAAGGGTAGATTATTTTTAGGTTCAGCTAGATGGAAGTGACTCAAGTGAGTCAAATGCTCTCATTTGTCTATGTTAGTTTTATTGTCAGGTAGGTTCATCATTTATGATAGGTGCTCGAAACCCCAGGCTTATATTCTACATTCACAACAATCCCAACAGAAAGAAATTGACTCCTACCCAGCTCCAGAACTGTTCTGTTTCTTTTGATTCAACTGGCCTGCTGCTGCTGCTGCTGCCAAGTCGCTTCAGTCGTGTCCAACTCTGTGCGACCCCATGGACTGCAGCCTACCAGGCTTCTCCGTCCATGGGATTCTCCAGGCAAGAACACTGGCCTAGATATCAACATATGGTTCAGATGTCCAGAATCGATCACTGAAGCCAGAGGTTTACAATGTTTTGATTGGCTATGTCTGCAGTTCAAAGTGAAATCAGATTCACCTATTCACATGTAAAGGAAGTTAAGAGTCGTTCCTTTGGGAAAATCAGGGAGCAGACCTAGAAGAAATGGATTCCAGACAGGTCAAAACACAGACATTTATTATAGTTCATCTCCTAGCTGCACACCATCCACACATCTTTTTCTTATACCTAAAAATTCAAAAATTCCCCAAGCTTACATTAAGCAATAATATCATGTGGAATCAAAAACATATGTTATCAGCACCAGGCACTTGTTACCCAGTTACTGCTCCTAGGCTGAGTCTAGACTCTTACTAATGTACATTTCTCCTGGCTCAGAAACTTATTGCACAATGATATTTAATCATCTCCAACAAACATATATTTGTGAGGAGGAAACAAAATAGCTACCATAAGAATTTCTACTTGAAAAAGAGGAAATGGGAGGAAGAGTGGCTTACAATATACTATTTGCAGGACAGGAGTAGACGGATCTCTTGTTCTGGCTTTAGAGTGAATTTCTTGAGAACCTCTTTTGTCTACTCCGGGATCTGTCTTCTAAGAGGATTTTGCTAGTCCTCTGTCCTCTATGGCCATCACTGAGAAAGGCACTGGGGAGTGTTTACTTCCTGGGCTTCATAGCCTTCTCCTGGTGCTGCTTCTGTTAGTGTGGGTTTAGGATCCTGGCTGAGTACTGCCTTGGGAGTTGAGCAATCACAGCCTTGAGTTTATGGGTGTTGCAGTTTCTCTGGAAACCCAAGTTCCTTAAAAGTTTAGTAAACTCAACCAAATGTTGAGTTTAGTAAACTCAACCATGTTTCCTATAAATTCAGGGAGTTAGCAACAAAAGCCAGTGTTGGTACTTCAGTCCAATCCTTGACTCCAGATCCTAAAGGGATAGTTTCTGTCTTCTAATAATTAACCTTGGTGCTCTTGTCAACAGATGTGGGTGCAGCTCCTGTTTTCAGTCTTATCTTCTAATTTCATTCTACCCTCCCCACTTTTGCCAGCATTAAATTTAGACTGAAACAGAGGACTTTACTTTCCAAACTCCAGTTATAAAGTTTCTGACTCCTGGTTGGTTGGGATTTCAGGATAAGGGTTAGGGGCTGCTGTTAGTGTTTTCACTGCTTTCAGACAAACCGATGTTAACTGCAGCTTGCCCCTTTCTTAAAGGACCTCACTAAACCTCACAAGAAGGAACCAGTACTTTACTGATTTTTTTTTAAAAAACACATCCTCAAATCTCCAGTCTCAGTAGACCCACACTCTGAGCCCCAAGATACTACAGATAGATAACCAATTGTTGTGTTTCGTTTCTCAGCTAAAGCAGTGTAAGCAGATAAGGTAGGGGATTCCTGGTAAACGAGAACCAGGAATGGTTTTCTTGACAGAAGAGAGGCCATTTTGGTCGAAGCCACTCTTTTTTTTTTTTTTTTAATCTAAACCTTCCCACAATGCTTGCCCTTGGACAGGCCTCAGTAACACTGATCTTAAGAGAACAGAAGGACAAACTTAGCAGGCAAGAAAAGTAACAATAACAAAGATGACAAACCAGTTGTAAAGAATCCCAGCTCTATTTCGGTGGTAAAGACAAGCCTAAAGCACTGTCTTGAGCTGTTTTGCAGAATTTAAATCCCCTACTCTGGTGCTCCACTACCAGATCAATTGGAATCTAAGGAGTGATGATGTTGACCTTTTCTGACTCTCATGACTTCAATTAACTAAAGCTTGGGCTCTGTCAATCTCTGTCCCAATTCTATGCTGAACTCTCTTCTCTGCATGAATTGACATGTACTCTTAGCTTAAAACTTCCCCAATTTTGCTGTTCTGAAACCTTGTAACTCTGACTGGGACTTGAATCCACACGGCCCGGACTCAAACCCAGCCAAAATCCACAAACTTTTAACTAAAATCACACACCTAGTTTCAGGACTTAATGAAGCTCAGTAACAGATTTTAGAGTGAACCGCACTCCACAGACAGAATGTAGGCCATCTCAAAAGGCAAGGTGGCCTCAAAATATGGCATGGTTAGTTTTTATGGGCTTGGTAATTTCACAGGCAAATGAGTGGGAGGATTATTCAAGCTATTTGGGGAAAGGGGCAGAGATTTCCAGGAATTGGGCCCCACCTACTTTTTTGGTCTTTGATGCTCATTCTTAGAACTATCCTGGCCTTGTGGGAGTGTCATTTAGCTTGTTGATGTGTTATATAGAGCATATACTGAGGCTTAAGGCCTAATGGAAGTTGTTGACTCTGTCGACCGTTTTGAATCCATTTGGTTCAAATCAGTTTTTGTAGTGTTCGTAGTCCTCGGACTATGTCATTCTTTCAATGGTTGTGCCCTGCCTTTTTCACTCATGTGCCAGTTTGAGGAGTCTGGCTGCAAGTAATAAATCCTTCCTTCTCCTGATCTTTGGCTTGGTTGTGTCTTTTGGTTCAATATCCTTCAAGAAGCTGAAATGGAGCAGGACTCTGTGCAGCCCTCCCAGGGAAAAGTCTTTTTCATATCCCTCTTTCTTATTTGTAGGCAATAGAGTTCATTCAGCCTCCTTGACTTTCCCTGAATTCCAAAGGGCAAGTTCAAACTGTTGTTGTTGTTCAGTCACTCAGTCATGTCTGACTCTTTGTGACCCCATGGACTGCAGCACACCAGGCTTCCCTGTCCTTCATCTCCTGGAGTTTGCTCAAACTCATGTCCATTGAGTCAGTGATGCCATCCAACTATCTCATCCTCTATCCCCTTCTCCTCCTGCCTTCAATCTTTCCCAGCATTAGCTTCAGCATCAGTCATTCCAACGAATATTTAGGATTGATTTCCTTCAGGATTGATTGGTTTGATCTCCTTGCAGTCAAAGGGATGCTCAAGAATCTTCTCCAACACCACAGTTTGAAAACATCAATTTTTCAGCGCTCAGCCTTCTTTATGGTCTGACTCTCAAATCCATACATGACTACTGGAAAAACCATAGCTTTGTATATATGGACCTTTGCCAGCAAAGTAATGTCTCTGCTTTTTAACATACTGTCTAGATTTGTCATAGCTTTTCTTCCAAGGAGCAAACGTCTTTTAATTTCATGGCTGCAGTCACCATCCACAGTGATTTTGGAGCCCAAAACAATAAAGTCTTTCACTGTTTCCATTGTTTCCCTTTCTATTTGCCATGAGGTAATAGGGTCAGATGCCATGATCTTTGTTTTCTTAATGTTGACCTTTAAACCAACTTTTTCACTCTCCTCTTTCAACATTATCAAGAGGCTCTTTAATTCCTCTTTGCTTTCTGCCATAAGGGTGGTGTCATCTGCATATATTAGGTTACTGATATTTCTCCCAGCAAATTCCAGCTTGTGCTTCTTCCAGCCCAGCATTTCTCATGATGTATTCTGCATAGAAGTTAAATAAGCAGGGTGACAATATACAGCCTTGATGTACTCCTTTCCCAATCTTCAAACTGTTACTAATTGCAGAAGGGAGGGAATGCAGAAACAAGAGAGGAGTAATCAAGGAAACAATAATGTCGCCTTGGGGTAGGGTCCTGGTTCCTCCTCAAGGAGTATACATAATATCTTTAGGTCTTTGTTGATGGTCAGGAAGGGCAGCGGTGAGGAGATACCCCTCGATCAAGGTAAGGAGCAGCGGCTGAGCTTTGCTGGAGCAGCCGTGAAGAGATACCCCACGTTCAAGGTAAGAGAAACCCAAGTAAGATGGTAGGCATTGCAAGAGGGCATCAGAGGGCAGACACACTGAAACCATACTCACAGAAAACTAGTCAATCTAATCACACTAGGACCACAGCCTTGTCTAACTCAATGAAACTAAGCCATGCCCGTGGGACAACCCAAGACGGGCGGGTCATGGTGGAGAGAGCTAACAGAATGTGGTCCACTGGAGAAGGGAATGGCAAACCACTTCAGTATTCTTGCCTTGAGAACCCCATGAACAGTATGAAAAGGCAAAATGATACAATACTGAAAGAGGAACGCCCCAGGTCAGTAGGTGCCCAATATGCTGCTGGAGATCACTGGAGAAATAACTCCAGAAAGAATGAAGGGATGGAGCCAAAGCAAAAAGAATACCCAGCTGTGGATGTGACTGGTGATAGAAGCAAGGTCCGATGCTGTAAAGAGCTATATCGCATAGGAACCTGGAATGTCAGGTCCATGAATCAAGGCAAATTGGAAGTGGTCAAACAAGAGATGGCAAGAGTGAATGTCGCCATTCTAGGAATCAGCGAACTAAAATGGACTGGAATGGATGAATTTAACTCAGATGACCATTATATCTACTACTGCAGGCAGGAATCCCTCAGAAGAAATGGAGTAGCCATCATGGTCAACAAAAGAGTCTGAAATGAAGTACTTGGCTGCAATCTCAAAAACGACAGAATGATCTCTGTTCGTTTCCAAGGCAAACCATTCAATATCACAGTAATCCAAGTCTATGCCCCAACCAGTAACGCTGAAGAAGCTGAAGTTGAACGGTTCTATGAAGACCTACAAGACCTTTTAGGACTAACACCCAAAAAAGATGTCCTTTTCATTATAGGGGACTGGTATGCAAAAGTAGGAAGTCAAGAAACACCTGGAGTAACAGGCAAATTTGGCCTTGGAATACGGAATGAAGCAGGGCAAAGACTAACAGAGTTTTGCCAAGAAAATGCACTGGTCATAGCAAACACCCTCTTCCAACAACACAAGAGAAGACTCTACACAGGGACATCACCAGATAGTCAATACCGAAATCAGATTGATTATAGTCTTTGCAGCCAAAGATGGAGAAGCTCTATACAGTCAACAAAAACAAGACCAGGAGCTGACTGTGGCTCAGATCATGAACTCCTTATTGCCAAATTCAGACTTAAATTGACGAAAGTAGGGAAAACCACTAGACCATTCAGGTATGACCTAAATCAAATCCCTTATGATTATACAGTGGAAGTGAGAAATAGATTTAAGGGCCTAGATCTGATAGGTAGAGTTCCTGGTAACTATGGAATGAGGTTCCTGACATTGTACAAGAGACAGGGATCAAGACTATCCCCATGGAAAAGAAATGCAAAAAAGCAAAATGGCTGTCTGGGGAGATCTTACAAATAGCTGAGAAAAGAAGAGAAGCAAAAAGCAAAGAAGAAAAGGAAAGATATAAGCATCTGAATGCAGAGTTCCAAAGAATAGCAAGGAGAGATAAGAAAGCATTCCTCAGTGATCAATGCAAAGAAATAGAGGAAAACAACAGAATGGGAAAGACTAGAGATCTCTTCAAGAAAATTAGAGATACCAAGGGAACATTTCATGCAAAGATGGGCTCGATAAAGGACAGAAATGGTATGGACCTAACAGAAGCAGAAGATATTAAGAAGAGGTGGCAAGAATACACAGAATTCTGTGTATTCTTCTTGTACAGACAAAAAAGATCTTCATGACCCAGATAATCATGATGGTGTGATCACTCATCTAGAGCCAGACATCCTGGAATGTGAAGTCAAGTGGGCCTTAGAAAGCATCACTACAAACAAAGCTAGTGGAGGTGATTGCATTCCAGTTGAGCTATTTCAAATCCTGAAAGATGATGCTGTGAAAGTGCTGCACTCAATATGCCAGCACATTTGGAAAACTCAGCATTGGCCACAGGACTGGAAAAGGTCAATTTTCATTCCAATCCCAAAGAAGGCAATGCCAAAGAATGCTCAAACTACCGCACAATTGCACTCATCTCACATGCTAGTAAAGTAATGCTCAAAATTCTCCAAGCCAGGCTTCAGCAATACGTTAACCGTGAACTTCCTGATGTTCAAGCTGGTTTTAGAAAAGGCAGAGGAACCAGAGATCAAATTGCCAACATCCGCTGGATCATGGAAAAAGCAAGAGAGTTCCAGAAAAACATCTATTTCTGCTTTATTGACTATGCCAAAGCCTTTGACTGTGTGGATCACAACAAACTGTGGAAAATTCTTCAAGAGATGGGAATACCAGACCACCTGACCTGCCTCTTGAGAAATTTGTATGCAGGTCAGGAAGCAACAGTTAGAACTGGACATGGAACAACAGACTGGTTCCAAATAGGAAAAGGAGTACGTCAAGGCTGTATACTGTCATCCTGCTTATTTAACTTATATGCAGAGTACATCATGAGAAATGCTGGACTGGAAGAAACACAAGCTGGAATCAAGATTGCCAAGAGAAATATCAATCACCTCAGATATGCAGATGACACCACCCTTATGGCAGAAAGTGAAGAGGAACTACAAAGCCTCTTGATGAAAGTGAAAGTGGAGAGTGAAGAAGTTGGCTTAAAACTCAACATTCAGAAAACGAAGATAATGGCATCTGGTCCCATCACTTCATGGGAAATAGATGGGGAAACAGTGGAAACAGTGTCAGACTTTACTTTTTTGGGCTCCAAAATCACTGCAGATGGTGACAGCAGCCATGAAATTAAAAGACGCTTACTCCTTGGAAGGAAAGTTATGACCAACCTAGATAGCATATTCAAAAGCAGAGACATTACTTTGCCAGCAAAGGTCCATCTAGTCAAGGCTATGGTTTTTTCCTGTGGTCATGTATGGATGTGAGAGTTGGACTGTGAAGAAGGCTGAGCGCCGAAGAATTGATGCTTTTGAACTGTGGTGTTGGAGAAGACTCTTGAGAGTCCCTTGGACTGCGAGGACATCCAACCAGTCCATTCTGAAGGAGATCAGCCCTGGGATTTCTTTGGAAGAAATGATGGTAAAGCTGAAACTCCAGTACTTTGGCCACCTGTTGTGAAGAATTGACTCGTTGGAAAAGACTCTGATGCTGGGAGGGATTGGGGGCAGGAGGAGAAGGGAATGACAGAGGATGAGATGGCTGGATGGCATCACTGACTCGATGGACTTGAGTCAGAGTGAACTCTGGGAGCTGGTGATGGACAGGGAGGCCTGGCATGCTGCGATTCATGGGGTCGCAAAGAGTCGGACACGACTGAGTGACTGAACTGAACTGAACTGATGGAACAAAGCTACTGAAGATAATTTCAGCTGAGCTATTTAAAATCCTAAGAGATTTTTGTGCATGGTGTTAGAAAGTGTTCTAGTTTCATTCTTTTACAAGTGGTTGACCAGTTTTCCCAGCACCACTTGTTAAAGAGATTGTCTTTATTCCATTGTATATTCTTGCCTCCTTTGTCAAAGATAAGGTGTCTGTATGTACACGGATTATCTCTGGGATTTCTATTTTGTTCCATTGATCTATATATCTGTCTTTGTGCCAGTACCATACTGTCTTGATGACTGTGGCTTTGTAGTAGAGCCTGAAGTCAGGCAGGTTGATTCCTCCAGTTCCATTCTTCTTTCTCAAGATAGCTTTGGCTTTTCAAGGTTTTTTGTATTTCCATACAAATTGTGAAATTATTTGTTCTAGCTCTGTGAAGAATACCATTGGTAGCTTGATAGGGATTGCATTGAATCTATAAATTGCTTTGGGTAGTATACTCATTTTCTCAAAATGGATTAAAGATCTAAACGTAAGACCAGGAACTATAAAACTCCTAGAGGAGAACATAGGCAAAACACTCTCTGACATACATCACAGCAGGATCCTCTATGACCCACTTCCCAGAATATTGGAAATAAAAGCAAAAATAAACAAATGGGACCTGATTTAACTTAAAAGCTTCTGCACAACAAAGGAAACTATAAGCAAGGTGAAAAGACAGCCTTCAGAATGGGATAAAATAATAGCAAATGAAGCAACTGACAAACAACTAATCTCAAAAATATACAAGCAACTCCTACAGCTCAATTCCAGAAAAATAAATGACCCAATCAAAAAATTGGCCAAAGAACTAAATAGACGTTTCTCTGAAGAAGACATACAAATGGCTAACAAACACATGAAAAAATGCTCAACATCACTCATTATCAGAGAAATGCAAATCAAAACCACCATTTCACGCCAGTCAGAATGGCTGCGATCCAAAAGTCTACAAGCAATAAATGTTGGAGAGGGTGTGGAGAAAAGGGAACCCTCTTACACTGTTGGTGGGAATGCAAACTAGTACAGCCACTATGGAGAACAGTGTGGAGATTCCTTAAAAAACTGGAAATAGATCTGCCTTATGATCCAGCAACTCCACTGCTGGGCATACACACTGAGGAAACCAGAAGGGAAAGAGACACGTGTACCCCAATATTCATTGCAGCACTGTTTATAATAGCCAGGACATGGAAGCAACCTAGATGTCCATCAGCAGATGAATGGATAAGAAAGCTGTGGTACATATACACAATGGAGTATTACTCAGCCATTAAAAAGAATACATTTGAATCAGTTCTAATGAGGTGGATGAAACTGGAACCTATTATACAGAGTGAAGTAAGCCAGAAAGAAAAACACCAATACAGTATACTAACGCATACATATGGAATTTAAAAAGATGGTAACAATAACCCTGTATACGAGACAGCAAAAGAGACACTGATGTATAGAACAGTCTTTTGGACTCTGTGGGAGAGGGAGAGGGTGGGATGATTTGGGAGAATGGCATTGAAATATGTATAACATGTATGAAACGAGTCGCCAGTCCAGGTTCGATGCACGATACTGGATGCTTGGGGCTGGTGCGCTGGGATGACCCAGAGGGATGGTATGGGGAGGGAGGAGGGTTCAGAATGGGGAACACATGTATACCTGTGGCAGATTCATTTTGATATATGGCAAAACCAATACAATATTGTAAAGTTAAATAAAATTAAATTAAAATTAATAAATAAAATCCTAAGAGATGATGCTGTTAAAACCCTGCACTCAATATGCCAGCAAATTTCGAAAACTCAGCAGTGGCCACAGGACTGGAAAAGGTCAGTTTTCACTCCAGTCCTAAAGAAGGGCAGTGCCAAAGAATGTTCAAGCTACCATACAGTTGTGCTCATTTCACATGCTAGCAAGGTTATACTCAAAAGCCTTCAAGCTGAAACCATTTACCTTAGATTGGAACATGAACCCATGTGGTCAGGACTCAAACACAGCCAAAAGCTACGGTACCTGGTTTCAGGACCTAATGAAGCTCAGATTGATGTCTCATCTCAGAAAGAATTCAGTGAAAGACAAAGTGATTGGTAAGAAGTGGATTAATTTAGAGAGAAAGGCCCGCCACAGACAGAATGTAGGCCATCACAGAGAATGAGAGTGATGGCCTTGAAATGTGGCATGGTTAGCCTTTATGGGCTGGGTAATTTCATAGGCTAATGAGTGGGAGGATTATTCCAACTATTTTGGGGAAAGGGTGGAGATTTCCAGGAATTGGGCCATTGCCCACTTTTTTTTTTTTTTTTTGGACAGTGCCTTGGAACTGTCATGGCACCTCTGGCTGTGTCATTTAGCTTGCTGACTAAGGATCATGGCCCAGTCTGAAGTTGACTTGTCTGTCATCTTGGACACATATGATTCTAATTTGTTTATGTTGTGTCCTTGGGCTATGTCATTCTTTCAGAAGTTGTGCCCTGCTATTTCTACATTAGGCTTCAGCAGTATGTGAACCAAGAACTTTCAGATGTACAAGCTGGGTTTAGAAAAGACAAAAGAACCAGAGATCAAATTGCCAACATCCGTTGGATCAAGGAAGAAGCAAGGAAATTCCAGAAAAGCATTTTCTTCTGCCTTATTGACTATGCTAAATCCTTTGACTGTGTGAATCACAACCGAAAAATTCTTAAAGAGATGGGAATACCAGACCACCTTTACCTGCCTCCTGAGAAACCTGAATGCAGGTCAAGGAGCAACAGTTAGAACCAGACAGGAAACAACTGACTGGTTCCAAATTGGGAAAGGAGTTCAAGGCTGTATATTGTCACCCTGCTTATTTAATTTCTACGCAGAGTACATCGTGTGAAATGCCAGGCTAGATGAATCACAAGCTGGAATCCAGATTGCCAGGAGAAATGTCAACCACCTCAGATACAGAGATGAGACCACAAATATCAACAACCTCAGATATAGAGATGAGACCACAAATATCAACAACCTCAGATACAGAGATGAGACTACTTTAATGGCAGAAAGTGAAGAGGAACTAAAGAGCCTCTTAATGAAGGTGAAAGAAGAGAGTTAAAAAGCTGGCTTGAAATTCAGCATTCAAAAAACTAAGATCATGGCATTGACATAGAAGCAAACAGAAGGGGAAAAAGTGGAAGCAGTGACAGATTTTCTTTTCGGGGCACCTGTGGGGCATCATGTAGTTTGTTATGTGTTACAGTGAGTGTATACTGATCTTCAAGGTCTAGTGGGAGGCTAGTGACTAGTCTACGTCTTGGGCCTGTTTTGTTCTGATCGGTTTATGTTGTGTCCTTGGGCTATGTCATTCTTTTAAATGTTGTTCCCTGCCCCCTTCCTTCCTGTTTCAAAAAGAAGGCTTTATTATCTCTTGCAGTAAGTAAAGAGAACACTGGGGATCTTTCCTAAAGTAGTGTCTCCCTGAACAGCAAAACTGGGGGAATTTTAAGCTAAGAGTACATGGCCATTTATGCAGGCACTTGGGCAGTTGACATGGACCATTGGCAGAGTCCAAGCTTTAGTTGATCGAAGTCATAAGGGTCAGAAAATGTCAACATCATCCTTCTTTAGGTTCAGGATGATCTGGCAGTTGAATGTTTCAGGCTGATCTTTACCACTGAAATAGAACTGGGACTCTTTACAACTGATATATTATTTTGCTATGGTTTACTTCTCTTGTCTGAGAAGTTGAGAATTATTACTGAGACCTGTTCAAGGGCCGGCTTCCCATGTGGCGCTAGTGGCAAAGAACCTGCCTGCCAATGTAAGAGACCCAGATTCATTTCCTGGGTCAGGAAGATCCCCTGGAGAAGGGCCTGGCAACCCTTCAGTATTCTTGCCTAGAGAGTCCCATGGACAGAGGAGCCTGGCAGGCTACAGTCCATAGTGTTGCAAAGGGTCAAACACGACTGAAGTGATTTAGCACTCCACGTTCAAGGGCAAGCATTGTGCCCAGGCTTAGATCACAAAATGGCATAGGTCAAAGATGGCCTCTATTCTGTTAAGAAAGTCGTGCCTGGTTCTTTTTCTCCCCTATCTACTTACAGTTTCCCAAGGATAAGATCACAGTACCAGTATATCACAGTATCAGTATATGAGAAAAGGGCGGATGGATCCTGAGCAGGTTAAATCAATAGGAAAAGATAGTAACAGACTCAACATGACCTACAAGGACCTGTATGTCCAGATCCCTGCCTATCTTTCCAGTCTCACCTGATTGAATTCTATTAACTTTTGGGGCTGCAGCTGGACTTGCCTTATGCCACACCCATCTCTGCTTTTGGCCTTAGAAGCGGAAGTGTTAGTCACTCAGTCATGTCTGACTCTTTGCAGCTCCATGGACTGTAGCCCACAAGGCTCCTCTGACCATGGACTTCTCCAGGCAAGAATCCTAGAGTGAGTTGCCATTCCCTTCTCCAGGGAATAACCCCAACCAGGAATTGAATCTGGGTCTCTTGCATTGAAGGCGGATTCTTTATCATCTGAGCCATGAGGGAAGCCCTGCTTTGGGCCCTCCCCCTGTACAATTCCTTCTGCCTGAAACAAGACTCCTCTCCTCATGCCCGATTTGACTGGTTCATTTCTGGTTATTTTTCAAGTCAGCACAGTTATCACTTCCTCAAGGAAAGCTTAAGTGGGCTTCTAAACTGAGCAGTGTCCTTTTATCTTCCCCCACAGCCACTAAACTTCTCCTTTGTAGCACCTATCATAATTACAATTAAGTATTTAGTTGTGTAATTACTGTAGCTCTAGGAGGACACAATACATCTGTAAACTTGAGAATATTATTCATGGAATGAATAAATAAAGTGCATGAACAAATAAGCCAGCTGAAGGAATATGCGATGGCAAAGATAGTTTTTTTTCTCTCGTTAATCTCTATACGTCTGGATCTTGTTTTTCTCCAACTCTCTCTTCCTTGTACACCAATACTAGTTTTTCCCTAGGCTGATTGTTCACTAATATCTAAAAGAGATGTCTTAGTTGCATAACATGTGACTGTAAGGGAAATTGAGGACAAAAAGAAAAAATTTCAATTAGGTATTTATGCAAGATACATCATGTTACTTAATGCAAAGTGCTCGCATGCTGAAACAGATAAACTTGGGTTCTACTACTAGTTGAGCCATTAACCAGCTCTTTGATTGTAAATGTTTATTCTCTCTGAGCCTTTACTTATTTGTAAACTGAAAATAGCAATCTACCATGCAGGATTCTCATAGGAATATAAAAATAACATGTACTTTGTGCTTAGTACTTAGTAAGCAATCAGTATTTGGTATATATTCTTATGATATTTCATGAATCACAGAGCTGTCAATATAGTAGGAAGCATGGATTAGAAACCATGGCCATCACTACACATCACCCTGATGGAGATTCTTTTGCCAGCATATGATCCTTTTACTATTTATTTATTACCTGTGTGTGTGTGTGTGTGTGAGTCCTCAGTCATGTCCAGCTCTTTGTGACCACATGGGCTGTAGCCCACCAGGCTCCTCTGTCCATGGAGTGTTTTATAATACACCCTTGTGTTTCAAAGGAAGCTCTGATTTCTAGAAATTCTTGTTATATGATAGACACCACTTCAGCCTTGTCCAAGCACCAGCCTTTAATCCATAATACATTTCACAGACCCCATTCCTCTTTCTCGCCAAAGCAATGATGAAACTTTATGAAGAAAATCTACAGAGCCCTCTAAGGAGATGGTCGAGGAAAGGCAAAGTGAAATGAACTCTTTTAGCCCATCAGCAACTATGGACTATACACAACCTGAACCACAAAAAATGGAAAGACATCTTGAAACCAACTCCCACCTCCCTCAACCCCTGTACAAGGCCTATCCTCTTCCTCCATTTAACAGCAGAATACTCTCTTAACAGACCCTACCTTTCAGGGACCTTGCTCAGTAAGTCTTTTTCACTTTCTGTATCTTTAACCACCCTCCTCAATCTGCTTTCTCCCATCAGTAAACATGCTTGAGTCTCTTCCATCTTAAAACATTCTTTCCTCAACCCCACACCGCCTCCCCCCAACCCCTGAACTCCTTTGCTATCTGCTTCCTCGTCTCTGCAGCCAACCTTCTTTAAACATTGGCTCTCCCTATCTCCACATCCTCACTTCCTGTTTATCCTTCAACCTCAGGCAATCTGGCTTCTGTCACAGGACTCTTCTCCTGAAACTCACTTTGCCAAGGATTCCAATGAATGCCCCACTGTTATATCCAAGGGACTTCTCATTACTTGTCTCAGGTGACAGCTGCTAACCAGGTCAGACCTCCTTCATGAGGTTTGTCCTAACTTGGCTCCTACAACAGCACACACCTCTGGCTTCCTTCTTTGGGGGTCCCTCTTCTTTCTCTCAAACCTCACAGGGGGTGTCCCTCTGGTTCTGTGCTAGAGCTCCGCTTTTCTTCTCACTCAGAGTGTAAGGGTATCTTCCTCAACTGCTACCTTTATGCAGATGGTTGGCAAATTTCTAACTCCAGTCTGAATCCAGGTTTGAGGCTCATTACCTAACTGTTTACTGCCCCTCTGCACATGGATGTCCCCCAGGTGACTCAAACTTGATTTTTTGATCACTGGTTTCTTTTTTCTCCCACAGCTCTCAACCACCCCCCACCCCCTGGGTCCTCTTCTCTTATCTCTGTCTCCAGTGAATTTTACCACCAACTACCCTTGGCCAGCTCAGAAACTCAGGTGACATTCTGGAGCCCTGTCTCTGCTTCATCTTGCTTCCAAGCAGTTTACTTGGCTCTGTTTCTTCTGCCTCTGTGACACCAATGGAGCTGTCCATTTCGCTCCTTATTGCCTAATCTCTAATTCAAGGCCACTCTAATTTTTCCTAAGTCACTACCCCAGTCTCCTCATGGGTGCCATAGCCCCTGCTGTTGTGTTCTCTCAATTCACTCTCCCCAGTGCTACTAGGCATATACTTCCAACATCCACAGCTGATCATTTTCCTCCCTCTCAAAACTAACCATTGATTTCCTACTCCACTTAAGGCCACAACCCAAACCCCTTATCATGACTATCACTAACTCAAGAGCTGGTCCCCACATGCCGCCACAGCCTAAGCGGTCACCCTCTTCCTCTTCACTTCCTATACGAGTCATCTGGAATGTGCTTTTTCTCTCAAATGCATCATGCTCTCTCCTGTCCCTATTCTTCATATATTCTTTGATCTCCACCAAGTGGTCTCTGACTTTCTACTTGGCTTGAATAATTCCAATTCATCTTTAAGCTCTCATATCTCAGTATCATGTTACTTTCATGGAAAGTTTGCTCTGAGCTTGCAAGTATGAGGTAAGTACCCTTCTGACTATACTCTAGCACACAACATAGAGTGTTTTATCATTGCCTATATACATGTCGAAAGCAAAGATCATGGCATCTGGTCCCATCACTTCATGGCAAACAGGGAAACAATGGAAACAGTGACAGACTTTATTTTCTTGGGCTCCAAAATCACTGCAGATGGTGACTGTGGCCCTGAAATTAAAAGACACTTGCTCCTTGAAAGAAAAGCTATGACAAACCTAGACAGTGTATTAAAAAGCAGAGACATTACTTTGCTAACAAAGGTCCACATAGACAAAGCTATTGTTTTTCTGGTAGTCATGTACAGATGTGAGAGCTGGACAATAAAGACTGAGCGCTGAAGAACTGATGCCTTTGAACTGTGCCGTTGGAGAAGATTCTTAAGAGTCACTTGGACAGCAAGGAGATCAAATCAGTCAATCCTAAAAGAAATCAACCCTGAATATTCATATGAAGGACTGACACTGAAGCTGAAATTTCAATACTCTGGCCACCTGATGCAAAGAGCTGACTCATTGGAAAAGACCCTGATGCTGGGAAAGATTGAAGGCAGGAGAAGAGGGGGACAACAGAAGACCAGATGGTTGGATGGCATCACCAACTCAACAGACATGAGTTTGAGCAAACTCTGGGAGATGGTGAAGGACAGGGAAACCTGGCGTGCAACAGCCCATGGGATCACAAAGAGTCAGACATGACTGATCAACTGAGCAACAATTTACATGTCTGTTTTCCCACTTGACAATAAGCTCTTGGCAGGTAGGCAGCACATCTTGTTCACTGTTATATCACTGAATGAGAGAATAAACATATTGAAGTGAGAATAATGCGGTGAACTATCACCACGTAAGTTCAATTTTAAGTTACAGCATTAGGCTGAGAGAGCAGAGCCTGGGAAATGCCACCACTAGTGTGAAACAAGGATGACCAGATGTGTCATTATTATTACATCTTTAATGGATGTTGTTGCAATGGTATTTCTATTCCCTTCTGATCCTTCTGTGATCTGAGGATCTCCTGGGCAGACCTTCATAATCGTGCCATTTGACTCTGGTTATGGTCATGTGCTGATTAAGCTGCCCCTCAAGAATATGAAATTGAAACGCAAATGACACATCAGTATCTCAAGCACCACCACAACCTATGACAGTTTAGAAACTTCAGATTAACCATTCGGCAATGGAAAATGAGACTAGGAAGCCTTCACTTCTAAAGCTTTAAAAAAAAACATTTCTGAGAAAGCGTCTTGCCTAGGTTAGTTTTCAATCACTTCAAATCGTCTGGTAAGCTACTCCCAAACCTTTGCATTTACAGCACAACCCTTTCATGAGCAAAGCAGTTCAAAAGGTGGGGCCTACAATTTAGTGCTAAGGTCAACAAAGCTATGCTTTTGAATGGTATGTATTATCCCCAGATCTGTACCCTCCATGTCAGGCAGCAAGTCTAAAAAGACCAAAAGTAGAAATATATGCCAGCAAATAAAATAATTATTATCACCAAGAATGAACAATTCTACAGTAAATTTATTAAACTTCAGTGCTTTTCTTTCCCCCTAAAAATATATGGCATGTAATGAAGTGCTCTTGTTTGGTAAGCAGCCGTCTTGGAGAGCACTCTCATTTGCTAGAGTTGTATGAAACTTGCCTTTTCATGAAATAGTTTAAAGCAAAATGTTTTACTCATTCCAAATTGTATGTATGAAGTTTCATTTTGAGTTTTAGTTTCATTAGAAAATCTGTGAGTTTGTAACTGACTTAAATTAAATCTACTAAACCCCACCCTCTACAGCCCTATTCAATAAAAGGGGAGTTATTTCGATAAATTTCAGATTAAAAAAATAATTTGCTTTTTATGTAAATGTAAGTCTATGTCTTCTTATCTAATGACTTTGCTCCATTAAACCCACACCCACACCCACCCACACACCTATAACCAAAATCTTTCTCTATGCTCTGAGAGGAAAGACTGCAAGGAAGAACTCCAGTGTTTTTATCTTTCATACCTTTGAGTAAATTGTTATTCTTTCACTTAAGAAATGTTTTTAGGTAATAGATTAACTATCTCCTCACATTTGAGTGGGGAGAAGACAATGGCAACCCACTCCAGTACTCTTGCCTGGAAAATCCCATGGATGGAGGAGCCTGGTAGACTGCAGTCCATGGGGTCTCGAAGAGTCGGACATGACTGAGCGACTTCACTTTCACTTTTCACTTTCATGCATTGGAGAAGGAAATGGCAACCCACTCCAGTGTTCTTGCCTGGAGAATCCCAGGGACGGGGGAGCCTGGTGGGCTGCCGTCTATGGGGTCGCACAGAGTTGGACACGACTGAAGTGACTTAGCAGCAGCAGCACATTTGAGTGAACAGAATGCCTATCACACTGGCTGGGCTACATTAAAATATACACAAATAAATAAACAAATGAAAACACTCATTACTGTAGCTTTCTGCTCTGCCTGTGTGACCACCTGCAAAGAATACAAAAGTAGTATCAGCATAGGATACAATGTCACAAGTTGGCCAGAACATTTTTTTTCTGCTCCCAAGAAGGAATTAAAGTTGGTTGATATGTTTCCTTTTGGTTGTGGAAAAGTACTGAAGAACACTTAAATCTGAGAAGGTATCACCTGCTGTGTGACCCTGGGCAAGTTACTTAATCTTTCTGACATGTCCCCTTATACATTGAACACATGTTCCCTAGTGTTAAAAAATAAGATAAAATGGGATTCATAAATGTCTCATCTATTTTAAAGATTATTATACATACTAAATTCTGCTGCTGCTGCTAAGTTGCTTCAGTCGTGTCCGACTCTGTGTGACCCCATAGAGGGCAGCCCACCAGGCTCCCCTGTCCCTGGGATTCTCCAGGCAAGAACACTGGAGTGGGTTGCCATTTCCTTCTCCAATGCATGAAAGTGAAAAGTGAAAGTGAAGTCACTCAGTCGTGTCCGACCCTCAGCGACCCCATGGACTGCAGCCTGCACCAGGTTCCTCTGTCCATGGGATTTTCCAGGCAAGAGTACTGGAGTGGGGTACCATATAAGATAATACATATTAAATATTTGGGGTAGGTTTAAACTACAGACCTACACCTTGTTATTTACTCATATCAGATTGAGTTTAACACTTCCAATAACTGTTTTTATTAGTTTCTCTTTTTAAATTTTTTGAATATCTATTTTGTGAGTTGCTAATAGTGGGCCTTAACCTTTAACAGTGGGCCTTAACCACCAAAATTATGATTTTACCCTTTTTTTTTCTTTCTTTCTTTTTTTTTTAAATTTAAAGAGACTTGATTCTTGACAGTAGATATTAATGTTCTAAGATTTAAGGAGAATCAGGAATGTCTCTTTTAGTAAACTACATCAATATTATCACTAGATTACACCCACTTGACATCTTCCAGCCCCATGCTAAGCATACCATTCTCCAACAGTTCTCTCTTCCTTCTCTCTCTCTACCCAGTCTAACTAGGGTCAGTGATCATAAGACTTCAGAGAAATAAATGTTAGGGACCACCAAGCAAATGCTTCTTTAGCATTCTTTTTTTTAAAGATTGATTTATTCTAATTGAAGGATAATTACAACATTGGGATGGTTTTTGCCATACATCAATTTGAATTGGCCGTAGGTATACCTGTGTCCCCTCCATTCTGAATTCCCCTCCCACCTCCTCCCCACCAAGCCCTCTAGGTTGTCACAGAGCACTAGCTTTGGGTGCCCTGCCTCATGCATTGAACCTGAACTGGTTATCTATTTTACATATGGTAATGTTTATGTTTCAATGCTAATCTCCCAAGTCATCCAACCCTCTCTTTCTCCCACTGAGTCCAAAATAGCATCTGTTTTTGATGTTCTGATTTAATGTGTGTGTGTATTTCTTTTCACCTTCTACTCTAACTGCTCTTTCAAGAACACCTATTTTGTGGTCAGTGCTTAAATATAATTTATTCTCTTGGGGATTAAAGTCATTGTGAAATGCAGAACAATTGCTTGGCAATCAACCCACGTTCAACTTAGAGGCATGCCTAATTACTGACAGATCAAGGAGACTTTCTGCCAAATAGTAATAGTATTCTATTCTAAGATATAAAATAAGAAAACAAGTTAAACAGAGGTTGGTGGTTTAGATCTTTGCAGGAAACTACTTCACCTTCCCACAGGCTCTGAGTTGGCATGAGATAGATCTCATTACACTTTCTCACACATCTCTTGAAAGTATGAAAACACACTTAAAATATTTGAAGAAAACTGGATGTCAAGTAGTGATACTCTTAATTTTTCTTTCTTTTCCATACAGAGTATCGTAAGAAAGGAAAGAATCTAACTCATGGGGCCTAAAATTAGTTTAATCTGTAAAGCTCTTCCTTTCAGGAAGAGCTGCATTAATAGTTAGCATGGTGCTTTGTAATATATTCATGAACTACTGCCTGACTATTATTTTTGGGGAAAAAAAAAGAAATCAGAATCAACCTGTCTAATTGCCTGTATTAAAGATTTGTTTACATTTTTAAAGAAAACTGTAATAAAACTAAACCAATAGATTTTTCTTATTAGAACAAAAATCCCAAATAGTCTTCACCAGTTGAACTCAGGCAACCTTCACCACTTCCTCTCCTCTGCACCAAGCTACCAGTCCTGTCGTTTGCATTTTCCCCTGCTTCTTCCTTTTCATGACTGATAGTTGGGATCATTCTTTGGCAGCTAATTACTTACCTTTTTCTCAAAGGAGAGTCTGTATTTTTAACCTGTTATAAGAGAACTTAGAAGGATGTGCTGCTGCTGCTGCTAAGTCACTTCAGTTGTGTCCGACTCTGTGCGACCTCATAGATGGCAGCCCACCAGGCTCCTCTGTCCCTGGGATTCTCCAGGCAAGAAGACTGGAGTGGGTTGCCATTTCCTTCTCCAATGCATGCATGCATGCTAAGGGGCTTCAGTCGTGTCTGACTCTGTGCTACCCCATGGACAGCAGCCCACCAGGCTCCTCCATCCATGGGATTCTCTAGGCAAGAATACTGGAGTGGGTTGCCATTTCCCTCTTAGAAGGATTTAACCAACCTGAAATACAGAAAGGGAGTCACAGGCAGATTTGCTGGATTTTTGCAAAGGTATGAGGGCTTCACCAGAATGCAGAAAGATACACACTGTTTGCTATTTGTCATGGATGCTCTATGAATAACAACAGTGTGCACCTATTAACTATTAATATTGTGTGTAAGCATTAATTATTTTTATCATATTTTTACACACTAGGCTATACCAGTGATTTTTAAGCAAAGCTGTACATCTGATTTCTGTGAATCTTTTGAAAAATATTGTTACTCCAGCCCCATCCCAGAGGTTAATCAGAATCTTCCAAGATGCTGCTGGGGTAGTATAAAACTGGAACCTAGTTATGTGTATTTTTCAAATGCTCCAGAGGGGATCCTCGTTCATTTCCCCAGTGGAAAGATTTGGTGACATCCCATTCTGAGTATTTTATCCTCAAAATTCCATATGTCCTATGACAATTTCAGTAGGTGGCACTCTTTCCACCCGTCAGCTTTCCTCTTTGGTGGGGATGAACCCTAAGTTATCCCTGGCAATCAGGAACAGATCAAGAGTGCAACTACCTTTTACCACACCAATATTGAAAACAGATAGCAGAACTTATGTTTGTAAACAATTTGTTAGTAAGGCAAATTTGGAGTAAGACATACATTAAAGGGGTGGAGGGAGTAGGCAAGGGCGTGTGGCTCCATTTATTTATTACATAGATAATAATAACTGATCTAAAGAGCTCAAACATGCCAATTTCTAATATACAATTGGGAAACTTAAGGAACAGGGCAGAGAGAAAATGATGCTAACAAACAAGCAAAACCAAGTACAGGTTAACAGGAGTTTTTGTTTCTGTTTTTGTTTTATAAGGAAGAATGGGGAACACTAATGTTATTGGAAAAAAAAAAAAAAAAAACTCCCTAACAACAAAACAACCCTCCCCCCCCCCCACATGCATTAATTGTGTGAAAAGTTTATCATGGCATTAAACATAGATGTCTGTATCTGTAAGCTGGGGAGAGAGCACAGTGTAGCTTGCAAGGACATGAGCTTTAGAAACAGATAAATCTAGATTCAGATTTGGACTTTGGTTCAAGCTCTTTAATCCCAACCAAATTACTTGACTTTTAATTCTCAATAAACTATTACCTACCTTAGTGGTTATTCTAAGCATTAAATTAAAAGATCAGTTCAGGCGCTCAGTCCTGTCTGACTCTGGGACCCCATGGACTGCAGCACACCAGGCCTCCCTGTCCATCACCAACTCCCAGAGCTTGCTCAGACTCATGTCCATTGAGTCAGTGATGCCATCCAACCATCTCATCTTCTGTTGTCCCCTTCTCCTGCCTTCAATCTTTCCCAGCATCAAGCTCCACTACTTTGGCCACCTGATGTGAAAAGATAAGAGATCTGAAAGAATTATCATAATCCTTGGTACATAGCCAGTATTTAACAAAGAAATATAATGCTAGGTATATGTAAGTGCAGATGTTGAGTTTTTTTTTTTTTTTTAAGTAACAGAATATTGGGAAATTACTGTGAGTTTTGAAGGGAAGATTTTTATACTAGTTAGTACTAGTAATGGTACAAAAATTTTGGAGGAAAGCGAGCAGGAAAAGATAGGAGGACAGTTTGGGTATAATGAAAAAGGTCAAATCTTGGATTCACAGAACTTGGGTTTGAGAGGTGATCATTTATTTGCAAGCAAGGTCACTCAACCTCGCTTTTCATTTTTATAAGATGGGAATTAAAGGCCATTTTGAATGTGGCATATAATTTTGAATATTAAACTTTTATTAGTGTGTACCTAACCATAAAAAGACTAGTGTACAAAAACTTTTTTTTTAACGTTACAATATTGTATTGGTTTTACCATACATTGACATGGCACCCCACTCCAGTACTTTGCCTAGAAAATCCCATGGACGGAGGAGCCTGGTAGGCTGCAGTCCATGGGGTCGCTAGAGTCGGACACGACTGAGCGACTTCCCTTTCACTTTTCACTTTCATGCACTGGAGAAGGAAATGGCAACCCACTCCAGTGTTCTTGCCTGGAGAATCCCAGGGACGGGGGAGCCTGGTGGCTGCCATCTATGGGGTCGCACAGAGTCGGACACGACTAAAGCGACGCAGCAGCAGCAGCAGCAGACATGGGTGTACATGCGTTCCCCATCCTGAACCCCCCATCCCACCTCCCTCCCCATCCCATCCCTCTGGGTCATCCCAGTGCACCAGCCCTGAGCACACTGTATCATGCATCGAACCTGGACCGGTGATTCGTTTCACATATGATAATTTACATGAAAAACATTTTTTAAATTAACTATTCATTTATTTTATTTTTGGCTGTGCTGGGTCTTCGTTGCTGTGTAGGCTTTCTCTAGTCCTGAGAGGGCGCTACTGTCTCGTGCGGCGTGCAGGCTTCTCCTTGCGGTGGCTTCTCTTGCAGAGTACAAGCGCAGGCTCTAGCCGCGTGGGCTTCAGTAGTTGCATCTCACGGGCTCTGGAGCGGCAGCTCCGTAATTGTGGTAAGTGGACTGTTGCCCGGTGGCATACGGAATCTTTGGACCGTTGGCAGGCAGATTCCTAGTTGTAGAGAACAGGAGGCTACTCTTCGTTGTGGTGCAGGGGCTTCTCATTGCGGAGGCTTCTCTTGTTGCGGAGCACAGACTCTAGAGCCTGCGGTTACACGCATGCTCAGTAGCTGTGGCAAGTGGGCTTAGTTGTTCCACGGGCATGTGGAATCTTCTTGTACCAGTGATGGAATTGTTTCCTGTATTAGTGGTTGGATTCTCCTCCACTGTACCACCAGATAAGTCCCCCCAAACACTTTTAAAACTATAAAAATCTTACATCAATGTAGACTGGTGCTGAAGTAATTACTAATAAATTTCATTACTGAAGTTTATCACTGAAAAAGAAGAAGTGAAGTCGCTCAGTCACGTCCGACTCTTTGCGACCCCATGGACTGTAGCCTACCAGGCGCCTCAGTTCGTGGAATTTTTCAGGCAAGAGTACTGGAGTGGGTTGTCATTTCCTTCTCCAGGGGATCTTCCTGACCCAGGGATCGAACCCGGGTCTCCTGCTTTGCAGGACGACACTTTACCGTCTGAGCCTATCACTGAAGCTGAAAAATTATTCTCTCAAAGAAAGTGGAACATTAAATGTGTTACCAAATTTGGATGAGAAGAAGAGTAGTTACTGGATTGCAGATTCAGAATTCATGAGAAGGAAATTCATGGATGTCAGGAACACATTGGCAACACTTCTAGAGGCATTTCCATGAGATCTCTAGTGATCCTAATATTATTTTTATAACACCTTTGGCAGTTTTTTAATCAGATTAGATTTCTGAGTTTCATCTGACATCTTGTTTTAACCCCCATTAAGTCAGTAGACACATTTGGTTTGAGTGCTAGGATTATATCATTTGTATCTATTTCTTTAAAAATTTCCAAATTATAGAAAGAGGAATTAACCATATGAAACAAGGTCGGAAAAAAAAAATAAGTAAAAATCACATTAACAAAAGAGAATCATAATATTATGATCCTTGGCTTTAGACAATGATTATTTATATTAGTAACAATGTATATAAATAATTTAAAGTGTTCTAAATGGTTCATCTCTTGGAGATTTTTTTTTTAAACTGGCATTCGACTTATGTTAAATAGATACCTTGTATGGTGTGCAGTACTGTCACTAGACAAAAGAAACAAGAAAGTCCCTTCACAGCAATGACTGCTGTGCTGTTTGAAGGTCAACTGTCTCTTAAGCATGCAGAGAATCTTTATCATGTCATGCTTCAGAAATATGTTTTTGGAGATGGGAAACAACAGGCCATAATTTAATGTTTTTGTTAAACCACTATAATTCTTTCAAAGGAGTATGTACCACAACTCTTTTCTCTCTGTTAAAGAGAAAGTCAAGTCCTTAAGAAAATTTCCTATTCTGCAGGAGGGGAGGAAAGTAAGAATAACCTATTATTTTTTGTTAGTACAAGAAATTTGCATTGTAAAGCAAGCTGCTGTTGTCAGCTCTTTAAAGGACAGAGCAGACAGGAAGCTGCCTCCACCCTAAGAGGCTTAGAGACCAGCAACTGAGTTAGACAGCAGGTGCCCAGGCCAATCAAGTCAATTTTCTAACACAGAATAGCATGTCGTGGAACTTGTTCTATTAGTCTTTTTTCTCTGGTAAGGAAGCAAGGATTTTTCTGTGTGGAAGCAGAGCTGGTCTTTCTAGTTGGAGGGGGTAAAATGGTAAGGAGTTTGATAACAATTGACTGTTGTTAAAACAACAAATTATCTTTTAAAAACACATTATCCACACCTATAAGAGGAGGAATCTCAAGAATGCACACAATTAATAAAAGCTGGCTCTGAATTACTCGTACAAATGTGCACTAATATTTAGTAAACAGCTGATTATGTGCACTATAGGTTTTCTTTCCCAGAAATAGAGGTTAAGAAAGAGGATGTGTTTTTTTTTTTATCAACAATACAAAATTTTACTAAAATATTTTATACCTGTAGACATAGAATTTTACTTCCTTTTGCTGTTGAAAAGTCACAATAGCCAAGAGGAGTAAGGAATTTTCTTTCAAATTAACAAAATGTCATGGTGGTTAAGGGTGGGGTGGGGTGCAGAGAAGTTGGCAAGAAAAGGTTCAGGGCCTGTCGAAAAACCAACTGCAAGTCAAGTGTGATTCCAGACAGATAAGAACCACCTGTTACAACACAGAAAGAGGGAGGTATTTAAAAGATAAATGAGAAAGAGGTGACCCTACAGATCATTTCCCCAATTGTCATATACATAAGTAAGGGAGCATTCAGGTAGTCATATCAAACTCATGTCAGTACAATATTTGCCACATGTTACTCAATGTAAGAAGACATATATTTACTTACATACTTCTAGTCAAACAAGAAAAACTCCTGGAAGTAGAAAGTTTATGATCGGTAATAGTATTAATAATAACTACCTGGGCACTTAGTGTCATATTTAATTCTCACAACACACTGTTTTAATAGTGGCTCAGACAGTAAAGAATCTGCCTGCAATGCAGGAGACCCAGGAAAGATCCCCTGGAGAAGGGAAAGGCAACCCACTCCAGTATTCTTACCTGGAGAATTCCATGGACAGAAGAGCCTGGCAGGGTAGTCCATGGAATCACCAAGAGTAGCACACCACTGAGAGACTACCACTTCATACTTGACAGATAAGGGCACTGATACACAAAGAGTTAAGTACCATGCTTAAGGTCACACATTTAGTAAGGGGTGGAGTCAAGATCCATCTAGGTCTGACTCCAAAGCCCATGTTTTCCACAATTCTGCTGTTTTGTGCTGGACACAAAGGTAGGTCACAGTCTTCAGGAAACTTTATGTTTGGGACTTGAGAACAAATTACAAGGCACCTCTTAAACAGCTTACAGCTCATTAGCAATTACCAAGACTTCAAAGACACATTGGTGTGCAGTTAAAAAAGATGGAAATTCATTTTACATGAATGCTTAGGGAAACGAATGATCTTGCTTAGACAAGTTCGAAACCAGAAGTCGAAGTCAACTTTGTCTCAAAGTGGAATAAACAATGTTTCATTGGAACACACTTTAAACGCTCTTCTTTGTTACAATGTAACATACAAACAGTTGCCTTTTTAAAGCCTTTTCAAAGAGGAAATATTCCGATCTCATAAAATTGGGTAAAGCCTTCACTTCTTAAAGAAATTACGGACAAAAAAATGTCAACTATACAAAATAACTTGTGTTGACTTAAGAATAGCCTGGTCACAATGTAGCGATCCCAAAACAGATGTGCCCCCAAAAATCTATCTAAAATTTGAATGCCAGTAACGTGAGAACTTCTAATACAGGGCCAATCTCAAAAACTATCAATCTGATATAAAGATTCACATGGGCTTTGTTCTTTATCTCATCTTCAACATAAATGATGATTCTTTTTAACAAAGCATTAAAAAGAGAAGCAAATCTACTCGGCAATAGAAAAGAAAAACTGTCAACGGATGCGAGTGATTGTAGAATCCCGAACGTCAGGGAAAATCGAGAGTCCGTCATTCGGAGTTTAGTTCTTTACGGGTCGATTTCTTCATTACTTAATTATAAGGCTGGGCATTTTTGCAAAATAGAGGCTCTCACGCGAGAAATTGCAGGTTTATTTCTTACGACCGAATTTAGGGAGAAGTAAGGAGTCACTGTTGAGAAAGTCCTCTCGGATCTGCGTGAATCCTTCTTCTCAGCCCACGTGGCCAAAGTAAACAGAAGGTGGGCTGGGGCTGTGAGAAGCGGGCCTCGGTCAATTTCCTAATTTGTCGAGTCTTTGAGACTACAGGCCCCTAAAGCACTAAGGGCATGCCCTCTGAGAAACTGGGGAGTGCTTCTGCAGAGCGAGATTAAAACGACTGTGGGGAGAGGATGCCAAAGTGGGGGCGAGGCGGGGCGAGTGGACCTACCAGGGGTTGGGGTGCGGGCCTGCGCGGGCGAAGGTGGGTGCGCTCCCGGGCGTGCGCGGGGATACCTGCCAGGAGGTGGGAGTCGGGGCGGGTGCGCGGGCACTGGGGATTAGGGAGGTGCGCATCTACCCTAAGGTCGCAGTGGGTACGATACCAAAAAAAGTTTAAAAGGTTCAGCTGGGGTCTCGCACCTTCCTGCCAGGGACTCACACTACCTCCCTCGTCGCGCCAGTCCCACGCCTCCACCTGGGTGGCGACCCGTCCAAGGGTCCCGGGGTCTGGACCTTCCCCCGCGCTCCTCCGGGCGCACTGCTCCCCTCCCTGGCTCCCCAGTCCCAGCCTCGAGAGTGCGCCCCTTCGATCGGCCCCAGGTGCCTCCGGCTTTTGTGCTGGGAGCCCCGGGGCGAGGAGCCAATTCCCGGGGAGTCCGGGCCGAGAGCCCCGGGGCGGCGGTGGAGGCCCGGGCGGAGGGGAAGGAGGAGGCGGCCAGGAGGAGGAGGAGGAGGAGGAAGCGGGGCGGAGGAGGCGGAGAAGCGGGAGGAGGAGGAGGCGGAGAGCGGCGGCGGCGGCAGCGGCCAGTGCTCGGGCGGCCCCGCCGCCTCCTCCTCGCGAGCGCCGCGCGCCCAGGCCCGGCTCGCATGCGAGTCACGTCCGCCCCCTTGCCGCGGCCGCCCCGAGACGCCAGCCCCGCCGAGTGATGAGAACAGACGTCAAACTGCCTTATGAATATTGATGCGGAGGCTAGGCTGCTTTCGTAGAGAAGCAGAAGGAAGCAAGATGGCTGCCCTTTAGGATTTGTTAGAAAGGAGACCCGACTGCAAACTGCTGGATTGCTGCAAGGCTGAGGGACGAGAACGAGGTCAGAGCGCTTCTCTTATGCCGCGAAACTCTCCCTTTCCTCTCCCCTTCGCTTTCTCTCGGGCTCACAGGGACTGGGGAGCAAAGCCTGCAGTGTCACCCGCAAATACCAAGAGGGAAGAAGGGAAGCTTCACAAATTACTGGAGCCTCTTCAACATGGCTGACAAATATAGTTTTAATTCCCCCCACCCCCCTTTTAAACCTGTAGTTGTGTGTTCCCCTCTCTCTCCTGTTAATTAATGCTCGTGCCCTCCTCACCCAGAAAACTTACCTTTGTGAGTCCGGCCGGCCGCTTTCCCGGCCTTTTATCCTCCGGAAAGTGATTTTTCTCTGCTTTCCTTTCTAAACTAGTTCAGCTGTCGGGGGGCACGACTTTTTCCTTGAATCTTCCCCCACCCCCTCCCTCGGTGGAAGGCAGACGAGCCCCGGGTTTATCCTCACCCACCCCTGGGGAGCACACGGACCGTGTGGTTTTCGACCCTTTTCTCCGCTGGGGGTCTGGATCTGAGTGTGCGTTTGCGTCCGCCCCCTTCTGCCTGCCCCGTGTCCCCTTTTCGGGGGGCCGCGCTCAGCGAGTGTCAGGGCGAGTGGAACAGGAGTCCACTCGGTCGGGGGTTGTTGTTTTTTTCTTTTTTTTCGTTCCCCCCTGAAGTCCGCGGGTTTTGTTAGCGCTGCGGAGCCGAGAGAGGAAAGAATAGTTTCTTGGCTTCCCCAGACAAGACCCGAACCCCACTTTTCTCAAGGTACATCAGCTCTGCCATGGGCTGTACCTTTCAGCGTGGGGGAACGTGTGTGAGAGCATTTGTGAGCAAATCTGTGTCCTGGCTTTGTGCTTTTCCCAAATCAGCTTCGTCGGGTTCACCGGTAAGTGACAGGCAGACACAAAGGCAGGCGCAGGCCGGGGGAGGGGGCAGACGGGCGGGCGCGGGGACGGGGGGAGAGGGGTGAGTTGGAAGACTGCAAGGTCAGGGGCGCAGAAAGAAATGAAACCCAATCCCAGTGAAGAAACGGAGAAGCAGAGAACACATTTCTAACAGTCTCATCCAAATTTCTCTTTTTCGCAGTTCTCTGGTCTTTTTATCTTTCTGCCTTTCTCTGTGTGTCCCTTTTCTCCTCCCGTTCTTCTCCCTTTTCTCCTTTTTCTCCTTCTTCCTTTACTCATACATGACTCTTGATGAATCTTTTTCATGGAGGCTGCTTTTCTAGTGATACTAAGCTAAGTTTCTACGGAGAGTTTTCTATCTGTGGCAAAATAAAGTGTGGGCTGGATGGACTGCTGGGAAGGTCGAGTGTGAAATATAAGTGAAATGTACAGGCTGTTGCCCTCATGACATACTTTTAATTGTATTGAGTGAGTTTTTCTCCTCCTCCTTGTACTGTTTAGGAATTGAAAAGGGGTCATTTTCCAGTCGTTTAAAATTTAGTAAAATGTTTTTGTATTTGCCTGTCTAGGGAGTAGAATAGAGCCACAGTTTAAAATCTCAAATCATACATCATGCTTTTCTTTCTCCAGTCAGGGATAGATAATGACAAATCCAAATCCAAAAATATTCATCAATAAATGATCCAACATAAAAGTAAGATTCTATCTTAGGGACAGTTGGAAATGTATATAGGAAAGATACTGGCTATGGTTTGGTTTGATTTAAGGCTGTGGGTATTGTTGCTTGGCTAATGAAATCATTATATTTGCATTTTAATGGAAAGTCGAAATACTGGAGGGGAGTTATATTCTTTTCCTTGTTTGCTTGTGTGTTTCATAATAGGTTTGAAGTAGAATATACATTTCAACATAATAAATACTGATATTTTAATGCTATTAAACAGAGAAGTGTTAGTGAAGGATTGGAAAGTCAAACAAGTTTAGAAGTCATGTATACAATTAAAAGATGGATGGGGAAAAAACGCAATAATGGACATTGTTCCATAAATCCCATCTCCAAAACTACTTGTCCTTAGTAATTCACTTTGTAACTCTACATTTTGATCTCTGGAAAGCAGTTAAGTTTAATCGTTGTAGATGCATGATTACAAGGGAGACATGTTATTCATCTTTGTGGAATAGAAACAGCTCATTTGGTTGTTCTTATTTGTCCTCAGATAATAAAGAAAACACTTAAAGAGTTTAGCAGAAATGCTTACTATCTGTTGAGAAAACTGTGGTTAATTATCCCAGCAATTGAGAATTTAAAATATATAATTCCTTTTGCCAAGAGTAGTATCTAACTACTCTTGGCAAAGTAGTTAGCCAGATGTCACTAACTACTTTGGGGGGACTTTTCCAATGTTGTATATACTGTCTTCAGGCTATTCAACTAATAATAGATATAATATTTATTGCTCACATTGATAAATAAGAATATCTACATTGGTTAATCATTTTGAATGTGACCATGAAGGCCTGTTCTTTCCCAGCATCCAATTTAGACTTTTCTGAAAGTAGCTACTAATGAATATTGTATAAGGGACTTCAATGATTATAAGAAGGACTTGTACATTTTATTCACTAATCCAAATGAAAGTGTTCTCTTTTATTAGAAAAATTATTTGAATTACTATGGAATAGTTTACAATGAAAGATATAACCTCAGCTCTTTGTTTACCATATTTGTGAAAGTCAGTGCTACCTGGATTCTTCAAAAATCTCACAGCTTGACCTGTTTTGGGTAATTGAATTGTAGTGGAGTCATAGTGGAGAATAATAAGATAGATAGTTTTTCTTAAACTACAATATTGTTTTGCTTATGTTTAAAAATTGAGCTAATGCTTAATGAGAAATTAACTTGGAATAAGGGAAGTCTCTTGTCTTGTTTAAATTCACACATTTACCAAACTTCTTAGGGCTCTGATTAGGTCTGGCCTCGTGCTGGTCCATGCCAGGAGCCAACAGGATTGATAGGATTTTGATTCAGTGGCACATGGATGTAGACATTAGCAGGTCCGAGTCACTCCCAGCAGGTGAAATGCGGCTGCCCAGGAGTTGCTATGACAGACTTCCAGAGTTCTGTTTGGGCACTTAGATAACAAAGACTGGAGTTAATGTTTTGGTTTCACTTGTTGGAGTTAGAATTTCTCTATCAATTTCTCCAGTGCTCCACCCATACACAGTGCTGTAAGCCAGATGTCACTATTGAAATGTATTTCCTTATTTGCTGACTCATTAAGAAGTTCTTATGATTCACAGAAACACCTGGCAGAACACCTTATTTTTCATCCTGGCCCAAATCCAAGTTAGTATATTCTTATGAATTCTCAAGAAATTACCATAAAATGTTCTCAAAAGCTTTAGATGTTTCACAGTTTTTAAAATGTCCAATATTTAGAAAGTGTTCAATCTGCTTTTCCTTGCCCTAATTCCTTCTACTACAAGAGTTCAATTGTTGTCTTTGTTGTTGATGTTGTTGTTAGTTAGAAGAATTTAATAGTCTTACCTAGCCATCTTCACTAGGAAGAGACTTCTTTTGTAAACAACCATGTAGACTGTTCCACTCTAATCTTTCTGAGTCATGGAGACAGGTTAAAACTTTGGATCAGCTAGCTGTCAGTATTGGTTCATGAAAGTAACATTTTCTCAACTCTTAGGCCATCACTGCATAGTAGTTCTTAAGAGTAGTAATGGCACCAGAGCCAGTAGCAAGAAAATCTCTCTTAAGCCAGCTTTACAAATGGAGTCTTAACTGTGGGAGAGTAAGGTTGCCAAGTAGAGCTGGTGGTTATCTTGGAAACTGTGTTGAAGAACACAACCACAAATGATTTTGCCAAATATACAGTATTTACTTGGTCTAGATCTCCAATTTCTATTTTGATTCACTGCCAAAACTCAGTGAATACTGTGGCATTATTTAAGAAGGTTACATAGTGCATCTGTTGTTTTGGTATGTTGTAGGAGAGAAGAGTTTCAGAAAGGAAGAGGGTAAAGCAATACACCTGAATCATTGTGACTAGCAGCCAAAAAAGAATTGTGTGTCTTTGCTTATTTCCAGCATTATTCTTATCCTAAATTGTGCATTGCAGAAAAATCCTAAGATAGACATACAATACTTTCTCAGTAAAATAGATTTTGGTTGCCCATTCCAAAATAGTAAATTCTATCAGCTTTCATTTATACCTTTTCCACTTGTCATGAAATGCAGTTAAGTGCACCAGGTTTCAAGAATTATAGATAGATGGTAGGTGGATTTTGAATATTTTGTGTAAAAATAAATTCAGTGATAATGTCAACCTACCTGCAGTATTAAGAATTTGGAAATCAACATTTTATACTTACTAAGGGTTGTTCCTCAAAGTGACTTGAATTCAAGCTTTGGATAATCTGAGAATTAAGTAAAAAGATGAGTGAATTGGGATGAAGTGTTTTGGAGGACAATTTAGGACAGAAAATGAAGTTATTGCTTCACTAAAAATACCATAAATGCTTCTTTCAAGTTAGATTTATGTCTGTTGAAAGATTTATGTTCTGAGAATAGCACTGAAACATGTATATTATCATATGTGAAACAGATCGCAAGTCCAGGTTCGATGAATGAGACAGGGTGCTCAGGGCTGGTGCACTGGGATGACCCTGAGGGATGGGATGGGGAAGGAGTTGGAAGGGGGGTTCAGGATGGGGGACACATGTGCGCCTGTGGCGGATTCATGTGCATGTATGGCAAAAATCACTACAATATTGTAAAGTAATTAGCCTCCAATTAAAATAAATAAATAAATAAAAAAGAGTTATGTTCTATGTCTTTTTATTCCCTAATAGAATCTATTGGTATACTACTAGGTCCAGGTTTAATTTGTTGGGGGTCAGGGGTGATGGGGTGAAGGTTCTCAGAGGGTACTAACTTCCAGTTATGAAATGAATAAGTGCTGGGTTGAAAGCATAGTATGGTGACTATAGCCAGCAATACTGTATTGTATATTTGAAAGTTGCTCATAACTATGTGAGGTCATGGATGTGTTAACTAACCTTATTGTGGTAGTCATTTCCTAATATTTACCTATTATAAATTGTTACATTGTATATTTTACATTTATACAGTGTTATATGTCAGTTACTCGAAATAAAAGCTGAGGGGGAAAAGATACAATGAATGATGTAGAAGTAGCTAAAAAATGTCATTTAACTAGAAAATGTGTAATCTGTTCTCAATGCATAAGAGAAAAGCAAAGTAAAAGGTGTTTGGTGATACCAGTGATGAAAGCAATGGTGCTGCTTTTTCCTTAATGTAACTTCTACAGGTTATGGCAGTTGTCCCATAAAAGCCACCCATTATAAGCATACAGTTGAATGATGTTTTGTAAATTTATATTTTTAAATTTAAAATTGTTTTGAGCTAGTTGTAGAGTCACATGCCATTGGTATGAACTAATAATTGGACATGGACGTTCTGTCCAGTATTCCCCAGTGGTAACATTTTGCAAAACCGTAGTATAATATCCCAGTCAGGAGACTGACATTGATGTAGTCTACCAACCTTACTCAGATTTGACTTGAATGTTTGTGTAGGTGTATATTTCATTCCATATACCATTTCAAAGATAATTTAATCATTGATAATGTAATCATTTGATCAGATAATTTTAAACATTTTCCCTCCTGAAAACAGAAGTTTAACACAGTTTTACTTCATCAATCATGTGATTGTGCTACCATGCCTTATCAAAATGTGTATCAGAATATAGGTTTTTGTTTATTCAAATATTTTAAGTTGTTATAATGTTTTATGACATTTCAGGTTACATCATTTGATTCTTATCACAACTCTAGAAATAGGTGGTGGTGGTGTTATCCCTATCTCTGGAGAGGAAACTAACACACAGTGAGATTAAATAACTTGCCCAAGTTCATACAGCCAGTACATGTCTTAGTTAGGATTTGAATTTAAGCAGTCTGTCTCTGGAGTCAGTCTTTTAACCACTATACTGCTGCTGCGGCTGCTAAGTCGCTTCAGTCATGTCCGAGTCTCTATGACCCCATAGACGGCAGCCCACCAGGCTCCCCCGTCCCTGGGATTCTCCAGGCAAGAACACTGGAGTGGGTTGCCATTTCCTTCTCCAATGCAGGAAAGTGAAAAGTGAAAGTGAAGTGGCTCAGTCGTGTCGGACTCTTAGTGACCCCATAGATTGCAGCCCACCAGGCTCCTCTGTCCATGGGATTTTCCAGGCAAGAGTACTGGAGTAACCACTATACTATATCACCACTAATAATAAACATGTAGCGGTAACATAGGCTATGTAGGGAAATTCATAAAAGGAGACTTAAAATGCATGCAACTATCTACACAAAAACTTGTGCCTGAATATTCGTAGCAGCATTATTAACAATATACATGTGAAATCAGTTTGAGAAAAGAAACTGGTCGGCAGAAGTCTTTGTGATGCCAGGACAAGTGGGAAAAAGAATCTGAACATTGATGGCTCTCCATGTTTTGCAACATATAGCCAGTCTTTAGAAACACCAACAAAATTTTACAGATTGTTAATGGTAAAATGAGTTCAGATTTTTAGGAATAGCCCTTATGAAATTAGGACATTATTTTTGACACATTATTTTGACTTCATTTTAATTTCTAACTTTATATACTTCTAGATACCAAACATTCTTCTTCTTAAGCAGTACTTCTTTCTCTTTTATCCTGTTGAGAAAGATGCCAGTTGGGTCCCTTACCTTGATACCATGACTGTTAACAGCTCTGGGGGAAGAGCCAGTGATCTTGAAGCATTCAGCTTTAATAACGTGTGCCTGTTGTTATACTCAATGAGGACATGTCTTGGCTTCATATAATTACTGTAATCATTTCTTTTTCAAGGAATAGCTATAGAAATGACCCAGAGATACCTTTTAAGAGTATGATTATAGCATTTACTTGTAGGTTTGTTGTATATTTGTGCCAGGTTCAAGTTAGACACTCTTGTTAGAACCTTTTAACCCATCAAGAAGTTGACGTAGTGATTGTTCAGTTCAGGTCGCTGAGTCATGTCTGACTCTTGCAACCCCATGGACTACAGCACACCAGGCTTCCCTGTCCATCACCAACTCCCTGAGCTTGCTCAAACTCATGTCCAGTGAGTTGGTGATGCCATCCAACCATCTCATCCTCTGTCATCCCCTTCTCCTCCTGCCTTCAATCTTTCCCAGCATCAGGGTCTTTTCCAATGAGTCAGTTCTTTGAATCAGGTGGCCAATGTATTGGAGTTTCCACTTCAGCCTTAGTCCTTCCAATGAATATTCATGACTGATTTCCTTTAGGATGGACTGGTTGGATCTCCTTTCTGTCCAAGGGACTCTCAAGAGTCTTCTCCAACACCACAGTTCAAAAGCATCAATTCTTTGGTGCTCAATTTTCTTTATAGTCCAACTCTCACATCCATACATGACTACCGGAAAAGCCATAGCTTTGACTAGATGGACCTTTGTGGGCAAAGTAGTGTCTCTGCTTTTTAATATGCTGTCTAGGTTGGTCATAGCTTTTCTTTCAAGGACCAAACATCTTTTAATTTCATGGCTGCAGTCACCATCCACAATGATTTTGGAGCCCAAGAAAGTAAAGTCTGTCACTGCTTCCATTGTTTCCCCATCTATTTGCCATGAAGTGATGGGACCTGATGCCATGATCTTAGTTTTCTGAATGTGGAGTTTTAAGCCAACTTTTTCACTCTCCTCTTTTACTTTCATCAAGAGACTCTAGTTCTTCTTCACTTTCTGCCATAAGAGTGGTGTCATCTGCATATCTGAGGTTATTGATATTTCTCCCGGCAATCTTGATTCTAGCTTGTGCTTCATCCAGCCCAGTGTTTCTCATGATGTACTCTGCATATAAGTTAAATAAGCAGGGTGACAATATAAGCCTTGATGTACTCCTTTCCCAATTTGGAATCAGTCTGTTGTTCCATGTCCAGTGACTGTTATGGAAAGCAATAAGGTAGAATACAGGTCTGATCTTTCTTATGGGAGAGATGAGTAGCTTATTTGCTTCTACCATCTCTTATTTCTTGTGACACTTTTTGAACCACCTCAGCTGATAGTAGATTTTTATGCTATTTTTATTATATTCAAAAAGCTATTCACTGAATTTGAGTGTAGTACTCCATCTTTGCTTTTCTAAAGTGAAAGTGAAACTCTTTGTGACCCCATGGACTATACAGTCTATGGAATTCTCCAGGCCAGAATACTGGAGTGGGTAGCCTTTCCCTTCTTCAGGAGATTTTCCCAACCCAGGGATCAAACCCAGGTCTCCCACATTGCAGGCGGATTCTTTACCAGCTGAGCCACCAGGGAAGCCCAAGAATACTGGAGTGGGTAGCCTATCCCTTTTCCAGTAGATCTTCCCAATACAAGAATCGAACCAGGGTCTCTTGCAATGCAGGCAGATTCTTTACCAACTGAGCTATCAGAGAAGCCCATGAAAGATACACTATATTCAAAAGAAAAACAGTGGGCTGTGGATATTTACTGATGGAATGACTGCTCTCTTCAAAGAGAACAGACTTGCCCATGATCAAACATAGACAGTAGATCTCCCACAAAGGTATACCATACATACTATTGATGTCTTTCACTTGCTACTTTTGCAGTTTTGAGATTTATTAAATTTGTGGATGTCACAAAGTAATGATCATTTTAATTACGATTGTCATGATTCATTAGTTATTGCTAAAACTTGCCTCATCATGTCTTTTTCTTGATAGAGTGTTAAATATTGTTTCTATGATTAGATTACACATTAATGGAAACTCTTCACCCAACTCTTAGAGTTTTTATTATTTCTCCTCAAATTGATTTTTTTTTTTAAATCTAGCAATGGATAAGAAAAAAGGCTTAAATAGTAATAGTGAAGCCTAGAGGATATAATGTGGTCTATCTCTGAGTTATTTCTCCTATTTTTCATTCCTGCCTGCATTGAGGAACAAGAGTACTTAATTATTATTTTAAAAATACCTTAATTATTAGCTGTGCTAATTCTAAAGTAAAGCACAAGAATCTAAAAATAGTGCAATGATACCACACCCGGATTCCATCACTAACCTACTGTCTTGTTCCTATTAATTTATTTTTTAATGTTTGTTCTTTCAGCACTTTTCCCATTTTTGTTTGAAGTCTCTTACTTTGAAGTCACAGAATTTTCATATTTGCCATTGGCTATAAAGTTCTGTCAGTTCTTTTATAACCTTTCATGATTTTTGTATTAAAAGGATTACTTTTGGACTCCCACTAATTAGTTTGGATCACTATTAGCCTTTTGTTTGTCTTCCTGCTTACATCATAACAGAACAAGAAATCATTTGTGCAAATACAGTGATAGTTCATAAAATTAGAGTGAGCCTCTTAAAAAGTGAATTCAGTTATTTGGATATTAATTTACTTTATATTCATATTTTCATGTGCCAAACATAACTAATAAAAGGAAAAAAATACCATAAATGGATACTTTCAAATATGAGGGAAGGACATACAGTGATGTATGTCAATTATTTCTCATTAAAACAGGAAAAAATTTTAAAAAGCATGAAGGAAGAACAAATCTTCCAACCTAAAAATACTCACCACATAAATTATTTTTGTAAAAAGAGAAGCAGGTATAGTTCAGCGAGAAAGCATGCATTCTAAACTTTGCATTCTAGATTTCATCTATCTTTATTGTAATCTACTCACCTAAATGGTGTTTTTTTCCTTTTGTGAAGTTATACTATATAAAATTGAAGTGAAAACAAAGGTGTATTCTAATTTTTGAATTATCTACCACATTATAGCTTGGAGAAAAACATATTGACCAAAAAGAAAGCTAGTGAACATTTTACTGATAGCTTACAAAGGTAAAATAACTATGACATAATTATGTATTTCTACCAGAAATCAAAATTAGAAAGGACATTTGGTTAACTTTGGGAACTAAAATTTCAATATATTGAAACAACATTTTTAATCAAGCATATAGAAGATACAGGATATGGTATTTTAAAATGACTAAAATATATGCATGAGGTTTTGCTGAAGTCAGTATTTTTTTAAAATAGTTTAATTTACTACTGACAATTTGCATCAGTATTTTTGCATTGTTATAATTTGTCATGTTTCAAGTAATCCTGAAGATTATGGGAAACTTTTCATATGTAGGAATAAAAAGCTTAGTTGTTGACATTGTCAATTTCCTTTAATATAGGTAAGAATTTGGCCTCCTTAAGGAATAGAGCTTGTTTTCTGTTAACAAACCCATGTAAAAGATACAATGAGTATAGTGAGGGTAAAATTTAAAATAAGAAGACAGGTAGAAAACGAAACTGTACTTCCATTCACTCAAATGAAGTTATTGGATACTTTCCTCTGAAAGGATCATATTGTAATTTTATTTGGATGTAGAATTGTTACTTTGCAAACAGTTTGCCTCCTTAGTGTCTTAGTAGTTGTTGTGTAATGCAATCTTTCATAATAAGAAAAACAATTTTTGAGAGGAGGTATAAAGTGCATTCAGAATTCACTGTTGAGATTACAAAATTTGCCCTAAATTTAATTAGGCAGGCAGTTAATTTTGATCATGTCCTAGGTCAGGAGCTACTTAAAGAAGAAAAGAAATGTGATAGAGATTGGTCATGTCCTCCAGTTCTTCCCACTGCTCTTTTTTTTTTTTTTGCACGGGGCAGGGGTTGGAGGGAGAGAGAAAAAACCTCCCTAATAAATAATTCCTTGACACTCACATGCTCTTTTTTTAGGGCCAAAGAAATAGGAGGTTTCTCTCTGGAGCTTGTTGACACTTTCTCGCCTTGCGATTACACGCGGTCACATCAACATTTGCCACGTGGGTTCCGTGCGCATGGCAGCGCTATTTACAAACACCATCCAGGGATTCCAGAGACTCTTATGTAACAGCTGAGAGTACGGGCTTTGTGTGTCCGTGCGCGGAGGAACCGAACAATTTTATTCATAATGGGGGAGCCCTTGTCTGGCTCTGATGGGGTCCTGCATCAAAGTTCACCGAAGTCTAGGTCAGGATCTACCCAATATGCAACTTGCTGGCGCCTCAAAGGCTGTGCCTTAGTATAGGATCACTCTTTTCTTTTCCCCGCCCCCTCTTGCGGCAAACGGAATCCGTTATGCCAAACTTTTCTGTGTGTGTTTTTTCGAAATGTGGGCAAATTGTGTCTTGGTTCTGGTTGTCATTTACTTCTACCACTTGTGACAGAAATGCACATGCCTGCCACCCAGTCTCACAAATGCTTTTTTTTTTTGAAAAATATTTTCTTATTTGTAAGCAACTTCAGGTGCAAGAGAATTGGTAAACTGACTTGGTAACTCGACACTCTGACCACAGAATACTCAGGAAAACGGTTGTTTGATCATCCTCCATATCCAGTTCAGTTGTACCCATCCCTGTCATTTCTCACCTCCCTCTTAAATTTTCCATTATCACACCTCCCTCAGCCCTCTTCCATCTTAAGTTACGTATCAAGACATGGTATTTCTTTTTTAAATTAGATTTCAATATTTAGGAAATTGTTCTTCTTTTCCCATATTGCTTTTAAGAGTTTTTCATTTATACTTATCATTTTTTTTAAGTCTCAAGTTAAAAATAATTAAAACACCCAAGAATTTGGTGTCTCATCCTGTGTACCTGTGTTCCTGGTGCTTTTTTTTTTTTTTTTTTAATTGTAAATTGTAAATTGACTGGTTGGAATATTTAAAATATGAGTAAATTTTGAGTCCTTTCTGATCAAAAAGGATCCTAAAATGCAATACAAAAAAAAGGACTCAAAATTTACTCATATTTTAAATATTCCAACCAGTCACTGGTTATCCAAAAATAGAAACCTTGCCTAACAAAGAATTGAAATTAAATCATCAAAAAAAACAAAACCAAAAAAAACTTGTAGTTACTTAAAAACTTGGGCTGTTTGAAGTCTTCTTTCATAGGTTTTTTTTTTTTCTAATCACACTATCTTTCTAAAAAGAGGAATGATCAGAATCTTTGAAATGTGGTACTGTAAATAGAAGGAATTTAACTTTTCAAAATAAAGAATTTTCTCCCCAAGAGATAAACCAAACACCAAGAAATGTTTGGTATAGGAATAATTTAGAGGTTATGTCTTCAAGTCTATTATTTACCTATGAGACTTAGAAATTAAATTTGATCTGTTTAACAGCTGGATGTGCTCTCTTTTAGAAGAAATTATCAAGAGAGTGATTAATTTAACCAACATAAAGGAAATTTGAGAATAGACATTTTCTATTTTTTCTTGCTGAGTAAAATTTCCTTCTAAATTTGAAGATAATATAATTTATTTAGTGGTTATAAGTTATTGTACTTTTTTAATACATTAAGATTTAGTGAATTTAGATTATAGGCTTTAAAATTTATTTTCATTTTTTATTTGCATGCTTATCATTGTTTTGACCTGAAGATGGTGTATTTATCTTAATTGCCCTAAATTCAAATAGTGAAAGTTTGTGTGAAATTACTTATGAGTATACTTTCTTCCTAAAAGCAGTACCATGTCTGAACACTCTTGAGCTTTCACAAGGATGATCTTAGCCTATGTTAGAACATTACCATTTTCCTCTCTTCTTATACCTTTATTGGACAGTAAATTATATATGGTTATAAACTGAATCTGCTCAGAATTTGATGAAGGTTATAAGTTGATTCATTTCTGCTAAGAAAGGGATTAAATATAACTATTTTTGTTTCACTTGAAGCTGCAAGCATTCAGTAAACATTTATTCAATAGATGGCTTTCCTTCCTGAAGGTGAGATGAACAGCAATTGTCTCTGTATTATAAAAGATTAAAGTGGTAGATCAAATGTGAAGGATACCGAGCAAGATGCAGTGTGGGAATTTAGGTTGTTTTCTCTCTCCACCAACTACTGAGAGCATGTGTTTGCACATGCTTGTGTGTGTTCTCTCCCTCAAAAAGTTTTTGGACTTCTGAGTTAATTTCTCTTTGGTAGGAATGATTAATTAAACCATAGTAAAACTATCTACAAATATAAAATTTAAAAAATATTGATGTCATGCATTTTCCCAAATATCGTGAAGGTGAACAAAATCCCCAGGGTCTTTTATAGAAACTACTTTTATATGATTCCTTAGAAGACCGTTGAGGAATCATATAGGCGCTCACACATAAAAACAAACAGCTGGTGTGGTGATGTTAAAATTGGCCAGGGTGTTCCCTCTAGCGTAGGAGTCCTAGGTCATAATGATGCCTTCCCATGTGGTCAAGCACCCATGGCTTTCATGTTTACACACACAGCCCCAGAATTCTGAACACCAGTGATGCAGCAGTGGGGGAAGGGGTGATCTGTGTCTCACAAACTGTTTAATGACCTGGGTCATGAATATTGATAGAGAATAAGAACGAACCGATTGTGGTAAAATGTGCCTGGAGGGGAAATAGAGTAGATGCTTAAAGCAGGCTTTCCCCCCTCACCCCACAAGCTCTGGATTGTTTATTTTAAGCTATCATTACCACCCAAAAGGAGCTTTCTACTTTGAACTTAAAATAGTAGCTTTTAACCGGACAAGTGAGTAAGCGCTTTGGTATCCAGGGACTAGAGGTGACAAAGCTCACAAGAGTGTCACTCTCTTTTGTAACCAAGCTGACTCAGACTCTTTTGGAAGCTTTTATGGCAATTTAACCAGCTCTAATGATATTACCGCATAGGTGCATGGGAACAGATAATTGGAGCTAGAGCTGCCATTTTCTCCAATTTTAAAATTGTTTCATACCCATCATTCCAATTTTATTTGTGAAAATAGGCCAATCATATTACATATAGAAATGCTTTTCAAAATCACTGGATTTATTTGTATAGAACTGCTTTGTTTACCTGTGTAAACATGTAGCCTATGTCTACAACAATACAGAGGAAAATACCTTCTTATCTGGTAGAATCAATAATAAAGGGGAAAAAAGAGTGAATGGTAATTCTGGAAAAATATATGATAATAGCATGGTGGTATTCATGCAACTAAATGGCAAGCAACTATTTTTAAGCATGGAAAAGACCTCAAAGGATGAGGGGGGAACATGTTATAAACAAGGAAAATATAGTTTTCAGTAAATAAATGCTTTATTACAAACTATGGACATTTAAAAGATTTGTTTCAAACTCTTTCCTCCTTGTAACAAATTATCCAAGACATTATCTACCTATCTCTGAACTTTTAATGGATTGTTCTGGACTGTGGGTTTAATTTTGTATGCATGTATGTGTATGTTTGAGTATGCGTGTGTTTGAGTATGTTTTTCTGTTTTAGATCTAGCTATGCAAACTAGAGACATTGCCCACTACTTATAAGATATTGCTCCCTGGATTCCCATCACATTTACTTCAATATGTCAATAAATCATTCATCAGATTTGCAAAAAATGTAGCTTATTTTCAAAGATAGAATCATAAATTATTATTAACAAGAAACAGAAACTTTAGAGACTATCTGTTGCATTAACTAGAAAAAAATGGCAGCATAGAGAGGTGAAGACCATTGCCTCAAATTGCATAATGGGATATTTATCATTCTGCTGCTGTTGCTGCTAAGTCGCGCCAGTCGTGTCTGACTCTGTGCGACCCCATAGACGGCAGCCCACCAGGCTCCCCCGTCCCTGGGATTCTCCAGGCAAGAACACTTGCCATTTCCTTCTCCAATGCATGAAAGTGGAAAGTGAAAGGGAAGTCGCTCAGTCATGTCCGACCCTCAGAGACACCATGGACTGCAGCGCACCAGGCTCCTCCGTCCATGGGATTTTCCAGGCAAGAGTACTGGAGTGGGGTGCCATTGCCTTCTCCGATTTATCATTCTAGTAATAGCCAATAATAACTAAGGTCTTCACATTGTGTCAAGAACCATACTAGGGACTTTCAGAGGTTATCTTATTCAATTCTTACATCACATCTATTTTTGTTGGTGCTATTATTATCCTCATTTTACTAAGGAAGAAACCAAGACGTCGGATTAAATAATTTCCCTACACATTTTGAATTATCTTTGACATCTCCCTATTTGCAAATTTATCCTTAAACCCTATAGAATATTTTACTATGGCCATTTGGCTTGTTTCTTTCCATTTCTGCTTCCCTCATCCTTTTTTTTTTTTATTTAAAAACATATGTATTTATTTTTGGCTGTGCTGGGTCTTCATGGCTACACAGGCTTTGCTCTAGTTGCAGAGAGCGGGGGCTACTCACTAGCTGTGGTATGCAGGCTTCTTATTGCAGTGGCTCGTTGGTTGCAGAGCATGGGCTCTAGGCATGTGGGCTTCTTCAGTAGTTCTGGCGTGTGTTTAGTAGTTTTGGCTCCACAGGCCCAGTAGTTGTGATGCCCAGGCTCAGTTGTTTCATGACACACGGAATCTTCTGAGGCAGGGATCAAACAATGTCTCTTGGATTGGCAGGTAGATTTGTTACCACTGAGCCACCAGGGAAGCCCTCACCCTATTCTTTTTTTCGCTCTGTTCCTTTGTAACTGAAATTTCTTCCTTCTTGGTGTTCTCACCTATATGAGCTTTCTCTTCCATCTTCTTGGCTTTTTCAGCTGTTCACCATATTTTCCCTGGAATCTGTGTTCATTGCCTCCTTATTTCTGATAAATCAATCAACTCCTAAACAGTTCAGTTCAGTTCAGTTGCTCAGTCGTGTCCAACTCTTTGCGACCCCATGAATCGCAGCACACCAGGCCTCCCTGTCCACCACCAACTCCCAGAGTTCACTCAAACTCACGTCCATTGAGTCAGTGGTGCCATCCAGCCATCTCATCCTCTGTCGTCCCCTTCTCCTCCTGCCCCCAATCTCTCCCAGCATCAGAGTCCTTTCCCGTGAGTCAACTCTTCACATGAGATGGCCAAAGTATTGGAGTTTCAGCTTTAGCATCAGTCCTTCCAAAGAAATCCCAGGGCTGATGTCCTTCAGAATGGACTGGTTGGATCTCCTTGCAGTCCAAGGGACTCTCAAGAGTCTTTTCCAACACCACAGTTCAAAAACATCAGTTCTTCAGCACTCAGCATTCTTCACAGTCTAACTCTCACATGCATACATGACCACTGGAAAAACCATAGCCTTGACTAGACGGACCTTTTTTGGCAAAGTAATGTCTCTACTTTTTACTATGCTATCTAGGTTGGTCGTAACTTTCCTTCAAAGGAGTAAGCGTCTTTTAATTTCATGGCTGCAGTCACCATCTGCAGTGATTTTAGAGCCCCAAAATAAAAGTCTGACACTGTTTCCACTGTTTCCCCATTTATTTCCCATGAAGTGACGGGACCGGATGCCATGATCTTCGTTTTCTGAATGTTGAACTTTAAGCCAACTTTTTCACTCTCCTCTTTCACTTTCATCAAGACTTAAATTGAAGAAAGTAGGGAAAACCACTAGATCATTTATGTATGACCTAAATCAAATCCGTTATGATTATACAGTAGAAGTAAGAAATAGATTTAAGGGACTAGATCTGATAGACAGAGTGCCTGATGAACTACGGATGGAGGTTTGTGACATTGTACAGGAGACAGGGATCAAGACCATCCCCATGGAAAAGAAATTCGAAAAAGCAAAACAGCTGTCTGAAGAGGCCTTACAAATAGCTGTGAAAAGAAGAGAAGTGAAAAGCAAAGGAGAAAAGGAAAGATTTAAGCATCTGAATGCAGAGTTCCAAAGAATAGCAAGGAGAGATAAGAAAGCCTTCCTCAGCGATCAATGCAAGAAATAGAGGAAAACAACAGAATGGGAAAGACTAGAGATCTCTTCAAGAAAATTAGAGATACCAAGGGAACATTTCATGCAAAGATGGGCTCGATAAAGGACAGAAATGGTATGGAGCTAACAGAGGCAGAAGATATTAAGAAGAGGTGGCAAGAATACACAGAAGAACTGTACAAAAAAGAGCTTCACAACTAAGATAATCACAATGGTGTGATCACTGACCTAGAGCCAGACATCCTGGAATGTGAAGTCAAGTGGGCCTTAGAAAGCATCACTACGAACAAAGCTAGTGGAGGTGATGGCATTCCAGCTGAGCTATTTCAAATCCTGGAAGATGATACCTTGAAAGTGCTGCACTCAATATGCCAGCACATTTGGAAGACTCTACAGTGGCCACAGGACTGGAAAATGTCAGTTTTCATTCCTAAACAGTTGGATTCCATCAAACAATTGTTTTATTTTGTTTTTTGACTGCCCCACTCACCTTGTGGTATCCTAGTTCCCTGACCAGAATCAAACCTGGGCCCTTGGCAGTGAAAGAATAATGTCCTAACCACTGGAGCACTGGAGAATTCACAAACAGTCTGGTTTTTGGAGTTAGGAAGATCTATTTTTGAATCCTGACTTGCCTTCTTATAAGCTGTGTATATTCTTACACAACACGGCAGCTTTAGCCTCTCTGAATCGTCTTCCCCATCTGTCAAACGGGGCCAGCTAAAAATTCTCATCTGTCTCAATGATTTTTCAAGTTTCTTAATTATACCACTTGGTGAATGAAATATACCTTCTATTTAAACTCCTTCTTCTCTGTGCTCTCTGATTATTCTATTCTGATTTGGTTTTCGTTCATTATTCCCCTGCTTAGGTCCACCATTGCTTTAGTTCCATGTCTTTCTCGGTAGTTTCTTCTTTCATTCTTTTCTTTTCACTGATTTACATCCACAATTTATTTATTTTGTCCAGAAATGGTGTGTAGGAGGAAAACTGAGTCCTTGCATGTCCAAAATGCCTTGAATTTTCCCTGAGCTAATTGATAAAATAATGGTGTATAGAATTCCATGTTCAAAGTAATTTTCCCTCAGAACTTGGGAGACGTTGGTGCATTGAAACAGCATTTCATCCAGTGTTGGTTAATGAGATATCTGAAATAAATAAGGTTCATCTTCTTTAGATAACTCTTTTCAAAAAAGCTTATTCCCCGAAGTTAGGGAAGTCAGACTTTTAGGAGGGAATGCAAAGACAGATAAAAATATTCAATCTCTCAACAAAGTCTGTTGACTCTAGTTTTGAACTCTATCCAGAATCTGACCCGTTTTCTGTCATTTCCTATCATTTCACCATTTCCACACTCTTGCAAGCCACTATCATGTCTGCTGCTGCTGCTGCTGCTGCTAAGTCGCTTCCGACTCTGTGCGACCCCATAGACGGCCTCCCACCAGGCTCCCCTGTCCCTGGGATTCTCCAGGCAAGAACACTGGAGTGGGTTGCCATTTCCTTCTCCAATGCATGAGAGTGAAAAGTGAAAGTGAAGTCACCCAGTTGAGTCCGACTCTTAGCAACCCCATGGACTGCAGCCCACCAGGCTCCTTTGTCCATGGGATTTTCCAGGCAAGAAGAGTACTGGAGTGGGGTGCCATTGCCTTCTCCATTATCATGTCTAACTTTGCATATAACCGTGTCATCCTAATGGATGTCCCTGCTTCCGACTTTGCCCTCCCTTCCTCACCTTACCGACGTGTTTTACCCAAATTCAGAAATTAAAGTTTAATCATTTAAACATTGTCAGCTCATACCTCTGCTTAAAGCCACTGATGAATCCCTATTTAACTCAGAGTAAATACCATGGTTTTTTTTATTTTTTTGTAGCCTCCAAGGTCTCAGCTGATATTTAAATTTCTGATTCCATTTCTTTCCAGTTTTCTCCCTCATTCTAATAGCCATGGCTGTCTTGCTGTCCAAGCAGCAAAATGAGCATCCTCTTTCCTCTAGGTTTTTGCGCTTGCTATTTCCTTTTCTTGGAACAACCTTTGTTTAGGTATCCACTTACGTTGCTTCTTCCTTTACTTCTAATCTCTCCTTGAGAGTGTTAGTTTTCCAGGAATAAAATTCAGGGACTTTCCTGGAAATCCAGTATTTAAGACTCTGTGCTTCCTCTTCAGGGGTTATGGGTTCAATCCCTGGTCCGGAAACTAAGATCCCACATACCATGTGGTGTGGCCAAAAGGAAAAACAAACCCATAACCATTTAACAGAACTACCACACTTAGCCTTGTCTCATTTTATTTCATTAGGTTTATCATCACTTGCTAGAGTACTTGTTGCTGCTTTAAAAAAAAAAAAAAAATTGGGAATTTCCTTTTGGTCCAAGGGTTAGGACTCTTGAGTTTCCACTGCATGGGTTCAGTCCCTGTTTGGGGGACTAAGATCCTGCAAGCCAGGAGGTGTGACCAGAAAAGTTTCTTTTAATTTATTTTCTGCTCCTCCCAGAAGATGTGAGTTCCATGAGAACAAGGGCATTGTTTGGGTCACATATAGCTTCAGCACCTAGAATGGTGGCTGGCATGTGGTAGACATTGAATAAATATTTGGTGAATATATATATATGAATAAAATGGTGAGTAAAGGGTCAATAATATAATTTTATTTTTACTGCTTTCCCTTTAAGGCTACCAGTGTTCTGTTTGACATAATATCCCAGGAGTTTCTAGGGCCAAGGAAGCATTTGTAGCTAAAATGTCATACATACTGGCAACTGTACTCCTTTCTGATGTTGTTGTAATTGGATAGTATTTCAGGTACCTATGTGTTTAAAAATCTACTTTCAAATACAAACAGGATTTTAAAAGCTACCTTAAGTTTTAAACAACTAATTTATGAGTAGATTTTTGGAGCTAAAACCTCCTAAAAGATGAGCAATGCATATGTTCTTCTTTCTGCTTCCTTTCTCTGAGTTGTGTGGTTACCAACTTCCTTCCAGCTAGGAGAAATGGCACTGTTCTCAGTATCTCTTAGCTTCTTCTATCAAGATGAGATAATATCCTTCAGAAAATTAGTTATGAACTCAAGTGTCCTTGACATTTATTTCATAGTGAGAAATAATTACAGATAGATGATTCTTCAATGAAGTTTCCAAAAGTTTTGACATACCCTCTTTATTAATTAATTGAGGGGAGGGTGGGATATAAATTCATAGTGTTTTGAGTGCATTTTTCTCTCACTATTGTTTTTATCATTTAAGGCTTAAAGTCTAGTAGAATTTGAGTGTGATTTGTAAGTTTCATGTTAGAAATTCTTTTTCTGTTTTAAGTGTTATGACCATTGCCTAGCATAGCACCTGGAACATTGTAAGCCCATAATAGCTATTTGTTGAATGTGGACCCTTACTTTTGGGGAATTCTGATTCCAAAGTTTTTATAGCATAAAAACTCATAATGATTAATATTCTACTTGATGCTAGTAAAACAAAGTATAAACTCATAGAGTAGTTATTTCTTTTCTTTTCTTCCAAATATAGAGAATTTTGTAAAATCAGAGAGTTGGTTTAAGATTTTTAATATCTTTTATTGACATAATTATATGTGACCACATAGCCAGATAAGAGAAGCCAGTAGTCTTTCACCGTGTAAGTTACTGAAGCATCCTTTGAAATTCTTAAAATTTATAGTCGTGTTACCAAGGTACAATTCTTTTTGTTTTTGTTGTTGCCTAGGACTGGGGAGATTGGGAGGAAATGGGGAGTGAGTGATAGTGGGCATGGGGATTCTTTTGGGGGTAGTGAAACTGTTTTAATGGCTGCACAATTCTGTGACCAAAGTACAATTCTCGAGCTACAACAGTTTCTTGATAAAGAATGCTGGTCCTTGCTGCCATTGTTACATTTGCCCATTTACAGTCACCTACAGAAGTAAGCTAGCTTCTTTCTTCTTTATGTCATCTTCTTCAGCTAGCTTCATTCATCTTTATGAATATCATTTCCATATACTTTACCTGTTTTGGAAAAAAATTAGAAAACTGTCCCTGTCCAGTAGTCTGTGGGGTCGCAAAGAGTCGAATATGACTGAGCGACTTTCATTTTACCTGTTTTGGAAGTCTGTTTTCTAATATTCTTCCAAGGCTTATCATCTTCCTATGTTTATAGCATGTGTTTTTCAGACAGGTCAAACAGAATTAATACATATTTGGTATTGCAAAAATACATTATTGACTTTAAATGAGTTCTTTAGCTTTTCATGTGATGCTGGGCAGGAAGTTTATTACTGTTTCCTCATCTATAGAAAGAATAACTTGGGCAAAATAATGTTTTCTGAAATTTCACTGAACTTCAAAATTTGAATTTAAATATACATATGGGCTTCCCTGGTAGCTTAGCTGGTAAAGAATCCATCTGCAATGCAGGAGACCCCAGTTCAATTCCTGGGTCAGGAAGATCCCCTGGAGAAGGGATAGGATATCCACTCCAGTATTAAGAATCCATCTGCAGTGTGGGAGACCTGGATTTGATCCCTGGGTTGGGAAGATCCTCTGGGGAAGGGAACGGCTACCACTCCAGTATTCTAGCTTGGAGAATTTGGGGTTGCAAAGTGTTGGACACAACTGAGCAACTTTCGCTTTCATATGACTACTTGCAGCGTATCACATATATTAACTAAGTATTTGTTTCATTGCATTTTGTAAGTGACCTTGTTATTTCCTTTCAAGGAAAAAACAATAGTATTTTATTCAAATGCTTGAATGTTTATGAGAAATATTTCAGAACTCTGAAGGCTGAATTCAGGGTTACTTACAAATTGTTTTTATACTTTATGCAATATTTATCAGAATGTGAAATAGCAAAGAGCAAAATTATTTCGGCCTTATTTCCATAAATCAAACTTTAAATATTCCTTGAGGGAATAGATGTTGTAGAGAAAAAAAAAAAAAGAATTCTGCTTTTCAGACCTCTTAAGGATGTATATTTTGTTTTTAAGAGGAAGTTCATTTCTACACACCAATACAAAGGATAAAAAGTTTACCTGTCTTTAATCCCTGAAGAAAAATGTTCTAAAATTGCCTTTTGCTGTGTACAGTTTACTAAAGTGATGAGTTCCTGGATTAATCTTTAAAGAAAATGTCAAGCTTATTGAAAAACTTGAGATAACAATGAGTCATTTTAGTAAGTAAAGGAAATAAAATCTAGTTGAAAATGAAAAATTGTCTACAAGAATGCAAAGTTGATGAGTCTAGGAAATTCAGAGAAATTTGCAGATTTATTTTCTTTACTCAGTGAATACAAAAGTCCACTTGTTCAGATATTAATTACATGCTAAATTAAACCATCTTTGAAGTCAGGCTAATATCCTTAAGAGAACTCCTCTTAAACTGATATATGAACAGGATATAAATTAACAGAGATTGGTACTAGTTAGGAACAATATTGAGACTTCTTCAGGATTTCAGTTTATAACATACTGACTGAAGGTTAGTTTTGGAATGGAAATATAAAACGTACCATGCCTATAAAAATAATGTATATCATTTCTTAAATAGTAGATAGCAGTGACTTCAAAAGACCACAGGTCATTCTGTAAACATACACGCTGACAAAAGTATTATAAATGTGAATTTAGCATGCTAATTACATTCTCATCCAGAACTTCAACTTGTTTTATAACTGTATTACATATATGAATACAATCTGATAGGTATCGGAGTTACAAAAAGGCAAGTGTTTTTATAAATATATATAAAACCTTGGTCAGTCTACACCTTCTTTGATATGTCTTAAAGGTTATTTCACCAGTGTCTTCTAAAAGTCTTATTTGTACATTGTGAAAACCCTTTTTGAGAAACAGCTCACTGTGATCACAGAATTTTAGTCACTACTATTTCCCCATGCATATTTGCAAAAGAAGACGTGATATATTTCTAGGATGACATATGGTTTTAAAGTTTTTTTAAAACCCTAAAAGAAAAATACTGAGATTTTCTATTTCTAGTCCAGCATGTGAGGAGTTTGCCATCCTACTAAGTGAAAATCTGAACAAACTGAAAAATCAACAATTGTTCTTTGTTCCATCAGAGAAGCATGGTCATAGGGCAAACTACTGCTTCCAAAATTGGAGATAACAGGCAGATTCTGAGAATCGTAAACTTGTTGGAGCAGAAATATGTGAGTAGAAATGGCCACAGGAACCAGTGCCATGGTAGAAAAAAATCCTGTAATTAGCAAACCGCTGGAGCTTCACTGTGGATAAAAGTCATAGGGATAAGTCATTAGGGGAGCCTAGCTATAGGGGGCGGGCAGGCACATTTTTGTGAATTTTACCTCCAAGAACTCTACCAGGGCCTTAAAGTAAATACTCAGTATATTTAAATGTTTATGATATATGTAATAGAAACATTAGAGGAAAATTGTCTTCTGCTTCTGGAAGGAGCAGGGAAAAGAAGAGTTTTGAAATATACCAGAGCATTGTGTTCTTCTTGACAAAGCCTCCCCTCAGGGGAAACTGTTTTACCAGAGCTCAGAATACTGCAGATCCCTCTAACCTCCCATATGGGGGAAGGGAAATATGCACCTCCAGACTCCTCCAGCTATTTTATCCTTCTTTTAAAAGTGAGGGGAGAGGGGATGACAAGCATTAGTGAAATCCACAGTCCAGGGGCAAAGACTCACCAGAAGACTGAGATGAGACCTAATCATATGACTCTAGAATGCTTCCCACTTCTCCACACTGTACACCACATTTGTTGTTGATTACTGTTAAGTAGTATCTGACTCTTGTGACCCTATGGACTGCAGCCCACAAGGCTCTTCTCTCCATGGGAATTCCCAGGTAGGAATACTGGAGGGGGGTGCCATTTCCTCCTCCAGGGGATCTTCCTGACTCAGGGATAGAACCCCCATCTCCTTCATTTGGCAGGTGGATTTGTTACCACTGAGCCACCAGGGAAGCCCCTGTATTACTAAAGGCCTGTTTACTGCAGTTTCTTTTCCTGAGTACATCATGTCCACCTTACAACAAAAAATTACGAGGCATACTAAAAGGTTAAAAAAAACAAAACAAACAAATGAAAAAAAAAAAAAAAAAACCCAGAATTTGAAGAGACCAAACAAGCATCAGAACCAGACTCAGATATGGTAGGAATGTTGGAATTATCAGACCAGGATTTTTTTTTTTTAACTAAAACCTAAGGATTTTAAATGGAAAAGTAGACAACATGCAAGAATAGATGACAGAAATGACAATTTTTAGGAAAAAAATGCTTCTGGTGAAAAACATTGTAACAGAAATGAAGAATTTGCCTTTGAGCACTCCTAAGTAGACTGTGGGCTTCCCTGATGGCTCAGTGGATAAAGAATCTGCCTGCAGTGCAGGAGACACAGGAGACATGGGTTTGATCCCTGGGTCAGGAGGATCCCCTAGAGAAGGATATGGCAACCCACTCCAATATTCTTGCTTAAAATCCCACGGGCCGAGGAGCATGGTGGACTACAGTCCATGAGATTGAGAAGAATCAGACAGGATTGAGTGACTGAGCACACAAGTAGACTGTATATGACTGAAGAAGGAATCTCAGAACTTGAGATATAACTTCAAAAATGGAAAATACAGGAGAAACAAGAACAAAACAGAATATCCAGAACAGCATATCCAAGAACTGTGGAATAGTTACAAAAGATGTACTCTAGGCAAAATGGGAATACTCAGAGGAAGACAGGAACAGAAGCAATATTTGAAGCAGCAGTGGCTAGAATTTCCCCAAGTTACGTCAGACACTAAACCACACATCCAGGAAGCTCAGGGAACACTAAACAGGATAAATACCAAAACAAAACAAAAACAAAACAAAAAGCCACACATAGATGTCATATTCAAACTTCAGAAAATCAAAGAAAAAGAAAAACACTTGAAAGAAAAAAAAAAGAATACCTTTCCTATAGAGAAGCAAAGATAAAAATTACATTCAACTTATCCCAAGATACCATGAAAGCAAAAATAAAGTGGAGGGAGATATTTAAAATACAGAGATTAAAAAAAACAAAAAACAAAAAACATCAACCTAGAATCCTGTACCCTGTGAAATTGTTCTGTAAAAGTGAAGGAGAAACAAAGTGTTTCTCAGACAAGAAATGGAAGGAATTTGTTGCCAGTAGTTTTTCCTGTAAGAAATGCTAAAAGGCATTCTTCACAGAGAAGGAAAATGACATAGATCAGAACCAAGGATCTACGTAAAGGAAGAGCATTGGTGATGCAACTGAAAATAAAATGAAGACTTATTTTTATTATTCTTTGTTGGTCTAATAGTTGGTTCAAAATAATAATAGCAATACTAAATCATATATGTGGATATACAAAATACGTGGGTATATAATGTATGTATGTTGTAATTACATATATACACATATAGTGTATATTCTTATGTAGTGAAATAAGTGACAGCAATGATACACAAACAAGAAGGTGGAATTAAGAATATTTTATTATAAGGTACTTGCATTACCAATAAAGTAGTATATATTGTTATTGGAAAGTAGACTTGAATTAGCTGTAAATGTCTGTTGCAAACTCTAGGACAACCACTAAAAAATGGTTCTTAAAAAGTATAACTCATATTCTAAGAAATGAGAGAAAAGGGAAATACAAAATGCTCAGTGAAAACCACAAAAGAAAGGAAAAGTATGGAAGACAAAAATAAGAAAAAAACCAAGGCTATAATTAGAAAGCAGTAATAGCAGATATTAATTCAACTATACCAATAAACACTTTAAATACCAATGATCTAAATACACCAGTTAGAAAACAGAGATCATCAGAGTGGGTCAAAAAACAAAATCCAACTATATGTTTTCTACAGGATACCCACTTTAAATGTAAAGACACATAGTGATTATAAGTAAAGGTTATGCAAACACTAACAGTAATGAAAAGCTAAGATAGCTATATTACTTTTTTTTTTTTTTAAACATTTTATTTTGCATTGGGGTATAATCGATTAACAATGTTGTGATAGTTTCAGATGCTCAGCAGAGCAACTCAGCCATACATATACCTGTATCCATTCTCCTCTAAATGGTGTTTTATTTATTTATTTATTTATTTGGATTTGAATGGTTTTTTTTTAATTTTTTTTTATTTTTAAACTTAACATAATTGTATTAGTTTTGCCAAATGTCAAAATGAATCCGCCACAGGTATACATGTGTTCCTCATCCTGAACCCTCCTCCCTCCTCCCTCCCCTCTGGGTCGTCCCAGTGCACTAGCCCTAAGCATCCAGTATCATGCATCGAACCTGGACTGGCAACTCATTTCATACATGATATTTTACATGTTTCAATGCCATTCTCCCAAATCTTCCCACCCTCTCCCTCTCCCACAGAGTCCATAAGACTGTTCTATACATCCATGTCTCTTTTGCTGTCTCGTACACAGGGTTATTGTTACAATCTTTCTAAATTCCATATATATGCATTAGTATACTGTATTGGTGTTTTTCTTTCTGGCTTACTTCACTCTGTATAATAGGCTCCAGTTTCATCCATCTCATTAGAACTGATTAAAATGTATTCTTTTTAATGGCTAAGTAATACTCCATTGTGTACATGTACCACAGCTTTCTTATCCATTCATCTGCTGATGGACAACTAGGTTGTTTCCATGTCCTGGCTATTATAAACAGTGCTGCGATGAACATTGGGGTACATGTGTCTCTTTCCCTTCTGGTTTCCTCAGTGTGTATGCCCAGCAGTGGGATTGCTGGATCATAAGGCAGTTCTATTTCCAGTTTTTTAAGGAATCTCCACACTGTTCTCCATAGTGGCTGTACTAGTTTGCATTCCCACCAACAGTGTAAGAGGGTTCCCTTTTCTCCACACCCTCTCCAGCATTTATTATTTGTAGACTTTTGGATCGCAGCCATTCTGACTGGTGTGAAATGGTACCTCATAGTGGTTTTGATTTGCATTTCTCTTACAATGAGTGATGTTGAGCATCTTTTCATGTGTTTGTTAACCATCTGTATGTCTTCTTTAGAGAAATGTCTATTTAGTTCTTTGGCCCATTTTTTGATTGGGTCATTTATTTTTCTGGAGTTGAGCTGTAGGAGTTGCTTGTATATTTTTGAGATTAGTTCTTTGTCAGTTGCTTCATTTGCTATTATTTTCTCCCATTCTGAAGGCTGTCTTTTCACCTTGCTAATAGTTTCCTTTGATGTGCAGAAGCTTTTAAGGTTAATTAGGTCCCATTTGTTTATTTTTCTTTTATTTCCAATATTCTGGGAGGTGGGTCATAGAGGATCCTGCTATGATGTATGTCAGAGAGTCTTTTGCCTATGTTCTCCTCTAGGAGTTTTATAGTTTCTGGTCTTACGTTTAGATCTTTAATCCATTTTGAGTTTATTTTTGTGTATGGTGTTAGAAAGTGTTCTAGTTTCATTCTTTTACAAGTGGTTGACCAGATTTCCCAGCACCACTTGTTAAAGAGATTGTCTTTAATCCATTGTATATTCTTGCCTCCTTTGTCAAAGATAAGATAGCTATATTACTTTCAAACACAGCTGACTTCAGACTTAAAAAGTGCATTGCGTAATGATAAAGAGGTTCAGTTCAGTTCAGTTCAGTCGCTCAGTCGTGTCCGACTCTTTGCGACCCCATGAATTGCAGCATGCCAGGCCTCCCTGTCCGTCACCAATCACAGAGTTCACACAGACTCACGTCCATCGAGTCGGTGATGCCATCCAGCCATCTCATTCTCTGTCGTCCCCTTCTCCTCCTGCCCCCAATCCCTCCCAGCATCAGTCTTTCCCAATGAGTCAACTCTTCGCAAGAGATAGCCGAAGTACTGGAGTTTCAGCTTTAGCATCATTCCTTCCAAAGAAATCCCATGGCTGATCTCCTTCAGAATGGACTGGTTGGATCTCCTTGCAGTCGAAGGGACTCTCAAGAGCCTTCTCCAACACCACAGTTCAAAAGCATCAATTCTTCAGTGCTCAGCTTTCTTCACAGTCCAACTCTCACATCCATACATGACCACTGGAAAAACCATAGCCTAGACTAGACAGACCTTTGTTGGCAAAATAATGTATCTGCTTTTGAATATGCTATTTAGGTTGGTCAGAACTTTCCTTCCAAGGAGTAAGTGTCTTTTAATTTCATGGCTGCAATCTCCATCTGCAGTGAATTTGGAGCCCAGAAAAATAAAGTCTGACACTGTTTCCACTATTTCCCCATCTATTTCCCATGAAGTGATGGGACCAGATGTCGTGATCTTCGTTTTCTGAATGTTGAGCTTTAAGCCAACTTTTTCACTCTCTTCTTTCACTTTCATCAAGAGGCTTTTTAGTTCTCTTCACTTTCTGCCATAAGTGTGGTGTCATCTGCATATCTGAGGTTATTGATATTTCTCCTGGCAATCTTGGTTCCAGCTTGTGCTTCATCCAGTCCAGCATTTCTCATGATGTACTCTGCATATAAGTTAAATAAGCAGGGTGACAATATACAGCCATGACGTACTCCTTTCCCTATTTGGAACCAGTCTGTTGTTCCATGTCCAGTTCTATCTGTTGCTTCCTGACCTGCATACAAATTTCTCAAGAGGCAGGTCAGGTGGTCTGGTATTCCCATCTCTTTCAGATTTTTCCACAGTTTATTGTGATCCACACAGTCAAAGAATTTGGCATAGTCAATAAAGCAGAAATAGATGTTTTTCTGGAACTCTCTTGCTTTTTCCATGATCCAGCGGATGTTGGCAATTTGATCTCTGGTTCCGCTGCCTTTTCTAAAACCAGCATGAACATCAGGAAGTTCACGGTTCACATATTGCTGAAGCCTGGCTTGGAGAATTTTGAGCATTACTTTACTAGCATGTGAGATGAGTGCAATTGTGTGGTAGTTTGAGCATTCTTTGGCATTTCCTTTCTTTGGGATTGGAATAAAAACTGACCTTGTCCAGTCCTGTGGCCATTGCTGAGTTTTCCAAATTTGCTGGCATACTGAGTGCAGCACTTTCACAGCATCATCTTTCAGGATTTGAAATAGCTCAACTGGAATTCCATCACCTCCACTAGTTTTGTTCGTAGTGATGCTTTCTAAGGCCCACTTGACTTCACATTCTAGGATGTCTGGCTCTAGGTGAGTGATCACACCATCATCATTATCTTGGTTGTGAAGATATTTTTTGTACAGTTCTTCTGTGTATTCTTGCCACCTCTTCTTAATATCTTCTGCTTCTGTTAGGTCCATACCATTTCTGTCCTTTATCGAGCCCATCTTTGCATGAAATGTTCCCTTGGTATCTCTAATATTCTTGAAGAGATCTCTAGTCTTTCCCATTCTGTTGTTTTCCTCTATTTCTTTGCATTGATCACTGAGGAAGGCTTTCTTATCTCTCCTTGCTATTCTTTGGAACTCTGCATTCAGATGCTTATATCTTTCCTTTTCTCCTTTGCTTTTTGCTTCTCTTCTTTTCACAGCTATTTGTAAGGCCTCCCCAGACAGCCATTTTGCTTTTTTGCATGGGGTGGATAAAGAGGTTAAGACTCCAAAAAAGTATACAGCTTTTAATGTGCACGCATCTAACAATAGTATCAAAATAAGTGAGGCAAAAACTGATAGAACGTCAAAAAAGGAAAGAAGAAGCAGCATCTACTATTATAGTTGGGGAATTTAACAACTTTGTATTAAAAACAGCCAGCTCCAGCAGGCCAAAAATCAGTCAGAACATAGTAGCACCATCAATCAGTGGGATAAAGTTGACGTCTATAGGTTTCATCCAGTGATAGATAGTGTGTTAGTCTAACACACAGCATATGTTGATATCAACCAGTGATAGCATGTTACATATTCTTTGAAGCTCTCATGGAACATTCACCAAGACAGACCACATTCTGGGCCATAAAAAATACCTTATCGAGTTTTAAAGGAATAGGAATTAAAATTCCCTTAATGTCTGCTCTCAGACCCTAAGGGAATTACACTGGAAATCAATTACAGAGAGACCATTGAAAAATCCCTGAACACCTGGAGATTTAACATACTTGTAAATCAAACTTAGGTCAAGGAGGGGATCTCAAGAGAAATATAAAAATATTTTGAACTAAATGAAAATGAAAATACAACATATAAATTTGTGGGAAATCAGTGAATATAGTGTTCAAAGGTAATATATGTATAGTACTGAATACATATATCAGAAATGAAATATCTAAAATCAATAAGGGAATGTCTCTGGCAGCCCAGTGGTAAAGATTCTGTGCTTCCACTGGAAAGGGCATGGGTTTGATCCCTGTTTAGGGAGCTAAAATCTCACATGCTGCATTGGCGTGGCCAAAAATAAATAAATAATAAAAATAAATAAAATCTATAAGCTAAGCTTTCATCGTAGGAAACTAGAAAATTGAGAGCAAATTCAATCCAAAGTAAGCAGAAGAAAATAAAAATCAGAGGTAAAATCAATGAAATTTAAAGCTGGAAATCAATAAAGGAGACAGTACTACAGATGTCATGGACATTAAAAAGAAAAGAAGACAGTAATGTGAAAACTGTATGCCCACAAATGTGGTAACCTAGATGAAAAGAGCTAATTCCTTGAAAGACACAACCTGCCAAAATTCACACAAGAAGGATTAAATAATCAAAATAGGCCTATTTTTGTTAAATAAATTGAATCAGTAATTTAAAACTTTCCAAAGCAAAACACCTGGTCTTTCTTATGGGTTCATTGGTGAATTCTACCAAACATTTAACGAAGAAAGTATATTAATTTCAGAGAACAGAAGCAGCGAAAATAATTTCTAACTCCTTCTTTGAAGTCAGCCTTGTGTGTGTTACTCCCATACTGCTAATTTATCCCTCTCTCTTTCCCCTTTAGTAACTATAAGTTTGTTTTCTACATCTGTGAGTCGGTTTCTGTTTTGTATACATGTTGCTTCAAATGGCAATGTTTCATTCTTTTTTTATGGCAGAGTAAGAGTCCACTGTGTGTGTGTGTGTGTGTGTGTGTGCGCACGTGCGCACATTTACTTATATATATACACACACACATATACACATACTCATACTGTATCTTCTTAAACCAATCATCTCTTGATGGGCATTTGGGTAGTTTCTAAGGCTTGGCTGTTGTAAATAGTGCTGCTATGAACATTGGCATGCATATATCTTTTTGAGTTAGAATTTTTGTCTTTTCAGGATATGTGCCCAGGAGTGGTGTTGCTGGATCATATGGTACCTCTATTTTTAGTTTTTAAGGAAAGTCCATACTGTTTTTCCTATTGGTGGTGCCAATTTACATTTCCACCAAGAATGTAAAAGTATTCCCATACTCACACCAGCATTATTATTTGTAGACTCTTTTTTTTTCTTTTGTAGACTTTTGTATCATAGCCATTCTGACTGGTGTGAGTTGATAACCTCTTGGTGATACACCACCAAAGACATGATTCTTGAAAGGAATAGTTTTTAAGCTGGACTTCATTAAAATGGGTATAAAGCGTCTGCCTGCAATGTGGTAGACCTGGGTTTGATCCCTGGGTTGGGAAGATCCCCTGGAGAAGGAAATAGCAACCCACTCCTGTACTCTTGCCTGGAAAATCCCATGGATGGAGAAGCCTGGTAGGCTACCATCCATAGGGTTGCAAAGAGGCAGACACGACTGAGTGAGTTCATCTTCACTTTCATTAAAATGAAAAACTGGAAATTCTCTGGCCATCAGTGGTTAGGACTTTGAGCTTTCACTGCCAAGGGCCAGGGTTTGATCCCTGCTAAGGGAACTAAGATCCCACAAGCCGAGCAGCACTGCCAAAAAAAAAAAAATTTAAACTTCTGTTCTACTAAAGTGTATGTCGAAAGAATGAGAATACAAGCCATAGACTCGGAGAAAATATTTACAAAGACCACATTTGATAAAGGACAGTCATATACAAAGAACTATATACAGAGAAAACTATATAGAGAGGAAAATATAGAGAACTCTTGAAACTGAAAACAATTAAAAAATCAACAACCTATTTAAAAATTGGGCTAAAAACCTGAACAGATATATTATCAAAGAAGATATACAGATGGTAAATAAGTTTATGAAAAGGTGTTCATCATCATGTAATTAGGGAATTACAAATTAATGAATGAGGTTACTCAGCGCACCTAATAGAATGGCCAAAAGCTAGAATGCTAAAAATGCCAAGTGCCGGTGAGGTTATGGAACAACAGAAATTCTTCACTCATTGATGGTAGAATGCAAAATGGTAGGGCCACTTTTGGAAGAAAGTTTCGCAGTTACTAATAACACTAAATATACTCTTACCATATAAGCTGGTGATTGCACTCCTGGGAATTTACTCAAAGGAGTTGGAAACTTAAGTCTACACAAAAATCCACATAGAGTGTTTATAGTCGCTTTCTTCCTAATTGCCAAAACTTGGTAGCAACCAAGATGCCCTTCAGTAGGTAAATGGATAAATATACCGTGGCATGCAGACAATAGAATATTATTTAACACCAAAAAAATTAGGTATCAAGCAATGAAAAGACAGAGAAATCTTAAATGCATATTACCAAGAAAAATAGTCTATTCTGTAAAAGTCCATACCCTTTGATTCTGATTGTATGACTTTCTGGAAAAGGTGAAACTATGCAGATACTATAAAAATTAGTTTTTCCAGGAATTAGGGGTAAGAAGGATGAATAGGCAAAATACAGAGGGTTTTTTTTGGGGGGGGGGTGAAACTGTTCTGTAATATATTACAAAGGTAATTAAACCAATCATCTGTTGGTTTAATTAAACATCTGTCAAAATTCATAGAAGGTAAAACAGCAAGAGTAACACCTAGGGTCAACTTGGTGATAATGATGAGTCAGTGTAAGTTCATCAACGGTAACAAATGCACCACTCCAAAAGGAAGCCTTATAGTGGGAGAGGTTTTACATGTGTGTGGCAACACACTAGGCTTCTGTGTCTGTCACTGTTTCCCTGAGTTTGCACAAACCCGTGTCCATTGAGTCAGTGATGCTATCCAACCATATTGTCCTCTGTCAACCCCTTTTCATCCAGCCCTCAGTCTTCCCAGCATCAGGATCTTTTCCAGTTAGTTGGCTCTTTGCATGAGGTGACCAATGTATTGAAGCTTCAGCTTCAGCATCAGTCCTTCCAATGAATATTCAGGGTTGATTTCCTTTAGGGTTGACTGGTTTGATCTCCTTGCTGTCTAAGGGACTATCAAGAGTCTTCTCCAACATCACAGTTCAAAAGCATCGAATTCTTTGGCACTCAGCCTTCTTTATGGTTCAACTCTCACATCCATACATGACTATTGGAAAAAACCATAGCTTTGACTATACAGACCTTTGTAGGCAAAGTGATGTCTCTGCTTTTTAATATACTGTCTAGATTGGCCATAGCTTTTCTTCCAGGGGGCAAGTGTCTTTTAATTTCATGGCTGCAGTCACTGTCCACAGTGATTTTGGAACCCAGGAAAATAAAGTTACCATTTCCACTTTTTCCCATCTGTTTGCCATGAAGTGATGGGACCAGATGCCATAATGTTAGTTTTTAAAATGTTGACTTTTAAGCCAACTTTTTCACTCTCCTCTTTTATTTTCATCAAAAGGCTCTTTAGTTCCTCTTTGCTTTCTGCCATAAGGGTGGTGTCATCTGCATATCTGAGGTTATTGTTATTTCTCCCAGCAATCTTGATTCTAGCTTGAGCTTCATCCAGCCCAGCATTTCGCATGATGTACTCTGAATATAAGTTAAATAAGCACGGTGGCAATATACAGCCTTTACGTACTCCTTTCCAATTTTGAACCAGTCTGTTGTTCCATGTCCAGTTCTATTGCTTCTTGACCTGCACCAGATATCTCAGGAAGCAGGTAAGGTGATCTGGTATTCCCATCTCTTAAAGAATTTTCCACAATTTATTGTGATCTACACAGTCAAAGGCTTTGGCATAGTCAATAAAGCAGAAGTAGATGTTTTTCTGGAACTCTTTTGCTTTTTCTGTGATCCAGTGGATATTGGCAATTTGATCTCTGGTTCCTCTGCCTCTCTAAATCCAGCTTTTACATCTTGAAGTTCTCAGTTCACGTACTGCTGAAGCCTAGCTTAAAGAATTTTAAGCATAATTTTGCTAGAATGTGAAATGAGTGCAATTGTGTGGTAATTTAAACATTCTTTGACATTGCCTTTCTTTGGGATTGGAATGAAAACTGACCTTTCCTGCCCTGTGGCCATTGCTGAGTTTTCCAGATTTGCTGGCATGTTGTATGCAGCACTTTCACAGCATCATCTTTTAGGATTTGAAATAGCTCAGCTGGAATTCCATCACCTCCACTAGCTTTATTTGTAGTAACGCTTTCTAAGGCCCACCTGACATTATACTCCAGGATATCTGTCTCTAGTGAGTGACCATACCATTGTGGTTATCTGGATCATTAAGACATATTTTGTACAGTTCTTCTGTGTATTCTTACCACCTCTTCTTACTATCTTCTGCTTCTGTTAGGTCTTCGCCATTTTTGTCCATTTTTGTGCCCATCTTTGCATGACATATTCCCTTTGTATCTCCAGTTTTTTTGAAGAAATCTCCCTCAATGTATTGTTTTCCTCTACTTCTTTCCATTGTTCACTTAGGAAAGCGTTCTTGTGTCCTCTTGCTGTTCTCTGGAACTCCACATTCAGTTGGGTATATTTTTCCCTTTCTCCTTGCCTTTTGCACCTCTTCTTTTCTCATCTATTTGTAAGGCCTCTTCAGACAACCACTTGCCTTCTTGCATTTCTTTTTCTTGGGGATAGTTTTGGTAGTGTTATGAACCTCCATCCATAGTTCTTTTGGCTCTCTTGTCTACCAGATCTAGTCCCTTGAATCGGTTCATCACCTCCACTGTATAATCATAAGGGATTTGATTTAGTTCATACCTGAATGGTCTAGTGGTTTTCCCTCCTTTCTTCAATTTGAGCCTGAATTTTGCAATAAGGAGCTCATGATCTGTGCCACAGTTGGCTCCAGGTCTTGTTTTTTGCTGACTGTATGGACTTTCTCCATCTTCAGTTGCAAAGGATATAATCAATCTGATTACATGTATGTGCATGTGTGGTAAGTTGCTTCAGTTGTGTCCAACTCTGTGCGACCCCATGGACTGTAGCCCACCAGGCTCCTCTGTCCATGGGATTCTCCAGGCAAGAATACTGGAATGGGTTGCCATTCCCTTCTCCAGGGGATCTTCCCAACCCAGGGATCGAACCCACATGTCATGTTTCCTATGTTGGCAGGCAGGTTCTTTACCACATGTGTGTAGCGCAAAGTATATTACAACTCATTATTCTTTCTGATATATTTTACAGTGAACCAAAATCTGCTCTAAAAATATGTTTAATTTTAAAAATGTAATGCAACCTAAAAACACCATAAATTTATTAAAAGAAAATGGGCTAGGCAGTAAAAGTATCTTTTGTTTTCCTTAGTGTTTCAGTTCAAGTCCTGTCTTGACTCTTGGTTTCCAGTCTGAGGTTGAGAAAATAACCTAATCTTCTTAATTGAGTCACAACCTAATTTCAATGAACAGTTAGTACCAGTCCTTTATACAAAAGGTGAGGGAGGGGATATGAGTTGATCAGAAGATGGCCAGTGGGTGAGATTTACTTGGCTTCATTCAGTGCCTTTGATAGATGAAAGGCTACAAGCCAAACTCATGTACCTACAGACTCCATGCCTTTTCTCCGAGTACTGAAGATGAGAGTCCTGTTTGGTTTTATGTGAGGATTTCCCCCCTCCTCATCACTCCTCAGAAAATGAAGGATATCTATCCTCCTCATTTAGGAAATGAGTGCTTGTAATAGAAACTTATTTTTAGTCAGCTGTTCCCCTTAGATGATTTATGTTACCTCTGACCTGCTTTCTGATAAAACATGACTTCATTCATGGCTCTGGAGATGACCTGGCATAAACCTGGAGTGTTAAGTCATTTTAATGACAGCTGGAGACAGGATTGGTCTCCCACTGTAAGACTGTCTACCGTGAGATTCTGTAAAGCAGCTGCATTCCTAGGGAGGCCTGGTTAAGTTTATCCCACTATTAGGTTCTTCAGTATTGCTCATCTTTCTCAAAAGGAAAGAGGTTTTTCCAGCATGCACAGTATCTGGCTTTTAATGGCTGTTGTGTGCTTATTTGCTCAGTTGTGTCCAACTCTTTGTGAACCCATGGACTGTAGCCCGCCAGGCTCCTCTGTCCATGGGGATTCTTCAGGCAAGAATACTGGAGTGGGTTGCCATGCCCTTCACCAGGGGATCTTCCTGACCCAGGAATCGAACCAGGGTCTCCTGTACTGCAGGCGGATTCTTTACCACCTGAGCTCCCAGGGAAGCCCCTTGTAATGGCTACAGAGCTGAAATAACATACATATACTTGGTTGCTCGTTTTGTCTGTTTTCCCTTCATTTTGTTAACTGACTCATTCTTGAAGGTTACAGTGGTTATGCTTTTCTGGTCAGCTGATGGTTGACCTTTCTTAGAAATGACACTTTCACATCTCCAAATATAAGGAGTTAATGCTCCAGTTTCATTGAGCATCTCATCCACTCAGTGAAGAATCAGGACATTCAGGATTGATTCCCATGGCCTGTGACCCAGAGTCAACTTGGTGCAAAGGGCTTTTCTCAGACATCCTTCTCGAAAGGCAGGGTCAGTGACTCCTTTTTTTCCAAACTCTGTTTTGCTCAGTGATGATTTTAAAATGGTGATTTTGTTCTTTCAGTATCTAAAAATGCTTCCTATATTCCAGAACCTCAGTCATCAGTACATCAGGGGAAATAACATACTCTCACATTCCTGTTCTCATACTTTTAATTGTATAAAATACATTCACATGTTTTATAATTATTGAGGGGTTTTTGTTTTAAAATATGTAGTTTCTTTGTTTTACAAGGGAGCTACATGATACCTTTTTGTTTTAGAGCTTATATGTTATGCTGTGGTATCATGACATTCCAAAAAAAAAGGTAAGTTCTGACATTTAAATATATTCCATCATTTACCTTTCCCTGTATCATCATCACCAATAGTATTTCACATTTTTATTGATGTTGTCCTTTTATCATTCTTTATAACTCAATTCCTCCTGTTTATTCCTCTGCATTAAAGTTGCTTTCCCCAGCTACCTCCTGTCCCACTTTTATTTCTTGTTTGCCTCTCTAAAATAAGGTTTAAAATAAAGCCTCTACTATAAATCATTATTATTATACTCATTTGTATTTTGACCTAGAATATTTTAAAGCCCTCAGAAAGTTTCCGTTGTTCAGTCACCCTCCCTAAGCTATGATCTGTGTACTCTTTGGACAAGTCTTTTGTTATCTTCTTTATTGGAGTGTGTGTTATATGTCTCTGTCTGTGTGGTCATGGCTGATAAACTTTCAATTTAGCCACAATTAATATGCTTTTAGATGAGTTTCTTTTTCTTGGGAGTTTGTTGATGATATTTACTTTGTCTTGTGATTAAAAATGTGTGACAGAGTTCTGTAGCAAAATAATGCCTTCTTACCTGCTTGCACTCTTCCATTTAGAAGAACTGGTAGTTGACAACGGGCTCTTTTTAATTTTGGTTTCTACAACACAGGGGTTGCTAGGTAACTTTTAATCCCTTTCAACAAGAGAACAGTCAACAACAACAACAAATTTCTGCTCTCTTTAGACTGTATATTCCATCTAGAAGACCTAGCAAATAAAAAATGACTTAAAAAATTTTTTAAATGTACAGTTCTATATAGACTGCCTTCTACATCTTTGGAATATGGCATCAAATATTTTTTAATTAAACTGCCATTTCTTCAACATTATGATCTGCTTATTCTTAAGAAATTAACTTCTAAGCAACATTTGCCATCTCCACGAAATGTATGGAAATCCAGTTTAATTTGAAAATAGTAATTTTATGAAAACATATAAAAATTTTGTTATTAAAATATCTACTTGGATTTCTCATTTACTTATATGACTCTCCAATCTTAAGTGTGGTACAGCTGTTCATACTAAACATTTTGTTTATTTAGGGGGCAAATGTACTTAAATTCTGTCATCCTGGTCATTACTTGAAATTTTAACTTCATATTCTAAATTTTAAATAATTTCAATCTTACAAAGCATATAATTTTTACATAAAATTTTTAAAAATTAAAAAAAACTTTTATCTTTTTCATTTCTTCTATCAGATTTCCCCCATGATGTTTCTTTCTAGCTACTGCCAAAGTTAATAGTTACATTTTCCCCAGTAACAAGAAGTACATTTGCAAAGACTTTAAAAATTATTTTATTGGAGTATAGTTGATTTGCAATATTGTGATTTGCAAAGATTTTAGCAATTGCTTAAAGCCTGTATTAAAAAATCCTTTATTTAAGAATCATTCAAATAGCTAGAGCTGATATGTAGCAGGTATACATGAGTGTAGCTGTGCTGAAGGTTGCTGAAATATTTCCAAGGTGGTGAGGAATTTTACTGCTCTAAGACCCCTTGCCTCCTCCATGACTCCCTGATCTTCCCCCCAGTCCTGTAGCTAAAAATAGGTGGTCTCTTGGACCCTCCTCCAACACTATGATCCATGCTTTGACAGGCTAGCTGTTAAATGTTTTTATTATAACTCATGTGGATAGAGAATTATCATTTATATGTTTTGGTGTTTTTAAGAGTACCTTATGATAGAAGTACTTTATGTCATGTTAATAACATTTCTAATTTTGTAAAATGCATAATTTCTTTTAATAATCTGAGTAAATAAAACCATGGTCTCATTACTCTGAAAGATCTGCTTTATTACTTTATAATATGAAATTACCAAATCTGAAGGAAGAGAATATATCAATACATTGTAAAATAATTTAGGGGAAATGAGTAAGCATTGTGATGATCAGTTTACAGTTACCTGTTATGTGAGGATTATTCATTACAAAGTTTTAATATTTAGTATGTGAAGGTGGTTGTTGTTCACTCTCTGACTCTTGTGACCCCATGGGCTGCAGCATGCCAAGCTTCTCTATCCTTCACCATCTCCCTGAGTTTGCTCAAACTCATGTGAAATAAAATTATATTGATTATTCTAATTATTCTAATTTCCTATCAATATAATTTTGTCATGGTTTTACACCTTATTCATTGTGTAATACCTCTTTTTTTAAACATGTATTTGTTACATCTGTATCAAATTAGACCGTATTTAAGTCATAGAATCATAACACCTTAAACCTGGTTTGGAACAGAACAATCAAGCTTGTTCTGCTTGATTTTTACTCAGTATTTTTTTTTTTAATGTGGGTTTTTCATCTTGGTGTTTACGAATATCTATTCCCTCATAACTTCTGTTTGCCTGTTTGTTTTTGAAAGGTATATATGTTGATAATCTATACACAATGCCAATGCCCAATGAATTTATACCTGTAACAAATTAGGACACGGTACCTAATGTTTTTGTGCAATAGAAATACTATGTCAAACAGTTTATAACTGCTGCCTAATGTTTCAGCTTTATTTGGCAATTTTAGTTCTATGAAGACTGTTCATTAGGAACAGTCTTGTTTGGTGTATATATGTATACTTTTATCTTAGTGGAATTTGTTCTGTAAATGCTTACTGAATTTTTCCTTGGAGTTACTACTTTGTGTTAGGAAGAGTGAGGAGAAAATATACACGAGGACTTCCTTTAGTTTTCTTCTTAGAGCTTTAACTGCTGTAGTGAATTTTTTTTTTAAAGCTTTAATGGAACAAACATTGCTGCCAAGGAGCTGACATTCTGAAATAGCACTTCCCTTTGGGCACCTTGCAGTGGGGATCATTTCCTTGAAGAGAGAGAGGGAGGGAGCCTGAGCCCAGGCTTGTTGGGGTGGGGGAGGGGGAGCAGGGAGAGGAAAGAGTGGGGAGACCTGAGTCCTGGGGATATCCTGCTGAGGTCAGTAACCTGCTGTTCAGTGGACGTCCAGTCTGACCCCTTTCAGACCCGGAGAAGGCTCATGTCCAGCAGGGAGGCAGCCCAGGCAGCATGACAACAGGAAGGAAACACCTATCGCTGGGAAACTTTGTAGAGACACACAGTAAAGGTGGCTGAGTAGCACAAAGGGGGAAGGAAGGGCTAGATCCAGCAGCATGAGCATAGTGCCCTGTTTGCTGTGGAAATATTTATCTCATGATTTGATCAGTGAAATCTCTGTCTATTGGAAGGAGAATGAATATGAGACCGCAAAGAAAGATTTCTATATACAATGCATAGTGTACATTGATGTGTACATCCTGATCGTAAAGAAAAGTTTGGTTCCGCTTTTGAAGGAAAGTGTCTGCTAACTCGTATTTGAAGTACAGAGTAACTTACCTTTCACCAAAAAGAATTCTGTTCTTCCCTGAATCTCCTATAAGCTGTTGGAGGCCTGCCACCTACAAAGTGTGTGCTAACGGACATGACTGACAGTATTTTGAAGATTAAATGACTAAGAATGCAATCAGTAAATCTCAGCTATTTTTATTGCCACTGTTATTTTTTTCATCTACACTCTGGAAAAGATTGCAAAAGGATATTATCCTTTTGAAACAGTGAGTAGTTGATGAAGATAAAATAGCAGAATAAGCTTCAATCTAGGGAGACAAAAGAAAAATCTGTCTTAGAACCACATTATCCTTAGAAAGATAGTGATTTTGACTGTGAGATTTATTTCATTCAGTTGAAAATATGGATGGGAGTGAGAAAATTTCAATGTGCTCTTGGTTTGCAGTGGGAGGTGGTGGGGGGAGCGAGGGGGCAGTGTTACCTTGATTTTTGTCTGGTTGCAGTTATCCTTCATGCCTGTTTGGCCTTCTAAATGATTTTTGTTTTCTTTATAATCTCAGTATATCAGGTCAGAGGGAAAACTCAATATATAAGCAGATTGATATTGTTTTGTATTTGCTTTAAGAGTATTTACCATAGCATCCTAAATAGTATTATTAAGGTTCTCTTTCAAAGCCTGTACCCAAGTATATGAGTCATCACTGCAATGATTCCTGAATGATGTCATGTTGGAGACATTCCAAGACTGAACACAGCCAAGACCATTGGTCAGTGAGGAACTGTGTTCTGACAGGAGCCTTGTGGCCTCTTACAGGTGTACATTCTATGTATTGGGTCAGCCTCTTTCTATAAAGGACCTTTTTGGGGCATAGAAAATTGGAACTTCATGGTCTCTTTGATGATTTGCCAGCTTGGTTCCCAGCCAGTCAGATAACTGCTCATGGTGACATGCATTTCTCTAGGGCCCCCCACCTTGGGCTGGTCTTTAGAGAATAGTCTCACTCAGCCCGCTCACACCATTCTGGGCCAAGGACATTGCTGTCCCGAATGCCTTACAGTATAGATAAAAATCTTACAACAGTTACATTCTGATAAAACTCTGAGTTTACTCTGAGAATGCATTAACCATTTAGGTTTTACATTACTATTTTAAACAGAAAACAGGAAGGCAAGTGTTTCCTTCCTTCCTCAATATTTGGTCCATAAGTTGCTAAACCCAGCCTTAGGAATCTAAGGATATACAGACAAAGACCCTCTTCTTACCATTGTTTCTTTGACCTTTTCTAAAATGACAAAATGTTTCATTGTCTCCAACCCTAACCTCCTGAACTGTACTTGTCTTGTAATAATTATTTGGAATACATGGATTCCTCAAATATGTCATGTCAGAAGTTTATTTTGTCATTTCAAATTCCTTTATAGAATTTTTTTTCCGATTAATACCATGGTTCTTCCAGGCAACCAAACCCAAAGCTTTATTGCTATAATTGAGTCTTTCTTCCTACATCTACAGTGTTACTAATATCCACCCATTTCTCAATCAGTAATATTTCCCTACTTTATCATTTTATTTCATTTTCTCTGCCACCCTTCTGTTCAGACTTATCACTTTACATCTGGACTATGGCAACAAGCCAGTATCTTTTTTAAAAAAACAATGTTATTTATTTATCTATTTTTGGCTGTGCTGGGTCTCCAGCTGTGTGGACTTTTCTCTGACTGCAGCAAGCAGGAGCTGCTCTCTAGTTGCAGTGCATGGGCTTCTCATGGCAGCAGCTTCTCTTGTTGCAGAGCACAGACTCTGGGCTGCGTGGGCTTTAGTAATTGCAACTCCCAGGCTCTAGCACACAGGCTCAATAGTTGTGGTGCATGGGCTTAGCTGCTCCATAGCATGTGGCATCTTCGTGGACCAGGGATCGACCTGCATCTCCTGCACTGACACATGGATTCTTTACCACTGAGCCACTTGGGGAAGCCCCAAGCCTCTGCATCTTCTCCTGCATCACATTCACTAGGATGGCTTTAAACAAACAAACAAAAAAGACAGACAATAACAAGTGTTTGTGAGGGTGTGGAAGAATTGGAACCCTCATATAATTGCTGACGGGAATGTAAAATGGCAAAGACTTTGTAAAAAACAGTTTGGCAGCTCCTCAAAAGGTTAAATGTAAAATTATCTTGAGGGTTCAGGATGGGGAACACATGTATACCTGTGGTGGATTCATTTTGATATTTGTCAAAACTAATACAATTATGTAAAGTTTAAAAATAAAATAAAATTCAAAAAATAAAAAAAATTAAAAAAAAAAAAAAAAAAAAATTATCTTATGACCTAGCAATTTCACTCCTAGGAATTCTACTCCCAAGAGAATTGAAAACATATGTCCATACAAAAACTTAGAAACAATGAACAAACATGCTTAGAGCTGCATTATTCACAGTACCCTAAAGGTGGAAGCAATCTGTGTCTATCAACAGATAAATAGAAAAAGAGAATGTGGTTATATGCATATAATGGAATACTCTTCTGCCTTAAGAAGGAAGGAAATTTTGATATGTTACACCATGAATGAATCTTCAAGACATTATGCAAGGTAAAATAAACCAGTCACAAAAGGACAAATGTGATTCTGCTTATATGAAGTACGTAGAATAGTCAAATTCTTAGAGACAAAAAGTAGAATTATGTGCTTAAAAATGATGACTTCTATGATATATGAACTATATCTTAATTTTTAATTGAGACATGACAGTCTTACTACATTGACTTTTATGATGCCGTGTTGCTGAAGAAACAGCATGCCCCAGTCTCAGCTTAGTGTTTCCGGCTATGTAATGGAGAAAAGTAAGTGACCTCCCTTCTGACTGTAAAATAGGGATAAGAGTAACTACCTTTCCAGATGTTTGTGTTAAATGAGTTAACATATCTAGTTACTTCTAGCACGGTATCTGGCATCACTAAGAACCTAGTAAATTTACTAAGACCTCTTGGGACGTGAGCCTTCAACAGCTTCCAGTACTATTTCAGATACTGTTTCCAGATATTCTGGAAAGTGGTCCAACTCCTTTGCCATTTTACCAATACTCTGTATTCTGGCTCAAAATTCCTCTCCAGATTCTCCTAAGGCTATTTTATAGAAACCCTTCCTTCAGAATGGGCTTTTTTTAGTCCCCCTAAAGTTGCTTTGCATATTCTTGCAACTGTGTCTTTTCTTGAAAACAATGCTCTCTCCCTGTTCCGCTCTCTGAATTTCATCCTGCCTTAAAACTCAGCAGAAGCCTATTCTCATGCATTAAACTTTTCCTCTCATTTCAGTGCATGGATATCTCTCATTTTTATAGCACCCAAGATTTTCACTACATCTTTGATCAGTGAAGCCTTACTTTGGTTATATTTTTTAAGTATTTATCTTATCATGTGATCTTTTGAAAGTATGTATCGAGCTACATTAAAGCCCCTGAGCACTGGGTTGCATGTTATAGTTCTTTACCTTTTCCACAGCACTTAGAACATGGCCTTGATGTGGTGTATTTGGGATAAACATCTGCTATAGGTGAGTTAAGCTAGTGCTACATCTCAACAAGTACAGGGACTTTTATGATTCTCTATTTTGGCTGCACCTTAGAAACACTTGGGGAATAAGGTTTCATTTTTAGGCCAACAAATCAGAACCTCTGAGTGTTAGGCCTCAGCTTTATACCCAGGTGATAATTATAACCAAGACTGAGAACTATTGGCTTCAACCAGTGAAATAATAGAAGCCAGTGGTTCTCAAACTTAATTGGTAATCACAGTTAAGATGTGATGATCACAGACTGACATGGGCAGAGGTGCTTTGGTAGTGCAAACTGCTCCGCAAATATTAGACATATATTATAGTGCCATTGAGACTTTGATGGCCTTGGGAAAGATCCTTAAACCCCGAAATTTTTCAGAGCCAACGGCACAGTGGGGAAATACCTAACTATAGGCATCTAAAACCTCTAAACTCTGCCTCATAGCTTTCATACCAGATGCGCATGCCTAGTTCCTTTTAGCTCTTACAAATGTTTAAACTCTTCATCTTTTCCAGGCTGGCCACCATTCAGCAGCAGACCCTCTCAAGATTGTCCACTTGCCTTTGCTCCTGGTTGAGTTACCTCACATGGAAGCGGGAGATGGGCTCAGCGGCAGCCAGCAGGCCATGACCCAGGAGGTGCAGTGAGGGACAGAGCTGCTGGTAAGGCCGGCGACAGTGATGCCAGTTTGCAAGTATGTTTATTCTCACTTGAATGGTCCACCTCTCGTCCAGTCTCCAGCTTCGTACTCTCTCAAATGCCTCTATTATCTACGCTTACAATGCATGGCTTAGAGGTTAAGGTCTGTGAATCCCCTAAAGTTGTGTGCTGACTTTTAAGTATATATGGTTTTTTTGTTTTTCTTCTGGAGAAAAGGAAGGTTTTCATCAGATTCTTAATGTCTGATATCTTAGTAAAAGAAAAATGAGAACCATTCAAATACAGTAAGCACAGAGAAAGTTCTTGTCTTTAACCACTTGTTACAGTGTTTCTTTTCTCCATTCTTATCTCACCTCTGGCTACTTTGTCTCAGTCTTGTTGAAGACCAGAATAATGCTATTTTATGGTTATTTACTGGTCTGGAAGTGAGCATCTCTTGAGCCTGAGCAGCTGGGCTTCATGACAGTTTGGCTTCCTAGACCTAGCTGAGAACTAAAGTTTAGAATGACAGATGTCAGAAGAGTCTGATTTTTTCTGAAAAATGCAAATAGAGGTACGGACAAAGAGAAAGACACCCTTTTCATTATGTTCTTATAGTTGATCTTAATAAAGATCAATTAATTTTGTTAATGAGCATCCCAACCTAAAGGTTTTTTCATTGGTGTTTTTTTTTTTTTTTTTTTTTAAATCAGATCACTATCTTTTATATAGACATACAGAAGGAGGGAGCTGATTTATTTTTTCCCAGAAACATTCAAAATAAATGTGCTTAGTTGCTGGGTCGTTTCTGACTCTTTGGCACCCCATGGGCTGTAGCTTGCCAGACTCCTCTGTCCATGGGGATTCTCCAGGCGAGAATACTGGAGTGGGTTGCCATGCCCTCCTCCAGGGTATCTTTCCATCCCAGGGATCAGACCCAGGGCTCCTGCACTGCGGGCAGATGTTTTTTACCATCTGAGCCACCAGCGAAGCCCATGAATACTGGAGGGGATAGCCTATTCGTTCTCCAGGGGATCTTCCCAACCTAGGAAACAAGCCAGCGTCTCCTGCATTGCAGGCAGTTTCTTTACCAGCTGAACTACCAGGGAAGCCCTTAAGATGAATAATAGAATGAATTCTACTGTATATACCTTTGCTTGTTTAAATTGTAGATGCATTGTAGGAGAGGAAGTACAGGTTAGCTAGAGAAAAGGGGGAATGAGATTTTTTTTTTTCATCTATAATTCTTTAGCAGGTAATTCTGCTTTAGTTTCACTGAGTCTTGTTTATGCATTCAGCATAGTAAATCTTCTAAAAAGCCTGTGTAGCTTAATCTCTGCCCTCACTACAGATGCCTGAGGATATAAGTATCCACTCTGCCACTTGATACTTCTTAGAGACTGACCTGGTGCTGAGAAATCCTTTCCAACGTGTCCTCAGTTAAACTCCCATGATTCCTGGATATTGCCATTTTCAAGACACAGGGCAAGTGCATCTGCCTAGATTACCTCTCTGCCCTGGGAATTTTAAGTCACCATGTAAGGGAAAGAGAACTCAGCACAGTGGTAACTCTCAGAATGAAAATTTTCCCCTTGCATGCTAATGTTTTTAGAGTAATCATTGTCACTGAAAATAGACTTCCTCTTTCCCCTCTCATACTGGAAAATCTTAGGTAATTATGAATAAAGCTTTCTTCGCTTTTCCCCTCCTCCCTGAGTGAATGCTTTGCCCCTCACTGTGGGGACTGTGGCTATTCTTTCTGTGTTTGGCTTTAACATGAGAACTGAGACATACGTTAAGAAAATTTTTATCTCAAGTCATAACATTAGTCAGAGGATTTTCTCTTCTTGGAGGTGACGGGTGGATAAGTAAGGAAAAATGAAAGTTTAGGGGAAAGCATAAGATAAATTACTAACAAGAAAAGAGGACAGGGCTTTCCCTGGTGGTCCAGTGGCTAAGACTCCATGCTCTCGATGCAGAGGACCTGGGTTCCATCCCTGGTCAGGGAACCAGATCTCACGTGCTGCAGCTAGACCCAGTACAGCCAAATAAATATTTTTTTAAAAAAGAAAGAAAAGAGGACAGGAGATTAAAATATTAGCTGTTATTTTTTTTTTTTTTTTCAGGTCACTCCTGAAGGAGTCCTTCCTTCATATCCAAAAAGAATCTAATTTTGCATTTAGTTTTTTTACAGTTTGGTAAGCTCAGCCTAGGACTTATTTTCAGTAGTAAATAAGCTGGGGCTTATTTTTAGTAATGTTGATTAGCTGTGTGTTCCATGGGAAAGTTATTTAACCTCTTTAAGCCTTGTTTTATTTGGCAAGGAGGAAAATAGGTCAGAGTTAAATAATAATAGAATTGTGTAATGTTATATGGATAATATGTTCAGGGCCTGGCACATAGTAAGTTCCCAATTGTATAGTAACATTTTTTTTTATTATTATTAATCACTATTACTAATGTTGCTTTTAGTTTTTTAGTAATGAATTCACTCAAAAAGTGTTTCTTGACCACCTATCAAATACCAGGCACTCTTTAGGAAGGGACATATTAATGAGCAAAACAGACAAAAGTCTTGCCTTGTTTATAGAGTGGGCTGCTGCTGCTAAGTCACTTCAGTCGTGTCCAACTCTGTGCAACCCCATAGAAGGCAGCCCACCAGGCTCCCCCATCCGAGCCAGACATAAATACAAATGCATACCATATAGAATATCAGGGAATACTAAGCATGAGCATTTTGTCAGAAAAAGGAAATTGGAGGCATAGTGAGTTAGTAATTGAAGACAGAGTAGTCAGAAAAGACATCAGGATAAAATTACTTCTTGAGTAAAAAACATGAAAAAGGAATACGCTCATACCATAAAGTTACATGGGGGCAGAGTGTTTCCAGTAGAGGGGAAATACCACAAAGCCCCTAGAGCGTTTTTTTCGGAGTGATTCAAAGAGAATGAGAACATCATGTACAGCTTCTTCATGCATTACCAATAAACGTTTGCCCAGGTACCCAAGTGAATGATACAGATAAGAACTTTGGAAGTTCAGAGAATGGCAAAGTACATCTAGACTAAAACAGGTAGAGAAGACTTCATGAAGGAAGGTGGTGATCTGGATCTCGGAGGCGAGGAGGAATTTGGATAGTTGGTAAAAGGGTACAAACCTTCAGTTACAAGATAAATAAAATCTGAGGATCTAATATATAATGTGGTGACTGTAGTTGACAATGCTGTATTGTATAATTAAAATGTGCTAAGAAAGTACAACTTAAATGTTCTCGCCAAAAAAAACCCAAGAACCTAAACGTCACGTGATGGCAGTGGTAATTAACTTGATGGGGGAAATGCTTTCACAGTATCTAGGTCAAATCATCATATTGTATACTTTATATATTTTAGTTTTATTTGTCATTCATACCTCAATGAAGCTTAAAAAAAAAACTCCAAAGTAAAAGTTCTAGTTAAAATTATTTTTATACAGTTCACAGTCATACAGCCTCACATCATCAGCCATAAAACAAATAAAACAGTAAGGAATGATATACCAGTGGACTGAAATAAATGAGAAATAGCATGAGGTGGAATAAAATTAGGATGTTGGCTTTGCAGGCAGGGGTGCACTAGGAAAAAGGAACAGGCAGACAACTTTTCACAGAGTTGGCAAGTCATGGATGGGAAGATGGCAAGATCAGTGAGGTCAATTTTTGTAAAACTCTAAGGGCAGTCTAAAGATTATTACCTGCTCTCATATAAATATTGAGGAACAGCTGAAGCAGATAAGTAACATGGTAAATTCAGGTCTTTAGTGATATTATTAAAAGTCTAGAAGAGTAGGGAGATGCAGGAAATGGTTGGAGTCACTGAGGAGTGAGGTTGAAAACATGGATTATGGTAAGAGATAAGACAGAAAAGGAAAGATAGGTTTGATATATTTTAAAGAAAAATGATTTAACTGCTTAATTGCACACAAGAGATTAAGAAGAAATGTTTTCAAGTTTTAAATTGACCAATGAAGTATGGCCATTATAGGAAATAGGGTACCCAAAGGTGACGTATGGCTTCCCTAAGTCCATGTCACTAGTAACTGGCAGAACCCAGACTGGCTCCATGTCTCCATCTTGACAGCTCCTGCCTCTGCCCCCTGTGCCTTCTGTAGGAAATATTAGTGATTTGTATTTTGCCAGATCGTTTGTGGAGAACAGAGTTAGAATGTTTGGATTTGCCTATTCGTATTCTTATACCACTTTTTCTAATTAATGTGGACATTTTTATTTACTCTCACATGAAACAGATCTAAGTTGCTTAGAAAGGGTCAAAGAAGCATTGGTAAAACTAGAAGAGGTTCATCGTATATGCTTAGATTCTCCCACCTGTGGTGATTATGGTTTCCTGATTTAAAACATCTTTCTGTCTTTTCAGTAGTTTGAGATGGAACAGTTATTTCTATCATTGTGCCTTTTTTCTGTTTATTTTTCTAAAGAAAAATGCCTTTTGTCATCCTAAATATAAATCACCACCCATATTTTTATTTTTATTTTTTTTTCACCCATATTTTTTAAATGAACACTTCAGACGTCCCTTCCTTTTAGATCAGTCTTATAAACTGAAATTCATTGTCATTGTCTGACAGATGTGATCAATTTATCCTTTGAACCATAAGACTTTAAACAAAAAAAAGACCCTAGAGATCATGCAGTGCAGTGCTCTTCAAACTGCACCCTTCAAACTATTATTTTGCTACCCATCTGTTATTAAATATGTTATTATTTTTAATAAAATGAAACTTTCTAACAAAGGAGCAGAAATGTACTTAAAAGAGAAAATTTTAGTTTTCTATTCACAATAGTGCTACACATCTTTCTGTATACATTCCTTTACTTTCTCCATTATACATGCACATTATAGTACAAGTCATGACTGAACCATATGAAAGCGAAATCTTCATTATCTGTGGTGTCTTGTCTTATACTTGTCCAATGCCCAGTTTGCTCTCGTAGTCTCTATGTCCCAAGAGAGTGAATTCTGGAAGACATGGGTTTCTGCTGAGAACTTTGGCAGTCCCTGAATTCACAAATAGCACTGTAACACTTTGGCCATCAGTGCCTGTCCACGATGACACGTACTGTGAGTTTGGAACGAGTCAGCCATGCTAAAATAGACTGCACCCTATGAAAGTTATTTTCACCATTCTTGTATTTCAGTTTCCCTATCAAAAGGTGAAGTATCAGCTGCCTCTATTGATCTCATAGGATATTTTAAGCATAAATGAAAGAGTCTGGTGAAAACGCTTTGTATTCTGAAAGTTGCAATGCAACTAAAGACAATGGAAATGTTTACCTGTCTTTACAGATGTTAATCTCACCAAACCTTCTCCTCAGAGTGTGAAATTAATTTGTAATCTTGGCTTTTTTCATGTTGAAAGGATGGAGAGAACAAGTAACAGGTTTCTGAGAATCTGAGATCACATAATTAACATCGTGTATGTCTATAATGTGTCCTCCAGGTGGCACTGATGGTAAAAAGCCCCGCCTGCCAATCCTGGAGACATAAGGGATGTGGGTTTGATCCTTGGGTTGGGAAGATCCCCTGGAATAGTAAATGGCAACCCACTCCAGTATTCTTGCCTGGAGAATCCCATGGACAGAGGAACCGGGTGGGCTACAGTCCCTACGGTCACAAAGAGTCAGATACAACTGAAGCAACTTAGCATGCACTCATGTAATTTTCAACCAAGAACACATACAGTCCTTTGAATGTTAGTGGTGGAGTTGAGGGGACTTAAAAATGCAAAACAAAAACAACCAACCAACCAAGAAAATACCTTAACCATCTTTTCCAGATCTTTAATCCCTCTCACATGCACATGTACACACACATCTTTCCTTAAATTTTTCTGGCCATGTTGCTTCTTTCTTCTTTGAGAACAGTGCACGTGTTAAGCAGGAATGTCTACCACTTTCTTTTCCACTCACACCCACAAATCCAGCTTGTCCACATCTCTCTGCTCATTCTTACCACTCTTAATTTCCTTTTTCCATGAATTTATCATTTCCTAATTGTTCCCTCTGATTCTTTTTTTCCACTCCCCCTCCCCCACCCCCCACTGGTCAATTTAAAGTACTTTAGTGTGCTCTTTCTTAAATGCAGATATAAGTATGTATTGTTGTTGTTGTTTAAACTCTTTGCGATCCCCATGGACTGTAGCCCGCCAGGCTCCTCTGTCCATATTCTTTTCCAGGCAAGAGTACTGGAGTGGGTTGCCATTTCCTTCTCCAAGATATCTTCCTGATCCAGGGATCAAACTCACATCTGCATTGGCAGGCAGATTCATTACCTCTGAGCCACCAGGGAAGCCCATAAGTATGTATACTCCTTCTTACTACCCTTTGATAGATGTCTGTTGGCAAACTTTGTTAAAGCACCCATGCCCCTCCCTACACACCTGCCTTTCAAAGTTGTTAGAATTAAAATGAAGTTCATTTGGTAAGTGCAGAAATGGATACAATGTGAGGACTTGTAGGGCCACCACCTACCTAACCCCTTTTCAGCCAGTGTGGCTCTGAACAGCTCTGTGAACTCTTGCTATTTAAAGAACTCAGCTTGGAAAACCACTGGCCTATAAGAAGTAGATCAAACTCTGTGTTTGACATTCCTTATCTGGCTCTTGATTGCTCTTCAGCCTCCTGTCACCATATTGACTGTCTCTCAGATTGTGTGGTATAATTATTCCTAACTATAGGTCTTAAATATAACATTATATTTCGCACATTCAAGTCCTTATGCTTGTTGTTCCTCTCCTTGTTAACTGTTCTTTTCCCTTAAAGCCTCAGCTCAGATTTCTTATCAGCACATCCTCATGTTTGTGGCATTTCTTGTCCCTCAGACATCACACTTAATATAGTCCCGTGTGCCTGTCTTCTCTGAAATCCTTAGGACAAAGGCTGTCTTATCTTCCATGCCTACCATTTTATACAGTGTTTGGTTACATAGTAGGCACTTAATCAGAAGAAAGAATTCACTTTGTGATCATATCTTCTATTATTTGTTGTTCTCTCTGGCTCCTTCAAATAGATACACCTGCCCATTAAGTGGGAATGGGGCAGAGGAGGAACTGGGAGGGTGTCTACAATTTACAGTGTCTAGACTTGGTAATTTTGTATACAGAGTTACATTATTTCAGAACTTGAACCTCAGAGATACTCAACTGTAACTGTTGTTGTTGAGTTACTCAGTCCTGGGGCAACTCAGTCCTGGTCTAACTCTTGTCATTCGGTGGATGGTAGCCCACCAGGCTCCTCTGTCCGTGTGATTTCCCAGGCAAGAATACTAGAGAGGGTTGCTCTTTCCTTCTGCAGGGAATCTTCCTGACCCAAGGATTGAACCTGCATTTCCTGCACTACAGGTGGATTCTTTACCACTGAGTCACCTGGGAAGCCCAATTGTAACTATCTCTTGCATAAGTAACATTTGATGGTTATGTATTTTTTCTCTAAAGCGCGTGCTGCTGCTGCTAAGTTGCTTCAGTCCTGTCTGAGTCTGTGCGACCCCATAAACAGCAGACCACCAGGCTCTGCCATCCCTGGGATTCTCCAGGCAAGAACCCTGGAGTGGGTTGCCATTTCCTTCTCCAATGCATAAAAGTGAAAAGTGAAAGTGAAGTCGCTTAGTCATGTCTGACTCTTCGAGACCCCATGGACTGTAGCCCACCAGGCTCCTCCATCCATGGGATTTTCCAGGCAAGAGTACTGGAGTGGGGTGCCATTGCCTTCTCTAAAAGTGCGTGCTAAGTTACTTCAATCATGTCTGACTCTTTGTGACCCTATGGACTGTAGCTCTCCAGGCTCCTCTGTCCAAGGGATTCTCCAGGCAAAAATTCTGGAGGAGGTTGCCATTCCCTTCTCTAGGGGATTTTCCCGCCCCAGGGATGAAACCCATGTCTCGTATGTCTCCTGTATTGACAAGTGGGTTCTTTACCACCCACACCACCTGGGAAGTATCCCTAAAGTATACTACCCTAAGTAAATTGATTACAATTGGGATTTGTTGGCTATTTTGGGAGACATTAAGGATATTCTGATTATAGGAGTACTCATTAACACAAATGATTCACCATAGGAAGAGAAATTTAAAAGCTATTATGAATAATATATGCTGTCTATTGGGTGATAGTTTTAATGAATAAACACACTCAAGACCTTGCTTGATGAGACATAAACACAGGAAATGTCTTGAAAATTCCAGAAAGTTTAGTTGATGATGGATTTTCTGACCCAGCAGATTTTTATTTTGTTCTGTTTTTCACCGTCAGGGGAGAGGAGGCAGGTTGGTCAGTGTACTTTTGAATGTAGGCTTTTGTGGGAGCCATGTGTTTGGCAGAGATATCCAGGTGCCTTGTGATGATATGAGGACATCGCTGGGAATGTATGCAAGCTTGCAGGGATAAATCAATATTCTGGATCTCTAGAGAGCATTTCAGGAAAGACCTCTGAGCTCTAGGTTCCCTAACCAAACAGTGACATGTTTATTAAAATTCATAGCTTCAGAGGAGGGTAAATAAACTTTCCACATCAAATGCACAATTGAATACTTGGGCATTTTAAATGTATTTTATTTAGAACAACAACAGAAAAATGTATAGCCTTTTAATATATATTTACTGAAAGTATAAAACCAGATGGTCTCAAAAAGATTTTTTTCCCTTACTTAATTTTATACATTTTTAAAGTGGAAAGTAGTTAATTTAAAATGTGTTAGTTCAGGTGTACAGCAAAGTGATTCAGTTATATACACACGAATATATTCCTCTCTCAGATTCTTTTCCATTATAGGTTATTAAAAGATACTGAGTATAGTTCCCTGTGCTGTATAGTAGGTCCTTGCTGTTTATCTGTTTTCTATATAGTAGTGTATATCTGTTAATTCCAGATTTCTAATTTACCCTCTCACTCCCCCCCTTTGGTAAGCATGTTTCTTTTCTGTGTCTGTGTATCTGTGTCTGTTTTGTAAGTACATTTGTATCATTTTTGTCAGTCTTACAATGTATGACATTGGTATTTCTCTTTCTGACTCACTTCACTTAGTATGGTAATCTCCAGGTCCATCCATGTTGCTGCAAATGGCATTATTTCACTCTTTTGTATAGGTGAGTAATATTCCATTGCATGTATGTACCACATCTTCTTTATTCATTCTTCTGTTGATGGACATTTAGGTTGTTTCTGCGTCTTGGCTATGGTAAGTAGTGCTGCAGTGAAAATTGGGGTCCATGTATCTTTTCAAATGAGCGTTTTCTCTGGATATATCCTGAGGAGTGGGGTTCCTGCATCATATGTGTGTACGCGCTCAGTCGTGTCTGACTCTTTGCAACCCCATGGATTGTAGCCTGCCAGGCTCCTCTGCCCATGGAATTTTTTAGGCAAGAATACTGGAGTGGGGTGCCGTTTCCTACTCCAGGGGATCTTTTCAACTCAGGGGTTGAACCCATGTCTCTCGCATCTCCTGCATTGGCGGGTGGATTCTCTACCACTAGTGCCACCTGGGAAGCCCTGCTGGATCATATGGGAATTATTTTCAGCTTTTTACGGAGTCCCCATACTGTTCTCCATATGGCTGCACAATTTACGTTCCCACCAGCAATGTAGGAGAGGTCCCTTTTCCCCGACACCCTCTCCAGCATGTATTATGGATATTTGTAGACTTTTCAGTGATGGCCATTCTGACTGGTGTGAGGTGATACCTCATTGAATTGGGCCAGTGATGAACCATGAACTTAAGGGTATATTAGAAGGTAGGCTTGAACATGTAGAAGCAATTGTCTCACTTTTGGAACTGTGGTTACTTTTGCCATTTGAAAAGACCCTGATGTTGGGAAAGATTGAAGGCAGGAGGAGAAGGGGACGATAGAGGATGAGATGGTTAGATGGCATCACCGACTCAATGGACATGAGTTTGGGTAAACTCTAGGAGTTGGTGATGGACGCGGAGGCCTGGCGTGCTGTGGTTCATGGGGTCGCAGAGTCAGACATGACTGAGCAACTGAACTGAACTTGCCTTTACTTAGGGCTTCCCAACCCCTTAGAGGGTGGCTCAGATGGTAAAGAATCCACCTACAATGCAGGTTTCCCAGGTGGAACTACTGGTAAAGAATCCACCTGCCAAAGTAGGAGACATAAGAGACATGGGTTTGCCCCTTGGGTCAGAAAGGGCCCCTGGAAGAGGACATAGCAATCCATTCCAGTATTCTTACCTGGAGAATCCCTTGGACAGAGGAGCCTGATGAGCCACAGTCCTTGGGGTTGCAAAGAGTTGGACAGGACTGAAGCAATTTAGCACAGGGAGAGAGAAAAAATGCTTTCCTGTTGGATCTGCAGATAATGTACTTCACATCTTTGACCCATTGGTAGACTGTTTTTCCATTAAACTAGTTTATCAGCAATAGCAGATAATACTCTTGATGACAGTATAAACCTGGGACTGTGTGGTTTATATCCTATTAGAATACAAAGGTCACAAGATATGATATGCACAACTGACATTGATATGAAAAACTGAATTTGTTTTCAGAGGACATTCGGGGGGAAATGTAAGCTTTAGATTTCCACTGTTACTTCTCTAAGCCTCAGTTCAATAATTATTTCTATTTTGAAATTTTCTTGTAGAGTTTTGTTTTGTGAATGTAGTAAAAGATACATTAATTTAAAAAATCCTGCTACATCTCTGCTTGTTATATGTTTATTCAACCTTTGTCTAATTACCTTCTCATTTAAATCTCATTTCCTCCCTCCAGCTTGTTAAACCGTTTTTCATTTTCCTCCCTTTCTGAGAACACTGCTTCCTGCTGTTCAGGAGTTCAGAGACCATGTGTCATATATATATATACACATACTCATGCATGTATATACACACACAGACAGACACACTCATGTCATACTTTTCATCAAAATAAGAAAGAAGTTTGACTTTACCATGGTACTTATGTTTTATGTTCAAGGTCTAAGGTTTATGTACATGAGACAATTATGACTTTGAAAGTGAAAGGAAAGCGATAGTTTCTCAGTTGTGTACGACTCTTTGTGAGCCCATGGACTGTAGCCCACCTGGCTCCTCTGCCCATGGAATTCTCCAAGCAAGAATACTGGTGTGGGTTGCTGTTCCTTTCTCCAGCAGATCTTCCTGACCCAGGGATTGAACCCACGTCTCCTGCATTGCAGGCAGTTTCTTTACCGCCTGAGCCAGCAGGGATGCTATTATGACTTGAGACACTCGATAATACTCTGATTAAAAATCTTTGTAGTTGAATCCTTCTACCCCAGAAAAATGAGAAGAATTAAATTCTTCTTTAAATTCAAGTATTTAGCTAAATCATTTAAATACTTTTAAATTAAGAGTTTAACTTTGAAACATTCCATTTGATATATTTTTATTTATTTTCATTAATTTTTATTGGAATATAGTTGCTTTACAGTGTCACATTAGCTTCTGTTGTACAGCAAAGTGAATCAGCTGTATGTATACATATATCGCCTCTTTTTAGATCGCCTTCCCATTTGGGTCACCACAGAGCACTGAATGAAGTTCCCTGTGCTGTACAGTAGGTTCTCATTAGTTATCTATTTTTTACATAGTAGTGGGTATATGCCAATCTTGATCTCCCAGTTCATTCCCTTTTCTCCCCCCTTGGTATCCGTAAGTTTGTCCTTTACATCCGTGTCTTTGGTTCTGCTTTGAAAATAAGTTCATTTGTATCATTTTCCTAGATTCCACATATAAGCAATATTTTTTTCTCTGACTCCCTTCACACTATATGACAGTCTCTAGGTCCATCCATGTCTCTGCAGATGGTACTATTTCATTCCTTTTTATGGCTGAGTAATATCCCATTGTATGTACCACTGATATATTTTAAAAGTTAGATGAATTGCCTTTAAAGGCAAAATTATCTCTTCCTCAAAAAAGGCACCATTTTCCCTTCAAATATGTAATTGAGAAGAACTGCTTTCCTGTTGAAGTGGTTCATATTTACATATCTTATTTGTGCTATTTAATATAAAGTATTTCCTAAAAATTTTATGGAAAGTCTAAGACTGTATTTCCATTCATTGATAGTAATCAACACAATATATATTGAGGCAAAAAGTGTTGTTTTTTTAAAGTGATAAATTGTGAGTGCATTTGGTGCAATGCTTATTTTTATTCCCATTGCAGTGCTCAGTAGCTTTTAGTAAATTTTAAAACCATCAGTTGATAATATTTAAACCAGGAACTTTTTATGTGGGGGTATTTCTTCTTTGTGAGCTTTTTAAAGAAAAACTTCATTTCACTGAGAGGGTTTCAAGGCTACTTATTATGAATTATTAAAGCAAACTGTATAAAGCAATAAAAAGTCACCTCCAAGTTGGGACTAGAATTGAATCCCTCCCAGGACATCTTCATCCAGAATCTATGGGTTACTATCTCCTGTCCTCCAGATTTGTGTGACCAGAGAAATTAACTGTATATTTTAGGAGATAGCAACCACTCCCATCTTCTCTCTTCTTTGACTTCTTGTAAACATAGATATATGTCCAAGAAGAACTGGTTCCCTGACTCATAAATATAATGAAGATGTACTTATATAGCTATCTCTTCAAACTTCAGTTTTATAGAAAGCTTGCAAAAACTGTGGATAAGTAGCAAACATATATTAATCTTACTTAATGGATAGCTGATGCTGAAAATAAAATAAAAATCAAATTATTGATAGTGTTTTCCTAGCCCTTATCATTGATAAGCCCGAGTCTTCTGAGAGATGAGATGACTGCTTCAGGGCGGAGTGATGAATTACTGTGGCACAGATCTGCCTGTTCAATCCTCTGAATACACAGTGGTTCTATTTCCACTGCTACAGACTGCCTCTATTAAAGGAAAATCTGTAATTCATACTTTATTTTTTAAATCTTCCCCCTTAACTATTAGTATTAAATAAATACTGGAAAGATTTTTTAAAAATCACTTATTTTTTTATTTTTTAGTGAATGTTTTTCTTCTCTGAAATTCTGGTTTTCTCAAAGGCAATAGTTTTTTAGTTTCTTCTAAATAACAGTAGTTTTAGTAATATCATAACTTTAGTTAATGGCCACACTAAGCCCTTATTTTGAACCACATTCTCTTTTTATAGCAAAGCTTGGGTTTTTATTATTATTTATAATTTATCGAAGAGTTCTTTGTCTTTAGGTTCCATAGTTTTGTGGTAGAGTTACTGTCAAAGAGTAGTGGATACTATGTTAACACCATAAAGATTTTATTTTGAAGACAGGCTGATTGTTACTGTGGCAGGCAAAATGAAACTCACAAATACAAACATTTTCTGAAACAAAATAGAACATGAGTAAGTAAAAGGATCAAATAGAGTTGGATACCTAGCCAAATATTTTTTAGTGAAACCCTCTCAGAAATGTCACTGGAAACATTGGATTTCATAGTTATCCTTGCAAACTGAAAATGACATAGTGGAGTTTGAGCTCATGAAGTACTTGGACTTCTCTCTTACTTAGATTAGGGTTCCTAACACTGTGCTTGGCACATGTTAGGTAATAAATGTTTGGTGGATCGATAATGATTACTAAACAAGGAGGAGAGCTGGAAAAATACTAAAAACATCCAGTTAGTTATTTTGAAACACTTTATATAAGTTTATATGATAAAAGTAGTGCCATATGACTGTGTTATACTTAGTGAAGAACTACTTCCATTCTTATGTAGACCATATAAATTCATATTTGGCCTATATAATTATACCAGAATACATAAAACCAAATTTGTTTAGAAGATTTGGAAAGGAGTGGTAGGTGAGGGTTTTATACTTTGAATTTACTGGAAAATAATATTTCTAGTTTTAAAAGCTATCCTAAGGAATACTGTGAACAGTTGGGAATTGGATGTGCTTCTGTCCATGAAAGGCCTTTGTATATTTGTCAGTACATTTCATCACACAGAGAGGAGTGCACGGGTACCTGAGCTCTTACCTGCAGTACTGATGCTGCTGAGCAGTAGGTAATACCAAAAAGACTCAGATTAACAACTGAGGAAATATTTTCAGCAAGAGTTGAGTAAATTTTCAATATAATAAGGAATATATAATCTCTGTGAAGGCATCCCAACTCCTTGAGATAAATTTATCCCCTGTCTTTTCTATGTCTCCAAAGCATGTCGTATATGATCTTTCACGAAACTAACCACTCTGTTTTCTTTGGTGCTTAAAGCAACTCTCTTCCTCAGGGACAAGAATCTTGAATCCTTGGTGCATACCAGGCACTTAACAGATATATTTGAATGAATAGTGGGCTAGTACTGCCCAAAATTATAGACATTGTATAATATTAGGCAAGCAGTAGACAGAAGAAAAGTGCTGTCAGTTATTCAGAATAACTTTCTAATGGGGTGAACTTTAGTTATGCTTTTTTTCTCTCCCCCCCAAGCTCAGAGTCCTATCTTCCCAAATAGCTCAGTGGTAAAGAAGCCGCCTGCAATGCGGGAGACCCTGGTTTGATTCCTGGGTCAGGAAGATCCCCTGGAGAAGGGATAGGCTACCCGCTCCAGTGTTCTGGGGCTTCCCTTGTGGCTCAGCTGGTAAAGAATCCACCTGCAATGTAGGAGACCTGATTTCGATCCCTGGGTTGGGAAGATCTGCTGGAGAAGGGAAAGGCTACCCACTCCAGTATTCTGGCCTGGAGAATTCCGTGGACAGTCCATGGGGTCACAAAGAGTTGGACACGACTGAGCGACTTTCCCTTTCACTTTCTTTCAGAGTTCTAACCACTTGACTGCCAGGGAATTCCTGTGTGTGTGTGTGTGTGTGAGAGAGAGAGAGAGAGAGAGAAAGAGAGAGATAAAAGTAAGATGTCTCTTCAAAAACTGAAAGGTATTGCTTGTGGAAATACTTGAGCTCTGGGTCTAATTGCAGAACAATAATTTGAAAAGCTTAAAGGTTATATATATTCCAAAAGTATAAATTTTTTTTTCAAAAGTTGAAATTTATTTAGACATTATAACTCCTTTGAATTGATTTTAGCAATGTGTATTTCCCTGTAACACCAGTCTAGCTAGGTCTTCTAATTTATTGGTCTGAAGTATATGACATTCTATTATTTTTTTAATATTCTCTATATCTATAGATATGGCACTTAGGTATTTATTTATTTTTTAAAATTGCATGAGTGATTTTTCTATCCACTGTATTATCTTTTCTAAGAATTTACACTTAAATTCATTTATTAAGTATAATATACAGGTTTTTATTATTAATTCTCTTATTATTGTCAATTTCCCCCTGCTCTTTTTTTTCACTTACGTTTGTTTTGTTTTCCTAAATTATTTGGTTGGAATACCTAAGTCATTTATTTTATTTTGTGTTGTCAATAAAAGGAGTTTAAGACTCTAGTTTTAATAATTTGGTTACAGCTCATGTATTTTGGGCTTCCCTGGAGACTCAGCTGGTAAAGAATCCACCTGCAATGCAGGAGACCTGGCTTGGGTGCCTAGGTAGGGAAGATCCCCTGGAGAAGGGAAAGGCTACCCACTCCAGTATTCTGGCCTGGAAAATTCCACGGACTATATAGGCCATAGGTCACAAAGTGTCAGACATGACTGAGCGATTTTAACTTGCATGTATTTTGAGATGTGCTGTATTCATTATCATTTTTTTCAGAAATTTTTAAAAGTTTAAATTTCTTCTTGGAACAAAAAGTTATTTAGAAAAAGAAATAAAAATTGCTTCAGATTATACTTCACTTGACTATTGTCATTATTTGCAATATTTATTCTTGTGTTGTTTTTCATTCTATAGGCAATGAGTACTTTAAAAATTTTCTTTTAATCAAAGTATAGTCAATTTACAATGTTTCAGGTATACAGCAAAGTGGTGCAATTATACATATATCTATTATTTTTCATATTGTTTTCCATTTTTAGAGTATTATAAGATACTGAATACAGTTCCCTGTACTCTAGAGTAGTTCCTTATTGTTTATCTATTGTATATATAATAGTGTATATCTGTTAATCCCAAATTGCTAATTTATCTCTCCTTCCCCTTTGGTAACCAGAAGTTTTGTATGTCTACGAGTCTATTTCTGTTTGGTCAGTAAGTTCATTTGTATCATTTTTTAAGATTCCACAAGATATCATATATTTGTCTGACTTATTTCACTTAATACGATAATCTCTAGGTCCATCTGTGTTGCTGCAAATGGCATTATTTCATTATATTTTATGACCGAGTGATATTCCATATTGTGTGTGTTTGTGCATGCATACCACATCTCTCTATCCATTCATCTGTTGATGGATACTCAGGTTGCTTCCACATCTTGGCTGTTGTAAATAGTGCTGCAGTGAACATTGGTGTGCATGTATCTTTTTGAATTAGAGTTTCCTCCAGATATATGCCCAGGAGTGGGATTGCTGGATCATATGGTAACTATTTTTAGCTTTTTTTAGGAAGCTCCATACTGTTCTCCTTAGTGACTCCAGAAGTTTACATTCCCACCAACAGTGTAGGAGGGTTCCCTTTTCTCCACACCCTCTCCTAGCATTTATTATTTGCTTTTTAATGATGGCCTTTCTGACTTCATTGTAGTTTTGATTTGCATTTCTCTTTTCATTCCAATCCGAAAGCAAGGCAATGCCAAAGAATGCTCAAACTACCACACAGTTGCACTCATCTCACACGCTAGCAAAGCAAATGCTCAATATTCTCCAAGCCAGGCTTCAACAGAATGTGAACCGTGAAGTTCCAGGTGTTCAAGCTGGTTTTAGAAAAGGCAGAGGAATCAGAAATCAAATTGCCAACATCCGCTGGATCATCAAAAAAGCAAGAGAGTTCCAGAAAAACATCTACTTCTGCTTTATTGACAATGCCAAAGCCTTTGACTGTGTGGATCACAATAAACTGTGCAAAATTCTGAAAGAGATGGGAACACCAGACCACCTGACCTGCCTTCTGAGAAATCTGTATGCAGGTCAAGAAGCAATAGTTAGAACTGGACATGGAACAACAGACTGGTTCCAAATCAGGAAAGGAGTACATCAAGGCTGTATATTGTCACCCTGCTTATTTAACTTATATGCAGAGTACATCATGAGAAATGCTGGACTGGATGAAGCACAAGCTGGAACCAAGATTGCCAGGAGAAATATCAATAACCTCAGATATGCAGATGACACCACCCTTATGGCAGAAAGCAAAGAAGTAAAGAGCCTCTTGATGAACGTGAAAGATGAGAGTGAAAAAGTTGGCTTAAAACTCAACATTCAGAAAAACTGAGATCATGGCATCTGGTCCCATCACTTCATGGCAAATAGATGGGGAAACAGTAGAAACAGTGAGAGACTATTTTGGGGGGCTCCAAAATCACTGCAGATGGTGACTGCAGCCATTGAATTAAAAGATGCTTGCTCCTTAGAAGGAAAGTTATGACCAACCTAGACAGCATATTAAAAAGCAGAGACATTACTTTGCCAACAAAGATCTGTCTTGTCAAGGCTATAGTTTTCCCAGTAGTCAGGTATGGATGTGAGAGTTGGACTATAAAGAAAGCTGAGCACCGAAGAAGTGATGCTTTTGAACTGTGGTATTGGAGAAGACTCTTGAGAGTCCCTTGGACAGCAAGGAGATCCAACAAGTCCATCCTAAAGGAGATCAGTCCTGAATATTCATTGGAAGGACTGATGCTGAAGGTGAAACTCCAATACTTTGGCCACCTGATGCAAAGAGCTGACTCATTTGAAAAGACCCTGATGCTGGGAAAGATTGAAGGTGGGAGGAGGAGGGGACGACAGAGGATGAGATGGTTGGATGGCATCACCGACTCAGTGGACATGGGTTTGGGTGGACTCCGGGAGTTGGTGATGGACAGGGAGGCCTGGCGTGCTGCAGTCCATAGGGTTGCAAAGAGTCGGACACAACTGAGCGACTGAACTGAACTAGTGACATTGAGCATCCCTATGTCGGGGTGAGCCTGCCCCAAGAATGTGTAGCTGGGAGAGAAATACCGCGGCACTGCTCAGTTTTTGTGTTTTCAGTTGCCTCTCAGCTATGGTACAGTGATGGGGGACTCGCATTGCAGAATCTCCTTTTCTCCTGTTAGCCCTGACGGCCCCAGTCCATGCCTCAGTGACAGGGTTTTGGGGCAGTCGGCTAGTGTCTTCTTTATTTTCTACATTCCACAGCTGCCTGAAAGAGGGACTGAGATTAGACTCTCAGATATGTCCTTTAATGTGGTTTTATCTGCATTTTATCCAGAAATTCCTCAAAACTTCTGTTTCTCAGCTGTCACTATTCTCTAGTACTTTAGTGCTCATGTAGGATATTTCCACTTTTCTTTTTTGGTTTTAATTATTTCAGTCATTTAATGGGAAAGGGCTTGGATGTCTGGTGTTATGTTACCATTTCTCTCTCCAAGTTCTCCAGCCTAATTTTGAACATGATGAAAATTAGTTCCTTAAATGAATTTAATACTGGATGCTGCTTTCAAGGAAATTCAGAATAGAAAGCAATCTTTCAAGAAGAGAGAATACATTATCAGCCAGTCTCACAAGGATAAAAATAAGCCAAGTTTTTTGGAGTAATTTTTTCTTTCTTTTTTTTAACATTTCCAATTCAAGTTGAATTCTTTAGATGAAAGCAAAGAGCTAAAATTTTTAACTGACAAGGATCCTAAGCATTCACTGATACGAACCTATAAGCTCATTGGAAATTTTCCATGAATTTTGCTAGAACGTTAAAACTAAGTTGCTTTCTTAAGATCCTCAATGGGATCTCAAAATTTAGGAACTAGTGCTATAAATATCTAAGAAAATTAAGTCAAAAACGTACCATCTTATGAGTTTCTAGTTTTGCTACATAAAAGGAGAGGGAAGATATGTAACTGGAGTGCAGAAAACTAGATTTGCCACCATTCCAAGTGTATCTAGAATTAATACTAGATTTTAACACAGTCCTGATTGCATGGTTCTTGAGTATGCTGAAGAGGAAGAAGCAGAGGGTTTTAAAAGACAAGCGGAGAACACAGTCAGTTTGTTCTGGCCGTGACATCAGGCTCAGTGTCTATATTAAGGCAGCATAAGAGGGAACTGAAATGATTGGTCATGATGGCAATTCTGCAGATCTGTGGTTTCTGAGGGGAGCCCAGCTCTCTTTTTCTGCTGTGGAAGGCACTATAAATACCTTCATTTTGTTGTGAGGTGTTAGCAGGATGAGAAAGCTCCCACTTTAATTTATCAGAATATTTTCATGTGCATTTTTGGTTTGGCGGGAATGGGTAGAACAGTTTTCAGCAAAATCTGAACAAATTGTTCGATTTGTGAACAATCCAAACTGGCCAGCATTGAGCAGGACTCCCCAGCATCTTTCTCTGAATTACATTTTGAGTTCTCTGAGGAATCAAGTTTCCAAATTGGGAAGCGAGTTTTCTCATTCATTTTTAACATCTAATTATTTTTTTTGCCATTAAGTATAAGGGACATGGAGACTTGATTACTTTTACGTGCAGGAAGGTGAAGTTTATTAGGCATCTTTATTTAACCATTTACCCTTCTATATTTCTCGCATCTTTTCCTATCACAGAAAAGATGCTGAGCAAGCTCAATTTTGTTTAGTAGCTTGGAGGATGAAGACGCGTAAAATAGTGTGTAAAGGCTGAATCGTGGTGAGTAGATGGTGTTTCCAATTAATTTCAATGTTTGGAATTAATTTAGCATTAATTCTGTTCTTTGGTATCTTCCTGTTTTTTTGACATAGTGACCCGCCATAACAAAGAGGAAACAGCAGGAAACTTGGTGCCAATTAAAACCAGCCTCCTTCCTCCAAAGTGAACTGTCAGCAAACGTAGTCTCGAATTCAAATAGTGATAAGTGTTTTAGATGAAACAGAATAAAAGAGCAAAGCTATTAAATTTCAACATCTACTGGGGAACAATTAAAATGCATGCCAGTTTAATTAAGTTTGGTATTTAATACGTTACAACTTGCACAACAGAAATCCAAATAGATGCTGATGCATGGTGTGTGTGTTTGGGTGGAGGCCGCTTCAGCAGAACTGAATACACTGGGGTGAATGTCTGCATAATATTGTTTATACATTCACCTTTGGCATTCATTCCACCTATGAGAGTGGCAGTATATTAAGGCTGAATTTGTTCTAGGCTAAGTCAAGCATAATAACAGATTCTTGGATCAAAATAAGTCTGCAGCCTTATTTGTGAGGAAAGTTGAAATATCTGTCCTTACCCTAACGGAGATTCTCTAGATGATCCCAGGTACAGAACTCATTGCTTTTAAATTGTTATATTAAGTATTCAGCTGAACTGACTTTCAGGTTTAAAGATCTAAATCCTTTGATACAGGTTCATACCTGACATAATGCACTTCCAACTTTCTTGTAACTAAAATAGGATACATGCCAGGTTAGTGCGTCCCAATGGAAATAGAACAGAAATTTAACAGCAGATTTCTCAGATATGTTTTTGTGTTTCTTAATGGAATTAAATACATGATTTTTGCTTTTCTACAGTGAAGATACTTTATTGATAAAAGATGTCTAAGAAAATTGAGAAATCTTAAACTTGTAGCTATGCAATTACTATTTTAAACAGATATAGAAAACTAAAGTTTATTTCTAATCATCTGGGAATACTAACATGTTAATATTTTCCCCATGTGGTTGGCATAAAATATTTAGTTTATAGATATTTTACTGACATTTCAGGATTGTTTGTTGTTCATAGTGGAGCTAGTGGTAAAGAATCCGCCTGGCCAATTCAGGAGACTTAAGAGACGCAGGTTTGGTCCCTGGGTTGGGACGATCCTGTGGAGAAGGAAATGGCAACCTACTCCAGTATTCTTGCCTGCAGTATCCCATGGACAGAGGAGCCTGGTGGGCTACAGTCCACAGGGTCACAAAGAGTCAGACACAGCTAGGCGACTGAGCATACATGTACACATACCATCTAGAATAATCGTATCTCTTCTGTTTTTCTTTCAGTGAATAGTCACTTTTTGAGTGTCTTTTGCATATATTGCTAGGCTTTCAGGTTGGGAGAGAAGGTAGATAAGACCTGGAATTTGCCCCTCGGGAGTCCAAAGCTGAGTCAAAGATGGACAAACCTTGTTAGCAATAACCAGGGCAATCACTAAGGGAATTTAGAAATCCCTGTGTGAGGCCCTTGCCTTTTAATCCTGCGGGCAAAAAACTAAACAAATCATTTATATTGTAGTCAAAGTAGTTTTTTTGAGGATTTGTTTTTTATGTGTGGGACCTGGGTTAAAATAAATATGTATGGCAAGAGATTTTAAACTTATTTTTCTTCAATTGCTAATTCAATAACCAGGTGTTCTTTTTTCCAGGTAGTATCTTATCTATACCTGCCTGTACCTTTTCTCTTTACCAAGTACTTTGTGTTCTAGTTTTTAATGCACTTATTCACTAAAATAAATATCTATGTTAAAATGCTGAATTTTAAATCTTAAGATTTTTATAGACCAGTAGGAGAGAAAATATGTATACCCAATCTTTCATTCAACAAATATTGAGTATTTTCTGCCAGGTATTGGATTAAGTGTTGTGATTATGACTATGAAACCAGTAGACAGCTTCTTGTCTGCAAGAAGCTTAAACGTGGTAGAGAATGCAGAGAGGGAAATTGGCAGATACAGTATAGTGTGTTAAGTGCTATGTTGAAGAAAAATACAGCAATGCATCTAAGAATACAATGGTGTTCTTAAACCATTCTAGCGACCGTGTAACATGCCCTTGGAAAGTCAGTTTCCTAGAGGAAGTACTGTCTACGTCAAGATCTGAATAGAATAAATGAGAGTTAATGTGTCCAGGATGGGAAGGGTGAAGAAGAAAGAGATGGGGAAGATTTGTACAGTGAAACAAACCAGACCACATGTGCAAAGACACAAGAAACGGAATATTCTGAGTTAAACTGTAAATTATAAACACATCAGTAGGAGACTGGGGCAATGAAGGTCAGAGAAAGGTTTGGAGAGAAGTCACTGGTAGATCCTGATAGCTTTAGGGTCATATTAAGGGGATTAAGGACTATCAAGGCTAAGAGAATCTACTGTGATGATGGGAGTAAGTAGATAAGCAAGAGTGTTCAGCATTGGGCTTTGGTATAGAGCATTGGTACAAGATGAGGAAGACCAAAGGCAAGAAGACCATTTAATGGTCTATTGTAGTAATCCAGGAATGAGATGGTGACAGTAAGACCATGATAGTAAGAATGAGGATGTGGATGTTTTATGGATTCCAGATACAATGAGAAGGTAGAGCCAATAATACTTGCTTTTGATGGGATGTTTGTAAGAGAAAAGAAAGAATTAAACATCCAGAGTTTCTTCTTAAGTAACTTTTGTTCAGTCGTTCAGTTGTGTCCAACTCTTTGCAACCCCATGAACTGCAGCACGCCAGGCTTCCCTGTACTTCACCATCTCCCAGACCTTGCTCAAACACATGTCCATTGAGTTGGTGATGCCATCCAACCATCTCATCCTCTGTCATCCCCTTCTTCTCCTGCCTTTAATCTTTCCCAGCATCAGGGTCTTTCTAATGAGTCAGCTCTTTGCATCAGCTGGCCAAAGTATTGGAGCTTCACCTTCAGCATGTTGGATCTCCTTGCAGTCCAAGGGACTCAAGAGTCTTCTCCAACACCACAGTTCAAAAGCATCAATTCTTTGGTGCTCAGCCTTCTTTATGGTCCAACTCTCACATCCACACATGACTACTGGAAAAATCATAGCTTTGACTAGATGGACCTTTGTTGGCAAAGTAATGTCTCTGTTCTTTAATATGCTGTCTAGGTTTGTTATAGAGCATTTTTAATGTCATGGCTGCAGTCACCATCCACAGTGATTTTGGAGCCAAGAAAATAAAGTCTGTCACAATTTCCATTGTTTCCCCATCTATTTGCCATGAAGTGATGGGACTGGATGCCATGATCTTTGGTTTTTGAATGTTGAGTTTTAAACCAACTTTTTCACTCTCCTCTTTCACCTCCATCAAGAGGCTCTTTAGTTGCTTTTCACTTTCTGCCGTAAGGGTGGTGTCATCTGCATATCTGAGGTTACTGATATTTCTCCCGGCACTCTTGATTCCAGCTTGTGCTTCATCCAGCCTGGCATTTTACATGATGTATTCTGCATGTAAGTTAAATAAGCAGGGTGACAATATACAGCCTTGATGTCCTCCTTTCCTAATTTGGAACCAGTCCATTGTTCCAAGTCCGGTTCTAACTGCTGCTTCTTCGCCTGCATACAGGTTTCTCAGGAGGCAGGTAAGGTGGTCTGGTATTCCCATCTCTTTAAGAATTTTCCACAGCTTTTTGTGATCTACACAGTCAAAGGCTTTAGCGTAGTCAATGAAACAGAAGTAGATGTTTTTCTGGAATTCTTTTGCTTTTTCTGTGATCTGATGGATGTTGGCAATTTGATGTCTGGTTCCTCTGCCTTTTCTAAATCTAGTTTGAACATTTGAAAGTTCTTGGTTCATGTACTGTTGAAGCCTAGCTTGGAGAACTTTGAGCATCACTTTGCTAGCCTGTGAAATGAGTTCAGTTGCGTGGTACTTTGAACATTCTTTGGGGTTGCCCTAAAGAATGCCCAGTTAAGTAACAGGGTAGATAGTTGATATTACCAGTGATAGGAATACACAAGAGAGGATAAGTTTGGAGCAAAAGACAATGAGTTCAGTTTGGGGTATATAGATAATGAGGAGACAGTTGTAAATTCAAATTGTCAACTCTGCTGAGGACTAGAAGTAGAGATCTGAGGTTGGTCTGCAACTTGAGAGTATGGGTGTTAAATAGGTCACCCAGGAAATGGTTATGTTTCTGTGATTCTGGCCATCGCTGGGTTACCTTGCTCTCTTTTCTTTCTCATTAAGATCTCTAAATTCTAAAGATTTCTCAGCTCCCATTTTAGACCATCTTCTTTAACTGTGCTGTCTCTGAAGATAATCTCATGGAGTTCTGTGGCTTTAAATACCATTGATAGGCTGACACAGCTCAAAGTCAACTCTAGCTTAGACTGCTTACTTAGTTCTCAACTTTTATACCCAACTCCCTGCCTAGCATACCCATTTGAATGATAATATGCATTTCAAACTTAGCTTGTACAAGACCTAACTCATAATTTTCCATTAATCTTGTTACTGGCATTCACCTGTCTCTGCCAATGGCACCACCATCAGTCTTGTGACTCAGGATAAAACTCGAGGCATATCCTGGTTTCTTCTTCCCTTTCATGCAGTACCTCACATCCAATCTATTACCAGGTAGTTTTGTTTCTGCCTCCAAAATGCATCCAAATTCATTCACGTCTCTGTATTTTCACTGCTGTCATCCTAGTCCAGGATATTATATGCTTTCTTTTGGATTACTGCAGTCTACCATCTTGATGTATCTATTCTTAATGCGTTCAGTTCATCCTTCACAAACTACCAGGGTGATCTTCTCAAAGTCCAAATTAGAGTATGCAACTGTTCTACATAAAATGCTCAGATGGCTTCCTGTTGGATTTTTTTTTTATGTCTAAAATTTTTTTTTTATTTTATTTTATTTTTAAACTTTATATAATTGTATTAGTTTTGCCAAATATCAAAATGAATCCACCACAGGTATACATGTGTTCCCCATCCTGAACCCTCCTCCCTCCTCCCTCCCCATACCATCCCTCTGGGTCGTTCCAGTGCACCAGCCCCAAGCATCCAGTATCGTGCATCGAACCTGGACTAGGTGCACAGTGATAGGCTATTTTTTGGGGCTCCAAAATCACTGAGGATGGTGACTGTAGCCATGAAATTAAAGATGCTTGTTCCTTGGAAGAAAAGTTATAACAAACCTAGACAGCATATTAAGAAGCTTTACTTTGCCGACAAAGGTCCGTATAGTCAAAGCTGTGGTTTTTCCAGTAGTCATGTATAGATGTGAGAGTTGGACCATGAAGAAGGCTGAGTGCCAAAGAATTGATGCTTTCAAATTGTGCTGGAGAAGACTCTTGAGAGTCCCTTGGACTGCCTGGAGATCAAACCAGTCAATCCTGAAGGAGATCAACACTGAATATTCATTGGCAGGACTGATGCTGAAGCTGAAGCTCCAGTACTTTGGCCACCTGATGCAAAGAGCTGACTCACTGGAAAAGACCCTGATGCTGGGAAAGATCAAAGGCAAAAGGATAAGGGTGTGGCAGAGGATGAGATGGTTAGATAGCATCACAAATTCAATGGACATGAGTTTGAGCAAACTCAGGGAGATAGGAACTGGGATGCCTGGCATGCTGTAGTCCATGGGGTTGCAAAGAGTTGGACCTGACTTAGTAACTGAGAAACAACAACATCTAGGTGCCTCTGCCTGGCCTATATATTTCTCTGAAAAATGAAAGTGAAAGTTGCTCAGTCGTGTCCAACTCTTTGTGACCCCATGGACTATTCAGTTCGTGGAATTCTCCAGGACAGAATACTGGAGTGGATAGCCTTTCCCTTCTCCAGCAGATCTTCCCAACCCAGGGATTAAACCTAGGTCTCCTGCATTGCAGATGGATTCTTTTACCAGCTAAGCCACCAGGGATGCCCAAGAATACTGGAGTGGGTAGCCTATCCCTTCTCCAGCAGATCTTCCTGATCCAGGAATCAAATCAGGGTCTCCTGAATTACAGGCAGATTCTTTACCAACTGAGATACTGGGGAAGCCCAACTTTATCTTGAAACCTCTCTCTCTCTTGCTTACTGAGAACCACCCAAACCAGTTTCTCTGTTCCTCAGATAAGCCAAGCTCCTTTATGCTTCATTGCTTTTGTACTTTCTGTTCCTTCCGACTGGAACATACTTCCCCCAATTTTTCCTACCACTGGGTTTTTCGTTCACCTCAGATAGATGTCAGCAACTAAAGAGCCTTTTCCGTAACTTCTCTATTAAATAGGTCTGTTTTTACCCCTCTCTATCCCATCATTCAGAAAAATTTCCTTCAAAACACTTAACAGTCTGAAGTTGTTTTATTTGTTTACTTGCTTGTCTAAATAAACTTCACTAATGAAGAAATCTAGATTATCTTGTTTGTCATTACATCCGTAGAATTCAGAGCAATACCTTGATTATAGGTCCCTGTTAAATAGAATGAGTAAATAATGAACGTTGAAGAAGTTGTAGACTGGAACCCCAAGAACGCTGGCATTTAATGAATAAACAGAGGGGGAGGAGCTTGGTAGGACAGTGAGAAGGAGCGATGAGAAATAGACAACAGCTGAGTCAAGATGTTACTGAAGTGAGAGTGTCCTAATACAAGTCTTAAAGGGAAAGAGAGTTCAGAAAAGGGCAACCCTTCTGTTTGGACAGAAACAGGGAAGGCTGTATGGAAGAAGTAAATTTTTATTGCACCTTGGCAGATAGATAGGGAAATCTTGTAAGAAGGAGGGGATGGAGGCAGAGAAGCAGAATATACATGCCTTGGTAGGGAACAGAAAGTCATCCCATTAATCTTTCATATTCCTCAGCTAACAGCTGGTAACTCTTTTGGTGTTAGTGTTGACACTAGACTAGTAAACAAAGGCTCCATCAGAGTTACACAGTAAGTGGAAAAATGAAGATTTAAATGCAGAGCTACCTGACTGCAAGTCTGCTTTTTTTGTTGTTGTTGTTCTGACTTGTCATTGAGATTCTCTATAAATACCTCATATCTACCCTGTAAATAACATTATGCCAGTGATGGAAAGAGGTGTGAATGAGTAGGTGGCAGAGAACACAGATACTCTTAACTTTGATTATTCCCATTATAGTATCAAGAAAACCTGAGGCTGAGGAAAAAAATAACTATTCTCATTGTAGCATTTTCATTGTTCCCAAAATAGAAAATTTTAAATATTTGAACCGTGCAGTTTTTCTCTTGTCAAATGGTTGACAAGTCCAGTTTACTCTTAATGAAGACCACCTCTTCTATCTCCTTACTGTTCTACTTTGCAAAATGATCTGTACTGATCATTTGAAGCCCGTTTGAGATTGAGAGGAACAGCAGACTTTCCAAAGATTATATTTAATCACCAAACACTATTAAGTGACTAAGCTTATAACAGTTTCAAGTGTTGAATTATTTTTCTTGTGTATTGAAAACCAACTGTTTATAAAGATTGGCAACCTGGAATAGAATTTTGTAGTGAATTGTTTATATGTGCCTGTATTTGTAGGTGCACATACACACACTGCCTTGTATTTTGGTATTTATTTTTTCAGTTTTGAGATATAATTGACACACAACATTGTATAAATTTAAGGTCCACAACAGTGATTTGATATATGTAGTTATTGAAAAATGATCACCATGAATAGTTCAGTTAATATCCATCACCTCACATAGATATTTTTGTCTTGGGATGAGAACTTATAAAGTCTACCTCTTAGCAGCTTTCAAATCTACAACACAGTGTTGTTAACTCTATACCTGTAAGTTTGTACCTTTTGCTCACCCTCACGCATTTTGCCATTATCACCTCTGGTAACTATCAATCTATCCTCTGTTAAGTGTGAGTTTGTTTGAGATCATGTGGTATTTGTCTTTCTCTGCCTGACTTGTGTCACTTAGCATAATACCCTCAGGGTCCATCTGTATTGTTGCAAATAGCAGGATTTCCTTTTTTTGTATGGCCAAATAATATTCAACTTTATATATAATAATTTCACATTTCTTTATCCATTTATCCATTAACATACACTTAGGTTATTTCCATGCCTGGACTATTGTAAACAATGCTGCTGTGAACGTGGGCGTGCAGATATTTCTTCAACATAGTGCTTTTATTTACTTTGGATGTAAACCCAGAAGCAGAATTTCTGGATCATATGTTAGTTCTACTTTTAATTTTTTGAGGATCCACCATAGTTTTCTGTAGCTACTGCACCAGTTTACAATCCTACGAACAGTGTACAAGTGTTCCATTTTCTCCACTTCCTCACCAGAATTTGTTCTCTCTTGTTGTGTTGATGATAGCTGTTCTAAAAGCCATGAAGTCACATATCTCACTGTGGTTTTAATTTGCATCTACCTAATATTGAGCACCTTTGATAGACCTGTTGGCCATACCTATATCTTCTTAGTATAAATGTCTGTTCAGGTCCTTTGCTCAAATAATTGAATTATTTGAGGGTTTTGCTATTGTATGAATTTTTTATATACATTGGATATTAACTGGTTTTCAGTTACTTGATTTGAAGTTTTTTCCCACAGTCCATGGATTGTCTTTACATTTTGTTGATTGTTTCTTTTGCTTTGCAGAAACATTTTAGTTTGATGTAGACCCATTTGTTCATCTTATATTTTGTTGCTTGTGCTTTAGGTATCATATCCAGAAAATCTTTGTGACCCTATGGACTGTCGCCTGCCATGCTATGTCAATGGAATTCTCCAGGCAAGAATACTGGAGTGGGTTGCCATTCCCTTCTCCAGAGGATCTTCCTGATCCAGGGATTGAACCAGGGTCTCCTTCACTGCAGGCGGACTCCTTTCTATCTGAGCCATCTAGGAAACCCAGAAAATCTTTAGCAAGATCTATGTCAAGGAGCTTTTTTCCCTATGTTTTCTTCTAGGAGTTGTATTATTTCAGCTCTTATTGTCTTTAATGAATTTTGAGTTAATTTCTGTGAATGGTAGAAGTTAAGAATCATTCTTTTGCATGTGAATATTCAGTTTTCCCAGGCTTCTCTAGTGGCTCTGTGGTAAAAAATCTGCCTGCCAGTACAGGAGACGTGGGTTCAATCCCTGGGTTGGAAAGATCCCCTGGAGAAGGAAATGGCAACCCATTCCAGAATTCTTGCTTTTGATGCTATTGTAAAAGGAATAATTTTCTTTATTTCTTTTTAAGCTAATTCATTGCAAATGTATAAAAGCACTACTGCTTTTTTTAGTGTTTCATGTCCTGCAACTTTGCAGAAGTTGTTGATTAGGGATGGTGTTTTAGTAGAGTCTTTAAGATTTTCTACATATAAAATCATGTTATCTGAAAACAGGGAAATTTTACATTTTCCTTTCTGGTTCTGATGCCTTTTATTTCTTTTTTTTGCTGGATTCCTCTGGCTAGGACTTCCACTACCATGTTGAATACAGATGGTGAGAGTAGGTACCCTTTTCTTGTTCCTGATCACAGAGGAAACTTTTTCAGTTTTACTATTGAGTATCATAAATAGTCTTTATTATGTTGAGGTATATTCACTCTACTTAGTTTGTTGAAAGTCTTTTTTTTTTTTTTTTATCATGGATCTTGAATTTTGTCATGCTGTTTGCATCTATTGAGATGATATGATTTTTATCTCTCATCTTATTAATGTGATGTGCCACTTTTCTTGATTGGGGTATGTTGAACTATCCTAGCATTTTAGGGATGAATCCCACTTGATCATGGTGTGTGATTCCTTTAATGTGTTGTTGAATTCGATTTACTAGTATTTTGTTGAGAGTTTTTGCACCTGTAGGCATTAGGGATACTGGGCTGCAGTTTTCTTGTAGTATCCTTCTTTTAATATTTTGTTGAGTTCAATTTGCTAGTATTTTGTTTGGAGTTTTTGCATCTATATTCATTAGGGATATTGGCCTGCAGTTTTCTTGTGGTGTCCTTATCTGGCTTTAGTATCAGGGTAATGCCGGCCTCATTTGGGAGTGTTCCCTTCTATTCCCAGGGAAAGTTTGAGGAGGATTGGCATTAACTTTTCTTTAAATGTTTATTAAAATACACCAGTGAAGCCGTCTTGTCCTGAGTCATTCTTTCTTGGGAGGTTTTTTGATTATTGATTTGATCTCCCTACTCATTATTGTTTAGATTTTCTATTCCTTTATGATTTAATCTTGGTAGTTTGTATGTTTCTAGGAGTTTATCCATTAATTTTAGGGTATCCAAGTTTGTTGGCATATAGTTTTTCAAAGTAGTATTTTTTGATCCTTTGTGTGTATCTGTGATATCAGTTGTAATATCTCTCTTTTTAAAATCTGAGTCCTTTCTATTTTTCTTGTCCAGCTGAAACTTTGTCAATTTTGTTTATCTTTTCAAGAGCCAACTCTTAGTTTTGTAAATCTTTTCTGTTGTTTTTCCAATTTTATTTCTCCTCTAACCTTTATTAGTTCCTTCCTTCTGCTTTAAGTTTAGTTTACAAGCCTGTATTTTAAGCTAGAGTCAATTTATTCATTTGTGCACACTAAATGAAAGTTAAGATACCCCAAATTTTGGAAATTGAAATTGTGAAGGCTGTCTATATTTGCTAGTGCTGTTCTTTAAATACATAAAAAGTTGAATTCATGTTATTAACCTCAATTTTTTTAAACTTTCCATTATTTAAAAAAATGCATTCATTCTCCACCACACCCTTCTCCCACCAAAAGACTCCATGGAAGTTTATTTTGCAAATGTATTTGCTTTTTGTTTTCTTTTTAACTACATCAAGTCTGAGTTTAATTCTTGACTCAACTCATCAACCCTTCTGAGATGGAAATATACAGCTGCGGTATGAAATAGCCTACAGCGGCTATTTTTAGGACTAGAACTCAATATTTTTGCTGAAATGTGACAGTATGCTTACTTGATTATCATAAGATTATAAAGGTAGAATTTAGGAAGATTGTAATGGGCTTCCCTTGTGGCTCAGCTGTTAAAGAATCCGCCTGCAATATGGGAGACCTGGGTTCCATCCTTGGGTTGGGAAGATCCCCTGGAGAAGGGAAAGGCTACCCACTCCAGTATTCTGGCCTGGAGAATTCCATGGGGTCGCAAAGAGTCGGACACGACTGTGCGACTTTCACTTTCAGCTCTTCAAGTATACTCAGAAGCAGTAAAGTCAGAAGAAGCATACTAAAATTTTTTAGCCAATTTTAATCAAGTTGAGTGATTGTGCATCAAAGCTTATAGTGATCATCACAAATAACCTTACTCAAAATGACACCCTAATTGCTATCACATCTATGCCCTTCTCATTTTAAGGTTTTATGTATCTTTGCTTGACCAAATCGATTTCTTGTTATTTTAAGATCTCTGTTCTAAGTCTCCTTTCTATACATTTCCTGAAGCATTTCCCTCTACTTGATGCTTTTATTTCACTGCAACTGAAGATAACCTAAAAATTCTTAAGAGCTTCTACAAAAATCATCTCCATTATGATGTATGTTCTGTGGTTCTGTGTTTGTATGAGCCTGATAGCATTTATCTTCTTTTTTATTAGCATTATCTTATTTTTAAATTTTATTTATTTATTTTTGTCTGTGCCATGTGGCTTGCAGGATCTTAGTTCCCTGACCAGGTGATCAAACGCTGGCCCCTGGCAGTGAAAGTGCCAAGTCCAAAGCACTGTACCACCAGGGAATTCCTTCATTGATTTTCTTAAAACTCTATGAGGCACCTCTAAGTTAGGTATAAGTTCCCTGAGAGCACTATGACAATCATCATTGTGTTTCTCATAGTATCTAGCATAGTACTCAGCTCACAGGCCTAATAAATGGTAAGCTGAACTACAGATTTGAAAGGGTATAGGAGAAGGCCACGGCACCCCACTCCAGTACTCCTGCCTGGAAAATCCCATGGACGGAGGAGCCTGGTAGGCTGCAGTCCATGGGGTCGCGAAGAGTCGGACATAACTGAGTGACTTCCGTTTCACTTTCATGCATTGGAGAAGGCAATGGCAACCCACTCCAGTGTTCTTGCCTGGAGAATCCCAGGGATGGCGGAGCCTGGTGGGCTGCCGTCTATGGGGTCGCACAGAGTCAGACACAACTGAAGCGACTTATCAGTCAGAAAATATACCATGAAAGTTTATCATATATAATAATATAGATATAATGCTTGCTTTTACAGAAAATGCCACATGAGACGTTTTTTTTTTTTTTTTTTTTCTTCCAATTTTATTTTATTTTTAAACTTTACATAATTGTATTAGTTTTGCCAAATATCAAAATGAATCCTCCACAGGTATACATGCGCTCCCCATCCCGAACCCTCCTCCCTCCTCCCTCCCCATACCATCCCTCTGGGCCGTCCCAGTGCACCAGCCCCAAGCATCCAGCATCATGCATCGAACCTGGACTGGCAACTCGTTTCCTACATGATATTTTATATGTTTCATTGCCATTCTCCCAAATCTTCCCACCCTCTCCCTCTCCCACAGAGTCCATAAGACTGTTCTATACATCAGTGTCTCTTTAGCTGTCTCGTACACCAGGTTATTGTTACCATCTTTCTAAATTCCATATATATGCGTTAGTATACTGTATTTATGTTTTTCCTTCTGGCTTACTTCACTCTGTACAATAGGCTCCAGTTTCATCCACCTCATTAGAACTGATTCAAATGTATTCTTTTTAATGGCTGAGTAATACTCCATTGTGTATATGTACCACAGCTTTCCTATCCATTCATCCGCTGATGGACATCTAGGTTGCTTCCATGTCTTGGCTATTATAAACAGTGCTGCGATGAACATTGGGGTACACGTGTCTCTTTCCCTTCTGGTTTTCTCAGTGTGTATGCCCAGCAGTGGGATTGCTGGATCATAAGGCAGTTCTATTTCCAGTTTTTTAAGGAATCTCCACACTGTTCTCCATAGTGGCTGTACTAGTTTGCATTCCCACCAACAGTGTAAAAGGGTTCCCTTTTCTCCACACCCTCTCCAGCATTTATTATTTGTAGACTTTTGGATCGCAGCCATTCTGACTGGTGTGAAATGGTACCTCATAGTGGTTTTGATTTGCATTTCTCTGATAATGAGTGATGTTGAGCATCTTTTCATGTGTTTGTTAGCCATCTGTATGTCTTTTTTAGAGAAATGTCTATTTAGTTCTTTGGCCCATTTTTTGATTGGGTCGTTTATTTTTCTGGAGTTGAGCTGTAGGAGTTGCTTGTATATTTTTGAGATTAGTTGTTTGTCGGTTGCTTCATTTGCTATTATTTTCTCCCATTCTGAAGGCTGTCTTTTCACCTTGCTAATAGTTTCCTTTGATGTGCAGAAGCTTTTAAGGTTAATTAGGTCCCATTTGTTTATTTTTGCTTTTATTTCCAATATTCTGGGAGGTGGGTCATAGAGGATCCTGCTGTGATGTATGTCGGAGAGTGTTTTGCCTATGTTCTCCTCTAGGAGTTTTATAGTTTCTGGTCTTACGTTTAGATCTTTAATCCATTTTGAGTTTATTTTTGTGTATGGTGTTAGAAAGTGGTCCAGTTTCATTCTTTTACAAGTGGTTGACCAGTTTTCCCAGCACCACTTGTTAAAGAGATTGTCTTTAATCCATTGTATATTCTTGCCTCCTTTGTCGAAGATAAGGTGTCCATATGTGCGTGGATTTATCTCTGGGCTTTCTATTTTATTCCATTGATCAATATTTCTGTCTTTGTGCCAGTACCATACTGTCTTGATAACTGTGGCTTTGTAGTAGAGCCTGAAGTCAGGTAGGTTGATTCCTCCAGTTCCATTCTTCTTTCTCAAGATCGCTTTGGCTATTCGAGGTTTTTTGTATTTCCATACAAATTGTGAAATTATTTGTTCTAGCTCTGTGAAGAATACTGTTGGTAGCTTGATAGGGATTGCGTTGAATCTATAAATTGCTTTGGGTAGTATACTCATTTTCACTATATTGATTCTTCCAATCCATGAACATGGTATATTTCTCCATCTATTAGTGTCCTCTTTGATTTCTTTCACCAGTGTTTTATAGTTTTCTATATATAGGTCTTTAGTTTCTTTAGGTAGATCACATGAGACGTTTTAATAAAAATCAAATATTCTTCAAGTAAGTAGCATTTAAACTGAAAAGAATGGGTTATTTCAGTTTCTTTCTGTAGTAACATCTTATGATCATTTAGCAGATCATGAAATATATGTTCAAGAAAATTAATGAAAAGAGCTTTTTAAACCTTGTGAGTCTTGACTTATATTTATTACCCAGAAGCTGAATTCTTATTCTGCATATTATAATTTCAATTATTTAAAACTTAAATTAGCTTGGAGGTATTTAAAATCTTTGGTAACTCTGTGGCAGTCTTCCAAAGTTGAAAATGCCAGAGTGGGTTCTAAGGAAAGATTTAGAGTTTTGAAAGTATTATGAATGAAGAAGCAGAAAGGAATACAGCATTTTCCCAGTATTGCTTCAATAAAGCCATTTTAAGCATCATCTCAAAGCATTAACGATAGTTAAGATGAGATCAGCCAGTTTTCTTTTTTTTTTCTTGGCTGCAATGATTTCACCATCTCTTCAAGCTGACTCTTGCCACAAAGAGAACATTTAAACATGGGAATTTGCCTTGAATTGTAAGAAACTGAAAGGGGACCAGACTGCCAATTCAGTTCTGGGATTATACCCCATAACCTCTTTCAGCAGAACAGTGTAGAATTTTTTTGCAGTACCATAAATGGGTGGCCTGAGGAACATTTTAACTGTAAGTCAGTACCTTTGAATAGAAAAGTTTGACAATTCAGAGTTCTGTTTTCTCCATGTGTGACTAAAGAAATTTTCCCATTAGGAGACACACCATAGTTTCCTTCTACCTGTTGTTTTCCCCTCAAATAAAATTAATTTTGCTTCAGAGAATTTTATGATCTGTCCATGGGGTCACAAAAGAGTTGAACACAACTTAACAGCTAAAACAAAAAAACAAAATTTTATTATCTTATTGCTCACCATGGGTTTAGAAGACTGTGTAAAACATTTCCACACTTTGAATACTGGAGTTTGTGGGCTTGGAGTTTGGTTAGAGTTTCTTGGGGAGATGAAAGAGGACAAGTAGAGTAGAAATAAATATTTTTAAAGCCAAAGACTAATGCAAATGAGTGTTTGTTTCCAATGTGTTTATTTCTCTACAATTCTTTGCAACAGGTGAGGGAAAGGAAAGCTGAAAGGAAATACTGTTTTGAATTTTAATAAAGTTTTTTCATGGAAATGTTGGTACTTCTGCTTCCTACATTTCTGTAACCTTTATAAGTTAATCTGGGATGTTCTTTTTCTTCATCTTAATTCAGTGACTATTTTAACCAGTAACCTTATGGTACCATTTATAAGATGACAGTTAAAGTCTGAGTGTGTATACCCACTGAAAGATGGAAAGAAAGGGGTGCAACAGAAAGCTACAACTTTTAGAGAGCTGGTGATATTTTAAATGTACATTATTTCAGATTTATGTTGCATATGAGTGCATGCTAAGTCCAACTGTTTGCAACTCTATGGACAGAGCCTGCCAAGTTTCTCTGTCCATGGGATTCTCCATGAAAGAATACTGGAGAAGGTTGCCATGTGGATTCTTTACCACTAGCGCCAAAGGAAGCCGTATGTTGCATATACCATATTCAAATATAACTGAAGTGTAAACATGACAATTTGATAAAAGAAAAATGTACGACATTTTCTATTATATTTTTTTCTCTAGAAAATTGTTTTCTATGAAAATGCCATGAACTTGTATTATTCACTGATTTATTAATTTGAAATGATTTTCAAACAAAAGCTGATTCATTTTTAGTGAATTTAGTTATAGTCATGATCACAGATATATCTATGTTTGTTATGCAGATAACTAGCCAAACCAACCTCTAATGCATCCTTTGGTGTGACCTGTGAATCTGTCAGTTCAGTTCAGTTCAGTCACTCAGTCGTGTCCGACTCTTTGCCACCCCGTGAACCACAGCACACCAGGCCTCCCTGTCCATCACCAACTCCTGGAGTCCACCCAAACCCATGTCCATTGAGTCAGTGATGTCATCCAACCATCTCATCCTGTCATCCCCTTCTCCTGCCCTCAATCTTTCCCAGCTATCCCCTAAATAATGCTGTGGTTGTATGGAAATTTCTTTGTAGATAATTAAGTCTTATTATGAATATTCAGATGATATTATTAATATTCAGTTGATATTTTTAACACAGACATAGTCAAAGTATATTTTTAGTTTTTCTCAGTGTTTAGATTTAGTGAGTTTATAATCCTTTTTTTTTTTCCTTTTTCTTATCCTTTCCACATGCTCTATGAAGATTTACATTAACTCAATGCTACATTAAAGGAACAGTCACCCAGATTACACCCTGCGAGCTGCCTTTCTCTTAATTTTAAGGGCATAACTTAAATGATTTATTTAGCTCACACACAGAAAATTAGCAATTTCTGAGTACTAGAGCAAAGTAGGATAGTTTCATGAGTAAAATTGCTGCTGGGAATCTGAATTTTCCTGTTTGTCTTCATTTATTTTTATTTTATTTTATTTTTTTTCTTCTAATTTTATTTTTAAACTTTACATAATTGTATTAGTTTTGCCAAATAAATTATGCTTCAGGGTTGTTTTATGTTCAATATTATTGCCAAAGACTGTACTCTTAATACATGGTAGGTTTAAAAGCATTTAGAGAGAGAAAGAGTTTTGTGATTATCAAACATTTAATTGTTCACCTCAAGGTTGAAGAAATTTCTGATAGGAGAATTTTTTTCTCCTAAATATATAAGTATATTGGCACTTTCAATGCTTAGAAAATAATCATAAAAAGCTAGATTTTCTATTCCCATTCTATTCAATATTATCCTTAATTGGATTCTTTATATTATTGTAGTTCCTCAGCTATAATCTGATTTTATGTCTATTATTTATACTTAATGCATAAAAAGTTACTTTGTGTGAGTCCTTGTGCTTCCATTACATTTTTATGTGATCTGGTCTTGGACAGTTAGGAGTGGCTTTCTTGATGTGGCAGGTGGTAACACAGACATTACAAAGACCATGTTTATAAGATTTAATCTTAAAACCAAGTATTCATTTGTCTCTTTAAATATCTATATATAATGTAAATCACTTTTGACATTAATTAAATGACTCTACTCTTAAAATTACCAAGAAAGATTTGTTACCATTATTTGAAGAGTTTTGAGTCACTGCTTCAAAAAATTTTGGTTTGAGATTTTGTAGCCATTTCTAAATATTTTCATCAGGACAGAAGAGATTTTGAGCTAAAGGCAAAAGCCTTTTCTAAGGAAGAGTTTAAGTATTAGAATGGTAATGTAACTGGAAGAAATTAGAGAGAATAGTTTTTACATGTTTAATTTGAAGTTAAAGCAAGGCACATGTGATGTCTTTGGCTCTCAAAGATGAACTCAGAGCTCTTTACACCTAAGTTATGGATATGAATTTATATTTTCCTAGACCACAAGTTCAAGATCCATGTACATATTTAAAACTGCATAAAGTCATCATGTACATCTGAATTAGGATTTTTTAGTGTGTGCTATTCCGTGGGATGTTGGTTTTGCAGGGTATTCTGTAAACTGTGATTCTGCACTCAAGCTATGTCTAGGAAATGCCACACATGCACTGATTTTTTGGGGATCCCACCATCATATTAAAGGCTTTGAGGACTTTCATTAAAGGCAGATTTAAATTTATTCATAACCCAGTTTTCCTTATTTTCTCTCAGCCTCGTCCTTCCTTTTAAAAAACATGTATTAATAACCAAGAGAACTAGTACTTTATAGATTATATGATGTGACCTTGTTCCTATAGTGTGGTGGTCTATTTGTGTTCTTGCAACTTACATACAGACTAATCTCCAGTGTACTTAGCAATGCACTTAAAAAGAGACTTGCTAGAGATGTCAAGAATGTATCATTTTGGGATGGACAGTATTGCCCAGAATCTGCTCCTTAATTTGAAAATCCAGAAACCCAGTTTTATCTTTCTCTCAGAGTTGATTGGATTGAAAGTGATTTGTTTTAATCAAATGCACATGAAGTTGATGTTTAAATAAACATATATTTCTCAATTCATAATCAGAAATTCACACTTCTAAATATGATGTACGTATGTGCCTTGTCCAAAGTACTTGCATTCAGGGTGTCCGGTGTTTCTTGGATCTGGAGAACTTAAGGAATATTTTCTTATCTACATCTCATTGAAGAAAGCATTCTTTCTCGCATGTAGGAAAATTTGCTCACCTAATGACTGTACTCATACTGGCCAATCCAGAGTTTCTCTTCCCAGGACAGTATATGGAGTGCTTATATAACCATAAGGAGCACCAAACCTGCTTCTCTGCCGGGAACTGACCGCCTCCATCTAGCCACATTTTGGCTCAGAGGTTGACAGGTCTGTGTTTCATATCTGTATCTGCCCTGTATCAGCTATGCCAAGCTTCTTTACTCTTTTAGCTTCTATTTAGTTACTATTAAATGAAGTGAAAAGAATACTTTCCAGGCCTAGAGTAGTCTTTGTGATGACTTATTTCACTGAGACTCCAGTAGTTGTGCTGCTAAGTCGCTTCAGTCGTGTCCGACTCTGTGCTCCCCATAGACGGCAGCCCACCAGGCTCCCCCATCCCTGGGATTCTCCAGGCAAGAACACTGGAGTGGGTTGCCCTTTCCTTCTCCAATCCATGAAAGTGAAAAGTAAAAGTGAAGTCACTCAGTCGTGTCCGATTCTTTGCAACTCCATGGACTGCAGCCTACCAGGCTCCTCCATCCATGGGATTTTCCAGGCAAGAGTACTGGAGTGGGGTGCCATTGCCTTCTCCACAGTTGTTGTTAATCGTAGCCAATTTTAAAGAATCATCATTTTAGCACTCAGAAAGATCTTAGACATAATCCTGTTCATTTCCCTCAGATTATAATTGAGGTTTTTTGTTTTTGTTTTTTAATTGTGACATGCAGATGTTATGACTTGCTCAAAAATCTATATCCAGGACTAGATCTGAAGAGCTGGTCTTGTATATATATGTCTTATCCCACCAATTTAGTAATTAAAAAATTTTAATGATAGATATTTAATGCTTCTTCTGGATCCCTTAAGATTGTATATCCAGAGTAAGAGCCTTTTTGAGGGAAAAAAATGTATAGGCTTTTTATTTCTATTTTGATACTAGTTAAAATATACACTATAATTTGGGACAGTATGAAGTAGTTATCAGATGTTCTAACAGAACACAGAAGCTCAAAAAAGATGAGAGTAACCTTCATAACTTATGGGAATATGTTTCTGATGAACACATGGTTATATACTCTTATCAAGTAAAATCAAATAGTCAATGTTTCCCATTTTCTTAATGCTTTGTCCACTAGAAAATCTCTCTTACTTCTTTTCTTCTGGAAGGACAAAAATTATTTTATATTATGAAATAATATTAGTTTGAATATGAATGTATCATTTTATTTTTTTATTTTTATACCTCTGAATGATTAAGTCTGTCAGAAATTATATAGAGTCCTTTTATTTTGTTAGAAACTTTTGTTGGATTTATGTGACAGTTTTATTGGAAACATCATACTCCAGGATACAAAAATAAAAACATTTTTTCCTATAGTTTACCTGCAAACATACCATGATAGCGTACCCCCATCCCCCACCCCACTATCCCTATGGTGTCTTCTTGGCTAGACTCTATACTTTTGACAGCATCCTCTGGTATTAGAACAGATTTATCTTGGTCTTTGAAATTCAGCCCTATTCATCTTAAAACTCCCAAGTCAAGCCTAATTCAGTACTCTTCCTCCCCCAACAGAGTCTTTATCTGTGGTTCCAGCACGTGGAGAGTCTGACTCTTAGTATCTCTGCCCCCGCCTCCTCTATTTTAAACACCAGCCACTAGGAAGTTAGGCAAGGCTAAGGAAGGATGGAAAAACTTAGGGTTCCTTATTCTCCTGCAGGACTTGGAATGTTGCTGTACTCGTGGTTGACACTGACTAACTGCTGGGTGTCCTCTGTGGGGCAGGCCTTCAAGCACTGGCTCTCTGGGCTCCCGTGGCTCTTGAGAGGGACCCACAGGGGCTCTTCCTACGCGGCTCCCTGACCAGGAAGTCTGTCCTCTCTTTGTCTCTTCTGTCACTATGTCCAGTTCAGCTTTGCCTACAGCAAGTCCACTCTTCACCCTCTCTGTGCCAGGGTGCTTGTCCACTGGACAGATCTTCACATAGTAAGTCAGTGAGGTCAAGCCCAAAGAATGACAGTTTCTGTAATACATTCTTTTTTAAATTGAAAATGTCAGACGTTGGATAGAGTGTATTCCAATAAGTGTATCCCAGTGTCCTAGTGAAAATAAGCCACTCACAATTAGCTGTTCTAATGATGAAAATGGACTGAAGCTAAAAAATCGAACTTTTATAATTTATGAGAAACAAATGATGCTTGTGACACATGGCATTTGTAATTATGTTTGATCATCTTTTCCCTCAACACATATTTATTTGGTGAGAGAGACCAGGAGTAAGTCCAAATTCAAGAAACAATCCCAGGATTAACACATATGTGGATAATTGAAAACTGACAAAAGAGCATGCCTATCTCACCGGTTGGGAAACCTGTTGACTTGAGTTGTAAACTGTAAGCAGATCTGTCTCTAAACTGTCAGGTGTCTGCACGTTTTACATGCAGACTTCTGTCTACAGGCCTCTTCTCTAATCTTCATTGACATTTCTCCTCTCTCCTCCCTCAAATTGTCTATTTGTTATTCAGTTGTGTCTATACTGTTATTTTTAAGATAAGAAACACACTTTAAAACTTACAACATTGGAATTATATAGTTTCTACTGAGGATTATGAAAAACGGGACAAGTCTCTATACGCATGGGTAACACACCACAGGAGCAAAGCAAAGTGCTTGTCGTGTGCGTAGCTACTTGTATAATTAATACACTTCTGGAAATGTAGGCACTTTCTCTGAGATTTTGACATGTTTGTGTGTTTGCTGGGTTTTTCCCCCTAAATTATGGGAAGTATATCTTAAGAGATTTCTTAATATTAAAATTGAAAGTTCTTATTAGATGAGACATTGAAAAGTCAGTTTTGAAGTGAAAATATTAATTCACTTTATATTCTCCATATTTAATGCATATATAAGGCATTATGTTCCAAGCTTAACATGTAGTTTGGAGACAAAGTTTGCTATTGAAAGTAGGTTTTGCATAGATTGTTTTTCTTAAAAATGTTAGCTTTAATATTAAATTAATGAAAAATAACTTTTAATTTCTTAAGTTATGCCTTATAAAAAATGCTTTGCTTACTTCCAGAATGGGACTTAGCAATACTGATATTATATAGTAAGAAAGTAAGTCACACTGAGTGGAGAGAATTTGATAGATGCAGAAGATAAGGATGGAAATCTGCCAGGATTTTAGAGCACTACCCATGGGGACCTTCAGTAGACAAAACCGAGGCCCATTGTCCTGCATGCATCTTGAAATAAATACGTCGACTCAAGTTATCTCCCATTTTGGTGGGAAGAATCTAAAATAGTTTTGGAGAATAGTGCCATCTTCACAGGGAGGGTAGTGAAATATATCGTCTTTACTCAATGTTTTCCATGTTAGGAACTAATTAATTCCTAACACCTGAATTACAATAGGGGCTGAGCCTGTCAAGGAGGCAGTAGAGACATACAGTAATCTAAGGCTGATGCTGAGACACAGGACCTTGAATAGCTACAGTGCTTGAAAGTAACTAGTCTAAAGAATTTACTCCCTGCAATGTGCCTGTGTCAATAAACAGGACTCATACGAGGATGGCAGAACATTTTATATACTTTCAATATTAGAACATGAAGTCAAAATTTTTTTATAGAAAAAAAATTATTGCCTTATCATATGGTAGCTATACATATCTATAAATTGACTTTTTTTGTCTCCTTGGAAAAAGCTGACATGAGATTTAAATGACTTTTTTTTTCCTTCTTTTCTTTTAGAGCAGTTAAAGCCACACCACCAACAAAATCAATAAACCAAAAAGTAAACGCAAAAACAGAAAGCCCTCTTCACAAATTTTGAGCATCATCTACAGCTTTATGTGGTGAGAGATGCAGCTACCATTCTTGAATGATTCAAAGAGAGTCAAATGGTGTTGAGCTAAATTACAACCCTAAATGCGTATTGGTGAAATGAGATGCTGATCCATTTGCACACTAATGTGCTATTTTTAAGTCATGCATCATAGCATCTTCAAAGAGGCCTGTCATAATTATGATGGATTAGACTGCAGAGTCAGTCCTGGATGCAGTAATTGTTTCACAGATGCTGCCAATGTGACTTGAATTCATAATAAATTATTGTCAGAGAGGTGGGAGAAGGAGCAAAATCAAATACCAAAGGAAAGCTGCTGTGGCTGTTTTTGGTCTTAGGAAACTAAAAATGTTAGCTACTAGTCAAAAGGCTAGTATTTTCAACTGAGATAAACAGGCTTCATTAATGTGTACCTCTAATACTGAGGATGAAGGCTGACATACTTGGAATTTTTACTTAAAGTTCTCAGTCTCTAACTCAGTATCTTTCTCGTCCTCCCCCTTATAGCTTACAAAAAATTATCCTGGAGCATTAGCTGAAATCATGAAGTGGCCATAACATATTCTTGTACATTTCTATTATCTGGTTATAACTTGACCGTTAGAATTTCCAAAAAAATTGGCTGTATTTATAATAGATAAAATTGTTCTTTTTGGTTCTTTAGAAGACCATACTTCATGGTGAACATTAGACTGTTACAATGGAGAAACATAAATAACATGACTAGTAAAATCTAAATTATGACATTTTAAGCTATGATTTAATTAACACCCATCATTTAGGTACTTTCTATAACAGCTTCTTTAGGCTTTGAAAAAATTGCCAAAGCTAGTAGTGTGTGTACACAGGTTAAGCAATGAGTTACTTATTACATTTGTGCATGCTCAATCATGTCTGACTCTTTGCAACCCCATGGACTGTAGTCTGCCAGGCTCCTCTGTCCATGGAATTCTCCAGGCAAGAATACTGGAGTGCGTTGCCATGTCCTCCTCCAGGGGATCTTCCTGACCCAGGGATCAACCCGTGTCTCTTGCGTCTCCTGCATTGTAAGGTGGATTCTTTACCACTGAGCCACCTGGGAAACTCACTATTACATTTTGATTAGCAAAGATGACTGTTAGAGCATTTATTTGTTTTTTTAATGTAAATTTATTTATTTTAATCGGAGGCTAATTACTTTACAATATTGTATTGCTTTTGCTATACATCAACATGAATCCGCCATAGGAGTACACGTGTTCCCCATCCTGAACCCCACTCCCACCTCCCTCCCCATACCATCCCTCTGGGTCATCCCAGTGCACCAGCCCCAAGCATCCTGTATCATGCATCAAACCTGGACTGGCGATTCATTACATATATGATATTATACTTATTTCAATGCCATTCTCCCAAATCATCCCACCCTCTCCCTCTCCCACAGAGTCCGAAAGACTGTCCTATACACCTGTGTCTCTTTTGCTGTCTTGCATACAGGGTTATCGTTACCATCTTTCTAAATTCCATATATATGCGTTAGTATAATGTATTGGTGTTTTTCTTTCTGGCTTACTTCACTCTGTATAATAGGCTCCAGTTTCATTCACCTCATTAGAACTGATTCAAATGTATTCTTTTTAATGGCTGAGTAATACTCCATTGTGTATATGTATCACAGCTTTCTTATCCATTCATCTGCTGATGGACATCTAGGTTGCTTCCATGTCCTGGCTGTTATAAACAGTGCTGCGATGAACAGTGGGGTACACGTGTCTCTTTCAATTCTGGTTTCCTCGGTGTGTATGCCCAGTAGTGGGATTGCTGGGTCATAAGGCAGTTCTATTTCCAGTTTTTTAAGGAATCTCCACACTGTTCTCCATAGTGGCTGTACTAGTTTACATTCCCACCAACAGTGTAAGAGGGTTCCCTTTTCTCCACACCCTCTCCAGCATTTATTGCTTGTAGACTTTTAGATAGCACCCATTCTGACTGGCATGAAATAGTACCTCATAGTGGTTTTGATTTGCATTTCTCTGATTATGAGTGATGTTGAGCATCTTTTCACGTGTTTTTTAGCCATCTGTATGTCTTCTTTGGAGAAACGTCTGTTTAGTTCTTTGGCCCAGTTTTTGATTGGGTCATTTGTTTTTCTGGAATTGAGCTGCAGGAGGTGCTTGTATATTTTTGAGATTAGTTCTTTGTGAGTTGCTTCATTTGCTATTATTTTATCCCATTCTGAAGGCTGTCTTTTCACCTTGCTTAGAGTTTCCTTTGTTGTGCAGAAGCTTTTAATTTTAATTAGGTCCCATTTGTTTATTTTTGCTTTTGTTTCCAATATTCTGGGAGGTGGGTCATAGAAGATCCTGCTGTGATTTATGTCGGAGAGTGTTTTGCCTATGTTCTCCTCTAAGAGTTTTATAGTTTCTGGTCTTACATTTAGATCTTTAATCCATTTTGAGTTTATTTTTGTGTATGGTGTTAGAAAGTGTTCTAGTTTCATTCTTTTACAAGTGGTTGACCAGTTTTCCCAGCACCACTTGTTAAAGAGATTGTCTTTTCTCCATTGTATATTCTTGCCTCCTTTGTCAAAGATAAGGTGTCCATAGGTGCATGGATTTATCTCTGGGCTTTCTATTTTGTTCCATTGATCTATATTTCTGTCTTTGTGCCAGTACCATACTGTCTTGATGATTGTGGCTTTGTAGTAGAGCCTGAAGTCAGGCAGTTGATTCCTCCAATTCCATTCTTCTTTTTAAAGATTGCTTTGGCTAGTCAAGGTTTTTTGTATTTCCATACAAATTGTGAACTTATTTGTTCTAGCTCTGTGAAAAATACCGTTGGTAGCTTGATAGGGATTGCATTGAATCTATAGATTGCTTTGGGTAGTATACTCATTTTTACTATATTGATTCTTCCAATCCATGAACATGGTATATTTCTCCATAGAAAATCTTAACAGACCCATCACAAGCTCAGAAATTGAAACTGTAATCAGAAATCTTCCAGCAAACAAAAGCCCAGGTCCAGATGGCTTCACAGCTGAATTCTACCAAAAATTTAGAGAAGAGCTAACACCTATCCTACTCAAACTCTTTGAAAATTGCAGAGGAAGGTAAACTTCCAAACTCATTCTATGAGGCCACCATCACCCTAATACCAAAACCTGACAAAGATGCCACAAAAAAAGAAAACTACAGGCCAATATCACTGATAAACATAGATGCAAAAATCCTTAACAAAATTCTAGCAATCAGACTCCAACAACACATTAAAAAGATCATACACTATGACCAAGTGGGCTTTATCCCAGGGATGCAAGGATTCTTCAGTATCCACAAATCAATCAATGTAATACACCACATTAACAAATTGAAAAATAAAAGCCATATGATTATCTCAATAGATGCAGAGAAAGCCTTTGACAAAATTCAACATCCATTTATGATAAAAACTCTCCAGAAAGCAGGAACAGAAGGAACATACCTCAACATAATAAAAGCTATATATGACAAACCCACAGCAAACATTTTCCTCAATGGTGAAAAATTGAAAGCATTTCCTCTAAAGTCAGGAACAAGACAAGGGTGTCCACTTTCACAACTACTATTCAACATAGTTTTGGAAGTTTGGGGCACAGCAATCAGAGCAGAAAAAGAAATAAAAAGAATCCAAATTGGAAAAGAAGAAGTAAAGTTCTCACTGTTGCAGATGACATGATCCTCTAAATTGAAAACCCTAAAGACTCCACCAGAAAATTACTAGAGCTAATCAATGAATATAGTAAAGTTGCAGGATATAAAATCAACACACAGAAATCCCTTGCATTCCTATACACTAATAAGTAGAAAATAGAGAAATTAAGGAAACAATTCCATTCACCATTGCAACGCAAAGAATAAAATATTTAGGAATATATCTACCTAAAGAAACTAAAGACCTATATATAGAAAACTATAAAACACTGGTGTTAGGGCGTATAAAGTAGATAAATATATGCCATGTCTTTTCCTAAGTTAAAGATTCAATAGCCAGAAAAGTTTCCATGTTATTTATTGAATATTACTTTTTTTTTTTAAAGGCACGGAGTTTTTTTTACATAGTCCCCTCTGTATCTGATAACTACTGATGTATAATCTACTTAGAACACTAGTTCTTCTGCCTCAGTGATTTTGATAGATCTGCTTGGTGAACATTCATTGTCATCCTTTTAAAACTAACTTTGACTTAGTGGCACATGTATTTCTCTCCTATGGCAAGAGGGAATGGAGTTAAATTTCATGAGAGAAATTGGGATTGATGGCATGCAGACCTTGACAGTTGAAAGTGCTTTCCCCTGTCCTGTACTCCTGTGGCAATTGAATATTCATATTGTGTTACCAAAGCCACAGTCCAGGGCAGTGCGGAACCTATGCCTCTATGGTGCTGCTGGTTTAGCCCCTGTGGGAGCAATTATTTTGATGCCTAACTTGAGGAAACTGCTCAGTTTTTACATCTGTAAAATAACAGAGTGGAACTAGATTTTTTTCTTATGCTGTGAAATATTCTATACATTGTCATGACCATCATCATCACATTTATCACTCATTTTGAATTATTAAAAATTTCTTAGCCTTGCAAAAGTTTAACATACTGTTTAGTAAGTCTATAGGCAAGAATGCTTTGTCCGCTGTTATTCTGGAAATAAGGAAGACTGCTGCAAATAAAATGACACGTACTTGTTCTCAGAGAACTTTCATTCTATTTCCAAAAGAGACGAAAAGAAACAAATATGATTTGTTAATATTTCAGTAGCTTTAACAGTAGTGTGCCTAGAACTACCTCTTAACAGTTTGCAAGAGCAGATTGTGAAATTTTCAGGAATTTTGTGAGTTGACAGTTGATAGCTTGAAATTAGCCATCATCTGTCAGAACATCTCTTAAGGAATATGTTAAAAGCTCACTATTCATTTTAAAATTGTGACTAAATGCTATAACATTAAGTGTTGACACCATGAAAAAAAATAACTGGGTAAGCTTAGCCAGTCTTCCTTTCTAGGTCTGCCAAAGGCTCTTCTGCCTATGTTCCTGCTGACAAACTTCCTAACAGTTTTAAGAAAAAAATTAGTGCTTTAGTTTTGATTGGCCCATGTCCCTGTAGATGAGTCATTGTCCTTATTGTAGAAATTGAATCTTATTCTAAAATGAAAATTTTCTTTTCTGATTTTTATAGATATACTTTTATTTGGCATTAACTATTTGACAATTGTCGGAGAAGGCAATGGCACCCCACTCCAGTACTCTTGCCTGGAAAATCCCATGGACGGAGGAGCCTGGTGGGCTGCAGTCCATAGGGTTGCTAAGAGTTGGACACGACTGAGCGACTTCCCTTTCACTTTTCACTTTCATGCATTGGAGAAGGAAATGGCAACCCACTCCAGTGTTCTTGCCTGGAGAATCCCAGGGATGGGGGAGCCTGGTGGGCTGCCGTCTCTGGGGTCGCAGAGAGTCGGACACGACTGAAGCGACTTAGCAGCAGCAGCAGCAGCATTTGACAATTGTATTTGGTATAAATTATCATATACAAACCTCCAAGAGCTGGTATTACTTTAAAAACATTTTAATATTGCTTCACAATGGAATAGCATCCTGATTAGTACTATACATCATATTAATTATATGCTCTCTAGTGTAGGAAAAATGGATAAATGAAGGATATTCCATTTCAATCTCAATTATGAGGATTCTAAAATGTTTCTGCTATCAGTCATGTAGAACAGATATGAATGAATAAAAACTCTATTTCTGTTTTTAGTCTCTTTTAGACTCTATTTCTGTTTTTAGTCTCAAAAGGAATGCCACACAAAAATATCTAATAAAAATTTACATTCATCTAAAAAAAACCCCACTTAGTTTAATTATGAAAAAAGTTTCCCTTTTCCCCTTGAATTTGTTAAAATATTTACTCTATTTTCACAGCTTAGAAGATAAAAACTATCTTGGAAGATTTTTTGTCTTACATACAAATTATTGACTTCTGTAAGCTTGAAAAAACTTTTTATATTTATATACACTGTAAAAATTACAGCAGGAAAGTTTTTATAGAGAAAAGCTTTTATAAGCAGGAAAGTATTATACAATGATCAAAATGAACAGGTCTCATTTCTTTCTTCTTTCGTTACAAGATAAATAATGTTCCAATGTCAGTATAAAAGCACTCGGTGATTTTAAGAGCGCTGTTGCAAGTAGACTCCTGGATTGTGTAATATTCTGGGGGTATATATGCAAAAAGTGTGGTCTAGGACAAACTGAAGTCAAAGAAAATATTTCTCTTCTCTCCCTCTAAAATGGCACTTTTTTCGTTTAAATTGTCTGAATTAGATTCATAGACCAGTAACAAATAATTCTTAAATAAAAGTTATCCCCATCCAAAAAAAATGAAAAGATAATATATAATTTTCCTGTCCTCTCTGAAAGAGTTAACAATGTAACTTTCTACATCTGATGGTTGTACTCAGTAAAGGAATTGCTGTCATGGACAGAAGAGTTCTAATACTAGGATTAAATTAGTGTTTAAAACTGGCTATTGTGTTTAAAACTCCATATTGAAATAAATTTCAAGTCACCTTCATTTCTTCTTAGAAGCTATTATTTTTCTCATAAAAGATTTGCAAACTCCATCCATTGTAATTCTGTCCTTGACACTTTAAAGAATATCCAAATTATGTGGTATGGATTGTAATAATGTATTATTTTATATATATCTTTTTTTTTTTTTTTTTTGGTCACACTATAAGACCTGTGGCATTTTCATTTCCCAACCAGGGATTGAATCCATGTCCTCTGTATTACAGAGAAGTCCCCACTTAATATATAAATATTTTTTATTTAAAAAAGTAAGTAGGACAATATGTATTCAGAGCCTGCAAATTTCATATAATATATAAAAATATAATGTACATATGTGTGTGTGCATGTGTATATAATATATATATATATGTAAATACATTTTGTTTGGTGTATGTGTTAATCGATTTTACAGTTGCCAAAAAAACACATTTTTTGCTATAGTATTTGGAAAAATAATTGACCTAATTCTATGAAGAATTATCTAGCTTATATCTGTGCTTCTTACTTAATTTCTTTTAACTGAAGTATAATTATTTTACAATGTTTTGTTAGTATCAAGTGTACAGCAAAGTGATTCAGTCATACGCATACACATGCTGGCACACACACATATATGATTTTTTGGATACTTTTCCATTATGGGTTATTATAGGATAATGAGTATAGTTCCTTGTACTATACTTTAGGTCCTTATTGTTTACCTATTTTATATATAGTAGTATACATATCCAAATCTCCTAATTTATCTCCCCCACCCTATCCTTCCACTGCTACCCCCTACTGTTGCCTTTGATAACCATAAGTTTATTTTCTATGTCTGTGAGCCTATTTCTTTTTTTGTGAACAAGTTCATTTGTATCAGTTTTTAGATTCCACATGTAAGTAATATTAATATACTTGTCTCTGTCTGACTTACTTCACTTAGTATGATAATCTCTAGGCCCATCCATGTTGCTGCAGATGGTATTATTTCATTCTTTTTAATGGCTGAGTTCAGTTCAGTTCAGTTCAGTTCAGTCACTCAGTCGTGTCCAACTTTTTGTGACCCCATGAATTGCAGCACGCCAGGCCTCCCTGTCCATCACCAACTCCCTGAGTTCACTCAGACTCATGTCCATCGAGTCAGTGATGCCATCCAGCCATCTCATCCTCTGTCGTCCCCTTCTCCTCCTGCCCCCAATCCCTCCCAGCATCAGTCTTTTCCAATGAGTCAACACTTCGCATGAGGTGGCCAAAGTACTGGAGTTTCAGCTTTAGCATCATTCCTTCCAAAGAAATCCCAGGGCTGATCTCCTTCAGAATGGACTGGTTGGATCTCCATGCAGTCCAAGGGACTCTCAAGAGTCTTCTCCAACACCACAGTTCAAAAGCATCAATTCTTCAGCGCTCAGCCTTCTTCACAGTCCAACTCTCACATCCATACGTGACCACTGGAAAAACCATAGCCTTGACTAGACAGACCTTTGTTGGCAAAGTAATGTCTCTGCTCTTGAATATGCTGTCTAGGTTGGTCATAACTTTCCTTCCAAGGAGTAAGCGTCTTTTAATTTCATGGCTGCAGTCAGCATCTGCAGGGATTTTGGAGCCCCCCAAAATAAAGTCCGACACTGTTTCCACTGTTTCCCCATCTTTCCCATGAAGTGATGGGACCGGATGCCATGATCTTAGTTTTCCAAATGTTGAGCTTTAAGCCAACTTTTTCACTCTCCTCTTTCACTTTCATCAAGAGGCTTTGTAGTTCCTCTTCACTTTCTGCCATAAGGGTGGTATCATCTGCATATCTGAGGTTATTGATATTTCTCCCGGCAATCTTGATTCCAGCTTCTCTTCCAGTCCAGCGTTTCTCATGATGTATTCTGCATAAAAGTTAAATAAGCAGGGTGACAATATACAGCCTTGACGTACTCCTTTTCCTATTTGGAACCAGTCTGTTGTTCCATGTCCAGTTCTAACTGTTGCTTCCTGATCTGCATACAGATTTCTCAAGAGGCAGATCAGGTGGTCTGGTATTCCCATCTCTTTCAGAATTTCGCACAGTTTATTGTGATCCACACAGTCAAAGGCTTTGGCATAGTCAATAAAGCAGAAATAGACGTTTTTCTGGAACTCTCCCATTATAAATATTCAATATATACACCTCTTCTCTATTTTATTTATTTTTGGCTGTGCTGGGTCTTTTTTGCTACACGTGGGCTTGTCTCAAGTTGCAGTGAGTAGGGGCCAGTCCTCGTTGCAGTGCATAGCTTTCTGATTGTGGTAGCTTCTCCTCTTGTGGAGCACCAGCTCTACGATGGGCTCAATAGTTGTGTCTCCCAGGATCTAGAGCACAAGCTAAGTGGTTGTGGCTCACAGGCTGAGTTGCTCTGTGGCCTGTGGGATCTTCTTGGACCAGGGATCCAGCCCATGTCTCCTGCACTGGCAGACAGATTCTTTACCACTGAGCCACCAGGGAAGATCCTACCATATCTTCTTTATCCATTTATCTGTTGATGGACATTTAGGTCACTTCCACATCTTGCTTATTGTAAATAGTGCTGCTGTGAAAACTGGTGTGCATATACATTTTCAAATTAGAGTTTTCTCTAATATATGTCCAGGAGTGGGCTTGCTGGATCATATGGTAGCTTTTTTTTTTAGCTTTTTAAGGAAACTCCATAGCAGCTGTGCCAGTTATAGTCCCACCAACAGTGTATGCTGCTGCTGCTGCTGCTAAGTCGCTTCAGTCATGTCTGACTCTCTGCGACCCCATAGACGGCAGCCCACTAGGCTGTCCTGTCCCTGGGATTCTCCAGGCAAGAACACTGGAGTGGGTTGCCATTTCCTTCTCCAATGCATGAAAGTGAAATGTGAAAGTGAAGTATCTCAGTCGTGTCCGACTCTTCGCAACACCATGGACTGCAGCCTACCAGGCTCCTCCATCCGTGGGATTTCCAGGCAAGAGAACTGGAGTGGGGTGCCATCGCCTTCTCCGAACAGTGTATGAGGGTACCCTTTTCTCCATACCCTCTCCAGTATTTGTTATTAGTAGACTTTCTGATGATGGCCATTCTGACTGGTATGAGGTGATAATTCATTGTAGTTTTAATTCTTATTTCTCTAATAATTAAGAATGTTGAGAATCTTTTCATGTGCCTGTTGGCCATCTGTATGTCTTCTTTGGAGAAATATCTATTTAGGTCTTCTGCCTATCTTTTGATTGGATTTTTTTTTAGTACATATATTAAGGTGTATGAGCTGTGTGTACATTTTGAAAATTAAGCCTTTATTGGTAGCATTATCTGCAAATTTTTTTCCCATCATTCTCAGGCTGTGGGCTGAGGAAGTCTTTAGGCAGCCTTTCTGCTGATGGGTGGGGCTGCGTTCCCATCCAGTTTGTCCTTTGGCCTGAGGCACCCTGCCACTGGAGCCTAAGGCTATTGAATGGGGCCAGGTCTTGGTGCCAAAACATCAGCCTCCTGGAAAGCTCACACAGATGAATGTTCCCCAGTATATCCACCACCATTCCCCAGGAGGTCCTGCGAGACCAGCAGGTAGGTCTGGCCCAGGCTTCCATTAAATTGCTGCTTTTGCCCTGAGTCCTGGTGCGCATGAGATTTTGTGTGTGCTCTTTAAGAGCCTCTGTTTCCCCCAATCCTGGGGAGCTTCTGCAGTCAAGCCCTACTGACCTTCAAAGCCAAATGCTCTGGAGGGCTCCTCTTCCTGGTGTGGATGGAACTCTCACTTCTGTGGGAGAACCTCTGTGATATGATTATTCTCCGGTTTGTGGGTTGTTTACTTGAGGGGTATGGGATTTGATTATATTGGGAATTCACCACTAGGCTGGTTGTGGTTCCGTCTGTACGTGTTTAACTGTAGGAAGTGTTTTCTGGTAGGTTTCAGTCTTTTTCAAGGATTGTTCTGTAGATTGTTGTGATTTTGGTGTGCTCATTAAGCTCCTTCTAATTTGCCATCTTGGCTGCTCTCATATGCTTCTTAATTTTTGAAAAATGGTAATGCCCTCATTTTGGAGAAACCTCCTATATCAAAGACTATAAATCAACATTAATGATTCTGAAAGCTAAAGGTTATATTTTATTAAAGATTATCAATGATTACAAGTATCAGTTTAGCTTAGAGCTACCCAATAGAAATGCAACCTAAGCCACATTGGAAATTTAAAAATTTCCAGTACTCACAGTAAAACAAGTAAAAAGAAACAAATGAAATGACCTGTTTTTACTTATTATATCCAATATGACATTGTTTCAGCATGAAATAAGAACTGACTTATTTTATATTTTTTGGCCCACACTAAGTTCTTTGAAATACATTGTGTATTTATACTTACGAAACTACTCAACTTGGACTAAACAGGTTTCAAAGGCCCAATGGCCATTTGTGACTAGTGACTATGCACATCTAGGCCATCTCTTAATATTTGAAAGGAAATAGGTCCAGCAGAAATTAAGATATCACTTTGTTCTGTTGTTTTTCTTTGTCCATTATGAATTATGACCTTTAAAGTTTTATTTATTTATATGCATGCCTAAATGTTATAAAATGACACAGTTAAAGGCAATCTCCCTCTCAGTGCTGTTTTCCAGCCTCTCCATTCCTTTTCCTGGAAGCAAAGTATTTAAACCAGAGCTCATTTTATTTTTATTCTTGTAAATGTACAGGTTGTGGCATTCTTATACATACTGTCCTGCAGCTTTCTTTATTTCATTTAATTACTTGGAAATACTTTATCTGAAAATGTAGGTTGTTTCCAAACTTTTGCTAATGCAAAACGTTGTGCATACATCATTTAACACATATATATAAGCATGTTTGTTAGAAAAATTTTTAAAACTGAAGAATCAAAGGAAGTTTTTACGAAATTCTGTAGCTATTGCTAAATCCCCTCTATGTTGTTTGTACTAGTTTTGACTCATTTTTTCTATTTGATGGTTGATTTTTTTTTCTTCTGTCAATTTGTATGAGTCTTACAAGAAAAGTATTATGTAACTTTTACCTTTGCCTAGGGGTTTGTGTTTGCATGCATACATTTTACTGAACTTCCTCATCTTTCATGGCTTTAGATTTTGTGTCACAAAGAACTTTTCCAGTCATTAGATTATGCTTTTAAGTTTTGTAAGACTGTTTTTAAATTTTTTGGTGATTTGTTTTCCATATTCAGATGTTAAATCTATCTAGAATGCATTTTGGTATAAGGTATAAGGAATTAATCCAACTTCATCATTTTTTCAGAATACTATCCTATCGATCTAACATTACCTCATGCCATATTTCTATGCGTGTTTGAATCTATTTCTTTATATTCTATTCCATTGGTCTTATAAACACCCTATTATCTAATGATGTGCAAGTACAAGCTGTTTTAAGTAGAGCTTTTGTTGCTTTTTAATATCTTTCAATTTGGCTACTGCCCTGCTCAGGCTGCATTACCATTCTCTTTCACATTATTCCTGGATATCCAATTTGTTTATTTTTTCCACATCAACTTTAGAGTCTGGCTTCTTAATTCCTCAAAACATTCTGCTAGTATTTTTATGAAAATGTATTAAATGAATTGGTTGATTTGACCGCTGTGTAAGAAGATATATTACCTTTCTACTTGTTTTGTGTTTGTGTTTGTAGATCCCTCAGTCTCGTTTTAACGTTTTATTCAGATAGGTCCTTCACATATCTTTTTAAGTGTATTCTTCATGTTTAAAAAAAGTTTACAGTTTTTTATTTCACCAAAGCTTCTGACTAGTTGTTGCTGTTAGGTACCAAGGTGGTTGGTTTTTTTCTCTAGCTCCTTTACTATCCTTTGGAACAGTTTTTCAGTTGATTCTCTTGGTTGGCCAGTGTACAATCTTATTCGCTGCAAATGGTAACTTTAGTGTTGCTTTCCAATATTTATTTCTTCCTCTGTTTCATTTGTCCTGGTTAGTAAGCAGTGGCTATTTTAATAGACCTTTTTTTATAGCCCAAAGGGAAAATAGTCTTGATTTCTTTTTCTGCTTACATCCTTAAAATAAATTTAATGAGAAAAACTGTGGGAAAATAAAGCATGACTGCATAATAAATGGGGCAGCATTCACTTTATATAATGGATTATATTTTTATTTTTAGTGCCCATTTCATCCTATTATTTGGACTTTGAAATGTCCATCAATATTGGTCTCAAAAATGTTTGAATGAATGACTGAATAAAGAAATGAACTCAAGATGAATAAAGTTTTATCAGTCTAAGTGAAACTGACTAGATGTTTACTCTATAGTAAGCACAAAAATAAACAGAGTAGGATATTTTTAAAGAATTCACAGCCCAGTAATAGAGACCAAGCAAGACACAATTGTATGTGATGTGTTCAGCAGTAGACTATATATAAGGTAAAGAAGGAGAATAGAAATGGGAGTGATTAATTCTTCTGGAAAATCAGGAGGGAATCCCTAGAGAAGGTGATCTGAGACAGTTTTAGCTGGATACAGAAGTCACTGGGCATGATAAAGGGACTAGGAAGGCATTCTAGGAGATAAAACAACAGTGTGGAGGTCTGAAAGAGCTTACAGTGTTTGGGTATTTATAAACAGTTGTTATGGTTGGAGTATAATCTGTGGGAGCAAGTAGGAGGACAGAAGAATGGAAACTTGCATATGAAAAACCATGTCTATTAGGCAGGAATTCGCAGAAGGAGGAGCCAGCCGGATCCTATAGAGGAAAATACAGAATCACTGAGAAAGGCCATATAAATTATACTTTCACCCCTATACCCCATCCCCTGGAGTGTTAACACTGCAGGGACCGTGCCTTGTCTTCCAGGTGTGTTTGGGTAAAGAGTTTGAGAACTGCTGATGCAGGCAATAAGAGTTACTAAAGTGTGCTGGCTTCCCTGGTAGCTCAGTCGGTAAAGAATCTGCCTGTAATACAGGAGACCCAGGTTCGATCCCTGGGTTGGGAAGATCTCCTGAAGAAGGAAATGGCAACCCACTCCAGCATTCTTGCCTGGGCAATCCCATGGACAGAGGAGCCTGGTGGGCTATAGTCCATGGAGTTGCAGGACTCAGACACAACTTAGAAACCAAACCACCACCAAAGTGTGTGCAGAAGGGTATGACACCAGATTTGCATTTTAGAACATTCCCTTTGATAGCAGTTTGAAGGATCCTTGCAGGACTGGGAAGAGGACAAGCTGGGTTCGAGAGAAAAATCTTTTAAAAAACTACTGCAGTAGATAGTGAAGCAAGATAACGTAGATCTGGCCACTAAATTGCAGTGAAGATAATTCAAGGAATACACAGGAAATGGAATTGATAGAACTTAGCAAGCGATTGGATATGTAAGGTGCTAGAGAAGAAAGAAAGGAGGTAGTCTTCCTCTGTTGTTCTTAGCATTTTGACAAGAAAAATTATTTGGCAAGGAAGTTGATAATATTTACTAATACAGTATGAACTTCTCACATTAGCTGGTGATTTTGATCTTTGTTTTTTGTGAACATAAATATTTGAAGGTTGCTGGGAAGACAAGAATAAGCATATCCTGAGTAGCTTTTGACTGTCACTTTGAGACATGAAAAGGAGTATCACAGTTGGCTGTGTCTAGGAATAGCAATATTATTAAGGCCACAGTTTTTCTGTAAGGTGTACTGTTAGTGTTAGATATATATTAATGTACTTTATTTTTTTGTTTCTGTGCTCTTTAGAATTCATTCAGAGGGCAGCCTTTTGGATGGCCCCGAAGCAAGCCTGATGGAACAGGACAGAACCAACCATGTTGAGGGCAACAGACTAAGTCCATTCTTGATACCATCTCCGTCTCCCATTTGCCAGACAGAACCTCTGGCGAGAAAGCTCCAGAATGGAAGCCCATTAACCGAGAGACCTTATCTGGAAGTGAATGGAGACAGCAAGTGGCCGTCTTTGAAAAGTTATTATGGAATACCCCACATGAAAGGAAGCCAAAAGAGTCGCGTGAGTCCAGATTTCATACAGGAAGGCAGAGGGTATTCCAGATGTCTGCAGAATGGCGGGATAAAACGCACAGTTAGCGAACCTTCTCTCTCTGGGCTCCATCAGAACAAGAAACTGAAACCAGACCAAAAGGCTAATGGAGAAAGAAAGAGCTTCGGGGAAAGCCGAGAAGGAAATCCAGACAAAGGCAGCAGTCAACCAAATGTCTCCGATGTGAGTGGTAGGAGGGAATCTGTGAGCTCTGTGGCCCAAGAAAATGAAGTGAAAGATTTCACCAGTTTTCCAACACACAATTGCGGTGGGTCTGAAAACCCAGAGCTTCAGATTCTGAACAAACAGGAGGGGAAAAGTGCTAACTACCACAACAAGAACATTGTATTACTTCTTAAAAACAAGGCAGTGCTCATGCCTAATGGTGCTACAGTTTCTGCCTCTTCCATGGAAAACACACACGGTGAACTCCTGGAAAAAACACTGTCTCAATATTATCCAGATTGTGTTTCCATCGCGGTGCAGAAAACCACATCTCACATACATGCCATTAACAGTCAGGCTACTAATGAGTTGTCCTGTGAGGTCACTCACCCAGCGCATACCTCAGGGCAGATCAATTTCCCACAGACCTCGAACTCTGAGCTGCCTCCAGAGCCAGCCGCAGCGGCGACTGAGAGCTGTGAGGCGGATGGTGCCAGTAAACCAGCTGCAACGCTAGGGGCCTGCCCCTTTCAGAAACCAGAGCAGCAGAATTCCGCTTTTGAGATACGCCCATCTCTGGCAGAAAACAGTAACATCCAAGCAACTGCAAAGCTAGGCTCTGGCGAAGAATTCTGCTTGGGTCCCAGCGGCAATTTGCAGTCTCCCAGCGGCAGCTCTGAACGGTATTTAAAGCAAAATGAAATGAATGGTGCTTGCTTCATGCAAAGCTCAGTGTTCACTAAGGATTCCTTTTCTGCCACTACCACACCACCACCATCGCAATTGCTTCTTTCTCCCCCTCCTCCTCTTCCGCAGGTTCCTCAGCTTCCTTCTCAAGGAAACGGCACTCTGAATGATGGGGTTTTGGAAGAACTCCATCACTACCCCAACCAAAGTGACCCAACTCTTTTAAGGGAAGTGAAAATAGAGGGTCAACATGAGGCACCACCACCCCAGAGTCCTACTCCCTCCGCCCATGTATCCAACCCCTCTCTGATGCTTCCAGTAAGGCCTCAGAATAATTGTGTTAACAAGAATGACAGTCGGACTCCAGGGACAATGACTATTCCATTGGGTTCTGAGAAAACCAGACAACTTTCAGAACATCTCAAGCCTAACCCACCGATTCTTCGTAGCGGTGGAGATCCACAGGATCACTGCCAGCATTTGATGGGACACAAACAGCAAGAGATTCTCAAGAGTCAAGACAAGGAACAAACACGTGACCTCATGCTCCCAACACAGTGCTATCTGAAACCAGGATGGATTGAATTGAAGGCCCCTCACTATCGTCAAGCAGAATCCCATCTAAAATGTAATGAGACAACCCTGCGGTCAATTCTTCAGTATCAGTCCAACCCCTCCAATCAAATGACCTCCAAACAATACACTGGAAATTCCAACACGCCCGGGGGGCTCCCAGGGCAGGCTTATATCCAGAAAATAATGCAGCCGGAGCAGAGGCCACCAAGGTACCAAGTTGAGATGAATCAAGGGCAGTCTCAAGGTACAGTGGACCAGCATCTCCAGTTCCAAAACCCCTCACTCCAGGCGCACTTCTCCAAAGTGGAGCCTTCACCGGACACTCACAGGCAGCCACTGTGTGCCCCGAGATGGCATTTCCAACAAAGACCAGATCCCCAGACTGAGAAACTCATGCCCCCAACATTAAGACAGCACTTGAATCAACAGACTTCAGAGACTGAACCCTTCTCAAATTCACACCTTTTGCAGCATAAGCCTCATAAGCAGGCAGCACAAACACAACTACCCCAGAATTCACATCTCTCTCAAAACCAGCAACAGCAGCAAAAATTACAGCTGAAGAATAAAGAACAAATGCCCCAGACCTTTTCTCATCTCCAGGGCAACAGTGATGAGCCAAGAGAAGGAACATTCTTCAGCCAGGTTAAAGTAGAAGAATGCTTTCCTGGTGAAGATCAATATTCAAAATCAAGTGAGTTCCAGACTCATAATCCCCAAATGGGACTGGAGCAAGTACAGAATATAAACAGTATAAATTCCCCCTATGGTCAGATCTTGAAGTCAAATGCAAACAAAGTACAGATTTCTGGTTCAAACCATATACAACTGGTTCCAGACAATAAAGAACAGACTGTAAATTCTGAACTGTTTGCAGGCAACAAGACCCCAAATGTGCATCACATGCAATATTTTCCAAATAATGTGACCCCTAAGCAAGATATTCTTCACAGGTGCTTTCAACAACAGGAACAAAAGCCTCAACAGGCTTCAGTTCTGCAGGGATATAAAAGTAGGAACCAAGACGTGTCTGGTCAACAAGCTGCACAACTCGCTCAGCAAAGGTACTTGATGCAAAACCAAGCAAATGCGTTCCCTGTGCCCGATCAGACAGGAACTCATGTTCAGACCCCACCTCAGAAGGACATTCAAAAGCATGCTGCTCTGAGGTGGCGCCTCTTACAGAAGCAAGAACAGCAGCAAACACAACTCCAAGCCGAGTCTTGCCATAGTCAGATGCAAAGGCCGATTAAGGTCGAGCCTGGATCCAAACCCCATGCCTGTATGCGGCCCCTGTCAGCACAGCCAGAAAATAAAATGTGGAAAAAGATACCCAAGCAAGAGATTCCACCTCCCAGCTGTGACAGTGTGCAGCAGCGGAGCATCCTTGAGACCATGGAGCAGCATCTGAAGCAATTTCAGGTCAAATCATTATTTGACCATAAGGCTCTTAATCTCAAATCACAGAAGCAAGTAAAAGTTGAAATGTCAGGGCCAGTCACGGTTTTAACTAGACAAACCACTGCCGCAGAACTTGAGAGCCACACCCCAGTTTTAGAGCAGCAAGCAACACCTTCCTCAGAAAAGACACCAACCAAAAGAACAGCTGGTTCTGTTCTCAATAATTTTTTAGAGTCACCTTCCAAATTACTAGATACTCCTATAAAAAATTTATTGGATACACCTGTCAAGACTCAGTATGATTTCCCATCATGCAGATGTGTAGGTAAGTGCCAGAAATATACTGAGACACATGGTATTTATCCAGAATTAGCAAATTTGTCTTCAGATATGGGATTTTTCTTTCATTTTTAAAAAATCTTGAGTCTGGCAGCAATTTGTGAAGGCTCATAAAAACCTGAAGCTTACATTTCTTGTCTTTAAATTACAGATGCTTGTGCTGTGCAAGAGAGAACTTCATTTACACTCAAATTAAAAAAAAAAAAAATTAAAATGATTGTGCATGCTCATTTGTCCCTACCTTCAAACCCTTTAAAATATAAACGTATCTGTTTTAGACTAATCAATTTATTTGACTCTTTGTGTATCAACTCCTGGCGAGATACCCAAGCTGTAAAATCATCTCATTAAAATGGCAAAGTAACTGCCATATGCAAATTGATGTAGGAGCTTTTAATATTTTTTTTAATTCAAGGTTGAATGTATTAGTAGTCTTACAAGGTTAACTTCCAGTTAAGGGGGAAATGATCATCCTTCTGCCTCAGTGAGTTGGGGGAAATTATAATGCTGAAGTTCTAAATACTCATAAAGTTGCCCTTTCTCTGTGTATTCATTTAAAACATTGTGTGATTTATATTTATTTTGATAATATTTTCTCTTTAAAATTTCATCTATTTGATAGAAAATATGGTATTTCCCTTTTTTTTTTTTAAAAAAAAAAGCTTCTTTTTGTTAAAATTCAAGATGCGTGATAGGTGTGTTGTTGGATACAGTAGAAGACATTTGTAAAAACCAGTGTTAAACTACTGTGGCTAATAGTCCACCCACTCCATGTTATCCTTCTCACAATGGGACACCCCACATTTGATAGGAGGATGGAGGGAGGACCATACTGCCCCTTGGCGTGTGGTTAATATTATTGCCTCATGGGGCTAACATGCCACACATGTCATAGACAGCACTGGGTAAGTTATCCTCATCTCCACGCCCCGCTCCCGTCACACTAACCCTTTTTTCCCTCACTTGTCATCTTTGATGGTATGCAAGAGCCTCTTCCTTTTATCTGACCCTCTCTTCAAGTTTTCTCTCATCATAAGTTGTTCTAAAGTACATACGAACATGGATCTGGATTCAGTGTTCTTATTTTCAAAACAGAGTGATTGAATGTTGTGGGGAAAGAAGAGGAGAAAAAGGTTTCTTGACAATAAACTGAACAAGATCCTGGGGCTGAGATAGGACAGGAGATTTTAATTTTAATCTTTTAACATACAAATAGCAGGCAGGCTTCTAGTAAGCTGTAATTTTTTTGTTCAGTTTAAAAAATTGGATTGTAGTTGATATTACATATAATATATTCTAATTCCCTCACTGTTTTCTTTGTTTAGTTCCACTTACTTGGTTTAAAATAGCTCCTTATCCCATATCTGAAATGTATTTAATATATTTTTATCCGACAGGCAGAATGTACATATACTTAATTATTTGGCACATTTTTTAATAGATTAGTCCATCAATTCATTTTAAAGGAAAAAAAAAATGTTTAAAGTCACATTTAGGGCCCTTACTGTACAGTTGGGGGATAAGCTTTGTGGATGTAGCCTTTATATTTAGTATAATTGAGGTCTAAAATAATAATCTTCTATTATCTCAACAGAGCAAATTATTGAAAAAGATGAAGGTCCTTTTTATACCCATCTAGGAGCAGGTCCTAATGTGGCAGCTATTAGAGAAATCATGGAAGAAAGGTAATTAACACAAAGGCACAGGGCAGATGAACGGTTATCCTTTTGTATATGTCAGAATTTTTCCAGCTTTCACATACAAAGCAGTAAACAATTGTAAACTGAGTAATTATTAGTAGGCTTAGCTATTCCAGGGTTGCCAACGCTACACACTGTGCTATTCACCAGAGAGTCACAATATTTGACAGGACTAATAGTCTGCAAGCTGGCACAGGCTGCCCACTTTGAGATGGATGCCAGAAAACCCAGGCATGGACAAGAACCAGCCAGCCAGCCAGCCTGCCAGGCATAAGGGTGCTGGCGCGGGCTGCACAGAGAGGCCCCGCTCTGGTTTTCCCACTTGATGATAAACTGTCAGAAAGAGGGGAAAGGTGGTATAAGAAAGGAACCGTTGAGTTCAGTTCACCTCGAGTTGTAAACGAGTAGCGATCTCTAAGGAAGTTGTCCACTGGTATGAGCAGAGAGCAAGGATGATGTACTGAACAGAAATAGAACAGATTCTATTTATAGCTACATTTATGTTTAACTGTTAGTCATGAGTATGCAAGGATTCACCTGAGTCTACATGGTTACTCCTGCATGTAGAAGACTGAGATAATCAGCGGGGAGAGAGACGTTCATATAGGTGTCAACAGCGCTGAGCTGCTGTTATGCTGGGGTGCCTTTTCTTAAGAGGTAGGCAGTTTTATCATTAAAATACATTAGGAAGCATTCTGGGCAGCAAGGATATATTCTGTATCATTGTTGCCCCAATTCTAAATTATTTATTTCTAAGTTAGCATATAGAAATTCACTAAATAATCATCTCGTAGCCTGGCAAAAATTGTGAATTTTCCTAAGTGCCCTTTTTTATTAGCAAGTAGTAAGTAGTGTCTTGGTCATAAAGGAAAGTATAATCTGTTCTAGAATTATTCCATAGTTTCAAAATTGCTGGATACTACTTATTTGAAAGCCTTTTAAACAATGTGAGAGAGAGTCTTAGAGGAATAGATTCTAACTAAAATCTATTAAGATTCCCCAAGTTTTAAAATAGTTAAATTCAGCAAAGGACAAATCAAATAGTACATATCTTGGAAGACTAAATTTAACAAACTTGGAAAAGTTTTGTGCTTTGTGAAATTATGTATAAAAATAAGCATCCCCATTATTTTTACCCAACATATAATTTCAAAATAGTTCATTACAATTATCAATATATTTTGCTACTAAAAAGATACAAGGCTTAAGTCTATTATCCAGTTTCCTTGGCTTAGTTCTGTTTTTAATAAATTATTCATTTCTCAGGATGTGATCATAGAATAAAATTATGCTCAAATGTTCAGTATTTTGGTTGCCTCTTAGATTCATTTGCTAATTTTATGTGTGTGTGTGTTTCTGTGGATTTCTTTAAGGTTTGGACAGAAGGGTAAAGCTATTAGGATTGAAAGAGTCATCTATACTGGTAAAGAAGGCAAAAGTTCTCAGGGATGTCCTATTGCCAAATGGGTAAGTGTGACTTGACAAGGCCTTTGATCCTCAGTCTTGGGCGTTTTGATTCATTCATCTAACCCTGAGAATTGGGTTGCCCAGATCAGACAGTCGTTTATGCCAGTTGAAAGGAATATTGCTTATATTTATCATTGTGTCATCTCTTAAGAAAAAGGCAGTTTAAAACCATGTACAAACTGTACTTAATTGAAAGAACTTAATGGCGAGGAGGAGGTCTGTTCAGGTGCCTACTAGAAGTACAATTCTTCCCAGCGTGTGAGGTCCTTAATCCTTTAAAAACCTGCGGTTAATCTTTATCTTGTCATTTGTGAAGGCCTGGAACTTTAAAGTCTTGCCCGTGTAGCTCTGGCTTTAATGCAGGGAGCACTGCCTGCAGTGTCCTGGGGAGGGGCTGTTGCCTGCATTTGCATGACCCCAGGGTAAGCCCCGGTGTCTAGATGGGCAACAAAAGGCAGGTGGCATGTGCTGATAGATGTCAACCTAATTGTGACCAGATGTGAGAAAATATACAGACATCAATCAATGCTCTTCTCTGCTGCAAGTGACCCTTGTTTTGTTTTGGTTGGGGTGGGGGTGTTGGGGTGGAATGGTGACCCGAACAGGTGGTTCGCAGAAGCTGCAGCGAGGAGAAGCTACTGTGCTTGGTGCGGGAGCGAGCTGGCCACACGTGTGAGGCTGCGGTGATCGTGATTCTCATCCTGGTGTGGGAAGGCATCCCAGTCTCTCTGGCCGACAAGCTGTACTCGGAGCTCACAGAGACGCTAAGGAAGTACGGCATGCTCACCAACCGGCGCTGCGCCCTGAACGAAGAGTAAGTGCCTCCGGGGGCCTCTCCTCCTCCGCTGCTAGAAAAGCCTGACCGTTGGCTTGAGGCTAAAGAGTCGAACTTGCGTTTTCATGTTTATAAAATAGGGCTCAAAATGCCCACTTCACAAACCTGCGATAGGATCTTGTATTTGCTAACATGAATACTTTGAGGAAGGTGCACTCACTAATGTTTTGTACCTTTGGACACTGTAGCTATGAGTTAGAAGCAGCTTGATGGAAGTCTGTGTATATCCACAAACTGGACCATACTATAAACTTGAAACTATTTGTTTGTCCGCTCACTCTTTGTGTGTGCCTGGCCATCATGTTAGTAAGTATTGATACCACTTCTGTGTTGCAGTATTTGAGACAGTAAGCTTGGTAAGAAACTTTAGGGTTTCCAGATCAAGGATTTTACTATATCTGTAGCAGACAAAAATACAAGGCTTACAGAGGTCCTGTAGGAACAAACTGGTTTTGACTTCATTGCAATCTAGTTCATTACTCCCACTGTAATAATCAAAATTGCCTCTATTTTTACTGCTGCTAAATAATCAACACATTAGCTATGGATGGGCATTATTTTCTAGGAATATAAAATTTTGAAATAGGAAAACAAGGGTATACAGTTAAATATATTTAATGCAACCAAGAATTTATGGTTTGTGTTTTTTTATTTTTTAATCTACTTGCAGGAAATTTAAATCTTCACTTTGAGAAAGTGTACTTTTTAATATTCCTTCTGCTATGGTATTCTTGTATATCATTAAAAAAAATACAGGAAAATTCACAGTGCTGCACTGAAATCCTATGTAACTATTTTAGTCACAGTTTAATTTTGCACTTCTTCTTTTAGTCTCCTTTCTCCTGTGTCCACCAAATTACAAAATAGTTTACTGAGCTTATGGAAGTATTGTCTGTTCATTGCAATAACCCACTGCTAACCAAATTTGTAATTTCATTGACTATTACTCTAACTGGTATGGTTTAAGTATATGTTAACATAGGTTCTCCTCCTGGGACATTGGGGGCAGGTAGATGGGGTTCTAAATCAACTATAAATAATGTATCAAAGTTACTGTTTCAATATGAAAATGTGGCTTGGTTTTCTATGATAGTTATGATCCAAAAATTTCATGGTGTGTACCTTATGGCCATAAACGCACTTTCACAAATAATAGATTGGAGGATCCAAGTTGTTGATTCATAAGACATGACTCAAACTTATGGTTGACTGCTTTGAAGTGAAGTGAAACTCACTCAGTCGTGTCCAACTCTTTGGGACCACATGTCCATGAAATTCTCCAGGCCAGAGAGAATTGGAGACACAATGGTATTTATAGGAATCAAAGAAAACAACAACTGGAACGGGTTGCCTCACTTCTCCAGGGGATCTTCCCAACATAGGGATCGAACCTAGGTCTCCCACATTGCAGGCGAGTTCTTTACCAGTTGAGCCACAAGGGAAGCCCAAGAATACTAGAGTATATCCCTTCTCCAGTAGATCTTCCCAACCCAGGAATCAAACCGGGGTCTCCTGCATTGCTTTGCTGCTGCTGCTGCTGCTAAGTCACATGAGTCGTGGCTGACTCTGTGTGACCCCAGAGACGGCAGCCCACCAGGCTCCCCCATCCCTGGGATTCTCCAGGCAAGAACACTGGAGTGGGTTGCCATTTCCTTCTCCAATGCATGAAAGTGAAAAGCGAAAGTGAAGTCGCTCAGTCATGCCTGACTCTTAGCGACCGCATGGACTGCAGCCTACCAGGCTCCTCCATCCATGGAATTTTCCAGGCAAGAGTACTGGAGTGGGGTGCCATTGCATTGCTTTAGGTGTAAAGTAATATTCTATTTATCCTAACATCTCATGTTTCATCTTTCAAAAAAAAATGTATTTAGGTGCCTTTAATCAGAAAGAAAATGAACATTAAGACATCTCGAGCTGGTGTTGGTGGTCACATTTTTCTCAGGAATTCAGAGACACTGCCTTGTGTTTGTAAAGCAGACCTCCTCTTAGACTTGGTGGCTGGAACTTCTAAACCACCAGAGCTTGTGAAAATGACAGTTCTGTGTACATTTCTTAAAGTTTCTTGCAAACTATATTTCACATCCTTTGAAATTGATTTAATTGGTATAATATCTGTTATTTTTCCCATGAAGGCTTTTCTTTGATTCCTATAAATGCCATTGTGTCTGAAACAGAATTTATTTCTATATGTCAGATTTTATGTTAAAACTTTGCTAAATTACATTATTTGAAAATGACAAATGTTGATGGGGCTGGGATCTAAGAAAACATTGTAATTTGTTTCACTGGTCTAAATAGGAGGCGAGTCCAAAAGTATTAAAAGATGTGCTGCAAATATTAAGACATTTTAAAGGCCAGTCTGTATACTTTCACTTAACTTGGTCTGGAATTTCAAAGTAAAGATGAGGAGTTATTTAGATGGTATTTTGGCTTTGGGCTACTCACAGCAGTCCCCCCCAAAAAACAAAAAATATACTTGAAGTACATGATTCAAATAGACACTTAACCAATGGCATACCATGTATCACTCAGATACAGCTTATGAAGTTTCTGCTACCCTATAAAATAAATTTTATTTCATATCTGGCAAAAGTTAAAATTATTATTATTATTTGCCAAGTATGAAGAATATTTATTTTCATGGTATGAGATTTTATTTTTATTGCAGCTTGTTTATTGTTTCTCTATCCTTAGGCCTTGAAAAACTCCTGGTAACAGGGTCAGAGGGCTTCCCTGGTGGCTCAGCGGGAAAAGAATCTGCCTGCAATGCAGGAGATGTGGGCTTGATCCCTGGGTCGGGAAGATCCCCTGGAGGAGGAAATGGCAACTCACTCCAGTATTCTTGCCTGGAGAATCCTATGGACAGAGGAGCGTGGTAGGCTATAGTCCATGGGGTCACAAAGAGTCAGACACGACTGAAGTAACTAAACAACAATGGAGGATAATCTCAAATTGGGGTTGCTGACTCATTTTAATGTTCAGAGCTGTGTGCCCCTCATCAATGAATTGTTATAAATCCCAGTGCCCGCGTGTACCATAACCACCCACTGTGAGTCCAGAAACGAACTCTGAGAGCACTTCCAGTGGGAAAGTCAGAATGAATTTTTACATTTCCTTTGAGCCAAGCCATTTGTTTCCCCTTTAAAGGTTTCCCTTTGACATGTCCATTTTATAAGGACTAAGCCTAAACAGTATTTTTTTGGCAAGTGGGAGTTGTGGGAGTGTTATCTGTCATTATAAGAAAGTCAAAGCCAGAACTGTCTCTGCCATGCTGGGTGATATTAAGCTTTTAAAGAAACTGTATATTATAAAAATTTTCCAGTATACATAAATGGAGAGCACAGGATAATGAATCCCCAGGAACTCATCACACAGCCTCAATATTTATCAACATTTTGCCAATACTATTACATATATCCTCCCCACCGCACTTGCATATCATCTCAGCTACATTCACTCTGATGTATAGCGCTAACAGATAAGGACTTTTTTTTTTTTTAACAAAACCTAGTCACAGTGGCATTATCCTTCATGTCAAAATTGAGTGATTCTTTAATATCATTTAATGTTCAGACCACATTTAAAATTCCCTAATTGGATCCTGTTTCCAGTATACACAGAGAGTAAAAACATACTGGGAAAAATAAAGTCTGTATCTTGCATTGGACTGAGACTTTTCAGTAGGTCCTAGTTCAAGCCTATCGTCTAGCATAATTATTGATAGAACTTCCTTTTATTCTCAAAAGTGTCCCAGTTTGTAAGATAAAGTATATGATTCACAAGCCTCTTGTGAATAGTTTCCCCTCTTTTAATGAATTTGTTAGACTGTATGATTTTGATTTGCTTTGTAAAATTTCCCACACTCTGGATTTGACTGTGCACACTTGCTTAACTTGTTCCTCTGCCACTAATATCGTCTATACACTGGTAGTTAGAGACTTAAATATGTATGTATGCATGTATATTAGCAAAATGCTTCATAAGTGGTCATGAAATAATCTTACTTCTTTAGACCCATCATGAGGGACATAATATCTGCTTTGTTCCATTTATAGTGATATTATCAGTGTTCAGTTCAGAAGTTATTAGCTTGATCCACCCATCATAAAGTTTCCTAGAAAAGTTTTATTTAACAGCTTAGCAGATCCATCAGCGATTATTACTTGTTTCTATCAGTTTGCAAATTGAAAGGTTTCTTATTTTTTAATGTTGTACAAATTTATTTGTTGTATACATTTATTTTGCTAGTTTTCTATTCTTGCCTAAGTTTGAATAGCTGATCTAGTTTTTAGCTTAGATTTCTTTTCTAAATTTCTAAAAGAAATTTAGTTTAAATTTCTTTTCTTTTTTACAGTTAGAAGTCCAAAGAGGTTGAAGCATTTTAAAAAATCTTGCATAGGCAAATATTTTTACTACAATTTCTCTGATTTGTTATTTAACAACTAGCCAAATTCTGAGTCATGTTGAAATGAGGCTACAATGTGAAAATTCTAACCATAATTGAAAGGCCTCTGTCGAAAGAAATGTGCCTTAACCACTTCATGTAGGAAATCACCTTGAAGTCACTTTGTTATGTAGTGATTTTTTAAAATTTAGATATAATTCACACACTATAAAATTCACCCTTTTAGTATACAATACAGTGCATTCGTATATTCATGAAGTTGTGCAACATTTTCATCACTCCCAAATATAAACCTCATAGCCATTAGTCAGTCACTTTCCATTCTTCTCTCCCCTAAATGACAACTACTAATCAACTTTCTGTCTCTATAAGTTTGCCTCCTCTGGGCATTTCATATTAATAGAATCATACAATATTTAACCTGTCTGGCCTTTTCCACTTAGCATAATGTGTGTTCTTTAAATTTTTTAAAAAAATTTTAGTATAGTTGGTTTCCAACGTTGTCTTAGTTTCAGGTATACAGCATAGTGATTTAATTCTACATATATTCATTCTTTTTCAGATTCTTCTCCCATATAGATTATTGCAGGATACTGAGTAAAGTTTCCTGTGCTTTGCTGGTTTTCTGTATATAGTAGTGTGTGTATGTTAATCCCAAGCTCCTTGTTTTGTAAATCACTTTTTAAAAAGCAGATTCCACATGGACTGCTATCATGTGATATTTGGCTTTCTCTGACTTACTTCACTTAGTATGATAATCTCTAGGTCCATCCATGTTGCTGCAAATGGCATTATTTCATTCTTTTCTATAACCAAGTAATACTCCATTGTGTGAGTGTGTGTGTGTATATATATATCACATTCATTCTTCTGTCGATGGACATTTAGGTTGCTTCCATGTTTTGGCTATTGTAAATAGTGTTGCAGTAAACATAGAGTTGACTCATTGGAAAAGACTCTGATGCTGGGAGGGATTGGGGGCAGGAGGAGAAGGGGACAACAGAGGATGAGATGGCTGAATGGCATCACTGACTCGATGGACATGAGTCTGAGTGAACTCCGGGAGTTGGTGATGGACAGGGAGGCCTGGTGTGCTGCGATTCGTGGGGTCGCAAAGAGTCGGACATGACTGAGTGACTGATCTGATCTGATCTGAAACATCGGGGTGCATATATCTTTTCAAATTCTAGTTTTCTCCAGATATATGCCCAGGAATAGGATTGTTGGATCAAAAGCCTTTGACTGTGTGGATCACAATAAACTGGAAAATTCTGAAAGAGACGGGAATACTAGACCACCTGACCTGCCTCTTGAGAAATCTGTGTGCAGGTCAGGAAGCAACAGTTAGAACTGGACATGGAACAACAGACTGGTTCCAAATAGGAAAAGGAGTATGTCAAGGCTGTATATTGTCACCCTGCTTATTTAACTTATATGCAGAGTACATCATGAGAAATGCTGGGCTGAAAGAAACACAAGGTGGAATCAAGATTGCCGGGAGAAATATCAACAACTTCAGATATGCAGATGACACCATCCTTATGGCAGAAAGTGAAGAGGAACCAAAAAAAACCTCTTGATGAAAGTGAAAGAGGAGAGTGAAAAAGTTGGCTTAAATCTCAACATTCAGAAAACAAAGATCATGACATCTGGTCCCATCACTTCATGGGAAATAGATGGGGAAACAATGGAAACAGTGTCAGACTTTATTTTTGGGGGCTCCAAAATCACTGCAGATGGTGATTGCAGCCATGAAATTAAAAGACACTTACTCCTTGGAAGGAAAGTTATGACCAACCTAGATAGCATATTCAAAAGCAGAGACATTACTTTGCCAACAAAGGTCCGTCTAGTCAAGGCTATGGTTTTTCCAGTGGTCATGTATGGATGTGAGAGTTGGACTGTGAAGAAGGCTGAGTGCTGAAGAATTGATGCTTTTGAACTGTGGTGTTGGAGAAGACTCTTGAGAGTCCCTTGGACTGCAAGGAGATCCAACCAATCCATTCTAAAGGAGATCAGTCCTGGGTGTTCATTGGAAGGACTGATGCTGAAGCTGAAACTCCAGTACTTTGGCCACCTCATGCAAAGAGTTGACTCATTGGAAAAGACTCTGATGCTGGGAGGGATTGGGGGCAGGAGGAGAAGGGGACGACAGAAGATGAGATGGCTGGATGGCATCACCAACTCGATTGACATGAGTTTGAGTGAACTCCAGGAGTTGGTGATGGACAGGGAGGCCTGGCGTGCTGCAATTCATGGGGTCGCAAAGAGTCGGACACGACTGAGCGACTGAACTGAAACTGATGGTAGTTCCATTTTTAGTTTTTTAAGGAACTTCCATACTATTCTCTACAATGGCTGTACCAATTTACATTTCCCACAAACAGTGTAGAAGCATTCCCTTTTCTCCACACCCTCTCCAGCATTTACTGTTTATAGATTTTTTGATAATGGCCATTCTGACTGGTGTAAGGTTATTGCTCATTGTAGTTTTGACTTGCATTTCTCTAATAATTAGCGATATTAAGCATCTTTTCATGTGCTTTTTGGCCATCTGTATGTCTTTGGAGAAATGTCTATTTAGATCTTCTGCCCATTTTTTTAATTTTATTTTTTGATATATAACTACATGAACTGTTTGTATATTAGAAATTAATCTCTTTTCGGTCACTTTTTTTTGCAAATATTTTCTCCCATTCTGTGGGTTATCTTTCATTTTGTGTATGGTTTCCTTTGCTGTACAGAAGATTTTAAGTTTAATTAGGTCCCATTTGTTTTTTTGTTGTTTTTATTTTCACTAGGAGGTGGATCAAAAAAGGCTATTGCTGCAAAATTTTTGTTAAAGCGCATTCTGCATTTTTCTCTCAGAGTTTTTAGTGTTCAGCTTTATATTTAGGTCTTTAATCCATTTTAAAGTTTATTTTTGTGTATGTTTTTAGAGAGTGTTCTAATTTCATTCTTGTACATGTAGCTGTCCAGTTTTCCCAGCCCCACTTATTGAAGAAACTGTCTTTTCTGCATTGTATATTCTTGCCTCCTTAGCCGTAGATTAATTTAGCATAGATGCATGGCTTTATTTCTGTTCCATTGATCTGTTAATATATTTCTGTTTTTGTACCAGTACCAAACTGTTTTGATAACTGTGACTTTGTAGAATAGTCTGAAGTCAGGGAGCCTGATTCCTCCAGCTTTATTTTTCTTTCTCAGGATTGCTTTGGCTATTCAGGGTCTTTTGTGTATCCATACAAATTAAAAAAATTTTTGTTTTAGTTCTGTGAAAAATGCCATTGGCAATTTGATAGGGATTGCATTGAATCTGTATATTGCCTTGGGTGGTATAATCATTTTGATGATATTGATTCTTCTAATCCAAGAACATATCTTGGAACATATCTTGGTATATCTTTCCATCTTTGTCATCTTCGATTTCTTTCATCAGTGTCTGATAGTTTTCAGAGTACAGGTCTTTTGCCTCTTTAGGTAGGATTTTATTCCTAGGTATCTTATAATGTTTTAAAGGCTCATCTTTGTCATAACATTAATCAGTGCTTTATTTCTTTTTATGAGTGAATAACATTCCATTGTGTATATATACCACATTTTCTCTATTTATCAGTTCATAGACATTTTGGTTATTTCTACTTTTTGGCTGCTAAAAGTATCTGTGCACATGTTTTTGTATAGACATATATTTTTACTTCTCTTGGGTATATACCTAGGAATGGCATTGATAGTCCTTTGGTAATGCTGTTTAACTTTTTGAGGAACTGCCAGACTGTTTTCCAAAACAGCTGCACCACTTTTCATGCCTAGCAACAAAATATAGAGGTTCTGATGTTTCTGCGTTTTAATCAAAACTACTTATTGTCTGCCTTTTTCATTATAACTTTTTCAGTGGATTTAGTGTGTATCTCATGGTTTTGATTTGCATTTCCCTATGAGTAATGATGTTAGTCATTATTTCATTTGCTATTGGCTCTTCCTCTATCTTCTTTGAAGAAATCTTTACTTAAATCTTTGCTCAATTTTTAATTGTTTTGGATACTAGAACTCATCAGATATATGGTTTGCAGATATTTTCTCATTCTGTAGGTTATCTCTTCACTTGATGATATTCTTGAAGCACAGTTTTATTTTTATGAAACCAATTTGTCTTTTTTAATTAATTGCTTGTACTTTTAGTGTCATATCTAAGAAATCATTGCATAATCCAAGGTCTTGAAGATTTACACCAGTGTTTTCTTCCCAGAGTATTATAGTTCTAGCTCTTACATTTGAGTCTTTTGATCACTGTTGAGTTATCATGTGAGATAAGAAGTCAACTTCATTCTTTTGCATGTGACTATCCAGTTGTCTCAGCACCATTTGTTGAAGAGACTGTGTTTTCCATATTGAACTGTCTTGTCATTCCTGTTGAAAATTAATTGACAAAGATGTATGGGTCATTTCAGGACTTTCCTATTTCATTAATTTACATACCAGTCCTTATGCCAATACTTCATGGCATTGACTGCTGTACTTGTCGTGGTAAGTTTTGAAATTGGGTGTGTAAATCTCTGTTTTCCTTTTATAGGATTGTTATGGCTATTTTGTGTCCTTTTCAGGTCTATATGAGTTTTAGGATCAACTTATTAATCTCCTGATCTGGGATTTTGACAGAGGTTCTATTGACACGTTAACAATATTATATCTTCCTATTTATTAGACAGTATATCTTTACATTTATTTAGGTTTTTGATTTTTTTAATGGTGTTTTATAGTTTGCAATGTACTACATTTTTGTCAAATTCCTAATTTATTATTTTTGATGCTATTTAAGTGGAATTATTTTGATTTCATTTTGAATTGTTCATTGCTAGTATACACTTACACGATTGGTTTTTATATATTAACCTTGTATCCTGCAAACTTATTAAACTAGTTGATTAGTATTAATTTTTTTTTAGTGGATTCCTTAGGATTTATACATACAAAAGTCTTGTCATCTACGAATAGAGATAGTTTAATTTCTTCATTGCCAATCTGAGTGTCTTTATTTTTTTTTTTTTTAAATCCTTTTGCATTATTTCCCTGGCTAGAACATATAGTGGACAGTGAACAGAACTGGCAAAAGCAAACATCTATGTCTTATCCCTGATTTTAAGGGGAAAACTTTTAGTTTTTCACTATTTAGTATAATGCTAAATGTAGGGTTTTTGTAAATGTTCTTTGTCAGATTGAGGAAGATTTTTTTCTGTTCTTAGGTTGAACATTTTTATCATAAAAGGATAATGGACTTTTCTCAGATGCTTTTTCTGTATTTCATTTTGTTAATGTAGTATATAATATTGATTTTTTTTGTACATTGGACTAATATTGCATTTCTAGGATAGTTATTACTTGGCTATAGTGTATACTTTTTGTGTATGTTGCTGGATTCTGTTTGCTGGTGTTTTATTGAGGATTTTTTCATCTATATTGATAAGATATTGGTCTATAGTTTTCTTTTGATGTCTTGGTTTTATGGTTTCAGGGTAATACTGGATTCCTAGGATGCATTGGAAAGGGTTCTCTCATATTATTTGGAAGAATTTGTAAAGGATTGGGGCTAGTTCTTTAAATGTAACAGGAAAATCGTGTACTCCTGGGTTTATCCTTGTGGGCAGTTTTTTGATTGTTGATTCAGTCTTTTTGTTATAGATATATTCAGATTTCTAGTTCATCAGTTTCACTAGTTTGTGCTTCCTGGGATTTTTGTCCATTTCATCTATGTTATCTAATTTGTTAATAGATCGTTTTTATAGAATTCCCTTACAATGCTTTTAATAAGGCCATTGGTAATATCCTCTTTTTGATTTCTAATTTAGTAATTTGGGTCTTCTCTCTTTTTCTTGGTTAGTCTAGCTAGTTTTGTCTACCAAGACCTCAGACAGCTACAGTGTTCAACAACTGCCTCTCACTATTGCCAACAAATACCTCCAGTGGGGAAAAGGCTGTATATAATAGGTGAGCTCCAGGTCAGATCAAATAAAGAAAGCCTTGTCAGTGGGGTCTTCTAGAGAGCTACCAAACAGGTAAAATAGGGACATTTCTCCAAGAGGAGGGCTTTGGAGGATATCCAGCCTAATTCTGCCCTCTCCAGTGGTTGCCAGCCTGCTGGTTTTCACCATAAATGTGAACTGCTGGTTTTCAAGGCTGTTGTGGAGTTCTGGGGACAGTGGGAATAGGGCAAGTTAAAACACTGTGTAAAGCTTAACTTATCATAATTTCACTGCTATTGTTGAATAAATGCTTTCTGGACTGCTACAAGCCTTTTGTTAATTTCCATATTTCTGAAAAGTTGACTTTAAAAAACTTTTCCTTATTAATTGTTTGGTTACCATTAAATATAGCTTGTAAACAAATGACAGAATAATGCATGGTAAGTATCTTTAGTTGTGAAATTTTCAAAATAGTGAATTGGTACCTTAGTAACCATCCAAAAATGATTAGTTTGTGCTTTCTTTTTGATATCATTATTAACTCATTTGAAAAATAAAAACCTCATGGATTTTAACTTGTGTTCTTTTCAAAGAGAAATGATACTTAGAGATCACAACTGATATATCCAGATGTGCCCATTGCTACAACAATATTGTTACTTTAGGTATTTTCAGTGGGAAGATATAGAAATTTTTTTTAGAAAGAGAAATTTTGAACTTTTTAACCCGTGAATTCATACTATTTCCTATTCATAGGATTATAGGATCTTTACTTATCTTTAGACTTCTTTCATTATACACTGAAATTCTTAATTGAAGTTAACAATGATTTCTTCATATCAGAACATACATAAGTAACTTCAAAATAATATCGTTACTACAGATAAGACTGTTGTTGTCCAGTGAGGTCAGGAGAACAATACATAAATGAAAGATGCAACAATCCACTTGTCCACATGTATCCAGAGTAAATGAAATCACTATCTCAAAGAAGTATCTGCTCTCCAGTTGCAGCATTGTTTACTATAACCAAGGTGTGGAGACAACCTAAGACTCCATTAATGGATAAATGGATAAAGATGTGGTTTGTGTACACACACAGGAATATTATTCAGCTTTTAAAAAAGGAAGTCCTGTCATTTTTGAAACGTGGATGAACTTGGAGAGTATTATACTGCATGAAATAAGCCATATGGAAAAAGACAAATACTAATGGTATCAATTATCCATGGAGTCAAAAACAAACACATAAAAATCAAATTCATTAAAACAGAGTAGCATAGTGGTTGTGAGAGGCTAGGGCCTGAGGGAAATAGGGAGAGATTGGTAAAGGATATATATAATCATCTTTCATTATAAAATAAGATCTGAGGCTCTAATGTATAACATTGTAAATATGGTTGATAACACCTTATGATATAATTGAAATTTGCTAAAAGGGTCATACTTAAATGTTCTTTGCAAGAAAAAAAAAGATAAATTTGTGAGGGATAGATCTGTTAAGTAACTTGATAGGAGAATCCTTTCATAATATATGCTTATATCAAATCATCACATTGTATACTTTAAATATTTACAATTTTTTTTTCAATTATACCTCAGTACAGCTAGGAAAAAAATACCTATTAAATATAGTTTTCCTTGTGGCTTGTTTTATCTTGTTTTAAATTTTTGATTTCTTTGGTTGCCTGTATATTCCCCTTAGGATATAACTGACTTGGTCTGTAAAGTCACAGTACTGTATTTTAGCCAAAAACTAGAAAGCACTCAAAGGCCCATCTGTGTTGGAAAGGTTCATTTGTGGCATATTTATACAATTGAAAACTGTATGCATGTAAATATAGTAAAACTACATGTAACAATGCAGTTGCAACATCCAAAAAATGTTGAAGAAAAGATACAAATAAGCTTACACTAAATAATTGCATGTACCTGTGTATGTTATGTATGTATGTATGTGTATAATATACATATACACATTACTGCTTATTTTTATACTACAGTATAAAATATATAGCACACTACGTGTAGTGTCATTTCAGTTCAGTCACTCAGTTGTGTCTGACTCTTTGTGACTCCATGGGCTGCAGCACTCCAGGCTTTCCTGTCCATCACCAACTCCCAGAGCTTACTCAAAGTCATGTCCATCGAGTCAGTGATGCCATCCAACCATCTCATCCTCTGTCATCCCCTTCTCCTCCCGCCTTCAATCTTTCCCAGCATCAGGGTCTTTTCAAATGAGTCAGCTCTTTGAATCAGGTGGCCCAAAGTATTGGAGTTTCAGCTTCAGCATCAGTCCTTCCAATGAATATTCAGGACTGATTTCCTTTAGGATGAACTGATTGACTCTCCTTGCAGTCCAAGGGACTCTCAAGAGTCTTCTCCAACACCACAGTTCAAAAGCATCAATTCTTCAACGCTCAGGTTTCTTTATAGTCCAACTCTCACATCCATGTATGACTACTGGAAAAACCATAGCTAGATGGACCTTTGTTGGTGAAGTAATGTCTCTGCTTTTTAATATGCTGTCTAGGTTAGTCATAGCTTTTCTTCCACAGAGCAAGCATCTTTTAATTTGATGGCAGCAGTCACCATCTGCAGTGATTTTGGAGCCCCAAAAAATAATGTCTGTCACTCTTTCCATTGTTTCCCCATCTATTTGCCATGAAATGATGGGACCGAATGCTATGATCTTTGTTTTCTGAATGTTGAGTTTTAAGCCAAGTTTTTCACTCTCCTCTTTCACGTTCATCAAGAGGCTCTTTAGTTCTTCACTTTCTGCCATAAGGGTGGTGTCATCTGCATATCTGAGGTTATTGATAATTCTCCCAACAGTCTTGATTCCAGCTTGTGCTTCATCTAGCCTGGCATTTCACATGATGTACTCTGCATATAAATTAAATAAGCAGGGTGACAATATACAGTCTTGACGTTCTCCTTTCCTGATTTGGAACCAGTCTGTTGTTTCATGGTCAGTTCTAACTCTTGCTTCTTGACCTGCATACAGATTTCTCAGGAGGCAGGTAAGGTGGTCTGGTATTCCCATCTTTCAGAATTTTTTACAGTTTGTTGTGATTCACACAGTCAAAGACTATGCCATAGTCAGTAAAGCAGAAGTAGATGTTTTTCTGGAACTCTCTTGCTTTTTTGATGCTCTAACGGATGTTGGCAATTTGATCTCTGGTTCCTCTGCCTTTTATTTACATGTAGTATAAAAATAGTCAAAACTATGTATGTGTGCGTGTGTGTGTGTGTATGCATAAATGTATGTGTGATCTATACTATACATAGAATGAAAATGGGCAAAACTATATATATACACACACATACTTTTTCACTTTTATATCACTTTCACATACATGTACACATGCATACACACTAAATTCAGTAGGTTTACAGTATCTATTGTATAAAGAGCTTCTTTAGTAGCTCAGTTGGTAGAGAATCCACTGGCAGTGCAGGAGATCTGGGTTTGATCCCTGGGTTGGGAAGATCCCCTAGGGAAGGGAGTGGCAACCCTCTCCAGTATTTTTGCCTGGAGAATTCCATGGGAAGAGGATACTGGCAGCCTGCAGTCCATGGAATCACAAAGATTTGGACACAATTGAGTGACTAAGCACCATGGAAACAATAGTATATACAGTATAAAGGGTTTCCCTAGTGGTTCAGTGGTAAAGAATTTGCCTGCCAATGCAGGAGACGCAGATTCGATCCCTGCATCAGGAAGATCCCCTGGAGAAGGAAATGGCAACCTACTCCAGTATTCTTACCTGGAGAATCTCATGAACAGAGGAGCCTGGCGGGCTACAGTCCATGGAATCGCAAAGAGTCGGACATGCCTGAGCGTATGGGCACAGGCACACATATAGTGTAAAAATAGGCAAAGCTAATCTCTTGTGATAGAAGCTACTGTTAGGAGGACAGGGCCTGAAAGGATGGGGTTTTGAAGGTCAAGTGGATGTTTTGTTTCTTAGTTTAAGTGCCACATGGGTATGTTTCATTTGTGAGTGATTGCAAGCTATAAAATCATGTGTACTTTTCTCCAGTTTATATTGCAATAAAATGTTTGTTTAAATGGTCTTTTTGAGTCAGTTGAAATAGTTCTTTTCTCATTTGATTGCGGCACAGCTTAATATAAAGTTAGACTTTTAAAATTAATTTGCACCCATTTTGGAATGTAGATACCCAGAATATGAGATTGATGGCCCAGTCAGTGCTACCCATAGTCATGAACTTGGTTCTTTGCTTTCTCAGGAGAACCTGTGCCTGTCAGGGGCTGGACCCAGACACCTGTGGTGCCTCCTTTTCTTTTGGTTGTTCATGGAGCATGTACTACAATGGATGTAAGTTTGCCAGAAGCAAGATCCCAAGAAAATTTAAGCTGCTTGGGGATGACCCAAAAGAGGTTTGTTTACTTCCTGATGTATAATCTGTTTATTTTCATGGAGAATTGATGAACACAGATGAAATGAATAATATGACATACTCTGTTAAACTCTCTTTATCAGAGAGAATTTCATCTCAAAGATGGATCAATAAAATTTTGGCTAAACTGTAGACACACATATAATGTTTTATAAAATTATGCATGATAACAACCATGTGATACCAAAGTGATAGGGTTTGAGCAACACAAACTCTTTCTGCTTACGGGTTTTTATTCTTTGTCTTTTATATTAATTCCAGAGTTTTACACAGCTGTCATTTCCATATTAAAATTATTAATATTTGACTGTTAAAACTTTCATCTTTTAAACCTGAATTATAGAAGCCATGTTTGTGACTGCCACATTCATAAAAGACTATTTCTAGTCACATTTTCAGCCCATGAGACTTGACAATTTAATGTTACTATAATTGCATTCAAGTAACTAAAACATATTTAGATTTTAATACAAAAATGTAGTTGAAATAAATGAACTCTGATTTCTCATTGACGTCACTGGGTTTGTCCTTTCTCTAGACTATCAATTTCTTGAAATATAACTTGTAAACTGGTATCAATTTAACAACTTTTGGGTAGCTTGTGTTCTAGGGTATGTTAATTGAATAACTGGAAAACCTCAGTATGTTTAGTGTTTAAATATGATAAAATTTTTAGTGAATCTGTACACAGTATAGTTTTCTTTCAAATTTTAGATGCAATTGAAATAGATATCTATACTATTGATATAATAATTTTTACATGTCCTTCTAATTGAAAAATGTGTTATCTCTATTATTTGTAATTATAATAGTAAGTGGAAATTTAATAAAGTGCAAAAGCTCTTCAAGTCACAAATTTTTTTCATAGAATTATAATATCTTAATAAGCTGTATTAATGTGCTAGATGTCCTCTTTTCATAAAGAAAAACACCCAACTATTTAATAAACCTAATGAATAGCAAATTTGCATGCTGTCTTCCACTTTAATTTTTCACACTGGAGAGCTTTTTCACCACTACTTCATAAATATTTATTCCTGTGTTTCATGTAAACCAAATCCAGGGGATGGCTCGTAACATCCTCTGTCTGTCAGATAGGAGGGCTTCAGTCAGAAATCTCCTCACCTTCTGAAATACAAACGTTTTTCTGACAGCTGGTTAAATCTCCCAAGGTTTTTAGAGAAATATGAACGTGAAATGAGAACTTCTAAGTATGAATGGAACAATGGACTATTATCACCTAGCATTTAAAAAAGCATATCTTTGTTGGGGGGGAGGGAATGTAACTGAACATTTTTCCTCTTTCAAACTTTACAAAATTTTTCACATATACCACATTATAGTTCTTAGAGTTTTATTTCATATTTGAATCACCTAGTGATTTTTAGTTCTATGGCGATATTTCAAATTCTGAAATGCTATTTTTATAAACATTTAAAAATATAAAGATTGGAAACAGGTTAAACCAAACGAATCCTTTCAACACCTCATCTTCCTTGGTCACTAACTGGAGAGGAGTAGAGAATGTGACCTTTTAAAATGATATGGCTTCATTCTCCTAATCTACTACTAGTATAGACATATTAATAAAATGCATGCAAAGTAGAAAATGGATTAATCTTATTAAAATAACAAAGTGACAGACATTTGCTGCTGCTGCTAAGTCACTTCAGTCATGTCCAACTCTGTGTGACCCCACAGACAGCAGCCCAACAGGCTCCCCCGTCCCTGGGATTCTCCAGGCAAGAACACTGGAGTAGGTTACCATTTCCTTCTCCAATGCATGAAAGTGAAAAGTGAAAGTGAAGTCGCTCAGCCGTGTCCGACTCTTAGTGACCCCATGGACTGCAGCCCACCAGGCTCCTCCGTTCATGGGATTCTCCAGGCAAGAGTACTGGAGTGGGGTGCCATTGCCTTAACAACACAAACAAAAATAGGTTATAAATGGTCTGTGCTTTTCACCTAGAAATCGTGTGTTAAGATGGCAGTTATTTAATAAGAGATGCTATTAGTGATTTGGATCTAAAATGTAGGTGAAAAAAATCTAATTAATCACCTTTCATATATGGATAGAATGGATTTGGGATTTAATATGCAGAATTATTCATTTTATACAGGAAGAGAAGCTGGAGTCTCATTTACAAAACCTGTCCACTCTTATGGCACCAACGTACAAGAAACTTGCACCTGACGCATATAATAATCAGGTAAGTTTAAACAGTTATTGACAGTTATGGAGACACTTTACTTACTCATTATTGATGACCTACCTGTCTTTCCAGAAATATTTTCGAAGCAATGCTTTTCTTTTATCTAACTTTTTCTCTTCCTAATTGTTGAAGCCACTGTAGTGTTCTGTTTTTGATACATGAAAGTTATACCATCCAAAAGAGCATAATTCTGGTCTTTTAATCTGTAAAGATAATGAGTTTTTAAGGCTCACAAGCTGTTTTGCTTACTAATCTTGTTCTCATATGGATAATTTTATCTCTATAGACAGGCTTTAGTGGTTAATTAAATTATATGATTCAAACTATAGTTCCAACCACCTGTTAACCACCTGTTAACTGTTCTCATAGCAAGGCTATACATATAAAGCTATGGGTGTACCACTTTGTAAGTGTATATACATGTGATGAGATATATTAGATTTTTCTAGTTTCCCCCTGTTTTCTAAGTGTGTGCCAGGTTGTGCCTATATGGAAGGCTTGGTGACTTGTTTAGAGGTGCTCATGAAGGAGGCAAAAGACCATGAAGTCTGCACGGTTTCAATAAACTCCTTCTTTAGAGGAGGAATGTAAAATGCCAACTATAGAAAAAAATGATAACAGCTGGGATAGAGGTATGCACACATTTCTGAAGGAATAAAAGCTTCTCCCTGAGTAGAGGAGAGCTGTAAATGACCTTGGAGGCCATACAAAGATCTTTGAACTTTAAAATCCTGAAGACAAGAGGCCTATCACTGGGGTGTTCTAAGTGTATATTGGGGGCAGTGAGGGTGAAGCGGTTTAACTCTATAAGGTTGAAAGTGAGTGTTAGTTGCTCAGTTGTGTCCAACTCTTTGCAACCCCGTGGACTGGAGCCTATCAGGCTCCTCTGTCCATGGGATTCCCCAGGCAAGAAAACTGGAGTGGGTTGCCATGCCCTCCTCCAGGGGATCTACCTGACCCAGGGATCAAGCCAGGCCTCCCACATTGCCAGCATATTTTTTACTGTCTGAGCCACCAGGGAAGTGGTGAGAGTGAAGTGTTTTAACTCTATATGGCTACTCAAGCCAAATAAATGAAATGCAGCTTAGATTAATGGAAGATTAAAGAAGTAAACTATTGCAGCCATTGGGCAAGACATGTTAAGGTCCTGACTTAACAAAATAGCAGCAGTGATAAAATGAAATAAATATATGAAATATTTGAGGTGGAACTGATAGTGACCAATTGGATTTGAGGATGAGCAAAGGAGAACTTGAGGATCCACCAAATTTCTGGCTTAGGTGGTTATTAATTAGTATTAGGAATCAGTGAAGAAAATTAAGTTTGGAGGAGATAATGAGAAGATAAATGTCATTTTGGACATGCTAGATTTGACATATTTCTAGGATAATTAGAAAAACAATCAGAAAAAAAAAATCCAAGTTAGCACTGTGGGAGTTATCAAAATGCAGGAAGTAGTTAGTAGTAAATGTAATTTTTCAGAGTGGAGATTATAAAGATGAGAAGGGGCTAATGATTTTGACATTTAACAGTTTAGGGGTGAGTGGAGGAAGAGAAACCATTGAAGAAATGGCTGGGGGCGGGGGGGGGCGGGGCGGGGTAGGAACAATGGAATAGGAGAGGTTAAAGATTTAAGAGGAAGACTGATAGATGGGGAAAGCTGGAAGTGATGAGAAGGTATTCAGAGTATGCAGCAGCGGGGATATGAGGAAGTATGAGGAAGTATGAAGGGCAACATTTTTGCAAACATTGTTATTTGCAGTACTTAACAATGTTAAAGACTCTAAGGGGACTAGATTGGTCTACAGCAGAGACGGGACCAATTCTAATTAACAGTTTAGTTATTCTTTAACATGTGGACATCAACATTTTCCTCAAACCCCAATTCACTTTTTTTTTTTAAGTAGCAAAGAGGGCAACTTTAATGATTGTCTCTTTATAAGTTGTTTTATGTCACACCTAGATTTTTAGAGATGTATATATGACTGTTTTAAATGTGGTTAATAACAGTGGGATTAATATTGTTATTTTACAACCTTACCTGTTTTAATCAGTGTCACAGGAAAGTATAAGGAATGGTTTGATACTGTTGTAAAACAGCTCTGGATAAGCAACACAATAAATCAAGCTATAAAAAGAAAATGAATTGAGTCTATATTGCTAGATTTCAAGTTTGGCCATTTTCTGTTGAATGAATTTTTTATAGAGGTTATTAATCAAATGGTTTTAGCTGAGAAATGGGACAGAACAAGCAGCATTGATGTTCACCTTACTCCTTTGATTCTTACTATAGACTGTATCATACAAACATGATTATTTAAGCATCTATATTCTCCTCTATTTGTGTTTGGAGTATTTTATGCATTTCCTAAACCTGGAATATCTAAAATACAAAGGAGCCTCAGATTTTTAAGTTATAACAACATGATTATGATTATATATAATTCCTTAGATATGTTTTAATATTTGTATATGAGCAAATGTGTAGATGTACTATGGGCTTCCCTGGTAACTCAGTGGTAAAGAATCTGCTTGCCAATGCAGGAGACCCAGGTTGATCCCTGGGTCAGGAAGATCCCCTGGAGAATTGGCAACCCACTCTAGTATTCTTGCTTGGGAAATCCCATGGACAAAGGAGCCTAACCAGTTGGCATAAAGTTTTGGTTAAGCACAATCAATAATGTCTAGAGATCTACTGTATAATTGTACCTATAATCAACAAATTTAAACATTTTCTAAAATTGTAGCTCTCATGTTGTGTTACCACCATAAAATGCATACATACATTCATACATTAAAAAATAGACATAGTGTCTATATAAACTAAACCATCTAATGGCTAAGGATGAATAAGGTGTTTTTTTAATTTCATGGTAGGTACTATTGGAAATATTTATCCATATAGCTTAACATGGTTTAGAGATCTGAAAAACAGCCATGTGATCGTTCCTACAGAATATGTAAAACATAAAAGTTATGGATGCTGCCAAGGTCTGTTATTTGGTCTTTGCCTCCTTTTCCCCAACTGAATATTATACCTTTATTTCTCACATATGCATGTTTTTCCTTGCTTTAGTCCTTGATTTCATAAAGTCTTACTGCTAAAGTTAAGCTTCATTGGGTCTTCACAGCATTTTTTCTGTCAGCTCCCTGATATGAGAATATATTTTCTTAATTTAAATACACCTTCATATCTTCCAGTAGATTTGTATTTCTCTGTCTTTTCTATGATTATCTTACCACTAAAGTTTAGGCCTGAATTAGCAGGCTTAAATCTTAAAATCATGTGCTTTCATCATACGTGGAGATGACATTTTAGACCAAGAGAACTTTCTATGACAGTGGAACTATTTCCTATCTACACTGTTTAGAATGGTAGTTACTAGCTACATGCAGTTACTGAATACTTCATATGTGGATAGTGCAGTTGATTTAATGAAATTTTCATTTTAATTAATTTAAATTTAAATTGCCACATGTGGCTGCTAGCTACCAAATTGAACAGCACAGCTTTACACCATCAGAAAGTCATCCACTTAGAATTGTCTTCCAGACCGATTAATTTCCAGTCATTCATTCACAGACTCCTGCATGGTGTTTCTTCTAAGATGGCATAAGTCTAAAACTCAAATAGATTTTGTATCATTTTTATTCAAGGAACAGAATAAAGCTAACTAGACCACAGCATGGACTAAATAGTCACAAACCACTGTGGTTTGTGAAATAGAGTGGTTGTTTACCTTTAGCCAGTCTCTCAAAAATGTTGTATAAACCTAATAGTAAATAATATTCAAGCCATCACAAACTTTATCATGTTATGACTTCAGCTTCTAGCCATGGTGGATTAGCAGAAACTGATTTACTTTCACACATTTTAAAAAAAAAGGAAAAATACACAAAACAGTAGTTTTTAGATATAAGACAATAAGAAACTCAAGATACTAACACTTAAGAGAAGGGAATTTTAAAAGGTAAACTTACAGTTACCCCAGCTTACTTCCTAAAGAGCACATTAGGCTTCAGGCAGGAAGGAGGAACCTACACAGATGCCATGGTTTTCTCTGTGTTAGGATACGAAGTTCAGAATTCGGTAAAAGTGCTGGAATTCACAATTCAGAGTCCCAAAGAGAAGAATGCTTCATTGAGAAGAGCTCCAGAGATCTGTAGAGTCTTCAGCTGTGTACTGAATGTTCCATGCATGTGAAGAGATTACCAGGGCCATGGAAAGAATCATCAAAAGAGGCAAAACAATCCTTTGATTTTATACAGGACTTGGACTAGTTATTGTTAATACCATCCAGAAGGAAAAGACACCCTAACATGAAAGATATTAAGTAGAGTATTTAGAATTTCCTGGCCTTGGTAACAGAAGTAGATTAGGCTGTTCTGTTTCCATCTAATAATGTTTAAAAGCAAGCCTTGAAAGGATCAAACTGATTCCAACAAACTTAGTGGGGGTGGGGGGTGGTTTTCCCAGATGGCGCAGTGGCAAAGAAACCGTCTGCCAATGCAGGAGATGCAAGAGATGTGGGTTTGATCCCTCAGTCAGGAAGATCCCCTGGAGGAGGAAATGGCAACCCACTCCAGTATTCTTACCTGGGAAATTCCATGGCAAAGGAGCTTGGCAGGCTACAGTCCATGGGGTCACAAAGAGTCAGACACAACTGAGTACACACACATAACAGCATCTCAGAACAAAAAAAAAATTTTTTAGATGGAATTAATAGTGTATAGTAACTCATCAAAAATTACCAGATATACAAAGAAACTAGAAAACATGATCCATAATTGGGGGCAGGGGTAGGGAGCAATCAACAGAAATAGTTCCAGAAATGATATATGATAAGAATATATTGACAAGGGCATTAAAATCGCTAATATTTCATTTGCTCAAGACAATAGAGGAAAGTATGAGCATGACTTTAAAAACAGCTAAGAAGATATCAGACCCATACTGAACTTCTAGAGATGAAAAACATAATATCTGAATAAAAAATACAGTAGATGGAATTAACAGCAGATTAGTGAGCTTGAATATGTGGTGATAGAAATGTCCCAGTGTGAAAGAGGAAAAGCAAAACTGAAAAATAAAATGAATTGATCAAATGCCTATGGCACAGTATTATTACCCTAATATATGTGTAATTAGAATCCCAGGAGGAGGACAGAGAATATTTTAAAATATAATGGCCAATTACTCTTCAAGTTTGTTCAAAACAATAAACCCATTGATCCCAGAAGAAGCTCAGCAAGCCCCAAATAGAGGTTGTGGGGAGCGGGGGTAGAGATTAACAAAGAATGCTACATAAAGTCATATTAAAATCAAAAACATGAAGAGCAGATGGAGGAGGGGAAAGAAAAGACATTATTTATAGAGAAAAAATGATAATAGACATAAACAAATGCAAGAAAAAAAAAAGAAACATCTTTAAAGTACTGGGAAAAATAAATAAATAAAACTATCAACCTTGAAATCGGTAAAGACTCTAAAAACTGAAGGCAAAATAAAAATTTTTTTTCAGACCTACCAAAGTTGAAATAATTTGCCACCAGCAGACTAACACTTCAAAAATGTTAAAGGAAGCCCTCTGATAGAAAAATACTAGACAGAAATCTGCATTGACAAAAAGGAATGAAGACATCATAAATCGTAGATATTTAAGAAAAAAGACTTTTTCCCTTATTTAAAAAATTTTCTTTAAAAGATAATTTGGTATTTTAAAATATATTTAAAATGTAATTTAAGGCTCATAACATGTAAAAGTGCAGAAGCTGGGGAATTGGAAGTATACGGTTGTAAGATTCTTATATATGGAATAATATAATACTATATGGATAAACTATTACACTGCACTATAAACTTTAAAATAAGCAGCCACTAAAAAAAAGTGTATAGCCCCCCAGTAAAGAGATGAGAATAGAATCCCAAAGCATTTTTAAAAATATGGAACCAAAGATAAAACAAATATAAAACAAATAGCATATGGTATATTTAATCCCAGCAATATAAAAAAAACACATTAAAAGTAAATTTTTTTACCACTCCCAACTTAAAAGGTAGAGCTTGTAATATTGAATAATCACACTGATGTAAAACAATTATGATTTTAAAAAGCAAGAACCAAGAAATATTGTACTAATGTCAATCAAAAGCTGGAGTGATATCAATAGCAAGGTAGATTTCATGGCAGAGAATATTATAAAGATGATTTCATAGTGATAAAAAGGTCAGGTTAGCAAGACAACATAATCCTAACTATGTATATAATAAATAGCTTCAAATTATATTAAACAAAAACTGATAGAACTAAGAAATCTCCAACCGCAATCAATTTTCAGTATATCTTTCTCAATGACTGTTAGAACAAGTGGACAGAAAATTAATAAGGGAACAGAAGACTTGAACAGCACTTTCAACCAAATTGATGTTATTGGCATGTATAAAACTCCCCACACAATGACAGAGTTAACATTAATTTCAAGTGTACAAGGATGATTTACCAAGATAATTGTTTGGTGACCCAGAATATTAACTATCAGTAAATTTAAAAGTCACGAAGTATGTTCTCTGACCCTACAAAGTAAAAATCACAAATCTCAACAAAGAAACTATTTCAGACTGAATGAAAATGAAGATGTGGCATTGAAATCTGTGGGATGCAACTTTGAATCTTTGCTTAAAGAAAGATTTATAGCATCAAACAGTTATATCAAAAGAGTATAAAGCCTCAAATCAGTGATCTTCTACCCTGTGAAACTTGGAGAAAAGGAATACTTTTAGCCTTATAAGAAACAGAAGGAAAGAAAAGCAGAAGTTAGAAACAGAAATCAATAAAATAGAATGCAGAAAACAAAATATATCAGTGAAGCCAAAAGCTATTTCTTTGAGTCAGTTTAATCAATAAAAAAATAGAAGATACAAATTGTCAATATCAAGAATTAGAGATGAGAAATCACTGTAGATCCTACAAATTAGTAATAGAAAATATTATTAAAACTTTATGAAAATAAAATCAATGACTTAGATGAAATGAACAAAGTCCTTAAAAGGCACAAATTACCAAAGGTTACTAAAGAAAAAATAAGTAGGACGTGGAAGAAACCTAGATGTCCACCGACAGATGAATGGATAAAGAAGTTGTGGTACATATATACAATGGAATATTACCTCAGCCATAAAAATGAACACATTTGAGTCAGTTCTAGTGAGGTGGATGAACCTAGAGCCTATTACACAGAGTGAAGCAAGTCATATACATTAGCATATGTAAAATAGACAGCTAATGGGAAGCTGCTGTATAACACAAGGAGCTCAGCACAGTACTCTGTGACGATGTAGAGGGCTGGGATGGGTGCGGGGTTTGGGGGAGGGTAGGGATATCTGTCTATTTATGACTGAGTCACATTGTTGCATGGCAGAAGCCAATACAACATTCTAAAGCAATTATCCTCCAATTAAAAATAAATTTTAAGAAAGAAAATAAATACCACAAATAATTCTGTGTCTAGTAAAGAAATTATAAGTAAAAACTTTCTCAAAAAGAAAACTCCAAACCCAAATGATTTTCCTTCCAAATTTTACCCATTATTTAAGAAAGAGATAACAATGGAAATTCTTCTAGAAAATAGCAAAGGAGTAAATACTTCCCAATTCCTTCTGTGAGACTGGAAATATCCTGATACTAAAATCAGACAAGGACATCAAAGAAAAAATAAAGTCCAATGATCTTCATGAATATTACTATGAAAGTTCTTAACAAAATTTCATGCAAATACATCCAATAATGGTGTAAAAGGAATAATACATCATAATCAAATGGAGTTTATTTCAGGAACAGTTAGTTCATTTAACAGTCAAAGATCAATCAATGTGATTCACTGTATTAACCAACATATTGGGGGAAAAAATATTCAACAGAGAAAAGGCATTTGACAAGATTTAACATTCATAGAAGGAAAATTTCTCAGCCTAATAAAGGGCATAGATGAAAAACCTAAAGCTAACATGAGTAATGGTGAAAGACTGAAAGCGACTGAGCGACTTCACTTTCACTTTTCATTTTCATGCCTTGGAGAAGGAAATGGCAACCCACTCCAGTGTTCTTGCCTGGAGAATCCCAGGGACGGGGGAGCCTGGTGGGCGCACGTCTATGGGGTTGCGCAGAGTTGGACACGACTGAAGCGACTTAGCAGCAGTAGCAGCAGCAACTAAAGTGCTTAGTGTTTTTACAGCATGGCGGCAAGTTAAAGAAGCATTTCACTCCTTAACTTGTTCAAGGTAGAACTGTAATTTGCTTTACTCTATTTTATGACATGAAACTTTTTAATGTTATTTTGTGATAAAAAGTAAGTGTTTGCTCAGTTCTGTCTGACTCTTTGTGACCCCATGGACTATAGCCCACCAGGCTCCTCTATCTATGGAATTCTCCAGGTAAGAATACTGGAGTGGGTTGCCATTTCCTACTCCAGGGCATCTTCCTGACCCAGAGATCGAACCTGGGTTGATCTGCATTGATCAAATTTGCATTGGAGGCAGATTCTTTACCATCTGAGCCATGCATCCATTTTGTGATGGAATCATGCCCATTATCTAAGGTAGACCTTTGACATCTGTGAAAACTCAATAAATGGAAACCTAAAATTAAAAAAACACATTACTCAGAATAAGAAAAGGACGACTATTCTTACCACTTCTAGTTAACATCTTTCTTTTAACTTCTCAACTAGGTTTTACTGTTTGTTGACAATGTTCTCTGTGCCACATTTATAAATATAAGTTTAATATACAGTTGTCATACAGTAATAAAAATATATAATTCTTTATCAAATGGATGTTTGCTTAATAAAATTCAAGATAGGTTTTCAGTTTTCATCTTAGCAACAAGCTTTTTGTGGCATCCTAATTTTTTTAATTGAGGTATAGTTGATTTACCACATGAGTTTCACATGTACAACACAGATATTCACAACTATTGAAGATTATACTTCATTTATAATTATTGTAAATTTTCAGCTGTGCTCCTTGTGCTGTATAAATATCCTTGTAGCTTATTCTATTTAACATCTAACTGGAAATTTTAGACAGTGCAGAAGGCAAGGATACAGATTTGAATATGAAGAAATAAAACTGTCCTTATTTGCAGACAACATGTGTATCTACATGGAAAATTCCAAAGAATCTACCAAAAAAAACACCTAGAACTAATAAATGGTTTACAACAGTTGCAAATTATATTTTCTATATACTAGCAATAAACAATTAAAAGTTGAAATGAAAACCAGTAGCATCAAAAATGAAATCCATAGCTACATATTTGACAGAACTATATAAGACCTATGCACTGAAAACTACACAACACTGCTGAGAGACATTATAGAAGACTTAAATAACTGGAAGATATGCAGTGTTCATGGATCACAAGACTAAATATTATTTGTCAGTTTTTCCCAAATTAATCAATGGATTCAGTACATGACCTACCAATATCTTACCAGGTGTTCTGAAGGAGTTGACAAGGTGACGCCAAAATATAGAGAGAGAAGTGTAAAGAACGCATAGTAGTCAAACAGTTTTTTAAAGACCAAAATTTGAATATTTATACTCCAGGATTTCAAGATTTACTACAAATCTACATTTACTAGTAATTAAGACAGTTAGTTATTGGCCTACACACACATACACGTGCCTGTACACTGCTGCTGCTGCTGCTGCTAAGTCGCTTCAGCCGTGTCTGACTCTGTGCGACCCCATAGACGGCAGCCCATTAGACTCCTCTGTCCCTGGGATTCTCCAGGCAAGAACACTGGAGTGGGTTGCCATTTCCTTCTCCAATGCATGAAAGTAAAAAGTGAAAATGAAGTCGCTCAGTCGTGTCCGACTCTTCGAGGCCCCATGGACTGCAGCCTACCAGGCTCCTCCATCCATGGGATTTTCCAGGCAAGAGTACTGGAGTGGGGTGCCATTGCCTTCTTGTATTACATAACAAAAGATCAGAATAGATAGTCTGGAAATAGATTCAACATGTATGGTCAAGTGATTTTCAACAAAGGCAATTCAATGGGATAAGTATAAACTTTTTTTACCCACTGGTGTTTGAACAGTTGAATATCCACATGGAAAAAAAATTCTTTGACTCTTATTCTGACACCCTATATGAAAATTAACTCAAAATGGATCCATTTGTATAAAATTCTAGAAAATACAAACTAATCTCTAGTGACAAAGCGGATCAGTAGTTTGCGCTTGAGAAGAAAGTCATGTGGCTCAGCTGATAAAGAATCTGCCTGAAATGTGGGAGACCCCAGTTCAACCCCTGGGTTGGGAAGATCCCCTGGAGAAGGGAGAGGCTACCCACTCCAGCATTCTGGCCTGGAGAATTCCACGGACTGTATAGTCCATGGGGTCACAAAGAGTCAGACACGACTGAGTGACTTTCACTTACTTACTTACTGGAGAACAAAGTAGGAGGCATGAAAGTAAAGAGGCATGAGGAAACTTTGGGGAAAGATGGGTATGTACATTATTTTGTTTGTGGCAATGGTTTCACATATATATATAGTGTACTGTTTGATATATATATATATTAAACATGTATTTAAAGTATAAGTCAATTATATCTCAATAACACTCGAAAAACTTTACTATGTCAAAGCATTTGCCCCATTTCACCTCATTCCATTGTGTTTGGGAATATAAAATATAATACTAAGGAATTTTTTGACCTGCTTGGTATACCTGTCTTAAACTGTTTTCTCAAATGTGTGCCTAAGAATTTCAGATGCCTCAGTCCTTCCCACTCATAGACACACTTCTGTTTTTCAGATTGAATATGAACACAGAGCACCAGAGTGCCGTCTGGGTCTGAAGGAAGGCCGTCCATTCTCAGGGGTCACCGCGTGTTTGGACTTCTGTGCTCACGCCCACAGAGACTTGCAAAACATGCAGAATGGCAGCACACTGGTAGGTGGAGCTGAGGACAGGTTAGCAGCGTGTGCTATTGAAGAGTAGAGGACGGAAGCTGGCAGCATTTAATTAGAGTACTCTGCTTCCTGCAGATGTCATCGTAGCGACCAGTGTTTTCATGAATGATTGCTGGTGCAAGTGACCTTACTTGGCATAACTAGTACTCGCGTAACAGGTTGGCATATCAGTGGAAAACTGTTGAGAAGTACGTGAAAATCATGAACATTCTTGGTGCTAATCTAAACTGGTGACTAAACATTGCTAGCTATAATTGGATGTCAAAAAACAGCATTCAGAATTTAGTATCAAATATCTGGTAGGTTATAATCAGTTCATCAAAAAGTCATACACAAGCCAAGATACCAGTCTAACCTACATAGAGAAGATATATGAAAAATGTGTCGCCTTTGTCACAGTAACCACTATAGAAGGGTCAAAGTCCAAAACCACCTATTGTAGCTACATATTACAGTCAGGGAAATGAATTGCCCTTAATTGGAAACTTTGCTAAGGGGAGAAAATGGATCCATCTTAGGAGGGAGCAGTGTGTTCTATACCAATAAAACTCAGGGTGTGGCCTTGCACCTAGGGTGATAATGACCCAGGATGGAGATAAAGAATGAAAAAGCTCAAGTATAGAAACTATAAATTAATCAACCTAATGAGTCATCAGTTCATGAGGTTCTGATGGCAAGTATACTGGAATGGTTTGCCATTCCCTCCTCCAGAATGCCAAAGAATTGAAGCCTTCAAACTGTGGTGCTGGAGAAGACTCCTGAAAGTCCCCTGGACAGCAAGGAGAGCAAACCAGTCAGTCTTAAATCAACCCTGAATACTCATTGGTAGGACTGATGCTGAAGGTGAAGCTCCAGTATTTTGGTCATCTGATGCAAACAGCCAACTCATTGGAAAAGTCCCTGATACTGAGAAAGATTGAGGGCAGAAGGAGAAGAGGGCATCAGAGGATGAGATGGCTGGGTGGCATCACCAGTGCAATGGACATGAACTTGGGCAAACTTCAGGAGGTGGTGAGGGACAGGCATATCTGGTATGCTGCAGTCCATGGGGTCACAAAGAATCAGACATGACTGAGCGACGGAACAACAGTGAGTCATCAACATAGATTTAAGTGTATCTGAGGAAGATGAGACCTAACGTGGAAAATATAAGGCAGGCACTATAGTTCTATTACAGAGGAGAAAATAATTCAGAGAGGCAGTAGAAGTAATTTGAGGAAGCTGGTTTGAAATTTTTGTTGAAAAGCAGAGAAGGTATTAATACCTATAATTTAGAGCAGGGGTTGGACACTTTCTGTTAAAAAGCTTTGCAGGCCACATAGGATCTCTGTAATGTTCTTTGGGTCCCTCCCAATAAAAAGTTCTTTAAAAATGAAAAAAAAAAATCTTAATTCACTGGCCATACAAAAAAACAGGCTGCAAGGCAGACTGGCCACTAACCCAAGTTTGCTAACTTTTGATCCAGGAGAACAAACACGAGGCTTATCATCTATAATATCTTATATCATCACTAATCAGGTATTGAACATCTGCTCATTTGGAGGCTCAAATGATAGATGGAGCTATAGTTGGTCCTGAAGATAACCAGATTCCTCTTCAGCAAGGAGATGGGGAGCAGGCAGAGGAAGAAGAAATTTTTAAGTGGAGGGGAATTTACCTCTGATAGACTGCAATTTCTGTAAGGTTAGATGGAAGCTGCACAAGAGAAGTAGAAGTGAGTAGGGATAAATTGTGGGAAAAGGTGACAGATGGTCAGAGACAAGAATTTGGGATGACTTATGTGTACCATTTTAATACCATCACACGTTAAACTTATTTACAAACATAAATCTAACAATCACATTCCTTTCAAGCATATCTCTCAATGATTTTTATGTTACCTTGGGTTTTAAATAATTGTGGTCACATTTTCTCAATTAAAAACACTCAATACTCAAAGCTAGTATTTCAAAACCAACAGTCTTTCAAAGCCAATGTGATTGTGGCCAACCAAAAAAAAAAAAGTACCATCAAGTTATCAGAGCAGCAGAAGTAGCTTTTTTTCCTTTTTAGAAAAGAAATGAGAAAGAAGAGAAACAATAAGTTAGATTTCACAGAGTATAGAGGAGAGAAAAGAAAGGTGGAAACAGCATTAAGTTACATATGAATCAAATCTTTAGTTTTACATTATTTAGATTTCACTTTGGTATCTGGTGCAAATTTCCTAAACACAGTTAAGGAGAGTTAGGTGTGAAGAAAGATGTGAAATTTCTTTGTGCACAAAAGTATGAAATGAGGCGAATGTGATATTACCAAAAACAGAGGAAGTCGTTTTGGTGGAGGAAACTTGTAGTTTCTTTTTTGAAGAGGCTTCACCTCTAGCACATCTATTTTGTTAAGTGTGAAAAGTGGAAGATTGCTACACTTTGGGTACAGTACAGTTTCTTCCCTTAGAAATGTCTGTGAGGAACAGGGTCACTACAAGTAACAATTCCTGATAGATTAAAAAAAAAAAATGAACTTATTTATCTTGATGTACCATTTTGATGCAGTCTTCATTAATAGACAAACATGGTTTTAGGGTAACAAACCAATCTGGTCCAGTAGGCCAGCACCATGAATCTAAATACTGAGGAGAAACTCACACACACCAGCTTTCATTTGGACTGAAACTGAAGCTGTGCTCTCTTACTCCCCTGCCAGGTATGCACCCTCACCAGAGAAGACAATCGAGAAATTGGAGGAAAACCTGAGGATGAGCAGCTCCATGTTCTGCCTCTCTACAAAGTCTCTGATGTTGATGAATTTGGCAGTGTAGAAGCTCAGGAGGAGAAAAAACGAAACGGTGCCATTCAGGTACTGAGTTCTTTTCGGCGGAAGGTCAGGATGTTAGCAGAGCCGGTCAAGACGGGCCGACAGAGGAAACTAGAAGCCAAGAAAGCTGCAGCTGAAAAGCTTTCCTCTTTGGAGACCAGCACAAATAAGAGTGAAAAAGAAAAGTCAGCCGCATCTCGTCTGAAACAGACTGAAAATGCAAGCCAGGCTAAACAGCTGGCAGGTAAATCTAACGTGAAGTGCTGTAGATTCTTGTGTTAGATGACACATTTTAAAAGTGAACATTGTTGATTCTGGAAGGTTAAGTTCAGCCATGGTCTTCATTCCATACCAGAATTTTCTCTAAGGTAGCAAGGCCCAGGCTTTGTTCTTGGAGATGTAATGAGATGTTGCACCATTAGCCCCAGTTTGAGGAGGAAGTTTGGATTTTATTTTCTAATAAATGGCAGAGTTTTATGGTAAGTGATGTGGTGAAATTAGAGTTATTAGCAATGACTGGCAAGCCAAATTGGAGGTAGAGTAACTAATAGCTTGGAGACAGATGCAGTCAACCAAGAGGGAGATAAAAAGAGCTTGAACTTTGGTGTAGTGCAGATGATAGAAGCGAATTCTTCCAAAATGATTATCAATACATCAGTGAAAAACCCATTAGAATGAAGGAGAAAAAATAGTTAAAGATGACTCTAAAGTTATAAGCCCAGATAATAGTACTATTTATTGAGATATGGAAGGGGAAGGGCAGGAGAACAAGATACCTTTCCTTAGCCAGGTTGAGTCTGAGGTATGCAAGGGGGCTCCACATACAGTTCTTATAAAACTTTTACCCATCAAACTAGATCACATCTATAGTTATAGCAATAGAGCATTATTTATCAATGCCTAGTGAATATTCTCTTTCTAAAGCTTCTTGCTTTATGACTATAGTTAATACTCTAAAAAATAAAATCATACAACATGTTGTCCATATCCAAATTTAAGAGATGGTATTGACCTAGCCATAAACAAAAGAAAAATGTGTATCTTTTGCGTTAGTATCCTGCTTTGCTTGGAACCGCCCATCTCTGCTTCACTAAGTCAAATCTCCCTACTGATTGATTTGTCTCTGAATCTCAGAGATAAAACTAAGTCATTTAGAATATGTCAAAGATGTTTAATAAATATTTGTTGATATGTTGATTTACACTAAGTAAATCCTATCCACTCCCTGATAGCTCCTTTAAGTTAGCTATATAGTATAATCAGTAAGAACTTTGCATCTAGTTCCTTCTAACTGGCCTCTGCAGTAGTCATTTCAGTTCTCAGAACTGCCATTGCAGCTCCATTTATCTGTTCTGATCTCATATTACTTTTTCTCTTTTTTTTTGCTTAAGTGAAGTCATGAAACAGAAGTGTGACTTTTACCAGTTTCACATGCAAAGCTAAACGTTTCTTTAAAGTTCTATCTATAACTGTGTGGATTTCCTTCCTGGAAAGCATGCTAATGAAATAGAGTTTGCCAATTGTATAAGGTGTTTTGGGTATTTAAATGAATGCCATTTTTTTTTTTTCTCATAGCATTGCTAAATCTTCCGTAACAAATTTTCTTGCTTCTTTACCCATTTAACATTGTTTGCCAGGCAATGGAGAAATAAAGTGAAATGAGACAGGATCCTTTCCCTCAAGGAATTGCTTTACAGTGAGGTGAAGAAAGAACTCAACATGGATAATTCCAATATCCATTATATATAAATTCCAGTATCCAGTATATTATGACTGTTGCTTTATCTGACTTAATGTTTGCAGTGACTATGACCAAGAATTACAGAAGCACTAGAAGCTGGCTTTAGAGAAGGCTTCCTTGAGGAAAGGATGACTGCGTCAAGGAAGGGCAGGGAGATGGGGAGGATGGGGCGGGGCACTTCAGTAGACAGTGTGGTGTGATCAAAAGCACAGAAGCTCCAGAGCACATGGTGCCCTCAGTGGAATGGCTTTTGGATGTTTTATTACATTTCCCACCATTCACCCAGTTGCACTGTTATGGATTCTGCCATTTTATTTCTAACACTTTAGACACAGAAAATTATGCACGACAGTGATTAGAGAGCTCTGATGTTACTCTTACCCTTGTTTGACAGGTCTTGCATAATTCTAGTCCTGGTTCTCACATGTGTGTAAACGTCCTCACTGGCCTTCATTAAATGATAATCAAGCATATTTGTCCCTGCTCTCTCTTATCCTGTCCACAGAACTTCTGCAACCTCCTGGACCAGTCATGCAGCTGCCCCAGCAGCCCCAGTCCCAGCCCCAACTGCAGAAACAACTTCCACAGCCACAGAAGCAGCCGCCACAGCTGCAGCAGCCCCAGCAGCAGCCCCCACAGCAGCAGCCACATCACCCCTTAACTAATAACTCTCAGTCAGAGTCGGTCAGCTCGTACTCTTCGTCTGGATCCACCAATCTGTACATGAGACGGCCCAATGCAATGAGCCCTTATCCAGGCTCTTCGCATACTTCAGATATTTATGGAGGTGCCAACCCTGTGAACCTCTATTCCACCTCATCCCAAGCTGCAGGTTCCTATTTGAATTCTTCCAATCCTATGAGCCCCTACCCTGGGCTTTTGAATCAGAGTAACCAGTATCCATCATATCAATGCAATGGAAACATATCAGTGGACAACTGCTCCCAATATCTGGGCTCCTATTCTCCCCAGTCTCAGCCCATGGATCTCTATAGGTATCCAAACCAAGACCCTCTCTCTAAGCTAAATCTGCCACCCATCCACACACTTTACCAGCCAAGGTTTGGAAACAGCCAGAGTTTTACTTCTAAATACTTAGGTTATGGAAACCAAAATATGCAAGGAGATGCCTTCAGCAGCTGTACTATCAGACCAAATGTACACCATGTAGGGACATTTCCTCCTTATTCCACGCATGAGATAGATGGCCACTTCATAGGAGCCACCTCTAGATTACCGCCCAATTTGAGCACTTCAAACATAGACTATAAAAATGGTGAGCATCACCCAGCGTCTCATTTAATCCATAACTACAGTGCAGCTGCAAACGTGTTCAACAGCTCCCTTCATGCTCTGCATCTCCAAAACAAGGAGAACGACATGCTGTCCCACACAGCGAATGGCTTATCTAAGGTGCTTCCGGGTCTTAACCATGAGAGAACTCCTCCTGTGCAGGAAGGCTTGCACAAAGTACACGAGGCTGGCAGTCAGGAAAAGCAGCCTTCGGCCACCGAGGACAATGATGAGGTCTGGTCTGACAGCGAGCAGAGCTTCCTGGATCCTGACATCGGAGGAGTGGCTGTGGCTCCAACTCATGGGTCAATTCTCATCGAGTGTGCAAAGCGCGAGCTGCACGCCACGACCCCTTTAAAGAATCCCAACAGGAATCACCCCACCAGGATCTCGCTTGTCTTTTACCAGCACAAGAGCATGAATGAGCCAAAACATGGCTTGGCGCTCTGGGAAGCCAAAATGGCCGAGAGAGCCCGTGAGAAAGAGGAAGAAAAGTGCGGCCCAGACTATGTGTCTCAGAAAACCCACGGCAAAAAGGTGAAACGGGAGCCCACTGAGCCGCATGAACCTTCCGAACCCACTTACCTGCGCTTCATCAAGTCCCTTGCTGAAAGGACCATGTCCGTGACCACAGACTCCACAGTAACTACATCTCCATATGCCTTCACTAGGGTCACGGGGCCTTACAACAGATACATATGATGTCGCCCCTTGAGTTGGTTACCTCATTTGAAAAGACCACAACCAACTTGTCCGTTAGTGTAGTTCTCATGACGTGGGCAGTGGTGAAAGGACACAGTAATCCTGACAAATGTGGTGGGAAGAACCTCGGCTCACCAGCAAAACAAGAGGTCATCTTGCCATAGCACTTAATTTCCACTGACTCCTAAGTGGTCACAGATGGAATCTAGGCAAAAGACCAAAGCATTCTATGCAAAAAGAAGGTGGAGAAGGAAGTGTTCCACAATTTACATTTTTAAACACTGGTTCTATTACTGGACGGGACGATATGTAAATGTGATTCCCCCCCTTTACAACTCTACACATCTGTGACCACTTCTAATAATACCAAGTTTGCATAGTCATGGAACACAAATCAAGTACTGTAGTATTACAGGGGCAGGAATCTTAAAATACCATCTGGTGCTGAATATACAATGTACTGAAATACTGGAATTATGGCTTTTAAACATGCAGTTTTTACTGTAACCTTAATATTAACTTTTATTTATCGAAATAGCTACAGGAAGCGTGAATAGACAGCAAAACACTGAATTTGTTTGGATGTTCTAAGAAATGGTGCTAAGAAAATGGTGTCTTTAACAGTTGAAAATTTAATGCCTTTATACCGTCAAGATGCTATCAGTGTACTCTGATGCCCTTGAATAATGGGGGTACCTTTTCATTCAAGTTTTTAATCATAATTACCTATTCTTACACAAGCTTAGTTTTTAAAATGTGGACATTTTAAAGGCCTCTGGATTTTGCTCATCCAGTGAAGTCCTTGTAGGACAATAAACATATATGTACATATATATACACATATGTATATGTGCACAGACATGTATATCTATAAATATTTTAAATGGTGTTTTAGAAGCACTTTGTCTACCTAAGCTTTGACAACTTGAACAATGCTAAGGTACTGAGATGTTTAAAAAAAGAAAAAGAAAAAAAGTTTACTTTCATTTTAGAATGAAAAGTTGATTTTTTTAAGGAAAGCTTTTAAAATATTTTTGCTTTTAGCCATGCATCTGCTGATGAGCAATGTATCCATTTTTATTACAGCCAGTTACATCCAAAATGGGGCTTACTGGATTCAAGGGAATACATTAGTCCACAAAACACATGTTTTCTGGTGCTCATCTTACATGCTATACTGTAAAACAGTTTTATACAAAATTGTATGACAAGTTCATTGCTCAAATATGTAGAGTTTTAAGAATTTTCTATTAACTGCAGGTAATAAATAAAAGCATGCTACAGACTCAACAAAGCTAGTTCACTTAAGCCAATGCTGTTTTATGGATCTGTATGGTTCCCTTTGGTGAACCAAATGGCAGTCTGCCTTTGTGTTGATAATTGTACATTTTAATGTTGTCATGTCTTAGCTTAAGTGTCCTCTTTACCAGAAAGATTGAGCAGACTGATGCCTGCATAAGATGAATAAACAGGGTTAGTTCCGTGTGAATCTATTAATTAAAAAAATTTAAAAACAGGCAGCTGGTTTGCTGTGGTGGTTTTAAATCATTAATTTGTATAAAGAAATGAAAGAGATGTATAGTAAGTAAATTAAATTGTAAACAAACTTTTTTAACGCAATGCTTTAGTATTTTAGTACTGTAAAAAGAAATTAAAATATATACATATATATAAATATATATATATATAGATTTGAAACAAAATTCACATCATGATGGTGCTACTCAACCTGCTACAAATATATCATAATGTGAGCTAAGAATTCATTAAAGGTTTGAGTGATGTTCCTACTTGTCATATACCTCAACACTAGTTTGGCAATAGGATATTGAACTGAGAGTGAAAGCTTAGAGCATTGTGTACCATCATTTTTTTCCAAGGCTTTTTTTTTTTAGTTAAAAAAAAAAACATACCTTTTTCCAATACTTGATTTCTTAGCAAGTATAACTTGAACTTCAACCTTTTTGTTCTAAAAATTCAGGGATATTTCAGCTCATGTTCTCCTTATGCCAACACGTCACCTGTGTTCATGTAAAATTGTTGTAGGTTAATAATATATTCTTTTTCAGGGATTTAACCCTTTTATTTTGAATCCCTCCTATTTTACTTGTATATGTCCTGATGTAACTAAAACTAATCTTGTAAATCTGTTGGCTGTTTTTATTGTAAAGAAAAGCATTTTAAGAGTTTGGAAAATCTTTTGACTGTTTCAAGCAGAAAAAAATTACATGAAAATAGAATGCACTGAGTTGATAAAGGGAAAATTGTAAGTCAGGAGTTTGGCAAGTGGCTGTTGGCTAGAGTCTTTAACTCTCTAAATAAAAGATGTTTTGATCCTGTAATCAATACAGGTACAGATCCACAGGACTTTTCTACACAAGCAAAACACTTAGGGGGATGGTGTGCAATCAACTGTACAATTATGTCTTAGTCTGTGTACATTTTTGCTTTTTAACATTTCAAATAAATTCTTTATCAATGGAGGCCTTTGAGTTTTATTGGTCAAATCTTAATGGATTTTTTTAGTCAAAACATGGCTTTTGTCTTTAAAATAAATTTTTCTTCTCTAGTTTTTGGCTGTGACCAGTTTACAAGCATTTCAAGAACATTTGCTTTATATATTTCAAACTGCATGATTTGAATGTTTTGCATATGCCATGTATCTAACCCTAAATATTTGGTTACTACATGCACATTTGTTGATTTTGAGTCAACCAAATCCCTAGATGAGTGAATATTTGGTTTCTGTATCAATCCACTGTCATTTGTCAAACTGCTGGCCAACAGAGCAGGACGTATAGTTTGGGGGGTTGAGGAGAGGCTAGGTAGGAAGGAGAAGAAATTAAGTGGCATATTGTAAATATCAGATCTATAATTGTAAATATCAAACCTGCCTCAGAATGAATGGAAAGCAGATCTCCAATTTGCTTATATAGGAATATCAGGTTGACTATATAGCCATACTTGAAAATGCTTTTGAGTGGTGTCAACTTTACTTGAATGAATTTTTCATCCTGATTGACGCACAGTGGTGTACAGTTCACTTCTAAAGCTAGTGGTTAACTTGTGTAGGAAACTTCTGCCGTCTGACACTAAGATAATGAGTTCTGTGTGCATTTTTCTACGCTTTTTTTAAAAACTTATTTTCATGAGATGTTCGGTTTGTCTATAAAAATCTGAGGATGGTTATAAATACTGTAAGTATTGTAATGTTATGAATGCAGGTTATTTGAAAGCGTTTATTATTATATCATTCCTGATAACGCTATGTGAGTGTTTTTAATAAAATTTATATTTATTTAATGCACTCTAAGTATTGTCTTGTTGTTGAAGTTTCTGTTCACTTCCTGAATTACTGCCACCTCAGTGGGGCAGAAGGTAATGAAAAACAGGAGCTTTTTAAAGATACTTTTTAGATGGTTATTCTTAATAGTAAACTATATCTAATCAGATCAGATCAGTTGCTCAGTCATGTCTGACTCTTTGTGACCCCATGAATCGCAGCACACCAGGCCTCCCTATCCATCACCAACTCCCAGAGTTCACTCAGACTCAGGTCCATCGAGTCAGTGATGCCATCCAGCCATCTCATCCTCTGTCGTCCCCTTCTCCTCCTGCCCCCAATCCCTCCCAGATTCAGAGTCTTTTCCAATGAGTCAGCTCTTCACATGAGGTGGCCAAAGTACTGGAGTTTCAGCTTTAGCATCATTCCTTCCAAAGAACACCCAGGGCTGATCTCCTTCAGAATGGACTGGTTGGATCTCCTTGCAGTCCAAGGGACTCTCAAGAGTCTTCTCCAACACCACAGTTCAAAAGCATCAATTCTTCAGCACTCAGCCTTCATCACAGTCCAACTCTCACATCCCATACGTGACCACAGGAAAAACCATAGCCTTGACTAGATGGACCTTTGTTGGCAAAGTAATGTCTCTGCTTTTGAATATGCCATCTAGGTTGGTCATAACTTTCCTTCCAAGGAGTAAGCATCTTAATTTCATGGCTGCAGTCACCATCTGCAGTGATTTTGGAGCCCAGAAAAATAAAGTCTGACACTGTTTCCACTGTTTCCCCATCTATTTCCCATGAAGTGGTGGGACCGGATGCCATGATCTTTGTTTTCTGAATGTTGAGCTTTAAGCCAACTTTTTCACTCTCCACTTTCACTTTCATCAAGAGGCTTTTTAGGTCCTCTTCACTTTCTGCCATAAGGGTGGTGTCATCTGCATATCTGAGGTTATTGATATTTCTCCTGGCAATCTTGATTCCAGCTTGTGTTTCTTCCAGTCCAGCGTTTCTCATGATGTACTCTGCATATAAGTTAAGTAAACAGGGTGACAATATACAGCCTTGACGTACTCCTTTTCCTATTTGGAACCAGTCTGTTGTTCCATGTCCAGTTCTAACTGTTGCTTCCTGAACTGCATACAAATTTCTAAAGAGGCAGATCAGGTAGCATCCAAATAATTAAGGCCAAAATATTTCTCTGATTGAATAGCTAGTCAGCTGACTTTTTTTTCAAGCTTATTTTTTAACCTACTCACTTTTCATGTGTAGCCAGTGTCAGGAATGGAGTAACAGCTCTACTGAGGACCTCAGCTGACCGTCCCTCCTCGTGTACAGTCTCAGCACCATTGGCGACAGCAGGGACCCCAGAGTTGAGTTCACATTGCTTAAGTCTAAAGCCAGCCCTTTTCTCAGATTCTCATTTTCCTCTTCCTGTCTACTCTTAATGGAAAATTCCTCTCCCTGGCTGTCAGAAAGGCAGGCCGTGTTAGTGAGTGGGAAGAGGTGGCCTGAGAAGCACCAGACAAACACATGTCCACATCCACCCCACGTGGCTCCAGGAAGCCGGAAGCTAGGTTGCTCTCCTCTCGATCCCTTCCCTGTCGTGTGACCACTCCTCACACAGCCCCTGTGCACTCCTGCTGAACACTTTGTAGAAACGCAAGAGAGCAAACAGAGTTACACGTTCTAATTACCTCGAGTCTTCCAACTGTCGTCCCTACCGCTTCTGAAACTGGTAGAGAAATCATTTATATCATGCGTGAGGTAAGAGAATTCTTTCTCATATTTTTGTCTCCATCAAATAGTCATTCTTGAATCCAGAAAATGACTGCCATTTAATAACCTTTGAACTCATTCCCTGGGTGATTCCTCTAGCATTCTACTCAAAGCCAGGGTGGTAAGAAGCAATGTCACCGTTAAAAAGCAGTAATCCAACCATTTGTGGGTTTTGTTTTTGTTTTTAATTTCAACCCTCTGGAGATGTTGTCAGTTCTCATTTCACAATCCATCCTCTGGCTTAACCTTGGGAACTTCTAGCTCTTCAGGTTTGCTAGCCTGCACTGCTCCAGGCAAGGGGAATTTAAGATTCTGTGAGTGCAAATCTTTTCCTGCCAGGGGCCTTCCTGATCTCACTGGCCAGGCAGAGGCTGATGCCAATGCCCCATAAATGAAGGTGTGGGCCACTTTGCTGCTTCCGAGCCTGCAGGTGGACTTGAATCAGGGAGACAGCTGACAATGACAGACAAGCCAGCATCAAAAGCTTTATTGGCCCCTTGCCTTCTCTGGAAATAACTGCCAAGAATGAACCTTTTCATGCAAGCAGGCATGCGCACAGCTGCCGTGTCACACAGTACCCCTTACTACTCTCCGTGGTCTCTTTAGTTGCTCTAGTGTAAAAACCCTCCTGCTTTGGGTAATTTGAGCTTCTATTCCTTTCCATCAGCTGTGTAAGAACCAAATTCAGTGAGAAAAGACCTTATTCATCCAGGCAGCTACTGTTCAAGCTGCAGAGAGTTTTTAATTGGTTTTGTGGGTTTAAAGGCCACCTGGAGGTGAGTGTCCAGCATCTTTCTCAAATCAATGCAGTGGGAGAGTGCTGGCCACAGGAAGACACTTGCTAACTAACTTCAGTCTCAGGCTTTGCAGTAAGGGGTGGGGCACTTCCTCCCTGCCTCCCTCCCGTGAGAAACACACTCTCTAGTTAGAGTGGTGAGAAAATGTTCACAAAAGATGCCCAGCAGAGAATTAGCAGTAATTATAGATTATTTCAGTTTTGCCAGCACTCTTCAGTTTCAAAGAACAAAGATACTTTTGTTCCCATATTCTCGAGGCCACCTGCCTGCATTTCCCTCTCTTACAAGGCAATTTCTCACAAATGTCTTTGCTCCCTCTCAAAACATTTCCCTCTTGAAAGGAGCACTCTTTCCCTTGCATGTATGCTGCACAAATATGCTTTCTTTGGGGGCTTCCTTTTATGCAATTTCAAAAGAATTTCTCGACTCAAATTGACATTTTACTCTCTAATCAATTCTTAATTCAAACTGAAATGAGATTTCTCCTTAGGTGTTGAGTAAAATAGTAGTTACACAGAGATACTCCACTTCTTCCCTACCCCCACAAGAATGAATTCAGATCATTTAAATTCACTGAATTAAGGATTTCTAGGCATATTCACGGAGCACTTGCCTTATAGTCCTTGCACAGAAGAGTCCCATTAATAGAAATCTGGGTGGTGTTGCTTGAAACTTGAGATGCCCCTGGTAGCCTAACACCTCTCTCACAAGCAGCTCTTGACTGAGCTTTAAGGAACACGATGAAGCACCAGCAGCAGTACAGCAGAAAGCATCAGGCTCTGGATGCAGACGAGCAAGCACTTTTACTGCTTAAGCCTCATCTGTGAAAATCAGTAAAATACTGCATTCCTCACAGGGATATGGTAAGGGTTAATAAGAGTCTAAAACTTTAAGTACAAACTAGAATAAACAGTTATTTTCACAAAGTGTTTCCTTTCCCTCCCCTTTGCTTCATGCTAGCAGGTGCTTTCCACTGATCACACCCCAGTGCTCATCCAGCTGACTCCTCACCGCGGGACCTGGGATTCCCTCACCCTTGACCAAACAGGTTTGTGTAACAGCATATGAGCTCTTGATCATGAAGCACCAATAGGACCTCAAAGCTAGAGAGAAGACAGTGACAAGAACAAGGAAATAATTCTCTGTCATATATTCTTATTGAGCCTCAGACTGATTTTCAGGTAAGTAAATCAATCCAAAAAAGAAAGTAAAAGTGACAGTCCCTCAGTCGGGTCCAACTCTGTGATCCCATAGACTGTAGCCCACCAGGCTCCTCTGTCCATGGGGATTTTCCAGCCAGCTGTTGCCATTCCCTTCTCCAGGGGATATCCCCTGCCCCAGGGATGAAACCCAGGTCTCCTGCATTGCAAACAGATTCTTTACCGTCTGAGCCATCAGGGTATAGTAAATAATCCCCTGGTGACTGTGTAAAAGTTCCAGTAGTTGGAATGACATCACAGTTTTTAAGATACTAAATGCCCACCAAAGACAAATAAAAAGCTCAAACAATTTGAGTTAAAATCAGAAGGGAAAAAAATCAGAGCATAAAATAAATGACTGAGGAAATTATATTTGTATTTCCTTTTATTACAATATCACTTACTAACAGGTATATATTTCATGAAATTAATGTCTATAATATCCATGTTTCAAATATGTATATTTTAATAAAATATTTTAAGGGAGAATATATTAAAATGAAAGAGTTATGTTTTAAATATTATGTACCACCGATTAAATTTTCATTTTTATATTCCCTAAATGATGACTTACCATAAAGAACTATAATTTTGGGTTCAAATCCTGGCTCTGCATTCCTAGTATGCAACCTTGGGCTGTGTGCTAATCTGTCCTCTATTTTCCTCAATTCACACATCCCCAAAATGAAAATAATAACAACTATGCGACAAGGTTGCTGTGAGGAATAAATGAGTTCATTTAAAGCACATCAAACGAACTAAAAACAAAAAAGTCAGACGTTATGTTAATTAGTTGAGCTGAAGCTATAATTTCCTAACATAGTGGTTTTATTTTATGCATTTTCAAGTCATTAATGAGAAAAAGGAAGTACATTTTAACTTACAAAACCAGGGATAAGCAGATTTGAATGAGATCTTAGAGATCACCTTTTCCACCACCCTGGTTTTATATAATCATTCATTAATTCACCCATCCATTAAGAAATAGTTTAAACCTTCACTCTTAAAGCTGGTTTCAAGTGCATTTCTAGGAGTTAGGCATCCAGCAACAAGCAAAACCAATATGTCTCTATCTTCTTGGAGCCTATATTCTAGTTAGGAAAGAGAGACACAGAATAAAGTATTAATAGATAAGTGCAGGAGGAAAAAGTAAGGCAAGTTAAGGGGAAAGGGAGCACTGACTATTGGGAGGACTGCTGGATTTTCTAAATAATCAGTAGTCAGCCAAGGAGGTTTTACTGACAATATTTGAAGATGAAAGTCATGTGGATATTTGAGAAAGAGTATACAAGCAGAGAGAAAAGCAGGAGAAAAGCTCTAAAGTTGGAAAACTCAGAAAAGCTGTGGCCATACCAGAATGAGCCATGAAGAGAGTGGTGAGGATAAGGTCAGATGGTGGCCTTCACTCCAAGATGATGATATTAGAGGGTTCTCAGCAGAGGAGGAACATGACCTGATTTGTGTTTTAAAGGGTAATTCTGTGTTAAGAATGGATTTTAAAAAGTAAAGACAGATCTAACCTCATGAAGTTAATTGGTCATTTCAAAATTTTAATCCAAAACATTCTTCTCCAAGACATGTAATCATCAAACTGTTTAAAGCCAGAGAAAAAAAAGAATTTATAAGAGGCAAGAGACAAAAATTTTCTCCCATCAGATTATCAGTGGATTTCTCAGCAAAGACCTTACAGGCCAGGAGAGTATGAGGATGATACAGGCAAAGTGGTAAAAGAAACTGTCAACCAAGAATACTTTACCAAGCAAAGTTGTTCTTCAGAACTAAAGGTGAAATAAGACTTTCCAGAATAAACAAAAGCTGAGAGAATTGATCACCATTAAACCAGCCTTATAAGAAAGGCTGAAATGAGTTATTTGAGGTGAAAGGAAAAAATGTCAACTACTAAAATGAAAACATAAAAATATATCAGATGTTGATGCTGTGTTGTGCTGTGCTTAGTCGCTCAGTCGTGTCTGACTCTTTGCAACCCCATGGACTGTAGCCTGCCAGGCTCCTCTGTTCATAGTGATTCTCCAGGCAAGAATACTGGAGTGGGTTGCCATGCTCTCCTCCAGGGGATCTTCCCAACCCAGGGGTAAAGGTTAGCATATAGTCATATTCAGAATACTCTAATACTATAACATGGTGATGTGCTATTTAACTCTAGAATAAAGGTTAAGTCATAAAGCATAAAAATAGCTCTAGGTTCAACAATTTGTTAATGGGAGCACAGTAAAAATGATGGTGGGCTTCTCTGGTGGCTCAGTGGTAAAAAAAAATTCAACTGCCAGTGCAGGAGATGCAGGTTTGATCCCTAATCCAGAAGATTCCACATGCTGTGGAGCAACTAAGCTTATGCACCACAACTCTTGTGCTCTAGAGCCCAGGAGGTGCAGCTGCTGAGCTCACTCACAACAAATACTGAAGGCTATGCACTCTAGGGTCTAAGAGCCACAAAAAATAAGCCCATGTGCTTCAACTACTGAAGCCCATGCTCCCTAGAGCCTGTGCTCTGCAATAAGAGAAGCTATCACAATGAGAAGCCCACAGACCATAACTAGAGAGTAGTCCCCACTCTCTGCAACTAGAGAAAATCTGCATGTAGCAATGAAGACCCAGAACAACCAAAAATTAAATAAATTATTTTTGAAAGTGGAATGTTGCAAAAGCAGTTCTAAGATGGAAGTTTATATATGCATATATTAAGAAAAAAGAAAAAATATCTCAAATAAACTGCTTAAGTTTACAATACAAGGAACTAGAAAAAAAGAAGAAAGTAAGCCCAAAGTTAGCAGAAGCAAGGCAATAACAAAGATCAGAGCAGAAATTAATGAAATAGAGACCATAAAAAATCAAAAAGATCATTAAAATTAAGAGTGGATTTTATTTTTTTTGAAAAGATGAAATTTATGAACTTTTAGTCAGACAAACTTTGAAAAACTGGAAGAGGACAAGGACTCAGAATGACAAAAAACAGAGAAGTTACAACTGATAGCCCAGAGATACAAAATATCATGATAGACCATTAAAAAAAAGTTACATGTCCCAAACTGGATAATGTAGACCTGGAAAAAATCCCAGAAACAGAAAAACTTCTAGAAAGACTGAATCATAAAGAAACAGAATATGAAAGATCAATAGTGAGTAAGGAGATTGAATCAGCATTCAAGTTGGTCAACAAACAAAGTCTAGGACCAGACTACTTCACTGGTGAATTCTATCAAATATTTATAGAACAAACACCCACATCATCAATAGACAGTTCATCCAGGCAAAAAATCAATAAAGAAAAGTAGCCTTAAATAATACATTTCACCCAAACAATACCTATAGAACATTCCATCTAAAAACAGCAGAATACACCTTCTTAAGTGCATGTGGAACTTCCTCCAGGATAGATCACATTCTAGGCCACAAACAAATCTCAAAAAATTTAGGAAGGCTGAAATTATATCAAGCATCTTTTCCAACCACAATGTTATGTAAGTAGAATTGAAAATAGGAATACAACTTTATAAATCCATGGGACAAGGCTTTCCTGGTGGCTCAGTGGTAAAGAATATGTATGCCAATGCAGGAGACATGGGTTCAATCCCTGATCCAAGAAGATATCACATGGCATGGGGCAATTAAGCCCACTTGCCAGAAATACTAAGCCTGTGCTCTAGATCCTGGGAGCTGCAACTACTGAAGCCTGCATGCCCTAGAGCGTGTGTTCTGCAAAGAAAAGTAACTGCAATGAGAAGCTCAGGAACCGCAACTAGAGAGTGGCCCCCATGAGCCACAACTAGAGAAAACCCCATGCAGCGATGAAGACCTACTACAGCCAAAAATAATTAAATAATAAATAAATAAATCCGTGGGGCACAGCAAAAGGGGTTCTAAGAGGGAGGCTTATAGTGATACAGGCCTACCTCAAGAAACAAGTAAATCTCAAACAACCTATCTTTCCATATAAATAAATTAGAAATAGAAAAGCAAATCAAGCCCAAATTCAGCAGAAGGAAAGAAATAAGGATCAGAGAGGAAATAAAGATTAAAAGTAAAATCAATAGATCAATGAAATTGAGTTGTTTTAAAAAAAACTGAGCCAGACTCATCAAGAAAGAAAGAGAGGGCCCAAATAAAATAAAGTTAGAAAGGAAGAGGGGAAGTTATAACCTGTATCACAGAAATATAATCATAAGAGAATACTATGAACAGTTATATGCCAATAAACTGAACAACCTAGAAGAAAGGGAAACAGTCTTAGAAACACTTAATCTTCCAAGACTGAATCAGGAAGAAGAAAATCTGAATGATCATTTACTAGTAATAAAGTTGAATCAGTAATCAAAATCGCTCAATAAATAGGACAGACCTCTTCACAGGGGAATTCTATCATATGTTTAATGAAGAGATCTTTCTTAAACTATTCCAAAAAAATTGAAGAGGAGGGGTTAATTCAAAACTCTTCCACAAGGCCAGCATTACTATGATATGAAAACCAGACAAAGCAGTAAAAAATGAAGAAAAACAATATTACACACCAAAATCCTTGATGAACATATATGCAAAAATCCTCAACAAAATATTAGCAAATCAAGTTCAACAATACATAAAAAGGATCATATATCATGATTGAGTGGGATTTATTCAGGAATACATGGATGATTTAATAACCAGAAATCAGTCAATGTGATATACCACATTAATGAAAGAAGTATAAGAATTACATGATAAATCTTAATAGATGCATAAAAGCCTTTGATAAAATTCAACATCCATTTAAGATTAAAGATCTTATCAAAGTTGGTATAGATGGCACATATCACCAAATAATAAAGGATATTTATGACAAACCCACAGCTAACATCATTTTCACTGGTGAGAAAGACAAAGATGTCTAGTCTTGTCACTTTTATGCATCAGAGTATTGATAGTCCTAGTCACAGGAATAGACAAAGAAAGGAAAAAAAAAAGCATCCAAATTAGAAAGGAAGAGGTAAAACTATCACTATCTGGAGGTGACATGATGGGATATATTTTAAAAAACTGAAGGCTCCACCAAAAAATTATTAGAATTAATAAGTCAATTCAATTCAGTGATGTTGTAAGATACAATAATCACAGAAATCTGCTGAGCTTTTATCCATTAAAAATGAATTATCACAAACAGAAATCAAGAAAGTAATCCCACATGTAATAAAATAAAAAAGAATAAAATGCCTAGGAATAAATGTAACCAAGGATGTGAATACTATAAGACATTGATGAAGGAAATTGAAGACAATAGAAATAAATTGAAAGATACCCTAAGTTCATGGATTGGAAGAATTAACATTGTTAAAATGTCCATACTACCCAAAGCAATTTACAAATTTAATGCAATTTCCTATCAAATACTCATGATATTATTCACAGAACTAGAACAAATAATCCTAAGATTTGTATGGAACCAGAAAAGACTTTGACTAGCCAAAACAATCTTGAGAAAAAAGAACAAAGCTGGAAGTATCATACTCTCCAACTTCAGACTATATTGCAAAACTACAGTAATCAAAACAATAAGATACTGGCACAAAAACAAATATATAGATCAATGGAACAGAAGAGTACTCAGAAATAAGTCTATATTTATATGGTCAACTAATCTATGATGAAGGAGGCAAAAATGTACAATCTGGAAAAAAGAGTGTCTTCAATAACTGGTTTTGAGACAACCAGAGAATTTCATGTAAAAGAATGACACTAGAACATTTTCTCACACCACACACAATAATAAACTCAAAATATATTAATGACCTAAACCATAAAACTCCTTAATTAGCAATATTTTTTGGATCTGTTTCCTCAGGGAAGGGAAACAAAAGCAAAAATAAGCAAATGGCTTTTGCAAAGCAAAGGAAACCATTAAAACAATGAAAAGTCAACCTACTTTTTCCAAAATCTTGGGAGAAGATATCTGCAAACAATTTGTCTGATAAGAGGTTAATATCTAAAGTATTTAAATAACTCATAAAAGTTAATATCAAAAATAAAAGCAATAGAATTTTAAAACAGGCTGAGGACCTGAATAGGCATTTTCCCCAAAGAATACAGGCACAGGAAAAGATGATCACCATCACTAATCATTAGAGAAATGCAAATCAAAACTATACCAAGATATCACCTCACACCTGTCAAAATGACTATTACAAAAAGATAACAAGCGTTAGCAAAGATGTGGAGAAAAGGGAACCTCTGTGCACTGTTGGTAGGAACGTAATTTGCTGCAGTCACTATGGAAAACAGTATGAAGATTCTTTTAAAAATTAAAAATAGAACTACAATACGATCCAGCAATTCCCTTCCTGGGTTTTTATCTGAAGAAAAAATACTAATTAAAAAAAAATACAGGGGCTTCCCTGGTGGCTCAGAGGTTAAAGTGTCTGCCTGGAATGCGGGAGACCAGGGTTCGATCCCTGGGTAAGGAAGATCCCCTGGAGAAGGCAATGGCACCCCACTCCAGTACTCTTGCCTGGAGAATCCCATGGAGGGAGGAGCCTGGTAGGCTACAGTCCTTGGGGTCGCAAAGAGTCGGACACGATTGAGCGACTTCACTTTCACTTTCATATTTACTGCAGCATTTTTTACAATAGCCAAACTATGGAAGCAACTTAAAGGCCCACTGACAGATAGATATACCCACCGACCCACCCACTTAAATACTCAGCCATAAAAAAATGAACCTAGAGCCTCTTATACAGAGTAAAATATGTCAAAAAGAGAAAAACAAATAACATATATTAACACATATATATGGAATCTAGAAAAGGAATGGTGATATGGATGTAGAGAACAAATGTAGACACAGAAGGGCAAGGAGAGGATGAGATGAATTGAGAAAGTAGCAGTTATATATATATATATATATATATATATACTTTTATGTGTAAAATAGCTAGTGGGAAGCTGCTATATAACACAGGGACCCCAGCCTGATGCTCTGTAATAACTTAGAGGGGTTGGATGTGAGGAGGGGAGAGAGGGTTAAGAGGGAGGGGATATATATATATATATAATTATGACTGATTCGTGTTGCTGTATGGTAGAAATCAACACAACATTGTAAACCAATTTTCCTCCAATTAAAAAATAAATAAACTAATGAAATTTTGCCATTTTCGACATGAATGGACCTAGAAGGTGTAATGTTTAGAAATATAAGAGAAAAATACTGTATGTTTTCACTTAAAAAATAAAACAAACAATGATAATGAAACAGAAACAGACTCACAGATACAGAGGATAAATTAGCGGTTACTAGAGAAGAGAAGCCGGAGAAGGCAATGGCACCCCACTCCAGTACTCTTGCCTGGAAAATCCATGGATGGAGGAGTCTGGTAGGCTGCAGTCCATGGGGTCGCTAAGAGTCCGACACGACTGAGCGACTTCAATTTCACTTTTTACTTTCATGCACTGGGGAAAGAAATGGCACCCCACTCCAGGACTCTTGCCTAGAAAATCCAGGGACGGGGGAGCCTGGTGGGCTGCCGTCTCTGGGGTCGCACAGAGTCGAACACAACTGAAGCGACTTAGCAGCAGAGAAGAGAAGGGTGGTGGAAGGGTCAAAATAGATGAAAGAGATTAAGAGATACAAACTACTAGGTATAAAATAAAATAAATGTTAGAGGATGTAATGTACATCACAGGGAATATAATAAATATTTTAATAACTTTCTCTATAATGTAACATATTAAAATATTGAATTAATATGTTATATACCTGAAACTAATATTGTAAGTCAAATAGACTTAAATAAAAAAAAATTTTAATGAATTAACAACAATCCTTCTCAACACTTTCAAAAAATTGATGCAGATAGGACACTTCCAAATTTATTTTACCAGGCTAGCATTACCTTGATACCAAACAAGATAATGACAATACAAGAATATAATATTACTGGGCAATATCCTGATGTACATAGATGCAAAAACCCTCAACAAAATATTAACAGATCAAAGTCAACAATAAATTAAAATAATTATATAGAATGATTAGGTTGGATTTATTCTAGTGATGCAAAGATGGTTTAACATCTTCAAAATAAATTAATATGATATTCCACATTAACAAAATAAAGGGTTAAAATCATATGTTCATCTCAACAGATGCCAGGAAGTCATTTGACAAAATTCAACATCCATTCTGATAAAAAACTGATTTAAAAAAAACAAAACCTCTCAACAAAGTGGGTATAGAGGGAATGTACCTCAACTTAATAAAGGCAATATATATAACAAAACACATACTCAATGATTAAAAGTTGAAAGCTTTTCTTCTAAGATCAGGAACAAAACAAGGACATCCACTCACCACCTTTTTCAACATAGTATTGGAAGCCCAAGCATTGGAAGCCCAAGCCAGAGCAATTAGGAAAGAAAAAGAATAAAAGAGTATCCAAATGGGAAAGAGGTTAATAGTCACCATTTGCAGATGACAGTGTATTTTCTCTAGAAGACCCTAAAGATAATACCAAAAGATGTTAGACTAAAAGAGTTCAGTAAAGTTGAAGGATACAAAAAATCAACATAGAAAAATCAGTTGCATCACTATTTACTGAGCTATTGGAAAGAGAAAAGAAGAAAAATATCTCGTTTACATTCCTATTTACACTAGCATCAAAAATAATAAAATACCTAGGAATAAATATAACTAAGGAAGTGAAAGACCAGTACATTGAAAACTATAAAACACCAATGAAAGAAATTGAAGATACAAATAAATGGAAAGATATTCTGTGTTCATGTGTTGAAAGAATATTGTTGAAATGTTCATGTTACTCAAAGCAGACTATAGATTCATCAATTCCTATCAAAATTCCAATGGCATTCTTCACAGATGCAGAAAAACATAACCCTAAAATTAGTATGGAATCACAAAAGAGTATGAATAGTCAAAACACTCTTAACAAAGATGAACAAAGTTGAAGACATCAACATTTCTGATTTCACGCTATATTACAAAGCTATGGTAATCAAAACCAGATGGTACTGGCAAAAAAAAATCTAGACACAGATTAATGGAACTGAATAGAGAACCCAGAGATAAAAGCATGCATATATGGTCAATAAATTTATGACAAAAGAGACAAGAATATATTAATACAATGAGGAAAAGACAGCCTCTTCAATAAATAATGAGAAAACTGGATATCCACATGCAAAAGAAACTGAACCTCTATCTTATACCAAACACAAAACTAACTCAAAATGCATTAAAGACTTGACTGTAAGACCTGAAACAGCAGGACTCCTAGAAGAAATCATAGATGGTAAGCTTCTTGACGTCAGTCTTGGCAATGATTTCTTCGACTGGACACCAACAAATCCATAAATTAACAAGTGGCACTAGATAAATCAAGAAAGCACTGCACAGCAAAAGAACCCAACAACAAAATGAAAAGAAACCTATGGAATAAGTCAAAATATTTTTCAATCATTTATCTGACAAAGGATTAATATCCAAGTACTAAAAACAACTCATACAGCTTGAGAGCAAAAAGCAATATGACTCAAGTGGGCAGATCTAAATAGAAATTTTTTGAAAGAAGATATACAGATGGCCAACAGATACGTGAAAAGTATTTAATATCACTAATTACGAGGGAAATGCAAATCAAAACCACAATGTGGTATCACCTTGTAGCTGTTAGAACAGCTATAACAATTTTTTTAAAGTATTGGCAAAGATGTGGAGAAAAGGAAACCTTATATACTGTTGATACAAATGTAAATTTGTATAGCCACTACATAAAGCACTATGGAGGTTCCTCAAAAAATTAAAAATATAACTGCCATATGATCTAGTAGTCCTACTTCTGTGTGTTTATCTGAAGGAAAGAAAACACTAACTCAAAATGATATCTGTACCCCATGTTCGCCTCAGCATTATTTACAATAGCTCAAAAGAAGCAACTAAGTGTCTATAATGGATGAATAGGTAAAGAATAAGTAAAGTGTGTGTGTTACATGTGTATGTACATATATGTAAAGTGTGTGTGTATTACATGTATATATACATATATGTAAAGTGTGTGTGTTACATGTATATATACATATATACTGGAGAAGGCAATGGCACCCCACTCCAGTACTCGCCTGGAAAATCCCAGGGGCAGAGGAGCCTAGTGGGCTGCAGTCCATGGGGTCACCAAGAGTCAGGCGCAACTGAACGACTTCACTTTTGCTTTTCACTTTCATGTACTGGAGAAGGAAATGGCAGCCCACTCCAGTGTTCTTGTCTGGAGAATCCCAGGGACGGGGGAGCCTGGTGGGCTGCCGTCTATGGGGTCACACAGAGTCGGACACAACTGAAGCGACTTAGCAGCAGCAGCATACATATATACATACACACTTCACACGTATATATACACACAATGGAATCTTAATCAGCCATACAAAGAAAATCCTATCATTGGCAAGAACATGGATGGACCTTGAGGGCACTCTGCTAAGAGAAGTGCCAGGCAGAGTAAGACAAACGTCCTACAATCTCACTTATATGTGGAATCTAAAAACTAAAACAAAAATGAACTTATGCATACAAAAAATAGAATACTGGTTGCCAGAGGCAGGGGTTAGACAGGGGTGAAATGGGGAAGGGACTCAAAAAGTACAAACTTCCAGTACAAAATAAATAAGTCTTGGAGATATACTGTACAGCATGGTGACTATAGTTAATAAAACAGTATTATATATTTGAAAGTTTCTAGAAGAACATATCTTAAAAGTCCTTATCATAAAAATGAAAAAAGTTGTAGCTGTGTGGTAACAGATAACTAGATTTATTGTGGTAATCATTTTACAATATAGACATATATCAAATCATTATGTTATTAACATAACGAAACTAATATAACACTATAATGTCAATTATATTTCAATTTTAAGAAGACATTCGAACAGGAAAGGAAGTAGTAAAATTATCTTTGTGTGTGAATGATATATTATATATAGATACATTATATATAGATATGATATATAGAAAATCCTAAAAACTCCACCAAAACCTGCTATAATTGATTTTAAAAATCAGTAAAGTTTCAAGATACAAAAATAAACAAACATATAGTAGACAGTTGTGTTTCTATACTTTAACAACAAAATATGTGAAAAAGAAAATAATTAATTTGCAATAGTATCAAAAACAATAAAATAGGCGCAAACTTAAACCAGGAGATGAAAGACACACAATGGAAACTATAAGATAATGATAAAAGAAATTAAAGAACACAAACAATTGGAAAGATTTCTCATGTTCATGGATCAGAAGAATTATTATTGTTAAAACATCCATGTTACCCAAAGCCATCAATACAATCCCTATAAAAAGTCCAATGGCATTTTTAACAGAAATAGAAAAAACAATCTTACAATTTGCATGGAACCACAAAAGACTCCAAATAGCCAACACAATGCTGAGAAAGAACAAAGCCAGAAACAGCACGCTCCTGGTATCAAATTATACCACAAAGCTATAGAAATCAAAATAGTATGGTACTGGCATAAACATGCACAAGGACCAGTGCAACAGAATCAAGAGCCCAGAAATGAACCCCCCACATGTAAAGTGAACTAATATTTGACAAAGGAACTAAGAATACTTAACATGGAAAAGGTAGTCTCTTTAATAAATGATGCTGGGAAAACTGGATAACACATGCAAAAAAAAAAAAAATGAAAATATCCCATCTTAGACCAGTCAGAAAAAAAAATTAGCTCAAATGAATTAAATATTTAAACTTAAAACCTGAAAACATTGTACCTATAAAGAAAACATAGGAAGAAAACTCTCTGACATTGTTCTTGGCAGTGATTTCCTGGATAAGACAGCAAAAGCAAAAAACAAGTGTGACTACAAGAAACTAAAAAGCTTCTGCACAGCAAAAGAAACAATAAAATGAAATGACAATGTATGGAATGACAAAATATTTTCAAATCACACATCTGATAAGCAGTTAGTATCCAAAAATGGTAGATCCTCCTCATCTGTGGGGTTCTAAGACCTCCAGTGAATGCCTAAAACTGGAGAGTACCAAACACTGTATATACTATGTTTTTGTCCTACATGTATAAATCTATGATAAAAGCTTAATTTATAAATTAGGCACAATAAGAGATTAAAAATGACTAATAATACAATAGAACCATAACAATATACTGTAATAAAAGTTGTGTAAATATGGTCTCTCTCTCGCCCTTTCTCAAAATATCTTATTGTCGTGTACTCACCCTTCTTCTTGTAATGGTGTGAGATGATAGAAAGTGTGTGCGTGTGATGAGATGAAGTGCGGTGAAGGACACAGGCACTGTAACCTACTGTTAGGCTACTACTGGCCTGACAATACATGAGACGACCATCTGCTGTAGGGGACCCTGGATCACTGAGCCGTGACGATGTCAATTGTTGGGGATCCTGGGAAGGACGCAGCAGTGAGATTTTATCATGCGACTCAGAATGGTACACAATTTTAAATTTATGGATTATTTACTTCTGGAGTCTTCAATCAATATTTTGGACTATGGTTGACAGTGGGTAGCTGAAACCACAGAAAGTAAAATCACAGAAAAGGGGGACTTCTGTATATGAGGAACTCCCACAACTCAATAGCAAAACAAACAAACAAACACAAAAATGAAAACAAAAAACTGAACTACCTGATGGAAAAATAGGCAGACACACTGAGTAAACAGTGTGTAAGTTTCCAAAGAAGACACAGAGGTCCAGCAGGTTCAGAAAAAAGTGCTCGACAGCACTAGTCACCAGGGAAATGCAAATCAAAACCACAATAAAATGATCACGTCACACCTGCTAGAATGTCTATCATCAAAATACAAGAGAACAAGTGTTGGTAAGGGTGTGCAGAGAGGAACCCTTGTGCACTTTGGTGGGGATGTAAATTGGTACAACCTCTATGGAAAATTACAAGGAAGTTTCTCGACAATTAAAAAAGGAACTACTATATGACCCAGACATCCACTTCTGGGTATGTGTCCAAAGGAACTGAAATCAGGGTCTCGTAGAGATGTCTGCATTCCTGTTTTCATTGCAGCATTACTCACAATAGCCAAGATATAGAAACAAGCTAAGAGTCTGCCAATGGATGAATGGATAAAGTAGATGTGGTTTAGATACTTAGTAGATATTATTCAGCCATGAGAAATAAGGGAATCCTGCTATTTGCAACAACTTAGATGAACCTTGAAGGCATCGTGCTAAGTAAGACAGATAAAGACAAATACTGTACCATCTCACTTATATGTAGAATCTAAAAAAGTCAAAGTAAGTAACAGAAAGTAGAATGGTGGTCATTGGCCAAAGGATACAAACTTCCAGTTATATGATTGACATGTGTGGGCATCTAATGTACAGAATGGTGATTTTAGCTAATAGTGCTTTATTATATACTTGAATGTTGCTAAGAAAATAGACCTTAAGTGTTCTCAACAACAACAAAAGAAATAACTGTATGACAGTTTGGAGGTGTTATATAAGCCTGTGGTGGTAATGATTTTGCAATACATAAATGAATCAAATCAACATGTTGCACACCTTCAGTATCAGTTCAGTCACTCAGTCGTGTCCAACTCTTTGCGACCCCATGAATCACAGCACGCCAGGCCTCCCTGTCCATCACCAACTCCTGGAGTTGACTCAAACTCACGTTCATGGAGTCAGTGATGCCATCCAGCCATCTCATCCTCTGTCGTCCCCTTCTCCTCCTGCCCCCAATCCCTCCCAGCATCAGAGTCTTTTCCAATGAGTCAACTCTTCTCATGAGGTGGCCAAAGTACGGCAGTTTCAGCTTTCGCATCATTCCTTCCAAAGAAATCCCAGGGCTGATCTTCAGAATGGACTGGTTGGATCTCTTTGCAGTCCAAGGGACTCTCAAGAGTCTTCTCCAACACCACAGTTCTTAAAGGTACACAGTATTTTGTGTCAAGAGGTCTCAGTAAAGCTGGGGGGAAAGGTAAAGATGGAAACAAGGAGATAAGGCAGAAGAAGGCCACTGTAATAAGCCAAGTAAGAGACCAGGGTGATAGATGTGATAAGAAGTGGCTGAATCAAGGATGTGCGTACGAAAAAACAGTGACCTCAAAGTTTTTGACTTAGGCAACTGGAAGATTAAAGCTGTCATTTACTCGGGAGGAAAGAATGAAATTCAGATGGGAGGACTACAGAAAGAAAAGGTTGGGGGTCTGGGGTGGCAAGAGTTAGGAGTCCAAAGATGTTGAGTTTAAGATACCAACCAGATATTCAAGTGGAGGTTCGGGGAAAAGTCAACTGGAAATAAAACCTGGAGTCCAGGAACAAGTGTGACTGGAGATTCAAATGTGGGAATCATCAGCATAAGATGATGTTAAAACCATTAGACTAGATAAAATCACCTAAGGAGGAGTATAGATAGAAAAGATACTCAAGGAGGGAGCCGTGGCTCATTCTAACATTCAGAAACTGAGATGTGGAAAAGAAATCTGCAAAGGAGACTGAAAAAGAGCTGTTAATGATGTAGGAGGCAGTAGGGAGAGATGGAGACAAACCACGTTAAAAAAGATTATGGTCGACATTCACAGGAGTTGTTTTGAGGGAATGGCACCGGCCAAAGGATAACTAGACAGAGTCGAGAAGTGGAGAAGAGGAGGGGAAGGAGAGGTGGGGACACTGGGAGTTTGGGGTTGGCAGGTGCGAACTATTACATTTAGTATAGACATACAACAGGTCCTACTGCATACAGAACACAGAAATATAATAGCCCGTGACAAACCATAATAAAAAAGGATATAAGAAAAGAATGTATATATGTGTACAGCTGAGTTACTTTGCTAGACAACAGATATGGGCACAACATTGCAAATCAACTGTACTTCCACTTGAAAAAATTAGATAAATTAAAAAAAAAAAGAAGTAGAGAAGAGGGAATTTCAGACAGTGGTTTTTTCAAGGAGTTTTGCTCTGGAGAGAGAAGAGAAATGAGGGAGTGTCTGGAAAACAGGTGGAAGCAAGGTGAAGCTGGGCAACCACAGCACTCCGTATGCAGACAGTAACGGTCTGGGACAGAAGGGACACTGATGATGCTGGAGAAAGAGTGAGGGGAGAACTCTGGACTGACATTCTTGAGGTGGCAAGAGATTTCTTTAAGTTAAAAAAAAATGCTGAAGAAACTGAGGCCTGGGGCGGTAGAGTAAATTGGCTGAGGTCACAAGGCAGCAAGGGATGGACCCAGGCCTCTGCCATGTCTTGCAAGACGTTTCCCACACGCTCACACAAGTGCGGGCCCTGTGACTCAAGGCAGAGAGACAGGGAGGTAAAGGCCCACTGACTTGATAGACTCCTTTGCTGTATTAAGTAAATGCCATCTTATGACAAATATATGCCCCATTTCTAACTAAAGTGCTGCCTTTTCTTAAGCAGAAGTGCTGGTAGGTCTTTCATATATAAAGCTCATAACTAATGATAAAAAATGGGTGTAGTAACAGTTCATGCCTCAAATGCTCATTTGTAAATCACTAGTAGGCAGATTTCTCTCCTACCCCAAATGTGTACAGACGGTTTCTTAACAAGGAAGCATTATCATCTAGATACATTATAAAGACACAGACACTCTGTATCTAAGTTAGTATAGAACTTGGATAAGAGCAATCTTTGCGGAGGCTTATTCCTGTTTCTTTCTTTCTTCCTTTTTTTTTAAATAAAAGAATATAAAGCCTTTGACTGTGTGGATCACAATAAACTGAGGAAAATTCTGAAAGAGATGGGAATACCAGATCACCTGACCTGAGAAACCTATGTGCAGGTCAGAAAGCAACAGTTAGAACTGGACATGGAACAACAGACTGGTCCCAAATAGGAAAAGGAGTACGTCAAGGCTGTATTAATAAATAATACATTATTTATTACAAGGCTGTAATATAAATTGTCACCCTGCAATGTAACTTATATGCAGAGTACATCATGAGAAACGCTGGGCTGGAAGAAGCACAAGCTGGAATCAAGATTGCTGGAAGAAATATCAATAACCTCAGATATGCAGATGACACCACCCTTATGGCAGAAAGTGAAGAAGAACTAAAGAGCCTCTTGATGAAAGTGAAGGAGGAGAGTGAAAAAGTTGGCTTAAAGCTCAACATTCAGAAAACGAAGATCATGGCATCCGGTCCCATCACTTCATGGGAAATAGATGGGGAAACAGTGGAAACAGTGTCAGACTTTATTTTCTGGGCTCCAAAATCACTGCAGATGGTGATTGCAGCCGTGAAATTGAAAGACACTTACTCCTTGGAAGGAAAGTTATGACCAACCTAGACAGCATATTCAAAAGCAGAGACATTACTTTGCCAACAAAGGTCCATCCTAGTCAAGGCTATGGTTTTTCCAGTAGTCGTGTATGGATGTGACTTGGACTATAAAGAAAGCTAAGTGCCAAAGAATTGATGCTTTTAAACTATGGTGTTGGAGAAGACTCTTGAGAGTCCCTTGGACTGCAAGGAGATCCAACCAGTCCATTCTAAAGGAGATCAGTCCTGGGTGTTCATTGGAAGGACCGACGTTAAAGCTAAAACTCCAATACTTTAGCCACCTGATGTGAGGACCTGACTCATTTGAAAAGACCCTGATGCTGGGAAAGATTGAGGGCAGGAGGAGGAGGAGACAACAGAGGATGAGATGGCTGGATGGCATCACCGACTCAATGGACATGGGTTTGGTAGACTCTGGCAGTTGGTGATGGACAGGGAGGCCTGGCATGCTGGTGCTGTGGTTCATGGGGTCACAAAGAGTCAGACACGACTGAGCAACTGAACTGAAACATTGTAAACCTCAGGAAGATAGACATTTGAGGGAGAAAATAATTGAGCACATTTTTAATAAGGTCCACCTATGAAGTCACATTGAACTGGGAGTTAAGTGTAAACTTAACTCAGTTAGTTGGTTATTTCTTGGCCATTTCAATTGCAGTAACTCAGTTTATCTAATAATTATTATTAGATAATTATTGATTAAATCATCTAATCTCTTTAAGCTTTGTTTACACATCTGGTAAATGAGGGATAACACATTTGCTGCAAGGTTGCTGTGCAGATTAAATAAAATTATTTATATAAAATAATGTGCAGTGGAATGCCCAGAACATTCTGCTACACATGTAGTCTGTGTAGTCCACTTGCTTCCTTCTTGGGTTCCATTGCAGGCAGTGGGGCTGGTAGGAGGAAGGCCAGCATGCTGGGCCTGGCTCCTCATCACTAGCAATAGCTAAGCAAGTACATGTCAAGTACTGTTGAGCTACAGAAAAGCTACACAAGCATCTGCCTTCAAAGACTTTAGCACAGAGTCGGGATGACAAGCTTTAAGAGCAGCACCTATGCCTGACCAGGTCCCTTCAGGGGACTCTCACTGCTCCCAGGATCAAGGTCAATCTCCTGGCCAATGTTTACAGTATCCTTGGTGATGGGCCCAGGCTTCTGGTTCTCGTTACATCTTCTGCTCCTCCTCTGCCCCCTATCTTCAGTCCCAATTTACCCTCTAGACGTATTGACTCTCCTTAGTTCCCCACTGCAGCAATTCTTCGTGGAACATTTCCCAATGCCCAATGCAGGTTAGTAACTCTCCCCCACAGCCCTGCCTCCCATCTCACACCACTCATCAGGCTATAATGGCTTGCTTAGGTCCTCGAAAACAGGGCCAGGTGTCTCTAGAGGTCCTGGTTTTACTTCCCACCCCTCAATTCCCCACCTAGTGTCTGTCATATAAGAGGAATTCAAATGATACCGAATAACAATTTCCTAAAAGAATTTATTGTGAAGGGGTATCAATATAGGGTTGCAGAGGCTTGAAGCCCCATGAATGCTGTTGCTCTTAAGAGGTACAAAGCTCAAAAGGAGGAGACACAGACACTCAGCAGCCTAGGAAGGTGACACTTAAGCTACCTGGAAACATACAAGAGCTTTGCTGAGTAGCAAGCAAAGGGGAGATTCAACAGTAAATCCTTGAGAGGGAAAAAGAACAAAATGCAGAATGAAAGAATAACCTGAATCTACACAATAATCCAGTTTATCAAAATATATGTCCTGGGTACAAACTGTGTTCAGGGTAACTTGGCAGATAAATGAAAGCACATGGAAGAACCACCACCCTGGGAGGTGGCTTGTGCCTTCGTGTGAACAATGAAATAAAAGTGTGAAATAAGTAGTTGCCAAATAGGAGACCAAACAAGCCTCTCGATTATTCAGAGGAAAAAGGGGCCCCTGGGAGGGGCTGTTCCCAGAGGAAGCTGTGCACAAGAGGTGAGGTCTGAGCTGGGCTTTGAAGGATGGAGGAGTTTGGTTAGATAAATGTGTGTTAATCACCCAGCCGTGTCGGACTCTTTGCAACCCCATGGATGGTAGCCCACCAGGCTCCTCTGCCCGTGGGATTTCCCAGGCAAGAATACTGGAGTAGGTTGCCATTCCCTGCTCCAGAGGATCTTCCCAATGCAGGGATCAAACCTGGGTCTCCTGGATTGCCAGCATTTTCTTTACTGTCTGAGCCACCAGCGAAGCCTAGATGGATTCAGAAATGCTGTCTGACTGGCCCTCTTTAGGAAGCTCCCCCCACAAACTGTAAGATGGGACCTGTCTCCTCTGGACAGTTTTCTTTTACAGTTATCAAACGTCCGAGGAGTTGGAGGCAAGGGGTAAAGCAGACAAAATATTGGCTCTGAATAAACCTGAGTTTGATTCCTGGTTCTGTGCTTTTTGGCAGTTTCCTCATCTCTGTTAAGCAGCAGTAGTAGCAGGCCTCTCCCAACAGTGGCTGCAAGGATTGCATGAGCTAAGCGTGGGCATGCGTCCAGCAAGGCTCCCAGTGCACAAGAAGCCTGGCTCTTCCAGACAATTCAGAGAGGCTGCAGGGAGCGTGAATTTGTGCTTACCAGTTTAAAATCATTATCTTAGACAAGAGGAAGTGGGACAGAAAAGGCGAGAGGCCAGAGAAAGACACTTTTTAAAGAGTAAGATAAGCAGAGGAAATAAGAAAAGGCCACAAACATAAAACCCCAGAGAGTCTATATCTTTAAAAGCAACAGAGAGATAAAGGAAAGTGTTGAACTGACAGAGGAAGCTGATGACACTGAGAGAGCTCACCCCAAAGGCTTGAAGGCTTGAATAAAGGAATTAGTAAAGAGACCTAAGACAGAGGGCATACATTTCACCCCCCACCCCAAACTGAGAAAGTGAAAAATCTAAACTAAGGGTTAAATGTTGACAAAAATCTGTAAAAATCAGAAAATAAAAACCTTAAAAAAAAAAAAATAATTGTAGGGAAAAGGAGAATAGATATTTGAGGACAGGTCATAGTAGGTAGCAAGGAAGAGGTGGTGTGAGTATAACCTTTGCTGGTGCTGGTGTTAGCGCTGTTCTTGCTTGCTGCTATCTTTCACAAATGAACGCAAAGGCAGGAGTCAAAGCGAGCCTGGAGTATTTATGGTCTACAGAAATGGAGAAGGCCAAATGTTGGCCCAAAGAAAAGCTAACAAGGAAAAAAAAAAAAAAATAACCCTTGCATCATTCTGAATGGTGTGTTAATAACAGCTGGGAAGTAAGCACAGTAAATCCCGAGCTGGGAGAGTTTGCCTCTGGAGAGAAGTTGCACAGATGCAGCTCACCACTTGCCAGAGGAATCCAGTTCTCAACTGGGGCTGATTCAAGCCAAGGTCGCCACCTCCTACATAGATATTGAGAACAGCTGGTGTGGAGTCGACCTCTAGCTGGGTCTCTGACCCGTGACTATTGGGACCCAATGCAACAGAACGTGACTAGGAGACAATTCTTTTTGACTCTATCTGGGGTTGAAATCTGTAACACACAGGCCGGGGGCCAAGTCTACCCTTCCTCTACTCCTGAGGCTCTGGGTCCCTGACTCAGCCTTGGTGGCAGGGTGAGCAAAGGACCCAAAGGGTCCGTGTACATGGGGTTCATGACAGCAAAGAGGTCCTGGGAAGCTGTACAATCACATGGAACAGATGGCTAAAAGACAGCCATCTCCAAATCAGAACCAGACCCATTTTTCCCCTGGTTTGACCCCATTGCATTTCATTGCTAAGTCATGTCTGACTCTTTGCAACCCCATGGATTGCAGCACGCCAGGCTTCCCTGTCCTTCACCATATCCTGGAGTTTGCTCAAATTCATGTCCATTGAGTCAGTGATGCCATCCAACCATCTCATCCCCTTCTTCTCCTGCCCTCAATATTTCCCAGCATTAGGGTTTTTCCAATGAGTCAACACTTTCTTAAAGACATCCTATGTGGAAGAGGCAAATGAGAATAGCGGTCAATTTAAACATAGACATGGTTGACTGTGAGGCCTGAGTTCAAATTGAGGGTTCCATCAATTATGAGCATGTAATTAACCACCAAGCTAGTTAACCTCTCTATGTTTATCAAGAAAGTGGGGAAAATGATGCCTATACCTCAGAAAAAGGGTTGAAGGGTTAAATAAGACTGTTCATGGATGTCAGTTCTCAGCACAGTGTCCATCACTATGTCCTCAGCAAATAGTGGTTAGGGAAGGTTGAGCACATGAGTGAGTGAAGTCGCTCAGTCGTGTCCAACTCTTTGCGACCCCATGGACTGTAGCCTACAAGGCTCCTCTGTCCATGGAATTTTCCAGGCACGAGTACTGGAGTGGGTTGCCATTTCCTTCTCCAGGGGATCTTCCCAACCCAGGGATCAAACCGGGGTCTCCCGCATTGCAGGCAGATGCTTTACCATCTGAGCCACCAGGGAAGTCCCTAGGGAAGGTTAGTATTCCATAAATCTGGATTTTTCCCTGGCATTGATTAATTTTAAACTAAAACTTTTAGTTTCAAAAGGTAACAAAGTTCTACTACAAAAGCACTCAACATCATAGAGAGGAATCTCACAAAATGCTAAAAAAAAAAAAAAAGCCAAAAACAAAAAAGTACTGGAAAAAAAGTCAAAGGTCTACTAGCAACCAAAAGAACACCCAGTCAAGAAAAAGACACATTCACAGCGGGAGGATTTTCTGTGCTGTTTCACTTGCCCTTGCCCTACCTCCTCCCAGGAAAGGCAGGGCCCCTGGATGAGGCAGATTGTTAGTCTGGAAAAGGCAGCATCCCAGTTTCTAGTTCCCTTCTGTGTCCCATGTTACAGCAGACCTCACCCACAACATTCTAGCCTCTGTGGGGTCCACCTGAACACCGGGTCTCTGTTTCATCTAACTTAAAGCTCAGCTTTAAGAAGAAATAGGAGCTGCTCACAAAAGCCACAAGGAGACAGAGACTAGTGGGTAGTGGTAAAGACATACAAAAGACAATCAGAGGCCTCGCAGAGACGCTGGGTAGAGAAGTACCTACTCAGTAGGTAGCTGAGACACGCTAGAGAAGTAAAACATTCAAAAGCAGCCTTGTATGTGTCTGTGTTCGTGTGTGTGTGTGAGGGGAGGTATGTACATGATTTTAAAAGTTATGCATGGGCCCAGACAAAACTCACGCTTGGAAAAGATCTTAAGTTTTCAACTCAGGCTTATCCCAAGGCCCAGAGCACACTGAACTTAGCAAAGGATGACCACAGCACAGAACCAGTCTGTAATGACTGGGAGAGATCGCCGTTTTCCCAAATGCCCAATTTAAAAAATCACAAGGTACACAAAGAAACAGGAAAATAAGGTCCGTTCCAAATAAGAAAATAAACTGGCAGAACGCATCTCAAAAAGCACAGGCATCAGATTTACCAGACAAAAAATGTAAAACAATTATCTTTTTCAACAACACACACAACCCAATTAAAAAATGGGTGAAGGTCTTGAATAGACGTTTCTCCCAAGAAGACATACATGAAAAGATGCTCAGCATCAGTAATCATCACAGAAATGCAAATCAACCACAACAACCATTAGGATTTCCATAACAAATGTAGGCAAGGATGTGAAGAAATTGGAATTCTTAGGCACTGCTAGTAGGAATATAACATGGATCAATCACTGTGGAAAGCAGTCTGGTGTTTCTTAAAAAAAAGAAATCAAACAGAATTGCCATACCATCTAGCAATTTCACTTCTGGGTGGATACCCAAAATAATTGAAGAGAGACATTCAAATATATGCACACCCATGTTCATGCCTAACATTATTCATAATAATGGAAGTGGAAGCAGCCCAAATATCCACTGACAGGTGAGTGGTATTATGGATACATATTTGTGCCCTTCTCCCCAACTAACAGGAGAAGGCAGTGGCACCCCACTCCAGTACTCTTGCCTGGAAAATCCCATGGATAGAGGAGCCTGGTAGGCTGCAGTCCATGGGGTCTCGAAGAGTCGGACACAACTGAGTGACTTCACTTTCATTTTTCACTTTCATGCACTTCATGGAGAAGGAAATGGCAACCCACTCCAGTGTTCTTGCCTGGAGAATCCCAGGGACAGGGGAGCCTGGTGGGCTGCTGTCTATGGGGTCACACAGAGTTGGACATGACTGAAGTGACTTAGCAGCAGCAGAAGCCCCAACTAACATGTTGAAATTCTAACCCATAATGCAATGGTATTAGTAGGTGAGGTCTTCAGGAGGTAATTAGGTGATGAGGATGGAGACTTCAGGAATGAGACTAGTGTCCTAATTGCAAGAGACACTAGAACTTGCTCCCGGTCTCTGCTTCCCAATATATGGAGATACAACGAGAAGACAGCCATGTGCAAAACAAGAAGTGGACCTCAACCAGACTCAAGATCTGCTGGCACCTTGATCTTTGCCTACCAGACTCAAGAAGTATAAGAAACATATGTTTGTTGCTTTAGCTACCCAGTCTATGGTAATTTGTTACTGCAGCCCAAACTGACTAAGGCAAATGGGAAAATATGTATAAGCAGTATGTATGTATATGATGGAATATCATGAAGTCACAAAAATGAAATTTTGATACATGCTACAACACGGAAAAATCTTGACAACATTGTGCGAGTGAAATAAGCCAGACACAGATGACAAATACATGGTTTCACGTATATGATGTATACGTGCCTAGAGCAGTCAGATTTAGGACACAAAACTGAATAGTTGTCAGGGTTGGGTCTGGGGGGAAATGGGAAGTCAGTGTTCAATGGGTAGAGAACTTTAGTTTGGGAAGTCAAGACATTTCTGAATTATTCTGAACATTTCTCCATTATTCAAAGGAGATGTCTGCACAACAATGTGACTATACTTAATGCCACGTAACTACATAGCTAAAAACTGCTAAAACAAAAAAACTTATGCATATTTAATCACAACGAAAATTACAAAATAAAACCTAAGTTGAAAACGTGGACTTTAACAAATGTGACTTAAAGTCTATCCCGGGTATCTCAGTGGTTAAAGAATCCAGCTGCCAGCGCAAGAGACACAGGTTTGATGCCTGATACAAGAGGATCCTACATACGTCAGAGCAGCTAAGCCTGTGCTAAACCTAGCTAAGCCTTAGCTAAGCTAAGCCACAACTCCTGAGCCTGTGCTCTAGAGCCTGGGCTGGAGTTGCAACCACTGAGCCCACGTGCTCCAACTACTGAAGCCCAAGTGCCCCAGAGCCCATGCTTTGCAATAAGAAAAGCCGCTGCAATGAGAAGCCCATGCCCTACATCTAGAGAAAGCCCTAGCAGCAACAAAGACTCCACACAGCCATAAATAAACAAAATTATTTTTAAAAAATTGGTCCCGTTGTGCCCCCTTCTAAACATATTACCTCCTGAAGCCCTTCCAATGTTTTTCATGTATTTATACCTTCAACAAGTATTTATTGAACATTGATCATGTGCCAGATTCTGTTCTAGACACAAGACATACAACAGCTTAAAAGTAAGAACAAAAATCTCTGTACTGCTGGACATTTATATCATATGAGTCAGGAATTCTGGAGCTACTAGTGCCTGAAATCAACCTCTACTGTGTGAAGCAGTGGTCAGCACTGCACAGCCAAGCATTTTCATAGCAAAGATTCCAAATAATGATCCTCAATGGGGCTTCCCTGGTGGCTCAGATGGTAAAGAATCTGCCTGCAACCCTGGGTTTGATCCTTGGGTCAGGAAGATCCACTGGAGAAGGGAATGGCAATCCACTCCACTATTCTTGCCTGGGAAATCCCATAGACAGAGGAGCCTGATGGGCTACAGTCCAGGGGGTCACAAAGAGGTGGACACGACTGAATGACTAACACTTTTACTTTCAGTACCAATTCAACTGAGCACCTATAATATGCCAGGCATAGTGTAAGAGAGCTGGATGGAAGGATAAATATGACTCAGTTCTAGCCCCTACAGGCTTCTTTTTAAGTCCAACTGCAGGTAGAAAGCATGCATTCAAGAAGTGTTCAGATGCTTATGGAAGGGAATGACTCTGATGACCATTCACAGTATTTTAAGATCAAGGTACAGAACTTGTCAAAGGCTATACTTTCTTCTCCCATGTAGCCTGTGATATTATATGGTTGTGTCTTGGGAAGTTATAAGCTTAGTAAGCTTATTAAGGTTATTAATCATCACTAATATTTATAGAGAATTTTACTATAGACCAAAGATTGCTATAAATGCATTACATGGATTAACTTTTTCAGTTCTCACTAATCACCATTTGTAAGAGAGAGAAGGTCTTTTTTTTCTTTTCAATTTTTTTTTCACTATTCACTATTTTAAGGAAGTCCTATTATTCTCTCCATTTTACAGTTGAGAAAATGGAGACACAGAATTGAAAGATCAGAGCTAAATGGTGGCTCCAGAGCCTGATTGAAAGGAAGGCAGATGTGAGGGATTCTCTTTTATCTGGGCAATAGTCTCTCTAGCTAGAGAAAGCAATGGCACCCCACTCCAGTACTCTTGCCTGGAAAATCCTGTGGACGGAGGAGCCTGGTAGGCTACAGTCCATGGGGTCGCTAAGAGTCGGACACGACTGAGCGACTTCACTTTCACGCTTCAGAGAAGGAAATGGCAACCCACTCCAGTGTTCTTTGCCTGGAGAATCCCAGGGACAGGGGAGCCTGGTGGGCTGCCGTCTATGGGGTCACACAGAGTTGGACATGACTAAAGCGACTTAGCAGCAGCAGCAGCAGCAGCAGCAGTCTCTCGAGCTTACCAGTCAAAACAATCAGAAACCCAGTAAATCAGCCCCTTGCCCTGCTGTCCAATTTTTAACAGAGCTCCCAGGTGGCCAAGGTATAATTAGCCTCATCTAGGACCTTCAGCAGAGTCCTGTGGATGGTGTCTGGGCTCCATTAATGAATTGGCTAAGAAACACTGCCCCTTAATTTTTTGCTCCCTAGTAATGGGATCTGGGTCAGTAAGAAAGGGTGAGGGGAAGGGAAAGAGAAAAATGGTCTCAGATTCAATGACACAGGTAAGAATGTTGAGTATACATGCATCACACTCGCATTATAACCCCCAGTTGGGCCATGTGTTTCTCAGACTTTCTGAAGAGAGTCAGTGGAAAACATTACACGGAGATGTGGTCTTACAATACCTGGGATCCTGCTCCGTTCAGTGCTTCCAGCTCTGAATGACAAAAGCAAACTTTGTGGGTGTGGGTGGGTGTGTGTCTGGTTCCAGGCACAAGCCAGCAGCTGATGTCAAGAGACCGCCTGCCCCTTGGTATATTCAACAGCAGTGAGTCACTTGCTCTCATGGTAACCACTCACAACCAGAGTTTTAGAAGAGGGAAAACCCCCAAGGCTGCACTCTGCAACGGAAGGACAGAAAGACGCCCAGAAGCCACTCACTGAATGTAACCATGAGATCTTTCAGAGAAAAGAGGGTTATTCAGCTTTTCTGAGTCACTATTAATGTGAGCCAACTGGAAACAGAAAGAATGACTCAAGAGAGCACTACCTAGCCTGGAAATGGGGTCACTGAGTGGGGGATGGGGAAGGGCTGAGGGTGAGGATGGCGGGAGGAAGCAAGACATGAGAATCGTGTTTCCTCAATGCTGATGCTCTTCTCAAGTATTTTTGATGACACCAGTGCTCAGAAGGCCAGAAACTCGAAAGTGGCACAGGTCCAAGGCCCCTCAGAGCTTTAGAGACAAAATCCAGAAATGAAAGAATTTGACCTTACAATTGAGTGTGTATAGTGTCTACATTTGATCATCAGAGAGGGGGGAAATGAACTGGGCTAGGCCAGAAAACTCCTTTACCTACTTTCTCTTTTAAATCAGATATATGGATTCAATATATCAATTACAGCTGCCAGGATTAATGAGGGAACTGGGGAGAGAGGAAGTAGTCGGGGAAGCAGAGGAGAGAAAGAAAGGAAAAAGAGGGATGTGGGGAGAGGAATAGCTCCTTTTACCCACAAGGAAACCAGGAAGTCAAGAACTTCCAAATAGGGAAGGGGAGCTATTCCTAATTCCTTCTCTCTACATTCTCTCTCTCCCTCCAAACAAAATGCTCAGTCTAGGCTTAACACAATCACATTTTATATGTGTTTCTGGTTTGTTTATATTTTTCCCCACTAGGGAAAATTACGGAGAAGGCGATGGCACCCCACTCCAGTACTCTTGCCTGGAAAATCCCATGGATGGAGGAGCCTGGTAGGCTGCAGTCCATGGGGTCGCTGAGTCAGACATGACTGAATGACTTCACTTTCACTTTTCACTTTCATGCACTGGAGAAGGAAATGACAACCCACTCCAGTGTTCTTTGCCTGGAGAATCCCAGGGACAGCAGAGCCTGATGGGCTGCCGTCTATGGGGTTGCACAGAGTCAGACACGACTGAAGCGACTTAGCAGCAGTAGCAGGGAAAATTAAGTGTGATGAAGGAGAGAAGTGAGAGGCGGGGGTAAACATACATCTGTTCCAACATGCAGGGTCAGCTCTGGGGTGTTTTGCATGTAGCTTCACATGTCACCTGGAATTCTCCTCCTCTCAGCTAGTGGACTGGACAACCTTGACTGGCAAGGGGCATTCATTTTCCTTTTAGAGTAAGCCCCTCCCACTTTCACGTTTCCCCGTATGGACCTGGGCATGTTTATGCTCACCTTCAAGGTGAGGGAGACCCTAGTGCTGGTTCTCTGCAAAAGGTAGTGCAGAGTCAAGGGCGTGAGACACACTGAGCCACAACCCTAATAACCTGCTTCATTTCCTAGGAGTTGATGACATCCAGGTCCGACTTCATGGGCACACAACCAGCATGGTCACATAGGGCCCCATGTTCAGACAGCCCCATACTTGGGGTTTAATTGTCTTGCTGTCATTCCCTTGACTGTCTTAAACTTTTTTTTTTTTTTTGCCACTTTTTTTTAATTGAAGGATAATTGCATTACAGAATTTAGTGGTTTTCTGTTCAGTCATACATCAACAAGAATCAGCCATAGGGGTATCCATGTCCCCTCCCTCCCGAACCTCCTTCCCATTTCCCTCCCCATCCCAGCCTTCTAGATGGTCACAGAGCCCCTGTTTGAGTTCCCTGAGTCATACAGAAAATTCCCATTGGCTATCTATTTTACATATGGTATTGTAAATGTCCATGTTACTCTCTCCATACAGCTCACCCTCTCCCTCCTCCCCTCACCCTGTGTCCATAAGTCTGTTCTCTATGTCTGTTTCTCCATGGCTGTCCTGAGAATAAATTCATCAGTATCATCTTTCTAGATGCCATATATATGTGTCAGTATATGACATTTATATTTCTCTTTCTGACTTACTTCACTCCGCATGATAGGCTCTAGATTCCTGCACCTCATTAGAACTGACTCAAATGCCTTCCTTTTTATGGCTGAGTAGTATTCCATTGTATATATGTACCACAGCTTCTTTATCCCTTCATCTTCCAATGGACATCTAGGTTGCTTCCTTGTTCTAGCTATTGTAAATAGTGCTACAATGAACATTGGGGTACATGTGTCTTTTTCAATTTTGGTTTCCTCAGGGTATGTGCCTAGGAGTGGGATTGGCTGGGTCATATGGTGGTTTTATTCCTAACTTTTTAAGGAATCTCCATACCATCTTCCATACTGGCTGTATCAATTTACATTCCCACCAGCAATGCAAGAGGATTCCCTTTTCTCCACACCCTCTTCAGCATTTATTGTTTGTAGACTTTTTGATGATGGCCATTCTGACTGGTGTGAGGTGGTATCTCATTGTACTTTTGATATACATTTCTCCAACAATGAGGGATGTTGAGCATCTTTTCATGTGTTTTTAGTCATCTGTATGTCTTCTTTAGAGAACTGTCTGTTTAGGTCTTTTCCTCACTTTTTGACTGGGTCTTTTGTTTTCCTGGTATTCAGTTGTATGAGCTGCTTGTATATTTTGGAAATTAATCATTGTCAGTTATTTGCTCTTATTTTCTCCCATTCTGAGGGGTGTCCTTTCACCTTTTTATAGTTTCCTTTGCTATGCAAAAGCTTTTAAGTTTAACTAGGTCCCACTTGTTTATTTTTATTTTCATTAGTCTAGGAGGTGGGTCATAGAAAATCTTGCTTTATGTCATCAAGTGTTCTGCCTCTGTTTTCCTCTAAGAGTTTTATAGTTTCTGGTCTTCCATTTAGGTCTTTGATCCATTTTGAGTTTATATTTGTGTATGGTGTTAGGAAGTGTTCTAATTTCATTCTTTTGCACGGAGCTGTCCAGTTTTCCCAGCACCACTTATTGAAGAGGGTATCTTTGCCCCATTGTATATTCTTGCCAGCTTTGTCAAAAATAAGTTATCCATAGGTGTGTGGGTTTATCTTTGGGCTCTCTGTCTTCTTCCATCGGTCTATATTTCTGGTTTTGTGCTAGTCCATACTATCTTGATGACTGTAGCTTTGTAGTATAGTCTGAACCCAGGAAGTTGATTCTTCCAGCTTCATTCTTTCTCAAGACTGGAAAATCTTAAACTTTTTGAGTACTTTTTGTAAATGAAGTCCAGTGGGACAATAGAAAATGTGCTGAGCACTTGCAGCCTGGCTCATGGCACCTCAGAGCCCTGGTGTCCTGGCCCCACCCAGCTCCTACCTGCCTTCCACCCTCTGATTACAGTTCCCCTCTGTTCCAAGCAGGTCGTGGAGGAGGACTGGGGTCACACAAGCACGCCAGGTGGCATCTCAGGGCAGACCATGACCAGGCTGAAGGGAGGCACCACGGTGTAAATTGTGAATGGCTGGCCAGAGCCCATCTCAGCAGGGAAAGCGTCTCACCCACTCAGCCCTGGTCCAGGTACCATACTCCTCCCAGAGGGGAGAGTTCAAGATGCTTGTGTGTCCTCTTGTGTGTCACTGCAGAAAAGTGGTGCTCCTGGCTCAACTTCCCCAGACCTGGCCCTCAGTCAAGGGACAGCTGAGAGGACTGGCTGCTGGGAGGAAGTGAAAGAGGCTGCATGGCAGAGTGTGGGCCTCAGATACCTACGAGGAGCAACACTTTCCTCTCCAATAGCCCTGTGTCCTGGGGGGAATCTTCTCTCCCTCCTTCCAACCTTCCTGAGTCCGGGTTGCATTTATCTCATCTGGCCAGTTTTAAGAGTTCTTTGAAAGAATGAAATTCAAATTGTATAATTTCAGTGATTCTGCATGAGTAGGATGACCTGATTTTAAGCATTGTATAATATAAATTTAAATGGTAAAATTCATGCCAATAATTCAAGATTTTAATATTTCTTAACTCAGAACATTAAATAGCAAGTAGAAAACAACAGGCCAAATCATGAAAGTTTATATGAACCTTTAGTAGGCAATTTTTTTCCTGTTCTTTGAACAAGGAGGCCTCAGATTTCCATATTACACAGCTTCCAATAAATTATGTAGCCACATTGATTAGACCATTCAATTTAAAAAGCTGTACTGAAGCCCTTTTAAGTTTAAGTACAAATTATTCTAATATATCCTTTCAATAAATAATACTTTTCTCTATGCTTAAATCATTTCACTCAATCTCTATATTTATTTATTTTTGTATATTTTTTGCCCTTACTAGATTTTAAATTCTCTGAAGACAAGGACTATACCTTATTTATCTTTTAACTAATTTGTCTTAAACCTAGTACAATGCTTCAGATAAAAAATATTCCCCACTAAAATTTGCTGTATGACTGCAGAATAGCCACGATGTCAGAGAAGGAAGACCCTGAGCTTGTATTCTCCCAAGGCACACCAAAATGCAAATATTTACAGAGAAACTATTGATCAGAACAACCTGAAAGCTAACAGAAAACATATTCCACAACTAAAGATATAAGGAGGGGTAGGGGGGCAGAGCGGAGAAGGCAATGGCACCCCACTCCAGTACTCTTGCCTGGAGAATCCCATGGATGGAGGAGCCTGGTGGGCTACAGTCTATGGGGTCGCTATGAGTAGGACACGACTGAAGCGACTTAGCAGCAGCAGCAGGGGGGCAGAGACACAGTAGAGACCCACATCCGCAGGTGTTAGTTATATTGCTCAGTCGTGTCCGACTCTTTGCAACCCCATGGACTGTAGCCTACCAGGATCCTCCATCTATGGGATTTTCCAGGCAAGAGTACTGGAGTGGGTTGCCATTTCCTTCTCCAGGGGATCCTCCTGCCCCAGGGATCAAACGTGGGTTTCCCGCTTTGTAGGCAGACACTTTACTGTCTGAGCCACGAAGGTGGGTGACCCACAAATGGGAGAATTTGTAGAGGTTCTCTCCAAAGAGTGAAGGGACTAAGCCCCACATCAGGTTCCCTAGCCCAGGGTGGGAGTCTGCATTGGAAAGGTGAGCCCCCAGAACATCTGACTTTGAAGGCCAGTGGGGACTGCATACAGGCAAGCTGGAGGGCTATAAGAAATAGACTCCATTCTTAAAGGATGCATGCAAAATCTCCAACAATCCAAGAACCAGATCAGAGACAGTAATTTTAAAGGAGCCTGGGTCAGATCACTTGATCTTAGAGAGCCTCCCAGAGAGGCAGGAGGCAAATGAGACTCCCTCTGGGGTCAAAGGTACTAGTGGCAGCCATGTGGGGGAGCATCTTTCTACCATAAGGACACTGTTGCTGGCAAGTGCCACTTTAGATTCCTCCCTCTAGCCTATCAGCACTAGGGGCTTACCTGCCCCTCAGCTGGTGAGCACCACCCTCAGTATCATTCCGACCCCACCGCCAGGTGCAGTAGGACTCCCCATGGGCAGTTCACAGCTAGTCACCCCAGGACCCAGCCCTTCCCACTAGTAGGCCAGAACCCCAGGTCTCCCAAGACCCCAGTCCTACCCACTAAGATGCTGGCCGCAGCCCCAGAACTCCCCAAAGATCAGAACAGAAATAAATGAAGCAGACTAAAAAAAGAAGAGAAAATAAAGACCAATGGAACCAAGCTGGTTCTTTAAAAAGGTAAACAAAACTGATAAAACTTCAGCTAGACTCAAAGAAAATGAGAGGGCTCAAATCAATAAAATCAGAAGTGAAAAAGAAGTTAACACCAACACCAAAGAAATACAAAGGATTGTAAGAGATTACTGTCAACAATCATATGCCAATAAAATGCAAAATCTAGATGAAACAGATAAATTCCTTAAAACATATAATCCCTAGACAGAATCCAAGAGAAAAGCAAAATATGGACAAGACCAATTATCAGCAATGAAATTGAATCAGTACTTTTAAAAACTCCTATCAAGCAAAAGTCTAAGAACAAATGCCTTCACAGGTAAATTCTACCAAACATTTAAAGAAAATAAATGGCTAGCCTCTCAAACTATTCCAAAAAAGATTTAAGATTAAGAGATGCTTCTGCACTCATTCTATGAGGTCAGCATCACCCTGGCAAAACCAAAGACAGAACATACAAATAAAACTATAAGCTGACATCACTGATAAACATAAATACAAAAGTCCTCAACAAAATATTATCAAGCCAAATACAATGTTACTTAGAAAGGATCATACCCCATGATCCAGGGGGATTTAGCCCAAGAATGCAAGGATGGTTCAACATCTACAAAATCAATCAATGTGATATACCACATTAACAAATTGAATATTAAAAATCATATAATCAACTCAATAGATTCAGAAAAAGCTTTAAATAAAGTTCAATATGCATTTATGAAAAAAGACTTTCAACAAAGTGAGTATACAGGGAACATATATCAACATAATAAAGTCCATATATGACAGATCTACAGCCAACATCTTACTCAATATTGAAAAGGTGAAAGCGCTTCTTCTAAAATCAGGAACAAGTCAATGATGCTCACTCTCACCATTTTTATTCAACATAGTTTTGGAAATTCTAGCCTCAGCCATCAGACAAGAAGAAGAAATAAAACTATCCAAATTGAAAGGTAAGAGGTTAAATTGTCATTATATGCAAATGGCATGATACTATATATAGAAAATACTAAAGACATCATCAGAAAGTTACTGGAACCTATCAATGAATCCAGTACAAATGCAGAATGCAAAATAATATAGAAATTTGTCATGTCTCTATACACTAATAAACTATAAGGAAATTAAGGAAATAATCCTATTTATAATTGCATCAAAAAAAGTAGAATTCCTAGGAATTAAGACGGAAACTAAAGAGAGAAAAGACTTGTACTAGGAAAACGCTAAGGCATCTAAGAAAAACTGAAGATGACACAAGCAAATACACTGTGCTCACTGATTGGAAGAGTGAAATATTGTTAACTGACCATACTACCAAAGGCAATGTACAGATTCAGTGCAATTCCTATTAAAACAGCAATGGTATTTTCACAAAACTAGAACAAATAATTCTGAAATTTGTTTGGAATGGAAACACAAAAGACCCTGAACAGATAGACAATCCTGAGAAAAAAGAACAAAGCGGAGAGTATCATGATTCAGGATTTCAAACTATCTACAAAGCTCATTTTTTGTTGTTGTTTAGTCACTAAGTCATGTCCAACTCTTTGTGACCCCAGGGGCTGCAGCACACACCAGGCCTCTCTGTCCTTCACTATCTCCCAGAGTATGCTCAAACTCGTGTTCATTGAGTCAGTGATGCTATCCAACCATCTAATGCTCTGTCATGCCCTTTTCCTCCTGCCCTCAGTCTTTCCCAACATCAGGGGCTTTTCCAACAAGTCAGCTCTTCACATCAGGTGGCCAAAGTATAAAGTTAAAAAGCTACAGTGCTCACAGCAGTATGACACTGGAACACACACAAGACACATAGATCAGTGGAACAGAAGAGATAGCCCAGAAATGACACACATTTAATTGCTTCTCAGCCTTTTGGAAAGATTAAGTGAACACACATTTATATGATCAATAATCTATAACAAAGGAAGAACATGGAACGGGAGTATAACAGCCTCTTCAATATATGGTGTAGGGAAAACTGGAGAGCTACATGCAAAAATCTCAAACTTTATACTTTCTCACACTTTATATAAAAATCAAATGGATTGAATATTTAAGTGTAAGACCTAAAACCACAAGAATCCTAGAAGAAAACATAGGTAGTGGCTACTTTCAAAGAAGACAATAAATATTCAGTGCTGCCAAGGATGTGGAGAAGGGGAAATTCTAGTGTATTGTAGTCGGGAATATGACTGTTGTAGCCACTATGGGAAACAGTATGGCTGTCCCTGAAAAAAACTAAGAACAGAACCTTCATGTGATTCAGCAAATTCACTCCTGAGTATCCAAAGAAAACAAACAACACTAACTAGAAAAGATATGTGGATTGCTATGTTCATTGTAGCTTTATTTACAATAGACAAGACATGGAAGCAACCAAATGCCCATCAACAGATGAGTGAATAAAAAAGATGTACGTGATGGAATATTACTCAGGTATAAAAAGGATGCAAACTTGCCATTGTGACAACATGGATGAACTCAGCAAGTATTCTGCTAAGTTAAATAAGTCATAAAGATAAAACACTATATGATTTCCCTTACATGTGGAATCTAAAAAACAAAAATATAACAAAATAGATATAGATACAAAGAACAAACAGATGGTTGTCAAAGGGGAGAGGGGAGAAATGGGTAAGGCAGATTATACAAAGTTCCAGTTGCAAAATAAATAAGTCGCTGGTATGAAATGTACAGTGTGGGGAATACAGTCAATAAAATTATAATATATTTGTATAGTGATAACTAGAGATCAAATTGCCAACATCCGCTGGATCATCAAAAAAGCAAGAGAGTTCCAGAAAAACATCTATTTCTGTTTTATTGACTATGCCAAAGCCTTTGACTGTGTGGATCACAATAAACTGTGGAAAATTCTGAAAGAGATGGGAATACCAGACCACCTGACCGGCCTCTTGAGAAACCTGTATGCAGGTCAGGAAGCAACAGTTAGAACTGGACATGGAACAACAGACTGGTTCCAAATAGGAAAAGGAGTACGTCAAGGCTGTATATTGTCACCCTGCTTATTTAACTTGTATGCAGAGTACATCATGAGAAACGCTAGGCTGGAAGAAGCACAAGCTGGAATCAAGAGTGCCGGGAGAAATATCAATAACCTCAGATATGCAGATGACACCACCCTTATGGCAGAAAGTGAAGAGGAACTCAAAAGCCTCTTGATGAAAGTGAAAGAGGAGAGTGAAAAAGTTGGCTTAAAGCTCAACATTCAGAAAACGAAGATCATGGCATCTGGTCCCACCACTTCATGGGAAATAGATGGGGAAACAGTGGAAACAGTGTCAGACTTTATTTTTTTGAGCTCCAAAATCACTGCAGATGGTGATTGCAGCCATGAAATTAAAAGACGCTTACTCCTTGGAAGAAAAATTATGACCAACATAGACAGCATATTGAAAAGCAGAGACATTACTTTGCCAACAAAGGTCCGTTTAGTTAAGGCTATGGTTTTTCCTGTGGTCATGTATGGATATGAGAGTTGGACTGTGAAGAAGGCTGAACGCCGAAGAATTAATGCTTTTGAACTGTGGTGTTGGAGAAGACTCTTGAGAGTCCCTTGGACTGCAAGGAGATCCAACCAGTCCATTCTGAAGGAGATCAGCCCTGGGTGTTCTTCGGAAGGAATGATGCTAAAGCTGAAACTCCAGTACTTGGCCACCTCATGTGAAGAGTTGACTCATTGGAAAAGACTCTGATGCTGGGAGGGATTGGGGGCAGGAGGAGAAGGGGACATCAGAGGATAAGATGGCTGGATGGCATCACCGACACGATGGATGTGAGTTTGAGTGAACTCTGGGAGTTGGTGATGGACAGGGAGGCCTGGCGTGCTGCGATTCATGGGGTCGCAAAGAGTCGGACACGACTGAGCGACTGAACTGAACTGAACTAGACCAATTTCGGTGATCATTGTGTATTGTACGGAAATACTGAATCACTATGGAACTAACAAAGGATAGTAAGTCAGTTATACTCAACAAACTAACTCACAGGAAAAGAGGTCGGATTTGTGTTTACCAGAGGCAGGGTGGATTGCATGAAGGTGGTCAAAAGGTACAAAGTTTCAGTTATAAAGAATGGTATGTACATGATTAATATAATAAACACTGCTACATGTTTTATATGAAAGTTAAGAGTGTAAATCCTTACCGTTCTCAGATGCAAAATTTTCCTTTTTCTTTGATTTTGTACCTTTATGATCACTAATTTACTGTCATCACTTCATGATGTATGTAAGTCAAATCATTATGCTGTATACCTTAAATTTGTTTTTTCAGTCATAGAGCAATAAAGAGAAACAAGGAAATATTTGAAATGTCCTCAAGGATCTTATCATCATCTTGTTACAGAATTAAGAATACAAAAAAAAAAAAAAAAAGGTTAATTCCAAATTTTCCCTAACCAGCCCAGGTTTCTCTCCTAAACTTCAGGCCCAGAGCTCCGACTGCTTGCAGGATAAGTATCTGCATTTGCATACTCCATGAACATCTCAAACTCAACATGTCCAGCTTATCATCTTTATCTACTTTCACCTCAATACCTGCTCTTCCTCCTCCTGGGGTTTGCATCTTAGAAAATGACTCCACCACCCACTCTGTTATCCAACTGAGAAATTTGAGCACTGTGCTTAACTGTTTCCTCTTCCTATCCCTCGAATATCAACCTTCAATTCCATTCATCTCACCTGCGTAAGATCTTTTGATATTTGCTTCTAAAGTCTCTTCACTTCCTTCATATTGCCACTATCCCAGTTCAAGACCTCATCACCTATTGCTTGGATTACAACTGCCATTCAGTCTGCCTACTTTTATGCTTTACCCCTCCCCTATTTAATTGATGCATGATATCTTAAAATATTTATTTGGCTGACAAATTGATTTCAATATATTTAATTATACTGGTGAACAGATAAAATAGTTTTATTCAAAAACTCTTTATAACTAAAATTTCTCAAAACTGCAGTAGGGACTTACTTCCTACCTGCTAGGATGGTGATAATAACAAGCAATAAATTTCAGGAACAGTAAGTGCTGGTGAGGATTTGGAGAAATTGAAGCCCTTGTATGTTGCTAGTAGGAATGTAAAATGGCACAGCCACTGTGGAAAACAGTTTGGTGGTTCCTCAAAACACTAAACACAGAATTATCATGTGTCTTAGCAATCTTTCTCTTAGATGTGTACCTAGAAAAATGAAAACATGTACTAAAAAAAAAACCTGCTTCATTTACTGTGCTAAAACCTGTGACTGTGTGGATCACAACAAACTGGAAAATTCTTAAAGAGATGGGAATACCAGACCATCTTACCTGTCTCCTTGCCTGAGAAACCTGCATGCAGGTCAAGAAACAACAGTTAGAATCAGGCCTGGAACAATGGACTGGTTCCAAATCGGGAAAGGAGTACGTCAAGGCTGTATATTGTCACTCTGCTTATTTAACTCATATGCAGGGTGCTCCATGGGAAATGCTGTACTGGATAACTCACAACCTGGAATCAAGATTGCTCAGAGAAATATCAACAATCTCAGATATGCAGATGATACCACTCTAATGGCAGAAAGTGAAAAGGAACTAAAGAGCCTCTTGATGAGGGTGAAAAAGGAGAGTGAAAAAGCTGGCTTGAAACTCAACATTTAAAAAACTAAGCTCATGGCATCCAGTCCCATCACTTCCTGGCAAATCAATGGGGAAAAAGTGGAAACAGTGACAGATTTTCTTTCCTGGGGCTCCAGAATCACTGTGGATTGGTGACTGCGGTCATGAAATTAAGACGCTTGCTCCTTGGAAGAAAAGCTATGACAAACCTAGACAGCGTGTTAAAAAGCAGAGATATCACTTTGCCCACAAAGGTCCGTATAGTGAAAACCATGGTTTTTCCAATATTCATGTAAGGATGAGAGAGCTGGACCATAACGAAGGCTGAGCAATGAAGAACTGATGCTGGAGTTGTGCTGGAGAATACTCTTGAGAGTCCCTTGGACTGCAAGGAGATCAAATCAGTCAATCCTGAAAGAAATCATCCCTGAATATTCATTGGAAGGACTGACGCTGAAGCTGAAGCGCCAATAATTTGGCCACCTGATGCGAAGAGCTGACTCCTTGGAAAAGACTCTGATGCTGGGAAAGATTGAGGGCAGGTAGGGGATGACAGAGGATGAGATGGTTGGATGACATCACCAATTCAATGGACATGAGTTTGAGCAAACTCTGGGAGATACTGAAAGAGAGGAAAGAGTGGTAGGCTGCAGCCCATGGGGTTGCAAAGAGTTGGACCTGACTAAGCGACTCAGCAAAAACTCAAACAGATATTTATATACAAATGTTCATCACAACATTAATCATAATAGCTAAAATGTGGGAACAGTTCAAGTGTCCATCAACAGATGCATGAGAAACACAATGTAGTATTACATAAAATGGACTAAGCTCCAGATGTATAAAAGGAATGAAGTTCTGATATGTGCTATAACACTAACGAAAGTTGAAAACATTATGCTAAGTGATAGTAGCCAGATACAAAAAGACAAATGTGTGATTCCACTTACATAAAATAATAGAACAGACAAGACTAATAGACACAGAAAGTAGAGATTGCCAGGGGCTGGAGTGACAGGCAATAGGGAGGCTTTGTTTAGTGGGTACACAGTTTCTGTCTGGGCTGATGACAGTTTTGGAAACAGTGGTGGCAATGGTTACATAACACTGCTAATGTAATTAATGCCACTAAAGTGACAATGATTGAAATGGCAAATTTTGTTAATTCTTTACCATAATACAATTTTTAAAATAACATATTCATGTAATATTAGAGCAAAAATTCCTTTATAAGGTTATTTGAAACTAAAAATCTCATTAGAATAATTATTCTTTGTACATATTTATATGCTGTACTCACGTTCTTAGCTGTATCTGTTTTAACACTGAATGTTATTTTTCTAATTCATTGAAATATTTGTTATAAAATTATCTTCTTTAAAGTTGAATGTTATGGTTAACACATTTGGTTTTTACACATTTAATTGACTCTTCCCTGTAGTCTTTAATGTTTTCATTGAGAAAGTACTCTTTACAGTGCCTGATATGCCCAGACCAATGTTGAATTTCACATATGGAATTTGGAGGTAATTCAGCTTAAGTTTTTGCACAGATACTATCATTTTGCCATGCTAAAGAGAGCATTTCTTTGATACATATTTTTGCAAAAAACAATTTTGGCCCAAAACTTGCCTCTATGATCTTTTTGAATGTTTTACCCAACTTACATGTTGAAAACCATAAACTTCCATTTCCTTCCATCTTCATTTTTGGAATATAAATTTAGTTGTTTAACAACAGGAGTTCCATTAAAAGATTCTTCCCACAAATAGAAATACTGCAAAAAATGTGAAACTTCAGAATGAAATATTATATACCAGTTGAGTCCTCATTATGTCCATTCTTCTCTTGCCTTTTCAGGAATAAAATGAAGGACTTCCCTCTTTCTAAGTCCACCCCCTCCCCCAATAATTGTGATTTGCTAAAAACATATTTTGGTTGCTCCATTTTTAAAAACACTTGCATTTAAAGTTCCCAATTTATTTTAAACAAAATGCAACAAAAGTCAAAGAAATTATCTCCAAAAGGTTTAGAACCACTGTAAATCATGAGATTGATCTACCAGGAGTCCTTCAAAGACTCAGTCATTTCTAAGACCCAGTTAGTAATGAGCAGCAGAGAGAAAAAAAAGTTAAGTTCTGCCATGCTAAAGAAGTTCTATGTATCCTACATCAACATCATAAAAATTTAGAGTAACTCTGAATATAGAAAAATGTATCTAATTAGTAGGATAATACAGCTTGTTTAGCTGCAGCTATAAAATGTACATGCATTAGAAGTAATCCAAGTAAATTCAGCTCCATAAGTATCTTGAGTATGAAAACAATAATTATAGCTCATGTCTATATTGCACTAAAACTTGTATTTATTATCCAAAGTTGAATTTCTTTTTAAATTAAATTTGCAAAATTTAACAGTTACAATCATATCAATCAAATGAACACCCAAAAGGTTTGCTTTAATTCCATGAATTATAATTTTTAAAGGATCATTGTTAGACTGATTTTCTATTTCAGGCATCTGATAATACTAATACAAAACCAGCATCATGTGAAATTCTCTTCTGTTAATGGAACAAATAGTTGTCACTTTACTTTTCACATGTGTATTATAAAACCCAGAATTTAGAACAGACTCACACATAGAAAAGCAAGCTATGGTTACCAAAGGGGAAGAGAAGGGAGGGATGAATTAGGAGTTTGAAATTAGCAGATATAAAATACTGTATGCTATGCTATGCTATGCTAAGTCACTTCAGTCGTGTCCGGCTCTGTGTGACCCCATAGACGGCAGCCCACCAGGCTCCCCCGTCCCTGGGATTCTCCAGGCAAGAACACTGGAGTGGGTTGCCATTTCCTTCTCCAATGCATGAAAGTGAAAAGGGAAAGTGAAGTCGCTCAGTCGTGTCCGACTCTTAGTGACCCCGTGGACTGCAGCCTATCAGGCTCCTCCGTCCACGGGATTTTCCAGGCGAGAGTACTGGAGTGGGTGCCATAAACTCGATAAACAACAGGTTGTACTTGTTAGCACAGGGAACTATATTCAGTATCCTGTAATAAACCATAATGGAAATGAATATGAGAAAGAATATACTTATGTTTATGTGTAACTCATTTCACTGCACACTTGAAACTAACAACATTGCAAATCAACTGTACAATTAAAAAAAAAAAAGAATTGAAGATGAATGGAGCAGTCATTTGATTGAATGAAAAGTTATATTCACAAAGTGATAAACTTTCTGTATCCACACATATTAGATTGTTGTAGTTGGAGTTTTCTTATAAATACTAAGTTTTGAAATAGATGATTTTTCAGGGATTTCTGTCTTCTAGGTTTCATTTGATTAGTGCTATCATTTTGTTCAATCATTCTGCTGATCAAAATCAACTTAAGAGATAATATTCAGTACTTAATTTTTCATTAAATATGTACTTTTGATTTTTTTTTGTACCCATGGCTGCTGAAAGGGTTTATTGCTAAATAAAACACTATTAAGTAATAAAGTCAAATAATGATAGATTTATGACATACAATAAATGACAAAACAAAGAGAAACATAGAGGTACAGAGAGCACTAACTTGGTTTAGCTGTTCAGTAAAGGACCCTGCCATGATTTCCTTGCAAGAACTAAGATCTCTCAGCTGCGGGCCTGGTTGACGCCTCCCTTCCTTCAGGTGTCAGCCTAAATGTCACTTCCACTGAAAGAGGACAGACTTCTCCTTCTGAAACCTGAGTCTGGGCGAGGAGTTCTTTTGGTTGGCTCTCATTGCTTCCTGTGCTTCCCACTCATACTACTTTCTGCCCCCTGTTATAATCACCTGTTTTCCTCTCTGATTCCCTTATTCAACTACAATGGTCAAGAAGCTAGGCACATTTTTTTTTCTTAATTGGAGTTTAGTTTCTTTACAATGTTGTGTTAGTTTCTACTGTATGGCAAAGGAAATTAAATATATGTGTACAAAGATCCTCTCTTTTTGGATTTCTTTCCCTTTTAGGTCACCACAGAGCACTGATAGAGTTCCCTGTGCTATACAGTAGGTTCTCCCTAGTTATCTATTTTATTTATGGTATCAATAGTCTACATATGTGGATCTCAATCTCCCAGTTGGTCCCACTCGTCTCCCTTCCCCCTTGGTATCCACGTGTTTGTCCTCCACATCTGTGTGTCCATTTCTGCTTTGTGAATATGACTGCCTATACAATAAAAAGGAATGAAGATGGGTCATTTGTGGAGATGTGAATGGACCTAGAGTCTGTCATACAGCATGAAGTCAGTCAGAAAGGGAAAAACAAGTAACTTATATAAACATATATATGTATGGAATCCAAAAAACCTGGTATAGGCACATATCTTATTTATCATTGTATTACTAACATCAGATGCAGCACACTTAAATGTGTGTTTGAAATACATAAAATGTTATTGAAATACATAAATAACAATTAAATGCAATACATAACCAGGGCAAAATTGGTAGAGTAGCAGTAACTGCCCAGCCAGAGTTCAAAAGAGATAACATCCTTGCTCTAGATCCCAAGACACTCAAATAGGAAGAATCAAGGTCAGGATTAAAAATTAAGTTAATGCTAGGTCTTGGATTCTACTCTAAGGCATATTTACTTTATCTTGTAGGCATTGAAAAGCCATTGAAAATTTATGAGCCAGAATGTATCACAATACAGATAAATGGATTAGTTTTGCTAAAGAACAAACTTGGGGAATCTCAAGCTCAACATTTTCAGCTTCCTTGATTTAGACCCAAAGCTGGGCCTGCTTTTTAGAACCACAATCACAAGCCCACATAATCAAAATAAAACAGATGACTAATTTCTGGGGCTACTTCAGATATTCCTGGGAAGATGAAGCATATCAAGTAGTCTCAAAAAATACAATGCATACAATGTTAGTATTTCAGTAACTCAGAAGGGAATTCAAATGCTTCCATTAATGGGAGTTTAATCTACCTCTTTTGGGCAGTGTTATCAGGCTATTTTCTCAAATATAAATAGAAAACTTTCACTATATAGGTTTACACAGGATGTTCTCATCTATTTGCTCTTTTATCCTTAAGGCTAAGTTCCTCTGTCAGAAACACCTCTTGCCAGTTGAATGGGAGTGAGTGTAGAAATATGGTCTGTCTCTCTTGTCTATCAATCTCAGTCTCTCTCTCACACACTCACAACCTGGAGCCAAACATCATGACTCAGTAGGGAATTACTGACTTAGCACAAACCTGACACCAGCCACGTTGCTGAATACAGTTCTCTAGTGATGACTGCCCCACTCCCCAGTGCCTTCGGCTCACCTGGCTGCCCTTCATTTTGAACTGAAGCACCCCTTATAACAATCCAGAAAGGCTCTTTCTCCATTAACTCAAGCAACATGGTCTCAATCTGGTTGGTTGCCCATATGGATCTATCTTTCTAGCCATAATGCAAAGTACATGTGGCACATCTGTCCTGGCTAAGTACCAATGAAACTGACGATCTGGATGGACTTCACTTTGTCAATCTGAACGGCAAAGGAGATAAAAACGGCAAATTTCACAGTTCAGCAGTAAAATAATAGTAACCTGTTATTTAGCTGACGTGGCCAACAATTCTGTCTTGAAAATATGCATCTGACAATTTTCCTTTACTTCCAGGGATTTTCACCTTCCAGGGACGCAACCCATAATTTTTCTCAACCAGAGACATAGCTGACAATTTTGTCTTCCACAGTTTAGACTGACAATTTGTTCATGAAGAAACAAAGCTGACAGTTTTGTACCCATCAGTCACTATCCAAATTCGTCATAGCTAAGATAACGTAACTTAGCAATTTTCCTACTTTTAAGACAGCAACCTTTCCTGCAAACTTTATTTTTGCTATATTTCAATTAAAAAAAGAGTCCTAAAAAGTTTGCTTTTGACAACAGAAACAAATAATTCCCCATAGTCTGCTTGCACATGCACCTTGCTTTCATCACCGGTTCCCTATTTCTGTTAGGAACTTGGATGATGGTTTATTTTAATGCAAAAGATGTGTGGATCACATTACAGGAATGTTTTAATTTATTACTGCAGAATCACCAGGAAAGCCTAATCTGTTTCGAGTGGAATAAAAACATTTAGGCACTGAGAATATTTCTTTAGCCATGAAAACCTAAAATCTAGATCAGTTATAGCTAGGAAATTTTTCATAAAAATCCAATTATATACACTCTTACATTTTGCCCATCAAATTCCCAAAGTAACACACCTATCAATTCTCAGGAGCTCAGGAGACTGGACTCTGAACAGCGCATCTTTGGTTCTGATGGGCTCAACCTTCCCCACCCAAGCCCAATGCATCGATGTCACTGCTCATTGTTTTCCCCTTGCTGTGTTTTTAGTCCCAGACTAAGGGAGATGGAGGGAGCATAAGGAGGGCAAAACTAAGTCTTTTCCTGATAGAAAGAATAACACAGTTCTCTTGTATCATGCACACACGCGACTTCGACCTTTTTCTCCACGTGGATATTCTACATGGGAAATCATACAAATCATACAAATATTAGCAGACCAAAATAAGTTAATATGCAGTAGTGAAGACACATTAGGCACTGCCCAGACAACTGATAATTTTTTTTTTCTTTTTGGCAGGTGGGTTAAATTCTAATAGCCATAACGCCTATGTCCTGTCTCTTTAAGAAATCTGTTTGATCCAAAGCACCTCATTAGCCATTTTCAATTGTAGCATGCACAAGAGAGCCAGAGGCCCTTAAGAATACAGCCTTCGTAGCAGGGCTTCTGACAAAGCTCCTCCATTACACTCCTGTACCCTCTCTGGCTCACTCCTTAACCCATCGTTCCTGCTCTCCTTCCTAGGGGCAAGTTTTGTTTTCAGTGAGCAAGTGTGATTATTATGAACAAAGGAAATGAAGGGTTTCTAGCCTCTGCTTTTTCTCTGAGCATCTTCAGATGAAGACAGCTGCTCAGCATCTGTGGGAAATGGTTTTATTACATGAATGGGGGGGGGGGGGGCACTGATTCAATCCAAAGGACAGGGGATGTCAGAATTACAGAGAGCTGCATTAGTGCTCTTGCTGTCATGGCCTGGGAAAGAACGGTGAGGCATCTCACTCTGGGGCCACATGAAGGCAGTGAAGGAGACCACAATTACTTGCTGAAGATCCTCTCACCAGGGCTGTAATTGGGCACCGCATGCTACCCAGTTTTAGCCTTAATGACGAATAGCCAGCTCGCCATTGAGTGTACAGAAAACATCCTGGAGCTAAAGGATGACTTTTGAGTCGATTTCTCATAATGTAATCAATAAAATGCATCTTCACAATCCACCAAATTCTCTAGACATAACTAGGAGATATGAATGATGCTTTGCATTAGGCTCTTAGATTGCCACAAAAGAGCAAATGGAATTCTGAGCTTACCACTTATGAAAACCTACAGACAAGAAAAAAATCTTACCTGCACTCCCCAACTGGCACATTCTTCCATGACAGCTCAGTTTTATTTACTCTCTCGAACTGCCTTTAATTTTGGAGAAGTGGTGTCTCGTCGTGTCAAATCTGCGTTTCCTTGAAAACCTACCCTGATTTTGTTTTAAATGTAGGCCCTGAGAAACTCTCAGGGGTGTAAAGTGTACTGCATTGTAGCTCTTGCCACTTACAGCTTGGGGAAACAAAGCCCCACAATTCCATGCTTGTATTTTTTCTCACCTCTTCTGATGAGATCCCAAACCCTAATTCTAAATTTCTTTTTATTTTTTGGTGTTTCCTCCCAGCATTTTATTATGAAAAATTTCAAATCTAAATTGTTTAAGTGCTTACTAAGAAAACCTGAATCCCAGACCAAAAGACTACTGAAAAATACTTAATGAGTCGGAAGGTGTGATTTGTTTCCTCTTCAAAACTATGAGCATGAAAAAATAATTTAGGTCACAGAGTCAAGCACATGGACTTTCCCTAGAAACAGCAAAACCATATTCCCTTGCTGGAGAAAGGGGTTTTCATCACTCCTTTCTTCCTCTCCAGTCACAGCTAAATTGACCAGCAGTGGATACCTGTTAAAAGGGAACCAAGATGTAAGCTGAGCAGAGTGAACCAGATTCCCTCTTGAGAACTTGAATTGTGAGACACAAGGGCTCTGATAATACGATCATAGGGGCAAGAATTATAAGAAAGGTCATGTTCAGTTGGGTTGGGGCTGCCATATTGAGCCATGTGATAAAATCATTTAGGTTTGGGAAGAGATGTTCAGAAGCAGGTATAAAAAGAACTTGCAGAAATAAATGTGGCTAATCACAGAAATTAAGTCTCAGAGGAAGTATCTTATTTCTTGAATTTCCAGTTCTAGTTTCTGTATTACCTTGCTGCATGTATTTGCTATTCTTAAAAGTTCACATTCTTCTCTAGCTTTCATGGGTTTTTATTCCTCATAAGCAATAAACTTAAAAAAAATAGAGCTATATTTTTGGCAGCTAAGGCTGCCAATTCACGTGTAAGGTCAAATAGCTTACTGATTAAGAAATAAAATATTATACAAGAGAGAGGTAAGAACAGGCATTTCTTAGCATAACGGGTACTTCCATTTTTAATGCACTAGGGAACATACAGAAGTCTTCAGTCATATTTCCAACCCTCCACCATTTCCCTGGAGAAGGAAATGGCAACCCTCTCCAGTATTTCTGCCTGCAGAATCCCATGGACAAAGGAGCCTGGCAGGTTACAGTCCATGGGGTAGTACAGAGTCGGACATGACTGAGCGACCAAACAACAACAATCACCATTTCCAGGCAGTTTGATGTTGTGTAGCTTCTAGACCATAGAAATCACATATTTGTGTCTGTATCTAAGGTCCTTTGGATAACACTGTCATAGTTAATTTTGCTATCTGGAGCTATTCAGTCTATTCCTGTGATCTCAACAAAGCTTTTGAGAAAAAGAATTTTTTTTTAAACAATATTATTCAGTTCATTTTCTCAACCTTTGGAAATCCCACAAAGATGGCATGACTTCTCTCAAAAATTTACCAATTCATACTGTCATAGGTCATATTAAGATAAGTGACATTAGAAGAAATTTTGGGCTCAGTCTGAAGAAAACAAGATGAAATATTATCAAGTTTTAAGAAATACTAGTTTTATATTTTTCTCTCCTACTTCCACCTACTGATACATAAAAACCTGTGTCATTTCCTTTGCAACAACCACAGTCTGCTGGTGAACCACTCTTATCTGCATGAGCCCACTACTCTCCGGGGGCTTGGGATGTCCTCTTTCACTTTTTCTTATCAGGACAGCCTGCTTGTTTCATTTCTTCCTGCCCTGTACACCTCTTACATTTTCCCCCTTGATGTTTCTCCATCTTATCTCACTTGTGCCTTACTTGATTAACATCCTCCGTATCCCAAAATGTCCAGGAAAAAGAACTAGACTAAGAGACTGAAGGCACAGGTACCAATCCCAGCTCTGCCGTCCATTAGGTGTGAAATTGTATTCCTTAGGTTTTCATCCATATAATGATGAAAAGTTCAAACAGATGACCTCCAAGAGCCTTCCTAGTTGTCAAGTTCTGTAACTCTGTTCTTTTCTTCCTGTGGAAAAGACTTTCAAAAACATTTCCCTCATTACTATGTCTTTGTATCCCCACCACTAAGCAGTGTTGAGTACTTGGAGGATGTCTAATTGGGTGAGGTTATAAACAAAACAAAAAGACAACCCAAAGAATTGGAGAAAATGTCTGCAAACAAAGCAACCAATAGGAATTAACCTCCAAAATTTACAAACAGCTCATACAGCTCAATATATTAAAAAAAAAAAAAAAGCCTCAATCAAAAAATAGGCAGAAGACCTAAATAGACATTGTTCCAAAGAAGACAAACAGGTGGTCAAGCAGCACATGGAAAGATGTTCAACATCACTAATTATTAGAAAAATGCAGATCAAAACTACAATGAGATATTACCTCACAACAGTCAGAGTGGCCACCATCAAAATGTCTACAAAAAATAAATGCTGGAGAGGGCACAGAAAAAAGGGAATTCTCCTATGCAGTTGGTGAGATTGTAAATTGGTATAACCACTATAGAGAACAATATGGAGGTTCCTTAAAAAACTAAAAATAGAGCTACCATATGATCCAGCAATCCCACTCCTGGCATATATCCAGAGAAAAACATGGTTTGAAAGGATACAAGCACCCCAAGACATGGAAGTAAACGAAATGTCCACCAACAGATGCATGGAGAAAGATGTGGTACTTATAGACAATGGAATATTACTCAGTCATTAAAAAGAATGAAATAATGCCATTTGCAGGATCATGGGTGGATCTGGAGATGATCATACTAAGTGATAAAAGTTAAGAGGAAGACAAATATATGATACTACTTATATGCAGAATCTACAAAGAATGATACAAATGAATTTATTTATAAAATGAGACTTAGAGAATGAACTTATGGTTAGTGGGGGAAAGGATGGAGGTGAGGGATAGGAGTTTGGGATTGACATATACATACTGCTATATTTCAAATAGACAGCCAACAAGGATCTACGGCATAGCACAGGGAACTCTGCTCAATACTCTTTCATAACTGAAATGGGAAAAAAATTTGATAAAGAATAGATATATGTATTTGCAGTAATATAACTGAATCACTTTGTTATACATCTGAAACTAACACAATATTGCTAATCAACCATACTCCAGATTTCTTTGGGTCTTCCAGTTGAAAATAAAGATTTAAAAAATAAAAAAATTTATCTTATCAATAAAACATGTAAATCAAAACTGTCAATAAGGGGAAACCATGAAAGAACCACCTAAAATAGGACAGCATTACTCTAAGGAGTGAAGAGATTATGCAAAAGATGTTCACTCTTCTATATTGGATAGCTTTCTACCTGTTCAAGTTCACATTCAAAATGAATTAGCCCTGTCTCCTAAGCCTCCAACCGCTCATCATCAGAAGCCACTTCTTACAAAATCTAAAATAAGTCAAGTATATGCTGAGATGAGTATCAGTGAAATCATTACTTGAAAGGCAATGATCATGCACCCTACAATCATGTAAGTGGCTGGAAGGTGACAAGCCAGATAATTAAAGAAAAATGGAGTTATGCTGAGGTCAGCATCAAAAGGCACTCCTTTTCCCCAAAATAAAAACTTTTTTTCCTTGAATATAAAAGATAACACATTTACTGTAGAAAGTTAAACAACATAGAAGAGAAAAAGTAAGAAGGTTAAATGTCTCCTCAAACCTGCTAGGTTGCTATAACAAAATACCACAGACAGGGTAATTTAAACAACAGAAATTTATATTCTCATCATTATGGAGGCTAGTAGAAGCCCAAGATCAAGGAGAGCAGGACAGGTACTGGTAAGAGTAGTCTTCCTGGCTTGCAGACAGCTGCCTTCTAGCTATGTCCTCACATGGCCTCTCCTCTGTGCATGCAAAGAGAGCATTGTGGTGTCTCTTCTTATAAGAACACCAAGAGTTAGGTGTCAGGTTAGGGGTCCCACCCTAATCACCTCATTAAACTTTAATTACCTCCTTGAGGGCTCTGTGGAGAAGGAAATGGCAACCCACTCCAGTGTTCCTGCCTGGAGAATCCTGTGGACGGAGGAGCCTGGCGGGCTGCTGTCTATGGGGTCGCACAGAGTCAGATACGACTGAAGCGACTTCCCAGCAGCAGCAGTGAGCTCTGTCACCAGTCAGTCACATTGGGAGTTGGGTTTTAACACAGGAATTCTGGGGGAGACAATTCCATCCATAATATCCCCCATAAAAGCTTTAAGGATATTTAAATTCACACTACTAAACATAAACCTATATGATCATTTTATGGTTTATCTAATATTCCCTTTTATGGATGTACTATCACTTAAACAATCACATATTTATAGTTTCCAACTTTTGTGAGCCTATTAAAAATGCTGCGATGAAAAGACAGGTATATGTCTGTGCATGTACATTTGCACTCTTTTCCAATAATCTCCCTGGGATGAATTCCAGGTAAGAGTCACTCTGTAGGAAATAAGCCTTAGAGAATTGGCAGTAAAGATGCTGCTGTTCTAGATACTGTTATTGCTGTGAGTAATCATGTCTTTTGTCTCTGACCTGGGCATCCGAGAACTGTGACAGCCTAGCTTGTTGGTTTTGCCAGTAAGGTAGAATCTCAGATGCTCCCCAACTCGTGACACATTTCCTCCACTACTTAGGATAGTGTTCATTACCTTTTGCCAATTATCCACCTCAAACCTCATCAGGCTCAGAGGTTTTAAAACATAGAAACTTAAAAACTATTTGTAATTTTTATAGGTTTATTGATCTTTACTATGGCTTTTTGGGGGGTAAATACCCATTTTCTATTATGTGTCTTTTTTTTTTGTGTATAAAATTGAAAGCATTACTTGTATATTAAGAATATTCGCATTTTCCTTTTTGCCCCTTTTCCAACATTCAGCACGTCAAAGTGAGGATGTGGTGGGTCATCCTTTGGTGCAAAATTCCAGATTTCTTTGGGTCTTCCAGTTGAAGCCATCCATGATCAACTGTGCTGACAACACAGGAGCCAAAAGTCTGTGTATCATCTCTGTGAAGGGGATCAAGGGATGACAGAATAGACTTCCTGCTGCTGGTGTGGGTGACATGGTGATGGCCACGGTCAAGAAATGCAGACCTGAGCTCAGAAAGAAGGTACCTCCAGCAGTGGCAATTCGACAACAAAAATCATACTGCAGGAAAGATGGTGTGTTTCTTTATTTTGAAGATAGTGCAGATAAAAGCAAGATGGAAGGCTCTGCCATCATGGGGCCAGTTAAAGGAATGTGAAACAGGACTGCATCCAGTGCTGGCATCATTGCATGATTCTGTGGTGTATTTACAAAAAAATAAAAATTACTTGCTCCCACCACCAAAAAAAAAAAAAAAAAAAAAAGAGTACTGACATTTTGTTAGGTTCAAAGATACTATTTTATAATATCTAAGTGTTCGTTGTAATTTTTGTAATCCAATCTAAAAATCTTTTTGCATTATGGGTTTTTGTCTTGGCTTCAAAATAAGTTAATATTAACTTGTGCCTTTGCAGAAAGTCAGGTGGACCACAGATTAGCAGGAAGAGTATGACACACACGCACACTCACATACACACACGCACACTCACATACACACACTTTCTGATTTCTTTACCCAATTTGCTAAAACGAGGTGGCTGCACAAAGCTCAGGCAAATGCTTCAAACCTCAACGTGGCTTCCTCTGCCCACACCCCAGAATGTCAGTGGCAGGGGGCAGAGAGCCCAGTGACACTGCCCTGTACATGGTGGGGCTTCACAGTGCTCTTCCACAAACCTTTTATACTTGGAACTTACATCCCTCTTTCATCATAGGAGTTACACAAACAGTTCCTGGGCTTAATTCCATTTAGGAGACTGTTTATCAAACCAGCTCTCTTGCAAAAATATTTGTCTATACCTCTGTCCCTTTCAACCCCCACCCCCTTTTTCTTTTGCAGAATTAAGCTATTTATACACTTTTACCTCTTCAGAAAAATTTAGATTCATTTTTCAAACTCCCTCATCTCACTTTTCACCCCTCATGCCACTAGTATTTTATCTATGATTGCATTAAATACACTATTCAGGGAGAAATGACATCTGAACATATTACACATGGCTGTACCTTTTCTTCACAAATTTTCATTCCCCTTACATTTTCCCTTCATGTTATCTCATATTTTTTGGTAACTTTGATCTTTTTAATGTTGATTATTTTATTAGAGCAAGAAAAATAGATAAAAGGTACCCAAATTGGAAACAAGAAGTAAAATTGTCATTACTTGAAGATGACAAGATACTACATGTAGGAATACCTAAAGACTCCACCAAGCAACTGTTGGTGAAGTGAAGTGAAGTCGCTCAGTCGTGTCCAACTCTTTGCGACCCCATGGACTGTAGCCTGCCAGGCTCCTCTGTCCATGGGATTTTCCAGGCAATAGTACTGGAGTGGGTTGCCATTTCCTTCTCCAGGGGATCTTCTCAACCCAGGGATTGAACCCAGGTCTCCCACATTGTAGGCATTTACTTTCTTTACTGTCTTTCTTTACTTTCTTTCTTTACTGTCTGAGCCACCAGGGAAGTCCTCAAGAAGACTCCACCAAGAAACTGTTGGTACTAATATATAAATTCAATAAACTTGCAGAATAAAAAAATTAATATATATGTAATATTAACATATTATTGTTAATATTATTAATTATTGGAATAATAATTAATAATATTATCAATCCGTATCAAAATTCCAATGGAATTTTTCACAGAAATAGAATAAATAACCGTTAAATGTGCATGAAACCACAAAAGACTCAAAGAGTCAAGGCAATCTTGAGAAAGAGGATAAAGCTGCAGGCATTACATTGCCTGATTTCAATGTATGTTACAAACTTAGAGTAATCGAAACTGTGGTATTGGCATACAGACAGATATGTAGATCAAAAGAAAAGAATAGAAATCCCAGAAACAAACCCACATATATGGTCAATAAATTTACAACAAAAGAACTAAGAATAGACAATGGGGAAAGGCTGTGTGTGTCACTTCACTCATGTCCCACTCTTCGTGATCCTCTGGATTGTAGCCCACCAGGATCCTCTGTCCTTGGGTTTCTCAGGCAAAATACTGGAATGGGCTGCCATGCCCTCTTACACAGGATCTTCCTGCCCCAGAGATTGAACCCAAGTCTCCTGCATCTCCTTGCATTGCAGGTGGATTCTTTACCTGCTGAGTCCCCGGGGAAGCCCCTTCTCAAAAAATGGTGCTAGGAAAACTGGACAGCCACAAGCAAAAGAATGAAACTGTACTGCTAACTTACACCATATACAAAAATCAACTGAGAATGGGTTAAAACTTCAACATAAGACCTAAATCCACAAAACTCCTAGAAGAAAACATAGGCAATAAACCTCTGGACATCAGTCTTGTTTGTGGTTTTTGGCACCAAAGCTGTTTAAGGTAGCCAGATAAAATAAGAGATCAAAAACATTGTTATTAATTTAAGGAACAGGTAACTCTTTAAGTATTTTCCATGCAGTATTTTAAACATACCAATACTAAAAAAAAAATTTTTTTTCCTGAAATTCATGTGTAACTGGGCATCCTACATTTTTATTTGCTAAATTTGGCAAGGCTAGCTGCACTGCATGGATCATGCCAAATAATATTGATGACAGCATTATTGTATTATTTCTGGTTTTACTAGGAATGATGCTATAGTGTTTCTCTAAGTACCCCCAGGGGTGCTGATCTTAACATTGTAAGGTCAACAGGGATAGAAATCACTTGTAAGTTTGTAAACTCAATCCCAATCCAGTGTTTCGCATATGTGTTTAATACATACTGACTGGATAAATGATATAGATATACTTCGCTATGCTAGTTAGCCAAGTTTAATAAAGACAAAAGCATACAGCTTAGGTTTTATTATTTTGTAAAACTATGTAGGGATGCTTAACTCAAGTGGCAAACTAGATGCATAAGCAGATGTGAAATAACACAAAAGAGCTCAACAGCAATGAAGAGTTTAGGTTCTAGAGTCATACTGTCTGGGTTCATACATCACCCCCAGTTTTTACTGACTGCCTGATTCTGGGCAAGTTTCCTCCTAGCTTTAGATTGCACATTGATAAATGAGAACAATGATAACATCTACCTCAGAGTTAATAAGGATAAACCTGGTAAATTCATAGTAAATAATTAGCACAGTGCCTGGCATGGAGATTTTAATAAATGCTACCCACTAATAATAGTTATTATTATAGCTACTCTCTATAAACACTCAGCAAGGGCTAAGTACTCTCCTAAACATTTTAAAAGTTATTTTCAGTTTAAACAATAAAATAGCAGCCTTCCCCTTTGAATCCATTCTCTGAAGTAAGAAAAACAAAGTAAGTGATTTCAGTTTTTCAGATGTCTCTAAACTGGTAATAAGAGAAGACCTACACAGTGGAAAATAATGATTCTCAAATTGTGTTCCTGGGACCAGCAGCACCCGTATTACCACGTGATTTCAATTGCCTCTGTTAACAAGCACCACAAAGTTAATAATTAAAATAACACAAATGAGGGACTCTCCTGGTGGTCCAGTCAGGACTTCCCACTCCCCATGCAGGGGGCCCCGGTTGCATCCCTGGTCAGGGAACTAGACCCCACATGCTGGAACTAAGGGTTTCATGCCAAATAAAGATCTCGCAGGCCGCAACTGAAAAAAAAGAAAAAGGAAAAATTCCACATGCCACAACTAAGACCCAGTACAGCCAAAGAAGTAAATAAATGTTTAAAAAATAAATAACACAAAGTGTTATCTGTATGTCAGATACCTGGACCCGGCGTGGCTCAGCTGGTTCTCTGCTTGGAGTCTTCGTGAGGCCAGAATCAAGCTGTCATCAGGGCCGCACTTCTTCTAGAAGCTCTAAGGATGAATCCACTTTCAGAGTTATTCAGGTTGTATGGAGAAAGAAATGGCAACCAACTCCAGTAGTCTTGTCTCCGGGAATTCCAAGGACAGAGGACTTGGCGGGCTACAGTCCATGGGATCGAAGAGTCGTTCCGCCTGTGCGACTAACTTTTCACTTTTCAATCAGTTCAGTTCCTTGTCGGACTAAGGCTCCTGTTTCTTGAGCTGTCTGGGGCTTTCTGTTTCTAGAAGCCGGCCTCAACCTTGCCTTATAGCCTCCCCCTCCATCTTTGAAACTAGCAGGGGCACGGGGACGGTTTCTCTGCGCTGACCGCGCCTTCCCCTTTTAAGGGCTCACGTGATTACACGGGACCCACTCAGAAACTCCAGGACAACCTGCAGTCAGTTGATTAGTAACACCTGAATTCCCTCAGCAAAATCCCTTCACAGGGGTTCCGAGTCTGAAATTTGATTGAGTAAGGAGAGCATGGGATTGGGTGAGACAGCTTTAGAATTCTCCTTTATACCTTGGAACTTTCTGAAATTCAAAAATTCTCTGGCCTCAGCCCACGGTTTGCTGAATCAGGAACTCAGAATGGGGCCCAGCAATCTGTGTTTTAACAAGCCTGTCTGTTGATTCTAATTCATGCACACCTATGTTCAAGAACAACCGTGACAAGTATTAGGGTTGAAGTACATGGTTTGATTTCAAAACTTAAAGTCAAGTAAACCAGTTCTCAGTTTTAAAGTGAATCTCTAGAAGGAACTTATTTTAATAAATTTTTTATAATGTTAATACAGTGACGACATTAACTACATCAGCTATTACTGATTCCAGTTATTTTCAATGTTGATAAGGCAATTTATTTTAACTTCTTAAAGTTGAAATATAGTTGATTCACAATGTTGTGTTAATTTTAGATGTATAGCAAAGTGATTCGGTTTTACATATATATGTGTCAACTTCATTTTTAATGGATACAAATGAAATTTTTATTTCAGTTTTTTGAATGTATCTTCATGAAAAAGAATCTAGTTTGAGGGGAAAAGTTCTCAATTACAGAGGATAATGTGGAATTTCGAACAACTGAGGAATTCCATACAGGAACTTGGAAACCCTTCAACTTTGGATGGTTAGGGGGATCTAAGAAGTATGTTGCAGGCCTCACTCATCTCTTACTAATTATCTGCCTCCTTGATTTGCAGTTTTTTCATTTCTTTTGACTTCTTCTGAAGTCTCAGCTCTAACTCTCAAGTGAAATGAGATTGGTGCAGGGAAGTGGGGTAGTAGGGAGAGGAGAAGGAGAGAAGATAGGAGCTGGCTCCAGAGGATGAGTTTCTGAGTTTCTCAACGGGCCGAATTGTGTGTACCTAGTAGCAGGAATGTGAGTCGCTCAGTCCTGTCCGACCCTGTGACCCCACGGACTGCAGCCCGCCAGGCTCCTCTGTCCGTGGGATTCTCCAGGCCAGAATACTGGAGTGGGTTTCCATTCACTTCTGCAGAGGATCTTCCTAACCCAGGGATCAAACCTGGGTCCCCTGCATTACAGGCAGTTTCTTTATCTTTTGAGCTACAGGGAAGAACTATGTGTGTAAATACAGTTGGAAAATATAGGTTGGAGGAGAATTATTTCCTCACTAAAATATGCTAAACAAACCCTTTTATCTTATATAACTATATTATTAATAAATGCTCTAGCCTGTCATATAATACACTTTGGTTCAGTGGTTTAGTCATGTCCGACTCTTTGCAACCCCATGGACTGCAGCATACCAGATTTTCCTGTCCTTCACTATCTCCTGGACTTTGCTCAAACTCTGGTCCATTGAGTCAGTGATGCTATCTAACCATCTAATCCTCTGTCCCACTCCAGTACTCTTGCCTGGAAAATCCCATGGACGGAGGAGCCTGGTGGGCTGCAGTGCATGGGGTCACTACCAGTTGGGCACGACTGAGTGACTTCACTTTCACTTTTCACTTTCCTACATTGGAGAAGGAAATGGCAACCCAGTCCAGTGTTCTTGCCTGAAGAATCCCAGGGACAGGGGAGCCTGGTGGGCTGCTGTCTATGGGGTCACAGAGAGTTGGACATGACTAAAAGCTTGTGGAGGTGATGGAATTCCAGTTGAGCTATTCCAAATCCTGAAAGATGATGCTGTGAAAGTGCTGCACCAATATGCCAGCACATTTGGAAAACTCAGCAGTGGCCACAGGACTGGAAAAGGTCAGTTTTCATTCCAATCCCAAAGAAAGGCAATGCCAAAGAATGCTCAAACTACCACACAATTGCACTCATCTTACACACTAGTAAAGTAATGCTCAAAATTCTCCAAGCCAGGCTTCAGCCATATGTGAACTATGAACTTCCTGATGTTCAAGCTGGTTTTAGAAAAGGCAGAGGAACCAGAGATCAAATTGCCAACATCTGCTGGATCATGGAAAAAGCAAGAGAGTTTCAGAAAAACATCTATTTCTGCTTTATTGACTATGCCAAAGCCTTTGACTGTGTGGATCACAATAAACTGTGGAAAATTCTTCAAGAGATGGGAATACCAGACCACCTGACCTGCCTCTTGAGAAATTTGTATGCAGGTCAGGAAGCAACAGTTAGAACTGGACAAGGAATAACAGACTGGTTCCAAATAGGAAAAGGAGTACGTCAAGGCTATATATTGTCACCCTGCTTATTTAACTTCTATGCAGAGTACATCATGAGAAATGCTGGGCTGGAAGAAGCACAAGCTGGAATCAAGATTGCCGGGAGAAATATCAATAACCTCAGATATGCAGATGACACCACCCTTATGGCAGAAAGTGAAGAGGAACTCAAAAGCCTCTTGATGAAAGTGAAAGTGGAGAATGAAAAAGTTGGCTTAAAGCTCAACATTCAGAAAACGGAGATCATGGCATCTCGTCCCATCACTTCATGGGAAATAGATGGGGAAACAGTGTAAACAGTGTCAGACTTTATTTTTTTGGGCTCCAAAATCACTGTAGATGGTGACTGCAGCCATGAAATTAAAAGACACTTACTCCTTGGAAGAAAAGTTATGACCAACCTAGATAGCATATTGAAAAGCAGAGACATTACTTTGCCACCAAAGGTCCATCTAGTCAAGGTTATGGTTTTTCCTGTGGTCATGTATGGATGTGAGATTTGGACTGTGAAGGAGGCTGAGCGCCAAAGAATTGATGCTTTTGAACTGTGGTGTTGGAGAAGACTCTTGAGAGTCCCTTGGACTGCAAGGAGATCCAACCAGTCCATTCTGAAGGAGATCAGCCCTGGGATTTCTTTGGAAGGAATGATGCTAAAGCTGAAACTGCAGTACTTTGGCCACCTCATGCGAAGAGTTGACTCATTGGAAAAAACTCTGATGCTGGGAGGGATTGAGGGCAGGAGGAGAAGGGGACAACAGAGGATGAGATGGCTGGATGGCATCACTGAGTCGATGGACATGAGTCTGAGTGAACTCAGGGAGTTGGTGATGGACAGGGAGGCCTGGCGTGCTGCAATTCATGGGGTCGCAAAGAGTCGGACACGACTGAGCAACTGAACTGAACTGAAAGAGACTTAGCAGCAGCAGCAGCAGCATCCTCTGTCACTCCCTTCTCCTCCTGCCCTCAATCTTTCCCAGCATCAGGGTTTTTCCCAGTGAGTTGACTCTTTGCATCAGGTGACCAATACTTGCTGTCCATGAAATTCCGGGGTGTGCAATCACAGTTACCTGCAAACACAGCTACCCACATGGCTCATGGTAAAGAATCTGCCTGTCAATGCAGGAGCCACAGGTTCAATCCCTGGATTTGGAAGACCCCTGGGGAATGAAATGGCAACCTACTCTAGTATTCTTGCCTGGGAAGTCTCAAGGACAGAGGAGCCTGGCAAGCTATAGCCCATAGGGGTCACAAGAATTGGACACAACTTAGTGACTAAATAATAACAACAACAAATTACAGCTATATATTAAACTTGACAGACGAATCATTAGAGAATGTTTCCCTGAATTTCACTTTATACACTTTGAAAAACTCAACCAAAGTCTCAGGGGACTTTGGTCATATAATTGATTTCTTTTATCATATCACACACCATAGGATCCAGGTTCTGGTCATATAATTGATTTCTTTTATCATATCACACACCATAGGATCCAGGTTCTGGATCAAATTCAAAAGTTATCACATTACTAGCCTTTTATGTCTATAAATGTAGTTGAACTAGTTTTTCACAATGGCTAGAGACTAGTTGAATTAATCTATCATAATTGCTAGAGTACTGGAGGTTTTTGTCCCCTTATATTCATATATTAGTTCCTAATGTCCAACGTGATGGGTTTGGGAGGCAGGGCCTTTGGGATGTGATTAGGTCAGGAGGTTGGAGCCCTCTTGAATGGGATTAGTGCCCTTATAAAAGAGACATTATGCATACATTAAGAAGATTGTCACCTATAAACAAGGGATAAAGCTCTCAACAGTCACTGAATCTGTAGGCGCCTTGATCTTTGACTTCGCAAGACTCCAGAACTCGGAAATAAATGTCTATTGTTTATAAGCCACCCAGCCTGTGGTATTCTATTATAGCAGCCTAAATGGACTAAGGCAATAATGTTTGTTCTGTTGTATTTTAAGTTTCTTAAATGCCTCAAACCACTCTCTACCACCAGCCTCAAAAGCTCAAGAAAGCATTCCTGTGAAACTCTCAGCAGAATCCACTCTAACTCAGGCATACATAGTGAGGACTATGGGAATGAGGGGCCTGATACACAATGAAAATTGTTGAAAGACATGATCGAGGAGTGGAGTCCATTCAATGTTTTAAAAAACATTCCCCCTAAAGCAATCTCACAGCTAAACTTGCCATTTGAAGCGGGTGGGAGGTTGCTTAAAATGATACAAAATGGTCTTTGGTGCTACCCTTTTCCTCTCCCTTGTGCATTCCTGAGGCAGACACAGTTATAGTTCTATTTCAAGCTTAAAAAAAAAAAAATAGGCAGATCAACCTCATCCCCTGGTAACAGACCTGGTTTATCACTCCCCCTACTCAGGCATTTACACAGAAGCATGGCCATTAATGCAGCATGTCAGTAAATGCAGACTCTCAGAGTTAAGGGTTAATCAAAATAATTTAGGTGATAGCAGTTGACTCCCGGGAGAATCGGAGTCCTCATCAGAAGCTGGCTGCATTTGAGAGGAAAGAAGAAAAAAATCGTGAAAGCCGTGGCTCTTTCAGCAGAAACCTCCAGGTCTCAGCTGGCACACAGGCTCAATTACCGGCTTTTAGCTTAGTGGAAAGTCAAGCCCCCCCAGGCCCACTGGTGCTCCAGGCATTTTATTGGCTCATTAAATATAGGATTTTGCTTTTCAGCTCCAGCCAAATGTGATGTGCTGTCCACACACAAAGTATGATGAGGACTGGAATAGCTGGCACACGCTTCCTTTGCCCCTTCCCGGCGCGCCTCCCTTCCCACCGCCTCCTGAAGGCTTTATGACCATCGCAGGATTCACGTGGAAATAAGCAGCGAGAGGCTCTGCTCATAAAGACTCCCACCTCAATTCGCTTCATAAAAGGTGCGTTTTCAGCGTGTGTGAGTGAGCTTATGTCACTCAGACATATTTCCTACCCCAAAAGTAGATGACAAATGAGGAAAACAGACCCAGAGGACTTAGATATTACTGAAAAAGCTTCAATTAAACAAACTAAAAAGGCTTAGCATCAGAAATCATTCATGAACAAGAGAAAACACTGAGAAGCTGCTTGAGACAGGAGAAAGTAGAGAAGAGTTTTTGCCTCAATTGTTTATCCTAATGAAGGATGTGCGTGCATAGGGTTGGAATATTAGTTAAAATAAGTTGGTACAATGGAAGTTGGGGAGAGTGAAGAGAGATGTCCTGGAGTCCCTGGTTTCCATCCCAGCAGACCCTGGGGGCCCCCGCCTCTCATACTTCCAGATTTTTCTTTTCTCTTTTCAAAGTAAGCAGCTTAGAAAAACTGAAGAAATATATCTAAAAACAATCTGCAGCACCATTTGTCACACACATAAGCCTACTACATTATTTTTGAAATAGTATTAAAACAATAAACTGATACAGATGAAGTTTCGGTAAAACTGAACACATTATTAATATGGCACTGCTGGTATTTAAAGTGGTGAAACACTTAGCAGAGGAAACCATAGAGCAGCTGGTAATAGGCAATAACAACCAAAAATAAGTTTATACCTTCTAAGTGCACAGAAGAAAAAGTCATATACTGGAATTTATGTAAAAAAGAAATTAGTGAGCCCTGTTAGACCTCATGCTAAATAGTTATCCCTAACAGAGATGAATAAGAAATTGTCTTCAATTACAAACTTCAACCCCTTCCTCTAGTAGCGGAAGACACATTTCCTGAGACACATGCTGGGTATGGCAGTAACATAACACATACACATAGTATGTAACATAGTAACATAGTAACACATAGAGGAGGGAGTAAGATAGTAACACATAGAGGAGGGAGAGGAAATGAAGGGGCCTCAATCCCATACACACTGGAAGTCTGTGTCGGTTTCTGAGAGTAAGAGAGATAGTCCCAGTGATTCCAGGCTAAAGTGGTGGTGTAGGCAATGACCCAAAGGATGAAGTAGCCTCATGTATTTGGAGAGCCAACGGCACCCCACTCCAGTACTCTCGCCTGGAAAATCCCATGGATGAGGAGCCTGGTGGGCTACAGTCCATGGGGTCACTAAGAGTCAGACACGACTGAGCGACTTCACTTTCACTTTTCACTTTCATGCATTGGAGAAGGAAATGGCAACCCACTCCAGTGTTCTTGCCTATGGGGTTGCACAGACTGAAGTGACTTAGCAGCAGCAGCAAATGTAACATGGTATTTCTGGAGGTAGATGGAGTGAGGCAAGAAGAGAGGCCAGGCTGTGGGGGAACTTGTATACCAAAAAGGCTGCTGAGACTTCACCCTGTCCTTGATGGAGGCTCACCGAAGGATTTGGAGAGGAATGACCGAGTTAGGTATGCATTTTACAAAGGTGATTCTGTTGCCAGTGTGGAAAATGAGATGGGTTGGGGTTGGAGGAGCAGCTAGATTGGAGGCAGTGAGACCAAATAGGAGACTACTGCAATAGCCCAGATGAGGAATCACCAAGGTTTGAACTAGGTGAGCACCAGAGGGGACAGAGAGAAGAAGACGAATTCAAAAGATCGGCTCCAGCAGGTCATTGCCATTCACAAGGGAATTATCCCTGCAAACTCCCAGAGAATTAATATGGTGGTGTCTATAGAAGTTCTTGAGTTTCTCCCCGAAAATTTGTTTCAAGTTTCCTGTGCTGTGCTCGACAAAACACCATAATGACTTCTAATTATTTTATTAAATATTTCTTTTCCATTGGAGTAGTTTTTGCACTCAAACTGGAATGTCCACAAGCATTCCTTTCACTTCACTTCTGCACATTAGCTTTAAAATACCTTACATTAAATTTTGCCTCAGGATATAATGAAATAACACTTGTAAAGCAGTTGGTACAGTATCTGGGACAGAGGAAGCATTTAGAAAGTATTTAGCAACACAATGTAATTTAAGTCATGCAACTACTTTTTTTTCTTTCAGTTAATGGATATGAACCTCTACCTCAGGTCAGATAGATTTTAAATGAAATTTCAGAATGCGTACAAATATACAAAAATAAGGATTTTGATACAGAGGCATCAAATAGCTTATGTTAAAAACAATATAGTGTTCTAGTAAATAAGGATGCCCAATTGTTAAGTGAAGAGAGTTGAATATATAGCATGATTTTATTTGCATAAGGAAATAGAAAAATTTTGTCTTAAGAAAATATTAAAATTTGCCACTCAAAGTATCTCCTTGTATTTTCAGAAAAAAAAAGTGATGAAAAAATTCAAAATTGTTTCAGGGAAAGTACTCGTGCATTATTTTGGGGATACCATGGTTTATATTGCCCTACAACATTTTTGGAGACTTTTGTTGGCAACATCAGTTCTCATGTTGAGAGTGGTTAAGGATGACGTGCGGTGATTTCTCAGTTGCTGCTGAGGTGTTTTGAGGTCCATGCTCTGTAAACACATGTATTTATGGTGTGCTGTTTTTGTTTCTTAGTTTTTAATCTTTTAAGAGTTTATGTGTCTGCCAAATGTCATTTAATGTCACTGTGGTTCATGCAAACTGCAGATTCTACACCTACTCTACACACAGAGGTTATCACCCACAGTGAAACAAACTGAAAGGGTCACTTCCCCGAGGAGCTGCTTCGCCAGAGGAAAAGCAGCAGCACACCGCTGTTAACATGGAAGAGCCAAGTCTGAAACATCCCTCAGGGAGACAGACGATACGAGCAAGAATTCCTTGAGATGCAAATGAACATAAGTGAGAGTACTACAGTTAAGGTCTTGTTACTGAAAGTACAGTTTTCTAATCAGCACCATCAGCATCACTTTGGAGACTCTAAGAGATACAGAATCTCAGTCCCTACCCCACACCAACTGGATCAGAATCTGCATTTCAACAAGATCACCAGGTGATTTGTGCTCATTTCACATCAAGCAAGGTCATGCTCAAAATCCTTCAAGCTAGGGTTCCACAGTATATGAACTGAGGACTTTCAGATGTACCAGCTGGATTTAGAAAAGACATCCGTTGGATCATAGAAACAGCAAGGGAATTAAAAAAAAAATCTACTTCTGCTCCATTAACTACACTAAAGCCTTTGACTGTGTGGATCACAACAAACTGTGGAAAATTCTTAAAGAAATGGGAATACCAGAGCATTTTACCTATCTCCTGAGAAACCTGTATGCGGGCCAAGAAACAATAGCTAGAACCAGGCATGGGACAACTGACTGGTTCAAAATTGGGAAAGGAGTATGTCAAAGCTGTACATTGTCACCTTGCTTATTTAACCTATATGCAGAGTACATCATGTGAAATGTCAGGCTGGATGAATCACAAGCAGTAATCAAGATTGCTGGGAGAAATATCAACAACCTCAGATAAGCAGAAGATACTACTCTAATGGAAGAAAGTGAAGAGGAACTAGAGTCTCTTGAGGAGCATGAAAGAGGAGAGTGAAAAAGCTAAAACTCAAAATTCAAAAAATGAAGATTATGGCATCCAGTCCCATCACTTCATGGCAAATAGGTGGGGAAAAAGTGCAAACAGTGACAGGCTTTATTTTCTTGGGCTCCAAAATCACTGCAGAGAGTGACTGCAGCCATGAAATTAAGATGCTTGCTCCTTGGAAGAAAAGCTATGACAAAATGACACAACATATTAAAAAGCACACATCACTTTGTTGAGAAAGGCCCATAGTCATAGTTATGGCTTTTCCAGTAGTCATGTAGAGATGTGAGAGTTAGACCATAAAGAAGGCTGAGCACTGAATAATTGATGCTTTCAAATCACGGTGCTGGAGAAGACTCTTGAGAGTCCTTTGGACTGCAAGGAGATCAAACCAGTCCGTCCTAAAGGAAATCAACCCTGAAAATTCATTGGAAGGACTAATACTAAAGCGGAAGCTCCAATACTTTGGCCTCCTGATGCAAAGAGCTGGCTAATTGGAAAAGATCATGACACTGGGAAAGACTGAGGACAGGAAGAGAAGGGGGCAACAGAGGATGAGATGGTTGGATGGCATCACTGACTCAATGGATAAGTTTGCGCAAACTCCAAGAGATAGTGAAGGACACGGAAGCCTGGTACACTGCAGTCCATGGGGTCACAAAGAGTCGAATATGACATAGCAACTGAGCAGATGATTTGTGAGCACATTAGCACTTGAGGAAGCATGAGTTTAAATCAGTGGCTTATTTGGTCATCGTCATTAACTTTTTTTTTTTTCATGGAAAAACATTTTATATATTCTTTTTTTTTTTTTTTAAGCTCACATTACTCCAGCATAACTATTCTATCCACTTGAACGTATACCTCTAATGCTGCTGTTTTTCTTATGGAAAATTCATTTGTATTTTTTTTTAAATGGCCCACTTTTAGGAAACTAATCATCACTTCCATTGAAAGAAGAAAATATTATAAGGGATGGACTTTAAAAGGAACCCAAGAGGGCTGCAAACCACAAAGTCAAAGATTTACTGGGATGCAGAATTGACTTGACTAAGTGAAATGGATATGGAGGCAAATGCAAGAGGAATTGTGAAGAGCAGCACCTTGATTTCTGGCTGAGGCAAGAGGATGGAGGCTGGAACCCTTTCACCAATGAAATATGCAAGGTTTTGGAAGGAAAAACCATATGTTCAATTTTTGGACATGGTGAGGATTTGTACATTTTCCAGATGGAGATATAAAAAGGCTGCTGGATATAACAGGTCAGACTCAGGAAAGAACTTTGAGTTGATAAGAGGGTAGGGCCCTTATGATAGGCCCAGAGCAGTGTCCTACAGCATCAGGATTAAGGTCTGGTACCTTCACTTTATCTCTATCCAGTACCATCCATTTAATAACCAGGGTCCCTCTGACATCTTCCACAACGTTCATGCAATCCAGGACATGTCAGGACTGATATGATGTATCCAGAACCATATCATCTCTACTCCCCAGCAGTGGAGGGATCAAGTCCTTCTTATGAAGGTTGTGAAAGTCCCTCAGTCATGTCTGACTCTTTTGACCCCATGGACTATATAGCCCATCAAGTTCCTCTGTCCATGGGATTCTCCAGGCAAGAATACTGGAGTGGGTTGCCATTCCCTTCTCCAGGGGATCTTCCTGACCCAGGGATCGAACCTGAGTCTCCCACCTTGCAGGCAGATTACTTCACTGTCTGAACCACCAGGGAAGCCCTCTTATGAAGGCTATCTGGGGGCAACTTTAGGAAATTTGCACCAAAGTGGATTGGATCCATTGAGGAAAAATGCAGGTTTCTTATGTGATCCTAAGCCAGGTGACGACTGGACTTCTTCCTCAAAGCCTTCAGCCTAAAACCAGAGGTAGCTATAGCCACTTCACAGATAGGCGCAAGATGTGCATCTCATAGCTTGTGCACATCATGGTTTTTGAGACATTTCCTGATAACTGCACTGATGCCCTTCCTTCTGAAATAAATACTGACCTTAGACCAAAGCAGAATTTAGCCCTGAAAGGTAAAGTCTGAAAGCTGCAAGTAAGAAAGAAGGTAATGTATTAGATAGTGTTTTCCTAAAGTATGGAATCGTTAAAAAATCTTCAGAGAAAACTTAACTTTCTGTGTGTATTTACTTATAATTTTTGGTTTTTTAAAACCTGACAGTGTAGCAAGGAACGACATTGCTTTAAATTGGTACAATAAATTCGAATCATCTCAAAGAGGAACTATTCAGTGCATTTGGGTTTTTGAATTTTTCAAAAATTTCTCTAGTATACAATATCAAGTACAGAACTCAAGTTTATTGGGATAATTTTTCTTTTATAAATAGCACCACCTCTGGACAACAGGACTGCTGCAGGTGCAGAAGAAAAAGCACATTCATCCTCATTTCCTAATGTTTCTTTAATTAAAGGGGATATTTAAATTCTAAAAATAGACAACCTGATTTAAGCAGGAATGAAATAGCACATTTCAGGGAGGAGCTTGTGTTTCAGCTGAGCTTGGCTATTTGGGGGACTGACTGCTTCTTTCTGTGTGGAGGCTATTTTCCAGAATCAGACAAGAGGTGCTTGTGAAAGGTAAATACCATTTCAATGTTAAAGCAGGATCTTTCATTTGGGCCCAGTGTCTTGCCTCTGATGCTCTCTAATCTCATCAAAACCAATACAGGAGGAGAAAGAAATTTAACAACAAAAAAAAAAATTTAGTGGCCACATGTCTTTTACATAAACTCATGGAAAGTATCCAAGTAACTTAATCATTTTGCCAGGTAGCTTTTCAAGTTACCATCCACTTTCAGTAAACATTCGTAGGAAACGCAAATGAGACCACAGAGATGGGAACGGGGACATGACCATTCACCGGCTTGGAAGAATCTGATCACAATAAAATCAGCTGCCCAGGCAGCTTCTTCTCATATTGGCCACAAAAGAAAATTCTCATGGATTTCACATAATTAATGATTCCGTGAGCTTCCTTCTTTAATGGCAGGCACGGCAAAATATGACTTCAAAGATTCGGTGGAAGAGATTTTATGGCCCTTGCCGATCAGCTGTGTTTACTTCAGACTCCATTTATAGAGCTGCTTGTCAGGAGCTGCTCTGTATCCTTCACATACGGTATTTCATTTGACCCTCATACTGTCCCTAGGAAGTCAAGTTTCATTTCTAGAGATGCCTATCATTTTCTCTTTACTCTCACCTGCTTATAATCATATTTCAGGGAGGGGTTGGCTTTCATATGACAAAATCCTGATCCACCACTCACGGTGGACTTGACCAGAGCCAAACATTTGACAACAGGTAGACTGTGCCAATCAAATTCATGTTGTTAGGAATTCTCAGTTGGATATAGACAAACCAGGTTAGTCTCTGTTGAACATCAGAACTGATAAATGTCTGATGGAGAGGCCATGTTGGATCCGTCTGCAAGTCTTTGGGCAGAATGAGAAATGAGGCAGATGGAGACTGCTTGGCCTTAGAAGAGACTGACTGACTCAGAAGTCACATTGGTGCCTGGCTATATTTCAGTTCCTGGATTCACTTGCTTATGAGGTCTGCCACACTTCCTGTTCTTGGAGGTTCAAGAGACAGTCTGAATCCTTACAATCATTTCTCCTTTCTTCTTAAATTACCTTGAGCAAGTTTCATTCAATACAACACAATGGTCTCTAAGAGAGTATTCTTATTCTCATTTTGTTGTGACTCAGAGAGTCTAAGCAAGACATTGCTCAAGATCAAGCAGATAGTAAAAAGTGGAATTCAACCCCAAGTTTGTGCTTTCACCACAGATTAAATTTAGATCTAAACATTTCAACATACATTGTGTATCATTAAAGTTATTTGAATCTACTAAGCTAGAGCCTCTGTGATTTCAGGGGTTATTACCATGTATTCTTAAGTTTAATATGCAAAAACAAATGCTCACTGGAGGCAGACAGGCATAGAGTTTCTGTACTTTCATCTCCATCGTTAAGTTGAGGGAAGTGAAACTTCCTGCTTTCTAGCTGAGTTGGCCGTCTCTCAAGGACTCTAATTCTAATTGCTTTTGCAGTACACATAGATCTCCAGTAAGCTAGATGCATCTCCTCTCAAGAAAAAATTCTATTTTCCTCTGGTCAATTTTCTATGCACAATTTATCATCACTAGACCATCCTTATTGTTTAGCTTCATGGACTGTTTCCCAGAAGAAATTGACATTTTTTTTTTTTTTTCTTAACTAGCCATGAACTCAGAGTGACTGGTGTAACTTCTGGACAGCCCAGCTTTAGAGCTAAGCTATAGGCCTTCCTTCATGGAGAATGAAAGCACACTTAAATGATCTTATTACCCTTTCTGAGCTCCCTTCCTGGGACGGGAGGCCTCCCTCTCTATCACCCCATATAACTACTCAGCTCACAAGAATCTGGACTCTGGCCACTCTGATTCAGTGATTATGTGCATGGGTTAGGCTAAGATGTTTTTATTGTTGTTCAAGGTGTTTTTATTGTCGTTCAAGCGAAAAACCATCACTTGCTAAAAATCCGTTACTTTTCGTTACTTTAAATTCATTACACTCCAAGTATTATAACTTCAACAAGAATTTTAAAAGAATCACCCAGATTCCCACCACTCTAATACATTACTGCCCTCAGTTTGTCTACATAAAAAATATACAAAGAAATAAGCTCTGTTTGGACACGTGTATACTTTTTACCTAGTTGTACTCATAACAGATGCTACTTTGTATTGAGTTTCCCTTCAGCTAACTAGTCAGGAAGCACTTTTCTCCACTGCTAATTTTTTAAATTATCATTTGAGAGGCCACATCACCTATCAGTTCAGTTCAGTTCAGTTGCTCAGTCGTGTCCGACTCTTTTCGACCCCATGAATCTCAGCACACCAGGCCTCCCTGTCCATCACCAATTCCCGGAGTTCACTCAGACTCACGTCCATCGAGTCAGTGATGCCATCCAGCCATCTCATCTTCTGTCAGCCCCTTCTCCTCCTGCCCCCAACCCCTCCAAGCATTAGAGTCTTTTCCAATGAGTCAACTCTTCGCATGAGGTGGCCAAAGTACTGCAGTTTCAGCTTTAGCATCAGTCCTTCCAAAGAAATCCCAGGGCTGATCTCCTTCAGAATGGACTGGTTGGATCTCCTTGCAGTCCAAGGGACTCTCAAGAGTCTTCTCCAACACCACAGTTCAAAAGCATCAATTCTTTGGTGCTCAGCCTTCTTCACAGTCCAACTCTCACATCCATACATGACCACTGGAAAAACCATAGCCTTGACTAGACGGATCTTTGTTGACAAAGTAATGTCTCTGCTTTTCAATATGCTATCTAGGTTGGTCATAACTTTCCTTCCAAGGAGTAAGTGTCTTTTAATTTCATGGCTGCAATCACCATCTGCAGTGATTTTGGAGCCCAAAAAAAGAAAGTCTGACACTGTTTCCACTGTTTCCCCATCTATTTCCCATGAAGTGATGAGACCAGATGCCATGATCTTCATTTTCTGAATATTGAGCTTTAAGCCAACTTTTTCACTCTCCACTTTCACTTTCATCAAGAGGCTTTTGAGTTCCTCTTCACTTTCTGCCATAAGGGTGGTGTCATCTGCATATCTGAGGTTATTGATATTTCTCCTAGCAATCTTGATTCCAGCTTGTGCTTCTTCCAGCCCAGCATTTCTCATGATGTACTGTGCATAGAAGTTAAATAAGCAGGGTGACAATATACAGCCTTGATGTACTCCTTTTCCTATTTGGAACCAGTGTGTTGTTCCACGTCCAGTTCTAACTGTTGCTTCCTGACCTGCACACAGATTTCTCAAGAGGCAGGTCAGGTGGTCTGGTATTCCCATCTCTTTCAGGATTTTCCACATTTATTGTGATCCACACAGTCAAAGGCTTTGACATAGTCAATAAAGCAGAAATAGATGTTTTTCTGGAACTCTCTTGCTTTTTCCATGACCAAGCGGATGTTGGCAATTTGACCTCTGGTTCCTCTGCCTTTTCTAAAACCAGCTTCAACATCAGGAAGTTCACCTATGTCAGATGCTAAAAACTTTCAGTGCTTCCAGTTACTTCTTTAAACAATTCTCAATCTGGTAACTACTTAGCTTTTTAGGTGACAAGCTCATGGTCACATCCTTAGCACGAGTGTTGACAAGTATAGGCCATATGCAATCAAAAACCCAGATGATAACAGGAGGGCCAATGCCAGGATAGGACCAGCTTTGCATCTGCCTGGAAGTGGGTAAATACACACCCATTACTTCTTTGGCAGAAGATTTTGGGAGTTTTCTTCATACCTAATTTAGGGACCCAAAGCAAGAGATAAAGAAGCTCGGGATCAAGGCAACGAGGTCTTTTGTCCTGAGAGTGATGCCAGTCAGTAGGAGACATGCAGTTCCGACAGTAACTTATATCTTTCACGAGCACTTAAAGGTCGTGTGCCTCTGTCTTCGGTGCTAATAGGTCCCAGATGCGTGACAGGGAAATCCAAGATTGCATTTTCTCCCTTCTGACCAGGGCTAAGACTCAAAGGCACCTGAGATACCTCTGGAACTATTAGTGGAGATCTTTGAATTTTTTTTCCTCTAGACCATCACTCAGTGATTCTAGAAGGCTTGTGTGTCTTTTTTGGCTAGTGGAAAAGGCAATGATTTAGGCCTGTAGGAACGTAAATCTGGGCAAGCAAAAACCTACTAATTATCCTAACACACACACACACTTCAAAACAAATCAATTTCCTTGTCAAACACAAAGACATGGAACCATGCAATAACACAAAAAGCAAAAGGAGTTAAAAGAGAGGTATCGTATGTTTCTCAGGTATTGTATGTGTTTATGCTGACCTTTACTCAGCCTTACCTTTATAAGGGGATTCACTCTTCTTTCTAAGTCAAGTTTCAATGTTGAAAAAAGTAGACTCTCTGCTACTGTGTTATTCAGATGCCAAAAGCTCTGATATACTCAGTGGGCCTATTCTGGGTCTTTCTTGATTCTCAGAGAAGCCTGTCTCTGGTCATCATCGTTCTTCCAGATCACAAGTACTTCTCATCAGGAGCTGCTCTGTTTTGTGATGGTCTCCATTCTATTCCTCCTGAAGCTGCCTGAAATACCCTGTCTTCTCCTGCCTGTTATAGTGGCCACAATGATGTCACTCTCAGTAAGACTAAGACTGAGTAACTCAGCCATAATCAGTAACCTTGTTAAAGATCAGATCATTTTAAACCATAACCAACATAGAGGTAATGCAGTCAATCCATTTTCCCAACAATTCTAAATTAAATGTGTATATATTCAACATGTGTGCTAGGGAAGCTTCTAAAGAAGGAAATAGTATTTGCTGAGCCTCAAAATAGTTTTAACCTAGAGGTTTCGTTACAGGTAATCTGTTGAGAGGGCTTCCCTGGTGGCTCAGTGGTAAAGAACCTGCCTACCAACGCAGGAAACTCAGGTTTAATGCCTGGGTTGGGAAGATCCCCTGGAGGAGGAATGGCAACTCACTCCAGTATTCTTGCCTGGGAAATCCTATGGACAGAGGAGCCTGGCGGGCCACAGTCCACGGGGTCACAAGAGAGTCAGACGTGACTTAGAGACAAAACAACAACAATAATCTGTTGAGAATGATAGACAGCTTTAAAGTTACCCACCCGTGGTAACTTGAAAAACTTGAATTTTAATTAAAAACCTTAATTAAAATGAAAAACTAAGGCAAATGGACTTCCCTCCTCTCTTATTCTCCTTGACCGCTCTGTGGCATTTGGCTTTTTTGTCCACCTTCCCCTCCATCCCTGCCCTGGCTCCGCCGCACCCACAACTATGTCAGCTTTGATCTTGCCACTGCACCTTTACTGCTCCCTGCATGGCTTCTTCCTGTTTCCTTAGGGGGTTCATTCACTCCAAATACCTGCAATTATCATCTGCATGTGGCTTCTTAGGATTAGGTGGGCTGCCGTCTATGGGGTCCGCACAGAGTCGGACACGACTGAAGCTACTTAGCAGCAGCAGCAGCAAGTAATAGAAACCTAAAGTGAATCAGTATAAAACGGTAAAAGATATTGAAGGATCCCAGACAAGAATGAAGCTGTGCCTTAGGAAGCCCTGAGAAAAGGGACTCAAAAGATGTGACCTTTTCTTCTTTTGCCTGTTTTGTTTTCTTTTTGTGTCTGTTTCATTTTCTTTTGTGCAAACCGAATTTACATCTCTTTCATCACAGAGACCACGGAGACTAGGCTCCAGTGTCTGGATCTCAATTCCAAGTCTCTAAGAAAGGATCTGGATTGGCTCAGCTTAGGCTTGGGTCTTGAATGAATCAATTTTGACTGTGGGTCCAGTCAAGGGAAAGAGTAAGGTGCTCACCTAGGATTGACCAACTATGACTAAGTGGTCATTAGAACACAGTAGCTCCGGTCACCTCCAGACTTAACCTTTTACCTGGGAACAGAAAAATGGGTTCAATATTGTCACATGCTGCCACCTCAAATTCCTCACTCATCCCTGACAGGGCTTCCCTGATAGCTCAGTTGGTAAAGAATCCACCTGCAATGCAGGAGACCGCAGTTTAATTCCCGGGTCATGAAGATCCGCTGAAAATGGGATAGGCTACCCACTCCAGTATTCCTGGGCTTCCCTTGTGGCTCAGCTGGTAAAGAATCCGCCTGCAATGTGGGAGACCTGGGTTTGATCCCTGGGTTGCGAAGATGCCCTGGAGAAGAGAACAGCTACCCACTCCAGTATTCTGGCCTGGAGAATTTCAAGCCTGAGAAACCCAAACTATTGGCACTTCCAGGATTATGTTCCTTGACAGTTGTAGGTTAAAATCTCTACAGTTCTCCATAGTTGGTATTTTTTAGGCAGTTAAGTATATTAGTTTATGTTCCCTTTAAATCATGCATTCCTTTGTATCTCCTATGCTTTTCATGACTCCAATATAAAATAAAAATTGAAAAAAGCAAATACTAGAACTGAAAAAATTAATAAATGAATTTCAAAATGTAAAAATATAACATATTAGTTCATAAGATTAATAAGAATAGTAGGGGAAAGTCTCTTTATGATCTGAAATTAACTAATTAATCCCAAGTGAAATGCAAAGCAGGTTGCCAGATAGTCTATTAATTATCAATTGTAATAAAGTAATTATCTCTTCTTATGAGACTGTCACAATTTTGGTGTTAATGACCATATTCTCGGTGACAGTAAAAAGCCAAAGTGGCACCCACCACCTGATGATAACCTTATTTCTTTGTATGTGAAGTTGTTGTACTCCTATTTTCACAAATTACAGAAAGAGAATTGTTTCTATGAACTATTTTCTTGGGAACATAATTTTTAGACTGATCTTGTCATCGAAGATTTATGTTCTATGTAAAGCATTTGCCATATTTCAGTTTGTGAAGAAAATAAACAAAGACTCATTGTTTTACCCTTTTTTCTTCAAAAGGCATCACCCTAACCATACTCACAGATGGGCATGCATAGTCAAGTATAATCATGTTTGCCAGTTAGATCATCCCTCCTAGGGGAGAAACAAAGGTAGAAAGCCAAATGCCATCTGAATATAAAATGTATCTCCTTTTCCAAAGAAATAAGCACTAATCTAACTCAAAATTACATTATAAAGTGGATAATTTTTCATGTACATGTAGGTATCAGCAAATAATCCTTTCTCACAGTCCTCCCAAAGTGTCCAACCATGAGGTCAACTCTCAACACTCATCATATGTCATGTTCCTTGTAATCAGTTGCTAAAAGCTTTCATGGGACAGACAGTTGCTTAGAGAGAGTGAATCTGTGCCACAAAGGATCTGGCCAACATCAAGTCCAGCTCTCACACCACCTGTTTTCTTTGGAATTCCATCTCTGTTTTAAATCTTTCATTCAATGCACATTGGAAAAAAGCACTAAGGAGTGGCAAACCTAATTTGTTGCACTTTTTGTTTTATACCATGGGAAAACAGCTACCCAAACAGATGTGAGCAAAAAGATGTATTTTTAATAGCATGGTGGTTTGTGTTCCTCCCACTTGCTCAACATAGTAACACATCATGAAAAACTTAAGACTGATCCACACTTTCACTGTCTAATGCAAGCATTAAGGGGAGAACAGCCACAGATTTTCATTCATCTTTCTCCTGTTCCCAGCACAGGATGCTGGGAGTCACAAGAGGGAAACACATCAAAGATGAACAAAAAGCATATTGTCAGATGTGCATACAAAAATTAGACATAATTTTGCCCCCCACCCAGGTAAAGTTGCTATAAGTCAATCAGAAGTACTATTTTTCAATTTAAAGTGTTAAGCCACATTACAAGAAATATTATCAGACTGGGCAGTGGAAAAAAATCAAACTACGGTTTGAGAGCCTACCAAAAAGTTCAATTACAAAAAAGAAATCTCCATATAAAGAATACTGTTTTGTATTATAAGCACAAACATTTTTAAGAGCTATTAATTGGGAAAAAATTTACACTACAGAAGTACAAATTGATGTATACTGCCAATTACAAATTGCACTTGCCATCGACCTCTATAAGGATTAAATCGTGAGCCGCTGCAGCTGCTGACCTTCAACACCCGATGAAAGGAGTTCAGGATGGAGATCAAGAATGAGGCATTTGGAAACAAGGCCATTTGCCACAACATGGATGGACCTAGAGTGTCATACTGAGTGAAGTAAGCCAGGCAAAGAAGGAGAAATATATGACATCCCTTATATGTGGAATCTAAAAAGAAATGATACAAATGAATGTACAAAACAGAGACTCACAGACTTAGAAAACAAACTCATGGTTGCTGGGGGAAGGGATAGTTCAGGACTTTGGGGAGGTCATGTACACACTGCTATATTTAAAATGGATGACCAGCAAAAACCTATTGTATATAGCACATGGAACTCTGCTCAATGTTATGTGCCAGCCTGGATGGGAGAGGGGCTTGGGGAAGAATGGAAACATGTATATGTATGGCTGAGTTCCTTTACTGTTCACCTGAAACTATCACATTGTTAGTTGGCTATACCCCAATACAAAATGTTTTTGGTATTAAAAATAATAATAAAATTAAAATAAAAAAAGAATGAGACCTTATGTGCTCTGGGGGAAAAAAATGGCAGAATAGGTCTTCAGATAGGTATTTTCAGGAGATGATTTCTTTTTTCTTTTAGCTTTCAACTCAAACAGCAACCAGGTTTTATTTTTTATATTTTTTGAACTTTTTATTTTGTGTTGGGGTATAGCCAATGAACGATGTTGGGATAGTTTCAGGTGAATAGCGAAGGGACTGAGCCAGACACATACGTGTATCCATTCTCTCCCAAACCCCTCTCCCATCCAGGCTGGCACGTAACACTGAGCAGAGTTCCATATGCTATACAATAGATCTCTGTTGGTTATCCATTTTAAATCTAGCAGTATGTACGTGTTCACCCCAAACTTCCTAACTACCCCTTCTCACCCTGCCCGACTCCCCCAACTCCGGCAACCACAGTTCACTTTCTAACTCTGTTGAGTCCAGGAGGAGATTTCTTGAGCCAAACCCTTGTATCCCCTCATATCCAGAAACACACTGAAAGCATCACTTGTGACATTTGCTCCTTGTGATTATCAGCAAGGCTCTACTGTGTGCCTGACTGCACGTACCCGCCTCCACTAAGAGCATATATAATGTTGACTTTCCCCGTCCCTCTGGAGGAGTTTCTCAGAGATATTTGAGATGCTGTCTCCTGGGATACAGTCCTCATTTGGCGTCCAGTAAAACTTAACTCACAACTCTCTCATTGTGCTTTTTTTTTCAGTTGATCATATTTTCATTTCCATAGTCACACATTATTTTTCAATGCATACCACAGGAAAGGGTCAACGATTACCTTTCAACTCTAAAGTCTGCAAAGTACACAGAAAAGCATGACAAAAACCAGAAGCAAAACCACAACAGGAGCGGCTTCAGAAGATCTAGTCTCAGGTCCGTCTTCCCTTCTCCATGGCCGGGCGGCTTTAGCAAGTAACCTCTCTGGGCCCACCTTATCTCAACTCACAGGCAAGACTTTTTCCAGTTCAAAATATTCTGTATTCTAAATCTTTCGTCAGATTCACAAAAGCAGCCTATAGTCTATAGCTATTGTGCTTTCGGCACATTTCTGAATTACAGAATATCTGTTCATAAGCAGTTAGGTATATTATACTACAGATAATATTAACACTACTGTAAATTACATTTATAAGACTTGTTTTGAGGGGCAGAAGAATCGAGGCTGGGATGGATGTTGGTAAAAATCAAATTATGGTTTGAAAGCCTACCAAGAACTTCTAAAGTATTCATGAATAAATTGAATTTTAAATTGTTTTCAAAAATGAAAGAAAAGGAGAAATCAGAGGAGGGAAATCTGATATTGTGGGAAAAGTAGGAACAGCTAACTTTTCTGTGAGAAAATAGTCTCTGAAATACAGTAGTTTAGAGTTAAGTGGAGTTTTAAGTTTTTTGTTTTTGTTTTTTTAATAAGAAGTTATCCACTGAAGTATTTATATTAGATTCACTGAACTATTTATATTAGATCTGTATTCCTTTTTCTCCTTTCTCTCTGCATATTACTCTTATTTGTTCTACCACTCTTTCGAGATTATTTAGGTTTTCCATCACGGTGCTTCTTATGATATTCTTATGGTATTCCTAATCTGAAAATAAAAATACATTACATCTGCTTTTAAGCTCAGAAAGTCAAGTTTCAAATATGAAAATTATTATCAATAATTAAACCAAAACTCATGTAAGAAGCCACTCTGGGACAAGAATTTTGGCCTTTGAGCCCTGAGCCTATTTTTATTTTGATGTATTCCATGTTTATTTTTGCCTCATACTCCATTAAAAAAAAAAAAAAGCAGCAGTAAACATGTGATGATCAGCCTTTGCATTTTCACAATTAAGGTACTGTCTTTATGTAAGTTGAACTTTTTCCCCTGGGGCATTAGAGAAATCTCATGTAAGAACTCTCAAGATGCCTTAAATACTAATAATAGATAAGATCATGCCCAGAAAATCTTACTTTCTCTATAACATTTAGATTCACTTGGGAACATAAAGATGAATAAAGCTAATCATTGTTTCAGAAAGCACAAAATATTCTAGGCTGTAGTAAAAAAGTATATGGAATGCATAAAAGTGATTTTTTTTTTTAAACACTAGAGAGATGCTTACTGTTTTCACTTGAGGACTCTATAGCAAGCAAACAGAAAACCCCAATAAAATAGAAGGATTTTCGAGAAAAATATCACTGATGAACAGAATTTTAGGAAGCAAGAATTATTCGGCTTGAAGAAAAAAATAAAATTTAATACTTAAGTTTATGCCTTAAGATTTATGAGGAGTTTTCTGAGTATAGTTGATCAGGTTCATACACATTAAAAATAAAGTGAAATTAAAAGCACTGGTATGTAGGGGGGCAGGAGGGATAAACTGGGAGACTGGGATTGACATATACACATTACTATACATAAAATAGATAATAAGGACCTACTGTATACCACAAGCAACTGAAGACTCTGTAATGGTCTTCTATGTGGGAAAATCTAAAAACGAGTGGATATATGCATAGCTGATTCATTACATTGTACAAAAGAAACTAACACAACATTGTAAATCAAATATACTCCAATATAAAGTAACAACAACAACAACAGCACTGGTATGTAGGCTAGATATGTTAAATCTCCTCTTTCAGAGATCCCTAAAAGGAACAGATTCTTACATGTCAAAAATCCTACCTGGCTTTGGAATAGAGCAGAAAGACACCCTCAAAATGCTTTCTATGCAATAATAGGACACCAAGTTCAGATGATTTCCAGGAACCTCTAAACTTCAGTTAATGTAATAAGTAAAAGACAAAAAAAAAAAAAAAAAAGAGAGAGAGAGACACAGAGTATCTGTCTTCCTCACAGGATGCTGTTTCAGTTTAATACAACCAAAATGAATTGTTAATGTATGAAAAAAATGCTAAAATTGTCATGACACGGTCTCCGCTCTTGGTGAGTATAATCCAGCAACAGAGGCAGTATGAGCGATTCTAATATTAATATAAGCCAGACTGACTGAAATCCTGTAATGGAGGAATGAATCAATAGTGCTATACTCTTCTTCCTGAGGAGAAAATGATTGATTGCAATGTCAAGAGTGGGAAAGGTTTCACAGGAAAAGCAACATCTGAGCTGAACTTGGAGGATAAGAAAGAGCTCAAGAAGAAAGGAGATATAGGGGAAAGGGCATTAGTCTTGGCGTTAACATCCCGGGTTCTGCTCCACATTTGCCCGCACCATTCACTCGCCTAGAGGCATTTCCGGCACAGGAAGGGCCCTGAACACGGGGCTTTGTCCGCCTTGCTGTTGGCTTAGACAGGGAAGAACAGCAAAGGCTACTTACAGATTTCATGTGGGCTGAGCTGTTTTGGCCTACTTGTTCACAGCAATGAGACCAACCCATGAGATTCTGGCCTGAATCCTAGGCTTCATGTTCTACTCCCCAACTGGGGAGAACCCATGCTTTAGGATAGTAATCCCTGACCTTGCCAACTGCCGAATTCTTCTGGTGGAGGGCCACAGATGGACACCTGCCATCCAGTTTTAGCTGTTTTAATTGGGTAAACTCATTGTTTGTCCTTCTTCCAATGTTTCTTTTAAAACTGTACTGGTTGTACTATTTTATCTGTTTTTCATTTAAGGTATTACCTTTAAAAAATTTAACTTTCCATTTTTACTCTCCATTCCTCCCCTCATTTTTTACTTTTAACAGAGAACAAAAAGCAGTAATAAGGGAGCATAATAAGGATAGTCCTACAGCTAGTCCTGCCTCAAACCAGGAAAATTAGTACAACTAACCCATGCATTCCACATTAGCTCAGGATAAATATTTTCAGGGCCCAGGTTTAGATTTCTGAATGGGAGTAAATCTATTTACACATGAATCCAGCCTTCAGGATCCAAATTTTGCATCTGAAAATATGGATATTATACAAATTGTTAAAAACATTAAGATCCAGTAAATAAACAGGGAAAGTAAAAAAAAGACAACATTCACAAAAGACACTATAGGAAAAATGTAGGGAAAAAGTAATTAAATACTATATATATATATATATATATATATATATATATATATATATGACTATGCCAAAGGCTTTGACTGTGTGGATCACAATAAACTGTGGAAAATTCTGAAAGAGATGGGAATACCAGACCACCTGGCCTGCCTCTTGAGAAACCTATATGTAGGTCAGGAAGCAACAGTTACAACTGGACATGGAACAACAGACTGGTTCCAAATAGGAAAAGGAGTACATCAAGGCTGTATATTGTCACCCTGCTTATTTAACTTCTATGCAGAGTACATCATGAGAAACGCTGGGCTGGAAGAAGCACAAGCTGGAATCAAGATTGCCGGGAGAAATATCAATAATCTCAGATATGCAGATGACACCACCCTTATGGCAGAAAGTGAAGAGGAACTAAAAAGTCTCTTGATGAAAGTGAAAGAGGAGAGTGAAAAAGTTGGCTTAAAGCTCAACATTCAGAAAATGAAGATCATGGCATCTGGTCCCATCACTTTATGGCAAATAGATGGGGAAACAGTGGAAACAGTGTCAGACTATTTTTCTGGGCTCTTGTTCCATCACTTCATGGGAAATAGATGAGGAAACAGTGTCAGACTTTCTTTTTTTGGGCTCCAAAATCACTGCAGATGGTGACTGCAGCCATGAAATTAAAAGACGCTTACTCCTTGGAAGGAAAGTTATGACCAACCTAGATAGCATATTCAAAAGCAGAGACATTACTTTGCCAACAAAAGTTTGTCTAGTCAAGGCTATGGTTTTTCCAGTGGCCATGTATGGATGTGAGAGTTGGACTGTGAAGAAAGCTGAGTGCTGAAGAATTGATGCTTTTGAACTGTGGTGTTGGAGAAGACTCTTGAGAGTCCCTTGGACTGCAAGGAGATCCAACCAGTCCATTCTAAAGGAGATCAGTCCTGGGTGTTCATTGGAAGGACTGATGCTAAAGCTGAAACTCCAGTACTTTGGCCACCTCATGTGAAGAGCTGACTCATTGGAAAAGACCCTGATGCTGGGAGGGATGGGGGCAGGAGGAGAAGGGGACGACAGAGGATAAGATGGCTGGATGGCATCACCGACTCGATGCACGAGTTCGAGTAAACTCTGGGAGTAGGTGATGGACAAGGAGGCCTGGCGTGCTGCAATTCATGGGGTTGCAAAGAGTCGGACACAACTGAGCAACTGAACTGAACTGAACTGATATATATTTATTTATATAAAACTATCATAGTAGCAACAACAACAAAATATCCTATCCTAGAAAGGATAGTAAAGAAGAAACTAAAAATCTCAAATACAGCTGCTGGCAATGTAAGTGGAAAAACTTTCATGAGAATATATTTTTGCAAAAAATGTTCCTTATTCTATGATGCCATCTAATAGAATTTATACTAAGAAAATGAGCTCAAAGAAGGAAAACCTGGCAATTGACTGGACTACTGTAGAAATCTCATAAAGGGGTCTTCCTGTTTCCATCCTTGTGCTACATGAACCCTCGACCCTCTCCACCACCCAGCACAATCTGTTTTCAACTTAGCAGTGGCAGCAACCCAGTCCTCCACTCAGGACTCTCCTGTGGCTCCTTATTCATAACCAGAGGCCAAGTCTCCTGTTGGCTGACAAGGCCATGCAAGGCCCTCCCTGCTGCCTCTTCTGTCACTCTGCACTCACTCTCCCCTCCAGCCACACAGCCTCCTTGCTGTCCCTCCAAGTTGGTCACACTCCTACCTTAGGGCCTTTGTCCTGAGGGTCTCCTTTGCCTCAGTTCTGTTCCCGCAGAGACCCACCCCGATTTTGCTTCTCAACCCTTTTCCTGGCTTTCATCTTCCTAAGATGCCTGTCTTTGACTTCCTCAGTTCAAAACTCTAATTCACATTCCTAGCCCTGAATAAATGGCACCCCACTCCAGTACTCTTGCCTGGAGAATCCCATGGACCGAGGAGCCTGGTAGGCTACAGTCCATGGGGTTGCTAAGAGTTGGACACGACTGAGCAACTTCACTTTCACTTTTCACTTTCATGCAATGGAGAAGGAAATGGCAACCCACTCCCGTATTCTTGCCTGGAGAATCCCAGGGACAGAGAAGCCTGTTGGGCTGCCATCTATGGGGTCGCACAGAGTCAGATATGACTGACACGACTTAGCAGCAGCAGCAGCCCTGAATAAAAGCTGGATTTCTGATTCTCCCTTCCCTCATTCTCTTCTATATATTATAGAATTACTTACAATATTTATGCTCTTTCTTTCCCACACAGAATACAAGATCCACAAGGGCAGGGATTTTTGTCAGTTTTGCACTGATATATCCTAAAAACTTGGGCTAGTACATGGCCCTTACTCATAGAGAGTCAATAAATAACTGTTGAATGAGTGAAGTTTAAAATAGCAAAAAGGAGGAAGCACGTCTGAAAACAGAGGGTTGGCTAATCAAAATCACAGTAATGGGATGCATTCTGGACGGATGTCATCAAATCCCTGAATCTTTCTGCATTGATTGGACCCATTCAAACCAGGTACTTTAAAAAGAGGACAGAGCCCTTTCTGTGTCAGGGATTCTGAATAGAGAAGAGGAAGCACTGGCGGCTTCCCTCGCAGGCTATGAGGACACCTGGAGAGTCTTGGTGCTCAGGAAAAGGACAGCTGCGCTTTGGACCTGACAAGAGAGAGCTCAATATTTTTTGACTGAAGGAAAGAACAGCTTATGCCTTCTGTCCTGGCTGCACTGGGCTCCTGGCTCCTTTTAAGGTGGGGAATAACCTGAGAAGTGGAGTTTGTTTCCAACAAATAGGTTAAATGTCAGCTAGGCCACAGAAACCCTGACCCCTGACTGACAAGGACTCGCATGTTTCGCGGAGCTCTCCTGTCTCCTGCTCCCACCACTGTTTTCTCTCCTCCCATCAGAGCAGAGCCAACTCTTTGCTGACTCCTACAGGCTGTAGCATCAGGAAGCTGCTTCACTCTCACTGTGTCTTAGGAAGCCAGAAGCCAGGTGTGGGGCTGTGGGCCAATTATTATGGACTCTAGTAACTTTCACTTCAGTTCAGTTGCTCAGTCGTGTCCGACTCTTTGAGACCTCATGAATCGCAGCACGCCAGGCCTCCCTGTCCATCACCAACTCCTGGAATTCACTAAGACTCATGTCCATCAAGTCAGTGATGCCATCCAGCCATCTCATCCTCTGTCATCCCCTTCTCCTCCTGCCCCCAATCCCTCCCAGCATCAGTCTTTTCCAATGAGTCAACTCTTCGCATGAGGTGGCCAAAGTACTGGAGTTTCAGCTTTAGCATCATTCCTTTTAGAATGGACTGGTTGGATCTCCTTGCAGTCCAAGGGACTCTCAGGAGTCTTCTCCAGCACCACAGTTCAAAAGCATCAATTCTTCGGTGCTCAGCTTTCTTCACAGTCCAACTCTCACATCCATACATGACCACTGGAAAAACCATTGCCTTGACTAGATGGACCTTTGTTGGCAAAGTAATGTCCCTGCTTTTCAATATGCTATCTAGGTTGGTCATAACTTTTCTTCCAAGGAGTAAGTGTCTTTTAATTTCATGGCTGCAGTCACCATCTGCAGTGATTTTGGAGCCCCCAAAAATAAAGTCTGACACTGTTTCCACTGTTTCCCATGAAATGATGGGACCAGATGCCATGATCTTCATTTTCTGAATGTTGAGCTTTAAGCCAACTTTTTCACTCTCCACTTTCACTCTCATCAAGAGGCTTTTTAGTTCCTCTTCACTTTCTGGCATAAGGGTGGTGTCATCTGCATATCTGAGTTTATTGATATTTCTCCCAGCAATTTTTATTCCAGCTTGTGCTTCTTCCAGTCCAGCATTTCTCATGATGTACTCTGCATAGAAGTTAAATAAGCAGGGTGACAATATACAGCCTTGACATACTCCTTTTCCTATTTGGAACCAGTCTGTTGTTCCATGTCCAGTTTTAACTGTTGCTTCCTGACCTGCATACAGGTTTCTCAAGAGGCATGTCAGGTGGTTTGGTATTCCCATCTCTTGAAGAATTTTCCACAGTTTATTGTGCTCCGCACAGTCAAAGGCTTTGGCATAGTCAATAAAGCAGAAATAGATATTTTTCTGGAACTCTCTTGCTTTTTCGATGATCCAGCAGATGTTGGCAACTGGATCTCTGGTTCCTCTGCCTTTTCTAAAACCAGCTTGAACATCAGGAAGTTCATGGTTCACGTATTGCTGAAGCCTGGCTTGGAGAATTTTGAGAATTACTTTACTAGCATGTGAGATGAGTGCAATTGTGCAGTAGTTTGAGCATTCTTTGGGATTGCCTTTCTTTGGGATTGGAATGAAAACTGACCTTTTCCAGTCCTGTGGCCACTGCTGAGTTTCCCAAATTTGCTGGCATATTGAGGGCAGAACTTTCACAGCATCATCTTGCAGGATTAGAAATAGCTCAACTGGAATTCCATCACCTCCACTAGCTTTGTTTGTAGTGATGCTTTGTAAGGCCCCTTTGACTTCACATTCCAGATGTCTGGCTCTAGGTTAGTGATCACACCATTATGATTATCTTGGTCGTGAAGATCTTTTTTTGTACAGTTCTTCCGTTTATTCCTGCCATCTCTTCTTAATATCTCCTGCTTCTGTTAGGTCCCTACATTTTCTGTCCTTTATCGAGCCCATCTTTGCATGAAATGTTCCCTTGGTATCTCTAATTTTCTTGAAGAGATCTCTAGTCTTTCCCGTTCTGTTGTTTTCCTCTATTTCTTTGCATTGGTTGCTGAGGAAGGCTTTCTTACCTCTTCTTGCTATTCTTTGGAACTCTGCATTCAGATGCTTATATCTTTCCTCTTCTCCTTTGCTTTTCGCTTCTCTTCTTTTCACAGATATTTGTAAGGCCTCCTCAGACAGCCATTTTGCTTTTTTGCATTTCTTTTCCATGGGGATGGTCTTGATCCCTGTCTCCTGTACCATGTCATGAACCTCCGTCCATAGTTCATCAGGCACTCTATCTATCAGATCTAGTCCCTTAAATTTATTTCTCACTTCCACTGTATAATCATAAGGGATTTGATTTAGGTCATACATGAATGGTCTAGTGGTTTTCCCTACTTTCTTCAATTTAAGTCTGAATTTGGCAATAAGGAACTAGTAACTTTGGTAACTTATAAATCTTAAAAACTTATAGATTTTTCTGATTTGAAATGGAAAATATTTTCATATATTTAATACTAATATTAAATATTACTATATTTAGTATTTAATACTAAACTTCATATAACTTTTATTCCCTTTCATTTTTTTCCTAACAGGAGGTTGTGATAATATTATACATGAGTCTACTATGAAGGCAGACACCTAGTTTTCCTTCTGCTCTTTCTTAGGGTGAAGATAACCTCAAACAGAACATTAACATGAAGAAATTCCCAGTGTGATCTATCCCTGTATCATCTAAACCAATGAGCTTAACATTTTAGAAGACTGATGGGGGTACGGAAAACAAGGTTATGGCCTCACCCCCAGAAATTCTGATTTAACAGATTTTAGGGAAAGTCAGAAATCTGTACTTTAAGAAGTATTCTAAGTGATTTCAGAGCAAGTGTTTCACAGACCCCAGTGGCAAACACCAATATACACCTTGGACAGAATATAGTAAGGAGGCTGAAAAGAGCATACCTGACCCAAGAATTTAAAGACGTGATCCACCGTATAATAAGATGGCAACAATAAGTAATAAAAATAAATCAGCAGTCACAAAAGACATCTGTACCTATGACAAGGCAGTGATTTATTCCCAGAAGCAAATCATCAAATGCTGCTATTGGTGAGCAAACAAAGTGCTAAAAATGCATGTAGTCCTTGATGGAGGACTGGATTCTATGAAATTCAGTGAGTTTCCTCTGCAGAATAACGGAGCAATATGAAATGTATCATATATAAAATGATTCAGTCTGTAAGTGAAAAAAAAAGCTCATAAAAAGTTTCAGATATTTGCAATAATAGGTAGTTTGAGAAAAATAAATCTTGGACAGTTCATCCCTTGATTTTTTTCATATCCATGGAACTCGCTGTGGGTGTTACCTAAAATCCCATCCATGGGTCGGTTTGGGTTTCCTAATTTGTTTTAGGCACTTTTAAAAATGAATCATTCTTTTTCTACCCCTTCATATCCCTGCAGGAGTTTTCCTTTATAAGTATATAGTGTAAAATCTATTCAGGTTAAAGTTAGTTCCTTGAGAATGGGCTGGCAAAAACCAGATATGTCTGGAAAATACTCTCAAACAGCATGAAACAGATGTTCACTGAAATGTAATTGTCACTGTAATAACAATGACTATGTGGCAATGTAGATTCTTATAAGAAAAGATAAAATTCAAAATGATGTATTTAAGATTATAACTACATAAAATCCTATACTATGAAGGCAACTGTGATTAACTGTACTGTGGTGAGCAAGACTCACTGACCAAGTAGCATCTAAGTACCACTGACCACCAGGAGAAGGGGAGCTGAACGCAAGGTGTGAGTTACTCTACAAGAGGCCCACCAGACATGGCTTCTTCTCCAACTCTTAGGAGATTAATATGCTACATGTTACAAGCCAATAATCTATTCTTTGATAATTCAGGTTATTCTTTAGCACAGACCCTCTTCACAATTGAAAATTTGTATTTAACTTACAGTTCGCTCTCTGTATATGTGGTTCTTCTGTATCTGCAGTTCACACCCATGGATTAAACCAAGTATCAGAGCAGATCATGTAGTATTTACTACTTAAAAAGGGTGCATAAAACTGGATCCACACAATTCAAACTCATGCTGTTCAAGGGACTGTATCAATGGTTGTTCCCTGTATCTCTCTGTATGTATTATTATTTCCTTAACTTAAATCAAGTTGTTATAACATACAAAATTAAAAACAATAGATTCTCGCTTTACATTCTTTGATGTCCATCAGAGGTTTACACATTTCCAAAGACATCTCAAGTGAACTATTCACTTGGGCTAATCACTTAAACTCATCTATAAAACAGGCATGCTCTGGGTTTTGCCCATATCACAAGGTGGCTGTAGGTGGCAAGCAGCATGCACAGCAGGATGGAAAAGCCATAGCATTCAGAGCCATGCATGAATTCTACTTCTGGCTCTGAAACTTACTAGCTGTGCAACCTCGGTCAAGTCATTGAACTTCTCGGAGCCACAATGTGAAGTGGGCAGTCTCTACCTTATAGGGCATATGCATGCACAACATACAGCAGATGCTCAAGAAAAGCTACCTATAATCGTAGTGGTGCCATGTAAACCATAAAACATATTATGTAAATGCCATGTGTTCATAGTGATAATAGAAAGAAAGAGGAGAAAAACATAAAAACAGAACTGGCAATAGAAGCACAGTACTGGGAGTGTGAAAAGTACAAGATGTGCTTGGAGAGGAGTAACATGACATAGCTGAAAGATAGCGCTCTGGATTTTTATTCTCAAGAATGCAAAAGGCCACTAAAGGCATTTTGAGAAAAGTCTAACATTAAGGCAGTATCTATGCTTTAGGAAAATACTTTTGGGGAATGTGGAAAATGATCTGGAGGAAGAAAAGCCAGGGGCAGGACAACAACTTGGTTAAGAGACAAGAGGGCATGAAATTGGGCTGGAACAAGGGGAATGAGGCAGGGCACTGGGTCTGGAGGTGAAGAGCTAGATGGCTGTTATAATGGTCCAAGTGAAATGAAGGGGTAATGGGTATGTTGAGGGTGTAAAGTAATAAAAGAGGATAAAGAAACATTTAGATGGTCTTCTTGAGTAAAGAAAGGAGAAAAGTGAAAGTGTGAAGGTGGTAGCTGCTCAGCTGTGTTCGACTCGCTGTGACCCCATGCACTGTAGCCGTTGGACTCCTCTGTCCATGGAATTCTCCAGGCAAGAATACTGAAGTGGGTTGCCATTCCCTTTTCCAGGGGGTCTTCCCAAACCAGGGATCAAACTCAGGTCTCCGGCACTGCAGGCAGATTCTTTAGATTCTTCACCATCTGAGCCACCAGGAAAGCCCATTCAATATGGTATCAAGGTCCTGCGTGGGTGACTAGGAGAATGTTAATTCAAGAACAAGGGAGGATGAGTTTAGTTTCGTACAAGAGGAATCAAAAGCATTGAAAGAGATGTCCAATAGACGCCAGGACAAAGACCTGAGTTTCTTATGTAGACTTGGGAGTCATCACCATAGAGATGAGAAGTAAATCTGATAGGACTCAATGAGAATCAGAGTTTAGAATTTACAAAGTAATTATAGGAAAGAGTCTTAATAAATGTAAACACATTTACACAGGACTAAGAGGACAGCGGTTGGCTAAATAAGTCTCTATGGTGGACTCAAAAAGACATAACACTGTATAAAAATGAGAACCATTGTATCTACAAAAATCTTATTAGTTTACTACATTTATCCTTTTTACATTAACCCTTATAAATAAAAGCTAATAAAACCATTGGGTTCCTTCATGCATATAAATTAGGATTGGCCAAAACTCAGTGTTTCTCTGTTTATAATAGCTGGGACATGGAAGCAACATAGATGTCTATCAGCAGACGAATGGATGACATTGTGGTACATATATACACAATGGAATATTACTCAGCTATAAAAAAGAAGGCATTTGAGTCAGTTCTAATGAGGTGGATGAAACTACAGCCTATTGTATACAGAGTGAAGTAAGTCAGAAAGAGAAACACCAATATGGAATTTAGAAAGATGGTAACAATGACCCTATATGCAAGACAGCAAAAGAGACACAGATGTAAAAAACAGACTTTTGGATGATGTGGGAGAAGACAAAGGCAGGATGATATGAGAGAATAGCATTGAAACATGTATATTACCATAGGTCAAACAGATGACCAGTGCAAGTTTGATGCATGAAGCAGGGCACTCAAAGCTGGTGCACTGGGACAACGCAGTGGGAGAGGGGTTCAGGAGGGGGACACCTGTATACCCGAGGCAGATTCACGGTGATGTATGGCAAAACCACCACAGTATTGTAAAGTAATTAGCCTCCAATTAAAATAAACTAATTAAAAAAAAAACTCAGTGCCTCTAAACTTCTGCTATGAAATTCAACAAAATCTTTTCATATCAATAAATATTCAAAGGCGACTAATTCAAAAATGTCAATGTTTATTTACACATTGCATATTGCAAAAAGCTTGAAGAAAAAAAAAGAAGTTTCAACAGGAAGTTAATTAGCAAATTCTGCCTGTTTCTAGCACTTGGGGGAGGCTGAATCCTGGCGTTCTTAGAGACTGGAATCCTGATGGCAGGTCTTCAGATGTTCTAATCACTTGCCAAGGAAGTGCCATACTTGATCTGTATTTAAAATGGGGAAGCAGGGTGTTAGGGAAGGGGTGAAGAGGGAGGGAGGAGGGAAGAAAGGAGAAGACAAATTAAATTTAGACTTTCCAGAAGTATTCAGACAGATAAAAACAATCAGAACTTAGGGTGACACATTTCTATACTTAAAGTCACTCACCTTTAAACTCTTGTTCTAAGTTCTCTCATTTGGCTCAGGTCTGATATTCTAGAGACTCCCACTTTATTTTATACATCTTGCTGGGTTCTTTAGTCTTTACTGATTAATACTGAGGTTAAGTATCCTAGCTACAGCATGAAAGGTCTAGGCAAACCCTGTACTGTAAAATGTGACTGCCTGTCAAATAGCCCAGATGGGATAGTATTGCAAAGAAACAATGTTACTTCCCCCTATACGGAATAGAGCTTGCCTCCCCATGACATTATTATCTATAGATTTGCTCCTTTCTAGACATCTTAGAACTTGGACCCACAGTAAATAGTTCTAATTTTTTCCTCCAAACTTGCAAGTTGAGTATTCTAATATTTTATATTAAAACAAAAAGACAAAAAACCTTGCAATATTTTAAAAGACAGATGATACATACATATTTTGAAATTTTTACTACGGAACATTTTTCTTTCTCACAACAGCTTTAAATAACGGTAATTTTAAAATTCTATTTTTAATTCTACTTTAAATTTTGATTTTAACATCTTCAGTTAAAATGAGTGGGGACTTCCCTGGTGGTTCAGTGGTTAAGTATCCGCCTTCCCAGTGCAGGGGACACAGGTTCTATCCCTGGTCGGGACCAGGGGAGCTAAGATCCCACACGCTGCAGGGCACCCAAGCCCACACGCTGCCCACGCATCACAGCAAAATCCCGCGTGCCGCAACCAAGACCCGATGCAGCCAAGTAAACAAATAGTAAGAATATAAAATGAGTGGTTCATTAAAATAATGATAGATAATAAATAAAATTTCACCAACGCGGACATTAGAAGTCTTAAAATTTATCTGAACTAGCTGGATAACTTCACCAACAAAGTCACTGCACAAACTACTTTCCAGACTAAAAGTAATAAACATGTATTGTCTGAAATTAGAAAATAACTGATTTCATCTGAAAGTTTTAATAACTATTTTAAAATGTACTTTACTTAGTTTATATCATTTTTAATCTATTGTATTGTTTTGGGTCTTCACTACTGTAAACAAATAAATTTACATATCTAGCTCCTTAAGAACCAACATATACCATACCTTCTTCATTACTTCCTTTATTCAATGAAAATGAAACCTGAAAGACAAGAACAGAGTCTCTGTTATAACAAATGTTTAGATGTGCAAACTATACTCAGAATTTAAAAAAAAAACAAAACATAAAATTATAGAAAAAAGTTTACACACAATGGTTCTCTAACCTAAAAAAAGTGAATACTCCTCTTTACCTTTTTATTATTATTGCCTATTCTTTTAAATAAACAAACCATAGGCTTAAGAGTCAAATAAGATAAAAAGCATTCTTAAAATTATTTTCTCTCATTAATCCATGGGAACTACTGAGAATATGAAGAGACATTTTCCTTCAGTTGCTTCCCTGGCTGGGGCTTTAGAATAAAAATCCGACACACACGTTCATGGACATGCATGCACATGTGCAAAGAAGCACACACAGCTAAATTTAGCTATTTAGACAGCTAAATAGTGTGTGTGCTTCTTTGTCAAGCACACATGTGCATGAGTGCTAGAGTATTTAAATTAATTTTTCTATTTTGATGACTGTGCCAAGATTCTTAGAATAGATATAATCTGTGGTAGACAAGATTGAAAGAAAAGTTTTTCTGAGATATAAGATTTTTTCCTAATTATGAATACATTTTTAAAGTTTGTTTTTTTTTTTTTCCTCAAACTTTATTGGGAGATCTATTACTCACAGAAAAGAATGCAGAAAGCTCCAAAATATTAGAATAAAATCTATGTAACCATCACCCAAGTCAAGAAATGGAACATGCCAGGCACTTCCCCAATCATAGGCTCTTCTCCCTGAGGAATAACCACCACTCTGATTTTATAACACACTTTTCAGATTTCAAGTTTAATCATCAAGTTCTAATTCTCTCAATCTGCTCAGCCTCGGGGGGAAAGAGGCTGATATTTGAGGTCAGTGGCAAATGTACCAAAGGAACCATGTACCACACACCTGAGTATTCAACCTAAAAAGCATTACAGAAAAGAAATGAACAAACTATTCTAACTAAAACATTTATCATTACATTTAAAAGATAATTCTAAGAACTTTTTATTTATTTACTCTTAAAATAAATTTCTTGGTTGGTAGAATATATTCAGAATGTATAAAGCCCCATTTTGTCAAAGAAAACGAACCATAACACTCAGAGACAATAACTATGAAAGTCTGGGAATAAAGTTTTTTCACATTTTTCTATAATAATATTAATATATGCCAAAAGGGAGAGCAACATTAAATTGATTCTTAAACATAACACTTACAGAAAATGGAAGAACAGCAACAACAAAAATGCACAGAGCTACACTGTAAAGTGACCTAATCCCAACCCTCACTCCCAGGAGTCACCATCACTACATTTGCCTTGTAAGAAATAAAGGGAGGATTTTCAGTTACTTCCTTCTCCTAATTTCTCTATAGGGGATGAATGTGGGCACCCTCTACTCATCGAAGATAAATTCTCCAGGAAAATGAATTGCTTTATGAGTGAGTGAGTGAAAGCTGCTTAGTCATGTCCAACTCCTTGTGACCCTATGGACTATACAGTCCATGGAATTCTCCAGGCCAGAACACTGGATTGGGTAGCTTTTCCCTTCTCCAGGGGACCTTCCCAACCCAGGGATTGAACCCAGGTCTCCCGCATTGCAGGCAGATTCTTTACCAACTGAGCCACAATATGCACCCATTCTAAACATGCGATCTCCTCTCCTTTCAGGCTCCAAAAATATTTCTCACGAATAATCATTTCTTTAATTTCTTTCAGACAAATCTAGTGTTTTCATTACCGAAATATTACTCTTTTAATCAACCAAAGAAGGCTTACTCTGGCCTCTGTCCCTATTCATGTATAAACTTCATGTTAAATTAATATAACTTTAATACAACTGCTTTTTACTCCTTCAGATAGTCCCACTGGATCCTTGTGAAAGCATTTTCACCTGTAGGTTACATTTGTTCAAATTAATAAATATGATACACTCAACCAACATAAAATCTTGCTTTACTACATGATATGAGAATTGATATTCTTTTACTCTATTAGAAGGATTCAAAATTAAAAAGAAAAAAGCTTCTGGTTTTTCATTCAAGTGCAGTAGGGTTTCAGTTGAATGACATTACCTTGGGTATTCTCTCCTGGCATTTTGTTTCCATGGTTCATAAAGCAATTACTCTATATTCATGTTTTTCTTCTTACAGTTTTATTGAGATATAACTGAGATGCAGCATTGTATAAGTTTAAGGTGTACAGTATAATGATTTAATCTACATCATGAAATGATTACCACAATATGTTTAGTGAACATCCATCATTATCATATAGATACAAAATTAAATAATTTTTTCTCAAGATTTACTTTTTTAAAAGATTTTTTTATACAGACCATTTTTACAGTCTTTATTGAATTTAATACAATATTGCTTCTATTTTATGGTTTTGTTCCCTTTGGCCATGAGGCATGTGGGATCTTAGCCCCCCAACCAGGGATCAAACCCATACACCCTGCAATGGAAGAAGTCTTAATCACTGAACTACCAGGGGAGTTCCAGGATTTACCCTCTTAACAACTTTCACATATAACATATAGCACTATTAACTATATTTATCATGCTTTACATTATATCTCTAGTACTTACTTCTAACTGGAGGTTTGTACCTTTTGCTGCCTTCATTTAATTCTTCCTCCTCTCACTTTCCACCTCTGGCAACCACAAATCTGATCTCTTTTTCTATGAGTGATGAATGACCTACCACACTATGTTAGTTCCTGGCACACAATATAGTGATTTGGTATTTCTATACATTACAAAATAGTCACCACGATTAATCTAGTTACCATTTTTCATCACACAAAGATATTACAATGATACTGACCATATTCCCCTTGTTGTACACTTCATCCCATGATTCACCTATTTGGTAACTGGAAGTACATTCACTTTGTTTTCACAATTTCTTTTCTGATTTATGAGTCAATAAAACATGACCAGTTCTTATTTATCCATAAACAAAATGTAAGAGTATTTTAAGTTTGTCTAAGTTTAATAAATGTTCTCTTCCTTTCATGAACATATACAATTGGCTAAAATTCTATTTTACTTTCACCTTCTTTGTTGATCTTTGAGTGGTAATGCAGTGAAGCTTTTAAGCAAAAAAGGAAAATGAAGAAGGAGATATAAGGTGACTAGAATCGGATCTGGATTTATCAAGAAAATACCTTATTTAAAGTTTTTTTAATAGTGAACTGCCACAAAGATGCTTATTTTCAGAATCACAAGTAAGAGAGATCTGTATGGCATGAATATTGTGGTGTGACCTCATTAGAAAAATCACACCCACAAAAAGTCTCCCCTCTAAAGGGAAACACAGTCCTCTTTGATAGAGATGTAAAGTGAGTGCCCCAGAGGGAAGGTCTCTTGCAGAGGCAGTCCAAGCAGTCCAGATAAGAGAACCTCCCAGTCAGACTGACTTCAGAACTTAGTTCTGAGTTGGCTTGATTTCAACAACCAGACGCCAAGGATGGTCATCTTGTTCTGAGATGTGCAAGGAAACTGTGGCTGCCATCCTCAGTAGCTCTAAGCAGAGATGAAGGGCATGCCCAAAGGAGATCATCTGAGAAGCACGCAGCTAAAAGTCCTATCCAACAACTCTAATGAACTGCAACATTATTCTGCTGGTTATCACTCCTCATATTTGAAACTATTTAACAATATTCACTCACTGGTAATTTCCTGTTAGGCCACAGAACCCCAAAATACACACTTCTAAACTACCTGGTCTATCGATTATCTTTGTTGTGGACTTCAAGAAAAACCTAAATATGGCTTTGATGTGAATTTTTTTTAAAAAAAGACTCACACTCACATGAGACACTTGATGATGGATTTATAAAGTCCTTCATCTGGATTCATCCTTGATTTAGTATGTAAACACAAACATGCAATTTATAAGACTGCTGGTAAACTTTAGTGATGAGAGACGGCTGGAGTATATATTGATGGCGTTAAATGCCATTGGAACTCCTTCTAAGGCCCTGGTCTCCTGAATGCACTGCTCTTTACAATTCAGCTAAGAAGTCTTTACCTCAAATATAAAATGACCATCCAAAATTTCACACAGCACTGTGGACATGCTGATTTACTGAATAAATAAGATCTACCCAAGGTAGTCAGAATAATACTTTTAATTAAACTTGAAATTTCCCCTCACTTTTTTCCTTCAATGCACTCCTCTCCATGTCTCCATGCACATCAGCATTGTCATCTCCTAGCTTGCTGTGCTCCAGATTTGCACTCCAGAAACAGCTTACAGTGGAAGTCTGGTCAGGCGAAGGTGAAAACAAGTCAGACTGAGACAGCCAAGACTTCCCTGGGAGGTGTTCTATCCTCCCAGTTTTAGACGTCTTTCCCCTTTTGGGAAGTTTTCCATCACTGCTGTGATCTAAAGGTCCACAGTATCACAGGACTGGGTCCCTGCAGCTAGGCAGGAGTATGGTTACTGATTCTCTTTGGCCTGAATTGCAGATTCTAACAGCTTTAAATCTCTGTGGCCACCGGGCTGCGTAGGGTCTGAGGCTAGGCCAGGATCCCACTGCAGTGGGTCTGGTTCTCTCAGTCCTATGTGCGCTGAGATTGTGTGCAGAATCTCACAAAGTTGAAACTTTGGGTTTTTTTCCTTCCAGTAAAGTAACTATAATCAGCGCATACTAAGTTCTTACCAAATAACCTAATTCAAACTTCTCCCAACTTTGCATGCTGCCCAGAGGGTGTCCATTTCCAGAGAGAGCAGAATACAAGGAAAGTACTTGAACAGAAAGAAGTGTGTGGGAGAATTTTAGGGCAAGAAATTCCCAGACAGGATAATGGTTAAGTACTACACTGAGTTGTTATGTTGTGCACATTAACTCACTCTTTCTCCTAATCCTTTCTGTTAAGTCTCTGAAAAAAGACTACTTTTCATACAATAATTAAACTAGGTTGACTCTTCCACTGCTCATGCATTAATGGAATGGGATACCTCATGAAGAAGTGCTCTCTTCATCACTGGAAGTAGTGAAGAGGCTGGAATACTCAAAAAATATTCAAGAAGGGGCTTCTCTCCGTGGTCAAATTAGTTCAACAATACTATTAATACAATAGGGACAATAAACCCCAATATTTAATTAATACTTTCTAGCTGCTCTCCATTTTACCTGGACTACCTAATTCAGTTCTCCACAACAGCCCTCAGTACAAGGAAGATACTATTATTAGTTCCTTATTTTATAAATAAGGAAACCAAGGCATAAATAAGTTAAGCAATTTGTTTCCAACTGTGAATAGGAGTTGGGATTTGGATGCAGGCAATCTGATTCCAGAAAACAATTTTTTTTCCTTGAAGTTTTGCTGAACCAAAACTGACATGGGATAAACTGCACACATTTATAGTGTACGGTTTGATAAGTTTTGACATGTACACACACACACATACTCATGAAACCATTAACACTATTAAGATAATAATCATAGTCACTATCAATCCCAAGTCCCTTCCATCCCTGTAAGTGATTGTAATCCCTCCAACCAATCACCTGTTCTGTGTCAGTATACATTAGTGTCTGCAAATTCTAAAATTATAAACGGTATAATACATGTATATCTGCCTTTTTCTATTCCATATAATTTTTCTTTAATTCAGCCATGTCATAGCATGTATCAGTAATTCATTTCTTTTTATGGCTGAGTATTTCCTCATACGAATATACCACAATTTATTTCTATTGATAGAAATATGGTTTGTTTCCAATTTTTGTCTATTACAAATAAAGCCACCATAAATAAGTCTCTGTATGAACAAAGACTTCCATTTCTATTGGGGAAATATCTAATTAAGAGTGAAGTGGCTAGATCATATGGTAGGTATATGTTTAACTTTCTAAGAAAATGCCAAACTGTTTCCCAAAGTAGTTTTACCATTTTGCATCCCAACAAGCAGGGTGTGGGATCTCCAGTTTGGTTTTTGGTTTGCAGATACACATCCTCCCAATGACTGGTAAAGTTGAGCATCATCTCCTGTTTTCAGCATACCTTCTTTGGCAAAGTAGCCATTCGTATGTTTTGCAGTTTTTGTGGTGGGAGGGTGATGTTTTGTTTTCTTATTATTCAATTATGAGGATTCTTTAAGTTCTAGATACAAGTCCCTTTATCAGGCATACAACTTTCAAACATTTTCTTGCAGCACGTAGCTTATTTTCATTCTCCTAAGAGTGTCATTTACAGAAAAAAAATTAATTTTTATGAAGTTCAACTTAACATTTAAACAAAACAGATTGTACTTGGAGTGCAAGGAGATCCAACCAGTCCATTCTAAAGGAAATCAACCCTGAATATTCACTGGAAAGACTGATGCTGAAGCTGAAACTTCAACACTTTGGCTACCTCATGCACAGAACTGACTCATTTGAAAAGACCCTGATGCTGGGAAAGATTGAGGGCAGGAGGAGAAGGGCACGACAGAGGGTCAGATACTTGGATGGCATAATCGACTCAATGGACATGGGTTTGGGTGGACTCCAGGAGTTGGTGATGGACAGGGAGGCCTGGCATGCTGCAGTTCATGGGGTTGCAAAGAGTCAGACACGACTGAGCAACTGAACTGAATTGAACTGAAGTTAGTGTTATATCTAAGAAATCTTGCCTAACTAACCCAAGGTCAAAATTGGTTTAGTTTTCTGTTTTAAATTTTGTCCTAGGATACACTTTAGAGAATTATAATACATAGTGCAATGTATGGATTAAAGTGTGTTTTTTTCCCCCATATGGAATAATCAACTGTTCACGAACTATTTGTTGAAAAGATTATTACTTCAAAAATCAGTTATCTACATATATGTAGGTCTATCTGTGGACTTGTTTTCAGTGATCTCTTCTGTAGTTTTACACCATTACTACACTCTTTTCATTACTGTAGTTGTGTAAAATGACTGTAAGTCAGGTAGAATTAGTATTCTAACCTTGTTCTCACAAAGTTATTGAGTCTAATTCTAGGTCCTTAGTATTTACATACATGGGTTTGCTGATTTCTACAAAAAAAGTGTATTGAAATCTGATTGATACTGCATTAAACCTGCAGATCAATTAAAGAATTGACATCATAACAATATTGAGTCTTCCAAATCATGAACATGAAATATTTTCCCATTTATTTAGTTCTACATCTATGGGCTATATGTGATAGTTTTCAGGGTTCAGGAACTTCATATATTTTTTTCCCAGATTTATTCTGGTGTTTCACATTTTTGAAGCCATTATAAATAATGTATTTATTTTTAGTTTCTAATTTTTGTTGCTAATACATAAAAACACAACTGTTTACTGTATACTGAGCCTGAATCCTGCAACCTTGCTAAAATCACTTATTATAATAGCTTTTAGGTTCATTTTATTGAATATTCAATATAGACATTCATGCATCTCGCTTTACAACCTGTATGCCTTTCCTTCTTTTTAATGCCTTACTGTACTGGCTAGAACCTTTGGTAAATGCTGAATAAAAGTAGCAGGAGTCAAGGCCCAGAGTTGTGTTTACAGAAAGATATTTTAAGTACAGATTTAATTTGTTTACACCTATTTCTTCTTCAGTTAGCTTTGGTATTTTATGTATTTCAAGGAATCTGTCCAGTTTCATCCAAATTCTGAAATTAACTGATGCAAAGTTTTTCTAATATTTCTCTACTGTTCTCCTGCTGCTGCTGCTGCTGCTAAGTCACTTCAGTCGTGTCCGACTCTGTGCGACCCCATAGACAGCAGCCCACCAGGCTCCGCCGTCCCTGGGATTCTCCAGGCAAGAACACTGGAGTGGGTTGCCATTTCCTTCTCCAATGCATGAAAGTGAAAAGTGAAAGTGAAGTCGCTCAGTCGTGTCTGACTCCTAGCGACCCCATGGACTGCCCTGCACCAGGCTCCTCCGTCCATGGGATTTTCCAGGCAAGAGTACTGGAGTGTGGTGCCATTTGACTGTTCTCCTATTATCTCCCAAATCAGTAGTGATGTCACTCGTCTCATTCCTGACATTAAAGATTTGTCTTCTCTTTTCTTTCCTGATCATTCTGGCTAAAAGGTTATCAATTTTGCTGGTCTTCACAAAGAATAAAGTTTTGGTTTCATTATTTTTTTTTCTGGGCATTCAAATTCTGTTAATTATTAAATACTACAAAAACACAGAAAATGTAAAGACCATTATAACAAATATCTATTCTCTGGATTTTTTTTAGAGTTAACATTTTGTTATTTCAGAAACTTTATAACTGAAGTCTCTTTTTCTCCCTATTCATCAAAAATAAAAACCTTATTTATTTTTATTCCTTCTCAGAAGTAACTTCTCCTAACCACTAGGAGGAACACTGGCTGAAACCAGTATTTATTGTTCTTATTTATGTTTTAAAAATGTGAAAAACATGTCTGTTTATATTCACTAAAAATCTATCGTGCTACTTGGAGTGTTTTAAAATTTATTTCAACAATACACACAATGTTGCAAACATTTTTTCACCCAACACTACACTTTCAGATTTTATCCATGTGGAGTTACATAGTTTTATTTCACACATTTTACCTATGGTATAGTATTCCACTGTATAAGTATACTACAGTTTATCTACCCAGTTTTCTATTGACAGGCATTTGTTCAGTTTCCAACTTGCCCATGTCTGATTATAAAAAGACAGGTATTAGTGTCTCTATAGAATGTATATCTAGAAAGGTAACTTCAGAGTAGTGGGTTATAAGCACCTTCAACCATACTAGAAATTACTTAACTGCTTTTCAAGGTAGTTATACTAATTTATACTCCCGCAAGTGCATCAACTAGTATGAGAGGTCTCCTTTCCACATGTTTAAAAACACTTAAAAATGCTGGCCAATCTGATAACCATGAAATTGCACTGTGTCTTAAGTTTGATTTCACTGATCACTGCAGAAATAGAGCAAATTTTCACATGTTTTCTGGTAACGTAAATACCCTCTCTTGTGAGTTGCCCATTCATACTGCTTGCCCATTTCCCCCCTACTGGGTTATTTTCTTCCTGTTGATTTGAATAAATTGTTAATCCTTTTGTCACATCATGCAAAGATCTTCCAATCAGTGGCATATCTTTTAACTTATTCTGTGGTATCTTTAACTGTTTACAGATTAAAAAAACTTTGTTTAAATTTATCAGTCTTCTTTAGGTTATCCCTGCCCCTTTAATATTTCATATAAACTTTAGGATTATCTTACCAAGTTCAGTGAAAATCCTATTGGAATTCTTATAAAAACAGATTGACTTCTTTAATTAACATGGGAGATACTGTCATTTTCATAACTAAGTATTCTCTTGAACTGTTGATAAGTCTATTTGGGTTGTCTGTCTGTTCTTGATTTAACGTAGTTATTTATATTTTAAACAAGACTGGCAATTCATCTATGTTTAGAAAGGTATTGCCAAAAGCAACTTGGAGTATTCCTTTCTGATCACCTATAAACCTCCTATGTCTGTAATGTCTTTGTTTTAATTTTGGATATTGTTATTTATGTCTTCTCTCTTTCACAGTCCTTCCTATAATGGTGGTTTAGTCGCTAAGTTGTGTTCGACTCTTGTGACTCAGTGGACTGTAGCCCCCCAGGCTCCTCTGTCCATGAGATTCTCCAGGTAAGAATATTGGAATGGGTTGCCATTTCCTTCTCTGGGGGCTCTTCCCCACCCAGGGATTGAACCCGGGTCTCCTGCACTGCAGGCGGACTCCTGACCGACTGAGCCACCAGGGAATTAAGTCTGTCCATGTTGTCAGCTCTATATGACGAAAACCCAGCTGCTGTTTTAACAGATCCTTTCCATATCTCCTTGTTTTCTATTTCATTAAATATTTGCTCTACCCTATATAACTTTCTTTCCGATAATGTGAAAAGACAGGAAAAAAACAGAAATTCTTGAGTTGAACATTTAGCCTCTCAACTTTCTTTATTTCTGCTGTATATTTAAAAAAACTGTTTTTGCAGCATCATGCAAGTTTTGACACAGAATGATTTAGTTATTCATTTTAAATATTTTATAATTTGTTACAATTCATTTTTTTGGCATGACATATAGTAGTGTTTTTAGTTTCCAAACAACAAGGATTTTGGATTTTTTCTTTTAATATTTTTTAACTGATTGGTAACTGTGTTATACTACTGACAGAGAACGTGGTTTGCATTACCTCAACTCCTTAGCATTTTTTTTCCAACTCTTTTTGTGGCCTAAGGAGATCAGCCCTGGGATTTCTTTGGAAGGAATGATGCTAAAGCTGAAACTCCAGTACTTTGGCCACCTCATGTGAAGAGTTGACTCATTGGAAAAGACTCTGATGCTGGGAGAGATTGGGGGCAAGAGGAGAAGGGGACGACAGAGGATGAGATGGCTGGATGGCATCACTGACTTGATGGACGTGAGTCTGAGTGAACTCCGGGAGTTGGTGATGGACAGGGAGGCCTGGTGTGCTGCGATTCATGGGGTCGCAAAGAGTCGGACACGACTGAGCAACTGATCTGATCTGATCTGATCAGACTCATTTAACATCTTCAAATCTATCTTAAGATAATATTACCTAAGTTGATTAACCTGTAAGAATGAGTTCGCTTATTCTAAGCCCACTAATAAACCTTGGGGTTATAGTTTGTTTCCATATAGGCCCAGGATTGATGTGGTATGAATATGATCAAATTTGATGGATGACTGTGATGTCTTAAGTTATTCTGAGCAAGCAAAAGACAAATAAAAGTTGACAGTCCTTTGAAGTCAGTGCAACATTCAGTATATAGCAATAGAGAGATATGGGAATCTATACCTAAGCAATGCTGATTCAAACATCTCAATGTGGTTTTGAAGATATAAAGTGAAAGTCGCTCAGTCATGTCTGACTCTACGACCCCATGGACTATACACAGTCCATGGAATTCTCCAGGCCAGAATACTGGAGCGGGTAGCCATTCCCTTCTCCAGGGGGTCTTCCCAACCCAGGGATCGAACCCATTGAAGATCCCATCAATGCGGATCAAATCCGCATTGAAGGCGGATTCTTTACCAGCTGAGGTGGATTCTTTACCAGCTGAGCCACCATGGAAGCCCAAGAATACTGGAGTGGGTACCCTATCCCTTTTCCAGGGGATCTTTCCAACCCAGGAATCAAACTGGGGTCTCCTGCATTGCAGGCGGATTCTTTACCAGCTGAGCTACCAGGGAAGAGATAAAATGCCAAGTCAAAATGCTCTGACTACAAAAAATTTCATTATTACAAGCTGATAAAATCCTCTTGACTAAATGTTACCTAATCTGAGCTCCAAAATCACTAATGAGGCTGCTAAAAGAGCAATTCTTTGACTTACAAATTTTTAGTGGTGAAATCCCATATACAGTAATTTTCACTAGAGCTGATGAAGGACTGCTTTCTCTGCATTTTTATTTTCTACTACAGCTTTCTCAGTGAAAAATCAGCATAGCACCTTCTTCATCATTATGAAACAGAGCAAAGCTACCAAACCATATAATTAAATCTGGATGTTAATGTTTCTGAATTCTAATCTTGTCCCCCATATCTAATTACCTAGATCATATCCATGTTCTCCAATTATTTTAAGAGGACTTTCCCTACTAAAATGTTAGGAATTTTTTTTTTTTTTTTTAAGATGTAAGACAGAAACTTTCATCTTGCAGCTAACTTCAAAACAAGTCTGTTATACCTAGCATTTATAAATTTGAAACTAAAAAGGAATAGTCTTTTTTCTTTTTTTAGCTGCACGTGGGATCTAGTTTCCTGACCAGGGATCAAACTCCGGTCTCCTGCATTGGGAGTGTGGTGTCTTAGCCACTGGACCACCAGTGAAGTCCCATAAAGTGGAATGGTCTTAATCTGAGATTAAGGGGAGACTACATGAATAAAGATAAAAAGTTATTAACTTGTTTTCCTCTATTTTTTTCTTAAAGAATAATAAATGAGAACTAAGTTCAGAATGTAATTGACACAGATACAAAGCTGAAAACTTGGAGAAAATAAACTGACATTGTAGCGTGCATGATTATCAGGGCTCTCCTGAACCTTCCTTGCCTCCCTGGAGCCCATTCTTGCCAACACAGCCGGAGTGATCTTGTTAAAATCTAAGTCAGATCATATCATTATATCATACCTTTGCTCAAAACCTTTCAATGGTTCCATCTTATTCAGAATAAGAAATGAAATTCTTAAAATAATCTTTACAGGGTGTTTTCCACAAGGTCTTTCATAATAATTTGCCTCCATTTTCACCCTAGACCAAACATTTTTGATCTCAGCTCCTCCTTTCTCCCCTAGACTCCCCTACTCCACCAGTCACTGTGGTTTCTTGGGTGTTTCGTGAACACATCAAGCACCCACTTGCCTCATGGCCTTCGGTCTGCGGTGTGGAATGCTCTTTGTTCAGACAGTCACATGGCATAGTCCCTGACCATCTACAAATCTAGATTCAGGTCAGTTCTCGGTTCATGCGGCTATCCCCCACTGCTTCCTAGGCACTACAGTGCCCGCCCCACCCCCGACTCCAGGCACTGTATCCCCTCTTCCCTGGCTCATTTTTCATCACTGCATTTATCACATTCAGAAACACTTTATATTTCACTTGAGTATTTATTATCCATCACTGCAACTAGAATGTTAGCTATACGAGGACAGGTTTTTGTATCTTCTCTGTAATACTGCATCTCCAGTACCTAGAATCTAACCACACATAGTAGGCAATAATTAAACAGCTGATTAATTAGTGAAAAACAATTCAAAGCAGCCATTGTGAGTAAACATTTTTGTTGGTCCTGAAGTAAAGAGCTAAACTCACTAGTTTTCTATCTGATAATTAGTTTAAGGAAAAAACCCCAGAAACCTTTAATTTATAGATGGGATTTCTAGCCTAAGATCACTCCTGAACATGCTTTACACAGCAATATTACTTGATTATCTGAATTTGAATTTTCTTATTTAGTGGTCTCCAAGTCAAGTATTACTTTACTAATAAATTCAGTTGCCTCAAGGCAGCATTATCACTAAGACCTGTAAAAACCTGAAGATATTCTCCTTAGAGAAGGAAAGTTTGTGAGGTAACCAAACTAAATGGAAAAAAAAAGGAAAAGAAACTTTTTTTTTTTCTTGAGACAAAATGCACCCATGCCAGCAGCCAGTCACAATTTAGACACTGAGTGGATAACTTGTGAGGACAGGTTAGTGCAGAGGAGCACTAATGGATTTAAACAATAATAAACTGGTGAAAAATAGTATCATATGAAATTAGTTACATGGTTAATGTACTTCAGAAAACAGAACAACAGTAACAAGTTTGAAATCTAAATTCCTTGGATACAAAATAATTTTAATGTTAGTTTTTAATGTTATCCTCCCCAAAAGATATGATACATTTCACTGATAGATTTTTCAGAATTTCTGTTAGACTTCCCCATGACATTTACTAGAATAAAGGATGCTTTGGACATCTGTTGCTTACCGATTCAACTAATGATCTTGCTTCCTCTTGAGAGCAATGGAAAGGGCTATCACATACCTGCACATTTGTGCTGGAGAGGAAAAGAGAATATAACTGTTAGGATAAAAAAGGAGCAATTACCAAAAATAAAACCAATTCTCAAACACTTTACATTTAAGTGTATGATCCCAGCCAATAGTTACAGAGTCTCCAGATCTCACTTGGTAACACACACACTCTCTCTCTCGCCCCTCTAATCCCACCTCAAAAGGAGACAAGGGATCTTCTAATGTAGAATGCTACAGCACTGTAGGAATGTGATTAAGATATCCTAAAAAAGAACCTGCATGAATATAAATTAGGACAAATGAGAGTCTTGTACATTCCTTCAGGCAAAGTTAGAGAGTGTTCCACAGCATTGCACTCTTCAGAACTTGAAAAAAAAACCAAATGATAGTATACAAATGTAAATACTACTCTGGTATATGTAAAAGGCATTCCACTACCCTTCACCGTTACTGAAGAAAAGAGAAACAAATTTGACCCACAGATCGAGGATCATAAGGAAGAATTTTCCTTTAAGTGAGGTGGTAAACACTGTAGAGGCTCAGACAGGTATGAAAGGCTGAGCTCAGAGTGGTGAGAGGAAGCCACATGACACCAAGACTGAGCTTCTGTGCAGGTACGCAAGTGCAGCAAGGCACGGACAGCAGCTCCTCCCACGGTCAGAGAAGGTTCTGTGAGGCCAGAGCCTTCAAACACAGTGCGGACCAGCCTACTCTCTCCACAAGTATGCCGCCCACCACGTCTTCCTTACTTCCCAGATGAAAGCATAGGCATTACTCCCGTCAAACTTTTTAAGTCTGATTTTTAAAAAAATTTCATCAAAGAAATCAGATTAAAGTGGATCCAGAAAAAGGTAGTAGAGAAGGGAGTTAAAACCAAATTAATTTTTTCAAAATTGAAGAAATAAATGATTAGCAGATCCCTAAGGGAGATAATTAATAGATGAAACACACACACACATACATACACAGGCTCCCCAAGTAGATCTTAGGCATACACATTATCAAATTTATTTTGGCGATGGCTTTGTGAAATATTCTGGGACATATATGATAAAAAGATCTGTCTAGCTATTTATCTTTTAAACTACATATGTCTATAATCAGATACTGGATACACAGTGATTATGAAAGTGGTCATTTTGCTTTGTACTCAGACTCAGTGTGGAATTTGTTTTCATTCCTTGCATGAATGTTGATGTTTGATGAAAGCTGGCATTATCATCTTTAAGAATAAACTACTCTCTTCTCCACAGCCCTTGTTTAAGTAAGCTAAAAACTGAAAAAGGTAAGGTCTTATAAGTGAGATATTTCTCTAAAGAAAATCTAAATTTAAAAGGAACAAGGCAAAAAAACAGACACTGCAAAGTCTTAAGTGCTACTCCTCTGAAGAAAGCATGGTGTATAATGAATATGCTATACATAAGGTCTTACGTATATACACATGGCATCCAGTCCTATTCACTTCATGGCAAACAGATGGGTAAAATGTGGAAACAGTGTCATTTTCTTGGGCTCCAAAATCAATGCAGACAGTGACTGCAGCCACAAAATTAAAAGATGCTTACTCCTTGGAAGAATAGCTGTGACAAACCTAGACAGTATATTAAAAAGCAGAGATACCACTTTGCCGACAAAGGTCTGTCTAGTCAAAGCTATGGTTTTTCCAGTAGTCATGTGCAGGTGGGAGAGTTGGACCATAAAGAAGGCTGATCACCAAAGAATTGATGCTTTTGAACTGTTGTACTGGGGAAGACTCCTGAGAGTTCCTTAGACAGCAAGGAGATCAAATCAGTCAATTCTAAAGGAAATAAATAATGAATATTCACTGGAAAAACTGATGCTGAAGCTCCAGTACTTTGGCCACCTGATGTGAAGAGCTGATTCATGGGAAAAGACCCTGATGCTGGGAAAGACTGAGGGCAAGAGGAGAAGGAGGTGACAGAGGATGAGATGGTTGGATGGCATCACTGACTCAATGGACATGAGTCTGAGCAAATTCAGGGAGACAGTGAAGGACAGAGAAGCCTGGCATGCTGCAGTTCATGGGGTCACAAAGAGTCGGGCACAACTTAGCAACTGAACAACAACACCACAAGGTTTTTAACATTATAACTACACCAAAGGGAAACATTCAGTGGGGATTCTGGGAAAACGATGATGAGAGAAAAGGGAGTCTTCTGTAAAAATGGCTGTCAGATAAAATACAGAAAATCCAGTTAAGTCTGAAATTCAGATAAACAGCAAGTTATTTTTTGTATAAATATGCCCCAAGTATTACATGAGACATTTAAAGTCTGAAATTTAGATTTGAGTGGGTATCCTATATTTTTATCTGTTAAACCTGATAACCTATTTCTAAAGTAAACTTCTACTCCCACAACAAAGCAAAGCCATCAACAGAAATGTTAGGCAAGAAAAAATATTTAAGCCAGTACTGTAAATTTTAAAAACCGAGTAAGTTAAAAAATATCCCCAATAAAATATCTCGACAAGTAACCAGTAAAACCTAGGAAAGTCAATAGGCTTTGCCATTTTTCACCCTGGACAAATTATTAGCATGGCTGTTTTAGGCATGAAATGGAAGGTATATACAAATGGACTTAGGAGACTCTTGCATAATATATAACACACAAAAGAGGAGAGATAAGAAGTAACAAAGCCCCTTGTAACTATTGCTGCAATAGTAACCACAACAATAACAACAACAATAATAATAGCATTTTATTGCTACAAATAGTGCCACCTTCCTCACTAATAACCTTCTAGTTAATGAAGAATAAAACCTGGGTTGCGATATGCTTTCCTCAGGATTTACTTTGGATGTTTGAAGGTATGATAAAAGGCAAGTTATCAAGAAATATTTTTATTTCCTCTGAACTGGCCCTTATATAAAAATTTATACTGATTCATATTTATTGATTGATTAAAAAAATTATTCTTATACCAACATATTTAGGACATTTTTAAATGCTGGGGCCACAATACTGAACCATGGAACCTCCCTGGACATTAAAATATTCAGGGTTCTTTCTAGCTATGTCTATGCCCTACGGGAGGAAAAGCAGTACAATCCCTTCAAGGAAAGATGACTAAACTGATGGTGCTTACTATAAATGAGATTAAAAATAAAGATGCAGGGGAACTTCCTTGGCAGTCCAGTGGTTAAGGGCCACAGGTTTGACTGCTGGCTGAGAAACTAAGATCCCACATGCTATGTAGTGCAGCCAAAAATCATCATCATCATCACAAGGAAGAATGTGCTGCTTTCCTTTTAATAGTAAGACATTCAATATTTTGCTCTAAATTTATAATCATTGTATAGCCTTTGCTGACTACATCATTTGCTGACCAAAACAAGCAGACATACTAGCCCAAAAGATCAACAACATCAAAATTTCTGTGCACAACAAACCAAATTTCACTTACAAATAATAAAAAAATTAACAGATACATAATAAGGAAAATTAGTGATTAAATAAAAAGAAACAGAAAGAGAAAATTACCTGCAAATAATAAAAAATATCTAAAAGATGAAATTTACAGGACCAACAATATGGAATTTTAGTGAAGAGAAAATTATTTTCTTCAAGACAATCAAATCAGACAAAGGCCCACACTCATCCCCAAGGACACGGTCCAAGATTCAGACTGGTCAAGGTTTTTCTTTCTAAAGCAAAACAGTCAAGGACAAAGGAGAGAGAAGATTTAAAGAGATACGAATGACGATGATGATTTGGGACCATAACCTCCAGAGTTCATTGAAGAAAACTAGCATTGATGTAAATCTACATAAAGCTAAAAGAACTGGAGCTATATATGGACTAAATGTATCTTTCTCTGGAAAGGTAGAAACAGCTTCAAGACTTAAATAATTTGAAACAATATATATACATATATATGAAAAAACATATATACATATATTGAAAATGTCATATAAATATTTATATAATTTTTTCATTCAGTAAGCATGTTCAAACTACCTACTATGTGCCAAGTCCTATCACTTGGGCTAAAATACAAACTCAATTTAGACCATAAAAAAAGTAATAAAACGGACTCCAAGTTCTACCTAGATGTGTGGAAAGCAGCGATATGAGAACACAGTGAGGGTATAGTTAATCATGCACATAACAAATGAAACCACTTTGCAGAAGTAACATCTCAACTGCTTTTTTTGACGACTGAGCAGGCATTCATGGAGGAAAGACAATGAAAGAGGAGGAAAAGAACATGAGGCTGGAAAAGTCGGTTTAGACACAATGTTTAATACAGAGAAGAGCTGGATTAGATCCTATAATTGAAGAGAGTCGCAAGAAGATTTTAAGCACAAAAATGACGATCACATCTGTATTTTTCAAAGATAAATCTAATGGTATGTCTTGTAAAGATGATGTTAAACAGAGTAGCTACAATATAAAACAATTATAAGTAAAGAAATTAAAGCAGTTTTATAATTAGAAGGGCAGCTGAGAATCAGTCAAAACTTGAAAAATCTGGATCAGAATAATGATCAGTGACATAAAACAAACTGGTGAAATGAAGAGTTCAGTCCTGATTTCTTAAGAATAAAGTAGATATATAAATCGTGATTAAAGAGAATCTGAGAAGAGTTGAAGAGTAATAAAACCAAATGACAAAAACTGTATTTTTCCTCCAGAGAATTTCAAGTTGCTTTCAGTAAAAACAGCAATAACTTAATTATCCCTGCTAAAAAAACTATGCAGCTTCCAGAGTAAACAGTAAGCAGTGGGGAAAAAGAATAAAAACAACAACAATAAAACTTATTTGGAAAAAGAGAATTAAGTAATTTAGTAAATGCAGGGCTCCTAGAAACAGAAGAGTTACTACTGGACTTAAAACACAACATATATTTTTTTACTTTAAAATATTATCCAACAATCACTCCAACATGTATTTACTGAGTGGCTATTACATGCCAGGCATGTAGAATATAAATATGAATATTTATGAAGAATATAAAGAAGAATACGGCATCTTTATTCATTCATCTACGTTTGAGGAAATTATACTCCAGAGGAGACAAATTCATAAAACAAGCAGTTAATGAATAAATGCAGTGATAAGACTATACAGCAGGGCAAGGAATAGCACTTTAGCTAGGTATAATGGCACCTTAGTGAGCACAAGGCTAGGATGAGGGAAAGTTTCCCAGAGAAAGCGAAGTCAAAACAAAGTCTTAACAGATGAGTAAGCCAGCCAGTTTAAGAAGTGAGAAGAAAATCATGGCAAAGGAGACAAAATGAGAAATGCCCCAGAGATCAATAAAAGCACGGAGTTGTGAGGAGTGACAGGTGGTTCTAAGTTACTGGAACATGAAATAAAAGGCAAAAAGTGATGGGAAATGAGGCTGCGTGGCAAGAGGGACCAATTGTCTGTTCTCTGAAAAATTTAGATTTATAGTTTTTAAGCAAATGGCTCATCAGAAGCCAGAGAGCTTCTAAAACATACTGATACTTAGATCCTTCTCCTCAAAGATCCTAATTCACCAGATTTAAAGAAGAGGACAACAAACTTGAGCTTTCTGATGGTTTCCCTAGGTAACTGCGCTGTACTATATACACTGTGTGAGAGAACTACTGTGATAAACACTGCCTTCAGTTCAGACTTAAACCTATTTACATGGAGAGAACAGGTAAAAAAGGAAGGTGGGAAGGTTTGGTAATCGAAGGCAATGGGACCCCACTCCAGTACTCTTGCCTGGAAAATCCCATGGGTGGAGGACCCTGGTGGGCTGCAGTCCATGGGGTCATGAAGAGTTGGAGATGACTGAGCAACTTCACTTTCACTTTTCACTTTAATGCACTGGAGAAGGAAATGGCAAGCCACTCCAGTGTTCTTGCCTGGAGAATCCCAGGGACAGGGGAGCCTGGTGGGCTGCCGTCTATGGGGTCACACAGAGTCGGACACGAATGAAGCAACTTAGCAGCAGCAGCAGCAACACAGTACACTGTAAGGAACTGAATTCAGTTCAGTCGCTCAGTTGTGTCTGACTCTGCGACTCCATGAACTGTGGCACGCCAGGCCTCCCTGTCCATCACCAACTCCCAGAGTCCACACAAACCCATGTCCATCGAGTCGGTGATGCCATCCAGCCATCTCATCCTCTGTCGTCCCCTTCTCCTGCCCTCAATCTTTCCCAGCATCAGGGTCTTTTCAAATGAGTCAGGTCTTTACATCAGGTGGTCAAAGTATTGGAGTTTCAGCTTCAACATCAGTCCTTCCAATGAACACCCAGGACTGATCTCCTTTAGGAAGGACTGGTTGGATCTCCTTGCAGTCCAAGGGACTCTCAAGAGTCTTCTCCAACACCACAGTTCAAAAGCATCAATTCTTCGGTGCTCAGCCTTCTTCACAGTCCAACTCTCACGTCCATACATGACCGCTGGAAAAACCATCGCCTTGACTAGATGGACCTTTGTTGACAAAGTAATGTCTCTGTGTTTTAATATGCTGTCTAGGTTGGTCATAACTTTCCTTCCAAGGAGTAAGCGTCTTTTGATTTCACGGCTGCAGTCACAATTTTGGAGCCCAGAAAAATAAAGTCAGCCACTGTTTCCACTGTTTCCCCATCTATTTCCCATGAAGTGATGGGACCGGATGCCATGATCTTTGTTTTCTGAATGTTGAGCTTTAAGCCAACTTTTTCACTCTCCACTTTCACTTTCATCAAGAGTCTCTTTAGTTCTTCTTCACTTTCTGCCATAAGGGTAGTGTCATCTGCATATCTGAGGTTATTGATATTTCTCCCGGCAATCTCAATTCCAGCTTGTGCTTCTTCCAGTCCAGTGTTTCTCATGATGTACTCTGCATAGAAGTTAAATAAGCAGGGTGACAATATACAGCCTTGACGAACTCCTTTTCCTATTTGGAACCAGTCTGTTGTTCCATGTCTAGTTCTAACTGTTGCTTCCTGACCTGCATACAAATTTCTCAAGAGGCAGATCAGGTGGTCTGGTATTCCCATCTCTTTCAGAATTTTCCACAGTTTATTGTGATCCACACAGTCAAAGGATTTGGCATAGTCAATAAAGCAGAAATAGATGCTTTTCTGGAACTCTCTTGCTTTTTCGATGATCCAGCGGATGTTGGCAATTTGATCTCTGGTTCCTCTGCCTTTTCTAAAACCAGCTTGAACATCAGGAAGTTCACGGTTCACGTACTGCTGAAGCCTGGCTTGGAGAATTTTGAGCATGACTTTACTAGCGTGTGAGATGAGTGCAACTGTGCGGTAGTTTGAGCATTCTTTGGCATTGCCTTTCTTTGGGATTGAAATGAAAACTGACCTTTTCCAGTCCTGTGGCCACTGCTGAGTTTTCCAAATTTGCTGGCATATTGAGTGCAGCAGGCAAATACCTCTTTGAACAATCAGAAACCCCTCTTTTTAGAATGTGTGTGTGTGCATGCACACGTGCGTGTTTGAACAATCAGAAGCCCCTCTTTTTAGAGGATGTGCGTGTATGTGTGTGTCTCTGTGCTCAGTCGTATTCGACTCTTAGCAAGCCCACGGACTGTAGGCCACCAGGCTCCTCTGTCCATGGGATTCTCCAGACAAGAATATTGGAGTGGATTGCCATTTCCTCCTTCAGGGGATCTTCCCAACCCAGGGATTAAACTCATGTCTCTTGTATCCCCTGCATTGGCAGGCAGATTCTTTACCACAAGCGCCACCTGGGAGCCCATCAGATTAATAAATGACTTAGGATATCTGCCCAGAAAGAAGAATTCAGCCTGTTAGTTACTAGGATAGCAATGGCTAGATGACATTTAATTTATACCCAGTTTTCTTGTTAATAAACTGCAATATTTATGTTAGAAACAATTAACTTTTAAAACTACGCTGAAAAAAAAGAGTGTTCTACAAAATAAAAATGGAAGAAGATGAAGTCCACAGTGTCATGCTAGAAACTGAATTTGATGACACAGAAGCAGCCTAAATATCCATCACCAGAGGATATGGGTAAAGATATGGTACATATATACAATGGAATATTACTCAGCCACAGAAAAAATGAAATAATGCCATTTGTCATATTATGGATGGACCAGTAGAGACTGTCATACTGAGTGGAGTGTCAGACAAGAAAAAATATCATATGATATTCCTTATATATGGAATTTAAAAAATGATAGAATAAAACTTATTTACAAAACAGAAACAGTCACAGATGTAGAAAAAAAACTTCTGGTTACCAGCAGGGAAAGGCGGAGTTGAGGGGAGGGAGGTATAAACTGGGAGACTGGTATTGACGTAGACACATTACTATATATAAAGTAGACAACTAATTAAGGACCTATTGTAAAACATACAGAACTCTTCTCAGTACTCTGCAATGACCTAAAAGGGAAAAGAATCTAAAAAAGGAAGGATATATACATACAACTGATATATTCTGATGTAGAGCAGAAACTAATGTAATATTGTAAATCATCTATAATTAAAATTTTTTAAAAAGAGAGCAATAGAATCTGAAGCTATAATGCCCAAGCATTTACAGGTAAGCCTCTGAACTTGAATTAAACATTCCCTGAGACTGACTAATTCTTTATCCCATATTACTTTGGTCTAATGATTTCCTTTTTTTTTTTTTAATGATTTCCCTCTTGATTCCCAGACTTTGGGCTCCAAGAGCACAAGGAGTAGATTCACTGTACTCCAGCACAGTACCTGGCAGGAGCCCCTCAATCAGTACTTACTGAAAGAATAAATGGCTTCCCATTTTCTGATTCAAAGAGGACAATGAACTTGGGTAGGTTTCTGCTTGCCAGAAAGACTGTATTTTTGCTTGTTAGTTAGGCTTACCAAGAGTCAGTTGTTTTCATGTTCAAATCTTTTATGTCAGTTGCCTTTGTTATTATAACTTCATGATTTAAGCTATATGATACTCCCTGATGAAGGGAATGTGGAAACAGAATTATTTCTATGGACACCAAGTAGGCTCTAAAACTACTGAGGCTGCAAACACTGTCAAGGCTCTGCTGTCGGTGATCAGTCACTAGGTCGTGTCCAACTCTTTGTGACCCCATGGACTGTAGCCCACCAGGCTCCTCTGTCCATGGGATTTTTCCGGGCAAGAATACTGGAGTGGGTTGTCATTTCCTTCTCCAGGGGATCTTCCTGACACAGAGACTGAACTCACATCTCGTGCATTGCCAGGTGGTTCTTTACCACCGAGCTACTATAAAAACTTGGGTGTTAAATTAGGTGTGGGTAAGACAACCCAGCTATAAGGGCTTCCCTCATAGCTCAGTCAGTAAAGAATCTGCCTGAAATGTAGGAGACCTGGATTCGATTCCTGGGTTGGGAAGATCCCCTGGAGGAGGAAATGGCAATCCACTCCAGTATTCTTGTTTGGAAAATCCCATGGATAGAGGAGCCTGGTGGGCTACAGTCCATGGGGTCCCAAGAGTCAAACACAACTTAGCAACTAAACCATCACCAAGACAAGTGTAAAAGGTTAGATAAAAAGAATCCTAAGAATGTACAAAGGTTTTTAAGTATAAGGAGTATAAAGATTGCAGGATCTGATCTTCATTCTCCATTATATAGTCTATTATATTATTCTATTATATAGTCTACATGGAATCCCTACAGAAAAAGTCTTAGCCTTATATCCACAGATTGATAAATAAACATACATTTAAATGTTTTAAACTAAAATAAAATGTTTGAATTATACATCTTATGTTTGTTTGATTCCCCTTAATAATTATCTGGTGACCCAGATCATGTTGGATAAGAGGCTTTTTTTACTCTTACCAAGAAATGATGTGGTACATATAACATATATTAAATAATCATATGTCTGCATGTTGAAAAATCACTGTTTTTTGCTCTACCTTTGCATATATCACAATTCATTGTGAGTAAATGCTTGTTTACTTGACAATATTCCCTACTAAACTATAAATCCCTTGAGAAAAGCGATCATGTCAATTTCTAATTTCACAGTGCCCAGTACTTGGCAATGCTTTCCAAATAGGTGCTCTTTAAACACTTTTTAAGTGAAAAAAAAAAAAATTGCAATTCTGTTTAAAAGAAACAAACAAAAGATCTGAGTAGTATTATATGGCTCTTTAGTACCAATTAATAATAAAAATTAACCCTACATAGAAAAGACAAATTCTTACCAATTTATGGCCCCACCATCACACTTGTCCATGAGCAAGGCTCTCCAGCATTCGTGAGCAGATTTAATGACTTCAAGAGCAAAAGCCTGTTAAAAACCAAAAACAGACATAGCAATCACATCATTATACTATTAATAACTTGGAACTAGTCATAGGATGACAGTTAATTATTAAGAACATGAGCTCTAAAGTCAGGCAAACCTAAGTGTAAGTTCTCATATCCTTATTTACCAGCTGTGTGACTTTGTGCAGATTATTCAAACTCATTGTTTTAATTTCTTCTTCTTTAAGATGGAATGTAATGAAAATCAACTAAATCAGGAGCTGGCGCTCTTGGGCCTTTGGGTCAAATCCAGCCTGCCACATGCTTTTGTAAATAAAGCTTTACTGAGCACAGCCATGTCCATCCATGCATTTGTGCACAGCCCCTGACTGCACTGGAAGAGCTGAGTAGTTGTGACAGAGAACACATCTGTTCTTACAGAAAAAGAAAAAGTTGCCAACCCCTGATTTAAATCATAGCATTGCTGAAAGAATAAATAAGACTTGCATGTAAATCGATTAGCCTACTATCTGGGATTGTACATAAGCACAAACTTAATAATTTCATCATCAACAATGCTGCAAGTAGTTTAACTGAATAATCATTTTAGGCTATCCACTGTCTGAAGGTAATAAACCTCAACATTTAAAAAATTTTTTTCTTAGCATGAATTCATATAGTGTCTAAAAATGAAAACTCAACAACAGACACATATCTAGTAAGACCATTTAAGGAAAACTTGCTTAATTTTTTCAAAGAAGAACATTTTTATTTTTTCCCCCAAAATGTTGCTAAATTTCCTTAAGCAGAGTCCTTATGTATTAACTAAATCATACTCGCTCCTCTCTTTTTCAGTGACAACTAAACACATTATGATGTGAAGAAAATGATGCAAATATACTTCTGAGAAGAAAACTTTCCCTCAGGTCTGCTGTTGCCTGAGATGAAGGAGATGGCTTAATGCTTGGTGAGGTGGTGCAGGAGAGACTCCTAAGGTATGTGACAAAAAGTCAATTTGTTATTTAGAAAATACATGGAAAGATTTTTAATTATATTATTCAGATAATTTTGATTATTAAAACAGATTCCAGTACTTGCTTTAAGCAGTCAGCATGAAAAAAAAAAATCTAGATTACAGCCTAGAGTCATCTTTTCAACCATGTTGCTGCTGCTGCTACTGCTGCTAAGTCGCTTCAGTCGTGTCCGACTCTGTGGGACCCCATAGACGGCAGACCATCAGGCTCCCCCACCCCTGGGATTCTCCAGGCAAGAACACTGGAGTGGGTTGCCATTTCCTTCTCCAGTGCATGAAAGTGAAAAGTGAAAGTGAAGTCGCTCAGTCGCGTCCGACTCTGTGCGACCCCATGGACTTCCGCTTACCAGGCTCCTCCATCCATGGGATTTTCCAGGCAAGAGTACTGGAGTGGGGTGCCATTGCCTTCTCCGTTCAACCATGTTGAAGAGATATAATTCAATTTTCCTGGGTTAGGCTCAATATGTTAAACAGCAGTGATAAAAAGCAATGCATAAAATGATTATTTTCTGAAGGGATGCATAAATGACCCAGTCTTCATTTAGAAAAAAATTAATGGTTTTTGAAATCAAACCCCCCAAATTCTCAAACTACCTCATTCTTTTATAAATTCATGGAATGACTTAGCAGTCCGACCCCAAGGCAATAAGGGGCCACAAAGGTACACATAGGTTTGAAATGTGTATTGTTTCAAACATAAAATACAACACACATTTTACAGGAAAAAGAAAAAAATAATTTATTTTATAAATTTTTAGTATTTTATTTTTATGTGAGAGATCACAGCCTAGTAGTTTTATATCCATATTTAATAAATCCTAGACTGAGCGCCGAAGAATTGATGCTTTTGAACTGTGGTGTTGGAGAAGACTCTTGAGAGTCCCTTGGACTGCAAGGAGATCCAACCAGTCCATTCTGAAGGAGATCAGCCCTGAGATTTCTTTGGAAGGAATGATGCGAAAGCTGAAACTGCAGTACTTTGGCCACCTGTTGTGAAGAGTTGACTCATTGGAAAAGACTCTGATGCTGGGAGGGATTGGGGGCAGGAGGAGAAGGGGACGACAGAAGATGAGATGGCTGGATGGCATCACTGACTCGATGGACGTGAGTCTCATTGAACTCCGGGAGTTGGTGACGGACAGGGAGGCCTGGTGTGCTGCGATTCATGGGATTGCAAAGAGTCGGACACGACTGAGCAACTGGACTGAACTGAACTGAACTGAGACAAAGCCCTCAAGATCTTAAGGGTTAATATACATTTTCAAAATACTGCGTTCAGCAATAAGCTCTTGTATAACAAAATACTTACTGTAATTTTGAAGTTTTGATGACCATAGCTTACTTTACTTACAAAACACACTGTATTTATTAGTACCCAGTTAAAGGCGATGGCACCCCACTCCAGTACCCTTGCCTGGAAAATCCCATGGATGGAGGAGCCTGGTGGGCTGCAGTCCATGGGGTCGCTAAGAGTCGGACACGACTGAGAGACTTCACTTTCACACTTTCACTTAAAGGTTGGATTATAATGTGAAACTTATATAGTGGAAATACGTTTAAAAGTAGTAAAAATAAATAAATAAAAGAAGTAGTCTAATAGTTTTAGACTTTAATTCAGGTCCATTTTCTCCATTTGTGTCATATTAGAGCCACTTTTTGGTAACTTTTTAGTTTTCTAATATAAAAACCCTCTGACAGTAAGATAATTTTTACTTTCTTAACTGTTAAGTAGCTGAATTCAGTCATGATAGAATGAACACTTAGGAGGGAAGCCCCTTTGGATTTGCATTAATGGTAAGTAACTCCCTCCTCTCCAGAACAGTAAAATGAAAGATTTTTATTCATTTACAATTTATAGAGTTAGACTGATCATGGAAATCTTTTATTTTCTAAGATGAAGGATATATTGATAGATAAATGGATGGATACAGGTATTTATCAGTCTTACTGATTTAGAGCTCCTAAAACTTTTTAAAAAATAAAAATAATGTCCTTAAACATGAAAGTCAGTAAACAGTCCTTCTATTATCATACTATCCACAAATATTCACATAAGAAATCCCCCAAAGTGAAAGAAATGTAGTACAAGTATCACAGGCACATTTTAAAATAAAGATGATCAACTTCACCTTGTTCTTGAATTCTCCATTAAAAGCAAACTGGTTTTCCGGTTTTCCTTCTGGTATCTTATAAAATCTAAACCAATTAAGGGTAGCTTCTAAGTAACCAGGTTTGTACTTCTTAACATCCTCAATATCTGCAAGTGAAGAAACAAAAATACTTTTCATTAAAAATAGAAATCCACTCCTTTAAGTGGTAGAGCATTGGACTGAGGGAGTTAGTCCGATTCTGCTGCAGAATCACCAACATGTATCATATCACCTCTGAAGTTCCATTTTTTTCATATGTAAACTGCTACACCTTTATTGTACAAACATTTCTTGAGCACCTTCAGATACCATGTTAGGTATAGGGGATAAGTTGGTGAAGGCAACAAAGATCTTTTCCTCAAGGAGATCAAAGTTTTAATTAAAAGCATAACCAAAAATGCACAGGCAGATAAACAGCAAATTGCATTAAAGTGAGATATACTTAGGACAGCTGTCATTCTGAAGATAATGCGGGGTTTAGAGTAGGAAGAGTTACAACATCAGGATCTGTATTCCGTATGTACTAAGCTAAAGGACACTGAAGGTAGACTGGGGAGGGCATGCCCATAATAGAAAACATGGCAGCTGCATGAGAGGGTTGCATGGACTCCTACATCAAATATTTAGGAAGTTTCTCATTATACATCAGACACTGTTGTAAGCCACGAAACAGAACAGTAATCAGAAACAAGTCTCTGCCCACAAGAGTACACAGAAGTAAGAGATAAGACACAAATACAAAATTTAAGGGGTGAAAAGTCTGATAAAGAAAAATAAATCAGAGTAAGAAAGACAGAGAATGTGGTCAGGGCAATTTTAAATAGAATGAAACATGAATGGTTCAGAGTTTTTCATTTCAAATTAATGATGGTTTATAGGGTTTATCTTCAAATTCTAATACCATGTAAACACCTTAACCATTCCATTTTGAGGACATTCATTTAAATATTAATATAATTGGAAATATTACTGCATTAGTAATAGACCTCCTCCCGCAAAAGAGGCCCCCAAGAAATGTATCATTTCCAAAGGTATCAGTTCAAAAAGCCTGAGAGGCATAAGCCCTCTCCCTCCTCCAGTGCTGCCGCCTCCTTCTGCGGTTCCTAGTGCTGCCTGTGTGCTTGTTCTGTGCAGACCTGGTACCTCTCTTGTGAGGCGGGGCTGAGGATGCTCCCGGTGCTTGCCATGGCAAACGAAAAACCCCAAGCATGAGTCAAGACTGAGAACAACGATCATATTAATTTGAAATTGGTGGGGCAGGTTGGTTCTGTGGTGTAGTTTAAAATTAAGAGGCATACACCACTTAGTAAACTAATGAAAGCCTATTGTGAACAACAGGGTTTGTCAAGGAGACAGATCAGATCCCAATTTGATGGGCATCCAATCAAGGAGACAGACACACCTGCACAGTTGGAAGATGCAGATACCATTAATGTATTTCAGCAGCAGACAGGAGGTGTCAACTAAAAAGGGAACTTTAAATTTTACTCCTGGTAGCTCAGCTGGTAAAGAATCCGCCTGCAATGCAAGAGACCCCGGTTCTATTCCTGGGTCAGGAAGATCCTCTAGAGAAGGGATAGACTACCCACTCCAGTATTCATGGGCTTCCCTGGTGGTTCAGCTGGTAAAGAATTCTGCCTGCAGTGTGGGAGACCTGGGTTCGATCCCTGGGTTGGGAATATCTCCTGGAGAAGGGAAAGGCAACCCACTCCAGTATTCGGGCCTGGAGAATTCCATGGACTGTGTAGTCCATGGGTTCACAAAGAGTCAGACAGGACTGAGCAAGTGACTTTCATTTTCACACTTCACTTCAGAATTCTGTTCCTCCAGATCAAGAAGACATTTTCAACTAGAAAACTATAATTTGGTTCCACCACATTCTGACTACTACAATATAGTTTCTCTATTCTTTCATTTTCCCCTTCCCCATTCCTTTATTGTACATGAAGCAACTGGTGTATGTGCACAGCAAGCATATTGCACTGAATGGCCAATGGTATGTTCTGATTGACATCAAAGGTAGATGGGATGGGGGAAAAAAGCAATTCTTAGAAAATACCCCTTTTTCTCCATTAGTGGCATGCTCATCAGCTCTTATCTTTATATTCCACTAATTTATTTTGCTCTGTTTAACAAAAAAAGAACAGCATAAAAATTCTTGCATATCTTAGGAAAAAAAGTATGAGAAATATCTAGATAAAACTGGAAGTCTTTACCTCCAGTAGACTGTGGCTTAACAGAAATTTAGCATAGTCCTTTATTCACAATATGTTATGGCAAATGACACACTAATAGCACTTGAAAAATTAGAAAGCTATAAATAAACCAGGAGATGACACCATGCATAGGGATAATTTAACGATCACTCAGTTTCAGATCTGCTCATCCAAGCCTTGTGGGAATCCCCACTCACTAGGCATGACGGGAAAAGGTATGAGTTGAACAGACAGAAATTATCCTTTTCCTTTTTATGCTTGCCCGTGCCTTTATGTAAAAATTGAGCAAGAGTGACATGTCTCTAAAGGCCAGGTGTTTCACATAAGTGAAATAAGTGTAGTAAGGCAGAAACCATAGGAATGGCAGAGACTATGGCAAACGACTGAGTATGCTGCCTAAAGGCACTCACATTTAAAATTTTAAAATATGCCAATGGGCCACATTATCTAAAATAATAATTCTGCAGCAAACTGCAGAAATGCTACAACTAACTAAGAGGAAAAAGAATCCCTTGAAACTGAACACAGACTACACCAGCTCTATTAATCAGAATGAGTACATATTAATTGACAGAAGATGTTTAAAACAGTGAATTCCAAAGATTAAGATCACATTATTTTAGCACTGTACACTGTATACCAGGTCACAGAGCTCTTTGTTACGGCCCCAATAGCACATTCAATAGATTTCACCTAATTAAATTCTGATTTTTTCCCTTTATCTTACAAAAACGTTCCTGCCAAAGTGAGTTTGTATTGACCATTTTCCTACATTCTATCTCTATTTTTGCAAAAAACAAAAAAATCTCTGTAAATTAACTGAACTCCTCCAAATCACTGTTTTCTTACTGGCAGGAAAAAAATATCTTTTAGACTATGGAAGGTGAGCAACCAGAAATGCACTTTAATCAATGTCCAAAATGAATAATTTTCTATTACTTACTCTTGTCTGGAGAATCCCATGGACAAAGGAGCCTGGTGGGCTACAGTCCATGGGGTCGCAAAGAGCCAGACATGACTGAGCGACTGACATACACACATACGCACACACACACACAAATCTGATTTATGGTATCATTATACCTTGCCCAATCTGCCACTTTTTGTCCCACTGCATAAACCTTTTTTTTAATAACTGCTTTTTAACACACTGACTTCAAATAAGAAAGGAAAAGCTAAGTTATTCAGTATGCACCTCAGTTTGCAAGGTTTTCCCTTCAGAAGTTATAAAGGGGATCTGTTAAGAAATGACATCAATAACAAAAAACCTGAACATTTAATAATGCCAATAAGAAGTAGAACTCTCAAAATATAAGTCAAACTTTTCCATTCTCAATTAATTATACCCTGGAGCAAAAACAGCTGCATTTTCAAAAAAACCAAAACGTTTAAAATAAGTAATTTAAACATTTTAAAATCTCAATAGCAAATGCTTCCAGCCAAGACTTTACATACAATACTAAGTCAGTTCAATGAATTACTCTTCCAAAAAATATGAAAAATTCCACCTAAGACTATAAACTGATTTACAGTTCTTTAAAGATTTTTATATAAATAACCTCATTTGTTCCTCATAAAACTCCTGAGAGTTGTGAAGAGTAAGTAAATTTGTATTAAATGTAAGAAACTACAGCTAAGAAAATGTAAAATTTGGGTAAAATGCTTTCAACTCATTCATGGTAGAACTAGTATTATACAAATACAAGTCTTCTAATTCCATGAATCCTAGCTTTTCTTCTATATTGCACATTAATAATATGTCACAGGTTTATTTATATTATTTTTAAGTATAGATGTATTTTTATTTTGGTTTTATTATGGTAAAATATCCATAACATAAAATTTACCATTTTTAAGTGTTTGTTTCAGTGGCATTAAGTACATCCACAGTGTTGTACAACCATCTATTAGCCATTTTCATAAATTTTAAAAATATATGTTCATTGTAAGAAAAGCAGCAATTCTCTGGTGGTCATCTACTTCCACTCTTGGAATTAATTTTATATGAAAGTTTCTACTATAAATAATGATATAATTTATTTTCAAGATGAACTAATCCAAAAATAAAAAAATACTCTAGAAGTGCTCCTTTATATAATCAAGCTAAGCTTATTTCGGTTCTCTTTTTAACTACAAATCAAACTCTTTTAATTGAGATCTACTCAATCAATTCCCTGGACGATTAACAAAGACTCTCTACTTCTGTAGCATATTCTGCCTGATGTTGCCAGTAGTCAGTCTGCTGAGTCTAGCAGACAACCCTAGAATGAGGCCTGCACTTCGCTCCCACGAGTTAAATTTTAGCTTTGCCAAGCATCAGGTGTATTTATTTCCAAATATTTATGCCAACGATGTCTAGTGTTATAATTATGAAATTTAATAAAATGTTATATAAGTCAGTGACTTTATCAGTACAAAAATGAGATTTTGTTTCTATAAAATTACTGTGAATGTTTTTGAAGGAAATCAATAAAAGAGACTGTTAAAAAACATCTGCTGTCAAAATAGGCCTGGGTAAGTTAAAGATGAAACAAAGACGTAAAAATCTACAATTATGTGTCAGTCACTCTGCAAATGAGGTGGGGAGAGGATTTTAGATATGAGAGGTCAAGGACAGCTTCTAACAAAAAGTATTTTAGTAAATTCTTAGATGAAGTGTGGGAGTGACTCATTCAAACATCCAGAAAAGGAGTCCTGGGAGGAAGACTAGGTACCAATATTCTAAGGTATGAGTGTGCACTGAATGCTTGAGGAAGACGGTAAGAAAGCCCTGATTTAGAGCAGAGTTGAGAGTGTCAGGAGATGAGATTAGAGAAGCAGTAACGTAGGACTCCAGGGGTCACACTACGGACCTGACTTTGGGATGAGACACCGTACAGGATTCTGGGCAGAGGAGTATGTGTTTTCAGGAAGAATTCTAATTGTCTTTTAGGGAAAAGACTGTGCAGAGGAAGAAGGGGAAGCAGGAAATCCAACATGAGGCTACTGAGTGTACATGCAGGTGAAATATGAGGAGGGAGGGCTTTGATAATTGTAGCTGTAGGAAGGTGATGACAAATGGTCAGTTTTGGATTAATTTTAGAAAGCAGAACTGAGATGAATCACTAATGAAAGAAAAAACAAAAAATAACAAAACCCAGTAAAAATCAGAAATGAAGTGAAGTGAAGTCGCTTAGTCGTGTTTGACTCTTTGCGACCCCATGGACAGTAGACTACCAGGCTCCACCGTCCATGGGATTTTCCAGGCAAGAATACTGGAGTGGGCTGCCACTTCCTTCTCCAGGGGATCTTTCCAACCCAGGGATCAAACCCAGGTCTCCTGCATTGCAGACAGACGCTTTACCATCTGAGACACCAGGGAAGCCCCCAAAATCAGACTTACATAATATTTAAAGAATCAAAGAGCTAAAATGGACTAGTCTGTAACATTAAGTAGCAATTCAAATTATAATACAGCTAAAAGCAGTCACCTAAATAGGTATTACCCTGTTTTTAAAAATTTTCGTAATAGGTGTCTTAAGTTCTGACAAATAGTGTACAGCCATGATTTACGCTATAAACGAGCTGTTTCCAAATTTGAAAGTTTAATTAACAAAGATTATATGGAATCTCCCTAATGGAATTTTTATTTTAAAACTAAAAATATATGATTAAACCACCCTTACGGCAGAAAATGAAGAAGAACTAAAAAGACTCTTGATGAAAATGAAAGAGGAGAGTGAAAAAGTTGGCTTAAAGCTCAACATTCAGAAAACTAAGATTATGGCATCTGGTCCCATCACTTAATGGGAAATACATGGGGAAACAGTGGAAACAATGTCAGACTTTATTTTTTTGGGCTCCAAAATCACTGCAGATGATGATTGCAGCCATGAAATTAAAAGACGCTTACTCCTTGGAAGGAAAGTTATGACCAACTTAGATAGCATATTCAAAAGCAGAGACATTACTTTGCCAACAAAGGTCCGTCTAGTCAAGGCTATGGTTTTTCCAGTGGTCATGTATGGATGTGAGAGTTGGACTATAAAGAAAGCTGAGCACCGAAGAATTGATGCTTTTGAACTGTGGTGTTGGAGAAGACTCTTGAGAGTCCCTTGGACTGCAAGGAGATCCAACCAGTCCATCCTAAAGGAGACCAGTCCTGGGTGTTCATTGGAAGGACTGATGCTAAAGCTGAAACTCCAATACTTTGGCCACCTCATGTGAAGAGTTGACTCATTGGAAAAGACTCTGATCCTGGGAGGGATTGGGGGCGGGAGGAGAAGGGGATGACAGAGGATGAGATGGCGGATGGCATCACCGACTCGATGGACATGAGTCTGAGTGAACTCTGGGAGTTGGTGATGGACAGGGAGGTCTGGCGTGCTGCGATTCATGGGGTTGCAAAGAGTCAGACGTGACTGAGTGACTGAACTGAACTGAATTACATTAGCCCATTTAAGTTCATTGATCCTAAAATGTCGATGTTCACTCTTGCCATCTCCTGTTTGACCACCTCCAATTTACCTTGATTCACGACCTAGGACTCCAGATTCCTATACAAATTGTTCTTTACAGCATCAGACTTGACTTTCACCAATAGACACATCCACAACTGGGTATGATTTCCACTTTGGCTCAGGCTCTTCATTCTTTCTGGAGTGATTTCTCTGCTATTCTCCAGTAGCATATTGGATACCTACTGATCTGAGGGTTCATGTTTCAGTGTCCTATCTCTTTGCCTTTTCATACTGTTCATGGGGTTCTCAAGGCAAGAAGCTGAAGTAGTTTGCCATTCCCTTCTCCACTTAGGGGCTTCCCTTGTGGCTCAGCTGGTAAAGAATCCACGTGCAGTACGGGAAACCTGGGTTCAATCCCTGGGTTGGGAAGATCCCCTCGAGAAGGGAAAGGCTATGCATTTCAGTATTCTGGCCCGGAGAATTCCATGGACTGTATAGTCCATGGGGTCGCAAAGAGTCAGACACGACTGAGTGACTTTCACTTTTTCCACTTAGGCATAGACATGAATAATATAAATAAGCACTAAAAATAACATATTCATAAAATTCTTTTATAAACATACTATTTTTCCTTATGGTAAAGACCAGTCCTCAAATGAATTTGTAACTAACTTCTTACTTAATTCGGAGAAGGCAATGGCAACCCACTTCAGTACTCTTGCCTGGAAAATCCCATGGATGGAGGAGCCTGGTAGGCCGCAGTCCATGGGGTCGCTAAGAGTCGGACACAACTGAGCGACTTCACTTTCACTTTTCACTTTCTTGCATTGGAGAAGGAAATGGCAACCCACTCCAGTGTTCTTGCCTGGAGAATCCCAGGGACAGGGGAGCCTGGTCGGCTGCCATCTATGGGGTTACACAGAGTTGGACATGACTGAAGTGACTTAGCAGCAGCAGCAACTTTCCAAAGCATTTTGCTTTACAAAAAATAGAAACATCTGACAAAGATCAGGCAAAGAATTCATGTTTCAACAAATTCACTCAAGTTAACCCACAGCAAGATAGATAAACTATAAAAAAGGAAAACTCAAAATACTTAAAAACAAAAAAGCACCCTGCTGACTCAATATGGAACAAAAATACCTGTCAGGTAAAAGCAGGATAATCATATGATTTATTGTATGTATTGGAATATCTGCTAGAGTTAATCAAGAGAAAAAGCAGTCAATCCTGAGAGAACCAATACAAACAAGGATTTTAAAGTAGTTATTATGAATATACTCCAGGACTTTCAGGAATATATGAAAGTTCACAATGCATGAACACGTGGAAATCTCAGATGAGGAATAAAAACTATGAAACTTTCAAAAAAAGAAGAGGACAGTCGGAAATGAAAAATGATGAATTTCATAGCAGAACTTGGATATGTCAGAAAAATCAGGCAAGTAGAAGACAGAACAATGGAAATTATGCAGTCTGGAGAACAGTAAGCAAGAAAGACCGAAAAGACATGAAGAGAGTTTCAGCGACCTGTGAAACAAAGAGTGGTCTAAATATAATAGATACAAAAATTAACTCAAAATCAATTAAAGATCTGAAACCACAAACTTCTCAGAAGAAAACACAGGCTGCAACCTCACTGACATCAGCCTTAATAATATTTTTGTGGATCTGACTCCAAAGGCAAGGAGCCTAACAAAAGCAGAAATAAACAAATGGGACTACATCAACCTAAACAGCTTTTCTGAGCAGCAAAGGAAGCCATTATTAAAATGAAAAGGTAACCTACCTTTGAATGGGAGAAGATATTTGCTAGTTGTATATCTGATGATGGACTAACATCCAAAATATATCAAGAACTCATTACAATAACAATACAACAACAAAAAACCCCAATTCAAAAATGGGCAGATCTAAACAGACATTTTTCCAAAGACATACAGATGGTCAACAGGCATATGGAAAGATGTTCAACATCACTATCAGGGAAGTGCAGATCAAAGCTACAATGAGACTCCACCTCACAGCTGCTATAATGGCTATTCTCAAAACGACAAGGAGTAACAAATGTTGGGGAGAGTGTAGAGAAAAGGGAGCCATTGTAAACTGCTGGGAGGATTGCAAACTGGTGCAGTCACTATGGAAAACTGTATGGAGACTTCTGAAAAATATGGAGGCCAGGGACATGTGTGGCGAGACGAATATCATCAAATTTGGTTAGGTGATTCCATCTCCTAACTGAACATATATCAGAACCGTCATCAATTATTCTAGTTCCAAGACTGGATTATCTAGCCAGCAATGAAGGATAGATTAACAGAACGGTTTTCAACTAGAAAGAATCCATAAAATCACTCAGGGAGATTTATCAAACTATATATCATGCACACCTCTAACTTCCCACCCACATCCCCATATGGAGAACTGTACCTCCATGAAAAAGATAAAAGAAAATGAAAATGCTGTTTCTCTAGCATTATTTTCACAAACGACAACATGAAGTGAGGAAAGCATTATAATCAGATGAGGATTTTTGTTTCTATTTTTAGACAAAAGCCAGTAACTCAAATGTAATGCCATATCTCCTTACATTACTTAAAAAAAATAAAGATAATAGATAATGTGCTTATGTTTGAGATTTATCAAACTATATATCATGCACACCTCTAACTTCCCACCCACATCCCCATATGGAGAACTGCACCTCCATGAAAAAGATAAAAGAAAATGAAAATGCTGTTTCTCTAGCATTATTTTCACAAACGACAACATGAAGTGAGGAAAGCATTATAATCAGATGAGGATTTTTGTTTCTATTTTTAGACAAAAGCCAGTAACTCAAATGTAATGCCATATCTCCTTACATTACTTAAAAAAAATAAAGATAATAGATAATGTGCTTATGTTTGAAGTTCTGCCCAAAGAGAGTAAAAAAGAAAGGAGGAGGAGGAGGAGGAGGAGGATGCTGCTTTCACAGGCCCAAACATGTGCGTGACCGGCCTCTAAACAAAGTCCACAGGAAGCAGAACATATGTTTCTAATGACATTTTATAAACATTCATAAGAAATAATAATTGCCTCCTGTAATACTCACTGTATTTTCCACATCAAAAACAGAGGTTCCAGCTCAGAGAACAGTTTTGTTATACTTACTCGGGATCTCTCAAAGGTTCTCACGTTTTCCACACTGGTCTACATATCTTATCAATGTCTGTACTAAAAATATATACTAACATCATGAAAAAATGGAAATTAATACACTTCAAAATAAGTTAAAACCAATCACAGCATTTCTACACAAAAGACTATCTGTACTGTATCAAGAAACTCTTGGAAAAGACTTGGTAGATTTATTTCCCAAAATATAAATATTCATTGTCATTTCATGAGAAATTTTACATGACCAACAAAATGAAAACCATCCGAGTGCCTTGTATGTAGTAATCCAAATGTTTTTCTAACCTAATTTTAATTGGAAGCACATAATCCAGTGGCTAAAAGCTTAGACTTTGGGTCAGCCAGCCCTTCACTGAAGTTTCAGCTCCACCACTTAAAGCGTCCCTAAAGTTCCTAAAAACGTGCCAATGTCCCCAAGAAATCTATCTCATGATCCTATAAGTGTTTCATTAAGCACTAACACTGAAGATTATTGATGTCTTACGACAGGCTAAAAATAATGGATTGAAATATTCCTAAAACAACCAAAATTTAGAGAAGAAAAACTCTAGGGACCATTTACTGACTAGAGGATCAACCCCACAACATTAGAGATGAAGAATGCGTCAGGAGGTTATGTGACCTTTCTAAGGTCTGATAACTAATACATACAAGGGAGGGTTTTAGAATTAAGGTCTCCTCTACTCCTCACATCATAGGACTATAACTGAAGCCTGAAAAAACACTGGGAGAGGTCAAGGTTCAAAAAAAAAGGCTAAAGATTCCCAGTAATTTAATTCTATTCCTTTTTTTTTTAACTCTATTCTTAATTACAGTACATTTTACTCAATTTGTTCCTATTCCTCAACCACTTCCTCCCACACTCCATCCCTACCCACCCAGGCCCTATTAAGCAATACCTATTAATGAAATCAAAAGAATGAAGATCAAAAGAGCCATCTTTTTTACTAGGACTTCTAATCATAATTATCCCACTGATGTTTCAATTATTTAAGAGCAAGTGGTCAGCACTCCCAGAACACCAAGGCCACAGATACTTTTATGAGGGGCGATGTGATGCAGTGGTGAAGAGCATGGGCTCTGGAGTGCAACTGGATTCCAGTGGCTCCCATAAGCCTTTAGAGAAGTCACCAACTGACCCCTGCCCCCAACAACCAATTTCTCAGTTTCCTAATTTGAAAAAAAAAAAGAGAGAGACAGGGGACACCAGCACATCTTGACTGAACTTAGGCAAACATTAAGCAGATATTGCAAAGAAGCATTCAGCATAGTTACCAGACATACAGTATTTGTTCCAGAAGTGTTAGAGCTTTGAGGATGACAATGGTGACATGCCAGCCCCTGTCTGCACCAAGTACATGTGCAGGAAAGCAAATGCAACTCCATCCTTTCAGGTTACAGAGGTTAACATGAATATTTTCCCCTAAGATTACTATGTTGTGCCCTATTTTTTCCCTAAATGACAAGATTAGCTTGTTTTTCAGGAATTAAGCAAATCAAATATCAGTTAATTTGGCTTATTTTTAAAATAATAATTGAAGGGGCACTAGAAGTATTTAGTTAACACATGAAAACTTAAGTCAAATATATTTGGCCTTTAAAGAAAATGAGCTTCCCTGGTGGCTCAGAAGGTAAAGAATCTGCCTGCAATGCAGGAGACCCATTCAATCCCTGGGTTGGGAAGATCCCCAGGAGAAGGAAATGGCAACCCACTCCAGTGTTCTCGCCTGCAGAACTCCATGGACAGAGGAGCCTGGCAGGCTACAGTTCATGGGATCGCAAAGAGTTGGACACAACTGAGTGACTAACACTTTCTTTCTATGAAAGAAAAGAAAAGAAACTACATAGTTTGACTTTCAAATTTCTTTAAATGTAAGGTGAAATTATACAAATATGAAATAAAGATAAATTTTGATAATTTCAGGACAAGTGTAATGCTGGCCTTTGAAAAAGTCTCAACTGCCTCTTTTAAATAATCCCTTATTACTCATATGATTTATTCATCCCAGAATGTATCTACATTAATATAATTGTGCTGCTTATCAATTTTTGAAAACTTTAACATCATTGCACAGGCAGTATTTATTACAGGACAATAGATAGCAGTTTTCATTTAATACCAAAGAAAATAAATTTTTATTACTCTGCAAGTTGACATAGCCTCCAGGCTTAAAATATCTCCTCATGACATTACTTTACCTGACATGAGGTCCTTAGGCATCATTGGCAGTTCTGAAGAGGTTCAAACATCTGTTTGGTGAGTATATGAACCTTGACATTATAGGAACTGCTTGCTTTAACCAAAGAAATGACATATGCCCTAGGATTGCAATTTCAATCTTCTTAAAAAGCTCTGAACTTGGTTATTTCATAACCAAGAACTATTATCCCTAACAGCCAAGGCATTCTCTACTAACAACTTAACTGCCCTACATAAGGAGTCTTATTAACTCTTACAAATTAAGGTACCATTAGGAGCATTAGGGGCTGGAACCTAATTACAGGGCATTAAACAGTCTTGGTGCTCATCAAGTGTTAATGACCCAGTCAAAGTGCCCAATTTTCTACCAAACAGTATAAGGAATTTGTTTGCAAGTGTTATTTAGACTTTTTTTAGATTTTCAAAGTGGCTACTCCAATTCTGAAGGAGGTCAGCCCTGGGATTTCTTTGGAAGTAATGATGCTAAAGCTGAAATTCCAGTACTTTGGCCACCTCATGCAAAGAGTTGACTCATTGGAAAAGACTCTGATGCTGGGAGGGATTGGGGGCAGGAAGAGAAGGGTACGACAGAGGATGAGATGGCTGGATGGTATCACTGACTCGGTGGATGTGAGTCTGAATGAACTCCGGGAGTTGGTGATGGACAGGGAGGCATGGCGTGCTGTGATTCATGGGGTTGCAAAGAGTCGGACACGACTGAGCAACTGAACTGAACTGAACTCCAATTTCAGGAGGCAAAACTTGAAGACTTAAATATTAATGTTAAAATAACAAATATAGCTAGCAACCAGTTTCTAACTGAAATGTGCTTTCTTATGCAACGACACTTTTAGTTCAGTCAAGTCAAAGTTTAAAAACCTATACACATTAAAACAAGATATTACAGTCTACTGAAGTCTGTACATGTTCATTAGGATAAAAGAAGTTATTACCTAACAAATAAAACAACACCAGAACTTCCTTGCAAAAAACATAAATGTGTTCAGATTAATATGGAAAAAAAAGAGAGAGATAAAGTGTACTGTCTATAAATTGTCTTTGTTTTCAAATAAGAAAAAATAGGTACTGACCATGTAAAAAACAGTTTCTTTTCTTAAGGTAGTAGAAATGAATAGCAGGGACTTATTTTTTAAGTAACAATTTCTAAGTAACAATTTTTTTGTTACTTTCTAAGTAACAATTAAAATATACAGGAAATATTAAAAAAATTTCTCTACACATTTCTACATTGCACACATCTTCAGAAAACTACTGATTTTTAAAAAAATTTCCAGATAGTTACCCTTCCTTACATGGTTTTAACCCTTCTTCATATTGAATAAAAATGCCAAGTATAGATGACAATGTTTAAAACTGTTAAAAAATCATACTCCTTTGTGATAGAAATTTCAACTCATATACAGTAACTTATACTTAAGTTTACTACATTAGATAATTTAAGAGTATTTAAGTATAAGCTGACCAACAAAACAAAATAAACTATTTCTGACATGTTTGGACTCTGACATGTATGAGCTCAATTTTCCCAGGCATCTTCTGTAAAAATTTTTGGAAAGGTACACCATTCAAAAAATGAAAATAAAAAGAGAATATGAAAGAATCTAAGAAAGAATAGGACCAATAACCCAGAAAGGCAATGAAAAGAAACCCCATGATGACAGCTATGCAGCAGGCCTGTCCAAGATCAGTCATTCAATAAACAGCATGATAAATGAAGTGAATGACACTCATATAATATTGTAAATGCCATTTGGTAGTTTTCAACTATCAGATTTAAGAGACAAAACATGATAAACATCTATGGTGAAAGAACAGAACCTACACATTATAAATGCTGACACTAGAGAACTCATAGTATAGCTGAGAGAAGCTGGGAGGCAAGGGGCAGAGAAGGAAAGAAGGGTAGAAACCTCAATGTCCTGGTTTTACACTGGGCAGCCACGAGTTACTGTTCAAAATTAATGAAGCAATAAATATAGTTTGAAGTGTAATACCTAGAGCTATTAAGTAACAGAAGAAGAAATGTGGTAACAAAATTGAGAAATGTATAAGATGTTAAATTTCTAATCTTTCAAAGCAGCAACTTGAAAGAAAAGAATCAGAGGTATGAGGCACATTGATTACAGAAGAGAAGCTACCAATCGAGAATTAAAAACATATGGGGAAGGAGATACCAGAAGTAAGACTGGGGGTGGGGGTGGGAAAGGGAACATTACTTTTCATTTTATGTATCTTTTTTATACTTCTGAGCTTTTATTTCTAAATATATGACTATTTTTATAATTTTTAAAAAAAAAGTCATCTAAAATCATGTGTTTGTGATTTTAGAAGGAAAGGGACATATAATAAAATGTTTAAAAGTTACCTGGTTTAAGATTAAATACTGTTGATTTATTTTCAAAGATTTACAGTCGATAGAAAATAGCATCAAACTTTTAACATCTATTCGCTAGTATTTATTTAATCATATGAATCCAAACATACATTCTTATGGTGCTACATTTAAACCATGAGTTGTTACAAGAGACATTTCCCCTAATCTCAAAATCATGAAGCTGATTCCTTTATTTCTGAGGTCCCCTCACCCTTGCCAAGGTTCTATTTTTAACCTGTAACATTATATAAAATAAGCCATGTACTTACAATACTTAAACTTCTCCTGAATTATAAGTTATGTATCTTTAGAAGATGAATTATTGTGATACAAGATAGAGCTATTAAATATTGTGATCAAGTCATATAATCTGATTTTGTAAAAATTTCTTCACAAATTTAGGAAGCTTTCAACCCCTGTGTTAGTGAGCATCTCTCAGTTCTCATCCCTTCCGATTCTCCTCTTTAGAGCTGCTAATGAAAACACAGACAACACAGCAGGCTAAGTAGTGAAGGAAAAAGTAAGGTTAGGAATGATCTCTGTCCATTAATATTTGCATTCTAACCTTTAGGAAACTCTAGGAGTAACATACTTATCTTATGTAATTTGGTTTCAAAACTGCTAGTTACAAATACTGTAAAAATTACACAAACATGAACTGCTCAGTATAGTATGGTAGATAGATAGCAGACTTTTTTTTTTTTTCTAATTTTATTTTATTTTTAAACTTTACATAATTGTATTAGTTTTGCCAAATATCAAAATGAATCCGCCACAGGTATACATGTGTTCCCTATCCCGAACCCTCCTCCCTCCTCCCTCCCCATACCATCCCTCTGGGCCGTCCCAGTGCACCATCCCCAAGCATCCAGCATCGTGCATCGAACCTGGACTGGCAACTCGTTTCCTACATGATATTTTACATGTTTCATTGCCATTCTCCCAAATCTTCCCACCCTCTCCCTCTCCCACAGAGTCCATAAGACTGTTCTATACATCAGTGTCTCTTTTGCTGTCTCGTACACAGGGTTATTGTTACCATCTTTCTAAATTCCATATATATGCGTTAGTATACTGTATTTATGTTTTTCCTTCTGGCTTACCTCATTCTGTATAATAGGCTCCAGTTTCATCCACCTCATTAGAACTGATTCAAATGTACTCTTTTTAATGGCTGAGTAATACTCCATTGTGTATATGTACCACAGCTTTCTTATCCATTCATCTGCTGATGGACATCTAGGTTGCTTCCATGTCTTGGCTATTATAAACAGTGCTGCGATGAACATTGGGGTACACGTGTCTCTTTCCCTTCTGGTTTCCTCAGTGTGTATGCCCAGCAGTGGGGTTGCTGGATCATAAGGCAGTTTTATTTCCAGTTTTTTAAGGAATCTCCACACTGTTCTCCATAGTGGCTGTACTAGTTTGCATTCCCACCAACAGTGTAAGAGGGTTCCCTTTTCTCCACACCCTCTCCAGCATTTATTATTTGTAGACTTTTGGATCGCAGCCATTCTGACTGGTGTGAAATGGTACCTCATAGTGGTTTTGATTTGCATTTCTCTGATAATGAGTGATGTTGAGCATCTTTTCATGTGTTTGTTAGCCATCTGTATGTCTTCTTTGGAGAAATGTCTATTTAGTTCTTTGGCCCATTTTTTGATTGGGTCATTTATTTTTCTGGAATTGAGCTGTAGGAGTTGCTTGTATATTTTTGAGATTAGTTGTTTGTCGGTTGCTTCATTTGCTATTATTTTCTCCCATTCTGAAGGCTGTCTTTTCACCTTGCTGATAGTTTCCTTTGATGTGCAGAAGCTTTTAAGGTTAATTAGGTCCCATTTGTTTATTTTTGCTTTTATTTCCAATATTCTGGGAGGTGGGTCATAGAGGATCCTGCTGTGATGTATGTCGGAGAGTGTTTTGCCTATGTTCTCCTCTAGGAGTTTTATAGTTTCTGGTCTTACGTTTAGATCTTTAATCCATTTTGAGTTTATTTTTGTGTATGGTGTTAGAAAGTGGTCCAGTTTCATTCTTTTACAAGTGGTTGACCAGATTTCCCAGCACCACTTGTTAAAGAGATTGTCTTTAATCCATTGTATATTCTTGCCTTCTTTGTCAAAGATAAGGTGTCCATATGTGCGTGGATTTATCTCTGGGCTTTCTATTTTATTCCATTGATCAATATTTCTGTCTTTGTGCCAGTACCATACTGTCTTGATAACTGTGGCTTTGTAGTAGAGCCTGAAGTCAGGTAGGTTGATTCCTCCAGTTCCATTCTTCTTTCTCAAGATCGCTTTGGCTATTCGAGGTTTTTTGTACTTCCATACAAATTGTGAAATTATTTGTTCTAGCTCTGTGAAGAATACTGTTGGTAGCTTGATAGGGATTGCGTTGAATCTATAAATTGCTTTGGGTAGTATACTCATTTTCACTATATTGATTCTTCCAATCCATGAACATGGTATATTTCTCCATCTATTAGTGTCCTCTTTGATTTCTTTCACCAGTGTTTTATAGTTTTCTATATATAGGTCTTTAGTTTCTTTAGGTAGATATATTCCTAAGTATTTTATTCTTTCCGTTGCAATGGTGAATGGAATTGTTTCCTTAATTTCTCTGTTTTCTCATTATTAGTGTATAGGAATGCAAGGGATTTCTGTGTGTTGATTTTATATCCTGCAACTTTACTATAGTCATTGATTTCTTCTAGTAATTTTCTGGTGGAATCTTTAGGGTTTTCTATGTAGAGGATCATGTCATCTGCAAATAGTGAGAGTTTTACTTCTTCTTTTCCAATTTGGATTCCTTTTATTTCTTTTTCTGCTCTGATTGCTGTGGCCAAAACTTCCAAAACTATGTTGAATAGTAATGGTGAAAGTGGGCACCCTTGTCTTGTTCCTGACTTTAGAGGAAATGCTTTCAATTTTTCACCATTGAGGATAATGTTTGCTGTGGGTTTGTCATATATAGCTTTTATTATGTTGAGGTGTGTTCCTTCTATTCCTGCTTTCTGGAGAGTTTTTATCATAAATGGATGTTGAATTTTGTCAAAGGCTTTCTCTGCATCTATTGAGATAATCATATGGTTTTTATTTTTCAATTTGTTAATGTGGTGTATTACATTGATTGATTTGCGGATATTGAAGAATCCTTGCATCCCTGGGATAAAGCCCACTTGATCATGGTGTATGATCTTTTTAATGTGTTGTTGGATTCTGATTGCTAGAATTTTGTTAAGGATTTTTGCATCTATGTTCATCAGTGATATTGGCCTGTAGTTTTCTTTTTTTGTGGGATCTTTGTCAGGTTTTGGTATTAGGGTGATGGTGGCCTCATAGAATGAGTTTGGAAGTTTACCTTCCTCTGCAATTTTCTGGAAGAGTTTGAGCAGGATAGGTGTTAGCTCTTCTCTAAATTTTTGGTAGAATTCAGCTGTGAAGCCGTCTGGACCGGGGCTTTTGTTTGCTGGAAGATTTTTGATTACAGTTTCAATTTCCATGCTTGTGATGGGTCTGTTAAGATTTTCTATTTCTTCCTGGTCCAGTTTTGGAAAGTTGTACTTTTCTAAGAATTTGTCCATTTCTTCCATGTTGTCCATTTTATTGGCATATAATTGTTGATAGTAGTCTCTTATGATCCTTTGTATTTCTGTGTTGTCTGTTGTGATCTCTCCATTTTCGTTTCTAATTTTGTTGATTTGATTTTTCTCCCTTTGTTTCTTGATGAGTCTGGCTAATGGTTTGTCAATTTTATTTATCCTTTCAAAGAACCAGCTTTTGGTTTTGTTGATTTTTGCTATGGTCTCTTTTGTTTCTTTTGCATTTATTTCTGCTCTAATTTTTAAGATTTCTTTCCTTCTACTAACCCTGGGGTTCTTCATTTCTTCCTTTTCTAGTTGCTTTAGGTGTAGAGTTAGGTTATTTATTTGACTTTTTTCTTGTTTCTTGAGGTGTGCCTGTATTGCTATGAACTTTCCCCTTAGGACTGCTTTTACCGTGTCCCACAGGTTTTGGGTTGTTGTGTTTTCATTTTCATTCGTTTCTATGCAAATTTTGATTTCTTTTTTGATTTCTTCTGTGATTTGTTGGTTATTCAGCAGCGTGTTGTTCAGCCTCCATATGTTGGAATTTTTAATAGTTTTTCTCCTGTAATTGAGATCTAATCTTACTGCATTGTGGTCAGAAAAAATGCTTGGAATGATTTCTATTTTTTTGAATTTACCAAGGCTAGCTTTATGGCCCAGGATGTGATCTATCCTGGAGAAGGTTCCATGTGCGCTTGAGAAAAAGGTGAAATTCATTGTTTTGGGATGAAATGTCCTATAGATATCAATTAGGTCTAACTGGTCTATTGTATCGTTTAAAGTTTGTGTTTCCTTGTTAATTTTCTGTTTAGTTGATCTATCCAAAGGTGTAAGTGGGGTATTAAAGTCTCCCACTATTATTGTGTTATTGTTAATTTCTCCTTTCATGGATAGCAGACTTTATAATCAGACCAAAATGAGTTCAAATCATGGTTCTACTACTTAGTAAAAGTGCAAACTTGGGTAAATTATTTAAATCCTTTGAGAGTCTTCTAAATTAAGAATAATAACCAGTGTTTGCCTATGTTAGGGAATTTAAGATGTTAAATCACATCTCCAACAGTATTGGGTAAAGACTAGTTTCCTTAGACTCTCAGCCTCTCCAGTTTAAAGGGACATTCGTCAGCACATTTTGTGACTTTAGTGTGCCACATCACAAGTGAATTAGCTGAATGATTTGTTTTTGCTGGCTGTTTCATCATTATATTATCAGGTCTCATTAGAGGAGAAGCTAATGTATTAAAAAAAACTCTTAAGCTGGTTATTTACTCTTGTTGCATATACATACACACATATATATGCATACATATACATATATATATGAGAAATATGATAATAAAGAAACTCAGGGTAAAATAATTAGATAAGAAATATATATGGTTTAATATGGGCTCAGTCTCATATTTTAATTGTACTTTTCATGTTTTAGTTTTGGCCCTGAGGTTATATGTAGTTTACCCTATCAGACCCCTTCCTTTCTCAATTGCAAGCAAGATGGCATAAAATTTCTCTTGCTCCATGTTCAAGAAAAGATTTTAAATGCAGATAAATTAGGAGAAAAAATGTGTTAATGAGTTTCAGTCAATTCAGAAATGGTATACTTTCCAGTTTAGATAAGAATTGAGACCTAGAAAAAAACAGGATCCTGAATAAGGATGAAACCAAAAGGAGAAAGGTTAGAAAAACAGGGGGAAAAATTGGTGAAAGAACAATAATAGTGGCCATATATTCAACACTTGATGTGACAGCCAGATTCTTTAAGTAAATCATCTCTTATACTGTGAACAACCTCACAAGTAGGTATAATTACCTCCACTGATAGATGAGCAAACTGATATTCAGAAAGATTAAATGATTTATCCAAAGTCACTTGGGTAGGAAGTAGCACAGCCAGAATGAAAACTGAAGTCTGTCTGACTCCAAGGAAAGTCAACTCTTCACCACACAAACTATTTTGGGAATTTAAATTTCCAGGACATCAAAATTTTGCTAGAGGGCAGTTATCTTTCCCTTCAATTGTACAAGAGAAAACAAAAACTAGGTATAAGAACAGTTTATGTCCTTGATGGCTTCCCTAGTCACTTCCCTGGTGACTCAGATGGTAAAGAATCTGCCTGCAATGTGGTAGAGCAGGGTTCAATCCCTGCGTTGGGAAGATCCCCTGGGAAGGAAATGGCAACCCATTCCACGATGCTTGCTTGGAGAATTCCATGGACAGAGGAGTCTGCTGAGCCATAGTTCATGGGGTAATAGACACGACTGAGTGACTAACACAACCAACATGTCCCTGATGAACACCCGCCCCCCCCACTTTATTTTCTCCTGTTATTCAAATGAACAAAATAGGGATTTAAGAAAGGAGGAAGGGTGAGAGGGACAGAGGTGAGGGGGAAGGAAAGCCATCCAATGTACTTTCTTAGTGTGAACTACCATGTTTGTCTGCATCCTTTTCTTTCTCCTGTTCCTCCCAGCAGTATGGCACAACTCAGACACAATCATACTGAACTGCCCTTCATAGTCCATGGAGAGAGAATTAGAAAAAAGCATATAAATTTAACTCCCAAATACATACATTGTGCTTTACACAAGCCCCTTTTAAATTCTAAGAATTCCAATGACACACTGATCTACTTCTGTTTCTGGAGAGTTACAGACTTACCATGAAATTTTGAGGCTTCAGGATCATTCACATTGATAGCAATTAATTTCCAATCTGTTTCACCCTGATCAATAAGAGCCAAAACTCCAAGGATCTTCACATGAACAACTTCTCCACGAGAAAGAACCTTTAAAGAAAAAAGAAATTCAGAATCTGCAAGGCTTTGGAGAAGTTTACTCATATATTATAAAAATTCATATGAAAAATTAAAAGCACTACAGACTGAAACTTAATAAAGCTTTAATAATTAAAATCATTATAAACTCAATCATAAAGCTTTTTATGATATACTTTTTAGAATAGATATCTTAATCCCTTTTTAGAAACTGAAATTATGTATAGATCTTAAAATTTAATGTAGCAGGCCCAGAAACTCATACTAAACAGGAAATAAAGCCACATACATCATGTTATAGTATAAATCTGGCTTACACGGCTTGGGGGTAAAAAGAGACATGAGAATTCTTTGAAACTGCTTAACAGTACCTTTTTTGCAAGCTATATTTATCAGTTACTAATGAAAAGTAAATTTTTACCATATCTGAATGCAGCCTTAAGATAATGAATGACAATCAAAGAATTAGGAATATGTTAAAGATACAGACAGAGCAGATTTCACAAAATGTGTTAAAAGATTTTAAGAGAAATCAAGAAATAGCATGATGTTGAAGCAGATGTTCCTTGTGCTAAAGAAAGTTATTTCAGTGGTTCCTTTAAGTTGCCAACACCAAGTTTATATGCATGCATTCCTTCTATAGCCTTTTATTTTTAAAGGTTTATTTGGCTATAGAATTTCACTGTAAACTGAAATCTCAACACATGCTTCAGAATAATTCCTTCAAGATTTAAAATGCAGTTTTACAACTGGAAATCAAGGTATGCAAATTAAAGTCACTGTTGTGTCTTGAAATTATTTGAGAGAAAAAAGCAGATCTTAAACCATAAAGTCAAATACATCTTTTCCCAAACATTTGCAAAATGAATCTAAAATCTTAATATAACCTGCATGAAGCTGAATCAGTTTATCCAACAGATTAAGTGAAATGAAGTGAAGCCGCTCCGTCCTGTCCAACTCTTTGCGACCCCATGGACTATAGCCTATCAGGCTCTTCCGTCCATGGGATTTTCCAGGCAAGAGTGCTGGAGTGGACTGCCATTTCCTTCTCCACCAACAGATTAATGTGACCGTGTAAACGAAACTGAAATACCACTTTTAGGAGAACATACACAACTATATTGACCAGATTCTCACATGTTTGCTGCTGCTGCTGCTAAGTCGCTTCAGTCGTGTCCAACTCTGTGCGACCCCATAGATGGAAGCCCACCAGGCTCCCCGTCCCTGGGATTCTCCAGGCAATAACACTGGAGTGGGTTGTATACAAAAAGAAAGCGCCTCCTTTCTTAGAGGTTTGCAATCGTCTTGGAGAGACTTACATACCTCGTGCCAGGAGGTCCTTTATAAAACAAAAATGTTCAGTTATCACATAACCATCAAGGAAAGGTAACTACACTGGCTAACCCAGTGATAAACTAGAGCACTGGTTCTCAACCAGAGGCAATTTTGCTCTCTAGAGGACATTTGGCAATGTCTGGGACACATTTGGTTGTCACAACTTGGTGGGTATTATTAGCATCTAGTGACAAGAGGCCAGGGATGCTGCTCAGGATAGTCTCCTGTAACAGAAACATCCACCCAAACTGTCAATAGTGCCACAGCTGAGTAGACTCTGGGGCAGGGGTGCCTATGAGAATTACTGGAAACCAGAAAATTCTGCAAGAGATAGGCATACCAGATCACCTGACCTGCCTCTTGAGAAACCTGTATGCAGGTCAGGAAGCAAAGTTAGAACTGGACATGGAACAACAGACTGGTTCCAAATAGGAAAAGGAGTATGTCAAGGCTGTATATTGTCACCCTGCTTGTTTAACTTATATGCAGAGCACATCATGAGAAACGCTGGGCTGGAGGAAGCACAAGCTGGAATCAAGATCGCCAGGTGAAATATCCATAACCTCAGATATGCAGATGACACCACCCTTATGGCAGAAAGTGAAGAACTAAAGAGCCTCTTATGAAAGTGAAAGAGGAGAGTGAAAAAGTTGGCTTAAAGCTCAACATTCAGAAAACTAAGATCATGGATTCCAGTCCCATCACTTTATGGCAGATAGATGGGGAAACAGTGGAAACAGTGGCTGACTTTATTTTTCTGGGCTCCAAAATCACTTCAGATGGTGACTGCAGCAATGAACTTAAAAGACATTTACTCCTTGGAAGGAAAGTTATGACCAACCTAGACAGCATATTAAAAAGCAGAGACATTACTTTGTCAACAAAGTTCCATCTAGTCAAGGCTATGGTTTTTCCAGTGGTCATGTATGGATGTGAGAGTTGGACTATAAAGAAAGCTGAGCACCGAAGAATTGATGCTTTTGAACTGTGGTGTTGGAGAAGACTCTTGAGAGTCCCTTGGACTGCAAGGAGATCCAACCAGTCCATCCTAAAGGAGACCAGTCCTGGGTGTTCATTGGAAGGACTGATGCTAAAGCTGAAACTCCAATACTTTGGCCACCTCATGTGAAGAGTTGACTCATTGGAGAAGACCCTGATTCTGGGAGGGATTGGGGTCAGGAGGAGAAGGGGACGACAGGATGAGATGGCTGGATGGCATCACCGACTCGATGGACATGGATTTGGGTGGATACCAGGAGTTGGTGATGGACAGGGAAGGCCTGGAGTGCCTCGGTTCATGGGGTGGCAAAGAGTCAGACGTGACTGAGCGACTGAACTGAACTGAACTGATATAGTTTTTAAAGGCACATTTTAAATTGTTTTATATTTATCCATAAAAATCAATTTACTTTGAAATTTCATATAATATAACTTTGAGACTTTTATGGTTATAAGGACAAGCAGGAAGCATGTCTGGGCATTATCAAGTTTCATCAGAATGATAAATGCCCTTTGATTTCACAAGCAACAGAAGGGGAGTAGACAAAACACTGTCTTGCTATATATAACACATTTAAAATCTGAAAAGAAAATTCTCTCAATCAAAACAAAAACTCAGGATAAGATGCTTAACGACAAATGGTAAAATTCTAATGAAGATCCCACAATTCAACAAATTTTGCAGCACACATAACAGTAGACATCAAATGAATAATACTTCTCAAAGAACTTATCCTTAAAAATGTCTGTATCTGTGATTCTAAGTCTAGTATCAACTTCCAGGACTCTGCTCCTTTCCCTTTGCCCATTTACAAATAAGGTGTGAAAAGAGGCTTTTTTTCTATGCTCTTCCTCACAGGTGCTTTAAGAACTAGCCAGGCACAGCCAGGCGCAAGATAAAGGAGGACAGCCTCAACACCAGGTCCTCCCTGATGGCTCAGAGGGTAAAGCATCTGCCTGCAGTGCAGGAGACCTGGGTTCGATTCCTGGATCAGGAAGATCCCCTGGAGAAGGGAATGGCAAACCACTCCAGTATTCTTGCCTGGAGAATCCCATGGACAGAGAAGCCTGGTGGGCTACAGTCCATGAGGTTGCAAAGACCTGGACATGACTAAAGCCACTTAGCAGGCACACAGTCTCAACCAAGGTCCACTGTTTAGATGGTGATTAAGTAATTCATGTTTACTAAATATTATTTCACGTCTCATTAACTAAAGGAATAAATTGCTTTGGATATAAGATGAGACCTATTTTCTCAGTTCCATTATAAAACTCTCCATCTACTCTGCAAGGAAATTAATGTACACAGCAGATACTGTTACTAATTCCTTGGGAATCATACAGTTGACCTTGTTTCAAAATGAATTTACATTCTGCAACAAGAATACAGGTATGCCTCAAAATTTTACACAGAACTAGACTAGGGTTATCATAGACTGTTCTAGCCATTATACAAAAATATTTCAAAAGATAGGATTTTTAAGTCACAAGTATGCGGGAGTGAATTGCTCCCCCATTCTTAGAGGTGACTGAGGTCAATTACTTCACACAAGCCACAAAGTACTTCAGGACTTGGTTTCTCAACAGTAAAGTGGAGATCATATCGCATATTCTTTGATGTAAAGAAAAAGAACAAAGGAAACAAAAGACACATGAACTATAACATAAGAGGTCTTCTGCTGCTGCTGCTGCTAAGTCACTTCAGTCGTGTCCGACTCTGTGCGACCCCATAGACGGCAGCCCACCAGGCTCCCCCGTCCCTGGGATTCTCCAGGCAAGAACACTGGAGTGGGTTGCCATTTCCTTCTCCAATGCATGAAAGTGAAAAGTGAAAGTGAAGTCGCTCAGTCGTGTCCGACTCTTAGCGACCCCATGGACTGCAGCCTACCAGGCTCCTCCATCCATGGGATTTTCCAGGCAAGAGTACTGGAGTGGGGTGCCATTGCCTTCTCCTAAGAGGTCTTCTACAGATGCTAATTTTCTCTCTGGGCTCTACACGTATCTGCTCACACCTGTCAACTGCTAACTCCTGGGAATCTGCAATCAACAGAATATGACAATGACCCACAGTGAAACGTCTATGTGGATTTATATGAAGAATGAGGTAAAACTTCAACTGGACCCAATCAATATGAAAAACCACAGAAAGTAAAACTGCTTAAAACCTGTTATCCTGTGTATTAGGTATATACTGCAGTGTAACAAATTATTATAAATCTAAAGCCTTAAATAGTGTAAATTTATTATCTCACAGTTTCCATATATCATGAGTCCAGGTACAACAATTCTATATTCCCTGGTTATATGCATATGTATATGCATAAACACATATGGTATATACTATATATTATATAGTATATAATACTACATATATTATATATAATAATATATACATTGGACTGCAAGGAGATCAAACCAGTCAATTCTAAAGGAAATCAACCCTGAATATTCATTGCAAGGACTGATGCTGAAGCTGAAGCTCCAATACTTTGGCCACTGGATACAAAGAGCTGACTCATTGGAAAGACCCTGATGTTGGAAAAGATGGAAGGCAAAAGGAGAAGGGGGCCACAGAGGATGACAAGGTTAGATAGCATCACCAACTCAATAGACATGAACTTGAGCAAACTCCAGGAGATACTGAAGGACAGGGAAGCCTGGAATGCGGCCATCTAATGGGCTTGCAAAGAGGCAGACACAACTTAGTGACTGAACAACAACAGTCAGCATATTTTTCAGTGGTAAGGAACTAAACACCTATTATGTACCAAGCATTCTATGTAAAACACAAAGGCATGCTTTCAAGATTAATTATGTACACTTTAAAAAAATAACTTACATTTAAGACCTTTAATTTTATTTTAGATATTTAATGACTTTGACAAGTTTATTTAAAAGCCTGTACATCAAGTCTTTTTAGATCCCTTTGTTTAGTCAATAACAAATTAGAGATAATAAATCAATTTACCAGGTATATAGATTTGCATGATTTTCAGTTACCAATCTCATTAATTATAGGTTCACTGTCAAATTTTTACATCAGTGAAAATAAGATATTTTCATTTAATCTTTTCACTCACTAAATATCTGCATAGGAATTTAAATTAACAACTTGCATCTTATACAAGCCAAGTGGCCCCAAGGATTATACCTTCAGAGTAACAGTTTTCTAGGAAACCCCCTACACTGTTGGTAGGAATGTAAATCGGTGCAGCCACTATGGAGGTTTAGCAAAAAACTGAAAATAGAATTGCCATATAATTCAGCAATCCCAATCCTGGGCATATATCCAGACAGAACTATAATTAAAAAAAAAATACATGCACCCCTATATTCATAGCAGCATTATTCACAACAGCCAGACATAGAAAACCTAAATGCCCACTGATGGATGAATGGATAAAGAAGATATGGCACATATATACAATGGAATATTACTTAGCCATAAAAAGAATGAAATAATGCCATCTGCAATAACATGGATGGACATAGAGATGATCATACTAAATAAAGTTAAGTCAGAAAGAGAAAGACAAATACCATACAATTTCTCCTATGTGTGCATGCGTGCTAAGTCACTTCAGTTATGTCAAGCTCTTTGCAATCCCATTGACTATAGCCCACCAGTCTTCTCTGTCCATAGGATTCTCCAGGCGAGAATACTAGAGGAGGCTGTCACGCCCTCCTCCAGGGGATCTTCCCTACCCAGGGATCAAAGCCGAGTCTCCTGCAGAGGAATTCTGGGATCAACAGATGCAAATTATTATATATCCTATAAATGAATAAACAACAAGGTGCCACTATATAGCACAGGGAACTATATTCAATATCCTGTGACAAACCATAGAGGAAAAAATATGAAAAAGAATGTGTGTGTGTGTGTGTGTGTGTGTATACACACATATATATAAAACTGAATCACTTTGCTCCAAGAGGAAATTAACACAATACTGTAAATCAACTACATCTCAATAAAATAAATTTTCAACAAAAGAAGAAGAGTTTTCTACTATATAACCTTTCTATCAAGGTAATGTTACTTAATTTAGCAACTCTTCTTATTACAAAAGAAGACACAGGGAAATGACCAAAGTAATATAACAGAGCATCTATTATAAGATAGAAGAGAGGAGGTACTCGTTAAAATAGTTATATTCTTCCTTCTAATCTATGCATTTTATATATCCTTTACTATCCCTCTGGAGAGAAAATGTCCAAAAAAATTTCTCAACTATAGCTTAATCTGAACTAAAGCAAACAATCTGGCCATTTTTCTGCTGGAGAGACAGAGGAACTATTGAATCACACACACACCAACGAACTCTAGTCCCTGTCCATCCTTATCTGGGTATAAAACTAGAAATCAAGATTGGATGCAGATCTCTCCTGCAGGAAAGCAGAAAGGGACAGGGGGAAGGAAGAGAAGACAGAGGGAGAGGGCAGACAGAAGAGTATAAGGAAGGAAAAAAGAAGTGGAAAAACAGAAGAAGAAAAAGCGAAAGAGGGCACAGAAAATCTAAGCGGATGAAGAGGAGGAAACAGGAGTAAGAAAGGAGAATAAGGAAGAAGAGGAGAAAGAGGAAAGAAGAGAATAACAAAGCATCACAGCACATAAACAAGCAACAAAGAAGCAGAGGAAACTACTTACTAAAACAACAGTCTGGACGCCTAAAAGTGCTAATATGAATTTCCAAAGATAACTGATTTGATCTTAGCTAGAAGAATACAGCTCAAGCAGTGACCGCACTTGGCATGTCTTTCATTAGGCACATGCTCTGTGCCAGACACTGAATTAAACACTGCAATGGTGGCTCTTCTCTTCCGAGAGCTCACAGCCATCTGAGAGGAGACAATGAGGCAAACAACACAGACAGTTAGTACCACGGAACCACAGACCAAAGAGCTAGTATGTTAGTCTATGGCGGGTAACGGGAGACTTCCGAGAAGTGATACTAGAGCTGAGATCCAAAGGATGAGCAGGGGGATGTGCAGCGAAACGAAGGGGGAAGTAAGACAAAGTGAAGGAAGAAGAGTGTTCCATTCTGCAGAGGGAACAGTTTGTATGAAGGCCTGTATTGAGTGAGGGCAGACACCTTAACGGGAATTGAAAGGGTAGTACAGCTACAGGGCAGCGTGCAAACAAGGAGCGGCGGGAGAGAAAGTCAGAAAGCAGGGGACAAGGCCTAAACAAGGACACAGCAGGAGAACAGTCTGCTATGAATGATGGTGGGGAAAATAAGACTCAGCAAGGAAACTGGGCCGTGGCAGGAATAATTCAAGTGCAATATAATTGAGGACTAGACAAAGCTAGCTCCAGTGATAATGCAAAAGAAAGAGATTTAAAGGCCATTTAGGTCACAGAGTCAGTACCTCAAGACTAATGAGATGAAGAGAAGCAAAGGATGATCTGTAAGATTTCTCAGTTTCTGTCTCAAGAATCTGGAGGCAAGTAGGGAAGGAAGACAGGTGTCCTTCACTGAGAGGAGTAACGTGGAGAGGAGGAAATGAGGAATTCAGTTTGGGACACAAGTGTGAGATGCCTGGGAGACAGTCAAGTGTAAATGCAGATAGCTGAGAATGTGGGTCTGAGTTGGAGATAGTAATTTGAGAGCAAAACCACAAACGGTTGGGACTGGATCACCAAGGAAGTCCTCACATGAGAAAAAGAGCTGAACAATGGCACAATTCTCAAGCTAAGCAATGCTTAAGGAGCAGGCAGAAGAAAAGCAGCCTACAAAAGAACCAAGGAGGAATTAGAGGATATCCAAGTCACTCTGATACAACTGATGTCAAGCAAAGAGACTGATAGAAGAAGGAAGATGAGGTTAAAGGCATAAAATTCCAAGGTAAATTCAAGTCATACAAAACATATGAAATGGGCAGGTTGGATTTGGTTAAAAGAAAGCTACCGATGATCTTTGTAAGAGCGGTTTCATTGAAATAATGGGGGGATGAAAACAATTTTAAACTGACTGAAGATTAAGTGGGAAGGAGGAGACAGGGATGAGTGTTTGCTCTTTTTACAGGTCTTCTTATGAAAAGGAATATGGAAGGAAGTCAATGAAGAAAAGTGAAAGTGAAAGTCACTCAGTTGTGTCCGACTCTTTGCGACCCCATGGACTATACAGTCCCTGGAATTCTCCAGGCCAGAATACTGGAGTGGGTAGCCTTTCCCTTCTGCAGGGGCTCTTCCCAACCCAGGGATTGAACTCAAGTCTCCCACATTACAGGCGGATTCTTTACCAGCTGAGCTATCAGGGAAGCCCTTAATAAAGAAAGGGCAGTTGTAAATACAGAACAGAGAAGAGTCAAGAAAACAGTGTCATTCAAATGGCAGGAAGGGACAGGATTGAGAACCCAGGGGAAGTCCTGGTCTCAGTAACAGAAGGAAGGGAAGGAGGAGTATTTACAGGCACATCTGTTTGAGAGCCTAAGGGGAGAGTAAAGGGATGCTTATCTGCGGGTTTCTAGGAGCTCTACAAAATTAAAGACAACATGCTCTGCTGAGAGTGAGAACCAAGTACAAGGAGTTTAACAGAGAACAATAAATACTGGCGATAACGGCAGCAGAAAACAGGAGAAAGAATGTGAGCGAAGACACACAGAATTCTGCAGGCAGTAGTAACCTATGAGAGTGGAAGTTTTGCTTGTCCCCAGTAACCTGGAAGCAGGCACACAAGAAAAGCACCAGCTAGTTCTCATCAGCATTGTACATTCTGCCTGGATAACGGGCAAGGACGACGAAGCAGGACTTAGCAAACTCATTCTGTAAGAGGACAGACAGCAAATACTTGAGACTGCAGCATCTCTTCCAACCTCCTCAACTGCAGTGGTGCTTCGAAAGCAGCGCAGACAACATGTACATGAAAGGCCGGAGCTGTGTTCTTTATAAAAACTGGGGGCAAGCTGGATTTGACTAGCCATGGGCTAGGGTTTACCAACACACAGTTTAAGAGAAGGAAGTAAAGATACAAAAAAGGACTGGTGGCTCAGACAGTAAAGTGTCTGCCTGCAATGCGGGAGACCCGGGTTCAATCCCTGGGTCAGGAAGATACCCTGGGGAAGGAAATGGCAATCCACTCCAGTACTCTTGCTTAGAAAATTCCATGGACTGAGGAGCCTGGTAGGCTATAGTCCATGGGGTCACAAAGAGTCGGACATGACCGAGTGACTTCACTTATGAGAGGGATAAACAGGCAAGAACTTTGAAGAGTTGAAGAACTGGTGCCTTCTGAAAAGAACTGAAATTTTATGGCATGACTAAAGTAGAACATATGTTAGAACAACACTCTATGAAACAAACCTTTGAGCCTATTTCACAAACATCAATAGGATCATTATCTCCACAGCAGTCTGTGCTCTTATCTTTTCGATGGGGATCTTCCCAAGTCTAAAAAACAGAAGTAGGGGTGGAATATAGGTTAATACTCTCTATAATCTCTCCACATCATCATGAAGTTTTACAGATAGTCATAACCCAAGGAAAAAATTCTCAGAAATTAAATAGGCTCAATGCCAACATGGCAATACATTCTTAAGCATCATAATAATTAAAACAGATTTATACTATTTCCTCCCATCTGTCTCTCACTTGTCTGTATAATCACATCTGAAAGTGGGTGGTATTTCCAAACACACTCTTCTTGCAAGTTTAGTCATTGTCTTTACAATATTGTATTAGTTTTGCCAAATATAAGTTTAAAAAAAAAAAAAAAGTTTAGTCATTGTCTAAATTCATGCTCACTTTTATTTGGAGCTTCACTTCCGATGTTCCTGCTGTCTGTGCCCTTGTTTCTACAAAATGTCTGAATTGCTGCCTCCATTTTTGCTTTCTTTGACATGGTAAGAGCATTGGGTCTTGCTTTACAGATTTGAAAATAAACTTCCTATACTTTAAATGACTTCTAATAGAACAAACCCAGTTTTCCCTTCATAAACTAAAGAACAAGAGAGTATCTACCAAAGAAAAGAAAAATTCATTTTTGTCTCATTTCATTCCATTTAAAAGATCCTCCACCTTTTCATCAAATCTCAAGAATTTGACAAAAGCATGAAAAGATGTCAACTCTTTAGTTTTCTGAAGAGATTACACCTTGTTGCCTACAAACTATATACATGGGCATTTTTATAAATGAACAGCATGCTACTGCTGCTGCTGCTAAGTCGCTTCAGTCATGTCCGACTCTGTGCGACCCCAGAGATGGCAGCCCACCAGGCTCCCCCATCCCTGGGATTCTCCTGGCAAGAACACTGGAGTGGGTTGCCATTTCCTTCTCCAATGCATGAAAGTGAAAAGTGAAAGTGAAGTTGTTCAGTTGTGTCCGACTCCTAGCAATCCCATGGACTGCAGCCCACCAGGCTCCTCTGTCCATGGGATTTTCCATGCAAGAGTACTGGAGTGGGGTGCCATTGCCTTCTCCAATGAACAGCATAACAGAAATTTATTATCAAGTTTAAGGATCCCTTATGCACCATCCTTCCTCAAAACCCTCATAATTAGCTGATTCTGAACAGAACTGTAGAAGTTCCCTGAAATGAATCCTCTCAGATTTATAAGATAGGCAGAAAACATCATCTCAAGAATCTTATCTAGAATTTCAGATTATCTAAGCCTGGCTCCTCTAATTTTACAGAGATAATTAAAAAGGAATGCTACTTAGAGCTAAACCCTATCAGTTCAGTTCAGTTCAGTCCCTCAGTTGTGTGGGACTCTTTGCAACCCCATGAATTGCAGCACACCAGGCCTCCCTGTCCATCACCAACTCCCGGAGTTCACTCAGACTCACGTCCATCGAGTCTGTGACGCCATCCAGCCATCTCATCCTCTGTCGTACTCTTCTCCTCCTGCCCCCAATCCCTCCCAGCATCAGAGTCTTTTCCAATGAATCAACTCTTCGCATGAGGCGGCCAAAGTACTGGAGTTTCAGCTTTAGCATCATTCCTTCCAAAGAAATCCCAGAGCTGATCTCCTTCAGAATGGACTGGTTGGATCTCCTTGCAGTCCTAGGGACTCTCAAGAGTCTTCTCCAACACCACAGTTCAAAAGCATCAATTCTTCAGTGCTCAGCCTTCTTCACAGTCCAACTCTCACATCCATACACGACCACAGGAAAAACCATAGCCTTGACTAGATGAACCTTTGTTGGCAAAGTAACGTCTCTGCTTTTGAATATGCTATCTAGGTTGGTCATAACTTTCCTTCCAAGGAGTAAGCGTCTTTTAATTTCATGGGTGCAGTCAGCATCTGTAGTGATTTTGGAGCCCAGAAAAATAAAGTCTGACACTGTTTCCCCATCTATTTCCCATGAAGTGATGGGACCAGACGCCATGATCTTCGTTTTCTGAATGTTGAGCTTTAAGCCAACTTTTTCACTCTCCTCTTTCACTTTCATCAAGAGGCTTTTGACTTCCTCTTCACTTTCTACCATAAGGGTAGTGTCATCTGCATATCTGAGGTTATTGATATTTCTCCCGGCAATCTTGATTCCAGCTTGTGCTTCTTCCAGTCCAGCATTTCTCATGATGTACTCTGCATAAAAGTTAAATAAACAGGGTGACAATATGCAGCCTTGACGAACTCCTTTTCCTATTTGGAACCAGTCTGTTGTTCCATGTCCAGTTCTAACTGTTGCTTCCTGACCTGCATACAAATTTCTCAAGAGGCAGGTCAGGTGGTCTGGTATTCCCATCTCTTTCAGAATTTTCCACAGTTTATTGTGATCCACACAGTCAAAGGCTTTGGCATAGTCAATAAAGCAGAAATAGATGTTTTTCTGGAACTCTCTTGCTTTTTCCATGATCCAGCGGATGTTGGCAATTTGATCTCTGGTTCCTCTGCCTTTTCTAAAACCAGCTTGAACATCAGGAAGTTCACCGTTCGTGTATTGCTGAAGACTGGCTTGGAGAATTTTGAGCATTACTTTACTAGCGTCTGAGATGAGTGCAATTGTGCGGTAGTTTGAGCATTCTTTGGCATTGCCTTTCTTTGGGATTGGAATGAAAACTGACCTTTTCCAGTCCTGTGGCCACTGCTGAGTTTTCCAAATTTGCTGGCATACTGAGTGCAGCACTTTCATAGCATCATCTTGCAGGATTTGAAATAGCTCAACTGGAATTCCATCACCTCCACTAGCTTTGTTCGTAGTGATGCTTTCTAAGGCCCACTTGACTTCACATTCCAGGATGTCTGGCTCTAGGTCAGTGATCACACCATCGTGATTATCTGGATAGTGAAGATCTTTTTTGTACAGTTCTTCTGTGTATTCTTGCCATCTCTTCTTAATATCTTCTGCTTCTGTTAGGTCCATACCATTTCTGTCCTTTATCGAGCTCATCTTTGCATGAAATGTCCCTTTGGTATCTATGATTTTCTTGAAGAGATCCCTAGTCTTTCCCATTCTGTTGTTTTCCTCTATTTCTTTGCATTGATCACTGAAGAAGGCTTTCTTATCTCTTCTTGCTATTCTTTGGAACTCTGCATTCAGATGTTTATATCTTTCCTTTTCTCCTTTGCTTTTCACTTCTCTTCTTTTCACAGCTATTTGTAAGGCCTCCCCAGACAGCCATTTTGATTTTTTGCATTTCTTTTCTATGGGAATGGTCTTGATCCCTGTCTCCTGTACAATGTCATGAACCTCATTCCATAGTTCATCAGGCACTCTATCTATCAGATCTAGGCCCTTAAATCTATTTCTCACTTTCACTGTATGATCATAAGGATTTGATTTAGGTCATACCTGAATGGTCTAGTGGTTTTCCCTACTTTCTTCAATTTCAGTCTGAATTTGGCAATAAGGAGTTCATGGTCTGAGCCACAGTCAGCTCCTGGTCTTGTTTTTGCTGACCGTATAGAGCTTCTCCATCTTTGGCTGCAAAGAATATAATCAATCTGATTTCGGTGTTGACCATCTGGTGATGTCCATGTATAGTCTTCTCTTGTGTTGTTGGAAGAGGGTGTTTGTTATGACCAGTGCATTTTCTTGGCAAAACTCTATTAGTCTTTGCCCTGCTTCATTCCGTATTCCAAGGCCAAATTTGCTTGTTACTCCAGGTGTTTCTTGACTTCCTACTTTTGCATTCCAGTCCCCTATAATGAAAAGGACATCTTTTCTGGGTGTTAGTTCTAAAAGGTCTTGTAGGTCTTCATAGAACCGTTCAACTTCAGCTTCTTCAGGGTTACTGGTTGGGGCATAGACTTGGATTACTGTGATATTGAATGGTTTGCCTTGGAAACGAACAGAGATCATTCTGTCGTTTTTGAGATTGTACTGCATTTCAGACTCTTTTGTTGACCATGATGGCCACTCCATTTCTTCTGAGGGATTCCTGCCCACAGTAGTAGATATAATGGTCATCTGAGTTAAATTCACCCATTCCAGTCCATTTCAGTTCGGTGATTCCTAGAATGTCAACATTCACTCTTGCCATCTCTTGTTTGACCACTTCCAATTTGCCTTGATTCATGGACCTAACATTCCAGGTTCCTATGCAATATTGCTCTTTACAGCATCAGACTTTGCTTCTATCACCAGTCACATCCACAACTGGGTATTGTTTTTGCTTTGGCTCCATCCCTTCATTCTTTCTGGAGTTATTTCTCCACTGATCTCCAGTAGCATATTGGGCACCTACTGACCTGGGGAGTTCCTCTTTCAGTATCCTATCATTTTGCCTTTTCATACTGTTCATGGGGTTCTCAAGGCAAGAATACTGAAGTGGTTTGCCATTCCCTTCTCCAGTGGACCACATTCTGTCAGAGCTCTCCACCATGACCCATCCATCTTGGGTTGCCCCAGGGGCATGGCTTAGTTTCATTGAGTTAGACAAGGCTGTGGTCCTAGTGTGATTAGATTGACTAGTGTTCTGTGAGTATGGTTTCATTTGTGTTTGCCCTCTGATGCTCTCTTGCAACACCTACCGTCTTACTTAGGTTTCTCTTACCTTGGGCATGGGGTATCTCTTCAAGGCTGCTCCAGCAAAGCACAGCCATTGCTCCTTACCTTGGACAAGGGGTATCTTCTCACCCCTCGTCCAAGGTAAGGAGCAATGGGTATCTTCTCATTCTCAGAAGGGAGCAAATGTGATAAGCTAGAAGTCACTCTAGCCTGAAGGACAATACCTAGATTCTAGTCCTATTTTAGCCACAAACTACCTAGGCCAAAACATTCAGACCTCAGTATCCTCACCTATAAAAAGAAAGTCTTCAATAAGACAGTTGCTAGATACATCCTATCTCTGAATTCTATGATTGTTAGTGGTCCTTCATAATCTGCATAAATACTACCAGTAACCAGGAAGCTCACAAATTAATGAAATAACTTAACCCACTGTGTTCAGAGTTAATTTTTCTACAAAAGTCCTTCTTCGTATTGACACAAAAACTGTCTTCATTCTCTTCAGAAACTCCAATTACATTTTTTACCTATCAATTTAGTTCTTTCTATTGAGGAAATAAATACATACAGGCAAAATTCTTAACCTATAACAACGCTGTCAATTTTAGGGCCAGTTCTTCATGATCTCCCTCACCAGAAAAAATACCATACTGGTTCTTTCTATTTCTAGTTCCACATTCAGTGCTCTGTATCTTCAGGGCTTGGTTTTTTACTACAAAAAGAGAGTCATACTAAACGATTTCTAACTTAACTTGAAAATACAGTATAATTTCAAGCAATCACCAGAAGAAATCTTGACAAATTTAAAACTTTAATCACACTCTCTAGTGGAGTTTTAAGTGTCTAGGCTTAAAACTAGGCAGAGAAACAACTTGAAAAGCAGTCAAGCTAGCAAAGAAATATCCAGAAGATGAAATCCCTATTCTTAATATTTGTTTCACAAAACTGACAAGGGCGAGCATCCAGACTTTAGAAATAACTTCTACAACTAAGTATGAGAAAGCAAAACAATACAAAATGGGTCAAAGTCAGGAAAAGGTAATTCTTAGAGGAAACATGAATGACTTATAAATATATGAAAAGATAACCAATCTGATCAGAGAAATACAAATTAGAACCAAAATGAGTCACTATTTCAAAAACTTAAAAAATCTGATAACATTAAATACTCATAATTATGTAAGAAGCCTGAAACGCTACTACTGGGAGGAGTGCATATTGTTACAACTTCTTTTGTAAACCATTTGGGAATATCTAGTAAAATAAACTCAGAACTTAGCAATGTGACTTATAGATATATACCCAGTAGTAGTATGTATGTATACATATTATGTACACAGAAAAATTTTAGCACAGATTCATGAAAAGCTTTAAAAAAGTTTAAAAATCTCTCAGGAATACAAATGTTAAACTAATACAAAGCATAGCTATAAAGCTATGAAAAAAACCTCAATATACACAGATTACTGATCTAACCTAAAACAAGTCTACTCATCCTCATGCAGGTACCTGAGATCATTACTTTACAATCTTATAAATATTAACCAATACATCAGCAATCACCATGCTCTGGTCCTTAAGTCTTGCCAAAATATCACTGAATGGTACAGAACTGAGTATACAGACTTCTTGAGTACTACTTCCTGATCAAGCAGAACTCCTATCTCCAAGTCAAGTAAGATCTGCTCAACCTCTACTGGTACTTCACCAGCTTCAATTTGGAGCAAAAGCTATTTCACTAGTAGCAGCTAATATCAGTGGCAACAGTGTCATCACTGAGATAATACCACCAAACACTCATTGAGGGCTTAACCTTGTTTTTGGTCATCTCATTCGAATTCCACAATAGCGTTGTGGGGTAGATGGCAGGGTGACACAGATGAACAAATAGGCCTGGTTACATTTAGTCACTGGTTTCAGGTTATAAAGCTAAGAAGTAGTACTAAATGCAACTTGGGGTCAATGAACCAAATTATAATGAAGTTCAAATAATAACACAATGATATACCAGTAAGACTGAAGAAATTTTGAATTTAGTGATTCTAGTCCTTTGACATTATTTAGATGAGTCTTCTAAATATTTACACAGAAAGTTACAACACTTGAATAATATGTGGGAAATATGAACAATTAGGGGAAGACAAACAAAGATGATTTTTGCCCAGTCCAAACTCAAACTTTGAGGAAGTCATCATCGCCAGTGCAGGAGAAGTTATCAGCAGGGTTACACAGTCTAGGCAGATGAAGGTCTGCAACAACGAGAGCGCACTGACGACTACATGGAGAGGCTTCTGCTTAAACAGTATTCTGCTGCTTCAGTGTTCTTCCAAGCATGGTTGGCTTGATAACTGCTCTGAACAAATTCCCCACTGTTACAAGATGTATCACAAGAGAACAGCAAAACCCACACATGCCTACGAACCATATGCAATACACACCATGCATTCATGGATTCACTTATCCCCCAAATATTTACTGATCACCTAACTCGGTGCCAGACGCTAACCAGGGCAGTTGAAAGACAACAGCAAACAAAACAAACAGAATCCCTGCCCTCATGAGACTACATTCTAACTAGAACACATTTACAATAAACTTAACAACTAAATTATATATTGGAGAAGGAAATGGCAACCCACTCCAGTATTCTTGCCTGGAGAATCCCATGGACAGAGGAGCCTGGCAGGTTACATACAGTCCGTGAGGTCTCAAGAGTCGGACATGACTTAGCGACTAAACCACCACAAATTATATAGCGTGTCAGAAGTTGACAGGTGTAATGGAAAAGGGGAAAAAAAAAGTATGGAAGAACGATGGGAGTACACTGGGTTAAAACAGTAAAGGATGTTAGAGGCAGACATCATGAAGGAGGCAACTGATGAGCAAACACTGAAGGAAGGAGGGCGTTGTGTACATTGGGAAAATATATCCAGAGCCGGGGACACAGTGAGTGTGAAAGCTTGAGGCAGGAGTACGCCTAGAGCCTCAGAGGAATCATGAGGAGGTCAGTGTTGGGGTTAGGGAGCAGGAGGAGGAGCAGAAGGAGAAGCTGGACATGAGATCAAAAACATAAATGCGCCAGGGGCTGGCTTTCAATTTAATAGGCTCACTCTGTCTTAACGTTGACAAGGATGCAAAAAAAATATTGGGTACATTTGTTGTTATTTAGTCACTAAGTTGTGTATGACTCTTTTGTGACAGCCTACCAGGCTCCTCTGTCCATGAAATTTCCATGAAATTTCAGAAAGAATACTACAGTGGGTTTCCATTTCCTTCTCCAGGGGCTCTTTGCCACCCAGGGATCAAACCCGCATCTCCTGCATTGGCAGGTGAGTTCTTCACTGCTCAGACAGTTGGGTACATTACCTTGTCCATAAACAACTGGCTTAATTTCAACTTTATATAAACATGAATCAATGTAGTTATTTTTGCTTGGTGTTAACTTCTGTGCAATCTATTTTTCTGCTGAGGACTCTCTCACACACACACCACCACCACCACCACCACCATCAGTTTAGGTTTAAAAAGAGAGTAAAGATCTCTGGTTAAAAATGGCAGAGAGAATACAGGTCTATTTCCTCTTCCTCACTTCCATCCTATCCACAGTGGCCTCCTTTCTGAGACACACGAGCCCTCCTTCCACCTCTAGACTTTTATACCTCATGTTTCTTGATGAGTTCCTCTAAATGGCCTGGGATGGCACTCACTTTCTAAGATGCCACCATCTCACTTTCTCCTGGTCTCCTGTTAGAAAATAGCTCCACGCTGAGGTCTTCCTCCCAACTGCAACAATTCCCACACACCCTAGACCCATTTCCTATTTGATTATTCTCCAACACACTTACCACCATCTGACATACTATACGTTCTTACTTTTTTTTTTGTCTGTCTCTTAGAATAAAAGTTCCATACGAATTTTTGTCACTGATATCGCTGCTCTACCTCCAGTACTTAGAACATTGTCTGGCAAACATCAGTTACTCAAAAAATGGGTCCTGAAGAAATGAACAGCTCTGTGAAGGAAGAGCTGGTGTGAAAATGACAAGGGAAACTTGAGACACTGAAGATGCTGCTGTGGTGGGAGGGAAGTGAGGAGGAAACAGGCTGCAGAGTAAGGCTGGCTAAGTAGGGCCAGACCATGAAAGGGTTGAGGAGCTATGTTAGGAATGTTTCATTTTATCCTTTCAGCAATAGGAAGGCATTAAAAGGTTCTCATATGGACAAAAATGGTATTTTTGGATACTAGATGGAGTATGAAATTTCAGTAGGCAGTGGTGAATGCAGGGGACATTAAGAACCAAGATTAAGAGTCTAATTTCTGCTCTAGCTGGAGAACTATTGCACCTCACAGACTAATATAATAGCATGGAAGAGCACCTTGAACATTCAAACACATCCAGAGGAATACAAAAATACGTCATAACTTTAAATAGATAAACTACAAAAGATGAGTTAATTAGAATCTATTATGCTCCACTGTAGCCACTAATTTAGTTGTTGATCATCCCACCTCCAGGAGACTATAAATGCTTTAAAAAAAAAAACAAAAACAACCAGATAATAGTAAAAGTACCAGTGGTAACAACAATGTGATCACTGTCCATTAGGCATTATTCTAACATGAACATACAATAACTCATTTAACCTCAACAGGACCACATGCAGTATCTTATCATCTCTCTGTTACAGATGAAGAAAATGAGGTCCAGAAAAACAAAAGAACTTGCCCAAGCCACATTACTAGTAGGTGGCAAGCTGGCTCTAAAATCAACATTCTTATCACTTATGCTGCACTAATCTTATACTTATATCTCATTTTTCTGTGTCTACCCAACACCTAAATACAGTCTAGCACATAAATCCTTAATAAATGTTTAATGAAATAAACAAATAGATGAACTTTAGTTTCTCCTCTGCTTACTCTACTTTTCCCCTGAAGAAGGAAATGGCAATCCACTCCAGTATTCTTTCCTGGGGAATCCCAAGGACAGAGGAGCCTGGAGGGCTACAGTCTGTGGGGTCGCAAAGAGTTGGACACGACTGATCAATTAAATAACAACTACTCTACTTTTCAAAGGTCTATTTTTGTCTTCCTTTAATTCAGTGGCTTGTTAGGCCCTCTCCTCATCTCTCCATCTTCTGCAGACAGTATCCCCTAAGCTTAACAAAAAGGTTCTCACCCTTTCACTGCCAGGTCAAACAGAATGTCTACTTAGGCACCTGGGAAGTCAGAAATCCTGTGGTCTTAGTTTCAACAAACATCCTCATTCTTAGCACACCATTTTAGAAGCGCCTGTTTTAACCAAGAATGTATCCATGTGGGTGGTCTAACTGCCATCAAAGGCAGTCTGACTCTTTAGAAAACAATTTTCTTTTTTCTTTTCCTGCAACTGTTTATTCTACATGGGCAGCTGGTTTTTTTTTTTTTTTTTTTTTTTTGAGTTAGATAAAACAAGAACCCCTTTTCTCAGATATTTCCCAAATAGAATCTTGGAATTTCACACAAAATATTAAAATTAATAAACAAAATTAAAATATAAAAATATCCAGATAGACAGATGCTCTAAAGGTTTTTGTAAACATAAAGGCAGATGCTTCTTTATGTCTCCAAACCTAGATTTCTGATTCTGCATATTCTGAGTGTTACTCACTAAATTATCTGGAAGGAGTTACCACTTCCTAGGAATGAGGAAACATAAGAAAAAAAACAAAAAAGGAGAAAAAAGGAAGAAAAGCAAATAGCAAGTGTTACTCTCTAATCGGAATGCTGCTTTACCATCACTTAGCCATTGTTTTCATTGCTTCCTACTGAAAAGTCATAAATTCTTAACAGTATATAATTAATTGCCTTATTCAATTCACAATGAGTTCTGAAAGAGGTAACAATTTAATAGGTTCATCTGTTAAAGTTTAAAAAATAAAATTCATGCTGTCATGTATGAATGTATATACAAGTATAACTTGTCATATCCAAAAAAATGACTGCAGATAAAGGAGATAAAATATTTTCCACTGACTCTTAATAGCCAAGCTCAGAAAAAGAAATGTGTTCAAAATGCCAAATGTGAGTATTCTAAATACCTAACTCTGAGAATCTGAGTACAGACATATATACAGTTTGAAAAAAAATTTATTGATACAATAAAATTCCACATTAAAAAAATTTTAAATTTACAAATCTCTCACTGACATGTCCTCAATTTAAATTCAAGTAGTTCACAGGATTTACAAGGCAATTTTTTCAGAAGACAGAGAAGTTTTACCATTATAACAAAAATGTTACCTGAGGGAGGGCACCATAATTCCATATATAACCCTTGTGAGGAAAGATATTTGCCACATAGCGAAGCTTGCCATCCTTTACATCTTGTTTAATGGGATTCAGTGGTTCCTTTGTGGCAATCTAAGCAGGTTGTGGGAGAAAAGGGGTGTGGGACATAAAATGGTTAATCCTATATTCAAACAGGATTTTTAAATCTGCCGTTATCAGACTAAATATTCGTATTCCAACTTATTGATCAAAGATAACTTTAAAAATAAGTTAAGCTGGTTCTTATTTCTAATTTACTGTTTTGTATTAAACTGGAAAGGAAACGTCAGATAATATATTTTGGCACTCTATTACTTATGAACTCATTATTTTTAACACAAATAATAAATATTATTGAAATGGCAAGAAGCTAAGGATTAATCAACTTGCTTTTTGTTACTACTTGGGTTTTCTACCATCAATCTTATAATAAAGATTTTTCACTAAGTGATTTCATTTCAAAGTTACCTTTCAATCAAACATACTCAAATTGCCATGCCAAAAAAAAAAAAACTATCCTACAAAAGTAAACAAAAAATAACTGAAGCCATGTTTGAATGAATAAACACTGCTTAAATTAGGTAAGATCTCATAGGTTCTTGATCCTACACCCAAGTGAGGTAGAGAGTAGCCAAGAACAATAAAACATTGTACCAAAAGCAAGATGAGCAAAAGAAGAATCTAATTACTTTTTCCTATTAAAATATTAACCAAAAAACCTACTATTTTATATTTAGAGAAATAATTCTCCAAATATAGAATCTGCAAAACATATACTGATAAAACTATCTTAACTTAAACATGTAAAATAATACCTACCTTCACATCCAAAGTTGCAGAAAACTTAGATAACGAAACAAAGTACCATAAATTAAATTTCACTCAGAAATAGGGACCTTACTTAACTGAAGATGAAACAATAAAATTCTGAAAAGCAAAAAGGAAGTTCTTGATAGGTTCACACCTATCAAGAAAAATCAAGAAAAAATCATTAATTTTAAAAACTAACCAGGGGAATACTAGATGCTCTTAGAAAGTACTCAGAAACCAAGAGTTGGCCAGAAAAACACTTTAACTCCTCGGAGAATTAAGTCCTTAGGAACCAAAACTGTCAGCCCCAAATATGCTGCAATTGTGTCTATGAACAAAACACATCTCAGAACCTATTTAAGAAAACCTTAAAAGTATTTGCTATTTTCAAAGACACAGGAGTCAAGGAAAATTAAATAAATATGTGTATAACAAAATAGAGAGGCAAAAAAGAATATATTCTCTTTAAAGTGTAAATTCAGCTTGGAATAATATTTTCTTTTTTGAAAATAGATTCAAAGTAAGTTTGCAAGAATATTTTCCATTGTCCATTATAAAGAAACTTGTCAACCATCCCAAATTCAAAATATTATGACAAACAACTTGAAACAAAATTTTATATCATTATTAATTATTCCATTTGATGCTAATAGGATATTTCATACCTCCATTTTAGCATTTGTCCACCGAGGTACTTCCACAACCATGTTAAACACATTCTGCAATATAAAAAACAACAAAGAAAACATTTTTTTAATGTTGTCATCTTTTATTTTTTCACTTATCTCCTGCATGAGAATGTTTTATTTTTTTCCTACAAAAAATGTAAAAAGTCTGCATCATATGTCTGCCTATGCCTTAAATTCCTACTAAAAAATTAGAGAAGTTGGTTAAAATATAACAGAATTTAAGCCTGATTATGTTACTTGACCACTACTGCACAGGTGTTAGAAGTTGCTACATTTCTGGAAATACCTTTGCAAGGTAGGGACAGAATCAGAATGGAGCCAAGAAACGTGTTTCAATTACTTTCCAACTAAAACAAAAGTGAGCACTGAGTGTCTCACTTTTCCAGTCTGCAAAGTAAGTGTGATAATCTCTGTCTTCATCCCACACAAAGTTGTGAAGACCAATTATGTGCTTTAAATGAAAATACACAGACAATTAAGAAGTAAAATATTTTGAAAATCATAAAAAAATATTTAAATCCAAGTTATTTCTATCATAATGTAAAATTGAGGCCATCAGTATAGGTAGTTATAAAGCTTACAAAGAGTTACAAAGCTTAGCTTACATTATCTAATGATCTCAGATTCCCTAAAGTTACAAAAGAACCACTGCTTCTTTTTACCATTTCTGAGCTTGTAGCGTACTTAACAAAGGAAACTCTAGATCAGTGGTGACTAAAAATAATTTTCTACAGTAATGGCCTTACAAAGAAAAAGCCTTAGGGATTCCCTGGTGGTTCAGTGGTAAAGAATTTGCCTGCCAATGCAGGAGACATGGATTTGATCCCTAGGCTGGGAAGATCTCATATACCAAGGAGCAAATAAGCCCATGCCCCACAAATACTGAGCCTGTGCTCTGGAGCCCAGGAACTGCAACTACTGAAGCCCATGCACCCTAAAGCCTGTGCTCCACAACAAAAGGAGCCACCACAATGAGAGGCCTGAGCACCTCAGCTAGAGAGGGCCCAAGCAACAGAAGACATAGCGCAGCCAAAAATAAACAAAATTATTTTATAAAAAGAGAGAGAATAGGTCTATGTTTAAAGTTGGCTTGCTTCCCATTCTGATATCAGTAACTAACAACTTATCAAAGCAACGGTTTAAAACAGTCTTCATCCAAGTGTGGTCATGGACCAGGGCTAAGCTGCAAGTTGACTGTTACCAACTTGTTACCGGCTCCTTTAGAAACATTTATAACAATTTGACCAAGTAATTTTTATGACTGTCAGACCTATTAATAAGTATTTGGAACTTGAATTAAGTTTTTCTAATAGTTCATTTTGATTGTAATTTTTTAAAGTATCAATATCAGTTCACAAAAGATTAGAAATAAACCAAAAAACTATCTTTTACCACAGATCATTTGAGAAGCAGTGATTAAATATAGTTATTCTCAACTATGCCACACAGTAAAATCACCTGGAGAGCTGGAATTGATTTTTTTTTTTTTTAAGAGATTTCTAGAGCCCCCATCTCCTACATATTTGAATTCAGTGGTTCTGTGGTGAAGCCAGGGCATTGCTTATTTCTAAAAGCTCTCTAAGCAATTTTAATATGCAGCCAGAGTTGAGAACCTCTGGTTTAAAGCACTGCTAAACAATATCTGGGGTTTTCTTAGTGAAACAGGAATGCTGTTAACTTAAAGAATGCCATTTACACAATTAAATATAAATCAAGCCAAAGAAATAATGATGGTTTTTAAGTTCTTCTAGATGAGACTGAAGTTTACCACGACAAAACTGCACACTCATAATGAGATAAAGAACAAAGTTGAGAATGCACTCTCAACAACTGCTCCTGAGAAATACGCCTCATATCTATCTTAGCAGCCTTATATACAGGCCTGCCGTTATGTTTCATTTTCTATGCTCTTTCATGAGGTACCCCAGCACCTGTTTAAATATGTCTGAAGTAGCTGTTAAAAAGAAAAACCTAAGTAAACGGCAGATGTTCACATAATTTATTCATCCCTGAAAGTCTGGCTATAAGAGAAGAAATGCATGCAGATGAATACTCAGAGGTGACAGAGAAGACAAAGCTGGTGCCAATCCTTTTACAGAATGACACCCACCAAAACCTCTCACAGAGACTTGAATTACGCCAGGAGAACAATGGATCAGGTTTGAATTTTAAGCCTGCAAACTACACTCTTCCTCATCATTTGCTCCTGATCTCTAGGAGTGTACTTCCAGTCTGCTTTTCTTCTCTCGGGCTAAAATGCACATGACCTGTAATTTTTTAAAGCCAATGTCAGTCTGTTTATTCTAAGATTAATGTTAATTACAAACCAAAAGTAGCCTGCTGAAATTTATTAGAAAATCACAAAGACACAAGGGGACATGTTTTAAATTCGGAATGTTGGGTTAGGGACATTTACCTCTTCCTTCAGTTCTTTTTTCTATTTTTTTCCCTTCTATTTTTATTGCAGGGAAAAAAAAAAGGATGAAAAAGCAGTCAGTAGATTTTATATGTGTGTATGCTCAGTGCTGTGTGCCTCTCTGCAACACCATGGACTGCAGCCTGCCAGGCTCCTCTGTCCATGGGAATTCCCAGGCAAGAGTACTGGAGTGGGTTGCCATTTCCTTCTCCAGGGGATCTTCTCGACCCCAGGAGTGGAACCCTTGTCGCTTGTGTCTCCTGCATTGGCAGGCAGATTCTCTAACACTGCATTATCTATATTCTTGGGGTGTAAAAAGAAAGGAAATAACCCTTCTATCCTTGTTCTAACCCTTAAAATATCAAATAAACTTGAATTTGACATTAAAGCTAAGGCAACAAATGCAAAAATAAACAAGTGGGAACATACTCAAGTAAAAAGCTCTGCGCAGCAAAGGTAACAATTAACAAAATGAAAAGGCAACCTATGGAATGGAAGAAAACAGTTGCAAGTCATATATCTGTTAAAGGGTTAATAAGCAAAATATATAAAGAAATCATGTAATTTAATAGTGAAAAACCAATCCATCAAAAAAAAAAAAAAAAAAGGGCACAGGTCTTAAATACTTTTCCAAAGAAGACAAACAGATGGCCAACATTACTAATCATCAAGAGAAAGAAAGCAAATCGAACTCACAATAAGATACCAGGTCATGCCCATTAGAATGATTATCATGAAAAAAGATAAGAAATAACAGTCCTGGCGAGGATGCAGAGAAAAGGAACCCTTGTGCGCTGTTGGTAGAAATGTAAACTGGCGCAGCCACAATGGAACATAGTATGGAGTTTCCTCAAAAAACTGAACATAGAACTACCACATAACCCAGCAATTCCACTTTTGTATATATATCCAAAAAAAAGGAAAACAGGATACCGAGGAGATACTTATACTCCTAAGCCCGTTATAGCATTACTCACAATAGCCAAGACCCAGAAACAACCTCAGTGCCTGTCAACAAATGGACAAATACATTTTTTATATATACAAGAGAATAGTATCCAAGCATGAGAAAGGACAACATCTTGCCCTTGGTGACAGGATGGGTGAACCTGGAAGGTATTATGCTCAGTGAAAGAAGTCAGACAGAAAAAGACACATACTGCATGCACCACTTCCAGGTAGAATCTGAAAAGTTTTAAAAAGCCAAATTCATAGAAAGAGAGTAGGAAAGTAGTTGCCACGGCCTGAGGGGTGGGGGAAATAGAAAAGAATTAAAAAAAAAAAATCTCAAATCAAAAATCAGGTAGTCACCAACACAAACTATGTTCTAAAAATTAAAGTTTAAGTTGGTTTCCCTGGTGGCTCAGATGGTAAAGAATCTGCCTGCAATGCGGCAGACCTGGGTCCGATCTGGGAAGATCCCTTGGAGGAGGGCATGGCAACGCACTCCAGTATTCTTGCCTGGAGAATCCCATGGACAGAGGAGCCTGGCGGGCTACAGTCCATGGGGTCATATAGATTCCGACACAACTGACTCACTAAGCACTACTACTATATATACGCAGTAAACATTTTTGCCACTGAAACAACTGTTTTCAGGTTAACACTCACAGTCTCTAGGAACCCATAAAGACTTGAGCCCCTGGATGTCTATTTATCCATTATGGAGAGCAATGACTCTCAAACTTCCGAGCGTACAGGATGCCCTGGGACACTTGTTTTGGGCACACTGGGAAAGAATCCACTAGCCAATGCAAGAGACACAAGAGACAAAGGTTCGATTTCTAAGTCTGAAAGAGTCCCTGGAGAAAGAAATGGCAACCCACTCCAGTATTTTTGCCTCAGAAATCCCATGGACAGAGGAGCCTAGAGGGCTATAGTCCAGGGGTCACAAAGAGTCGGACACAACTGAGTGACTGAGCACAGAACACTTAAATGTGAAGACTACCCAGTCCGCATGAATTTAGTAGATATGGAATGGACCAGGAATCTGAAATATTAACAAGTGCCCTAAGCAGTTCCAATGCAGATGGTTTAGGACCATCTGACAAACATCAGTTTAGTAAAATACAAGATGGGGGGCAGGAAAAGCTGATGGGAATTAAACAGCCCCACAGCTATGCTTGGAAGTAGATTCAAAGGCTGGGGTCAAAAGTTTCAGCCAGACGAGACTAGAGGGCAATAAGGTTAGGAAGGAAAAAGAAGGCTAAGAGGCAGGAAATGTTTCCTGGAATCAGCAAGATAAAAAGGAATCAAGAGAAAGAAATGGGAAGACAGATATCAGTTAAATGTTCTGGTCCTAAGTCAAAAACAATTAAAAGTTTGACAGTCATATATTTAAAGATGGATTTAGAATGTATTTATTTTAGCATATAGTTGGAATATAGCATATATTCCTGGATCCTAGAATAGTCAGATTTATAAACAGAAAGTAGCACAGTGGTTACCAGGGGCTGCGTGGACGTGGGGTGGAGAGCTACTGCTTAATGGGTCCAGAGTTTCAGTTTGAAAAAATGAAAAAGTTCTGGAGATGGATAGTGGTGATGATTGTATAACATGGTACAGAATTTAATGTTGCTGAACTGTACACTTAAAAAGTGTACAATAAATAATACGGTAAATGTCATGTTACATATATTTTACCATAAGGGAATAAAGTAAAATGATAATATTGTCCCTAGCTGCCTTAAAGAGAGACTAGAATAAAAACATCAGGATGCATTCATAAGTTCTGTGACGGAAAATAATTCAGCATCACTTTACAAATGCAGACTACCATCAGGGTCTTTAAAAGACAATATAAGTGATACACACAAATAAAAACCTTTAGATATACCTCATATTCATCATTTCGTGCTCTTTTTGTAGGAATGCCATTTTCCTATAAAAGAAAAGATGGTTATTAGAGAAATGCAATTCAAAAATACAATGAGGTACCATCTCACACTGGTCAGAATGGCCATCATAATAAAGCCTACAAATAATAAATGCTGGAGAGGGTGTGGAGAAAAGGGATCCCTCTGACACTACTGGTGGGAATGGAAACTGGTGCAGCTATTTTGGTGAACAACACGGAGATTCCTTGAAAGAGCTACCAATGATCCAGCAATCCCATTCCTGGGCATATATTCTGGAAAGACAAAAACTCTAATTTGAAAAGATACTTGGACCCCAATGCTCATAGCAGCACTATTTATAATAGCCAAGACATGGAAGCAATCTATATTCACTGACGGATGAGTGGATAAAGAAGATGTTTTATATACATATAATGGAATATTACTCAGTCATAAAAAAGAATGAAATAATGTCATTTGCAGCAACATGGATAGAAATAGAGATTAACATGCTAAGTGAAGTATGACAGACAAAGACAAATATCATAAACTATCATTTATATGTGAAATCTTAAAAAAATGATACAGAAGAACTTATTTACAAAAACAGAAATATTAATAGACTCACATAGAAAACAAACATGATTAACAAAGGGGAAGGCAGGGAGGGATGAATTGGGAATTTGGGATTAACAGATACACACTACTGGATATAAAATAGATAAACAGCAAGGACCTACTTGCTGTATAGCACACGGAACTATATTCAATATCTTGTAATAGCCTATAATGGTAAAGAACCTGAAAAGAATATGTGTGTGTGTATATATATATATATATATAATATAAAACTGAATCACTTTGCTATATACCTGAATCACTGTAAATGAACTACACTTCAATTTTTAAAAGATGCTATTTTTGACTCTAATATTTCATGAACAAATACAGCTGTATTGACCGTACAGCAATAAAAATATGCCTATCGTATAAACATTCCACCAGAGGTTTCCAGAAACCTGATTCAACAGAGAATCCACCAAATACCCAGTGCAGTTTTCTCTCAGCATTTACACCCCCAGTGCATGAGCATCAAAAACTCATGCAGTTTTCAGCGCTTCATAAAACAAATTATTAGAAAAGCTAAATCTCTTTCAAGTATATTTTCCTAGTTTTTACAAAATAAGCAAAGGCTCAGTTCAGTCTTTAAGGAAAGACTGGCAGTTTCCAGTAATCATGCTTAAAACAGTCATTTCATTGTTGAAATGAAACTCCAGGGAGTGTGACTAACAAGCCATGAAAGTACTCGGCTGCGCCGCCTGCCTGTGATTTCCACCAAGGTGTGATTACCAAGTCTCCATCAAGCACTTTTAAATTAAAAGAGCATTATTCGGCGGGTTGGGAAGAAAAATTACACCATTCACAAATGCTCACACATTATATGTAACTTCTACACACCGAAACAGCTAATGAAGGAAACAAACAGAAAAACAATTATTCCAAGTCAGCCCTGAAACATCATTTCTTTTCCTAAAATACCACCACCCAAAGTATAAGGTGCAAGAGTTCTCTAATCATTATGTCTGGGAACAAGGGAAGCCTATTTACACAGCCACTGTATGTACCAATCTCCACGGCCCAGAATTCATTCGCACAACCTGTTTCACTTTGTTCTGCCGTTATCAATTTTTCATAAGCCCAAATCTCATGTTCCCCCAAACCCATCCTCCTAAGGCAGAGTATTATTACTCAGAGGGATGTAGGAAGCCCATTCTTTGTTCCACTTACACCCCGACCTACTACACAATTCCTCCATATAATATTGTTATCACTGCTACTGCTATGAGGTATAGAGACTGTCACAGTGCACCACTCCCCGCTAAGCAGCACCAGCAGTCACTCTTCACTACTCTCCTCTAGTTTTCTAGCACCTTACAGTATTTGATTGTCTTGTTTATTTTCAGGTTGTTAGTCTCCTCTGGCTGAGAGGGAACTATATTCACCTATTTCACCACTGCAACTCTAGTGCTCGAAATACTGTCTGACTCATAGTAACCATGCAATAACTGTTTACTGAATGAATAAATTAATTAACAAATAAATAGATGAATGCACCCTCTTTAAGCCAAAATCAAAGAGAGTGGTTGGGAGATGTGAGATACCTAGGTTGGACAGCTCACTGGCCAAAACAAGACATGGACACACACACACACACACACACACACTCAGAGACACACACAGTACTGTAGAGTTCTCTATGCTCTCTCACCGGTTCCTTTCTCTCTCCAGATTACATGACTCCTTGTCCTGTAGCTGAATACTACTCAGAAGTAGTGAGCTAGAAGGATTACACAAGAGCAGCTAAGATACAGACTTTGTAGAGGATGCTGCTGAACGTCCTCTTCCTTGGCTGTCTCTGGGATAATTATTTATGGAAAATTTTATAGACGTTATAGGAAATGATTATAGTTTTAAATGTGTTTGTAAATAATAGTTTAGAATAAAATACCTTTCCTTTTGCTTACTGGATCAAGTCACCATTGCCTACTGTCTACTTGACTTCACACCTGCTATTATTTAAAATAAAACCCGAAGAAACGTTTAAAAAAAAAAAAATGACAGTCTGTGGAGTTACAGTCCTACGTTCAAGTCTCATCTCCACAACAGACCATGTTTGTGACCATGGGCAAGGCACTTCACCTCATTAGCAAAATAAAAATGGTAACAGTAGCCCTGGACATACTGAAATAATGCAAGTCAAGCTCTGAGCACAGTGCCTGGCTAAGCACGAGGGGCACTCGGTAACTCTCGGCTCTCATTGGCCCCCGTTATCATTGTTATGGACAGTCCAACCCTGTGAAGCCCCGGGAGGCAGCATACATCCTATTCCCATGTTCCATAATCTGACTGTGACACCTGGCAGTCAGCCCCTGAGGTAACACTGGAAAGGTCAAACCAGACTTGCAGCTGCAGCAGCTTCCCACTTTTTCCCTGGCCTCTGCTCCACACTGATCCCACCACAGTTCTGGAAAACCCAACCCCACTAACCAGCCCCACAGAATCTCATCCTGGAATATAGTTCTGGTCACTGAAAAACGTGGTAATGAAATAAGCCAGTTAACTTCTCGGATCTTACTGAAAGAACTGCCAAGACTGAGGTGACTACTAACATCCACCACCAACGATGCCATCTCGCCAACTAGTCAGGAGAGCCCCAGGAATGCACCAATATTCTGAGTCCCTCCTAGTTCCATCTTCAGCAGATTTCCCTCCAACCTGACTTACGTCCCTTCTACCCTCCCACCTCTCAAGTAATTTTAGGTTCTAAAAGAATAGCTATTCAAAGACTACCATTTTTCCAACTGTATCTTTCTAGCATCAATCTGGTAGAGTAGTTAAAGAGCATGAACTCTGTGGTCAGAAATGCTAAATCAAATCCTTGTTCCGCCACTCACCAGCTATGTGACCTTAGACAAAGTATCCAAGTCAAGGACGCTTCAGCTCCAGTGTCCTTGGAGATGATAATAGCAATTTATAAGGATTAAATAAAATGGCATATGTTGACATGGTGGCTAGCAAACAGCAGATAATCCACAAATGTTACTATCTTATTATTACTAATACCACTACTATTCTTATGAAAAATAAGCCTCTTGTTAACCTTCCAAATTCTTAACCTTAAATTTTTATTTGCTACCAAATTCTAAGCCTCATAGACTACTAACACTTCTTTCTTCCCAAGTCCTCCCGGAAGAAACCCATTCTTATCCAAATTCTAATTCATGAAGAAGGCTTATAATCCTGTTACAAAGATAACTGATGCTAATTCTCCTCTGCCCTTCTCTACCGCCAACCAAAACATTTCTTTTTGAAATGCTTCCAAAAAGCATCTTATGGTGATACTAGAAGTAGATATTTTCATGCCCCAAACAAGTTAAAACAATACCTCTTCAGAGTCCACCTTCAGAGGAATATCATGAAAGGGGGAAATGTAGTGACCAGCTACATTCTCTGCAAAGGAAAACAAACAAAAACACAGAATTAAAGCAGTGAACGAGCTTCTTCTTTAGAGCAACTGTACTCTTACCCACTTTTAAATTTTGAACAAGCTGATAATGTTTTTTCAAAATTAACTTTAACTCCCAATTTAAGGTTTAATTCAACTTTTAAAACTTGCTCCAGTCTGATGACCAAAGAGAAAAATGATAGCCCTCTCTTATCTTTGGGGGATGCCTTCCAAGACCCCAGTGGGTGCCTGAAAATGTTGACACTACCAAACCCCACATAGCTTTTGTTTTGTTTTGTTTTTCTGTACACACCTACATATGATAAAGTTTAATTTACAAGTTAGGCACAGTAAGAGAATATTCAAATTGCCAGCATCATTACGCTTTGGAGCCATTATTAAGTAAGGGTTACCTGAACACAAGGTCTGACAACCAAGAAATCTACCTACTAAGGCTGGACAAAGGAATGGCTCAGGCCCAGGAGAGGGACAGAGCAGGACAGCACCAGACTTCACCATGCTACTCAGAACACAGTGGCACGTAATTTAACATTTAATCGTGAAAAGCAAAACCACAAATAAGGGGGACTGCTGCACACACCAAATCAACTATATCTGGGCTGCTGAAACCATTCACTTACCCCTGTGGCTTAAATATCCAAAGTAAAAAGTCTAAATTAGACTAAAACTCCAAATATGAAAAAAATCTGACTTTTGAAAAGAGGCTCATGAATAGGTGAACTGGGTTAAAACTGACGTCAATTTTCCCAAGAAAAACCTAACAACATAATTCCTCATTTCCACCTACAACCCACATGAAACAAAGGATTAAAAGTCCTACCAAAATAAAAGAAACAAGTCATTTGTTCCACTCAGTGATAAGGATGCTAATATTAAGATAAGCTTAAAACAAAAACAAACTTCAATAACTGAAACTATTTTATCCTCATTGCATACTGAAATATATATGTAAAATAACTTTAAAAGTATATATTATTTAAATAAAATATGAATGCATACTTTTATTGGAATGTGTGTTTCCAAAAGCTGGGCTTAATATAGCCATAGAAAATCTTCACTTTGTAATTTCCAAAGTCAAGGTATGTACTACTTCTGGCCTGCTACTTCTTTGGTATAATTTTCAAATTTAGACTTTAAAAATATTTTAATAAATAAAGTGAGGACTGGCTAACACTCCAGTAGCAACAAGTATACAGAACACCCAAATCTTGGTTTCTAAGTACCATTCTCCAGTGAGAACAACTAGGATTTCTTGAAGAAGGGGCTTATTCTACGCCCAGGGCAATGAAAATACAAGATGAGCTTGGAATATCCTGGAGTACCAGAAAGTGACCAAGTGCTCAAAAAAACAAAAAGTTACGGGTATGTCAATGGGGAAGGAAATGGCAACCCGCTCCAGTATTCTTGTCTGGAGAATTCCATGGACAAAAGAGCCTGGCAGGCTACAAAGAGTCAGACATGACTGAGCGACGATCACTCACTCACAGGCACGTCAAAGGGGAAAGGAGCCAACCTGAAAGAGCTCCCAAAGGCCAAAGCTAAAGCAAGTTGAGCAACAAAATAAATAACAGTTACGGGCAAACCTTGGAGACACTGCGGGCTTGGTTCCAGACCACTGTTAGTAAGGCGAATATCGCAATGAGGAAAGTCACGCAAATTTTTGGTTTCCTAATGTACATAAAAGTTATGTTTACACTACATTTAGTCTATTAAGTGTGCAATAGCATTATATCTAAAAAAGCAATTTATACATTTAAAAAATACTTTATTGCTAAAAAAAAAAATAGCTAACCATCATCTGAGTCTTCAATGAATCGTACTGGTAACGCCAAAGATCATCAATCACATATCACCATAGCAAATATTGTAATAATGAAAGTTTTAAATATTTCGAGAACTATCAAAACGTGACACAGAGACACCAAATAGTAAATGCTTCTGTGAAACTGACACTGACAGCCTTGCACGACACAGTGCTGCCACAAAACTATTTGTAAAACGTTCAGTATCTTCAAAGTACAACAAAGTGAGGTATGCCTGTAATGCATTATAATCCAAAGTATACAATAAATATACATGATCCATAGTAATACAAATAAATGATTGTATAAATAAATAAAAATGATAGAAGAGACTAATCTTCCTTCAGAAAAAATCCTAAACAATATATATAGATGTTTCCCCCAACAAAAAAAATAAAGCTTACCCTATTCCCCAAGTGTGGACTAGACTTAGTGACTTGCTTCCAAAGAACAGAGTGTGGAAGGGGAAAAACATTTCCATGGAGAAACCTGATGATCAGTATCCTTAACCAAGTGATCAAGGTTAATATCACCAGTGGACAAGTCGTGTTCATAGCATGGATCCCCTGATACACCGGGATAAAGGTACTTCATATCTGCCATGTTCTTCCCCCAAACCCATAATTCCAGTCTCATTATCAACAAGATATTGGACACACCCAAACTGAGGGACATTCTCAAAATACCTAACCAATACTCTTCAGAAGTCTCAAGGTCATCAAGAAACAAACTTATGAAAGGAATGACTGAGAAGGTGTCAGCAACATCCGCTGGATCATGGAAAAAGCAAGAGAGTTCCAGAAAAACATCTATTTCTGCTTTATTGACTATGCCAAAGCCTTTGATTGTGTGGATCACAACAAACTGTGGAAAATTCTGAAAGAGATGAGAATACCAGACCACCTGATCTGCCTCTTGAGAAACCTGTATGGAGGTCAGGAAGCAACAGTTAGAACTGGACATGGAACAACAGACTGGTTCCAAATAGGAAAAGGAGTACGTCGAGGCTGTATATTGTCACCCTGCTTATTTAACTTCTCTGCAGAGTACATCATGAGAAACGCTGGACTGGAAGAAACACAAGCTGGAATCAAGATTGCCGGGAGAAATATCAATAACCTCAGATATGCAGATGATACCACCCTTATGGCAGAAACTGAAGAGGAACTAAAAAGCCTCTTGATGAAAATGAAAGTGGAGAGTGAAAAAGTTGGCTTAAAGCTCAACATTTAGAAAACGAAGATTATGGCATTCGGTCCCATCACTTCATGGGAAATAGATGGGGAAACAGTGGAAACAGTGTCAGACTTTATTTTTGGGGGCTCCAAAATCACTGCAGATGGTGACTGCAGCCATGAAATTAAACGACGCTTACTCCTTGGAAGGAAAGTTATAACCAACCTAGATAGCATATTCAAAAGCAGAGACATTACTTTTCCAACAAAGGTCCGTCTAGTCAAGGCTATGGTTTTTCCAGTGGTCATGTATGGATGTGAGAGTTGGACTGTGAAGAAGGCTGAGTGCAGAAGAATTGATGCTTTTGAACTGTGGTGTTGGAGAAGACTCTTGAGAGTCCCTTGGACTGCAAGGAGATCCAACCAGTCCATTCTGAAGGAGATCAGCCCTGGGATTTCTTTGGAAGGAATGATGCTAAAGCTGAAACTTCAGTACTTTGGCCACCTCATGCGAAGAGTTGACTCATTGGAAAAGACTCTGATGCTGGGAGGGATTGAGGGCAGGAGGAGAAGGGGATGACAGAGGATGAGATGGCTGGATGGCATCACTGACTCAATGGATGTGGGTCTGGGTGAACTCCGGGAGTTGGTGATGGACAGGGAGGCCTGGCGTGCTGCGATTCATGGGGTCGCAAAGAGTTGGACACGACTGAGCGACTGAACTGACTGATGGAAATATAATGTCTAAGAGGAATGTGGTACCCTGAACTGGATCTTGGGACAGAAAAATGATATTATGGAAAAATCAGTGACACCAAAATAAAATGTGGAATTAGTTAATAATATGTATCAATGTTGGTTTCTTAGCTTTGACAAATGCACAGTGGTAATGAAAGATGTTAATGTTAGGGAACATGGTAAGATATATACTGAAATTCTGTACAATTGCTGCAACCTTGTCCAATCTAAAATTATTCCAAAATAAAGTTTATTTAAACAAATGAACAAACACAAACAATGGCTTCTGTCCAATAAAATTAGAAATATACAACTTAACAATGGCCCACACTCCACCAAAATTTCATTTCCTCATCTCATGCTGTGTGGGTTTTCCTTACCACTTATCACTAAAGTTCCTGAAGAAAGAAGACCTTTTGTTGTTGTGTTTCTGTTTGTTCTATTAGGCTCTCTACTGGATCCTCAGAACCCAGAAAAGTTCCCAGCACTTAGTAGGCATTCAGTTAATATGTGCTGAGCAAATATCTCTATTTCATTTTCCTGTACAAGCTTCTAATATAATTTACCCTCTCCCACCCTAGCAACAAAGTGACTTATGTATGACCCGATGCACAAACTATGATAAATATAAGAAAAAGCACACAAGTTGCAAAGGATATAAAACTCTCCCTGAACTGAACTGAAGATCTATAAAGCTCTTTTCCATCAGTTAAAAAGGATGCACCTTAAAAAAAAACTTCTCTTTCACATACCACTTCAAATTTCAAATTCTCTGCCTGATTTTAAAGACATCTATGAGCAACACAAAGAACAGGAAACAATACCTATAGCTGATTCATGTTGAGGTTTGACAGAAAACAACAAAATTCTATAAAGCAATTATCCTTCAATAAAAAAAAATAAAAAAAAAACAGAAAACAAAACTATCAGTTTGCTGCAAGATTATTTTCTTTTCTATACATAACAAAGTTACTTAAGTGGGTCACATTTACATATTTTCTATTAAAATAAAACATAGTGGTGGGGAATTGAACACAGTACAGCAACTTTGGAAAATAGTCTGACAGTTTCTTATAAATGTATGATCCAGAAATAAGGAAAAATGAAAACTTATGCTCAAACAAAAACTTCTCAGTGTATGTTTATAGTGGCTTTACTCAATAATCACAAAAACTGGAGGCAACTCAAATATCCAACTGGTAAACAGATAAACAAACTATTAAACCCACACAATGGCATTTTACTCAATAGTCCAGCAGCAGCAGCAGCCATTAGTCCATAATAAAAAATGAACTACAAAAGAAAATGAAAAAAATCTATAATGCAATTACGCTAAGTGAAAGAAGCTAGATTCAAACAACTCCACTAAGATAACATTCTGGAAAAGGCAAAACTATAGGGATTAAAAACCAGACCAGAGGTTGCCAGAGGTTGAGGGGAGAGGGTGGAGTTGACTTAAAAGAGGAGCCGGGAGAAAATCTGGGGGAGTGACAGACTGTTCTGCACCATCACTGTGCTGGTGTTTAAAAGAGTCTGTATTTCTACTAAAGCTCAGAACTGTTCACACAAAAAAGAAGGCAGTTTAGAAAACTATAGTACATTTTAAGGTATAAACAGGAGCACTTACTGCAAATAACAATCACCCAGCTGGGGTTCTTAGCACATTACTACGTTGCTACATTTGCAACCTATCACTGATGGAAATTAACAACCACCGCAGCTCTAAGAATTCAGGAAGTCCTACAAACCAGGAAAGTTTGTTACTAAACTTAATGAAGTACAGGAAACTTGAAAGAACAGCTGGGCTACCTGGAATTAAGACTAAATGATACCTCTAGCACACTGACTTGGTGTGAAGTTTACCTAAAGCTCTTGTTAACTGGGGACAAGTCTCAACAAATATTAAGAAGAGAAGTATGTGCTACTCAAGTATGAGGGCAAATAGGACTAGACTGTGATCATTAAAAGCTAAAGATCTGTGAGAAGTGTTCTTTGACATCTATCACTTCAAAATGGGGTCTAAATATATTCAAACACTAAGGCAGTGCCAATACATACATTAAAATAATGTTCTAATTGCCATTTTGGAAGGCAGAAAGAATATACAGGTAAATGAATGGTTTGACTCAGATAACCAAACCTACTAGAAGCCATTTGGGTCATGAAATAGTTTAAATAAAAACATAATAATAAAGAAAAAAATGAAAAACGTCTGGGAAAATAAAATAAGGCCTTAGATCTCTGATAATTATAATGCTTTGATGGGCATAATACTAATAAATTTGTACAAGAGCAATGAATACAGAGGGCAAGAGTCTGCCTTGTAGTTGCTGAGTTTGATAAAGTCACTCGATTTCTCTGACACTTTTCTCAATTTCCTGTAATTAAGTAATATACAATTTAGTATGCAAAAAGCAATGTATTAGATGTCATAATACAAAAGTGCTAAAATGTGAGCAATGCCTACAGCTAAGTTAGTGTGCACTACACACTATCAGGATCAGCATCATCCTACAAACTGAGAGACAAAGAAGTCCTCTTGGCACAATCGGAGAGCGAATCACTGACCTAACATACAAAGAAAGGATAAGAATCCATCAGAAGTGTTCTAAAGTCAGTACTATAAGTATATTAGGCTTCACTTAAACACATTCAGTTCAGTTCAGTCGCTCAGTCGTATCCAACTCTTGTGACACCATGGACTGCAGAACGCCAGGCTTCCCTGTCCATCACCAACTCCTGAAGTCTACTCAAACTCATGTTCATCGAGTCAGTGATGCCATCCAATCATCTCATCCTCTGTTGTCCCTTTCTCCTCCCGCCTTCAATCTTTCAATCATCAGGGTCCTTTCAAACAAGTCAGTTCTTCGCATCAGGTGGCCAAAGTATTGGAGTTTCAGCTTCAGCATCAGCCCTTTCAATGAACATTGAGGACTGATTTCCTTTAGGATAGACTGGTTGGATCTCCTTGCAGTCCAAGGGACTCCAAGAGTCTTCTCCAACACCAAATTCAAAGGCATCAATTCTTCTGCACTCAGCTTTCTTTAAAGTCCAACTCTCACATCCATACATGACTACTGGAAAAACCATAGCTTTGACTAGATGGACCTTTGTTGGCAAACTAATGTCTCTGCTTTTTAATATGCTGTCTAGGTTGGTCATTGCTTTTCCTCCAAGGAGCAAGCATCTTTCATGGCTGCAGTCACCATCTGCAGTGACTCTGGAGCCCAAGAAAATAAAGTCTCTCACTGTTTGCATTGTTTCCCCATCTATTTGCCATGAAGTGATGCAACCGGATCCCATGACCTTAGTTTTCTGAATGTTGAGTTCTAAGCAACATGAAATGCATTAAGATTCTTAAACACATCAAGATTCTCTAAAGGTGGGTTTAAAGATAGGTTCTGGTATCCCCTGCTTTTCAAAAGTTTGGTTTAAGCCACTTCACTTTTATAAAAGACCTACATTAGTGCCTGTTTTTGCTAACAACAACAACAACAAAAAATCCAAAGAGGATTTTAACTTTTACAAAAAAAAAAGAAATGAAAGCAGCATTCAGTGTGTTTTCAGCAGCTGTTAACGGAGGCATCAAGCAGCCCTGAACAGTGAGTGTGGCCAGGCAAGCTCCTTTCCTGGGAACTACACTCAGCATCTCAGCAGCAAGTTGCCAGAGCTCTGAACTACGTCCATGAGCACCTGTGCTTTCTCTCCATTTATCTTGTGCATTCGTTAGCAAGAGGTCTCCTAAGGTATTGCTTCTTTAAAGCATTTCAGCTGATGGATAATTTCATAGGACCACTCCACTTATAGATAGAGAAACCTGTGCTATCTATCCTGCTGCTGCTGCTGCTGCTGCTGCTGCTGCTAAGTCACTTCAGTTGTGTCCGACTCTGTGCAACCCCATAGATGGCAGCCCAGCAGGCTCCTCCATCCCTGGGATCCTCCAGGCAAGAACACTGGAGTGGGTTGCCATTTCCTTCTCCAATGCATGCATGCATGCTAAGTCACTTCAGTCGTGTCCGACTCCTAGCGACCCCATGGACTGCAGCCTACCAGGCTCCTCCGTCCATGGGATTTTCCAGGCAAGAGTACTGGAGTGGGGTGCCATTGCCTCCTCTCTGATCCAGTCTAAAATGAATGGGGTAATCCATATTATACCTCTGAGCCGTGGACAGACTTGGTACACACAGCAAGCACTGTGGCAGCACATGCCACCTTTTCAAGACAGAACTGAAGCACACATCAGAAACAGCCCTTTCTTAGAGGCTCAGAATAAAGTAGTGATAATCTTAGGTTAGAACTTCATTATCTGCAGCTCAGACTGGTTGTTTCTTTAGAACTATAACCAAATTGTTGCCAATTTACTTTTTCAAATACTGTAATATATTCATATAGTTTTTAATTTACAATATTAGAATATTATCTACTGATTTCAGCTCTGAAAGGTAAGTTTAGTTCATCTGACTGCAACCTAATTCCTTTAAATTCTCTATTGGCCAATACTTTACAGCTTTACTCTTTGCTTCATCAAAACATAAACAGCATTTCTTGACTCAACTAACAAGGCTTTTTCTCTTTCTTCATTCTTTTTCCTTATTTTTTATCTTCTGCACTTACATTTTTTCACTTCAAAGCTGATAAAATGTTCTATAATCCTATTGAGTTTTCCATGCTTTCCCTGTTAGTGTATTTCCTAAAGATCAGAAAAGCCTCGATTGCTTGTTAAGCAGATCTCATACCTAGTTAATCAGAATCATAAGGAGAGAAATCTGGGTATTTATATTATTAGTAAGCATACGAGTCAGGCAAGTTTAAGAAGCATTGCTAGATGCTGATTTTTGGCCAAGTAGAATCTTACAGATAATTTCCGTTTCTGTTCAACTTCTATTTTGTGTTGTGTTTCTAATTTTCTTCCTTAGTCAGTCATAATCATATCTATCAATTATTCAAATGTCTCACAGCTTCCACAGAAACTATGGAATTCTCTAACCAAATAGCTCCCTTTGGAAATCATACTTTCTGTTGCAATCTGGATTGGATGCTTTCTTGGCATCTTGAGACTCTGCTTTGTTGATTTCCAACTTAGATCTGTTTTCTGGATTCCAGGCTTTCAGCTTTGTTTTACCTGTTTTGCAAGAGCATATTCCTAACTTGTGTAGTATAAGAAAGGACGCAGGGGAGGTAAGTCTCCAAAGTCCTTAAATGCCTGAAGTGTCTTAACTCAGCCTACACCCTGGATTAATGGTTGCCAGGGTAAATTCTAGAAGGAAAACGATCTCAGAATTTTGGAAGCGTTACTCCAGTCTGAGCTTTCAGGGCTGCTCGTAGTCAGATACCAGTTTGTTCTTGGTCCTCTGCAGGTGGCCTGTTCTCCCCCCCTTCCCCTTCTCCCAACCCCAGGAATTTTCAGGGTCTTCTTTATAAAAGCCTCTGTTTTCTGAGTTTTCACAGTAAACAGTCAGGGACTCAGAGCACTTGGGTACTTAAATTCTTAGATCTCTTTCACTATTCCTTTGAAAATTCTTCATTTTGTCTGTTGTTTCCTTCTGGGACTCATAGATTCCAAATGTTAAGACTTCCTAGAGTAAATCTCTATGTCCCTTCTACCTTTTTTTTATCCCCCCCGCTGCTGTCTCTTTGACATTTTGTTCTACTTTCTGGTAGATTTCTTTACCGTATGTTCTAACTTCTCTGCATCAGCTTTCCAGGACTGCCCTAACAATTACTACACACTTGGTGGCTTAAAATAACAGAACACCAATTTACCCACTTCCCTTCTATCAACTTTTGTGTCTTAATCAGATTTTAATCTCCAAAAGCTCTTGTTCTTTGACTGCCTTTTCTTCATAGCCTCCTTTTCCTTCTTAATGGGTGCAATCACTTGCTGAAATCTCAGTGGATACCTGTGTGACTCTGAAAAATTCTGGTTCTCTTTTCTTTTTTCCCATTTAGTTTATAAGGTTTTCTTAAAATCATTCATTCAGTAAATACTTACTGAACACACACAGTATACTGAGCACTGTTTTAGGTACTAGATATACAAAGTCCTTGCTTTTGTGGAATTTATATTCTGGTCAGGGGTTGGTGCATAGAAGCAATGAATATACTTTTAACTTGATCAGGTATTGGGCAAGAAAAGAATGGCGGAAGGAGATAATATTTTATATGGAAATGCCAGGGAAGCGGAATGAAGCAAGGAAGAGGGTCAAGCAGAAAATCTAGGGAGGCACACTGCATGAGGAGCAAGCACAGAGGTGCTGAGGCGAGAAAACACAGGGCATCTGGAGACACTCGGAGGCCAGGAAGACTGGAGCACGATGATCAGAAAGAAGAGAGGTAAGCAAAGGCTTCAGTGATGAAGCCCAGGATCAGCTCACACAGGACCTTGCAACAGTAAGAGCAGAACCTGGCATGATCAGACTTATGTGTCATGACTTCTGGTGGAAAGCAGGCTTCAGGGGACAGTGGTGGAGCAGGGTGAAGAACCAGGGGGCCCCTGCAATCGGTCAAGTGAAGGATGTTGGTGACGTGGATACAGGAGCACAGGTGGCAGCAGAGATGAGTGTCTTCTGGATACATTTCAAAAGCTGGACTGAAAGGACAGACTAGTAACTAGATACAGGGTAAGACTGGCCACAACAATGGTTCCTAAGTTACTGGTCATAAGTGTGAAGGCCGAAATAGTTGGGTAGGGGTGAGGGACAGGGAGTTCTGTTTTCTACACATTAACTTTAGGTTAACTTCTGGGACATTTCAGTGGAAATACAGAGTACATTTACCGCATGTGTAAATCTTGAGCTCAAGAAGAGACTAGGCCTAACATTACAAATCTGGGAGCCAACATTACAAATCTGGGAGGCAGGGATATCTCGATGGATGGGATCATCTACATCAAAAGCAACAACAGAAACTCTGGCCCACAGGCCAAATACAGCACAAGGGCTGTCCTCACTTTTATAAACAGCCTTTTGCTGGAACATAGCCATACCTTTACTCGCTGGTTGCTTTTGCCCCACAACACAGAGTTTGTGAGGGACCACCGGTCTTGCAAAACCAAAACTATTTACTATTTGGCCCTTTTCAGAAAGGGCTTGCCAACCCCTGCCCTAGAGAGAGAAAAGATAGATATATGTGCAAAGTACTGAGTCCTGGGCCATTTCAAAGGTTAGAGTTCAGATCAGAGAATCCAGCAAAGGAAACTGCTGATGGAGAAGCTATCAAAAGAAGATAAAAGAAAGTGTTGTCCCAGGAAGGGAAAAAAAAAAAATTCAAGGCAGAAAGAGGGTTAGACTGTAAAAATACTGTTGAGAATTCACCTGGGAGGAGAATTTTCAGTTGATCATTAATTTGCCACATGAAGGTCACCTTTCGACAAAGCAGTTTGGTAGATAACAGTAGCAGTGAGGAAAACCTGTCTGAAGGTGATCCCTGACAAGCTGGTCTATAGTTAAGAATAAAAGACTAGGAAAGGCGATGTGTGTGGGAGAGGCTTGGCGAAGGGCCAGCTTCCTGTGAAGATGTGCGCTTAAGCAGCTGGCTGTGACACTGGCACATCCCCGAGTCAGAGGGACAGCAACGCCATCAGGCTGTCCTACCGATCTCCAAACACGTCCTTCAACCTCTGGGGAAGGAATCAGTCCCTGGCCTAAGCCCCAGGCCTGCACAGTAAACATCCATGTGCCTGCCATTCCATAATACAACTTACACGGCTCCTCCTGTGTCAAGCTCCACATCTCTCTCTCTCTCACACTCTCTCTCAGACCCTGAGGTTCTGCAAAGCAGCTCAGCTTCCTCTGAAACTACAGACCCTTAGCACACAGACTTAAGTTGGGACTTCCTCTGTGCCTCTTCACCAATAACCACACCTCCATCTGCTTTTCTTCCTTTATAAATATTCTGAAATCACCAGCTTTAATGGCTCCTTCTTATTTGTTGTTTCAGGGTTATCTTTTTTTATCCACCTACTATCACTTTTGGATATTTATGAGGAGAGAGAAAAACAATGGGAGTCACCCCCACCACCTTGTTGTGGTATTTCACTTTGTCAAAAATCAGACTACATACCTACTAGGCATTAGCTAACAAATTCTATCAGGCCCATCAACATATATTCAGTTCAGTTCAGTCGCTCAGTCATGTCCGACTCTTTACGACCCCATGAATCGCAGCACGCCAGGCCTCCCTGTCCATCACTAACTCCCAGAGTTCACCCAGACTCACGTCCATCGAGTCAGTGATGCCATCCAGCCATCTCATCCTCTGTCGTCCCCTTCTCCTCCTGCCTCCAATCCCTCCCAGCATCAGAGTCTTTTCCAATGAGTCAACTCTTCGCATGAGGTGGCCAAAGTATTGGAGTTTCAGCTTCAACATCAGTCCTTCCAATAAACACTCAGGACTGATCTCCTTTAAAATGGACTGGTTGGATCTCCTTGCAGTCCAAGGGACTCTCAAGAGTCTTCTACAACGCCACAGTTCAAAAGCATCAATTCTTCGGCGCTCAGCTTTCTTCACAGTCCAACTCTCACATCCATATATGACCACTGGAAATATATCAGATGTTGCCAAACAATGTCAAAATTTTACCTTCAACTGGACTGAAATGAGATTTCATTCTGTCACTTTGTAAGTTATCTACATGTTTTTCTCTTAGAATAGCAAGTTGTTTCAGAATGAAAGTTCATTTAAATCAGCAAGTGATAAAATCAAATGAACTGCAAAACCTGTATCTGATTATATGTATCATATACATCAAATAGCTACATGTAGGCCAAGTACCAACATACTATCACATATGATTACTAAAACCATTTATAGACATTCTTACTGGAAGCTGTGGCAATGACAAAACCAAATAAATACAATTAATGTTTCTATATCCACACGATAACCATTATGTTCTATTACGTTAATTCAAGTTCTATGATATAGGCAAAATTAAAAAAAAAAAGGTTATAAGAACTCATATATTTAAGAATCAAAACACACCTTTTGTGTAGTACTCATTGTAAATTTTATTAAGTCCAGATGTGGGGTACATTCAATGGCAGATTGCTCCTACTATTCAAATGATGTACGTTAAGAAAACATTTAATAATTTCAACATAAACATATGCTTACTATAAATGATAAAACAAATTCATTGTTTAAAACCTGCATGATTCATTCTCATGCTAAATAAAAGCAACTGGAATTATCTATGGCATTATTTCTCTAAGTGAACCAGTCACCTTGCTTGCTTGCTTGCTTGCTAAGTTGCTTCAGTCGTGTCTGACTCTGTGAGACCCCATAGATGGCAGCCCACCAGGCTCCCCCGTCCCTGGGATTCTCCAGGCAAGAACACTGGAGTGGGTTGCCATTTCCTTCTCCAATGCATGAAAGTGAAAAGTGAAAGTGAAGTCGCTCAGTCGTGTCCGACTCTTAGCGACCCCATGGACTGCAGCCTACCAGGCTCCTCCATCCACGGGGCTTTCCAGGCAAGAGTGCTGGAGTGGGGTGCCATCGCCTTCTCTGGAACCAGTCACCTACCCCACAGTAACAAAAATCCAAATTATGAAAAGCATAGTTTCTCCTCATCCTTTCAGAAAACTTAAAAAATTTAAAATAATGAATTATAAGTTATGAACAAAAGAAACACATGGAGACTACCAAATGAATACTGGCATACAATGTTATGTCTCTAGTCCTATATGAACAAGTCTTACTTCATTATGATTTCACAACTAATTCAAAAGATCACAGGTCATCAGTACCCATTAAAACTCCTGAGACTTGGAATTAATAAATTGGGACACAGTCAAAGTATCCAATTCTATCCATATCCCACTGTTCTCATCCTTTATAAAATCTAACAAGAATTTTGGTCTAGTGTCTTAAAGTCAAAAAGGAAAAAGAAATAATATGTATTTTTAAACATTAACCGTGTACCAAGCAGGAGACACTAATAATCTTTACATATATGGTATCGTTTAGCTGCCACAGCAATTCTATAAAATCATCAGTGTTATTCCCATTTTACAGATGGAGAAATTGAGCTAAAGGAAGCAATTCTATAAATCATCAGTGCCATTCCCATTTTACAGATGGAGAAATTGAGCTAAAGGAAATCAAGTGATGCCAAGCCTACAACCTATTTTTTTTTCCATTTTACAAAATTTTTAATTAGAGGATAATTACTTTACAATATTGTGATGGTTTCTGCCATAAATCAACATGAGCTGGCCATAGGTATACATACTTCCCCTCCCCCTTGAACCTCCCTCCCGTCTCCCTCCCCATCCCGCCCCTCTACAACCCAAGTCTTTTGACTATTAATCTAGAACTCAATGCTTCCCAAATAGAATTCTATGAAACTCCAGAGTTACTAAAATGTCAACAAATGTTCTGAGAAACAGGGGCTTTGGGATTCAAAAGTTTGGGACAAGTTACGTTACATAAAAATTTCCAAGAACTTTAATATGCACACGGTGACTCCCCAAGGTAATAAAATGCGAAGTGGTTTGCTAATTTAATAAACTATGAAGCTCTTCCTTTAAAGAAAATCTAATAACACACCATGGGATGCTTGTGCTCAACTAAGCAGTTTGGGAAATGACTAATTCCGATCTCCTCTTTCCATGGTTCAATAAAATGATGTAGTGAGAGGTTCAATTACTCACACAAGTCCCCACAAAAAGTAAATTACAGGGCCAAGAGGCCTCATGATTACCACCAGGATGCTCTTCCCCATCACCTTGTCTCACTTCAATACTATTCCTACAAGGTTTAACACCAATTAAAAGGGAAAAACCAAGTACTGCATCTATCATTTATTCTAATTCTTCTGAATGGTGGTAAAGAGAACCATTTACAGAAATGAAATTGAAAAAAGCCTACCTCCCAACTTCACTAGTATTACAGAGGCTTGGGAAATATTTGGAAATGTGGGAAATGATTTCACTGCTAAACAATACTAAACAACATTTTTCAAAAAAAGCGGTATACTGATGCTCTTCTTTGAAGGGAGAGAACTGCACCATATTACTGCTCACGGATACTGCCAGAGTACAAATATCCAATTTATTTATCTTTATAAAGAGTAAATTGCTCACTGTTTCCCGCATACCACCTAACACTGAAGGGGCTTCATTTCACTTTGTCCTACCCCTTCCAGCAAACTATAAACTGTCCTGGGTCAAGGCCGCCATCTGGCGTTTAATTGAGGAATTGTTCAACCCAACAATCTCGATGGCTATCTCACCGCCTGGCCTCTCCTCCAAACTACTTCCTTCCAATTTTTGCCCATCAACCTCAGTAAAATCATTTTTCTTCTTTTCTGTCAATTATTTCAATTGAATGAGATATAAATATATTTTATATTTATATAAAATATATTTTGTGGCATTCCAGCTATAGAAAAGTCATGAGTCTGAAACACGAAGCAACTAAAAAAACCACACCACAGCAAGAGGTCAATAGAGCCTCAGAAATGCCTAACAGATAATGTTAGGAGTGTCTCTTAGTCATCCCCTCCAGGGAATACTGGCACTAAGGAGGGCCTTGAAGAGCACTGGTAAGTCAACTGCTTTCTTTCACAGCTACAGACACTGGCCATGTAAAAGATGACGCCATGGCCTGCCAACAGCATACAGCGAGTTATTGTAGAGCCAGAATCAAGGCCTAGGACTCTCCATTCCAAAGTCCGTGCTCAGCAGGCTACACCACATGCTCCAGGATCCTCAAGGCTGTTTTTTTCTCAGCCAACATTCAAATAAAATATTTTTTAGTGTTTTTATATTTTCCTTAACTAATTATATCGATATTATGAAACTCTTGGGCCCATAACTAAAATTTTCTCAGTGCCACATCTACCAGGTCCAGCACACACTTCATAATTTATTACTCTATTTATAACAAATCTAAAATACTTTCACCATTTTAGGAGTTAGCTTCTATCTACTTTGAAATCTGCCAATTTGTTAACACTGTTACTATGGAAAGCTATTCCTCAAACCATCGTGTTGTAACGTTTTACAACAATCCATCAGAAATTTGGGTCTTCCTGTTAATGGTTCCTCTCTACTTCATTGCTGCTGCTGCTAAGTTGCTTCAGTCGTGTCCAACTCTGTGTGACCCCAGAGATGGCAGCCCACCAGGCTCCCCCGTCCCTGGGATTCTCCAGGCAAGAAAACTGGAGTGGGGTGCCAGTTCCTTCTCCAGTGCATGATAGTGAAAAGTGAAAGTGAAGTCGCTCAGTTGTGTCTAACTCTATGTGACCCCATGGACTGCAGCCTACCAGGCTCCTCCATCCATGGGATTTTCCAGGTGAGAGTACTGGAGTGGGGTGCCACTGCCTTCTCTGCTCTACTTCATTAGCCTTGACCAAATAAGGATGGGAAAGAATATGGAGAAAAGTTTAAAGAAAACGGGAATTTTAGTATCAGCTGCCTTATGACCACGTGCCTGTGTGCTCAGTTGCTCAGTCCTGACCGACTCCTTGCGATTCCATAGACTGTAGTTCACCAGACTCCTCTGTCCATGGGATTCTCCAGGTAAGAACACTGGAGTGGGTTGCCATTTCCTGCTCCAGGGCATCTTCCAACCCAAAGATAGTAACCACAAAACTATGCAAATTGAGTCTTCTCTCCTATAAAATATGCCTCCACCCTAGGCTCAAGTCGGAGAAGGCGATGGCATCCCACTCCAGTACTCTTGCCTGGAAAATCCCATGGACGGAGGAGCCTGGTAGGCTGCAGTCCATGGGGTCGCTAAGAGTCGGACACGACTGAGCGACTTCACTTTCACTTTTCACTTTCATGCTTTGGAGAAGGAAATGGCAACCCACTCCAGTGTTCTTGCCTGGAGAATCCCAGGGACAGAGGAGCCTGGTGGGCTGCTGTCTCTGGGGTCGCACAGAGTCGGACACGACTGAAGCGACTTAGCAGCAGCAGCAGCAGCAGCAGCAAGGCAAAGCCGACTTTAGAAAAAACAAAAAAAGGTACTATTCCCCTTGGGGCTCTCAGATCAGTGAGGGATGACAGCAACTCAACCAACCTCGCTGCTTCACATCCTAGCTAACCTGCACAGTGAAACATACAGGTGCAAAAAAAAAAAAAAAAAAATGAGACTAAGGGAGACCTGGGTCTTTCCCATTTTAGCTGGCCAGGTCAAGGTCCTAGGTCGCTTCGCCCTCTGGATTTGCTCAATTTGGGGAGGAGAAGGGGTTACTTCGGAACCAACGAGGTCCTTGATCGTGGATCACATTCAAGGTGCAAACTCGCAAGTATAAATTCAGGCTGCTGAGAGAGCCTTCATCAGAGCCCCGCCCCATAAAGAACGGCTGGACCAAGCATCTCCGAAGTCCCGCCTGCCTCTCCAATCGCCAGCGGCCCTAGCCGGAGGAGCTTTGTTACGCCCACCCGGAGGGCGGGCTGACCCAGGAACTCCATTCACCACAGTTGAATCCGGATCGCCGGCGGGGGCCGGGCTAACGGCTGCGGGCCAGGGCAGGTGACGCCGGTCCCGGCTCAGGGTGACCCAGCGCGGCCCCGCCTGTCGCCCTGCGTCTCTGCGCTCCGTGACTGGGGACCTGGCGGCTCCCTTCACAGGCAGCTCCCGCAGCTCGGCGCGGGCCCCCGCGTGAGGGAACGTGGCCTGGACCGCGCGGCGACCGCGCTGTGCCCGCCGGATGCAGGGATGGAGGCCATGCTCCCATCCCCAACCTCCGGTGCGACGCGCGGCGGGCCTCCCGCGAGCTACTTACTGAAAAAGAGGCGGTAATCGGGAGAGTGGGGCTGGCCGCGCTCCTCCGTGCGGTACAGGGCCATGGTCCGACGCGGCCCGGGCCCTGCGCTGGCTCCCCGCAGCAGGCGGGCGGAGGCAGCGGCGGCGGCGCCCACGGGCCAGGCCCAGCTGGTGCGCAGCAGTGGCAGCAGCGCGCGCATGGCGTAGACACTGGTTCGGCTTCGCGCGGGTGGTGCCGGGGGACCCGCCCGGCCGCGCGCCGGCGCCCCCTACCGCCCGGAGTGGGCACTCCCAGGCGGAGGTTTGGAACCCCGCCCCCGCCACGCTGGCGGTGGAGACTGCTCCTAGAAATTAGAGCGCCTGGCAAATTGGCAGGATTGCACAAGGGTACCCGCAGCGAGACCGAGGTTCAAGGCCCACCACCCTTGAGGAGCTCACTGCCACTTATTAATGTATACATGCATTCACTCGTTACTCACTCATCCAGACAGCATTTACTATCGTATTTATCATGCGTGTGTGCTAAGTCACTTCAGTCGTGTCCAACTCTTTGCGACCCCATGGACTGTAGCCTGCCAGGCTACACTGTCCATGGGATTTTCCAGGCAAGGATATTGGAGTGGGTTCCCGTTTCCTTCTCCAGGGGATCTTCCCGACAAGGATCGAACCTGTGTCTCTTATATCTCCTCCATTGGCAGGCAGGTTCTTTACCACTAGTGGCCACCCAGCCATAGTGACTAAATATTGACTGATTGCTCTGTCCCAAGCACCCTCTATATCCTGTCCAATGTAGGAGACAAGCATGCACACACATGAAAACATCACTGTGAGACATAATCAGGCCTCCTTATGAAGACTTGACATAACTTACAGACCCCCAAACGGTAACTTCCTCAAATGCCTTCTCCATGAAGCCCTTCCTACTTAATCCAAGTAGAGGTGATTCATCGTTCCTTTTTCTTACATTTTCTTTCCTACAGTGGCACCTGGTACTGTGCCTCCTATGTTTGTAAACTTACCATCTTCCCCATTTCATCGTGATCTGCGCACTGAATTGTCTACATGCCAAGCACTTAAGATTTGAGATTTAGTACTTTTGAAGAATGGAGCATCCAACATGCCTTGCATAGATAATGGCTCCTTTGTTGTTGAGTTAAATTGTTCTTGGAACTCCTTCTCTACCAAACCTCTGCCATGAGCATATGAAATTCTAAGCTTAAGAGCATATGAAATTATCAGCTTTCCAGAAAAATTTATGGAAATATCATCTACAGGTACCATCTCTTTTTCATATTCTTCCCTCATCTCAGTCCAGATGGGTTCCTTCCTCCACCTTCACCAGGTTATCAGTGACTCATTGAATATAAAGGTCAATTCCCATAATAAATCAGAATGAGAGAATCCAGAAGAGAACATTAAATAAGGTACTTTTCCATTAGAAATTAAAACTTTTAAAGAAAATTAAATACTTCAGTTATTTAGTCTATAAAAGTGTAACAAGAAGACTAGTAATTTTATGTTCAACATAAACATAATATTGAAACAATATTGTATATCAGCTATACCTCAATACATTTTTAGTTAAAAATAAAAAGAGAAGAGTAACAATTTTACAAGAGGCAAAAAAGTTCACTTACAATCTTTGCAAAAACTAAGTGAAATAGTTTTAATTAAAAGAGAAGCCATTTTAAAATAATAGTCTCTTAAACTACTATAATAAAAATTAGCTAATAAATGGAATGTTAAGTACAATGAATACATAAATTTATGAAAAATATAATTCTAACTTAAAATCCTGGCTCTCGCAAGATAAGACAAACATTTTTATGTATATTATGTTAATTACTAGTAATTAACTCAAAAGTACAGATCTGATTCAATTCAAACTAGTTAACCACTCTCTGTTCCATGGCTACAAACTACATCTTCTGGCTCTTAATGTTAGCAAGATAAAATAAGATGTTTAAAAACTGGTGCGAACAAGCTTTTACTCACAAAAATCTGAATGCAGAAATCCTACTAAGGTGACTCTATAGTCAGCATGTAGCTTAAATAGAGGGGATAATACTTACATCTGTCTAGCCAGTAGCCAGGATTTTGATCAACATCAGTATCTGGAGGTAAGTGATACAGGGCTCTCCTATATGAGGGAGCCACATTACTTCTATCCTGTTACACTGATGTGTTCCATCTCCAGTCCTAAGTTAACCCTTGTAGTTCAAAATGACTGCCACAGCTCCAAGCATCCCATCTTCATTCTACCTAGCAAGAAAGAAGAAAAAAAAAAGTAGGATGTGCTCTTTCCTTAACAACACATCCCAGATATTGCATATACCACATGTATTTGCATCCCATTGAGCAGCACCTAGTTGACTGCCCATCAGTTCAGTTCAGTTCAGTTCAGTCGCTCAGTCGTGTCCGACTCTTTGCGACCCCATGAATCACAGCACGCCAGGCCTCCTTGTCCATCACCATCTCCCGGAGTTCACTCAAACTCACGTCCATTGAGTCGGTGATGCACTGACTATAAACTAGAAGTCCTTTTTCTGGATGATCAAAAGCCCAGCTAAAAATTAGGAACCATACTACTATGGAAAAAAAGGAAATTGGAGAACAACCAGCAGCCTGCCATAAATGTCATTTTCTTTTCCTATAGTTCAATTTTCCTTAGGTCTATGAGAAGTTTTACATATTTCTACTCCAGCTGTGAACAAGGTTCACATTCTTGGGTACCTGAGTTCTTTTAGCATCTCCAATTACTATTTCATGACAGTTAAAATTAGGAGACTGATCTACCCAAGTTCCCAAAAAGATCTCTAGGAGATACTGTCAGTAGACAGACTCCCTACTTAGGTAGTAGATCCTAAAGTGTTTCTGTCAACAGTAGTTGCTTTGTAATGTGTCATCTTGATCAGGTGAAAAACTGTATGGTGGACTCTCTCCTTAAAAAAGAGGGAAATTTCTTTTATATCAGAGTGGTAGTATGATTTGATTGTTTCCTCATATAGAAAAAAAAAGTGTAATTGTTCCATCAATCTTTGAAGTTCAGATGTTTCAACGAGACAAAATCCTATTGAGATAAAGTTGTGAGCTATTTTCCAATGATCCAGATACTCTTAGAAGAAGATCAGACATTCCAGATGTGTGATTCTTAGACATTATTGTTCTGTGGCATTCAAAACAGTGACCTTTTTTTTTTAAATTGAGGTATAGTTGCCATACAGTGTTATATAACTTTCCGGTACAGCATAACGAGTCACAATGTTTAAAGGTTATGTTCCATTTGTAGTCATTATAAATTATTGGCTAGATACGCTGTGTTGTGCAATATATCCTTGAACCTTATTTTACAGTAGTAGTTTGTACCTCTAAACTCCCTGCCCCTTTGCTGCCATTCCTTCCTTCCCCCTCCCCATTGGTAACCACGTATTTGTTCTCTGTATCTGTGGGTCTGTTTCTTTTATGCTACATTCACTAGTTCGTTGTATTCTTTTAGGTTCTAAATATCATACAGTATTTGTCTTTGTCTGATTCATTTCACTTAGCATAATACCCTCAAGTCTACTCATGATGTTACAAATGACAAAATTTCATTCTTTTTTTACGACTGAATAGAATCAAACAATGGCTTTCTTTTGAAAATGGCAAAAAGAATTTTCCCCAGAGAATTCTTCCTTAAATTAACACCATAAAGTTTCCTAATACCAAAAACACCAAAAAGTCTCCTAGAAGCCCTACCCAAGAAAGTATTATCCTACGTCCTTCATTGCTCTCAAATTTCCCTTCAGATATTCATTTAGCTACAGAATCTGTTTTTTCCCCCAAATTATCTCAGTTTAAAAACTAATGTCATTTTGTATATGACACAAAGTATTTTTGCATTTTTAATATGCTCATGATATTTGAGTCTCTAATACTGTATCAGTCTGTGCCTACAACTCAATTCATTGTGATTCTCTGCAGGGGTCTCTACATACAGCTACCTCATAGATCACAAGCACTGGTGCCTGAGTATTTGAATATTGAAATATGTGTGATTTTATTACAAACTATTTTCCTTTACATCTTTTTTATATGAAAGTTGGGCATTACATTGACTTTTTAAAAAATTATCAGCATAGTAGGTTTTATTATCTATCAATTCCATTTCAAGAAAGTAAAGATGTTGCTACAAAAAGATTTCTTATTTAAAAGGAAGTTTAGTTTATCCATTCACCCATTAATAGTCATTTGGATTATTTCCATCTTTTGGCTGTTATATTACTGCTATAAATATTCATATGTAAGTTTCTGTGAAGACATGTTTTCATTTCTCCTGGGTCACAAGACAATTCTATTTTTAACTTTGAGAAACCACCAAACTGTTTTCCAAAGCAACTCTATCATTTTACATTCCCACAGCAATGTACAATTTTTCTACATCCTTGTCATAATTATTTCCTTCTTTAAAAATTATTATAGCCATCTTATTGGGCGTGTAGTGGTATCTCATTCTGGTTTTTATTTGTATTTCTTTAATGACCAATGAACATCTTTTCCTGTGTGGTTCTTTTTTGGGCTATTTGTATATCTTCTTTGGAAAAATGTCTGTTCAAGTTCATTACCCATTGTTTAATTAGATCATTTGTCTTTTTGTTGTTGAGTTGGATAAACAAGTTGAGGTATACACATACAATGGATATTATTCAGCCATAAAAAGGAATGAAGTTCTGAATCATTCTACAACTTGGATAGGCATCAAAATCATCAAGGTTAAGTGAAAGACATCAGGTACAAAAGGTCATGTGTTGTATGATTCCTTCCATATGATATACCCAGAATAGGCAAATCCTTAGAGATATTTTGAAAAAAAGATTAGTAGTTTTCAGGAGATGGGGAGAGGGAAGAACAAGGAGTGAATACTTAAAGGGTAAGTGGTGTTCTTCTGGGGTATTAAAAACATTTGAAGCTAGAGAGATGGTTGGTTGCACAATATTTTGAGTGCAGGAGATGCCACTGAATTGTATGCTTTAAAAAGGTTTACTATATAGTATGTGAATTTCACCTAAATTTTTAAAAAGGGAAAAAGTTAGGTCTAGGAAGTTTGAAATAAATGTTTTATAGATGCCTAATCATTATTGTTTCATATACCCCATTAGCTGCCTGTAAGGCCTGTAAAACTCCTCAAAACAGTGTTTCTAAATGTATAAAATAAAACACATAGCTAAAAAGTAGACCAGTTACACTGAAATGTATTTACAAAAATACTGAAAAAACATTGTGAACTAACAATAGACATGCTTCTTCACTGAAGCATTAAGTGAAATGGAATTAATAACTATCATAATTTTGAAGTAATGATGGGTATAAATGATCTTCAGAGATGTCTGCAATATCAGGAAAATAATTTAATAATTATGTACCATTTCTATTGGGAAAAAAAATCATAGATAGTACTAACACTACTATAGGGCTTGTTGCCTACATTAATAAAGGCTAAATTTTAATCAAAGTAAGAGAAAATGAAAGCATAATCCTTATTTTTAATCCAAGCTCACTGACCCCCAAAATTCTACCTCAGAATCCCCAAAGGCAAACATCTAGTTAGGGGAAGGGACATCTATTATTTCCCCTTTGATCTTAGGAGTAATTTGGTAGAAGTGATTAAGAAGAGCTGAATAGAAGAATACAGGACAAAGGAAAAAAGTATGTTGGTGAATTGGATTCCTCTTTAAGATCGCTAAAACTGAAGAGCAGATAAGACATCTGTGTGTCCTCTATTTTTTTTCTATCCTATTTTATAAAAGATGTTGATCCAAGATTTGATGAAACAAATGGACCAAGAAGCAAACTCACCCAGCAAGTAGAGACGTAATTGGTTGAAAGATAAGAAATTAGTTTTATTCCCCTTTGTCTGAAAAAAAAAAAAAAATGTTGTTAGCATGTGGAAATCCTTTTCTGAATGATTGTATATATGTGAAAATAAGTCCGTGTCCTGAGGCCATTATACCTCTTAAAAATAGAAGATAATCAAGTTGTTTTTAACTAAGTCCCAGTGATATGCAGAATATATTTGGTATTAAGCTTTTGGTTTTTCTGGCTATCTACTAAATTGGATGTAATAAAATTTATCCATCATACAAGAATCATATGTGATTTAACTACACATTGTTAAATGGCATGAAAAAAATAGAAAGTTTTGCTTGATTAAGTATTGTTATTGCTTCTAGGCTAAAATAATCATGAGAAATTTCAGCCTCAAATGACACATTATAAGTCCCTCATAATATTATAAATCTAGTAATCATAGTAATACTCTAATCCAATTCAGGGGTGAGCTGCTATATTGGTAATAATAGGTCCTGAACAAAATCTAATGAGACAACCCATTTTCTCTGTCCCTTTTCTAGCTTTTCCCTTTAGGCCTTGAGCTGTGGGAATTAATTCTGTTTTTAAATGGCTTAACCATAGAACTTGCTTTTTTCCCTCTTTTATACTGTTCTAATTACATGGAATAAAGATTTTCCAATTGAATTCAGAAGAACCCTGGGTTCTAAAGGCAGTTCTTTGAAATAAATTTAAAATAACCCATTGCAAAAAAATATGGACAGGATTAGTTTATATCAAACCTAATGCTCATACCACAAAAGAATCTCAGGGTCCAATAAAAGAATGCAGAATGGTTTCACAATTTCAGCTGGTGAAGCTTATATTAGAAACTCAGTACCTGGAAAGTTTTCCATATTTGAGAAAGTTTTTAGAAAGAGAACTCATCCTTTCCCTCCCTCCTTTTTTCATCCCTTCTTTCATTGAACTAATATTTAACTAAAGATGTTTCATGTGTCAGGAACTATGATAGTAACTGGATATAGAATGATGAAAAATAGACTTATTATCCATATGGTGTTTAGAATCTGATGAAGAATTTGGGCATAAACAAATAATCACATAAACTTCTTGATAGGATTAAAAGCTGAGGTAAGTGCTATGAAAGAAAAGATAGGAAGCTGTGACAGAAAATAAGAGGGAAACTTGAATGAGGTTGAAGAACAGAGAAGACCTCAGTAAGGATATGACATTGTAGTTGATACCTAAAGGAGAGGTAGGAGATAGTCAGGGTAAAATGATATAGGAAGAGAACGTGCAAAGGTCCTGAGGCAATATGTGCCTGAGAAATATTTTCTGAGAAAGCATTTGCCACGACATATGAAATATATATATTTTTGGCAGGCCAGATTCTCCAGGAAGCAGAACCTGAAGACAGAATATTTGTTAGGAAGTACTTTTGGATTAATCCCTGTGAATGCAGGGGAAGGATTTAGGATTTGGCCAAGGGATAAGTTCACTGCATCACAGAGCCAAAGAACAACTCTGGTTGACCACACAGGGAGTTCTAGAGGTAAAATGGCCTGTCAGGATCATATCCTATTGGGCCAGAATGGCTGGACCTTTAAACCTTTCTTTCATCATGTCAGTCTTTGGCTATCAGTCACTGTGGTGAGGATGTGACTTTGGGCTATGTGGCTTTTCACTTCTGACACCATCCCAGAAGAAGCTGATAGCTGAAGGCTCTCTGCTAATAGTACTCCCTGCAGCTGAGACAACAAGCTCCTCCTTGAAAGGGGGATCTGGGCGACACATGTCCGTATCCATCCCAATATTCAATATTATGACGCGCTTTTACAAATCAATACAAGACAAATAACCCAATAACCAACAGAAGACAAAAGTAGGCAATTCACAGAAAAATCACATTATCAACAAATGTATAAAACAAGCTCAACCCCATTGTTAGCAACAAGAAAAATGCAAAATAGGATAAGAAGCCTTTGTGTTTTGTTGTGCGTTGCATTGGAAAGAGTTTAATGATGATGAAACCAATAATAGATGAAGGTGTAGTTAGTTCCACTGCTGCTCATCCTGGGATTTCTAAACAAAGGTCTCTCTCAATGTGATACAGTTTCCTCCATGAAGGAGCAAGCAACTCTGTTAGATAGTATACCGGAGTTTTCAGGGACCAAGCTGAATTTCCACACTGGGTTAGGGGGTGGGCAGAAATTAAACTGTTAAATGGACTGATACATGTAACTGTCCCCACAGTCCACAGGAAAAGCAAGCAGAAAATTTTATAGGAGTTCATCGTAAAAGCATCTCTATTTCTAGCCTTATATTCTGAGGTTCAGCTATTTTGGGGTGAGATATTCTAATTTGTGCTTGCCTAAAAAAGAACTTACCTGTGTTTTTGTTGTTCAGTCGCTCAGTTGTGTCCAATTCTTTGAGACCTCATCGACTGCAGCATACCTAGCTTCCCTGTCTTTCACCATCTGCCTGTATTTCAGTTCAGTTCAGTTCAGTTGCTCAGTCGTGTCCGACTCTTTGCAACCCCATGAATCGCAGCACACCAGGCCTCCCTGTCCATCACCAACTCCCAGAGTTCACCCAAACTCATGTCCATCGAGTCGGTGATGCCATCAAGCCATCTCATCCTCTGTCGTCCCCTTCTCCTTCCCCCAATCTTTCCCAGCATCAGGATGTTTTCCAATGAGTCAACTCTTTGCATGAGGTGGCCAAAGTATTGGAGTTTCAGCTTCAACATCAGTCCTTCCAATGAACACCCAGGACTGATTTAGGACGGACTGGTTGGATCTCCTTGCAGTCCAAAGGACTCTCAAGAGTCTTCTCCAACAGCACAGTTCAAAAGCATCAATTCTTCGACACTCAGCTTTCTTCACAGTCCAACTCTCACATCCAAGGGGTCTGATTAAGAGGCTACTGAAAGACTCCAAGAAAGATCCAATGGGAGCAGCGGGAGTGGCAACAAAAATGGCAGGAAACGGGGGGCTTTCCTGTGGTCATGGAGTTAATAGGAAAGGTAGAAAAGCTGATATAGGAAAAAAATTCCAGGATGGAGGAGAAAGAATAAATTCAGCACACAGAAAGAACAGTCTGAGAGAAAGGAGGACAAAGATGACCGAAAGTGGAGGGGAAAAAAGGAACTAAGAACCATGGCACTGAGGAAGAATGAGTTAAGGGTAAAATGGAAAAAAAAAGTTAGGAAAGTGAGTGGAGCTATAATTTGGAGGGCAAAAAATAGGAGTAGTGGTGGTTTAGTCTCTAAGTCATGTCCGACTCTTGTGACCCCTTGTAGCCTGCCAGGCTCCTCTGTCCGTGGGATTCTCCATGCAAGAATACTGGAGTGGGTTGCCATTTCCTTCTACAGGGAATCTTCCCAACCCAGGAATCTAACCCAGATCTCCTGCATTGCAGGCGGATTCTTTACCGACTGAGCTACAAGTAGTGACCTGTATCTTTGAGCATCAGTTAAGAAAAGATAAAATGACTGTGCACTTTTTAAAAAACTAAATGTTATATCTTAAAAAAATTTTGGGGGGATTTTTTAAATAATTTTATTTTATTTTTAAACTTTACATCATTGTATTAGTTTTGCCAAATATCAAAATGAATCCGCCAAAGGTATACATGTGTTCCCCATCCTGAACCCTCCTCCTTCCTCCCTCCCCATACCATCCCTCTGGGTCGTCCCAGTGCACTAGCCCCAAGCATCCAGTATCGTGCATCGAACCTGGACTGGCAACTCGTTTCATACATGATATTTTACATGTTTCAATGCCATTCTCCCAGATCTTCCCACCCTCTCCCTCTCCCACAGAGTCCATAAGACTGTTCTATACATCAGTGTCTCTTTTGCTGTCTCGTACACAGGGTTATTGTTACCATCTTTCTAAATTCCATATATATGCGTTAGTATACTGTATTGGTGTTTTTCCTTCTGGCTTACTTCACTCTGTATAATAGGCTCCAGTTTCATCCACCTCATTAGGAAAACCAATATCTTCTATTATGTCTAAGCAGGTTTCAGTTTTTTCCTATTACTGAAAAATATCTCTTCTGTTACAAAATATATATCTGCTCAGTGGTACCTGGTGTAATACAGCACATTTGAACAGACATTTAGTTGAGGAAGATACTTCTGAAGCTAGTTTATTGTATATTTCTTACCTTCTAAGCTAGGTTCTAAAATATATTTTCTTCTCATAAAGACACTTAATATTGTATTCTTTAAGATAAAGAACTTTCCCACTGCAATCAAGATAAATAGTAATACCTCTAACACAAAGTAGAATTACTTAATTAACACAATTTTAATCAATAGGAGCTATAAATTTTGTGTTATAAGTTACCCTCAGCCCCATCTGGGTCTCAGGTTAGAAGCCCCTCAAGGAGAGATGGTCCTTGAGTTTAGGATCTGAACTCTCTAAGGATGTGGAGCAAGGCAGCAGCAATTATACATCCTATTCATGCTATGGAAATGAGCATCATTTATCAGAGCCATTCATGAATTCTACATTCCCCGGCCCTTTTCATATAAGACCAATCAGGGCTCATAACTTCCTGTCAGGCTAATGTAAAAAATATCCTCCTTCTCGGCTAGACCAGCCAGTGGTTCAATCAGCAATGGCCCGTGGGCTGTCTGAACTGTCTAGGACTGAGTTTGACCTTATCGAAGGAGAGGAAAGGGAAGTGGGGAAGTGAAGTTAAGTGGAGGCCTTTTCCATAAAGTCAAGCAGACCATAAGCCACCAAAAAAATCTCTGACTGCTGCTCACTACTTTCATGTTTGAGAAGAAATGAGTATGCAATGGTTTTTGGAGAACTTTTTAGGAGAGTATGCTATTAGCTAGACTGTTAGTCTGGTGCATGATTCTAGCATATTTACCTTTTAAAAGCTCTCACCCAATTTTACTATGTATACTTATAAAATATATCCATCCTATTATAACATATGTATAAATTATGTGGAATAAAATTTAATTATACAAAATTTTATTTTAAAATCTTTTTCTTAAAAAAACTTTATATGTGCAAATAATATCAAAATTACCTAAGTAGTCTCATGGGACTCTTCTTGGCTAAATTTGGTATCTTGGCTGAATTTGGTATCAGAGTGCTGTCCACTTTATCACAGATACATGAGGTTTCCCTAGAGAAAACTAACTATTACCATATGTCTTTAAGAAAGAAAATGCCAGTAACTGATTAGCCCCATTTGCTGAAATCATTTTCCTTTTTATTCATTTTTACTTCAGTGACTAAGAAATAATTTATTTTTTGTAAGTAGAAAAGAAAAACCCATATAAGTAGTACTTAAAAATAAATTCCCATTCACCATCTTTAAGAGCACAAAAAGGAAATAAACATATATAAATAAAAAATGACAAGGTAATTTAACCTTAAAGTGATGAATATGAGTAAACTAAGATGCCTTTTGAATAACTTTTGGAAATCTATAGCTGGTTCTTACCTGTAAATTCAGTTATTTTACTTAATTCCTATTAGCTTTCATTTTCAACTCATCTTCAATAAAAGAGAAATTTCTCCATCTTAAAAATGATGCTTGAGTCTTTCTCCAGATACTAGACAAGAGAGATGATGAGGAAGCATTTAATCCTACTTTTAAGCAAATATTCAAATTAACATTTTCCCTTATTTGCAGCCATCATACAGTTATTTCAATTTCCCTGCCTTTGCTTGAAATATTCTCTGTAATCTTTTCTTAGAAATATCATTCAGAACAGGTTACCAGCCAATTTAAAAATATTAGTCTCATCATATCATAATGGTATCTCATTTTAGACCCCAAAATGTTATTACTCAGTGAAATCATAAGTCCTTTCCCTGCTTCAAATAACTCTCAGCTCTTACAAAAGTCAAATTATTTAGGACAAAATAATTGTCTTTGTTGAGAATATTCCCAAGACAATGTTTTAGGCACTGACGAAAAAGGACAAGAATATCCATAGATAATTGTCCTTTCAGATTTTCAAAACATCTTCAAGTCTTTCATCTCATTAATTCTTTATGACTTTCTTTAGGCATTATTAATCCCATGTAGAGGAAGAAACTGAATTCTGAAGAAGCCACTCAATCACTCATTTGATAAATATTACGTGATGTATATTACTGACCAACACTGGTAGATGAGAGAATATGTCTAAAGTTACACATTCATTGTTGTGGTTGTCGTTCAGTTGCCCAGTCATATCCATTGTGACCCCATGAACTGCAGCATGCCAGACCTCCCTGTCCCTCACCATCTCCCAGAGTTTTCCCAAGTTCATGTCCATTGCATCGATGATGCCCTCCAGCCGTCTCCTCTGACGTCCTCTTCTTCTGCCCTCAATCTTTCCCAGCGTCAGGGACTTTTCCAGTGAGTCAGCTGTTTGCATCAGATGACCAAAATACTGGAGCTTCAGCTTCAGCATCAGTTCTTCCAGTGAATATTCAGGGTTGATTTCCCTTAAGATTGACTGGCTTGATCTCCTTGCTGTTCAAGGGACTTTCAGGAGTCTTCTCCAGCATCACAGTTTGAAGGCATCGATTCTTTGGTATTCTGCCTTCTTTATGGTGCAGCTCTCACAACCATATGTGACCACTGGGAAGACCATAGCCTTGACTACACAGACCTTTGTTGGCAGAGTAATGTCTCTGTTTTTCAACATTCTGTCTAGGTTTGTCATTGCTTTCCTGCAAGAAAGCCATTGTCTTCTGATTTCATGGCTGCAGTCACCATCCACAGTGATTTTGGAGCCCAGGAAGAGGAAATCTGTTTCTACTTATACCCTTTCCCCTTCCATTTGCCATGCAGTAATAGGGCCACATGCCATGATCTTAGTTTTTTTAAGTTAGTCTTCAGGTGGCTCTTTCACTCTCCCCCTTCACCCTTATCAAGAGGCTTTTTAGTTCCTCTTCGCTTTCTGCCCTTAGAGTGGTGGTATCTGCATATCTGAGGCTGTTGTTTCTCCCACCTGTCTTGATTCCAGCTTGTGACTCATCCAGCCCAGACTTTCTCATGATATGCTCAACCTACAGGTTAAACAAACATGGTGACAACAGACAGGCCTGTCGTGCTCCTTTCTCAATTTTGAACCAATCATTTGTTCCATACAGGGTTCTAACTGTTGCTTCTTGACCCACAAACAGGTAAAACGGTCAGGCAGTCCCATCTCTCTAAGAGCTTTCCACAGTTTGTCATGATCCACACAGTCAAAGGCTTTAGAGTGAAACAGAGATAGATGCTTTTCTGAAATTCCCTTGCTTTCTCTATAATCCAGCAAATGTTGGCAATTTGATCTCTAGTTTCTCTTTCTTTGGGCTTTCCTTGTGGCTCAGCTGGTAAAGAATCCACTTGCAATGCAGGAGACCTGGGTTCGATCTCTGGGTTGGAAAGATCCCCTGGAGAAGGGAAACGCTACCCACTCCAGTATTTTGGCCTAGAGAATTCCATGGACTGTATAGTCCATGGGGTTGCAAAGAGTCGGACACGAATGAGCGACTTTCACTTCACTTCACTTCCTCTTCCTTTTCTAAACCCAGCTTGGACATCTGGAAGTTCTTAGTTCCCATAATGCTGAAGCCTAGAATGCAAGATTTTAAGCATGACCTCACTAGCATGGGAGATGAGTGCAGTTGTCCAATGGTTAGCACATTCTTTGGTACTACCCTTCTTAGGAATTGGGATGAGGATTGACCTTTTCCAGTTTTGTGGCCACTGCTGGGTCTTCCAGATTTGCTGACATAATGATGCAAAACCTTGATGGCATCTTCCTTTAGGGATTCAAATAGTTCTGCTGGATTTCATTGTATTCACTAACTTTATTAACAGCAGTGCTTCTTAAGGTCCACTTGACTTCCCACTCCAGAATGTCGGGCTCTAGGTGACTAACCACACCGTTGTAGTGATCCAGTTCATTAAGATCTTTTTTTATACAGTTCTTCCATGTTTTCTTTCCATCTCATCTTGATCCCTTCAGCATCTGCTAAGTCTCTACGATTTTATTCCTCTATTGTGCCCATCTTTGGGTGGAATGCTCCTTTGATGTTTGCTAAGAGCAAATATTAGACTTGGAAGGCAGTGTAACTTCCCTTTTGCCACTGTATTTTATTAGTTACAATTACATCACGGCTGGTCCATATTCAAAAGAAGGATAATGCTCTATTTCAACTTCATTTCTTGACAGGGAAGTAGGAAGCTTCTAGAGCATGTGGGGTAAGAGATGTTGGTGATTTTTATATTTTGGAATATGTTATCTGCCACAGGCATTATGATAAAGCAGAAAATTGGACTTCTGTTGTAGTTCTTGCTTGTCACTTGCTATGAATGTGTATCCACTTCTGCAATGGATACACATTCATAGTAATGTGTATCGTAGCTTGGTACCCGCCTGTCAAGAAGTGAAGTTGAAATAGAGGATTATCTTTCCTTTGAATGTGGACCAGCTGTGATGTAGTTGTAACTACTAGAAAACAGTGGCAAAACTGAAATTATTTTGCCTTTCAGTGATAACTTCATGAGCTAGAATATTTGTTCTTCAAGGCTTTTATTTAAAGTAAGCAGTCCACGATGCCTGAGACTATGCTATAAGGAACCCAAACTAACTCTTGTAGAAAGACTCCATGGTCAGGCCATGAGGGCAAGATATCCAGCTAGCTGCCATCAGCTTCATCACTCCCTCTGTCCAACCCTAGTCATCATATGACTGCAACTGCACAGGACTCCTTGAGCCGGAATCATTCAGGTGAGCCTTTTCTGAGTTCCTGATCCAGAGTAATAGTTAACCAGAATACTATCACTTGAAAATCCAAAATAGTTGTGTTAACTGTCTGCATGGTAGATTGCATGAAATCTTCCAAACTCTTTACCCTCCTCTGTGTCCATGCCATCTCCCATGTGTCTTTGCAGTTTTCTCGAGGCAGACTATATTTGACCACTCCTTGATGGTGGGTTCAGCTACATCAGCATCTCCAACCTTTTTGGCACCGAGGACCAGTTTCATGGAAGACAATTTTTCCATGAACTGGTTGGGGACGGGGTGGTTTCAGGATTATTGAAGCACATCACATTTATTGTGCATTTTATTTCTATTTTTATTACTTCAGCTCCACCTCAGATCATCAGGCATTAGATCTTGAAGGTCAGAAATCCCTGAGTCACATGACTTCTTTTGGTTGAAAGGATATTAACAGATGTAACACAAATAGAGGCATACAATGAGATTTTGTGTCTTGTTTGCTTATTGTGTCTCTTTCGTGTCCATGAGATGACTATCCTTTGGTTACAACCAGTCCACTGGTCCAAGGAAAATGAGTGAATGTGGACTGAAGCTAACCCAACTGAGCTGACCCTAGATCAGCTGGCCCTCTGCCTACCTGCAGAAGCATGAAAAATAAGGTACTGTTGTTTTAAGTCATGGAGTTTTGGGGTGATTTGTTTTGCAGTGATGGTTAACTGATACACCAACCTTCTTTGGAAAATGTATATCCTTTTAAGACAAACAAGAAAGATACATATTAATATGTGCCTATTCTAATTTGTTCTTTAAAAAACCAACCTTCTGAGACCCACTTCTAAAACAGTCTTGTGTTTTAGGAGAAGATAAACATGGGCTCATGACTCAAGCAGGCCAATCAGAGTCCTTCTCTGAAATTGTTAAAACGGGAGCAGTAAGTAAAGTAAGTAAATTGAGTTAGACAAGGTAGGAGAAGACAGTGGCAACCCACTCCAGTACTCTTGCCTGGCAAATCCCATGGACGGAGGAGCCTGGTAGGCTGCAATCCATGGGGTCGCTAGGAGTTGGACACAACTGAGTGACTTTACTTTCACTTTTCACTTTCATGCATTGGAGAAGGAAATGGCAACTCACTCCAGTGTTCTTGCCTGGAGAATCCCAGGGATGGGGGAGCCTGGTGGGCTTCAGTCTCTGGGGTCGCACAGAGTCAGACACGACTGAAGTGACTCAGCAGCAGCAGCAGCAGCAGACAAGGCTGTGGTCCGTGTGATCAGATTGGCTAGCTTTCTGTGATTATGGTTTCAGTGTGTCTGCCCTCTGATGCCCTCTCACAACACCTACTGTCTTACTTAGGTTTCTCTTACCTTGAACGTGGGGTATCTCTTCACGGCTGCTCCAGCAAAGCGCAGCTACTGCTCCTTACCTTGGACGAGGGGTATCTCCTCATGGCCACCCCTTTTGACCTTGAAGATGGAGTAGCTCCTCTCGGCCCTCCTGTGCCCTCGAAGCCACCACTCCTTGGATGTGGGGTTGCTCCTCTCGGCCACTGCCCCTGACCTCGGGCGTGGGGTAGCTCCTCTCCACCGCTCCTGTGCGGAGGCAGCCTGGCACTCTCAGTCACTGCCCCTGACCTTGGATGAGGAGTAGCTCCTCTTGGCCACACTTCTGCGTGGTCCATCGCAGCCGGTGCATAATGCTCAAAATTCTCCAAGCCAGGCTTCAGCAGTACGTGAACCGTGAACTTCCAGATGTTCAAGCTTTAGTTTTAGAAAAGGCAGAGGAACCAGAGATCAAATTGCCAACATCCGCTGGATCATGGAAAAAGCAAGAGTTCCAGAAAAACATCTACTTCTGCTTTATTGACTATGCAAAAGCCTTTGACTGTGTGGATCACAATAAACTGTGGAAAATTCTTCAAGAGATGGGAATACCAGACCACCTGGCCTGCCTCTTGAGAAACCTATATGCAGGTCAGGAAGCAACAGTTAGAACTGGACATGGAACAACAAACTGGTTACAAATAGAAAAAGGAGTTCGTCAAGGCTGTATATTGTCACTCTGCTTATTTAACTTATACGCAGAGTACATCATGAGAAATGCTGGGCTGGAAGAAGCACAAGCTGGAATCAAGATTGCCGGGAGAAATATCATTAACCTCAAATATGCAGATGACACCACCCTTATGGCAGAAAGTGAAGAGGAACTCAAAAGCCTCTTGATGAAAGTGAAAGAGGAGAGTAAAAAAGTTGGCTTAAAGCTCAACATTCAGAAAACGAAGATCATGGCATCCGGTCCCATCACTTCATGGGAAATAGATGGGGAAACAGTGGAAACAGTGTCAGACTTTATTTTTCTGGGCTCCAAGATCACTGCAGGTGGTGATTGCAGCCATGAAATTAAAAGATGCTTACTCCTTGGAAGGAAAGTTATGACCAACCTAGATAGCACATTGAAAAGCAGAGATATACTTTGCCAACAAAGGTCTGTCTAGTCAAGGCTATGGCTTTCCCAGTGGTAATGTATGGATGTGAGAATTGGACTGTGAAGAAAGCTGAGCACCGAAGAATTGATGCTTTTGAACTGTGGTGTTGGAGAAGACTCTTGAGAGTCCCTTGGACTGCAACCAGATCCAACCAGTCCATCCTAAAGGAGATCAGTCCTGGATGTTCACTGGAAGGACTGATGCTGAAGCTGAAACTCCCGTACTTTGGCCATCTCATGCAAAGAGTTGACATTGGAAAATACTCTGATGCTGGAAGGGATTGGGGGCAGGAGGAGAAGGATGGGATGGCTGGATGGCATCACCGACTCGATGGACATGAGTTTGAGTGAACTCTGGGAGTTGGTGATGGACAGGGAGGCCTGGTGTGCTGTGATTCATGGGGTCGCAAAGAGTTGGATACAACTGAGCAACTGAACTGAAGTAATAAATATATGAGTACACAGCCATATCCCTTCATACGGCACAATATGAAGAAACATGTCTGCAACAGTGAATAAAAGAAACATCAAGAGGCAGAAATCAGTCTTTATGGCATTTGAATCCTTCATTCTAGTTATTGAAATTCCTAGAGTTGGTCTAATCCCTGCCTTTCTAAAAGGTTCAATCTTGTATTGGGCCTGGGAGTTTCATTGGTACCTTGCCATTACATCCTCTTTATTACTCTAGTTTTAGTTACATTTCTGTCGCTTGCAATAAGTAGCTGTCATTGATTCAAACAAGCAGTATGAGGGTTCAGAGTGTTCACAAGCCCAAACTCTGTCCCCTGTCACACTTCTATTAGCCTCAGTGAAATCAGGAATCATGCCCACATATCTAACCACCTGCACTGTCTAATCTAACATGAATCCTAAGGCCTCTTGTCTATAATCAGCTCCTTATCTCAGAAATGGGAATGATTTGCCTTCTGAGTTGCTTTTCCCTGGATAGTGCTGAACTCATTCTTCATTTCAACCCTTTCACCACTTCGTTGTTTCGGGACTTTAATTATTTCAAAGAGTTCTCAAGATGATGTGTAGTTTTCCAAAAGCTTATGTTCACTGTGGTCCAAATTTTTGTGTCTCCGCTAAATTCGTATGTTGAAAACCTAATGCCTGGTATCATCATATTAGGAAATGGGGCCTTTGGGAGGTGATTAGGTCATGAGTGTGAAGCCCTCATGAATGGGGCTAATAAAATGACTCTGGAGAGCTCCCTGTCCCCTGCAACCACGTGAAGACACAGTAAGAAGCCACTGGCTATGAACCAGGAAGAGGACCCTCATTTGCTGTGCCTTGATCTTGGACTTCCCCACCTCCAGAACTATGAGAGACAAATGTCTGTTGTTTATCAGCCACCCAGGCTGCGGTATTTTGCTACACAACCCAAACAGACTAAGACACCAATCATCACCAAAAACACAACTAATAGATAAGCATTTATCTCCTCAAAGATCTGAGCAATTGTTTGATTTTTGTTTCTCAGCCAGGAGTGCCTTGGGAAGAAAATAAATGTTTATATTCTCTTTCCAGAGCCCCAAGCCTGTCTGAGGAACCCACTGACCAAGGATAAAGGAAATCATTTGTCCTCAGTCTCTGCAACTCTACTTGTAGGGCATTTGACTTATTTTGTAGAAAGGGGTGGAGGATGAAGGAGGTAGAGACAGAGAATTACATCTGTATCAGATTTAGTTCCCCAAATAGGAACTGGTTGGTGCCTTCCAACAACTCTTTTTTATTTTTTTCCAATCTGAAAGATGGGGATGTTATCTCCCTTATTGATTTCTACTAATCAGGAAAATTCTGGAGGCAGGGAGAGGAAGGTACCAATATTTATTAACATTAGGTCTCTTCATTCTGGCTACTTAGGGCTGAGTAAGTAGCCATAATTCATGAGTGATCAATAACATTGCTCCAAAGGAGACTGATTTTTCAAACTATGTTCCATAAAGCCTTGTTTTATATTTCTCGGCAGAAGTCTCTCAACTTTTTACACATTTATAATGGTCTTTTTTCCATTCTGTTGATGTGCGATCAAGAAACTGATGTGCATCTTTCAGCATCTCCCCACATTACTGAAAATCAGCCTCTTTGTTGTAGGGCTTACTATCCCCAGAGGAGACATTGAATTTAATGTTTTAAAACCATATATGGTTCTTAATGTCAAAAGAAGCCCAAAGGAGAAAAAGCAGGGGTGTCTATGGCTTGTTTCAGAGTCAATAGTAAGAGCTTACAGTTAACGGTGTCGGATCTGTGATCTCCAAAGAAGATTTAATTTCGGGACCAGGGATCAGGATTGATCACTCAAGAGCTTTTGTAGAGCAGAGTTTTATTAAAGTATAAAAAGGACAGAGAAAGATTCTGACGTATACATCAGAAGGGGGACGGAGAGTGTCCCCCTGCTAGTCTTTAGCAAGCTGCTTTATGTCTGTTAGAAAGCTATTAATCAGATAAGAGAGACACCTCAAGGCTGATGGAGTTTCACCAGGCCCCTCTCCCACAACATTCATTTTTGAGAGAGGATGGCACGAGGTGTGTCTTCCCCCATCCATAAAACAATTGATATGAATACTGGTTTATTGACCTATTATCAGCCCAAGGTTTGAGAAAAGAAAAAAGTTAGTCTTAGGTGGAACCATTTTGAAGAAAGGCAAATTCCAAAGCAAATAAATAGTTTCATTAACATAGCTTAAGAAAAACATTTCCAAAAAAAGAAAAACATTTCCATAGAAAAACCTCCTTCTAATTTTGTACAGAGAAGGAAAAAAAAAATCTGACACTTGTAGTTTGTTTCCTCCTGCTGCTTAAGGGAGAGGTAAAACATGTCTGGCAGAAAGTGAAGAACTAAAGAGCCTCTTGATGAAAGTGAAAGAGGAGAGTGAAAAAGTTGGCTTAGAACTCAACATTCAGAAAACTAAGATCATGGCATCTGGTCCCATCACTTCATGGCAAATAGATGGGGAAACAGTGGAAACAGTGACAGGCTTTATTTTCTTGGGCTCCAAAAACACTGCAGATGGTGACTGCAGCCATGAAATTGAAAGATGCTTGCTCCTTGGAAGAAAAGGTATGACCAACCTAGTGAAGTGAAGTGAAGTTGCTCAGTCCTGTCCAACTCTTTGCGACCCCATGGACCATAGCCTACCAGGCTGCTCAGTCCATGGAATTTTCCAGGCAAGAGTACTGGAGTGTGTTGTCATTTAACAGAGACATTACTTTGCCAACAAATGTCCGTCTAGTCAAGGCTATGGTTTTTCCAGTGGTCATGTATGGATGTGGAAGTTGGACTCTAAAGAAAGCTGAGCGCCGAAGAATTGATGCTTTTGAACTGTGGTGTTGGAGGAGACTCTTGAGAGTCCCTTGGACTGCAAGGAGATCCAACCAGTCCATCCTAAAGGAAATCAGTCCTGAATATTCACTGGAAGGACTGATGCTGAAGCTGAAACTCCGATAATTTGGCCACCTGATGCGAAGAACTGACTCACTTGAAAATCTTTCCTGGATGCTGGGAAAGATTGAGGGCAGGAGGAGAAGGGGACAGCAGAGGATGAGATGGCTGGATGGCATCACCGACTCAATGGACATGAGTTTGAGCAAGCTCCGGGAGTTGGTGATGGACAGGGAGGCCTGGCGTGCTGCAGTCCATGGTGTCACAGACAGTCAGACATGACTGAGTGATTGACCTGAACTGAACTGAAAAAACGTCTGACACTTGCAGCCTATATTCTCCATTTGGAGACTGCTGGCCTTCCTGCCTGTTACTCTCAATAGGATTCAGTTTCTTGAGTCACAGATCCATTTCAGAATCTGGTGAAAGCTATAGGCCCTTTCCCCCACCAAGCACATCATATAAAGTTTGCTTAAAATTTTGGGTTGTCCACTGACCTAAGTGTGTATGGCCTTTGTGTTAAGACTTTCTGTTAAAGCAGAATACTACATATTATGGAAAAATATTCATAATCACTGGGGAATGACTTTGGGGCTAATTTGTGCTCAGATAACATCATCAAGGAGAAGGCAATGGCACCCCACTCCAGTACTCTTGCCTGGGAAATCCCATGGACGGAGGAGCCTGGTAGGCTACAGTCCATGGGGTCGCTAAGAGTCGGACACGACTGAGCAACTTCACTTTCACTTTTCACTTTCATGCATTGGAGAAGGAAATGGCAACCCACTCCAGTGTTCTTGCCTGAAGAATCCCAGGGATGGGGGAGCCTGGTGGGCTGCTGTCTATGGGGTTGCACAGAGTTGGACATGAGTGAAGCGACGTAGCAGCAGCAGCAGCAGCAGCAACATCATCAATTCTTCAGAGCTTATTGTTATGATTTAATTGAACTAAGTACTCTTTGCACAGTCATTTAAAAAAGAAAAAGAGTCTTCTGTATTGGGCATTGAGCAAAAAAGAGGATTATAGAAAGGTTATAATACCTCCTCCCTATGTATTTTCATTCTCTGTTCCAATTTAGATGATTTTTAGCATATCCACATACTCAGGGCAGATATGGTCATCAAGATATATGATGTTAATGACCTTCCAGTAACATAACTTTACCATCTGAATCTGAACATTTATATGGACTGTGCCCTTTATTATTTTAAGCGTAGGATGAGATGAAGAGAACAAGATATTTCATAGAGGAAAATCCCTAATATACCTACTGACATCTGCTTTGTCCTTCTTTATTTAAAGTTCAATAAGCCTAATCAATACATACAAATTTTTAGGGCTTCCCTGGTGGCTCAGTGGTAAATAATCTGCCTGCCATTGCAGGAGACACGGGTTCAATCCCTGATTCAGGAAGATCCCACATACCACAGATCAACTAAACCAGTGCATCACAACTATTGACCCTCTGCTCTAGAGCCTGCAAAATGCAACTCCTGAGCCCACACCACATCTCCTGAAGCCTGTGCATCCTAGAGCTGTGCTCCGCAAAAAGAGAAGCCACCACGATGAGAAGCCCGTGCTCATCAACTTCAGAGTAGCCCCTGCTCTCTGCAAATAGAGAAAGCCTGCACAGCAAGGAAGACCCAACACAGCCAAAAATAACAAATAAAATTATATTTAAAAAATAGTCTTTAGTTTCATGCTTTGGAATGTCTCTGTCTCCTGAGAACCAGGAAGGAAATAAGATGATCTAGAATTACAGTCACAGAAGTTTAAAACTCAAGAGTATAAGTCATCTAACCTGATATTTTGGCTTCACAAGTGAAAAAATGTAAGACACAGAGAGGTTAAAGTAACCTTTCCAAGATCTCTATAACTTTTCCAAGTTCTCCATAACAGATTCTTTACTCTCTCCTTGTTAGAAAATTATTCATTCACATAACATTATCAGGTGTCATTGTAACTCCTCCCAATAGAGTGGGTGAGAGTATATTTTTTCCACCTCATTGATGTTGGCCTTGGCTGCGTGACTTGCCAATAAAATATTAGTATTAGCTTAAACTTTAGATATGTTTGTCTAATTTGGTTTGTCTTCTTGCAGTCTTGGCATTTCATCATTAGAAGTTGATAGGCAGCTGCTGAACCCAGATGATGACAACATGTGGTACACAGATGGAGTGCAGAGTCCAATCAAGCTGAACCAAAAGCATCATCATGTCTAAGATCAGATGAACAGCAGCCAGCGAGAGAGTGTGAGTATGTGCATGCTCAGTCATGTCCAACTCTTTACAGCCCCCAAGAACTGTAGCTCACCAGGCTCCTCTGTCTAAGGCATTTTCCAGGCAAGACTGTTGCAGTGGGTTGCCATTTCCTACTCCATGGGACCTTCCCGGCACAGGGATCGAACCTGCATTTCTCACATTGGTAAGCAGATTCTTTACCACTGCGCCACCTGGGAAGCCAGACCCCAACATGCAGATTCATAAACAAGAACTGTCTTTGTTATTTTAAGTCCCTGAGAAGTGGAGGACTATATGTTATGCAGTACTATCATAGTGAAAAAGCAGGTTGCTGCTGCTGCTGCTGCTAAGTCGCTTCAGTCATGTCGGACTCTGTGCGACCCCTGAGACGGCAGCCCACCAGACTCCCCCATCCCTGGGATTCTCCAGGCAAGAACACTGGAGTGGGTGAAAAAGCAAGTTAATAGTCTCCTAAAAGATTAGCCAAGGTACAATATTCAAATATTTTTTTTTCAAATTGTGTTAATTGTAATTTAATTTGCATGCATATAATAGAAAAACTCAAATAACAATGGCTTAATCAAAATTGAATTTTACTTCTCTCAGTTAATGCAGTCTAGAGTCAGGCAATTCACACTAATAGCTTAGTGATTCTCTGAGGTCATTAGGCTTTTCCTGTGCATGGCTCTGCCATCCTTAGGATATGGCCCTTGTCTTAATGCCCCAAATTGCTAGGACAGCTTCTGTATCAAAGACTCAGGAAGAAGAATGGGAATAAAAGGGACAATACATGTTTCCTCTTTCAAGGAGAATTCCTACAATTTCCACAAAAATCTCTGCTAAGATTTTATTGGCCAGAACTAAATCAAATGACCATACCTGGATGCAAAGGAGATTGAAATATAGACTTTCCCTAAACAACAATGTACCAAGCAAAAATTACAGGATTCTATTACCAAAAGGGAAGGGAGAATAGATACTTTGAGGCAACGAACAGTATCTGTCATAGTGGACAAATATTTATTGCCCTATAAGAAGTGTCCAATAAATGTTTGGTGAATGACTGACTAAAATGTTAATTAATTTTCATGACCTAAATCACCAAAAGGGGAAAAAAATAATTCAGATTTGATTATATACTTCATTTAAAATTTGTTTTCTTGTAAACATGATGTTTTTCTATGCATTATAAAAGTTTGCAATTCCATTCAGCCAATAGTACTGGGGATTACAATGTGAAAAATCACTGTGCTTGGAACTGTTAGGATCCAGACAAGAAGAAGACACAATCCCAAGCTGCATGAAAGTCTGACTTTAGAGGAAGGTATTGTGGGAGAGCCATTGAGTTTACAAGCAGTATGGGACCCTTTCCTACAATAAAACTGTTTTCTATCTCAGGGGTCTCCTTTTGGTCTCACTTTCTGAGGACTTTCTCTAGTGTCACTGAAGCCTATTCAGCTCATTAGTGGGATAACCCAGAATGTCCTGGAATTTAATTCTTTGTGTTTGTAAAGGGGTTGTTTTATGCATTGCAGGATTATTCTGTTTATCACTATGTTTAACCAAAGAGATTGAGTTATTCAAAAGCCTTCATTTTATAATAGATATTCTAAAGTTAAAAATTAAAAATTAATGGAAGTACAGGCACATGAAAAGATGCTCAACATTGCTAACTATTAGAGAAATGAAAATCAAAACCACAATGAAATATCACCTCACACCCATCAGAATGGCTACCACCAAAAGGTCTACACATAACAAATGTTGATGAAGATATGCAGAAAAGTGAACACTTGTATACTATTGGTGGGAATGCAAACTGGTACAACCGCTATGGGAAACAGTATAGCGGTTCCTTGAAAAACTAAAAACAGAACTATCATACGATCCAGCAATTTCACTCCTGGATATATATCCAAAAAAAATTAAAAACATGAATGCAAAAAGATACATGCACCCCCAATGTTCATAGCAGCATAATTTACATAGCTAAGATATGGAAACAACCCAAGTATCCATCAACAGATAAATGGATAAAGAAGATGTGCTGAGTAATGGACTATTACTCAGCCATTTAAAAAAATGAAATTCAGCCATCTACAACAGCATGGATGGATCTAGAGAGTATTATATCAATACTTAGTAAAATAAGTCAGAGAACGATAAACACTGTATGTTATCACTTGTACATGGAATCTAAAAAATAAAACAAATGAATGTATACAACAAAATAGAAGCAGACTCACAGGTTTAGAAAACAAACTAGTGGATACCCGTGGGGAGAAAGGAAAGGGGAAGGGCAAGAGAGGAGTAGGGGACTAAGAGATACAAACTACTATGTTTAACATTGAAGAAGGAAGTGGCTAACCACTCCAGTATTCTTGCCTGGAGAATCCCATGGACAGAGGAGCCTGGCAGACTACAGTCCATGGATCACAAAGAGTCGGACACGACTGAAGTGACTTACGACTGAAGCAACTTAGGATGCATGCATGCTAAGTCGCTTCAGTGTAGTCCGACTCTGCGTGACCCCATAGATGGCAGCCCACCAGGCTCCTCTGTCCATAGGATTCTCCAGGCAAGAATACTGGAGTGGGTTGCCATTTCCTTATCCAGATTCCTAATAACCAGTGCATAAAAGGAAATAAGATGGATAACCTAAGTCACCATAGGCCAGACCAAAAAATTAAAGGAAAAAGTTTTAATCTTATATCTGATTAAAGATCAGTTCAGTTCAGTCACTCAGTCATGTCCGACTCTTTGCAACTCCATGAACCACAGCACACCAGGCCTCCCTGTCCATCACCAGCTCCCGGAGTTCATGTATGCTTGCATATTGTATAGAATGGATAAGCACCAAGGATATACTTATACTATACAGCACAGGGAAATATAGCCATTATTTTATATCTTTAAATGCATATAACGTTTAAAACTATTGACTCACTATGCTCTACACTCAAAACTAATATATTATAAATCAACTATACTTCAAGAAACTATTTAAACATAAAAAAAATTAACTGAAGTATATGATAAAAGTCATAAACATCTTGAATATACAGAGCTATTTTAAATTTTGTTGATTTAAATAGAGGATGTTAATATATGGATGTTTATCTCCCCTGAATGTAGGGCCATAACATAGTAACCTGGACCAGATTTACCAGCCACAACAAATATTAATAACTAGAAAAGTGTAAAAAATATAAGAAAAAGTGTTTTCAGGCTTGGGATAACAGGAAATGTAGAACTACTATCTCTGATACAGATGAGAAACAAATGAGATGAGGGCTACATAACCCTGGCTTTTTGCCTAAAGACATTCTACTTTTTGGTACTGATAGGGGGACCCCAAGCAAAGCACAGTGATCTCACTGAGCTAAGAAAACTTTCTCAACCTGATAAAGGGCATCCATGAAGATTCATCACTTTCTCTTGAAGATCAAGAACATGGCAAGAACGTCCCTGCTTTCTCTACTCCTTTTCAATATTTACTGGAGATGCTAGTCAGTCCACAAAGCAAGAAAAGAAAGAAAAACCACAGAGATTGCAAAGAGAGAAATTTGCAAGCAAACTGATCATATATATACAAAATCTTAAAGAACCTAAAAAAAATTACTTGCTAATGAGTGACTTTAGCAAGGTCCCCAAATCTGAGCTAACATGCAAAAATCAACTGCATTTCTATATACTGACAACAAATAGTTGGAAAATATATTATAAAACATTTCCATTACAATAGTATCAAAACCATGACATTTTAAGGGGTAAATATAATAAAATATGTGCTTGCATATATGTTTATTGAAAACCCCATAACATTGCAGAAACAAATTTTAAAAGACCTGAATCAGTGGAGGAATATATGATTTCATGGATTAAAATGGCAATTCTCCCAGTATCTAGATTCATTTACAAAGTAATCCAAATCAAATCCCAACATATTTTTGGCAGCAACTGACATGCTGGTTATATAATATATAAGGAAATGTGAAGGACCTAGAATAATCAAGTAATTTTAGGAAGGAAGAACAAAGTAAGAAGATATATACCACTGGACTCTAAGATCTATTACAAAAAAATTAACTAAGAATGAGCTATTGGTGAAAGAATAGACATACACATCAATGGAACAGAATGTAGAGTTCAGAAAAAGATCCACATATAAATGGCCATTTGGTTTTTAACAAAGATATTAAGGGTAATACCTTTAATTAATTCAATACCTTTAATTACAAAGGTAATTCAATGGGGGAAAGGACAGTCTTTAAAAAATGATGCTCAAACAATTAGATACACATATGAAAAGAAACCAGCCTGGATCCTTACTTCATACCAAGTAACAAAATCAGAATTAAATGTAGACTTATACTTAAGAAATAAAACTTAAAACTTCAGTAGAAAACATAGGAACAAATGTTTTATACTCTGGGATGGCACGAGTCACAAAAAATTGATTAAGGTGTTCACTAAAGAAAGATGTGGGCTCTTTAATAAACATTGTCAGGAAGATGAAAAGGTAAGCCGCACAGTGAATATATTCATGTTACATGTATTTGACAAAAGAAGTGAATTTGAAATAAAGAACTTTTGCAATTTGTTAATAATAATATGAACAGCAGCCCATAAACATGGGTGAATATTTTATAAAAGAAAACATACAAATAACTAATGAGCACATGAAAAGACACTTAATATCTTTAGTCATCAGGAAAATGCAAATGAAACTGCAATTAAATACCATTACAATGATCAGTAAATGGTCTGACAACCTTAAGTATTGAAGAACATTGAGTAAAAATTCTCATACATGGCTGCAGGAAACGTAAAATGCTACAATCAGTTTAGCAAATAATTTGTTAATTTTTACATTGTCCATAAAAAGTACTGTATCCATAACAAGGAGAACTAATTAGCCCTCATAGCCACACGTAGTATCAAGTAGAAAATGGTTCTAATAGTATTGAGTACATTTTAAAGTATTTGAATTAGCAAAATGTCTTAAAGAGAAATGTGTAGTCTTGTTTTTACATCTATTGGGAGATGACATTGTTAGGTGGCTCTACAAATGTTAGTGAAAGTCGCTCAGTTGTGTCCAGCTCTTTGCGATCCCATGGACTATACAGTCCATGGAAATCTCCAGGACAGAATACTGGAGTGGGTAGCCTTTCCCTTCTCCAGGGGATCTTCCCAACCCAGGGATTGAACCCAGGTCTCCTGCATTGCAGGCAGATTCTTTACCAGGTGAGCCACAAGGGAAGCCGTAAGATATTAGTTAAGGAATAAAAAATGTTGTAATAATGCTAACAGACCAGGTCAATATACTATGATGACAAGATGTAGAAGAAACTATTAATTTTCAAAATACATCACTTTAAGAGAGACAAATGGTTGCAAAATTTAACCATAAAAAGAAATAGCCTAATAATAATTATCATGATTTTTAATCTACAGCTAAATTCTATACCCACTTCTTCATCCAATAATCAACTGTTTGATAACAGAGGTCCTGTGACCTTGTCTAGTTTGAAAAAGTCTGTTTTCTTTTTTTAAATCTCCCCTGGAAATACTATTAAAACAGTATTACCAAAACCTTAGGAACATATCAAATTAAGTATAGTAAAAATATTATACAGCAATACAAGGAATATTGATGATATTAACCTAATTTACTACATTAATATTTTAGAATACATGTAAAGTGAGTCCCTTGGGCTGCAAGGAGATCCAACCAGTCCATTCTAAAGGAGATCAGTCCTGGGGTTCTTTGGAAGGAATGATGCTAAAGCTGAAACTCCAGTACTTTGGCCACCTCATGCGAAGAGTTGACTCAGTGGAAAAGACTCTGATGCTGGGAGGGGTTGGGGGTGGGAGGAGAAGGGGACGACAGAGGATGAGATGGCTGGATGGCATCACCGACTTGATGCACATGAGTTTGGATGAACTCTGGGAGTTGGTAATGGACAGGGAGGCCTGGTGTGCTGCGACCCCATGGACTGTAGCCCACCAGGCTCCTCCATCCATGGAATTTTCTAGGCAAGTGTACCAGAGTGGTTTGCCATTTCCTTCTCCAAGAGATCTTCCCAGCCCAGGGAACCCGGGACTCCCGCATTGTGGGCAGATGCTTTACATCTGAGCCACCAGGGAATCCCTACATGTAAAGATATATGTGATTTAAAAGTTGTATAGTTCTTGTATTTGTTTTATCTACTGTTTCAGGTGTTCAGTCATGCTAAATGTGGAATTGCTGCTTATCTTTTTAAAGTAAATTTAGTTAAGCAACCCATCAATGTAAATATATGACTTTAGTAAGTAAAATTATGAATTCAGTAAGCTTTCCAGGTGTCTCAGTGGTAAGGAATCCTTCTGCCAATGCAGGAGCCACAGGAGATGCGGGTTTGATCCCTGGATCGAGAAGATCACCTGGAGAAGGAAATGGCAAACCACTCCAGTACTTTCGCCTGGGAAATCCCATGGACAGAGGAGCCTGGCAGGCTATAGTCCATGGGGTCACAAAGAGTGGGACACGACTGAGTGACTAAACAACAACAACAAAGCTGAAAATCAAACGAAGTGCAAACACTTTTAGTTGTTCCTCTCCATACACAAAATTCAAGGGCATCACAAGACATATAATCAACTAGAAATATATGGGGAACTTACCAATACATAAAGCTCAAGGTTAAATACTTTGCTCCTAGCACAGAGCCTGACACAGGAAGAATCTGGTAAATATTTGTTAAATAAATTAACACAAGGTAAACTGTGAAGAGGGAATTGAATTACAAACAGACTTCTAGGTTTACAAGCCGTGACATGTTTCATAAATGTATATTTTCCAATGGCTCCACAGAGCATGATGGATTGCAAAGGGAAGCCAAGCTAGAATGTTAATTTTTTTTTAATAAATGAAGCACAATGTGACTAGCTCATATTTAGCAAATTACAAATTAATTGTGATAAAAATTGAGAGACAGTGAGTTTCCTTGAAGAACAGATGTAAGATTCCCAGTTCCAAATCTAACCCTTGCTGGACTAAATTAGAATATATATTTATCACTTCTTTCAAAAAGATAGTCACCATGATGGTATTAACATATATATTTCAATGAAAAATTCGATTTACACTTTTCACATGGTTCCAAATTTGTTTCTTAGTTTGGAAATCAAGAACAACTGCATAAATTACAATGCATTTAAAGGTGGGAATTTTTTTTCTTATACAGTGACTTTCAGAGCAATGTTCTGTTAGTAACTAACTCAGCCAGGAAGGTTTTGGAAAGAAAAATATGTTGCAAATATGTATAAGTATATTGTCCATAAAATGCACACAGCTTTCAGAAATATAGTTTTATATCTTAAGGAATATAAAACCTCATAGAGAGAAGAATTTCTGTACTTTCTATAAACGAATAAAAAACATAAGATCCTGGAAAATGTTTTGTGTTAAAGTTGGAGAGACAAAATTGTTACTTTTCCTAAGATTTGGCTTATCAAGGAAGCTTATATCCCACAGGTTTAGACCTTTGAAACATCAACAGTTTTAATGTTTATCAGTAACACTGAACTTTGCCTCCCATTGAATGGCATGCTTTGCTAAAAAGGGTGTGTGTGGTGATCATAATTCAACAGTTGTAAGTATTGTTGTCGTTCAGTTGCTCAGTTGTGTCCAACTCTTTGCAACTCCATGGACTGCAGCACGCCAGGATTCCCTGTCCTTCACCATCTCTGAGTTGGCTCAAATTCATGTCCACTGAGTTGGTAATGCCATCCAACCATCTCATCCTCTGTCACCCTCTTCTCCTCTTGCCCTCAATCATTCTTAGCATCAGGGTCTTTTCCAGTGAGTTGGCTCTTTACATCTGGTGGCCAAAGTATTGAAGCTTTAGCTTAAGCAACAGTTCTTCCAATGAATATTCAGGGTTGATTTCCTTTAGGATTGACTGGTTTGATCTCCTTGCTGTCCAAGGGATTCTCAAGAGTCTTCTCCAGTTTGAAAACATCAGTTCTTCGGTGCTCAGCCTTCTTTATGGTCCAACTCTAAAATCCATGTGTGGTTATTGGAAAAACCATAGCTTGGACTATATGGACCTTTTTCAGGAAAATAATGTCTAAGTATGTGAAAGTGAAAGTGAAGTTGCTTAGTCATGTCCGACTCTGCGCGACCCTGTGGACTGTAGCCTACCAGGCTTCTCTGTCCGTGGGATTCTCCAGGCAAGAATACTGGAGTGCGTTACCATTTCCTTCTCAAGGGTATCTTTACGACCCAGGAACCGAACCCGGGTCTCCCGCATTGCGGGCAGATGCTTTAACTTCTGAGCCATCAGGGAAGCCTAAGTATGCTGCTGCTGCTAAGTCACTTCAGTCGTGTCCGACTCTGTGCGACCCCAGAGAGGGCAGCCCACCAGGCTCCCCCGTCACTGGGATTCTCCAGGCAAGAACACTGGAGTGGGTTGCCATTTCGTTCTCCAATGCATGAAAGTGAAAAGTGAAAATGAAGTCGTTCAGTCGTGTCCAACCCTCAGCGACCCCATGGACTGCAGCTTTCCAGGCTCCTCCACCCATGGGATTTTCCAAGCAAGAGTACTGGAGTGGGGTGCCATTGCCTTCTCCAGCCTAAGTATAGTGACCACTTTATTTTCAGGAAGCTATTTAGATCAGTGGAAACTCTGCAGCTATGTCATTTAATCTGGCCCCAGAATCATTCAACATTACCAAAGTTGCAGAAGTGGAAATTGCCAATATTCTTTTGTTTTCTAGCTTCTTTTCAGACTTAAGTACATTTCCTTTTTTGCTTATATTCTATAAAAGCCCTCAAAAAGTAGCTGTTAGAGAGTTGTGTACTCAGATAAATAATATTTTATTAGATCAAAGGAGCATAAATATAATATTGTCAAATAAAGAGAATTTTAAGGAGGGACTTCCCTGGCTACCCAAGGTTAAGACTCCAAGCTTCCACTTAGCGGGCACAAGTTTGGTTCCTGGTAGGAGAACTGAGATCCCATATGCCTTGTGGAGCAATGGGGGCGTAGGGGAGAGGGTGTTAAGGAGGCTCATCCCATCGTTAGCATCTCATCTCATTCATTTCTCACAGTATGCATTGCCACTTCCCTCTTCCCTCAATCCCTTCTCAGGTCCTTATTCCCTGTTAACTATTCTACTTTTCTGGATTATGCTTGTACTTACCTATACAATACTATTTTCTATTTCTTCTTTAGGACAAAACCCTCAGAGCTACAATACACCCAGCTAGGAAAATCATTTCCCAGCCTTGCTTGTAGCTAGGCAGAGCCACATGATGAAGTTTGGCCAAAGAGATGGAAACAAAAGTGGTGGAGGAGACTGCCTAGAAGGCTTCTTGAAGATGCTGAGAAGTGGACCCTTTTTGCCCTCCCTCCTGCTGGCTTCCCTGGTGGCTCAGATGGTAAAGAATCTGCCTGCAGTGTGGGAGACATGGGTTCAATCTGGGTCGGGAAGATCCCCTGGAGGAGGGAATGGCAACTCATTCCCGTATTCTTGCCTGGAGAAGCCCACGGACAGAGGAGCCTGGGGGGCTACAGTGCATGGGGTCACAGAGAATCGGACATGACCGAGTGATTAACACTTTCCTCTGCACTGCTGACTGTAGGGTAGAAGTAACAGGCAGTGTTTCCACAGGCATATGGGAGCAGCGCTAGTGTGTGAAGGATTATGGAGCCAAGACAAGATGACCACAAAACCACCACACTAGCCCTGGAATGCCCACTTCTGTGACTTCTTTTGGAAGAAAAGTGAAATACCAAATTTTAAACACCACGATTGGACTGTTTTTTGCGGCACACAATTGCACTTTTTGTGGCAAATGGATAGCAGGCTTGAATATGGTAACTGTGCACAGTTTGGGCTTACCCAGCGGCTCAGAGGTGAAGAATCCACCAGCAGTATAGGACATGTGGGTTCAATCCTTGGGTCAAGAAGATCCCCTGGAGGAGGTAATGGTAACGCATTCCAGTATTCCTGTCTGAAGAATCCCATGTACAGAGCAGCCTGGTGGGCTACAGTCCATAGGGTTGAAAAATGCTGGACACGACTGAAAGAGCCGAGCACACACACAGGGGACAGTTGAGTGAGGGGACTGTTTACAAGCGTGTGAGCAGGACTAAAGAAAATGAACACATTTACCAACTTCAGGGAAGCCTGTTTGGCCTCTAGGCCTAAGGAATCAAGGAAGCAGACACGCCCAGCAGGCAGTGAGTGACTCAGGATAACAGTCACCCTGGTCTCACCTTCCACCTGCTCTTTTCTTCTGCTGTGTCTCCTATTGGCCGAATTAACTGTAAATGAGAGGGCAAAGGTAGTCTGTTGAAATAGTCTATACAAGTCTGCCTCCAAAGGCCCAAGGCAGGTCGGAGAAGGACAGAGAATGAACCTGGAGGAGCAAATAGGAACCGTTCAGCACAATGGCTTCATTACTTTGCTGCTTTCAACTCCATTCCCTCACTTGCCCCCAGTTCATCCCACATTCCATTGTGGGGCTAATATTATCAGTAATATTATCTCTTTGCTTAAAATTCTGCAGAGTATCCTAGTTTCCTAGCAAGTGAAGTCCAAACTCCACTGTGCACACAAGGCCATCACCCTCTGGCTCCACCCCGTTTTCCCAAACCTATTTTTCTGCAAGTTCCTGCATGTGTTGCAACCAAACCACAATGATCACCATTCCAAGTAATAGCCCATGCTTTCATATTTCATGTGCCTTTTCTCTCTGTGCTAAAGACACAGAGTCTGCTTCTTTCTACTCTATGAAAGCCTTACTCATATATTAAGGCATAGCTTGAGAGTATGTACCCTATGGCCCCTTCCTGAACCTTTGGGCAGAGTCTCTACCTCCTTGTAAATATTAGCACTTTGTTTCTCTCCCCTGTATGGACTGCCAACTACTGACTCCCTCCTTTACTCCCTGTGTGTTCTTTCTCAGTGAATGGCCTGCTGGTTGCCTAAGACAATACTTTGGAATCACCTTTGACACCTCTTTTCCCTCTCATTTCTCATATTCAATCCTCCAGCAAATCTTAGTGCTTGTATCTCCAACACATATACGTAATTCAACCCCTTGTCACTACCTACCCGGGTCCACCACCCAGTTCCTGCTGTATTGGTATAATAGTCTCCTTTACATCAGTCCTTATCTACCACTGCTCCCTTAACAGCAGAGCAGCGAGAGTCATCCTTCTAAAATCTAAACGAGATAAATCACTCTTCTGTTCAACATTGTCCACTGGCTTCTCATCTCACGCAGAGGAAAAGCCAAAGGTCTTGCAATGAACTACAAAGTCCTAAGTGATATAATCCCCACTCCCTGACACATACACACACGCACACCACCTCTTACTTCATTAGCTCTTTTTCTTCATAATTCCTGTCTCACTTACTTCATTCCAGTGATGTTTGTGTCTTGCTGTTACTAGAGTCATCAAGCCTGTGTCCTCAACCTTTTGCACCACTCTGACTTAAATGTTATCATCCTCCCTACTCCCCATCCCACATGGTTTATTGTGAATTCTTGAAGTTTTCCGTCCAATTATCTTCTTTCCAGTGAGGCCATTCCTAACAACACTATGGAAAATAGAAACGCCTCTGCTCCCCTCACTGCCGGCATGTCTTCTTCTCTTTACCACAGCTCTTATCCACACCCCACTGAGTGGCTAGAAAAACAAGAATGGGGGGATGAATTCAGGAAGAAGTGCAGAGAGGCCTGTCTCTGCAGTGGTGACATCAGGTCAGAGAGATGAGAAGCACTATAGGGTTTCTTGGAGAAGGAAGTGGCACCCCACTCCAGTATTCTAGAATCCTGTGGACAGAGGAGCCTGGTGGACTGCTGTCCATAGGGTCGCACAGAGTCGGACACGACTGAAGCAACTTAGCATGCATGCATGCATTGGAGAAGGAAATGGCAACCCACTGCAGTATTCTTGCCTGGAGAATCCCAGGGATGGGGAAGCCTGCTGGGCTGCCATCTATGGGACTGCACAGAGTCAGACACGACTGAAGCGACTTAGCAGCAGCAGCAGCAGTAGGGTTTCCTGGTCTAAAGTTCCCAGTGGAACACCAGTGAAGTGTTTTCTTCTCTTCTGGTATCAGTAGAGGCTAATGGTACTCATCAGTGGCCTGATGAGCAGACACAGAGCTTTGTGCAAAATTGCAAGTTAATTTGTGGTCTCCTCAAAGCAAATTCACAGTTTGTCACTCAATTGAATTAGAATGACAACACAATGGGAGAAAGCAGACTGGTCAAATTTATCTCTAATATCAAGCTTTTAGTATTTTATAGACAGCTTTTTACTCACTGTTTAACCAAGAAGAGTGTCATGGCCATAGCAGAGGAGATGCAGGATAGTTTTCCCTGTAATTATTTCAGAAGACTTGGCAAAGAAATCAATGTTGGCAAAATAAATGATATCCCAATAATAATACTATTTGAAATAATAAAATTTTAAGGGATAAGAAAATTTTACCATTTCTCCTATTCACTATGCTACCCATGGATTTTCTAAATATGGTATGGTGGGAGGGAAAAGGAACAAAGACAGGCACACTGTTACTTAGCTAGTATAGTTTTTGCCACTTGGTCCATCAAAAAGTTGATGATTTCTCTCACTGGGGCTTCTGTTGGGGTCAACTCACCTTCCCAAGGAAGTCATCTTTGGGTTCCCTTTCAAGATAGCCCAAGGGATCCACACTTGGTCCACGTGACATCTGCAAGCATCCTGTCCTACCAAATTGTCCCATCAGAGCCATGCCTTTTTCTTCAGCCATCAAAGCTACCTTCAACCTGCCTCTCCTTTAGACATTTGTGGGAATTGGATAGCATGTCAGCCCCTGAGCCTTTGACTATAGGTAAGAAGGAAGCACCCCATCATGTTCCCTAGGTAGAGAGGAGGAGAAATGTCATAGCACTCTGAAAATAAATAAAGACCACCTTGATGAAAATAGATTCTATTTGTTCACAGCCTATTATAGTAAGGAAGTCAGCAGCATCACTTGAGTTTGGCAGAGAATCAAAGGCAGGAAGAGGAACAGGAAAGCTCCAGAGTATGGGAAGATGAGTGGCTTTAGGTATGCTCTGATTGGAGATGGTTGGTGTGGGGAAGAGCCAGAGGAGACCTAACTAGAAGCAGGGTATCTTTTTTAAAAAAATTAATTTATTTTTAATTGAAGGATAACTGCTTTACAGTATTATATTGGTTTCTGCCAAACATAAACATGAATCAGCCATAGGTATACCTATCTCCCGTCTCCTGAACATCCCTCCCACCTCCCTCCCCACAGAGCTGAAGCAGAGCATCTTTATGTGATGGGTTTGAGGCGCATATTTGGATTTTTCGGACTAGTTCTGAGTTGAAAGTGAGGTTAAAAAAATAGGAAGCTGGCAGTCATGGACCAAGTCCTAACCATTCTGGCTGATTGTTACAGACGTTGGGCTTTGGCTTTCCCAGCTGGTTGCTGGAGAGGATGTGGGTGAGTGTTCACTTTATATATACGATCTAGTCGTTGTTCTGGAGAAGGCAATGGCATCCCACTCCAGTACTCTTGCCTGGAAAATCCCATGGACAGAGGAGCCTGGTGGGCTAGAGTCCATGGGGTCGCTAAGAGTCAGACACGACTGAGCGACTTCACTTTCACTTTTCACTTTCATGCATTGGAGAAGGAAATGGCAACCCACTCCAGTGTTCTTGCCTGGAGAATCCCAGGGACAGAGGAGCCTGGTGGGCTGCCGCCTATGGGGTCGCACAGAGTCAGACACGACTGATGTGACTTAGCAGTAGCAGTCATTGTTCATTTGTATATTTAGTCTCTTATAATTCTCCCCCTAGGGAAGTAACTTACTCATTTCCAAGCTTCTCCTTAAAGTGTCTTTAACGTAGGCTAAGAATGCATCACCTCATTAATTTTCAAACTGTCTCTTTTTCAGTGATTTTGTCACTAAGCATGTCCAACTCTTGAGATCCCCTGGTGTAGCCCTCCAGGCTCCTCTGCCCATGGGATTTCCTAGGCAAGAATACTGGAGTGGATTGCCATTTCCTTCTCTAGGAAGGAAGGGTTGCCATTTCCTTCTCCAGGAAGGACTCTTTTTTAGTCATCTCTTTTTATAATTTGTCAGTAATTCAACATTCTGTTCTCAAGTTTAGAGCCTCACCTAAAGCTGAAAAAATAGTAACCACCTTACTTTCATATCCTGTTACAGAGGCCTCAGTACAGAGGACTCATCTGAGAAGTTTGGCAGCAAAAAAAGGAAGAGAAATTAAGTGGAACTTAGAATGCACAATCAGGCAAATGAGTCCTTTTTCCTTCTCTTCTTCTCCTTTTCTTTTCTAAACTGTAAGCCCTCACAATAAAGTTCAAACTCCTCAGCATGGCTAGATCCTTTGGCCTCAAGACTGGGTCCAGGCTTGCTCCTCTGGTCTCATTTCCTACCACTTCCAAACACCACCTTGTGTGGCCACTGCCAGAAGTGAAGCTGAGCAGGACCCTGAGGGGCCTTCCCAGGGACAGACCCCTCCCTGCTGTCCCCTGCCTCTTGTTTGCAAAAAATCTGCAGGCTCCTAGGCCTTCCCTGAGTTATAAAGAGAAAATTTAATCAGAAAAGTGAGAAAATGGAGAAATAAAGGAAAATAGTCAACTGAGACAAGATAATACTAGTTTAGGCATAAAACAAAGTGAAGGATTTTTAGTTCCCCATCAAGGGCTATAGAGAATATTCTGAGCCCTATCCTTGAGTTGTTTTGCAGAGATTAAAACCCTCACCAGGTGGAAGAAGTTAACTGGATGCTAAACTCCCTCACATAGACCCCAGGCCAGTTGGAACGCATAAGACTGATGATGTTGACCCCTGAACTACTGGCTGGGTTACCTCCCATCAACCAAGAATGTGAATGAACTGATCACTCACCCTGCAACTATTTCTTTTACCTTGGGGCCTTTAAAATTGCTTCTCTGAAAGCCATTTGGGAGTTCATGTTTTCTGAGTGTAAGCTACCATTCTCCCTCCTTCACCCCACAATGGGTGCCTTACAATAAATGCTGTACTTTCATTCACCACAATCTGGTATCAGTATATTGCTTTGCTGTGCATTGAGTAGGCAGATTCAAGTTTGCAGAGTTCCAAAGAATATCAAGGAGAGATAAGAAAGTCCTCCTCAGTAATGAATGCAAAGAAATAGAGGAAAACAATAGAATGGGAAGGACTAGAGATCTCTTCAAGAAAATTAGAGATACCAAGGGAACATTTCATGCAAAGATGGGCACAATAAAGGACAGAAATGGTATGGACCTAACAGAAACAGAAGATATTAAGAAGAGGTGTCAAGAATACACAGAAGAACTACACAAAAAAGATCTTCATGACCCAGATAATCAGGATGGTGTGATCACTCACCTAGAGCCAGACATCCTGGAATGCAAAGTCAAATGGGCCATAGGGAGCATCACTATGAACAAAGCCAGTGGAGGTGATGGAATTCCAGTTGAGCTATTTCAAATCCTGGAAGATGATGCTGTGAAAGTGATGCACTCAATATGTCAGCGAATTTGGAAAACTCAGCAGTGGCCACAGGACTGGAAAAGGTCAGTTTTCATTCCAAACCCAAAGAAGAGCAATGCCAAAAAATGTTCAAATTACCACACAATTGCACTCATCTCACACATGTCCAAAGTAATGCTCAAAATTCTCCAAGCCAGGCTTCAATAGTATGTGAACTGAGAAATTACAGATGTTCAAGCTGGATTTAGAAAAGGCAGAAGAACCAGAGATCAAATTGCCAACATACGTTGGATCATCGAAAAAGCAAGAGAGTTCCAGAAAAACATCTATTTCTGCTTTATTGATTATGCCAAAGCCTTTGACTGTGTGGGTCACAACAAACTGTGGAAAATTCTTAAAGAGATGAGAATATGAGACCACCTTACCTGCCTCCTGAGAAAGCTGTATGCAGGTCAAGAAGCAACAGTTAGAGCTGGACACAGAACAAAAGACTGGTTCCAAATAGGAAAAGGAGTATGTCAGGGCTGTATATTGTCACCCTGTTTATTTAACTTATATGCAGAGTACATCATCATGCGAAATGCCAGGCTGGATAAAGGACAAGTGATTGCTGGGAGAAATATCAATAACCTCAGATATGCAGATGACACCACCCTTGTGGCAGAAAACAAAGAAGAACTAAAGAGCCTCTTGATGAAAGTGAAAGAGGAGAGTGAAAAAGCTGGCTTAAAACTCAACATTCAAAAAAAGAAGATCATGGCATCCTGTCCCATCACTCCATGGCAAATAGATGGGGAAACAATGGAAACAGTGACAGACTTTATTTTCCTGGGCTCCAAAATCACTGCAGATGATGACTTCAGCCATGAAATTAAAAGATGCTTGCTCCTTGGAAGAAAAATTATGACTAACCTAGACAGCATATTAAAAACCAGAGACATTACTTTGCCAACAAAGGTCCATATAGTCAAGGCTATGGTTTTTCCAGTAGCCATGTATGGATGTGAGAGTTGGACTATAAAGAAAGCTGAGCACCATAGAATTGATGCTTTTGAACTGGTGTTGGAGTTGGTGCTGGCAGTGAGGTGGTGTTAGAGAGGATTCTTGAGAGTCCCTTGGACTACAAGGAGATCCAATCAGTCAATCCTAAAGGAAATCAGTCTTGAATATTCATTGGAAGGACTGATGCTGAAGCTGAAACTCCAATACTTTGGCCACCTGATGTGCAGAACTGACTCATTGGAAAAGATTCTGATGTTGGGAAAGATTGAAGGCAGGAGGAGAAGGGGACAACAGAGGATGAGATGGCTGGATGACATCACTGACTCGATGGACATAAGTTTGAGCAAGCTCCGGAAGTTGATGATGGACAGGGAGGCCTGGTGTGCTGCAGTCCATGGGGTTGTAAAGAGTAGGACACAGAACACTACATAAACTTACTTGATAAAGTGGCATCAAGGATTCCCAAGGACTGACTCCAGTTTTGAAAGAAATTCTACTGTAGACAAAGTGTTATCAAACAGCATTGCACACTACAGAGAAATCATTCATGAAAAGAAGTCAATCAGTGTGGCAACCTTCATCACTGCTTTATTTTGAGAAATTTCCACAGCCACCCAACCTTTAGCAACAGTACTCTGATAAGCCAGCAGCCATCAACAATGAAAAAAGACTCTCCTCTGGCAAAAAATTATGACTTACTGAAGTTTCAAATGATGGTTAGCATATTTTAGCCATAAAGTAGTTTTAAATTAAGATATGCACATTGTTTATTTAGACATAATGCTATTTCTCATTTAATAGGCTACAATATATTGTAACCATAACTTTTATGTGCACTAGGAAACCAAAAGATTCATGTGACTCCCTTTATTATGATATTTGGTTTATAGCAGCGGTCTGGAACCAAACTTGCAATATGTCCTCATGCCTGTGTTTAGAAAAAGAATGTTCTATAGTTTCCCTAATTTGTAGATCTTTTCTGAAAGGCTACCTTAAGATGCAAATAGTCCATTAATTCAGTCAACCAACCAACAACCAAAATACCAAATATACACAGGACCATTCTAGGTTTGAAATACTAAAGTGTGTAAAACATAGTCTGTCTTCAGTGAGGTTTTAATTACTTGGCATTTCAAGGTGTGATAGCACTAAGAAGATAAAATGTGGGAAAGCCATTCACACTGAGTGAGGGGGTTGCTTTAACTAAGGTAGTCACTTCTTTGCGGTTACATTTTGATTGATACTTGAATGATGAGTAGGAGGCAGACACGTGGTTAAAGAAAAACAGATGTCAAAATCCTGAGATGGAAAGGAGCCGACTGTTTAAGAGGCAGAAAAAGCAACGTGGCTGGGGAGTAGGGAACAAAGGGGAGGCAAGGCAGCAGGGGAATGAGCACGCAGGCATCGCAAGGATGGTGGATTCTTTTTTCTGGTTATAAAGAGAAGACACTGGGTGATTTTAAACCAAAGTATGGCAGGGTTTGCATCACCCTGTAGAAAGCTCACTTTGGCTTCTGTGTGCAGGATTAAGGAGGCAAGAGTTCTCAGAAACACATGATTTCCCTACTTAAGATTTGTTCTGCTAGAAGACCAATTTAGAGGCTGTTGCCATAGTCTGAACAATAACAACAACAAAAAAATGGTAATTTTGCATTATTAATGGCAGAATATATTTGAGGGATAGAATTTGTAGATTCTACAAGTTCTGCATGTGTGTGTGTGTTAGTCACTCAGTCATGTCTGATTCTTTGCAACCCCAGGGACTGTAGCCCACCAGTCTCCTATGTCCATGGGATTCTCCAGGCAAGAATACTGGAGTGGGTAGCCATTCCCTTCTCCAGGGGATCTTCCCAACCCAGAGATCAAACCTGGATCTCCTGCACTGCAGGTGGACTCTGCAATCTGAGCCACCAGGGAAGCCCAGATCTTACTGATGAATTAGAAGAAATCAAATATTTGATTTCTTGGTTCTCCTAATTGTTGTACTAAGTGTAGTAGTATCTTTCTGAGCCCCCTATAAAAAAAAAAAAAAACCCAAACTCCAGTTTTCCTGAATATTCATCCTAATTTGATAACCAAAGGAGAATCATATTAGGTGTTTTGTCACTGAATATTTATCTAAAAGTGACATGTGATCTCCACCCTTAAATACAGGGAGGCCAGTTTTATTTTTAAGAACTCCCAACCCACAGAATCGTATTTACAGTTTTAACCAACACTTATTTCAATATACTAGGACATTTTTCCCATTTCTTTTTCATTTGTTTGGCTTCTCATTTGGAGTTCAAGTTCCTATGAGAGCACATACACATATTATTTATCCCTGGATTCTCAGACCCAGTTCAGTTCAGTCGCTCAGTCATGCCCAATTCTTTGTGACCTCATGGACCCCAGGATGCCAGGCTTCCCTGTCCACTACCAACTCCCAGAGTTTACTCAAACTCAAGTCCATAGAGTTGGTGATGCCATCCAACCATCTCATCTGTTGTCTACTTCTCCTCCCACCTTCAATCTTTACCAGCATCAGGAACTTTCCAAAGGAGTCAGCTTTTTGCATCAGGTGGCCGAAGTATTGGAGTGTCAGCTTCAGCATCACTCCTTTCAATGAATATTCAAGATTGGTTTCCTTTAGGATGGACTGGTTGGATCTCCTTGCAGTCCAAGGGACTGTCAAGAGTCTTCACCAACACCACACTTCAAAAGCATAAATTCTTTGGTGCTCAGCTTTATTTATAGTCCAACTTTCACATCCATACATGACTACTGGAAAAAACCATAGCCTTGACTAGATAGACCTTTGTCGGCAAAGTAAAGTCTCTGCAGTTTAATATGCTGTCTAGGTTGGTCATAATTTTTCTTCCAAGGAGTAAGCATCTTTTAGTTTCATGGCTGAAGTCACCATCTGCAGTGATTTTGGAGCCCCCAAAAATAAAGTCTGTCACTGTTTCTACTGTTTCCCCCATCTATTTGCCATGAAGTGATGGAATGGATGCCATGATCTTCATTTTCTGAATGTTGAGCTTTAAGCCAACTTTTTCACTCTCTTCTTTCACTTTCACCAAGAGGCTCTTTAATTCTTCAGTTTCTGCCATAAGGGTGGTGTCATCTGCATCTCTAAGGTTATTGATATTTCTCCTGGCAATCTTGATTCCAGCTTGTGCTTCTTCCAGCCCAGCGTTTCTCATGATGTACTCTGCATATAAGTTAAATAATCAGAGTGACAATATACAGTCTTGACGTACCCCTTTTTCTATTTGGAACCAGTCTGTTGTTCCATGTCCAGTTCTAACTGTTGCTTCCTGACCTGCATACAGATTTCTCAAGAGGCAAGTCAGGTGCTCTGGTATTCCCATCTCTTTCAGAATTTTCCAGTTTTTTTCTGATCTACACAGTCAAAGGCTTTGGCATAGTCAATAAAGCAGAAATAGATGCTTTTCTGGAACTCTCTTTCTTTTTTGATGATCCAGAAGATGTTGGCAATTTGATTTCTGGTTCCTCTGTCTTTTCTAAAACCAGCTTGAACATCTGGAAGTTCGTGGTTCACATATTGTTGAAGCCTGGCTTGGAGAATTTTGAGCATTACTTTACTAGCGTGTGAGATGAGTGCAATTGTGTGGTAGTTTGAGCATTCTTTGGCATTGCCTTTCTTTGGGATTGGAATGAAAACTGACCTTTTCCGTCCTGTGGCCACTGCTTTCCAAATTCGCTGACATATTGAGTGCAGCACTTTCACAGCATCATCTTTCAGGATTTGGAATAGCTCAACTGGAATTCCATCACCTCCAGTAGCTTTGTTCATAGTGATGCTTTCTAAGGCCCACTTGACTTCACATTCCAGGATGTCTGGCTCTAGATGGGTGATTACACATGATTATCTGGGTCGTGAAGATCATTTTTGTAGTTCTGTGTATTCTTGCCACCTCTTCTTAATATCTTCTGCTTCTGTTAGGTCCCTACCATTTCTGTCCTTTATTGAGCCCTTCTTTGCATGAAATGTTCCTTTTGTATCTCTAATTTTCTTGAAGAGATCTCTAGTCTTTCCCATTCTATTATTTTCCTCGATTTCTTTGCACTGATCACTGAGGAAGGCTTTCTTATCTCTCCTTGCTATTCTTTGGAACTCTGCATTCAGATGCTTATATCTTTCCTCTTCTCTGTTGCTTTTTCTCCTCTTTTCACAGCTATTTGTAAGGCCTCCTCACACAGCCATTTTGCTTTTTTGCATTTCTTTTTCTTGGGGATGGTCTTTATCCCTGTCTCCTGTATAATGTCATGAACCTCTGTCCATAGTTCTTCAGTGCTCTGTCTATCAGATCCTAGTCCCTTAGTTCTATTTCTCACTTCCACTGTATAATTGTAAGGGATTTGGTTTAGGTCATATCTGAATGGTCTCGTGGTTTTCCCTACTTTCTTCAACTTAAGTCTGAATTTGGCAATAAGGAGTTTATCATCTGAGCCACAGTCAGCTCCTGGTCTTGTTTTTGCTGACTATATAGAGCTTCATCTTGGCTGCAAGGAATATAATCAATCTGATTTCAGTGTTGACCATCCAGTGATGTCTATGTGTAGAGTCTTCTCTTGTGTTTTTGGAAGAAGGTGTTTGCTATGACCAGTGCATTCTCTTGGCAAAACTCTATTAGCCTTTGCCCTGCTTCATTCTGTACTCCAAGGCCAAATTTGCCTGTTACTCCAGGTGTTTCTTGACTTCCTACTTTTGCATTCCAGTCCCCTATAATGAAAAGGACTTCTTTTTGGGGTGTTAGTACTAGAAGGTCTTGTAGGTCTTCATAGAACCGTTCAACTTCAGCTTCTTCAGCATTACTGGTCAGGGCATAGACTTGGATTACCATGATATTGAATGGTTTGCCTTGGAAACGAACAGAGATCATTCTGTCGTTTTTGAGATTGCATCCAAGTACTGCATTTCGAACTCTTTTGTTGACTATGATGGCTACTCCATTTCTTCTAAGTGATTCTTGCCCACGGTAGTAGACATAATGGTCATCTGAGTTAAATTCACCCATTCCAGTCCATTTTAGTTCCCTGATTCCTAGTTCCTATGCAATATTGCTCTTTACAGCATTGGACTTTGCTTCTATCACCAGTCACATCCACATCTGGGTGTTATTTTTGCTTTGTCTGCACTGAGTTTTCAGTGGAGAAATAACTCAGCCCCAGACAGAATATCAAAAATTGGTAAAAGAGAGAAGAAGAATGGTGCTTTTTGAGGGGAATTACCTAGCTAGTTTTGATTTATGGCTATATCCATTACTAAATGGAACATCTTTTCTTATTTGAGACAAGAAATATAGGTCACTTGATCAGAGAGAAACATAGAACTCAATTGGTGCTAATTTTTAAAATACATTTTTGGGGAATCATCAGTAAACAAAACTGGGTCTACTGAGTACTGATGTTACAAAGTATCTTGAATGTCACATTCTCCACGTTCTCTAGCCATTCAACTCTCCCAAATAATCACCGTCTTCAATATTCTATTTTTATTGCCTTCATTCCCCCCATTTAGAAGTTTCTACTCTTGTCTACTAATATTTCCTGTATTGTCTACTAATATCTTGAAATGAATATTTAAAAAACTTTGAGTTACTCTGCTAGCTGTCACTGAAGTGTCAGGTAAATACAGTAATAAAAGTATTAACTATTAATTTCTTTCTTAAAAATTTTGTGTTATATATATTTTAAACAAATAAAATGATAACTTTTAAATATGTAAAATTATATATATAATATTTAGGTACAAAAGTGTTACATGCCCACTGTAAAATATCTAAGCAATATTGAATGTATAAGGTTAAGAATTTACTTTTCCACAATTCCACCCTCAAGAGACAATCACAAGTTTTCCTTTGAGACACATTCTTCTGGATTTCTTAAATACATCTTTAAACCACTGTATCATGGATTTCATAAAAATGTGATCAAATTATACATAATCTGTCAGTTTATAAAATCATCTATGTAGTTGTCTTTATCTTTTCTCGTCACTAAGTATAGATACAACATTATTTTAGGAATTGTGTTATATTCCATAGATGACTAGTATATGTTTTTTAACTTGATCTCAACTGATAGCCAATTAAGTGGTTTCTATTTTTTTGTTTTTTTTTTTTGAAAACAAAGTTGCAATGAATACCTTTGTACATACATCTTTCTACATTTGTACAATTATTTCTTCAGGAAGAATTCTTGCAATTTCTGAATCTAAAATTATCAATATCTAAATTTTGAATTTGATTTTACTTTAAATGCTGCTAAGTTGCTTCAGTCGTATCCGACTCTGTGCGACCCCATAGACGGCAGCCCACCAGGCTCCCCCGTCCCTGAGATTCTCCAGGCAAGAACACTGGAGTGGGTTGCCATTTCCTTCTCCAGTGCAGGAAAGTGAAAAGTGAAAGTGAAGCCACTCAGTCGTATCTGACTCTTAGCGACCCCATGGACTGCAGCCTACCAGGCTCCTGCATCCGTGGGATTTTCCAGGCAAGAGTACTGGAGTGGGGTGCCATTGCCTTCTCCGGAATTTTTTTTTTTTTTTTTTGTACTTTAAGTAGATTGTTCCAAATTGCTTTTTATAAAGTTGATTAAGTACTAATTTACATTCCCATCTCCTAAAATGGTCTGTTTTCACCACTAAGATATCATTTATTTTGAATCTTTTCCAAGAAAAATTATCTTATTGTTTGAATTCACTTTTCTTTCATTAGTAGTCAGATGGAGCATCTTTCATATGTTGAGTGGTTATTTGCACTCTTTCTTTGTATTGTTTTTTTCTGAATTTTGCCTTTTCCTTATTTTATTTGGTTATTTGATATTGATTTGTAGTAGTTCTTGTAATTTATGGTGATTAGCCTGTCAATCATATATGTTAAAATATTAATTCTGAGTTCATTGTATCTACCTCCTTCGTTAGGTATTTTTATATGCAGTTATTTTAATTTTAGGTAGTCAATTTATCTCTTTTATATGTTATATTGATTTGTATGTTACATCTAGGTAGAATTTTGTCAACTAAGTTATAAAATTATTTAATTGTATTTCTCCCTAGCATCTTATTCTTTCATTTTTCATTTAATTATGAGTTTACACTTAAAAATAATCTTGTTTATATACTTATTTGCTAGTAAATCACTATAAATTTCCAAGTAACATAATAGCAGAATATATAATTTGTGATTATAACTTTCAAAATAAATACTTAAAAAGCATCATTTGAGAACTAATGAAAATACTTCTAGTAAAAAAGTTTCAAATTTAGAAAACAAGTGAATAAATTATTTGTTAAAATTTATAAAACTAAAAGTATTTTGCTCCTACCAAATATTGAGCTTCTGATACCCTGCTGAGTGTTTTGTGAATTTATTATTTGTAGAGATTCAGGTCAGTTGAACAGTTTTAACTGAGGTCCTCCACTTTACCTGGTGCTGGGGATACAGCAGTACAAAGGCCCTGTGATAAAGAGATTTCTGGAGGCTAATGAAGAAAGAAGATTTCTCATTTCTTACAGAAGGGCTTTTGTGTCTCTCCCTGGTCATGAACCAGAGAAACACTGAGCTTGGAGATTTGGTAGCCATGTGGCACCACAAGGGGGCGCCAACAGTGGGGTGAAGCTGAACTGACCGGGGAAGACTGCAGAAGTGAGCGAGAGAACCTTGAGGTTTAATGCTTTTTAGTTGCTGAATCAAACCTATCCTGATCCATCTTTAAACTTGCCAGCTATTTAAACGAATACATCCCTGTAATTGTGTAAGCTATTTTCTGTTCCTTTCATCTAAGACATCGTAACTAACACAAAGGTCGGCCCTCTCATAGCTTCATTAGTACTGTGTACTTCTCTATGTCCGCACATTTCTCATGGTGTTATATCAATTTACTTGTCTGAATATTGTATACTAATCCATACACATGGAATCTAGAAAAATGGTACTGACGAACCTATTTGTAGGGCAAGAATGGAGTCACAGGTGTAGAGAATGGGCTTCTGGACATAGTGTGGGGAGGAGTAGAGGGACGAATCTAGAGAGCAGCGCTGACATATATACACTGCCACGTGTGAAACACCTAGTGGGAAGCAGCTGTACAGCACAAGGAGCTCAGCCTGGTGCTCTGTGACAACCTAGAGGGGTAGGATAGGGGTGTGGGGAGGAGGCTCTAGAGGGAGGGGATATGTGTATACTTTTATAGCTGATTCACATTGTTGTACAGCAGAAGCCAACACATTGTAAAGCAATTATCCTCCAATTAAAATTTTTTTTTAATTTTATTTTATTTTTAAACTTTACAATATTGTATTAGTTTTGCCCAACATCGAAATGAATCCGCCACAGGTATACCCGTGCTCCCCATCCTGAACCCTCCTCCCTCCTCCCTCCCCATACCCTCCCTCTGGGCCGTCCCAGTGCACCAGCCCCAAGCATCCAGCATCGTGCATCGAACCTGGACTGGCGACTCGTCTCATACATGATATTACATTTGTCTGTATCCTTTTAACATTTTAAGCAGCAGTTGTATCTATCCTGTATACTGATTTCTACTCACTCAGTAAAGAGCTCACCAGGTCTAGACATCTCAGGTATTTATCAAATGTGTAAGAAGAAATTGTACTATCAAGGGATCTTATATTATTTGATTTCTTAACTTCCACTTATTATGCACTGTTTTTCTTTATTTTTTTTTTAGTCAAAAATACAGAAAATCACACAAATCCATGTATATTTGTGCTGCATGTATTGCATAATCCCTAATTTTCTTTTTATCCAGAAAAAAAAAATTATCATTATCTGCCAGTTTAGGTAGGTCAAGCTTTTAGGATAGTATTCTTTTGCATATCTTAAAAATGCATACAAAAAGAATTATACTATGTATAATATTAGGCAACCTATTTTCGGTAGCTTATTCATTTTAACTGCTGCATTAGTTTCTTCAGCACGGGAAGATATCATGTCTTATTTATGCTGCCATCTATTAGTGGAGATTTGCATTGGTTTCAGTTTTCACTATTAAATGATACTTCAATGAATGACTCTGTTTATGTCTTCTGTGAGAGCTTTTCCATAATAGGCCTAAACAAGAAACTGATGGTCAAAGGGTACCACATTTGAAAGTGTACTGGATACTGGATATTGCCAAACTTCTTTCTTTCCAAAATGGCTGAAAACTTTCAGATTTTTATGTGTGTTAAAATTGCTTTCCAAAGTAGTTGTACCGATGTATACTTTAATCAATAACCTGAAAGGGTAATCATTTATCCACATCACTGCTAAAACTTGGAATTGTTAGAAGTTTTACATTTTTGCTAATCTGATGGATGTGAAATCACTATTATTGTTTTAATATTTTTGCCCAAATTACTAGTAACAATGCAATCTTTTTATGTATTTAATCATCAGTATGCTTTCTACTATTTCAAGGACTAACCTGCTCAAATTCATTGCCTATTGCCAACTCTGGATTGGAAGGGGCTGGATTTTTTACTCTTTTTTCTACTTTATATGTAATAATTTATTAAATATGTTTGATACGAGTCCTTTATTTTTTTAATGTTGTGAACATATTCTCCTTGTCTGATAATTATCTTTTCAGTCAGTCAGTCAGTTCAGTTCCTCAGTCGTGTCCAACTCTTTGCGACCCCATGGACTGCAGCACGCCAGGCCTCCCTGTCCATCACCAGCTCCCGGGGTTTACTCAGACTCATGTCAGTTGAGTCAGTGATGCCATCCAACCATCTCAACCAAAGTTGTTCAACATGTGGCTTATAAATACAAAACTTACTAACAGAAACAACTGCCACCATGCATACGCCTGGGAAATGATTAGATGAAAACCAGCATATAGGATAAGAACAGCCAAAGTGTTGTTCATGAAATATTTGGTAACATGGGAAACTGGATATGCTTTAACACTAATTATTTTACATATATATACATATATAGAACAAGCTCCGGGAGTTGGTGATGGACAGGGAAGCTGGCGTGCTGCAGTCCATGGAATCACAAAGAGTTGGGGCATGACTGAGCGACTAAAATGACTGACTTGATACATATACAGAAAATATGTAGGAAATAGCATATCAATGAAAATGTATATAATGATAGGAGATGTACAATGATAACCATGATTTTTAAAATGATGCGAAAATTAAGAAATAGCTTCTGGGCAAATATCAAATCCAACCATTCTCAGTAAAACATGTTCTAAAGATAAAATTGAAAGTGTGACTTTAAAGTCTTTTGGTAAAACCTCAGAAAACTCTAAGGGGAATATTTTTGTTGAACATAGGCTTTTAAGAAGCACATAGTATTATTCTTAGGCCATCTTAGCAGAAGTCTAAGGTAGAGAAGGATTTATCTTAAAAAGATTTGTGTGTGTGACTTTTGTTTAATGAGCTAAATTTCAATGAGATTCATGAAAGACTAAAAAAAAATTTTAAGAGACTTACATTGCAGAAATACCACCTGTTTGGATGACAAAGGTTAGAAACAGCACAAAATTAAAACAGGCCTTACATTATCTCAGATTTATAGAGAAATGTAATATCTCATGCGTTGTTGTTCACTAACAAAGTCATGTCTGACTCTTCATGACTCCATGGGCTACAGCCCACCAGGCTTCCCTGTCCCTCACAATATCTCATACATATTAAAATGTAAAGGGATTCTATAAAAGGTGTTGAAATGAATTCTCTAAAATATCACTACTGTTTCTGGATGGTGGGACCTTGGGATGATGTCTTCTATCTCCTTCTGTACTAATCTGTACTTCTCAAATCTTCCATGAGTGCGAGTTACATTGCTTATCCTTCTAAAAACGCATAGAAACAAATTAACAGGAATTTAGGAAGCCAGAACAAGATCAATACTCAGTGTCTGCTAGACACATGGGGAGGTTAATAACCATTTCCCCTCCTAGTTATTGGGCTTCCCTAGTGATTTAGACTGATGGCATCACTGACTCGATGGACATGAGTGAACGAGTCTGAGTGAACTCTGGGAGTTGGTGACAGACAGGGAGGCCTGGTGTGCTGCAATTCATGGGGTCGCAAAGAGTCAGACACAACTGAGCAACTGAACTGAAGTGAGTGACTTAGATGGTGAAGAATCTACCTGCAGTGAGGGAGACCCAGGTTCTATCCCTGGGTCAGGAAGATCTCCTGGAGTTGGAAATGGCAACCCACTCTAGTATGCTTGTCTGGAGAATTCTGTGGACAGAGGATCCTGGCAGGCTCTATCTATGGGGTCGCAAAGAGTTGAACAACAGAGCGACTAACACACAGTCTTAGCCATTGTTGTGTTCTACTCCCTTTCTTTGACAAGCTTCTCATATGTGTGGATTATATTTATCCTGAAGTTGTTTCTCACAATTATTTCTTTAAACCTATGAAATCTAGCTCGTGTCACTATACTTTTCTGAAAATGATCTTCAATCGTCAGCAATCACAGACTGCTGTCTAATGAACACAGATTCTGTCAATCTGTGATACTGTAACTCCCTTCTTACAAAAGTTGAAAAGCACTTAGAATATGGAGAAAAAACTGCATCAGGGGAGTAAATATGATCTTGTTTTAGAAAAATAACTCTGTTGTCCTTTGTAAGGTAGAAAAGAGAGCGCAGTTGTAAAAGAATTACCATTTGCACTTCCTTTTTTGGGAGATGTCTATTCATGATTTTGCCCACATTTTATTATTGAGGGGTTGTCGTTAAATCACTAAGTCATGTGGGACTCTTCGGTGATGTTCTTTTTATCAATTTGCTTGAATTCTTGCCATTAAGATATTATTAATGATCTTAACTGTTTTTCATATTTGTGATTTTCTCATTTGCCTTATGATTTTATTTTTGCGTTTTTGAGTCTTTGTTTTTGTTATAAATATATGTTCCATATAACAAACTCAAACAACACAGACATGCATAAAACACAAAGCAGACGACAGGATAACATGGTATGAAAAAATCATCCTAAACTAATCCTTCCCCCCTTTTCATGCCTCCTGTTTGTTTACAGCATTGTTTAAGATCCTGTGTGTATCTACGTGCTTTCAGTAGAGATTTTCATTTCTCCAGCATGGCCTGGTGTTTTGGATTTGAAGGAGAACAGAAGGGAAGGCTTGGTGCCTCTACTGAACCCCTTGTGTCCTTTCTGCCTGAAATCTGAGTGGAAATAGTACTGATCTAGAACTTCCATGGAAAGTATGGCAAAATATTTTGGTGACTGAAGGAACAATATGAAATGACCCTTTGTTTCAGACTGGATTTGTCAAGTCATCTATAAAAACAAATTGCAAAACCATTAAAAAGCATTAGGGAAAGCTATATTAACATAGCTTTATTAATACGAGTTCCTCTGCAAACACAAACCCACCAGACAGCTGTTTCCACAAGAAAGCACCAATGGGTCTTCTAGCACTGGTCTCTAAGTTCTGTATAACGCATTGTTAGCTACAATCAAGGGAATACTCTAAAGCTTAGCAGGCACACCAAGACAGATATAGGGAAGCTTTAGGCTGCCAGTATTTGCTGATCTTTGTTTCCTTTGAGAGAGGGAAGAAAGGGAAACAAATTTGTCCAAAGGACCCAGATATACAATTTTTATTTTACCTAGGTTTAAAACCTCCATGAATTTGCTACTATGATGAATTGTGTTTGTATTGCTGAGGTTTGTATTTTATCTACTTAACTGAGCAGATTGTTTATCAGGTCCCTGAACACAGACAATGAGAGTCATTGCAGTCTGCTTTTAAGACTGCAGGTATAGAACTCTCTCCCTCCCTTTCTTTCTTCCCCTTCAGGGAAAAAAAAATCCAGGAGCCCAGGCAATAAATTCTCCTAACCTTCTCCCCTTATCCCAGAACAGTAAATACAGCTTCTTTGTGGAGATGGTAGACTTTGCCATTCACTTATTCATTTATTCTTTAAACATTTATAAAATAACATTTATATAAGCTCTCCTTTAGTCACCAGAGATGCAGAGATGAATAGAATACAGGCCTTTCCTTGAGTCCCTGCCAGATGACAAGTCAGAGCTACAAAATATTATTGCCAGTGATGTCAAATTACAATACACAAAGAAAAGAGCCAGGATTTGTAGAAAGTGGCTAAGAGAACTCACACATAGCATCACCACATAGACATGGGAGATGATGGTACAGCTGCATGTAGATTTAGGAGGCTGAAAAGGGTTGCTCAGGTAGACAAGGCAGGGACAAGTACTCTAGAAAAGAATGAATGAAGCACCAAAGATTATTTCCCCTTTTTCGCTTTCTCTATCCTCTCACTCGGTAAACTCTTTCTTGCCACTTTCTTTCATTCCCTTCATTTAAAACAAGCTGACCCATCAGACAACAGGAATTAAGTTTAATGTATATGAAACTTCTCAAAATGCTCAAAGGAAGGATGCCCTGGAACTATAAATATATTCAAATAATTTACAAAATATCATTATGTTAATGAATTAGTGTTTCTGGAATCATATTTTAATTTTATGCAAAATATTTCTAGTCTATGGAAAGGAAAAAGAAGAGTGTGTACACAAAGATTTATGTGCAAGGATGTTCAATGTCACATCACTTATAATAAAAATTGGAATACCCAAGTTCTAACTTGAGAAACTAGTTATATAAATTATACATATTAATATGACACAGAGAGATGCTCATTACATTTTCTTAATTGAAATAATTACAAAAATCTGCAAAGTATGGTCTCATATTTGTATCAGTTCAGTTCAGTTCAGTTGCTTAGTCATGTCCAACCCTTTACAAACCCGTGGACTCCAGCATGCCAGGCTTCCCTGTCTATCACCAGCTCCCGAAGCTTACTCAAACTCATGTCCATCGAGTCAGTGATGCCATCCAACCATCTCATCCTCTGTCTTCCCCTTCTCCTGCCTTCAATCTTTCCCAGCATCAGGGGCTTTTCCAATGAGTCAGTTCTTCACATCAGGTGGCCAAAGTATTGGAGTTTCAACTTCAGCATCAGTCCTTCCAAAGAATATTCAGGACTGATTTCCTTTAGGATGGTTTGATCTTCTTGTAGTCTAAGGGACTTTCAAGAGTCATATTTGTACAGAAATGCATAAAAGAGAAATTGCACAAAGGATATACTGTCTGTGAAAGAAATACTATTACTTCCAGGTCCTGGAGTTGCAGTTAATTTTTATTATCTCTAACTGCAACTCCAGGACCTGGAAAAAAATAGTATTTCTGTTTTTTCAACTTCCCTGGTGACTCAGACGGTAAAGCGTCTGTCTACAATGCTGGAGACCCGGGTTCAATCCCTGGGTCAGGAAGATCCCCTGGAGAAGGAAATGGCAATCCACTCCAGTACTATTGCCTGGAAAATCCCATGGACAGAGGACCCTGGTAGGTTACAGTCCATGGGGTCACAAAGAGTTGGACACGACTGAGCAACTTCACTCACTCTGTGTTTTCAGTACTGTCTATAATAAACATGTCTCATGTTATAATCATAAGAAAAATCATAATAAATTTCAGCAGCAGGGGTTGGGTCAAATAATAGTTTAATGGACTTATAGAATTTCAACTTTAATCTTTGCTTTCTAAATGAAAGATCAAAGGGAAATAAATACAAGGAATGTCTGCTTGTCTCGTAAAGGAGAACTGTGACGTTGGGTTTTAATCGATTGGATAAACATTTGAAAAAACTAAGTGGAAACTACTATTCAGATTCAAACACTTCTTCTTGCAATCAAAATTTCAAATATTTTTCTGTCTTCAAATTTAAGTAAAAACCTTTTAAAAGCATAGCACATATTGTGAATTAAGCATGTTCACCTTCAGATGAACTTCAAGACATAATTTTAAAACATATCTTTTAAAAGATAATTGAGATTGAATTATTACTGGCTTAAAGAGTATTCTTTTTGTATACCACAGTTTAGCAGCCAGATGCAGATTAGTATTTATCAATCCAAGGTGACCTTTGCTCTGTCAATAACGTTGCTTAGAAATGAACTCTCAAAATTTGTCTTTCTTAGCACCTGTTCTGATTTTAAAAGTTAAGTTCTAGCATTGTAAAAGCTATTCTCTTCTGATGACAAATATGTCATCAGTGAGGTTGTGATGTATTGATTTGTTGAAAATCATAGTAATAACTATATTTCCTTGTCATTAACTATATGCCAGTGTCACAGAGGTGGTGAGGGAGGTATAATTATGAGAATGTAACTAGGCCAAAACAATTAGAATGTAATTTCTTTAAAAGAAATATTTTTTCAATAATGTTACAGGTATATGGCATAATAGTTAGAAATTTATACTTGAGTTTGGATTCTGACTCCATAACTTACCATTTATAATGTTGGGAAATTACTTAAACTCTCTAACCTTAATTTTACTCTTTGTACATCAAGAGTCGTTGTACCTATCTCATGAGGTTCTTGTGAGAATTAAGTGCCATGATCTATGAGAAGTACCTTGCTTATAGCTTGCACATACTGAGCACTCAATAAATCCTAGCTAGTGATATGTTTCCCTAGCATCCTTGACATATAACACAGAAAGAAGCATAAAGCACCTCTGTTTATGTTTTGAATCTCTTTTATTCAATGACATGCTTACAGGATACCTTTTCTCATTCTTTGGTATGCAATGTACTAAACAGAACATTAACTTTCTCTGGCAAGTGTTGAAAGCTCTTGTGATTTTCCTCAGGCAGTTGTTCTTCGATCTAGGCTAAAAGATTTTACATCGTCAAACTGTCCAAACTGACCTAACTCAATATGGGACAGTTCTGAATATGATATACAGGGTTCTGAGAATGTGCTCGTGGATTCTGCAACAATGGAATGTTTTCCACTTATTAAAAAACAAAACTGTTGTCTGCCTTACAGATTCATTCTATTCTTCTATTTGTTTAACATGTTGGGTGCACAGGAATTTTTATTTGGGGGAAAAAATCTTGCCCTAACCACCACCCCACCACACCATAAATAAATCCATTCTATACTCTGGTCTAAGAAACAGTAATTTAGGTGCCAACTTGAAGCCATTGTTTTCTAGGGGGTCCTGAAGCCACAGTGAAGACACTTTTCCTTTCTTTTATCTGGAATGCTTACACTGACAAAAAAAAAAAAAAAAAGGAGAGCATTGAAAGTCATTCTTTACTGATAGGAGTTTTTTGTTTTTTGGTTTTTTTCAATCACAGTGCTTTGATGTAGTAAGGTAACTGAGATACCAACCTTCAGGAATGAGAAACTTTCATTTCTCTCTCTCCATCTCAAGTTTTCATAATTGTCCTAACACTTATGGCTTTTGTCCAAGACTCAAATCAGATGGTATTTGAGAAAATATTTATTTTTCCTTTGAGTTTATATGCAAGTTTATTTATTGTCACTTTTGTGGATAAATACGTAGAGTATCTCTCTTCAAATCACAAGATGAAGAGATAGAGAAGCTACCATTCTGATCACTCTTTTCTTCTCTGTTCTGTTTACAGTTAAACCAGTATCACCTTCTTCATTATTAAAGGGAGGAAATAAGACCTCGGTGATTTACTCTGAGAAATAAATCATCCCAAAGACAGAAATTCCCAAAATTAAAGTCTGTATTTTAATATGAAATGAAACTTGGTAACTCAGCATTTATATTTAATAGTAGCTTTTCATTGACTAAAAGAAAGGTACTGATTTGGATTTAATATAACAATATACTTCTAGAAATGTTTTCTATGAGCGTTATACACATATTCACTGGTAAAGTTAGAGGTATCCCATTTTGTCTGTTTTGTTTAACATTTTAAGTAACTTTAAAGATACACCTTAAAGGAAATTTAATCATCTTAAATTATTAGGTTCTTTCTAAGCTTCTATAGTTACCAGTAACTAAAAGTAGAAAGGTCCATAACAAAAATAAATCTTATACCAAATTCCCATTCTCTCTCTCTCTCTCTCATACACACACACATACACTCACATTTACTAAACAATATTTGCTAGCAAACAGGTAAAAATCAGTTAATACAATGTGTATTAAATTGGGTGATGCAGCCTATCACCACTGTGGGTGGAGACAAATAGGAGACAGTTTTCAATGACTGACTCTGTGACTTCACCTCTCACCCTAATTTCCCTTCAGAACAAACTGTATAAGTGGCATAAATAATTTCTTGAAACTAAAATCAAAATGAGTCTTAGTTAAAGCGATAAGATAAAGTACACAGATACATGTTGGTCAATTGACCTTGTTGCTAGTTTATAATTACTATCTACTTCTGACTTTCTTGTGACTTTTTCTAAATCTTTACATGAATTGTCACACTCATCTTTCTATCTACCCTTGAGCATTCTCACTTTCCCCTTCTACCTCCTGATACATATACAGCCCTGCACCTTGCCATAATTATATACTCAAGGTTTCTCTTATAACCTGTCAGAGAAGTCAAGCTTCCTTCCATTTCCTCGGTAATAGGTTAAAGCAGTTATCCCAGTCTGCCCAAGTTGGATTAAATATCACCCTGTTGAATAGTCTGCTTACTGAATTTCCCTGTACAAACTTCTCTCTTGAGGTGTACACAGTCCTAGTTCAGAATCTCTGCGCTGTTTCTTCCTCTTGCTTTTGATGGTCTCACTAAATCTCTGATTATTGCCTTCTAAAAGATCCTTCTATTTTCTCAACTTACTTGCATTCTAAAAACTTTTGGCTTTCTTAACGATTCTTATTTCCAGCCTTTATTGCTGCTGCTGCTACTGCTAAGTCGCTTCAGTCGTGTCTGACTCTGTGCGACCCCAGAGACAGCAGCCCACCAGGCTCCCGCATCACTGGGATTCTCCAGGCAAGATCACTGGAGTGGGTTGCCATTTCCTTCTCCAATGCATGAAAGTGAAAAAGTGAAAGTGAAGTCGCTCAGTCGTGTCTGACTCTTAGCCACCCCATGGACTGCAGCCTACCAGGCTCGTCCACCCATGGGATTTTCCAGGCAAGAGTACTGGAGTGGGTTGCCATTGCCTTCTCCTTCCAGCCTTTATAATCCCACCCAAAATGGTCTGCACACTTCGTTTATACATTATTCATACTAATATTAGGACAACATTTAGCAAATTTAAAATCAAGTAGCGTATTTGTTTTTAAGTTTGTCTCTGGTTGCTCTGGATTACTCGTAATCTACATATATATTGTCACAAGGAAAGGAGGAGGGAGATATCTATGCAAAGAATGCCTACAAAATGAAATTTTTGTCTTTGAGAATCTGGGCCAGTTATATCACAGTTTGCAACCATGGGGGCTTCCCTGATAGCTCAGCTGGTAAAGAATACGCCTGCAATGTTGTAGACCTGAGTTCAATCCCTGGGTTTGGGAGGATCCCCTGGAGAAGGGAAAGGCTACCCACTCCACTATTCTGGCCTGGAGAATTCCATGGACTGTATAGTCCATGGGGTCACAAAGAGTTGAACACAACTTTCACTTTCATTTTGCAAACATGAAATAGAAGAGAAACTGTGTCTGGATTACTAACATGTTGTTGAAAGAGGGGGAAAACAGTTTTGGCATCAGAGACTCCATTTAGTTCTGGGTTTGCAACTAGTCAATTGGATGAACTTTCACAATCACTCAAGTTTTTTGGACGCCTGTTTCCTAAGATGTGAAATAGTGAAATATGTAGCTTAAGGTTGAAAATCTAATTCAATATTCATTCACTCTGACAATCAGGCATTGCTTTCTTTTGAAAACACCTGATCAGAGACTACAGAAAAGGCAGGGACTTCTCTTTTTATGAGGAAAAATGCTGTTCAATGGGAAAAGCACAGGTTTGAGAGCCTGACGCACTTGGGCTAGAATCTCATGACTGCTTCAACCAGATGTTCTAGAGAGGGGTCTGGAACTTCCTTCAGTCTCAGTTCTGCATCCGAGCAACAAGAATGGCAGTATTTGCCTCCTAGAATTGTTTTGAGGATTGCCTGAGTTATAGTTTGCAAATAGCATGAACATGGTCGGTGCTCTATAAATTGTCGCTGGTCTTGACACTCTTGTTGGCTTTTTGATTTGAAAAGGAGACTATTTTGACTGGGTTAGTGACCCGAAGAATTCAGTGCTACAGAGAACTTGGTAACTTGTAGGGTGTTTAAGAACGTCTAATACAACCCTGAAAACAAATGAAATAATGCCATTTGTAGCAACATGGAAGGACCAAGAGATTATCATACAAAGTCAAGTCAAGTCAGAAAGAGAAAGACAGATACCACATGGTATCACACGTGTGGAATCTAAAATGCTGCACAAATAAACCTATCTACAAAACAGAAACGGACTCATGGATGTAGAGAATAGGCTTGTGGTTGCCAAGGGGGACGAGCAGTGGGGAAGGGAAAGGTTGGGGGTTTGGTATTCGCAGATGCAACCTATTATAAATAAGATGGATAAACAAGGTCCTACTGTATAGCACAGGGAACGATATTCAATATCTTGTGATGAACCATAATGGAAAGAATATGAGAAAGAATGTATAAATATGTGTGTGTGTGTGTGTGTGTGTGTGCATAACTGAATCACTTTGCTGTCCGGCAGAAACAAACAACGTTGTAAATCAACTATACTTCAAAAACATTTTAAAAATGTCAAGCACAGAGATATGTAAATGTTTTAATAAAAAAGAGAAAATTCCCGTCTTCTCCCCTCCAGGTCCTCTGTTCATATATGTATCTGTCCAAACTTTTCCCAAATGTGCAATTTTATGTACATAAATGTAATTGCTTCTTTTCCTTAGAAATATATCACATTATGTATCCTGTTAAATAAAAATACTTAAATGATGAGTGGAAAGGTACAATGATTATTTCTTGGTTTAGTAGGAAAATAGTATCTTTGGGATAAAATATTAGCTGTGACCAAAGTGGAAAGAAGAGATCCCCATGTCACAGAATTCTTTTACAAGAATTCTGCAGGTGTTATTTTCATTAGACATTAGTCACAATATTTTAAAAGAAATATAACTTCACAATAAAAATCTCATTTTTCAAATAATCATGGTGGTTGGGGGATTTATATATAAAATTATATACACATTGTCTAATTTGCATGAAGTTTTCTGAGCATGTGGATCACAAATAAGAAAATAACTCTCCCAGATGCTACTAGGCCCTTTTCCTGTAAAGCCACTTACTTTCAGCAGCCTAACAGAGTTTTGAAAACAGAGGCTGGTTGGGAAAGGATATAGATGTTCTGCTGTTATTTGTTACTTCAAGTGCAGACTGACCTAGTTATGGTTGCCATGGATACTGTAATTTTGAATTTAATAATATCCTCTGAAGGAATAGTAATACAGATCCTGAAAATGCAGAGCCTGTCCTGAATCTCAGCCTTGAAAGGTCAAGAAACTGAGTCAGAGAGGCTGAATGATTTATTCCATGGCAAGACAGAAAGTGAAAGAGCCACAGAAAAATCTCAGAAATAGTGAGACTAATGCTTCTGGTTAGTTCAGTAGCCAATGTGCTTTTAAAAGTCATTCAATCCATAAGAAATTCTTCTTAGCTTAACTGATATATAAGACCTTGCTGTACTTATTAAAAATACACTCCTTCTTCTAGTCATCTACAAATACTGGTTTTCAACTCCAAACTAAGAAAGCACAAGCATCTGCTTGGAGTCAATATACTGAGCTCTTACAACAAACAGGTTTCTGCACAAGTGAAAACCAAGTGAAATAAAAAAGAAAATGCCTTGGAGGTGGGAGGACAAAAGGTCTTTCCTTTTGATTTGCATCTCCAAGATCCTTTAATGGTCATATATTATGAGTCTGCAGCGTATAGTCCTGTCTATAAAACATGGTACTATGTCATATAAAACTAAATATTCAACCAAAATATTAAGACTTTATTTTTCAATAAATTGCTTCTGAATTATTCACATTTACAATAAAAGAAACAAAGTTGACTGCTTACAACTAAAATTCTTTACAGTTCTATCTCCTACTTAAAAGCTGCTGCTGCTGCTGCTAAGTCGCTTCAGTCGTGTCCGACTCTGTGCGACCCCAGAGACGGCAGCCCACCAGGCTCCCCCTTCCCTGGGATTCTCCAGGCAAAAACACTGGAGTGGGTTGCCATTTCCTTCTCCAATGCATGAAAGTGAAAAGTGAAAGTTAAGTCACTCAGTCGTGTCCGACTCCTAGCAACTCTATGGACGGCTGCCTACTGGGCTCCTCTGTCCGTGGGATTTTCCAGGCAAGGGTACTGGAGTGGGGTGCCATTGTCTTCTCCAACTTAAAAGCTAGTTAACATCAATTAAGCCTAGATTTTAGGGAATAAAGATGGGAGAAATCAGAGAGGGAGTCAAAAAAAAAAAAATCTTCTGGATTCTCCCTGGGAAATGATAATACCTCATTGGAGAAGGAAATGGCAACCCACTCCAGTATTCTTGCCTGGAGAATCTCAGGGACGGGGGAGCCTGGTGGGCTGCCGTCTGTGGGGTTGCACAGAGTCGGACACGACTGAAGTGACTTAGCAGCAGCAGCAGCAGCATCTCCTGTATTGATCATACTGACCAAAGTTGCTGGTCTGCTGGAATAACTGTTAAAGTCTGAAGAGCATTGGAAATTGAACCAATGCTCCTAGATACTGGTATCATTAAATAGAGGGTTTCAAAGATTCCATGGACACTCTTTCTTGCTTACACAGCTGGTTTTGATCATGGACAGGCTATCCCAGGCACTTGCAAAGATTCTTCCCCTTCCCAAGATAGATTTCCCCCTGGACAACCTTGAAAATCTTGTAATGGATGATTCATGACAGCTGAGACAAAGCCCCAGCTGTGATCATATGTCATTGCTAAAATTTCTTCCGTCAAGAGGATCAAAACATCAGAAGGTTTCCCTCCCTCCAGACCTCAGCTCCCATTCATTGTTTGCTGACAAGATCATTATGTGGCTGCGTGGTCAGTGCATTAACAGAAATTGTTGCTTTCAGAAAGCACAACAGTGAGTATAAAAACCCAGCTACAAGATAATAGGGTCACTGTGAACAATTTACAGTTGAATAGGGAGCTCTCAGAACTGGCTTTATGGTCATATCACAGATGCACTAATGACCTCATCTCTGAGGAAGTAATGTTCCCTGATTTTCTCCTTTGTTTTCAGACCCATATCTTTCTTTTCTGGGAAAGAAAATACTAATCAGAGAGAGAGAAAAAAATTACAGCAGTTTATATTGATCTCATATTGCTCGTCATAAGATTTCAAAGGCAAATAGCTCGAAGGGTGCATAACCTAACAAGTCACAGAATATACAAAGCTCCCTCTGCTATGATGATAGAGATATGCGGCTACGTAGTTCCAGAGGAGGGTGTGAGTGATTGTTCTTTAGGGGACAGGAAATCTATGTCTCAGAAGAGGGGACATTTAAGATGGGCCTTGAAGAATGAGTAGGACTTCACAGGATGGGGAGAGTGATTCCAAGTAAAAGAAGCAGCTTGAACAAAATCAAACCTAAAAGAGAATAGAAATTGGTGTATGTGATGGGTATATATGAGTCCAGCTGCGTTTTCTAAAGATAGCTACAGCAATTTCTCCCCTTTGGTAAGCTCTTCTCATAACGGGACTTTGATATTCCTCCCATTGAGAAGGTGGGGGTCTGTGTTCCTTCCCCCTGAATCTCGTCAGGCTCTCAGACTCTGGTGGAAGTGATGCTAGGTGACTTCACAGGATAGGTCATCAGAGTGCATATAATTTCTGCTTGGATTTCTTGAAGCCCTGAACCACAGTATAAGCATTCTGATTTCCCAAAGACTGCCATGCTGTGAAGGAAGCTCAAACCAGCCACATGGAGAGATCAAAGAGGCCCTGAAACCACGTGAGGAGAGAAGGCTGCTGGTCCACCCATGGCTATTCTGACTGCCTGCTATTTCACCTCCTGCCAACATCTGTCTACTAGGACATGAGAGAGCTGAGTCAGTACTGCTTGGCTGAGCCTTCCCTGAATTCCTGACCCACAGAAACTGTGAGCACGAATGCAATAATAGGCATTGTTTTAAGCAACTGTTTTGAGGTGATTTGTTACTCAGCAATCGATATCTGGAACAGTAAGTAATGGACACAAATCTGGACAGTCTGATTGAAGCCTAGAGAATGTTTGCATTTCCTTCTATGTGCAGTGGTGAACCATCCATCAAGCTTTTTAATCTGAAGAATGACATGACCTGATTTATGGTTTAGGAATGAAATTCAAGAGGCACTGGACATGATGAATTGGAGTAGAGACCAGGAGACAAAGAGAATGCTTGCAGGAATTGTCCAAGTTTAACTGCATGGAGAGGAAGTGAGATGTTGATAAGATTTCAGATCCCTCAGATTCATCCCAAGGAATAAAGGATAGGTAAGGGAGAATTGTTCCTAGATTCTCTGAATGCTGAAAAGTGCATTTGTGAGTACTTGTTCTATATCAGACAATTTGCTGGCACTTTATATCAAGCAGAGTGGCTAAGATATCAGGCTCTGCCATAAAAGAGAGGTCTGAATTTGAGTATTCCATTATTTATGAGTTGTGTCATTCTGGGAAAATTACTCAACTTCTCTGAATCTGTTTCCAATTTTGAAAATACAGATACGATCCTTCCTCTCTCACTATTCTACCTGGATATAATCCTTATGTATACTAGCTGTCTAATAATAAATTATTGAAAACTTCTTCAGAAGTGTTATTCTCTTGGGTTTCAACTTCCTTATCTCCTTTCATGGAATTCCATCCATTCTGGCTTATACTTCTACCCCATTACTGAAGCTACTTTTGAAAAGCTTGTCAAACAACTGTGCCAAATTAAAACAATCATTTCTTGTGTGTGTGTGAAATGGCTTAGCTTTATCTGGAAAATATAAATGTTCAGACCGTAAAACTCTAAAAATAGATACATTATAATTTTCTCATGTGCCTTAAACCTAAAATTAAACAAAACTAAAATGATAAAATTGTATAAGAACTACCTATGATAAAAGTAATATATGTACTTGGTTAAAAAATTCAAAAGGTATAGAATGGTATTTGGTGGAAATATTAGAAAAAAATAAAAGTTTCCTGCTTCATTCCTTAAACTGCTCCCCAAGCTCCATGTCTCACCACCCAAAAGTAACCACCTTTAAGAAAGTTTTTAATTTTTTTGATGGTTAGCACTATAAATATAAATATATATATATATAAGCACTATGCTTATGTCACTGTTTCTTAATTTACATATTTTATCCAAGGTCTGTTAACCCCAAGCTATGAATGATAGTAAATCTAGTTCATTGAAAGTATCTCTTTATTAAAGAATCATTTTCTATTTTCATTTTGTTTAGCCTCTCAGCAGACTGACTACTGCTTCATTTTGGAAAAACATGCTTCCAACTTCTATGATGCAATATTCTTCTGCTTTTTTCCCACCTCAATGGCAGTTCTGCCTCTTTTGCTGGGTTTCCTTCTTCAAGGTCTGATTTTGATCCTTCTCCTCTGGGTACATTTTCTTCCTAAATGGTCTCATCAATGCATGGTTTTAAATATTCTTTATATTATGATGACTTCCAAATTTTAATCTGAAATCTAAATCAGTCGTGTTCGACTCTTTGCAACCCCATGAATCGCAGCACACCAGGCCTCCCTGTCCATCACCAACTCCCGGAGTCCACCAAAACTCATGTCCATCGAGTCGGTGATGCCATCCAGCCATCTCATCCTCCGTTGTCCCCTTCTCCTCCTGCCCACAATCCCTCCCAGCATCAGAGTCTTTTCCAATGAGTCAACTCTTCACATGAGGTGGCCAAAGTATTGGAGTTTCAGCTTTAGCATCATTCCTTCCAAAGAACACCCAGGACTGATCTCCTTTAGAATGGACTGGGTGGATCTCCTTGCAGTCCAAGGGACTCTCAAGAGTCTTCTCCAACACTAGAGTTCAAAAGCATCAATTCTTCGGTGCTTAGCTTTCTTCACAGTCCAAGTTTCATATCCATACATGACCACTGGAAAAACCATAGCCTTGACTACATGGACCTTTGTTGGCAAAGTAATGTCTCTGCTTTTGAATATGCTATCTAGGTTGGTCATAACTTTCCTTCCAAGGAGTAAGCGTCTTTTAATTTCATGGCTGCAATCACCATCTACAGTGATCTTGGAGCCCAGAAAAATAAAGTCTGACACTGTTTCCACTGTTTTCCCATCTATTTCCCATGAAGTGATGGGACCGGATGCCATGATCTTCATTTTCTGAATGTTGAGCTTTAAGCCAACTTTTTCACTCTCCTCTTTCACTTGCATCAAGAGGCTTTTTAGTTCCTCTTCACTTTCTGCCATAAGGGTGGTATCATCTGCATACCTGAGGTTATTGATATTTCTCCCGGCAATCTTGATTCCAGCTTGTGCTTCTTCCAGCCCAGCGTTTCTCATGATGTACTCTGCATGTAAGTTAAATAAGCAGGGTGACAATATACAGCCTTGACGTATTCCTTTTCCTATTTGGAACCAGTCTGTTGTTCCATGTCCAGTTCTAACTGTTGCATCCTGACCTGCATATAGGTTTCTCAAGAGGCAGATCAGGTGGTCTGGTATTCCCATCTCTTGAAGAATTTTCCACAGTTTATTATGATCCACACAGCCAAAGGCTTTGGCATAATCAATAAAGCAGAAATAGATGTTTTTCTGGAACTCTCTTGCTTTTTCCATGATCCAGCGGACATTGGCAATTTGGTCTTTGGTTCCTCTGCCTTTTCTAAAACCAGCTTGAACATCTGGAAGTTCACGGTTTATGTATTGCTGAAGCCTGGCTTGGAGAATTTTGAGCATTACTTTACTAGCGTGTGAGATGAGTGCAACTGTGCGGTAGTTTGAGCATTCTTTGGCATTGCCTTTCTTTGGGATTGGAATGAAAACTGACCTTTTCCAGTCCTGTGGCCACTGCTGAGTTTTCCAAATTTGCTGGCATATTGAGTGCAGCACTTTCACAGCATCATCTTTCAGGATTTGAAATAGCTGAACTGGAATTCCATCACCTTCACTAATTTTGTTTGTAGTGATGCTTTCTAAGGCCCACTTGACTTCACATTCCAGGATGTCTGGCTCTAGGTCAGTGATCACACCATCGTGATTATCTTGGTTGTGAAGATTTTTTTTGTTCAGTTCTTCTGTGTATTCTTGCCACCTCTTCTTAATATCTTCTGCTTCTGTTAGGTCCATACCATTTCTGTCCTTTATTGAGCCCATCTTCCAAATTTATAAATCCAATGTCTACCTGACAGTTCCCCTGAATATCTTACAACCATCTTAACCTTAGTCTATTCCTAAATGGAATTCTTGACAACCCCATCAAAATTCCTCTTCCTCTTGTCCTTCTGTTTGAGCATATAGCATCAATTTCCTCCCAATTAGTCACTCAAAACCTGGAATTCACCCCTCATTTGTCTTCTTACTTATTCACTGCAATCACACCACATACAAGTTCTGTCAGTTCAACTTTTAAAACATATTTGAGTCCATCTCTACCATGACTACCGTAGTCCACGCATTTCTTGCCTGAACTCTTGTAATACATTTCTAACTTACACTGATAAGTTCTTTTCCTTTGTCCAATCCAAGGTATTTATGATTTTATTCAGAGATGTGATTTTTGTTTTGGAATTAGGAGTTTTACAAACTAAAAGCACTGGGTCTTATAAAGATTTATATATCATTTAATCTATCAGTTCAGTTCAGTTCAGTTGCTCAGTCATGTCCAACTCTGTGTGGCCCCATGGACTGCAGCATGCCATGCTTCCCTGTCCATCACCAACTCCTGGACCTTACTGAAACTCATGTCCTTTGAGTCGGTGATGCCATCCAACCATCTCATCCTCTGTAGTCCCTTTCTCCTCCCTCCTTCAATCTTTCCCATCATCTTTTCTAGTGAGTCAGTTTTTTGCATTAGGTGGCCAAAGTACTGGAGCTTCAGCTTCAGCATCAGTCCTTCCAGTGAATATTCAGGACTGTCACTGGTAATGTCACACAGAAGAAATGGAGTAGCCTTTATGATCAACAAAAGAGCCCAAAATGTAGTACTTGATCTCAGTTCGTTTCAAAGGTAAGCCATTCAACATCACAGTCATCCAAGTTTATGCTCCTACCAGAGATGCTGAAGAATCTGAAGTTGATCAGATCTATGAAGAGCTAGAAGACCTCATAAGACTAACACCAAAAAAAGATGGTCTATTCATCATTGGGGATTGGAATGCAAAAGTAGGAAGTCAAGAGATACCTGGAGTAACAGATAAGTGTGGCCTTGGAGAACACAATGAAGGAGGGCAAAGGCTAACTGAATTCTGCCAAGAAAATGCACCAGTCATAGCAAATACCTTTATTCAACAACACAAGAGATGACTTTACACATGGACATCACCAAATTGTCAATACCAAAATCAGATTGGTATTCTTTGTAGTCAAAGATGGAGAAGCTGTATATAGTCAGCAAAAACAAGACCTGGAGCTGACTGTGGCTCAGATCATCAACTTCTCATAGTAAAAATTTAGGTTTATACTAAAGAAAGTGGGGAAAACCACTAGGCCAGCCAGGTATGACTTAAATTAAATCACCTGTGAATATGCAGTGGAGGCAATTAATAGATTCAAGGGACTGGAACTTGTAAACAATATGCCTGAAGAACTATGGATGAAAGTCTGTAAAGGAGGCAGTGAACAAAGCCATCCCAAAGAAAAAGAAAAGCAAGAAGGCAAGGGTTATCTGAGGAGGTCTTACAAATAGCTGAAGAAAGAAGAGAAGCTAAAAGCAAGGGAGAAAGGGAAAGGAATATACAAATACATGCAGATTTTCAAAGAACAGTACAGGGAGACAAGGACTTCTTCAATGAACAGTGTATAAAACTAGAAGGAAACAACAGAAGGAGAAAGACTACAGATCTCATCAGGAAAATTGGAGATATCAAGGAGACATTTCACCCAAAGATGGGCTAAATAAAGATTAGAATTGGTAAAGGTCTAGTAGACATTGAAGAGATCAAGAAGAGAAAGAAAGAATACACAGAAGAATCATACAAGAAAGATCTAAATGAACCAGATTACTATGAGATGGTGTGGTCAGCCACCCAGAGCAAGGCATTCCAGAGAGCGAAGTCAAGTGGGTCTTAGGAAGCACTTCTGTTAATAAAGCTAGTGGATGCAATGGAATTCTAGTAGAACTATTCAAAACCCTAAAAGATGATGCCATCAAAGTGTTGCATTCAAAATGTCCGCAAATCTGGAAGACCGAGCAATGGCCACAGGACTGGAAAAGGTCAGTTCTCATCCTAATTCCCCAGAAGGGTAGTACTAAAGAATATGCTAACCATCGGACAATTGCATGCATCTCTCATGCCAGTAAGGTCATGCTTAAAATCTTGCATGCCAGGCTTCCCAGGTGGTGCTAATGATAAAAAACCTCCCTGCCAATGCAGGAGACGTAAGAGACATGGAATAATTTCCTGGGTTGGTAAGATCCCCTGGAGTAGGAAATGGCAACCCACTCCAGTATTCTTGTCTGGAGAATCCCATGGACAGAGAAACCTGTTGGGCTATAGTTCATAGGGTCACAAAGCGTCAGACACTACTGAAGCGACCTTGCAAACATGCAGGCTTCAGCATTATGTGAACAAAGAACTTTCAGATGTCCAAGCTGGGTTTAGAAAAGGAAGAGGAACCAGAGATCAAATTGCCAACATTTGCTGGATCATAGAGAAAGCTAGGGAACACTCCAGAAAAACATCTACCTCTGTTTCAGCTACTATGCCAAAGCTTTCAACTGTGAGGATCATAATAAAAACTGTGGAAAGTTCTTAAAGAGATGGGAATACCATCTGCAGATGGTGACTGCCACCATGAAATCAAATGTTTACTTCTTGGCAGGAAAACTGTGACAAACATAGACAGTGCATTGAAAAGCGGAGACATTACTCTGCTGACAAAGGTCCATGTAGTCAAGGCTATGGTCTTCCCAGTGATCATATATGGTAGTGAGAAATGGACCATAAAGAAGGCAAAATGCCAAAGAATTGATGCTTTTGAACTGTGGTGCTGGAGATGATTCCTGAGAGTCCCTTGGACAGAAAGGAGATCAAACCAGTCAATCTTAACGGAAGTCAACCCTGAATACTCATTGGAAGGACTGACGCTGAAGCTGAAGCTCCAGTATTTTGGTCATCTGATGCAAACAGCTGACTCATTGGAAGAGTCCCTGATGCTGGGAAAGATTGAGGGTAGAAGGAGTAGAGGGAGTCAGAGGAAATGGCTGGAGGGCATCACTGATGCAATGAACATGAACTTGGGCAAACTTAGGGAGACGGTGAGGGACAGGGAGGTCTGGTATGCTGCAGTTAATGGGGTTTCAAAGAGTCAGACACAGCTGGGCAACTGAACAACAACAATGTCACAAAGTTGATCTATGTCATGAAGCTGTTTTAGCTGAAACTAGAACTGGGTCCTGGATTCACTGTAGAGTGCTTTTTAAAATAATGAGCCATGAACTGCATGTTCTTTACTCCTAATAAAATTAAGAGAATTAATATCAATATCTGATTAAGTAGTATAAAAACCTTGTATGGAAACATTTTGTACCTCTTTCGTAAAATATAAAGCAGACAAATTAGAAGCCTTGTTCCTTCAGTCTCATTCATTTTCTAGTAAAACATTCCAGTGGCAAAACACTCAAAATCTCTTTAATCTAGCCATTCTTACAGGTAGAAAAACTAAACCATGTTTTTTACATTGGTGATTCTAAACACACTGGCTTAAACCATGTCAAAAAGATAAGCAAGAGAACAGTGATTCATTTTATTTCAAGGACTCTCTGTTGAATCCCTTAGAAATGTATTGAAAAGAACTCCAACTAACAATATCTTTAGGATGGAGGTTCCTTTTTATTCTCATAACAAGAAGTGTAAAGGTGGATGGCCACTCATATTCATTCAGTAGCTCAATGTAACCAGAGCTCATGGTTCTCTGGTCTTTCCTTATGGATACAGGGTGGCTGTAACCTCATGCATTGCACCCGAAATCAAGTTTGGACGAAGGGGGAAGGTTGAAGCCAGCTGTAGAGAAGAAATGCTTTCCCAGAATCAACTCCTTGTCCCCACATCCTACCAGAGGTCTCATTTGCCAGGACTAAGATTACACAGCCACCTGTAAAGGACTAGGATTACATGGCCACCTGTACATGGCCAAGGAGTACATCAAGACTGTATATTGTCACCCTGTTTATTTAGCTTCTATGCAGAGTACATCATGCAAAATGCCAGGCTGGAAGAAGCACAGGCTGGAAGAAGCACAAGCTGGAATCAAGATTGCCAGGAGAAATATCAGTAACCTCAGATATGCAGATGACACCACCCTTACGGCAGAAAGTGAAGAGGAGCTAAAGAGCCTCTTGATGAAAGTGAAAGAGGAGAGTGAAAAAGTTGGCTTAAAGCTCAACATTCAAAAAACTAAGATCATGGCATCCAGTCCCATTACTTCATGGCATATAGATGGGGAAACAATAGAAACAATGAGAGACTTTATTTTCTTGGGCTCCAAAATCACTGCAGATGGTGACTGCAGCCATAAAATTAAAAGACACTTGCTTCTTGGAAGAAAAAGTATGACCAACCTAGACAGCAACTAGAAAATGGACACAACATTATCATTATAATTGGCCAAGCCTAATGTCACCTGGAACAAAGTAAGGGTCTGTTGACAAGGAATAGCATGCAGTGGGAAGTGGTAGGAATTAACATCAAGAAAGCTATTAACAAGGTCTGCCCCATTCGTTGATTGATTAAAAGATGGTTTTGAAAGAATTTATCTATTATTTTTAAAGTTGACATAGAAACTGTTGTGAATAAATTGCAAAATATATTTACTACTGAATTCATAGTGTATGTGTTAGTCACTCAGTTGTGTGTGACTCTTTGTGACTCCATGGACTGTAGCCCGCCAGGCTCCTCTGTCCATAGAATCCTCCAGGCAAGAATACTGGAGTGGGTTGCCATTTCCTCCTCCAGGGGATCTTTCTGACCCAGGGATCAAATCCAGGTCTCCTGAATTGCAGGAAGATTTTTTTTACTGTCTGAGTCACCAGGCAATTCATGGTAACTATTCAATTCGTTCAGTTCAGTCGCTCAGTCATGTCCGACTCTTCTCAACCCCATGAATTCCAGCACGCCAGGCCTCCCTGTCCATCACCAACTCCCGGAGTTCACCCAAACTCATGTGCATCAAGTCAGTGATGCCATCCAACCATCTCATCCTCTGTCATCCCCTTCTCCTCTTGCCCTCAATCCCTCCCAGGATCAGGATCTTTTCCAATGAGTCAACTCTTTGCATGAGGTGACCAAAGTATTGGAGTTTCAGCTTCAGCATCAGTCCTTCCAATGAACACCCAGGACTGGTTTCCTTTAGGATGGACTGGTTGGATCTCCTTGCAATCCAAGGGACTCTCAAGAGTCTTCTCCAACACCACAGTTCAAAAGCATCAATTCTTCGGCGCTCAGCTTTCTTCACAGTCCAACTCTCACATCCATACATGACCACTAGAAAAACCATAGCCTTGACTTGACGGACCTTTGTTGGCTAAGTAATGTCTTTGCTTTTCAATATGCTATCTAGGTTGGTCATAACTTTCCTTTCAAGGAGTAAGCGTCTTTTAACTTCATGGCTGCAATCACCATCTGCTGTGATTTTGGAGCCCCCCAAAAATATATTATGTATCTTCTCAACTGGTGAAATTTTAAAATATAATGAAGTTACCACAGCCAGTTCTGCTGTTCTTGCTTTGAAAACATAAATTTGTTTCAACAAAAGTGATATATTAGGGAACTCTTTGAGTGTAACACAATTTCACATCTGCTTATGCGTGATTTTATCTACTTGAAACATTAGGTGAATGCAGAAAACCATATCCAGATGCCCTGAGCCATGGGGATGTACACAAAACTCATGCATGAACACCCCTCAAGATTACCAGGCCCTTCAGTTCAGGGCCTGCGGTACTAGCCACACCCATCCACATGTGGTGATGTACATTTCCATCTGACTTTAAATACCACCGCTTTCATCATTTCCTCATGACTTACAGCTGTAACCCTTCTACTACTCACTTCCACAAGCAATGTTTAGTGCTGTTTCAATACAAAGAGCCACGTTTATTGTAGTATTTATCTATTTCTTAGCCATTTATCACAAGTAAAACCGTGCTACCATTTTTTTTTCAGTTTTTTTTTTATCTTTTTTTAGTTGGTCTCTGACAAAGTTTCTGAGTGTTTTAACCCTAACCACGTATTTCCCGTAAGTCCTGCGGTTCCAATTGCACAATTTTGCACTAGCACTATATCTAACAGCATATGTCTGTCAGTAACCAGGTAAATAAACACAACATACATTACACATATATGTATATATAATAGTAGAATACAACTGAGGCATTTTTAATGTGAATTAAAAAAAAAAAAAAAAAGCTTATTTCACCTCTTAGCAGTGAATGTGCCTTGAGAAGCATTTATTAAATGTATTTGGGAGGGCTTGTTAAAAAGACTATCAATTATATTAAATACAAGCCATTCAATATGCCAAGCTATATATAGATGTCTCTATAGTGGGTGAAGATTTGTCATTTATCTTTTAAGGTAATTATGCAAATTGTATTCAGCCCACACACTCGGAGTTGGAAATATTTTTTTTTCTCTTTTTCTTCATTTTAAAATCTTGTCTAACAAGAATTAACCACGATTCAAAATGGGCAGCACAAAGCTAGATTTTGGCCGTCCCTTTACAGCAAAAAAGGAACCTATTTTTCTCCTTCGGGTCTCTTTTCTTTAATGAGGGCATACAAAACACTCTGCACATTCCCAGAGCTTCTGAGAACTTCCCCCTTGAGAAATCTCAGAAAATACAAGGAAAAACAACTTCAAAAAAATTAATGAAAGGCCCATCACTATTTGCCTCTCTACCCTCCCTCTTCCCCAGGCCTTTCCAATTTCTAAGTGACTTTTCTCACTTTCAAACCCTTCCCCTCCTCTCATTTCCCCAAGGTCAGCTGCTTTTCTCCAGCACTCCATCTGCGAAAGAGAGGGAAAAGATCCTTCGGACATCACACATAGGCACAGTGCTGATTTTCCCCAGGACCAGGGCGTAGAAGGATGGGCCTGGGCTGTGAAAGGACTTATTTCAACCTAGGGCAGCAAGTGGAGAGCAAGATATTGAAAAGGCTCCAGGTCTTTCCCACAATGCTAAGTGCCTGACCCCTGGCCAGTGTAAACACTTGTTTTCTCAGGATTGTGGATCAGGGTTTGGCATGTATGTTTTTAGCAAACAATCTGTGAGTGCTCAGTGTTCAAAGGCAGAAGCATGACTTTGAGTGAGCACAGTAATCCTTTCAAAAAAGAAAAAAATCTGTCTCCAATGTTGTGATGTAAACGCAAATTCTCACGGCCCCACACAAGCTCCGCAGTCACATGTGGGTGACTCTAGCTGAAAGTCACATAGGAGCTCAATCTGCCTCCAGGCAGCAGAAACAGCTCCGTGTCCCAGGGCACCTGTCCACACCCAGAGGCGCACACTAAACCCATAAGCCGCAGGTTACACAGGCGTGCTTCCCCTCCTCCCGCCTCACCTTGTTCCCTTTCCCCACCCCCCGCACCCCCAGCCCTCGCCCCACACAATGGGATTTTTGTTTGCTTCAGCAGCATGTGACGGCGGAGTCCCTGCTTTGCCTAGCTTGGTGTGGCAGGTCTCTCAGGTAACAGGTGGCAGCTTCCCCTGTTGGATTCTAGGTATAAAAAAGAATGACCTCATAGGGGTGGAGCCCCGGGACTCCGTGGAGGTGGCAGTCACAGACAGGTCACCCTGGAGAGAAGCCGGTTGGTTGGAAGGAGGCAGTTAAACTCCTCAGGCTGGGGTTGTAACCTTCACCCGGGAGGCCCTTTAGCAGCCAGCGATTGCCCGCCGGCCTCTCAAAGTGGTCTCAGCCTCCGATGGAGCCCAAAGAAGCTCCCGGGAAAGAAAACATGGGCACCAAGAAAAAGAATCTGCCCTTCCTGAGGCCCAGGCTCTATATGCTGGAGAGAAGGAAGACTGACACTGTGGTTGAGAGCAGTGTTCCTGGGGACCACTCTGGTACCTTGAGGAGGAGCCAGTCTGACAGGAGCGAGTACAACCAGAAATTACAAGGTAACCTACAAGAAACCAGTGGGCCGGGGGTTACCGCACTCCCAACTCTTTCCTTCCTACTCTTCCATTTACAAAGAAAACATTCAAGGTAGAGGAGAAGAGCAAACATCACCTTCCTCTATAAGAAGGAAAGTAAGAAAATAAGAAAAATGAAGGAAGTGTAATTCATAAATTATAGTACAAATTTATTATGTCCTTCCAGAGTTAAAGAGCCAATTCTAAATTATTCTTAATAGTACCATGTCTTTTTTTGTCTGCCACCTTCCCTTACCTTGCTTCTCCCTCCTCCACCCGATTTAAGAAGCGGGAAGCACTAAAAAGCAAATGATTTAGAACCCTACACAAGATAGTTTATCTCAACAGATAGGTGTGAGATGTCACACCAGGGGATCTATCCAGGTAATTGTAGTGAACTGTGATTGTGGTTATCTTAAATAGGGGCATGAAAGTACAACCACATCTGTGAAAAATAAGGAATGTTATAGTCACTGGATAGTATAATAGGATTTCTTGAAAAATCACATAGATGTTCATTCCTTTAGAGTGAATCAAGTAACATCCAAATATGGTAAGAGATGCTTAGCATGCTTAGACTGAATTGAGGAAATAACTTCAGTTTATTTTGTGATGGTCATAAGATAATCTGGCACAGTTATTATAACACGTCCTGTTTTAGGTCCTGAATTGCTCTTCCTTCCCATGCACCCTCTCTTTTTCTTCTTCTTTTCTCTTGAAGGTCATTTGTTCTAGTCAACTTCATTTTGATGTGGATATCATGCAACATTTTAATCAGATACCTGTTATGTGATCCCTGGAACTGGTCTCTCCCTCTTTGAGGCACACTGTGGTTGAGGGCTCATTATCCCACCATGAGCTGTCATTCTGGACTGAAAAACTACCATGAAACTAGAAAGACCAATGGGACAAGCTTGTATTTAGAAGGTCCCTTTCATAAAAAAAAATGTGCTTGGATTTAGTGATGCAAATTAAATTAAATAAGTTAAATGTATGTAAATTAAATATTTAAGATTCCTGCTATGAGTTCATACTTTTAAAAAAATATAGCTCAGGATTAAAATGCAAAGTTGAGTCTTATAACTAAAGAATTTTTTTAATAGGGAAGGGGTATTGTTTGAACTTTGAAATAATTTATTCTCAAGGATATGGATAAATTGGAAAGCATGCAAAATTTTTTTTTCATAAACAAAATTTTATTTATTTATTTTTGGGGGGACATTTTTGCACTCACATAATTTTGAAGCTAATCCAAGATATGATAATATCAAATATATTAATATCTGTATCAGCAATATCTTTAGATATTTCTGCATGTACTTGTAAGTATAAGAAGGTTAAGACAAAAACCATAACCACAATATGATAATCGTACCCTAAACTCTCCAATAATTCCTTAGTATCATCAAAGATGCAGTCAGATTAAAAAACAAAGACATCTCATAAACGTAATAAAATTTTAAAATTGTATTTGTTTAAATTAGGATCGCAGTAAGTTCTGCACAGTGAGATGGGTTACTTTTAACTCTCTTTTATCATATAGGGTTCCTTTTCTTCTCTCTCCTTGCAATTCGTTTGTTGAAGAAATCTGGTGGTTTACCTCAAACTGCTTTACAGTCAGGACTTTGCTAGTTGCATCCATTCCCCCAGGGCTGCAGACAAGCTCCACCGTGGTCTGCTCTTCTGTCAGTTGGTGGTCAGATCTAGTGTTGATCAGATTCAGGTTTGATTTTCCTGGCAAGACTACTTCATGGGAGCACCATGCTTTTTCACCTGGAGGCTTATGATATCTAGTTCTCTTCTCCTCCTCTGATCTTAGCAACTGATATCTAGATCTGTTCAGGCGTGGCTGATTCCAGCCAGGAACCAGGAAACATAGCATCTTGAGGAGGCTCCCAAGAACCAGACTGCCATTTCTCCAAGGAGACTGTTTCCTTTCAATGAAAGTCACTCAGTCGTGTCCAACTCTTTGCGGCCCCATGAACTGTACAGTCCATGGAATTCTCCAGGCCAGAATACTGGAGTAGGTAACCTTTCCCTTCTCCAGGGGATCTTCCCAACTCAGGGATCGAACCCAGGTCTCCCACATTGCAGGTGGATTCTTTACCAACTGAGCTATCAGGGAAGCCCAAAATATCTATTGATTTCAATGGGGAATGGTATTTGGAGAACATGATCTGGGTGCTAGGAGTGTTCCTTACACAAGACGTTGTTTTTGCCAAAGGTGAACAACAAGTTAAAACCTATGCTTTAGGTACACACTCAGCCTTTGGAGCCCAAGAAATCACTGGCCACGAGCACTTACTTCTGCTTGAACAGATCTGGATGTGACAGGAGCTGTTTGCCTGAGGGAAAAGAAAGTTACCCTCCCCAGTGGAGCAGGGCAAAACTGTGGGCAGTTGCCTCAGGGGTCTTGGTTCTCCACAAGGGAACATCAAAAGGCCCTGGGAAGGGGGTGATCCCACACTCCCATTCCAGCCTGGGAAAGGCTTGTTGTACATGGCCACAGGGAGGAGCCTGGGAAGCACAGAAATGAAGCCCAAGGAGGGAATCTGGGGATGGATTCTCTCCCCTTCTTTGCTGGAGCAGTGTGCGTGCATGCATGCTCAGTCATGTTCGACTGTTTGTGACCCCATGAACTGTAGCCCACATCTGTCTGTGGGATTCTTCAGGCAATAATAGTGGAGTGGGTTGTCATTTCCTTCTCCAGGGGACCTTCCCATCCCAGGGATCAAACCCGCATCTCTTGTGTCTCCTGTATGAACTTTCATAAGCTACCTGAGCCACACTGAGCCACTGGGGAAGTCTTACTGGGGCAGACAGGGCTGCTTTTCTTCCCCAGTAAAGAATGAGAGTGCTAAAGTCATACACATTCTGTTTCCAATCCTGGCACTTCAGTTTACTACCTATAAGACTGAGTAAATCACTGAAAATTTCTGAGCTTCAATTTCTTTGTCTATGAAAGTAAGAAAATTACACCTACCACATAGTGTTATTGGCAGAATGAAATTAGATAATTACATGAAACATCTAGAATATTGGTTGACACACCGTGCTTCATAAACAGCAGTTATTTTCAATTTTAGAAATGATGGGTACCACAATGATAGAACAAGACTTGCCCTTTATTAACCCACATTTTTTAATCTACTAGTCTATTTCAGGCTTCCTTTGTGGCTCAGCTGGTAAAGAATCCACCTGCAATGTGGGAGACCTGGGTTCGATCCCTGGGTTGTGAAGATCCCCTGGAGAAGGGAACAACTATCCACTCCAGTACTCTAGCCTAGAGAATTCCATGGACTGTATAGTCCATGGGGTCACAAAGAGTCGGACACGACTGAGTGACTTTCACTTTCAATCTGTTTCAACTCTTTTCTGTCTTTTGAGAAAGAGACAAATAAGAAATTCAGGAAAAACCCACTGCTTTGTCTCTAATAATGTTTCTTCTTTGTGAGATTCACTAATTCAGTATTTTTTTGATCCATTAGCAGAATAAAAACAGAAAATATTTTTTGCTTTCACTTCCTAAACTTAGCTAAAAGAAAGAAAAGTCTGTGGCCACAAAGTACAGTAGATGTTTATTGGTTATTCTGCAGAAGACTTCAGGCTTCTCATGTTTGCCACTGGAGTTGTGGTTTTTCTATGCTCTGTTGGATCCTGTCTTGGAAGGAAAGACTCAGGAGTTAATCCATGGTCCTAGACCTGTCAGAGTACAGAGGAGCACATTAGAGCTGGTAAAGATGGGCTGGCCTCCTGATAAGTAAGATTTTAAAGATGCAATTCAATAAAATCCATGGCTGATCTCTAAAACCTAATAGCACTTTTAGTATGATTCTTCTATAATTGCTTTGGCAACAATAGAGGGCATCTCTCATTGTTGTCGGAAGCAGTCAGTTCTGTGGTTTGCACTCTGGTCTGTCCTCTTCCCACTGTCACACAGATGAGTCCTAAGTCACCTTTGTTTGCATGCCCAGTTGTGTCTGACTCTTGCAACCCCAGGGACTGTAGCCCGCCAGGCTCCTCTGTCCATGGGCTTTCCCAGGCAAGAATACTGGAGTGAGTTGCCATTTCCTGTTCCAGGGGATCTTCCCAACCCAGGGATCGAACCAGCATCTTGTGCCCCCTGCCTTGGTGGGCAGACTGTTTTCCACTAGCGCTACCTGTGAAGCCCTAAGTCACCCTAAGAAACTCTTTATTATTGCAATGCCAAGAGTTTTTCTTCTGCCTACCTTGGAACTGATAGCTCCCTGGGAGGCATTGAACAAAGACCTGAGCTGGTTAGAGCCCACAGACAGATGGCCAGAGCCATCATGAGGTCACAGTGGTTTTCCAGTAGTGGAAAGCAGCCTCAAATTATTGATTGAGCACTGCTTGTCCTTCAGGACTGTGTCACTATCTGAGTAATACAATTCATTGCTCTGTCCCTGTAATCAAGTTCTCTAGGGTTCTGGAAGATGTTAGATCTGTCTTCAGCATCTCTGGGCTCACCTCTCAACTATACAGTTTATCTGTTCTATTCAATTTCTGACCAACATCACTTTAGTAGTGTGAATCTTAAGTTGTAATATTTTAAAAATGGTAAGGGAGGGATGAGAGCTACTAAGTTAAACGATAGACCATGATTCCTATGAGAACATCATAAAATCTTTGTAAGAGATTATAATCACATCATTCTTACTAAGCCTTAAGTTGTACAATAATAGTTCGATGCTAAGCCTACTGTTAGTGGCTTATTTTTTCAACAGATTCATTTCAGTTAATTAGCATTTATTGAATATGTTATATGGTAAGCAAAAAACAATATGTGCCAGGAATTACAACTACAAAATCAATAAGAAAAAGCATCTGACCTTTACTCCAAAGGCGCCTGGATCAGGGTTGGGCAGAGAGGTTGTTAGAAAACACTGCACTCAGAGATGATAAGGTAGGAATGGGGTGAAGGTGCGGAATTGGGAGAGAAAGGCATTTTAAAGTCTTTGTTGAGCTTATCTCTGTCTGAAATAATGGTGTTTGTTTCCTTGTTTATTGCTTATTATTGACCCATTTCCTCTCCCATCTCTTGCCACTCCCACCCCTGCCAGTTGGTACAAGAGGCCATATCTGTCTCATTAACTTTCTGTCTTTGTACTTAGAATCATGCCCAACACATGGGAAGCCCTCAGTAATGTTCAAATAGAATGAATGCCTTGAACCATCCAGTCTAGGCAGGGAATCAGTAGGAGGAAAGATATGAAGGCCTGAATTAAGAGCCCTGTGTCTTCATATGTGAGGATATATGTCTCTGTTCATAAACAAGATTCTTCAATAAAAATAAACAAATATATTCGAGGTAACAGTGCTCAGAATTGCCTTTTTGACAAATAATTCTGCCTTTCAGAGCACACCAGGCCATACCTCAGCTCAATGCTCTTCTTCCAATCATAACAACAAAAGTTACATCATTTTAGTGTCCCAGCTTGCTCAGCCCCTCACTGGGAGCTGAGAGTTTTTTACTGGGAGCCATGGAGAATGATGGAAGCAAGGGAAATTTACTGGCTAGTTGTTAAAAGTTTTTTCTTTGGGAAATGATTTTGTATATGACTGTATGTGTGAACTCTATATTTGAAACGCACCTCATTTAAACAGTTATGCACAAGTGTCTGTGAATATACAGATCATTCATCTGTCTGATGTGTCTACTGTATGTAGCTACAGATTAAGTTGTATGTGTGTGTGTGTGTACTTGAGACATACTTCTTTAATGATTGAAACTTTTAATAAAAAGTTTATTGATTAACATTCAACAGCCTTTTCTACAAACCCTATATGATTGATATAGCTGACATTATTGGTTTCCTTTCAGTGTGCATGCTATGGGATGAATGTTTATGTTTCCCCAAAATGCATTTATTGAAGCTTAACCCCCAACGTGATGGTATTTGGAGAGGGACTTTTGGGAGGTAATTAGCTCAGGAGGGTGGGGCTTTCATAAATAGGTTTAGTGCTATTATAAGATATGAGAGATTTGCTCCCTCTCTCTCTGCCCTTTGCCATGTGAGGATGTGAAATGACAGACATCTGTCCACAAGGAAGGGGGCCTCACCAGCACCTTGAACCTTGACCTTGGAGTTCCCAACTGTGATAAACAAATGTTCGTGGTTTAAACCACCCTATTTATGGTATATTTGTTACAACAGCCCAAAATGACCAAGGTAGTTGCGCAGTTACTTTCATCCTCTATGGCCTCAGTAAGCCTCTGGTTAATTTTTTGGCCAATGCGTATTTTTGCTTATCAAGTGTCAGGTGAAAGAGAGAATGGTGGGTTAAATGTCCTCACACTGGCAGATAACAACACAAAAGGCACATCTCCAGTTCATGTTAGTTCTGTGATGCTTTCTTTTTTGCAAAGCCTATCATATCATTTTCATCATAAAAGGATGGATGGCTTGTTTTTATGAAAGCCTGAGATGTTCTTACTATGGATGTTAATGAACAAACCACTCTTCTGCATGGACTTTATACAGAATAATATATTTTGCAGTATGAGGTAAAAGACTAGATTAGACTTGGTCAGATTATGGGAACATTTAATTTGTAATGACTTTTGAGAATACAAGCAAGAGGAGTCGTCAATACTGGCAGATTTGCTGATTTTTGTTCAGGGAGTAATGAAGGGTGGAATAAAAGTAGTTGTCCAGCTGTTTGTCCCAGTTTCTATCCTGGGGCCGTGGGTCTTTTTTTGTTGCTGCCTTTGTTCTTTGAGTGTAAAGTAGCTCATTCCCCTTTACTTGCTTTTAGTGAAATGGGAAGTACTTGGATCAGTAATGTGACACCAACAAAAATAAGGTGTGTTTCACAGTTTGAATGGCAAATATTTATGAAAGGCAGCCGCTGTATAGCACAGGGAGCTCAGCTTGGTGCTCTGTGATGACTTAGAGGGATGGAATGGGGGAGTGGGAGGGAGGCTCAAGAGGAAGGGGACATAGGGCTGATTCATGTTGTGCAGCAGACGCTAACACAACCTTATATTCCAATAAAAATAAGATAAAATAAATAAGCTACAGGAAAAAAAAAAAAAGGCAAGGTACTTTTGAAACTAAGTGATTTCTCTTTCATCATGTGCGAAGACATTTTAAAAAGCTTATTTTACTCTCTTTTCCAGTAAAGGCGTTTTGCAGTTTTTAGAGGACACATATGCATCAAATAAACAGAGTCCTAGAAATCAAGGAAGTTTGAGCTATTCCATTGAGATGGGAAAATTTATTTCTTCCACGTTTAACTGATGTACCTCTAGATATTTCTCCAGGCAAGAATACTTCCCAACTCAGGGATCCAACCTGGGTCTCCCACATTGCAGGCAGATTTCTTTACCGCCTGAGCCATCAGGGAAGCCTTATAACTTTCTTAAAACTAGCAAATTCAGCCTCTCATTGTTTTTTTTGTCCATCAACATGATGGGTTTATCAAAACACAAAATGAGAAATCAAGAGGGCGGGAGGAGTGAATGGAAGGAAGGAAGAAGAGAGGGAGGGTGGGAGGGAATTCCCATAGATAAGCATGAGTAGAAATAGAAGTCACTTTAGTGATAGAGCTGGGAAAAGACGAGTGAGCACTCAAGCTATATTCATCTTTGTTTCTGTTGATACAGGAAAAGTAGAAAATCGTTTTTTGTAGAATTACTTTTTCTTGATACCATAATCATATTAAGTTCAGTATGTTTGTGGGCATTGGTTTCCTGGTGATGATGGAATTATGGCAGGAATTTCTAAACTTTTCAACAGTGTCACCCTGAGAACCAGGCAAGACTTGGCTTCAGGCGAGGCTTTAGAGTGCCCCCCATCACCCCCTTTCTACCAAGCAGATGAGGAGTCCTTGGGGCCCAAGGTTCCTGCCTGCCTGGGATCCTTATTCTCATTTCTAGACTGAGTTCAGGGTATCTAGAACCATGGGATTTTCTGTTCAACAGGACCAAATACTGGCTCCAAGACCTGCTGGAACCTCTTCCATTCAGTTTCTCCTTAGGACAGACTGTAGTTGCAGGGGTGCACACCCTTTGACTCCAGGGTCCATTGCTTACGCAGATGTGTCTGGAGCTTGATCATGCTGGGGTGTTCACACCAGGCCTAGCAGACCCATCGTGGGTGGGGAAGTGGGTAGAAGGAAGGGTAGGGATACAAGCCTCATGACTGGGGAGAAGGATTGTACCCCCAGGGCCTCCTGCCAGATTTTGGCATGAAACTCTGAGGGACCTGAGAAATCTAAACTTGAACTTGGCCTTCTGGATTGTTATGAAAGTGTATTTATCAAGATAGAAGGCTATAACATATTTAACAATTTGCCAGCTTGATTTACAACTTTTTATTTTGTAGATAAGGGATGTTGGCCTCCGTTTGTACACTTGCTCCAGGCCCCAAAGGAGGCTGCTTAGTACTGTTGTCTATGTTCAGGACATAGCCTTTCTTCTATACTAAGCTGTGGAAAGAGAAAAGGAAGGGAAGGAAGACAGCATGACTGCCATCCTCCAACAGCCATGTCGTGCATGCTGTCACTGCTGCTGCTGCTGCTGCTGCTGCTAAGTTGCTTCAGTCATGTCCAACTCTGTGCGACCCCATGGACTGCAGCCTACCAGGCTTCTCCGTCCATGGGATTCTCCAGGCAAGAACACTGGAGTGGGTTGCCATTTCCTTCTCCAATGCACTGCAGTTGTGTCCAATTCTTTGCGAGCCCATGGACTGTAGCACACCAGGCTCCTCTGTCCATGGAATTCTCCAGGCAAGAGTACTGGAGTGGGTTGTCATGCCCTTGTCCAGAGGATCTTCCCGATCCAGGGATCAAAGCTACAACTCTTGCGTCTCCTGTATCGGCAGGCAGGTTCTTTACCACTAGTGCCACGTGGAAGCCCTCGGCCAGGGCATTCACACATTGTCATTTGATCCCAACACTTTCTCGGTTCTGGCTTTATAGTTGAAAAATAGATATATAAAGGAGAAATGACTTTCTCTCTACCCTCCTACATTCAAAGGCTGGATCTATGAAATAACAGGCAGATTAAAAAGAGAAAAAGTACGCAAGTATATTCATTTTAAATATTATGTACTGGGGCGGGGGGGGGGGTGGCTTCATATGAAAAAAGAAGTAAATACCTCAAAAAAGGTTAGAATCAGAGAGCTTATAAACGATCTTGCTAGAGGAAGGGGAGGAGAGTAAATAAGTAAATAGGGGAGAGTAAATAAGGAAAGATGGACTTAGAATTGCAGAGAGAGGTTGGTGACAAAGTCTGTCCACCTGTGGTATTACTTCTAGTTTCCTGTCCTGTGAGAGGAGTCAACCTCCCCTGGTTGACAGCTGAGCTCCTTTTGGAGGATCTATCTCCAGGCAGATAAGGGGGTACACAGAAAGCCTCTCCCTGCATTTGCTGCTTTTCAAGTGCTCTCAACTCAAATGACCAAGGTAGCAAATTTGGGAGTGGCATGTCTTGAACTCCTTCAGGTGGTAGAGTTTAGATTTGATTACAAGTGCTATAAATATATGCAAAAATCGAATGTATCACATTCATTGTCTTACTAGATATTTTGTCTGTGTGGCTTATTAGTAATAAGAAGTCAAAGCACTTTGAGGATTGTGATACATGCTGTGTGACGTGCTGACAACCCTCTGCTACTATGATAAAACTAGATCTGCTAACATTTTCACTTTGGAAGTTACATTCTTTCTCTGGCATTATTGTGACATTCCTCTGTGGGAGTATTGTAGCTATTTAATAAGTGCTATCTCTTGGTTTAATTATTAGGAAACAAAATTACAAAGGTCGGTTAAGCAAATCTGCCCTATTGTAATAGCTTAATCATCTCCTCTCCATTTCCCACTTCCTTGGGTATCTTGACACCATTTCCTTAATTTTATGCCTGTTATCATTTTATTTGCATCTCATTAAAATTTAAACACATCTAAAAAATTAAAACCCCTATTTTATAGCAATGGGTGGTGGTGGTGTGTGCATTTGCAAATGAAAAAAATGGAATTATATGCTGAAAACAAGTAGTTCTTTATCTGGGTAGGTGATATTTCCATAGAATTCTATGTAGCTAATCTAAATTGCCAGTCTTAAATGCAGCAGGAAATAGAATGTTATGATTAAAAGCCTTTGTCCCAGGTTGTTCCAAACAATTTTTTCCTTGATTAATGAGTCAGAGAAGAAATGGAGACTTAGTAATACCTGCACTGAGGCCCTTGAGAGTAGATACGATCTTGACAGTCTGACACCTAGCTCTTAAAGAAGAAAACCTAAAGGTCATGTCGTCTAGCTGTTGCTTTAAGTACGCTGAGACACTGTGCCCCTCACAGAAATTGTCTTTTCTGAATGCTTCTTAATGTTAGGTCTCCAATGTCACTGCAAAGGCTGTTGCAGATTTCTGCTTTGGTCTTTGTTGTGGAATAGTTGATGAAGACATTGTTCATCTCTTTCAGTGCCATCCAGGTTTATTCAAGGAAAAACTTTGGCTCCTCCTAAGAATTAGAATATGTTGTTCTTGCTAAGTCATTTCAGTCGTGTCCGACTCTGTGCAACCCCATAGACGACAGCCTACCAGGCTCCCCCGTCCCTGGGATTCTCCAGGCAAGAGTACTGGAGTGGGCTGCCATTGCCTTCTCCTAGAATATGTTACTTTTCCAGATAAAAACAAGCGATTTATCATGTTTAGCCACCTGAAACTCAGACTCGCTTTTGTACCTAATTCCTGGCCTTTGTATCAGCTGCATCTCCCTGCCCCTACTAAAATTTCCTTCCTCCAAATATCTGAAAGAATGGATTCTCCTCACTGAGATCTTTGCTCACCTTCTGGGAGAGTCATTCCAGACCATACTACCTGCAGTGAAAGAGGGGAGGACAGCCTTTCCCTTTATTCTCTGAGGTTCTGTGGCTGGGGGCCACAAGAGACAGAATAAAAGGATAAAGTGCGTGTATATTTTATTTGATGTTAATATTTTTACTTGGCACAGAAGACTTCATAGAAAGAAGTGAGAATCCCAAAGCAGTTAGACCCAGGGGCTTATATATCATTTTAACAAAGAGTGATAAATTCTGGAAATGTGCCAAGACAAAGGAAAAGGGGTTTTGAGCTGGGGGTATTAAATTGTGAAGAAGTAAAAAGGAAACATATGAGGGAAACTAACAGAATATAAAGGTTATTTTAGTAATGTTTGTTTGTACAGACTCATCATGATGTCAACTCCTCATCTCTGGTGATAAGAATTCTCTCCTCTTCCTGATACAGGAAGGGCAGAGAGCCCTGCCTGAATCTGGTGCTTCCCAACTGCCTTCAGCTCAAAGTAATGAACACGCCAGTAAGACATATTTGGGGGATGGTATTTACTGATCCCCTGCAGTGTCCTTCACACCAGCTCTCTAGAATTATGCTGTTTTATTCTATTGTTGCCTTTCTCTTTCACTTGAACATAATTTTCCTTGGGGGAAGAGAGTTAGTCTCATTTTAACACTTAAGCAGTGCTTGGTATATGGTAGATGCTCAGCTCAAAGACTACTTACTCAATGATTCAAAACTATTCAATGACTCACTACAACTATGTTAATCCTTAGCATTGGTATATTGGCTTTCACAATTCTGGCATTCAATTTCCCTACTACTTAATTGGAATCAGTTTTTGAGTTAACTCCTCTCATTTCCCTTTTTGCAAAAAGAGAGGCTATAAATAAATTTAATTAAACAAGAAAATAGAAAAAATTTCTTGGCCAGAGATTATGAAATCTCAGTTTTATTGAATTTATCCAACAAGCTGATACCTAGTTCACACCAACCAGATACTAGATCCTGAGAATATAAAGATAAACCAAATTAAACCCAGACTATACAGTGAGACAGGCCATGAACCAGTAATTGTAGCAATAAGTGCATGAAGTAAGGCTGCAGTTTGGGTTCCTGGGTTGCAGATTCTGAGATAGAAATTTGAGTGCAGGGGGTTTATTAGGGAATGTCCTTATGACAACCTGGAGAAGAGAAAAGACAGGCAGAGGACTGGGAGAGAAAGAGAAAAGTTTAGCTGTGACTTGGTCTCAGTGGAAGCCTTAGCCTACTCTAAGGCAAGTTCTGAAGATGAGATGATCTTTTGGAGTTGTCTCAGTGATCTGGAGGTCCTAGACCATTATATCACTCTTCAATTTTTGGATGGGGACACCCTGGGGAGAGAGATGACCTGAGAGGTACTCTCATCTGAGATGATTCCTAAAAAGGAGCTGTTGGCTGGTGACACTCCCAGAATAGGGGTAAAAAGTCCTTTTTTTCCTGAAGGGGAATTGGTCAGCTCATCACAGCACTGACCCCAAATTAGTGGTTGTTATTATATTAGAGACATAAGTAAATCAGTATAGGAATTGTGATGAGAAACAGCTTAATTGGACCTTTAAAAATGTCAAAATAAGAGACACTGAAATCTGAATCTTGAAATCCAGTTTGGATTTTTTTCTGGGGAGAGGGGATAGAAGAGGGCATTCCAGAAAAAGGGATTAAATATGTCCTAGTACATGGAACAAGGTAATAAAACTGGTTTTTCTGTTTGGGCTTCAAAGATGGAAAAGACAATACTAATACCAACTAGCATCTGTAGAAGGCACACAGGAACATTACATCATTTCATACTCTTAACAACTTTGCTAAGAAGTTATTGTCAAATATTTATAGATAATAAAATGAAGGTTAACAAAAGTATAGGCACCTGCCAAGTGTTTCACAGCTAGTAAGTGGTGATGTCAGAGTTATACTGAGGTCTACTTGGCTCCAAGATCCATACTTTTTCAACCAATATGAACTCTATTGTTCTAACCGGTTTTTAGTAGGCTTCCCTGGTGGCTCAGACAGTAAAGCACCTGCCTGCAATATGGGAGACCAGGGTTCGATCCCTGGGTCGGGAAGATCCCTGGAGGAGGAAATGGCAACCCACTGCAATATTCTTGCCTGGAAAATTCGTGGATTGAGGAGCCTGGTGGGCTACAGTCCACGGGGTCGCAAAGAGTCGGACACGACAGCGGCTTCGGTTTTGTAGTTTTTAGTAGTACCTCTTTTGCAGTTTTTTTTTTTTTAAGGAATAGACTGATTTTGATACAATTTTGAACAATACTCAAAAATATTAAGAGACCCTTAAGTTCTACCAGCATATTCACCTGCAATCTTAAAATCAACAGTGACCAGTCGGTACTTTCCAGGAGCTGTATTTTATGCTTTCAATAAAATGTTTTATGTGGACTGAAGTTGGAAAGATATGCAATTGCAATGAATGAGGGATACACTTGATAAATTCATTAGAACCTTCTATTCTAAAAATATAAACCAAATGATTTGAATTATCTAGTCTTTGAAAACTACCCCTCCTCACTAACTATAGAGCACAGAGCAAGAGGAGAATGTTTGATGGAAAACTCGGTCAGAATGTTAAACTATATCACTCCTCTGCCTCATATTCCCCTCAATGCCTTTTCATGTTCTCTAGCAGTGGTATCCAAAGAAAGGTATGGGAAGTCCCAGAGATTTTGAGACAATTCATTATAAAAGGAAAAATGAGTTTAGTTTTTAGTCTTATCTTTTGAAAATATCTATTTTTGTCTATTCCTTATAATTATGCAATACATTAATACAGTCTATGTATTGGAGGTACAGTTAATCCAAACAATTTAACTGACACGTGAACAAAAAAGTTTGGGATGAAATTTTGACACGGGCTACAACAGGGATGAATCTTGAAGACATGATGCTAAGTGAAATAAGCCAGACACAAAAATACAAGTATTATATGATTCTGGGCTTCTCTGGTAGCCCAGTGGCAAAGAATCTGCCTACTAATCCAGGAAATGAGGCTTCCATACCAGGGTCCAGAATATCTCCTGGAAAAGGAAAGGCAACCCACTCCAGTATTCCTGCCTAGAGAATTCCATGGACAGAGGAGCCTGGCTGGCTACAGTCCATGGGGTCACAAAAGAGCTGAACATGACTGAGCAACTAAATAAAAACAAAATTATATGATTCCAAGTAAAAGAGGTACCTGAAATAGTCAAATACACACAGACAAAAAGTGGTTGCCAGAAACTGGGGAAAGGAGAGTAGGGAGTTAGTGTTTCATGGGTCCAAGAGTTTCAGTTTGGGAAGATGAAAAAATTCTGGAAATGGATGGCAGTTATTTCAAATCCTGAAAGATGATGCTGTGAAAGTGCTGCACTCAATATGCCAGCAAATTTGGAAAACTCAGCAGTGGCCACAGGACTGGAAAAGGTCAGTTTTCATTCCAATCCCAAAGAAAGGCAATGCCAAAGAATGCTCAAACTACTGCACAGTTGCACTCGTCTCACACACTAGTAAAGTAATGCTCAAAATTCTCCAAGCCAGGCTTCAGCAATATGTGAACCGTGAACTTCCTAATGTTCAAGCTGGTTTTAGAAAAGGCAGAGGAACCAGAGATCAAATTGCAAACATCCACTGGATCATGGAAAAAGCAAAAGAGTTCCAGAAAAACATCTATTTCTGCTTTATTGACTATGCCAAAGCCTTTGACTGTGTGGATCACAATAAACTGTGGAAAATTCTGAAAGAGATGGGAATACCAGACCACTTGACCTGCCTCTTGAGAAATCTGTATGCAGGTCAGGAAGCAATAGTTAGAACTGGACATGGAACAACAGACTGGTTCCAAATAAGAAAAGGAGTACGTCAAGGCTGTATATTGTCACCCTGCTTATTTAACTTATATGCAGAGTACATCATGAGAAATGCTGAACTGGAAGAAGCACAAGCTGGAATCAAGATTGCCAGGAGAAATATCAATAACCTCAGATATGCAGATGACACCACCCTTATGGCAGAAAGTGAAGAGGAACTCAAAAGCCTCTTGATGAAGGTGAAAGAGGAGAGTGAAAAAGTTGGCTTAAAGCTCAACATTCAGAAAACGAAAATCATGGCATCCGGTCCCATCACTTCATGGGAAATAGATGGGAAAACAGTGGAAACTGCATCAGACTTTCTTTTTTTGGGCTCCAAAATCACTGCAGATGGTGACTCTAGCCATGAAATTAAAAGACACTTACTCCTTGGAAGGAAAGTTATGACCAACCTAGATAGCATATTCAAAAGCAGAGACATTACTTTGCCAACAAAGGTTTGTCTAGTCAAGGCTATGGTTTTTCCTGTGGTCATGTATGGATGTGAGAGTTGGACTGTGAAGAAGGCTGAGCGCTGAAGAATTGATGCTTTTGAACTGTGGTGTTGGAGAAGACTCTTGAGAGTCCCTTGGACTGCAAGGAGATACAACCAGTCCATTCTGAAGGAGATCAGCCCTGGGATTTCTTTGGAAGGAATGCTGCTAAAGCTGAAACTCCAGTACTTTGGCCACCTCATGTGAAGAGTTGACTCATTGGAAAAGACTCTGATCCTGGGAGGGATTGGGGGCAAGAGGAGAAGGGGACGACAGAGGATGAGATGGCTGGATGGCATCACTCACTCGATGGATGTGAGTCTGAGCGAACTCCGGGAGTTAGTGATGGACAGGGAGGCCTGGAATGCTGCGATTCATGGGGTCGCAAAGAGTTGGACACGACTGAGCGACTGAACTGACTGAACTGAATGGTTGCACAACCATGTGAATGTACTTATTGAAGCTTAAAAATGGTTAACATGGTAAATTCTATGTTATGTTTATTTTACCATGATAAAAAATTAATGAAGCTTGGAGACACCATGTTATAACAGTAAAATAGACATAAGGCCACTCAACCATGACTATATCTTTCCATCTCTGGCCTGAGGGTCAGTTTTACTTCAGATTGTCTTGCCTTTATCCTTGCTGTTTCCTCAGCCTGGAGTGTTTTCCCTTGCCTTGGTTGTTTGATAAACCCCTATTCACCTTTTCAAGTCTACCTTTCTGTTATTACACCCCAAATATCTTTGAGTGTCCCCTGCTGTATACATTTCTCATATTCATTATTCACAGGTCAGGGTTTCTTACTTTTGACTGAACTTCTCTAGGACAGGAGCATTGGTATCACCAGCCAGCACCTAGGGAAGGCTGGCCTGTACTCAATAATCCTGTTGTTAAGTAAGTGAGTGAGTAAATGAATGAATGAATGAACAGTGAATGGGTGGTGTGGCCATGAAACCCAGAATGTGTGGTGAAATCCAAAATGGTTACAGGAGGACCTTCCCGTGGGTGGGCTTCCTTGAAGCCAGATCCGAATCACTTCTGCACTGACTTCCGGGTCACAGCCCCTGGGTAGGGATATAACTCACATGAGGGAATAATTTTTAATTTTTATCATACTGCATATTTCCCTCCTTCGTAGTGTGTTTTCTTGGTCACCATTCACAATTCTGTTCTCATTAGCAAGGGCATGCAAACATCACATGTACCTCATCCTGGGGAACCTATAGATTATCCCTTGAAATTAATCTTATACTTTTGTAACCAAATTTAGATAAAGAAATTAAATTATTTTTGTTCTGGGCTAAGTGAAGATTCTGAGTGATTTCCTTTTTTTTGATGAACAAAATCTATACATCAAAAAATATAAATAATGTATTGAAAATAAATACTCTCCTAGGGTTTGACTTGCTTGTTAATGTCACACCAATCAGACATTTAAGATGGGTATTCTGTTATAATGGTGCTACCATTTTTTAAATATTCAAAACAAAAAAATATTTTTAAAATAATACAATTATAATCTCATAGGTGTATTTTCTTCTTGGTTCTGAGCATTTCTGTGTAGAAGGAAAATATTAAATTAAGATATGAAATTAGATTTCTGTTAATTATTAAATTCTTGGGAAGCAAAGTCAATACTTCTCTGACAAAATTGAAGCTTCATTATATTGCAGTTGCAAATGAAAATTTTTTATGCCTTTGACATTTCATACAGAGAGTATAATTAACATAAAACTGTAGTTAAATTTTTTAAAATGAATTATAAATCAAACAAGATTTTGGACTGGGATAAACCTACCAGAGAAGCTAAGGTCCTGTATCTTTTTTTCCATACATTCTTATCTATACGTACAAACTACCAACAACAAAAATAATCATACCAAACAAAAAACTCAAACCACAATTTGCTCTTATTTCCAAAATATTCTTCTCTATATTTATGTTTGTGTTCAAACTCTGATAACTTTTCCTATTCTCAGATTATATCATATATAGGAAGAGCCTTTTCATATACTCATTGTGTATACCATGTGCATATATACTATATAATTATATACACTAACAATACAGACACACTACATTTTCTTGTGCTTCAGTTTATTGTTCTTTATAGATATTCCTTTTGTTTTTTACAAATTGGAGTTTTGTAGAAATCTTGCGTCAAGCAAGTCTATTGGTACCATTTTTCCAACAGCATTTACTCACCTTTTGTCTCTGTATCCCATTTTGGTAATTGTCACAGTATTATTTTAGTTTTTCATTATTATTACATTTGCTATGGTGGTCTCTGATCTTTGATGTTACTATTGTAATTGTTTAGAATGCTAGAAACTGCACTTATACAGCACGGCAAACTCAACCCATAAATGTTGTGTGTGTTCTCACCACCCCACCGACAGGCTGTTCCCCTGTCTCCCTCTTCTCAAGCCTCCCTACTTCCTGACACAAGGGTGTTGAAAATTAGACCAGTTAATAAACCTACAACGGCCTCTAAATGTTCACCGGAAGGGAAGAGTCACACAAAACTAGATACGATGGCATTTAGTGGGAAAGCATGTCAAAAACAAGCTAGCCCTTTTGCACCACGCAGTTAGCCAAGTTTTGAATGGAAGGGAAAAGGTTTTGAAAGAAATTAAAAATGGAATTCCAGTGAACACATAAATGATAAGCAAGTGAAACAGCCTTAATGCTGAGATGGAAAAGGTCACAGTGGTCTGGATAGATGATCAAACCAGCCACAACATTCCCTTAAGCCAAAGCCGAATCCAGAGCAAAGCCCTAACTCTTCAATTCCATGAAGGCTGATGGAGGTGAGGAAGCTAAAGAAGAAAAGTTAGAAGCCAGCTGCGCTTGGTTAATGAGGTTTAAGGAAAGAAGTAGAAGCTGCTTAGCAAGCTATCCAGAAGATCTAGCTAAGATAACTACTGAAGGTGGCTACACTAAACAACAGATTTTCAATGCAGATGAGATGGCCTTCTGTTGGAAGAAGATACCAACTAGGACTTCCATAGCTAGAGGGCAGAAGTCAATGCCTGGCTTTAAAACTTCAAAAGACAGGAGGACTTTCTTATTAGGGGTTAATGTACCTGGTAGCTTTAAGTTGAAACCAGTGCTCACTTACCATTCTAAAAATGCTAGGATCTTGGGCTTCCCTTGTGGCTCGGTGGTAAGGAATCTACCTGCCAATACAGGAGACATGGATTCAATCCCTGTTCGGGGAGGATCTCACATGCCTCAGGGCAACTAAGCCTATGCTCTGAAATGATTGAGCCTGTGCTCTAGAGGAGCCCAGGAGCTGCAACTACTGAGCTCACATGTCACAACTACAGAAGCCTGTGTGCCCTAGAGCCTGTGCCCCACAGAAAGAGAAGCCACTGCAATGAAAAGCCTGCTCACTGCAACTAGAGAGGATCCCTTGCTCGCCACAACTAGAGAAAAGCCAGTGCAGCAATGAAGGCTCAACACAACCAAATAAATAAAAATAAAATTACTTGTAAAAATCCTAGGATCTTTACAAATGATTCCCAATCTTCTCTTTCTGTGCTCTATAAATGGAACAGCAAAACCTGGATGACAGCACCTCCATTTACAACATGATTTATTGAATATTTTAAGCTCACTGTTGAGAATTATTGCTCAGAAAAAAACATTTATTTCAAAATATGATTGGTCATTGACAGTGCACCTGGTCACCCAAGAGCTCTGATGGAGATATACAATGAGATTAATGGTTGTTTTCATGCCTGCTAACATAACGTTCATTCTGCAGCACGTGGATCAAAGTATATTTCAACTTTCAAGTCATATTATTTAAGAAATACATTTCATAAGGCTATAGTTGCCATCAGTAGCAATTTCTCTGATGGATCTGGGCAAAGTAAATGGAAAACCTTCTGGAAAGGATTTACCATTTTAGATGCCAGTAAGAACATGTGTGATTCATAGAAAGCAGTCAAATATCAACACGAACAAGAGTATGGAAGGAGTTAATTCCATTCCTCATGGATGACTTTGAGGGGTTTAAGATTTTAGCAGAGGAAGGAAGTGTAGATGTGGTAGAAAGAGTAAGAGAACTAGAATTAGAAGTGGAGGCTGAAAATGTGACTAAATTGCTTCAATCTCATGATAAAGCTTGAACAGTTGAGGAGATGTAGTTTCTTGAGATGGAATCTACTTTTGGTGAAGACGCTATGAAGATTGTTGAAATTACAGTAAAGGATTCAGAACATTACATACACTTAGCTGCTAAAGCAGCAGCATGGTTTCAGAGATTAACTCCAATTTTGAAAGAAATTCTACTGTGGGTAAAATGCTATCAAACAGTTTTGCATGCTACAGGGAAATTCTTTCATGAAAGGAAGAGTCAATTGATGAGGTAGCCTTCATCATCGTCTTATTTTAAAGATTTGCCAGGCTCAGTAGCAGTTTCCTTAAGAGCAGGTAGTGACTGCTTTTGGGGGAGCAAGAAGGAGGCCCAAGTTGCAAGGCCATGCTTGTGCATACACCACCCAAAATTCTTTGTTTAGAGTCAGTGATATTTTGAGACTGTGAGGGAGACCCACAGAAATTAAATCACTGACTCAGGGCCAGAGGAAAAGTAAACAGGAAGCCTAGACTCAGCCCCAAGTCTTCAAATAGAGTATATAGGCCATTGTATCATACTGACTCTCAGGCTTCTGGAGCAGTAAGATGGTGGAGTAGAAAGACTTGAACTCACCTCCTCTCGAAAAAACACCAAAATTACAACTCACTGCTGAACAACTATCAATAAAAAAGACTCAAACCTTCCAAAAAAGCTATTCTACAGACAAAGACAAAGAAGAAGCCACAATTAGATGGTAGGAGGGATGCTTTCACAATATAATTCAAATCCCATACATGCTGGGTGGGTGACCCACTAACTGGAAAATTATATCACATAGCTTTTCCCACAATAGTGAGAGTTCTGAGCCCCACATCAGACTCACCAATGTGGGGGTGTGGCATTGGAAGGAGGAGCCCCCAAAGCACTTGGCTTTGAAGGTCAGCAGGGCTTGAGTGCAGGAGCCCCACAGGACTGAGGGGAGCAGAAACTCCACTCTCCAAGTCAAGTCTTCACATGTGCTGGGACCCAGGGCAGAGCAGTGACTCCATAGGAGCCTGGATCAGACCTACCTGTGGGTCTTGGAGGGTCTCCTGGGAAGGCAGGAGTTGGCTATGGCTCACTGTGAGGGCAAGGACTGGTGGCGGACACCCTGAGAATAAACATTGGCATGAGCGTTCCTGGTGGTTGCCGTTTTGGCACTGAGACCCACACAGTAGTCTGCAGGTTCCAGTAATGGGTCACCTCAGGACAAACAACCAACAGGGTGGGAACACACCCCACCCATCAGGTCACCTAAAGTCATACTGAGCTAACAGCAGCGTGTAAACACACCCTTTGACAAGGTCCTGCCTACCAGAGCCACAAGACCCAGCTCCATCCACCGGTGGGCAGATACCAGTTCCTCCCACCAGGATCCTGCATAAGCCCCTGGACCAGCCTCACCCATCAGGGCACAGACACCAGAACCAAGAAGAATTGCAGTCCTGCATCCTGAGGAATGGAGAAGACAAACACAGAAAGTCAGACAAAATGAGACAGCAGAGAAATATGGAATAAAATAAAATTGCAGAACAACAAGTAAGTGAAGTGAGAGCGGCAATCTGCCTGAAAAAGAATTCAGAGTAGTGACAGCAAAAACGATCCAAGATCTTGGAAAAAGTATAGAAGCACTGACCAAGAGAATGCAAGAAATGTTTAATAAAGAGTTGGAACCTTTAAAGAATAAGTAAACAGAGATGAACCATATAATAACTGAAACAAAAAATGTGCTAGAAGGAATCGGCAGAATAAATGAGGCAGAAGAATGAATAAGTGAACTGGAAGACAGATTGGTGGAAATCACTGCTGTGGAATAGAATTTTAAAAAAAGAATGAAAAGAAATGAAGACAGTCAGAGACCTAAGGAACAACATTAAATGCATCAACATTTACATTATAGGAGTCCCAGAAGAAGAAGAGAGTGGGAAAAGGGCCTGAGAAAATATTTGAAAAGGTAATAGCTGAAAACTTCCCTAACATGGGGAAGGAAACACTCACTCAATCCAGGAAGCACAGAGAGTCCCAGGCAGGATAAATCCAAGGAGGACCACACCAAGCCACATAGAAATCAAGCTGGCAAAAATTAAAGACAAAAGCAACAAGGGAAAAGCAACAAATAACATACAAAGGATTTCCCATAAGTTTATCAGCTGACTTTTCAGCAGAAACTCTGCAGGCCACAGGAAGTGGCATGATATATTTTAAGTGATGAAAAGGGAAAACTTACAACCAAGAATACCAGCAAGGGTCTTGTTCAGATTTGATGAAAAAATTTAAAGCTTTACAGACAAGCAAAATCTAAAAGAATTCAGCAGCACCAAACCAGCTTTGTAACAAACACTAAAGAAATTTCTCTGGATGGAAAAGAATTGGTCACAATAGAAATGATAAAATTACAAATGGGAAAGCTCACCAGTAAAGACAAGCATACAGTAAAGGCAGGGAATCATCCACTGACAGATGATCAAAACCAGCAATTGTGAGAAGAGTACAAATGAAGGATATGAGAAGTGCATTTGAAATTAAGAAACCAGCAAATTAAAATAATCTTGTGTATATATAGAGAGAGACTGCTATATCAAAACCATATGATAACCACAAACCAAAAATTTACAATAGACACACGTACACAAAAGAAAAACCACCCAAACACAACACCAAAGATAGTCATCAGATAATAAGAGAAGACAGCAAAAGAGGAAGGGAAGAAAAAAAATCTACATAATCAAATCCAAAGCAATTAACAAAATGGAAAAAGGAATATATATATTGAAAATTATCTTAAACATAAAAGGATTAAATGTTCCAACCAAGACACAGACTGGGAGAATGGATACAAAAATAAGACCTGCATATATGGTGTCTCGGAGAAGGTAATGGCACCCCACTCCAGTACTCTTGCCTGGAAAATCCCATGGATGGAGGAACCTGGTGGGCTGCAGTCCACGGGGTCGCGAAGAGTCGGACACGACTGAGCGACTTCACTTTCACTTTTCACTTTCATGCACTGGAGAAGGAAATGGCAACCCACTCCAGTGTTCTTGCCTGGAGAATCCCAGGGACGGGGGAGCCTGGTGGGCTGCCGTCTATGGGGTCGCACAGAGTTGGACACGACTGAAGCGACTTAGCAGCAGCAGCAGCATATGCTGTCTATAAGAGACTTACTTCAGACACAGGACACATACAGACTGAAAGTGAGGAGATGGAAAAAAGCGTTCCATGCAAATGAAAATCAAAAGAATGTTGGAGTAGCAATACTGAGACAAAATAGACTTTAAAACAAAGGCTGTTATAAGAGACACAGAAGGGCACTACATAATGATGAAGAGATCAACCTTCTTCAAGAAAAAGATATAATAATTCTAAATATTTATGCACCCAACATAGGAGCATCTTAGTATATAAGGCAAATGCTAACAGTCATAAGAGGAGAAATCGACAGTAACACAAAAATAGTGAGAGACTTTAACACCCCACTTACAGCAATGGACGGATCATTCAGACAGAAAATTAATAAGGAAATACAAACTTTAAATGAAACATTAGACCAAATACTCTTAATTAATATTTATAGAGCATTCCATCTAAAAGCAGCAGAATACACATTCTTATTAAGTGTACACAGAATATTCTCCAGGATGGATCACATGCTGGTCTATAAAGCAACCCTCGATAAATCTAAGAAAACTGAAATCATATCAAGCAACTTTTTCAGCCCCTACACTACGAAATTAGAAATCAACTACAAGAAAAAAAAAAAACTGTAAAAAACACAAACATGTGGAGGCTAAAACAACACACTACTGAACAATGACTCACTGAAGATGACACAAACAGACGGAAAGTTATACCATGTTCTTGGTTTGGAAGAATCAATATTGTCAAAAGAACTATACTGCCCAAGGCAATCGACAGATTCAGTGCAATCCCTAGCAAATTACCAGTGGCATTTTACACAGAACTAGAACAAAAAATTTTTACATTTGTATGGAAAAACAAAAGACCCTGAATAGTCAAAGCAATCCTGAGAAATAAAAACGGAACTGGAGGAATCAGGCTCTCTGACTTCAGACTATTTCACAAAGCTACAGCCATCAAAAGAGTTTAGTACTGACACAAAAACAGAAATACAATGGACAAGATAGGAAGCCCAGAAGTAAACCCATGCGCCTATGGTCAATTAATCTATGACAGAAAAGGCAAGAATATACAACGAAGAAAAGACAGTCTCTTCAGTAAGAAGTGTTGGGAAAACTGGAGCTACATGTAAAAGACTGAAATTTAAATATTCTCTTATGCCAAATTCAGACTTAAGTTGAAGAAAGTAGGGAAAACCACTAGACCATTCAAGTATGACCTAAATCAAATCCCTTATGATTATACAGTGGAAGTGAGAAATAGATTTAAGGGACTAGATCTGATACAGTGCCTGATGAACTATGGAATGAGGTTCATGACATTGTACAGGACACAGGGATCAAGACCATCCCCATGGAAAAGAAATGCAAAAAAGCAAAATGGCTGTCTGGGGAGGCCTTACAAATAGCTGTGAAAAGAAGAGAAACGAAAAGCAAAGGATAAAAGGAAAGATATAAGCATCTGAATGCAGAGTTCCAAAGAATAGCAAGAAGAGATAAGAAAGCCTTCTTCAGTGATCAATGCAAAAAAATAGAGGAAAACAACAGAATGGGAAAGACTAGAGATCTCTTCAAAAAAATTAGAGAAACCAAGGGAACCTTTCATGCAAAGATGGGCTCGATAAAGGACAGAAATGGTATGGACCTAACAGAAGCAGAAGATATTAAGAAGAGATGGCAAGAATACTCAGAAGAACTGTACAAAAAAGATCTTCATGACCCAGATAATCACGAAGGTGTGATCACTGACCTAGAGCCAGACATCCTGGAATGTGAAGTCAAGTGGGCCTTAGAAAGCATCACTACGAACAAAGCTAGTGGAGGTGATAGAATTCCAGTTGAGCTATTTCAAATCCTGGAAGATGATGCTGTGAAAGTGCTGCACTCAATATGCCAGCAAATTTGGAAAACTCAGCAGTGGCCACAGGACTGGAAAAGGTCAGTTTTCATTCCAATCCCAAAGAAAGGCAATGCCAAAGAATGCTCAAACTACCGCACAATTGCACTCATCTCACGTGCTAGTAAAGTAATGCTCAAAATTCTCCAAGCCAGGCTTCAGCAATATGTGAACCGTGAACTTCCTGATGTTCAAGCTGGTTTTAAAAAAGGCAGAGGAACCAGAGATCAAATTGCAAACATCTGCTGGATCATGGAAAAAGCAAGAGAGTTCCAGAAAAACATCTATTTCTGCTCTGTTGACTATGCCAAAGCCTTTGACTGTGTGGATCACAATAAACTGTGGAAAATTCTGAAGGAGATGGGAATATCAGACCACTTGATCTGCCTCCTGAGAAATTTGTATGCAGGTCAGGAAGCAACAGTTAGAACTGGACATGGAACAACAGACTTGTTCCAAATAAGAAAAGGAGTACGTCAAGGCTGTATATTGTCACCCTGCTTATTTAACTTATACGCAGAGTACATCATGAGAAACGCTGGACTGGAAGAAACACAAGCTGGAATCAAGATTGCCAGGAGAAATATCAATAACCTCAGATATGCAGATGACACCACCCTTATGGCAGAAAGTGAAGAGGAACTCAAAAGCCTCTTGATGAAAGTGAAAGAGGAGAGTGAAAAAGTTGGCTTAAAGCTCAACATTCAGAAAACGAAGATCATGGCATCCGGTCCCATCACTTCATGGGAAATAGATGGGGAAACAGTGGAAACAGTGTCAGACTTTATTTTTGGGGGCTCCAAAATCACTGCAGATAGTGACTGCAGCCATGAAATTAAAAGATGCTTACTCCTTGGAAGGAAAGTTATGATCAACCTAAATAGCATATTCAAAAGCAGAGACATTGCTTTGCCAACAAAGGTTTGTCTAGTCAAGGCTCTGGTTTTTCCTGTTGTCATGTATGGATGTGAGAGTTGGACTGTGAAGAAGGCTGAGCGCCGAAGAATTGATGCTTTTGAACTGTGGTGTTGGAGAAGATCCTTGAGAGTCCCTTGGACTGCAAGGAGATCCAACCAGTCCATTCTGAAGGAGATCAGCCCTGGGATTTCCTTGGAAGGAATGATGCTAAAGCTGAAACTCCAATACTTTGGCCACCTCATGCGAAGAGTTGACTCACTGGGAAAGACTCTGATGCTGGGAGGGATTGGGGGCAAGAGGAGAAGGGGACGACAGAGGATGAAATGGCTGGATGGCATCACTGACTCGATGGACGTGAGTCTGGGTGAACTCCAGGAGTTGGTGATGGACCTGGAGGCCTGGCGTCCTGCGATTCATGGGGTCACAAAGAGTTGGACATGACTGAGAGACTAAACTGAACTGAACTGAACATCATTCACAAAAATAAACTCAAAATGGATTAAAAACTTAAATGTAAGATCAGATACTATAAAACTCTTAGCAGAAAACATAGTCAGGACACTCTGACATATTTAGCAGCACAAACTTTTTGGATCCACCTTCTAACATAATGAAAATAAAAACAAAAATAAACAAATAGGACCTAATTAAACTAAGAGCTTTTACACTGCAAAGGAAATCATAAACAATATGAAAAGACAATCCTCAGAATGGGAGAAAATGTTTGCAAATGAAGCAACTGACAAGAATTTAATCTCCAAAATACGCAAACAGCTCCTATAGCTCAATAGTAAAACAACCACAACAAAAACAAACAAAAAACTCAATTAAAAAAATCAGTAAAAGATCTAAATAGACATTTTTCCAAAGAAGACAAGTAGATGACCAAAAAGTATATGAAAAGATGTTCAACATCACTCATTAGAGAAGTGCAGATCAAAACTACAAAGCGGTATCATCTCACACCAGTCAGAATGGCCATCATCAAAAAGTCTACAAACAATAAATGCTGGAGAGGGTGTGGAGAAAAGGGAACCCTCCCACACCATTGATAGGAACATAAATTGTGCAGCCACTATGGAGAACAGTATGGATATTCCTTTAAAAACTAAATATATAGCTACCATATGTTCCAGCAATTCGACTCCTGGGCATATATCTGGACAAAACTCTAATCCAAAAAGGTACCTGTCTCCCTGTTTGTAGCAGCACTGTTTACAATAGGCAAGACATGGAAGCACCTAAATGTCCACTGATAGATGAATAGATAAAGAAAATGTCTTGTTTACATATATAGTGGAATATTACTCAGACAGAAAAAGGATGAAATGTCACTTGCAGCAACATTGATGGACTTTGAGATTATTATGCTAAGTGAAGTAAACCAGACAGAGAAAGGCAAATATCATATGCTATCATGAATATGTGGAATATAATATCATATGCTATCATGAATATGTGGAATATAATATCATATGCTATCATGAATATGTGGAATATAATATCATATGCTATCATGAATATGTGGAATATAATATCATATGCTATCATGAATATGTGGAATATAATATCATATGCTATCATGAATATGTGGAATATAATATCATATGCTATCATGAATATGTGGAATATAATATCATATGCTATCATGAATATGTGGAATATAATATCATATGCTATCATGAATATGTGGAATATAATATCATATGCTATCATGAATATGTGGAATATAATATCATATGCTATCATGAATATGTGGAATATAATATCATATGCTATCATGAATATGTGGAATATAATATCATATGCTATCATGAATATGTGGAATATAATATCATATGCTATCATGAATATGTGGAATATAATATCATATGCTATCATGAATATGTGGAATATAATATCATATGCTATCATGAATATGTGGAATATAATATCATATGCTATCATGAATATGTGGAATATAAAAAATGATTTGAGAACTTATTTATGAAGCAGAAATAGACTCACAGACTTAGAAAGCAAACACGATTACTGAAAGGGAAAGGTAGGGGGAAGGGATAAATTGGGAGTTTGGGATCAACATATATATATATATATATATATATATATATATATATATATATATATATATATACAGTTATATTTAACATAGATAAACAAAGACCTATTGTATACCATACCATACTTCATACTTTGTAATAACCAATAAGGGAAAAGAATCTGAAAAATATATTTATCTATGTATTTATAGAATTTTTTCAGATTCTTTTCCCTTATTGGTTATTACAAAGTATGAAGTATACTGTGGTACAGAGTAGGTCTTTGTTTGTCTGTGTTAAATATAGTTATGTATATATGTGACAGACTTTATTTTCTTGGGCTCCAAAATCACTGCAGATGGTGCCTGCAGCCATGAAATTAAAAGACATTTGCTTCTTGAAAGAAAAGTTATGACCAACCGAGACAGCATATTAAAAAGCAGAGACATTACTCTGCCAACAAAGGTCTGTCTAGTCAAGGCTACGGTTTTTCCAGGAATCATGTATGGATGTGAGAGTTAGACCACAAAGAAAGCTGAGCACGAAGAATTGATGCTTTTGAACTGTGGTGTTGGAGAAGACTCTTGAGAGTCCCTCAGACTGCAAGGAGGTCCAACCAGTCCATGCTAAAGGAAATCAGTCCTGAATATTCATTGGAAGGACTGATGCTGAAGCTAAAGCTCCAATACTTTGGCCACCTGATGCAAAGAACTGACTCACTGAAAAAGACCCTGATGCTGGGAAAGATTGAAGGAAGGAGGAGAAGGGGACGACAGAGGATGAGATGGTTGGATGGCATCACCAACTCAATGGACATGAATTTGAGCAGGCTCTAGGAGTTGGTGATAGACAGGGAAGCCTGGTGTGCTGCAGTCCATGGGGTTGCAAAGAGTTGGACACAACTGAGTGAGTGAACTGAATTGATACATGTATAACTTATCGGTTTGCTGTATACCTGAAACTAACACAACACTGTAAATGAACTAAACTTCAATAAAAAGTAAATTAAAACAAAAAAGGAATTGTCAGTTACCCTGTGCATGTGTGCTCAGTCATTCAGTCAACCCCAAGGACTGTAGCCTGTCAGGCTCCTCTGTCCATGGGATTCTCCAATCAAGAATACTGGAGTGGGTTGTCATTTCCTCCTCCAGGAGATCTTTCTGATCCAGAGATGAAAGCTGCATTTTCTGCATCTCCTGCATTGGCAGGACGATTCTTTACCACTGAGCTACCGGGGAAGCCCATCAGTTGCTCCAGCCTTCATCAACCACCACCTTGATGAGTCAGCAGCTACCAACATCAATGCAAGACCATCCACAGCAAAAGGACTATGACCTACTGAAAATTCAGATGATGATCAGCTTTCTTTTTGCATAAAGTATTTTAAAATTACGGTATGTACATTGTGTTTAGGCACAATGTTATTCCACACATTAAAAGATATAGCATAGTGTAGACATAACTTTTATATACACTGGGAAATGAAGAAATTCATGACTTGCTCTATTGCAGTGGTCTATAAATGAATGTGCAATATTTCTGAGGTATGCCTATACACATATGCAATGTTACATGGATCACTGTTTTGTATACACTCTTTGGAACCTGTGGCCTGCAATAATTAAACTGAATTAAAAGAGTCTGTTTCAATTGATTGTAAAGAAAGGCAACTTTCTCACTTGTATAAAATATATACAAGTTGAAGAATGATATTTTCTACATCTAAACCAGCATAACGTTTTTGTCAATAAAAAAGAGGAGAAAAGCAGTGACACTCGGCTAATTTGCCCACCTTAAATTTGTCTTTATCCCCAACTCATGCATGATTAGCACACATATATATATATTTAAAGACAAGAATGGGATTAATCCCCACTCCCAGACCTTATTTCCTTCTTTCCTGGGTTCTGCCCCAAAGTCCTCTTATTAATGAGGTTTTCTTTGACTTCTTTCTATGCAGGAGTAACCACTACCCACCACTTGGTTTATTTTCTTTCATAATGCCTCATCACTTCCCGGTATGCTATATATTTCTTTATTAACTATTTGTTTGTTTCTCTTCTATCACTAAAATGTTTCATAAGTACTGATGTTTTTCTCGCTTTTTTTCATTGTTGTATTGTCAGCATCTACAAATGGATTTCTCAGGGTTTGGACTATTTGGGATAGATAATTCTATGTTGTGGGGTGTCATCCTGTGCATGGTGGAATATCAGCAGTATCCCTCACCTCTACCTTCTAGATTCTAACAGCACCCTCATCCCCCAATTGTGACAACCATATATTACTCCAGACATTGTCAAACATCCCAGGCAGGTTGTGTGAGGAGGCAAAATTTGAGATTGAAAATCGCTGATCTAAAACAATGCTTGGCACAATGAGCACTCAATAAATATTTGTTGCATTAAAAAAAAATGGATAAAATCAGTATTTCTCAAGTCAAAAGTTTGCCTTCTCAACAGTAGAACAATTACAACAGAAAAATTAAATGCAAAGAGAACTTTCTCAAATAGAAAAGTTCTGTTCCCATTCGGGGCTTCAACTTTGTCCTCTTTTATTCATCTTTTCCTGCTGAATACTTGAAGTAAAAACAGTTCTCATTTGTTCAGTTTCTAATTGTTTTTGCTCCCTATGCTGATCACCATGAAAAGCGAAAGTGATCACCAAAGGACTCTGTAAATTCGAACCAATGCCACTTAAGCATTTTTCAAGCCAGGTAAGCTTTGTTGAATTCCCTTTTGAAATCTACTTCTCTACTTTCTGCAGCAATTAGCAGTCAGAGGAAATAAATCACATGCCCTTTGAATGAGGATAAAATATTTCCCTGCCCCAGTGTTTGAGCTTTCAAATTCAGAGCAGTGGAGGGTCTGCTCCACCATATTTTCACTTAATACTTCACTGGCTTCTCTCCAAAACCTGCCTGACATGCAATTATTTGCAACCTATTTCACAGAAGGCCTGCTCCATTCATCTTTCTGTGGATCAGCTTTCCGCTGAAACTGATAAAAAGATTTTACTGTGTGAAGCTTAAGTCTGTAGGGTTCAATGCAATGCTAAGCCAAGGGATTTGGATTTTATTTTATTTTTTAAGCCAAGGGTTGTTTTGAGGTTTATGGGGGCAGATATGACATGCAGCAGAGAGGGGGACAAAATTAATCATATTGGTGGTTTGGTAATGACCTACTTGCAACAAAACCCTAGGTAGCATTATGGGTGAGTGTTCACACTATATGGGTAGAAAGGAGACTATGGGTAATGGTCAGAAGATTTGAACCCAATTTCTGACCCTGTTATTTAAGGTAAAAGACTTACTTTCTCTAGAAATTAGATTCCTTCTTTGTATAATGTGATTGAACTTGATAGACTCTATCACCTTAAGTCCCTTACTGATTCTTTCTCCAATATTCCATATTTCTTTAAATGACACCAGTATCCCATTAATAGCCATAAATCCAAGAGTCAGCTTTGACTTCTCTTCTCCTTTACACCTACCCGGATTGCTCACCAGTGCCGGGGTCCAGCTCCGGCTGATCCAGGGTATTCGAAGCGAGGACGGCATCGGCGAGGATCAGGATACAATAGCTTCAATTAGATATTAATTAAAGATATAAAGAGTAATAGAATGAGGATAGCTCAGCAGGAAAATTCAGTGGAGAAAAGAGGCTGAGTAGCTTGGTTTACTCGGGAGACCAATAAAACTTCAAGACAAGAAGTTTGCACCACTTACAAAGGCCGCAGGTGTCCTTCCGTTCTCCCGAAGGAGAGGAGACACTGAGGCCTCCCCGGTCAGATCTTAGAAGCCCAGGCAAAATTAGTAAGCTTGGTGGGTTCCACGCTCCAGATGGAGACTCAGCCAGAGTGAGAGAGCGAGCGACATGGGGAGACCAGTATTTCAAGAAACTGATCCCAATTCTTTGTTTTCCATTGTCTACTTTTATACACTGAGATGTTATGCAAAAGTCACGCGGGGTCAGCAGTCCTGACTTTTATCAAAGTCAGGTGCTTCATACAAATGTATACAGAGGTCTTAGGGGTGTTACATCATCTTCTGGCCAGGGGGCCTGCTGACAATTTATGACCCTCTCCTTGTGACAGCGGTCAGTCAACCAGGACACTTATTTCTCAGAGGGGTGATTATTCTTAAAACAGACGCCACCCAAATAAAGTTACATTCTATAGGGTGAGGGTGTAGTGGGTTTTAGTTAAGGAAAGAATTTACTTAGCCTAAGGTTTAACGGGATTATTATCAAAGGTTAATACTTATTTTTTCTATATATTCATTAATGTGTTAAGGGCAGGGGATGTGGAGACTTAGCAACAAACATTGGCTCAACAAATGAAAAACCCTTCACCAATACAATTTCTAATCAGCCCATTATACTTATACTAATAGTTTTCTAACTTTTCTAAGGAACCTGTTTTTAGAGGGTTTAAAGCATCTCGTGCCTCTCATGGTTGGGAGGCTGTGAGCAATCACATGTGGCCGGACAAGCCTGTCAGGCAGACTAGGGAAACTTCAGAGGAGTTTGTAGGTTAAAACACTCTTGTCACGCCCAGGAGTTTTTATTAACTGGAGCTCTAAGTTAACTCCTTCTCTGAAAGAGGTGGTGGGGGACAGCCCCCATAAAGTCAGAGGTGTAGGTGAGAGCACAAAGTAGTAAAGTAGGCAGGCTCTGGTTATGGGGGTAGATGCTCGAGGATTTCCAGGGGGACTTCTGAGGCTCGATCCCGCCTTTGCCTATGTCGAGCCTCCTTCCTCACGACCTTTGCCATGGGCGGAGTGCCTCACTCTGGCCCCCAACACACCAGTTCATGTTAATTTCATCTCCTAAATTTATCTTGATCTGTTCATTTCTCTCTATCCTCTTGACAACTAGACAAAGCTTAATTTCCTCCAGCTCTCCCCTAGCTTCCCTGATGGCTCAGTTGGTAAAGAATCTACCTGCTGTGCAGGAGACCCCAGTTCAGTTCCTGGGTTGGGAAGATCCCCTGGAGGACAGGACTGAGTAACTAAGCACACACAGATCCAGGTTCATGGCCACTTGCCTGTCTCCTCGCCTTCATCTTTGTTTTCTGCCTTCTTCCCCAAAATCTGTTTCTACTGAGGTCGAAGTGATCTTGTGAAGACAATTTGATGTCACTCACATGTTTAAAATTTCCTCCTTCATTTCCTATCATTCTTAAAAATTCCGTATTCCACAGGACTTCCCTGGTGGCACACTGGATAGGAGCCTGCCTGCCAATGCAGGAGAAATGGGTTTGATTCCTGTTTGGGTGGAGGGGGGATTCCACATGCTGTGAACAAACTAAGCCCACGAGCTGCAAGTACTGAAGCCCGTGCACCCAGAGCCTGTGCTCTACAACAAAAGAAGCTACTGCAGTGAGCAGCCTGCGCACCATGATAGAGAGTAGCTCCTGCTCACTGCACCTAGAGAGAGCCTGCAAGCAGCAACAAAGGCCTGTGTGTGTGCGCTCAGTGGCTCAGTCATGTCCGAATCTTTGTGACCCCATGGACCATAGCCCACCAGGCTCCTGGGTCCATGGGATTCTCCAGGCAAGAATACTGGAGTCTGTTGCTATTTCCTCCTCCAGGGGATCTTCCTAACCCAGGGTTTGAACCCGGGCCTCCTATATCGCAGGAGGATTCTTTACTGTCTGAGCCACCTAGCACAACCAAAAATAAATATATAAAAATTTTTAAAAATTTTATATTCCCTAATAAGGCCTTCAGGATCTGTCTCCTGATCATTTCTCTAGACTCATCTCCATAGCACATTCTTTAACATTTATACTTTCATCACACTAAGCTTTTTGCAAGCCTTTGTTTGTCGCCAAGCATTTGGACATGCTGCTGCTTCTGCTCAAGATCCCTGACCTTATCTCCTCACCAGTACTACTCTCAGATTTCACTCGTGCATCTCTTTTTCAACAGGCCTGACCATTAGGCTATGTTCTGCTTAGCATATGGGTCATAGTTTGCTGTAATTATACTTGTACAGCAGTTTTTAAATACTGACTGATATTTTAAATTGCAAAGTGGTTGGTTTGTAGAATCTTTCTCAATAATTTTCTCCTCTTTTACAGTTGTCTCATTCAACTCCTGGTAGAGCAGCAGTGTTTTGGCAACTTAAAATTTTCAAATCATTTCAAAGCATTAAAGCAGTTTTCATGGAAACACACATACTCTTTTAACACTAGTTAAGTTTGAATTAATGCAATTATAAGAAGTACAACTGACATAATCAGGTTTGCTGTTGAACACAACTAATTATTGGAAAAAGTGCAATTTGATCATTAAGTGGATAAGCACACAGGCATCAGTGGCTACCTCTTAGGGAAGGAATGGAAGGTATTGATTTATCCTGCTACTTTAATAACCTATCTTTACTTCTAGATTATACATTTCTTGACAGAAAGGACTGCTGTTTTATTCACTATAATATAACCAACATGAAGCATAGTCCCAGCTCAAACCTACTATGTAATTTAAGAAATCAATATTAAATTAGATACAAGATTTCTTTAAAAATATGAAATTCATAAAATTGCTAAATTATCTTCAAATTCTGCTATTTTTATTTAATTATAAACATACGTGTTGTTGTGATTAAATTATGGATTAGGGTCAGGTTCTTACCTTATGTTATCCTTGTGTTGTCCACAGTCAAATGACTCTGTGAATTACATAATAAGTAAGAGTTGCATGGTGTATCTATACTTGCCTGGTCTGGTCTTGGGGGCATGAAATGGGTGTGAGGGCAGATGTTGGTAAGCAAGACTTTAAGTAAAACTTTAAGCTTTGTGTATTAAAATATTAGCTCCAAACTTCCTTAAGTGATAAATGAGATTTCCACATCATAATGGAAATAAAAATCCATGATCATTTATTGGTAGCCATTGATAAATAATAGCAGCTAGGGTCCTTAATTGGAGAAGGCAATGGCACCCCACTCCAGTACTCTTGCCTGGAAAATCCCATGGATGGAGGAGCCTGGTAGGCTGCAGTGCATGGGGTCGCTAAGAGTTGGACACAACTGAGCGACTTCACTTTCCCTTTTCACCTTCATGCATTGGAGAAGGAAATGGCAACCCACTCCAGTGTTCTTGCCTGGAGAATCCCAGGGATGGGGGAGCCTGGTGGGCTGCCGTCTACGGGGTCGCACAGAGTCGGACACGACTGAAGCAACTTAGCAGCAGCAGCAACAGCAGCAGCAGGGTCCTTAATCCAAATAAATAAAGACCTAGAATATTAAAAAGCTGTGTATGTTAGCAGGACATATTTTAGTCATCTTGCTTTTCAACTTTCTTGAGAAGCACATTTTCAGTGAATTTCTGAGAAACTTATTTGCACTGGTGATTTAGCTCTAGGACAAATGAGAGAGAATCAGATTTTTTTTAATTCAAGGGTTTATACTACACTAAACAAGAAAGAAGAACTATTATCCCTACCTCATTTGAATTCAGCCTGAATAGGAAGAGGGCACATTAAATGGCCTGGTATTGAACAGACTTTGCAAAAGATCTTGCTGTTTTGTGCTTTTTTTTTCTAGAGCAGGTCCAGAGCCAAGAAGACTAGTTTCCTGATGGTTGCTCCATGACCCCTCCCACACTTGGAACATTTCTGAGGGGAGAAAAAAAGGAGGAAAACAGGTGCAGCCATTCTGAACCAGATATAGAAATATGACAAGTAAATCGTGGTCATGAAAATAACGGCCAACATTCTTTGAGAGGTTTCTGTGTGTTAGACACTGAGTTAAGCAATTGACCTGCTTTATCTGGATTCTCACAATCTCCTAGCAGTGGGCAGTGGTCAAAACGCAGCTTTAGAAACCAGGCTGACTAGGTTTCCAGTCTGAATCTACTTACTATGGTGTGACCTTGGGCCTTAACCTTAACCTGTGTTTCACTTCTTTGTGTGTGCTCAGCTGTGTCTGACTCTTTGCAACCCTATGGACTATAGCCTACCAGGCTCCTATGTCCATTGAATTTTCCAGGCATGAATACTGGAGTGGGTTGTAACTTCCTCCTCCAAGGGATCCTCTCCCAACCCAGGGATCAAACCCACATATCCTGCATTGGCAGGCAGATACTTTACCACTGAGCCACCTGGGAAGTACTTCACATGGAAATAAAAGGAAGGGAATTAAAATGTTTCCAGTGTATTATCTTTAGAAAGATTGGATGGATGCACTTTGCACTAACTCCCCTGCATTATCTGAACACATGAAAAAAAATAGGCATTTTTATTTTGCTTTTAGGAAATATTAACTATGAAGGAGTTCACTTTGTCTTAGCCTAACATAGGTGGTCTAAAACCTTCATGATTTACTAATAAACCTTCATGATATACTAATAAATAAGATGAGACATTGTATAGAATAGTTGAAATAGAAAGCAACTTCCGTAGTAAACACCAGCTTTTCCCCCTTCTCCTCCTCTTTTCTGTTTACCAATGTGAGACCCCCATCCCCTGGAAAAATGTCTGGTTAATAAAGACTCAGTAAATATTCATGGAACTTAAAAAAATCCGTTATGTAGTATTTTTGTAAGGATTGAAGAGCTAATTCAGGACAGACTCAGTATTTAGCACAAAGTAAGTAACCATCCCTTGGAATCCATGGGAAATTGATTCCAGGACCCACACAGATACCAAACTCCACAGACATGCAAGTCCCTCATATAAAATGGCATAATATTTACACATCCTCCAGTATTTGTTAAATCATTTTTAGATTACTCATAATACCTAATACATTGTTAGTGGCATGTAAATAGTTGCTGGGCACTCAGCAAGTTCAAGTTTTGCTTTTTGAAACTTTCTGGAATTAAAAAAAATTGTTTTCTCAATCCTTGGTTGGTTGAATCCATGGGTTTAGAACCCACAGATACAGAGGACTGACTGTACTCAGAAATGTTAGGTTTTATTATCATTACTGGGGGCTTCCTGGTGGCTTTCTGGTGGCTTCCTGATGAAGAATCTGCCTGCAATACAGGAGCTGCACGAGACACAGGTTGGATCCCTGGCTTGGGAAGATCCTCTGGAGTAGGAAATGGCAACCCACTCCAGTATTCTTGCCTGGAGGATCCCATGGACAGAGGATCCTGGCGGGCTGAGTCCATGGTGTTGCAAAGAGTTGGACACAACTGAGTGACTCAGCACGCATGTCCATTATCACCGCTATCACGATTGTTCTTATTCTTCCTCTACAGAGGAAGCAATTTAGTGAGTCCAAATGACTTGGCCAAGGTCACACAGCTAGTGGGTGGCAGAGTCAGAATTGAACTGTGTGTGTGCCTGTCCAGCACAATTTTATTGCACACAAAACAGCATACCCTGATCACAGCATAAGCAGACTGGTTAAGGAGGGAAGAGAGACTGGGCTTCAGAGTTAAGCGTGCCTGGTTTGAATCCCATCACTTCTGCATACTCTGTGAGCCACTGCATTCGCTTTCCTCATTTGAAAAATTAGTGTGATACTCCATTTGCAGCATTGTGAGGAAGATTATAGATACAGATATAGATATCTATATATCTATATATAGATAAAATATAGTATATATTTTTCATTGGTATATAACAGGTACTTGATAACTGTTACTCTTATAGGTGATCACAATACAATTAGTATAATTGCAGTCACAGTGTATAATGCTTTACTATCAAAAACATTTTTTAAGAAAATATACTGATGCTGGGAAAGACTGAGGGCAAGAGGAGAAGGGAGCAACAGGATGAGACGGTTGGATAGCATCATCAATTCAATAGACATGAATCTGAGTAAACTCAAGGAGATAGTGAAGGATAGTGTCCGTGGGGTCACAAAGAGTCAGACACAACTGAGTGACTGAACAACAACGTCTATTATATGAACAAAATATGCTCTATACTTATAGTGGAATATTATTTGACCTTAAAAAGAAAGACAATTATTTTTTAAATTGAAGTATATTTGGTTTACAATGTTATGCCAGTCTCTGAAGTATATCAAAGTGACTCAATTATACACATGTATGTTCTTTTTTTATATTCTTTTCCATTACAGTTTATCATAGTATAGTTTCCTGTGCTGTACATAAATGTAACAGTTTGCATCTACCACCTCCAAACTCCCAGTCCCTCCATCTCCTCCACTCCCTCTTGGCAACTGCAAATCTGTTGTCTATGTCTATGAGTCTATTTCTGCTTTGTAGGTATGTTCATTCATGACATATTTTAGATACCACATATAAGTGATGTCACATGGTATTTATCTTTGTCTTTCTGACATACTTCACTTAGTATGATAATTTCTAGTTGCATTCATGTTGCTGCAAATGGCATTATTTCATTTTTTATGGCTGAGTAGTGCTCCATTCGGAGAAGGCAATGGCAACCCACCCAGTACTCTTGCCTGGAGAATCCCATGGATGGAGGAGCCTGGTAGGCTGCAGTCCATGGGGTCGCTAGGAGTCAGACACAACTGAGCGACTTCACTTTCACTTTTCACTTTCATGCATTGGAGAAGGAAATGGCCACCCACTCCACTATTCTTGCCAGGAGAATCCCAGGGACGGGGGAGCCTGGTGGGCTGCCGTCTATGGGGTCGCACAGAGTCGGACACGACTGAAGCGACTCAGCAGCAGCAGCAGTGCTCCATTGTATATATGTACCACATTTTCTGTATCCATCCGTCAGTGGACATTTAGTTTGTTTCCATATGTTGGCTATTGTGAATAGTGCTGCTATGAACATAGGGGTGTGTGTATCTTTTTGGTTTATAGATCCGTCCAGGTATATTCACAGGAGTGGGATTGCTGGATCATATGGAAATTCTATTTTTAGTTTTCTGAGGCATCTCCATACTGTTTTCCATAGTGGCTGTACCAGCTTACATTTCCACCAACAGCGCAGGAGAGTTTCTTTTTCTCCACACCTTCTTCAGCATTTGTTATTTGTAGACTTTTTAATGATGGTCATTGTGACTGGTGAGAGGTGATAGTCAGTGTAGCTTTGATTTGCATTTCTCTAATAATTAGCAAAGTTGAGCAATTTTTCCATATGCCTACTGGCCATCTGTATGTCTTCTATGAAGAAATGTCTATTAAGGTTTTCTGACCATTTTCTGATTTTTTTTTTTTTTTGAGTTGTATGAGCTGATTGTATATTTTGGAGCTGATCATATACTAAGCCCTTGTCTGTCTCGTTTGCAAATATTTTCTCCCATTCTGTAGGTTATCTTTCAAAATTTTTTTAATGGTTTTCCTTTGCTATGCAAAAGCTTATAGGTTTGGTTAGCTCTCATTTATCTTTTGTTTTTTGTTTCTATTGCCTTGGGAGACTACACTAAGAAAACATTGGTGTGATTTGTCAGAGAATGTTTTGCCTGTGTTCTCTCTTGGAGTTTTAGAGTGTCTTGTCTTATATTTAAGTCTTTAAGCCATCTTGAGTTTATTTTGGGGCATGGTGTGAGGGTGTGTTCTAACTTCATTGATTTACGTGTGACTGTGGAACTTTCCCAGCACTACTTGCTGAAGAGAGTGACTTTTTCCCATTTGATATTCTTGCCTAAAGAAAGGAAGACCATTCTGACATCTACTATACACAGATGAACTTGAAGACATTATGCTAAGTGAAATAAACCATTCATAAAAAAAAGTTCTATGAGTCTGCTTATATGAGGGACCTACAGTAGCCAAATTCATTGGACAAAAAGTGGAATGGTGGCTGGGGGAGGAGGAAACAAGGAGTTACTGTTTAATGGATGTGGGTTTCCCTTTGAGAAGATGACAAACTTCTGGAGAAGGATGGTGGTGATGGTTATACAACAATCTGAATGCACTTAATGTTGCTGAACTATGCCCTTGAAAAAACTAGTTGACATGGTGAATTTTATGTTATCTATATTTGCTGCAATGATAGGGGGAAAAAGAATATATTTTTGTATAAGAGGAAAATATTATTATTGAAATTATTTAAATAAGAAATGAGTCTTAAGATTATCCCCTGCTTCTTCAGTAATATTTTTGATGTTTTATATTGAGTTTCACCGAGAAGTCACTTTAGTCTTTATATTTTATGAGGGAGAAAGTGTGTGTGACTATTTTTATCCACAACATATGTTTCTATTTGAATTGGCAGGTGAGTATCAATCAATGTGGGCATTATTCTAATGATATTGTCAAAGGAGAAATAATATTGTTATGAAACCAAGAGAACATTTTATTATACACATTACCTTGAAATAACATTTTTGCCAGGAAATTTGATGCAGCACACATATGGAACATGATAGAAAGAAGCCAAGCTAAAGTGCATTAGTTATGTGTGTGGTACATGATGTACAGTCCAAGTTCCTGCGAGATACAAGGATATAGTAACTCTGAAGGTCATTCCATCACCAGTATAATATTTGAAACAGTTATGCTGTTTATACATCAGGTTCTCGTTTTTATAAGCTTTCCTTTCTATGTGATTTTTTTAAACTCCTGTAAAGTTTTTTTCTCTTTTTTGAAGAGGAGAAGGTCCCTTTTGTTTAAATTGTCTTGTGCTCCAAATCCAAACCATTTTGTCTTTGAAACATGACTTGCTTCTGACATTGAAACTCTTTTTCTTTTTTTTGAAGTTACTATAATAAACGTTAAATTTTGAGAAAAAAATTAATATACTCATAAGGTCATTTGTGTGTCTGTTCTATTTGCATCTGTTCCAGTCTCATTACCCTCATACTTATTGATGTTCTCTTTTATCTCTTGCATTAGTTCTGCTTTGATAAAATACCCGCTCTATTTGCTCACCTTAGGTTGCCTTTCTGGACTTATATCAGAGCCTTTTGGACAGCAGCAGGAGCTGTAGGCCTCCGGTCTTTGATCCAAACTCCTCCAAGGCCTTGTTTTCTCTCTAGACACAAGAGTGAGCATTTTTGCCCATCTTTTCTCTCTCCAAAGAACTCCTAGCCTCAAAGTACTGATACTGCTAAACTTTCTGCTGCTGCTGCTGCTAAGTCACTTCAGTCATGTCCGACTCTGTGCGACCCCATAGACGGGAGCCCACCAGCAATATCCTATTACTTGTTGAATGTTTTTGTTGGGAGTTTGGAGAGAGTGAGTCTCTACAAGAAGTCTCTCTCGTTTCGTCTCCTGCTCTACTGAGATGTTTGGGTCCTATCTCCACTTAATTGGTACTCTTACTAAAGTAATGTTTTCAGAGAGACTACAAGGGTGGCTATTTGCCAGATTCTCCTGTACTTTAAAGTAGTGGCCTTTTCACATAAATGATACATAACAAGGGGGCAAAAATCAAAATCTTTTCTTCTCAGAATCCTTTATACCTGATTCCAGTGAATTCTAGCATCCACCGTTACACATATGAAATTTAATTCAAGTCCTACTCTCACCTGAATTTTTTTCTCTCAGGAATCTTATAAGAGTTTCTCTTAATACTTAGAGTTTAAAAATTTCTCTATAATGTGTTTAGGTGTGCTCCTTTTTACAATGTGTAAAACATAAAAGGCGATTAAATATTTCAGAACTAGAAAGATAAGACAGTTTTATCAGTTTCATTGGTTACTGTTCTAACATAACCTCTCCACCTATTCAGATTCCTTCTTTCTAGATTAATATTCCATATGATTTATCTTTCCCTGTTTATTTATATCCTATTCCTTTTTGCACTTCCTTCTCCCCTATGGGACCATCTGCCCTCTCAGTGGGCTTCTCTGGTGGCTCAGCACTCAGTGCACGCATGCATGCTAAGTCACTTTATTATCATGTCCGACTCTTTGGGACCCCATGGACTGTAGCCCGCCAGGCTCCTCGGTCCATGGGATTCTCCAGGCAATACTGGAGAGGGTTTCCATGCCCTCCTCCAGGGGATCTTCCTGACCCAGGGATCCAACCCACATCTCTTATGTCTCCTGCATTGGCAGGCAAGTTCTGTAACACAAAGGCCACCTGGAAAGCTCCCAGCCTTCTGGGCAAGGTACATGTAGAATTACTTTTAATGAGGCTCTTTTGGTGGTAAACTAAGATCTTATGTTTCTAAAATGTGCTTATTTTACCATCATTTTTGAGAAGGTTTTGCTAGGCAGCTCAACAGTTATTTCAGTTATTTTTCTCTCAGCTCTCTAAAGGCATTACTCTACTATGTCACGGTTTGTGGCAATGCTGATGTAAAGGCAGCTACGAGTCTAATTGTTATCCCTTTGTTGGTAATATGTCTTTACATAGTATTTTTATTATTTTAATAGTTGGCCTCGAAATTTTGACATGTATTCTTAATTGAAAAATATCTAAATTACATCAATGCCTTTACATTTTCTGCAACACTACAAAGATGTTTAAAAGTTTAAAATACTTATAAAATTGCCCTCTCCTCCGGTATCTCCTACTCCCTCTCAGCCACCTACCACTTCAGTCATTCATGTATCTAGGGTACACAGTTTTTAGCAGAGGACCCAACCAGTGGAAAGTTTTAAGGTGAGAGTGTGTATGCCCTGTTCAAGGACCAGGAAGGAGTCAGATATATGCATTACTCTTTGTCCCCTTTCAAGTCTTTGCTTAATTTGAGAACTTCCCTGCTGTCTTTTTTAAAATTTCATACCTTTTGAGTACTTCCCTTATGGCTGTATTTTCCTCCATACCACTTACTACCTTTTGTATACTAAATAACTTACTTATATTCTTCTTCCTCCACTAAAATTTATCTCCATGAGAAAACGGATTTTTAAAAACATATTTTTAAAATTACTGTATCCTCAACTGCTGGAACACTTTCAGGCTTATAATAGGCCCTTAATCATTTGTTAAACAGTCATTGAATCCAGGCCCCAAACCCACATAAGAGGCAATTACTGTTCTGGAATTATTAGGGAACATTCCTTCCTGCCCCCGCTTTTTTTTTTTTCTTCTATCATTACTCAAAGCCATGGATAAGACAATTTTTACTGCTGTCTCTCCCACTGGAGCATTATTTGTATTGAACCAGTTCACCTTTCCTTGGGTGTATTTCCTTTCTGTTCCTGGCTTTATGCTGTTTGTCTAAACAGGCTCCCCCTCTGCCCAGAGATCTCGCCCAGATCCCATCTCTAACATGCCCTGTCTCCTCATCGTGAACACGCAGAGTTCCCATCTTCCCAGGACACCAGTGTCTGTAGATGTCTCCAGGGTAATTGGTAGTTGCAGCCTCCAAACTTAATTCCCTGGTCTGAGCTTCAAGTTTACTCCAGACCTCAGAGGACTTCTTAACCATTTTTGAAGGCTTATTCATTCATTTAAATAGTTTTAAATGTTTTATCTGTTGTTTTGTAAACTCTCTGAGTCTCTACCAGCAAGTCGGGATTCATTTTTCACGATCTGTGTGGCTCAGAGGTTAAAGCGTCTGCCTGGAATGCGGGAGACCCAGGTTCGATCCCTGGGTTGGGAAGATGCCCTGGAGAAGGAAATGGCAACCGACTCCAGTACCCTTGCCTGAAGAATCCCATGGAGGGAGGAGCCTGGTAGGCTACAGTCCATGGGGTCGCAAAGAGTCGGACACGACTGAGGGACTTCACTCACTCACTCACTCACTCACTCACTTTCAGGATCTGTGGAATATACCTGAAGCGGCGTGCCTTTCCTCTATAGTTGTTCATTTCTTCTCTTTGCTGTTGTCATCGCTGTAACCTTCAAAGCCACTGCGCCACTGGGGCCGTTGTGTGGTTGTTCTGGGAAACTATTACAATGAATTCAATACAGTAATTCATCAGATCACAGGGACTCTCTGCTTTATTGTTGATGTCTCTCAAATGGAAAATTTCTGTCCAATTCTGTACCTATGGTCCAAGGGTGGTTTTTATGGCCTATACTGGAAACCAAGACGTTGAGGAAAAATGAAAAACTGTATTGACAGAAAACATCTAACTGACAATCTCATGTCTATTTCATTATCAAAGCTCACGCTACTGGGATGCAGGCAATCTTGGACAAGTAGCTCAGGAAGACTCAGTGATAAACATGGAAAATTGGAAGGAATCTTACAACGTGTAGTTCAATGTTCTTAAAAGGGTAGTCTAAACAGAGACTGATCTCTCAGGGGTCAGATTATTTAGGGATTCTGGTTTCCTATCACCTCTGTAACAAATCACCACAAATACAGTAGTTTATCACAAACGTATTGTCTCAGCTTCTGCAGGTTAGAAGTCCAGAGTCTCTGCTTACTAGTCTCACAGCTGAAAGCAAGGTGTCAATAGAGCCATGCTCCTTTCTGGAGGTTTGAGAGGGAAAGCCATTCCTCACTCTTCAGATTGTTGGTTCCTATTTCCTGGTGGCCTGTTCTCACCTTCTGAAGGCCACTCACGATCCTTGGCCCTTAGGCCCTCTTCCTCTCTCTTCAAAAACCAGCAATGGTGAGTTAAGTCCCTCACAGTCTTCACCTATCCTCTGCTCTCTTCTTCTTTGAATGGTGAATGTGATTAGATTGGGTCCACCAGGAGAATCCAGGATAACTTCCCCATCTCAAAGTCTGTAACCTTAGTCACATCAGCAAAGCCTCCTTTGCCGGGTGAGGTAACATACTCACAAGTTACGAGGACAAAGATGTGGACATCCTTGAAAGACCATTTTCTGCCTATTACAGTGAGCAAGAATCCAGATTATGGAAACCAGGAGAAAGTATATCAATAATTAAGAGGTAAGTCAGGACCACTAATGCCCAGAGATACTTTCCAAAGCCCAGAAGTCTCTCCATTCAGAAGTGCAGCAGGGTATTAGCAGAGAACCATGAGTCAGACTCAGGGATGAGGCCCAAGAAGGTGGGATCTGGCATTAATAGAATTTCCCTAGCCTGATGGCCTCTGGCCGTCTCTCAGACACCATTAAAATTTATCCAGGCTGGTATGCTTTCCCTCTCTGTAATGGCAGAGTACTCTTCATGGAAGAAGCAGCCCTGAGACATCACTCTCATCTTCTCCTAAAGCTATTTCCTGGGCTTTCCTTTAAGAATGGCAGTGGTTGGCATTTTCAATCAATTTTGGGACTTTCAGGCTATTTAAATTATAGGCCACCAGCAGAATATCTTTTTTGGGTGTTTTCATCCATCTGTTTTTGTAGATTGGCTAGCTGTGGTCTGAGCTCATATCTCATTGGTAAGCTTTTGTTGAAAGTGACAAGGAAGAATCAAAACATGCTAACATTTTGATTTTCTACCAATTCCCTAATTATGTGTCTTGGTATGCAGAAATATACATTTACCAAATACTTTGCCACTAGATTTTAATGGTAACCAACTCTCCAGACTACAAATGTCCTCCTGATAACCTTCCTCCCCTGCTAGATCAGTTTCACATAGGTTGCATTATTTGCAGCACTCGAATTTCTAGATATCAAAATATCTATCTCATAGGAATAAAAAGAACAGAAAAAAATGTGACCTAACACATGGATATTTATATGTCTCATACAAGAAGTCTAGGAGTAAAGAGATACTTCACATCTTTCCATACACTGCTGTCCATTGTGTATAGATTTAATCTTTGTGACTAGTACTTCATGTTCCATCATGGCTGCCGCCCCTCCAGGATTCACATTCACATTCCAGACAATAAAAAGAAGGCAAGAACCATAAGGGGTGGAGGATGGAAGAAGCAGAATCCCAGCCAAATTTGCTTTTTAAAAACTCCCGAAACCACTCTCAGAGATTTCTGCTTAACATCTTATTTGCCATAAATGAGACATAGTTTGAAAAAGAATCTAAGAAGTAAACATTTTTATCTATTCAGAGTTCAATTTATTTTTAAAAAGTGGGAGACTAAATATTGCTCAGGCAAATAAATGGCAGTGTCTGATGATCATACTGTTATTGTAAAGAATAAAGATAAATGTATATACATGTATATATGTGTGTATATATACATATATACACACATATAATATGCTCACCAAAAAATATCTATTATAACTTCTGTATGTACATTTACATGTGCACGAAAATATTTTGAGAAGGTTACACACTAAATTAGAATACAGCTAAAAATACAGGGAAAACTATATTATAGCTAATAAACAGGAATTGCCTCTAATAATAATAGCAAACATTTACAGAGTATCTACTATTTTAAAGACACTTTGTATTTAACAAACAAAATGTTTGTATTTAACAAACATTAACTCATTTCATTTTCTACAATCACTTAACTTACAGATGAGGAGACTGGTGCACAGAGAGTTAAATAACTTGTTCAAGGTCACATATCTAATGTTAGAGGTGGAATTTGAACTCAGGAAGTCTGACACAAAGCCTAGGCACTTAACCTCAAAAATATAATTTTATAGCTTGAAAAAACTACTTACCTCTCCTTCAAATCACCCCGATAACAGCAGCAGCAATAGCAACAGCAACAATGGCAAAGCAGAAAGAGCGCACACAAACTCTAAGCAAAACATGGGCTATCAGTGAAGACTGTCATCAACCTCCTCAACCACGCCCCACACAAGCAACCTTTGGGGGCTTTTTCACCCCTCAAAAAGATGAGGGTTCTCCCCACGCACACAGCTAGCCCAGGAAAGCTACGCAGGATTCCAAACGTCAGCTCTAGTCTCAATTTCCTCCGCGAGCTATGCCCCTATTTCTCCTTCTTTCCCATCTGAACATAGCTGTCCACCCACTTCAAGTCATACATTTTTCTTGCCAAGTTGATAACTATAAAATAATGAGATCGTTATTTGCCCTAGGTGGTGGAAAAGGTCAAGAGTAGAGAAAAAGGAAGCCTATTATTCCCGTGTCTGGAAATAACTAACATTTATATGGTTTTAAAGACCCTATGGAACTTCCATATACAGTTGCTCATTTAATGCGATGGTTTTCGCTCCTAGTTTACAGATGAAGAAACTGAGGCTGTGTAAGGTTAACTATTTTTTTTATCCACCAAGTTTTCTCTGTGAAGAGTGGCAAAGCTGATCTTAAGTCTGATTATCCTTTCCCCAAACTGCTGCAAAATCCTTTTACATAAACTTCCTTGGCCAAAAATTTCCACATATGTTCCTCATGAAATTTGTGGCTAGAAGAGTGAAAATTCATCATCACTGCTGGAAAAATAAAACTTGAGGGTGAAAGAAAGAGGCTGGAGTTGAGGATCATTTACATGTTACAGTTTTCATGCATGGTAGCAATATTCTGGTTAAAACAAACTAAATGGGGTTTTTTAGTTTTGATTTTTTTTTTCTTTTTTTTTTTGCTGTTGGCCATTTTTAAAGTCTTTATTGAATTTGCTACAATATTGCTTCTATTGTTTTATGTTTGGGTCTTTCATCACGAAACATGAAGGATCCCAACTCCCTAAGCAGGGATTGAACCCGTACTCCCTGTGCTGGAAGGCAAAAAGTCTTAACCACTGGTCTGCCGCTTAAGTTTCAAGACTATCTAAATGTTCTTTTAGCTTCCATTTCCCTTTAGTTTTGGCACAATCTTTTAGTTTATGCTGCTGCTGCTGCTGCTGCTGCTGCTAAGTCACTTCAGTCGTGTCCAACTCTGTGTGACCCCATAGACGGCAGCCCACCAGGCTTCCCCGTCCCCGGGATTCTCCAGGCAAGAACACTGGAGTGGGTTGCCATTTCCTTCTCCAATGAATGAAAGTGAAAAGTGAAAGGGAAGTCGCTCAGTCGTGTCCGACTCTAGTGACCCCATGGACTGCAGCCCACCAGGCTCCTCCATCCATGGGACTTTCCAGGCAAAAGTACTGGAGTGGGGTGCCATTGCCATCTCTGTTAGTTTATGCTAGCTCCTGGAAAATAGTCATTTTGGAAGTTTTATTTTTCCTTCTTTCCTAAACATTCAGCTCCTCTGTGGCTTTATCTAGAAATAAAAGATGATCATAGCTGACTGCTGACTTGGTAATCTATGTTGGTTGTATTCATGTGCTACAAATAGTTTTATATAAAAACACAGTATATGTAAAAACACTGTATAACTAAAAGATAAAAGTTTTAAAGGTCAAGAAGGACCTTATAACAACAAAGCTTGTGCTCACAGTGTATCATGAAGAGTTTGTTGGTTTAAGAAATGCAGACGTAGAACGTGTTTAGAGACTGGATGGGAAAATGATGTAAGTCTTTGTTCCCACAATAAACTTGAGTCAAAAGAGCAAACAAGATAGCTCACAAGATCACGCCACTCTGAATTCTCTCAGAAGGTTTTTATACCTGAACAGAAAAGTTTCTGAAGTTAAATATCTTGACTAACACTATTTCCACCACTGTGACCTCCTAACTTGGTTCTGAACAAGATACTGTGCAGGATTAGAACATATAATTTTTCATTAATAAATCTAGGATTGTACATTTAAAGTGCAGCAACTGGAGAAATTGGTAAAGTAAATTAAATTGAAGTAGTAATTGAGTAGTAATTGATGTAGTAATTGAGTTCCAGAATTGAGAACTAACAAAAACCTGAGAATGTATTTTTAGAATATTTCTTGGCCAAAAATCAGAAAAGACTCCCTTCTCTTTGCTAGTCCCCCAAAACTGACAGATTATTTGAACCCCCATTATTCCCCGTTGCCCTTTGACTTCCAACCCCCCAGCTTTTAAAAGGATCAGTCAAAAGGAGGCTCACACAGGTCACAAGATCAGGTTACAAATACAATCTGCTCACTGCATATCTCCTCACCTCCTGCCCTGACCTCCTCTTTTATATCCAAAATAGTTCACAATACTGACATCTCACTATAACTTTTCCCTCGAATCTGGGGTGCTGAAAGACAAGATTTTTATACCTTCCAATAAGAGTACTATAAATTATCAAGCACCCCCAAATTCTCAAAATTTGCTTCAAGATATGAAAGCTCCTTCCACGATTCTCTCCTTCAATAACTGATATAGATTATTTCTCTAGCACTGAATGGCCCAAGCTTTGTAAAACCATGTGCTCTTAGATGGTATTTGTCAAATCCTTCTTTACTGATGAAGGAAGAATAGTTTCCAGGCAAATGACCCAGAAGCATATTCACCTTCAAGTCAGGATTGTCCAAAAACCAAACTAGTACACCTTTCAAACTAATGATGGAATTACCTTCACAGCATCATTCCAGCCTCTGCCTGGACTCCTGAAATTACTGAGCAAGAGAGAAAGGAGTGCTCAATACTTCTTGTGTCTCTTCACATTCTTGGGGCAGTCTCTCTTTACATGGAATCATTAGCTCTGCTATTATATTTCTTCAGTTGTCTTGGCTCTTTCTGGAGTCAGCCAAGAGAAGATCCTGCAACTCTATGGGCCATAGCCCACTAGGCTCCTCTGTCCATGAGATTCTCCAGGCAAAGAACACTGAAGTGGGTTGCCATGCAGGGAATCTTCCCCACCCAAGGATCAAACCCCTATCTCTTTAAGTTTCCTGCATTGGGAGGCAGGTTCTTTACCACTAATGCCACCTGGGAAGCCCTAAAAAGGTCTTACTTTTCAGTTACTAGAATCATATTGGTTTTAAAGGAAATAAAGTTACTTCTGCAACTACGGAGACTATGATGAAAATTAAGTTTGTAATGACTTCAAGTCTGAAGTGAATTCATTTACAGACACACATACTCGCTGCCCCACTATCTATCACTGCTCTGATTTCATCTGTGACCTAGTTTGTGGCTTCCAAAACTTTACATCACTGTGGGAAACTCATCCTTGAAGATATTTAGCTTGCTCACATTATACCTTCTATAAAACCCTGGCTACATGTGAGCCTTCCCACTTATTTCAACATCTCCTGAGCACTGTGATTTTTTTATCAAATATTTCCATTTGGCAGTTCAAAAATTTTGCAATAACAAGATATGCATAGTATTGAAGATGAGGCATAAGAAATCTTGGTTGAAATGTATTTAACCTACCACTGCCTCACTCCTCATGGATTCTGATTGTGAACTGAAAGACAAATCTCAATCACATGTAATTGTTTTCCATATTATGGAGATATGCATACCACCTACTTAGAATGAGGGACAATTATTTTTAATAGATACAAAATTGGAAAGTGTTCCATTCGCAAATTAAAAAATCTTCCCTTGATTTAAAAAGAAATATGTCGAGAAGTTCCGTACTAGGATTTTATACATTTTTACCTCTAGCTGAAGATCAGATTTATAATCTATTATAATAGCAATGGGGTATTTTAAAGACGAGACATGTCAAGTATTTTTTAACTGACTTGTTAGAGATATTCTTTCTGAAACCCCACTCCTGCTCACAGTTTCACAGCATTCCAGCCTGAAGGAGAACATCTACACATCACTTTCCAAGAACACAGGTGAAGACACCTAAGCCTTCTTCCTTGCTAACAACAATTCTGCAGTGATGGATGTTTGTAACAAATGAACAAGAAATCCTAACAGAATGTCTCAGGTGTATTAATACACATTTTCATTTAACAGAAAAGATGACGCCACAGGCTGGGTGTTCCACAGTTGAGACCCTAACTCAGGAGGATGAGCATCAGATTCAGAGAATGATGGCAAAGCGTGCGAAAATCATCAAGGAGCTGATACAGACGGAAAAGGACTATCTCAATGATCTAGAGCTGTGCGTTCGAGAAGTGGTTCAGCCCTTGAGAAATAAACAGGTAAATGCAACTTTGAGGGTCCCTCCAGCCCCATCCTAAATAGGATCACCAGAACCGGGAAATCACAGAACCCAAGTGTATCCGAGGATCCTTATCCTCTATCGCTGCGATGGCAGGAGCAATGGGCCCTTCCCCTGAAGCCCTGGGTTCAAGACAGCAGAAGTCATCACCAGACTCAGACTTCTGTCAGCACAGGGACACCCAGCATCAGGGAAACTGTATTCTAAGATATGCGGAAATGGAAATTCAGTTTTTGCCACTTTGAAATTTCTATGTGTTCTTTCTTGAATGCCCATGGAACTGCCAACAAACTCTGAGTGGTTGAGTTTTTAAGCAGTTTAAGAACAAAGCACTTAATTTGATCTAAAGATGGTCAAGTTTTCAGAAGAGAAAACTATGTGGGTTTTTTTTCCTCCCCTATGTTGAGCTCAATTGAATTATGCCTATTAGCTAAGTAAAATGAAGCATAGAAATGAACTTGAATGTAGGGTAACAATTTTCTCTTAGGCAGAACTGGCCTAAGACAAAAATAGAGGTGTTTATAAGTTAATGTTTCTCCTCCTCTTTATTCAAGATCTTTTCAGGGAATTAGAATAAAGGTACAAGAATTTTCTCTTACATATATGTTAAATCACTAAGGTGGTAAGTGGTCCTCACATGCAGTTCAAACAATATGCAAAAACATAAACCAGAATGTAAAAATGATCAGGAATTCCATGACTCAATGATAATCACTATTTACATGGTTGGAAACATCCTTTCAGACATCAGTTTGGACACTTGCATATCAAAACACTCACATATATTTTATAGATAAATGTAATCAGAACCGCACATGCTATTTTGTAATATGCTTGTTACATTCAGCAGTCTGTTGGACCTATTTTCATGACCACTAACACTTCTCAATGTTTTTCTACTATTACTGATGCTGAAACACACATGTTTTGGGTATTGTCACCTTATCTGCTTGGAATAAATTCTTAGGAGTGGAATTGCTAAGTCAAAGGATATGCATGCTTAGGATTTTGATAAAAATTGCCAACTTAAAACCAAAAAGTTGACAGTGTTCTAATTTTCATTGCCACACACATTGCTTGAGCTGGTATACGGCTGCATCATCTTTACAGCTGAGCATTATTGGTTTATAAACAACAGTGAAGACCAGGTACCTTTGGTTTCTTCTGACAAGTATATATTCATCAGCTGCTTCTTTTTAATCCTTATTCATATCCAGATCTTTTGCTCTTTTGAAAAACATTATGGCTTGTCTTTTTCTTATTGTTTTATAAAACCTCCTTTTATCTATATGTGGCAGCTGATTTTTTCAGTTTGTCTTTTGCCTTCTAACATTGACCAAGGTTAAAAAGTCAAAACCTTCTTTAAGGCTTATTCATTTGTTTTTGCCATATTTAAGTGGCCAGATATATCCAACTTTGTGGATTCTGGGTTTGGCATCTTAACATGTACCCCAGATTATAAAAAGATGGCAAGTCAGTTGTTCTAACATCAGTTATTAAGCCTCTTCCCCGGTAGTTTACATTTCTTAGCAAAAAACTCTTCTCAGAAATAACAGATGAAGTGGTCTAAAAATCAGGGAAAACCAGTGTAGATCAAGGTGACCTTTGATGTAAAAGGGTTTTTTTTGTTTTTTTTTTTTTTTTAATTTAGGCCAATGTATAAAGCAAAGAGGCCAAATAGGCAAAACATTTTCCCTTCATCAGGAGTCATCTTTTATTTTCCTCCTTCATGACTTTTTATTAGGTATTGCTATTTGTCAGGTCCTGATCCAAACACTTCATTAGTATTCCAATTTAATCCTCTTGCAGTTTTCATGTTAGAAGACAATTTTATGAATCTGGAAATTTCTTAGTAATTCTGTAAGAGTAAGAATAACATTTACACTCATGACAAAAAGCTGCTTTTGATTCATTGCTCAATATATTAAAGTATTTTTGGTGTGTTTTTCACTTAATTTAAGCTAGCTGCATTGATGCAACCTCCTCTCTGGCAGATAGTCATGGTTGTTAATACAATGTTTATTTACATATTTACTCAAATGTTGATTTTTAAATGCATGTGGCCTCAGACTCTATCAAATATCTACCCTCCCTTATGGTCCAGTCCTTACTCCTATTCTTCAGAAAATTTTATACCTAACACACTGTCTCCATAATTTCTCTCTCTCTGTACCTAATTTTGCCATCCATTTTCAGTAATTTCAACATTCAGGCACAGCCTTTCACTCAGTTCTTTGACTTGTTCGTTATAGTCAATGAGCTTTCCTCAACCCCATCTCAGCCGCTCTCTCCAGGGGCCCATCCTACAACCATCACTACCAGTAACTTCATGCCTTCTGAACCAGAATTCCAAGCTTACCTTTCTCTAACCCCCATGTCCTGTCTTTCAGCTCACTCCCGCTGGTCCTGTCTCCAGCAATTTCCAGAGCAATTTCTCCAGCAGTGTTGCCAGGGCTCCTCAGCTACTGAGCTCACCCCTGCCTATTCACGTGTTCATCAAGCCCACACCTGGTGTAGTTTCCAGGCTCCTTCACTGTAAAATCACTCCTTGCAGATGAATTCAATTCCCTTTTCTTGCTCTCTTTTATTTACTTGCCTGAAAAAAAAAGCTGCCTTTAATGAAGTTCAATTGTCTGTGTACTTTCTACCTTTACCATATGCAGCTGAACCAATCTCTCTTAAAATTCATAACCATTTTTTTCAAGTGGGGCCCCCATAATGTCTCTGAAAGGACTCTTTCATATCTTCTTCTTGCTCCTCACACCTCAAACACTCTCTTTTTTCTTCTAACTCTCAGTTAGCATCATCTTCCATCATTTCATGGAGAAAATAGTCACAATAAGAAGATTCACACACTCTTCAAAAAATCTAAACCTACCTGCATCTCCACTCATATAACCTGGCTGGTGGGTCCTGCTTCTCATTAAGGAGAACCTCTCCACTACACGGGATTTTATCCTCTCAAGCTTACTCCTCAATTTTGGTCCTGCCAGTGTCCTTTTTCTGTCCTGTGTAATCGGTTTTACTCTGCCTATTGGATGGATTTTTCTCACCATCACCGGCTATCTTAAAAAACACAAACAAAAACTCTCTCTTGACCCTAAAAGAATTGTCTATATTCTCTGTCTTTACTTCTTTCTCTTTTTTAAGTTGACTCTGAAGTATTTAATATGTATAAAAGCATGTGTGACTGAAACATGTTTTAAAATAAACACAATTTGCCAAAGCTCTGTCCCTTGATGAGTTAATGATCAATACCAAAAAAAGAGACTACATATACAAGAAAATGCCTTCCTTTGAATTAATAATCTTTTTTTGAATCAAATGGAATAAGACATTTATTTAGAATGTCTTCACTTTTATAGCATCAGCTACACTGGTGAATTAAACTGGTGCCACCAGTGTACATTCCATTCCTGAGCTGTACACCTGGGTATGCGCTTTAATTTTTGCTTGCTTTTTCACTTCTGTTGTCTTATTTTTTTGCTTCCTATGTAACTCTTAGGATCAATGCTAAGACTTGGTGCTTCAGACCGTGTAAAATAAAATGTTTCTGTTATGTAACATGTTTATTTACTTGGCTTGTTTAACTTTGACTCTTAATACTTTGAATTACCATTCTCATAATTCTAACTACCATTTCTTTTGTCATTCTATCTGGATTGTTTAGAGCTTGTTGATTTTTCACATCCGGCACTTCCCAACGCGTAGTTATCTTTCAGTGCTCTCTGCCTTCCTCTTTGTGGAATTTAGCTTCAGTCCAGCAGTCTATGTCCTTTCCACTAATGTTATAATAGCAATCAGTTGGAGGTTTCTCAGAATTCTCATGTCAGATCCACCTTTCCCCCACTTCATTATGCTTTTAAGCTTTGGTTAAGTAAAATACTGGAGAAGGCAATGGCACCCCACTCCAGGACTCTTGCCTGGAAAATCCCATGGATGGAGGAGCCTGGTAGGCTGTAGTCCATGGGGTCGCTAAGAGTCGGACACGACTGAGCGACTTCCCTTTCACTTTTCACTTTCATGCATTGGAGAAGGAAATGGCAACCCACTCCACTGTTCTTGCCTGGAGAATCCCAGAGACGGGGGAGCCTGGTGGGCTTCCGTCTATGGGGTTGCACAGAGTCGGACACGACTGAAGCAACTTAGCAGCAGCAGCAACAAGTAAAATACATGTTTAGGAATTCAGAGGATTCAGAGGATTCTGAATCTAAATCTAAATCATTCTAAATCTATCTGCATACTGAGGTAGTTAATTTACACCACCAGTTCATTAACTTTACCACCTTTTCCTTGGACATTCACTCTCTGTCCTGTTTCAATACCATGGACTTTCCACATAGGCCACCTGTCATTAGTTGGTGTCAAAATTTAGAAACTAATACATAGTTTTCATGTTACTATGGAAATGATCTGCAACCATGCTTAGCTAAACCATAAATAAATATTTATTTATGGCAACATAGATAAATATTTCACATGTACAAGTTAGGCTGGAAGGGACTTTGGGAAGTCATCTGATGGATGTCTTTTCTCTTGCTGAGAAGACTCTTCACCACATTGTACTCCCTCCATGTCTTCTTTCTAGGCAGCTGATTCATGTCTTTTCAGCCCCAGAAGAAGCAAGTCAGTTTATAAGAGTGAAAATTGAAAGAAGGAGGTTGAAAACTGAGAAAAGCCCTGTGCTTATCTGAGTGAACTTGCTTGAATGAATCAGGGTACAGATGACTGTCTGGAATAACCTAACAGTGGAAACAGTTTTATGTATAAGGAAAGGACCAAGAAGTGATTGAAAAGCATAGTCAGATAAATTTAAATACATGTTTTTAGTTTTTTTTTTTAATTTGTGAAATTCAGATAATACAAAAATGCCAAAGATCTCAAGGACACAATAACATCTTACAGCTATTCAGTTTCATTTTCTAGAGACAAACATCATTAGCAGCTTCTTTTTATCCTTCCAAGGATATTCTATTTATGTGTATATATTTGAGTACACATTTAGTCTGTTTTCATTTATGTAACAAGAAAGTTATGTGTAATTATTCTGGATTTGTTTATATCTGCTCTAATTGTGTGAACTTATACTTGACTTTTTTTATTTTATGAAAAAAGGACAAATCGTTTTGTAGTGACACGAGCTCAGTTGCAATTTCCTGTTAGAATTGGGATACTCTTTCTGGCAGCAATTTTGTAAATAATTTTCATTTGAAAAATATATAGAAGAAAATAAACATGTATAGCTTTACCACTTAGAAATAAGCACAATAAATATTTTGGTTTATTGTCTAGACATATATCAGTTCAGTTCAGTCACTCAGTCGTGTCTGACTCTTTGCAGCCCCATGAATTGCAGCACGCCAGGCCTCCCTGTCCATCACCAACTCCCAGAGTTCACTCAAACTCACGTCCATCAAGTCGGTGATGCCATCCAGCCATCTCATCCTCTGTCATCCCCTTCTCCTCCTGCCCCCAATCCCTCCCAGCATCAGAGTCTTTTCTAACGAGTCAACTCTTCGCATGAGGTGGCCAAAGTCCTAGAGTTTCAGCTTCAGCATCAGTACTTCCAAAGAACACCCAGGACCAATCTCCTTGCAGTCCAAAGGACTCTCAAGAGTCTTCTCCAACAACACAGTTCAAAAGCATCATGGACATACCCAAATATTTCGTGATACTGTAATCATACCACATATGTGTGTGCATATATATATACCCTTATGGAAACTTTTCCCCCAAAAAAGTTTATTTACATGTTGTATTTTAAACCACAAATAACAAGTACTAATTTAAATGGAGAAATATTTTATTTTCTTTATTGAAGGACCATACATTTGAGAACAATATCAAGCTCTCTCTGGATGGAGAGCCCTCAAGTGGAAAATGGTGCCGACCAGCATTATCATGCAAGTCTAGATGTTGTGAGGGCCATTGTACTGTGCGACATATGTGGCCTATGACACACTGTACTGACATCCTACCAAAACCCTCTCCTCCAGGGTCCAGAGTGGGTAAGGGAAGGCCTGGAATAGGAGGACACAAAAGGCAAGGAATTAAGACAAATCCTTAACTTGCCCTTTGTTTTCAAAGTGCAAGAGAGGGAAGGGACCACGGGGCCCAGGGAATTCAGCGTCCTGCGCCTGTCCTCCACCTGAGTGAAGCTGCTATAGCTTAAATTATGGCATCAACCCTGATAGAGAAGCTTATGCATAAGGAGAGAACATAGAGTAGATCAAATCATCTCTGAAAGGAGCCAGGGAGGAGGAGGATGTAAATGCATGATGGTAATAAAAATACTGTTCAAATATGGCAATGCCATGGAAATCTGTATGTGGGCCTCCCAGGTGGCGCTAGTGGTAAAGAACCTGCATGCCAATGTAGGAGGTATAAAAGATGCCCATTCTATCCCTGGGTCAGGAAGATGCCCCTGACCCAGGGATAGAATGCCCACCTGAAGAGGTGGGCATGGCAACCCACTCCAGTATTCTTGCCTGGCGAATCTCATGGACAGAGGAGACTGGCAGGCTATGGTCTGTAGGGTCACAAAGAGTCGGACATGACTGAGTGACTAAGCGTGCACACAGCAAAAAGATGGTCACGGCTCAGTTGCTGTCCTGTGAATTTTAAGTTGTAGTTACTACATTTTAGTTTGATGAATGATTTTTATTCTCCTTTGGAGTTTGCTGTATTTTTTAAAAGTATCTGTTTATTTATTTTGGCCATGCTATGTGGCATGCAGGATCCTAGTTCCTCAACTAGGGACCAAACCGATCTCTGGAGTGGAACCACGGAGTCTTAACCACTGGACCTCCAGGGAAGTCCCAAGTGGCCATATTTGTAAGGACTCCCTCCTCACCAGAATGAGTCCATTGCTGGCCTACATGAAAGGGACTGCAGCTTCAGCACATGTTCTGGGAATTTCTGAAGATTGCCCTCTCATCTGAGGTTTCTGATTTGACATAACTGGTGTCTGCCTTGACCCCTCAAAGCTGGGCTCTACCTCAATATGCAGCCCTTGGATGGCTCTTTAGATGAAAGGTGCTCCCAGGAGTTATACAGAGCACAGAGGCTGTGTAGCAAACCCGCTGGACAGCCTGCCTGTCTCTCAATTTTAGCTTTGCTCCTTGAATGCACTCTCTGAGATTACCCTTCCAAAACCACCACCATACTCTTCATTCAGTCATGTCTGACCTTTGTGACCCCATGGATTGCAGCGTGCAAGGCTGCTATATGGAATTCTCCAGGTAAGAATACTGGAGTGGGTAGCTATTTTCTTCTTAGGTCTCCTGCATTGCAGGCAGATTCTTTAGCAACTTAGCCACCAAGGAAGCCCTGAGATTACCTTAGTTCTGTCTGAACCTCCTCCCTAATCCCCACCCAGCTCAGCTCTTAGACACCCACTTCTCCTTAAGAGGATTTTAGACAATCACGTGTAATGAAATTTTACCAATCTAACTGAACAAAGAACAGAATTATGATCATGATAATTCACTGAAAAACAAGATGAAAGAACCAAGACAGAAATATTTTACCTAATAATTATTAAAGTAGACCCAGTTTTCACTTATAGATTGATACATATATCATTTATATATATCTTATATATATATTTCATTTATAGATCGATATATAGCCACCAGGGAAGCCCTTATAGATCGATAGGTAGATAAATTAGACTTCTCAAAGCTATTTGTTAAAACTTTGCTTACATAACAAATAGAGGAAATCATAGGTGAGCAAATTTTTTTTGTCATGAGTTTTGAAATGTCATAGAAGGGTCTTGTCAAAATTGTCCTCTCTAGCTGTCACCTCCACTAAAAGACTTTAACTGTTGCCAGAAATAAGTCATTCATTTTTAACAGGCAACTATGCAATTTTTTCCCCTCCTTTTTTTTTTTTTTTTATCATCCAGCTACTCTTTTTTTAAAGACATTTTTTTTGGAGCACTTTTGGTTCATAGCAAAGTTGAGGGAAGATTTCCTGTATTGGCCTGACACCATGTATAATTTTCCCCATCATCAATATCTGCCACTAGAGTGTTGGTTTTGTTACAACTGATGAATATTAGCACACTGATATATCGTTACCACCCAAAATCCATAGTTCATATGATGGTTGCCTTTTAGCGTTGTCCCATCGGCAGAGGAGCCTGACCGGCTATGGTCCATAGTGTTGCAGATTCTGACACAACTGAAGATACTTAGCACATGTACATACACATGGAATTTTACAAATGTACAATGCCGTGTCATTGAGGTATTGTGGAGAGTACTTTTACTGCCCTAAAAATCCTCTCTTATTCCCAGAATGTCCTACAGTTGTAATCACACAGTATGTAGTCTTTTCAGATCGACTTCTTTCACTTAGTAATATGTCTTTAGGATTCCTTCTCGTCTTTCCATGGCTTGATAGCTCACTTTCTTTTAGGACTGAACAGTATTCCATTGTTTGGATGCACCACAGTCTGTTTATCCATTCACCGAAGGGCATCCCGGTTGCTCCAAGCTTTGACAATTATGGATAAAGCTGCTACAACAACATTGTGCAGTTTTGTGTGCACATGAGTTTTGAGTCCACTTGGGTGAAAACCAAGACATGTGACTGCTCGATCATATGGTAACGAGATGTTGAGTTTTGTAAGAAACCACCAAATTGTCTTCCAAAGTGAATGTACAATTTTGCATTTCTGCCAGCAATGACTGAGAGTTGCTGTTGCTTCATATTCTCACAAGCATTTAGTAATATCAGTATTCTGGATTTTGGCCATTCTAATGGTGTCTCATTGCTTTAATTTGCATTTCCCCAGTAACATAGGATGTGAAGCAATTTTTCATATGCTTATTTGTCATCCAGAGATCTTCTTTGGTGAGGTGTCCATTAATATTTTGGTTCATTTTTTAAATGGGTTGTTTGTTTTTCTGTTACTGAGTTTTAACAGTTCTTTGATATTTGATTAATATTCCTTTTCCAGATGTGTCTTTGAGAACATTTTTCCTAGTCTATGGCTTGTATTCTCATTCTCCTGCTCTTTCATGGTTTTTTAATTTTAATAAAGTACAACTTATCAACTATTTCTTTCATGGATCACACCTTTGTTGATGTACCTAAAAAGTCATTGCTGTACTCAATCATCTGGTTTTCTCCTATGTGAGGTGTTTTTCTTAGGTTTGCATTTTACTTTTAGTTCTGTGATCCATTTTGTTAAATTTATGAAGAGAGTAAACTCTGTGTCTAGATTCATTTCTTTACACATGGACATCCAGTTGTTTCCGCACCACTTGTTGAGAAGACTATCTTTGCTCCATTGTATTTCCTTTATTCCATTCTCCAAGATAAGTTAACTATCTTTGTGTGACTCTACTTCTGGGCTCTTCTATTAATCTATTTGTCTGCTCTTTTACCAATACCATACTATCTTGATTTACTGTAGGTTAATGGTAAGTCTTGAAGTCAGATGGTGTCAGTATTCCAACTTTGATCTATTTTAATATTGTGTTGGCTATTCTGGGTCTTTTGTTTCTTCATATAAACTATATAAACTTTGAAATCAGTTTATCAATATCCACAAAAGAACTGTTGGGATTTTGATTAGGATTGCATTGAATCTATTGATCAAGTTGGGAGGAACTGACATCTTGATAATATCAAGTCTTCCAATCCGTGAGCATGGACTGTCTTTCCATTTATTTAGTTCTTTGACTTTGCTCATTAGAATTTTTAGTTTTCCTTGTACAGGTCTTGTATATATATTGTTAGATTTATATCTAAATATTTCATTTGCAGAATGCTAATGTAAATGGTATTGTGTTTCTAATTTCAAATTCCACGTGTTCATTGCTGGTATGTAGAAAAGCAATTAACTTTTGTCTGTTAACTGTGTAACCTGCAATCTTGTTGTAATCACTTATTAGTTCCAAGAGGATTTTTGGTTGATTATTTTGTATTTCTGCATAGACAGTAGTGTAATCTATGAGCAAAGACAGTTTTATGTCTTCCTTCCCAATCTGTATGCCCTTCATTTCCTTTGTCTTAGTGCACTAGCTACAATTTCCAGTACAACATGGAAAATGTGAGATAAGAGGGAACATCTTTTGCCTTGTACCTGATCTTAGTAAATATGCTTCAAGCTTCTCACCATTAAGTTAGCTGTAGGTTTTTTGTAGATATTCTTTATCAAGTTGAAGAAATACCTCTCTATTCCTAGTTTATTGAGAGGTTTTTTTTAAATCATGAATAGACATTCAGTTCAGTTCAGTTCAGTCGCTCAGTCGTGTCTGACTCTTTGCAACCCCATGGATTGCAGCACGCCAGGCTTCCCTGTCCATCACCAACTCCCAGAGTTTACTCAAACTCAAGTCCATTAAGTTGGTGATGCTTTCCAACCATCTCATCATCTGTCATCCCCTTCTCCTCCTGCCTTCAATTTTTCCCAGCATCCAGGTTTTTTTCAATGATCAGTTCTTCACATCAGGTGGCCAAAGTATTGGAGTTTCAGCTGTAGCATCAGTCCTTCCAATGAATATTCAGGACTGATTTCCTTTAGGATGGACTGGTTGGATCTCCTTGCTGTCCAAGGGACTCTCAAGAGAGAGTCTTGACTACAAGACTCTCAAGGGACTCTCAAGACCACAATTCAAAACATCAATTCCTCAACATTGGATTTTGACAAATGCCTTTTCTGTATCTATCATATGATCATATGATTTTTTTTCCTTTTTTAATCTGCTGATGTGATAATGAAAGTCACCCAGTCATGTCCAACTCTCTGCGACCCCATGGACTATACAGTCCATGAAATTCTCTAGGCCAGAATACTGGAGTAGGTAACGTTTCCCTTCTCCAGGGGATCTTCCCATCCCAGGGATCGAACCCAGGTCCCCCACATTGCAGGAGGATTCTTTACCAGCTGAGCCACAAGGGAAGCCCACTGGTGTGTTGGATTATATTAACTGATTTTTGAATATTGAACTGTTACTGCATACCTTGGATAAATCCCACTCAGTTATAATGTATCATCCTTTTTATACATTTTAAAATTTGATTTGCTAATATTTTGTTGGTGATTTTTGCTTCCCTCTTCATGAGAGATACTGGACCATAGTTTTCTTTTCTTGTTTGGTTTTGGCATTAGGATAATTCTGGTCTCATAGAAACTCCCAGCTACTGTTCGTGTATCTGTTAACTTCCAAATTTTTCAGATTGTATTCTAGGCCTCAAACATATTCCACCTTAGTTCACTAACCATAACTTTCTTAAAAATCAACCTCATCTCTTCCATGAAATTTCCCTGAACTAAGTAGAATCAAGATATTAATTTTTCATAGACATGTCTTATTTATGCAAGCAATCACCATACTCCATTCATATGTTCTATCAGTTCAGTTCAGTTCCAGTTCAGTCACTCAGTCGTGTCTGACTCTTTGCAACCCAATGGACTGCAGCACGCCAGGCCTCCCTGTCCATCACCAACTCCCGGAGTTTACTCAAACTCAAGTCCATTGAGTCAGTGATGCCATCCAACCATCTCATCCTCTGTCATCCCCTTCTCCTCCTGCCTTCAATCTTTCCCAGCATCAGGGTCTTTTCCAGTGAGTCAGTTTGTTGCATCAGGTGGCCAAAGTATTGGAGCTTCAGCTTCAGCATCAGTCCTCCCAATGAATATTCAGGACTAATTTCCTTTAGGATGGATTCGTTGGATCTCCTTTCTGTCCAAGGGACTCTCAAGAGTCTTCTCCAACACCACAGTTCAAAAGCAGCAATTCTTCAGCACTCAGCTTTCTTTATGGTCCAACTCTCACATCCATACAGGACTACTGGAAAAACTATAGCTTTGACTGCTGCTGCTGCTGCTGCTAAGTCACTTCAGTCGTGTCCAACTCTGTAAGACCCCGTAGATGGCAGCCCACCAGGCTCCCCTGTCCCTGGGATTCTCCAGGCAAGAACATTGGAGTGGGTTGCCATTTCCTTTTCCAATGCATGAAAGTGAAAAGTGAAAGTGAAGTCTCTCGGTCGTGTCCGACTCTTCATGACTCCATGGACTGCAGCCTACCAGGCTCCTCTGTCCATGGGATTTTCCAGGCAACAGTACTGAAGTGGGTTGCCATTGCCTTCTCTGATAGCTTTGACTAGACGGACCTTTATCAGCAAAGTAATGTCTCTGCTTTTGAATATGCTGTCTAGGTTGGTCATACCTTTTCTTCCAAGGAGCAGGTGACTTTTAATTTCATGGCTGCAATCACCATCTGCAGTGATTGTGGAGCCCAGAAAAGTAAAGTTTCTCAATGTTTCCACTGTTTCCCCATCTACTTGCCATGAAGTGATGGGACTGGATGCCATGATCTTAGTTTTCTGAATGTTGAGCTTTTTCACTCTCCTCTTTCACTTTCATCAAGAGGCTCTTTAGTTCTTCTTCACTTTCTGCCATAAGGGTGATGTCATCTGCGTATCTGCATATTGATGTTTCTCCCGGCAACCTTGATTCCAGCTTGTGCTTCATCCAGTCCAGCATTTCTCATGATGTACTCTGCATGTAAGTTAAATAAGCAGGGTGACAATATACAGGCTTGTTGTACACCTTTCCCTATTTGGAACCAGTCTGTTGTTCTACATCTAGCTCTAACTGTTGCTTCTTGACCTGCATACAGATTTCTCAGGAGGCAGGTCAGGTGGTCTGGTATTCCCATCTCTTTCAGAATTTTCCACAGTTTGTTGTGATCCACACAGTCAAAGGCTTTGGCATAGTCAATAAAGTAGAAGTAGATGTTTTTCTGGAACTCTCTTGCTTTTTTTGATGATCCAACAGATGTATTCTATAATATATCAAAATTCAATGCACACAGAGTCTTGCAAGATATTATAATTGGAGGAATTTGTAAAGGGCATCCCTCTATTTTTTTTTAACAGCTGCATGTGAATTTATAATTATTTCAAAATAAAAAGTTAAATTTAAAATTATAATGCCCTTATTTTTTCTTTTTTCCTTTCTCTTTTAAAACTACATTATCCTTTTAAATATACATGTAAAATTTTATGTGCAAGAATAAAAACCTTTTCTATGACTCTACCTTATTTACTTTGCCAAACTTTCCAATTAATTCTCTTTTTATTGTGATTTCAGGGAGGAAAAGACTACATTTTTAGAATAAGGATATACATTAAGTTGTTTATAAGAAAATTTGTACTATTTAATAATCTCCTACATATGTCGGCTCTTTCTTGTGCTATGCATAGAATAGTAGAAATCCTTCTATATTTTAAACCAAAGGGAGGGAAAAGCCAACTAAAGTCCCTCTCTCCACTTCTTCCTCCTTCTCAATCTAGTCCTTTCCCCTGTACAGTCCATCACCTCCTATGATCAAACTTCTCAGTAACAAGACTTCACAGAGTGAGTGCAGAGATAAAAGGCAGGTTGATAATATAAAAACAAAAGCTGCCCAGAAAGTCAGAAAACACAGCACTTTAATTGCTATATTAAATAAAAATTTGAATATATCAAAGTAATTCCTACTAACCATAATTCAGATGCTGGGAGCAATGACTCAGAAATGCATTTGAATTTCTGATTCTGCTTTATACTGGCTTTTCTGAGCTAATGTGCTGACTTTAAAATATTATACTTTTGCTGGAAATCTGCTTGAGGCATTGATACATATATTCTTAAATCCTCTGAAAATACTGATTTTCGTACTTCACTAGTGGTCCAGTATTTAAGAATCTGCCTGCCAATGAAGGGGACATGGGTTTGATCCTGGTTCAGGAAGATTCAAATGCTGAGGGGCAACTAAGCCCGTGTGCCACAGCTGCCTACCTCGTCCAGGCTCTAGAGTCCATGAACAGCAACTGCTGAGCCAAATGCCCAGAGCCTGTGATCACAACAGGAGAAGCCAGGACGATGAGAAGCCCGGGTACCGCAACTAGACGGTAACCGTCACTCACCGCACCAGAGCAAGCTTGTGCGCAGCAGTGAAGACCCAGCACAGCCAAAATACATACATATATTCAAACCTTAAAAGAATACTGATTTTCATGGTTACTGAGATCTCACCACAATGAAGAATCTCATGATCGATATGGCCAGGTTAGAACTCCCTGTTTTTTAAGATCAAAGACTTCATTTTTACACTCATTGTGGAATCTCAACATTTATTACATTATCTGGCCTTTGTTCCTCCATTATAAGGTCAAATAATTGATGTCACATTAGAAAAGGGGGGAAGAAAGTCAATGAAGTTTTCCTCACTTTTTAAAAAGTTTGTCGATCAGTTTGGAAAAGGCTATAGTTGTGGAACACTAAATTTAAAAATAAGAATCACATAAGTAAACAGTGCGGCCAAACACAAGGTCACTGTGTTAACATATAATACGTAACTGACATTGAGTCATCACTGTTCAGATTTTCCCTGGGAGGAAGCTTTCTGTTTCGTCATCTTGGAAGACAGTTTGCTGTCAGATTGGATTCAGATTTACTTGTGTATGGAAGTGATACATCAATATTCCAGTATGTGAAACTTATTTTCCTAGCCAAGAAAAGCTCTTATTTTTGCTTGTTCAGAAGTCTTCAGCTCAAAAAAATATGGGATTTTAAAAAAATCCCTGAATTACAGTTTTGTGATGGAAACTCTCCCCCAGTTCATTACATTTATAATCACCTCATAAGCTTCATTTTAAGGCAACTACAGTTTTCTCTAAGTTTTATAATCTATTGTCCAGATTGAAACCTGATAGGCCAAGTGAGGAGATAAATGAATGCATTTTCCATTTCAGTGCAGGATCTGGAAAGCTCAAAATTGAAAAAAAGGAGAGATGTGATAGGCAAAATCTATTTTAATATCTAGGAAAGTCATCCCTTCAGCCTGAGTAACAAGATCGTGCTCATCATCTCACTGCTCAGAACTAAGATGCATAAACCACTATTTTAATTTGCTTTTATCTGTAAACGTAAGCAACAAAATTTCAGTGGCTGTGATTATTATAATGATGCTATAAACCTCTCTAACAGGACACCAGAGATGTGGAGCACCTTTCCACATAGGTGAACTAAGCATAGATGAGCACTGCTGTGCCTAGGGCTATGAATCCTGGATTCCAAAGAAAAATACTAAGTCAGAAAGGAAGCATATATTGGGGATACATGTATTTATTAATAACACTTATTTAGGGTACTTTAGATTCAGACAAGATCATTGATTACACGAGTCAATAATTTGAGGCTATTTGGAATACACAAAGACATGTGAGACTCATCGTTCATCATCGAAAGACTAGTTAGAGGTGTTAAGAATCCCTAGTTAGAGGTGACAAGATTCACAGCGATGAAAAGATAACTTGGAATGCAAAGCAACAATTGATAAGTGCAGACAATAAATCCAGTTGGAGTTCACAGAAGGGACAGATCACTTCCAGATAGATTAAGCAGGCAATATTTCATGGAGAATGGAACATTTTAGTTGAATATGCAAATTAAAACATTAAATGTTTGTAAAGTGTCTAGGCCCTTTGTTGAATTCTGCATGGAAATCATGGAAATTTATGTCATGATCCTGCCCTAAAAGAGTTTATAATATGGTCAAGAAAATGACTCATAAATGCATAAAAGGCCAAGTAACAATCAAAGATACGTTTCAAGGCAGTGCTAGAAATGATCACAACAGAAGGCAGTTTGTTATTAGTTATGCTAATTACTTATGCGGTAAACAGTTGCTTTAGACATTAGCAGAAAAATGATACCAGCATTTGAAAGGAAAGCTATCTCTTTTTGTGTCCCAGGACTCCACATACCCATGTTTTTCTCCCTACTCTTCCAAAGACTCCTCCTCAATCTTTTTTGTCTTTTTTGCAGGTTGATCCTTACCTGTAAATGCTGAAGTAGCTCAGGGCTCAGTCTGTGGCCCTCTTCTCTCTTTTGTCTCCATTCACTCTGTTGAGGATCTGATCTGGTTTCGTGCCTTTAAATTCTATCTACATGCTGAAGGTTGATAAATTGTATCTCCAGCCTGGACATTTTCCCTGAAGGCTTGCTTTGCTTATTTTCATCTCCCCATTCGAACCTCTACATGATGTCTACAAGACAATGCAGACTTAATGTTAAACCGGAGTCCCTAATTTTCTCTTTACAATTTGCTCCCCTTACAGTCTTTCTCTCCTCAGTAGAGAGGGGAGTTGCTTGGGTAAAAACTCTGGAGTCATTCTTGACTTTTTCTTTCAAACTGTCTATCAAATCTATCAGCAAATGCTATTAGCTCTGCCTTCAAAATGTACCCCAAATCAGACCACTTCTCACCTCCTCCTTTACTTCCATTCTGATTCCAGAACCTATAAATAATCACCTAGATTATTATATCTGCCTCCTGATGCAACTCTTCTCCATCCTTGTTTCAACAAAACAGTAATTAAAAAAAAATATTAGTCAGAGCCCATTCCTCTTCTACTCAAAGCCATCCAAAATGACTTTTCAGCTTGCTAACAAAATCTAACATTTTTATGTGACCTACATGGTCCTAAAATGAGATAGTCCTTCATTCTCTCTGACCTCACCTATTTCCACATTCTTGCCTTCTTGGTGTTCCTTAAACAAGCCAGAGGCACCACTGTTTCAAGCCCTTTGCTCTTGCTGTTTTGTTTGCCTTGAACATTCTTCCCCAAGATAACTTCAAAGCTTACTCCTTCACCTCCTTCAAGCCTTTACTCAATAAAATATTCCATGGCCACCTCACTCTGTCTTACACTGGGTTCCCTCTAAAAACTCCAATAGAAAGATTTTACAGCAAGTTGTTTATTGGGGAGACAACCTCTGGAAGGGCGGGAAAGGAATGAGAAATGAGCCAGGGAAAGGAGGACAAGATAGGGAAAATTTGTAAGCAGATTACTTCTGTGGCCACTTGGGGCCCATATCCTACTGGGAGCTCGAGGACACTGTATGGAACCTGCCTGAGGGCTGGCCTGCATGCAGGGTATCATCCACCGTTTCCTGTTAGAAATGGCTGGACGGATGCTCCTGGGCATTGGTTCGGTTCTTGAAAATTAAAACTCTGCAATTGTGTTATTAAAGGGGGGGAAATTGGCCAATGTTGAGTCAGTCCTTTCTAACATCAGTAATTTCTTTCAGATATTAGATCTGAAGGAAATAGATGTTCTGTTGAAAAGATTATACTTTTGTTTCTTTGGTTGGTTGTTTCTGACTGGTTGGTTTTTATACCTAATAAGCTCTGAGTCTGAGTATGCAGGGAGAAGAAAGGATAAACATATGAGTATACACACACATAATGAATACTCAAGTGATCAAAACACAAAAATGTTTACCCCATTAATTGTGCTCAGCAAGAAGCCCTTAAATATAATTTGGCGCATAAAAATTTTACATATTTTTAAAATAATGTCAGTGATTCAAACAGTTTTCAAATTATTTTCTCTTGTATTTTCACAATATAATTCGGTGTTTATACTTTTAAAAAGATTTTCTAAAGGGCCACAAAATTTACTGAACCTTCAACTCAGAAGGGCTATTCCTAGCAGAATTATTTGTCCTCTGAACATTTTATGTAAAACCCTGAACAGGAAAGGACAGGAAGCCCAAAAAGCACCTCCAACCCTTATCAAGTAACTCTTTCCTACCTGTCCCTGAGTTAAGGCAGATTGGAGAAACAAAGCAGAAACCCTGGGTCGACTTTCTACCTTTTATGCAAGATATCAAATTGGGTATCTTCCTTTTATGCTATTAGTCAAAATAAAGTTTGGGATGAACTTCTCAATCCTCTTCCTTTGTCAGTTGAGTTCAGTTCAGTCGCTCAGTCGTTTCTGACTCTTTGAGACCCCATGAATCGCAGCATGCCAGGCCTCCCTGTCCATCACCAACTCCTGGAATTCACTCAAACTCATGTTCATCGAGTCCGTGATGCCATCCAGCCATCTCATCCTCTGTCGTCCCCTTCTCCTCCTGCCCCCAATCCCTCCCAGCATCAGAGTCTTTTCCAATGAGTCAACTCTTCGCATGAGGTGGCCAAAGTATTGGAGTTTCAGCTTTAGCATCATTCCCTCCAATGAACACCCAGGATTGATCTCCTTTAGGATGGACTCATTGGATCTCCTTGCAGCGCAAGGGACTCTCAAGAGTCTTCTCCAACACCACAGTTCAAAAGCATCAATTCTTCGGTGCTCAGCTTTCTTCACAGTCCAACTCTCACATTCATACATGACTACTGGAAAAACCATAGCTTTGGCTAGACGGACCTTCATTGGCAAAGTAATATTTCTGCTTTTTAATATGCTGTCTAGATTGGTCATAACTTTCCTTCCAAGGAGTAAGCATCTTTTAATTTCATGGCTGCAATCACCCTCTGCAGTGATTTTGCAGGCCCCCAAAAAACAAAGTCTGACACTATTTCCACTGTTTCCCCATCTATTTCCCATGAAGTGATGGGACCAGATGCTATGATCTTAGTTTTCTGAATATTGAGATTTAAGCCAATTTTTTCACTCTCCTTTTTCACTTTCATCAAGAGGTTTTTTTTAGTTCCTCTTCACTTTCTGCCATAAGGGTGGTGTCATCTGCATATCTGAGGTTATTAATATTTCTCCCAGCAATCTTGATTCCAGCTTGCGCTTCCTCCAGCCCAGCGTTTCTCATGATGTACTCTGCATAGAAGTTAAATAAGCAGGGTGGCAATATACAGCCTTGATGTACTCCTTTTCCTATTTGGAACCAGTCTGTTGTTCCATGTCCAGTTCTAACTGTTGCTTCTTAACCTGCATATAGGTTTCTCAAGAGGCAGGCCAGGTGGTCTGGTATTCCCATCTCTTTCAGAATTTTCCACAGTTTATTGTGATCCACACAGTTGAAGGCTTTGTCATAGTCAATAAAGCAGAAATAGATGTTTTTCTGGAACTCTTTTGCTTTTTCCATGATCCAGCAGATGTTGGCCATTTGATCTTTGGTTCCTCTGCCTTTTCTAAAACCAGCTTGAACATCTGGAAGGTCACAGTTCATGTACTGCTGAAGCCTGGCTTGGAGAATTTTGAGCATTACTTTACTAGCGTGTGAGATGAGTGCAATTGGGCAGTAGTTTGAGCATTCTTTGGCATTGCCTTTCTTTGGGATTGGAATGAAAACTGACCTTTTCCAGTCCTGTGGCCACTGCTGAGTTTTCCAAATTTGCTGGCATATTGAGTGCAGCACTTTCACAGCATCATCTTCCAGGATTTGAAATCGCTTAGCTGGAATTCCATCACCTCCACTAGCTTTGTTCGTAGTGACGCTTTCTAAGGCCTACTTGACTTCACATTCCAGGATGTCTGGTTCTAGGTGAGTGATCACACCATCATGATTATCTGGGTCGTGAAGCTTTTTTTTGTACAGTTTTTCTGTGTATTCCTGCCACATCTTCTTAATATCTTCTGCTTCTGTTAGGTCCATACCATTTCTGTCCTTTATCGAGCCCATCTTTGCATGAAATGTTCCCTTGGTATCTCTAATTTTCTTGAAAAGATCTGTAGTCTTTCCCATTCTGTTGTTTTCCTCTATTTCTTTGCATTGATAGCTGAGGAAGGCTTTCTTATCTCTTCTTGCTATTCTTTGGAACTCTGCATTCAGATACTTATATCTTTCCTTTTCTCCTTTGCTTTTTGCTTCTCTTTTCACAGCTATTTGTAAGGCCTCCTCAGACAGCCATTTTGCTTTTTTGCATTTCTTTTCCATGGGGATGGTCTTGATCCCTGTCTCCTGTACAATGTCATAAACCTCCATCCATAGTTCATCAGGCACTCTATCTATCAGATCTAGTCCCTTAAATCTATTTCTCACTTCCACTGTATAATCATAAGGATTTGATTTAGGTCATACCTGAATGGTCTAGTAGTTTTATCCACTTTCTTCAATTTAAGTGTGAATTTGGCAATAAAGAGTTCATGATCTGAGCCACAGTCAGCTCCTGGTCTTATTTTTGCTGACTGTATAGAGCTTCTCCATCTTTGGCGGCAAAGAATATAATCAATCTGATTTCAGTGTTGACCATCTGGTGATGTCCATGTGTAGAGTCTTCTCTTGTGTTGTTGGAAGAGGGTGTTTTCTATAACCAGTGCATTCTCTTGACAAAACTCTATTAGCCTTTGCCCTGCTTCATTCCGTATTACAAGGCCAAATTTGCCTGTTACAGCAAGTGTTTCTTGACTTCCTACTTTTGCATTCCAGTCCCCTATAATGAAAAGAACATCTTTTGGGGGTGTTAGTTCTAGAAGGTCTTGTAGGTCTTCATAAAACCATTCAACTTCAGCTTCTTCAGTGTTACTGGTTGGGGCATAGACTTGGATTACTGTGATATTGAATTGTTTGCCTTGGAAACGAACAGAGATCATTCTGTCATTTTTGAGATTGCATCCAAGTACTGCATTTCAGACTCTTGTTGACCATGATGGCTACTCCATTTCTTCTGAGGGATTCCTGCCCTCAGTAGTGGATATAATGGTCATCTGAGTTAAATTCACCCATTCCAGTCCATTTTAGTTCGCTGATTCCTAGAATGTCAATGTTCATTCTTGCCATCTCCTGTTTGACCACTTCCAATTTGCATTTATTCATGGACCTGACATTCCAGGTTCCTATGCAATATTGCTCTTTACAGCATCGGACCTTGCTTCTATCACCAGTCACATCCACAGTGGGTATTGTTTTTGCTTTGGCTCCATCCCTTCATTCTTTCTGGAGTCATTTCTCCACTGATCTCCAGTAGCATATTGGGCACCTACTGACCTGGGGAGTTTCTCTTTCAGTATCCTATCATTTTGCCTTTTCATACCGTTCATTGGGTTCTCAAGGCAAGAATACTGAAGTGGTTTGCCATTCCCTTCTCCAGTGGACCACATTCTGTCAGATCTCTCCACCATGACCTTCCCGTCTTTGGTGGCCCCACACGGCATGGCTTAGTTTCATTGAGTTAGACAAGGCTGTGGTCCATGTGATCAGATTGGCTAGTTTTCTGTGATTATGGTTTCAATATGTCTGCCCTCTTATGCCCTCTTGCAACACCTATCGTCTTACTTGGATTTCTCTTACCTTGGACATGGAGTGTCTCTTCATGGCTGCTCCAGCAAAGCACAGCCGCTGCTCCTTACCTTGGATGAGGGTATCTCCTCACGGCCGCCCCTCCTGACCTTAAACATGGAGTAGCTCCTCTCAGAGGCCTCCAAAAAGCTCTGACATTTGACCACAGTCTCTGGTCTAATGAAGACTCTCCTCACTCACCTCTCTTGGCTGTGCTCCTTCTCTTGCTCATCCTGAGGGGTCTGTCCCAGGGTCCCAGCCTTACTTTCTGCATGATCAGGCCTTTCCACGTGAATGTCTCCCAGCCTGGGACTGTTTCCGGGCAGGTATCAAGTAACTGGGGCATTTAACTATGAGATTAGTGAAAAGGCTTGCTGTCTAGCTGTGATAGTGACTTAACTTGCAGTTTAACTCAATTAGCCAGTTTAGAGTCTAGTTTCACAGCAGGAAAGTTCACACATACAAATCAGTAGTTTTGAGAAACCTGATGAAATAATGGCTAGTTTACCCTGAAAAGCTTTGCAATCTAGAAGCCAACCATCTGAGTAAATGCCATCGTAATTAGATAATTATTCCAGCCCTGCAGTTGCCAGGGCCTTCTGCCAACATCCTTCTTCCCCACTTGCTGCAGTTTCTGTCTCACAAGGCTTCCTCTTCTCAGTTGCCTCACCAAAAAATAAAACTAGACCTGGTTCTTCCCTTTCAGAACATCCCTCCTGGGTCCCCACTTCCTAGAGCTGTTTTTAATACATTTTCACTGTTCTTCCACTCTCACCTTGTTACAGTTAAAATCTTAATATCATTGGGCTTTTAGCTTTCAACATTAATAATGGAGCAAACTAATTTAGTGACCATGCCCAGGCTTCACCATAATGCTGTGTGCATGGTACTGGCTTGTAGAAAGGACAGATAGGACCCAGGTTTTCTGAGACTGAGTCAGATGATATCCAAGATGGATTTCCTCTATATGAACTCTAATACAGGGTTCAGAGTTGGACCTTATATTGAACCTACTTTGTGTGTGTGTGTGTTTGTGTTTGTATGTGTGCGCACTCAGTTGTGTCTGACTCTTTGCGACCCCATGGACTATAGCCCACCAGGCGCCTCTGTCCATGGAATTTTCCAGGCAAGAATACTGGATCAAGTTGCCATTTCCTACTCCAGGGGGTCTTCCCAACCCACATCCAGGGATTGAACCCACATTTCTTGCATCTCCTGCATTGGCAGGTGGATTCTTTACCACCTGGGAAGCCCATATTGAACCTAGACTTATTGTCAAACCACATCAAATAGAAATATTGAAGTCTTCTCTAGAAACAATTTCCAGAGAAGCATTTGGATGGTGGCAATCACAATAGTCCTCAAAAGCAATGTTGTTTATTTTCTTCCTTATTCTAGAACTGTTGTATGTATATACATTGAACATTAAAGTTGTGTGATTTTGATCATCAAATTAGAAGCTTAAACTACATTTCCACATTGAGGTCAGGGCAGTAATATCCAACTGTGGGTTTTTAATTCATTGGTTTTTAGAGGAAAACAATGTAATTACTGCTATAATTTGCCAAGACTAGTTAGAAAGCCTTAAGAAATATTAATAACATTAGCTCAATAATTACACTTAAGAAATTTATCATAAGGAAATAATCATGGGTGTGTGAATATGGTTTTAGTCAGAAGAGCTGCTTATCATAGTGAATACAGCAATCTATCTAGATTTCAAAGATTTAATGACTGATTAAGTAGACTACAGTATTTCCATATAATATTGACATTTAAAATAGTGCAACTGTGAAAAATTAATGACATGAAAAGATGTTCATATTATACTAAGTTGAAAAAACACAACTTACAACAGGGTTGAAAGTATATAAATCTTTTGTACAGTTGTACACACACACAGAGAAAAACAATATGGCAGGACATACCTCGCAATGTCAGTGGTCATTTCTGTGTGGTAGAATTATATGCAATGGCATTTTCTTTCTTTTAGTTATCTGTGTGTGCGAGGTTGCTTCAGTCATATCTGTCTCTTTGTAACCCCATGGACTGTAGCCTGCCAGTCTCCTCTGGCCATGGGGTTCTCCAGGTAAGAATCAGTATGTTTCTCATCAGTATGAAATGAGTGGGTTGCCATTTCTTCTCCAGGGGATCAAGCCTATGCCTCTGATGTCTCCCTGCTTTGGCAGGCGGGTTCTTTGCCACTAGAGCAACCATTTTCTATAGTGTACATGAACTACTTTTCTGGAAAAAAAAAATTTTTTTTAACTTTGTTCCTCAACTTCTTTTCAATGGTCACTTTTAAAGGTGTTTGTGGTTGGGGTTTGCGCAACACCTGAAAAGGTTTGGTTATTCCTGTCTTTGACTGTGTGTAGGTTGACCGTCCCAAAGCTCATTAAACAGAAGACAACAAACAGGGATTTCCCAGCTGTAAATGAAGGAGGAAGTGTAGCCTTTGTTAGCAAATCTTCCAGGTTTAGTAATGGCCAAACTGAGAACAACAGTTTTCTTTGCAGATAAAATTTAGCAGAAAATTATAAAATAGCCACTAAATGTGATATTTTGAACAACCAAATGAGATGATTTTGATTTTTTTTTCTTTAAACCACTTTGATCTCCTCATACTTGTGACTCAAGGCCCAGTAGAGTAGAGAAAAAGGATATTTATTGATGGTTCCCACAGAGAAAATCAATCATTTCAATTGTAGTGATTCAATTCAATTCAAATTGTCAAACTTTTATTGAGTAACTAGGTGGGAGTCTAGCACTGTATTAGAAACAGTGGGGCATTCAAATAACTCATGAAGACAAATGTCCTGGAGGAACTCACAGTTTTTACATAAAGACAGACAAATTAATAAATATCTCCTAAATATAAAATGGGCTTCAATATAAGCACTGGGTCATCAGAGCAAGAGTCATGGCAGCTCAGGACAGGGAGAGGTTAATTCCAACCAAGGGAGCAGGAAAGATTTCTTAGAGGAAGTGAGATTCTGGCTCACTTCTGAATAAAGAGAAGTGTGTTAGTCCCCTGTTAGTTACTGAAACAAAATTCCAACTAACTTGAATTTTAAAAATCAGCTCATCAGCTTCTATAATAAGGATGTCTTGCTTTAGGCAAGGTAGATACAGGAGCTAACATGATGGTGTCAGATTCAGTTTCCCTCTCTGTGTTGGCTTTGCAGCAGTCAAGTTCTCCACAAAGGTGACTGCTAAAGACAGAAACTTATATTCTTAGGGCTGGCAATCTAGGCTCTTCTATTTCCCAACAACTATTGATTAAAAATCAATGAAGATTCTCATTGGCTCTGCTTAGCAACCTGCCATCCTAGGCCAATTGCTATGGCAGTGGGTCACATGCTCACCACTGGAGGGAGTTGGGCAGGGGCAGGCACCATGACTGATAATTCCACCAGATCAGGTAGAACTGGGCAACCGTGGCTTCTCCCAGAAGCAACAGAAAGTACAGGGAGCTGAGCAAAACTACTGGGCAAATGCTACCATTACCGTATTTCATTTCAGATGGGTAGAGTGTTGTAAGGTATATGAGGGCAAAGCCTTTGTGAGCAAAGGAAAGAGCTTGGGGCTGGGATGTGATCGTGGGAAAACGCAAAATACGTTTTGAAAAGAGTGAGTACAAGATGCTGGTGGTGACAGAGGAAGTCTATACTGATGATTACAGTCTCTGAACAGAGAAAATTTTAATGATGTGTTTTCTTTTACTTAGACACTTATGGCTGGGCAGATTTGCATATACATGCAACCATACATACAGCAATTATTTAAATGTAATGGGAACTTACTATTTGAAGTATATCCTGTGAATACTTTCGTGAAGCAAAAAATTAAACTGTCACCAAAACACTGACCTTTAATATTTCTGTCTTGTATTTTCAAAAGATTATATATTGACTTTGCTTAGAATAATGTATACACTTAAACTAAATCTCTTTATCAAAAAGTGAATTTTATTTCATTTAAAATACAACTCAGCCTAGGCTGAGTACTGCCCATTTCTAGTAAATAATAAATGTATACAAATGCTTCCTTGAACTTACATCAGTAATTATAAAATCATCTACCAGTTTTAAAAGCCTATTTGGATGAGACATTTGTTTGTTCCTTGGCATAGTAGAGACTAAATGTGAATTCATCTCATGATTCACAAGATCCCCATGGGCTATGGTGATACTGGTGATTGAAACTGTACCAATTGATGTTTTAATACTTTCTGTCCTTCAGAAATAAAAGAAATCAAAACCTATGTTTTTTTTATTTAGAATTCATTGCATCAAGCTCTGATTGTAGATAGAATACAGAGTTAGATCCTTACTAAATGAATTTAAAATATAAATTAGATATGTGGGATTCTGACCTTGAGAAATAAATTGTAGAGGTGACAAATTTGTGAAAACTTCAAGCTAAAAAATCCAAACAGAGATGATGAAGTATTCTATTATTATGTATTATTATGGACTGTAGCATAGAAATAAAAGGTCAATTTCCAGCTCAAACTCTGTCTTGAACTTCATAATTTTGGGCATGGTAACTCTCTTCATTCTGCATGAATTTCCCTGTTTTCACACTGATTCATATTTTACAGAAGTTGGAACAATATAGGAAATAATAAATATTAAGCACTTTATGTCCTTCTGAATGAAGACCCCCAAATAAATGAAATAATAGTAAGATTGTTGTTATTGTTCAGTCGCTCAGTGTCCAACTCTTTGCGACCCTCATGGACTGCAGCACGCCAGGCCACCCTGTCCATCACCAACTCCTGGAGCTTGCTCAAACTCATGTCCGTTGAGTCGGTGATGCCATCCAACCATCTCATCCTCTGTCGCCCTCTTCTCCTCTTGCCTTCAATCTTTCCTAGCATCAGGGTCTTTTCCAGTGAGTCAGCTCTTCACATCAGGAAGCCAAACAATTAGAACTTCAGTTTTAGCATCAGACCTTCCAATAAATATTCAAGGTTGATTTCCTTTAGGATTGACTGGTTTGATCTCCTTGCTGTCCAAGGGATTCTCAAGAGTCTTCTCCAGCACCACAGTTTGAAAGCATCAATTCTTTAGCATCAGCCTTTTTTATGGTCAAATAATAGGGTACACTATATGAAATACTTCCTTATAAAACAAGTAAATTAGGGATGAAATTTGATACTTTAGAAGGATTTATTTCAAAATATAATTTTACAAAATGTTAAACTAGCACATCTAGAATCAATCTAGAAAAAATTGACTCATACAGAACTTTTGTTAAACGTATTTTGCACTATGCAATTATGCCTTTGTGATTTAATTAATGCTCAATACATTACTCAATTGATATGTGTACTCAAGAGATATGTGTCATTTAAAATTATAATTAACAAAAAGTCATATGATTGTTATCTGCCTTTTAGATATTTTTGTATAATACTAAACATACTTACTAATATAAAATAAAGTCTTGAAAACCCATAGATATTAGGCAGAAGAGCCACGTGTGCCCTGTCCTATAGTTTTCTTGAGGACCAGACTAATGATAATAAGGTGAGGAATTTCCCAAGATGGTTGAAATCCATATATCCAGCCAGAATATATTCCACAGGAAGCAACTGACATAGTCACAAAATTTTAAGCAAGGTGCAATATGTAGTATTGCTTTCATGTTTCAGAACATCCTGATCAACTTGGGCTTCCCTAGTAGCTCAGCTGGTAAAGAATCCACCTGCAACCTGGATTGGGAAGATCCCCTGGAGAAGGGAAAGGCTACTACTCACTCCAGTATTTCATGGACTCCGTGAAAGTCCATGGAGAATTTCACGGACTGTATAGTCCATGGGGTCACGAAGAGTCATACAGGACTGAGTGGCTTTCACTTCCATCCTGATCAAACTAATATCCATGTCCAGTTGTGGAACAAGGTTTCAAGAATAAGATCAATGTCCAAAAAAGGATGGGATAAAAAATGAGCAGCCCGCCTCCTCCCTGCCTCCTAAACATACGCAGCACTCCTGAAGAAACTGTTGTTGTTCAATCGCTAAGTCACGTCCTACTCTTTGCAACTCCATGGACTGCAGCATGCCAGGCTTTGCTGTCCTCCACTATCTCTTAGAGTTTGCCCAAATTCACATCCACTGAGTTGGTGATGCCATCTAGCCATCTCATCCTCTGTCGCCCCCTCCTCCTCCTGCCCTCAATCTTTCCCAGCATCAGAGTCTTTTCCAGTGAGTCGGCTCTTTGCATCAGGTGGCCAAAGTATTGGAGCTTCAGCATCAGTCCTTACAATGAATATTCAGAGTTTATTTCCTTTAGGATTGACTGGTTTGATCTCTTTGTTGTCCAAAGGACTCTCAAGAGTCTTCTCCAACACCACAGCTTAAAAGTATCAATTCTTTGGCACTCAGCCTTCTTTATGGTCGAGCACTCACATCCGTACAAGACTACTATAAAAACCATAGCTTTGACAATATGGACCTCTGTTGGCAAAGTGATATTTCTGCTTTTGATTATGCTGTGTAGGTTTGTCATAGCTTTCCTTCCAAGGAGCATGCGTCTTTTAATTTCATGGCTGAAGTCACTGTCTGCAATAATTTTGGAGCCCAAGAAAATAAAATTTGTCACTATTTCCACTTTTAATATTTGCCATGAAGTGATATGACCAGATACCATGATGTTCATTTTTTTTTTTTTAAATGTTAAGTTTTCAGCCAGGGTTTTCACTCTCCTCTTTCACCCTCATCCAGAGGCTCTTTTGTTCCTCTTCACTTTCTGCCATTAGAGTGGTATCATCTGCATATCTGAGGTTACTGATATTTCTACCAGCGATCTTGATTCCAGTTTGTGATTCATCCACCCTGGCATTTTGCACGATGTACTCTGCATGTAAGTTAAATAAGCGGGGTGGCAATATACAGCTTTGTTGTAATCCTTTCCCAATTTTGAAACAGTCAGTTGTTCCATGTCAAGTTCTAACTGTTGCTTCTTAACTCACAGAAGAAACTGATGTTGAAAGCATAAAAAAGAAGCGGCAATTGTTGGCCTTCATTTCCCGGAATTCTTCCAGGTCTGTCTCTTATTCTATATCCTGTTCCCAATTTCCCTTCATTTCTTGACTCCTTTTCTTCTGATCCTTAGATGAACTTGCTGTCTCTCTCTCACCCTTAATTTTGTCAGCCTTGTTTTGGACAAGTAATTCTGTTTTTCATCTTTTAAGCTTCTCCATGACTTGACTATTGATGACTTAGTTATCCACCTATTCCTCATGTACAAAAAAAACCCATAAATAAAAGACATCTGCTCCTTTTCCCTGTGGCAGCCGAGTGGAGCCTGAACCAAGATGCTGTTTGATTATGAAATGAGATCTGGTTTAAAATCATCAAAAAGATTTTGAGTAGGATCCAGCAAAATCTGGCACATAGCTCATCATGCTCTTCCTGGATAGGTTAGGATCATGGGCCATCCCTTACTAATCACACAATGCCTTTGACAGAGATTGGCCTCCATTGCAATTCTTAGTACATAAAAGGACTTCAGAAATTATTTAGTAAAAGAATGAATAAATTATTATAAGCACCAGCTATAACATCTAGAACCCATTACACTGGTTTTTGAGGGTGTGTGTGTGTGTGTGTGTGTGCTTAGTCACTCAGTTGTGTCCCACTCTTTGCAACCCCAAGGACCGTAGCCTGCCGGGCTCCTCTGTCCATAGAAATTTCCAGGCAAGAATACTGGAGTGTGTTGTCATTTCTTTCTCCAAGGGGATCTTCTGAATTCAGGGATCAAACCTGCATCTCCTGCATTGGCAGGCAGATTCTTTACCACAAGCGCCACCTGGGAAGCACTTTTGAAGGTGTGCATGAATTTATAAAATATGATGAATCTTTAATTAGTAGAACATATTTGGTGGAGATTTCCATTTACATTTCTTTTAAGGAAAGAAAGCAGGAAACAACTCAGCACATCTACTTGTCATCACTTTCAGAACATCTGTGGTTTTAAAACAACTTTGAAAATAGTCACTTGCCTAGAGTAAGGTCTGACTTCTGCTGTATAAGCAGTAAAATGTTCTAAATTCATATGTACTCATACATACCCTCATAGAGGGCAATTAATAAAATACCAATTATGGACCCCATATCTTCTTCACACTCTGATTCTTACAGGGGGTTATGTAGATGTATACTCAACTCATTAAAATTAAGTCAAAATAAAGAAAAAGAGGAAAGTAACAACAGATGCACCATCCCAATATCTTGCATGAAGAACTGCACATTCCCTCTAGGAACCCCAAATAAGAATGTTTACAGAGGCAGCTGATGAAAGCAGTATGGGCTGGCATATAAAATGCTTACTGTTTAGCAGGAGGAAACGTCTTAAATAGCGTGCATCTCTCTCTCCATCAGCTGGTGCTCAGTGTTTGTGTTTCTTCAGGTTGATCGGCTGGATGTGGATAGCTTGTTTAGTAACATCGAATCGGTGCATCAGATATCAGCCAAGCTGCTGTCATTGTTGGAAGAGGCCACGACAGACGTAGAACCAGCCATGCAAGTAATCGGTATGTTTATTCTCTTCTCAAGTTCTCCAATACAACAGGAAATAATATTTTAATAGCCTCCCGTTGCTTTGGTTTTATGTTTCTGACTCACCAAGCTTCCCAGGAGATATATAAACGCTTAACGCAACTTAGGGCTCATTGTAATTACACACACTCTGTATTTATTTTCACATGGGTTTATATCCATTTGCCGAAGTCCCTCAGTAGCACTAAGCACACCATTTGCTTTTTTAATTTCCAATCTTTCAATCTCTTTGCCTTCCAGATGTTCTCTTATTTAGTTTTATGGCCAACAGTTACTTGATTCTTAAAGAATTAAACATTTAAATACTTTAATAGCTTTACTGATTTTAGTCACAATGTTTCTTATTCATCTTATGACTAGGAATCCACTTATTTTGGGATTGTAACATTTGCAAGGAGAGTTTATATGATTATTAAAACAACTTAACAACGACTTTTCCATGCTTTTCCTTTTTCTCTATATTATTTGCTTTTCAAATATGTTTCTACTCTCACACAGTCATAGATAATTTTCTTATTCTGATAAGATTTTGAAAAAAATACAGAGAAATCACTGAAAAAGGGTTGGGTCAAATTTTTGTTCCCTCTATATTCTCCATTCATTGGGCATTTATGTATCAAATCACCTAATGAATATCTATTAAGCAGTAGCATATGCCAGGATTCTTAGGAGCTTCAAGGGAATATGGTGTTGTGAACTACTTGAAGGCGATTGCCACAACCAAGATACCACAGACACAGTGCCATGTAGGCCAAACATTTTTTAATGTGCTGTAATCATTTTTTCTGTTTCACAAAAAATATTTAATATATGCTCATTACAAAATATTAAAACAATTTGGGAGTATACAGTGTAATTCAACCCACCAACGCAACGAGCATCCCCTTAAATAACCATTATTGTAGTTTGATATGCGTCCTTCCTTTGAGACACACACACACTCACACCTTGTGTTTTTATTCCCCCTCATTATGTGTTTGTTAATGGGGCTTCCCAGGTAGCTCAGCGGTAAAAACCTGCCTGCAATGCTGGAGCTGCAGGAGATGCAGGTTTGATCCCTGGGTCGGGAAAATCCCCCAGAGGAGGAAATGGCAATCCATTCCAATATTGTTGCCTGGAGAATCCCATGGACAGAGGAGTCTGGCAGGCTACAGTCCATAGCATCTCAAAGAGTTGGGCACGACTGAAGAGACTTAGCATGCACACACACAACGGAAAAATGGCATGAAATTGATTTTGTTTCATATTTAAGGAAGATCCAAAATTTAATAAGCAAGATTGATCTTACACAAAGGTGAAACAACCTGGGCCATTTGTAGTGTTTTACATGTCAAAAGGCCACCCCACTTAAAAATATTCCCCCACAGTTTTTAATTGTCGTTTCTTGTGATTAAATGTCCCCCTTGTATACTGCAGAACTTCAGGCCATAAAGAGAATACATTTATATGGGGAATCAGAATTCTTGAAAATGTTACTTGGGCTTAAAGTATTAAGTCAGATTTCAGCAAGTGAGGTCCATGTTGAGAAGACTAAGTGGAAATAATAGCGTGAACAAAACCATGGACAGAAAATGCCAAGTGTGTTTAGGAAACGGTGAGTGACCAAGCTGAGCTGGAGTGAAGAAATCACATAGGGAGGAGTGAGAAATGAATCTGTTAAGTGTAGAACAGGGACCAGCTGTACTTGGAATCAAAGTTTGGAATTTACTCTGCAGATAATGAGGAGCCATTAAAAGATTTTTCAGCAAGGATGTGATGAGACACAAAAGTTTCTGGAGAAAAGAAACTATGGCAGGTATGAAAAGAATGGATAGAAAGAGAAAATGAGTCCTCGACCGGTAAACAAGTCATAGATAATTTAGCCATGTGGTAAGAAGCAGCTAGGCTAAGGTGGATACACTGAGAATAGAAAATAGGTGTCAGATTCAAGAGAAATGTAGAAAAAGCACAAACAAAATGTAGGGGTTGGTTGTATTTGCTGGAATCAAAAACAGTTCCAGGTGTAAAAAGTCTTGTATTCTGATTTGTGTAGAACATCTTGGTTTTAGCCTGTTCAAGCATCCAGTCCAGTTTAGCATTTGTCCCGGACTTCCTCATTTGTTCAGGACGATCGTTATTTATAGTTGCGCCACAGAGATTTGGTAAGACCTCTTCATCATGCTTTAATTTCTGACATGGCTTCTCTTAGCAGAATGTTAAGAGTCAGGTGCATTTTAAAGAGTTCTTATGTGGTAAACTCTAAAAGAGAGCCCGTCTCTCTTTTCCCAACTTTTTCTAGTCTCAAGGATACTTATATCTTCCTTTGAAGTACAGCACACAGGGAAATGACTGATAAAATGAAGACTTTTGGAAATGAATAGCTAGCAAGACCTAACTGCTTCCTGTTCTGGTGAGGGTGGGAGATGTACTTGATGCTGTAAGTCCTGCAGCCACTGGGTAGAGCAGCAAGTGGGGTCATGACCCACACTGGGTGGCTTATGCCCTATGCCATGACTAGTGGGAGGCATCAAGCCCCTAGAATGACAGTCAGTGGGTTTAGAGGGATACGTAGAGAATTAAAGATTAGATGCAAATGAAATACGTGTAGGAAGTGGAGGCCATTTGTGTCAAAGGTGAATTTTCTGACCATATTGTAAATGCTACTGTTAACTTTACTTCGGAAAATGCGTTAATGTAGATTATCATATGAATACATATTTTGGTGGAGCATCACAGTAAAATAATGCTTTTTACTAAAGTAAGAAATCTCTGAAACAAAAGTATTGTGGTGTGTATGTAATAGACCTGTGATATTTTATTAATTGAAATGGTAACTGTAGTTAAAGCTCACATGCAGTTTTACGTATATAAAATTGAAGTGAACTATATATAATATTCAGAGAATATGCACACTTTTTTTGGTGTTGGTCACTAGCTTTTAGAAATTGCATTTTGTTCAAAATCAGTAGAAGTCTTTAGTTAAGATATTCAACAAACAGATGGAAAAAGTAACTTCAGTTTGTTAGTCTTCATGATTGCAATTACTGAAAACAAAATTTACCCTTATGGAAACAAGGAATTAACTGAAAGATAATTAAACAATGAGAGATTATACTGTATAACAGATTTAATTGTGAAACTTTGTAATTGTATTTTGGAAAACTTGAATTATGAAAAGAAGCTGTTGGCAGAACTTCTATTTAGTAGGATAAAGTAATATACTTTGTACCAGATTTTACAACATCTAGAAAAATATCTAAAAATCACAAATAGAAACAACTTGTTTGATGAGTTTTACTTTGCAAAAAGAGAGAAAAGAAAATGGAAGCAAGAAGACAGAACTTTGAAAATATTTAAACTCAAATATTTATATATTTTAATATAGAGCAATATATAATCTGAATTTTAATATCTTACATTTAGTAGAATTTTCTCCTAGCTTATGAGGTACCTTTGTGTTAGGAGGAAAGTATTTCCACAATTAAAAATATTATGGTTTATATATTTGAGCAGCCAAATAAATAATACTAGCATTAGATTTTAACCATAGAATAAAACCGAGTCCACACTGATATGAATAAATGAGGAGAAAGGAAAGCTCTTCCTTACTTAAATATCAGCAAGTAAATATAAAGGAAAGAGGAAAAATTTAAATCTCCATTAGGTAAAAACTGTAGTCATAATTATTATCGAAGACTCCACTGAGTGATGCCAGATTTATTGAGTGAAAGTTTGAGAAGAAATATATTTTCATAGTTTCAAACTGTCTCCAACAAAAGTGTTAACTTCAAAGGGAAAGATGGTAACTTTTCACTGAGAAACCAGGCAAAGAGTATCTTAACCAAGCAAGTGATCAAGGTCAACAGTACCAGGAAATAACACACATTCACATCACGAACCTTGTGACACAGGGCACATCATATCTGTGGTACCTTTGTCCAAAAAGATGTGCAATCACGTCCAATCATTAGAAAACATTAGACAATAGCAAATTCAGTGAAAGACGCTGAAAATAACTGATTAATATGGTTCTAAAATGCCAAAGTCATTAAAGACATTGTAAGACTGAGGAGGAACTCTTGAAGACTGCAGAAGACGAAGGAGGAGTAACAAATAAATGCAAGTGGGAGCCTATATAGACTAGAATGGGAAAAGAACATTAGTGTCACAATTCCAAGTAAAGTTTTTAGTGGATAGTATTAGAGCAAATGTCATTTCCTTTTACTGAAAATTGTACTATGTCGATGGAATATTGGGGAAAATGAGTGAGGGATATTTGAAAACTACTGGTACTATTTTTGCAACTTTCCTATAAAACATAAAATTAATTCAAAATGCTTAATATATAATGGTTTGCAGATAAAACCCAATTGAAGTTGTTCGCAATTTCAAGTTCACTAATGATAAATTGCAATACTGAAGAAAATTATAGAAAATTTATGAAAATAAAAAGTAAACCAGTAGGACCATAATTTAAAAGAAAGAGTTGGAGGCATAATTTTAATTTCCATACCCTTTATATCTGGCCTGGCTTCATGACTTTCTTTGACCAATAAAATGCAGCAAAGTGATCTTCTACAATGGCCTTGTGACAGTCACTGTCTGCTCAGGGAGAGAGAAGGTTCAAACAACCCAGTCAGGCCAGTCAACACGGTCAAGGCCTTGAACATGTGAGTCAGGCCCTCCTTGGCCAGCTGACTTCATGCTACAGACTGCAAACCTATCAGTAAATCCCATTAACACTACAAGGAAACAGGCCATCCCAGCTGCTGCTGCTGCTGCTGCTGCTAAGTCACTTCAGTTGTGTCCGATTCTGTGCAACCCCATAGATGGCAGTCCACCAGGCTCCCCTGTCCCTGGTATTCTCCAGGCAAGAACACTGGAGTGGGTTGCCATTTCCTTCTCCAATGCAGGAAAGTGAAAAGTGAAAAGTGAAAGTGAAGTCGCTCAGCTGTGTCTGACTCTTAGCGACACCATGGACTGCAGCCCACCAGGCTCCGCCACCCATGGGATTCTCCAGGCAAGAGTACTGGAGTGGGGTGCCATTGCCTTCTCCCCATCCCAGCTGAGCTCTACTCATATCATCAACCTGGAGAATCATGAGCAGATAAATAGCGTTGTTTTAGGCCTTTAAAATTTTCTTGGGGCAGGGAAGGAGGGTGATTTCCTGCATCAACAGCTAACTAATACAGATACAGAGAAGAAATTAACTAATTCAGCTCAGATAATAAAGAGAAACTTGATTTAGAAGGTGGCTTTTAAGGGAGGACTTGAATTTACAAAGATGGAGATTTGAGCAAAAGACTTCTCAAATGACATAGAGGCAGAAGGCAGAAGAGTACGGGAAGTTCTTATAGAGGACAGCAGTTCAATGTGGCTGGAGCACAGTGACAAGGAGTACAAGTAGCCATATCAATGGAGTTCACTGGCACTTGCCATCACTAAATCTTTCATCTTGCTTTCCAAAAGGTAAACCGATTTGGGGTGAGATTTCCAAAGTCATGCTGCCACAAAATGAAAAGCACAGCTGTTCCATTTCTTTGTCCTTAGATCGCATGAAAGAGTTTGTGATTCATAGTTCTAATGCCAAAGGAGAAACTTTCCTGATACATAGATAAGCCAGGAGAGCTTTACTCAATTAGAAAAAAAAAAAGAACTTGGGATTTGGATGAGGTTCAAGTTTAAGCACAGCAGAGCACATGTTTGTAGATCCAAGAACTCTGGGAAATTGTCTGGACTATCATACCAAGATAGAAACTGGATTTTAAAATCTTGACTGAGGCAAGCTGCCTAGACAGGAAATGGGTTTGAAATTTTTAGGGATGGGAGTGTGAGAAGTGACTCTTGTTTCCACTTAAAGATCATTTTGTAACAAATGAATAGTGAACAAGGACCAAACAAGTGAAGTGGTAGTGCAGAGTTGAAGAACACACAGGCTGCAATCTCAGGCTGATTTAGTTTGTATCCAGGCTCAGCGGTTGCTAGATTCGGGCTTGTAGGCGAGTCACAAAGCCCCACTGAACTAAATTTGAGGCAATAATACCTACCCTACAGAGCATTTATGAAGATTAAATAAAATAATGTATATAATGATAACCAGTGCTCATCCTTCATCAATAGCCAATGCATGATGTTACTAACTTGTTAGGACCCTGAGAATATTAAACATACCCACTTATTCACAAAGCTTGATTTCTTATATGCAAAATGTGAACTTTTTAGAGATCCTGATCATGTTTTTCAAAGATTCATGGCCTGTGTGGTTTCCAGGTGTTCCCCATATGTGTGCATCTTGCTCATTTATCTATCTATTGGCACTTTGGCAACATGTTTCCTCCTATGCAGGATGATTTGAGATACCAACTATCGTTTCCACATTTGATAAAGTGAACAGCAATTGCAGTAGTGGTCCTCAAGGAACTGAGCCTTCTGGTGTTCACACTGCCATGCAGTCTGGTCCCATAATGCCTCTAGATGGCCCTGAGAGTCATCAACTAATACAATGCATAGGAGGAGACCCTGTGCCGAAGTCTGGCATGGCCTTAAGAAAGCTGGATGTTTCTATATTTTGTTGATTTGGGGAGCCTGCCATTTAAGAAATCCAGCTACGCCAGTGGAATATCACATGGAGAAAGATTAGAGCTGAGACTATCTAGTGAGAAAGTGGTCCCACTGTCCCAGCCTCCCTGCCAAGGCACCCAGACTTGGGAATGAGCCATCTCAGACCATCCAGCCAGTTAACCCTCTGAATGAGTGCAGCCCCAGCAAATCTCAAGTAAAGCAGAACCACTGAGCTGATACCCGCCAACCCACAGAATCAGGCTGCTACTGCTGCTGCTGCTAAGTCGCTTCAGTTGTGTCTGACTCTGTGCAACCCCAGAGACGGCAGCCCACCAGGCTCCCCCATCCCTGGGATTCTCCAGGCAAGAACAATGGAGTGGGTTGCCATTTCCTTCTCCAATGCATGAAAGTGAAAAGTGAAAGTGAATTCGCTCAGTCGTGTCCAGCTCCCAGTGACCCCATGGACTGCAGCCCACCAGGCCCCTCTGTCCATGGGATTTTCCAGGCAAGAGTACTGGAGTGGGGTGCCATTGCCTTCTCCACAGAATCAGGAGAGAAGATCAAATGGTCTCTGGTCTTAAGGCACTAAATTTCAGGGTGGTTTGTTACATAATGACAGAGAACCAAAACAGGGCTGTGTCCTCTTCTATAAATTTTCAACAATGTTGTAATGTTTCAAAGTATTTTTAAAAGACTGAAATATGAACACATGTGAGGTTACTTTCTCTGCTTACTTCACACACAGGGTAAAGAGAACCAGAGCTGACAGAAGCTTGTGGTATAGGAATTATAGTTTCTCACATGCTTTTTCCTCAGGGTGAGTTTATCCTCGGAGACAAAGACGGTATAGAGCTTTCTGTTCTTTGAAGATGGAGTGGGTGAAGCACTGTTACTCTGTGGCAGTCCTTTGTTCTCCTGAAGCTGTGTCTCTTGTATGTCCCTGAAGCAGGAATCTGTGCCCTTAGCAGTGATTCTGTGAAAAGAGATTAGTCATTGACAATGATGCTGTGTGGGAGATGCCACAAAGTAGTTCACCTGAATCACTGTTCTGGTACTATTATATCGTGTGCACACGTGTGTGTGTGGGTGTGTGTGTGTGTGTTACTCAGAACATGGAAAGGCCTGGCTTGTTCATCCTGACCAGTGAGGGCAGGGAGCTTCCCCCCTGCTCAGTGGGATATGTGAGGCCAGCAGGTGGAGAGAGATCCAGACACAGCAGCGAAAGGTCAGGGCGTTTTATTCCAAAAACTGTCAGTAACAAGAAAGCTGTCAGCTTCAGAAAACAGGACAGAAAAAAAGGTGGAGGGGGGTGTTTCAAGGTCAAGTACACACAAATCCACAGAGGAAAGGAAAAATCAGCAGGAGGCAGTCACCAGTACAATGCAGAAGCTGGACCTCCGGTCTCCTGAGTGAGGTCAGGGTGGGCCCCAGGTCTACCAGGACTTATTTCTCATAATAAAAAGAAAACCGGGAGGGCTTAGTAACAAGTTCTATAGTTCTGTTCTCTGAGGAGAAAGTGAAGTTCTACAGTGTGGAGCTGGCTCCTGGGGGTCAGTGGCTGAGTTGTGCTGTTAGACTTGAAAGGAGTTGTGGAAAGTCAGATATTGTACAGAATACACACAGAAGTCCTAAACTTCTGTGAGTGTAAGAGTGCTGCGAGTCCCTGAACACTTTCCCAACTGTTAGGAAGTCAGAGGAGAAGCTGTTAGCAGGGATGCCACACTTGAGGGGTACAAGAGCCTGGCAGGAATGTAGCCTTAGGAGGGAGCCAGATCGGTGCCCTGACACTGGCTCCATCACTTCTACCCCCGTGCTGGGGCGAGTCGCTTGATCAGTGGGGACTGCCCTCGCCTGCCTGGAATAGAAACTTCACCAAAAGGACTTAGCTTTTCCCCTCACATAACAAGAAATCCATAACTCAATAGCCTAGAACAGAGACAGCTACTTGCTGGCTACTTCCAGCTTTTTCCTTCCCAGTACTTAACTTGTGGTATTTGGCTTCATGGCCTCAAGATGGTTACTCCACTGCCAAGCATGCTTCCTGCAGGTAATAAGAGCAAAACCATCCCCTGCTCTGGCTCTTTTCATTTGGGGGAAATAGAAAGCTTTCCCAGTGACTTCTCCTATACCTCATGATCTCATTTTACACACACATTATTCCTGCTTGCTCTCTCTCTCCCTCCCTCCCTTTCTCTCTCTCTCTCTCTCTCACACACACAGAGAGACTTAACCACCTGAACTACCAGAGACTGGGGAAAAGGTTAGTATTTTTAACTGGGTGCATGTGTGGTCCAAACAATAAAAGTTTGGGAGATGAGAGAATAGATAAGCAACTGGCAACAGAAAGCAGGTTCACTGGTTCATTTTTTCCAATGGGGATGGCCAGACCTTGGTGGTAGAGGGGACAGACAGAGAGTGCACCGGTCTAGGACACAAGCCCCAGGTGGGGGGAGTTTCTTGTCTGTTTTGTTAGTGTTGTATTACCAGCGCCTAGAACAGTGTCCTCAATAAGTACTTGGTGAATGAATGAAATGAATGGCGGAGACAATGCTCAGTATCCAGGATGCCAGTTGGTACACTGAGGGAATACAGTCATTGTCATTGCCCTTGTTGTTACCAAGTCCTCCTGTGGTTTTTCCTGTGTCGTTTTCCAAGGCTGGTAGGTGGTGAAGAGCAACTAGCAGAGGCAAGCATTCTCAAGAGAGGTATTTACCAAGGTGGGCTGAGAATGGGGTCTTTAGCATTATCAATCCTGAGGAGGGAAAAGTTATTGTACCTTTTCCTAACCTAGGCAGCAGAAACATTTTAACTTTCAACTCTCAGAGAACCAATGTTTCCTTAATGTGTGAGTTGTTACAAAAAGCCCATCATGGAGTTAAGGTATCCAGGAAGTCAAAAAGGTTCAGGAAGAGACCTTGAGTTATTATCAAAATCAACAGTTTTATCCTTGAGTGTTGCTGCTGCTGCTGCTAAGTCGCTTCAGTCGTGTCCAACTCTGTGTGACCCCATAGACAGCGGCCCACCAGGCTCCCCCATCCCTGGGATTCTCCAGGCAAGAACACTGGAGTGGGTTGCCGTTTCCTTCTCCAATGCATGAAAGGGAAAAGTGAAAGTGATGTCGCTCAGTGGTGTCCGACTCTTCGAGACCCCATGGTCTGCAGCCCACCAAGCTCCTCCGTCCGTGGGATTTTCCAGGCAAGAGTATTGGAGTGGGGTGCCACTGCCTTCTCCTCCTTGAGTGTTAGTGTTAGTTCTAGACTAATACTTAAAAAGAAAAGAAAGTGTAGTCGTTCAGTCTTATCCAACTCTGTGTGACCCCATGGACTGTAGCCCACCAGGCTCCTCTGTCCCTAGAATTCTCCAGGCAAGAATACTAGCATGGGTTGCCATTCCCTTCATGGAGTCTTCCCAACCCAGAGATCGAAACCACATGTCCTGCATTCCAGGCAGATTCTTTACCATCTGAGTTACCAGGGAAGCCCAATTCCAATCCAACCATCTCACTGTTCAGATGAAAAAGCTAAGAGCCTGAGTTTCTCCAAATAGCATCACTAATTCCAGATACAGTTATAAGGGAGCCCTAGCTCTTCCTGACATAGGTCTTATTACATATTACATACTGCCCATCACTACTGCCTACTATTGCTCCCCAGTTTATCCTGCCCATCTGTTACACTGTCAGTGATGGAATAGCCTTTCCTTTGAGAGACCCCAGCACAATTATGACATTGTCCTCTGTGGCACTGGATGCAACTGTGGTCATGGGACAGGACCCCACAGTCTGCTCTGGCTCCCTTCCTTTCTCTTTTTTTCCTTTTATGGTCTATCAGTCTCTTACTGGTCTTACCCTGCTGCTGCTAAGTTGCTTCAGTCATGTCCAACTCTGTGCTACCCCATAGATGGCAGCCCACCAGGCTCCACTGTCCCTGGGATTCTCCAGGCAAGAACACTGGAGTGGGTTGCCATTTCCTTCTCCAATGCATGAAAGTGAAAAGTGAACGTGATGTCGCTCAGTGGTGTCCGACTCTTAGCGACCCCATGGACTGCAGCCCACCAGGCTTCTCCGTCCATGGGATTTTCCAGGCAAGAGTACTAGAGTGGGGTGCCATTGCCCTGTTCCCTCCTAAAACCACTCCTCTAAAATTGCTATTACCACATCACCAGAGACCTCAGAATTGTCAAATCCAATGAACACATTTTTCTGAATTTATCATATGGTAGCACTCTTGCCTGGAAAATCCCATGGATGGAGGAGCCTGGTGGGCTGCAGTCCATGGGGTCACTTAGAGTCGGACACCACTGAGCGACTTCACGTTCACTTTTCACTTTCCTGCATTGGAGAAGGAAATGGCAACCCACTCCAGTGTTCTTGCCTGGAGAATCCCAGGGACGGGGAAGCCTACTGGGCTGCCGTCTATGGGGTCACACAGAGCCAGACACAACTGAAGCGACTTAGCAGCAGCAGCACTTCTGAAAATTTTTAACCGAATAATTCCTAACATCAGAAGAGAAATTTCATGAGCCCCAGGGAATGTGGAGTTCCAACCTGAAGCCACAGCCACAGGCATGAAATAATTTGAAATCTCATTTTATCTTAAGAATTCAAGTAAATTTTCCATGCTATCCTTTCACATGAAAATAATGTTTTTTTTCCTTCAAATATCTTTATAAAATTCATACTCAAGGGACATGCTCGTTTGAATCCTGTGGCTGCATATTCCACCTGGCACTTGGGTTTGAATTTCATAACCCTAACCAGCGTCCCTGGAGTATCTCTCAGTACTCAGTGTTATCCCCAGGCGAGGCAGGAACTGAACGAGACCAAAGGCAAAGGATAGTGGCTTCTGTAAGCAGCGTTTACTCTACAACCTCTTCCTTCTCACCTCCCTCCTCATTTTGCCTTCCCCTGGAGAACAGAGGAGGCTCAGAATAAAAGGAATGAAATGTATGCACCTGGCATATGGGCTGGCTGAGCTGCTGCCTTGCTTCGTCCCAGTGGCTGGGCTTCCGTCCAGGGAGGACAGCAGACCATGAGAAACTCTCCCAGTCAGTCTGCTGCAAGCTGCCAGGAGAGCTTTTTCATCTCATGATGGCATATTTACTCACCCAGGAAGTGTCATTCAGAGGCTTGTATTATCTTACTCAGATCTCAGAACTTCTTTTCTGGAAGGGGGTCATACCTACGCTCTGTCCTCAGAGAGGTCCCACTCCTGTCTCTGTATTCTGAATGCTCTGTCCTGACAATCAGGTTTTACTCAGAACTGCAAAACTGCCTTTTGGGATAGATCTTAGATCACAGTTTATGCTTGAGAATTTTTCCTTCCAGTTTCATTGAGATGTAATTGATATATTACACTGTATAGGTTTAAGGTGTATTGCATAATTATGTCATTTACATACATCATGAAGTGATTATCACAATGAGTTTACAGAACACCCATCCTCTTATCTAAACATAAAATTAAAGAACAAAACCTTACCAGCTCAAATAAGATGTGTGCGTGCTAAGTTGCTTCAGTAGTGTCCCACTCTTTGCAACCCCATGGACTGTAGCCTGCCAGGCTCCTCTGTCCATGGATTCTCCAGGCAAGAATACTGGAGTGGGTTGCCATGCCCTCCTCCAGGGGATCTTCCCAACCCAGGGATTGAACCCAGGTCTCCCACATTGCAGACAGATTCTTTGCCAACTGAGCCACAAGGAAAGCCCAAATACTGGAGTGGATAGCCTATCCCTTCTCCAGGGGATCTGCCCAACCCAGGAATAACACCGGGGTCTCCTTCATTGCAGGAGGATTATCGGCCGAGTTACCAGGGAAGCCCTAATCTCTTTTCTAGATCTTCTATTTCCTGAATCCCAGACTCATATTGCAATTCCATAAAGGGCTCTTCACTTTAATATACTATGGGTGACTCAAATTCAATACTTCTAAAATTAAACTTGTTGTCTTCCCATAAAAACACCCTCTTTATCTTCTCATCATTGTCTATCCACATGTTTACTGAAACCGGCTTCCTGAGATATGCCTGGAGTTATCCTCTTCATCTTTTACATGTTCAATGTCCTTTTTTTGTTCTCTCTTCTTCATCCTCCCTGATTTTGCTCTCATGGTTATAACTAACATCTAATGAACATTTGCACATGCCCATATAGACACATTACATATTTTAACTCATTTAATCATTAAACAACTCTTCCATTATGATGATTTCTTACTACAGATGAGGAAATTAAGAAACAGAGAAATCAGGTAATTTTCCCAAATGTCACATGAGTAAATGGTAAAACCAAAATCTGATACCAGGCAGTTGATTTGAGAGCATTCTCTCAACTGCTGTAACATTCTACTTTAGCCCTTATTATTTATTTCTTGAATATTTATAGAAGTCTTTCAATTGGTTTCTCTTTTCCAATCTCCCTAACTCCTCCCCGAAATTCCATTGTTCAGATGACTAACTCCCACAGACAACTTTCTAAAATACAGTCTCATCATGTTAATCTGCTGCCTAAAATCCATCAGTGCTTCTCCATCACCTTCAGGTTAAAGTTCCAGCTTCTTAATGATGCACAAAGTCTTCCATGGTCTGGCCCCTGCCTACCTATACAGCTTCTTCTGAAACCTCCCCCCAGGTGTGGCACCAGCCAGCCAACTGAGATCACTTGCAGTTTCTGAGCAGAACTTGCTTCGTCCATGCATCTCTGTGCTTTTGTACTCACTCAAAACTCCTACTTCAAGGGTAGACTCTTATGGAAAGAGCTCAAAGTTTCTCAAGAGCAGAATGGCTCACCCTCTGTATTTATAGTTACTGTCATACTTTTCCCATAGCATGCTAAATGGAGTTTACTCTTCTCTATCCTTTACTGACCTTGAGGGAAGTGTTGATTCTTTTTCTCTGCAGACCTACCAAAGTACTCAAGGCATGCTAGTCACTCATTGGCTTTCCCAGGTAGCACAGTGATAAAGAATCCACCTGCCAAAGAGCAGGAGATGCAAGAGACCCCGCTTTCATCCCTGAGTCGGGAAGATCCCCTGGAAGAAGAAATGGCAACCCACTCCAGTATTCTTGCCTGGAAAATTCCATGGACAGAGAAGCTTGGTGGGCTACAATGGGGTCGCAAAGAGTCAGATATGACTGAGCATGCTCCATCACAGTCACTCATTAAATGGCTATCAAATCAGTTCAGTTCAGTCGCTCAGTCGTGTCTGACTCTTTGCGACCCCATGAATCGCAGCACGCCAGGCCTCCCTGTCCATCACCAACTCCCGGAGTTCACTCAGACTCACATCCATCGAGTCAGTGATGTCATCCAGCCATCTCATCCTCTGTCGTCCCCTTCTCCTCCTGCCCCCAATCCCTCCCAGCATCAGAGTCTTTTCCAATGAGTCAACTCTTCGCATGAGGTGGCCAAAGTACTGGAGTTTCAGCTTTAGCATCATTCCTTCCAAAGAAATTCCAGGACTGATCTCCTTCAGAATGGACTGGTTGGATCTCCTTGCAGTCCAAGGGACTCTCAAGAGTCTTCTCCAACACCACAGTTCAAAGGCATCAATTCTTCGGTGCTCAGCCTTCTTCACAGTCCAACTCTCACATCCATACATGGCCACTGGAAAAACCATAGCCTTAAAACTACTTGAAATCTCTTTCAAAAAAAAAAAAACCATAGCCTTGACTAGACGAACCTTTGTGGGCAAAGTAATGTCTCTGCTTTTGAATATGCTATCTAGGTTGGTCATAACTTTCCTTTCAAGGAGTAAGCGTCTTTTAATTTCATGGCTGCAGTCACCATCTGCAGTGATTTTAGGATGAACTAAATAAAGACTATAACTGCTTCATTTCCTTTTATGCCATTTTCCTAAACAAGGCCTCTGATAGGCTTCTTGGGCATCATTGGTTTCACCCCGGATCACTAACCTGCAAGGGAAGTTCATCTAGATGTGGGGTCAGAATAATATACACGCCTATCACTTGGTTTGGTACATCTTAGGGATGGACATGAGAGTCTGGAGGTAAAGAGGTGGGCCAAGAAGAACATGAATATGTTTACATTAGTGAAGGGAGCAATGTGCCCCACAGGATAGTGATGCCAGGACATAAAATGTGTTCAATAATCCTGAGAGTTGTTCTTAAAGGAGATAAGTAAGTGCATTTTTAAAAGTGCATTTTCTTCCTCCTTTTGCATGGCAGTTATTCTGAGGGGAAGCCAATGTAGAAAGTCTTGGGATGCAGAATTTTTTAAAGAGAAGCACACGATAGTTATATTTATTTCATAGGATTCTGGTGCTTTTGTGACAGATATCCAGGAGGGAAATTACCTTCGCCAATCTTGGCTCAGTCCCTTCTCCACTCTTAATCATCCCTTCAAACTCACATACAGTAGACAGAGCAGTTGTCCTTCACCACTGAAGAAATGCAGCCCAGAGTTACGTTACCGTGGAAACAGAATCTTTTTTTTTTTTTTTTTTGCTTCAAGACACATCGCTTCATCTGCACTATTATGAAGCATAATACATTGGTAGGGCTGGGAGGGGAATCAAATATTCTGCCCGCCAGTATTGTGCTTGGCCTCTGGGTGAATAGATGACTTTCAATTAGAGTGCTTAAATATCTTTTAACTTTAATCATTGTTATTAGAGGCCCAACAGAATTTTACTTGGAAAAGAGTAAAAAATTCAACTCTGCTGTTCAGGAGAGAGCTATAAATTTTTTCAAGCTAGAACATTTCTCTTAAAGAAAATACAAGAGAATTTACAATTAATGGTTTCATTGCGTGTAAAATAAATGCCTTTGTCCTTTGTGTTTTGACTTTCTGACTTGATCCCATTGTGGATTTATGAGATTGTCCAGACCTCTTTCTTCCTTTGTCTGTACTCTAAGCTGCTTTGTAGTGAACATACGTATTTACAATTTCCTCTGGCATTGGGCTGCAGGTATTCAGGTTCACCCTTCCTGACTTACTGCCAAGCCCATCTGAGCGTTGACTCCCTAGGCCAGCCAAAGCCCTCGCTCCTATTTGCTGCCTGCTGCAGTGACTGCAAGGCTTGCCTTTTTTTATGCCCAACACTAAATTTAGCCACTGTCCTATTTTATTCTCTCCTCCTTTAACTACTCTCTTTTCTTACTATTTGTGTTGCTAACTGTCGTGAAGTGTGAATCTACAAGACCTCCACTGGCAAGAGGATCAATTCAGTAAAATCCCAGAAATCTAATAAGAAGCCCTCATCCCTTCAGTTCCCAAAATGCTTACAGTCACTGCATTTTCTTACAAGTCCAAAAAAACATAAAAAAAAAAAGTAAAACATATACACACATGCAGAGTCTAATTTTAATCATAGGGAAATCCCATAAGTGAAAAGAAAGAAACATCTTTTATTAGTTGTATGTAAATTAGGAAAATGGGCTTCCCAGGTGGCTCAGTAGTAAAGAACCTGCCTGCCAATGTAGAAGACGTAAGAGATGTGGGTTCGATCCCTGGTTCCAGAAGATCCCCTGGAGGAGGGCACAGCAACCCACTCCAGTGTTCTTGCCTGGAGAATCCCATGGACAGAGGAGCCTGGTGGGCTACAGTCCATGGGGTTGCAAATCATTGCCCATGACTGAAACGAGTTAGCATGCACAAATTAGAAAATAATATAACACTTTATAATACTTTAAAATTATTAGTATCTTAGTAAAAATAAAAACAAAACAAACAAATGGGACATAATTAAACTTAAAAGTTTTTGCACAGCAAAGGAAATCATAAACAAAATGGAAAGACAACCCTCAGAATGGGAGAAAATATTTGCAAATAAAGCAACCAACAAGGGGTAAATCTCCAGAATATACTAACAGCTCATGCAATTCAATATAGAAAAACTAATCAAAAAATGGGCAGAAGATCTAAATAGACTTTTCTCCAAAAAAAAAAAAAAATACAAATGACCAAAAAGCACCTGAAAAGATGCTCAATATCACTAATTATTAGAGAAATACAAATCAAGACTACAATGAGGTATTATCTCACACTGGTCAGAATGTGCTTAGTTGCTTAGTCATGTCTGACTCTTTGAAACTCCATGGACTGTAGCCTGCCAGGCTCCTCTGTCCATGGAAATTTCGAGGTAAGAATACTGGAGTGGGTTGCCATGCCCCTCCCCCAGGGGATCTTCCCAACCCAAAGATCGAACCCAAGTCTCCCTCATTGCAGGAGGATTCTTTACCATCTGAGCCATCAGGGAAGCCCTGCCATCATAAAAAATCTACAAACAATAATCCTGGAGAGGGTGTAGAGAAAAGTGTACCCTCCCACGCTGTTGGTGGCAATGTAAATTGGTACAGACACTATGGAGAACAGTATAGAGGTTTCTTAAAAAATGAAAAATAGACCCATCGTATGATCCATCAATCCCATTCCTGGGCATATATCCAGAGAAAACCATAACTCGAAAAGATGCATGTATGCCAATATTCATTGTAGCACTATTTACAATAGCCAAGACATGAAATTTACCTAAATGTCCATCCACAGAAGAACAGATAAAGAAGATTTGGTACATATATACAATGGAATATTACTCAACCATAAATATAAGGCCGTTTGCAGCAACATGGATGGACCTAGAGATTATTATACTAAGCGAAATAAGTCAGACAGAGAAAGAAAAATCCCACATGATATCACTTATATGTGAAATCTAATTTTAAAATGATACAAATGAACTTATTCACAAACAGAAACAGAGTCACAGATCTGGAAATTATACTTATGGCTACCAAAGGGAGAATATGATGGGAAGTGATAAATTAGAAGATTGGAATTAACATATTAACACACTACTATATATAAAATAGATAACTAACAGGTACCTACTGTATAGCACAGGGAACTCTACTCAATATTCTGTAATAACCTATATGGGAAAAGAATGTGAAAAAGAATGGATATATATATATATATATATATATACACCAGTCATATATGTATATAACTGATTCACTTTGCTGTATACCTGAAACTGACACAGCATTATAAATCAACTACACTTCCATAAAATTTTTTAAAAGTTGAAGACCTAGTGTTTTAATTCTCGAGACAGTAGAGCAGCATTAGAAAGCAAGTGACATATATGGAGGAACTAGTCAGTGCCAGCTGATTTAACATCCGCATCTCATTTAATTCTCAAATTCATCTCAAGTGTAACTATTATCTCCATTTTACATCTGAAAGAATTAAGGCTCAAAGAATTTTTTTTTAAAGTCATTCCTGCAGTCACCACACAATCCTAGACAATGATTTCTGATTCTGACTCCAGTGTTTCTGCCAACTCGTCACTGTGTCCCGCATACAGCAAAACTCTCCTATGGGGAGGGCTAAAATCTAATGAGAAAATGAGGAGAATATGGCCTCTAATCCTGGCCCTCCACCTCCTGATAGAACTGTGGAAAAACCATGTATTTGTTTTGAAGTTAGATTTGTCCATTCTTATTTAATATGGATAAATAAGCCCCTTTCTCCTCATATGTATAAGGATTCAAGTAGTTAATGTAACCAAAATATGTTGAAAATCTAAAGGGCACTTCTTTTTCTGTAGGAAGAATGCCTTTTGTTATTATAATAGACCCAGATTAGCAGGTCCACATCACTTGCAATCAGTTCAGTCCCAATCATTATCAATCCCAAATTCACAATGTTTTTGAGAGCAGATCTATTACATATTTCTTCTGTGTTTCCCAAATCACCTTAACACAATTCTGGGTTGGATAGTGGATGCATTTTTATTAGATGAAGTGACAATTAAATCAAACTATTGTCCAATATAGACTTGAGCCATCAGTGATAGATCCCATTTTATCATATATCAAAATATCAAAAAGGACTCCTTAAATGCCTGGACATAATTAGCCCAAGTTGCTTTATGAATAGTCATAACACTGGTTTATAGTATTATGCAACTGATTTATAACAGGAATGATGGCCAATTCTATTATCATGTAAGAGAAAATATTTTCCTCAACTTCATTGCATGTTTCAGACAAACTCAGGAAATGTTAGTAAAATAAACAGAAAAATAATTGACCTAGACCCTGAAATTTCACTCTCCATACCTCTAACTAGGGGTAAAGAATCCACCTGCCATTTCAGGAGACATAAGAAATGCAGGTTTGATCGCTGGATTGGGAAGATCCCCTGGAGGAGGGCATGGCCACTTGCTCCAGTATTCTTGCCTGGGAAATCCCATGGACAGAGGAGCCTGGCAGGCTTCAGTCCTTAGGGTCACAAAGAGTTGGACACAACTGAAGCGGCTGAGCATGCATGCACTCACTCTAACAAACTGACAATATCTGCTCCATTTGGGGCATTTGCTATCTATGTATTGTAATCTGACTGTTGCATACACTATCTCTTTAATTTTGTAATGACCCTATGAAACTGGATCTATTAATGTCTGCTTTATATGTGAGGAAACAGGTTCAAAGAGTAAAAAATAACCTGTCCAAGTCATAACCTGTCCAAGTCTGTTGCACGGCCTGGCCTGTACCATACAGACTGAGTCTAAGTGTAGGCTTTAACTCATGTCAAAGAAAAACCCACAATGTAAGAAAAACTCACAAAGTAAGAGTCATGAGTTTAAGTTTTATTCAGGAACTTACCGTGGACTCTAGCCCAGGAGATGGCCTCTCAGTGGCTCTGAGGAAGCTATGCCAAAGAGTGGGAAGAGAAGCCAATTCATACATGATTTTGGGAGCTAGGAAATACATGCAATCAAGCATGCGTCTTGGTAAAAGATTGCTGCCAGTCACAAAGAACAGATATTCCAAGTTAATAATTTTAGTGCTTTTCTATGAACGGCAAGATGCAAGAGTCTGGGGTCATTGAAATGCTTCCTGAGACATACACCCAACTATCAAAGGGCCTGTTTATCCAAAGAACCAAGTGCCTCTGTGGTTTTTCATCCTGAATTCCTCTCAGGGTGGGCAGTTACAGTGCGTGGGGACAGCCCTCATAGAAGCAGGTGGGGAGGGATGCCCTTTTTCTCTGTTTACACCAGAACTCTCTACACCAGCCAAGTGCATAATCTGAGAAAACCAGCTTTCTTTTGCTGCCCATCTTCATTAAGCTCATTATCCTTTATTTTATAAAAGAAAAGAGGAAAGGGATGAAAAGAGAAGAGAAGGAGGAGGGTGCAAAGAAAAAGAAAAAAAAGGGAGAAAAGAAGGTGACTCAGTGTTGTCTATTGCTCCCCCCGCCACCCCGACATAACATGGGCATAAAATGCAGCCTGCCCAACTTTTTAATGCTAATCAACATTGTTGCAAAACAAATACGTGAAGTGCCAGTTTGGTCTGACTTGATGTCATCTTGCCTTTGTTTTGGATTTATCAGGAGAAGTATTCTTGCAGATTAAAGGGCCACTGGAAGATATTTATAAAATCTACTGCTATCACCACGATGAAGCGCATAGTGTACTGGAGTCCTATGAAAAGGAAGAGGAGCTGAAGCAACATTTGAGCCTCTGTATCCAGTCCTTAAAGTAAGGCCTTTTCAAATGATGGTTTCCATGCACTCTCAGTCGCCTAGCAGGGAACATTTTAACTGGATGTAGATGAAAGGTCTCCCATAAATCTTATGTTTTATGAGGCTTGCTGGGAGCACTACTTTGTGTTCTCTTCATGAAAAGCTGACATGCCAGAAACCCTGATTGACTTTTTTTTTTTCCCTGCAAGGATGACTAAAAATAACACAGGAAAGATACAGGGCTCTGTAGAGATAGAAAAAACGCAATATCAAAAAATGAAACGTAGAAGAAAAGCCTTTCTTCAGGCTGTGGTTACTTGTCTGCTCCCACCTAGGTCAAGAAATAAGTGGAAGCCCGTGTGGCACCACGGTCATGGGAGCACGTCGAATAATAGAGCTAGGGGATGTCCCAGGACCCTCTGAATGCCCCCGGCTGCTCCGAGACTTGGGGCCCGAGGGGAGACTGGCAAAGACAAGTCAGGCCCTTTTAGAGGTAGTTTCAGGAAAATTAGTTATGCCTTCCTCTTCTCTAAATTGTTCATAGGAAGTGCTATGTACAGTGTTGTTGTTTTTTTTTTAATCTGGTAGAAATATTTGTTTGCTATAAAAACCTGAAAAAGGAAGTTCCCTGGTGGCCTGCTGGTTAGGATTCCAGGCTGTGGCCCAGCTTCAATGTCTGGTAAGAGAACTGAGATGCTGCAAGCCACATATATGCCGCCCCCTCCAAAAAAAAAAAATCTGAAAAAAATACACTAAAAAGCATGAATAAGATTAAAAAAAAAAACCTTACTATTCCATCTATTAATTCTTTACTAACCATGGATTAAAAACCACAGTTTGCACTTTTTCTGATCCTATTTGTATGCATAAATATGAAGATGTATTGGGTTGATTCTTATAAATGGAAATGGTATCTGGCTTTATCTACAGTTTTCTACCAAATGAAATTTAAAGCCAAAATGTCTGCCCTACTCTACATCCTACCACATGGTTCTATTGTGGTTTTTCACTTCTAAGGTTTATCCATTGTCAAATGGTTTTGATTAGGCTAAGAATGAACCAAGCAGAGTGCTATGGTATTTAAATCAATGCACCCCAACCCGTCTGATTCTCCCCTTTCATGTACTCTCTTATGGGGGCAGAGGGTGGTCCTGATATAGTACAACTGAACTAGAGTGAAATCAGGAAGCTAAATGAGACTGTTCTGGATAATGCCTTTCCAGACTGGAACTGGGACTGAAAATGGGTTTAAATTGGACCTGACAAATTTCTTAAAATTAACTTTATTGCCCTCTACTGGCCATTAAGTAACTGCAGTTCTTTAACCATTTTTCATGCTGTGGAAAAATAACAATTTTGAGTCACTAAATTGCAAGCATTTACATAGTACTTGTTATAGCAAGCGTTGATCTGGTTCCTGAAAATACAAAAATAAATCAGTCTTTGACCCTGCCCACAAGCAGCTCCATATGATTAGGTAATTCTTAAAGATAATATGCAATGAGTGATTTCAGTTCACCATTTCTCCATTAATTACTGTTTAGTTCAGTGTTAGCAAATCAGTTTAGGTAAGCTTTAAAGTTGAAGTTGTATCCATCTTAATAAATTCATATATTAGAAGCAACATCTAAATTTACAGGTACTTTTTCCAAAGAGGAAATAATAGTTTTATCCTCAGTGTGAAGGACGACGTTTCTTATCTTAAACTAGTGACAAGATCCAATAAATGTGTATCTTGAGTCATTTTCCTTCTTCAGTTTCCAGAAATAAAAGAGAGAGATCTTAACAGCAAGTGAAAAGTAGCACCTCGAATCCTCACTCCAATCCCAACCCCAGGACTGGAAGTCAATATGGGGAGAGGATGTAGTTTATTTTGGCACGTGCTTCTGACAACTGACCAGAAGTGAAGCAGTCTGTTCAGAGTGGGGTGCACAATAGCTTTTGAGTCCTAAGAGGAAGAAATTAACTCTGTCAAAATAGTCCATCAGTCAGTACAGGTCAGGATCATATCCCCTAAAAAGTAAGCTAAAGCAGAGGTGGTTTGGAAACTTCCTCATTACTGAAAATTACTTTCAGATCCAGCAGCTTATTTGACGTTTTTTTCTAAAAGCCTCAAGTTCTTGCCCTGGTGATATCCCAAATCTTGTATATTCTGCCCCATTCTGATTTTAGGGAATTATTTCAGGTGTTGGAAGGTGCTAAGGTTTACAAAGCACAAAATCCAAAGGAAGTAATATTGGCAGGACTATTTCTTCAGGGAAAGAAAATCAAAATAAAATAGTTTAAGTTAGATCTATTTTCTCCAAAGTTGCCTTGCCATGAAAATAAAGTTAATGATGAATTGTACTAGTCTGCCTGAAAGCTGAGAGCAGGAGAATTATTAACATTAGTATAATACTGACCTCAAACGAGCTAAGCTTTAAATTCTGAGAAACAGGTTTTCAAACAGGTTTATAGGCCAAAGAGAGTCTGGAACACCCCAAGGGCTTGACTTCCCTTGCCAGGTAATCAGTCAAAGCTATTACTGGGGCTCTGCCTTTTTCTTGTGGCTAAATAACAGAGCCCAAGTACACAGTTGCCAATTTCTAATGGGTATTAGGTATGGCCTCCATTTTCTACCAGGCCGGAGGGTATTGGAACAAGTGTGTTTGAAGCGGTATCCACGGAGAAGGTGGCTTTATGCCTCAGAAGTTAAAGCCACAGAGGTTGCATTTTAACCAAAATTAAAATGTTTATTGAGGGCCTAATTAATATTTATTATAAATACTAAATAATGTTGAAAATATTTTTTTTCAAATATGTAAGCATAATTCTTGCCTCCTGGGAACATACCTTCCAGTTGGTAGATAAACAAAACTATGTGGAAAGCTTAACAATAATACAAAAGTTAATTTAAATAACATACTAGAAGCTGTCACGGTGAGGTTCAAGACTAATTTCCAAAAGGAGAGTAGAAAGATTTCCTGGTCCGGTAACCGGGAGACTTGCGCTCATAACCTTGGGCTATCCTTTGAAGCCCAGTATCTTTCAAATGAACACATAATGTTTGTATCCAGAAAATAATTTTGATTCCCCTTGAAAGGTCAGGGCAGTGTTTCTTGCTGTGTGAGTCCTCCTGCATCAGACCCGAAAGGGATGCGTATTAAAGGAGCAGGTGCCTATGCTCTGCTCCAGACCAGAAAAATTAGGATTGCTGGGCATCCAGGCCATGAACCTGCGCTTTAACAAGCTCCCTTGGGTAATCGTGCATACACACTCAAATTAAGACCTACTTTTAAAAAAAAAGACCTACTTTAGGAGGAGAAAGCATGCCCACGGTACCCATTTCCTGCTTTCCCTGAAGCTGTTTCCATGACTGTAGATACAATCTAAGCAGTAATTTCAGGATTTGGAGACGTTAAGAAAGAAAAGGCCAAAACAATCCAGAAGCACAATCCCACATCTTTGTCTATAGCCTATAAATTGGAAATCTGCAAGTTTTTAATTTATTCAACAATAAGTATTTACGGAGTCATATTAGTGACCTCTAAGATTACATGAAATATTGATTTATTACAGTTTCTAAATTTATGCAAGTTATTTGCTAAGGATCTAGTTCCTTAGCCTCTTTGGAGTTATTTAAGGTTTCTGATCTGTGTGAGGAAAATGAAAAATAGAACAGCTATGAATGCAAGTGTAGCTATAATTAGAATAGGCTGTCTGTAGCCTCCTTTGTCTGTTTTTCTAGTTATAAATACCACCAAGTCTCTGATGCCTTTCAGAGGCCCTAAAGACTTATTTGTAATAGGATAAGAATGAAGGAACTTTTCCAAGTTTTTTGGGAGGTAGCAGGAAGATGCATTTCTAGTTTCATGTCTAGTTATGGCAAGTTTATCTACATTTTTCTTCTTCCTAACCAAGGTCACCATCCTCAGGAGGAAAACTTCCAACCTGTAGTCATCTAGACACTTTGACTGATCAGATCGCTGCTGTAGTTTCTCCATACAGGGAGTAGGAAGGAAGCTAAAAGCTCATGCAATGCAGCATCAAAGGAATAGATTTAAATTTGTTCACCATGTTTTATGTATCTTAATATTATTCTAATAGAGTGTTCCAAATGAAAATTAAAATCTCTTTTGGAAACTCATTCATTTCCTGGTTATGTGGTATCATGTTTGAACAAAGACGATAATCCTTAAGAAATAGCCACATAAAAACTTTTGTTAATGGTAAGTCAAATTATAATGAGCCCATGAAGGTGTAAGGTGGGGTGGTGAATATATTAAGTTACTTTACCCGCCCCAAAAGTGTCAATGGACCCAACTTCACTTCCTCTTTCCTGAAGTGTCCTTGGCTGGGGTTAACTCCTGGAAACTTTTAGCCTAAAAAGGAGATTTTTTTTTTTTTTTAATGATAAACAAGTAAAAAGGAGTTGTTATAATAAAGTACCACTATTCCACAACTCCAGCTAGATTTCCCTGTTGGAAAATCTCAGGTTCGTTTTCATATACTGTTGTATTTACATTGTAGCAGTGAAAGTCGCTCAGCTGTGTCTGATTCTTTGTGACCCCATGGACTCTGCTGCTGCTACTGCTAAGTCGCTTCAGTCATGTCCGACTCTGTGCGACCCCATAGACGGCAGCCCACCAGGCTCCACCGTCCCTGGGATTCTCCAGGCAAGAACACTGGAGTGGGTCGCCACTGCCTTCTCCATTGTGTGAAAGTGAAAAGTGAAAGTGAAGTCGCTCAGTCGCATCCGACTGTTAGCGACCCCATGGACTGCAGCCCACCAGGCTCCTCCATCCATGGGATTTTCTAGGCAAGAGTACTGGAGTGGGGTGCCATTGCCTTCTCCCCCATGGACTCTACAGTCCATGAAATTCTCCAGGCCAGAATACTGGAGTGGGTAGCCTTTCCCTTCTCCAGGTTCTGATCTTTTCAACCCAGGGATCGAAGCCAGGTTTCCCACGTTATGCAGACTGTCAGCTGAGCCACCAGGGAAGCCTGCATTTATATTAAATACAGTATTTAATATATGTTCTAATATGTAGGCTTTATTTCATTGAAATAAATGAAATAGAGAAAAAAAATTGTCCATGTCTTCTCTAGGAGTTAAAAAGAACAATCTTGTCTTTCAACTTCAAAGTATGTGTTTTGGTTCCAAAATGATCACATTTTCACTTGTTTGTTTTCATAGAAAACTGCATTTTTATTTTTACTCAACTTCTGTCCCAAATTTTCTCATTTATGACTCACAGAGCAAAATGAGAAAGGAAATTCCTTAATAGAAGGAGATAGAAATCAGGGAAAGAATGTGAGTTTAAAGGAAAGGAATGGAAAGAAATACTGGGTAGGGGGTAGTGGTGGAGTATTTTCTTTCATTGAGATAGAAGAGTTCTTCAAACAGCAGTTAATAATTGTCTGAAATTGTAGCACCTGCTGATTTTTAAAAGTTTATAATCCTCTGTTGGATTCCCAGCTGGGAGGTTTGGGATTCAATAAAACCTAGTTATTTCAAGATGTCTAGGAATCCATTCATACACTATGTCAGGAGAGTGAAGAGTAATTGCCTTACATATATGTACACCATTGTTTTACACATATATAAAGTACTAGGATTAATTTTTTTTAATTTATTAAGTCCATTAAAATTTATGAAATTCAGCACAGCTGTTGAATTTTTTCTCAATCATTGAATATGAAAAGACCATCTAGTAGAATGTGATGGTACCATAATTTTTTTTAATTTATTATTTTTAAAATGTTTATTATTATTATTCTAATTTTATTTATTTATTTGGCTGCATTGGAGTGGGATCTATAGTCACAGCATGTGGGATCTAATTCCCTGAATAGGGATCAAACCTGGGCCCCCTGCACTGAGAGCACCAGGTCTCAGCCACTGGACCACCAGGGAAGTCCCCATAAAATGTTTTTGTGCTGGAAACAATCATTGTATTCCAAAAGACTGAAAAGCAGAGGTCAAGGTGATCAGTTTTAAATACAGGTTATTACTGTATTTCTCTATATCCACATGAGGCTTGTATCTCCTTTATCCTTGAAATTTAACTTGAAAGATTCCCATTTTCTAATTGTTTAATTAATTTGACAAGTATGTTTTGTGATCCTACCATATGCCAGTCAGTTTTTCAGGAACTGGGGCTACAACATAGAACAAGACGAACATAAATCCTTGCCCTTGCTGGCATCTGGGAGTGGAGAGATAAACACAATAAACCAAATAAATACATTATTTTAGAAAGTGACAAAGCATTATGGGGATAAATAAACATAAGGAATGGGGATAAAGATTACAATGAGAAGCAGGTACAATGTTTAAAATGCCAGGCAGGGAAGGCTTCACTGGGAAGGGGCATTTGAACAAAGACCTGAAGGAGATAAGGAGTCCTACAGGTAACTGGAGGAAGGGCAGTTAGGCAAGTGCACGGACCTCAGGGCAGGAACCTGCCTGCCTTCTTTGAAAAGAGCAGGGAAGCCTGCAATTGCCACAGATGGGGAGTAGCTGAATGGCAGGGAACAAGGGAGAGAAGGGGAGGAGAGGCAGACTGCATTGCCTTGGGAGGACTTTAGTTTTGCTTGAGTGAAATGGAAGCCACAAAAGCTAGCGATGCCGAGTGAAATTTTCTATGGAAATTATCTCACTGAATAGATGAATTGTCTATAATCAATCTACATAAAACTTTATAGACAGAGATCATAGTTTTCTGCATGCCAGTTACACTTTCCTTTGTAATCTTGTAATCTATTTCTCCTATTACTATTAATATGTTTAATAGATTCTTATTTCATAATAGAAACAAATGTTGACATTTAAATCCATTTTCAAAAGACTAAAATTTACTAACTATAGTTTAAATCAAGAGTTGCTAAGTTTATATAAAGTGTGAAACAAATATGGTAGATGCATACTAAAATAAAATTTTAGGGACATGATTATACGACTAATTCTACAAAAACATTCATGAAAATGACTTGCTATTTTACATAAGATTTTAAAATTTTTATAATCTTTGCTCATTACCTCAGATAACTGGATTTATATTAATTTACTTTTTTTTTCTTCTCTTGTAGGAACATATACATGCAACAGTAAGTACTTTTGTTTAAATAATAGCAAATATAAAAATCAGGGAAAAAGCTAATGAATATTTCTGTGCAAATTAGGATTTTTAGTTTTTATAATGATGTTCATTGCTTTTAATAAGTAAGTCAAGATTTCAAAGACATTTACCCTAGACATTCTTGATGCATTTATTTCCAATTTGTCTCAGCTGATTTTACATATTAGATTATTATCTTAACCTTATTAAACTTTTTGGAAGAATCTTGGGGAATAATTTACTTAAATCACAAGTTTGCTGGTAACAGGAACTCTTTGGGAATTGTTCATCACACATTTATTAAAGAATCTTAATGTGTCCAAAAACACTTCTTCCTAAGGAAACATTAGTCTAAAAAATTTTAGATTAATACCATAATGTTTTTTAAGGTTATATAGATTAATGTATAAGAGATTACTTATTCATTATAGTAAAATATTGAGTTTCTTCTGACTTAGACTCTGATTTGCAGAGAAAAAAATTGTGCACACACATGTGTATGTGTGAAGATGAAATAATTGGATGACATCTCTACACACAGACATCACCAGATGGTCAACACCAAAAAAAAAAAAAAAGATTATATTCTTTGAAGCAGAAGATGGAGAAGATCTATACAATCAGTGAAAACAAGACCAGGAGCTGGCTGTGGCTCAGATCATGAACTCCTTATTGCCAAATTCAGACTTAAATTGAAGAAAGTAGGGAAAACCACTAGGACATTCAGGTATTACTTAAATCAAATCTATTACAATTATACAGTGGAATTGACAAACAGATTCAAGGGATTAGATCTGATAGAGTGCCTGAAGAGCTCCAGACAGAGGTTTGTGACATTGTACAGGAGGCAGTAGTGATCAAGATCGTCCCCAAGGAAAAGAAATGCAAAAAGGCAAAATGATTGCCTGAGGAGGCCTTACAAATAGCTGAGAAAAGACGAGAAGTGAAAGGCAAAGGAAAAAGGAAAGATAAGCCCATCTGAATGCAGAGTTCCAGAGAATATCAAGGAGAGATAAGAAAGCCTTCCTCAGTGATCAATGCAAAGAAATATAGGAAAACAATAGAATGGGAAAGACTAGAGATCTCTTGAAGGAAATTAGAGATACCAAGGGAAACTTTCATGCAAAGATGGGCACAATAAAGGATGGTATGGACCTAACAGAAGCAGAAGATATTAAGAAGAGGTGGTAAGAATACACAGAAGAACTACACACAAAAAGATCTTAATGACCCATAAAACCATAATGATGTGATCACTCACCTAGAGTCAGACAGCCTGGAGTGCGAAGTCAAGTGGGCCTTAGAAAACATCACTGTGAACAAAGCTAGTGGAGGTGATGGAATTCCAGTTGAGCTATTTCAAATCCTAAAAGATGATGCTGTGGAAGTGCTGCACTCAATATGCCAGCAAATTTGGAAAACTCAGCAGTGGCCACAGGACTGGAAAAGGTCAGTTTTCATTCCAATCCCAAAGAAAGGCAATGCCAAAGAATGCTCAAACTACTGCACAATTGCACTCATCTCACACGCTAGCAAAGTAATGCTCAACATTCTCCAAGCGAGGCTTCAATAGTATGTGAACCAAGAAGTTCCAGATATTCAAGCTGGATTTAGAAAAGACAGAGGAACCAGAGATCACATTGCCAACATCCATTGCAAAAGTTCCAGAAAAAATCTACTTCTGCTTTATTGATTATGACAAACCCTTTGACTGTGTGGATCACAACAAACTGTGAAACATTCTTAAAGAGATGGGAATACCAGACCACTTTACCTGCCTCCTGAGAAATCTGTATGCAAGTCAAGAAGCAACAGCTAGAACTGGACATGGAACAACAGACTGGTTCCAAATAGGGAAAGGAGTACATCAAGGCTGTATATTGTCACCCTGCTTATTTAACTTACATGCAAAGTATATCATGCAAAATGCCAGGCTGGATGAAGCACAAGCTGGAATCAAGATTGCCAGGAGAAACATCAATAACGTCAGATGACATCACCCTTAGGGCTGAAAGTGAAGAACAACTGAAGAGCCTCTTGATGAAAGTGAAAGAGAGTGAAAAAGCTGGCTTAAAACTCAACATTCAAAAACTAAGATCATGGCATCCAGTCCCATTACTTCATGGAAAATAAATGGGGAAACAATGGAAACAGTGACAGACTTTATTTTCTTGGGCTCCAAAATCACTGAGGACAGTGGTTGCAGCCATGAAATTAAAAGACACTTTTTTCTTGGAAAGAAAGGTATCACAAATTTAGACAGTATATTAAAAAGCAGAGACATTACTTTGTCAACAAAGGTCCGACTAGTCAAAGCTATGGTTTTTTTTCAGTAGTCATTTATGGATGTGAGAGTTGGACCATAAAGAAAGCTGAGTGCCAAAGAATTGATGCTTTTGAACTGTGGTGTTGGAGAACACTCTTGAGAGTCCCTTGGACTGCAAGGAGATCCAACCAGTCAATCCTAAAGGAAATCAGTCATGAATATTCATTGGAAGGACTGAGGCCGAAGCTTCAGCTTGAATACTTTGGCCACCTGATGTGAAGAACTACTCAATGGGAAAAACCCTGATGCTGGGAAAGATTGAAGGCAGGAGGAGAAGGGGTCACATAGGATGAGATGGTTGGATGGCATCATTGACTCAAAGGACATGAGTTTGAGCAAACTCTGGGAGTTTGTGAAGGACAGGGAGTCCTGGCGTGCTCCTTCCATGGGGTCGCAAAAAGTCGGATGATGATTGAGCGAGTGAACTGAACTGAGGGCAATATAGAAATTATAAAAGCAACACACACATACACCTACTTTGAAAGATGTCCATTTCATAGAAAGAAAGCATATCTAGCCTAATACTGAAAGGATGATATTGACTTAAATATGAACTCATATTTACCAGGACTTAATACAGCACATCTGCCTTCGCATGCTCAGGAACAATCTAAAGTCCTGAGCTCCTAGTGTGTTTGTGTGTTTGCTTTGTGTGTGTGTGTGTGTGTGTGTGTGTGTGTAGGTGTATCTGTATGTATTCTAAACTGATGAAAATTTACATCAACAGGATAGATTGAGAGGAGGAAAGTGAGCAATTCTTTTATTTTAATTTTCCTTTAGCCACAGACTTTATTATTTGAATATTTGCAACTACTATTCTATACACAAATTTCAATTTCTTACAAAACTATATATCCCCTATTGTTAGATCCCATCACTCTCCATTTTATGCTACACTTCCATCAAAAAGTATTTCCCCAAATCACCATGTACCTGATTGTGTGTTTTTGTTATTCAGTTGCTAAGTTTTGTCCAACTCTTTGAGATGCTATGGACCGTAGCCTGCCAGGCTCCTTTGTCCACGAGATTTTCCAGGCAAGAATACTGGAGCGGGTTGCCATTTCCTTCTCCAGAGCAATTCTTTTAATACGTTAGCATGCACAGGCTCCTACATACAGACTACTTAAAACAAATAGTACCTTGTATTGAAATGCTGCTTGAAAATTGCATTAGCTTTTGCCGCAGTCCTGCTGTGTGGAACTAGCCAACTGAATGTGCCCTTCTAGCCTGTTCTATACCTTAAGAACTCGAAAAGAGGAAGAAGAATCACAGTGTGTAACTGGACAAACATCAAAGCCACATTTGCCTTGAGTTATTTTCCTTCCTGATTCTTTCATTCAGGTCAGGCAACACACACGCTACTACATAAAGGGGTAAAAGGCAATGTCAAATGTTATGTAATTGTTGAGCTCCTCAGTAGCCAAGGCCAAAATGTTGCAGCTTAGAGTGGCATTTATGGGATGTGGGTTTTTTATGACTTTTTTGAAAAAAAGATCTCTTACTTACTGAAACTGAAAACGGTCTTTTTGTTTTTTTGCAATCTACACTTTTAAAAATACAGAAAGGCAATGATATTATAACTTCTGAAATGTTTACTCTGAATTATAATCCTATGCAAACATCAAAGACAGTATTAAAGTGACAAGAATCATAGATTCTTCTACCAGAGTCTCCCTCAAAGCATCTGATCCAAGTACCATGTTCTAAAGCGAGAAAAATATCCCTATTATAAATTTACCTCCAGATATAAACTTCTTTATCTTAATTATTTAGACTCTTCTATATGCTTAGAAGTAGTCTGACCAGCTATTTCTACCTTTGCATTGCAGGATTTTAATCAATCTCAAAAGTTTTATAAATTATTTTGTTTGTTAAGGTTTTTATTTTTTAAATTATTGAAGAAACACTGCAAAACATAGAAAATCAAAATGAGGACATTAAGAACAATTGGTTCTTACATTCCAGAGTGAACTACTTTAACATGACATGAGTCCCTCACTTTCCTGCCATTTTTTCCTCTATACAGATACATGTTGACTGAAATAGGACAGCTATATATTTCCTGTATGTCAACTTGCTACCTCTTCATCAATACATCATGGACATCTCTCTATGTCAGTAAATATAAATCCATCTTGCTGTATGACTACATAATATTCTATTTGATGTATGTACCATAATTTAGTTTACCAAACTCTTACAGATACTTGAATTATGTCTGTCTTGCAGATGACTTTATGTGTTTATTCTTACATTAACTTTTGAACAACAGTTTATTTTCTTTTGATGAATTTCTAAAACTGGAATTTCCAGATCAAAGTGTTTTTGATACTTATTGCCAGATAATTTAAGAGAAGTTGAACTAAGTTTTAGTCCTACTACTATGTATGAGTTGCCCATTTATCTACTACTGGCTAGCACTAGATAAAATATTTGGATCCTTACAATTTATGGCAATATCATAGGCCAAAAATAGCATTGTAATGTTTTCATTACCATTAAAAATGATCTTGAGCATTTTTATGTGTTTAACCATTTGTATTTCACCACTAATGAATTATCATTTTAATTGATTATTCACTTTTTTGGAGATGTTTGTCTTTTTCTAAAATATTGATAATGGCTCTTTAGTGAGTGTATTATCCATTTTTCTATCTTATGTACTGTAAATAATTTTCCTTCTTATTACTTGACTTTTAACATAGTATATAGTTGCTTCCGGGAGAAGGCAATGGCACCCCACTCCAGTACTGTTGCCTGGAAAATCCCATGGATGGAGGAGCCTGGTAGGCTGCAGCCCATGGGGTCGCGAAGAGTCAGACATGACTGAGCAACTTCACTTTCACTTTCCACTTTCATGCATTGGAGAAGGAAACGGCAACCCACTCCAGTGTTCTTGCCTGGAGAATCCCAGGGACGGGGGAGCCTGGTGGGCTGCCGTCTATGGGGTTGCACAGAGTCGGACACAACTGAAGCGATGCAGCAACAGCAACAACAATAGTTGCTTCTGCTTATGTTTTTATCTGTTCAGTTTTACAGAGCTAAATTTTAAAATACATTGATCACCTTTTTGTACTGTAGCTTTTGGATTTTGTATCTCACTTAGAAACTTCAAGTTTGTTTTTAAACTGTAATCCCATGTTTTCACCAAAGGTCTTGTATAGTTTCATTTTTAACATTTAAATTTTTGATCTGGAAATTATTTTGCTGTAATGAATTAATTTTTATTTTTCTATATGGTTAGCTAATTATCACAATACCTGATATTGAATAGTTCCTCTTTTCTACTGAGGAGCAATGTCACATTTACCATGTACTTAATTTCCATACATACCTGTATTTATTCCTTGATTTTCTATTTTGTGCTTGATTTTCATATGTCCATACCAAATTGCCTTCATTTTTGTAGTTTTATATTTTGATATCAGGTATAACTAATCTCTGGGCTTCCCTGGTAGTACAGTAGTAAATAATCCACCTGCCAATGCAGGAAATGTGAGTTTGATCCCTGGGTCAAGAAAATCTGCTGGAGAAGGAAAAAGCAATCCATTCCAGTTTTCTTGCCTGGAGAACCCCACGGACAGAAGAGCCTGGTGGGCTACAATCTATGGGGCCTCTAAGAGTTGGACATGACTTACCGACTAAACACACAAACACACACGCATACAACTAATCTCAGCTTAGTATTCTTCCTTTTCAAAATTTTCTTGAATATTCTTGCATGTTTCCTTCTTTAAAAACATTCTCTTTTGTTAAAATTATATCTACTCATGGTTTATAAGGGCTTCCCTGGTGGCTCAGATGGTAAAGAATCTGCCTACAATCCAGGAGACCTGGTCCGATCCCTGGGTCAGGAAGGTCCCCTGGAGAAGGCAATGGCAACCCACTCCAGTATTCTTGCCTAAATTCCATTGACAGAGGAGCCTGGTGGGCTACAGTCCATGAGGTTGCAGAGTCAGACATGACTGAGTGACTAACACACACATGGTTTGAAAAGCCCAATAGTTCTAAAAGTTTTAAGAAAAATAGTAGTCTACTGTATAGCACAGGGAACTATATTTAATCCCCTTGGATAAGCCATAATGGGAAATAATATAAAAAGAATGTATATATGTATATAATTGAGTCACTTTTCTGTACAGCAGAAATTAACACAATGGTGTAAATTAACTATACTTCAATCAAAAAGTTAGTTAATTTAAAAAAGAAAAGGAAAAGACTAATCCCTTTCACTAATCCTTTTCCCCTTCCCCTAAATGCTCCTCACCAGAACTCAAGTATATTCATTTAGTTGACAATTTTGGTATTTATTTTCATGACTCTAAAAACACATTTGACTCTTCCTTCTTATGTATTCACTTCTCTCTATGGAAGACAAGAATTTATCTTTCTTCCCTAGCTGATCTCCACCACACACACACACACACACACATATCCTTCTCACCTCTCCATTCTCCCTATGGAGTTACATTATAATTTGGATAAGAGCAATAATTAGTGTTTGAATTGTTATACCTGAGTAAATTTCTTTTCAGAGATAAACCTTGGAATAAACAAATACTTATTTTGCTGGGAATTAACTATTATCTTTTTCCCCTTTACTTTTCTTTTCTTTGTAATCATTAATGCCAAACTCACAGCTAATCATCTTAAAGGCAGCCTGATGAAATTTGTAGGCTATCCATTTCATCTCTCTGTAAAACCCTTTCCTAGAGACTTCTGACCTATTGAGTTTGGACAAATTACACTGGACATCACTAACTCCCCTTGCCTGGAAAACTCCAAGGACAGAGGAACCTGGTGGGCTACAGTCCATGAGATCACAAAGAGTCAGACACAACTGAGCAACTCAGCGCATACATACAAACTGCCATACCTAGTTTCTCTTTGCCTCTTGCCTGTTTTTAGTAGAGGACATCCTTCAATAATTTCCTCTATTCATCAAAGAATACATGGGAAGGAAATTTTAAGAACCTTTACATCCAAAAGGTCATTATTTTACCCTCACACTTGACTTATATATAGTGTGGTTTGGAATAGAATTCTAAATTGAAAATCATTCATCTTCAGAATATATAGGTAATTCTTCATCATTTCTAACTTTCAGTGTTGCTACAAGAAATTCAACGGTTTTTCTGACTCCTAATTGTTTGTAACTGCTTAGTTTACACGTTTCTCTGAAGGACTGTAGGCTTTTCTCTTTGTCCCTGATAATTTGAAGTTTTAATAATTCCGAGGTGTGAGGCAGTTTCATTCACTGTGCTGTGACCTCAGCAAGTTCTTTCAAAGCGCTAACTCATTTGCATTGAATTATCTTACAGATGAATTCCTTCCCATATGTGCCCTATTCTTTCTCTCTGGGACTTATTATTTTGATATTGCACCTTTTAGGCTGATCCTCTAATTTTCTTATATTTTCTTCCATTTTTGCATTTTTGCTCTTCCCTCTAGAAAGTTCTTGAACATTTTCTCCAACATTTACGAGTTTTTATTTCTGCTGTTATCCTTTTAGTTTCCAAGAGCTCTTCCTTAATCCTCCAAATGATCTCCCTTATTTGTATAGCACCTTAAGAATTACACTGTTTCTTAAAGAGGTTTTCAACTGGTTCTTTTTATTATAAAACCCACACCCTTCTCCCTTTACTTCCATATATTTTCAAGGACTCTAGTTAATGAAACTTTGGAGGAGTGATGAAATAACTACTTCATATTACTGGTTCTTTCTGGTCTGCTATGTCAATTACCGTTTGCTCATCTCCTTTAAATCTTCTAAGATTTGCTAGTGGTTCTGTATTTATTTTCAAAGCTATTTTAAAATTATGACAAGTGCTATTTGTTTATTATTTGTGCAGCAATATATAGTTTCCTCTCAAGTTGACTTATGATGTTTTTAAAGAAGAGTAAATGGAAAAAAATTCGATAGCAGTATGGATGGTTTGTAGCTTCTGTTGATTAAATATTAAATTTAGGATTCTTGTGGCCATAAAATAGAGGAAATTCAAAGTAGTTTGATCAATAGCTACATGATTAGTTTTCTTTTCATTTTCTCCTTCATATTAAGAAGTATAGATATATCTCAGTGTTGAATCTGATTTTTTCTTTTCATCATAGTTTTTACATTGCTAAATATCACTTTAATTTTCATTGTGCAACTGTTTTCTTATACTTGATGCAAAATCTTTATAGCAAAACTGGATGCTTCTAAAACAAAGCCAGCTGTGTTTACTTGACTTCGTAATTTTTTGATAATAATTTGTAATGAGATTAGTGTAGCTACTTTTGGTACTAAATATTTGCCAAAGTGTTCATGATAATGTAGAAGAATATGAAACATAATTACAATTTAATAACTACCTTAGTTTTCAGCACAACATAAATGGGGAATTGTGATGCATTTGATTACTTTCTAGGGGGTAGGCTAGTGATAATTGGCTGCTTGGCTAAGAAAGTTATATCACATATAAGACTCATCTACCTTGCACAGCTGTCAGACTCAGTCTTACTGGGAGGAATTAGACTGGGTAAGAATTGTGGCACTGAATGCCTGGAGCGTCATTATCTAGTAATACATTCTATCTTTTCTACCACGCTGCTTGTCTGTGTAATGCAGGTATCAGAGCATCATTGCTCATCACTTGGGCAACTGTCCAAAGTGCTTATCTTAAGACAAAGGTGTCTGGGAGATTTCTCACTTTTGAGAAAAATTTTTTTTAGTATTCACATTTGTGATGCTTTTAAGAGAAACAGTTATTATTTATAATTGTTATTGCTTTCATTTGAAGCCTGAAAGGGAGAGGATAGAACTTTTATGCCAAAGAGTGATACAAAAAAGTAATGATTAGACTTGGACAGAACTAAAGGGCCTAGGTTGGGTTTTTGATGGATCCTGATAAGGGAAGAAGGAGAGCAGCTCAAAGATACAAGTACATTCTTTAATATATCTGGGGATTTACTTTTTGTAATTAAAAGTTTTAAAATATGTGTATAACAATAGACCACACTGATAAACTATCTTAATAAAATTGACTTTATTTGATCAAATTGTTTGATTACATCTACCTTTTGATAGTACTTTCAGTGATTTGAGAAGATTAAATAAACTAATCCTGTGCCGTGCTGTGTTGCTCAGTTGTGTCTGACCCTTTGTGGCCCCATAGACTGTAGCCCAGGCAAGGATACTGGAGTGGGTTGCCATGCCCTCCTCCAGAGGATCGTCCCAACCCAGAGATCAAACCCAGGTCTCCCACATGGCAGGTGGATTCTCTACCATCTGAGCCACCAGGGAAGCTCAAATTAATATCTGTGATAGTAAAAAGAAAAACTCAGAAGAAATCTGATCATATTCATAAGGATAATATGATTTTTTCTACTCAAGTTAGTACCTTCCGTATTCCTGACTTGTTCTTATTTAAGGAAATTATTTCTATTTAAGTGTCTAAATTGTTGTATTATTGACGAACTTACAGTTAAGATATATAAGGCTGCTATAGTTCAGATTCAAAAGTTCTGCTATTGATATAGCAGTTAGAAAATATGTTTTTAGTTATTATTTTTTAGTATTCATAAAAGATTACATATTTTCCCATCCATTTTACCCAGTCCTCTTGGAAACCAATAACATCTCTTTCTCCTTCTCCTTCTTTCCCTCATTTCCTCTTTCCACCCTGTCTCCTTACCTCCCTTCCTTAGTAGATTTGGTGCATATGAGTAGAAAGTGCAAGATAAATCATACTAAAGCAACAGTTTCTCAATAAAGTGGGCAAGAATGTATTGATACAACAGAGAAAAGACAGTGTCTTCAGCAAGTGGTGCTGGAAAAGTTGGATAGCCATATGTAAATCAATGAAGTTAAAACACACCCTCAGACCAGATGGGCTTCCCTGGTCGCTCAGTGGGTAGAGCATCTGCCTGCAATGTGGAAGACCTGGGTTTGATCCCCAGGTTGGGAAGATCCCCTGGAGAAAGAAATGGCAACCTACTCCAGTACTCTAGCCTAGAAAATTCCATGGATGGAGGAGCCTGGTAGGCTACAGTCCGTGGGGTCGCGAAAAGTCAGATATGACTGAGCAACTTCACATCTCATACCATACACAGAAATAAACTCAAAATGGTTTAAAGACTTAAGTATAAGACAAGACACCATAAAAGTCCCAGAAAAGAACATAGGCAAAACATTCTCTGATGTACATAGTACCAATGTTTTCTTAGGTCAATCTCCCAAGGCAGTAGAAATAAAAGTAAAAATAAACAAATGGGATCTTATCAAACTTATAATCTTTGAAAACTGTAACCAGCAAAAGAAACCATAAACAAAATGAAAAGACAACCTATGGAATGGAAGAAAATATTCACAAATGATGGGACTGACAAGGGCTTAATTTCAAGGTATACTAATAGCTCACACAACTCAACAACAACAACAACAAAAAAACACAAACAAACCAATTTTTAAATATGGACAGAAGATTTAAATAGACATTTCTCTAAAGAAGACATATAGATGGCCAATAGACACAGGAAAAAATGCTCAATGTTACTAATTACTAGAGAAATACATATCAAAATCAATGAGGTACTCTTTCACACCAGTCAGAATGGCCATCATTAAAAAGTCTACAAATAATAAGTGGTGTAGAGAGTGTGGAGAAAAGGAAATCCTCTTACACTGTTGGTGGGAATGTAAATTGGTACAGCCACTGTGGAAACAGTATGGAGATTCCTCAAAAAACTAAAGATAGAGTTGCCATTGGATCTAGCAATCCCATTCCTGGGTAGATATCCAGACAAAACTATAATTTGAAAAGATACATTCTCTCCCATGTTTATAACAGCACTGTTTACAATAGGCAAAACATGGAAACAACCTAAATGTCCATCAACATATGAATGAAGAAGACACTATAAATACACACTGAGTAATGGAATATCAGTCAGCCATAAAAATGAAATAATGCCATTTGCAGCTACATGGATGAATCTAGAGATTATCATGCTAAGTGGAGTAAGTGAGAAAGACAAAGACAAATACCACATGATATCCTTATATGTGTCTAAAACATGACCCAAGTGAACTCGACTATGAAACAGAAACAGGCTCACAGACTCACAGAGAACAGACTTGTTGTCAACGAGGAGGAGAGTATAGGGAAGGGAAAGACTGAGAGTTTGGGGTTAGCAGAGGCAAACTATTATATACAGGATGGATAAACAACAAGGTCCTACTGTGTAACACCAGAACTCTATTCAATGTCCTCTGATAAACTACAATGGAAAAGAATATGAAAAAGAATATATAGGTATAACTGAGTCACTTTGTTGTACAGTAAAAATTAACACAACACTGTCAATCAACTATGCTTCAAGAAATTTTAAGCTAATAAAAAGCAATTCTTTACTCCCTTGCAAACCTTTAACATTTATTTTGGTTTTCCTTTAAAAAATGTTGTCTTTTGGGTTGATTCAGTGTTTGTCTCTATGGATACCAATTATTTTCTCAACACGTAAATAAAACTCAGTCATTTATTCAGAACTATTGTGCAAGTTTTGGGGGGAAAAAGTTCAATGTAAAATAACAGCACATTACAGAAAATGTAAGTAATCTATTATTTCAAGCTACAAATATTCATTGAGAGAATATTATATGTCATGTTGGACATATAATGGTGACAGACAAATTGAATATAAACTGATCAATAGAGAAAAAAAGACAATTCCAGATAGTGCTAAGTGCTATAGTGAAAATAAAATGAGCACATGTGACAGAGTGATTGGTGTGTGTGTGTGTGCACCATATTTGCACTTACGTGTGATAAATTTCCTTAGTTTCTGATTTATCAAATGAAGAGTTCAAATAGATGATCTCTGGGTTATCTTCATTTCTAGTGATGTAACTTTGCTAACTTTGTTCCAAGTTTTTAGATCCATTTCACCATTTCAATTATGTAGTCTGTTGTCCACCCATAAAGTACTGGAAAAATAATTGAAGAATGAAACATTCACCCATCAGAATTTGAAAGCCATGTCTGTCTGTATTCTCTGTCTTCTAAATAAAAATCTAAAGGAAAACCAATGAGTATATCTTTCCATCAGAAGGGGCTCAAAACACAATTTTCATCCATGTTCCTCTTACAGTGTCTCTTTTTTTGCCTCTTTGCATAAAGAGGCTTTTAGAAACCACTGATTTCTGGCTGAAAAAAAATGAATCCAGTGGGTTGGACAATGGATGTCCAGTGGACAATGGCATGATCAAGTTTGTAGCTTTTTCTTTTCCTGTAGACTTCTCGGCTAGTGGGATTGACTCTAGGCTCATCTCAGAAGCTCTGAAGGGGATAGCCAGGGGTGAGTGCTCACTTTTGTGTAGCCATTTGAAGACCTGTGGGCTAAGAGGAAGTCCACATGGAAAGGCATTGTGTACTAGTAATGATCAGTGATAGTTATGGCATTAATAACATCTAGAGAAGTATTGCATTTATTTGGAGAAGGAAATGGCAACCCACTCCAATATTCTTGCCTGGAGAATCCTAGGGATGGAGGAGCCTGGTGGGCTGCCGTCTGTAGGGTCACATGCATGTATTGGAGGAGGAAATGGCAACCCACTCCAGTATTCTTGCCTGGAGAATCCCAGGGACAGAGGAGCCTGGTGGGCTGCCGTCTATGGGGTCGCACAGAGTCGGACACGACTGAAGCGACTTAGCAGCAGCAGCATTGCATTTATTATAAATCTCTTTTGGGGACTGTGGTGGAACCTCTGGAACACTGTAAGTTCAACTTCTCAATTTGGTAGAAGAAAGAAAACAAACTTTGTGTTTAGATTTTTAAATGATGACTGTATTCTCCTCACTTAATATCAAAAATAACATCAAGAAAATACATTTTTCTTCGTTGTCATGGAAAAGTACAGTCTAAAATTGTTTCCCACTATTATTATAAAGCCTGTTATTTAAAAAAACCTGTAAGTGGAACATAGTTGGAAATCATGCTTTCAGTCCTTTTAGGTAGACAAATATACTTGTTTTCTTTTAAATTTTGTTTAGAAGTAGACTCTTTCAGCCTTGCTTCTTTCTGTCACCTATTGCCCTTGCTTCATTTAGAAATTGAACATAGCCAAATCAGAGAAGAAAAGGGTGAAAATCATCTTCAAGATTAATCATAAAAAAATCACAAAAATAAAAAGGAGTTAAGAAGACAAATGTTTGTGAAACTGATATGATGTATCTTTATTGCAGAGGCAAACCAAACTTACTGGACATGGGCTCTTTGATGATCAAGCCAATTCAGCGAGTGATGAAGTACCCTCTATTACTGTGTGAACTCCGGAATTCCACCCCTTCCTCTCACCCAGACTTCCAAGCACTGGAAGATGCCTATGCCGCCGTGAAACACATTAATGTAAACATTAATGAACTCAAAAGACGAAAAGATTTAGGTAAGAGGAGATATGATGAAGTGGGAGTTTTGGGTTGGAATCTTCTGTTTATCTTTTGGAGGATCAGAATGTGTCAGAAGTTACAGAAGGTGCTGTGATAATGATCATTTTATATCTAGAGATACAGGCCAGGGAGGAGAGGATGGTTTTGCCTTTCTAGCTAGGTTCTGAAGAAGATCACGAGACACAAACTTTGACAACTTTTCATCAAACAGCCCTACACTCAACCTCTTTTGACCACCACATGCCTGGTGACATATTATGGGCTGAAGAAACCTACAGCATATGATCCTCCTGTTCTTGGTGTTATATATATATGGCAGAAGGAATGGCCAGGTAGTTGGGAGCAGTGAATAGCTAGAGCTGAAAAGCGGTGGTGAGAAAGGTGGATACAGGGAGGATGACCTGGCTAAACAACAGGCTTATTTGGTTCTGGAACACAGAGAATGGGTATTTTGGGCAATAATTGCTCCATGAAGGAGCAATTGTATTTCTTTCTCAGATTAACAAATTATTCTTAACTGTTCATTAACTAAGAGGTCAAGTGTTAGTCACTCAGTTGTATCCAACGTTTTGCAACAACATGAGCTATAGCCCGCCAGGCTCCTCTGTCCATGGGATTTCCCAGGCAAAAATACTGGAGCAGGTTGCCATTTCCTACTCCAGGGGATCTTCCCAACCCAGGGATCGAACATGGGTTTCCCACACTGCTGGCAGATTCTTGACCATCTGAGCCACCAGGGAAGCCCAGCTAAGAGGTAAGATTCACCTCTCAAGGAGAATGTAGATTTTAAAACAGGAAGCACAATTAGATGGTTTCTATCTTCTCAGAGTTAGCAGTGCATTGGGGTAGACCGTGGGTCCTCTCTCAGTGTGATTTGCGTCCATAAATTCTTAATTGGCTTTGTAGTTCTAACTTTAAATCTCAGTTCAACATTTAGAGCAATGGTAGAACTGTGGAGCTAATTGATCCAACCACTGTGTTTATTTTTATTGCCTTTATTTTCTAATTTTTATTTTAAAAATTGTATGTATTTGTATTAATAAATTGTAACTATAAAGAAGAGCATAGAGTGAAAAGGGAAAGTTGCAGAACAAAAGATGCCATAAAAAAATAGCCCATAAACAAAGGATTACTATCTAGAATATATAATTATTGATACTAAATAAATAAAAATATTCTAATACAAAAAATGTTAATAATAAAAATGAGCAACTCACAGAAAAAAACCAATACATTTTTAAATGCTAATATCCACTAGTAATCAGGGAAATGCAAATTAAAAACATAATGACAAGTGTTTTCAGCCCATAAGATTGGCAATGAGATTTTTAGTGAATAATGTTAAGTGCTGAGTATTAGTTTGCAGGTAAGAATGTAAATCCTAAAGGAAATCAGTCCTGAATATTCATTGGAAGGACTGATACTGAAGCTGAAACTCTAATACTTTGGCCACCTGATGCAAAAAGCTGACTCCTTTGAAAAGACCCTGATGCTGGGAAAGATTGAAGGAAGGAGAAGATGGGGAAGACAGAGGATGAGATGGTTGGATGGCATCACTGACTCAATGGACATATGTTTGAGTAAGCTCCAGGAGTTGGTGATGGACAGAGAGGCCTGGTGTGCTGCAGTCCATGGGGTTGCAAAGAGTCAGACATGACCGAGTGACTGAACTGAACTGAACAGAAGGATGTAAATTGGAATCACCACTTTGGAGAACAATTTGACAATATTTATTAAGTTGAAAATGCATACACCCAAGACACAGAAAATCAGTTTCTAGATATTTGAGAAACTGGCTCATATGCTGGTGGAGAGGTATACAAGTAACTAGCAGTGTTCATAATAGCAAAAGGAAAAAAAAGAAAGAAACAAGCACACAAAGAAAATGGAGAGTGGCTTCCATATTAATTCAGATAGATAAACTGTGTATTATAAACTACGATACCATAAGAGCATAAAATTAAAGTACATGTATCAGTTGGATAAATCTTGAAAACACAATGTTGACTTTTTTAAAAAAGTAAACTAGCAAGTGACAGAAGAATGAATGCAATATGGTACCATTTTTAAAAAAGACTGAAAATATTCAAAATAATACTATATGGTATATGACTACATACCTACAAAGTAAAGGCATGAAAATAGATACAGATATAATAAAGCTCATAATTGAGTATCACCATTTAGGGATCAAAGATGGGGATCAGAGAAGCTTCAACTATTATGTGATTTTTTTAAAATAAAAAGATTAGAAACAAGGCAAAATGTGAGTGTTTGATAAAGCTGGGATATGGACAATAGCTGTTGTATTAAATTAACTTTGCTGTTTGCTTAATCTTCAAATTTCAAAGTTTTAATGAGGAAAATTTTTCTACTCCATGGTTCCAGTTTGCATACTAACATTTTAGTAAGTTTTCTTTAGAATTTTCATATCCTTTTTTTTTCTATTTTCTTTCATCTCTCTCCTCCTTGTTCCCTTCCTTCTGCAACATGTATGACACTACTGTTTTCTGGGTCTTTCAAAAAACTTAATTGTATATCATGAACATTTTTCAAGTTAATGTGGTCTTCTTTTAAATGGCTCCATAGTAGTCCATTTAAAAATGTGTCATAATTTATTAAACTATACCTCTATGGATAAACTTTTAGATTGTTTCCAACATTCTGCCATTAGGAAAAATGCTCTAGCAAATAAAACTTTGTAGGCTTGATTATGGGAAGTATATTTCTCTACATGGACTTCCTGGTCATAGACTATACTATTGTTATATTTAAGGTTCTGCCAAATTATTCTGTACAAAAACTATATTGATTTACTCTTCATCAACGGTGTATTAGTATGCCACTCTCACCACATCCTTACCAAAGCTGAAGGTTGGGGATAGTTAACATTTTGAACAATATGAGAGGGAAAATAATTTTAAAGATAAAAAAGTATAGCTCAGAGGGATGGCTCAACTTACCTTAAATCTCTCAGCTAGTGGAGACAATTTTAGGATGGATATGAGGTCTCATGTTGGCTGCAGTTGTCTTTCCATTAGGTCTTGATGCTTCATTCTGGAGATCCCAAATAACAAGAGTATTGTCTAAGAAGAGAGAAAAGAGCTTAGTTTTTCCCCCAGTATCAGGAATTTCTCTAATGTGGGAGGTAAATGCAGTTGGGCTTTGAGGAGCTCAAGTCCTAGGATGGTTTCTGAAGGTTAGTGGTGGGGAAGAGCAACAAGCATGAGCCAAAACTCAGAGTTTTATCTCAAATATAAATATTATTCTTAAATACTTTGGATGAAACACACACTTTCTGTACCGCATGTGTTCAAATATGTTATTGCCTTCTTCCATTTCAGTTCTGAAATACAAGAAGAATGATGAGGAAGAATCACTTAAAGATAAATTGTCTAAACTAAATATTCATTCAATTAGCAAGAAATCAAAAAGAGTGACAAATCATCTAAAAATTCTGACCAGAGGAGAATCACAGGTAATTTTTCTTCTTAGGCCACAAACATTTTCCTGGGGAACACAAACACTGATACTTTTGTGAGATTTCGTTTCATTGTTATCAGAGCTGTTTCTGGAACACACTGACAATCAAGGTAACTGCCCAGAGCTGTTCCTTTCTTTCTCTCTCTCCCCGCCCCCTCCCTCCCTCCTGTGGGATAATGCATTGGGTGGTGGTGGTTTAGAGGGTAGTTTTGACTCTATTTTAGCTGTGGTGCTTCCATTCATGGAGAGGACAAAGGAGAGATAAGGACAGGACAGGGATCAACAAAGGATGCCCCAGGAGTCCTGACACCATCAATTAGCACATGAAAGAAAGTTGTGTCCAACTCTTTGCAACCCCGTGGACTGTAGCCTCTTAGGCTCCTTCATCCGTGGGATTTTACAGACAAGATTACAAGAGTGGATTGCCATTTCCTTCTCCAGGGGACCCAGGGATCGAACCCAGGTCTCCCGCATTGTAGGCAGACTCTTCATCATCTGAGCCACCGGGGAATCCAAATTAGCACATAATCTCACCCAAGGCAATGCCCTCCTTTCATCTGTCTCCTTTCTGCTTTTTAAAATCTCATTTCTTTTAGTACCCTTCGTGTTCATCTTATATTTATTTCACCTATAGTGTTTGGAGGCCTATCTTAGTGTGATTTTTCCTACCTGTTATCCCTTTCCTCTTCCCCTACTCTCAGGTGCATTATATTCCTGGGTAACTCTTTGGTGTCATCCTGAACACTTTCATCTGAATCCCTAATAAACAATTAATGGATTAGCAAAGCCTCTCAAGCTTTAATGTGCATGAGAATGACCTGAGGAACTTGCCAAAATATAAATTCCTGGGTTCCACTTGGTTCAAACGTGTAACCTCAAAGTTTGTATTTTTATAAAGACTCCAGATACTTTTAAGCTGATTGATCTGGAAATTGAAAATCACAAGATAGAAAGGTCAAGGCCCAGAAGTGGTAATACAGTGGGCCTCTAACCAAAAGTAGGCAGAACAGTTCTTAAGATACTAGATAGTACTTCCCGACCCCCCTTTTCCTGTGCCTGATTTCATTCTTCATTATGTTAGCATCTCTAACAAAAGTTTTTACTTTGAACTAGAGGCAACTGGTTCAGCTCTGACTCTTCTTATCTACCTCACTGTTTGGCTGCTGTGTTTTTTTTTCGTTTCATTAAGTCTTTGCAGCTTTCAGACCACTAAGCTAGAAGTGGTCTCTTCTCTTCTGAACACCTGACACACTTACTCAATGTATCTCAGCCTTGGCCCTGTTAGTATTCGCAGGAGTCAGCACAGAAATTAAGAGCAAAGTTTCTGAAGTCATTCAGACCTGGGTTTGAACCTCAATTTTACCACTTAATAAATATTTTTCTTTAGGTGCATAAATTCAATATTCAGTTCAGTTCAGTTCAGTCGCTCAGTTGGGTCTGACTCTTTGCGACCCCATGAATCGCAGCACGCCAGGCCTCCCTGTCCATGACCAACTCCTGGAGTTCACTCAAACTCACGTCCATTGAGTCGGTGATGCCATCCAGCCATCTCATCCTCTGTTGTCCCCTTCTCCTCCTGCCCCCAATCCCTCCCAGCATCAGAGTCTTTTCCAGTGAGTCAACTCTTCGCATGAGGTGGCCGAAGTACTGGAGTTTCAGCTTTAGCATCATTCCTTCCAAAGAACACCCAGGGCTGATCTCCTTTAGAATGGACTGGTTGGATCTCCTTGTAACCATCTGTAAATTATAGTAGTGGATTATAGTAGGACCTAATACAGGAAGTGGTTGTGAGGATTCAATTGTTGGGGGAGTGTGTAATGGCCTTGGTTCTGTCTTGCCGAAGCAAAGATTTGAAATGGCAGACGAGTGTTATAGCTCAGAGTTTTATTTGGCAAAGGATAGTACACCCTCAAGGCATGAGGGCAGGCTGACCCCAAAGGATAGACGCCCTAAGGAGAGGCATCTATCCGTCTTGGATTCCTCTTTTTTATGTTTGTCTATTCCACCCCTTGAGCCTGCCCTATGCAAATTGGGCTGGCTGAGAAGGGGGCCTGTTTGTTTCACCTGAGGTTCTCATTCCTGTCCTCGGATTTTCTTTTGTTCCATATTTGCAGGTTTTTTTCCTCTCTTTGTCTTTTAGCCACTGCCATTTTGGACTCCTTTTTCCTATTCTAACTACCTAACACAATGAAATGATACATATTTTAAAAAGTGCTTAACATAATGTGTAAGTATTCAATATATTGGCTATCATTATCACTATCTTATTTTGCATATAAAATACTGTTATTTATCTTTTAACCTGCAGACTTCTTACTCCCTTGCAGATAAAACTTCTTTATGCTTAATGTATTAATCATATCTTATACTTCCTGTGTTTTATGATGTTTTGCCATCTTAAAAAAGCTTGCAGGCCAAAGAAAATGCCACTGGTAGGGCTAACCCACTCTTACAGAGGGCAAAGAACTCAGCTGGAATTGCTTCTTTCATTTGCAGACCAACCAATCCTGGGTCTAGAGCCACAACCATCTCCTTATCTAAATCTCACAGGTGAAACCAATATTTCTCTGCCCTCGATCATTCCAAGGCCAGGTACCAGGCAACCAGAACCACTTCTATAGCCCAAAGCCTGCTGGAATTATTCAAACTGGCTAGTTCTAAACATTTTACCCTGCCCCAGCTCCTTCTCTGTGATTTCTCACAGAAACTCCAATAAAGACTCTAGCCTTGACTTTTCCCTTGCTCCTTCCTGCCAAATGACGCAGTCTCACTGATTCCCCTGTGATCCTGCATGACATACGGTGACCACTTCTCTAGGACCTGTGAGTATAATCAACCTCCAAGCTTCATTCTCTTTTCCTCCTGTGGCTGCATTGTCCGTTCCCTACCATACCCAATATGGATATTCTTACAACATATGGCTTATATCATCCTGTACTTACTTCTTGCTTTTCTTCCATTGAATAGAGGAGATAATTCCAGGCCTCCCTCTCTTCAATGTGGAACTATAACATGGGAAGCTTGGGACATTTATGGCGTGTGGTCATAGTAACAGAATTGAATTGGGAATTCATTTGAAGAAGAGACCGTAGCCTCCATGAACATGTGTAAATGCAATGTAAACAATTCTCCTCTACTCTTTAGAATGTTGCTTCTGATCCAAGACAATACTATTGAGGAACAATATCCAGGTCTTAATCCTGGGCAGGCTCCTGTAGAAGCTGTTCCAGTCTTTAATGCATTTGCCATCAACTTCTGATATTTTCCAATTGCAAACTTAAAGTGAATTGTAGTTAAAGTAGCCTGAAGGGATATTAATTAGATTTTTTCCCATTAATCTTTTGAGAGGATGTCCTGTCAGCAATGAAGCATTTCACTGTTAATCAGAAAATCAGCTGCATATGCTGGACTGTAGAAAAGATAAATCTCAAATCAGTCAATTTTGCACTTGTCAGCAGCTCAAGTGAAATATTTGGTGGAGTTAGGGTATAAAACTGTTACCCAAGAGGAAGATTCTATTCCATTCATCACACATATATTGAACTCCTTTGTACCCAACACTGTTAGAGATTGCAAATGCAAAGAGTTCTAAATTCAGACAGTTTGGGCTGGAATCCTAGTCCTATTAACATGGGTAAGTTTCTTTAACTTTTTATATTAGGTCACAGAGAGATTCTCTCTCTTATAATCATCCAGATGTGCTGTGCTGCACAAGATCCTCCAGGATCCCAGTTCCCAGTTTTATGCTGTGCTGTTCCCTAAACATATTGTCTTCATCTGCCTCATTAAAGCTGGGTCACTGCCATGTCTTCAGTCAAAGTCCCAAGGACAATGTTGTAAGCCAAGATTCAGAAATGAAATGCATCACTTCCGCTCACATCCTATTTGCCCAAATTTGCCGTGTAACCCAGTTACCAGGGCAGAACCAGCTGCAAGGGAGTCTGGGAAGGGCTGTCTACCAGGGCAGCTGTGTGTCCATCTTAAACTAAAAGGGCAGGTTCTATCGGTAGAAGGTCGACATGGGGAATGTTCAAAATGTCTGCCACACCTCCTGGAACTTCTGTTTCTTTATCTCTAAAATGGGGGTAATCATAGTATCTACTTCATAGGGTTGTGTAAGACTTAAATGAGAAAACGGAAGACAGGTTTTAGCATAAGTGTCTAAAACACATTTGAACGTGAAGTGAAAGTGTCAGTCACTCAGTCATGTTCGACTCTTTCCAACCCTATGGTATAGCCCACCAGGCTCCTCAGTCCATGGATTCTCCATGCAAGAATACCAGAATGGGTTGCCATTTCCTTCTCCAAGGGATCTTCCCAACGCAGGGATTGAACCCAGGTCTCCCACACTGCAGGCAGGCTCTTTACTGTCTGAAAACATAGTTAGTGTTTAGTAAATGTTACAGATTATTATTATTATTAATAAAAAATACTTCCTTTCCAATGCTTGCAATCCATCAATGGAGAGAATTGCTTAAATCATTAACTAGTGAGAGCACATAGGATGGCGCAATTAATTTTCTGGAGTGGAAAGAACAGGAATTAGAGGAAGGAGTTGTAGCAGGGGTGACAGTTGAGCAAGTCTTTAAAAAAAATAAACAGGACTTTGCAGAGAAGAAAAGGGACAGCAGCATAATCCAGCAAAATAGCACAATATGAGAAGGCTCGGAAATAGGGAAGTGGAACTGGGAAATATTTTTCATGTCATGATCCTTGAAACTCTTATTTTAGCATCATCTGGGTCCCAGCCAGGACACACAGAGTAAAGTAGTTGGTCCTTGAAAACTACATTTCAAAGATTTCTTTCCAAGCATTATGCTTCACACTGGCTCAGAGCATAGAGCTCCTAGGGTAGAGGGTGATGAATTTTGTGCAGATTACAAAGAATGAGGCTAAGGGAGGTGGGATGGGGGTTCAGGATGGGGAACACGTGTACACCCGTGGCGGATGCATGTTGATGTATGGCAAAACCAATACAATATTGTAAAGTAAAAAATAATAATAATAATTAAAAAAAGAAAAGCTTTGCAGATAAGCAATTTTAAAGGACTTAAAAATATTAAAATAAAATGTCACCATTTTCTATGCATTCAGTTCTAAGGTCAACCATGTAAACTAATGGATGTAAGAACTGAGAACAACTTCAGTTATTAGCCAGTACCAAACTGATTAGACATACCATATTCCATAAAACAGGCGTGTGTTCACACAGATTTTGACGATACAAAGCTGGTTCTGATCTTTTTTTGTATAATTTTGAATGTCAAGAGATATTTCTCGTCATTAACAGCATAATGTCTTCTTAGAAATTGCCACAAGCACATAAAAAGCATATTTTTCTGAATGCTAACAGGTATACATGTAAGATACCAATGACAACAAAAAACTGAACACATGTGAGCACCATCTTAACTCTGCAGGGTTTTACTACTAGAACTGTTTTTGTTAAGATTATTCATCATCTTTCAAATTTGAGCTGGTAACGAATTATGATATTTCTTTAGCCAAGACCCTAAGAATATTTTCTCAGTAACCACTGGGAAATAAATAGGGATGAATCATATCAGCAAAATGATAAATTCTACTCAATAGATCAAATTTTTAATTTCATTTTACATTTTATTAATTATCTGATAGACCTACAAATGCAGTGTAATTTAGGAGAACACATATAATACATGCCATTAAAAACTCTAGAGGGAAGTTTAGCATCCCACATCTACTGTGACTGGGTGAAGCACACAGCTCTGCTGCACTATTGAACATCAGTTGTGTCAATTGCTGGACAAAGAAAGGACTGTGTTAAGACAGTCAGCATAGTATGAAAAGTTTTCATCTAAACAAGGAGTTTTTTCGTAACATGCTGGGCCAACATGGTTTGTGGTTTTCTTAAAAAAAAAATACCAGATTCCTCTGAATTATAAAAATAATTTCATCTATATTTTAGGTGAAAGACAATACCTTTAACAGAGAAGAAAAGCTATTTCGATCTTTAGAAAAGACTGTGAGGCACTGTGTGAAGAACATTTCATCCTGTCTCCAACACATACAGGTGGGTGCGACACCACTGTCTTTTTCAGTGTTTCTCTACAAGAAGGTCTTGATGTCTCTGGTTTTAATAAGGAGTAGATGTGACTGTTCATTCATTTATATGATGACACCTATTGGACCAAATTTGGGAGGCTCCAAGGTGCTGGTGAAGGAAGCAAATACGAAGACTTGGATTTTGCTCTCTGTCCCCTTCCTTTTCCATCCTTCCCCTAATCTAAGTCATCATACAGTGGGACAAGCATGGTTCACATGCTTGCCACATGGGGCCGGACCATTAGCATAGTTTCTTTATAATATGCTAAATGGCAGACGAGGTAGAAACATTATTTGTTTGATTATACCAACATATGTTTTTCCTGGCCTGAAAACACATATTTGCAAATTTAAGATTAGGACTGAGGGAAAAAAGAAAACCAAAAGAGGGGAAAAAATAAAACTAGAGAAATTAAAAAGTAAAAAGTGCATAATATAAAGGCCATAAGTTCAGTTCAGCTCAGTCTCTCAGTCGTGTCTGACTCTGAGACCCCATGGACTGCAACACACCAGGCCTCCTTGTTAATTGTCAACTCCTGGAACCTGCCCAAACCCACATCCATCAAGCTGGTGATGCCATCCAACCATCTCATCCTCTGTTGTCCCCTTCTCCTCCTGCCTTCAATCATTCCCAGCATCAGGGTCTCTTCTAACGAGTCAGTTCTTCTCATCAGGCGGCCAAAGTATTAGAACTTTAGCATCAGTCCTTCTAATGAATATTCAGGGTTGATTTCCTTTAGGATTGACTGGTTTGATCTCCTTGCTGTCCAAGGGACTCTCAAGAGTCTTCTCCAAAACCACAGTTCAGAAGCATCAATTCTTTGGCACTCAGCTTTCTTTATGGTCCAGCTCTCACGTGCATTTGTGACTACTGGAAAAACCACAGCTTTGACTAGAGGACCTTTGTCAGCAAAGTAATGTCTCTGCTTTTTAATATGCTGTCTAGGTTGGTCATAGCTTTTCTTTCAAGGAGCAAGTGTCTTTTAATTTCATGGCTGCAGTCACCATCTTCAGTGATTTTGGAGCTCAAGAAAAGAAAGTCTCACTGTTTCCATTGTTTCCCCATCTATTTGCCATGAAGTGATGGGACCAGATGCCATGATCATAAAAAACCACAAAAACCCACATGTGCATCTCAAATTTAGCTGTAGGCTACCTCCCAGTCAACCCCAAAATGGAGATATGATCATGCAATTTTAAGACAAACCAAATATCTCTATTTATTTTATAACTGGTAATTTGTAACACCCCCTTTACAGTTCTGATCCTTCTCCAGGGGATTTTTCCCACCCAGGGATCAAACTCACATCTCTTGCCCTGGCAGGTGGATTCTTTACCACTGAGCCACTTAGGAAGTCCTAGTTAATAAATGGTCCCTTCCTATTTTCTAGTTTTTCTCTTGGATATGTTTTGGAAGATGTTTGCATGCTTTAAAAGACGATCATACAGAAGATTAAGCTGACAGGCATAGTGATTTGGAGACAAGTTTCTATGTTACATAACCAACAAGCCATATTCTTTTTATTAACTGATGCAAAACCTGATTTTGCAGTCAGATTTGCTAATCTCTTCCTAAAGCCCTGATTTCTGTGAAAGGAAAATCAAACCATAGTTATAACATCCAGAGAGCAGTGGAAACCCTGTGCCTGATACACTTTTCAAGAAGTCAGTGCCTCCTGGGAACATCTACAGAAAAGTCTTCTATTTCCACTAACTGATTCAACAAAAGTGTGATCATCTTCTCTCAAAGAGAAGATTAAATTCATCAAGGAAAACTGATGACATAAATCAAAAAGGAGTGATTTTTTAAATAAGAGATCTATAAGAATTGAATGATTAAAAATAGCCAACAAGGGGGTTTAAGATGGATTCTACTTAATAAAAAAGGGCATCGTACCAACGGAGCAATACGAGAAAGCGACAAAGGGAAAAGTAAGGATATAGGTCATTACAAGTAACCTGACTGTGCAAAGTGTTTACAGAATTTTTCCTTCCCTTTGTCTTTTTCTCTCGGTGGTACCAGTTATATTGATGAAGTGCAGATTTAGGATGCACTTCCTTGTACTCACTTCAGAACTTTGCACTTTTGGTAACTTTGCTCTTGGCTTCCAGGATGCCATGCCTTTAGCTCTGCAGAACATGATGGAGCTCCAGGAGATTTCACACAACGAAGATGAGGAGGAGAGCAGCTATTCAGAGTCTCCAAGTAATGCCCCAAATCCCTCTGAAGACTTTGTAAGTTATTTATATTCACAGATGAATGCAAATGGAAATAGTAGGGTGAGAAGAAAAGCTGCTTTTCATTTACTTCTTTGGAACTAAAAATAAAACGTGCACTAAAGCAAATACTAATGTGAAAATTAGTAGATTTAAACAGGAGTTTTTTTAATCATTAAATATTTTGAAGTGGATTTGTGAGGCTTTTATTATAATTAAAATTTAAGAGGGCTCCAGACTGTGTTTGTAGGATATCCAGTGTCTGTGCAGCTTTTAAAATCAACATTTAGTTTAAGTCTGAAAATGGTATATTAGGGATTTATTAAGTTAGGAAGCTGTGATTTTCTTAGAGGAATCTCTGGAAATGCCTAGAGTTTTTACAGGAGGAGTGAAGATATTCTTTGAGGATGACTTTTATTAACATACTATACACTGGAATGTAAGAGAGTAATAGTCGCTCAGTTGTATCCAACTCTTTATGAGCCCATGGACTGTAGCCTGCCCGGCTGCTCTGTCCATGGAATTCTCCAGACCCAAACACTGGAGTGGGTAGCTGTTCTCTTCTCCAGGGGATCTTCCCAACCCAGGGATTGAACCCAGGTCTCCCACATTGCAGGCAGATTCTTTACCATCTGAGTCACCAGGGAAGCCCAAGAATACTGGAGTGGGTAGCCTATTCCTTCTCCAGGAGATCTTCCTGACTGGGAATCAACTAGGCATCTCCTGCATTGTAGGAGGATTCTGTACCAACTGAGCTACCAGTGAAGCCAAGTAAGACCTTTCTGTTCACAAGGGGCTTTTATTTAAGAGTCATAGATCTTCTGTTCTGTGGTAAAATATTTGTTTCCTAAGAATTATATAAAATATACAGAATTATAAAGCAAAAATTGGGAATCATTAGAAACATGCTTGAGGCAAGAAAGTATTTGGGCAGCAAACTAGTCTGAGTAATATTTATTTTAATTTAGTATCTTGGGCTAGATAGGTATTATTATTTCATAATAATATTTCAAGTATTATATAAAAGATATAATAGACTCCTCCATCATCCTGAAGGTCCTTGAAAATGACATTGTTTTTGTATTGGTATTATTGGCATTTGGGGTCAGATGAATCTTCACTGAGTGGCCTTTGTATTGGAGGATATTTAGCTTTCCTACCAGGCTCTGAACCCCAGTAAATGTCTGCCATCTCATATTTTCGAATCCTGGGAAGTGATACAGCACCCACTCCAGTAGAAAAACACCCAGAGACATCTAGCTTTCCTGGCACTGGGTAATGGAAAGTCATGATTACATCTGAAACTAACATGGTAGATTAGATGGATGGGAGGGAGGAAGGGGCTGGGAGAGGCAAGGAGAAAGGAGAGGGTTTTTATAACATGTTAAATGGAAAAAATGTGCCTAGTTCTTTATATGTTTTCTGGACTTAATTACAGTGAGCACATTTTAGAAAAGTCCTCATGGGTTTGCTCTCTGGTTTAATTCTGACTCATTAAGGTGATAAATATTTATTGAACACCCTGTAAGACCATAGTATATAGCTTCCCCATCATCAAGCATGCTCCAGAACCTGACAGAATGAAGAGATAAGGTATCCTTCCCTACCTTGCATAAAACCACAGGATGATAAATTAGGCTAAATTAGAAAGCTCAATATAAAAGTACCTTTGTATGAACAAAGTGTATTGAACTCTCTTTAAAAAAATCAAATATTAAGCACTCAAATCTATCTAAAGGCAGAGCAATTATTTTTATCTAACCATGAGAATATCTATCTACACATTTTGTATAGCACAAAATATGAGAATAAAATCTGATTCTTATCTGTTCCAATCATAATTCCTATGTACAGATGAACTGGTTCATGTCTGTGGGTCACAGAACATATATATTGTAACTATATTCTATTATTGTAATTAGTGGAGTAGGAAATGACAACCCATTCCAGTATTCTTGCCTGGAAAATTCCATGGACAGAGGGGCCTGGCAGGATATAGTCCATGGGGTCACAAAGAGTCGCACATGGCTGAGTGACTGAGCATTGTAATTAGATTATTCATTCAACTATGTCACAAACACAGTAATTCATCCCAGAACAGTAAACAGATTCTTTGCTTAGTTGACAGACTCATTAAATAATCTGAAGGTGTATATTGATTATTTTATAAGCTAGATATCAAATTTAATCTGTGCTGGCTATTGCTGGCACCAATATGAGATTGGTTTCCCTCCTCTTCTCCAGTTCCCATGAGTTCAGACAAAGTTACCAGAGTTCATGAGTGTGTGCTAAGTCGTTCAGTCGTGTCCAACTCTCCTCTGTGCATGGGATTCTCCAAGCAAGGATACTGGAGTGGGTTGCCATGTCCTTCTCCAGGGTATCTTCCCAACCCAGGGATCTAACCCAAGTCTCCTGCACTGGCAGGCAGGCTCTTTACCACTAGCATCACCTGGGAAGCCCTACCAGGGATCACATAAGTTATTTAATACAAACTGCTGCTCAGACGGAGAAGGTGATGGCACCCCACTCCAGTATTCTTGCCTGGAAAATCCCATGGACGGAGGAGCCTGGTAGGCTGCAGTCCATGGGGTCGTGAAGAGTCGGACACGACTGAGCGACTTCACTTTCACTTTTCACTTTATGCATTGGAGAAGGAAATGGCAACCCACTCCAGTGTTCTTGCCTGGAGAATCTCAGGGACGGCAGAGCCTGGTAGGCTGCCGTCTCTGGGGTCGCACAGAGTCGGACACAACTGAAGCGACTTAGCAGCAGCAGCAGCAGCTACTCAGATGTTGATTCACTAGAACATCTTTCAGGGTACAAAAGAGAAATCTTTTTCCAAATTGCTATAGCCTAATCATGACACCCAAGCCTATATAATAAAGGGAAATATTGGGTAGTTAGCAAACATAGGAGACTTAGAACAGAGGGGAGGCAAGAGGAAACAAAAGAAATTAAATCTAGACTGCTCGGGTGCTGGCATGGAGCTAAACAGTGATTCAGTGTTCATTTTCAATGCCTCAGACCCACAAATAGAACAATTTAGGACACAGGATCAGCATCAGCTTAATCTTGCAAGGTATTTAAAGAGGAAGCAATAACTATCTAGCCATTTCCGTAACAGGAACAAAATACCTGTAATAAGGGGGTACTCTCTGTATAGAGGATACAATTGCACTACCAAATTTAACCAGCAGGGTAGACAGGGAAGGGGTGGGCGTTGCAGGTGTGGGAGGAACAGACACAGCCTCTCCTAAGACCAACTGTCCTCCTTTTATTGCTAGCAAAGGAGGCGAATGATATGTGCATTATTAATAATACAGGTTTGGTAGTCCAAGATGGAGATTACCTGCAATGCTATATTCGGGAGGAGCTCCACTTGGCTCTGAGATTAGAACGAAGGGGAAGGGGAAAGTGTGGAGGGAGATGACCCCACTGACAAAGCCAATGGTTGTGGAGAGAAGACTGGAGCGTAGTTTGGGTGTGCAAGTTTCAACTTTTGTATTCTTCTTCCTGTTCACTCTTCAGTTCCAACGTTAGAGTCTAGAGTTGCTATTTTAGGTCCTTGCACAGGTTTAGCTAGACAAAAAAAAAAAAAGAAAGAAACACAACATGATCCCTTGCTCTTCGAACTTGGCTGGGTACTTTTCTGCCTTCCTTTGTGCTCCAGCAAAGAGGAAGTAAGCCTGTTGCTAACAGCTCCGGGCTTGGTATCGGGTGTTCACTCCGTGATGGCGTTGTTCTGCTCTTTTGGCAGGCAGCTCATTTGCAGAAGCTCGTCCTGACGCCCCTGTCAGCCCTGCTGTCCCTGTTCCCAGGGCCTCAGAAGCTAATCCAGAAACGCTATGACAAACTGCTGGACTATAACAGCTACTTGCAGCGGGCGGCGGCGGATGAGTCAGACTTGGCCAAAAGGGAATATGAGGCCCTCAATGCCCAACTGGTGGAAGAGCTCCAGGTGTTCAATCTGGCCGCGCGGAAGATCCTCCTCAATTGTCTGTGCAGTTTCGTCACCCTGCTCAGGGACCTGATGATCGTGGCCCAGCGGGTTCACACCACCACGGTGCCGGTAAGCACAGCAGCACGATCTGTTAGAAACCACGCCGTGCAAAACAGCCTGCTCATAGCGTGCTTGAGTGTGGTGTGCATGTGTGTGGTGTCCGTTTTAACTGAAGCCAGGCAGAGAGTGTTCTGCTCCTTATCCCTCTTCCCCACAGGAAGCTAAAAGCAAGTTTCCTAGTGCAGGTTTACTGTGACTTACACACACGGAGTTCTTTTTGGAGATTCCTTTTCAAACACCGAACATCTTTCAGCTTGGCTCTCTTTGTTGGCAGAGCCGAAGTAGCTCCATCTGCCTGATGCGATCTTGAAGCTTATCAATTTATATTTTGTATTATCTTCCTATTCAACAGTTTCTAAATGTTAACCACGACTAAGACATGGATCCAAAAATAAGGCCATCTCAGTGTAGTGACAGAAATAGGATATCCGTCAAACCAGTCTTTGTTTTGCTTTTGTGTTTCTCTGAGGAATAGAAGCCTGATGTGTGTGTGTGTATGTGTGTGTGTGTGTGTGTGAGAGAGAAATATGTGCATATATATGTGCATATATCTAAAACAGGGCTTCTTGGTGGCTCAGCAGTAAAGAAGCCGCCTGCAGTGCAGATGTGGGTTCCACCCCTGGGTCAGGAAGATCTCCTGGAGGAGTAAATGGTGATCAATCCACTCCCATATTCTTGTGGGGAAAATCCCATGGTCAGGGGACCCTGGTGGGTTACAGTCCATGGGATCACAAAGCCTCGGACATGACGGAAGCGACTGAGCATGCATGTGTATATAAAACATAGATATAGTAGTACGAAAAATATATATCTATACCTATATATCTTAACTTTCCATTAGGGTATAATTTTATAATCATTTTCTGAAGAAGAAGAAAGATATTTACACCCTAATATCAACTTAAAAAAAATTAGCTTTGTTACCTGGCCTTTCAAGTGTATTACTTATCTTTCAGCTGGTTAGATATCTAATGGACATTTGGAGAAAAATATATTGTATAATTAACTTTTAACTTATCCTCTGAATTAAGTTGGATAAATAGGTGCTACATTTACTTGGCTCAAGAGAAAAAGCTATATAAAAATGTATAAGCAGCCTCACACCCATTCTGACTCCAAACCACCTCATCTCCTGCTCTCACCCCCATTGATATTAGTTTATTTTTATTGTGCCATTAAAAGTCTAATAAATGCAAATATGTGTTTTATTTCTTACACAAACTAGCAAACTGTAGTACCCTTCTGCAACTTGTGTTTAACATCCATGTCAGTACTTAGCCTCATCATTTCTTCTACATCTTTATATGTCTACTGCATACTTGTACAATATTTTTTGGTAACGACTTTATTGAGATATAATTCACATACTATATACTCCACCTGTTTAAAATATAACGATTCAATGATTTTTGTAGATTCACAAGAATCATGCAGCCATCACCACAATTTTAGAAAATGGTCATCACCCCCCAAAGAAACTGTGCCATTAGCAGTGACTCCACTTTTCCCCTAGCCTCCCCAGTCCCAGACAACCACAAATCTCCTTTCTGTCTCAACAGATATACTTATTCTGGACATTTGGTATAAGGAGAATTTTACAACATGTGGTTCTTTGTGACTGGCTTCTTTCACTTAGTATAATGTTTTCAAGTTTTGTCCATGTTGCAGATGTGTTTTACAACTTAATTCTTTTTATTGCCAAATATTACATTCTATGGGTATATCACATTTTATGTATCCATTCATCAGTTGGTGAACAATTGGGTTATTTGTACCTTTTGGCTATCATGAATAATGCTGCTATGAACATTCAAGTTCTTAACAGATATATGTTTCCACTTCTCTTGGGTGCATACCTAGGAGTGGAATTTCTGGATCATAAGCTAACTCTATGCTAACCTTTTGAAGAACTGCCAGTCTGTTTTCTGAAGTGGTTGCACTATTTTACATTCTCATTAATTATGACTGAGGGCTCCAATTTCCTCAATCTGTCTTTTTATTATGGCTGTCCTAATGGATATGAAGTGATAACTCATTGTGGTTTTGATTTGCATTTCTCTGATCAGTCCCCTATTTTAATTTTTTAATCCCCCCCATTTTTAAACTTTTAAAATTGAAGTGTAGCTTATAAGATTATATGCAGTAAAATGCATCTATCTGAAGTGTATATCTCAATGAATATTTGCACATATATGCATCTGAGTTACCACCACCCAGATCTAGATATAAGCCTTTTGTGGTTCCCTGTTAGGGAACTATAATTTCCAGATTACAGTCCTCCAAAGGTAACCACTCTTCTGACTTATATTACCATGCACTGTTTGGCCGGTTTGTATTTTATATAAATGAAATCACACAGCATGTATTCTTGTGTATATTAATCTGTCCCTATTGCAAATTTGGAAAACTCAGCAGTGGCCACAGGACTGGAAAAGGTCAGTTTTCATTCCAATCCCAAAGAAAGGCAATGCCAAAGAATGCTCAAACTACCACACAATTGCACTCATCTCACACGCTAGTAAAGTAATGCTCAAAATTCTTCAAGCCAGGCTTCAGCAATACGTGAACCGTGAACTTCCAGGTGTTCAAGCTGGTTTTAGAAAAGGCAGAGGAACCAGAGATCAAATTGCCAATATCTGCTGGATCATGGAAAAATCAAGAGAGTTCCAGAAAAATATCTATTTCTGCTTCATTGACTATGCCAAAGCCTTGACTGTGTGGATCATAATAAACTGTGGGAAATTCTTCGAGATGGGAATACCAGACCACCTTACCTGCCTCTTGAGAAACCTATATGCAGGTCAGGAAGCAACAGTTAGAACTGGACATGGAACAACAGACTGGTTCCAAATAGGTAAAGGAGTACGTCAAGGTTGTATATTGTCACCCTGCTTATTTAACTTATATGCAGAGTACATCATGAAAATGCTGGGGTGGAATAAGCTGGAATCATGATTGCTGGGAGAAATATCAATAACCTCAGACATGCAGATGACACCACCCTTATGGCAGAAAGTGAAGAGGAACTAAAAAGCCTCTTGATGAAAGTGAAAGGGGAGAGTGAAAAAGTTGGCTTAAAGCTCAACATTCAGAAAACTAAGATCATGGCATCTGGTCCCATCACTTCATGGGAAATAGATGGGGAAACAGTGGAAACAGTGTCAGACTTTTTTTGGGGGGGCTCCAAAATCACTGCAGATGGTGACTTCAGCCATGAAATTAAAAGACGCTTACTCCTTGGAAGGAAAATTAAGAGCAACCTAGATAGCATATTCAAATGCAGAGACATTACTTTGCCAACAAAGGTCCATCTAGTCAAGGCTATGGTTTTTCCAGTGGTCATGTATGGATGTGAGAGTTGGACTGTGAAGAAAGCTGAGCACTGAAGAATTGATGCTTTTGAACTGTGGTGTTGGAGAAGACTCTTGAGAGTCCCTTGGACTGCAAGGAGATCCAACCAGTCCATTCTAAAGGAGATCCTGGGTGTTCTTTGGAAGGAATGATGCTAAAGCTGAAACTCCAGTATTTTGGCCACCTCATGCGAAGAGTTGACTCATTGGAAAAGACTCTGATGCTGAGAGGGATTGGGGGCAGGAGGAAAAGGGGACGACAGAGGATGAGATGGCTGGATGGCATCACCGACTTGATGGACGTGAGTTTGGGTGACCTCCGGGAGTTGGTGATGGACAGGGAGGCCTGGCATGCTGCAGTTCATGGGGTCGCAAAGAGTTGGACACGACTGAGCGACTGAACTGAACTGAACTGATTGATAGATATTTGGGTTATTTCCAATCTTTTTCTATTACAAATAGTGCAAGAGTGATTTTATATGTGAGCAAATGTATTAATATCTTTAGGAGAGATTTCTGAGTGTCCACTAGTGTGTGGAGCGATCTGATTGCAATTTCATTTGGGAACTCCTGGTGATAGCCATCAACAGGTCTTTCCTCTTGTGTTGTTCAGAATCTTCAGAGATGTCCTTTCAAGTTTTCTGTCCAAAGGGAAATGGTTGACTGTGAAGCCCGGTTGGCAGGGTCTCTGGATCCAGTCTATATCCACTCACTTAATCACCCTCTTTCTAACTTGGGTCCCCACTGTCATTTGTGCCTAGTGTCCCAGTCTAGAGACTCTCCATTTTACCATTTGCAGAGAAGAAAACTTCCATCTTCTGCTCAAGTATTGAAAGTCACCAAGATTCACTGAGATGGAGAAGGAATCTTGGGATCCAAATGCTTCAGAACAGTTCCAGTTGTCTATATCTGCATAACAGTTTACACCAAACATGGTGGTGTGAAACAACCAATGGTCACTTATTATTATGGTCTCTCATGGTTCTGGGGTTCACTGGGGTCAGGTAATCACTCTCAGTGTCTCAGTCAGATAATAACTGGGGCTGAAGTGTCACAAAGATTTTCTCAGGCCATTGTCTAAGGTTGGTGGTTGGACGATGATAGAAGACTCAAGCAGTTGGAGATTGGAATAGCTGGGGTTGCAGATACCCTACTCCTTCCACCCCACTCCCACTGGATCTTTCAAGATGGTCTTTTAATATGGTGACGCCAGTGCAACTGGACTTCTTCTATAGTGACTAGAGTCTCCCTAAAGTGTCCCAAGAGAAATGTTGTATCATTTCTACCTTTAGGTACCACAGTTGGCTTCAAGCATCTCTGAAATTCAGAATCGAGTACTAGAAGAGGTTCAAAACCTGAATTTTGTAAAGGATAACAGTGCTACCTTTATTGAGAGGAAACTTAGTTTTGAAAAGAAGAAGCCTGTGCAAACTCTGGTGAGTTTGGTAGCATTCAGTAACAATGATGACTATCACTTGCTTTCCTTGTTCAAATCATAGTATGTTATTTTTCATATCACTTATTTCATTCTAGTATCTTATAATTACCTACTTATTACACATAGAATTTCTCATTTATTTCTACCTTCTGCACTATGATCTCCATAAGGTCATAGGTTTTTATCTGTTTTGTACAAGATGTATACAGAACAAGTGCCTAAGTGTACTTGACGCAGGTAGGCACTGTATAAATATCTGGTAGGTGAATGAACAGAATTTTACAGAGCAAAATCATTACAGTTTAAACCTTACATTTTTCTAGATAAGGAATCTTATTCTGCAGAGATGAAGTGGCTTTTTCAATGTCACTTAGTAGTAGAGCTGGGACAGGGGCCAAGCCTCTTGACTCCTGCCTAATTTACTATTTCCCAGAAAAATACATGCACATATACAATGTAATTAATTAAATATTGTTTATCAAGTGCTTAATACATAAGTGCCTACAACATCGCAAAAAATTTAAAAATGTTCAACAACCAAGAAGGATTAGAACCTCTGCCTTTTTATTCTCAGCCGAATTTTCTTTCTTCTCGACAACACTGCCCTCATGTGCTAACTAGAAAATTTTTCACTGCGTAAGTCAGCTAAATACTTTCACAATAATACCTGATCTATGCCTCAACATTGAAATAATCCCAAATTAATGTTTGGGTTCCACATTTTAAAAAACCTCCAGAGAAGAAATACTTACCAGTATTTATTTGTGAGGATTTTATTATACATCTGTCTAAATAAACATCTCTCCTAACTTTCCAGCCAGAAGTGCCACGCCAGACGGACACTCACCGCTCCAAACTTCTATCCACATACAGCACAGAGGAACTCTACCAAGCTAAGCGCAAGTGCAATGCCACCCAAGAATATGACATCAATCTTCTGGAAGGGGAGTTGGTGGCTGTGATCAAACAAAAAGATCCACTGGGGAGTACCAGCAGGTGGCTTGTTGACACAGGAAGTGAGTTTTTTGCATAAGATGCAAAGAACTTCCACCTCTCTACTGCTTGAAATCTTCCCAGGGGCCTCTGTGTGCTTCTCCAAGTGCAACTGTTTGGAAAGAGTATATAAATAACCTTGTTTCTTCTTTTTATTTCCTACCCAGTTATAAAAGGATATGTGTATTCCTCCTTCCTAAAACCCTACAATCCAGCAAGAGTGCAGAAGGTGGATGCTGAGAACAGGTTCTGCGATGATGATTTTGATAACATCAGCCTCTTTGTGTCTTCACGGCCAGCCAGGGACAGTGTCGCAGGCACCCCAGAAGGTAGCATAAGTGGTAGCAGCTCATCTCTTAGTGGAACATGTGGGAAGTCTGAAACAAATGGTACCGACGCTGACAGTCTTCAAGAGGCAGATGAACAGGTAAGAATTTGAACCTTGATGTGAAGAGGCTTGGCTGTTCAAATCATGAAATATGTTCTCTCTTACCATGAGACTCGGGAAGTGTCAGCTTCCGTTTTGTGTACCTTTTTTCAAGGGATTTAATTCTCTGAGCCTGTTTCCTCAAATGAGGAAAAGAAGACAGTAATTCCCACTTGGCCAAGTTGATGCGAGGATTAGAAATAATGTGTAAGTGAGCTATCTATGAATTGGTTGTTTTTAATCTCTAGCATAACACCACCACATAATGACATATACTATATACTGAAACTTTGAAAAGCTACCATTCCCCCATTTAACCAGTGCAAAGTCTATTGGCATAATCCTTTCCCAAAATGGTAAGTTAACTATTATATAGGGCTCCTTTTGCTACCTCAGAAAGTTTCGGTATATTTGTTAATCCCCAGTGGTGACCAATTAACTGGTTCCTTTTTTTAAACTTGCTTTTTTCTTTACTGGCTTTATTAATTAATATTAACTTCTTTAAAAAAATAAGGTTAATACATGTTATTTGTGAAAAGTCAAAATAGTAGAAAAATATACGTAAATTAAAAGTAAAGATCTTTATTCTCTCCTCAGTCCTACTTTGCAGAGATAACATGCAGGTATATCTTTTCAAATACTGTATTTATCTGAGTATGTTTATACTTACATGAGTGGGAACATATATGTTGTACATAATTTTTTTTCACTTAACAATATATCTTAGATACAACCATACTTAAATATCTACCTTCTTCCTTAACAAATTCTGCATAACACTTCATTATTCAGATATATCACAGTTTATGTAACTATTACCATAATAATAGACATTCAGAATATTTTGAGCTTTTTAAAAATTTCAAACAATATTTCAGGCAAGATCCTTATTCATCTATTTTTATACACTTAAATGAGTATATCTATAAGGCAAGTTCCTAAAAATATTGGAGCGTCAAAGGAGATATAAAGTCTTGATAGACAGTGCCATACTGCTCTTCAAAAATATTTTATCTATTCAATTTCTTTCAACAATACACTGAATGCTGTCCAATTCATGTCTGAAACTTTAAAAATGGTTTTATTAAGTACTTACTTACATATCATAAAATTTATGCAATTTAAATATACAATTCACTGACATTTAGTATATTAACAGTTACCTGAATCCAACTTTAGAACATTTGCTTTACCCTAAAAGATTCTTTGCACTCATTTGGAGCCCTTCCTGTTTCCCACTTTTAGCCCCAAGAAATCTTTAATCTACTTTTTTCCTCCATAGATTTGCCTTCTTTGTATTTTTTGTATTAATGAAACCACACAGTATGTGGTGTCTTACAGACAGCTGCTTTCACTTAGCATAATGTTTTTTGAGATTCACCCATGTAGTAGTATGGATATGTAGTTTGTTGCTTTTTATTGCCTAATAGTATTTTATTCTTCGAATATAGCTTATTTTGTTTATCCATTCACCAAATGATGGACATCTGGGATAACTTCTATTATGAATAATCCTGCTATGAACATTTTTGTGCAAGTCTTTGTGTGAATTTCATTTTTCTTGAGTGGAGTTGCTTATTGGTACCATTAAATTTTTAGAAAACTGTCAAGCTGTTTTTCAAAGTGATTGCACCATTTTATGTATCCAACAACAATCCGTAAGGATTGTGAACTGCAGTTGCTTCACATTCTTGCCTTATTGCTTTTTTTTTTTTTTTTTATCACAGCCGTCTTAATGGAAGTGAAGTGGTATCTCATTGTAGTTTTGATTTACATTTCCCTAATGACTAATGCTGTTGAATATATTTCATGTTCTTATTGACCATTCCTGGTTGTTTTTTTTTAATGAAATGTCTTTTCGGGTATTTGCCCATTTAAAAATTGGGTTCACTTCTGTTCTTATTATCCAGTTTTAAGAATTCTTTATTTTTCTGGATACAGTTCTTTATCAGATATGTAATTTGCAAGTATTTTCTCCCAGCCATGGCTGATTCTAAACTCATCTCTACATTCCTGTGTGTTTTTACCACTTTCCTGTCTTGAAGTTTCAAAACCCTTTTTTCACTTATTCACTCTCAGCTTATTCAGAGTTTTTATAAGACTATATAATGTTACAATACCAACTGATTAATGAACTTTTTTTAGTGAAATCGATATACTTGATTAAATGTCCTGGCTGACTTTGCCTTACCTCAATAACCTGGAAGGACAGACAATGGAGGACGAAATTTGTGAAGACACCCTAAAGCTGGTTAGATGTTGAGTTCTAGTTTTTACTTGGCTTTATAGGAACTTTTAGATGAAGTGCCTCACTTAGGCTCAGCATGGATTTTGTAGTTTAACACTGCATCTAGTGCCAGTAGCTACTGCCACTGCAGAGTAATTAATTGCTTTGAGTAATCCTATCAATATGCATCATGGGAATTAGGTCCATTAGAAGTTTCCATTACTGAGGGGGAAAATAAGAATCTTCTTTTGCTCAAAACAAAGTATATTAATGACATCTTCCCAAAGTGCTGTTTGTTCTCCTTTTCCTCTGAGATTCAAACCAATTCAAAATAGACTATGGTGTCATGGATATAAATACAAATATTATTACTGGTACAACTGAATTAGAAAAGGCAGCTTGGATCTGTGAACACATAGGATCCCCTGCACCCTTCCTTTGACTTGAAATAACCCAACTCAAATTTCAGATTTCTTCCATTAAATAATAATGGCATGGTCTGTATTAGTTTTCTATGCTGCATAACAAATTATCACAAACTAAGTAGCTTAAAACAACATAAATTTATTATCTTATCATTTTCTTGGTCAGCAGTCCAGACCACAGCTTAGCTGGGTGCTTTGCTTGGAATCTCATAGTGCTGCAGTCTAGATGTTTGCTTGGCTGTGCTTCTTTCCGAAATTCAAGATCCTCTTCCAAGCTCGTGGTGATGGCAGAATTTAGTTCCTTGTTCCAGTAAGACCAAGGCTTCCATTTTCTTGCTGGCACAATCTTTGGTACTTCTCAAAGAAGACCAAGTTTAATAATGGCCAAAATCCAGCTCTAGAGGGAAGTAATGTCTTGAGAATCAGTGCTCTTTTCTTTTTCCATGTGAATAATACTGAGAACATAATTTTTGACTTCTGAAAAGTTGGTTGTTTTGTAATAATTCTAGATTCACTATCTGATCTCCCCTCTTAACGTTTTTCAACTGCTTATAATAATGCTATATGTCTAGCATGTAATCATTTAAAAAGTGCTTCAAAAGTTAGAAGGCTGTAACATAATGTATCTAACTAGTCATTAAAATGATGCTTTAGAGAGCTATTTATTGAGATGAAAAGATTTTAAAATATATCTTGAAGTGAAAAAGCAGGTTGCAAAAATTATGTGTACTATAATTACATACTTAATACCACTTTAGGTAGGTAGAAAGAAAAGAAGAGGACAAGGAATAAAGGATAAAAGAACAAGGTATTCACAGAAATTGGGTAAATTTTTGTGTGCTTACCTTTATTTGAAACTTTTTTCTTTTACAAAAATTACTTGCATGATAACAATTTATATTTTTTAACTAAAGAACATGAAGGCTTGCTTTTGTGGGTGAGAGAGAATGAGCATTTTTCACGCAATATGACTATCTTGGCTTCCTGAGCTAATATGATGTAATATTGTAAATGCTCATTTTGCAGATTTTTTAGTTTTGGAAAGGAAGATTAAGATATATTATGATTTTAGTTGCTGCCAATTAGAGAACTGGGATGAAATCAGTAAAATGAGTGAAGATAAGTAGAGTGGCTCACTAAGCGAGGAATAATTAAATGCACAGTTACAGAATTAGGAAATGGCGAATTGGCAGTGGCACTGCAAGGGAAGAGCTGGTGGTTGTAAACAGCAAGTAATACATTGGGTATCAGTCAATAATACAATAATACAGGGTGTTATTAAAAAAGGAAATATGGAGAACTGGATTGTAGTCACAGAATATTGTACATAAAGTGAACCAGAGCTTTATATATTGCAAAGAAGTAATTAATAAAATATATTTTACTGAATGCCAAGGAAAGGATCAGATGATTATGGCTTAAATTTCTAAAACTGTAATAAATGTGTCTGGACCAAAACATAGTAACATTGAAAGTTGAAGGATATGGCTTAGAACAATGAAAACATTTTTTAAAAAGAGAGAAAACCTTTAGCTCTTAAATCCATAACAAACTGAAAATTTCTAACTTGTAGTCTAATGTTATCAACTACTGTCTCTTTAAAAGCAGATTTACTTCCATTTTGAATATTTATCTTGTGTTAAATGGAGGCACAAACATATCTAAAAATTGAAAAATTCTCATCCTAAGGTAACTATGGACTATGATCATCTAAAGTATTCAAAGTGTATAATTTTGTAATTTAACTTTAAAATTTTATGAGTGTTTATATTGAATGTTTAAAATATAAGCTTTGCTAGGTAGATTTTTTATTCCCCCTGAGAGTATATCTCCCAAATTGAAAGACCACCACAAATATTTAGGAATCATATTATTAGTAGGTAATTTGACTTGATAAAAAATCTATAGCTGCACTGATAAAGTATGTATATTATGTACGCACGTATGCATGCTAAGTTGCTTCAGTCGTGTCCAACTCTGTGTGACTCTATGGACTACAGCCTGCCAGGCTCCTCTGTCCATGGGATTCTCCAGGCAAAGATACTGGAGTGAGTTACCATGCCCTCCTCCAGGGGATCTTCCTGACCCAGGGATCAAACTCATGTCTCTTATGTCTACCTGCATTGGCAGGCAGGTTCTTAACAAATAGCGCAACCTAGGAAGCCCCATAATATGTATAAACATTGCAAAAGATGGCTAGCAACTACTAATGTGGGCTCTTAAAGATTATTTCAGAAGCTGTATTATAATATATCATATTCCTGAAAGCTTTTGCAAACCATATCTTCCACTCTGTTCTTATGGGTATATTCAATGCCTTCACTTTCTAAACAACAAAAACAGCAGCAACAGTATATTAGAGATTCCAGTCCCTTTCTACAAGAATACACTCTGCACATCCTTGCTAGAAGAAGAGTTTGGTTCCTAAAGTACTATGAGATATGAATGAAGCACACGATTTGGAGTTGGAAGATACAGTCCAAGTAGTACCAACTAGCTCTATGATTAGGAGCATGTTACTTCTCCAAGTTTCATCTCACAGGGTTGTTAAGGAGACAGCACATTTGACATGTAAACTGTTGTGAGAGCTATAAAAGGTGGTCATTATTGCTACCATCTCTCATCTGAGATGGGAATGCCAGACAACCCTACCTGCCTCCTGAGAAATCTGTATGCAGGTCAAGAAGCAACAGAACTGGACATGGAACAACAGACTGGTTCCAAATAGGGAAAGGAGTACGTCAAGACTGTATATTGTCACCCTGCTTATTTAACTTATATGCAGAGTACATCATGAGAAACGCTGGGCTGGATGAAGCATAAGCTTGAATCAAGATTGCCAGGAGAAATATCAATAACCTCAGATATGCAGATGACACCACCCTTAGGGCAGAAAGTGACGAACTAAAGAGCCTCTTGATGAAAGTGAAAGAGGAAAGTGAAAAAGTTGGCTTCAACCTCAACTTTCAGAAAAGTAAGATCATGGCATCCGGTCCCATCACTTCATGGCAAATAGATGGGGAAACAATGAAACATTGAGAGATTTTTTGGGGCTCCAAAATTACTGCAGATGGTGATTGCAGCCATGAAATTAAAAGATGCTTGCTCCTTGGAAGAAAAGCTATGACCAACCTAGACAGCATATTAAAAAGCAGAGACATTACTTTACCAACAAAAGTCTGTCTAGTCAAAGCTATGGTTTTTCTAGTAGTCATGTATGGATATGGATGTGAGAGTTCAACTATAAAGAAAGCTGAGCACTGAAGAATTGATGCTTTTGAACTGTGGTGTTGGAGAAGACTCTTGAGAGTCCCTTGGACTGCAAGGAGATCCAACCAGTCAATCCTAAAGGAAATCAGTCCTAAATATTCATAGGAAGGACTGATGCTGAAGGTGAAACTCCAATACTTTGGCCACCTGCTGTGAAGAACCATGTCACTGGAAAAGACCCTGATGCTGGGAAAGATTGAAGGAGGGAGGAGAAGGGGATGACAGAAGGTGAGATGGTTGGATGGCATCACTGACACGATGGACTTGAGTTTGAGTAGGTTCCGGGAGTTGGTGATGGACAGTGAAGCCTGGTGTGCTGCAGTCCATGGGGTCACAAAGAGTCAGACACAACTGAGTGACTGAACTGAACTGAACTGATTGTTACCATTCCATTGCTCAAGAATTTATGGCATCTCCTTTTTGGTTTTCTCTTTACTTCTTTAATTTGCAAAATGATACATACCCACCAGTCTGTCTTGTATGTATCTTGTATGACTCAAGATAATCTCATGTGTTCTCATATGATATTCAAGCCTTTCAGCCTTACTTTCAAAACAAACCAACATATATTTGAATTCCTACTATATATCATTGATATGGTCAATGGAGAAAAATTAAAATGTGGTTCGTCTCCTCTAGCTCATGCTAGAGCTGTTGAAATGATACATGTCAGTGGTGTCAGAATACCATCAAAAGCTAAATAGTTCAAGTTCTAAAGAACAGCTTACGCTGTATCTGTACCATTGACCCTTGAACAACTCTGGGGTGAGGGAGCTGACCCCTGGGCAGCTGAAAATCCACAAAAAATTTTGATTCCCCCCAAACCTAACTCCTAATAGTCTACTTTGAGTAGAAGCCTTGATGATGATATAAACACTTGATTAACATTTATTTTATGTTTATGTATTTTATATATATACATACAATAAAGCTAGAAAAAATATTAAGAAAATCATAAGGAAAAGAATACATTTAAAATACTTTACTGTATTTACCAATATGTAAGTTTATGTCATTTATTTACAAAATGAATCATTTCTTAATACATCAACATTATATGATATAAAGCAAATGTAATTGTATTTGCATTACTAATGCTAGACAACAGAAATGAAAAAATTATATAAAAAAGAAAATCATATTTATTTACAGGTATAACAATTTATGCATTGAAAACAAAGCAGCACTCGGATTGTTTTATGGTAGCTTAGTATAATCAGTATGATTGCTTCACAGTAGCCTAACCTATGCACTAATGACTAAATCATAAAATTTTTTTGGCATACAGTATTACAGTCATAGTCATAGTATTGGGTGGGCCAGAAAGTTTTTTTGGGTTTTTTTGAACAATCCAAACAAACCCAAACAAATTTTTTGCCCACTAATACAAACTGGAAATGTTACACTTTTTAAAAAAATCACTTACCTATGATGATAGGCTGATATGCAGTCTCTTCAGTTATGAGAGGCATACTGAATGGTAATATAATTCTTTGAAAGCAAAGTTATCAAACAGTAAGAAAACATTATAACATTATTAATTTTATGTTAAATATCACTCATCTGCTTTAGTAATTTAGTATTTTATACATTCATGACATCTTATTTTTTATCTTTTCAATATTTCTTAACTATGTGGTTCATCTGTGAGTTTTTTCAAATAGTCACAAATCTCCCCATTTTTTTTACAATATACTTACTGAAAAAAAGTGTGTAAGTGGATCCACTCAGTTGGGTATTGCCCAAGGATTAACTGTAGTCCCCGCTCCACAACCCAGTCTCCTGCTCAATGGATTTATCTTATTTCTCGTTTCCTTTTTATCCTGACCCTCAGTTTTGAGAAAGTGAATCTGCCTGCCTTTTCCAGGTACTGTTTCCGTGTATTCATCTCTGTACCTTTGAATAGGAAATATCTACCCTCTTTATTAACTTTGTGACCTATAAAAGGTTACTTCTTCCAAAACCCAGCTCACAAACTAGCTTATACACACACACACACACACACACATATATATATGTGTGTATTTATGTGTGTATGTATCACCTGCATTTGCATGGTTTTTTTTTGTTTTGTTTTGCTTTGTTGTTTTTGCATGTACTCCCATTTTTTTGGCATTTTTTTCCCTAGTGGGGTTATAAGTGCTCTGACAATATAATATCTGGCAACTAATAGATACATAGTAATTTTTAATTAAATAAATGAATGAATAAATATTGTTAGCTGACTGCTTAATTTTATAACATAACTAAACATTTTTATTAACAGTCTTAGTGGAAGAGGGACTAAACACTTAGAGGCTTCTTCTGCATCTAATAATTATGAAGTTTTCTTTTAAGGTTAAAGAAAAATTATGGTCACTCAAAGAATTTAAAATTATAAATTTAATACACTGTCATTATAAAAGTTTATAAAATAAGAAAATAAAAACAAGAAAAATTTAGTAATACTTCTAAATCTTGGAAATCTTTATTATGTTCATCTATAATAATTGTACTATTCAAAGAAAACCACCTAACAGTATTAGACTTATATTGTACATCTGGTTTCTTTTTGACTGAGTATTTTATCATAAGCATTTTCCTGTGTTGTCTCAGAAAACAGTATTTTTATGACTACAAATTTCCTTAGTGTAAGCATCTAGAATTTAACTATTGTTTACTGAACCTTTAATGTTATTCCACCTCCCTCCCACTTTTCACCTTATAAGTGGGTATTACATTAACATTATTATGCAATAATCTCTTCCAGTGTTTCCATTTCTGTAGAAGAGACTCTTGAGCTATTACTGAATCAAAAAAAGCTAACATTAAAAAGATTTAATAAAAAGTTCCAAATTGCCTTCAAGAATGAATAATTTAGACTCCTTCCAACAGAACAGTAAGAATGGCAATTTCACTGTTTTCATCTTGGACCATACTTTGGCAAAATAAATCCAACAAAGGAGTTGGGGAAATGGAACTTTACGAAATTCTAAATCTTGGAAATCTTTATTCTGTTTGTCTAAATTTTTAGGTTCTGCTTCTAATAATATCATTTGCTTCTTTGTCTAGATTTTCTATGCGGTTCATGCCTTTCAAGCACGGAGTGACCATGAACTTAGCCTTCAGGAATACCAAAGAGTTCATATACTTAGATTTTGTGACCTAAGTGGTAATAAAGAGTGGTGGTTAGCTGAAGTTCAAGGACAGAAAGGCTATGTTCCAGCTAACTACCTTGGGAAGATGACTTATGCTTAAGAAAATAAGCCTTTGACTTTCATTTTCTGGCAAGTTGTTGATTGACTACCTCATAAAACTGCCATTACAACATGTTGGCCTAGAAATCAAGAAACCTCCAAACTATTAATTTAAGAGCTGACACCATTTCAGATTTTAAGGAAGACTATGCTTCCAAACAAGATTATTTCAAAATGTACAATTAGGAATGCATGTTGAAGGAAACACCAAACACACAGAACGGCGAAACAAACAGCCAAAGCTCCAACTATCAACTCCTTAAAAGTGATCTTCCGAAAGGGTAAATGTATTCTTTATCATCATGAAAGGCTGGGTCTAAGGATAAAGGTTTTTCAATTTACTGTATTTTATTTTTCTGTATTATATATTTTGCCTTAAATGTTTTTGTTTTTATATTTTTCTCTTTTGAACACGCATGCATGTATATACCTACACACACATATATACCATAACATTACATGGTTTTACACACATGTATGTGTACTATGTGGTACAGATTATACATATATATGCATGAACAAGGGAGTGTACTAAAAAGACATAAGAACAGAAATCGATTACTTAATTATGTGACTCTCTCTTTAGTGGAAGTTTTGAATTTAAAAGAACCCTGACTAACATAATGGTAATATCTAACATTTACTGAATGCATATCAAGTGCCAGACATTATTATAAATGCTTTATATGTGGTAAATTATTTGATACTCAAAACATTATGAGGAAACTATGGCCTAAATAGATGAAATAATTTATTTAGCCCAAGTTACATTGCTAGTAAGTGGCAGGGCTGAAATTCAAACCTAGATCTAGTTATAGAGGTCCATACCCATAAACATTACATGGTATATATTTACTATCAGCAAAGAACATAGTGATAAAAATAATCAATGCTGATGAGGACCATGTTCCTCTTAGGTCCATATTTAAGTATTGAGAAATTTTTCAAAATCAAGGGCTATTGGAACTTCCATGATTAGCTTAGAGAATAGGAAGTACCTAAGTTTATTATTTTTATTTTTTGCTTAAACATTGTTGAAAGTGAAATTGTTTAAAAACTATCCAATATGATCACTAACGATACTTTAATGAGAAAATATTTTTGGATCATTCAATCATGTAGATGATGAATGAGGAATATGTGTTCCGTGTTCTGAGCCAAGATGTAAATATTCTTAGTTGCTGATTTGTACTTAGACAAGGCAGGCATTGAGGATAGCACTTGCTGTAACACAATGTCCCGGGACACTGAACTTTCATTTAGGAATAGCTCAGAACTGTCCTCTAAGATTTCAGGCATGTTTTGTCTCAAGACATTTTATTGAACGAAAGATGTTGCTTTGGAATAGAAATAAAGATTGAATTTGACTAAGTGGTTTCTTTTAAAAACCAAACTAAGGTAGATTTTCATTGTCCATATAAAATGTGTTAATATATTAAATTTTAAAATTTTAAAGTTAAAATTACTCTCAAAGATTTGATCTCAATAATACATATTATTACATCTATTACTGAGGAATACAAAAAAATGAAGAATGCCGTTTTTCAGAGAGCTGTTGACCTTTAACATACACAGGGCATGTACAACCATAGAAATTCATGAGAAGACATTACATGACAGAAAAATTTATATTTTATGATATTGTTTCTAAAATTCTTAAACAAGGTTTATCAGGTTCTATTTATAAGTTGTTTCTGCATAAAACTTTGAGTCGGGTACCAAAAGATTGGATGTACAGCAACTTTTTGTCTTTTAAAGGGTCCTTTGTATTCAATAGTGAAACATAAGTAAATTCCAGTTTGCTTAGGATAAAGCAAAAGGAAATCCAAACTTGTAACTTGTGGCATATCATGAATCTACCAACAACTAGTGAGGAATTTTTATATAAATTAGCTGTGACCTAAATACTCCTCCCTGAAATGAAGAATTATATAAACAACACATATCTGGTTTTCTGGCTGAAATAAGTGACTAGATGTAGATGTATAGGAGAAGTTCTGTCTACCTGTGTAGTCCTAAGATTGATGCTTCCTGTCTGACCTTAGAAGAAACCACACCACTGAAATCACAGCTGCAGTTAGTAACTGAGCAAGACTTCCAGTGAAGCCACCTTCTGCAGTTCCCCACTATTGTGGCAAATATGCATTACTATAAAGCAATGCTGTTGCTATTTTAAAAATACGACCTACATTTCATATGCTATTTAGGCTTTTTAAAAAAAATTATACAATATATACATTTTAAAAGTATATTATTTAAAATCAAGTAATTGTAATTTTTTAGTCAGGCATTATTTTGTTGGGTCTAAGGGAAATAAAATCCCATATGTGTGTAAGTCTTCAAGAAGTTTAAAAAGATAGGCCTGTTGGTGACATCCCTGCATATAAGGAAAGGAATGCTAATGTAATTCTGTTCTTTCTTTATGTCTTTAAAATCAAATGTTATTATATAGTAGACAATTCTCTGAAATAGGTATTTTTACTAAGAATGAAGGGGAAATTTTTGTGGCTGTTTTTCTTTATGAAACAAATAAACAGGTGTATGTATACACTTTATTTAGTATTTATTTTTAAATACAGATGCCTTAAGCAATATACATAATAAAGTTTAGAAATTATATTTTAAACTCTAGTAATACAAAGTTGCCATGGGTGCTTAAATCATGTGAAAGAGTCACAAAGCCACTATGTGAACATTTCTTGTATTTTAGAAAAATATCTGGTCTTAGTATTTATTAATAAAACATTTCTATGAAGGAAGAATTGTGCAGAAGAAATGTCATGCACATTGTTAGTCATATAAATGCAGCATTGCATGAACAGTTTTAAGTACTGGTATATTGCATATCTTCCCTAAAATATAACTTGGACTTTTAGAAATAATGGCTATTAAGTGCCTGTCACTATTTGTGATGAATATTTAGATAATTTACAAACATTTAGTAAACATGGAATTAAAAACTCTCCATTTTTCCATCAACTTCTTTGACTTCTGTCAATGGCAAAAACCTCTCAAAGTTATTGTGAATTAAAGAGAGGAAATCTTTATATCCTAAGATGGCAAAACCACTTTATTTAGATCCTATTTGTCAAAACTATATGGCTTCTTAAGGTACTCAGTACACGGTTCAATACTTGAATACATTGAGAAACCTCACAACATTTAAGCTAAATTAAGACATGTGCATTTACATTATAGTGATGAGGAAGGAATTAAATTTCACTGACTGGAAGGACACTAGATATTATATGCTTTATAGAGATATCCTACTATTTATAGAATGCTATTATTTTTAAAGTCTATTTTTTTCAATTACCTCTCTCATATATATACTAGATAGTATATATAAAAAGTCACTAAATTCTCTGTGACCTACAAAATCATTCCAATATAAAAATATTTACTGCAGGAATTCAAGCTGAATCTCTGTGAGCCAATAACTGTGCTCACAATATTACACTCTACATACAGACAAAACTTGCTTTAATTTCTCAGGAAAATAAGTCACATTTTAGTATATGCCAGAACAAGATGTTCTTGTTCAAAAATCTTGTGAATGTATTCTTAGTAAATTAAAAACAGCTTCTCTTAAAGAAATATTACAGTATGTAAACATGGCTTTCTCTACTTGCTTATAATTTTTATAATTATTGCGCCAAATGTATTTCCGTAAAATGATGTATTTCCTATACAACCTATGGTTACCATAGTTTATAATCTGTTACTAATAAACAGTACTACCACATCCTTGTTAAGAGTCAGAATCACCTAACCTTTGAATATTAGAGGCCTTCCATTTTATCTCATTCATTACCATTTATGTTTTAAAGAGGAGGAAACTAAGATCACATAGCTAACACATGGAGAGACTGGGATTCAAAAACAGGTCTTCTGACTTTAAGCCAGTGTCCTTTTAGAGTTTTAAGTCACTAAAATCTCCGATTAAATAATCTTAACAGAAAAGCACAATATGCAAAACAGAAAAGTGAGACTGGCTAAATTTCTACTAAAATGGGATCTGAACTTACAATCCTAAAAGCTTGCTTTTTGGCTCACCTATGTATCTGTCTATTCTTTCACTGAGCCAAGAGCTGCAGTGGGAACACCATGATGTGCAAGACACACAAAATCCCTGCCCTCACACAACTTAAAATTCTGTGCCAAAAACAAACAACATAACAAAATAAAACAAATGATAAATACTCTTAATATAAAGCTGGCTACATTCATCACATGCTCAGTTATAAAGTTCACTTAATGATATGGAAAAATCAAGGTCTAAGAGCTACTTGGGGTAAACTCTAATACCAAATATACCTCTATGAAATACCAAACTTAGTTATACACTACTCGATGTATGTATCCTACACATATGTCCAGATTCTAAATATATATTTATACACGCATGCAATCTATAATCACTGCAGATGGTAACTGCAGCCATGAAATTAAAAGACGCTTACTCCTTGGAAGGAAAGTTATGTCCAACCTAGATAGCATATTCAAAAGCAAAGACATTACTTTGCCAACAAAGGTCTGGCTAGTCAAGGCTATGGTTTTTCCTGTGGTCATGTATGGATGTGAGAGTTGGACTGTGAAGAAGGCTGAGCGCCGAAGAATTGATGCTTTTGAACTGTGGTGTTGGAGAAGACTCTTGAGAGTCCCTTGGACTGCAAGGAGATCCAACCAGTCCATTCTAAAGGAGATCAGCCCTGGGTGTTCTTTGGAAGGAATGATGCTAAAGCTGAAACTCCAGTACTTTGGCCACCTCATGCGAAGAGTTGAGTCACTGGAAATGACTCTGATGCTGGGAGGGATTGGGGGCAGGAGGAGAAGGGGATGACAGCCGGTGAGATGGCTGGATGGCATCACCGACTTGATGGACACGAGTCTGAGCGAACTCTGGGAGTTGGTGATGGACAGGGAGGCCTGGCGTGCTGCGATTCATGGGGTCGCAGAGAGTCGGACACGACTGAGCGACTGAACTAAACTGACAATCTATAAAAGAACCATGCTCAATAAAAGTTAAATTACTTCCTAAACAAGTTAAGTCCTCTCTGAAATACTATAGAAAGTAAAATGCTTTTTTTCAACTCTATCCAGCAGATGTCATTGGTAATTAAATATTAACTACGTGCAACTGTTTGCATTATTGCTTTAATTTCTTGTAGGTACTGAGGTTATATTAGTTATTACAGTTGTTGAACTGAGCTTGTATCATATCATTTTATCTAGTTTAGTTCAAAATGATCCTGAACTATATAAACAAATGATAATGAATATACATATATTTTTTGGTCTTTTGACACTAAAGGGGACTTGGAGTTGATGCCAAATTGATATTTAATCAACAGAAACCTGAGTTTCAAAACAAAGACATATGCAGGCAGATTTTAAGCATGTAAATAGATGTTTACTGCACATTGTAAGTATTATTTCAAATTTGAGTTGTAACTTACCATGAATTCAGTGCCATTATTTAACAAAGCACTTTAAAATGTCTTTCCTTAAAAAAGGCCAAGCTTACTTTAAAATGTTTTAACATCACAGAAAGCATTTACTAATATATTTTAGAACAATAATGTGAGAAAAATATAGGAATTATGCGCAAGGGTTTGAGTTCAGAAGTTTATAGTTTTAGTAGCATACCTCAAAGCTGAAGGAACAGGCTGCTCAAGTTTAGTGAATGTAAGAATTTGCTGGACGTGTAGTTTCTGAATGAAATGAGGTATTCATGAAGTATAAAATGACTACTACATTTTGCGGTGAACAATGAACTATTCCTCTGATCCAGAAAGCCTTATGTCTTCTGTCAGAATAAGGTAACAACTCAGATCCTTCACAATTTCTGAGAGAAATGTGAGAAAAGTATTGCACTTAAAGGGCATGGGGGCTCACAATCTATTGGAAGAGATAAATGCCTAAATAATTGATATGAGGGGATAAAAAGATAAAAGCATAACACAAGAACATTAAAAATTACTTTTGAAAAGAAGAAGTTGAAATATTTGGTGGGAGAGGGAGAATCAGTTGAAATGAGCCTGGGACTGATAATGAACATTTAGCTATGGTGGGCGAGGAATAGAAAACTTTATTATCGGGCCATCCTTGTCTTCTTGTAAGGCACCTATTCGGCAGGATCAATTATTGGGACTGTGTTAAAAGACAGAAATATAGATCAATGGAACAAAATAGAAAGCCCAGAGATAAATCCACACACATATGGATACCTTATCTTTGACAAAGGAGGCAAGAATATACAATGGATTAAAGACAATCTCTTTAACAAATGGTGCTGGGAAAACTGGTCAACCACTTGTAAAAGAATGAAACTAGAACACTTTCTAATACCATACACAAAAATAAACTCAAAATGGATTAAAGATCTCAACGTAAGACCAGAAACTATAAAACTCCTAGAGGAGAACATAGGCAAAACACTCTCTGACATACATCACAGCAGGATCCTCTATGACCCACCTCCCAGAATATTGGAAATAAAAGCAAAAATAAACAAATGGGACCTAATTAAACTTAAAAGCTTCTGCACAACAAAGGAAACTATTAGCAAGGTGAAAAGACAGCCTTCAGAATGGGAGAAAATAATAGCAAATGAAGCAACTGACAAACAACTAATCTCAAAAATATACAAGCAACTCCTATAGCTCAACTCCAGAAAAATCAATGACCCAATCAAAAAATGGGCCAAAGAACTAAACAGACATTTCTCTAAAGAAGACATACAGATGGCTAACAAACACATGAAAAGATGCTCAACATCACTCATTATCAGAGAAATGCAAATCAAAACCACTATGAGGTACCATTTCACGCCAGTCAGAATGGCTGCGATCCAAAAGTCTACAAGCAATAAATGCTGGAGAGGGTGTGGAGAAAAGGGAACCCTCTTACACTGTTGGTGGGAATGCAAACTAGTATAGCCACTATGGAGAACAGTGTGGAGATTCCTTAAAAAACTGGAAATAGAACTGCCTTATGACCCAGCAATCCCACTGCTGGGCATACACACTGAGGAAACCAGAAGGGAAAGAGACATGTGTACCCCAATGTTCATCACAGCACTGTTTATAATAGCCAGGACATGGAAGCAACCTAGATGTCCATCAGCAGATGAATGGATAAGAAAGCTGTGGTACATATACACAATGGAGTATTACTCAGCCATTAAGAAGAATACATTTGAATCAGTTCTAATGAGGTGGATGAAACTGGAGCCTATTATACAGAGTGAAGTAAGCCAGAAGGAAAAACACCAATACAGTATACTAACGCATATATATGGAATTTAGAAAGATGGTAACAATAACCCTGTATACGAGACAGCAAAAGAGACACTGATGTATAGAACAGTCTTTTGGACTCTGTGGGAGAGGGAGAGGGTGGGATGATTTGGGAGAATGGCATTGAAATACGTATAATATCATATATGAAATGAGTCGCCAGTCCAGGTTCGATGCATGATACTGGATGCTTAGGGCTGGTGCGCTGGGATGACCCAGAGGGATGGTATGGGGAGGGAGGAGGGTTCAGGATGGGGAACACGTGTATACCTGTGGCGGATTCATTTCGATATTTGGCAAAACCAATACAATATTGTAAAGTTTAAAAACAAAATAAAATTAAAAAAAATAATTATTGGGACTGTGTTAGAAGATGCATTTTTCTTTTTTTTTAATCTGCAGATGCACCAGTCTTCTGGGATTTCAGAAGTTTTTATTAAGAATTAGTCATTCTAATGATTGTTTTCACACACTATGAAAACTGTCAAAATAAAAATGTTAAAACAGATTTAAGATAAACATTTCCAAGTTTCACTAAATACTATTTAGCATTTTAAGGTAAGAAATAATAGAAATTTCATTATGAAGATTTTTATTAAATTATAGTATATTACAATTTATATCTTAATAAGATTTTAATCTTTAGGATAATATGATATAAAAACCTACTTGGCCACATTACTTCTTGAGTTTCTTTTGGGCAGCCTTCTTCTTGACCATCTGTAATCGCTTCATGGCATTGAGTTGTGATTCTTGTGAAGTTGGACCTTTAAGGGATGCCGACGGAGAGGTGCTCGGTTCGGAAGCGGTTTTGTTAGTGGTACTTCCACTAGGCCCTGATGTCCCACTATTTCCATTCCCACTGAGTTGGCTGCTGCTTCCTGGAACCAAACTACTTGGACTGGGAAGACCTACTTTGCTAACATTGTCACAACTAACTGAGCGACTAAGGCCAGTTTTGCCTAGAGTGAGAGGTGGAGGTGGTTTCAACGGTACAGTGGGGGAAGTGCTGTTACTGGAACCTATTTTGGAACCTATTCCCCCTTTGGATGTTGTTGCCAGACCAGTCAAACCCACGGGCTTCTGGTTAGCAGAAGAGGTAGCAGGTTTCCCGCTATTGTTTTGGGCTGCTGAACTCAATTTTGCTGTTGATGGACCAGCAGAAGTAGTTTTGGCTGCAAAAGCTGCCCATCCAATCAGGCCACTAGTTGCTGAAGAGGAAACATTGGTGCTAGAAGAATTTCCTGAAACGACTGTGGATGCCTAAAAAATATAAGATAAATATTAGAGGCAAGTATAATTAATACCTAATATTCTTAAATACATAAGAAGATTAATGGTTAAGACTTTTTATACAAAAATAGTGATCTTGGAAATTTAAATCATCAAAATTAAGTTCTGATAAACTGAAATGACAAAACACATAGAAGAAACCTATCCATAGCTAACGGTGCTACCATTTCCAAAGCAGGAGTTATGCTATGTCATATTCTTATTCTAATCATTTCAGAAAAAAATTTCCTTTTTGAGGACTGCTTCTAGATTCAGTCACAAGCCACATCAGAAAATCAGATTTAATGCTGTAAGTTGTTTTTCATGTAAAAAGGTTATTATTTAGCTTAGTAAAACATCTAATTCTTTAGACCTTGCTCCAGATGACTTGTGGATCAATTCAAAAAACAGAATCCACTCTTAATGGACAAAAATGCTTATGCCCAGGATACTCAGTAGATGTCTGAGATGAGATTTTGAACCTATTAAAAAAAAATTCCCCCTAAATTTTGAGCAAATACTTGCATATATACAGGTATACTGCATTAACTACATGAAATTATACAACTGGTGATAATACTAAAAACATTTCATAACTTTATTTTCCCAATTTATCCATGTTTCCACTGAAACTATCACAAAGAGATCCCTGTTTCAATATAAAGGATTTTTTATAAACTGCCTCAATAAGCTGCATAGTGACATTTTGGGCATGCCTGACTCACTCCCAGATTTATTCCTTAAAGGTGTAACACATATTAAATTTCTCTAATTAACTTCCTTGGACAGTCAAAAGCTAATAGAATACCAATGTCACTATATAAATACTGTTCTTCTTCATACAAAAACAATTTTTTTTCATATTAACATTTAGGGGAAAATGCACTTTGTTCAAATTGATTGTGAATTGAATTTTTCTATCTTATTTTCATGGGTCACAAAAGTGTTAAATATGTAAAAGATAAAAATCTTACAAATAGTATCTTACTTAATATGCTAATTATCATGCTTAAAATACACCCAATTATATTTTAGAACTGAATTCCGAATGAGTTGATAAAAATGCTTTTAGTTCTTACAAAGTAGTCTTCAGTGTTGTCTGCATTAAACATTATAAACCAATGAGAAAAATACTGAAAATAGAGGGCTCTGAGGTCTTTAGAAGAGGAAGGTCCAGATTATTGTTCACATACTGTGAAAAATGATAGGATTTTTTTAGTTACATCATATAATGACTATCTCATAAGGTTATGCAAAGAAGATAAACTTTACATAAATTGCAAATTCCTAGAGAAATGCATATATTTAATGAGAAAAAGATAGCCAAGGTAGCAAAGGACACAGGCGTAGTAAACTTAATTTTCAATTATAAAAGATGTTATTTTTTCCTTTTCTTTCTAATAAATATAAAACTGCCTGCCATTTGACTAAATGATCTTTCAATAAACTTTACAAAAGAAAACCCATCTAAAGTAATCAAAAAGACCAAAACTTATGAAGTACAAAGCAAGTTCTGTGTATATGACATTTTATTTTAATGGTTTGGTGTTACTGGTATTGCTTTTCAATTTATTAAATTTCATAGTAAACATTTATTCTATTTTATCAGAAAAATATCAAAACCTCTTAATCAGAACAAACATGACAGCCAAGGCCTTAATTTATTTGCTGCAAAATAATTTCATATTGAGTTTCCTAAAAATAAGCCTTGGTAGTAATAGGTTGGAGAAGGAGATGGCACCCCACTCCAGTACTCCTGCCTGGAAAATCCCATGGACGGAGGAGCCTGGTAGGCTGCAGTCCATGGGGTCGCAAAGAGTTGGACATGACTGAGTGACTTCACTTTCACTTTTCACTTTCATGCATTGGAGAAGGAATTGGTAACCCACTCCAGTGTCCTTGCCTGGAGAATCCCAGGGACGGGGGAGCCTGGTAGGCTGCCGTCTATGGGGTTGCACAGAGTCGGACACGACTGAAGCGACTTAGCAGCAGCAGTAATAGGTTAGTATAAAAATCTATCTGAAAGTAATTTAAGTATGAAATGAAATGAAAGTTGCTCAGTCGTGTCTGACTCTTTGCAACCCCATGGACTATAGAGTCCATGGAATTCTCTGGGCCAGAATACTGGAGTGGGTAGCCTTTCCCTTCTCCAGGGGATCTTCCCAAACCAGGGATTGAACCCAGGTCTCCCACATTGCAGGCAGATTCTTTACCAGCTGAGCCACAAGGAATATAGCAACTCTAATTATTTTCAATAAATTATTCTTACTTCTACTCTAGCTCACCAAGTCTCTATGTGATAAACCAATAAGGGCTATCCCTTGGATATCAACTCTTCCTTGGTGGTGGTAAAGTTGCTCAGTCGTGTCCGACTCTTTGCAACCCCACGGACTGTAGCCTACCAGGCTTCTCCATCCATGGAATTTTCTAGGCAAGAGTACTGGAGTGGGTTGCCATTTCCTTCTCCAGGGATCTTCCCTACCTAGGGACTGAACCCAGGTCTCCTGCATTGCAGGCAGACGCTTTACCCTCTAAGCCACCAGCTAAATTAAATTAAAAATGCTCTGCAAATAAAATTATCAGTACCTTTCTCAAGAGTACTTTATATTTATATTCTTGATTTTCACTACCTATAGCCAATTGGACAAGGCAATATCTTTAGAATTTTCTGGGAGTAACCTTTGAGAATCTGGAGCTAACATTTTTTCTTCCATCTTTAATATTCTGCTTAAAATTAGAATGTGTAACTCAATAAAAGCATTCCTTTTGTTATAAAATTAGATTAGAAAAATATTTTATCCTATGATATCAAAACGCCAGGATAATAATAATAATGTAGCATGATGTCAAGGAATGAGAAAGGTAATACTCTCACTAGATAATCTGGCCCTTTAGTATAGGAAAGAGCCACTTCATGGGAAAATTCATAATAATAGAAAGAAATAAGAGAAAGCAAGAAAACTTCAAATAGTCAATGAGTAGGGCGAAGAAAGCTCACAAATGATGTGAGGAGCAAAACTACTGCTACTGAGAACAAAGGCATTTGGAATTGAAACCAAATTCCTGAGGGCAGAATATTGGCTGACTACACAGGAATGATAACGAATGTTATCTTAGAATGCTCACAGATAGTTCCTAATCACGATAAAAAAAGAAACAGCAGAGTTCAAGATAATTACATAAATGTTCTCTTTCTACTTAATGTTGACAGTTTGCTGTTGTTTAGTCACTAAGTCATGTCCAACTCTTTTGCGACCCTATGGCCACAGCCCACAAGGCTCCTCTGTCCATGGGATTTCCCAGGTAAGAATACTGGAATGGGTTGCCATTTCCTTCTTCAGGGGATCTTCTGGACCCAGGGACGGAACCCTTGTCTCTTCATTGGCAGGCGGATTTTTTACCACTGAGCCACCAGGGAAGCCAACGTTAATAGTAATACAGTCTTAATTTCCAACATATGGCCATTTAGTCTACAAAGTTCCTGATTAATGTTTTCAAGTAACTAAGTCAACTAAATTTAAATCCAATCTTAGATAAAAATAGAATGTACTATACCTTGACTTCTGATCTCTTAAATGCTAGAAAAGTTGTCTCTGGTTTGAGTTTAGTTTCTGGTTTCTTAACCAATGGATCTTTAACAGCTGGAGCTACAGAAACAACTGTGGGGGCTGGTTTCTGTGGTGGTTTCTGAGTTTTCTGAGCCTGCAAAAATCAGTGTTAAAATTAAATTAGCTACAAAGTCTTAGTTAAATGTACAAAAAGACAATAAAATCTACCACAGGACTCCTCAATGAACTGTAATATAGATAAACATTTAACATTAAAAAAATACAACATTGTGATGACATGGAAAATATAAACTCTTGGACAAATTATTTTATCATATCAATTAATGACTTTATAGATTTTATTAGTTTCTAAACTGTAAAGATAACATGAGGTTTTAAAAATTATGCAGACTGGAGTTAATTAAATATTTTAACAAAACAGTCCAAAATCATTAAAAAGAAAACGAAAAAAACCATATAAACATTTTCAGTTTTATTTTGACCAACAATTGATCTTTTTCCTTTATATTAGGTACTTTACTAAATTCTCTTGTACATGAATCATTTTTTAGTTTATTCTTTAGTGTTTTCCAGCTAGATAATATTAACTATACAAACGGAATAGTGTAGTGTTCGAGAGGACAGCTTTTGGAATCAAACAGAACTAAAATTAAAGCCCAGCTCAACTACTTCCCTATCTATGTTACCTCAGGTAAAATATGTAAATTTCCAGAAGTCTCATTTTTCATCTGCAAAATGTGGATAAAATCTTCTGTTCTAAAGGAGGGTTATGAGAATGCAGTGATTATGTAAGAGTTTACACAGTGTCTGGTACATGTTAAGTGCAGATAATAACAGTTACTATTCATTCATCATCATTATTTACAAATGGTAAGAAAACAAACTTTTCTTACTGATTCCAGAAGAACACTTCTCTATTAGGTGAGTAATGGTGCTCCCAGCCATTCCACTGTTTTTGACAATCCTAATAAACGTCACGCAAGACTATACCAAAAACTTTATTAATGATGTGCTCCCATTTCTGGAAATTTGAATGTTTTATCTTTGTTTAGACTTTCTTGTGCTATGATTTGCCATATAATATATTTTCACCCTTAAGTCTCAGTTCATCCCATTTTTTATATTACATATTTTCCACATGAAAGTATACCTACTTTCAGACATCAGTTATAAAGCAACACTTAGATCAAGAATATTATAAAGAATGCTGGAAGATATCTATGGTAAAATATCTACTACCAAGAAAGATTATCATACCTTGTACTGCAAACCATGTTATGAAAATGTAGCCTTCAGAGTATCAGGAGTACATGGTATTCTAATCTTACACTTTCCCCCACCCACATCAGTAGATGAGGTTAGACTCTGAAGACCGACCTAACTTGTATGGTTTAGTAGATGAAGATTCATTACTATGAAGCTCAGAAAGAACCTCTGCCTAGGAGATCATGTTTGGATCTTCTTCTGCTTCCTGGCTATTTCACCTACCCATCTTAGAACCTAAGAGATACCCAAAACCCTCTGCTCTTTGCTGGTATACTAGTTTAGGGAACTAGGATATTATCACTGATTCAGTATTGCTCAACAAAGGCACTCTAATTTTTTTATTGGGAGACTGACTCACATAGTGTAGAATGTATGAAATTTACCACTCAAGGCAATATGGCCAGTACAGTAACAATCAAAAATACCACCTACTTCTGTTACTGCTGAGTAGGAGTGTGTTGCCACCTTAGACTGAGAACCACTGCAATTAGTCATGAGTGCTGGGGCAAATCCCATTGCCTGGTAGAAAGAAAATTGCAGAACTAAAGAATAACTCTGGACCCTGCCACCCACTATCACACCATTCTTATCTCTGTCTTCCCATCTTTCTGTACTGTAGAACCTGCCATAGTTGAATAAATTAGTGCAAGGGGAAAGAGGATATAAGATGCTTTTTAAGGTATCTTTGAGATACCTTGGAGCAATAACCAATGCACATATGAGAACCGCACTGAAAGCAATTCAGTTTAGCATCCCTTCCATTTCCAAACCCCTTTCTCTCACTAAAGCTTGTGTTTCCTGGATCCCGATCTTCAGGTTCACTTCAGATCACGCAGTTGGTATTTCCCCAGGTCCATTCTTGGTGTATTTAATCATGCTCTGACGTTGGTCATTCAGCACTTGACTCTTGGACATACAGACTGAACTTCTTGACTGCTGATTTCTGGCCCAAATCTGTATTTCCTCTATTTTTATGTATCTTAAAATGAAACAACAGAATGTGGGATGTGTCCAGTCCTGAGCTCTGCTCTGGTGCTCTGTCAGTGAATGAGACTTGCTCTTAATACAAATTAATTAGGCATTTAATTTGCAAAGTTGATAAAGAATAAAATGTATCAGGATGAGGAGAAGCTGAGAAACAGGACATATGGGAACATGAAAGTTCACCACATACTCAGGAAATGAACCATTTGGTTTTATGTGGCCACAGTATGTGGTATATATGGTGAAGTGGTGGGAAGAGAAGGATACAAAGGTAGAACTGGGTCAAAAAGAGAAGGTCCATAATCCACCCTAACAAGGATAACTTCATTACATAGGTAACTGAGAGCCACTGGGCACACTTAAACAGATAAAGTTAGGTAATTATTGTAGAAGAATATTCTATTTGTAGTGTATAAAGTGGACTAAAGCGAATCAAGGAGCTAACACAACAGCAAGAAATGAGCGATTTGTGGAACAGGGTAATAAAAGTGAAATGAGCAGATCTGTGAAATACATATGGGGTAGAATTAACAAGTTTGGTAAACAAAGGGATGTGGATTTAAGAGAGGCATCAAGGATAATATTATCAGTTCAGGCAAATGAGGAAAAACTGAGTGGAGAAGAAAACAATTTTAATTTAAAAAATATTGCACTTGAAGTAACTGTAGGATATCTGGTCATCTGCCAAAATTCACTTCAGAAAGAGGGTAAGAACTATAAATATAGATTTGGTATGAGTTAACTCACAAAATATAAGGGAGAAAAACGTAGGAGAGAACAGCACTTACTTTATTGAGAGACTTATAATAAAATAATAATAAACCTTGAAGCTATGTTAAAGAAAGATCACTATCACAAGTTATTTATTTTGACTAGCAATACTTAGTGACTACTTGTGCCAAAGTGCTGGAACGTACTATTCTGCTCACCCGTAATTACTTGGGTTGAAGTCCTGGAGGGTAGTTTAAGTAATAAACTAAATAAAAATCAGACAGAGCAGAAAAAATACTGTACCATGTCACAGAACTTTCTTGTTACAAACAAAGTATAAATACTACTGAAATTTTATTACTTTTCATAGGAATAAAAACATAACCTATTTCTGATTTAGTGATTAAAATTTCTTTTTATTTAACTAAGTACTTCTGACTTTAAAAAGATATATTTGGTCACAAAAATTTATGTAGAAATTGACTTGGTTAACAATATGAGAACTCTTCTATAAAAAGTCCTTAATCTTCTGGAGAAAGCTATAATTCAAAAAAATACAGGCACTCCTATATTCACAGCAGCACCATTTACAATAACCAAGACATGGAACCAACCTACATGTCCATCAGCAAAGGAGTGGATCAGCCCATGGAATTCTCCATGCCAGAATACTTGAGTGGGTAGCAGTTCCCTTCCGTGGTAGCTACCAGGGAAGCCCCAAAGATATAGTATAGACATATACAACGGACTATTAGTCAGCCATAAAAAAGAACAAAAGAATGCCATTTGCAGCAGTGTGGATGGACCTAGAGATTATCATATAGGAGAAGCAAGTCAGACACAGAAAGACAAATGTCGTATGATAATCACTTCTACGTGGGATCTAAAATATGACACAAATGAACTTATTCATAAAACAGAAACAGACTCATAGAGAATAGACTTGTGATTGCCAAAGGGGTGGGAGCGTGAGGTAAGGATGGACTGGAAAGTCGAAATTAGCAGACAAAAATTATTATGTATAGGATGGATAAACAACAAGGCCCTACTGTATAGCACAGGGGACTATATTCAATATACAGGATCACTTTGCTGTACATCAGAAACCAACATGATAAATCAACTGTACTTCAGTAAAAAATGGAGTAGCCATCATGGTCAACAAAAGAGTCTGAAATGCAGTACTTGGATGCAATCTCAAAAACGACAGAATGATCTCTGTTCGTTTCCAAGGCAAACCATTCAATATCACAGTAATCCAAGTCTATGCCCCAACCAGTAACACTGAAGAAGCTGAAGTTGAACGGTTCTATGAAGACCTACAAGACCTTTTAGAACTAACACCCAAAAAATATGTCCTTTTCATTATAGGGGACTGGAATGCAAAAGTAGGAAGTCAAGAAACACCTGGAGTAACAGGCAAATTTGGCCTTGGAATACGGAATGAAGCAGGGCAAAGACTAATAGAGTTTTGCCAAGAAAATGCACTGGTCATAACAAACACCCTCTTCCAACAACACAAGAGAAGACTCTATACATGGACATCACCAGATGGTCAACACCGAAATCAGATTGATTATATTCTTTGCAGCCAAAGATGGAGAAGCTCTATACAGTCAGCAAAAACAAGACCAGGAGCTGACTGTGGCTCAGACCATGAACTCCTTATTGCCAAATTCAGACTTAAATTGAAGAAAGTAGGGAAAACCACTAGACCATTCAGGTATGACCTAAATCAAATCCCTTATGATTATACCACACATTTATACTATATAAACAAGCATTAAAATAATCAGCTTATAAGATTTTTTTCAATAGCATAAATGTTCAGATTTTTATCTTAACAACCACATATTAACAAAGAAAAGGACAGAGATTGTTTAAAACAGAGAAAAGTAATTCCTACCATTCTTTTCATTTGTCTGGTACATCGGGCACAATACCACACAAGGCGAGGGTCAGTCACTTCCTTGTCTGTCACCTGGGGCTTATGGCAATCTTGGTGGTAGAGATTATGGCATTCCTGACATTCTACTAATTGGTTACCGGATGCCACTGTCATTTGCCTACGAAAATATATCATTAGATATGACACTTATTTGAATGCAACAATTTAAAGCCACTCTAGGGTTCTTCTGGTGAAGTTTGATATCTTAAAGATATATCAGAGAAGCCAAACAGCAAAATAACAAATCCCAATGTGTAGCCTGCACAAACAATTCATTTCTTTTAAAGGTTATGTTTAACCAGTAAGAAATATATAAGGCGACTTAGACTAAACTTGGCTATATTCTTCTTCTTAGCATTTTCCATTGTAATTTTTTTCCTTTTCCCAGAAGGCAGTAGACCTTGGCTCATCCTCCAACAGTCTCATAACATCTTCTTTGTACCTCTATTAAATTCCTTTATATTTGTTGCCTACATATTGTTCTATTTTCTTCATTAATACACGAGTGGCCTAAAGGTAGAAAATGAACCTAATTATCTACAGTGCCTAGCACATTACTACACAGACATGGGGTGCTCCATAAATAAATGTCTTAATTAACAAAATAGAATGTATTAATAAGTGTATCAAAAAGGTAAAAATTGCAACAGCAACAGCCTCAGACCATCATAACAAATCCTCTTATGGAGGATTACAATTACTAGTTCTTTCCCCCTTATTACTTTACCATTTATTTCTTTACATGAAAATGGCAACCCTTACAGTAGATAAAGGTTGAAATAAACAAATATATGTTAAAGCAATGAAGCTCTAACAAAATAATCCTATTAAGAAGTACATTAACTGATGCTGTATAATGTTCACAAAATTTTAGAGCTATGTGTTCAGTCCCATGCACCAGAATTTAATATTTTCATGAAGCGAATAACAGGAAAGGTGACAATCTCTTCTACTGTGCCAGGCAATGAAAGTTATTAACAACTAAAGACGGAGACCCTGGTATCAAGGAATTTAAAATCTAATTATTCTTATTTTTAAGATGAATCTTCTACTAAGCAGAATTATCTATTTTTATAATTATGCATCCATGTTTCACAACAATTCTCAGAATAACCTACATGATCCATTAATTTCATTTTCCTTATCCTTAGGAAAAGATTTAATGCTATTTTAGAAAATGGTATAACCGTTTACTTTATAAATTCTATGAACACTTCAGGAAAAAAAAAAGCAACATAGTCTTCTTAAAAAGAAAGGTGGAAATAATTTAGTCTGCTAAACAGTGTCTCACTAAAAATTAAAGAAATAAGTGCTTTTACTCTAGAAGCCAAGAATGCAGAAAATGTTATTATAACATAACTGATTATAAAGATACCTGTTAGTAATATAAATTTTTGACAAATTTATTAGACATTAAATTGCCACATGGGCAGTTTATCTCCTATCCACCTCCAAATAATGTAAACGGAATTTAAAAAACACCCAACGATTGGTCTATTTTTTTTCTTTTTAAAATTGTTTGTTCTTTACAAAGAAACAAAAGAATCTATGTGGCAAGGTACAACTTACCTACAAACAACACAGGCCAATCCCATCTCCATGGCAAAATCATCAGCACTGGTCTCCTCAAAGCTGGAAAGGTCAGCCATGGCTAAATCCTTGCTGGTTTGGACAGTGATGGGAGAGGACCGTGTCTCTGGTTTCTCCAGTCTAGGTTTCTTTGGGACATCAGCTCCTTCAGTGATGTCTGATTTCATCTATAAAAGGCACCCAATCAAAAAGTAACACATTAAAATGAACTTTAAATCACTGAGAGATGTACAAGACAGACAGTGTGCAATGACCAAGTCCACTCCGCAGACACTTTCACATAGTTAGGGACAAAAGCACGCACTAAAGACCCGTAGAAGATGTATAAGAAATTCGTACTCAGTATGTTAGAAGAATCCAACAAGGTAAAAAGAAACAAATCAGAACAGTTCAGCATACATCTGTATCTCTCTTTGTACTCTTTTATTCATTAAAGAATCATGGAAGTTCAATGGATTTACTTACACTGCCCTCCTACCCACCACTGGATGCTTTGAATTGAGAAGCCACAGCACTAATAAGGATATTTTTAAGGCTATTTTAAAATATTTTAAATTATGAACTAATAATATTTTATATTGAAAAGAAATGAATAATGAACTTCCACTAGTAACTCAGGCTTAACACATTGCCATATTTGTTTCAAAGCAAATTCTGGCTCCTTTCTTTAAAATATAAAGAGAACAATATAATATAGGTAATAAAGAGCCAGTACTTAGAAAAAGTATGGAAACACAACCCCTTGAGGGCAGGTATTACTAAAGTTTTTTTAAATGTTTTTTTTACTAAGTTCTAAAATCCTAATAATTAACCATGTGCAGAAATCATTCACAGTAGACAATCCAAGAGTTTTCTGTAACCCTGTTAAAGTACATGCTTTTCTGCAAATTTCATGTCTAGTGATTTACATCTTTATTCTTTCCTTGCCATCTTTTCTTTTCAACAACTGTTCAATATAAAATATTTGAGTTATAGATTAAAGTTTACACATGAAATTAGTATATCTTCTAGGGCTCAAATATTTGTTGACAATGATTTCAATAAACGGTTCTAAAATGTTTCTAAATTTTAATTAAAAAAATCCATAATAACCAAAATATATTTCCTGAGTGATTATTTTTTTTACACTTTTTTTACACACTTTTACCAATTATTATATACAAAAAGTAAGCAAAAAACAACTGATTGATTGATTTACTAGAGTAAAGCAAAATCTTACTTTATCAGCAGGTCTCTTTTCACCTTCCTTTTTTACCTTCTCAGTTGTGAGAACCTTGCCATTATTATTGCCAGAAGGAAGACTAGATGATGTTTTGGGCTCCTGCTTAACAGAAACAGTTTTTGTGCTTGAAATTTTGGGTGGCTCCACATCCTGTATATGAAATTAAAAGATACCTATAAAGAAATATTCAGACTAGTATATTATTAAAAACAAAACCAGATCACAAATCTAAATTATCAGTTAAAAATTAAGACATCAAATGTGCCAACATATTGTGTCTTTTTCTTCAATAAGTTTCACTATATGGTTTCACATTTGTGAGCCATCACTACAATTAATATAATGAACATATTCATCATCTTGCCAAGTTTCCTTGTTGCCGTCTATAATCACTCTTAGAGGCAGACATTCTAGAAAACTAAGACACCCATTCTCAGGAAACTACTGATCCATCTTCTGTAACTATATAGGTTGCATTTCCTAGAAATTTTCATAAGTGGAATCATGCAGGATATACTTTTTCTGGCTTTTTCACTCAGTATATTTACTCTGAGATTCATGAATGTCACTGAGTGTAACAAAAGTTCCCTCCTTTTGTCGCTGAATAGTACTCCATTGAACAAATATACCATGATTTGTTTATTCATTTACCTACTGCCGGACTACTGGGTTGTTTCCAGTTTGGGGCTATTACAAATAAAGATGTTACGAACATTCACGTACAAACCCTTACATGGACACATACTTTAATTTCTTTAGAATAAATGTCTAGGAGTAGGATGTCTGGATTGTATGGTAGGTTTATGAATAACTTTTTAAGAAACTATCAAACCATGTTCCAAAGTGGTATACCATTTTATATTTTCATCAGGAGTACCTGAGAGTCCCAGTTCCTATCTTCAAATCCTCACCAATACCTGGTATGGCTAATCTTTTTAATTTTAGACATTTAATAGATATGTATGGCATATCATTGTAGATTTAATTTACATTTCTCTAATGGCTAAAAATGTAAGGGCAGGAGACGTTTTAGTTGCAACCAACTTCTCATGTACTTTAACAAATGCGCTTCCTTCTGTTTTAGAATCAAAATACTGCTTCTTGGGGCTTCCCTGGTGGTCCAGTGATTATGAATCCACCTGCCAATTCAGGGTACATGGGTTCAGTCCCTGGTCTGGAAGATCCCATATGCCATGGAGCAACTAAGCCCTGGCGTCACAACTACTGAGCCCACACACTAGGGCCCATGAGCTGCACCTACTGAAGCCCTGCGCCCTGGAGGCTGCACTCCGCAACGAGAGAAGATACTGCAGTGAGAAGCTGATGCACAGCAATGCAGAGTAGCCCCTACCTGCCACACTTAGAGAAAGCCTGAGTGCAGCAGTGAAGACCCAGTGTGGCCAAAAGTAAAATAAGTAAATAAATTTTTAGAAAAATACTGCTTCTTTAGTAATAATAGGAATTTCCTATTTGGACAATATCAATACTCGGAGCAGAACAAATTTGTTAGTGCATTTTGTTGAATTTTATTAATTTGGTTGGTTTGAGCTCGCCGAACCTTCAGAATGAGAATGGTAAAATAAATGATGGCTCCACTATTCAAAGGACAATAAAAAGGTCTGAGAATACGAGAGCTTATTTTGAAAGAAGGCCTGGAGGAAAACATCACTGCTTACTTGGGCACTGAGTCTGGGACTCGGCCCTGTCTTGAGTTTGAGATTCTGGATTAGACTGAGCTAGTCAGGTAGCTTGGTCTTCTCCTTATCAGTTTGGTATCCAGGTGTTCATAGACCTGGGTGACTCGAAGTTTCAAGGCTAGAGTTTTAGACAGGTTTGAAAGAATGTCTTAGGTAGGTATAAAGAATATAGTAAGAGCTGTCATTCACTAAGAGCTTATTATATACCAGGCAGACACTACACTAGGTGTAGTGTACCAATGTTCTTTATTTCTTTTAATGTTCATTACTTTGCAAGGTAGTTCTCATTATCCTCATTTTACTAATAGAGAAACAGATGCTGGGTGAAATGAAGTTACTATGTACCTCAGTTTCCTTATTGTAAAATAAAAATAAATAATACCTATCTCAAAGGATCATTATCACAATTAAAATTAATTATACACCTATATCACTGAGAAAAGTACCTAGGACACAGTAAATGTTCAAGATATGTTACCTGTCATCACACTAGTAAGACGTAAGCTGGGATTTAAAACAGATCTGTCTGGTTCCAAAATGTATATTCTTTTCATAGAAAGCTGCTTGGCCACTTTGTTTGCAATGGGAGTTACATAGTTCTCACAGTTTATCCATACCTCCTTTTTCCCTTAAATTATCCTATCTATATGTAATTCACTTCATTGTAGAATTCTTGCCCTTTTATTTTTTTGCCCCTAAAACATTAGAGAATAATTACAAGCTATGGTTTCATTCAGCAGATTAAAAAAATCCTAATCATAAAGAATTAAAATTATAATACATAAGTGGGTTTCTATACACAGAAAATAGTAGAACAAAATATTGTCCACTCTCAGCTAACTTTTCTATACAGTGGAATAGTTCTCTGAAAGCTTGAGAAAGAAAAGAACACTGTAAAGTTCTTCATGCCACAAGGGAAGATTATCTGGCAGACTGTTTTGAGATGGTCTAAACATTAAAGACTTTACAGAACTCCCTCCAAGCCTCTAATTCAGTTATATACCTTTTGAGATGGACGGTAACTTGAATCAATGCCCCGAGCCAAAGATTCATCAAGTAGTGTTTTTAGCTTTTCAGCAGAATCTTTACTCTTTGAATGTAAGAAGCCTAATGCTTTCAAAAATATGGGATCAAGTTCCAAGTTCACTGCAGCAGCCATCCCAAACACCTGAAGGAAAAAAAAAGAAGGTAATTTACAGACAATGGGCAATTACCTGTCGAAATTTATCTGTCTTGTTCTGTTTAAATGTATTACTGTGCACCTGATACAAAATTCAAACTGTCTAAAAGGTTATTACAGATACATTTCCTTCTTATCCCTAATTGGAATTATCTAGTTCTCTTCTCCTAAAGTGAGAGTATTATCAGCTTTCAGACAAGCTCCTGCTCTTCACAGAGCCTCTTCCTAATATAGTTTTCAAATAATACACTTATAATTTAGTACAGAGAAACTTGATGTGTTTAGGTCAAGTTTACAGTATATCAAAATTTCTTCTCTCAAACCTTATTTATACACCCCTCACCCCCCACACACAGACTGGAGGAAGGGTGTCACGGGAGACAACAGTTAGAGCATACATTAAGCAATAAGCTATAAAAGTTAGTGCTGAAATTTTAACCTCAGTTATCTTTTTTTGCCTCCTTAGTCCTCAGTCCCAATCTTGAATGCCTCAGAAAATACACTTATGATAATTTTATTGCATCACATTTAGCTTGTGGTATCTCATGCATTAACCTATTTTTAAAAAGCAAAGTCTGTGACAAATGGTGCCAAAAGATATATATATATATATGGCCTATGATATTCTCTGTGCCCTAAGGAGCTTAAAAAATAGTGAAGATATACATCAAAGGCTTATGAAATTCTAAAACATTAAAAAGTTTTCTTTTCAGTTAATACCAATGCTATTATGTTGTTTTATTTTTGGTGTCACTTTTTAAAATACTTCTCCAGGCAAGGAATTATTAAAATAAAAATGTATACTTTGTATTCAATCCTTTGATCAACATTCTAGAGCTTGAAACTGTCTTCTGTCCTTGAGGTTAATACTGTAATAATGCAACACACTTGTACTTGCTAGAGTTAGGGATCTGTCAGCAATTCCACAGTAATCTCTCATTTTCAGGGATTTATAAAGCCATTAAAACTTGCTGTAGGTTTAATCTTGGTATATGAAAGACCACCCTGAAAATGGATTTTGTTTGTTCCTTCCCTATCTACCTTCCTCCTAATACTTCTTCAGTTTTTATAGGAAACACACATACACACACTCCGAATGGTTTTTTTTTTTTAAAGAAGGTATAAGATACCCCTCTGATGGCCACAAAATTATTGTCAAATTCTGTGCTCTACTCAATCACCCAAGAGCAGGGGTCCAAAGCTCAATATTAAAAGAAAAATAATCTACCTCAAACAGTTGTATGGGTAATAATTTAATAAAAATTGAGAAGCAACCTCTGTTACTTCTTAAGACTGTATTATTACATACATTACCCATATATAATGATAGGTACAGAAAGGTGTACTTTTTTTTAATTATTCATGAGGAGAAAAGTGTTCCTCATTAAAATGTCCACAATGAAAAGGAGTGAAGTTGCCACTCCTCCTGAGTGCACAAGGAAACACAGCCTAGACTTTCTACTGACTTAAGTTTTTATAGCTCAGGAACACAGTAGTTTACTTATCCAGAGAAGTCTGTATTTTGAGGTGCTGAAAGGACTGAAACTTAGAAGAATCCTTTTAATATACTAGAAAAACCATTACTTCAAACTTCTATGTTGAAAATTAGAAGCAAAGTATTTCTATAATCACAGATAGAAAAAGGTTTATATTACAGATTAGGTAACAAGAGCCAGCACCTCGTCTTTTACATCTCCCCCACTGGCAGGTAAATTCTTGACTACCAGCACCACTTGGGAAGCCCGTATAATTGGTAGCTAAATACATACATAAAGAAGTGTACTTACTTTTTTACTCATGGAATAAATGGTGAGAAAAGTTTGGAGACCAATGGGTTAGCCTTTCTAGCAATTTCCAGTTTCCCTTTTCCTATTATATATACATAATGGTTACTTTAAGGTACAAACTTACTTCCCCCTTGAAAATCCCTCCAGTACTTATTTAGCTCAGGGCTTCCCAGGTGGCGCCAGTGGTAAAGAAATTGCCTGCCAATTCAGGAGACATAAGAGTGATGGGTTTGATCGCTGGGTTGAGAAGATCAACCATGGGGGAGGGCATGGCAACCCACTCCAATATTCTTGCCTGGAGAATCGCACGGACAGAGGAGCCTAGCAGGATGTGGTCCGTGGGGTTGCAAACAGTTGGACAACGAAGTCAGACAATGAAGCACGCAAGCATGCACTCATTCAGCTCAGTCCTTCCCCCCTCCACGTTAATTTCATTGCTAGCTCCCCAGCATCTTCTAGCCCCTACTTATTACCAACATATTCCCCTAGCTTTTTCCATAGTTTTCTCAAGCACTCCTTTTATTGCTTTACCTTGACTATCCGCTCTCCCCGCCTCCCATACACACAGACTTCACCTGTTTTACAGCCTTCCCAAGTAGTGAGTTGTTCCTATTCAAAGACCAAACAGAAGTCTACAGAGACCTTACTCCGTATTGCTGTTTGAGGGAGAATACTCCGACCATCATTGATCAACATCGTCTCTTGAAACCACACCTGCATGTTCACTGTTGCTAATGGACAGAACATTTGTACCAGGTTCATCTTCTTCCTCTCCCCCTTGCCATTATCTCTGGTAATTTTAGCGTCTATACTGGTGTTCTTCTCCAAATTCCTGTGCTAGGTTTATTTAGATCTTCAACCTCAAAGAGCTTCATCTTTAGCTACTGAAACCTGGAACTCACAACTCTTCTCTTTGACTACAGTCAATTCTCCTTTTTAACTACAATCTTCCACCACTCTACTAATCTCTTCTACTGCTTTGACCCAGGAACCTCTTCAGGGTACCAAGTAAATTTTTCTTTCTTTTAAAAATTTCTTTACTCCCATCCACCTGTACTTTGAATTTATAGAGGCCTCCACTTTTTTGTTTCCTCTGCTTCCTCTTTATTAGCACTTTCTCGACCCAACTTCTGTTCCCCATCCAACAGAAAAAAACAGGAGTTGGGCCTAAAATAAAACACTCATCATTATATGTTTTATCCTTTATTCTTTTGCTTACTACCTTACTTTCCCTCTCCAGTTTCTATTGCCTTCTCCGGTTTCTATTACTTCTCCTTTCTTACTGGCAAATACACATTAGTAATCCTCTGTATGTAGACTCTGAATAGCGTGATGAAGTCACACGCCAGCTTGGCCCATCCCATGTGGGATGTGAATTATCCCTTTGTCCAGTGAATCCCATCTGTTAGTCACTAGCCAGCTCGGTTATCAGACTGGCTGCCAGGGTACTGCAGTGCTTGTGTTCATGTTACCTTATTATTATTTATTTAATGGCCCCAAAGAGCCAGAGTAGTAAGGCATACAATTCAGATATGCCAGAGAAGCTGCAAAGTGCATCCTCTAAGTGAAAAGGTGGATGTTTTCAACTTAATAAGAAAAAAGTTATATGCTCATATAATGAGGTTGCTAAAATCTATGTAAGAACAAGTCTTCTATTTGTGAAATTGTGAAGAAGGAAAAAGAAATTTGAGCTAGTTTTGCTATTGTACCTCAAGCTGTAAGAGTTATAGCCATGGCACATTAAGTGCTTAGTTAGATTGGAAAAGCCATTAAATTTGTGGGTGGACATGAACAGAGTATGTGTTCAAACCGACAGAAATGCGTTGGGCCAGAAAGCATTGAGCATCTACAAAAACTTCAGCAAGGGATCCCCTGAAATGAGTGACACCAGCCATTTACTGAAAGTAAGAGATGGTTACATAGATTTGGGTTTAGACTGAAAAATATATAAATTACTGGAGAGGCTATGTCTGCCAATGAAGAACCCACTGTCACATTTCAGGCAGAGTTAAAGAAGCTGAAGGGAGAGACTATGTTCACATAACTTTTATTATGGTATGTTGTTATAATCATTCTATTTTATTATCAGTTGTTGTTAATCTCTTACTGTGCCTAATTTATTAATAAAACTTTATCACAGGTATGTATGCAGGAAAAAAAATGGTATATATAGGGTGTGGTACTATTTATGGTTTCAGGCATCCACTGGAGATCTTGGAACATATCCTACATGGATAAGAAGGGACTACTGAATAGTGAAAGAAATTTCTTTTTCTTCTATGGTCCTAAAGAGGTCAGCAACTGTGGTGTAAATCTATCACTCAGTAATGCTGGCCAAGAGAATTCACTGTCTCTTTCAAAAACCTTTCTTTTCCATGAGAAACACTCAGCTTTTCTGGTTTTCCTTTTCTATCTCAGGCTCTTCTTTCTGTGGGTCATCTTTTCAACTCCATTGATCTTGGTATTGCCGAAGTAATTGTGTCCTCGTCTAGTTTCTTTAGTTCTGCTACCAGTTTCCTATTTGGTAATCTTTATATATCAGGTTTTCAACTAGCAACTGTAGACAGATGATTTCATACGTTTACTCCCAGTCCATCTCTCTTAAGCTTAAACCCCATATTTCCAACTGCTTAGTAGACATATCTAACTGGTTGCCCTAATGTATCTCAAGTTCAGCTATGATTGAATTTGAAATTATGAATATCTTCCCCCCAAATTTCCCTGTCCTGCACTTTCAATAAATGACACACTCTCCATTAATCAGGTCTGAGGCCTAAACCTTTGCTCACTGAGTCCTTCCCCATTCCTTATTCTGAACAATCAGCAGGCCTTTCCTGTGAATTCTGAGTCTGCAACATTTCTCACATCTGTTCCTGCTTTTCATTTCCAAGGCTATTACTCAGATTCAGGTTTTCACTTGCTTTTTGTACTACAGTAATACTCTGGTTATTCTCCTTGACATCAAGACAGTTGCCATATTAATGTTCCTGCAACACATTTTCTTTCTTTCTTCTTTGAAAATTAAGGCAACCCACTGCCTTAAGCCTAACTTCTTGGCCTACCATTAAGAAAGATTCAGTAACTGGCACAAAAACTTTAAGTCTTCATTCCTAGATTTTCAGTAGGGCAGAGTCATTAGCTGGGCTTGCTGCTGCTGCTGCTAAGTCGCTTCAGTTGTGTCCAACTCTGTGCGACCCTATAGATGGCAGCCCATCAGGCTGCCCTGTCCCTGGGATTCTCCAGGCAAGAACACTGGAGTGGGTTGCCATTTCCTTCTCCAATGCATGAAAGTGAAAAGTGAAAGTGAAGTCGCTCAGTCGTGTCCGACTCTTTGCGACCCCATGGACTGCAGCCTTCCAGGCTCCTCTGTCCATGGGATTTTCCAGGCAAGAGTACTGGAGTGGGATGCCATCGCCCTCTCCGGCACCATCTTCTTCTTCTCTTCTTCTCAATTTGTCTGTCTGAGAAGCATTTTACCTTTTTTTATATTTCCAAATCCTATCAAGACCTGGTTCAAATACTACTTCTCATAAGGACTTTACTCATAGCTAGTGTTCTGCTCTATTCCCTGGACTACGAATCCTGCTCTCCAAGGATATCTAGCAGTGCATTCTCATGGTATGGGAGTTTTCTACCTTGAACCACACTTTTTAATTTTTTTGGACATTTGTTATATTCTCTATAAAACTCTCAGTACTGTAAGGGGAGAAGCTATCCTTTTTGCCTGTGTGTGTTTGTGTGCTAGATGGCTTCACTGGTGGCCAACTCTACGTGAACCTATGGACTGTAGCCTGTCAGGCTCCTCTGTCCATGGGATTCTCCAAGCAAGAATACTGGAGTTGATTGCTATGCTCCCTTCCTATCTTTGTTGCCTACCATTTTGCTATTTTGCAAAGTACCACAATATAATGGCCACAGAATTATTAGAGGTCAAAGTATAATGATCTTTTCTCTGCTTCTACACAGTTCTAAACATTTCCAAAGTCCCTTAACAAAAAGCGACAAAAAAGAAACTCAGAGCCATCCCCACTGCCTCGCCCTGGCCCAAATCCTAAAACATCAAAAAGGGAAAGGCAGTACAAAACAAAAACACCTCTTTCAAGACTGGGGACTTGTACAGTGTTCCTATCTGCAATACTCTCTTGCCAATCCTTTGTCTGGTTTAAATTTTTTAATCTCACTAGGCTGTAAACTCCATGCAAGCAGGGACTTGTTTTAGTCACTGTTATATACCTAGTGCTTGGAACTTAACAGACGCTCACAACTATTTGTTGAGTCATTGAACTAGGTTTCGTTTAAATGTCACTTTTGAGGGCTTCTGTGATTTCTCCAAACTAAGTTGGGTATTCATATATTAATATATGCTTTCCTCTAGATTCCATTTCCCACTCAACACGCCAATCTTTTTTTTTTTTTTTTTTTAACACGCCGATCTTAAAAGAAGTGCAAAGTTGGTCTTCATGTGAACGAGATGCAGGAAACTGACCCTATTCACACAAAGTGCAATATTAGGGTTGTCATCACAGAACGGCTCTAGATAGCTTTGCCTCTTCATCTTTGCAAGCTCTTGTAACCCATCCCTTCAAAGATGCTACCCTTTTTATTCCTTCACCGAGTTCTTGGCCCTAGGTTATACTGATATCTTAGGCACACGTCCGGAAACACAGGTGAGGCGGAAAGACCTTGATTCCAAACCAATCAAGTGACAGAGAATCTAAACAGTGACCAGAGAGGCGCAGAACAAGAATGCCAATATTTTGACCAAAGTCGTGACACACCCAAGGCCTATGACAAGTGATCCGGAGAGGTGAGAGGCAGACAGAAGAAGCTGTACAGAGAAGTCGCCAAAACCTGCCAAGGAAGGTCCGAGAAAGGGTTCCAAGGACCTAGTCCCTGGGGCTTACTCTCCGAGGAAGCACGACCCTCGTTGTAAGGAGAAAGCGGTCAGCCTGGGCACTCGACCGCCTGTAGACGGCGAAGTGAGAGGGAGCGAGAAAACTCTTAAGACCCCACGGAACTACTCTCCCACCTCGCCCCTCGCGGAGGTCTGAAGCCCCTGAGAGTCGGCTGAGAGCCGGCAGCAGGTCACTACTCACTATTCACCGCTCCGCCCAGCTGCTCCGTCCGTTGCCGGTGGCCTGGCGAACCGGTGCCAACACCACCAGTCCGCTCCGAGAGCGGAAAAACAAAGGTTCCCGCAGGAGGCTCGGCTGGGGAACGTTTTGACTGTGCGACGGTAGGAAGTGACGTGACCCTCTCTTTCCGGTCCGCCGGATTATGAATGACGGTCGCCGCCACCGCTTCCTTGAAGCGCTCTGCGTTCTTTCTCTCGTGGCCTCGTTGGCAGCGAGTGGTCAGCAGACGAAGACTCCCTGAAGTGGCCTCGGGAAACTCGGCTCGGGCGGGGCTGGAATGCGCTGGCGGCCCCTGTCGCCTACCCACTCACGCACCCTCCCTGCCTGGCCGCGCCTCTGCGACCAGGTAAGGAGGGCGCAGTCCCCGTGACCCCGAAAAACCGCCTCTTAGCATAGGGGGAAACAGGATGCACCATGCGGGCAAGGGTGGGAAGGCTCCCGTCCCCTTCCCAGTTTTTCCAAGATCAGTGGCCGTGGCTTTCTCTGACAGTGGAATGGAGCAGCTTCCAGCTGCAGCAATCTAAGGGGTCGTTTGCCATGTGCTGCTAGGTTTGTGTGTGGACTTCGCTGATGGCTCAGACGGTAAAGCGTCTGCCTACAATGAGGGAGATCTGGGTTCAACTCCTGGGTCGGGAAGATCTCCTAGAGAAGGAAATGGCAACCCACTCCATTATTCTTGCCTGGAAAATCCCATGGATGAAGGAGCCTGGTGGGCTACAGTGCATGGGGTCACACAGAGTCGGACACGATTGAGTGACTTAACGTACTCAATCAAGTTTGTGTAGATTTCTTGGATCGTCTTGAACTTTTTTTTTTTTTTTTTGGAAACTTAGTTTTCTCTCCCAGCCCTACCTCGTTGGAGAAAGCAGTTGTCTGTGAATATTAGCAAACTGTTGCTCCAATGAACTTGCTTCATTTGGGGCCATTTGCTTCTATTCCATCATCAAAGCTGTGTTTCACTTTGGTTTAGGATTAGGTGACTTGGTTTTTTTTCTTCATTCTTAATGTCATGATCCTATCTTGGATATCAAGAAAATGCCAACACTTAATAATACATCTTGGCAAAAGTATTGCTAGAGGAGATCGAGTACTTTTTTCCTAAGCTTATCTAGAAACAGTGTTTAAAAGGGAACATGCAAAAGCAGGCAACAACTAGTAGTATGACAATTTAAACTTTAACCATGGTCATTTAAATAATGTGGAATAAAATCTTTGTTATAAATACCACCGAGTAATTTGCTGTCATATTGAGTAAATCAAACATCAAGCTATGTGACTTTTTTTAACTCCCTGGTGAGTACTATTTGTAGTTGTTCAGTTTCTAAGTCGTGTTACACTCTTTGCAACTCCCACGGACTGCAGCACACCAGGCTTCCCTGTCCTTCACTATCTCCTGGAGTTTGCTCAGATTTACGTCCTTTGAGACAGTGATGCTATCTAACCATGTCATGCTCTGCCACCCCCTTCTCCGTTGCCTTCAGTGTTTCCCAGCATCAGAGTCTTTTCCAGTGAGTCAGCTCTTCACATCAGGTGGCCTAAGTATTGGAGTTTCAACTTTAGCCTCAGTCCTTTCAATGAATATTCAGGGTTGATTTTCCTTAGGATTGACTGGTTTGATCTCCTTGCAGTCCAAGCGACTCTCAAGAGTCTTTTCAAGCACCACAGTTCAAAAGTATCAATTCTTCAGCTCTCAGTCTTTGTTATGGGTCCAACTCTCAAATTCATACATGACAACTGGAAAAAATGCTAGCTTTGACTATATGGACCTTTGTCAGCCAAGTTATGTCTCTGCTTTTTAATATGCTGTTTAGGTTTGTCACAGCTTTCTGTCCAAGTGTCTTTTAATTTCATGGCCGCAGTCACCATCTGCAGTGACTTTGGAACCCACAAAAATAAAATCTGTCATTGCTTTCTCTTTTTCCCCTTCTATTTACTATGAAGGGATGGGACCCAATGCCACGATCTTTTTTTTTGAATGTTGAGCTTTAAGCCAGCTTTGTCACTGTCCTCTTTCACCCTCAAGAGGCTCTTTAGTTCCTCTTTGCTTTCTGCCATTAGAGCTTTTTGAATGTTGAGCTTTAAGCCAGCTTTGTCACTGTCCTCTTTCACCCTCAAGAGGCTCTTTAGTTCCTCTTTGCTTTCTGCCATTAGAGCGATATCATCTGCATATCTGAGGTTGTTGATATTTCTCTTGGCAATCTTGATTCCAGCTTGTGAGTCATCCAGCCTGGCACTATATGCAGAGTACTCTGCATATAAGTTAAATAAGCAGGGTGACAATATACAGCCTTGATATACTTCTTTCCCAATTTTGAATCAGTCTGTTGTTTCCATGTCTGGTTCTAACTGTTGCTTCTTGACCTGCATAGAGGTTCCTCGGGAGGCAGATAAGGTGATTTGGTATTCCCATCTCTTTAAGAATTTTCCAGTTTATTGTGGTTCACACAGTCAAAGGCTTTAACATAGTCAGTGAAGCTGAAGTAGGTATTTTTCTGGAATTCCCTTTCTTTCTCTATGATCCAGTGAATGTTGGCAATTTGATCTCTGGTTCTTCTGCCTTTTTAAAATCCAGCTTGAATATCTGTAAGTTCTCAGATCACATACTGCTAAAGCTTAACTTGAAGGATTTTAGGCATAACTTACTAGCATGTGAAATGAGCACAATTGTATGGCAGTGTGAACATTCTTTGTCATTGCCCTTCTTGGGGATTGGAATGAAAATGGACCTTTTCCAGTCCTATGACCACTTCTGAGTTTTCCAAATTTGCTAACATGTTGAGTGCAGCAGTTTAACAGCATCATCTTTTAGGATTTGAAATAGCTCACCTATTCCATGACCTCCACTAGCTTTGTTGGTAGTATTGCATCCTAAGGTCCACTTGACTTCATATTCCAGGATGTCTGGTTCTAGATGAGTGACCACACCATTGTGGTTATCTGGGTCATTAAAACCTCTTTTTGTATAGTTCTGTGTATTCTTGCCACCTCTTCTTAATCTCTTCTGCTTTTGTTAGGTCCTTACTGCTGAAAGGATTGCCTTAAGCATATCTCATTATTCCACATTGTGTTTTCTTTAAGATTTTTTTAATGTGGACCAATTTCATAGTGTTTATTGAATTTGTTATAATATTACTTCTGCTTTATGTTTTGGTTTTTTGGCCATGAGGCATGTGAGCTCTTTGCTCCCTGATCAGGGATAGAACCTGTACCCTCTGCATTGGAAGGTGAAGTTTTAACTGCTGGACTGCCAGAGAAGTCCTGGAAATTATGTTTGAGTTATACCTGAAGGCAATATTTTAAGAGGTCTAACTTCAGAAATAAATCTGGAAAAATCAATGAGATTTGAAAATTATTTTATCAATTCCTTTATTGTTTTACACTTCTGTTATATGTTTGTCTGCTTTAAACAAAGCTCAAACTTGAACTTTTGTAGTAGAGGCTCCATCAGGGGTTTTGGAGGGGTTGTTTTTGTTTGTTTGTTTATCTGAACATGTGTTTGTAACTTTTCTATCACCTGTGATTTGAAATAAGAATAAATGCTGACTATCCAATTGATCTTTCTAACCAACAATTTAGCAGACTTTGAAACTGAACAAATTCTGAAGCTAGTCAACTAAAACATCTCTAGTATACACAATTCCTTAGCACATGTTGTTTTTATCTTCAAGTTTTTTAGCTAGCCTACTGAATTCTGTTATGACTAGTGCTTGCAAAGCAAGGATTTATACCATTCAGTTCATGATGAGCACAGATATTAGTTACTGTGGGGATTCAGTAATTTTATTTCAGGTTTGCTGATGTTTCTAACAGGTTAGCATTTCATGCTGTGGCTCGTTAATTGTGAGGTCAAGCTTATCTGCAAGCATTATGATTCTATGGCAACAGATGATTCCCTGATTCTATGGAGAGAAGATGCCACAGTTCCCTTATGGCTAAGGTTGTAGTAGGCTTTCTTATTTTTAAATAGTTTTTCCCCACTTCTTGCCTGGATAAGAAAACAGCTAATTTTAATCATAGGATTTTGTCCTCTAGGATTTAGTGATATGTGTCTCGATGTTTCACAACGTAGTGAGCACTGAATAGCTCGGTTTTTTCTTTCTTTTTTGACCTTTAATATCTAAGGTAATAAGCTGCTATTTAACTCTGTAGAGGCAGGCTTTTCTTTCCTTTTTTTTTTTTTAAATCTATATTATTGAAAGAAAACAATGAGCTATTTGCAACCAAATACTGTTATTTTGGGGATTTCCCTGGTTGTCCAGTAGTAAAGACTCCCTGCTTCCAGTGCAGGGGGTGTGGGTTCAGTGCCTGGTTGGGGAACAAAGATCACACCTGCCACATGGCATGAAAAAAAAAAAAAAAACACCTTGTTATTTTTATGTATAAAATACAAGCTAGGTTCTAATACTCATAATGTTGAACGTTTTGATGTAGTGGGGAATTCAAATGAGCTTAAATTTAAACTTGAATCTTTAAGAAGAGTAAGTTTGTCATTTTTTTATGCTTATAAATTGCTTTAAACTATTCGATATAAGCAGTTAATATTCTAGTGAACTTAAGATATCCCATTTATACTCTGGAATTTTGTGACTCCCTGGTTTTCAGCCTTAAATAACAAACAGATTTTTTTTTTCAATGTTTGGTTTCAATCTTTTCTGTTTTTAAAAAATCTTTTTATTTTATATTGGAGTATAGTTGGTTAATAGAGAAAATATTTTCAACTCAACACAAAATCTCTTATTTTTATTGAGAAGTTTGGAAATATAAAGCGTACTTGAAGACTTGCCCATCAAACTTGGTGTTTTTTGACAGTATCAATGCATAAGGAATTTGGGGATAAATTACAAGTAGATAACAATAGTATTTATTTAGAGGATTACTAATGTGATAGATGATGTTAGTTCTCACAACATCCTATATGGTAAATATTGTCATTATTATTATCTCTTTTTATGAATGAGAAAACTAAGGCACAGAAAAAATTTATATTACTAGATACTAAGTATCAGAACCAAGATTTAAACCCAATCAGTCTGTACCAGAGTCTAGACTCTTATTCATTACTCAGTGTATGAATATTCTACTTGTTAAGTAAATATATAGAATCTCATTAGGTTCCTAATTCTCTTGCCTAAATATCAGTAGACATAAAAATGTTTATGCTATATTTACAAGTTTGAGTGGATTCTAGTTATACTTTTTCCGACTCAGCTCATGGTGGTGTGTTTCTTCATTTTAATTTATACCTGCTGCTGCTACTGCTAAGTCGCTTCAGTCGTGTCCGACTCTGTGCGACCCCATAGACAGCAGCCTACCAGGCTTCCCGTCCCTGGGATTCTCCAGGCAAGAACACTGGAGTGGGTTGCCATTGCCTTCTCCAATGCATGAAAGTGAAAAGTGAAAGTGAAGTCGCTCAGTCGTGTCCGACTCTTAGCGACCCCATGGACTGCAGCCTACCAGGCTCCTGCGTCCATGGGATTTTCCAGGCAAGAGTACTGGAGTGGGGTGCCATTGCCGTCTCCAAATTTATACCTAGTTTGCTCTTAAAATAGATTTATTTGGAAGAGAAAGAATGGTGTCAAGAAGAATGAAGCTTATGTGTACCAAGACTAATGTTCTCAAAAATACTGTCTTTACAGGGATTAGTGACAATCATTTATGTACATTTATTCATTTATTCATTTGAACTAAAATTTGAGTACTGTTTACCATTGGAGACGTGCAGTAATAAGTGCTGTAAAGAAAAAGAAAGCAGGATAAGGGGCTAAGAAGTGTTAGGAGTGCTTTTTCAATTCAGGTAGTCAGGAGAGACTGCTCTGAGTTAATATTCAGAGACCACAGTGAAATAAAGGAGCAAGCCATGTGAATATCTTGAAGAAGAATATTCTAGGCAGAAGGAATCGCAAGCACCCAAATTCTCAAGTGTGGGAGCACTGCTGGCATTGCACCAGAACAGCAAGGAGAATTGGCTTGAGGGAAGTGAACAAGAGGGAGATCAGGTCAGAAAAGAAGGACAGCCAGGGTCACATCAGACCCAGAGACCATGATAGGAAATTTGAATTTTATCAAGTGTGCTGGGGAGCCATTGAATGGTTGTGAGCAGAGACATGGTCTGATTTATGTTTTTAAAGGATCACCTTGACTCGAGTTGGACAATTGACTGTTGTGTAGGAAACAGTTAATGGGCTTTTGCAATAGTCCTTGTAAGAGCTAGTGATGACTTAGATTAAGGTGATATAACCTACCCTACCAATATCACCTTAATCTAAGTCATCACTAGCTCTTTCAAGGACTACTGCAAAAGCCCATTAACTGTTTCCTACACAACAGTCAATTCTCCAGCTCGAGTCAAGGTGATCTATTCGGAGAAGGCCCATAATTAATGCACCTCTAGACTTTATTTGAAGAAGGCAATGGCACCCCACTCCAGTACTCTTGCCTGGAAAATCCCATGGACAGAGGAGCCTGGTGGGCTGCAGTCCATGGGTTGCTGAGGGTTGGACACGACTGAGCGACTTCACTTTCACTTTTCACTTTCATGCATTGGAGAAGGCAATGGCAACCCACTCCAGTGTTCTTGCCTGGAGAATCCCAGGGATGGTGGATGGAGCCTGGTGGGCTGCTGTCTATGGGGTCACACAGAGTCGGACACGACTGAAGCGACTTAGCAGCAACAGCAAAAAGTTAGTATTACCATGTATTTCAAAGGCATAAATAGTAAAGTAAGAGAAAAAAAGGAATTGAGTGACACTTCAGAATTATGGGCCCAAGTATCTGGGTAAATGGTGTTGCTATTTTATCAAGAAGATTACTTGAGGAAAGAGGAACAGGTTTGGAAAAGTGTCCTAGTGAAGATATCAAGTAGGCTACAGGAGTCTAAAGTTCAGGGGAAAGGTTGCGGCAGAGATAAATATCAGAGTCATCAGTACTATTTAAACCTGTAGCACTGTGAATCACCTTGGACAGTGTTGTCATAGTATAAGTTGTAGCTCATGGATCTTGGAATCAATTTAGTGAGCACTAACCAACATTAAAAACAAACAAACAAAAAACAACCCTGGAAAAAAAAGAAGAAAAGATAAACTGTTTGTTATATCTCCTATGGTAGAATAGTTTTTTGTGAGTCTTTTGTTTCAGTTTTATTCTGTGTATAATGACCTTCATTATAACGTTTATTTCTTATTGTATGGCATGATCAAAAGTGTGAAAGCCGGTAATCAAAGGTGTGAGTTTAAGTTGAGAATAGGGCAAGGTGCTAAGCTACAGGTCACTAAGAGGTCTGAGGAGGATCCAATAAAACTTAAGAAGGAATGATCAAAAAACTTAATCCAGTGCTGAGAATTGTCAGATACTCTGTCTTTAGCATGGAGGTTTTTATCAAGAGTGTACATGCTCAGTCACTCAGTGTCTCTGACTCTTTGTGACCCCATGGACTGTAGCCCGCCAGGCTCCACTGTCCATGACTCGTCCCAGGCAAGAATACTGAAGTAGCTTACCATTTCCTTCTCTAGGGGTTCTTCCAGACCCAGAGATGGAACCCGCATTTCCTGCGGCACCTGGACGGGCAGGTGGATTCTTTACTTCTGAGCCACCTGAGAAATTTGCTAAGAATAACATAGTTTCTGATGATTTTCACTGTGGTGAAATTGTGGCTGTGATAAAATTGCAATATGGTTCTACTTATGAAGTTTATAAAGTAGTGCTATTTATGTTAGAAAAATACTCATTCCTTAATGTTTTCCCATAAGATCCCTTTATAGATTCAAATAATGCTTTTGGATTGAAGTACAGTTCTTATTCATGTAGTGGAAGTAAAATGTACTTTAAGGATTATGAGGGCTGAAGTAATGCATAAAATTCCAGGTGCTTATTAAGCACATATTTGGTAGGCAATAAAATGTACATAATATTATTTAGAATTGCGTTCTTTGTTCCTTTAACATTTATTAAGCTCTTATCAAAAACCAGCCACAGTAATAATTTCTTACTTAAAAAATACAGTCAATTGGTTAATATTTTTGTTGCAGTTATGTACTTTTGGACTTTATTATGTAATAAATAGGGCTTTCCAGGACATTAGTGGTAAAGAACCACCTGCCAATGCAAGAGACATAAGATAGGCAGGTTCGATCCCTAGGTTGGGAAGATCCCCAGAGGAGGGTATGGCAGCCCACTCTAATATCCTTGCCTGGAGAATCCCATGAACAAGGGAACCTGGTGGGCTATAATCCATAGGGTGGCAAAGAGTTGGACATGACTGAAGCAACTTAGCATGCACACACACATGGGATATGTAACTTATCTATTTATCTGTTATGTGTAGTTGCCATAGATCCAGACTTGAATTTCGAGCACAGAAATTTTAAACTTTTTTTCTAGCTTCCAGAGAAGTATGCTTATGTTCAATATTTACAGTGTTTTTTTCTTTCTTTATATACATATGCACCGAGTAAACTATTGATAATAAAATGGCTTCAAATAAGAAAATCACTATAAAACGCATTTCCCCTTTCATGTATGAAATGTTTCACTTTATCAGCACCATGATACATTGATTATGATAAATGAATAAAAATGTTAAATTCCTGAAATATTAAACCTATGACTACATTTGTTTAAAAATATCTTTGAAAATTGCCAATTAATGAAACCAAGGCTTAAATATTTACTTTTTACCTGTTTTTGTGCTTCCCAGGTGACTCAGTGGTAAAGATTGCTCCTGTCAATGCAGGAGGCCTGGGTTCAGTCCCTGGGTTGGGACGATCCCCGGGAGAAGGGAATGGCAACCCACTCCAGTATTGCCTGGGAAATTTTGTGGACAGAGGAGCCCAACGGGCTACTGTCCATGCGTTCGCAAAAGAGTTGGACATGACTTAGTGACTAAACCACAACCTGTTTTTATTCCCTCTGCAACATTCCCAAGCAAGGGAGGAGATGCACACTCCCTCAGCTCTGTTCAGGCATCTCAAGCCTGTGGTTTTATCTTCCGCTTTCTCGCTCCCTCTAAGTGCAGTGTGGCACCTGTCAAAGCTGAGAAAGAGCAGATGACAGCACTTCCGTGCTAGGCAGAAATGTAATCTGGAGTAACAAGATCTGTACCCCAGCTCCATGCCTTGGAGACCCCAAGGATGATTCTACAGTACCTACCTTTTAAAAGCTCATGACATAAAACTGATAAGATGAGGAATTCTCTGGGTAGAAATGAAGAAGAAAATAGGTTTATTTTACTGTATTGCAAACTTTAAACAAAAAATGTGTTCTACTTTCTTGAAAAATTAGACATGGTACATGCCAAAAACAGATATCAAAATTTTACAGGTTTGCTAATACTTATTTTAGAAATTATAGTAAAATTTAATGTGGAGAAATTGCCCAGGGAGAGTGATTGGTTTTTTAAACCCCAAGATCATTAAGTAATATTTTTAGTCATCAAGGGGGGGGAAATACCAATATTTATATTTTAAAAAGTTAATTATGTTGAGTCAACAGTACTTTGCATTTTCTCTTAGGCATCTCATTAATTATTAGTTATCTCCAGGGACAGATTATTGCTATTCTCTTTTGTTGACATTTAGCATTTATTAAGTGCTCACAGCAAAAAAAAAAAGTTTATGAAATGTGTAAAAGTTAATTCTGGGACTTACGTGCCTCAGTTCAGTTCAGTTGCTCAGTCATGTGCGACTCTTTGCAACCCCATGGACTGCAACACACTAGGCCTCCCTGTCCATCACCAACTCCCGGAGTTTACCCAAACTCATGTCCATTGAGTCAATGATGCCATCCAACCATCTCATCCTCTGTTGTCCACTTCTCCTCCCGTCTTCACTCTTTCCCAGCATCAGGGTCTTTTCAAATGACTCAGCTCTTCCAATCAGCTGGCCAAAGTATTGGAGTTTGAGCTTCAATAGTCCTTCCAATGAACACCCAGGACTGATCTCCTTTAGGATGGACTAGTTGGATCCCCTAGCAGCCCAAAGGACTCTCAAGAGTCTTCTCCAAGCTCACAGTTCAAAAGCACCAATCCTTCGGTGCTCAACTTTCTTTATAATCCAACTCTCACATCCGTACATGACTACTGGAAAAACCATATCCTTGACTAGACGGACCTTTGTTGACAAACTAATGTCTCTGCTTTTTAATATGCTGTCTAGGTTGGTCATCCCACTCCAGTACTCAACCCACTCCAGTGTTCTTGCCTGGAGAATCCCAGGGACAGGGGAGCCTTGTGGGCTTCCATCTGTGGGGTCGCACAGAGTCGGGCATGACTGAAGCGACTTAGCAGCAGCAGCAGCAGGTTGGCCATAACTTTCCTTCCAAGGAGTAAGCGTCTTTTAATTTCATGGCTGCAGTCGCCATCTGCAGCGATTTTGGAGCCCAAAAAAATAAAGTCTGTCACTGTTTCCATTGTTTCCCCATCTACTTGCCATGAAGTGATGGAACCGGATACCATGATCTTAGTTTTCTGAATGTTGAGCTTTAAGCCAACTTTTTCACTCTCCTCTTTCACTTTCATCAAGAGGCTCTTTAGTTCTTCTTCACTTTCTGCCATAAGGGTGGTGTCATCTGCATATCTGAGGTTATTGGTATTTCTCCCAGTAATCTTGATTCCAGTTTATGCTTCCTCCAGCCCAGCGTTTCTGATGATGTATTCTGTATATAAGTTAAATAAGCAGGGTGAAAATATACAGCCTTGATGTACTCCTTTTCCTATTTGGAACCAGTCTGTTGTTCCATGTCCAGTTCTAACTGTTGCTTCCTGACCTGCATATAGGTTTCTCAAGAGGCAGGTCAGGTGGTCTGGTATTCCCATCTCTTTCAGAATTTTCCACAGTTCATTGTGAGCCATACAGTCAGAGGCTTTGGCATAGTCAGTAAAGCAGAAATAGACGTTTTTCTGGAACTCTCTTGCTTTTTCGATGATCCAACGGATGTTGGCAATTTGATCTGTGGTTCCTCTGCCTTTTCTAAAATCAGGTTGAACATCTGGAAGTTCACAGCCTCAGGAAGTGGCAATATATATGTACTCTAATTTTTTAATATTAATATTTCAGCATATCCTGAATCAAAAGCTGTAAAATAGCATGATGTTGTTTTTAGTCTTCCGTTTTGTGTGTCTTTTTTAAGTGTTGACAGGACTGGTTTCTGCTAATTCCATGAGGGAATTGATTATGTTTTCTTTCCAATCTGCTCCTTAGGAAGGCACTTAGGGACCTTCTTTATAGTATGGCTGAGTCCCTTCACTGTTCCCCTGAAACTCTTTGTCACAATTTTGTTGATCAGCTATACCTCAAAACAAAACAAAAAGTTTAAAAAAAATTTTAAAAAGGAAGGTAGGATATGACAAACGGTACATATATGCACAATAAAACTGTTATTTGCTATTTAAAAAAGTAATCTTCTTTATAGTGTCAACAAAAGGAGTTAAGAAGATTGGTAAATTAATCAGCAAAATATATAGAGGGGCAAACTATATCTATGTAGTTTAGGTATAGAAATAGCAACCCACTATCTCCAAAGAGACTATCAATTTTCTACAAAAGGTTGGTTTCTTTTGCCTGTGAGCTTTAACAAATGCCCTTTAATGCTTTCTTTTAAAATCAGCTCTAGATGAAGAGAAAAGAAAAAAATCCAAAAGGTAATTAAGTTAGCTCAGGAAGAAAATAGTTTCCTTCGGCTAAAAAGTTGTTGCTTTTAAATTACATGAAATAATTTTCTCCTAGATAATCTTAAGTAACAAGCCATGGTGCAGGTCTGTTACGTTTTAATAAAAGAAATATAAACACTAGTGATTGTTTGCATTACCAAGAAGTTTTCCAAGACAGTAATGTTACTGTGTATATCTTTACTAACTATATCTTTGTTATAATGAATTATTAGCTCTTTAATAAAGTTGAGGACCAAGATTAATGAGTACTTGATTGTTTTGCTTTTAATTACAAAAAAAAAACTAAGGAACTTACAATGTAAAGAAAATTTAGTTGATTTTAATACCCTAAAATTTGGGGTACACTAATATTTCAAATATACTTAAAGAGTTGCATGTATACTTTTTAAAGGCTTTTAAAATAATTTTTTTTAATTTAAAATATTTTTTCTTTAATATACCAGTTAGTATGTGGCTAATGCTTTTAAAGGGTGCCATCTAGTGTCAGTTTGGGAATTTTGATTTATGGATTTGAACACGGGGAATTTTAGACCCAGAAATTGTAGAATTCAAGCAAAAAGTCATAACTGACCAAAGTCTTAAGGATTATGACTTGAAAACACCCGTCAATAATTTGACCACAAGATTGTGTATGTTTTCATCTTTAAAATAATGAACATGTCTATTCATCTATGCATTCACTCAGTGCTTTTTGATTATACATATATATATATATATATATAATGTCAGACCTTGTTTTAGATATTACAGTGAATACAATGAAATTTATAATCTCGTGGAACATGCTATTGGAGGAAGACAAGAATAGATATATAATATGTTGCAATAGTGATAAATGCTAGGTATTCTTGATTATTTCTTGTGTCCTATTCTGTTCATCTTTTATTCTCACCTGTAGTGAGACCGACAAGTACTTGACTGGGAGGGCTATATTGCAAAGCACCTGAGGTATGCTCATTTTAAAGGAGCTGTGTATAAAATCCCCTTGCGTGCATGCATGCTAGGTTACTTCAGTCATGTTCAACTCTGTGCAACCCCAAGGACTCTGGCCCACCAGGCTCCTCTGTCCATGGGATTTCCCAGACAAGAATATTGGAGCGGGTAGCCATTTCCTCCTCCAGGGCATCTTCCCAACTCAGGGAGCGAACACGCAACTTTTACGTCTCCTGCATTGTCAGGTGGGTTCTTTACCACTAGCAGCACTTGGGAAGTTCTAAAATCCTCTTAAGACTAGTTAATTGCACAATGTGGGCCTCATTCTTTTGGAAGCCATTTATTCATGCCAGGAACAAATTTTTGTAGAATCATATCAATCGCAAATCCTTGCTGATTTCTAGAAAAAGTTTTAAAGTGTTCATCTTTTATGTTAGCTTTGCAACGACTATATCCTAAGACCTAAAACCACTTCAATTTATGCTTCAGGTAACCCAATGAAAGAAGAAAATGAAAGGCATTAAGAAAAGCCTTACAGAAGAATATCTGTACTTGGACTTTTCTCACCAAAAAGAAGGGTGCATCTTTCCTCTTCATACATCTGTAACTTTATTTTTGTTATCATACTGTGACTGCACAGTCTTTAAAGTTTTCTTAGTCCTCCCTGGAGAAAGCACAGGTATTTCACTACTTAAAAATGTACCATCTGAGGGTGTTGAAATACAGATTATTTCAAGGCAAGAGCTTCCACCAATAGTCCAGAGTTGCTGTTTACCTGCAGTAGTAGAAAGACCAGACAATTTCTGTAGAGCAGGACTTGCTGTTGTTCTGAGACACATAATCCAGAAGTCATATGAAGCAGACCCCTCAAAGAAGGAAATTTTGGAACTTCTGGGTTTTAAGAAGACTTGCTTGAAAGCTTGTGCTGAAGTAAGTAGAATGCCTCTTTTCTGTTATTTAAAGCCATAAGTAATCATTGCAGGCAGACTCTTTGTCTTCTGAACCACAGGGGAAGGCCATAAGTGATAACACATTCACTTGAATATTCATTTAACTCTCTGTTGGAAAATAAAGTTTAATTTACTGAAAAAAAAAAAAAAACAAACAGTAACCAATAAAAGAGTTACAGTAGCCTTTCATGTGTACCAGTATTTCAGTGCAGTATTAGAAAATAAGAAGTAAAGCTTTAATTTATGAGATTTAGAGACATTATTTTTAGGAAAAGATTTTTTTTAACCTTTTATTTTAATTATGTTGAGGATTAAAGGAGCTCAAATAGCAATGTTTCAGAAACCCAGCTTTTTTAGGGAGAGTATACTTTAGAGGCTTTGGGACGTGAGGATTTACTCAGTAAGAGGATATAAGAGAATAGCATATATTTCCAGATACAGGAGTGCTAAACCTACATTGTTTAATGTTATCACTTCTGAAGTGCTATGATAATGTCTCTTGGTAGAGCATAAAGTCTAGCCCAGGAATGGTTTAGCTCAAGACTTTAATTCTCTAAACCAGTCTTGTTTTCCAATATGAAGTTATTTTTCTTCAAGTTCAGTTGAAAGTAAAGAATCGTTTCATTTCTTGTTTTGTTTTGTAGGTTAGTCAATGGACCAGGCTATGTGAACTTACTGTCCCTTTAGCTGTTGAGAATTTTCTCAAAGAATCTTTTGATCAACCTCCGACCATTCCTGCTGCAATACTAGAGCTTGAGAAAAAGCTTAGTGAACCCGTTAGAGTGCATAATGATGACAAACTCCGGCGGCAGAAGCTAAAGCAACAGAAGGCTGCTGGGGTTGGACCTTCCCTTGCTAAGGAAAAAACGAAGAGCAAGGGTCATAGGCAGGAAACATCTGAAGAGGGGGACTCTTCATCTGCAAGCCTGGAACTGAAAGTGGCATTCTCAAAGCTCACAATACACAAGGAACCTGCTTCTGCCAACAGAGAGCCTTCTTACGTCAGAAAAGCAAAAGCCTCTGACCTGCCACCTCTGGATCACGTGTTTGCAGAAGGCCTATACTTCACTTTGGCAGATATTGTGCTCTTGCCCTGTATCCATCATTTTTTGGTAAGGTTTATCAGGAGTCGATACACTGTTGTAGGTTTCAGTCTATAAAGCTTCCCAGGTTTGAATTCCTATTCCATTTCTTATTATGCTTCTGGGTGAGTTATTAATATCTGTCTGCATTTCCTTATCTGTAAAACAGCGATGATAGTAGCGCCCATCTATTTGGATCAGTGTGAGGAACAAATGACAATTTGTGCAAAGTAGGAACAACGCTTAGACATAGTTGCTATCAATAAATGTTAGTAATTAGTATGACTTTTAGCTTTGAGTTGCTAAAATATTAGCATTTGTTATGATTATTAGGGACTTCCCTGGTGGCTCAGCTGGTCAAGAATCTGCCTGAAGTGCAGGAGACCCCAGTTCCATTCCTGCTCGGAGAAGATCCCCTGGCGAAGGATAGGCTACCCATTCCAGTGTTCTTGGGCTTCCTTGGTGGCTCAGATGGTAGAGAATCCACCTGCAATGCAGGAGACTTGGGTTGGATCCCTGGGTCGGGAAGATCTCCTGGAGAAGGGAATGGCAACCCACTCCAGTATTCCTGCCTGGAGAATCCCATGGACAGAGGAGCCTGGCGGGCTACAGTGCACAGGGTCGAAAAGAGTCGGATACAACTGAACAACTAAGCACAGCACACAGTACATGGTTATTAAGCTTAAATTCTCTTGTGATTACCTTCTAATACTAGAGGTTCCACTATTAAAATACTGAAGTCTCTGGTCAACTATATTTTATAATTGAGTAGTCACTTCAAATGGCTTGCTTCCCAGGTGGCTCAGTGATAAAGAATTCCTTGCAATGCCAGAGATGTGGGTTTGATTCCTGGGTCAGGAAGATGCCCTGGAGAAGGAAATGGCAACCCACTCCAGTATTCTTACCTGGGAGATCTCATGGACTGAAGAGCCTGGCAGGCTACAGTTCATGGGGTTGCAGAGTTGGACGTGACTTACAACTAAACAGGTCACTTCAAATTCCTTACCACTAGCGCCACCTGGGAAACCACTGATTTCATTATGGTAGACATTGTTAAATCAGAAATGTTGTGCCCACATCTCTCTGTTATGGAACAGAACAGTCAGTCCTATTCAGTACTGTGGAAGATTATAAATGGAAAGTTTCCATGTTTAGTTCAGGTGTGTATATATATATATATATATATATATATATGCATGCATGCTAAGTCTCCTCAGTTGTGTCTAACTGTTTGCAACCCCATGGATTGTAGCCCTCCTGGTTCCTCTGTCCTTGGGATTCTCCAGGCAAGAATACTGCAGTGGGTTGCCATGCCCTCCTCCAGGGAATCTCCCAAACCGGGGATTGAACGTATGTCTCTTAAGTCTTCTGCATAGGCAGGCAGGTTCTTTACCACTAACTCGGATATTTTTTTTTTTCCTCCCCTGTCTGTGGGAGGCACAAAGAACAAGGTATAAACAGTATCAAGTGAACCTGAAAAGCTAGAGCTCTTTGTAGCTTTCTTATTGGTTTTCCAGAACTGCATTTTCCCCACTTTGAAGCATTTCACCCTTTCCTTTACTAAGGAATCAGATAATCAGATTTTATTTATTATATATCACCAATACTTCAGGTACGTTTACTGACAATGGAGAAAATATTTCTAATGAACAGCTATGTATTTGAACATCTATGTATTTGGAGACCAGTGCTTCACTAATAAGTTAGGTGGCATCAATCAGTTGGTGTTTTATTAAAGAACATTTCTCTCGTCTTTAAAATGGGAGCAAAACAAGATTAGAAACCAAAATAACTTCAGAATTAAAGGATGTAAAAACAAGAGATTTAGGAATTGTTTGGATGTTGATTAGTATTGTAAATGTCACGTGTATTCCTACTGTCCTTGGAGCTGGAGCTGGATGGGGAGACAAACATAGATTTTTTTTTTTTTCCCTAGTCAAATCATTTCTAAATTCTCTTGTCACCATTATTACCAACTTTAGTCATTAAAGCAGTCATTTGGTACATATTATAAAATACTGTTGATATTCATGGCTTCTTGGTCTTCTTGGAGAACTCTTTGTTTCTAATTTCTTAAAAATTGATTCTTAAGTGGTACAACCATTAATTCATTCACTTGAGAAATTTACTTGAAAGCCTACTGTGTATGTCATGCTCTGTTGTACATGCTAGGAATACAGTGATGAACAAGACAGAAAGAGTCCCAGCCCTTATGGAGTTAATATTCTAGTAGAAATAGCAGAATAGGAAAGATAGAAACGAACACATAGACAAACAAATAATATACATTTAAATAATGGTGAGTACTACAAAGGAAATAAAACAGGTTTGTAGAGAAGACTTGAGTATTTGCTTTCAAATGTAACAAGACATAAAAAATTGGATTCACCTGCATAAAGATGATTTTTAGATCATTATCCAGACATCCATCTTTTACATTTCAGTTCAGTCAGTTCAGTCGCTGAGTAGTGTCCGACTCTTTGCGACCCCATGAATCGCAGCATGCCAGGCCTCCCTGTCCATCACCAACTCCTGGAGTTCACTCAGACTCACGTCCATCGAGTCAGTGATGCCATCCAGCCATTTGATTTTAGCTTAATTTAATACTGTTTACCTGATTAGGATCAACTGAGGTGAAGGTGTTCATAATTGAGAGGATTTTTTTCCCCCTTCAATCAGGTTGGACATCAGCCTGACCACTGCTGTGTAAATCTACCTAATACAACTAAAGAACTCTGTCTCAGTTTAAAATAGTGGAAAACTTGTACACTCAGCCTTTTCTATTACATGTATTCTGTGATTAAATTCTTCTCTTTTGACATTTATATGTAAACTAATTCTCTAAATATTTTCCTTTGTTTGTTTGTATTTTTCCTGGATCATCACATTTTCTTTCAGGAATTAATCTTTCTTTGCCAAAGCTTTGATGTTATTTTTGTTATATTTATTTTCCTCTTATAAGTCATCTTGGGTTATGAAGCAGCCGTTTTAGTTCAGATGGCGGCGATGATGCCAAGCCTTTATACTTGTAGTAACTCACATCGAGGTGATGAAGTAGCAGTCCAAACGATCAGAATCAGGATCAAGATCATGATCAGGAATGAAGGTCAAGTTACTAGGTTTGGATCAGAATCAGAGAACTGCATCTAGGGCCAAAATATTTAGCCATAGAAATGAGATCAAGAATACAAAAGAGCAGTCAATTTTGCTGATTCAAGGTTTGGTATACCAGAGGTCAAAATTAGAAAAGTTAGGGAAAATACCCAGTTTTGCTAAACAAAATGATGGCTTCCTGGTAGCTCAGACAGTAAGGAATCTGCCTGCAATGCAGGAGACCGGGATTTGATCCCTGGGTTGAGAAGATTCCCTGGAGAAGAGAATGGCAACCCACTCCAGTATTCTTGCCTGGAAAATTCCATGGACAGAGGAATCTGGTGGGCTACAACCCATGGGACAGCAAAGAGTTGGACACAACTGAGCAAGCAAGCAAGGGAAAATACCCAATTTTGCTAAACAGAATAAAGCCAAATATGCAAAACAATAGCTAGGAGAGGCTGCAGTGTTACATCTAAACCTCAGCTCCAAGCTCCTTTTCCTCTTCATAGGATATTAGCTGGCAAAGGTAACCCCTGATAGCCCAACACTGCTTCCTGGAAGGTGCTTGATAAAATCCTCTCATCTGGAAAGTTTCAGGAATGGATTTAAAAAGAATAAATTAAAATGCATACTACTTATGATTTCCCCTTCCCTTTAATTGTTAGAATCTTCTGGTATACAGAAGAGCAAGCAGATGGGAAAATTGACAATGAATAGCCATACTTAAGGTAAAATCTTGCTGATACCAGATAATCTTCAGATACCAGAAAATTTTATAGTTATTTTTAAGTTACTGTTGCTAAACAGGGACACTTTGATCGAACTGTTTAAAAGATTGTTCTACTCCTGGAATATAAACAAATTGCCACTTTATGAAATATTTTGTAACCTGTATATGTATGATTTAACATACTACATTTTAACTTCTAATGCTTTGAATTTAGCTTTTAGAAGTATGACATTTGTTACAAAAGTAAAAACATTGTATAAATTGATTTTTCAGCAAAAATGCCTATGTTAAATACCTCTTTCATTGTTCTCATTGGCATAAAATTGAGAATAAAATGGGAATCTGGCTATTGGCTGACATATTGCAAAAATCATGAATGCTCTAGTTAATTTATATTTTCTATATCCTATCCTATGTCTTAGGTCCTTAAGAATTTTCAGTTTTAACTCACCAGTTCTAGACTGTTAGAAAAGCACTAAACTGGGATTTTATTTCCACTTAGTTTACTATTTTTTACACTGCTTACGCTGCTCACCTAAACATTTGTTAGTTATGACATGCTTTTGAAAGAGTAGACGTGACTAAGGGAATGACATGAAAGAATTACAACATACTCTAATAAGTTATGGAAAGTAATACAGAGATCTTTTGGATAGGTATAATATCTTCTCTTTTTATTCATGCAAGTTTTTTCTGCCCCTAATTGTAATTAACTGCAAAGCCACTCCTGGTGGCTTAGATGGTAAAGAGTCTGCCTGCAATATAGGAGACCCAGGTTCAATCCCTGGGTTGGGAAGATTCCCTGGAGAAGGGAATGGCTACCCATTCCAGTATTCTTGCCTGGAGAATTCTATGGACAGAGGAGCTTGGTGGGCTACAGTCCATGGGTTGGCAGAGAGTTGGATACGACTGAGCAACTAACTCTTTCATAAAGCCACTAGGATTTGATTTTGTGCTCTTCGTAGCAGTTGTTGTGTTTTTTTTTTTTTTTAACCATTATTTAAAAAATGAATTCTCTAGTTTTCTTGTCCTTAAATAACTTGATTAAAATTTATAATGATTTTGATCTTATCAGCCAGGTAACATTTTCAAAAAATCATTTCTTGGGGACAAATTTAATTCTTGTTTCACACATTTTTCATTAGCTTCTTCCTTAAATACATTTTCTCAAGTGTAATTAACAAATGTGGTGCAGTACCTCCTGAGCTGTCTGGATAATAGCAGAGCAGCCTGGCATGTTGATTAACTGGAATGACCTGTCATGTAGAGTAAAAGTCCTCAGTTTTTTTAAACATGAATTATTGGTGCTTAATTACAATTTATTTCAAAAAGAGGGAAAGATGTCATATGCCTCTAACAAATAAGAATAAATCACTATGAAGGGAAGTAAAGGAAAGTGAGGAAATGAGAACATTTCTTATTTGATTAATTTATCATAGTTTAAAGCTCAATTCCCTTAGCTCATAATCTGTTTTCAGGCAACTAAGTATTTTGTTGAGAGTTAGAAAGTTTTTTACTCCCAGAGTACCATTTAGACAGTATTTTTCACACTTTTTTAGTTTCCATAGTAAATGATGCATTTTACAAGATGATTGAGCATACAAGTATACATCTTTACATTATACATATAAATACAAAATAATCTGCCTTACTACTTGCTATTTACCCTGTTATTTTCTATTTTATTTCATTTTTTAAAAAAAAACCAGCTATATTGATTTTATTTTTTAATATAAATTTATTTATTTTAATTGAAGGCTAGTTACTTTTACAATATTGTATTGGTTTTGCCATACATCAACATGAATCCACCACAGATGTACATGTGTTCCCCATTCTGAACCCCCCTCCCACCTCCCTCCCTGTACCGTCCCTCTGGGTCGTCCCAGTGCACCAGCCCCAAGCAACCTGTATCATGCATCGAACCTGGACTGGTGATCAGTTTCATATATGATATTATATATGTTTCAATGCCATGCTCCCAAATCATCCCACCCTCTCCCTCTCCCACAGAGTCCAAAAGACTGTTCTATACATCTGTGTCTCTTTTGCTGTCTTGCATACAGGGTTATCGTTACCATCTTTCTGAATTCCATATATATGTTAGTATACTGTATTGGTGTTTTTCTTTCTGGCTTACTTCACTCTGTATAATCCGCTCCAGTTTCATCCACCTCATTAGAACTGATTCAAATGTATTCTTTTTAATGGCTGAGTAATACTCCATTATGTATATGTACCACAGCTTTCTTATCCATTCATCTGCTGATGGACATCTAGGTTGTTTCCATGTCCTGGCTATTATAAACAGTGCTGCGATGAACACTGGGGTACACATGTCTCTTTCAGTTCTGGTTTCCTTGGTGTGTATGCCCAGCAGTGGGATTGCTGGATCATAAGGCAGTTCTAATTTCCAGTTTTTTAAGGAATCTCCACACTGTTCTCCATAGTGGCTATACTAGTTTGCATTCCCACCAACAGTGTAACACGGTTCCCTTTTCTCCACACCCTCTCGAGCATTTATTGCTTGTAGACTTTTGGATCGCAGCCGTTCTGACTGGCATGAAATGGTACCTCATTGTGGTTTTGATTTGCATTTCTCTGATAATGAGTGATGTTGAGCATCTTTTCATGTGTTTGTTAGCCATCTGTATGTCTTCTTTGGAGAAATGTCTATTTAATTCTTTGGCCCATTTTTTGATTGGGGCATTTAGTTTTCTGAAATTGAGCTGTAGGAGTTGCTTGTATATTTTTGAGATTAGTTGTTTGTCAGTTGCTTCATTTGCTATTATTTTCTCCCATTCTGAAGGCTGTCTTTTCACTTGCTTATAGTTTCCTTTGTTGTGCAAAAGCTTTTAAGTTTAATTAGGTCCCATTTGTTTATTTTTGCTTTTATTTCCAATATTCTGGGAGGTGGGTCATAGAGGATCCTGCTGTGATGTATGTCAGAGAGTGTTTTGCCTATGTTCTCCTCTAGGAGTTTTATAGTTTCTGGTCTTACATTTAGATCTTTAATCCATTCTGAGTTTATTTTTGTGCATGGTGTTAGAAAATGTTGTAGTTTCATTCTTTTACAAGTGGTTGACCAGTTTTCCCAGCAAGCACCACTTGTTAAAGAGATTGTCTTTAATCCATTGTATATTCTTGCCTCCTTTGTCAAAGATAAGGTATCCATTGGTGCATGGATTTATCTCTGGGCTTTCTATTTTGTTCCATTGATCTATAGTTCTGTCTTTGTGCCAGTACCATACTGTCTTGATGGCTGTGCCTTTGTAGTAGAGCCTGAAGTCAGGTAGGTTGATTCCTCCAGTTCCATTCTTCTTTCTCAAGATTGCTTTGGCTATTCGAGGTTTTTTGTATTTCCATACAAATTGTGAAATTATTTGTTCTAGCTCTGTGAAAAATACTGTTGATAGCTTGATAGGGATTGCATTGAATCCATAGATTGCTTTGGGTAGTATACTCATTTTCACTGTATTGATTCTTCCGATCCATGAACATGGTATATTTCATCTGTTAGTGTCCTCTTTGATTTCTTTCACCAGTGTTTTATAGTTTTCTATATATAGGTCTTTAGTTTCTTTAGGTAGATATATTCCTAAGTATTTTATTCTTTTCATTGCAATGGTGAATGGAATTGTTTCCTTAATTTCTCTTTCTATTTTCTCATTATTAGTGTATAGGAATGCAAGGATTTCTGTGTGTTGATTTTATGTCCTGCAACTTTACTATATTCATTGATTAGCTCTAGTAATTTTCTGGTGGAGTCTTTAGGGTTTTCTATGTAAAGGATCATGTCATCTGCAAACAGTGAGAGTTTTACTTCTTCTTTTCCAATTTGGATTCCTTTTATTTCTTTTTCTGCTCTGATTGCTGTGGCCAAAACTTCCAAAACGATGTTGAATACTAATGGTGAAAGTGGGCACCCTTGTCTTGTTCCTGACTTTAGGGGAAATGCTTTCAATTTTTCACCATTGAGGATAATGTTTGCTGTGGGTTTGTCATATATAGCTTTTATTATGTTGAGGTATGTTCCTTCTATTCCTGCTTTCTGGAGAGTTTTTATCATAAATGGATGTTGAATTTTGTCAAAGGCTTTCTCTGCATCTATTGAGATAATCATATGGTTTTTATTTTTCAATTTGTTAATGTGGTGTATTACATTGATTGATTTGCGGATTTTGAAGAATCCTTGCATCCCTGGGATAAAGCCCACTTGGTCATGGTGTATGATCTTTTTAATGTGTTGTTGGATTCTGATTGCTAGAATTTTGTTAAGGATTTTTGCATCTATGTTCATCAGTGATATTGGCCTGTAGTTTTGTTTTTTTTGTGTGGGATCTTTGTCAGGTTTTGGTGTTAGGATGATGGTGGCCTCATAGAATGAGTTTGGAAGTTTCCCTTCCTCTGCAATTTTCTGGAAGAGTTTGAGTAGGATAGGTGTTAGCTCTTCTCTAAATTTTTGGTAGAATTCAGTTGTGAAGCCGTCTGGACCTGGGCTTTTGTTTGCTGGAAGATTTCTGATTACAGTTTCAATTTCCGTGCTTGTGATGGGTCTGTTAAGATTTTCTATTTCTTCCTGGTTCCGGTTTGGAAAAGTTGTACTTTTCTTAGAATTTGTCCATTTCTTCCACGTTGTCCATTTTATTGGCATATAATTGCTGATAGTAGTCTCTTATGATCCTTTGTATTTGTGTGTTGTCTGTTGTGATCTCTCCATTTTCATTTCTAATTTTATTGATTTGATTTTTCTCCCTTTGTTTCTTGATGAGTCTGGCTAATGGTTTGTCAATTTTATTTATCCTTTCAAAGAACCAGCTTTTGGCTTTGTTGATTTTTGCTATGGTCTCTTTTGTTTCTTTTGCATTTATTTCTGTCCTAATTTTTAAGATTTCTTTCCTTCTACTAACCGGGGGGTTCTTCATTTCTTCCTTTTCTAGTTGCTTTAGGTGTAGAGTTAGGTTATTTATTTGTCTTTTTCTTGTGTCTTGAGGTATGCCTGTATTGCTATGAACTTTCCCCTTAGGACTGCTTTTACAGTATCCCACAGGTTTGGGGTTGTCGTGTTTTCATTTTCATTCATTTCTATGCATATTTTGATTTCTTTTTTGATTTCTTCTGTGATTTGTTGGTTATTCAGCAGCGTGTTGTTCAGCCTCCATATGTTGGAATTTTTAATAGTTTTTCTCCTGTAATTGAGATCTAATCTTATTGCACTGTGGTCAGAAAAGATGCTTGGAATGATTTCAGTTTTTTTGAATTGACCAAGGCTAGATTTATGGCCCAGGATGTGATCTACCCTGGAGAAGGTTCCGTGTGCGCTTGAGAAAAAGGTGAAATTCATTGTTTTCGGGTGAAATGTCCTATAGATATCAATTAGGTCTAACTGGTCTATTGTATCGTTTAAAGTTTGTGTTTTCTTGTTAATTTTCTGTTTAGTTGATCTATCCATAGGTGTGAGTGGGGTATTAAAGTCTCCCACTATTATTGTGTTATTGTTAATTTCCCCTTTCATACTTGTTAGCAAAATCTCTTAATGGGCCATAAGCAGCAGTTTGAAGAAGAGGTGGCAAGAATACACAGAAGAACTGTACAAAAAAGAGCTTCACAACCAAGATAATCACAATGGTGTGATCACTCACCTAGAGCCAGACATCCTGGAATGTGAAGTCAAGTGGGCCTTAGAAAGCATCACTACGAACAAAGCTAGTGGAGGTGAAGGAATTTCAGTTGAGCTATTTCAAATCCTGAAAGGTGATTCTGTGAAAGTGCTGCACTCAATATGCCAGCAATTTTGGAAAACTCAGCAGTGGCCACAGGACTGGAAAAGGTCAGTTTTCATTCCAATCCCAAAGAAAGGCAATGCCAAAGAATGCTCAAACTACTGCACAATTGCACTCATCTCACACCCTAGTAAAGTAATGCTCAAAATTCTCCAAGCCAGGCTTCAGCAATACGTGAACCGTGAACTTCCAGATGTTTAAGCTGGTTTTAGAAAAGGAGAGGAACCAGAGATCAAATTCCCAACATCTGCTGGATCATCAAAAAAGCAAGAGTTCCAGAAAAACATCAACTTTTGCTTTATTGACTATGCCAAAGCCTTTGACTGTGTGGATCACAACAAACTGTGGAAAATTCTGAAAGAGATGGGAATACCAGACCCCCTGACCTGCCTCTTGAGAAACCTATATGCATGTCAGGAAGCAACAGTTAGAACTGGACATGAAACAACAGACTGGTTCCAAATAGGAAAAGGAGTACGCCAAGGCTGTATATTGTCAACCTGCTTATTTAACTTCTATGCAGAGTATATCATGAGAAACGCTGTGCTGAAAGAAGCACAAGCTGGAATCAAGATTGCTGGGAGAAATATCAATAACCTCAGATATGCAGATGACACCACCCTTATCGCAGAAAGTGAAGAGGAACTAAAAAGCCTCTTGATGAAGGTGAAAGAGGAGAGTGAAAAAGTTGGCTTAAAGCTCAACATTCAGGAAATAAAGATCATGGCATCCGGTCCCATCACTTCATGGGAAATAGATGGGGAAACAGTGGAAACAGTGTCAGACTTTATTTTTTGGGGGGCTGCAAAATCACTGCAGATGGTGATTGCAGCCATGAAATTAAAAGACGCTTACTCCTTTGAAGGAAAGTTATGACCAACCTAGATAGCATATTGAAAAGCAGAGGCATTACTGTGCCAAAAAAGGTCCATCTAGTCAAGGCTATGGTTTTTCCAGTGGTCATGTATAGATGTGAGAGTTGGACTGTGAAGAAAGCTGAGCGCCGAAGAATTGATGCTTTTGTACTGTGGTGTTGGAGAAGACTCTTGAGAGTCCCTTGGACTGCAAGGAGTTCCAACCAGTCCATTCTAAAGGATATCAGTCCTGGGTGTTCTTTGGAAGGACTGATGCTAAAGCTGAAACTCCTGTACTTTGGCCTCATGTGAAGAGTTGACTCATTGGAAAAGACTCTGATGCTGGGAGGGATCGAGGGCAGGAGGAGAAGGGTATGACAGAGGATGAGATGGCTGGATGGCATCACTGACTCAATGGACGTGCGTCTGGGTGACCTCCGGGAGGTGGTGATGGACAGGGAGGCCTGGCTTGCTGTAGTTCATGGGGTCTCAAAGAGTCGGACACAACTGATTGACTGAACTGAACTGATAACTAGATATATCTGTAGAGATTTTCTGTGATTTGTCCTTTTCACTTTTTCTGTTCATAATTATAAGTCATAATCTATTTGTAACATTATAACTTTCTATGGAAACAGCATTCAGTGTCTTACAAAGAAGAAGAACATTCTAATTTTTAAAGAAATTGAAGTTTGGTGGTGGTGCTAGGGAGAAAGCATCTGACCAAGGCAAAATAAACGTTAATTTACATCAGGGGTAATGGTTTCCAATGTTTTTAATTTGAAAAGTCTTTCTTTAAATGCTGCATCATCATAAAAAGCAACAAACTGCTGATAAATGCAACTACATGGATGAGTCTCAGAATCATACTGCTAAATGAAACAAACCACATTTTGTGATCCCATTTTCATGCAGTTCTAGAAAAGGCAGAATTATACACATGAGAAGCAGATCAGTGATTGCCTGCAACTGACTGGGGAGCAGAGACTGATTGCCAGCAGTCACAAGGGAACTTTCCTCTGTGACATTGAACATTCCAGTAGGAAGTTATCATAGTTGCACAACTGCTTAAATTTACTGAAACTCATTCTGTGAACTGTACACTTAAAATGTGTGAATTTTATGGTATGTACGGTTACTTCAATCAGCTCTTATAACAAACAAAAATTATGTATAATAATATGTTTTGTTCTTTTTCTGCCTAGGTAATTATCTGCAGGAAACTTTCTGGAAAGCTGGTAGAATTTCCACTGGTGGCTGCCTGGTACCAGAGGATTCAGGAAGTGCCAAGAGTACAAACAGCAGCTTCTCAATGTGGGATCCAATTTATCAGTTTACCAGAATTACAGACCACCTCAAGTCAACAGCCCCCAAACTTGGATGAGGCCCCAAGTGCAGAGGAGCAAAATGATCCTTCGTTTATTGGAGGACCAAGACCCACTATGACTAAATTAATGGTAATTCAGTTGTTTTTATTAAAATTTTGTTTGAAAGATTCCATGTGATAAAAGTTGCTTAGTATACTACCCCAACTTGTAATTATCTATTGACATTTTTGTTATAAATTTTATTTACATCACTCTTAACCAATCACACTTTCCACTAGTCTTTTCATTTAAGTGAAGTAATTCATTTAATTACAGTAAATTGAAGATGTTTACTATAATGTGTCTTTGGAGATAAGTCAGAATATATATTTTTAAGAGTATTTTTCTCAAAACATTTTGTTTTACATTTGATACACCAAAGTCATATCTCATATGGTCAAGTTTACTGTTTTAACCTGATGTTTTTCTGTTGCAAGGAACTAGTCTTGTTTTTTTTTAATTTTGAGGTGATTTGAATTAAAGATATGAGAATGATTATCTCAATTTATTTGCCAAAGTTTTGTCTAAATTTAAGATTTTTGAATTCTGTTTTTAATTTATTCCTTGATTTTATTACCTTATATAGAATAAGAATGCATATCATTTATTTTTCTCTGTTTGTAGCATAATTTGTTTCTAATGGTACTAAGTGTATATGTTTTCACCAATAGGCTTTCTTTTCACTATCGTTCAAATCAATTTGCAAAGGAACTTCTCTGGTGGTCCAGTGGCTAAGACTGCATTACTAATGCAGAGGGCCCAGGTTCAACCCCTGGTCAGAGAACTAGATACCACATGCTACAATTAAGACCTGGTGCAGCCACATAAATAAATACTTTAAAATATTTACAAAAATGGCTTGCTTTTAACTGAGACTACTTGAAGATTTATTTGAATAGGGAATTCATGAAGTAATTTGAGCTAGTCATCTGAGTTGTATTGGCAAAAAAATTAGTATATTTTTCTTATTTGGGTTAGGAAGTATCTGAGTTCTAGTGTTAAAAAAGTTCTTTGATTTAGAAAGCACAAGAAGATGTTAGTAGTAGCACCAGCTCCTCATCTCTTCAGCTAAGTTTTGTTAGCCTAGTGATGAAACAATGAAACAGGAGTTGATTTTAGAAGATATAGTAGTTTGATGTGTCTTGATCAGATGGTTATATTGTTCAGCAATCTTTCGTTTACCTCCTGATTGTTTTTGTTTGTAAAACTAATTGTCAGGAGAGTAATCTTTGTATTAAAATACTAATTTCTAAAATTTTAGCAAACCAATAATCCGTGCTTTTATTTGAATTCATACTTTTACAGAGTCTTGAAAAAAGATTGGTAATTCAGATTTTTCTGCCTGTGCTTTTCCAGCAACAAAATGATATTAGGAAAGACATTTGCCTTTGTTCCACTTTAAAATATTTATATAAAAGAGATAAATATATTCAGAGAAAAGTTAAACAATCATAAAAATTAGCCCTTTGTAATAATATTAAAAATATAAAGGAATCCTGAAATTTTAAATTACAGGGGATGAGTTAGTTCAGGTCCTCCAAGAAGCAAATTCCAAGATAGGGTTAGATGTGCTGCAGGAACACTGAGGGGAACATCTGTGAGGGGATGGGGAGGGCACCAGAGGAGGGTGCATGAGCCTTCAAAGCTGGTGCAGGTTTGACCACTGTGCATGAAAACAGGAAAGGAAGGAAGGTGGCATCAGGAAAGTCAGACTTCCGTGCAATTCTGCGAAGGTTTGGTCAAGGTAGTGAGGAATCCTCGAGCTTCAATCCTCTGTCACAGAGTTCCATGTTTCTCAAAAGTGGCCTGCACTCTCAGTCTCTGTGCCTGAGACTTAGTCACTGACTTGGCCATAGTCCCTGGGAAGGCTATATTAGAGACCAGGTGACTTGGGTTCTACCCAGCTTTGTAGTCAAGCTAACATTAGTATTATACCTTTAGTAAGGCATTTAACCAAATGGTCTCAATTTCTCCTTTTATAGAGTGAGGTATACATTTGTATTCTTTGGAACTCTGCATTCAGATGTTTATATCTTTCCTTTTCTCCTTTGCTTATCACTTCTTTTCTTTTCACAGCTATTTGTAAGGCCTCCCCAGACAGCCATTTTGCTTTTTTGCATTTCTTTTCCATGGGGATGGTCTTGATCCCTGTCTCCTGTACAACGTCACAAACCTCATTCCATAGTTCATCAGGCACTCTATCTATCAGATCTAGGCCCTTAAATCTATTTCTCACTTCCACTGTATAATCATAAGGAATTTGATTTAGGTCATACCTGAATGGTCTAGTGGTTTTCCCTACTTTCTTCAATTTAAGTCTGAATTTGGCAATAAGGAGTTCATGGTCTGAGCCACAGTCAGCTCCTGGTCTTGTTTTTGCTGACTGTATAGAGCTTCTCCATCTTTGGCTGCAGAGAATATAATCAATCTGATTTCAGTGTTGACCATCTGGTGATGTCCATGTATAGAGTCTTCTCTTGTGTTGTTGGAAGAGGGTGTTTGTTATGACCAGTGCATTTTATTGGCAAAACTCTATTAGTCTTTGCCCTGCTTCATTTCGTATTCCAAGGCCAAATTTGCCTGTTACTCCACGTGTTTCTTGACTTCCTACTTTTGCATTCCAGTCTCCTATAATGAATACGACATCTTTTTTGGGTGTTAGTTCTAAAAGGTCTTGTAGTCTTCATAGAACCATTCAACTTCAGCTTCTTCAGCGTTACTGGTTGGGGCATAGACTTGGATTACTATGATATTGAATGGTTTGATCTGATCTGATACATTTGTATATGAGTCATTTTTAATTTTAAATCTTTATGATTGTATGAAAGTTGACTGGGACATCACATCAGCAATTTTAAAAGAACAAAGTTTTCAAATCTAAAAATAAACTAAAATTTCAATTTTCTTTTAATTCTACCTTGATTGTGTGTATTGGATACGTTTTTTCTTTTTATCACTTTCCCAGCTTTTTTAAAGTTCACCTAAGTAACATTTTCCTTTTTAATAGGGCATTGTTTTTGCTAAGTTTCTCATTGTCATATATTTGAAAGACAATATTATATCAAATTAACATATTCTGTGAATGTATTTATTTATACTGTAGTTTTTCATTTCTGTATAGTCAGAGTGTGTGTGTGTGTGTGTGTGTGTGTTTTTGCCAATTGCATGATGACACATGAAATTGGTCCTAAGTGGATGTGTAAAATCGGAGAAGGCAATGGCACCCCACTCCAGTACTCTTGCCTGGAAAATCCCATGGACGGGGGAGCCTGGTAGGCTGCAGTCCATGGGGTAGCGAAGAGTTGGACATGACTGAAGTGACTTAGCAGCAGCAGCAGCAGCAGATGTGTAAAATACAAAAAATTTTCTTGGTAATGCTCACATCTCACCCTTTTTTCCTTCTATTTTCTCTGGCACAGTCTTGCCTCCAAAATCTCCCGTATTCTTGAGAGGTTTTAAATTTATTTATTCATCCAGTCAGTCAAAAAATGTACATGTATTTACTAAACACCAGACATTGTTCTGAATGTTGAATATATGAAGAACAAATTGGACTGCCCTCATAGAGGTTACATTCTGGTGGGGATAGGTAAATAAAAACCACAAGTAAATATGTAACACATTAGCTAATGATAAGTGTTATAAAAATAATGTGGGATGAGGGGAGTGGAGATGATGGAGGTCATGATCGTATTTTAGATAAGGTGGTCAAGAAGTCTTAACTGATGAGGTGAAGACATTGATCAGATGACCAGAATGAACATTTGAAGATTTGGAGGATATGTTCTAGGCATATAGTCCAGCTAGTAGAAGACCCTGAACAAATTTACAGAGACAGAAAATGGATCAGTAGTTGCCCAGGCCAGGGAGCTATGGGCAGAGAACAGAGAATATCTGCTAATGGATATGGGATGTCTTTTTTTGAGATGATGAAAATGTTCTCAAGGTAGATAGTAGTGATGGTTACACAACCGTGAATATTTTAAAAACCATTGTATTGTACTCTTTAAAGGAACAGATTTTATGGCATGGAAATTATATTTCAAAATAGTTGTATTTTATAAAAGACCCTCAGTTAAGAATGAGTATGGTAAAATGAGGAATATCAAGAAGTTCAGTATGGCTAGATTGGACTAAGGGAGTTTTAGGAAAGAGGTGATGATGTCAAAGAGATGTGTTTATCTTTCTGGAGGCAGGTGAGTACTCTGGCCTCTATACCTGTAGCTATATACATACCCCAACAAAAGAATCTTTTTTACCATTTCCTTTTGGACTGGAATTCAGCTAGTTTTCATGATGGAAAGTAATCTCCTAAACTAACTGATTACAAAGGGGTTAATGATTGATTTTCAGGGATTTTTCTTTTGAATAAGATATTCCTGGAGATTAAAAAAAAAACCAATTCCAGAATCATGGATATCTATCTTGTGGGCTGTGGACACCAAATATTATTACAAAGGGTCTGAAAATCCATGAGTAAGCCATGCCACTGTCTGTAGATCAAATAAATAAATATACAATATTCAACATGAGGAAGGAACCTGAGAATTTTTTTATATATGGAAGAGGGACGATCATTTTTTTAAATGTTGGGAACTAGTTGGTTAAACAAAAGGGATCCTTTTCTAGAGATTTTGTAGGTCCTCGTAAGAGACTAGTATGATGATATTTGGGTTGCATGTTAAAGTGCGGACTTTTTGATCCTTTAAATATAGCTGCTAGGCTGTAGCAACTTTTGAATAATACATGACAGACCTTGATGGATGTATGCAGAGTTAGTTTTGATTATGTGGATTGTTTTTGATAAAAGTTTTATTCTCAGGTGACTTTTCTCTTTGACACCTAATATTTCTAGGTGGCTTATTACTTCTATGTCACTTCAGGTAATAATTTTAGTAGGAAGTTTAATAGGAAAGTAACCATACTGTTAAGAAACTCAACATTTATTTCTTGTTTTGGGGGGAAGAATACTTTTCAAAAACATCTTGATCATTATTTCTTCTGCTTTTACTTGTTTCTGACTTCTGTTTGCAGAAGTCAGGGTAAGTGTTTAAAGAGTTTTAACAGTAAGCAGAGAACAAGGTCAAATACAAATTTTCGTGATAGTCTCAGATCCCATAGTGTGAATCTAAAGAAGAGAATCTATTAGGGTTGTATTTAAGATCATAAACAAGCAAGCAAACAAACAAACAAAAAAATAGAATACACTGTGATAACAATTAGAGAAAGAGAATAAACCACCTGTTCATTCATTCACCAAGCATTTATTCAGTGTTACACCAGGCAGTGCATCAGACTCAACTATGTATTAGTATGGCCTATGGAACTCAATTATATCTCTTCACAGATATTTTACTTTTCTCTCTGGGTGGCTATATATGAAATATTTTTCTGATGATTATTACAAGTTCCTACTTCTTTGAAATACCTTGTGATATTCTGCAGTCATGGAATAGCTAGAGATATTTGGAAGAGTATATATATTTCAACATATATCTCTTATGTAACAATATTTTGAGGAATGCTTGATGTTTATTAGAATCTGTATTTCACCTTGCCAGTGTAGAAAATAGAATTTGGTGTTCTAGAATATAACAGGATTATATTAATTCATTAATTTGGAAAGGGCCTGTCTCCTTTTCCAGGAAAAAGGCATTGAAGTGATGTTTTCTCCCCACCCTTGCCCTACTTGGACCCTTGATTGGGATACACTTCCTGCAGCAGTGAGCCCAAAGGAAGGTAAATTGTTTTTTGTTTTGTCTCTTTAAATTTCATTCATACTCTGGATACCCTCCTCTGACCCATCTTCCAGTTCTCTAGTTCTCTCTTTGGCTATCTCTAACATTCTGATCATACTATCCACTGAGTTTTCATTTTATTTTTATTACAAAAATTTTACATATACACATTGCTTTAGTTTAGTATTTCCCACGTTTGCCAAATCTGTTCTTTGTTTTTTCTTTGCTGAAGTATTTTGAAACCTATCCCAGATAATATGTCACCCATAATACACATCTAAACAATATTGACATCTTAAATAATCACCATGTCATTATCATGCTTAATAAAAATCAACAAAAATTCCTTCATCATCTAATAACCACTTCATAATAATTTCCCCCAATTATTTAAAATATTATTTGAAAAAATATTTTGATAGATTTTTTAGTTAAATATATTTTTTATCGCTAAAAACTACATTTGGTTTGTTTATTTTGATGATATATTTTCCTTGGTCTTGTTTCAATTTTCTCTTTTTATAATTGTTTAAACATAGTGATTTTGTATACTGCATATATTATTTCTAATAGCTGATATTCATTGAGGTCTAATACTTCTGTTCATTGTTTCTGTTGACTTCACTCCTGGTGTCTCACATCCCTGTCAATTTTGTAATTTTAGATGCTGAATTCATTTTTGGGGTTCCCTAAATTTTGGAATCTTGTGAGACCTGGTTAGAAATGAATTCCCATAGTTAGAATTTATGTTTGTGTATGCCAGACATCTTAAACTATTGCACTTAATGCACTGGAACTTATTTTTTCAGGTTGCGATTCCTTCGGCCTTTTCTATCTAGAACTGAGGCTTACACAGAAAATTAACTTTTTCACCTTTCTTTGTTGTTGAATAGAGCTTTAAAAAAAAACATCTTTTCACAATGAATATAGCTTTTCAAGGTTTCTGCTTCCATGTAGTGATACTAGTTTCAGCTCTCCACCATGCTAGGGATCAAGGACTAGCCTCTCTTCTTTCTCTTGCTGTTAAAGCCTAGAGCCCTATTATCAGTAGATACCCTCCAGGCAGCTGTGGTGTCAGTGAGATCATTACACTGCTTTTTAGTCCCTTTCCCCCTTTATCAGGTCCTATGGATTTTCCTTACTCTCAGAAGTCCGATTAAACAGGTAAAGGATAATAGTTGAAGTTTAAATGCCATTTTAGGTATTTTTAGAGGAGGAACATTTTCATAGCTCAGCATTCTATTTCTTTAATTGTTTATGTGTTCTTTAGTTTTATACTAATCTAAATATCAGAGAAGGCAATGGCACCCCACTCCAGTACTCTTGCCTGGAAAATCCCATGGACGGAGGAGCCTGGTGGGCTGCCGTCTATGGGGTTGCACAGAGTCGGACACGACTGAGCGACTTCACTTTCACTTTTCACTTTCATGCATTGGAGAAGGAAATGGCAACCCACTCCAGCGTTCTTGCCTGGAGAATCCCAGGGATGAGGGAGCCTGGTGGGCTGCCATCTATGGGGTCGCACAGAGTCCGACACGACTGAAACGACTTAGCAGCAGCAGCAGCAATCTAAATATAAGTTTTGATTTTTAAAGCACTCTAAAATCATTTGCCTTCCTTTTTCATGTTCTTCTCTTCTCTGATACATCCTGACATTCCTGTATCTCACTAATCACTTCTGTTCTATTAATCAAGGAAACATTTTAGAATTCTTCCAAAATGGAAGAAGATTATATTGGATAGTTAAGAATGCTGCTGCAAAGATATTTTATAAAAATGAAAGTCATTTTTTGTTTTTATTAACTATATGAAAAATAGTCACTAGTGAATTTGTTAATGTTTTAATTTTGATTTTTTTTGGCATTTTACAAAGCTTAGATGTTTTCATTGTACATGCAATTAAATTTTCTATACTCTTCAGTTATAGATTTTGAATGGGTTAAACCTATAGTTTACTAAATAAAAGTCAAATTTTTATTAATACTTATATTAAAATGAAAACAGCCTTTTAAGTGTGGCATGTTTTTCTTTAACTATAATTAATTTACTATGAAGGCAAAATGGTATTTTCACTTATTAATATGAACACTCAATTATATCTGCTAACAACTCAGGAATTTGACATTAAGCATTCATGTCTGGTTGTTTTACTGGTTAGAAGTGCATATCTAATGGAGCTCATGGAATATATTACTCATTTTATTCCTTTAATTGGATCACTTTGTTTTAATAAATATTATGACAAAGATGGAGCTAGAACAGTGGATCTCATGGTATACTCACATTTCATTTACTGTAAAAGGTTTGTAGTCTTGTTTAACTAAGGTAGAGTTGTGGTATTTTTCAAGGTTCTGTTTTGAGTTCTGGTGATTTCAATATTGCACAGTTAATAGGATCTTTGTGAAATGAAATTATTGTACATCATGGTGCAGATGTCACTATGAATGTGTTCTCATGATTTGTGCTCTGGTACTATCTTTTAGGAGAAATTAAATTCTACTAAGGTATTATTGGTACTTGGTTCATTTTAATGTGTCAGAAATCAACTCTATTTACATCAAGATTATGGTGCATGAGAATCAGCTTCTTTACCATCAGAGACTGTATTAATTCTCATAAAAGAGTCTAACATAGTTCATAAACCTATCTAATTTCATTCACTCTGCTCACCCATTTCTCCCCCTCCATCTTATGTACCATTGTCTAAATTTCTTGTTTTCCTTCTAAGATCTGTATTTTCTCTCTCCATGCCTTCACCTTTATTTTTCTTGCAGCCTTAAATATTCCTCTATTTCCCATTTCTTGAAATTATATTCATCTTTTAAGAATTAACAAAGCTTCTTCATCAGTTATGGAATCAGATTGCCTGGGTTTGAAACCTGGCCTAATAGCTAGCTAGATAACCTGTGGCCCGATCCCTTTCTGAGAATGTCTGAATTCTCTGTATTCTCAACAGACAGTTCTCTGTACCTCAATGGCCTTATCTGTAAATAGTGATAATAATACTACTTACCTTATGAGACTGTTGGTATATTCAGTGAACTAATATAAAAAAAGTAGAGTGCCAAACTATAAGTAATAACTGTTAAAAAGTACTAACACAGTAGTCAGAATTAATCACTTCCTTTCAATATTCCTTTAGTATTTCTTATACTTCATTTTTGATACTTACAGAATACTTCTCTTATACTACGTTTACATACATATTTTCCTTCTCCAATAAACTGTGAACTCTTTAAATATAGGACTTCTGTGAATAGGTCCTCAATACTTTTTTTTAAAAAGTTGAACTGGATTGAAACTGTAGATCTTTTTTTATCCCCCCTTGTCTGAGTGTGTCAGACACTCAGTCATGTCCAACTCTTTGCGACTCCATGGACTATAGCCTGCCAGGCTCCTCTGTCCAGGGAATTCTCCAGGCAAGAATAATGGAGTGGGTTGCTATTCCCTTCTCCGTTTTTTCCCCCTTGGTGTTCAGTAAATATTTACTGAGAAAAATGAACAGCTTTGGGGTCTGCAGAGGAGTGTTCTGCCTCCAACACCACTTTCCATCCACGTGAGAGTGAGTTTTTTGCTTGGCCCCAGACGTTCCTGGAGAGGAGGAAGTTTTTGACTGGGGAGTTTGGGGACTTCTGAGTCAGGACAAAACTTGTGTCAATCCAGATGACAAAGGCACTGTGACACCTAGAATGGAGTTACATCCAAAAGATATGTCTGGGGGCCTGTCTTTACTATTTAATTTCTGGTCCTGATGAAAATTAACCCAACTAAAGTCCTGGACCTGTAGAGGTTCCCAGAATTGTGGTAACCATGCAGATCCTTTTCTTTTTTTCAAACTTCCAGGCAACTTTTTTGTCTCATTGAGATTTAAAAGGCTAAAATAGTTGGGATTATTTAGTTTTAAGAAAAGACAACTGGATATTTAATTTACATTATTATTTTTATTGTTGTTGTTACTATTATTAGTGTGTGTTTTTAAACGGACTGTTGGGGAGTACGTTGCAGACATCATGACTTCACTTCTCTGTACTTACCTTTGAGAACAAGACCATTTTCTTATATAGCTGTAGTACAATGATCAAAACAGGATATTTACTTTAGTACATACTTTTATCTAATATAGAGTTCAGAAGATTCTAGTACATTTAGTTGTCATGTCTCCTTAGTTTCCTTTAATGTTGAATAGTTTCTCAGACCTCAGATGTTTTTTGTCTTTCATAACATGAACTTTTTTGAAGGGTGCTGGCCAAGTTTTTGGTAGACTGTCTCTCAATTTGGATTTGTTTAATGTTTCCTCATAATCAGATTCACTTTACGCATTTTTGGTGGGAATGCTACAAAAATAATGTTGCGTCCTTCTCAGTGCTTCATTATCAGAAGGCATATTATATCTGTTTGGGCCCAGTTATGTTAACTTTAATCATTTGGTTAAGCTGGGGTCTGCCAGGGGTCTCTGTCATATTACTATTTTGCTATACTGACTTAGGTAGTTTGTAGGGAGATATAAGACTACATAATAACTTGTTTCTTTTCAATCTTTCACTTACTAGTTTATATTCATTTGATGCTTCTTGCCTGTGATAGTTGCAAAATAGTGATTTTTCAACTCCATCATATTTCTATATTTATTAGTTGTCACTGCACTGTGAGGAAGTCTTCTTTCTCCTTTCTTCTATCTTTCCTTTTTTTCTTTCTTCCTTTCTACTCATAAAATTTTTAAGTTAAGTTTCAGTGCTCAAGTTGTTGTAGCTGCCTTCAGGCTAGCTCCTGATCCTTTGGAAATGCCCCAATTGTTCTATGACGATGTCCTTAATTTTGGGTATAACAAAATATTACAGGCTCATTTTGTCATTTCCCTGCCCCAGCCCTAGAATCAACTGTTTCTCCAAGGAACCCAGGTTCCTTTTAGTAGAGAATGGTATTTAGAAACTAAGATTTGGGCACTAGGTATGCTCATTGTCAGCAGTGTTGCTTCTAGGTTCTCTTGGCAGAGAGATGTGGGCTTCCCAGGTGGCGCTAGTGGTGAAGAACCCACCTGCCAATGCAGGTTAGACATAACAGACACAGGTTCAATCCCTGAGTCGGGAAGATCCCCTGGAGGAGGCCACAGCAACCTACTCCAGTATTCTTGCCTGGAGAATCCTATGAACAGATGAGACTGGCAGGCTGCAGTCCATAAAGCCGCAGAGTCAGACACTACTGAAACCACTTAGCACACACACAGCAGAGAGATATAGATTGATCCCTTAGGAAATAGATGTATGTGTCTACACATCTATGTACACACACACATCATAATCATACACATCAGCATCTACTGCTATATATATATATCATAGATTATATGTCTATAATCTATATATATTGAAAATCATGATTTTATACTGATACTTCTAATCCCAATCCAGTACCATAAGATTCTTCCTAGTTTTTCTGAATTCAGTATCTGTATCTACCTTTCACAACAGTAAAAATTATAGCACCCAATATCACCTGTGTTTTTGCTCATTTGTTCAGTCCCTCAGTGTTTAGACAGTAATTTCGGAATTATTTTACCCATATCTATGTGAAACATATACCTGCTAAGTTGAGTTCCAGTTTGTTTGCGGTTATTCTCACTTCTGAATTGAGTGTGTATGCTCACAGTTCTCATGCAGGTAGTTGTGATCACATGGTTCTACAGAAGATGAATTGTGAAAAGTGAAATGTTTGAGTCAGTGTTAATCATTGTCCCCTGATAGAAAATCTTCAACCAACAGTCTGCACTGAGAAGACCCGGGCAATAGCATAGTCCCTATTCCCGTTTGTCCTCAAATACCTGTGATTTCCTGCTTTAATGAACTAGTATCATTCTGTGAGCCTGAAGACTACTTTTGTTAAGTCCAGAGACAAAACTCCAGTTTTGTTTTGTCAAAACAAAAAAAGTACAGTCCAAGACTCTGTGCTTGCCTTTGGAATTTTTTCCCTCTGAGTATGAAAGGGAGAACAGATATAGTCTTCTGCCTGAAGACCTAGAATAGAGCTGCTTTAAGACACTTACTCCATCGAGATTTCCCTGCATCCTTTCTGTTCTCTGATAGTTTTAGGTGGATGGTTCCTGTATTAGGAGTGGCTCCTCGTCCCTAATAACCATATCAGTCATATAGAAGGGAGGAGTCAGAAGCATGACCTTATAGGAAATAAAAGCAATAGAAGAAGATAGTTACTTAGGTATTGTTCCGTTTATAATCCCTTTTTTTTCCTTATATTCAGAGTTCTACTATCTTAGAAATATGGTCCACTTAGGTATTCATGTGGCCTTGGTTTTGCTTTTGAGCTGCATGAGAGCACTAACTCCTAGGGAGACGGATATGAGGGTGACATCTAAAACCTTAAACGTCTCCACTCATTTACCCCCTGCCACCCAGTTTAGAGTATATACTTATCAGTTGAGAAAAAAGACCAAAAAATTGATGTTAGAGTTTTACTAGAAGGAGATAGTAAGATCTCATCTATCTAGAGGTATTGTATTATATAATATATATAATATAATAATGTTATAGATTTCATTTGCTTGGGACAGATATTTATGAATTCTTAGAACAAGAATTACAAACTTGTGTATTCTAGTTCCTGCTATGTAACTCACTGATTAAATTTATGGTTCTAAGGGAATGTATAATTTTTCAGTCCTAGTGGCAGATTATTCAATTACTGGTAAGGCATACTTTTTTATCAACTTCTGTTTACAGTAGATGACTAAGGTTTTTAAATTGGAAAGCTTATTCTGATGAGGATCATTTATGTAAATACCAATTTTTATTTCCCCAATTGTTTTCCAGAGAGTATTTGGGGTGTAAAAGAATAATTGATCTTAACATTAGGAAAAAATGTAAAATAAGATGGTGATACATGATAAAGCTAGTAAAAGTGGGCCTCAATGCAAAGTCTCTGCTTTTCCCTGACCCTTGTGTTATATGCTTCTAGAAACCAAAGGGATCACTCTTTCTTTTTCCAGCAGAAGTGACTGGGAAGGGAAGGATGTGGTCAAGGTCTTTGGATAGAGTTGTAGCCAAGATGGAGAATGGAAGGACCCAAATAGAGCCTTTTCCTCTATCAGTGATTCTTAAGGTTCTTACCAAACTCTTAAGGGGTATGGTAAACAGCATTATTTATTGCTCTTGGTGCCGGAAGGTCAGGGATGCTAAAAGTTCACCATAATGAAGAACTGTCTCATCTGTAATACAAACATCATCCTCCTTTGGGGAAAATGAAACATAAAAGTTTGTTTTAGCATCTTTAGTCAGAATGTAAGAATGCTATATTGTTCTAAACCATTGCTTTTCAAACTAGGACATCCATCAGAATCATTTGTATGGCATGTTATAACAGAATGCTGGGCCCTACCCCAGAGTCTGAGGCCAGGCCCTAGAGTTTTCGTTTCTCGGAAGTATCACCACGTGCTGCTTCTTATTCTTTAGGGACCACAGGTGGGAAGTTATACCCCAGGTAGCTGGTACAGTGAGCACATGGGCTGCTTTGATTCCAAAGTAAGATGAGCAAGATCAAAGTTTTCTGGTTTTTTTTTTTTCTTAACAACCCAAAAATTTATTTTTTGCCTGTAAGCACAAAGTCCATCAAATATAAGCCTTTGTGCATACCGTTGAACCATTTGGTAACCATGAAAACTTCTACTTTAAGTGAAATATGCTAGCAAATATAAGTGGAAGTAGAAATATCTTGATAATATAAATAAAAGTAACTGTCTCTTTCAGGAAATTTTTTTTCTTGAAATGCTGGTCTTAGATTCTTAAGGTGAGATTCAAAATTAGCACACTGTTTTCCTACTTTTAAAAATTATTCTCCAGTGAGACAGTGTAAAGATATAGTCTCCTTAACACTTTTTTGTTTATATTGAGTAACTTTATATTATAAGGCAGTTACATTTTGAACTTTTTGGCATTTAACATACTAAAAGTGCACCAAGAGAATGAGATCAAAGGCTTTTTTTTTTCTTCCGACTTTTATGGGAAAAAAATTCTCTAACATAAATGTTTTTCATTTCTCTAAGTTATACTTAGCTGTGAAACTCAAAACTTGACCATATTTGACTCAGAATGCTACAAATTTATAACTGTTTTCTCTTTCAAGAGTGAGGTTCTCAAGCATTTTGGTGCTTTACCAAAAGTAATAACAATCTTGTATTTGAACTGCATTTTAATCCAAAGCTAAAAGCCTCTAAAGCATAGTGTGTGTATATATATATATATATATAGAGAGAGAGAGAGAGAGAGAGAGAGAGGGAGAGGGGATTTATATTAAATGGTTTAAAATATAACAAAGTTGCCAAGAACAAGTTTGCTATTTGCTTAGTGGTGCTCTTGGTTTAGTGCCAAACACGAATACAAATAGGTGCAGAGTCTGAGACAGAGAGGTATATCACATATGTATTATATTATTATATATTGTATATATGAATGATGTAAAGCAAACCATGTGTTAAATCATCTCTTTTTCTAGTAGAAAGTGAGAGAAGTCAGCTAACGTAATAGCAGAAAGAACTGAAACTGACAGAGATGTGTAAATTTTTACTTGGCAAATTCTTCCAATTATAGCATTAAACACTCATATAAAAATGTTGGTCTTTTATAAACTACTAGTTAACTGTACTTTGTAATCAAAAGAGGTAGGGCTGGTAGTAGGAATATTTTTATATAAACTTGAATGAGTAACCATGAGGTGAATATTTTAATTAAAATGAATTAATACATCGTGTTGTAATCTTTATTTGAAATGAAGGTGACATAAAGAGGTAGAGAACTAGTGGAAAGCTATCTATTTTTTCAGTGTTATTTTCTTCATGTGGGATTTTAAAAGGTTAAAGTTTCTTTGTGTGAAATGTCAAAAGTTTAAATAAGAAAAAGAGAACCATGTAAAATACACACTCTTATTACACAGTTGACCTTTAAAAAATGCAGGGATTTGGGTGCCAGTTCTTCTTGCTGTTGAGAATCCCCGTATAGCTCACAGTCCGCCTTGGGAATCCAAGGGGTCCTCTCATACCTGCAGTTCTGCATCCACACATTCAACCAACTACAGATTAAGTTAGAACCACAGTACTTACCATGAAAAGAATCCACATGTAAGCATACCTGCGCAGTTCAAACCCAAGTTGTTAACAAGTCCACAGTACTTGTATAGTAATAACACATTCATTTATATTTATTTAAGCCTTTTTAATTTAAACCTTTTAAAAATGCTATACCTGTTCAAGGGCTTCCCTGGTGGCTCAGTGGTAGAGAATCCTTCTGCCACTTCAGGAGACATGGATTTGATCCCTGGGTCAGGAAGATCTTTTGGAGAAGGAAATGACAACCCACTCCAATATGCTTGCCTGCAGAATCCCATGGACAGAAGAGCCTGGTGGGCTACAGTCCATGGGGTGGCAAAAGAGTCAGACATGAGTTAGCAACTAAACAAGAACAACGGCAACCAATACCTGTTAAAGTTTCACGTGAAGAACACTTTAAATAATTTAATCAGATTCTCCTCAAATTTACCTATATGTTTAGCATAACTTTTATCAAAATCCCAAGATTTTTAGTAGATATAGACAAGTTTATTCTAACTTTTATGTGAAAAAAGAATTTGGAAAAGAATGGTAGAGAGAATCGTTCTACTCAATGTTGACTTCCTGTGTAGCCACAGTAATTGGAGAGATATCATATAGATCAATAGAATAGAATAGAGAACCTACAAAAAGGCATAAAAGCAACTCATTTGGAGAAGAGGAGGCAAGAATATATAATGGATTAAAGACAATCTCTTTAACAAGTGGTGCTGGGAAAACTGGTCAACCACTTGTAAAAGAATGAAACTAGAACACTTTCTAACACCATACACAAAAATAAACTCAAAATGGATTAAAGATCTAAACATAAGACCAGAAACTATAAAACTCCTAGAGGAGAACATAGGCAAAACACTCTCTGACATACATCACAGCAGGATCCTCTATGACCCACCTCCCAGAATATCGGAAATAAAAGCAAAAATAAACAAATGGGACCTAATTAACTTTAAAAGCTTCTGCACATCAAAGGAAACTATCAGCAAGGTGAAAAGACAGCCTTCAGAATGGGAGAAAATAATAGCAAATGAAGCAACTGACAAACAACTAATCTCAAAAATATACAAGCAACTCCTATAGCTCAACTCCAGAAAAATCAATGACCCAATCGAAAAATAGGCCAAAGAACTAAACAGACATTTCTCCAAAGAAGACATACAGATGGCTAACAAACACATGAAAAGATGCTCAACATCACTCATTATCAGAGAAATGCAAATCAAGACCACTATGAGGTACCATTTCACACCAGTCAGAATGGCTGCGATCCAAAAGTCTACAAATAATAAATGTTGGAGAGGGTGTGGAGAAAAGGGAACCCTCTTACACTGTTGGTGGGAATGCAAACTAGTACAGCCACTATGGAGAACAGTGTGGAGATTCCTTAAAAAACTGGAAATAGAACTGCCTTATGATCCAGCAATCCCACTGCTGGGCATACACACTGAGGAAACCAGAAGGGAAAGAGCCACGTGTACCCCAATGTTCATCGCAGCACTGTTTATAATAGCCAGGACATGGAAGCAACCTAGATGTCCATCAGCAGATGAATGGATAAGAAAGCTGTGGTACATATACACAATGGAGTATTACTCAGCCATTAAAAAGAATTCATTTGAATCAGTTCTAATGAGGTGGATGAAACTGGAGCCTATTATACAGAGTGAAGTAAGCCAGAAGGAAAAACACCAATACAGTATACTAACACATATATATGGAATTTAGAAAGATGATAACAATAACCCTGTATATGAGACAGCAAAAGAGACACTGATGTATGGAACAGTCTTATGGACTCTGTGGGAGAGGGAGAGGGTGGGAAGATTTGGGAGAATGGCATTGAAACGTGTAAAATATCATGTATGAAACGAAATGCCAGTCCAGGTTCGATGCACGATACTGGATGCTTGGGGCTAGTGCACTGGGACGACCCAGAGGGATGCTATGGGGAGGGAGGAGGGAGGAAGGTTCAGGATGGGGAGCACATGTATACCTGTGATGGATTCATTTTGATATTTGGCAAAACTAATACAATTTTGTAAAGTTTAAAAATAAAATAAAATTTAAAAAAAAATTAAAAAAAAAAAGGATAGTCTTTTTAGCAAATGTTGCTAGATCAATTGAATAGCCATAGACAAAGAAAATGAATATCTAAATTGCATCCCTTATATAAAAGTTAACTCAGAAAGAATCATGGTTTTAAATGTAAATTTTTAAATTATAAAACATTAGAAGAAAAATATGAAAAAGCTTTGGGATCTGGGGATGAAAAAGAGTTCTTACACATGACACCAAAAGCACAGTGCATTAAAACTTTTTTGGTAAGTTGGGCTTCATCAAAATTTCAAATGTTTACTCTGCCAAAAACTATTATGAGGGTGATAAAAACAAGCTAAAGATTAGAAGAAAATATTTGCAAACCAGAAATATTTGCAAATCTGACACAGGTCTTGGATCTGGAGTGTATAAAGAACTCTCAAAATTTGAAAGTAAAAAACAAACAAAAAGGAGTCCAGTTAGAAAATGGGCAAAAGACATAAACGGTCGTTTTACCAGTGAGGATATACAGTTGGTACACATGCGCGTGAAAAAGCTTTCTGCTTTTAACCATCAGGGAAATGTAAATCAAAACTACAATGAGCTATCTGATAGCTAACATCTATCAGAATGACTAAAATAAATAAAGTAACATGACCACGCATTGACAAGGATGTGGAGAAACTGAATCACTCATACATTGCTGGTTGGAATGTAAAATGGTACAACCACTCTGAAAAATAATGTGTTACTTTCTTATAAAACTACAGATACAGTTACCACAAGACAGTGGCACTTATCCCAGAGAAAGGAAAACATATTCATTCAAAACCTGCACGTGCTTGTCATAGCAACTTTATTCATAATAGCCCCAAACTGTAAATAACCCTAATGTCCTTCAATGCATACATCATTAAACAAATTCTGATGTGTCTTTGCTACAGAATCCTACTCAGCAATGAAAAGGAACGGACTGGTTATACTTGTAACAACTTGGATGGATCCCAAGGGCATCATGATTAATGAGAAAAGGGCCATCTCAAAAGATTACCTATACTATGTGTTAGTCGCTCCATTGTGTCCGACTCTTTGTGATCTCATGGACTGTGGCCCGCCAGGCTTCTCTGTCCATGGAATTCTCCAGGCAAAAATCCCCTCTCCAGGGTATCTTCTGACTCAGGGGTCGAACCCAGGTCTCTTGCATTGAGGGTGGATTCTTTACCATCTGAGCCACCAGGGAAGCCCATATGAACCTATACGTGGGATCAAGTTCCATAAAACTATACATATGCTCATGAATACAGACATGTTAAATCTGACGAAAACTAAGCAAGGTCTGTGGTTAACAGTGTTGTAATAAAAATGATTTTCTAGCTTTGATATTGTACTGTAATTATATAAGATGCCACCATTGGGGAAGCTATTAATAGTTGGGTTCACAGAAGTCTATGTACTATTTTTAAAACTTTTATGTGAATCTATAACTATTTTAAAATAAAAAGTTAAAAGTAAAATTTAAGTAGAAGTTGGAAATGATCTAGAAAATAAAGAATATTGCAATGTTTCTCAGTTCATCTTTTTTGAAAAATAACAGAAGACTTCTGGAGTCTGTAAGTCAAATGATAATTTGATACAAGACCCTACCTATAAAATACTCAAATTGCAATGCAATTCTATAATATGTAGTTAAACATTGATTTTCACTGTTGAAAGTCCATTTCATAAGTTGCTATTCTCAAGCTCCTAGAGGAATGGAAGAGACAGCAATGGCACCCCACTCCAGTACTCTTGCCTGGAAAATCCCATGGATGGAGGAGCCTGGTCGGCTGTAGTCCATGGGGTCGCAAAGAGTCAGACACGACTGAGCGACTTCACTTTCACTTTTCCCTTTCATGCATTGGAGAAGGAAATGACAACCCACTCCAGTGTTCTTGCCTGGAGAATCCCAGGAACAGGGGAGCCTGCTGGGCTTCCATCAATGGGGTCGCACAGAGTCTGACACGACTGAAGCGACTTAGCAGCAGCAGCAGCAGAGGAATGGAGAAAGTCAAACGTAACATAATTTGAAGTTTTTATATCAAGATTGCTTCAGGAGAGTGATTGGTTTGATCTTGAAATAGCCCTAGTATAAATCCTGGCTGATAGTTTGCACTAAGGCTCACGCTCAGTCACCAGAAAATTTCAAGTTTCCTTGAAGATGTCATGGTGTTACATATGTTATGGTTGATAGAGAGGGATGTTGCAGAGAAAGTTCTTTCATACTGAAAGCTTAGTTATGTGCAATTTCAATTTTATACTTGCAATACAAAGTACTGAAAAGTAGGACTGAGGGTTTTGTTTTGGCTGTCAAAATGGTTGTGTGAATAAGTTTATTTTATACTTTAGATCAGCTCAGGTGTGGAAATGATCCAGTTGTACAACATTGTACCACTAATTAAATTGTCTGGAACCACTTTGCGGTAAGCAAGTCCTGACAAAGAGTAGCAAGATTAAGTTCAAGTTTTATTGCTTCCATGTCCTCAACAAAAATCAGTGCAGAGCCAGTATCTACACAGAGGCACAGTTCTTTAACTAGGGGAGCACTGGTGCAGTGGGCTCACAGCTTCGGGACCTTATGTCTGCACAGCGCTGGGCTCACTGGGTCTCTCTCTTTATTTCTTTTGCTGTTTTCAAGCCATGAAACCAGATTGTCTTAGAAAAATGCAATCCTTTCTTTATTTCATAGTACTCTGAACTATGGCATGTGATTAAAGAAAAAGTTAAAAGTCTTTTTTTCTCCTGGAGTTACATTTGCTATAATTCTTCCCACTGTTATGCTATGCTTTGTTCTATCCTTTAGAATTAGATTTCAAGCACCCTATTTATAGACCATGTTTTTAGTACTTTGCAAGCAGAGCCCATGACTGGTTACCAAGAAAGGTTTTAATGGCCAGTTTACTTAAGGTGGATTACATAGACTATTTTGATAGTGTTGCTTGATAAGACAAATAAAACTATTTGACATGAAGAAGTATATATATATATATGAGTAAGTGATTTTATCAGAATTTAATTAGGTCACATATGGAGTATAAAATTATTTGGAAAAGTTTTTGTGTACAAATGAGCAAATTGAGAAGTTATTGAACAGTCAAGGATATTAAAATCTATTCCTGACTCCACTAGGTCATAATGGCACCCCACTCCAGTACTCTTGCCTGGAGAATCCCATGGACAGAGGAGCCTGGTGGGCTGCGGTCCATGGGGTCGCTAAGAGTCAGACACGACTGAGTGACTTCACTTTCACTTTTCACTTTCATGCATTGGAGAAGGAAATGGCAACCCACTCCAGTGTTCTTGCCTTGAGAATCCTAGGGACAGGGGAGCCTGGTGGGCTGCTGTCTATGGGGTCGCACAGAGTCGGACACGACTGAAGTGACTTAGCAGCAAGCAAGTTTGAAAGTTACCATGGTTTGTTTTAAGAATATGAATTCACTGATGAGAAACCTCAAATTACCTATTCAAATGAATATTGCTTATTAGTATGTTTCAGAGATCGAATTGCTTTATCAAATAGCTTTGTGTAAGTAATAAAATACTTATTTCTGAAAACCAGTACCAGGCAGAGGTTCAGATCTCAAAGGGTGTTGAAATGTAGTTAGGATGGTACCATTTTAATTCAACAGGACCTTTCTGGTGAACAGATCTGGAGCACCCCTTCCACTCTTGCTTTGCTTTCAGCAGCACTAGCTCAGTTGGTTAAAGAAGCTGCCGCAAGGCAGGAGACCCTGGTTTGATTCCTGGGTCGGGAAGATCTGCTGAAGAAGGGATAGGCTACCCACTCCAATATTCTTAGGCTTCACTGGTGGCTCAGCTGGTAAAGAATCTGCCTACAATAAAAGCAAAAATAAACAAATGGGACCTAATTAAACTTAAAAGCTTTTGCACAACGAAGAAAACTATAAGCAAAGTGAAAAGACAGCCTTCAGAATGGGAGAAAATAATAGCAAACGAAGCAACTGACAAAGAATTAATCTCAAAAATATACAAGCAACTCCTGCAGCTCAATTCTAGAAAAATAAATGACAAAATCAAAAAATGGGCCAAATAACTAAATAGACATTTCTCCAAGCAAGACATACAGATGGCTGACAAATACATAAAAAAATGCTCAACATCACTTATTATCAGAGAAATGCAAATCAAAACCACAATGAGGTACCATCTGACGCAGGTCAGAATGCTGCTATCCAAAAATATACAAACAATAGATGATGGAGAGGGTGTAGAGAAAAGGGAACCCTCTTAAACTGTTGGTGGGAATGCAAACTAGTACAGCCACTATGGAGAACAGTGTGGAGATTCCTTAAAAAACTGGAAATAGAACTGCTATACAACCCAGCAATCCCACTGCTGGGCCTACACACCAAGGAAACCAGAATTGAAAGAGACACGTGTACCCCAATGTTCATCGCAGCACTGTTTATAATAGCCAGGACATGGAAGCAACCTAGATGTCCATCAGCAGATGAATGGATAAGAAAGCTGTGGTACATATACACAATGGAATATTACTCAGCTATTAAAAAGAATACATTTGAATCAGTTCTAATGAGGTGCGTGAAACTGGAGCCTATTATACAGAGTAAATTAAGCCAGAAAGAAAAACACCAATACAGTATACTAATGCATATATATGGAATTTAGAAAGATGGTAACGATAACCCTATATGCGAGACAACAAAAGAGACACAGATGTAAAGAACAGTCTTTTGGACTCTGTGGGAGAAGGCAAGGGTGGGATGATCTGAGAGAATAGCACTGAAACATGTATATTATCATATGTGAAACAGATCGCCAGTTCAGGTTCGATGCATGAGACAGGGTGCTCAGGGCTGGTACACTGGGATGACCCAGAGGGATGGGATGGGGAGGGAAGTGGGAGCGGGGTTCAGGATGGGGAACACATGTACACCCATGGGTGATTCATGTCAATGTATGGCAAAACCACAATATTGTAAAGTAATTAGCCTTCAATTAAAATAAATAAATTTTTAAAATTTTTATTAAAAAAAAAAAAAGAATCTGCCTGCAATGCAGAAGACCTGGGTTCGATCCCTGGGTTGGGAAGATCCCCTGGAGAAGGGAATGGCTACTCACTGCAGTATTCTGGCCTGGAGAATTCCATAGACTATCCATGGGGTCGCAAAGAGTCAGATGCGACTGAGCCACTTTAACTTTCAAGTTCTCTTAGGGATGGAGATGTGTACCCATTTCAAGATAAGACTTTTCCTAAGCATTTCTTTATGTTTTGTCTGTTTTTGTCAAGGCTTTGATGCTTTAGAATGAGGCAGCTTTTTCTATAAAAAAATTTATAGAAATTTTACATTAATAATTAACAGTAATAATTAAAATTACATTAATAATTAAATTTTCAATAATTTAAGTAGAGCAAGACTTACTATTGGTGTCATTCAGAAGCAATGAAGAATAGAGAAGAAGCAAAGATATGTGTAATAAAAGGTTTAGTTCAGCCTTTAACATCATTTCTAATGAAGACAAATTAACAAGTAACCCAAAGCACTTGTCACGTTTATTTTCAGAGTTATAGATAAGCTATGTATAACTACTCTGAAAGCTCTGAAAAACAACTTCTGTTTATAATTAATGCAAAACCAGCTCTACACTAATTCCATTTTGTGCATTTGCCAAGAGGTATTTCTTCATATAATTTACCTCCTGGATTGACTTTCCAGACTACTTTTGAATATTTCACACCAAGTAACTTAGTTTTTTTAAGCTTAAAAAACTTGACTTGCTTTTCTTGACATTGCTTAACTTTCAAGAATTATTTCTTTAAATGATAAATGTTTATAATCACATTTAGGAGAGAGAGGGAAGACTAATGATGTAGATCCTTATTTTTCTGCTAATGTAAACTAATTAGTGTTATTTATTTCCATTTAAATTAGCATTCTATGTACTATTCCAGATATTTATGATTAAAATCAGCTTGGCTGTACAATGAACTGTTTTATTCTGTGCTTTGCACAGGTTCCTCTCAGCACCCAAATCCTTTCATTATTTTTATTTAATTAAGCCTGACTCACATTGGAGAGATATCTGAAGCAAGGAAATTTCCCTAATAGTTATGCAATCACAGTAGCTCACAGACTGTAAGAATACGAAATTAATGAAAGAAGAAATTCAATAAAAACTGAATCATTGGGAGAATTTTTTAAGATTACCCTTACCTATAAGACAAAAGGGGAGAAGGAAATGGCAACCCACTCCAGTACTCTTGCCTGGAAAATCCCATGGACGGAGGAGTGTGGTAGGCTGCTGTCTATGGGATCACACAGAGTCGGACACAACTGAAGTGACTTAGCAGCAGCATAAGACAAAAGTGTAGTCATTAATATAAAACTGTCATTTAAAGAGCATAAATATATAGTATTGGTAATCAATAGCATAATGTTTGTATATATGAATATATTTATTTGTGGAAAATTATTAAAGTAGTTTTATGCTGAAACCAGTGATTAGGAAATTGGCTATATTCTATATTGGCTATATTAGAAGTGTGAACTTATATGCTTCCTAGGGGAAAAAAATAGGAATTTTGCATATAATCCCATAGCAGATATTTTATAATACTAGGGAAAGCCGAATTTCCAGGACAATTCCTTATTTTAAAAGAGTTATTTATTTTTTTGAGTTTTTTAAAAAATATTTCACATGTAATTGAGATCGTACAGCATTTGCCTTTGACTTGTATCACTTAGCATAATGAACTCTAAAACCAGTTATTTCACATGATGGTTTTATTCTGACATGTCTTCTGTAGTGAGGAAACAGAAGAATTTTGGTGGCAGTGTTCAATCTAACAAACTACACATGAAAAACTGCAGGGTTGTTTTTTTTTTTTTGCAAAGGAGAGAGATTAGATGGGGCTAAGCCCTCTTTTTAAAAAAAGAAAAAGATAACAAACTTCGTTGACTAAACACTTTCATGCCCTTGGGGACATATTCATACTTAATTTTTTTTTTTTCAGCAAAACAAGGAAAGGAAAGAAAATCAAGCTGCCAAAAGCAGTGTTAGAGAAAATGACAGAAAATTGCTTTCCAGTCATGCTTATCTGCTTTCATCTAATCTAAATGGTTTACTGTAAAATTGAGTAATTTTTGGATTACAATAATCTAACTAAAAAAAGTTTTAAAATAATATTTTTTTGTAAAATAGTGTTTTCAGTGTTTCTTTCAAGTGACTTTAAATCTCATCAATAAGCAATAAATATTAGATTCTGACTTACATCTTTGATCAAATTCTTAAAAGTGATTGTATGAATCAAATTCCAAATGGGAAAAGATGGCACATTCAAATTGGAAATATTCTAGGAGGATTTATATATAAAGACATTAACTATAAAGTCATAGTCAGGATGTCTTAAACTGAAGGGATAGATCAGTAAGTAGCCACAAAGCTGTTTCTACCCCTAATCCTGATTGGAGAGGAAAAAGAAAAGAGAGAAAGTCCCATAGAGCAAGCTGCTTTGAGAGGGGCAGTAACCTTCAGGCAAGAGACAGAGGCAGCCTCAAGTGTCTGTAGGGGTGAGAGCAGAAGAAAATTACCCTGCCCTCATTCTTCTTTATCGTTTGCCTTCTATCTCATCTCCTGCTGCGGCTTCTCGCTGACTAAACCCTTCTAGATGCCAGTGGGCAAGGAAGTCTGTAGATGTAGCCAATGCAGGTCACTGTCTGGGCCGAGAGCTAGTTGAATTTGGAGGAGGCAAGCCTAAGACATTTGGCAGAGTAATTCAGAGCTGAGAGAGACATTAGAGGTCATCTTGATGGTGGGAAAGATTGACGGCGGGAGGAAAAGGGGACAACAGAGGATGAGATGGTTGGATGGCATCACCAACTCAATGGACATGAGTCTGAGTAAGCTCTGGGAGGTGGTGATGGACAGGGAAGCTTGGCGTGCTGCAGTCCATGGGGTCGCAAGGAGTCGGACACGACTGAGTAACTGAACTGAACTGAGAATGAGGAAATCTGAAGCTTGTGGAGAGGTTAAGCAGCATGCATTGGGTAACATACAACCAAGACACATTGTCTATCAGTCTGCTGTGTCCAGAACAGGAGCTCTGCAACCACTATGCTTTGTAATTATGCCAGTGTGCTCTTAAGCATCTATGCAGATCTCTTGTGCAAAGTTAAACTGACTTGTATTGCTGCCATCTTAACAAAATTAATAAAATTTGAAATTTATTTACCTGGCAGGTAGGATTTGCACTTATTAGAGGAAATGTTTTGGAATAATAGTTTGCCCCATAAAGCTTATATCAGCACCTACTCTAATTGCCTGAAAATTACTTTAAGTGACCATACCTGTTATAGAAAACTGTTCCTTAATGTGACTTTCTTAAATCCTAGAACTGTGGTGGTAAGATAGAGAAAATAGAATAACCCTCTAACTACTGGAATTTTGCATTAGAGGTTTAAAATTTGAAACTCGTTTGATTAAAATTAAAAGCAGTCTGTAAAACTCTTATCATATTAAGAATTTCCGTTCCTAAAACGAATTCTGTCTTTCACTGTTGGAAAATGTTTCAGTTCAGTTCAGTCGCTCAGTCGTGTCCAACTCTTTGCGACCCCATGAACCGCAGCATGCCAGGCCTCCCTGTCCATCACCAACTCCCGGAGTTCACTCAGACTCACGTCCATAGAGTCAGTGATGCCATCCAGCCATCTCATCCTCTGTCGTCCCCTTCTCCTCCTGCCCCGAATCCCTCCCAGCATCAGTCTTTTCCAGTGAGTCAACTCTTCGCATGAGGTAGCCAAAGTACTGGAGTTTCAGCTTCAGCATCAGTTCTTCCAAAGAACACCCAGGGCTGATATCCTTTAGAATGGACTGGTTGGATCTCCTTGCAGTCCAAAGGAGTCTCAAGAGTCTTCCCCAACCCCACAGTTCAAAAGCATCAATTCTTTGGCACTCAGCTTTCTTCACAGTCCAACTCTCACATCCATACATGACCACTGGAAACACCATAGCCTTGACTTTTGTCATGGACCTTTGTTGGCAAAGTAATGTCTCTGCTTTTGAATATGCTATCTAGGTTGGTCATGACTTTCCTTCCAAGGAGTAAGCATCTTTTAATTTCATGGCTACAATCACCATCTGCAGTGATTTTGGAGCCCCCAAAAATGAAGTCTGATACTGTTTCCACTGTTTCCCCATCTATTTCCCATGAAGTGATGGGACCAGATGCCATGATCTTCGTTTTCTGAATGTTGAGCTTTAAGCCAACTTTTTCACTCTCCTCTTTCACTTTCATCAAGAGGCTTTTGAGTTCCTCTTCACTTTCTGCCATAAGGGTGGTGTCATCTGCATATCTGAGGTTGTTGATATTGCTCCTGGCAATCTTGATTCCAGCTTGCGTTTCTTCCAGTCCAGCGTTTCTCATGATGTACTCTGCATAGACGTTAAATAAGCAGGGTGACAATATACAGCCTTGCCGTACTCCTTGTCCTATTTGGAACCAGTCTGTTGTTCCATGTCCAGTTCTAACTGTTGCTTCCTGACCTGCGTATAGGTTTCTCAACAGGCAGGTCAGGTGGTCTGGTATTCCCATCTCTTTCAGAATTTTCCACAGTTGATTGTGATCCACACAGTCAAAGGCTTTGGCATAGTCAATAAAGCAGAAATAGATGTTTTTCTGGAACTCTCTTGCTTTTTCCATGATCCAGCAGATGTTGGCCATTTGATCTCTGATTCCTCAGCCTTTTCTAAAACCAGCTTGAATATCTGGAAGGTCACGGTTCATGTATTGCTGAAGCCTGGCTTGGAGAATTTTGAGCATTACTTTACTAGCGTGTGAAATGAGTGCAATTGTGCGGTAGTTTGAGCATTCTTTGGCATTGCCTTTCTTTGGGATTGGAATGAAAACTGACCTTTTCCAGTCCTGTGGCCACTGCTGAGTTTTCCAAATTTGCTGGCATATTGACTGCAGCACTTTCACAGAATCACCTTTCAGGATTTGAAATAGCTCAACTGGAATTCCATCACCTCCACTAGCTTTGTTCATAGTGATGCTTTCTAAGGCCCACTTGACTTCACATTCCAGGATGTCTGGCTCTAAGTCAGTGATCACACCATTGTGATTATCTTGGTCGTGAAGATCTTTTTTGTACAGGTCTCCTGTGTATTCTTTACTTGTAACATTTTCAGCTGCTTTTTACCTTATTCTTTTCACTATTCTGTTAATACATCTGGCCATATTATCTCAAGTAATTTTCCACTTGTTAAATGCATTTGTATTTTATTAGAAGTAAAAGTGGTAGATTATGGATCATTGTTTCAAATTTTCCCTACGTTCTGAAACTCTTGATTGAAATGTACTTTTCATTAGAAATTATTTTTGTGAACAGAAATTTTTATGTTTTCTTCACATAAATGATCTTGTATTCCAAGTCTCTTCATCCTTTCTCATATAGCTTATGTGAGTATAATGTGTAAACTGTTAAACCAAAACACTAGATTATCGCTAAGGTCTTTTATATCTCTGTATCTAAGATTAGAAGTCATCAGTGTCATCTGGACTTTGCTGCTGTGTCTATGGTTGTAATATTTAATTGTAAATGCTGCATTGTACCCTACCTACTTTATAAGAGATACATTCTGTTGCTTTTCTACTAGTAAGGTTTAAATATCTATAAAATATAAAAGTTTCTGATTAAAAAAAAAAAACTGAGTATAAATGCAGAATATTCTCCTTTTTAGAATGCAATAAACTATACTTAGCTAAAATGTACTCTAGCTTCATAAATACTTTCCCTGGATCTTTAAACATTTTCCTTTCATATTTTTCCTTTTATCAGGCAGTGTGATAGATCTTGTCATTGAATGTCAAACCATATTAAACATTTCAGCTACTTTAATATATTTATAATGTTTGCCTTTGAAAAAATTTCAGAATTTTGAAAATTAACACAACAGTCCTCTCATAACAGCTTGTTTTTTTAACGATTCCATAATATTTCATTGAGTAGATGTAATGTATTTTGCTTAATTATCTGTAGTTGAATTTAAAATTACTCTCAATCCTCACACTACAGATAACACTGCAGTGGATATGTGCTGCATATAACTTTTTCTACACTTTGAATTATTTCTCAGAAGTGAGATTTATGGGATCAAAGGAAATGTGAACATTTTTGTCACTGATGATGTATATTAATAGATACCCCAAAAGGGTTTTAACTTGTTTATTTACCATGGCAGTGCTTAAGAGCCCCTGCATCACTCCCACTTTCATTGGCATTGTTTCACCAAATAATTTTTGTAATTTTCCCAGACTAATAGACATACCTTGTTTCATTTTGTGTTATCATAGCAAGGTTAAATGTTTTCATTTAATCAGTATTTTGCTTTAGTATCTGTTTCTTGCCAGTTTGAAAGAGTTCCTCAATAAAAATATCAATCTTCTGTTTATTTGCTAAAGATATGTTTTTCTCAGGTTATTGCTTGCCTTTTTTATTTTAATTATCAACATGTTTTTCTTAAACCTGAGTAATTGCACAGGTTTTAGTTCTATTTTGTAAACAGAAAACTACTGCAAAAGTGGACAGTTTCTGTAGGTCCTTAAGAGAACAACAGTCTCAGATAGTCTTAACACTAGCACAGGGTCTGTAAGCTCTAGAAGCCAGCTAGCAATGGTAAAAGCAGAAATCTGAGATTGTTTTCTACCCTGCATATTTTTAATTAATTTCCTATTTGTTCTACCTGGAGTATTTCGCAAAGTCTTTTAAAAATGGCAGCCTGTCTCCATTGTGCTAATAGGAGCCAAAGAAAAATTTTTCTGTTATTATTATTGTTTTAATTGAGAAAGAATGGCACCCCACTCCAGTACTCTTGCCTGGAAAATCCCATGGATGGAGGAGCCTGGTAGGCTGTAGTCCATGGGGTCGCTAAGAGTCGGACACGACTGAGCAACTTCACTTTGACTTTTCACTTTCGTGCATTGGAGAAGGAAATGGCAACCCACTCCAGTGTTCTTGCCTGGAGAATCCCAGGGATGGGGGAGCCTGGTGGGCTGCTGTCTGTGGGTTCGCACAGAGTCGGACACGACTGAAGCTACTTAGCAGCAGCGGAAAACATACCCTGAGAAGGGAGCATGAAGGTGGAGGTGATAATTCAAGTGAAACCCACGTGAAAGGTGAAGCTGAAGGGGACACAGGGAAGCCACTTTGTCCAGCTGTCCTACACCTGGAGTGTTAAATGTTACTAGTTGGTTTTAGTTCAACAAAGAAGGTGATTACTTACCTTCCCAGATACTATCCTGCCCCCAACCAGACAGCTCTTTGAGGGAGGAAAAGGTATTCCTGTTTGGAACTCATCCCTGGCTGAGTGACCAGCATAAAGAGAGCAGAGATTTAATGAATTCCTGAATGAAATAATAAATGAATCAAATGAGGAGAACTAGAAATAGGAATCAATTGGAGTTGCAAATATAATATTGATTCTGACTACTGCAGGTCCCCAGAGGAAGAAAATAAAAATTACTTTCTTCTTAAAATGGCTATACTACCCAAAGAAATCTATAAATTTAGTACTGTCCCATGACATTTTTCACAGAACTGGCATAAATAATCCTAAAATTTATATGGAACCACAAAATCCCATATTCAGAATTTACCAAAGCAATCCTGAGGAAAAAGAACAAAATGGGAGGCAAAACCCTTTCAGACTTTGGACAATACTACAAAGCTACAGTAGTCAAAACATCAGAAGGATGCAAGAGTCAGGTTGAAGGGTGCCTACTGGCCAAATCTGGGACAATTTGGATATTAAAATCAATAGTAATGGAATGTAACCGATTGAAAAAGTTGGAATCCAGAAATCCAAACTGATACAGAGAATGATAATAAATGAATGAGGGAGAAAGGAAAACTTTTCCTTAATTGCCAATTAATAAATATAGAAGGAATTGTGAAGGGCAGAAAATCACCATTTTTAAACATTATAGTAGTTAATAGTAATTGATTCAGGCAAGAATCATTCATGGATGGTAAATGAAATGTGATGAAGAAAAAGGTACAGCTTCAAAGTACTTCCCCACAAATTACTTGTTAATTACAAAGGGGAAAATAGTAACTTTATACTGGGTAAACCTGCACATGCCATCTTAATTCAGGTAACCAACATCACCATTACCAACGAAGGGATTCTGTGCACATTACTTCTGTGGTACTTCTGCCCCAAATCTACTACAGCCTGAATCTAATTATGAAGAAATGTCAAACAAATTGACATTTGATGGAAATATTCTTCAAAATAACTTGTCTATACTCTTCAAAAATGTCTCATCCAAAAAAAAAAATCAAGATCATAGGTAATACACAAAAGTCTAGTAATCATTTCAGCTTAAAGGTAACTAAAGACACATAAAAACTGAATACAGTATGATCCTAGAGTGTGTTCTGAACCAGATAAAAAATAAATATAAAAGATATTATTGGGACAGTTGATGTAATTTGAATATAGAATATTGAAATAATAATATTGTATCAGTATATGAATTCCTGATTTTGATCATTGTACTGTGGTTACATAAGAAAATGGGTAGAGGAATTAAAAAGGGGCAAAACATCTTCAACTTCTCACTGGTTGAAAAAATATGCATATATATATTGTATATACACATGCGTATATAGAGAGAGAGAAAGAAAAGAGTATAAATGATAAAGCAAATGGGGCCAATAATTGGTGAATCTGGATATCTCTTGCACTATTTTGGCAATTTCCTTTAAGCTTGAATTATATTAAAATAAAAAGTTTTAAAGCCCACATGCCAACAACTCCCCAAAAACATTGAATTTAATCAAGAACATGCCAAGGAATTAAATTTCAGAAAATGCATATATCACTTTGCTAAAGCAAAAGGAAACCACTTTATTGTAAGACCAAAGATTCTATGTAGCATAGTGAAGTTAAAAAAAAAAAAAGCTAACACTGTACCCAGCATATTTATTTCAGAAAGCTGTTTGTTCTAAAGAGTAAAAAGAAAAAGTTCAATTTCCTGAAGATGTAATCTAGTCTTATCCACACCAGGTGCAATATCCCATCTTATCCAAATAAATCAGTCCAAACATATGCTTCTAAGAGCAAGAAAGGTCAAAATTCGTACAAATTGTCCATTTCAAACAAAAAGAAAGAAAGAATGTGAAAAGTGCTCTGTACAAATAAGGTGCACTTGTGTTCTGGCACGGTTGCTATTAGCAATGAGATGACTTTGACATTAAAGAAAAAAATTACTTGAGGTTCCGCTAAATTGGCACTTGGTTTTTTTTTTTTTAATAGACAACATTCAAACAAAACACAGTAATTCTTTTTATATAGATTAAAGTGAAAAACCCAAAGTGAATTCTTTGTATATTTATTAAGGCAACAGATCAGAGGTGATTATTAAGAATTCTGAAGCAATCATAATTCCTATGTGTTGTGAAGCCATAAAAGATTGGTCTGGCTCCTTTTTATTTGTTTTTCTCTTCTCCTGTTCCTCATATTCTCTTCCTTGCTTTTTCTCTCAACTACCCTGCCCGTGCAGGCTAACCTGCATGGCTTACCATGGCCAGGGACAATCAGCTACAGAGGTTGCTGACCTTGTACAAGGCAGGCACAGAAGTGGCACATTTATTCTGACAGGGCATTTACATGAAGCAAACCATCTTTCCGAGCATCTTAATGAAAAACAGTTCCTGCTGGGAAGTCTGTGGGCTTCAGACTGTGAACTGCCTCCTGCTGAGCTTAAACGAAGTACCTTTCGGATCAGCAGCACCATGTCAGTCTCTGACAGCTGTGTAAGGTGGACTTTGATTTACATTTGCTTTCCCCAAACCTGTATTGTCCTTGTCAAAGAAAAATTTAAATAGGTTAAGAGACTGTGAGGCAAAGTCATAAATGACCAAAAAAAAGAAAAAAAACAAAACCCCTGAAAATTTAGATTTCCTGTTGGTGAGATTGTTAATCTTCCCAAAAAGACATTTGTGTTATAGGTCTCTCTTCCCTTAGTAACAAATATTTTCACCTTTCCCTGCTTGTTCTACTTCCTAGGAATGCTAATAGAATACTTTCTAGGAATGCTAATAGATTCACAAAGTTATTTTTGTTTCAAAGAAAGGAAAATCAAATTTTAAAAGTTCAAAGAAAAATCTTTAGCATAAAACAAAATACCGGGTAAATTAACATTCCTTTTCCATTTTCTGTGTCTCAACAAAAATACCACAGTACTGGGTGAGAGGACAAAGTAAGAGCTAGGCACTGAATAAGGTACTTTACGTATTATTTTACTTAATGATGTGAGGTAAATATTATGGTTTTCTGAGCACTGAGACTTGGAAAAATTAGATAATTTACTTGAGATTATACAGCTAGGAAATGGCTCTAAAATTAGGCCTACATGAAATCTAAGTTTACACTTGTATGCCTCTCTCCTACCTCCCTGGAATTTCTCTAAATATCTCAGTAATATAAGAATATCTTGACTTTTCAAATAAACCAGGAGGAAAATAACTCTAGAAGTAAAAAGTTTGAAATGAATTTTCAGAATTTAGTATATACTGGCCTTTCAGACTCTCTGACAGACTAATCTGTATGTAATTTGACTAATTGACCAACTTGATAAGTCACTAAAAATTAATACTTCTTATTGAAAAAGAATGTCCAGACTCATGTTAACTGTATGAATCAGTAACAGACTTATCTGTAAATGTTTTTTTAAAAAGGGTAGGAGGTGATAACAGTGCATTTCCTCTGATGTTACAATATCTTCCTTGGTGAAAAGTATGCTCTACATTATGACTCACTCAAATATTTCATTCTCTGTCCAATCAGCTTTTGTACGGCTCAGACTTCTTGTTACCAGCTGGGGAACAGGACATAGTAAAATTTCCTAGAAGCTTTATCCTAGCAGTCTGGTTGATAGCCAGATTCAGTAGCACATATGTTAACTTAGCCAGGAAAAATTTTCCAGAGCATCATGAAGAGAGGCCTTAGGGGAGAGCAGTGAGCCAATGAACACAGCGGTTGAATATTGTAAGACAGCTCTTCCCTAGTCTGAAAGGCTCAGTTTGAATTCCCTGCAGGGCCATCAATTTCACAGTTCATCATCTAGAGCAGGTTGCTGTTAATAAGCCATGGGCCACCAATATGGTGAGGGCACCATTTCTGAAGAAACCCTGAGTCTGTCCATCATGGGAAATGGCAGATACATATTTTGTGCTGCCCTTGTTAAGCAAGGTTGATTATTCATTATTATTAACATGTATTTGTTGGCAAGGAACAATATGGAACATGTAATTAGATACAACATCTGTGCAGCAGGTTTTCTATTCAAGCAGGACTCTATTCTCTGTAGAAGGGAAAATAAGGAAAAAAAAGAAAGATCCAGTTTTAAAGTCTGAGTATTACATATTTATATAAAGAGCACCACTGATTTAAAATTCATTCAGACCTAACATAAAACAGCTTTTCTGGAACGTCTCTGGAAAGCTAACCAGTACTAACTGAACATTAGGGAGATACCTCAATTCTTTCCCTGTCAGTGGCCCTAGAATTTGGTGGCAAATTTTGGTAAAAATAAATTCCCTCAAACTACTTACTTCCTTCAACATTTTGGTTGATTTCGGACAAAAAGAAAAGAAAAACTTGCCATAATATTCTGTTTCATCTCAAATTCATGTCATTACTTATTGCCATAGATACTAAGTTTCTTTCTAAAGAGTCTCTACCTTTACCTTCATTTAACAATAAATATAGGGCTTCTCCGATGACCCAGTGGTAAAGAATCTGCCTGCAACACTGGGGACTTGCAGGAGATGCAGGAAGATCTCCTGGAGAAGGAAATGGCAACCCACTCCAGTATTCTTGCCTGGGAAATTCTATAAACATAGGAGTCTGGTGGGTTATAGTCCATGAGGTCACAAGAGTCAGACATGACTGAGCAATTAAACAACAACACAATAGCAATAAATATACTTGACAAACTGCAACAATCTGACAGAGAATATTGCAGGGAAAGTGTTATACAATACTGCTGCTGCTGCTGCTAAGTCGCTTCAGTCGTGTCCGACTCAGTGTGACCCCATGGACTGCAGCCTACCAGGCTCCCCCGTCCCTGGGATTCTCCAGGCAAGAACACTGGAGCGGGTTGCCATTTCCTTCTCCAATGCATGAAAGTGGAAAGTGAAAGTGAAGTCGCTCAGTCGTGTCTGACTCTTTTCGACCCCATGGACTGCAGCCTACCAGGCTCCTCCATCCATGGGCTTTTCCGGGCAACAGTACTGGAGTGGGGTGCCATTGCCTTCTCCGTATACAATACTAATACTTTACTAATAGGCTAAAAAATGAGAAACATGAAATAAAAATAAAAGAATTGAGAACTATAAATTTGCAAATATACTAAAAATTATAATGGTCTTTCTTTTCCAAACTAAAATTCATCTTTAAGACTTCTGGTGTCCTCTTGATATGACGCACTAGGAAGAAAATAATATCAGTTCTGTAGTATTCCTGCTCAAAGTACATCACCTGAATCTAATCATAAAAAACAGACATCCAAATTGAGGTGCATTCTTCACAGAAATTGGCCTGCGTTCCTTAAAAATGTCAAGCAAAGACTGAGAAAGTGTTGCAGATGAAAGGATAAAGATGTGACAAGTAAATGCAATTGGTAATATGGGATTTTTCTGTTACTCTAAAGAACATTATTGGAGCAAATGGTGAAATTCAAACAGGGCCTGTAGTTCTGTATCAATGTTAATTTTCTAATTTCGATGATTATTTTTTGGTTGTTTAAGAAAATGTAATTGTTTTTTTCTTATTTTCAGAAGACAGTCTGAAGTATTCAGGAGTAAATAAGGGGCATCATGCCTTCAAGAATCTTAAATAGTTCAGAGAGAATGAGAGAGAGAAGGGAAAGAGAAAGAGAATAAGGCAAAATGTTAATATTGGGTAAAGGGTATCTGAGAGCTTCTTAGTACTCTTCTTGCAATTTTTGTAAGTCTGGAAAGTATATCAAAATAAAAAGTTTAAAGAGACTATAACCAAAAACTTAGTTACATTGTTATGGAAAATACTATAATTCACAGCAATTTTAATTAAAATAAAGTGACTGTAAGGTTCACATAATATATATCCCTTGATTGTTTTCACATATCATGCAGTTGCAGCTGTCATAGCTGTCACTTAAATAGTTTTTTCTCAAATTTAGCTAAACCAACGGGAAACAATGGCATGATAATCCCAAACAGCTGATAATTTAAAAACCATTTGCAAAGTATTATCTCACTAACTCAAATAAACAGGAAGAATAGTGTATAGCTGGAATAAATGCTATCTTGTTACTTTCTAACAGGTATTGCAAACAAAAATATTAAACAAATGTTGCCATACAGAGGTCCTTCAAGCTTATATAAAGGAATGTGTGTTTCATGCACACACACACATATACATATATGTGTTTTTGTTGTCATTTAACACATAGTCTATAAATGGCTTATTAAAACAGCAGCTAATACTGCATTCTTACTAAGCCAGTACTTTTAGATAATTTTATTCTCCAAAAATAATCCTATGAAGTAGTCTCTATTATTACTGTTAAGCTATGACTACACTACTCTCTGAAGTTACATGCTATTGTCTTGGCTTCAGATGCCCTTTTTTGCTCATTTCTTCTCATCAAAATCATGCCTCAGATACAAAGTTCAAATGCCAACTGCAATCAAGTGTTCCTCAATCCCACAATCAAAATTAATCACTCCCTCTTCTTAGTTTCTATAAGCCTTTCTTTATTCATTAGCATTAATTAAAAGTTTTCTAAAAATATGCATTAGACACTAAGCTATTTGCACGGGGTCATGGGGAAGAAGGCGGAATTATTAACATAATTTTAGTTATATAATAAAACATTGGTGTTATTAAGAAGTCCTTGAATTTACTGGACACTTATCAATATGCCCAGCAGGGTACTAATCACCCTATAAAGAAGTCATTATTAACATCTTCCTTTTGCAGATGAAGAAACTAAATCTTAGAGAAAACAATGAACTTTAGGCATAACTGATAAATGAAAGAGCCTGGTCTGTGTCTAAAGGCTGTGCTCTTAAACTATTTACTGCCCTCAGGCTGATGGTTCAGTGGAGAAGAAAACACGCATCTAACTATATTATAGCGTGCAATGAAAAAGTAATGTTTTATTTTAAAAAAAGAGGTTAAGGAAAAGCTTATAGGTAACATGAGTATTGAAAGATAAATAGATAAATGAGAAAGAGAAGAAAGCCATTCTGAACTGGCAGTGATGGAGAGGTGTTGGGAATTCTAGGAATGTTTGGAGGGTCCATAGTCTGCATAAGGGATATTAACACTAGAAAGACAAGCACATTTATCCCTTATGAAAGTTAAATACAAAATTATAGGATTTGAACTTTCCCAGTAGTGTGAGATGCATAAACTTGAAATCAATTCAATATCCCTAGCTCTAAAAACGTACCAGACAAAATATATTATGTACCAAAAACATATTTTTGTTTAACAGGTATTTCAGTTCAGTTCAGTCACTCAGCCGTGTCTCACTCTTTGAGACCCCATGAACCGCAGCATGCCAGGCCTCCCTGTCCACCACCAACTCCCAGAGCCCACCCAAACCCATGTCCATCAAGTCGGTGATGCCATCCAGCCATCTCATCCTCTGTCGTCCCCTTCTCCTCCTGCCCCCAATCCCTCCCAGCATCAGGGTCTTTTCCAATGAGTCAGCTCTTCGCATCAGGTGCCCAAAGTACTGGAATTTCAGCTTCAACATCAGTCCTTCCGATGAACACCCAGGACTGATCTGCTTTAGGAAGGACTGGCTGGATCTCCTTGCAATCCAAGGGACTCTCAAGAGTCTTCACCAACACCACAGTTCAAAAGCATCAATTCTTTGGTGCTCAGCTTTCTTTAGAGTCCAACTCTCATATCCATACATGACCACTGGAAAAACCGTAGCCTTGACCAGACAGACCTTTGTTGACAAAGTAATGTCTCTGCTTTTCAACAGGCTTTTAATAAGTTGTACTCAATAAGAATCCCAATACATGAAGAAAGCTACTACCATTTTAGTTTTTTTCCATTCCAGAACAGCCATTAGATTTGATCAGAGTTATATACACTGTGAAAATAAATCTGACAGCAGTCTTACAGTGAGTTGGAGGAAAGCAGAAAATGAAGGTTGTGGGAACAATTATAAAGTAATATGACTCCCTAAATCGTGCTGTAACATATTAGAGATAGATGGCCCCATAAAGATCATCCAACGAAATTTTCTTGTCCCAGAGATGAGGAAACCAAGATAAACAGAATCCTTAAGATTATAAATAGCAGATATTAATAGTTAACTTTTGTCAAACAAGTAATTCTCAGGTGGGGAAATGCTGAAATAGAATCTACTGAGCACAAAAGACTAAATGGAAGGCAAATATAAGACACAGAACACAGAAAGAACTTTTAAGATCTGCCTGCATTGAACTTTTAAGAGATGCCTGAGCTTCATGTTCAATACAATTTGCCACTCTAAAGTTAAGTTAAATGGAATTTTACACCAGTCCCCCCTCTTTCCCAGCAGTCTCTGTCATGCCTGTAAAAATGATATGGATAAACAAATCTGTTTTCCAGTTGTAAAAGTTACATATACATACCAATGGCAGAAAATTTGAAAAACCAATTCACCAAAAATAAACCAAACAAATGAGAGAATCAACTATAAAATTTGCCAGCCAAAGCAGCTACTCTTAACAATTTGGCTTGAAGAACTAGTAACAATTCTGTGGATTCTGGGAGGAAAAAACAGCAGTTGTAAAGGTACAGAGCCAAGGAATCATATGGGGCCTTTCAAAGATCTGAAAATAGCAAGTTGGAATACGAATCTGGGGAAGACATGGAGATAGTGGAAGATGACACAACAGATAATAAACTGCAACTTCCAATTATGGATTCATAATGTGGTCACCAATGATATGTTAGTTTTACCCACGCATTACTGTCTACTTCCTTCCCCAATAGGCAGTCCACAAAGACTGATCCTCTGTGGCTCTCTGTCCTCATGTCAGGGAGTGACACAGTTGGCCATGTATAGTGTAGATATCGGAGAAGGCAATGGCACCCCATTCCAGTACTCTTGCCTGGAAAATCCCATGGATGGAGGGGCCTGGTAGGCTGCAGTCCATGGGGTTGCTAGGAGTCAGACACAACTGAGCGACTTCACTTTCACTTTTCACTTTCACGCGTTGGAGAAGGAAATGGCAACCCACTCCATTGTTCTTGCCTGGAGAATCCCAGGGACGGGGGAGTCTGGTGGGCTGCCGTCTATGGGGTCGCACAGAGTCAGATACGACTGAAGCGACTTAGCAGCAGCAGTGTAGATACACATTTTTATTGAGATAGAATTGACACATTAGCATTATATTAGTTTTGGGTGTATAAACTAATGATTCCATATTTGTGTATATTGCAAAATGATCATTCCGCTAAGTCTAGTTACCATCTTTCACCATACATAGTCATAGAAAATAGTATTTTCTTGTGATGAGAACTTTTAATACACACTTTCCTAGCACCTTTCAAAAATACAATACCATGTTATTAACTATAGTCACCATGCTGTCCATTTTACATCCCCTGACATTTATAACTGAAAGTTTGTACCTAGAATATATTTTTTTTAATGAGGTAGAATGTGTTTTCTGAGATGAATTAAGACTGTTCATTACTGAAAACAGCTGAATTGACTAATTGACCTTTCAAAATATAAAATTTCTTTTTACTTAGAAATATGCAGGAAAGAGTAAAATGGAAGACATCAGTTATTACTCTCAAGAATAGAAATGTTCAGACAAATTCAGATAACCTTATCTGAAATAAAGGCATAAATCAGTTGAAAATCGAGAATCAATTTTTAAAAGTTTATGTGGGTCTGAAAGTAAAAAGAAAAAGCAAAAAGTTCATGAATAGAAACCGATCACTGTAAATGGCAACATGGAACTCTGAAATGTCAATTTCACACTGCACTAAGCATATCCTTCCAAACACTACCAAACTGCTGTTTGGAAAAATATCAACACCTGACGCTACATTCCTTGGAGTAATAGGTCAGACATATTAGCCAGGTCAGGTACAAAACTGCCTCCACTAGGACCTACCACTCAGGAATCATTTTCCATCTGTTTCAGTGTTTTATCACTTTTAAATCAGATGTGTTAATTGACCTAGAAAAGCAGCCAACTCCAAACAACTCCATGGTTTGGCTCAGTACAAGTAAATGCTAAGAATATCCTAAAAAAAGCAGGTGGGGGAACTTACAGTGAGTTAGAACATATTCATCTAGGATTTCAGGCTGACGGCCGAAATATATAACCTATTGCTGCAATCTGCCACTCATATACCCTCTGCAGTCAGGTGCCCACCAAGTGCTGACAGCCCCAGTCTGAATCACTTATTAGGTGATAACAATTATTCAGGGGAGAGCTGACTATTTTCCATATGAGAAGTTCTTTGGGGAAAACACTTGCAATCTGGCCTCAGGAAGTGAAGGCAAAGATACTTCCAGTCTGACAACAAAGCAAAAGAATGTGTTGCTGTCTTACTCAGAACCTCTGGGGAATTTTCTCCCTCAGGGAAACTGGGGCTGTGGGGTGCCCAGCACTACCCAGACCCTCCCTGACATGAGTAAATGAGGTCTGTCAGTGATATGCAAGTAAAGAGCAACTCCAGAAATAGAATTTTCAAACTTAAGGAGATATAATTGAGGGTGATAAAGCACATAGACACAGAAAAAGGTGACTTAGACTTCAGGCACACAAAAAGGCCCAGAGCCCTTAGCAAAAGTAACAGGGTGGAATTCTCTCCATGTGCTTTTGGTCAAGTTTCTTTCCCTGGTGTGTGCGCACATTGCTACACCCCAGAAACAAACGGCAAACAAGCCAGCTAGCTGTCCATTGCACTGAAATACCAGGTTTTTATTATATCATCAACAAATGGCGGCCAAGGAGGAGTCCATAAAAATGCTTTAGCCCTTAAGTGAAAGACAGCTGGCAGAGTCAAAGATTTGCAGAATCAAGAAGCCAGATAAACATGGCTTCATATTCAATAAATATAGCAAATTTACTGTAGTCTTCTCACAGAGAAAGATTATTTACTCTGCCCTTTTAATAGATAAGTTATTGGTCTCCAGTACTCATACTCTAGAATGTCACTTATTAATGTCCAGAGGACCAGAAAACTAGTAGATTGTATCAGTACTGCCTCTGTTTTTCTCTGGAAAACTCGTTTTTAGGAATTAACAAGTAAACCTACAAAAGAGATACATAAAATTATTGTTATTTGCCCTTAAGAGTTCTGAAATGATAAGATTTTGAAATCAAAAGAATTCAAATTCAGCCACCCCGCTTCACCCCCCCCCCAAAAAAAAGCTCCACAAAATTGGCTTTTATTACAAGAGAGAAAAGGCATAAAGTATGACATTAAAGGCTGTCAATGAGCTGATTCGCCTTAACCAATCATCCACAGTTGGCATTACTTCATAAAACTAGTTTTCTGACATTCACTTGAAATTCCCTTTCCATACCCATTCTCTCTAGTCTTGTTAATGCTATTCCCTCTCAGTAAAATACTTCACATTCTTCTTTCTTTTAATCTAAAGTTTATTCTGTTTCAAGGCCAAATTCAAGAACTGCTTGACCAGCTTGACACCTTTCCCAACCGAAAATCAGCATCCTTCTTCTCTGGCCTTTTCCAACACCTACTGTTCAGTCTTTCCAATTCAGTAATCTTTCACTGCAGAAATTGTGTTCCTAAAATGTAATACAGTTGGCAAGACAGACCCAGCTGGTAAGATCAAAGTCTCATAGAAACAGGGTATTAAGAAAAAAAAAAAATCTTTTAGATCTGTTTTCCTTGAAAAGAAAGTTCTGAAAGTCGTCTGTTCCAAAGCATGTAGATTTACTGGAGCTATCTCCTCTTATGGGCTTCCAAATAGGAAATCCTGCTACTGAAGTTGACTCTCCAAGTTCAATGTCAGGAGGCTGTTATCTCTTGAGACAGCCCTTACTGACTTAGAACACTGTTTTCTACATGAATTGTCCCTTGTTTTGTCTTTGTTTCTTTCTTGCTCTCTCTCTCTCTTTCTTTCTTCCATTCTTCTTTGCAAATCTTAGCAAAATGCTTGTTCTATTAACTGACCAAATTACTAGGCTGCATAACAGTTTTCTGGACTGGTTTTCTTCATAGAGTGAAGGCTGAGAACACACAGGCTTCACAGAGGGGGTTGTACTAAATTGATCATGCTCTGTTGTTTAGGGACACATAATTATAAGAATGAGTTATCTCAAAACACTGGTTTTTGAGAATTAATGTAGTATTGACTTTTAATAGTAAAATAAATGTATTTCTCATGTCAGTCCCAATTTTTTCTAATACAAAGGCTCACAAACCTGCTTTGTTCCCTCATCCAATTCCTAAAGTGGACAAATGTGAGTTTTGGAATATTTAATTAGCCTTTATAGACATACCCATTAATAATACATACTTTATAAGGAAAATTTTTTCAAGATTTTCTTCTTAATTGCAGTATTGCTAAGCAGACTTGGGGCTGTAGTATATCCAAAGACAGATGAGCAAATCTTGAATCTTTCTTCAAAGCTATTGTGCATTTTGAACTACGAATTTTACTGTAAGAACATGAAATTGGAATTTGTGATTATATGTGATTTCTCTATGTGTTTGCTATCAACATATAGTCATTGAAACAGAGCTATAAAGGGGCTTAAAAAAAATCACTAAACTTTTTTTTTTAATAGAGGAGCAAACAGGATGTATTAGTTATGTATTGCTGCACCCCCAAATTTAGTGGCTGAAAACCGTGAACATTTATTACATCACAGTTTCTGTGGTTTAGGAACCTGATGGAACTTGGTTGGGTCTTCTGGCCTAGAACTTCTCACAGGCTGCTTTGAGCTGTGGTTTCACTTTAAGCTCAACTTAGAGATGTTTTACTTCCACACCTGTATGTATGCCAGTTGGCAGGATTCAGTTCTCGAGCACTGTTGGAGTGGAGGCCCAGGCGCTCACTGACTTCTGAGCTTTGTTCTCATAGCCTTCTCCATAGGACAGCTCACAGCATGGCAGCTGGTTTCTCTCAGAATGAGCCAGAAAGACAGCAAGCTAAAGAGAGAAACCACAGTCGTCTTATGACTTAAGCACTGAAGTAACATTGTGTCACCTTTACTGTATTCTGTTTATTAGAAGTAAGTCACTAGTTTCAGCCCACAGTCAAGGGGAGGGGATTGCACAAAGGTGTGAATACTGGGAGGGGTGATTGTAGAGCACCATTTGGAAGTGCCTCCCATAGAGATCCAGAGAAGTGAAGCATCCCAAGTTATACAGTTTCTCAGTAGAAGCATAGGGTCAGCTCTCTGATTTCTCAATTCCCAGTCCACCATGCTTTTGCATTTTAGTCATTAAAAAGGAGTTGATGACATAACTCTTTCTCTTTGAGAAGAGAAATGACTTTTAATTTCCTCCAGCTCATGAGATTACATATAATATTGCAGTAGGGGAAAGATGCAGAGAGGGAAGCATAAATAATATTACTGAATTTGCTTTCCTACTCAGTGGAAATCATGCCAAGTTTAAAGGCCATAAGGGAGAGCTTAGAGATCTCCCAGCTAAGCCTTTCAAATATGCAACTAGACCCAGATTTGTTAGTTGGGCACTTCTATAATAAGCTCACATTTTAAAAGAAAATGATTGATGAGCACATTAGTATGCTCCACAAGTCCTTACATAAATTAAATTACAGCACCAATAAAATATAGGCAAGTAGGAGTGTTAATATAATTTAAAAATATGAAAGGCATCAGTAACACTGTGCTTGAATCCAGTGGCGCTGTTGCCGTCAAATGCTGGGGAATAAACCTTAAAGCGTGCTGGGAGTTGGAATACAGAGGAGGATGCATCCATTTGCAACTTGTAGAATAGATGCATAAAAAAAATAAGCAACACAAATTATCACCATTGTTCTTAGAGCAGTTGTTAGTTCAAGAAGAAGTGGTAAGAGTCAACATCCAGTCGAACTTATTGTTTAATCACTGTAATAAAGCACGGCTTGCTAATATACTGGTTTCCCAGGTGGCTCAGTGGTCAAGAATCTGCCTGCCAAAGCAGGTTACACAGATTTGATCCCTGGGTTGGGAAGATCCCCTGGAGAAGGAAATGGCAACCTAGTATCCTTGCCTGGAGAATCTGATGGACAGAGGAGCCTGGCAGGCTACAGTCCTTGGGGTCACAAAGAGTCGGACACAACATGGAGACTAAACAACAACAGCAAGCTAATATACACAGCAGACAATGTTATGTCTCTCACAAGAACTTGAGTTTTTTTTGTGGTCTGAAAAATAGGCCATGACAAAAAGAGAAGACAGACATTCCTCTGTTATAGATTGTGGAGACTGCTAAGAAAAAAGAGTAACAAATGCTAAGATATAGAACTTACTTGGTTGATGAGTTAAACATGTTTAAAAAAAAAAATGTTTTGAGTAACTCCCTCTTGTCACTGATATGTCTCCATGCAAAAATTACTTCTTTGGAGAAATATCCCTTGACCACTCTGTCTAAACTTATTCCTTCCCCTTTTACTGTCTTTATCAGGTTATCCTGTGTGATTTTTCTTAGCAGTTATCTAGTTTTTAAAATCGTCTGAGACCAGATAGCTTTTCTATCTCATTCACTACTGGATTCCCGGAATTTAAAATAATAACTGGAAAGGACTTCCCTGGTGGTCCAGTGTTAAGACTCTGCGCTTCTACCACAGGGGGCACGGATTCAGTCCCTGGTGGGGGCACTAAGATCCCACATGCCCTATGGTGTGGCCAAAAAGTTAATTAATTTATGAAAAAAATAGTACCTGGAATATAGATAGTAGGCATTTTATGCTTATTTGTTGAATGAATAAATACAGTATTCCAAACACACTGCAGTAAAAGAATCTATATGTCAGAGCTTTCCAGACTTTCACCCTCAGCATGCCTATAGTTTTTTAGACAGCACCTCTAAACCAGTGAAATTAATGTGGTGTGATTTACTGTTGAAATTGTGAATTATTTCATCTAGTAATTTGTGTGGTAACCAACAGATGTTCAGTATAGCTATGTTTCCTTAAAAAATGTAACATATTCCACAATACTACTGTAGTAAGTTCACTATAGCTCCCTGGGGAACCATAATCTAACATGGTTTATCTCATTTGTTAATGCCATAAGTTAAAAGCTTGGATGTCCAGGAAGGAGGCTCAGTCTCTTCCTATGAAGCCATGCGATCCAGTAAGCATCACAGTCAGTATCAGATCAGGGCCCAATGTATTGACCTAGAAAGAATCAATCTTAGTAAATGCCTAACTATATAAAATCAGGACATGTCAAATAATTCTAGAGCAGAGTCAGGCTCCCAAACAACTCAAGAACCTCTAAGTCTAGAAGTGAGTTGTTGTTGTATAATCTCCTAAGTTATGTCCAACTCTTTGCGACCCTGTGGACTACAGCACGCTAGGGTTCCCTGTCCCTCACACTCTCCCAGAAATTGCTCAAACTCATGTTCATTAAGTCTGTGATACTATCCAATCATCCCATCCTCTGTTGCCCCTTTCTCCTGCCTTGAATCTTTCCCAGCATCAAGGTCTTTTCCAGCTAGTTGACTTTCACATCTGGTGGCCAAAGTATTGGAGCTTCAGCATCAGACCTTCTAATGAATATTCAGGACTGATTTCCTTTAGGATTGACTGCTTTGATCTCTTTGCTGTCCAAGGGACTCTGAAGAGTCTTCTCCGGCACCACAACTCAAAAGCATCAATTCTTCAGCACTCAGCCTTATTTACAGTCCAACTCTCAACTCTCATATCCATACATGACTACTGGAAAAACCATAGCTTTGACTGGATGGACCTCTGTCGGCAAAGTAATGTCTCTGCTTTTTAATATGCTGTCTAGGTTTCTCGTAGCTTTTCTTCCCAGGAACAAGCATCTTTTAATTTCATGGTTGCAGTCACCTTCCACAGTGATTTTGGAGCCAAGAAAATAGAATCTGCCACTCTTTCCACATTTTCCCCTTCTGTTTGCCATGAAATGATGGGATCGGATGCCATGATCTTCGTTTTTTGAATGTTGAATTTTAAGCCAGCTTTTTCACTCTCCTCTTTCACGTTCATCAAGAGGCTCTTTAGTTTGCTTTGCTTTCTGCCATTAGAGTGGTATCATCTGCATATCTGAGGTTTTTGATATTTCTCCTGACGGTCTTGATTCCAGCTTGAGAGTCATCCAGCTCCACATCTCACATGCTGTACTCTGCATATAAGTCAAATACGCAGGGTGACAATATACAGCCTTGAAGTACTCCTTTCCCAATTTGGAACCAGTCAGTTCCATGTCTGGTTCTAACTGGTTCTAACTAATCCTGACCTGCATACAGGTTTCTCAGGAGATAGATAAAGTAGTCTGGTATTCCCAACTCTTTAAGAATTTTCCACAGTTTGTTATGATCCACATAGTCAAAGACTTAGCATAGTCAACAAAGCAGAAGTAGATGTTTTTCTGGAATTCCCTTGCTTTCTCTATGATCCAATGAATGTTGGCAATTTAATCTCTGGTTTCTCTGCCTTTTCTGAATCCAGCTTGTACATCTGAAAGTTCTTGGTTCACATACTGCTGAGGCCTCGATTGAAGGATTTTGAGCCTTATCTTCTAGCATGTGAAATGAGTGCAGTTATACAGTAGTTTGAACATTCTTTAGCATTGTCCTTCCTTGTGATTGGAATGAAAACTGACCTTTTCCAGTCCTATAGCCACTGCTGAGTTTTCCAAATTTGCTGGCATATTGAGTGCAGCATGATATTAAAAGACGCTTGCTCCTTGGAAGAAAAGCTATGACCAACCTAGACAACATATTAAAAAGCAGAGACATTACTTTGCCAATAAAGGTCCGTCTAAGTCAAGCTATGGTTTTTCCAGTCGTCATGTGTGGATGTGAGAGTTGGACTATAAAGAAAGCTTGAGTGCCAAAGAATTGATGCTTTTGAACTGTGGTATTGGAGAAGACTCTCGAGAGTCCCTTGGACTGAAAGGAGATGAAAACAGTCAATCCTAAAAGAAATCAATCCTGAATATTCACTGGAAGGACTGATGCTGAAGCTGAAGCTCCAATACTTTGGCCACCTGATGCAAAGAACTGACTCATTGGAAAAGACCCTGATGCCGGGAAAGATTGAAGGCGGGAGGAGAAGGGGACAACAGAGCATGAAATGGTTGGATGACATCACCAGCTCAATGGACATGAGTTTGAGTAAGCTCCAGGGGTTGTTGATGGACAGGAAAGCCTGGCATGCTGCAGTCCATGGGGTCACAAAGCCTGGCATGCTGCAGTGCATGGGGTCACAAAGAGTCGGACATGACTGAATGACTGAGCTGAACTGAACTGAGTGCAGCACTTTAACAGCATCATCTTTTAGAACTTTAAATAGCTCAGCTGGAATTCAGACACCTCCACTTGCTTTGTTTGTAGTAATGCTTCCTAAGAAGTGAGTAAAATACCAAAATTTAAGATGTTGATAGGTAGATGTGTAAACTTGCTGGTCTTTGTATAATAAAGAGACTTCTGGGCTTATTTTCAACCAGCATCTGAGAGGAGGGCCTGGCACCTTGCCTCCTAACGGATCTTTCTTCCCTGGCTCTTTTTTGAGTATTTTCCCTCAGTGTTCTGCCCCACCTCCTCACCCCCATCCTCCCCTGCCTTCTGCACAGGATCATGCTTTGTAATGAGGATTAAGATAGATACAGATTAAAATTCTTTATGAAACATAGAATTAAATAGCTTGTATTTCCAAACATGCTGCAACACCAAGTGCATGGTTTTCCTCTCTTTGATTTTGTTTTAATAAAATGTCAAATTAATATTCAACTCTGTACTCAAAGCACTTTAATCGATTTATAATTTCATTTATTTCCCTTCTAACAGTTTAATTGCAAAGAGTCTTCAATGGTTATATTAATATATATCTTAATAATTATATTAACTTTTCTGTATTAACTTAAAGTTGATGTATATCTTAGCTTTTCTAAGAATAAAGTATAACTCATAGATGTGTACTACTTTAAAGATTAAACTGCATTGAATCAAGGAGAGTGAAATAATCTTAACTGTTTCCCAAAGAGTCAAGTGATAAATATATTTCTGCTAGAAAAAAGAGAACTTCCTAAATTATAATTTTCAGCCAGATGCACACTGCTGTGGTAGAAAGAACATTTTAGAAGACAAAATCCATGCCCTACCCCAGCTCTGTGCTCATAAGTGCCTTAACTTTGGACATGGCTATGAGTGCGTGTGAAGTTGCTTTCAGTTCATTTTAGTTCAGTCATTCAGTCATGTCCAACCCTTTGCAACTCCATGGACTGCAGCACACCAGGCTTCCCTGTCCATTACCAACTCCCAGAGCTTACTCAAACTCATGTCCATCAAGTTGGTGATGCCATCCAACCATCTCATCCTCTCTCGTCCCCTTCTCCTCCTGCCTTCAATCTTTCCCAGCATCAGGGTCTCTTCCAATGAGTCATTTCTTCGCATAAGGTGACCAAAGTTGCAGCTGCAGCATCAGTCCGTCCAATGAATATTCAGGATTAATTTCCTTTAGGATTGACTGTTTTCATCTCCTTTCAGTCCAAAGGACTCTCAAGAGTCTTCTCCAACACCACAGTTCAAAAGCATCAATTCTTCAGTGCTCAGCTTTCTTTGTGGTCCAACTCTTACATCCATACATGATGACTAGAAAAAGCATAGCTTTGACTAGATGACCTTTTTTAGCAAAGTAATGTCTCTGTTTTTTTAATATGCTATCTAGGTTGGTTATAGCTTTTCTTCGAAGGAGCAAGCATCTTTTCATTTCACGGCTGAAGTCACTATCTGCAGTGATATTGGAGCCCCAAAAAATAAAGTTTCTCACTGTTTCCGTTGTTTCCCCATCTATTTGCCATAAAGTTATGGGACCAGATGCCATGACCTTAGTTTTCTGAATGTTGAGCTTTTAGTCCTTTTTTTCACTCTCCTTTTCACTTTCATCAAGAGGCTCTTTAGTTCCTCTTCACTTTCTGCCATAAGGGTGGTGTCATCTGCATATCTGAGATTATTGATATTTCTCCCAACAATCTTGATTCCAACTTGTGCTTCATCCAGCCCATCATTTTGCATGCTGTACTCTGCATATAAGTTAAATAAACAGGGTGACAATATACAGCCTTGATGTACTCCTTTCCCTATTTGGAACCAGTCTGTTGTTCCATGTCCAGTTCTAACTGTTGCTTCCTGACCTGCATATAGGTTTCTCAACAGGCAGGTCAGGTGGTCTGGTATTCCCATCTCTTTCAGAATTTTCCACAGTTTGTTGTGATCCACACAGTCAAATGGTTTGGCATAGTCAATAAAGCAGAAATAGATGTTTTTCTGGAACTCTCTTGCTTTTTCTATGATCCAACAGATGTTGGCAATTTGATCTCTGGTTCCTCTGCCTTTTCTAAATCCAGCTTGAACATCTGGAAGTTCACGGTTCATGTACTTTTGAAAGGCTTGGAGAATTTTGAGCATTACTTTGCTAGCATGTGAGATGAGTGCAATTGTTTGACCATTCTTTGTCACTTTAGCCATATCCGATTCTTTGCAACTCTATGGACTGTAGCCCGCCAAGCTCTTCTGTCCATGGAATTCTCCTGGCAAGGATACTTAACTGGGTTGCAATGCCCTCCTCCAGGGGATCTTCCCAACACAGGGATCAAACCTATGTCTCATGTCTCCTGCATTGGCAGGCAGTTTCTTTACCAGTAGCGCCACCTGGGAATCCCAGCATGGCTATAATCTTGCATAATTTTTCTCATTTGTAAAAGTCAGCAGTTTTCCTACCTTGGTTACCTCACAGTATTGTGGTAATAATTTCTAAAAGTTGTACCTATGTTGCACAAAGGACGTAGAATATGAACTCAGAAGAATTTGATACATTGCATTCTTTTCTGTTTATTGGCTATGTGGTTCAGGCTAGCCACTTTCTCAGTCTGTTTCATATCTGTGAAATGGACATGCTAATACTATCTCATAGAAATATTAGGAATATGAAACAAGAAAATTCCTTGTAAGTTGTAACAGAGTAGGCTAGGATGAGTTTCTGTAAGTGTCAAAATTGACATCTGAGTATAAAGTGTTGTTATCATATTGAGCAGGATATCCCTGCATTGAAAATGAGATTGGCCCAGATGACCCGTAAGATCCTTTGTAAATCTCTTTTACATCAATGATCTATATAATATGGCAATATTATGATCTACATAATATGGCAATATTTTTTATACGTTTGAGTCTTTTCTAATAGAAGGAAACTTAGGAATCATCTCCTTAAATTTCTTCCTTAAATTTCCTCTGTGTGTGTGTGTGTGTGTGTGTGTGTGTGTTGCTCAGTCATGTCTGACTCTTTGCAATCCCATGAACTATAGCCCACCAGGCTCCCCCGTCTATGGGGTTCTCTGGGCAAGAATACTGGGGTGAGTTGCCATTTCCTTCTCCAGGGGATCTTCCCAACACAGGGATCGAATCCAGGTCTCCCTCATTGTGAGCAAATTATTGTGTGTGTGTATGTGTGATGAGAGCTCTTAGGATTTGTTCTCTTAAAAATTTCATATATAAACTACAGCAGTGTTTTTGTATTTTTAGCATATTATTTAATATGTCAGTACTGTATTTCATAAGACATGTGATATGGGTGTATTTTTATCTTCTCCCAGACAACCAGCTGTGTTAACCTTTATTAAATGATTCAGATTCTTTACCATCTGAGCCACCAGGGAATCCCACATTTCCTCTACATTATTCTAATTGTCATGATGCTTAGCCCAGCAGTCAGCATCACACTGAAACTCAAAAAGCTTGCTTTTATGAACAAGAAAAGCCTACAGTTTTCATGATATAAGACTTTTAAATATTGTAATTGTTGATGTAATTAAATGTGTAATCTCAATGTACATAAATTTAGATTAGAATTGGTTAAAATAACCAAGCTTATAGTGAATATTTTTTATAAAAGCATAAAAATAATACTAACTGATGTGCATTAAATTCTTACTATATGCTAGGCTTCACAATTGTCGTCTAATTTTTAACCCTTTTTTTAATGGGCCAATACCAATTAATTCGAATTGAAGCACCCTAACTTGTAACAATCTTTTACAATAAGATGCCTGCTAGTGTGTTCAGTATTCACTAACACTAGACTTGTATCATTTGCTGCTGCTGAGTCACATCAGTCGTGTCCGACTCTGTGTGACCCCATAGATGGCAGCCCACCAAGCTCCCCCTCTCTGGGATTCTCCAGGCAAGAACACTGGAGTGGGTTGCCATTTCCTTCTCCAATGCATGAAAGTGAAAAGTGAAAGTGAAGTCGCCCAGTCATGTCCGACACTCAGTGACCCCATGGACTGCAGCCTACCAGGCTCCTCCGTCCATGGGATTCTCCAGGCAAGAGTACTGGAGTGGGGTGCCATTGCCTTCTCCACTTGAATCATTTAACAAGATCTTAATAAAGGTTCTTTTATTCTGTTAGCTTATTTCCAAATTCTATCTGTAATCAAAATGTGTTCAAGCAAACACATTTTAAATGTTTGTTTTTTTTTAACATGGGTGGATCCTGGCCATTTCTCTTACCACCTGCCTTGTAACTTGGTTAAATAGGGCAAGAAAAGAGGTGGAGAGTTGAAAAGCAGCAGCTTTCTTCCACGTCTCTCTTTATGCTTGGAAATTCAATGCCCTTGTCCCCAGCCCCACTGTTTTTTGAGAAACTTTCTGAATGGGACCTCTATTGTCATCCTCCGGAAAACAAAGAATTTAATACCACTTTGTTTAAAAATTTGTCTTGATTTCTACTTCAAATGATAAATTAGTTGGATGAGAACTGATTAATAGACTAAAACTGGGAGAATAAATAACCAAAAAGCTTGAGTGGCAATAGCAAGAGATGTTATTGTCAGTTGGTTCCTCTTAGCTGTATAATCTACTTTTGTTTAAAACCAGTCAAAAGTGTCCAGAAGGAAAATGAATAGGTAAAGCCAGCCACTTTTGTGAGGAGTAAGAGATATGTTGACTCAATCAATAAAGAACTCATTTCAATCTTGATTCAAGTAATAAATACATTGCAAAAATGCGATTTTGAGATAGCTGAGGAATTTGCACACAAATTAGATATTAGGTGATATTAAGAAATTATTGATATTAATTTATTGGATATTATGAATTTGTTAGAAGAAAGAAGGGTCTTATCAACTAGAGATACATACTAAAATATTTTACAGATAAAGTAATATGATTGTCTGGAATTTTCTTTATGATTACATTGGTGGAAAATTCAGGTTGGAGGTAGATGAAATAAGATTTGCAAAATAGTGCTATTTATTGCAGCTGGGTTAAAGTAATGTAGAATTTCATTATACTATGCTGTCTACTTTTGTATGTTTTTAAATTCTCATTTTTATCTTTTCTAAATTGAGAAACAATGTTAGCCACTTTCAGCAAAAAATTTATCATGGTTGTTGGTGGTTATCAGTTGCAAAGTTAATTATACCACAGGATGGTTTCAGAGTTAGATATTCTGCAGCCTTGTTGGAGAAAATGTCTAGTTTTTCTTTGAAAAGCCCATATTTCTTGGTAGAGAACAGAACCAAAATCTTTACTATTAACTTTATATGAAGATGTCCTCCTATCTATTTAGTTTCCAAAACTGATCTCTGTTTGTAATCTTTTAATCTTCAAGTTTAATTTTAAATAAAATCAAACAAAATAGAGAATAGGCAAAATCATGGTTAATGTGGAGAGGGAAAAGCAGGAACAGATGGGAGTGCGTGATGAAACAGAACTAAATTGCAGAGACCATCACTGACTGGGACCAGATGTGACTGTATTCAGGTGAGAAAATTCTCATGGGACAGCTAATTTCATATATAGTAAAGCTGTAGACACATGATAAAAACATCATGGAAGATGTTACCCGAGACCTTCTTCGGTCAACTCAAAAATTATGCTTAGCAGCTATTTTATATCCGTTCTAAAAGAAATGTTTTCTTTTTTTAAAAAACTGTATCTTAGGTTTAGTTTTAATATTGCTCAAATGGCATAATAGTATAACTGATAGCTTTTTGAAAAGAGAAAATAATATGTAAACCAAATATACTAAGTCACTTCAGTGGTGTCTGACTCTCTGTGACCTTATGGACTGTAGCCCACCAGGCTGCTCTTCGCCATGCCCTCCTCCAGGGGATCTTCCCTACCCAGAGACTGAACCTACATCTCTTGCGTTGGCAGGTGGGTTCTTTCTCAGTAGCGCCGCCTGGGAAGCCCAAACAACTGGTACCATTTATGTATCATTCTTTCCAGTCTTTCTATTTGCATATGATGCATTCATACGGACAAAACACATCTGTGATTTTTTTCACTTATAGTTATTTCATTTGCATCTTCCAAATTTATCTTAAATCCCTTGCAACCTCACAGGTTTTTTGAAAAGTACATTTATTCATGAGTACATTGACAAAGGGATATCAGACATATTCTCAAAAGTCCTAATTATTATTTGGACTTTAAAGAATAGTTAACCATTAGTTTTTAGTTCACTCAAATATATATTTGATTCATATAAAATGTATTTCCTTAACTGGGTATGTAGGGCTTCCCTGGTGACTCAGTGGCAAAGAACCCGCCTGCAATGCAGGAGACATGGGTCCGATCCCTGGGTCAGAAAGATTCCCTCAAGAAGGAAATGGCAACCCACTCCAGTATTCTTGCCTGGAGAATCCCATGGACAGAGGAGCCTGGTGGGCTACAGTCCATGGGGTCACAAAAGTTGGACACGACTTACCAATAACATCAGCAGCTGGGTATGTGAGAGAGTGGTATTGAGAGAAGATTAAAGAATGTGAAAATCTATGGAATTGCTCTATTTTGTGCACCAAGACTTGTGCTTTGCTTGACATGTCTGCTTCTTAGACTGAACTATACACTTTGAAAGGTTTCACTCCAGTACTCTTAGTTGAGATAAAACCCCTCTTGAATATATTATATGGTTCAAATGCCTTGCTTTTCACTGGATGCTTATCTACTGGAAAAGCAAGGCACAGTGATATCTGGAGCATAACCACATATCCTTGCTTATGCCCCAGGATATCACTGAAATCAGTGGTGTGATACACAGTTCCATGATCCTCAATTGAGATTTGCCTTGGTAAACTCTGAGTAAGAAGAAGGTAAATTCTCCACAGAAGCAGCCACTTTACTTTTTATGTTGAAGACCGACAACTGTGCACCTCATCTTTGGAGCATTACTTATTCACGGTTGTAAGATGAACCCTGCTGAGGCACTATAAATATTTAACTAGTGATCACTAACAGAGAAGATACAAAAGAGGAAGTAAGAATTATAATGGGAATTAAAGGCAAAATTATTCGTCTTTTGATTCTGTTCAGTAAGTTGGTAATGACATGGGAGAGCTTCAGCCCCCTTCCCAAGTCATGGGAGAGGCTCACAATGGGCCTGGTCATAAGATTGCTGTGAGGATGACATGAGAGAATGTACATAAAACACAGCTCTTGGCACACAGTGAAGGCTAGTAACAATGGTAGGCATTATCCTTGATTCCCCTCTTCCTCTCATTCACACTTCCCCTATCCAGTTAATCACTGTGCTATATGGTTGGGTTGTTTTTTGAATTATATGTGTCAAATTCTTTCACACCCTGTGTCTCTGCCATTCCTCTGTTAAAGGCCATCATTGTCTCTCAGATGGTTTGTTGCAACAGGCTATTAGTAGCTCTCACTGCCCATCATCCATTCTCTACTTCACATCTAGGCTGATCCTTAAAAACACAAATCTGAATATTGTCATTTCTATGTTTTAAAAGTCTTCAGTGCCTTTAGATAAAGTCCTGCTTCCTTAACATGACTTCTGTGTGTTGCTCCTGCCTAATTCTTTGCATTCTCTCTGACTCTCTCTACCTTTGCTGCACTATTTTCAGCTCCACAGCCTGAAACACTCATTCGCAACCCCCTTCACCCAATCTTTAAGTGTTGACTCTCCTACGAGCTCTCCCTGTTCTAGGTATTTCTGTTATCATAGTTCTAAGTACCATGTGTTTTAATTATGTGTTTTCTTGTCAGTGCTTTACACTCACCAAGACCATAATCTTCTTGATCAGGGATAATGCCTGTCTTATTTGTTAGGAGCTTTATAAATATTGGAAGAGAAAAATAACAGAGAGGAAGGAAGAGAGAGAAGTGAAAAACAACAAAGTTTACTGTAATGTACTTACTATTTTGGTGTTGAATTGAGTTGCAAATAAACTTTGCCTTTATTTTAAATTCATATTCTATTTCACATTTGCCTTTCCTAACAACATACCTATATTTCTACTTGCATAACTAAGGGGAAGTGTTTTACAACATGTATATTCGTTCTCAAATCTCAGCAAACAAATAATCTTGCTTCTTGCCCCTCCACCCCTACCCACACTAGTAAAAGTCTGTCCTTTTTCTCTTAACCAGTAAAAGGGATTGATTGGTTGCTAGATATTTTTATCTGTATGAATTATGTGAGTGTAGCACAAAGCCCTCCCTGCCAGAGCTATGCTGTGCTCTTTGATAAGTTAGATGAAGGGTTCAGTAAGCTGGGTGTGCCCATTAAATTATAATGTCAAAAAACTTGAATCCTAGAAGCATATGCTGCTGATATTCAGGGTTTTAATAGGATTAGCTCTACTATGAAAGAATTTGAGAACTTATGTTCCTGTGAAACTGTGTTTGTGGGTTAATTTGATATGAAAAGAAATGAGCTGCTTTGTTTGCTATGTCAAAAAAGATTTGTTTGTACTCTGGGAATTTGAGAACTATATAGGAAATTATCATTTCATAAAGTATTTTAATCCTTATTAATCTATGTAAGAATATTTTCTTATTCACGTTCTTGAAATATAACACTAAAAACACTTCTTAACTGCATGACATTTTGGGAAAGGCAAAATTACAGTGACAGTAAAGAGATCAGTGGTTGCTCTGGGGTTAGGAGGGAGGGATGAATAGGTGGGACACAGAGGATTTTTAAAGCAGTGAAACTGTTGTGTATGATGCTGCAGTTGTGGGTACATGTCATTATACATTTGTCAAGACCCATAGAATACACCACATTAGAGTGAACACTTCGGACTTTGGGGCTATACTGACGTAATTCAGTTCAGTTCAGTCGCTAAGTCGTGTCCGACTCTTTGCGACCCCACGAATCACAGTATGCCAGACCTCCCTGTCCATCACCAACTCCCGGAGTTCACTCAGACTCATGTCCATTCGTCCCCTTCTCCTCCTGCCCCCAATCCCTCCCAGCATCAGAGTCTTTTCCAATGAGTCAACTCTTCGCATGAGGTGGCCAAAGTACTGGAGTTTCAGCTTTAGCATCATTCCTTCCAAAGAAATCCCAGGGCCGATATCCTTCAGAATGGACTGGTTGGATCTCCTTGCAGTCCAAGGGACTCTCAAGAGTCTTCTCCAACACCACAGTTGGGGCATAGACTTGGATTACTGTGATATTGAATGGTTTGCCTTGGAAACAACATAGGTTCATAACAAATGTACCACTGTAACAAATGTACCACTCTGGTATGGAATGTTGGTAGTGGGGGGGATGCATGTGGAGGGGATGAGAGACTATGGGAACTCTGCAGTTTCTGCTCAATTTTGCTGTTATCCTAAAATTGTTCATAAAGCATAAATATAATACTATATTTAGTGTATTTTTTTCCTGAATTGCCCCAGAACTTTAAACTACTCTAATCTATAGAATGTCTTTGTTGTAAGTTATATTCGTGCCAACAAAGTATATTCATATGTGGAGAAAATTACTGCAATCTTTTGCATTTCTAAAATTTGAGTTGGATTTTTCTTTTCCTTTCCACCATGTTTTTAGATTATTTCTGTTTTTCTCATAGTATTTTCTTCTTTATGTATTGTGATTATTATTTGCTTGATTTCATGGATCAAATGCTTTAGTCATGTACAGATCCATGCTTCTTGTTTTATAGTAGATTTATTTCTAATAAAAGCGCTAGACTTTTTTTTCTGAGACCTGCTTTGGCTATATCTCATAAATCTTTATATACTGTTCTCATTGTTATCCATTTGTTAATAGTATGTAGTTCATTTTTATTACTATTTTAATCCTAGAGATTTTTCAGTTTTATATATATATATATATATATATTCTTTTTCAGATTCTTTTTCATTATAGATTATTGCAATATATTGAATGTAGTTACCTGTGCTATACAGAAGTTCTTTGTTGTATATCTGTTTTATATAGTAATCCCAAACTCCTAATTTATCTCTCCTCTACTTCTCCACCCCCTCACCCCCCATCCTTTTTGGTAAGCTTGAGTTTGTTTTCTTTGTCTGTGTCTATTTCTGTTTTGTAAATACATTCATTTGTATCATTTTTTTTTTTTTTTAGATTTCACATTTAAGGGATATCATATATGTTTTGTCTTTCTCTTACTTCACTTAATATGATAATCTCTAGGTCCATGCACATTGGACTGCAGTTGGCATTATTTCATTCATTTTTATGGCTGAGGGTAGTGTCCCATTGTTTATATAGGGCACATCTTTATCCATTCATCTGTTGATGAACATTTAGGTTGCTTGGCTGTTTTAAATAGTGCTGCTATGAACATTGGGGTGCATGTATCTTTTTGAATTAGAGTTTTCATCTTTTGTGGTTATGTGCCCAGGAGTAGGATTGCTGGATCATATGGTAACTCTATTTTTAGCTTTTTAGGGAACTTCCATACTTTTCTCCATAGTGACAGCACCAATTTACATTCCCACCAACAATGTAGGAGGTTTCCTTTTTCTCTATACCCTATCCATCATTTGTTATTTGTAGAGTTTTTAATGATGGCCACTTTGACTGGTACAAGGTGGTATCTCATTGTGGTTTTAATTTGAATTTCTCTAATAGTTAATGATACTGAGCATCTTTTTGTGTACCTTTTGGCCATTTATATGTCATCTATGTAGAAATGTCTATTTAGGTCTTCTGCCCAGTTTTCAATTGGGTTGTTTGTGTGTTTTTTTTGTTTTTTTGGTAAGTTGTATGAGCTGTTCATATATTTTGGACATGGATGTCTTGTTGGTAGCATTGTTTGCAAATAGTTTTTCCCAGTCTGTAGGATGTTTTTTCATTTTGTTTTTGGTTTCCTTTGCTCTGGAGAAGGAAATGGCAACCCACTCCAGTACTCTTGCCTGGAAAATCTCATGGATGGGGAAACCTGGTAGGCTACAGTCCATGGGGTCACAAAGAGTCAGACATGACTGAGCAACTTCACTTCACTTGCTATGCAAAAGCTTTTAAATCTAATCAAGTCCTATTTGTTTATTTTTGTATTTTTTATATTTGGTCATTTTTATTTTCACTACTCTAGGAGACAGGTCCAAAAAATATTGCTGGCAATATATGTCAGAGATTGTCATCCCTATGCTCTCCTCTAGGAATTTTATAGTATCCAGTCTTATGTTTAGGTCGTTAATCCATTTTGAGCTTATTTTTGTTTTATGGTGTGTGAGAATGTTCTAGTTTCATTCTTTTACAGGTAGCTGTACAGGTTTCCCAACATTACTTGTAGAAGAAGCTATCATTTGTCCATAGTACATTCTTCCCTCCTTTGTAATAGATTACCTGACTATAAGTGTGTGAGTTTGTTTCTAGGCTTTCTATCCTATTCCATTGATCCATATATCTGTTTTTGTGCCAGTGCCATACTGTTTTGATATCTGTGGCTTTGTAGTATAATCTGAAGTCAGGGAGCCTGATTCCTCCACCTCTACTTTTCTTCCTCAAGATTGTTTTGACTATTCAGGGTCTTTTGTATTTCTGTACACATTAAAAATTTTTTGTTCTGGTTCTATGAAAAATGCCATTTATAATTTGATAGTGATTGCATTGAATCTGTAGACTGTCTTGAGTAGTATGTTTATTTTGACAATATTGATTCTTGCAATCCAAGAACAGAGTATATCTTTCCACCTGCTGTGTTGTCTTCCGTTTCTTTTATCAGCATCATATAATTTTCATACAGGTCTTTTACCTGCTTAAGTAGGTTTATTCCTAGGTATTTTATTCTTTTGGATGTGATGCTAAATGGGATTGCTTCCTTAATTCCCCTTTCTGATCTTTCGTTGTTAAGTATATAGAAATGCAAGAGATTTATATGTATTAATTTTGTATCCAGCAACTTTATTTAATTCATCAATGAGCTCTAGTAGTTTTCTGGTAGTGTCTTCAGGATTTTCTGTATATAGCATCATGTCATCTGCAAACAAGTGACAGTTTTACTTCTTCTTCTCATTTCTTTTTCTTCTCTGATTGCTGTGGCTAGGACTTCCAAAACTCTGTTGAATAAAAGTGGTGAGAGTGAGCATCCTTGTCTTATTCCTGACCTTGGAGGAAACGTTTTCAGCTTTTCACCCACTGAGTATAATGTAAACTGTGGGTTTGTCATATATGCCTTTTATTATGTTGAGGTATGTTCCCTCTTTGCTCACTTTTTGCAGCTTTTATCATTAATTAATGTTGAATATTATCAAAAGCTTTCTCTGCATATACTGAGATGATTGTATGGTTTTTAAGTCTTCAGTTTGTTAGTGTGGTGTATCATATTGATTGATTTGCAAATATTGAAAAATTATTGTATCCCTGGGATAAAGCCCACTTGATCATGGTCTGTTTCTTTGAAGTTGTCCATTTTGTTGGCGTAAGTTGCTCATAGTATTCTCTTATGATCCTTTGTATTTCTATGATGTTGGTTGTAACTTCTTCTCAGCTAAGTGCTGTCCAACTCTTTTGTGACCTCATGGATCTCAGCCTGCCAGGCTCCTCCATCCATGGGATTTCCCAGGCAGGAATGCTGGAGTGGGTTGCCATTTCCTACTCCAGGGGATCTTCCTGACCCAGGGATCGAGCCCATGTCTCCTGCATTAGCAGGCAGATTCTTTACCACTGAACCACCAGGGAACCCCATTTAAAAACAAAAAAAAATTTTTTTTTTTAATTTATTTGACTGCACCAGGTTTTAGTCTTGGCATGTGGAATCTAGTTCCCTGACCAGGAATTGAGCCTGGGCCCCCTGCATTGGGAGCTTGGAGTCTTATCCACTGGACCACCAGTGAAATCCCTAACTTCTTTTTATTTTCTGATTTTATTGATTGGGACCCTCTTCCTATTTTGCTTGAAAAGTCTAGCTAAAGATTTGTCAATGTTGTTTATCATTTCAAAGAACCAGATTTTAGTTTCATTGATTTTTAAATATTTTTTTAGCCTCTGTTTCATTTATTTCTGCTCTGATCATTATTATTTTTCCTTCTACTAACTAACTTTCAGCTTTTTTGTTCTTCTTTTGTTTCTGTACACATAAGATTAGGTTGTTTGAGATTTTTCTTGCTTACTGAGATAAGCTTATATCACTGTAAATTTCCTTCTTAGGACTGCTTTTTCTGTGTCCCATAGGTTTTGGATCATTCTGTTTTCATTTTCATTGTCTCTAGGTATTTTTTTATTTCATATTTGATTTTTTCAGTGATCCATTGGTTGTTTAGTAACATACTATTTAGCCTCCAAGTGTTTGTGTTTGTAACAGTTTTTTTCTTGTAGTTTTCTAATCATGTAGCATCATGGTCAGAAAAGGTGTTTGATGTGATTTCAGTTTTCTTGAATTTATCAGGTCTCACTTTGTGGCCCTGCATGTGATTCATTCTGGAGAATGTTCCATGTGCCTTTGAAAATAATGCATACTCTGCTGCTTTTGATTGGAACGCTTTGCAAACATTAAAGTTCATCTGGTCTAATATGTCATTTAAGGCTTCCTTACTGATTTTCCTTCTGGATGATCTGTCCATTGATATAAGTGGGATATTAAAGTCTCCCATTATTATTGTGTTACTGTCAATTTCTCCTTTTATGTCTGTTAATATTTGTCTTGTATATTGAGGTGCTCCTATGTTGGTTGCATATTTATAGTTATTATATCTTCTTGGGTTGATCTTTTGATTATTATGTAGTGTCCTTTGTCTTTTCTAACAGTCTTTATTTTTAAGTCCAGCTTTCATTTGATTTCCATTTACGTGGAATGCCTTTTTCCATCTCCTCACTGTGAGTCTCTAGGACTTATCACAGTGCATCATAATGGTCTGTTTACCTACCTGTCTTGTATATAGCCTTCCCCACCCTTTGAGATCCCAAAGGGTAATGACATATCATATTTATCTTTGCAGTCTCTTGGATACATCACAGTGCATGATTCATGGCAGAAATAAATGCTTATGAATAAATTTAAATTAGTACCAAGTGATATCAACCATTGAAGTAGGTTTCACAGAAGGTTGTAAAATTCTTTTTGACCTTATATAAAAATTTGTAGGAACTCCACTGGTGGTCCAGTGGTTGAGACTCTGTGCTTTCTCTGTAGCAGGCCCAGGTTCAATCCTTGGTCAGGAAACTAAGATCTCACAAGCCACACAACCAAAAAAAAAAAAATTATGGATACTACATAGGCAGTTTTCCCTGATATCACTGTGATTTCTTGGGGACTTTACTAGGTCCTAAGAATCTTGAGTTCAAAATATCTTTCAGATATGGACATGAAGAAAAAATGAGAAATATACATTTTATTCTTACAAGGTAAAATAATGATTTTTATAAATTCACATGACACAAAATGGTAAGTTCAGTTCAGTTGCTCAGTCGTGTCCAGCTCTTTGCAACCCCAAGGACTGCAGCACCCGAGGCTTCCCTGTCCATCACCAACTCTGGAGCTTACTCAGACTCATGTCCGTTGAGTCAGTGATGCCATCCAACCATCTCATCCTCCGTCATCCCCTTCTCCTGCCTTCAATCTTTCACAGCATCAGGGTCTTTTTCAATAAGTCAGTTCTTTCCAATTTCCAATGAGTCAAAATGGTAAAGTATTTTAAATTATTTCCCAGAGAGGCAAAGTGTAAAAGGGAATATTAAAAAATAATACCAGTTACTATTGATGCATAATATTTGCCCAATAGATACAATAAATTTTGTTATTCATAGTAGTCATGTTCTATAAAATCATTGCAAACACTCAATTACTAGGTACTAAACCACTGCTCTAGGAAAAATATTGGATTAAGTTCCTCCAAGCCTCTGATCACATTTTTGTCAAGCAAGCATATATAACTTTATGTGTGTTTCTGTTTAAAGACACTTTATTTAATATGTACTCTTGTCTAACATTGAACTCAAAGCCAATGGTAGTGTAATATGTGCCTGAGTAAGCTTATCTAATGCACACACTTTCTCCATAAGGCACATCACAAGCTTCTTGCACTTAGAACACTAGACAGTGCTTCAGCACTATGCTCCGGAGCCACTTTAAGCTGCAAAATCACCAACAAAATAAAAGCACGAAAATATGAGAAAATGTGGGGCCAAATTGACCATGAATAGGAGACTTGTTTATGGAGAAGGCAATGGCACCCCACTCCAGCACTCTTGCCTGGAAAATCCCAGGGACAGGGGAGCGTGGTAGGCTGCAGTCCATGGGGTCGCTAAGAGTCAGACACGACTGAGCAACTTCACTTTCACTTCTCACTTTCATGCATTGGAGGAGGAAATGGCAACCCACTCCAGTGTTCTTGCCTGGAGAATCCCAGGGACGGGGGAGCCTGGTGGGCTGCCGTCTATGGGATCGCACAGAGTCAGACACGGCTGAAGCAACTTAGCAGCAGCAGTAGCAGCAGGAGACTTGTTTATAGTATGTCTCAGCTATCATACTATAAACAAGTCTCCTTTTCATGGTCTATTTGGTCCCATATTTTCAGATCATCACCTCATTCAACCTCAACTGGACGATGTGTGTTATACAACTCTGCTACTCTGTGCATGTCCACAAATGACTACAAAAGCACCACAAGTGTCAGTCTTGAGGTTACAAATTTAATAAAAAATAATTCACAAATACAGAATCTGTGAACAATGCAGTTGACACCATTTGATTTTTTCATTCAATGCTAGGCCATGAGGGCAGATAAATGTCAAGATGAATGAGGGCAGACCTTTGTGAAATGAATTGTGTTAAGGTTTTTGTGTTAAGATGGTCTTCCCTCTCTTCCCCTCCTCCTCCTCTTCTTGTTTTCACCTTCTTCTTCAAAATTTCTTTAATAAAATGACAATTAAACTCTGATCTAATTTTATAACATTGAATTACAAAGTCTACCATACACCCTTATAGCTCAGTTGGTAACCCGGGTTCAGTCCCGGGTCAGACAGATCCCCTAGGGGAGGAAATAGTAACCCACTTCAGTCTTCTTGCCTGGAGAATCCCTTGGACAAAGGAGTCTGGTGGGCTATAGACCGTGGGCTCACAAGAGTTGGACACAACTTAGCAACTAACGTGAACGTGAAAGTCACTCAGTCTTGTGTGACCCTTTGAGATGGCTAGAATACTGGAGTGGGTAAACTTTCCCTTCTCCAGGGGATTTTCCCAACCCAGGGATCGAACCCAGGTCTCACACATTGCAGGCAGATTCTTTACCAGCGGAGCCACCAGGGCAGCCCTTCTGTATGAAGTTCATCAATATATTATTTGATTTACCCTTCTGCCATAGTAAACCTGAAATAGTCTCTGAACAACAAAATAGTTTTTTTAACAACAACAAAAAAATGGATAATACGTCAGGACAAAAATTTAAATAACTAAAATTAGAAACAAGCTTTTGATGCCCTATTTAGGAAGGCTACCCACACCAAGATTACATAAAACCACCTGTCATTATCTTGTCATGATTTATGTTTACTTTTCTATCTTCTCTTTTTATAATTTTTCTTCCAAGAGACATTCAGTGGATGCTTATGATTTGATGGAGTCTAACAGACATGGTTTGTGCTGCTGCTGCTGCTGCTAAGTCACTTCAGTAGTGTCCGATTCTGTGCGACTCCATAGACGGCAGCCCACCAGGCTCCCCCGTCCCTGGGATTCTTCAGGCAAGAACACTGGAATGGGCTGCCATTTCCTTCTCCAATGCATGAACGTGAAAAGTGAAAGTGAAGTCAGTCGTGTCCGACTCTTAGCGACCCCACGGACTGCAGCCCACCAGGCTCCTCCATCCATGGGATTTTCCAGGCAAGAGTACTGGAGTGAGGTGCCATTGCCTTGCCCTCTTTTTTTGAACTTATTATTAATAGCTATGTGACTGGCCAAGTTGATAACTTTCCTGAGCATCCTATTTCTTCAATTGCAAGATAAAGATAATGAAGGATTTCCCCAGTAAAATGAGAATAATATTAATGAGAATATCTTCACTTATAAAATGAAGATAATAGTATGAGGATGAAATGAGATACTATATAAAAACTATGTAGGCTAACTGGAGCCTGACATTGCCCTGTTTTTTCATTTCCCAAAGAGGGTGAGTAGACTCTTTAGACACTTGTATATTAGAGAAGATGGTTCTGTTTCTGTCTGGGAAAATTTCCGTCCCTCAAGACAATATTTCTTCAAATAAAATCTTCGTTCCGTTTATTCTGGTCTTCTTTTTAGGATGACTGGTTGTCCGCAATGGACTTTTCATTGTCCTTTACCATGTTCCTCAGCTCTTTCTTTAACTTTTTTTCTCTGTGTTTCTTTTTTGCATTTGAGAAGTGTTTAAGTCACAAACCAATTTTTCTGTAGTAGCAGTTCTGCTAACATTTATAATGAAGTGCTTGCTGTGATTTTTAAAGCTGTAATAATACCCTGCTCCCATGGAGATCGTATGTCTGGAATTAGATAGAACACATCTGTGGGCCGGGGGTGAGCCAAAAATACTCTGGTCTCTTGAAGTAGCTGGGCAAATACCATGCTCTAATGTAAAGTAGATATGAAGGAGAAGCAACCTACATTTACTGAAGGCCAGTGACTTAGCTGGGACTATGTATGCTATGGTGCTATTTATTTCTTGCAATAGTTCTATCAGATAGGATTGTTACGTGCATTTTAAAGATGAGAAAGCAGATACTCTCAGAAAGATTTGGTAACAACAAAGTCAGACAACTAATAAATGCCTGAGCCAGACTTGAAATACCAAAATCTTTGTTCTTCCCATAATACCATTTTATCTCATGATTGTACACATTCCCTCTAGAAAAGCTCCCATTTGGCCTTTCAGTCATAACCTATTTTTTCTTCCTGTTGGCACTGCACTCACATTTCATTGGCTAGGCTCCAGGTCTATGGAGAGGAAATTGAAAATAGAGAATGTTAGAATAAACATTGTAGCAATGAGAAGTTTCTTGCCAATAGCTGAAGATTAAGAGAGAAGAACTATAAAAAGCAGACTAAATATACTAATTCTAGTAAAAATTAGAAAATACATCTCTATAACCTCTGAAGGCATTGTTATAATGCTGTATTGTGTAAAATTGATAGTCATAGTCTTGGCCTCAGTAAAGAAAGTTTAAATTATATTCAAGTTTTTAAAAGGTTAACAAATATGCAGCCAGCTTAAAAAATTCCAAAATTGTAGATGTTTTCAGTTGTTTGTAATTGAAAAAAGAAAAAGCAAAAATGAAACATTTCAAATGACTAGCAACAAGAAAATAGATAAATTATATTAAAACTCTACAATGGAAAAACAAAGTACAGTTATATATATATACATGGATGAATGTTAGAAAACAGCAAGAAATGAAATTTGCATAAATTATGTATAAAATACAATTCCATTTACCTACAGTTTAGAAGTATTCAAAACTAAATAATATAGCATTAGGGTTATACATGCATGTAGCAAAAAAAGAAAGCCAGTGCAATGATAAACACAAAATTCAGAATAGTGACAGTCTCAGGGCAGGGAAAGATGAGGGAGATACAACTGGGTAGGGAAATATATATAGGATTTAAGAGTATTAGTAATGTTTTATTTCTTAGGCTGGACATTGGATATCCAGTAATCATTTTATTACCAATAGTGTTATTTATAATATATGCATATAAAATACATTTTTATGTAGGGGATATTTAATAACACAAATTTTACTTTTTAAGAAGGTTATGTTTTAGTTATCTAGAAAATTTTGGTTTATGAGAAATATTTCCAAAGGTTTCAGATATGTGATTCATTATTATTATTATTATTATTACAAAAGAAATATAAAAATAACCAGATGGCTATATCAGGGAGCTCATTTAAAAAACAAAATATATTGGTTTACTTACCTACAGATACCTCCTTTATATTAGACCATTGAGTACTAATGTACAGAAGGTGGTTTCTATAGGGGGAAATTTTTGAAATAGAAGTCAAATCCCATAAATTATTATGATATGTTCTGAGAAAATCTGCTTTCTATAACTTATGGTACTTTGGGTGAATAAGGAACAAAATTCCAGTAACAAAATACCCCTTAAATTATAGAGAAAAGTTCACCCAATACAAAGAATTTACATGTTATGATATTTAATATTGAGCCCTGAGGATGTTTTAGAAATCTGAGTGGCCATTTTGGTCCCTAGAAGTGCCTGAGCATGTTACAATACTGTCCTATATTTATATGTCTTTATATGTGTCTTTCGGAGAAGGCAATGGCAACCCACTCCAGTACTCTTGCCTGGACAATCCATGGGTGGAGGAGCCTGGTAGGCTGCAGTCCATGGGGCCGCTGAGAGTTGAATATGACTGAGCAACTTCACTTTCACTTTTCACTTGCCTGCATTGGAGAAGGAAATGGCAACCTACTCCAGTGTTCTTGCCTGAAGAATCCCAGGGATGGGGGAACCTGGTGGGCTGCTGTCTCGGGTTGCACAGAGTCGGACATGACTGAAGTGACTTAGCAGCAGCAGCAGCATATATGTCTTTATATTATAGTCAAGTGATTATTTTTATTTAGATTATATAGATCTTCCCTGGTGGCTCAGACAGTAAAGCGTTTGCCTGCACTGTGGGAGACCCAGGTTCTATCCCTGGGTTTGGAAGATCCTCTGGAGAAGGAAATGGCAACCCGCTCCAGTACTCTTGCCTGGAAAATTCCATGGACTAAGGAGCCTGGTGGGCTACAGTCCATGGGGTTGCAAAGAGTTGGACATGACTGAGCGACTTCACTTTCAAGCTATATTATCTTTGCATTTTACTTTGGAATAGTTAAGGAGTATATTATAAAATATTTGTTATAAAAGGGGTATTAAAACTATTAGGGCTGAGAAAAAAGTAATCTGTACCCACTTAGATATATGGACAAATTATTCTGAAGGGTTAAGATCAAGCCAGAAGTCTCTAAGAAAAATTAAATTATGTGAATATTTAGGAAGCTTTATGTATTTCCCCATTGTTTGAATTTTAATTGCATTTTAATCCATAATTAATAATTAATGCAGATTGACATCCATGATTAAAAGGATAGATCTATTAATTTTCATTTCCTGCTTATGCATGAACAAATTCATCTTTCTGGTTAAAATGCTAAAAAGCACATATGTATTTTGCAAGATTTTCAGATATTTTTCACTGAGAAATATTTTCTCATACAAAATAATTTTAATTTCATCTCTAATTTTGGGAGGGAATAAATATTGAATACTGTTTTGTTTTTATTTGTTTTTAACAGGTGATTTGGGAAAAGAGTGCACTCTGATGCCTTGTATGAGGTTCTCTCTTTATATGCAAAATGCTTTACTTTCCCTGGAAACTAATCTCCTTAAAAGCTAATACCCAAATCAAACAATGTACCCTTTTCAGCACTGAATGAAAATAGGTCAGGAAGGGATTAAAAGACTGGCACTGCACTAAAGTGAAGCAATGAAAGTTTCACTCTTTAAGCTCTCCCTTGTTACGTGAGAATTTATAAATTACCAGTTAGTTCAGACCCCTTCCTTCTGCCTACTCTAGCTTGCCTCTGAGCATGTAAGCCTTTATTGTCCATATATGTATGAAACACTGTTTTCTTAGAAATGTTCTCATTACTGTTAGATATTTTTTAATATCAACATAGAGTCCACTTTACTTCATCTGTGTATTTAATCAGTGGAGAAACTTAGGTTGATTCTGTATAATATTCATTTCTTCAGTTTTTGCTACTGTTTCTTCTTCTTTCACTTCTCCTTTCCTCTTAAGTACCTGGTGATCAGCACCATGTCCTGAATAGTCGTAGATTTCTTAAGAGATTTAAGTTTGCTGAAGTGTTTAATTCAATAGGCATACTTGAAAATCCACTAGGTACAAGGGAATATGAAATCAGTATCCAGTTGGAAAAGATTAAAGTTTGAAGTCTTACTGAGAAGTCCTTAAAATAAGATTGCAATAACTACAGCACACATGTAAATTCCATCAACTGATGCAAATCGCTATATGACTCTGGGGATAGTATCCAAACTTTTTGAACCTCCTTTATTTACATGGAAAATCGAAGGTAAAATGTATTCCTTTTTTAAAAACTTTATTTTTTTGAATTGAAGGATAATTGCTTTATAGAATTGTGTTGGTTCCTGCCGAACATCAATATGAATCAGCCACTGGGTATACATATGTCCCCAATACCTTTTATATAAGTAGTTTTCAACACAGGAGATGGTGTAGACAAAGTACTTATCATGGCACTGTCATGTCAGAGGATTCCAGTGAATGGTTTATATTCCTCTCTGTGCTTGTGTGCTCCGCTCAGTTGCTCAGTCGTGTCCAACTCTTTGTGACCCCATGGACTGTGGCCTGCCAGGATCCTCTGTCCACAGGATTTTTTCAGGTAAGAATACTGGAGTGGGTTGCTGTTTCCTCCTCCAGGGGATCTTCCCAATCAGGGATCTAGCCTGCATCTCTTATGTCTCCTTCATGGCAGGCATATTCTCTACCCAGTGAGCCATCTGGGAAGCCAGCTATTTAACTTTGGGTGCACTTGATTCTAGTTTCATAAGTGGCTTTATTTTTTTTTTTTTTTTAGAACCAATGTGAATTTTTATTTTGAACAAAATCATAATACACTTAAAAAATTTAAAGCTAACAAATACCAAAAACATTCCAATTTTCAGAAAGATAACTATATATATATATATATATTTTTTTTTTTTTTAGGTGTTATTATCCCTATTTATTTTATTTTATTTTTAAACTTTACAATATTGTATTGGTTTTGCCAAACATCGAAATGAATCTGCCACAGGTATACACGTGTTTCCCATCCTGAATCCCCCTCCCTCCTCCTTCCCCATACCATCCCTCTGGGTCGTCCCAGTGGACCAGCCCCAAGCATCCAGCATCGTGCATCGAACCTGGACTGGGAACTCGTTTCATACATGGTAGTATACATGTTTCAATGCCATTCTCCCAAATCTTCCCACCCTCTCCCTCTCCCACAGAGTCCGTAAAACTGTTCTATACATCAGTGTCTCTTTTGCTGTCTCATATACAGGGTTATTGTTACCATCTTTCTAAATTCCTTATATATGTGTTAGTATACTGTATTGGTGTTTTTCTTTCTGGCTTACTTCACTCTGTATAATAGGCTCCAGTTTCACCCACCTCATTAGAACTGATTTCAAATGTATTCTTTTTAATGGCTGAGTAATACTCCATTGTGTATATGTACCATAGCTTTCTTATCCATTCATCTGCTGATGGACATCTAGGTTGCTTCCATGTCCTGGCTATTATGAACAGTGCTGTGATGAACATTGGGGTACACGTGGCTCTTTCCCTTCTGGTTTCCTCAGTGTGTATGCCCAGCAGTGGGATTGCTGGATCATAAGGCAGTTCTATTTCCAGTTTTTTAAGGAATCTCCACACTGTTCTCCATAGTGGCTGTACTAGTTTGCATTCCCACCAACAGTGTAAGAGGGTTCCCTTTTCTCCACACCCTCTCCAGCATTTATTATTTGTAGACTTTTGGATCGCAGCCATTCTAACTGGCATGAAATGGTACCTCATTGTGGTTTTGATTTGCATTTCTCTGATAATGAGTGATGTTGAGCATCTTTTCATGTGTTTGTTAGCCATCTGTATGTCTTCTTTGGAGAAATGTCTATTTAGATCTTTGGCCCATTTTTTGATTGGGTCATTTATTTTTCTGGAATTGAGCTGTAGGAGTTGCTTGTATATTTTTGAGATTAGTTGTTTGTCAGTTGCTTCATTTGCTATTATTTTCTCCCATTCTGAAGGCTGTCTTTTCACCTTGCTAATAGTTTCCTTTGTTGTGCAGAAGCTTTTAAGTTTAATTAGGTCCCATTTGTTTATTTTTGCTTTTATTTCCAATATTCTGGGAGTAGGTCCTAGAGGATCCTGCTGTGATATATGTTGGAGAGTGTTTTGCCTATGTTCTCCTCTAGGAGTTTTATAGTTTCTGATCTTACGTTTAGATCTTTAATCCATTTTGAGTTTATTTTTGTGTATGGTGTTAGAAAGTGTTCTAGTTTCATTCTTTTACAAGTGGTTGGCCAGTTTTCCCAGCACCACTTGTTAAAGAGATTGTCTTTAATCCATTGTATAGTTTTGCCTCCTTTGTCAAAGATAAGGTGTCCATATGTGTGTGGATTTATCTCTGGGCTTTCTATTTTGTTCCATTGATCTATATTTCTGTCTTTGTGCCAGTATCATACTGTCTTGATGACTATGGCTTTGTAGTAGAGCCTGAAGTCAGGTAGGTTGATTCCTCCAGTTCCATTCTTCTTTCTCAAGACAGCCATGGCTATTCGAGGTTTTTTGTATTTCCATACAAATGGTGAAATTATTTGTTCTAGCTCTGTGAAGAATACAATTGGTAGCTTGATTGGGATTGCATTGAATCTATCAATTGCTTTGGGTAGTATACTCATTTTCACTATACTGATTCTTCCAATCCATGAACATGGTATATTTCTCCATCTATAACTGTCCTCTTTGATTTCATTCACCAGTGTTTTATAGTTTTCTATATATAGGTCTTTAGTTACTTTAGGTAGATATATTCCTAAGTATTTTATTCTTTCCATTGCAATGGTGAATGGAATTGTTTCCTTAATTTCTCTTTCTGTTTTCTCATTATTAGTGTATAGGAATGCAAGAGATTTCTGAGTGTTGTTTTTATATCCTGCAACTTTACTATAATCATTGATTAGTTCTAGTAATTTTCTGGTGGAGTCTTTAGAGTTTTCTATGTAGAGGATCATGTCATCTGCAAACAGTGAGAGTTTTACTTCTTCTTTTCCAATTTGGATTCCTTTTATTTCATTTTCTGCTCTGATTGCTGTGGCCAAAACTTCCAATACTATGTTGAATAGTAATGGTGAAAGTGGGCACCCTTGTCTTGTTCCTGACTTTAGAGGAAATGCTTTCAATTTTTCACCATTGAGGATAATGTTTGCTGTGGGCTTGTCATATATAGCTTTTATTATGTTGAGGTATGTTCCTTCTATTCCTGCTTTCTGGAGAGTTTTTATCATAAATGGATGTTGAATTTTGTCAAAGGCTTTCTCTGCATCTATTGAGATAATCATATGGTTTTTATTTTTCAATTTGTTAATGTGGTATATTACATTGATTGATTTGCGGATTTTGAAGAATCCTTGCATCCCTGGGATAAAACCCACTTGGTCATGGTGTATGATCTTTTTAATATGTTGTTGGATTCTGATTGCTAGAATTTTGTTAAGGATTTTTGCATCTATGTTCATCAGTGATATTGGCCTGTAGTTTTCTTTTTTGTGGGATCTTTGTAAGGTTTTGGTATTAGGGTGATGGTGGCCTCATAGAATGAGTTTAGAAGTTTCCCTTCCTCTGCAATTTTCTGGAAGAGTTTGAGTAGGATAGGTGTTAGCTCTTCTCTAAATTTTTGGTAGGATTCAGCTGTGAAGCCATCTGGACCTGGGCTTTTGTTTGCTGGAAGATTTTTGATTACAGTTTCAATTTCCGTGCTTGTGATGGGTCTGTTAAGATTTTCTATTTCTTTCTGGTCCAGTTTTGGAAAGTTGTACTTTTCTAAGAATTTGTCCATTTCTTCCACGTTGTCCATTTTATTGGCATATAATTGCTGATAGTAGTCTCTTATGATCCTTTGTGTGTTGTCTGTTGTGATCTCTCCATTTTCATTTCTAATTTTATTGATTTGATTTTTCTCCCTTTGTTTCTTGATGAGTCTGGCTAATGGTTTGTCAATTTTATTTATCCTTTCAAAGAACCAGCTTTTGGCTTTGTTGATTTTTGCCATGGTCTCTTTTGTTTCTTTTGCATTTATTTCTGCCCTAATTTTAAAGATTTCTTTCCTTCTACTAACCCTGGGGTTCTTCATTTCTTCCTTTTCTAGTTGCTTTAGGTGTAGAGTTAGGTTATTTATTTGACTTTTTCTTGTTTCTTGAGGTATGCCTGTATTGCTATGAACTTTTCCCTTAGGACTGCTTTTACAGTGTCCCACAGGTTTTGGGTTGTTGTGTTTTCATTCGTTTCTATGCAAATTTTGATTTCTTTTTTAATTTCTTCTGTGATTTGTTGGTTATTCAGCAGCGTGTTGTTCAGCCTCCATATGTTGGAATTTTTAACAGTTTTGCTCCTGTAATTGAGATCTAATCTTACTGTATTGTGGTCAGAAAAGATGCTTGGAATGATTTCTATTTTTTTGAATTTACTAAGGCTAGATTTATGGCCCAGGATGTGATCTATCCTGGAGGAGGTTCCATGTGCGCTTGAGAAAACGGTGAAATTCATTGTTTTGGGATGAAATGTCCTATAGATATCAATTAGGTCTAACTGGTCTATTGTATCATTTAAAGTTTGTGTTTCCTTGTTAATTTTCTGTTTAGTTGATCTATCCATAGGTGTGAGTGGGGTATTAAAGTCTCCCACTATTATTGTGTTATTGTTAATTTCTCCTTTCATACTTGTTAGCATTTGTCTTACATATTGCAGTGCTCCCGTGTTGGGTGCATATATATTTATAATTGTTATATCTTCTTCTTGGATTGATCCTTTGATCATTATGTAGTGACCGTCTTTGTCTCTTTTCACAGCCTTTGTTTTAAAGTCTATTTTATCTGATGAGTATTGCTACTCCTGCTTTCTTTTGGTCCCTATTTGCATGGAAAATCTTTTTCCAGCCCTTCACTTTCAGTCTGTTTGTGTCCCCTGTTTTGAGGTGGGTCTCTTGTAGACAACATATGTAGGGGTCTTGTTTTTGTATCCATTCAGCCAGTCTTTGTCTTTTGGTTGGGGCATTCAACCCATTTACGTTTAAGGTAATTACTGATAAGTATGATCCCGTTGCCGTTTACTTTATTGTTTTGGGTTTGAATTTATACACCATTTTTGTGTTTCCTGTCTAGATAATATCCTTTAGTATTTGTTGGAGAGCTGGTTTGGTGGTGCTGAATTCTCTCAGCTTTTGCTTGTCTGTAAAGCTTTTGATTTCTCCTTCATATTTGAATGAGATCCTTGCTGGGTACAATAATTTGGGCTGTAGGTTATTTTCTTTCATTGCTTTAAGTATGTCTTGCCATTCCCTCCTGGCTTGATGAGTTTCTATTGAAAGATCAGCTGTTATCCTTATGGGAATCCCCTTGTGTGTTAGTTGTTGTTTTTCCCTTGCTGCTTTTAATATTTGTTCTTTGTGTCTGATCTTTGTTAACTTGATTAATATGTGTCCTGGGGTGTTTCGCCTTGGGTTTATCCTGTTTGGGACTCTCTGGGTTTCTTGGACTTGAGTGATTATTTCCTTCCCCATTTTAGGGAAGTTTTCAACTGTTATCTCCTCAAGTATTTTCTCATGGTCTTTCTTTTTGTCTTCTTCTTCTGGGACCCCTATGATTCAAATGTTGTAGCGTTTAATATTGTCCTGGAGGTCTCTGAGATTGTTCTCATTTCTTTTAATTTGTTTTTCTTTTTTCTTCTCTGATTCATTTATTTCTACCATTCTATCTTCTAATTCACTAATCCTATCTTCTGCCTCTGTTATTCTACTATTTGTTGCCTCCAGAGTGTTTTTAATTTCATTTATTGCATTATTCATTATATATTGACTCTCTTTTATTTCTTCTAGGTCCTTGTTAAACCTTTCTTGCATCTTCTCAATCCTTGTTTCCAGGCTATTTATCTGTGATTCCATTTTGATTTCAAGATTTTGGATCAATTTCCCTATCATTATTTGGAATTCTTTATCAGGTAGATTCCCTATCTCTTCCTCTTTTGTTTGGTTTGGTGGGCATTTATCCTGTTCCTTTATCTGCTGGGTATTCCTCTGTCTCTTCATCTTGTTTAAATTGTTTGGGGTGTCCTTTCTGTATTCTGGCAGTTTGTGGAGTTCTCTTTATTGTGGCGTTTCCTCGCCCTGTGTGGGTTTGTACAGGTGACTTGTCAAGGTTTCTTGGTTAAGGAAGCTTGTGTCAGTGTTCTGGTGGGTGAAGCTGGATTTCTTCTCTCTGGAGTGCAATGAAGTGTCCAGTAATGAGTTTTGAGATGTCGATGGTTTTGGGGTGACTTTGGGCAGCCTGTATCTTGGAGCTCAGGGCTGTGTTCCTTTGTTGCTGGAGAATTTGTTTGGTTTGTCTTGTCCTGGAACTTGTTGGCCCTTGTGTGGTGCTTGGTTTCAGTGTAGGTATGAAGGCGTTTGATGAGCTCCTGTCAATTAATGTTCCCTGGAGTCAGGAGTTCCCTGGAGTCAGGGTTTGGACTTAAGCCTCCTGCTTCCAGTTATTGGTCTTATTTTTACAGTAGTTTCAAAACTTCTCCTTCTATACAGCACCATTGATAAAACATCTACATTAAAGATGAAAAGTTTCTCCACCGTGAGTGTCACCCAGAGAGGTTCACAGCATTACATGGAGAAGAGGGAGGAGGGAGTTAGAGGTGACCCGAATGAGATGAGGTGGAATCAAAAGAGGAGAGAGTGGGCTAGCCAGTAATCACTTCCTTATGTGCACTCCACAACTCAGAGATGCTCAGAGATGTTCATGGAGTTATACAGAGAAGAGAAGAAGGAGGAAGGAGGCAGAGGTGGCCAGTAGGATAAAAGGGGGGAATGAAAAGGACGGAGACAGATCCAGCCAGTAATCAGTTCCCTAAGTGTTCTCCACCGTCTGGAACACACAGAAATTCACAGAGTTGGGTAGAGTAGAGAGGGGTTAGGGAGGAGACACAGGCGACCTGGTGGAGAAAAAGGAGAGTCCAAAGGGAGAGAGAGCAGTCAAGCCAGTAATCTCGCTCCCTAGTGAAAAATGGGTACTGAAGATTGGGTTCTTAAAGGTACAAAATTGGTAACAAATACATAGAAGCAAAAATTAAAAATCTAGAGTAGAGTTTGGAATTTAAAAAATACAATGTTAAAGAAAAGAAGAAGGAAAAGAAAGAAAGAAAAAAAACAAAGTCGCAAAAATTATAAAGAAAATATAGGTATAAAATTAATAACAAATACCAAAAAGCAAAAGTTAAAAATCTCCTTTCGAAGACTTGGGTTGCTTTTCTGGGTGCCTGATGTCCTCTGCCGGCATTCAGAAGTTGTTTTGTGGAATTTACTCAGCGTTTAAACGTTCTTTTGATGAATTTGTGGGGGAGAAAGTGTTCTCCCTGTCCTACTCCTCCGCCATCTTCAATATATTTTTTTCCATAAGTGACTTTAATATCAGGCAGTGAATTATCATCAACTGTATCCTGAAGAAACTATAGAGACAGAGATTGGTTTTAGTAACAGCGTTAGAGGTGTGGTTGGATTAAATTATCTTTAGTTGTCTTTCCAAATCTGAGATTCTGTGATTCTTTTTGACCTTGTATCAGATTTGTCCTGAATTGCTGAGGCCTGGAGCACCTGTTGTCTTCACATTTTTAAAGAGAATGAATTTTACACACTTGCCCTGCATTATAATACATGGGTGCATGCGTGCTTAGTCATGTCTCATTCTTTGCAACCCCAGGAACTGTAGCCCTCCAGGCTCCTCTGTCCATCAGGGTCCTCCAGGCAAGAATACTGGAGTGGGTTGCCATTTCCTCTTCGAGAGGATCTTCCCAACCCAGGGATTAAACCCCCATCTCTAGCATCTCCTGCCTTGGCAAGTGGATTCTTTACCACTGCGCCACTTGGGAGATTTTTTTCTAAAATGTCAAATAATGTCACAAAATGCATCTAACTCAAAACCCAAAGTTCTTACATAGATTTTACAGTCCTGCGTACTCTGACCCCTGGCTATTTCTTTGATCTTCTGTCCATCTCCTATTTACTAACTCTATCTGTTATCCCCTTTGCCTGGAAAACTCTTCCCCAAACAATCCATATGGCTGACTCGGTCACTTCATTCAGATCTCACATGTCACCTTATCAGAAAGTGCCTTTCAGATCATCCATCCTGTCTAAAATAAGTCTCCTCTCCTTTACTCTTTGACCCCTTTCTCTGTTTATGTTTCTTTTTAGCCCTGATGCAATATGTTTGTTTTGTGTGTATCATCTGTTTACCTTCACTGGAGTACGTCTTCTGTGGCAGCCCGAACTGCTATATTCCCAACCCTGAGAGCAGTGCTTCAGTTGAGTTCAGTTCAGTCACTCAGTCGTATCCGACTCTTTGTGACCCCATGGACTGCAGCACGCCAGGCTTCCGCTCCATCACCAACTCCCAGAGCCTACCCAAACTTATGTCCACTGAGTCGGTGATACCATCCAACCATCTCATCCTCTGTCATCCCCTTCTCCTCCCGCCTTCAATCTTTCCCAGCATCAGGGTCTTTTCCAGTGAGTCAGTGCTTAGCACCCTACAAATATTTGTCAGTTGGCTGTTGAAATGGCTCTCTTACTTGTCTGTTAGTGATAGAAAGAAAATGTGTTGGTTTTTTTTTTCCTACTTCTAGTGACAGTTTTAGTTTTATAACTGCTGTTCTTTTCCTCTTGAAATGTTTGCAATGTTTCAAAATATACTTTAGCAAAGAAATTACTTTTTTGGGGTTGTATAAATTAATGGATTATTTTTAGTTTTGCTGCTTCTTATTCCTAATCCCAGTACGTTTTTTCTTGATGTTTGGGTATAATTCCTTAAAAGGCAACTACAATTCTCAAATGTTACCATTGTGTTGTTTCTTTTATTATAAATGGAAGTACAAAGTCTTTTGCTAAATCATCCATATGTGAATTTTAAAGCCCATCAGTACAATTGTTTATTTTAATGTCCCATTCTTTAGGAGATCTACCTGTTTCTTACTAGCTTATGAAGAGAGCAGTTCTCACTTCTTTTATTAACTTGAAAGTAGAAACTAATTGCAGGCTTGTAAGATTTGAGTAAACTAATGGAAATTGATGGAAATTTTGACTAACTACCATCTCCAGATGTTTTTTGTTCTGTATGTTTGGTGCCTCTGAGTATCGTATATGTGTGTTCTAAATAATAGGTGGAAATACATGAGTTCAAACCTGACTTTAACAATTCTTGAAAGTGACCCAGATATGTCTCCCTGTTTTAAAGAATGAGGAGATTCACTTGCCTGTTTTGTGGGTATGGAAATGTGTAGGTGTTACTCATAAATGCCCTATGCCACCATGTCCATATCACAAACGTCAGATGATATATTTGGGGGCTGTTTGTTAGGGAAGATATTTTGATGTTTATATTACATATATGTTTCATTGGGTATCTAGAAAAGTTAAGTTTTAAACATTATCTTCAAGGGTTCTCATAAGGAATTTGTTGTTTCTGTATATAACTAAACAAAGCATCTGTTTTAACTGTGGTGACCACTACTTATGACTCTGTGTTCTCAGAATATTTCAGAAGTTTACATTAAATATGCCATGTTCTTTTTCTAAATTAATATTTAGGAAGAAATATTGTAATAACTATTGTCTTCATGCTTCTAAATATATTTTTCATAACTCACTTTCAAGGAATATGTTTTAGGTGCTTTTTGTTGCTTTTTGTTGCTGACTTAGTGAATTGAGCCTAACTAGTATGTGACTACGTTTTGTATACTAATAATTTCTGGATGTCCCTGGGAAGAGATACACTTGTCCTGAGGTAGACGGTTTGTAGTCTGAAGAATCTGGTCTGTGTCTTCATTTTCTCACTGCATTCATTGGAAGTGAATTCGAAGGATGAATAGGCATTTCTAAGTGAAGAAGTAGATAAAGCAATGTTTTCTGAAGTGGGTTCTTAAAATAGTGCCTAAGGAGAATCAGATAGTAAAGGTATTCAGTTGTCAAATAATTTGCGAGAACACTGTATTTCTACTCCGAGACTCTGTAGAGCCTTCACTATGCTAATGAGCATTGTGATTCTCCAAAAAATTAAATAATATATGAATTGCCTAAGGCTACCTGATTGTGGATGTGACCTTGTTTCCCTCCCAGTAGCTCTTAATATCTTGAGGAGCTAATGTTCCAGAAACAGTTAGTGATTTCTGAGACAGTAGTATGCATGACAAAACAATACATTTAAAAACTCAGAAAGGTGAAATAGCATGATACGTTCAGACAATATCTAAGTGTTCCATCGGACCAAAGAATGGTGAGAGTGCAGGAGCAAAGAGGCGGCAGGAAGTAAACTGCGTCAGACAATGAGGTCTCGATCTTTAACATCTATTCTGCCAGGCCATTGAAGACTTGCAAGAAGGGAAGCAGCATGAATACACTGGCATTTTTCAAGGATAGGTGTGAAAGGTTGAGAATATAGGACAGTGTTTAATTCTGAGTCAGTGGCAGTAGTAAAAGTGAGAAATAAAAAGACTGTGAAATGAGGATATGGCTTTGGGTGATGAATAAAATGGTGGTATCATTAACAAATAGGATTCCAGAAAAGAAACAGGTTTCATAATGGAAGCCAAATGAGTTTGATTCATGGATATGTTTGGTTTGAGGTCCCTGAATGGCATAAACAGAGATAGGTAGGATGTAATTAGAAAACTTGATCTAGATCTGATACACAGTTTCAGAGGACAGCGTTAGCTGAATTATAGATTTGAATGTCTTTGCTAGAGGTGTGGAATTTTAAACTACCGGAGGAAGGAGAGAAAAGAAACATCTTTGTAATAAGAGAAGTCTACCCATTCTGAGTTACTTCAAATTTACTTCCAAGTTCTTCTGTTCTGAATTTCTGAAAATTCTTTTTAATGATTATGTGAATCCAGGAAGTGTTCCTTTAACAAGTAAATGTCAAGCATGCTGTGATTATTTTGGTTCTTTGGTTGGTTGGTTGGTTTTGTGTATGCACATTTGTACATACTAACACACTGTAGTTTTTAATTCACTATTGACCATGACTTTTGCACTTGAAAGTCTAAGCAATGTACAGCTAGAAGTATTCCATTCAGTTCAGTTCAGTCACTCAGTCGTATCTGACTCTTTGCGACCCCATGGACTGCAGCATGCCAGGCTTCCCTGTGCATCACCAACTCCCGGAGCTTGCTCAAACTCATGTCCATCGAGTCAATGATGCCATCCAACCATCTCATCCTCTGTCGTCACCTTCTTCTCCTGCCTTCAGTCTTTCCCAGCATCAGGGTCTTTTCCAGTGAGTCAGTTCTTTGCATCAGGTGGCCAAAGTATTGGAGTTTCAGCTTCAGCATCAGTCCTTCCAATGAATATTGAGGACTGATTTCCTTTAGGATTGACTGATTGAATCTCCTTACAGTCCAAGGGACTCTCAAGAATCTTCTCCAACACCACAGTTCAAAAGCATCAATTCTTCAGCACTCAGCTTTCTTCATGGTCCAACTCTCACATCCATACGTGACTACTGGAAAAACCAAAGCTTTGATTAGATGGACCTTTGTCGGCAAAGTAATGTCTCTGCTTTTTAATATGCTGTCTAGGATGGTCATAGCTTTTCTTCCAAAGAGCAAGCATCTTTTAATTTCGTGGCTGAAGTCACCATCTGCAGTGATTTTGGAGCCCAAGAAAATAAAGTCTGTTACTGTTTCCATTGTTTGCCCATCTATTTGCTATGAAGTGATGGGACTGGATGCCATGATCTTAGTTTTCTGAATGTTGAGTTTTAAGCCAACTTTTTCACTGTCCTCTTTCATCTTCACCAAGAGGCTCTTTAGTTCCTCTTCGCTCTCTGCCATGAGGGTGGTGTCATCTACCTGTATGAGGTTATTGATATTTCTCCCAGCAATTTTGATTCCAGCTTGTGCTTCATCCAGCCTAGCATTTCGTATGATGTATTCTGAATAAAAGTTAAATAAACAGGGTGACAATATACAGCTTTGATATACTCTTTTTCCTATTTGGAACCAGTCTGTTGTTCCATGTCCACTTCTAACTGTTGCTTCTTGACCTGCATACAGGTTTCTCAGGAGGCAGGTAAGGTGGTCTGGTATTCCCATCTCTTTAAGAATTTTTCACAGTTTGTTGTGATCCACACAATCAAATGATTTGGCATGGTCAATAAAGCAGAAATAAATTTTTTCTGGAACTCTCTTGCTTTTTCGATGATCCAACAGATGTTGGCAATTTGGTATCTGGTTCCTCTGCCTTTTCTAAATCCACCTTGTACATCTGGAATTTCTCAGTTCACGTACTGTTGAAGCTTCTCTTGAAGAATTTTGAGGATTACTTTGCCAACGATGAGTACAATTGTGCAGTAGTTTGAACATTCTTTGGCATTGCCTTTCTTAGGGATTTGAATGAAAACCTACAAATAATATTTATCAAACTTTGGTTATGACCAAAAGAAACACTTTCCCTGAATATACAGTAACCACCCAGTCAAGTTTTGAATAAGTTATTTTACTATGTTAAAGACATTTATGTACATATGATTCAACTCCAGCACTCTCATTGCATGACACTCTTCTTAAAAGTTGACTTTAGCATGCATTTCACGCTGACTTTGAGATTGGAATGCTGTATATTACCAAAATACAAAAGACTGATATTCAATAATGATGAGTAGAAATCTTGTGTTGAAATACAGGTGAAATATATATTTATACCACACAAAGAAAGCAGCAGTGTATACTAAACTAGAAAAAAAAAAAGTTGTATTTGTTTTTTCTAAAAAAGACAGTAACTTTAACAAAACAGTGTTTAACAGATAGATAGCCCTGTATATATTTGTGTCCTGTTCAAAAAATCTTATAAAGATTTGTCATTCCTGGGGTAGTGGGTAGGAGCCTAGGCCCTGCAGTGAGACTGGCAGAATTTAACCTTGGCTGTACCGTGGTATAACTATATGACCGAGGCAAGTTACTCTTTTTTTTGTAAGATTTATTCATCTCACAATGAAGTAACAGCACCAACCTCCTGACAAAGGACTGAAACAATAAATAAAACATTTTTAGCACATAATAATCATTCAGTTGTGCTAATACCAACAAATAAGAATATCTCATCAGTGACTTTATTTATATATTAGTGATGAAGAAATATATATTTGTATAATTATAATTATCTTCCTCAAACATTCTTTCCCTGATGACCACATCAGTAGTTCTTTCTCTATGAAGTGTTTTTTCCTCTTGTTTCACATGGCTAGATTCTTGTCGTTCAGATCTCAGTTTTGTTTGTTGCTCAATAGGACTTTTCTTAGCCACCTAATCTAAAATTCCACCAGGTCAATTTCAACCATATCATTCTATTTTCATTTCCTTCATATCATTTATCACTTGATTTAACTGTTTGTTGTCAAACTCTCTTCCTTGAAATATCAGAATCTCTCTTGCTTTCCATTGAGTTCTAGCTCCTTGATCAGGACTAGATATATAATGAGTGCTTAAATTTTTTTGCTAAATTAATAACTACTCTGCAGAGGTTATAATGAAAGAACCAGAGAGAGGGAGGAAGATAATGAAATTCCAGTTTAGGGAAAAATGTCAGTACCTGCCTTCACTGAGAGTTGGACATGACTGAGCACTTCTCACTTTCACTTCACTTTTCACTTTCATACATTGGAGAAGGAAATGGCAACCTGCTCCAGTGTTCTTGCCAGGAGAATCCCAGGGCTGGGGGAGCCTGGTGGGCTGCCGTCTATGGGGTCGCACAGCGTCGGACACAGCTGAAGCGACTTAGCAGCTGCAGCCTGCAGCCCTTCGCCTGCTCTACCCAGGCCCTGAACTAGTGTATCCATATATTAGTAAACTCCAGCCTCCCAAATGGAACAGTTTCAGTGCAGCCTTTTTAGATCTTTCATCTCTTGTGACTTAGTATAAGTTCTGCCACCCACAAGTGCCCGTTGATAAACCTACTTTTCCCTCAACGCTGCTATCTGGAGACCCCCGTTGGTCTGCTAGCGACCGCTCTCTCTAGACCTGTGTGAATATCAATACCACATTTGGTATCTCTTGAATATGTATTTGGATCATTGTCCCCATCTCTACGCATGCCTATACCTGGGTTCCTTACCATTATCTTTTTCTTTCCACCATCCCTTGCTGCTTAGATCCCAACATTCTTTACATTTAGGCTCATAAGGTTTAGGACTATCAGAAAGAGAAAAGAAATAGTAGGACTGGAATTCAAGACTACCTCTGAGGTTTATAGAGGAGTCCCTCTCTAACTTGTAATGAATACCATTGCCTTGGGCTATTAATTCTTATGTATAATAACAGTCCTCTATTTTGGTTACTGTCATCGTATCCAGCACCATTTCTTGTATAGGTTGTTGTTATTCAGTCACTCAATCATGTCTGACTCTTTGCAACCCCATGGACTGCAGCATGCCAGACTTTCCTGTCCTTCACCATCTCCTGGAACTTGCTCAAAATCATGTCCATTGAGTCAGTGATGCCATCCAACCATCTCGTCCTCTGTTGTCCCCTTCTCCTCCTGCCTTCAATCTTTCCCAGTATCAGGGTCTTTGCCAATGAATCAGCTCTTTGCATAAGGTGGCCAAAGTATTGGAGCTTCAGCCTCAGCATCAGTCCCTCCAATGAATATTCAGGATTGATTTCCTTTAGGATTGACTGGTTTGATCTCCTTGCAGTCCAAGGGACTCTCAAGAGTCTTCTCCAACTTCACAGTTCATGTATAGGTAGATGCCTGAATAAATACTGTTCAATTATGATAATCCTCACAAATCCAGTGTTAGGATGTCATTCGTATGATCTATAGCTGCATAAATGTACCAACAAGCTTAGTGAGTTGAAAACAACACTTATGTATTTTATTCACAAATCCTCAACTCAGAAGGTCATCTCAGTTGGTACTAGCGGTGAAGAATCCTCCTGCAAACAGAGGAGACGCAGGTTTGATCCCTGGGTCAGGAAGATCCCCTGGAGTAGGAAATGGCACCCCACTCCAGTATTCTTGCTTGGAAAATTCTATGAGCAGAGGAGTCTGGTGGGCTTCAGTTTATGGGGCCACCAAGAGTCAGACACAATTGAGCAGGTGAACACATACACACAACTCAGGTAGGACATGGTAGAACTTGTTTGTTCATACATCATCAGCTGGAGAGAGTTGGCTTCCTAAAGCATGGTTTGTGTTCCGAGAGCAAGTGTCTCAAAAGATAGGATGTGGAACCGACCAGAAGCGTGCACAGTGTTTCTTCTCGGTTACGCCAGTCAAATCTGCACAGAGCTCAATTCAAGGGAGCAGACATAGATGCCACCTCTTGAGGGAAATACTGTATATTAATATAGTATTAATATTATAAAAGAATTGGGGACCATACCACCTTAGATATACACCATTTTCATTTTTTTAATCAAAATGAAATATTTGAAAAAAATCAAACAAGAAAACCTATGGGTCGTATCATAGTAGAAGTTGGAATACTATGCACATGAGAAGCTATTTTTAAAAATAGGAAAGTTTAACTTCAGGAAAGTTAACACTCACTATTCAGGTTACTAGTGTATCATTTGACCTAAATACAGTGAAACATCAAATGAAAAGTCAAATTGAGGATTACTTGAATGATCTCAAAAGTTAATGGAAGTATTAAAAGCTCTTACTTTTGTTAATTTAATCCCCTGGAAAAGAAATAAATACTTATATTCTAGAGTTAACTTTTGTTGTTTTAAAGCATTTCAATTTGGTCTTGTGGGCAACTTGGAAGATATTGTGAATTTTTTTTTTTCACTAAATTCCAGGGCAAAGAAATGTTTATTTTGTGTGGTGTAAATAACATTTGAATGAAATGAAAATATATGTGTTCAATTAACTGTGGTATTCTGAAGTCAAAAGTTTTATTCATCTTAGAGAAGAAAATAGCAGCAATAAGAAGTTTTTTAAAAAATGTCCACTATTCAATGTATCTAAGCTCTTTTATAAACAAAACCGAAGTTTTGATTTGGCAAACAATGTGGCTATACTTTCTTCGATTTTCATCCCTCAATTCTGTATCTTGCTTGAATACTTTTAGTAGTTATTTTTTAAAAAGATGCTCTGGAATTAGATATAGAAGGGTGAAGGTGCATGCTATATTTGTCAGCATCTATAGTACTATAACATGAAAGATCATCCCATCTATTTTCTTTTTTTTTCTCCTGGATAATCCAGTTTCGCAACAAATTGATTGCTCAGCCTCCGCATGTCACTTTTCTATAAAATTTAAAATTTTGCTACAGTACAAGGTGAGGAAATGGTCTTTTTCTGGAAAGGGTGACAACCAAAGGTCAACTCATTAAACAGAGTGACTTATGAGACCTTCAGATAATACCTTAGTGATATATTCTGCAATATTGAAGTTCAGAACTTAAATTGATCCTTTTTACTGGTAAGCCTGCTTTTGGGAAATTTTATTTAGAGGAAAACTGAAATAAAATACATTTTATGACTGATTCTGAAGAATTAACCTTTTTTCCCTAAGGTATGATTGTTAGAGGCTTCCCTCATTTCTCTGCTAGAAAATAACCTTGTTTCCTTGAACACATAAGAAAGGGAACCAGGCCTGGGATTCTGAAATCACAAAGTCATCTGTGTAAGAAATAGAACCCTATTGGAAAGAAGACTGAACCTAAAGTTAGAATCATGGAAATAGCAAGAGAGTTCCAGAAAAACATCTATTTCTGCTTTATTGACTATGCCAAACCATTTGACTGTGTGGATCACAAGAAACTGGAAAATTCTGAAAGAGATGGGAATACCAGACCACCTGACCTGCCTCTTGAGAAACCTGTATGCAGGTCAGGAAGCAACAGTTAGAAGTGGACATGGAACAACAGACTGGTTTCAAATAGGAAAAGAAGTATGTCAAGGCTGTATATTGTCACCCTGCTTATTTAACTTATATGCAGAGTACATCATGAGAAACTCTGGGCTGGAAGAAGCACAAGCTGGAATCAAGATTGCCGGGAGGAATCTCAATAACCTCAGATATGCAGATGACACCGCCCTTATGGCAGAAAGTGAAGAGGAACTAAAAAAAGCCCCTTAATGAAAGTGAAAGAGGAGAGTGAAAAAGTTGGCTTAAAGCTCAACATTCAGAAAATGAAGATCATGGCATCTGGTCCCATCACTTCATGGGAAATAGATGGGGAAACAGTGGAAACAGTGTCAGACTTTATTTTGGGGGGCTCCAAAATCACTGCAGATGGTGATTGCAGCCATGAAATTAAAAGACGTTTACTCCTTGGAAGGAAAGTTATGACCAACCTAGATAGCATATTGAAAAGCAGAGACATTACTTTGCCAACAAAGGTCTGTCTAGTCAAGGCTATGGTGTTTCCAGTAGTCATGTATGGATGTGAGAGTTGGACTATGAAGAAAGCTGAGTGCCGAAGAATTGATGCTTTTGAACTGTGGTGTTGGAGAAGACTCTTGAGAGTCCCTTGGACTACAAGGAGATCCAACCAGTCCATTCTAAAGGAGATCAGTCCTGGGTGTTCTTTGGAAGGAATGATGCTAAAGCTGAAACTCCAGTACTTTGGCCACTTCATGTGAAGAGTTGACTCGTTGGAAAAGACTCAGATGCTGGGAGGGATTGGGGGCAGCAGGAAAAGGGGACGACAGAGGATGAGATGGATAGATGGCATCACCGACTCGATGGACATGAGTTTGAGTGAACTCCGAGAGTTGGTGATGGACAGGGAGGCCTGGCGTGCTACAATTCATGGGATCACAAGGAGTCGGACATGACTGAGCAACTGAAATGAACTGAACTGAACTGAAAGTTAGAAATCCTTGGTTAAAAACCCAGCTTCTCTGCCTATCAGCTGTGTGTCTTTAGCAAGTGCTAAGTCTGAGCAGTCTCTTCAGTGCTGTGTCCTCATTTGTGAAAAAAGGAATAGGTTATCCACCTGACAACCTAACAGTCTTGAAGTTAGATGCTCTATCAAATGTGCAGGTGCTTAATAAACTGCAAAGCATCATATAAACAGAAACTGTTATCAATCATCTTAGAAACTTTAATGAAAGAACTATGAATTTTTAAGTTAGGGCTGTTAAAATGTCATAAAATTATTGTACATTGTGGTTAATAATATTCATCTCCTAAGGCCAAGTGTAATGGTTTTTGTACTATTTTAAATAAGGTGTAAGTTCATGAAGGACAGAAATCAAGTGATAGGCATCTTTGTGTCCCTAACGTTGTCTAGAACAAGTCTGTGTAGGTCAGTTTAGTTGGTTGATTTGTTGGTTAAATGATTGATTGAGGTAGTTTATGAGGTCAATATTCCTCAATTTAGAGAAGAATAAATTGGCTTCTTTTAGCATTTTGAATTTCTAACTAATAATTATTGCTCTAATAATATCTGTAACAAAACTATCAGAGTGAAAATGCCTTCGCACTGATACACTATTGTTGATTTCATAGACTGCACTGTGAGATGTGTGGATGGGCTGGGGGTGGGAGACAGAGGGCAAAGGTAATAGATGATTAGTGTCTATTGTTAGAAGAATACTGCCACTCTGAGGTTAGTATGGCCAAGAGGATTAGTGAAACCTGCAACTGGCTTTAAAAATTGCAAATTCAGACAATTCTAATTTTCAGTATTTCCAATAAGTAATTTCCAAAATTTAAACAAGTTTCCCCTAACCTAAAGTATAAGCTTCACATTGCTGCTTAGTTTCATGCATCTTCTCAGGCATTTCTTTAGGAATTGTATTCATGCTTTTCTAGTTTTTGGTATAGCTTTAAATGGCAGCTTTCTTATTTCCTCTTAAAAGTTTTCAGAAACTTTTCCATCCCCACCTAAAACACTGTTTCATAGTTGACTCCTTTTTCTATTTCAGTACAGTATACTTTCAAATATGATTGAATTTGTTTTCATACTTAGTACCTTCAAAAGTTAACTGCCTTAAAATGCTGTTTAAGTCATAATTATAGAGAAAATTCATTCATTAAACTTTTATTGAGCACGTGTTATGTGCCTGTCAGTCTCCTAATAGTCTTTCCATTTAATTGGGCCCAAATTTATGTAATTCCAGAAAAAATCATCTGTATCTATTTCATGTAAACAGAAGCAATTTCAGCTAACAGTCCTTTTTGGGATAGTTGGTATAATGAATAATGCCTTAGTAATCATTTTAAAATAAGAAAACTTTTTTCAGTAGTTAATAATAACAGCCTTTACAATGTAAAAAAACAGCCTTTATAGTATAAAAGTGTTTTGGATAGTGACAAGGAGTTTAAAAAAGTAACTTTTTTGTTTTTGTCTTTAAAAAAAAAAACCTATTATAATAGGAATTCATGTCAGTGTAGCCAGGAGTGAAGAATAGGTTTCAAGCAAAGAGAACAAAATTTATAAAGCAGCTGACTCACCGGCAGTGATATATTCAAGGAACTATAGCCATTGTTCAGAGAGGCTGGAACATAGAGGGTATAGTATGAAAGTAGCAGAAAGAGGGTCGGCAAATTAACAGGGCCCAGATCATTAAAGGCCTTGCTTTCTTTCCAAGAAGTTTTTTCATAAGGCAGAGGGGAGCCTTTAAAAGTATTTTAAGTAAGGACAGGTATTTTCATGGGTAGTTTTGGAAGGGACTTTTTAGTAATATACTCCAGAAAATCACCCATAGTGATGAGCTGTGAAAGAGAGAGAGAACCTGGTGTGCACAGCATTTCAGGGACCGCCATGGGGAGAGAAGCCCGGGAAGGAGAGTGAAAAGAATCCAGTAAGGATCCAAAGGCATTCTTGGTCTAGAACAGCAGAGCTTGAAATGATTCAGTAAGTTCAATTTATTTAATTTTATTTTCTTAATTACATCATTTAATGACATTAGTATCAGTTGAGGTTGAATGCTCCACATGAATTTATGTATAATTCTATCTGATTTGTGGATATACTCTATCCAGAATTTAAAATGTTGCAGGATAGCAGTATAAAAGAACATCTTAATATGGAATAATGTAAAAATAACAAAGCTGTCTATTCAAAGAGAACTTGTCTGTAAGGAGCTCTAAGCATACATGTTAAGTATAAAGTAAGACTGTTTTCTCTGCAGCACAAAGAAACAAGATAACAAGCATGCCCTTTCCCATCTGGCCCTGCCAAATTCTCAGGTCTATCCCATGCTCTACCACTTTCTCATGGATCCTCATTTTCAAGCACAAGTGAGCTAATTGCAGTTTCTCCCCTAAATATACCATATCACACTTAAAAAAAATTTTTTTTTCATTTTATTATTTTTTTGGTTGTGCTAGGTCTTTGTGGCTTTGCACAGTCTTTCTCTAGTTGCGCAAGTCAGAGCTACTCTTTGTTGCTGCGTGTGAACTTCTCATTGCAGTGGCTTCTCTTGTTGCAGAGCATAGGCTCCGGAGCACATGGGCTCAGAACTCGTGGCCCACGGGCGTAGTTGCTCAGTGGCGTGTGGGATCTTCCTGGACCGGGGATCGAACCTGTGTCACCTGCATTGGCAGTCAGATTCTTTATCACTGAACCACCAGGGAAGTCCCTGCCGTGTCATTTTTAGCATGCTTTCCCCACCCATTCTACCTGGCAGGTTTCTGTTCTTCCTCAGAGACTCAGCTGAGATACCCCACATCTCAGTAAAATCCCGAGTGATGTCTCAAACAGGTAGTTCTGTATCTGCAGTACACATACTTTGCACATAATGAATACTCATAGCTGCATACCGTCTTCTTAGGCACCCTTCTTAGGCACTTCTTAGACACAGGGACTGTCTTACTTTGCATTGTGTCCTCAGCCTGTAGACAACTCCTGGGCATATACTTGAAGCCTAGTGACTCTTCGCAGCATGAAAACCATGGCTACCCTGAAGGTGGAATTTGGGCATCGCTGGCCATTACCCTTTGAAACATGATATTTGTCTTAATGTTTTGGGCTTCTTGAAAACATGAACATGTGTGGTTATTACGTTCCTTCTCACCTGCCAAAGGCCCTATTGGTGCACCCTGTGTATTCAGCTGTCTCATACCTTCTCTGCAACCTATTACAGGCGTCTCTGCTGTGGAAATTTACTCTTGCCCTCTTGATTTGATAACTTTCCAAACAAAAATGTATTTTAAAAAAATCCCTGCACCATTAGTTTTAGCCATCTCCTTTATCTCCATATTTAATGATTAAAAAAAATTTCACAGAATGAGAGTGGTGTGCTACATCTCAAAGAAATACTTAGAAAACAAAACAGCAAATGAATCTTTTTAAAGCTAAAATGTATCCAAGCACCCATCCATTTTCCTTTTTACCAGTAATTTATAACATTCAACGTACTTTGTTGCTTCCGACCGAGAAGGAATAAATTAAGAGCTGCCTAGATTGGTGTATGGCAGAAACCAGCACAATATTGTAAAGCAATATCTTGCAATAAAAAATTTATTTTAAAAAAGCTGCCTGATCTTGAGCACTATTTATTGATGCTAGACTGAGCAGGTGTCCTGACTGCACACGTGTACATTTTCCATCCATGGCTTTTTTTTTTTTTTTTTTTTCGGTCCTGCTTTATTTGATGCTTTGAACTGACCAAAAATACCAGTATCCTAATATGGTGCTTCCTTAGTTTAAAAATTGGCTCCTTTACCCTGTACTTTATTTTTGTGTAATGCGAACAATGAAGTTGTCTAAATAATCAGGTTCCTCCTAACTTGATTTAGACAACAGACTCTACTGTAGAAGAATTTACATCACAGGATAAATAGGATCATTTATATTAAAACACTTGCTTCTTGGGTTTTGTTTTTTCATGATGACACCTAAAGAACCATCATTTTTAGTCAAGTTAAAAAAAAATACTTTTATACATGTAAATGGCATCAGGCACAAGAATATTGGGTTTAAATAAAAAGTACAATTTGGTTTTTAAATGAATACCATATCTCAAAATATGTCTTTCTTTTTTTTCTGATTTAGTTTCTTTATTAGAGTTATTACAGCCCTTAAAACACCAAATTTACTAATGTATTGTCATCTGACAAAGCATAATCAAAATACCACTTTCTTACCTGGTTTAACATATTAAAGATCCTATTCATGTTTCCAGGAGCTTCATAATATTTATAAAACTAGAATGGTGAGGAGGAATTCTTTATTAGATGCAGTTTTTCCATGAAGCACCTAGGCCTCATGCTACTGTATTTTTAGTTCAACCTGTGAATGTTATGGGCAATTTAATAGTCTCTGTATTTAAACAGAACCCTGAAAGGTCCCTTTTTGCCTTTATTTAAGCACAGATTCTTCATATGCAAAGAGGCAGGTTTAGCAAGTAAAACAGATCTTCATCAACATTTGCTTTTGAAACAAACCTGAGAAAGTTAGGCCATTCTAAATATCTGATAGAAGTACAGTACAGAACTTACTGTTAGATATTCCATTAAGTAAGTTTTATTTTCTTATCTCCTTATTCTTAACAAAAGACAATTCCTTTTCACTTTCTTTTTTGAAAATCCTTTGGCTAAGAATTGTTAAGAAATCCGCAAACACACCAAAGACTCAAATGCCAGTGCTAGTTTCTTTGCCACTTGATGGCTCCATTTAATAGCAGCATTTGTGACTCTCACTCTCCCAAGGGCCTCAAAAGTACTTTTCCTTTTTGCCTTCTGATTCCTGCCCCTTCTTCCCCTTCCTTGTTCTTATTCTTCTTCTGCCAAATAAAAACTACACTGCCATAATAAAAATAGACAATTAGGGGGATTTATGACTGGATGCATAGAGGGATGGAAAGATAGAAGTGTGATGAACCAACTCTGCTGCTACTGCTGCTGAGTCACTTCAGTCGTGTCCGACTCTGTGCGACCCCATAGACAGCAGCCCACCAGGCTCCCCCATCCCTGGGATTCTCCAGGCAAGATCACTGGAGTGGGTTGCCATTTCCTTCTCCAATGCATGAAAGTGAAAAGTGAAAGTGAAGTCACTCAGTCGTATCCGACCCTCAGCGACCCCATGGACTGCAGCCTACCAGGCTCCTCTGTCCATGGGATTCTCCAGGCAAGAGTACTGGAGTAGGGTGCCATTGCCAACTCTAGTAGGCTGTTAATGGTAGAATCTAGGTAGAGGGTACAAAGTCATTCACTGAATGTTGATTCTTTCAACTTTGCCTTGTGTTTAAAAATTGTCATAATAAAACCTCTTAGGAATGGCTGTCCACAAAATCACAGGGGCTTTTACTAACTGTTTAAATAGTTTGCTATTAGATAAAAATTAAAATAAGTACATGAAACAGTCTTCACAAATGAAGTCACCAAACTATTGATTTCAATGCTTTTCATGTTTGAAATTCACATTAGGCCATGCTAAATAATTAAGAATGCACACAATGAGTCAGGTGTATGATAATGACCATGTTGTTACAGTAGGAAATTGGTTAAATAAATTGGGTATAGGTAGTTAATAAAATTTTCACTGCCATTAAAACTTACAGTGTAAAAACAAATTCATAGACACAGAAAGATTTATAATGTTTTCTATGCTGTCTAGAAAATTATGAACTTACGGGTATAGTTGGAAGTACATATACTAAAAATAGAAAAGTACATAGAAAAATGACTTTTTATCTCATATAGATCTTTTTAAATTCACATTTTCTGTTTTTTCCTAAAAGTTTCCCAATGTTTTAATTTTAGTAATGGAAAAAAGAAGGAAAATACAAAAGAAAAAAGCATAATATTTTTCTGTGAAAATGGAGTGGGGAAACTTGTTATCTGTAAATAATTTTTGATCACGCCCAAAAGATTATCTGCATTTTTCCTTTTATATTTATCACTGAACTTCCCTGTAGCTCAAACAGTAAAGAATCTGTCTGTGATGCAGGAGACCAGGATTCGATCCCTGGGTTAGGAAGATCCTCCAGAGAAGGGAATGGCAATCCACTCCAGTATTCTTGCCTGGAGAATTCCATGAACAGAGAAGCCTAGCAGGCTACAGTTTGTGGGGTCGCAAAGAGTCGGACAAGACTGAGCAACTAACACACACACACTTCACTGAAAGCTACCCTTATATTTTTTAAATCTTGCTCTGATGAACAGTGCATTAGAAATATGTTAAAACAAATACTTGTATTCATTTTTCTGAAGATATTTTAGTGGACTTGACCGATGGCTTTTGAAAGGAAAGTTAAGATGTTTTCATATTGCTAGGCCCAAGGCATTTCGTGCTTGGAAATGCCCTATCTTCTATCTCTAATTACATTAAATTTCTGTGTCTGACTCATGAGGAAAGGAAGCTTCAAAGCAGAAATAAGAAAATCTAATTTATTTCTAAATGCAATAACAATTGATGTATTTTAGACAATGTGACACCTGTGTTCCAAGTGTCTTAACCAGAAGAATTAAGAGTTCACAGATGTGCCAGTTAGAGAATAAAGATGTTTTTATTATTATAGGTCTCTCTTCTCCAAGGAGATTTAAATATGTGCTGAAATTAGATAATCTTTATACTATGTCTCTAAGAGGGATAGAGGGAAGAGACTATTACTGTTAATTTTTATTCCTCCAGTAACAGACACCACCCTTATGGCAGAAAGTGAAGAGGAACTCAAAAGCCTCTTGATGAAAGTGAAAGAGGAGAGTGAAAAAGTTGGCTTAAAGCTCCGTTTTCCGAAAACTAAGATCATGGCATCTGGTCCCATCACTTCATGGGAAATAAATGGGGGAACAGTGGAAACAGTGTCAGACTTTATTTTGGGGGGCTCCAAAATCACTACAGATGGTGACTGCAGCCATGAAATTAAAAGACGCTTACTCCTTGGAAGGAAAGTTGTGACCAACCTAGATAGCATATTCAAAAGCAGAGACATTACTTTGCCAACAAAGGTCTGTCTAGTCAAGGCTATGGTTTTTCCAGTAGTCATGTATGGATGTGAGAGTTGGACTGTGAAGAAAGCTGAGCACTAAAGAATTGATGCTTTTAAACTGTAGTGTTGGAGAAAACTCTTGAGAGTCCCTTGGACTGCAAGGAGATCCAACCAGTCCATTCTGAAGGAGATCAGCCCCGGGATTTCTTTGGAAGGAATGATGCTAAAGCTGAAACTCCAGTACTTTGGCCACCTCATGTGAAGAGTTGACTCATTGGAAAAGACTCAGATGCTGGGAGGGATTGGGGGCAGGAGGAGCAGGGGACGACAGAGGATGAGATGGCTGGATGGCATCACCAACTTGATGTACATGAGTTTGGGTGAACTCTGGGAGTTGGTGATGGACAGGGAGGCCTGGCGTGTTGCGATTCATGGGGTCGCAAAGAGGTGGACATGACTGAGTGACTGAACTGAACTGAACTGAACATTTATTAAACTATTTATGACTCTGAAGTTAGTTTACACTTATTCTTTCCTCTCTTTCAAAGACATTTTTTCATAGATTTTTCTGTCAATGACAATTAAAAGAATAGTTGTGTTAGTCACTCAGTCGCGTCTGACCCATTGGTACCCCACGGACTGCAGCCCAACCAGACTTCTCTGTTCATGGAATTCTCCAGGCAAGAATACTGGAGTGGGTTGCCATTTCCTCCTCGAAAAGAATAGTTAGGTAAGAATAAAAGTAAAATTAAGCAAAAAGAGATTTCACCTCTGGGTTCCAGTTCTCTAATCCTCTCATGGTGGGTCACATGGAATGGTACTCACTTACGTCTGTGCCAGTCTTCCTATATGCTGCTGGTCTAGTGCACTGGTGCCTTCCCAGTCCCTGCAATACCTAATGTGTCACTGTCTTCATCCCTTTCCCAGGTAAAATGTCCAGTGATCGAGCTTTGAGGAAGCAGCAACAGTTGAACAACCTTGTTTATATGGTGACAAATCAAGCCAAACCTGGAGACAGAATTGTGGATTTCTGCAGTGGTGGGGTATCGTATCTCTTCTTTATTCTCTTTAGCCTTTCCAAGACGAAGTGACTTTACTACCTTACACTCAAGGACATGTTTTTGTATGACAAGATTGTTGTCTCAGAATAAACAAAAGCCTGAGAGACCAAAGTTAACTTGTTCCTTTTCTTGCCTTTTTCAGGGCCATGTTGGGATTGTCCTAGCTCATGTGCTGCCATCATGCCAGGTAAAGTCTGAATGATAGATGATAAGAAACTGCACAGTTCAATTAGCTGAGTCTGGCTTATCCCTCTTTGAGTTGATAATCATTCACTGAGGTCAGATATGAGGCACAGGCATTTTATTTTTCGTTGAACTACACTTCTGAGATTCAGAATCTTAGGGGGAAAGAGTTAGGGCCACGTACAGTTTTTATTTTTTATAAAAGAAATAATTATTTAACTATTAAATAATTAATGATGAAACCAGTTTAATTGTCAACATTATTTTGTACTTGAAATACTAGCTTCTGGAACTTGTTGAGCATATTCTTTGGTGCCTTGGTTTTTAGTCATTGTATCAGAATTGTAAAAATATTTTTTAAAGAAAAAGATAAACCCCAGTTCTATCACTCTGATCCACCAAATGCATTTCCCCCCATGTGCTCATTAAACCATTGTTCAGAAGGATGCTTGTGGCTGCAAATTCTAAGACCGCAAATACAATTTCAACCACCTGCTTTCACTCAATCTTACGTCATAAATGTTTTTTTTCCTATTGCAAGTAGTTTTAAATATCATCACTGAAATGTGACTTCATAATATGTTTTTGAGTAAATGTACTGTAATTTATACAATCACCATCACCATTTGTTAGAAGTTGGTGCCATTTTTAGTCTTTTGTCATAGTAAATCATTTCCTCCCAGCTTTTAGCATAAAAGCTAGAACTTAATGTCATTTTTTCAAATTACAATTCTTTGCTTGTGAGCTCTCTGGAAATTACAAAATAATTAAAGTGATTATTCTCAGAAGGAAAAATGTGGAAGAACTCATAAACTGGCCAGAATGATAGAGAGTGGAAGACATTATTCTTTATCTTTCTTAGTAAATAAATGAGGACTATGAGGAGAAAGAGGCAGGCATCTGTTTCATCACCAAGGAAAACAACAATTTCGTGGTTGGAGTAAGAGGAAGAGAGCTCACAGAGCAGAATCCTGGAGATGCAGAGTCAGGGTCTGGTGTCTTTTTTTCCCTTCCTAAAAGGTCTGGAAACTTAGAGAGGTTGAAATTGGAGAAGGAAAATCTTGGCTAGAATAAAGGCTGGAAACCTTTGACACCAAATATCCTCTGACAAGCTTTTTATACAAAAAGGTCCAGAATTTTTCCATAAAGACAAAAGTAAGGACAAAATAAGGACCAAACTAAGAATGAGAATGATGAAAGTGACCTAAGTCTGCCCACTTTTCTTCATCCAAATCAGTGATGTCTCCTGTCTTCCTTGGCCTGGCTTACTATCAGAAATTTGTAACTTGCTGCCCTGCCTTTTGCCTTGGCCCCACCAATCCATACTATGCATTGCAAGCAACTGGTTGTCCTTTTATCCCGTGTGATCTTGACTCCCATTACCTCTCCAGTCTGATTTCTACTCTCCACACCCTGTCTCCCCACTCCAAGCTCCAGCATCGCTCACTGTACCCCAACTATACCAGTCTTCTCAGTTCTTCAAACCCACTGTATCTTTCTCACATGTCCCTCTCTCCACCAGAAACACTGCTTCATTCCTCCAGCTAATTTCTATTCATTTTTCAGGCCTCAATTAATATGTTATTCTTTAATATTAAATGACTAAAACCTCTCTTAGTCATCAAGTTTACATGCTTTGATAACACATTATATGTCTTTGATTAAGCACTCACCGCTTGCTGTATTATAATTACCTGTCTCACTTGTATCACCATATCTATAAGCTCCAAGGGTTCAAGGACCTTGTTTGCTTTTGTACTGTACTATCTGGCATATGTCCTAGCACAGGATAGTGAAAATGAAGTGAAAGTGAAAATCACTCAGTCGTGTCTGACTCTGCGACCCCATGGACAGTATAGCCTGCCAGACTCCTCTGCCCGTGAAATTCTCCAGGCCAGAATACTGGAGTGGGTAGCTGTTCCCTTCTCCAAGGGATCTTTCCAGCCCAGAGATCCAACCCAGGTCTCCCACAGCACAACAATAAGGATCAACATAATATGATCAACATTATTAAAGCTAGTAAATACAGTAATAATAGTTGGCTTTAATGTCTAAACTAGTTTACTGAATATACTATTGTTTCCTGTGTGAAATCTAGGTTATACTAATAGAAAACAAGGAATTATCATTAATTCGTGCTAAGAAGAGAAGTGATGAACTAGGTTTAAGCAACATTTGGTTCATTCAAGCAAATATGGAGTATTTTACGGGGATGTTTAATATTGGGGTAAGTAATCACGCAATTTCAGTTTCTTTAACTAAATAAGAGAAATGAAATGTCCTAGAGTAAATAAAGGAGATACATTTATTTTCTTTGCTAAACAAGAAATTTATAACTTTTGTTTTCTACTGTCTATAAAGTAGTATACCTTATTAATGAATATTACTTCATTCACAGCATTTTATTATTATATGGTAAAGATAATATTTGTTCCTCTACCAGACAGGAACTTTATTTTCTTCACTGCAAGATCCCCAGTGCCTGAAAAAATGTTTGACACATGGCAAGTACTTTAAAAATAGTCACTAATTGAATGAATTCTAATGAAGATGACTTCCCTTGGTTTATTCTACATTTTTAGAAGGTAGTGAAAGAAAAACAGAGAATATAATAGAGTTTGTTTATATGTGTAACTAATTCATTTTGCTGAACACCTGAAACTAACAGATTTAAATCAACTATACTCCAATTGAAAAAAAATAAGCTGCAAATACTTGAGTTGCTTTCAGATAATTCTTTCTTTAGCAAGGATTTGATATTTTCATGTATTCTGAGCTTCTAGTATAAAATGTATCGGTGATGTTTTTGAAACCTTCAAATCAGATTGTTGTTGTTTGATACCACTAGAAGACCAAAGATAATGTGATTGTGTCAGTTCATTTAAATCCAGGGTTGTACACTCTGGTGGGATTTGAGTTTCAATAAGATGTTAGCATTGCTGCTGTTCTTGTATCTGTTTTGAATGTTTTTCCTTATTTTTAGAGTACTAAATGCTTGATGTAGAAAGCTACATAATAATATAAGGAAGAATCACCAGTATTTCTGCTAGTGAGAGATAATACTATCAAAACCCTTTGGTCTTTGTGTATTTATACACACAAACAAATGCATATTTACATACACCTTGAGATCCTGCTTTACCTGAAATTGTCATAAATACTTTCCCTACTCATTAATCATGTTCCTTTTCTATTGTTATTATACTTGTTATTTATTATATGTGTCTAATGATGTATCAATTAAGACTTTTGATTCCTTTGCCTAATCACTTTACAGGAAGGTTGTGCTAACTTGCATTCCCAACTGGATATGGTCACATAGCATATACAATGGGCTTGTCTAGTTGAAATTCTTGTCCAATCTTAGAAGTCCAGACCTTTCATAGTACTTTTGATTTTTGTTCAGTCAGTGAAATTCATTTCTTAAATATCAACTTCTGTAAAATTGTGAGACTTATTGTTATATAGCCTGAAAAGAATGCAATGTGTTTCCTTTGTGGATATAATACAGATTGGTTATCTCAAGCAAAGCTTATGGAAAGAGAAGTAAACTTTTAAGAAACCTGTTAGGAAGGATATTCAGGAAAATATAGATATCTGATACAGCAAGTTCAAATTAAATATATATTTATGTACCACCTAAATTTTACATAAATGTTGAGGTGGAAGATAAAGCTTCTCCCTAAAACAGGCCATTAAACCAATGCCCATGTTACCAGTACACCAGGAAGAGTGTATAAGGTAGCATTTACTCACCTCTCAAATCACAAAATTCCTAGCCGATCAACCATGTATCTCTTTACCCTTCCATGGCTTGTAGGTGATAAATCATTCTGGCACATTCTTATACCTTTCAAGGTCATGTAATTCACTAACACCAACTAGCAAAGTATATGTCTTTTGGGAAGTGACATTTTTCTCTATATCTCATAATAATATACCCATAATGGTTTTTTTTTTCTTTCATAATTACCTTTGTCAAGATATATGGAAAATAAATTAAAATTACTTGGAGGATTAAACCAAAATTAGATTTAAGAATATAATTTGCCTAGGAGGATTAATTGAAGTATTGTCAGTAGATAAATCAAACCAAATGCATCAGTGGCTCTTTTATATGAAATAGACTCTAGTGAAAACACTGTAGCTAGAGAGGAAATCAGAATAACCAGGTATTGGGAATGTAGTAAAGCTCTATTAATTCAGTTTTGTGGTATTTCAAATAAGGGTTTGCTGCTGCTGCTGCTAAGTCACTTCAGTCGTGTCTAACTCTGTGCGACCCCATAGACAGCAGCCCACCAGGCTCCTCTGTCCCTGGGATTCTCCAGACAAGAACACTGGAGTGGGTTGCCATTTCCTTCTTAATGCATGCATGCATGCTAAGTTGCTTCAGTCATGTCCGACTCTGTGCGACCCTATGGACAGCAGCCTACCAGGCTCCTCTGTCCACAGGATTCTCTAGGCAAGAATACTGGAGTGGGTTGCCATTTCCTTCTCCAAAATAAGGGCTTAGTTAGTGTTTATCTTTGCTTAGTAAATGCCTTTTCTTTTGCTATTTTTCTCTGGACATAAAAATCAATGCTGTAAATAAGATTTTAAAGGGAGATTTTTAAAGTCCTCAAACCAACTATCTTTAGAAACGTCAAACAAATCAATTATATGTAAGAATTGAAATACTTATTATTTGTCTTATCTCCATTAATACAATGACCTGTATCAGGCAAAAATGAATAGATTTACTAACTTTGTAAAACTAGTGTGACTTGAAATAATGGAAGAAAACAAATCTAAATACTTTTAGGTCTTTCAACAAGGTCTTCCATCACCCCAAGGGCTGTGCTTCGCCCTTGTAACCAGAATCAGTGAGGTAACACCATATTCCAAAGAGCATTTGTAGTTTCTGACTTTCCCTTGTGTTTATTTGAGAAATGTATTTGCTTAGAAATACAAATATCTAATAAGCTTATTAGAAACATTCAAAGTCTCTAGTAACCAAATGCATTTCAACTTGAACAACAATGATATTCTGTTCTTGTTCTTAGTATTTGCAAGGATTTTAAAAATATTACTCATTGACTGTAAGACTTCTGTGAGGAGCCCACATCATATAGGAGCTTTGAAACTTTTCATTAACATGATATTTGTAATGATTTGTTAATGACATGAAATGTTAGTTATAATGGTAAACAGAGAAATTTTTATTAACATAATTGTTCTGTGCATCCATGCTCACTCATCGTGCCCAACTCTTTGCAGCCCCATGGACTGTAGCCCACCAGGCTTCTCTGTCCAGGCAAGAATTTTCCAGGCAAGAATACTGGAGTGGGTTGCCATTTCCTACTCCGAGGAAACATATTGGTTAAGAGAATGCATTTTAAAATTGAATTTAACTTGTGCTAAAGTCTCAGAGTGGCCACTTACTCGTTGTAATTCCAGGATTCCTTCAGAAGCTAGAATCATCTCCTTAATCAAAGAGGTTAAAAGAGCCTCCTCTACAGAATCAGAACAATCCCCAGAGAAAATACTATAGCTATAATTAAAAAAAAAAAAGAAAAAAACAGCTGACCACCTGATTACACAGTCACTAAGGAAGTTTACCTTCAAGCCTTTCACTCAAACCTCCATCAACTTTTTAGAGATTCACTCTTGTATGAACAGGCAACTGAGGAATATCAAGTGTGGAAAACTTCCAAAATAGAGGAGATCAAAGCAAAAACCATGACAAAGCATCTCCTTTTTATTCAAGGAGAGCTCAGAGAAGATACTGCATGAATGAAACAAAGGTAAAATGAAAAAGAAGTGAACCATCAGAGAACAAGAAAGAATAAAACATGCTAGCTCAAATAAAAAGCAAGTGGAAAATCTAAAACATGAAGTATAGGACATCATTTGAAAAAACAGGACAAAAAAATGATAGGGACTGTGAAAGAAGCATTTTTTTCCAATAGAGGTTTAGTCTATGAATCCAATACGTCAATAATAGGAGAACCAGATATAGAAAACAGATAAAATGATGGAGAGAAAAATATCAAAGAATTAACATAAGAAAATGTGTAAGTAATGAAAAATATGTTTCTCTTATCTGACAAAGCCCACTTAAATAAATGACCAAAAGCAAGGCACATTGTTGGGGGGCGGGGGAAGGGGAAGACTGTTGTGATAAAAAGAAGTTCCTGACAGTTTCCAAAGAGAAAAAACAAATAGGTCACAAACAGAAAATTTGAAATCAAAATGCCATCACACTTCTTAATAGCCACATGGAAAGCTAGAAGACAGTGAAGCAATGCCTTCAAAATTCTAAAAGACACTTTCCAACCTAAAATGTTATGCCCAACCAATCAACAATCATGTATGCAAGTAATAAAGAAAATGTCAAGATCTCAAGAAAATGTACATCAGGAAACTATGTAGAAGATGTGTTTCACCAAAATAAGACAACACAGAAATACAAAGGATCATAAGAGACTACTATCAGCAATTATATGCCAATAAAATGGACAACATGGAAGAAATGGACAAATTCTTAGAAAAGTACAACTTTCCAAAACTGGACCAGGAAGAAATAGAAAATCTTAACAGACCCATCACAAGCACAGAAATTGAAACTGTAATCAAAAATCTTCCAGCAAACAAAAGCCCAGGTCCAGACAGCTTCACAGCTGAATTCTACCAAAAATTTAGAGAATAGCTAACACCTATCCTACTCAAACTCTTCCAGAAAATTGCAGAGGAAAGTAAACTTCCAAACTCATTCTATGAGGCCACCATCACCCTAATACCAAAACCTGACAAAGATCCCACAAAAAAAGAAAACTACAGGCCAATATCACTGATGAACATAGATGCAAAAATCCTTAACAAAATTCTAGCAATCAGAATCCAACAACACATTAAAAAGATCATACACCATGACCAAGTTGGGCTTTATCCCAGGGATGCAAGGATTCTTCAATATCCACAAATCAATCAATGTAATACACCACATTAACAAATTGAAAAATAAAAGCCATATGATTATCTCAATAGATGCAGAGAAAGCATTTGACAAAATTCAACATCCATTTATGATAAAAACTCTCCAGAAAGCAGGAATAGAAGGAACATACCTCAACATAATAAAAGCTATATATGATAAACCCACAGCAAATATTATCCTCAATGGTGAAAAATTGAAAGCATTTCCCCTAAAGTCAGGAACAAGACAAGGGTGCCCACTTTCACCATTACTATTCAACATAGTTTTGGAAGTTTTGGCCACAGCAATCAGAGCAGAAAAAGAAATAAAAGGAATCCAAATTGGAAAAGAAGAAGTAAAACTCTCCCTGTTTGCAGATGACATGATCCTCTACATAGAAAACTCTAAAGACTCCACCAGAAAATTACTAGAACTAATCAATGATTATAGTAAAGTTGCAGGATATAAAATCAACACACAGAAATCCCTTGCATTCCTATACACTAATAATGAGAAAATAGAGAAATTAAGGAAACAATTCCATTCACCATTGCAATGGAAAGAATAAAATATTTAGGAATATATCTACCTAAAGAAACTAAAGACCTATATATAGAAAACTATAAAACACTGGTGAAAGAAATCAAAGAGGACACTAATAGATGGAGAAATATACCATGTTCATGGATTGGAAGAATCAATATAGTGAAAATCAGTATACTACTCAAAGCAATTTATAGATTCAATGCAATCCCTATCAAGCTACCAATGGTATTCTTCACAGAGCTAGAACAAATAATTTCACAATTTCTATGGAATTACAAATAACCTCAAATAGCCAAAGCTATCTTGAGAAAGAAGAATGGAACTAGAGGAATCAACCTACCTGACTTCAGGCTCTACTACAAAGCCACAGTCATCAAGACAGTATGGTACTGGCACAAAGACAAATATAGATCAATGGAACAAAATACACATATGGACACCTTATCTTTGACAAAGGAGGCAAGAATGTACAATGGATTAAAGACAATCTCTTTAACAAGTGGTGCTGGGAAAACTGGTCAACCACTTGTAAAAGAATGAAACTAGAGCACTTTCTAACACCATACACAAAAATAAACTCAAAATGGATTAAAGATCTAAATGTAAGACCAGAAACTATAAAACTCCTAGAGGAGAACATAGGCAAAACACTCTCCGACATACATCACAGCAGGATCCTCTATGACCCACCTCCCAGAATATTGGAAATAAAAGCAAAAATAAACAAATGGGACCTAATTAAACTTAAAAGCTTCTGCACATCAAAGGAAACTATAAGCAAGGTGAAAAGACAGCCTTCAGAATGGGAGAAAATAATAGCAAATGAAGCAACTGACAAACAACTCATCTCAAAAATATACAAGCAACTCCTACAGCTCAACTCCAGAAAAATAAATGACCCAATCAAAAAATGGGCCAAAGAACTAAATAGACATTTCTCCAAAGAAGACATACAGATGGCTAACAAACACATGAAAAGATGCTCAACATCACTCATTATCAGAGAAATGCAAATCAAAACCACTATGAGGTACCATTTCACGCCAGTCAGAATGGCTGCGATCCAAAAGTCTACAAGCAATAAATGCTAGAGAGGGTGTGGAGAAAAGGGAACCCTCTTACACTGTTGGTGGGAATGCAAACTAGTACAGCCACTATGGAGAACAGTGTGGAGATTCCTTAAGAAACTGGAAATAGAACTGCCTTATGATCCAGCAATCCCACTGCTGGGCATACACACTGAGGAAACCAGAATTGAAAGAGCCACGTGTACCCCAATGTTCATCACAGCACTGTTTATAGTAGCCAGGACATGGAAGCAACCTAGATGTCCATCAGCAGATGAATGATTAAGAAAGCTATGGTACATATACACAATGGAGTATTACTCAGCCATTAAAAAGAATACATTTGAATCAGTTCTAATGAGGTGGATGGAACTGGAGCCTATTATACAGAGTGAAGTAAGCCAGAAAGAAAAACACCAATACAGTATACTAACGCATATATAAGGAATTTAGAAAGATGGTAACAATAACCATGTATACGAGACAGCAAAAGAGACACTTATGTATAGAACAGTCTTTTGGACTCTGTGGGAGAGGGAAAGGGTGGGATGATTTGGGAGAATGGCATTGAAATATGTATAATATCATATATGAAATGAGTCACCAGTCCAGGTTTGATGCACGATGCTGGATGCTTGGGGCTGGTGCACTGGGACGACCCAGAGGGATGGTATGGGGAGGGAGGAGGGAGGAGTGTTCAGGATGGGGAACACATGTATACCTGTGGCAGATTGATTTCGATATATGGCAAAACCAATACAATATTGTAAAGTTAAAAAATAAAATTAAAAAAAAATAAAAGTTGGACTTATCATATCCTAAAAAAATAAATAAATAAATAAATAATAATAAAAAGGAATCAGTTCAGTCACTTACTTGTGTCTGACTCTTTGTGACCCCATGGACTACAGCATGCCAGGCCTCCCTGTCCATCACCAACTCCCAGAGTTTACTCAAACTCATGTACATTGAGTCGGTGATACCATCCAACCATCTCATCCTCTGTCGTCCCCTTCTCCTCCTGCCTTCAATCTTTGCCAGCATCAGGGTCTTTTCCAATGAGTCAGTTCTCTGCATCTTGTGGTCAAAGTATTGGAGGTTCAGCTTCAGCAAAAGTACTTCCAATGAATATTCAGAACTGATTTCCTTTAGGATGGACTGGTTGGATCTCTTTGGTGTCCAAAAGACTCTCAAGAGTCTTCTCCAACACTACAGTTCAAAAGCATCAATTCTTCGGCACTCAGCTTTTTTATAGTCCAATTCTCACACCCATACATGACTACAGGAAAAACTATAGCTTAGACTAGACGGACCTTTGTCAGCAAAGTAATGTCTCTGCTTTTTAATATGCTGTCTAGGTTGGTTATAACTTTTCTTCCAAGGAGTAAGTGTCTTTCAATTTCATGGCTGCAGTCACCATCTGCAGTGATTTTGGAGCCCCCCCCCCCCCAACTCAAAAAGTCTGTCAGTGTTTCCACTGTTTCCCCATCTGTTTGCCAAGAAGTCATGGGACCAGATGCCATGATCTTAGTTTTCTGAATGTTGAGTTTTAAGCCAAATTAAACTGCTGATTAAACTTAAACTCTCTTCTTTCACTTTCACCAAGAGATTCTTTAGTTCTTCTTCGCTTTCTGCCATAAGGGTGGTGTCATCTGCATATCTGAGGTTATTGCTATTTCTCCTGGCAATCTTGATTCCAAATTGTGCTTCATGCTGTCTGGCATTTCTCATAATGTACTCTGCATATAAGTTAAATAAGCAGGGTAACAATATACAGCCTTGACGTACTCCTTTTCTTATTTGGAACCAATCCATTGTTCCATGTCTGGTTCTAACTGTTGCTTCTTGACCTGCATACAGGTTTCTCAGGAGGCAGGTAAGGTGGTCTGGTATTCCCATCTCTTTAAGACTTTTCCACAGTTTGTTGTGATCCATACAGTCAAAGGCTTTGGCATAGTCAATAAAGCAGAAGTAGATGTTTTTCTGGAACTCTCTTGCTTTTTCCATGATCCAGAGGATGTTGGCAATTTGATCTCTGATTCCTCTGCCTTTTCTAAATCCAGCTTGAACATCTGGAAGTTCATGGTTCATGTACTGTTGAAGCCTGGCTTGGAGAATTTTGAGCATTACTTTACTAGTGTGTGAGATGAGTGCAGGTGTATGGTAGTTTGAGCATTCTTTGGCATTGTCTTTCTTGGGATTAGAATGAAAACTCACCTTTTCCAGTCCTGTGGCCACTGCTAAGTTTTCCAAATTTGCTGGCATATTGAGTGCAGCACTTTCACAGCATCATCTTTTAGGATTTGAAATAGCTCAACTGGAATTCCATTACCTCCACTAGCTTTGTTCATGGTGATGCTTCCTAAGGCCTACTTGACTTCACATGCCAGGATGTCTGGCTCTAGGTGAGTGATCACACCATCATGATTCTCTGGGTCATGAAGATCTTTTTTGTACAGTTCTTCTGTGTATTCTTCCCACCTCTTCTTAATACCTTCTGCTTCTGTTAGGTCCATACCACTTCTGTCCTTTATTGAGCCCATCTTTACATGAAATGTTCCCTTGGTATCTCTAATTTTCTTGAAGAGATCTCTAGTCCCATTCTATTGTTTCCTCTATTTTTTCCATTGATCACTGAGGAAGGCTTTCTTATCTCTCCTTGCTATTCTTTAGAAGTCTGCATTCAAATGTTTATATCTTTCCTTTTCTCCTTTGCCTTTCACCTCTTTTCTTTTTACAGCTCTTTGTAAGCCTTCCTGAGAAAACCATTTTGCCTTTTTGCATTTCTTTTTCTTGGGGATGGCCTTGATCACTGCCTCCTGTACATTGTCATAAACCTCAGTCCATAGTTCTTCAGGCACTCTGTCTATCAAATCTAATCCCTTGAATCTATTTTTCACTTCCACTGTATAATTGTAAGGGATTTGATTTAGGTCATACCTGAATGGTCTAGAACTAACATCCAAAAAAGATGTCCTTTTCATTATAGGGGACTGGAATGCAAAAGTAGGAAGTCAAGAAACACCTGGAGTAACAGGCAAATTTGGCATTGGAGTACAGAATGAAGCGGAGCAAAGGCTAATAGAGTTTTGCCAAGAGAACACACTGGTCATAGCAAAGCCCTTTTCCAACAACACAAGAGAAGAGTCTACACATGGACATCACCAGATGGTCAATACTAAAATCAAATTGATTATATTCTTTGCAGCCAAAGATGGAGAAGCTCTATACAGTCAGCAAAAACAAGACCAGGACCTGACTGTGGCTCAGAGCATGAACTCCTTATTGCCAAATTCAGACTTAAATTGAAGAAATAGGGAAAACCACTAGACTACTCAATGGACATGAGTTTGAGTAAACTCTAGGAATTGGTGATGGACAGGGAGGCCCGGCGTACTGTAGTCCATGGGGTCGCAAAGAGTCAGACATGACTGAGTGACTGAACTGAACTGAACTGAATGGTCTAGTGCTTTTCCCTACTTTCTTCAATTTAAATATGAATTTGGCCATAAGGAATTCATGATCTGAGCCACAGTCAGCTCCCTGTCTTGTTTTTGGTGACTGTACAGGGTTTCTCCGTCTTTGGCTGGATGAAAGATGTACTAAGAGGGAATGCTGCTGCTGCTGCTAAGTCACTTCAGTCGTGTCTGACTCTGTGTGACCCCATAGACGGCAGCCACCAGGCTCCGCTAACCCTGGGATTCTCCAGACAAGAACACTGGAGTGGGTTGCCATTTCCTTCTCCAGTGCATGAAAGTGAAAAGGAATAAGTGGTATCTAATACAAGAGTGGGTGAAGGGACTGCTTAGTCTGATGGCAAAGGAAAATCACAGGACCAGACAGAGCTAGGTGTTAGGCCTAGAAAGCTGTGAATCCAGGTTTTAGTAAAAGGTCAGAAGGCCCAGGAAAGATGTCTTCAGGAAAGAAAAATGGAACAGGCCAATTATTTGACAATTTTCACATAGTGGAAAATTGTACCATAGAACATTTTACAGAACTTTTGTGCAGGGAAAGTCTTGGATGTTAAGAAGAAAAAATTTTACAGCATAGTTAGCTCAGCAGTGAACTATACATATGGTTAATATACAAAGAAATATTAATAAAAGACACTGCATGAACACTTAACTAAAATTTAGAGGTAATATTAAGAGGATGACCAAAGGGAAAGGGCATATAAATTATGCAAAAAAAAACACCCCACTTTATCTCCTGAAACAGAAAATCAATAGATGGTGTCTAATATTTACAAATCGAAAGAGCAGTGTACGTTTTTTAATTGCAGTATAGTTGATTTACAATGTCATGTTAGTTTCAGGCATATAGCACAGTGATTCAGATATACATATATTTATGTAAATATATATATATACACACATATTCTTTTTCAGATTCTTTTCCCTTATAGATTATTACAAAATGTTGGGTAAAGATCCCTGTGCTATACAGTAGGTCTTTGTTGGTTACCTATTTTATATATAGTAGTGTGTATCTGTTAATCTCAGTCTTCTAATTTATCCCTCCTTTTCCCTTCATAACTGTAAGTTTGTTTTCTGTTTGTGGGTATTTTTGTTTTGTAAATAATTCATTTATATATATATTTTTTAGATTCCACGTATAAGCAATATCATGTATTTGTCTTTCTCTGCCTGACTTTCTCCACTTAGCATGATAATCTGTAGGTCCATCCATGTTGCTGCAAATGCTATCTCATATTTAAAGGCTAAGCAATGTATATACTCCACTGTATATATTATATATAACATTGTTGTTGTTCAGTCACTAAGTGTGTCCAACTCTTTGCAACCCCATGGACTGTAGCACATCAGGGGTCATATATATATAACATATATAATTATATATTATATGTATATGTTATATGTATGTGTGAAAGTTGCTCAATCTGTCCAACTCTTTGCAACCCCTTGGATTATACAGTCCATGGAATTCTCCAAGCCAGAATACTGAAGTGGGTAGCCTTTGCCTTCTGCAAGAGATCTTCCCAACCCAGGGATCAAACCAAGGTCTCCCACATTGCAGGTGGATTCTTTACCAGCTGAGCTACCGGGAAAGCCCATATGTTTTATATATATATTTATATATATATATATACACACACATACATACATATTAATATATAATGTATAATTAGTATATAATATTTTATTATATTAATCACATATATCATATAATACATTAAATCTATATAATAAATTATAACATATCTATGTTATATGTTATATGTATATGTTATATATATGTATAATGTGTGTGTATATATATATTATATCTATGTTACATCTTCTTTTTTTGTTTTTCAGAATTGCCCTCAGGTGTCAGAACCTCTGCAGAAAGAGCTGTGAGGGCAGACAGCTCTTTCTTTTTTAACATGTTTATTTTTTTGGCTGTGCTGGGTCTTTGTTTAGTTTCAGCCCTTGAAATCTCTGATCTTCGTTGCAGCATCTGGGATCTTTCAGTTGCAGCATGTGAACTTAGTAGCAGCGTGTGGGATCTAGTTCCCTGACCAGGGATTGAATCTGGCCCTCTACATTGGGAACTGGGGTCTTAGCCACGGGACCACCAGGGAAGTCCCTATCTCACATCTTTGTTGTCCATCCCACTCCAGTGTTCTTGCCTGGAGAATCCCAGGGACGGCGGAGCCTGGGGGGCTGCCATCTATGGGGTCACACAGAGTCGGACACGGCTGAAGCGACTTAGCAGCAGCAGCATCTGTTGATGGACACTTAAGTTGCTTCCATGTCTTGGCTATTATAAATAGTACTGCAGTGGAAATTGAGCTGCAAGTATCTTTTCAAATTATGGTTTTCTGTGGATATATTCCCAGGAGTGGGAGTGCTGGATCATATGGTAACTCTATTTTAAGTTTTATAAGGAACCCCCATACTGTTCTCCATAGTGTCTGCACCAATTTATTTTCCTACTAACTGTGTAGGAGGGTTCCTTTTTATCCACACCCTCTCCAGCATTTATTATTTGTAGACTTTTTGACAATGGCTATTCTGACTGGAGTAAGGTGATACCTCACTATAGTTTTGATTTGAAAGAAGCAATATACATTTATTGTATAGAAAAACAGAGATGGATTTCAGGAAAGAAAACCAATGAGTTGAAAAGCATTATCTGTTCACCAGATTTTCTCTTTGAGTGAAGTGTGTACAGAACAAGGAACTGTTTTTGTCATTCCCTCCTTAGCGTTATTTAAATTTTAAAGCCAATTGCCTATAATATATTACGTGAAAGTTTTTAAAGAGGGAAAACAGGAGATCAGTTGAGACCAAGCTTGCTTCTGTCTAAGATATCTGGTTAAGAATCCTTCTTTGAGAAGCAGTGGCTCAGAGCATGACTGGGTTGAGGCAAATTTAGAGATGATTCAGTTTAGCTTTCTCCTTTTGTAGATACAAAAGTTGAGGCTGCACTTGGGGAAGAGGAACGTAGCAAGTTAATGTGAGAGCTGGGATTGGAGTGACTTCCTGTTTGCTCCTCACATCTAAAGAAAGAAGTAGACAAGGAACATAGAGAATTAGAATAATGGTGTCAGAGAGATTGAGATTAAATCTTGTCTTCGTCATTTATGACCTTGGATTAGCCACTTGGTCTTTTTGTAAAATGGGGAATACAACATCTATATCTGTGGTTTGGACTAAGAAAAGACTATTAAATGTTAAATTAATCTTAAAAAAAAAAAAACCCAAAGCAAAGAAAAACAACCCCAAGGATAGGATGCCTAGTAAAATCATAAATCTAGCACAAGCTTAGTTTTGGGGGTATGAATAAGGCATAGGCTTACTGTCTTTACCAACATATATTCTTTTAGAATATATGTGTCTTTATCAACATATATTTTCTTAGAGAAGAATCAATCAGCTTTGCCTAGAATCTTGCCTTGTTTTTTAGAAGCTGCCAGTTGAAAGACATTCTGAGAGTGAGTGATGATTAATTTCTTTTATTTACTACCACATATAGCAAAGATACGTGGTTTGAAGTTTCTTGGCTGTTCAGTTATATTTCACTGGCTAACATCATAGGATGTGTTATACTTAGAATTTTTAGGACATGTATTAAATAGATTGATTGAAGTAAGGAAAAGTAAGGGAAAAGCCCTTAATTTATAGTCTCTGAATTCTTCAGCATTTATTTGGATCAATAATATTTACATATACTTTGGAATGTGCATTACCTAGGCCAATAGATACTTTTACAATTCAACTTTTATCTTTTGTTAGAATTCAGTGTATTTACAGGGAACCACAGTACTGAATTTTGGGAATCAGTGAAGCACTTGTTTGCTGTGTTCTCCACTAGTTGTTGATTAAGTATGGTGTTTTCCCCCAGCACAGTAACCTTTATTAGATACTCATAGTTTATGTTTTATGCTCTTTCTACAGTTGTCAGATCTATCCAGTGTATATACTAATAAATCTATTCATCCTTTATATATTATATTACAAACGCTCTGGTCATATGTTTAAAATGTACTTAGAAATTAGATTTCATACCAGTTTCTGTAAATAGTAATGGTTTAAGAAAAAAAAAATTAGATGTATTTCTCTTTGTCTCTTCCTTCCCTTGTCACTCCTTTATGTGTAACTAGAACATGTTCCATTCCTTCTTCTCTTAAATCAGTGGTGAACCTAAGCGTGACACCCAGAAATTCTTCATTGAAACAGATGGTCTCTAAGGGTTCCTTCCAGCTCCAAATAAGTTGGTCAGGGAAGGCATAGCATGATGTAGTGGAAAGCCTGTGAGCTTCAGACCTGGATTCAGAGTTCATCTGGAATGCTTGCTGTCTAGGTGACCTTGTCATGATGTTGCAAGAGACATAGTAAGAGCTATTTAAAGTATTAGTTTTAAAAAGAAAAGAATCAAGCAATTAAAACAAGAAAAAATATCTATGTAAAGATTTTTACATCTTGCAGACACTGAATACATGCTAGTTCCCTATGGTGGTGTAATTCCAGAGGATAGTAGGACCAGTGAGATAAAGAAAATGAGAAGGAATGTACAGTATTCCCCCAACCCCCATCTTTGTAATTTTGCTTTCCTTGGTTTCAGTTACCTGTGGTCAGTTATGGTCTGAAATATTAAATGGAAAATTCAAAAAAAAAAAAAAAAAACCCAATTCCTAAATTTGAAATTATACACTGTCCTCCAACCAGCCCAGGACATGAATCATTCCTTTGTCCAGGGTATTCACGCGATATACATTCTCCCCCCACCAATATAGGAATAAGCATAGTACAGTTGACCCTTGAACTACATGGGTCAGGCTGGGGGTCAGGATCCTGCCCTTCAGGAGCTGCTTTGTTGAGAGTATATACTGAATTGCCCCAAGCTTGAGTTTCCTCACTTCTCGGATGGAGATAATAAAATCTTTCAGGGCTGTTGTGAGCATAGGAGGATGTGTGTGCCATCACCCAGCATAGTTGCCAACACATAAAGGGCACGGGGTGAGTATTGGTCTCTTCTCTCTCCCTCCAGGAGAAGGTGCATCTATAATTTTTACTATGAGGTTTTCTCCAGCCACCCAATGCGAATAAGAACTAGCCTGAATTTCACCCTGCAAAACTGATTTTTAAAAAAAGTGGGCAGATGAAAAAATCCAGGTTCTTTTCGATCCATTAGTTGATGCTCCCTTCACTGGACAGCAGCCTGCCTGGGTGATACTCGCAAGTGAGGCGGGAACAGTGGTTGACAGCAACCACGGAGATAGTTAACCTCTGTGGATTTGAGGGAAGCCTGCAAGGAGGGGAGAATTCAGAAGCAGGGCTGAGAGCAGAGAGCCTGCTTTCCTCTTCTCAATACAGCTTTGTCTTTGGTCTGCCAGTTCAAAAGGGGAATCTGACTTACACTACTTAATATCCAGGAATTTCCAGAAAACCTCCTTGTCTTCACCCTAAAAGCCCTTCAGCCCTCTCCCTACCCTGAAGTTGAAAGATTTGTGTCTAGAAAGGACAATTATAATCCAGTACAACTTGCCTCTGTTCAGAATGAGATCTGAGCATTTTTCTGACAAAATGCTTCATCTTTCAGGATCCCTACATCTGATTTCCTTTTGGAGTCCTAATCTTCCTTATTTAGCCTAATAATTTTCAAAATGGTCTACTTTAGATAATGGTACAGTATAGATATATTTAAGGCATTTATTCTAAAAACATTTTAAAATCATTTTATTTTTCTTTTCATGAATTATTGATGCACTAATCATGACTTCAGTCCACAATGTTTTTCCTTTTTAAATAAACTCTTTAAGAATATTTCACACAAATCATCATTCAGTGTTAAGAATTGTAATTCTATGAATATAAAAAGGAGCTCCATAAATATGATTTGATCAGTTTTATACAACACTGATAAGAATATATTCAGACGGCATTTGCAAAAGTGTTTTCAAATACACTTCTGTTTAATGTTGCAACAGCATTGTGATGTGTCAGTATTATTAACCATAGTTTGTGGTGGAGGAAACTGAAGCCCAAAGATTTTAAATTTCAATCAGCCCAAGATCACCGAGCCCTTTAGAGTTCTGAACTAGAAATTCTGATTTCCAAGTAGAGTTCTTGCCAGGATGCCACAGCTGAACTAAAGTTTCAATCAGTAAGAGCATTAGTTTAGACTTGCATACATATTGAATCTTCCATGTTTAACATGACATCAACTTTTCCATTGGATGAATCTTATGCTCCGTTATAAATGTTCCATTTGTAATCTTTCAACCTCTTGCTTAATTTTCTTAATTAATACAAATACCTAATTAGTCCTTTGGCATGTCCAAATGAGAACTATTTAAACTACTCTGAAATAACTTTCTGGTAAAGGGAAACCTCTTCAGGAACAATCCTTACAGTTTTGTTGTTTTTTTCCTAATGGCACAAAGTAGCACTGTTAGTTAAAAAGAACGTAGTGCTGAGGTCTGGTCTTACTTTCCAGGTGGCGTTGCACGCGTGTGGAGTGGCGACAGACATGGTGATCGAACACTGCCTCAAAACACGGGCCTCCTTTGTCACGTGCCCTTGCTGTTACGGTTTCATTCAGAACACCTCCAAGGTCAATTTTCCCAAAAGGTGAAATCTTGTGTTCTGCCACAAGGTATCAATATGGGTGTTAATACACAAAACTCTTTTGATATAAAGTTGCAATGAGATCTCAGGCTCCAGCTCATTTCCTTTTTCCACAATGGCAAGCATTGTTTATAAGCTGCATAAGGAAGAGAGGCTCTCCTCCATGTCTGTCCCTCCATATCTACTCCTGGATCCAGCTCTTGCCAAAGTTTAGAACACATCTGTCGAGGAAGAGCAGATGTGACTGGCAGTCAGCACTCCTCTGTACTCGGAGAAAATCATCACCCATGAGAGGCAATAGAGGGCAGTGGTCAAGTGCTGAAAGTTTTCTGTCCTGGTACTGATATTGGCTCCTCCTTCTTTTGTAAATTGTCCCACCTCAGGCAATTCACTTAAATTCACTCTTTTTGCCTACATTTCCTCATCTACAAAAGGGAGATTATAATAATATCTACCTCAGGGTTTTTATGAGAATTGAATGATATACACGTAAATCACTTAGAAGTGGCACAGAGTAAGTACTCAGTAAACACGAGCTGTTGCTAACTACAGCAATAGTTTAAATTCTTCCCGAGGCTAGTGATGATTAACCTGCAAGCTCAATGGCCATATTTACTGTCCTCCTTACCTCACACAGAAAAGGGAGACATTTGCATTGTCATCACTTTAAGTCAACCTGCGCGCACGCTCAGTTACATCCGACTCTTTGTGACCCCATGGACTGTAGCCTGCGAGGCTCCCCTGTCCATGGAATTTTCCAGGCAAGATTACTGGAGCGGGTTGCCATTTCCTCCTCTAGGGAATTTTCCCCACCCAGGCATCAAACCCATGTCTCCTGCATTGTAGGCGGGTTCTTAACCACTGAGCCACCTGGAAAGCCCTGCACTCCCCCTAGTGGAGGGCCATTCTTGGTGTTTGTGACATTTCATTTGATTTATGGTTATTGAGAATCCAGCTGATCATATTAGGCCTGTTAAATATCAGATCAGATCAGTCGCTCAGTCGTGTCCGACTCTTTGCGACCCCATGAATCGCAGCATGCCAGGCCTCCCTGTCCATCACCAACTCCCGGAGTTCACTCAAATTCATGTCCATCAAGTCGGTGATATTATCTAGCCATCTTATCCTCTGTCGTCCCCTTCTCCTCCTGCCCCCAATCCCTCCCAGCATCAGAATCTTTTCCAATGAGTCAACTCTTCACATGAGGTAGCCAAAGTACTGGAGTTTCAGCTTCAGCATCATTCCTTCCAAAGAAATCCCAGGGCTGATCTCCTTCAGAATGGACTGGTTGGATCTACTTGCAGTCCAGGGGACTCTCAAGAGTCTTTTCCAACACCACAGTTCAAAAGCATCAATTCTTCGGCGCTCAGCCTTCTTTACAGTCCAACTCTCACATCCATACATGACCACAGGAAAAACCATAGCCTTGACTAGACGAACCTTTGTTGGCAAAGTAATGTCTCTGCTTTTGAATATGCTATCTAGGTCGGTCATAACTTTTCTTCCAAGGAGTAAGCGTCTTTTAATTTCATGGCTGCAGTCACCATCTGTAGTGATTTTGGAGCCCAGAAAAATAAAGTCTGATACTGTTTCCCCATCTATTTCCCATGAAGTGGTGGGACCAGATGCCATGATCTTCATTTTCTGAATGTTGATATAGGATATTAAATATCCTGTTAAATATAGGATAGATTAAATATGTTCCTTTGAGTTGTTCAGTCTACAATCTCACTTAACTGATTTTAAAGTCTCAGTTTAGTGTCTGTCAACTTTTCCACTTCTCTGTGGACTTACTGACACTTGCCCCCTTTGTCATTAGGGGAACCACTTCCAGGCCCCACTGTCCCCTTGCCCTAATCACCCTAGGACCAGGTACCAGACAACTCGGGACAGCCCCTATGCTGAATAACAATAAAACCTACATTTTTAACATGCCTGAATCTGTGTGCACCCATGCAAGGAAGAGAAAATAGTGATTGTGCTTCTCTATCTTTGAAAGAAATTCTTTAAAATGAATCACATACAGATAATGTGCTTTTGTCATTTTATGAAGATACTTCAAACTGGCATTGTTTTTAGTTCAGGATAGCATGATACCCTTCAGATAAAATACATATTTTTGTTTATAGTTTAATTTCTCCAAGACTATTTCCACTCTTTAATCTTTGGTATTTAAGTAATTCATTTTTATTTTCTATTTCAGTGAACTATTCAAGAAAACATTATCATACAAGGTAACTTTTTTTTTTTTTAATTGGAGGCTAATTACAGTATTGTGTATTTGCCATACATTCACATGACTCAGCCATGGGTGTACATGTGTTCCCCATCCTGATCCTCCCTCCCACCTCCCTCCCCAGCCCATCCCTCAGGGTCATCCCAGTGCACCAGCCCTGAGCACCCTGTCTCATGCATTGAACCTGGACTGGCAAATCTATTTCACATATAATAATATATATGTTTCAATGCTATTCTCTCAAATCATCCCACCCTCGCCTTCTCCCACAGAGTCCAAAAGTCTGTTCTTTACATCTGTGTCTCTTTTGTTGTCTCGCATAAAGGGTCATCATTACCATCTTCCTAAATTCCATATATATACATTAATATACTATATTGGTGTTTTTTCTTTCTGACTTACTTCATTCTGTGTAATAGGCTCCAGTTTCATCCACCTTATTAGAACTGATTCAAACGCATTCTTTTTAATAGCTGAGTAATATTCCATTGTGTATATGTACCACAGCTTTCTTATCCATTGGTCTGCTGATGGACATCTAGGTTGCTTCCATGTCCTGGCTATTGTAAACAGTACTGCGATGAACACTGGGATACACGTGTCTCTTTCGATTCTGGTTTCCTCAGTGTGTCAGCCCAGCAGTGGGATCGCTGGGTCGTACACACTATCATACATGGAGTCGCAAAGAGTTGGACACGACTGAGCGACTGAACTGAACTAAACTGAACACTATCATACCAGGAAACTTTTAAAAGATCTAGATGTTTTGCTCATATACTTTTTATCCCTTCTTTATATTTTCTATCTCAAATTTCTAATGGAGTATATAATCTACTTACACTTGAATCACTCATGAGCATCTAACACAGATTTTTTTTTCTTTTTGGTCAGTCAAGATTAATCTTCAAGTAGCTGACAAGATTTGCAAAAAGTCTGAGAGTTGACCCTACTCACAGGCTAACAAGTTGGCCTGGCACAGTTTTCATGGATGCTAGCAGAAGATAGGAAACCCCTGAGTCAGAGGCAAAGGGCAGTATTGCTCAGAGCAGTAGGAGTAGCTGGACTGTCATCAGTTTCACAGTGACTCCCTGAGCCCCCGTTCCCACAGGGCGGCACAGAAAGGGCCAGGTGACACCTACATGTACAGTGAATTGCATTATAAGAAGGAAACCTGAGCTAGGAAACCCGAATGTTTTAAGATGTAATCTTTAAGTAAGCATGCCTCCCCTTTTCTGCAGAGGGAGAGAGGGGAATTTCCAAGTCTGTATAGTTTCCAGGACTGTTCACTTTGAAAGGATTATCTGGAATAGAGGCACATTTTTTTCTGTAAAAGGTAGTAAATACTTTAGGCTTTGCTGGGCACTTGCAAATCTCCCACGTATTCTACATCCTCCTTGTCATTGTTGTTACTGGTATACAACTCTTTGAAAGTGTAAAAACCCTTCTTAATTTGCAAGCCATACAAAAACAGTTCATAGACTGAGTTTGGCCAATGGGCCAGACATAGTTTGCCAATTCCTGGTCTGGAACAAAGACAGTGCCTCTTCTCATAAGATGTAAAGAAACACAAGAGACCCACAGAGAACTGTCTTCCAGCAAGAGTCAGAACATTGCACAGTTTTGAGTCACCAGTCTGAGCAAAACAGTTTGCAGCTTTCTGACCATCACTATGAACTAATTAATTGATCAGTGATGTTGATGTAATACAATCTAAGAAATGGTGATTTTGAGAGAAATATACAAATAATCCCATTAAAAGCTAATAAATTAGTCTGTATTCTTAGTTTGGTTAATTCCACTTCTTGCACAGACTCACTAAAAATATGCAATCTCAGTCTCATTTTATATACCAGCCCCTGCTTTCTAGGAATTTTACCTTCTTCCCCTTCCAACAGAGAAACTGTGAGATAAAGTAACCTAAAAATGCTCATTTCTTCCACCTTGGCCTCTATGTCTCCCTCTCCTCTACTTTGCAACTCTTAAACACCCGTCTCTAGTTCTGTCTCCTGCCTGCCTTCACCTCTCCCCCTTCCCCAGCTCTCCCACCCCCACCCGTCCAAGTACGGAACTTGAGTGTTCACGCATTCATCCAGAACCAGAATTATTTCATCTTTGCTTACTGGGTTTAAAATCTTCATATTCTAGAGAACTATAGGTTTTTTGGGAAACATCAGGACCTCTTTTGGGAAACATCAGGACCTCAGGGACTTTATTTTCATAATATTTAAAACACCTCATCTTTTTTGCCAAAGGCCTTAAAATAAAAAATGAACTGAAAAATAAACAAAGAACAAACACTAGAGCCTTGCTTGAATCCCTCCTCTAGGATGCTAAGTGAAAAACCTAGGGTGCCACAGCCTCATTGTCTGGGAAAAGAAATCTAACATTTCTGGGGTCAGAAGGCACAGGGCACCCAGGCACTTCAGAGAACATAAAACTCCCTGGTACCCCAGTTCTGTTTATTTCCTCTTCCTCCCACACCCCAAATCTGCTTGGCCACCCCACCTGCCCTTTGAGTATCTTTTAAGTGTGAATGCACTATGAAGTTTTAAACCTCTTGCATGCTGCTGCAAGATGATATCTCAGTATTTCTTAACCATGGCAGGTGGGTGGCAGGCAGAACCAAATGGACTTAGTGCCCTATTATCTTGAGAGTCATTTTGGAAGTGTTTTTCTCCACAGTCCAATTTAACCAGCAAACCCTTACTGAGTACCTCCTATGTGCCTTCCCCTTTCAGAATTTTACTTCTACTGGGAAGAACACATACACAGGTAATTCCAATAAAATATGGTGAGGCTTATCAGGACAAGGGAAACGAACCTCATATGAGGTTCTGATTGTTGCAACATCATCTTTACTTAAAGTGAATCTTAATTTATAAACATGTGGACAAAGGGCAGGCTTTGCATTGACTTTTCTTCCAATTATAGAGTTATAAGCTTTTCTTCTTCCCCTTTGTTTATGCCAGTTCGCAGGACCTTAATAAAAGTTATTCATTTGAATCATTTTATTAGTATCGGGCTTCCCTCATGGTTCAGTTGGTAAAGAATCTGCCTGCAATGCAGGAGACCCGGGTTCAATTCCTGGGTCGGGAAGATCCCCTGTAGAAGGAAATGGCAACCCACTCCAGTATTCTTGCCTGGAAAATCCCATGGACAGAGAAGCCTGATGGGTTACACTCCATGGGGTCACAAGAGTCAGACACGACTTAGCGACTAAACCACCACCCATTACCACTAAATTTTATAGTGAGCATTAAAGTGTTTTTGTTTTTTAATGTGTAAAAGTTGAGACAAAAGTAACCCTTCAAAAAGAAACAGCATCTCACAAAAACGTATTTAATAAGTTAATCAGAATAACCCTTTAGAAAAAAATGAGTCCTCAAATTGAATGTCCAAAAACCCAAGGAGACAAATGATAGATCTGAGTGTAGCGAGTTTGCTAAACTGTCAGGTAAGATCATTTACACACTTGGAAACCACAGCTGCTCGGAATGAACAGTTGTCATGGGAACACTGCAGTTATCTTAGCTCCTAATCACTCACCTTTGTGTAGTTGCAGATTTAAGAGTGCAGGGCAGACCCTTCCCCTCTCTGTCCCTTTAAAGCCTTGTTCTTCAGTAAGGTAATCTTTCCTAAAATTGTGAAGCAGAAGCAATAATGTCCCTTCCGTTCTTTCCAGTCCCCTTTACAGTCTATGTACAGTGCATCTGCGTGCCTGAGTGGGTCGCCACGCCTTCCTCCAGGGGATCTATCCTCCTCCAGGGATCAAACCAGCATCTCATGTCTTCCGCGTTGGCAGGCGGGTTCTTTACCACTAGTGCCGCCTGGGAGGTGCTAAGCACATCTATGTGCATCTAAATAGATGCACTTCCTGCAGCCTCTGGAGTGAGTGAGAGGAGGGTGAGCCAGCCTCCTTTCCTCTGAAGGGACTGACTGGACAGAAGGGTACAGCACTGTGCCGGGACGTGGGAGAACTGCAGAGGCCACAGCCATGATCTTCTCGAGTACTTCCTTTCCTTCTTGTAGTGGAGGAAAAGCCACTTAGAATGTCTTCCTGGAGCCATGTTCCTGAGACTCAAATTTTATTAAAAGGGAAATATAAGTGACTTTTAGGTCTTTGAGTTTAACACACTATAACCACAAATTGTAACCATATTTTGGCTAAAAGCAGCAGGTTAAAGAGCCCTGAGGACCTTCCATGCATCTGTTCTTAAGAACTACATCTGAAGACCACTCTTCTTAAAGGGAGAAAAATTATTGAGTGCTGTTTTCTGAAAATGCGATCTGTGCAGCACTTTATTTAATTAAGCGATGTAGAGTTCCAGAAAAATAAGTGAATTTTTTTTTAACTTTAAAGAAGATTTTTTTAAAAGCCACATTCTATTGCTTTTTCTTTCAGGAACACATGATTCTATGCAGATTTGCAGACCAGACAGCTGTCCAGCTTCCACCCCAGCGAAGGCTCATAGGTATGGGTTTTCCCAGAGCAGCTGTTGCATAGATTATGTCCACGATGCCTAGGAATGAATGAACCAACGCTATACGGGAAAGTGGGAAGCCACTGCATGGTCCATTTATCAGTGAGACACTCAAGTTGTTTTTCCCAGAAAAAAAATCCATCTTGAAAAGAGCTCTAACTATAAGAATATTTTATCCCATTTTTTGTTAACATTAATACTTCCAAATGTATTTTCAGTGTTCATATGTTGAGTAGATTTATGTTAAATATTTTTCTTACTGTTACAAACAAACTGAAGAATCTCTCAAAAGCCATAGAAGAAAATACTAAAGATGGAAAAATCAACTATGCATACCAAAATTGATGTATTACAAAATGTATAAACAAGGATGATAATGTTTTCTTTCACAGAAAATATATACTCGTATAATATTAATCATAGACCAATTTATTTGACATTTATAATATTAAACATTACCTAACTTGGAAGAAAAATAGTATTTCAAGTTTAAGTAATGAATTTATCCAAGACTTTGCTTTAGAAAGAGAAATCATGTTTAGAAAGATAATAGCAGCTAACAGGAGAAGGTAATGGCACCCCAGTCCAGTCCTCTTGCCTGGAAAATCCCATGGATGGAGGAGCCTTGTAGGCTGCAGTCCATGGGGTCGCTAGGAGTCGGACACGACTGAAGATGCAGCAGCAGCAGCAGCTAATAGCTATTGCACATTTTAGCTTAGCTAAATGTCCTCCACCCACTATCTCAGTAAATTCTTATAAAAATACATGTGGAATATGTGCTGTTTTTTCACATTTTACAGGTAGGAGAATGGGGCAAAATCTTGCCCAGGACTGGTAGATGGTGAAGCCACACTGTAAACCCAATTTATTTGATTCTAGACATAAAGCTCCATTTCTGCAGTGACCATCAGTGACAGAGTGACATTACTGGAAGGTTAGGTTCCAAAATTAGGGCTTAACATGATCGAATGGAGTCAAAACTAATCTTAAAAATGATTCAAAAGGCCGCCCATTGAAGACTGTCATGATGGAGCAGAAAACGGATTGCTGATTCTTTGGCCCAGCGCTGGGTGTAGTAATTAGCTTGCATTCAGAGACCACATTGTACGTGAAATAGTTATCTGTAAACTCTAAAGTCCAAGTCAGCATAGCTGTATCATCATGGTTGGAGAGGCATTTGAGACCTGAGCCTGAAGGGACAAGAGATTTCATTCTTTGTCTCACACTCTAGGGCGTGAACATACAGAAGAAGCTTGTAATCTCCCTCTTTGATTATTTTTCCTTCTTCCTCTTTTTCCCATCCTCACATTTTGAGTAGCTGAATGCATATTTAAATGCAGTCAAATATATGTATATATATATCTGCTAAGTCACTTCAGTTGTGTCCGACTCTGTGCGACCCCATAGACGGCAGCCCACCAGGCTCCCCCACCCCTGGGACTCTCCAGGCAAGAACACTGGAGTGGGTTGCCATTTCCTTCTGCAATGCATGAAAGTGAAAAGTGAAAGTGAAGTCGCTCAGTCGTGTCCTACTCTTGGCGACCCCATGGACTGCAGCCTACCAGGCTTCTCCATCCATGGGATTTTCCAGGCCAGAGTACTGGAGTGGGGTGCCATTGCCCTCTCCATATATATATATATACACACACACACACACATATATATATGTGTATATATATATATAGAGAGAGATACCATTTATACATATATATCAAGTTACATTTGCTACAACTCCACTAGACTCAATGAAAGAATAATTGGTGTGGTGGGTGGGGGTGTACCTGTTGATGTTTCAGGCATCAAATGAGAAGGGAGTGGCTGGAAGGGAAATTGCTAGAGTTGAGGAAGAGCCTTTGGCAAGATTGCTGGCATGAAGGCAGGGAAAGTCAGGTTCAAAGTCACTGACTCCATCAATTCTACATCTCTTCTTGGCACAAGCCATAGTTTCGTTCCGTAAACATTTGAGGAAGCTCCCCAGACCCTAAAAGGTAGACTACCAACATCTGAATTTCAGTTGTGAAGACACTTCTTCAACATGTAAAAACAAGAGACTCTTCCATGTAATGCAAAAGGAAAAATTATCCAGACTGGGATCAAAGCCAAGGGTAAATGAGCTGCAGTGTAAACCTAGGGTGGGTACTGAAGGAATGCAGAGCATCCCTTTCTGACAGAGAATGTTTCATTTTAAATTGAAGGGTAGGTGGGGTGGAGGGGGACACATTTACAGATGTCTTAAAGGAGGAACAATATTTTAAGGAAAAAAAAGAATTGACAGCCATGCAGCTGTTGATGAAGGGGCCATTTAGCCTAAATGGAATTCTAGACATCTCTTTTTATAACATTTCCATCACAGTCCATCCTTTATGGCATGGGGCCTTTTAAGAGAAATATACAAAATATTTTGAATCTTTCGTTGTCAGTTTCTTAGCTACTGATTTTGTTGCAGGAAGGGGGACCCCTTCCAGGGCCCGAAACTGGGCTCTTGTCTAGCACTCAGAAATGAATTGTCCGAGGAGACACATGTGCTGACAAAGCAAGAGATCCTATTGGGAAACAGCACCCGGGTGGAGAGCAGCAGGGTAAGGGAACCCAGGAGAACTGCTCTGCCATGTGGCTCGCAGTCTCTGGTTTTTTGGTGATGGGATTAGTTTCCGGGTTGTCTTTGGCCAATCATTCTAATTCAGAGTCTTTCCTGGTGGCGCACGCATCACTCAGCCAAGATGGATGCTAGCAAGAGGGATTCTGGGAAGTGGACGGACACACGCGGTGTCTCCTTTCGACCTTTCCCGAACTGTTCCGGGTGGTGGTGGCTTACTAGTTCCGTATTCCTTACCAGGATCTCCCGTCATAAAACAACTCATGCAAATGGTTACTATGGTGCCTGGCCAGGGCGGGCGGTTTCAATCAGTGTGCTTCCCCTAACAATTTCACCTTCCTCTGTTTTTCTGGGCGGATTCATGTCTTCCACAGAAGAACTTTTCTATTTCAGTTATGCCTTCACTTCTAAGGCTGTTTTAGCTTAGCAATTTCTACGGTCATTCAAACAAATCATTTTAAAATGATGCATAGGCCTTATTATAATTGTTGAGGAAAAAATGGAGTGAAGTTCCGCATAGTCAATAACCTTTTTTTCCAAGATGATGAAAAGTTTATATATTGAATTTAAAGAAATGGAAAGTATAAAAGCAAACCTTAGCTTTGAATGTATTCAACCTCAAATCAGTCCGTTGTGTTTTTTTTTCCCCTAGCTACTTTGAAATAGAAGTTTGCATTTGCCAAAGGACACAAAATAACTGCTTTACTTGCCAGTCAGGTTTCCTTTTTTGTTTTCCAATATTAGAAAGAAAATTGAATACCACTGTTTCATAGGGGTGTGGACACTCCATTAAATTAAGATAATATTACATTCAGCATTACACATCCACCTGAAATAATCAACACACAATTGAGAATTTTCTCAAATATATTCTATTTCTCATTTCTTCATTGTATCCTGAAAACTCCAACTGCAAAATATAATATGTCTTTGAAGTGTCCCTTTGTCTGGATGTTATTTTGGACATTCTTAAAGACAGATTTTTCTTTTTCTACAATATGGCAGATAATGTCTTTTCATAGAGGGTGAAGAGAAAAGGTCTTAACATGGATTTTTACCAAAGTGGGGAATTTGTAGTTTTTTTATTTGAGATTTATTTATAAATACATCTTAAAAGATTAATGTTGTTTAAATTACTAGCAGCAATAAATCTGTGAAATTGTCTTATATTTGTTATTGTCTTCTCTCCATACTGATCAAGAATTAAATTGAAAGAGACCAAACAGGATGTGGGGGCAAACATCATTGTACATAATAGATTCTGTCATTGTGTAGAGCCCCTTAAACAGACTGACTCTGCACTGTTAGCTGAAGGGCATCTCATGATACCATTTTTACATATTTCAGGAAAACAGTGCATGTGCCTGGTGGACCTGGATCGAGCAAGAGCTGCAGAAGAACATGGCTTCTCTGTTCAAGTGATATCCATGGAGCCAGAGAGCTGCTCTCCCAAAAATAACATGATCGTGGGAGTCCCCATTTAGATCAAGATATTCACATTTGATGTTTTGCCATCCCTCTCCGTGATAAAAGCCCGGTGGCATTCAGGAGAGTCTTAGCATAACTAGGAAACAGCAGTAGCCATCTTGATCCTATTGTGCTCAGGAAAGAACCCAGCAGGAAAGTCTTAGAAGAGGGCTGCCTGCGAAGCATCGCAAATGCTCTTGTAATGTGTGATTAAAGGACTGCTGATTTTCATAGTGAGAATCCTCTGAAGTCTCAGCTGCTGGCAGAGTGATACTCAGGAGAGGAGGTTCCATCACTGGAATAACAATTTCCTTCTCATCTCACAGCTTTTCTGATCTTGCCAGTGTGGTATTCAGTGCAAAATAGTGTACTCACACTCTTATAATCATTTAGAGATTCAAATGGAGACCAAAACTTGACTTGGTGGGTTTTTTTGTTTTTTATATTTTTAGCAATTGTACTTTTTAAATAATTTTTTTCAAAAACCCAGGCAGATAGTTACAGTATGCTTGTATTTTTAAGCTGGGGTGAGTTGGACTTCTATATCATTTCATGTACTCCTTTTAAATATACTTCTCATAAATTACCAAATGAGATCATTGCTGGTTCAAACAATTTACATGAAGATATTATAAAATAATTTTGGTAAATTTCCCATTACAAGAACATGTAATTGGGACTTAAATTCTAACTAATTAATCAGTACATTGATTTATTAATTCAAGTCAATAAATAATTATTGCAGATCCATTAATTTCAAGATGCTGGCCTAGGTTCTTCTAAGGATATAAAGATGAGTTGCAGGAGACACAGTGCCTTGCCTGTAGAAGTAAATCATGATTCAAAAGAAAGGTTCATGAATGAAGTTCTTTATATCGTAATGTAATGTGTGGTCCCAGGATTTGTTTTTCAGATACCAATCATTTTTTATTAATTTTTTTTGGGGGGGTAAAACTTACTGAGTATAACTTGGAGGGAGAAGTAATAGAGTACAGAGGCTTATTTGAGTAATTCTCCCCACTCAAATTGTTCTTATTCCACCAGCCAGAGTTTTTAAAACCAGCTGCCATGTCCTTTCTCACATGCTGCTGATTATTTTTTTTACATGTCCTGAGTATTCCACTTGAGATAAAATTTATTTCATCGATTTTGATGTTTTCAACCCCTGTCCCCTATATGACACATATCATGATAAGAAAGGGCTTTAATAAATAACTATTTCATTACTGTGGATTAAAACACAGGAATAATTTATCACAGGGACAGGGGTTTGAACTCTTGCTTTCCAGGCTAAAATTAAATAAAAGAAGCAACCATCAGCCCTAAGTATCTTAGTCATTTGCACCTGTAAACATACCATGCTCTTTTATCCTAGAATGTCTTTTTTTAAATTGAGGTATAATTACAGACAATAAAATAACAGATTTTAAGTATTCTTACTTAAGTATAGTTAATACAGTTTGTGCAACCACCACCAGAAATAAGATATAATGGATTTCTATCAGCCCCAAAATTCTCTCATCTGCTTTCTGTCCGATTTCCCCCACCCCAAAGGCAACCACTCTCTGATTTCTATCATCCTACATTGGTTTTGCCTATGTTTGTCCTTCATGTAAATGAAATCATTTAGTATACTGTCTTTTGTGTCTGGCTTCTTTTGCTCAACATGGTATTTTTTGAGAAATATCCACTTTGTTGTGTGTATCAATGCTTTCTTTTTATTCCTAAGTGTTATTTCATTGTATAAATGTATCAGAATGTGTTTATGCATTCTCCTATTTGTATTTATATGGATTGTTTTCACTTTGAGGATGTTATGAATAAGGTCTATGAATATGCTTCTACAAGCCTTTATGTAGACATATATTTTCCTCTCTCTTGGATAAATACCCCATAGTAGAATTGCTGGGTTGCTGAGGAAGTGAATGTCAATTGCCAAACAATTTTCCAAAGTGGTTGTACCATTTTAAATATGTTCCCACCAGCAATGTATAAAGGCTCTAGTTCTCCACATCCTCACCAACTTTTGATGTTGTCAGTTTTTTAAATTTTTACCACTCTGCTGCTGCTGCTGCTAAGTCGCTTCAGTTGTGTCCGACTCTGTGCGACCCCATAGACGGCAGCCCACCAGGCCCCCCTGTCCCTGGGATTCTCCAGGCAAGAACACTGGAGTGGGTTGCCATTTCCTTCTCCAATGCATGAAAGTAAAAAAGTGAAAGTGAAGTCTCTCTGTTGTGTCCGACTCTTAGCGACCCCATGGACTGCAGCCTACCAGGCTCCTCCATCCATGGGATTTTCCAGGCAAGAGTACTGGAGTGGGGCGCCATTGCTTTCTCTGCTCTAGTGGATGTGAAGTCATATCTCATCGTGGTTTTAATTTTCATTTCTCTGATAACTGGCATGTGAAGTATCATTTCTAAAGAGTCTCCTCAAGTCTTTTGCTCATTTTTTAAACAGGTAATTTGGGGGTTTTTAATTATCATGTATTCTGAATTTGAGTCTTTTTGTCATATATTGAGACTATTTTTCCCAGTCTGTGGCTTACTTACTCATTTTCATAATGAATGTTTCAATTTTTAATAAGCCTAATTTATCTGTATTTTCCTTTTATAGTTAATATTTTCTGTGTCCTCTCTAATAAATCTTTACTCATCCTAAGATTATAAAAATTATTCCTGTGTTTTCTTATAGAAACTTTATGGTTCCAGCTTTTTATATTTAGGTCTGTGATTCATCTCAAATCAATATTCACTTACACAGGTAGGCTTTGAGGAACATACAGTTGTTTCAGTGGCATTTGTTTAAAAACCTTTCCTTATTGACTTTACTTGGCACTTCAGTTGAAAATCAGCTGATGTATATGTATACATCTGTTTCTAAATTCTCTAGTCTGTTCCATTAATCTGTTCGATTACTGGAGCTTTATAGTAAGTCTTGACATTAGATAGCTTGTCTTCCAATTTTTTTTTACTTTCCAGATTATTTTGTCTGTTCTAAATCCATTGTTTTTCCATATAAATTTTTAATTGGCTTATCAGTTTATTTTAAAAGCAAAAGGCCTGCTGAGATTTTTGGTGTTGCCTAGAATCTTTAGATCAATTTAGGGAAAATGAACATATTAACAATATTGAATCTTACAATCCATGAATATAACGTGCCTTTCCATGCATTTTGATCTTCTTTAATAACTCCCAGCAGTATTTTGTAATTTTCAGTGTAGATGCTTTGTTTATTACTATTTGATATCAATAGTTTTGATGCTGTCACCTTGAGGTTTTCCAGCTGGGATGGCTGAGGCCAGTCCTAGACATGGGTATTAACAATTGCCTTTGGATCATGATTTTTCTGTGTAAATTCTTGCCAGGATTTCTTCTCAGCCAGAGCAAATAAAAAGAGTTGGATGCAGGCAACAGGAAGGCTGTTGCAGTGACAGCAATCTGAGTAAGTGACCTGGTCTCACCCCTACCTCCGTCCATCAAAAATAATGCTACTCCTCACTAATTTATCTCCTGCCATGGTGGTAATATTAGAAGCCAGAGCTTAATGTTTATTGACTTTTGAGCCTGGCCCAGAGAAGCAGGGATATAATTATTAATGACTAAACAACCTTATCTTATTTAAGGAGACAAATTTCAGTTCTATTAGAAAACAGTATTTTCAGTCCATGCATGCAAAATGAAATGCATGTGATGATAATTATTTCACCTCCTTCTCAAGATTTTGGCTTCAAGTGCTGCCTACTCCATGGTTCCAGAAATTTGGCATTAATAGAACTTCCATATAGTGACACCTATTTTCCTGTTGATTTTCACAATTAGAGATACAGTCCTGTGGAAGTAATGAAATCGTAATAAAACATACATTTTTTTAGGTACAATTTTTTAAAAAAGTAGTTTTTGAATAGATTTTTGAAATTATACCAGAAATACATGTGTGTTGGGCAGAAACTAAAAGATGTGGTAAACAAAAAGAGGAAACACTTTAAGGTAACTGTTAATCCTGTATTATATTCCTTCCTAGACTTTGTTCTGCGCACACACACACACATGCACACACACACACACAGATTTATTTAACACAATAAACTGTGGAAAATTCTTCAAGAGATGGGAATACCAGACTACCTGACCTGCCTCTTGAGAAATCTATATGGCAGGTCAGGAAGCAACAGTTAGAACTGAACATGGAACAACAGACTGGTTCCAAATAGGAAAAGGAGTACGTCAAAGCTGTATATTGTCACCCTGCTTATTTAACTTATATGCAGAGTACATCATGAGAAACGCTGGACTGGAAGAAGCACAAGCTGGAATCAAGATTGCCGGGAGAGATATCAATAACCTCAGATATGCAGATGACACCACCCTTATAGCAGAAAGTGAAGAGGAACTCAAAAGCCTCTTGATGAAAGTGAAAGTGGAGAGTGAAAGAGTTGGCTAAAGCTCAACATTCAGAAAACTAAGATCATGACATCTGGTCCCATCACTTCATGGGAAATAGATGGGGAAACAGTGGAAACAGTATCAGACTTCATTTTGGGGGGCTCCAAAATCACTACAGATGGTGACTGCAGCCATGAAATTAAAAGACGCTTACTCCTTGGAAGGAAAGTTGTGACCAACCTAGATAGCATATTGAAAAGCAGAGACATTATTTGCCAACAAAAGTCCGTCTAGTCAAGGCTATGGTTTTTCCAGTGGTCGTGTATGGATGTGAGAGTTGGACTGTGAAGAAAGCTGAGTGCCGAAGAATTGATGCTTTTGAACTGTGGTGTTGGAGAAGACTCTTGAGAGTCCCTTGGACTGCAAGGAGATCCAACCAGTCCATTCTGAAGGAGATCAGCCTTGGGATTTCTTTGGAAGGAATGATGCTAAAGCTGAAACTCCAGTACTTTGGCCACCTCATGTGAAGAGTTGACTCATTGGAAAAGACTCTGATGCTGGGAGGGATTGGGGGCAGGAGGAGAAGGGGACGACAGAGGATGAGATGGCTAGATAATATCACCGACTTGATGGACATGAGTTTGAGTGAACTCCGGGAGTTGGTGATGGACAGGGAGGCCTGGCGTACTGTGATTCATGGGGTCGCAAAGAGTCAGACACGACTGAGCGACTGAACTGAACTGAACTGAATACTGTATTTTGGAGAAGAAAATGGCAACCCACTCCAGCATTCTTTCCTGGGAAATCCCATGGACAGAGGAGCTAGGTGAGCTATCTCTTCATGGGGTCACAAAAGAATCAGACACAGCTTAGCAACTAAAAAACAACAATACTGTATTTGCTAGGTACTATTCTAAGCCCTTTACAAATACCTTAGTCTCTTTTTAAAGTCATTCAATCCTCATAATGACCCTCAAAGGTAGCCACCATTAGTAATCCCATCTTACAGAACTAAGACCAATGTTTCATAGTAAGAACAGACCTAGGTTTGAATTTAACCAGTAATTGGCAGAGATACTATTCAAATTCAATCCTCTTAGGATTGGCTGAAACAACCTATGGTAACTAAATCTTTGTACCTTTTGAAGTTCTACACAAGAAAGATGTATTTTTTGCTTATACTACATATCCATCCAAGTTAGCGCTGACTACACTATCATGCCTGACCAAGCAGCCTCTACCAGGAACATGGCTAGTCTGGTGGCAAAGAAGAAAAGACATGGCCCACTATCAGCCCCCTACTAAAGATTCTGCTCAAGTCTCTTGTACTTCCCTTCCCTCAGTTTGTTGACTAATGCAAATTACATAGCCCCTCCTGAGTTTAAGGTGGGGAGATACATATATAAACCCTTTGGGGTGGAGGTTGCAGGTAATTTCAAACAATAATGTACCGTCAGCAATGTATTTGAAGGAGAAAGAGAAGAAAAGGAAAAGAAGGAAGGAAGGAAGAAGTAAACAAAGAAAAGGCCATTGCATCTTCCAGTTGAGAAAGTGTCTAAATTTGGTTGCAGCAAATTTGGGCTGCAACCCGAATTACTCTTTGTTGTGGTGTGTGGGCTTCTCGTTGCAGTAGCTGTCCTGTTGCAGAGCTTGGACTCTAGGCACAAGGGCTTCAGTAGTTGCAGCCCATGGGCTCAGTACTTGTAGTATTCAGGCTTAGTTGCTCCATGGCCTGTGGTATCTTCGGGGACCAGGGATTAAACCTGTATCCCCTGCATTGACAGGTGGATTCTCAACACTGGACGACCAGGGAAGTCCCTGGACTTTTCATACTTACTTTCAGAAAGGAATTTTCCAGAAAGAAACACTCAAAGGAGTTGTTTTTATTGTTGCCAAAGGTTGGAGAAATTTCTGTTAAAAGGAGTTTCAGATTTGCAAATTCTGCCTCCTTTGTTAAAGTGCTTGATCTATATAATGCCAGGTATTCCTTCAGTAAGGTATGAGTTTACACACCTAGGAATGTAAGATTATATCCCTGTACCCTTAACTGGGGCTTCCCTTGTGGCTCAGTGGTAAAGAACCCACCTTCCAAGCAGGTTCAATCTCTGGTTTGGAGAAGTTCCCCTAGAGAAGGAAATGGCAACCTGCTCCCATATTTCTGCCTGGTAAGTCCCATGGACTGAGGAGCTTGGCAGGCTACGGTCCATGGGGTCACAAACAGTCAGACATGACTTAGCCATTAAACCACCACCACCACCCTTAACCAACATAGGTGTTATCAGAATTTTGTTTTAATCTTGGCCAATTTGATGGTCAAAATCCTATTTTCTTTTGATATTCATTCTTGACATTATTCACATAATTGCATACTCTTCGTATGTTTACTGGCCATTTAAATTCTGCCTATTCATCAACTTATTCATTTAATCAACACATATGTTGACCTCTTGCATTAAGACCAAGTATTGTGTACATATTTCTGGCTCATTTTTTATCTAGTACCTTCATCTTTTACATAAAGATTAGTAAAGGTTTATTCTTTGTATATATTTATATATGTATTTATTTATGAGGTTTTTTTAAATTTAAATTTATTTATTTTAATTGGAGGCTAATTACTTTACAATATTGTATTGGTTTTTCCATACATCAACATGAATCTGCCACAGGTGTACACGTGTTCCCCATCCTGAACCCCCCTCCCTCCTCCCTCCCTGTACCATCCCTCTGGGTCATCCCAGTGCACCAGCCCCAAGCATCCTGTATCCTGCATCGAACCTGGACTGGCCATTCGTTTCTTATATGATATTATACATGTTTCAATGCCATTCTCCCAAATCATCCCACCCTCTCCCTCTCCCACAGAGTCCAAAAGACTGTTCTATACATCTGTGTCTCTTTTGCTGTCTCACATACAGGGTTATTGATACCATCTTTCTAAATTCCATATATATGTGTTAGTATATAGTATGAGTTTTTTTTTTTTTTAATTTTTATTGGAGTATAATTGATTAACAGTACAACAGACTGGTTCCAAATAGGAAAAGGAGTATGTCAAGGCTGTATATTGTCACCCTGCTTATTTAACTTATATGCAGAGTACATCATGAGAAATGCTGGACTGGAAGAAGCACAAGCTGGAATCAAGATTGCTGGGAGAAATATCAGTAACCTCAGATATGCAGATGACACCACCCTTATAGCAGAAAGTGAAGACAAGCTAAAGAGCCTCTTGATGAAAGTGAAAGTGGAGAGTAAAAAAGTTGGCTTAAAGCTCAACATTCAGAAAACGAAGATCATGGCATCTGGTCCCATCACTTCATGGGAAATAGATGGGGAAACAGTGGAAACAGTGTCAGGCTTTATTTTTGGGGGCTCCAAAATCACTGCAGATGTAATTGCAGCCATGAAATTAAAAGACGCTTACTCCTTGGAAGGAAAGTTATGACCAACCTAGATAATATATTAAAAAGCAGAGACATTACTTTGCCAACAAAGGTCTGTCTAGTCAAGGCTATGGTTTTTCCTGTGGTCATGTATGGATGTGAGAGTTGGACTGTAAAGAAGGCTGAGCGCCGAAGAATTGATGCTTTTGAACTGTGGTGTTGGAGAAGACTCTTGAGAGTCCCTTGGACTGCAAGGGGATCCAATCAGTCCATTCTAAAGGAGATCAGTCCTGGGTGTTCTTTGGAAGGAATGATGCTAAAGCTGAAACTCCAGTACTTTGGCCACTTCATGTGAAGAGTTGACTCATTGGAAAAGACTCTGATGCTGGGAGGGATTGGGGGCAGGAGGAGAAGGGGACGAGAGCGGATGAGATGGCTGGATGGCATCACTGACTCGGTGGACATGAGTTTGAGTGAACTCTGGGAGTTGGTGATGGACAGGGAGGCCTGGCGTGCTGCAATTCATGGGGTCGCAAAGAGTCGGAAACGACTGAGCGACTGAACTGAACTGAACTGAAAGGTTTATTTATGGATTAAGGACTTTTGTTAATTATATTGCAGTTTAAGTTGGCCTTTCCAGAGGAAGGAGTTGTGTCTGTTTTTGTTTAGTTATAAATTTTAAAATACACATTTGTTCATATATTGTCACTCTTGTGATTTCTGCTTAGAAAGATTTTTCACACACAGTGATTAAAAAAAAATACCTATATTTTTGATGTTCTAATTCTTAGTTTTTACATTTAAACTTTTACTCAGCAAGAATTTCTTTTGTGGGGGTAGTTTGAGGTAGAAATTCAATATTTCTTTTCATGTTATTAGTTACTTTTCCCCATACTATTATAAAAATCTAACTTTTTCCATTTATTCCAGATGCCTTTAGAATATTAAGTATGTGTTAGGCTTTCTTCATTTTTATTCTTTCCATTTGAATTCTAGTACCAGCCAGAATCACACTCGGTTTGACATCTAGCAAGGTAAGTTTTATCTTTGGTAGTAATTTAAAGGGTTTGTGACCTGAGACAGATAATGTGTGAACCTCTCCTGAAATTGCACCCCATGTTTCAAATGGACATGTGTTTTCCTAGTCTTTATTAGACTCTTAATTGGATTCTCTAAAGAATCCATGACCCCAAATAACATTATCACTGATCGAAAGGAAGCAAAAATGTAACAGAACTCAATGTTCTACCAGAAAGAATTAGCCAAATACTAAAATCTTTCTTCAATATTTACGATAAAAGAATCATTATTTGCTTTTCCTGACTTCTTTTTCATAGCTCTCTCAAGAAACCAGGTTTTGTTCATTTGTGTTTGTTTGTTTGCTTTTAGATCTAGTTAATCTGACCTAAACAACAACAGTTTATAATTAAGCAAGAAAACAAAATTCAGCAGTAAACAGAGGAGAATATTTTCTGGATGACTAATCTACAGTGTCCTGAACATTTCTATAATGTGAGTCAGATACTGTGTTAGCTGCTGTCACTTTCTAGAAGGAAGCTCTCTGCGCAGCTAATCCACAGTGGCCTCTCCTGGTTACTGGCTTTCTCCATGGAATACGTTTGTGTATGTTTATCATGTGTCTCTCCGTAGAATTTAAGCTCCAAACAGTCTGTTTTATCCACCATTACACTTTCAGTACTTAGTCCAATGTCAGGCACATAGTAGGAACTCAGTAAATGTTCACAGAATGAATAATATATTTTAATACCTTCCACGTGGCATAAAAATACATATAAGGTTTTCCTTTACCATCTGTAGACATATCCAGGCATCAGGCCTGCGGACTTTTCTTATTGTTTGGGCTTAGTGTTGTTTTTATTTTGTTTTTTTTCTTAAAACTCATTTAGCAAATCCAGTTCTAAAGAAGAGTAAGCAGTGACTGTTATTGCCTATGTCATCTGAATAGTTTTTATGCAAAAGATACTGGTAAATTATTTTCCCTGCCTAAGGAGGAAAGGAAAAAGTGAATATGCTTAAGCTAAAGTGAGAAGAGAAAGTGTGTTAGTTGCTCAGTCATGTCTGATTCTTTGTGATCTTGCTCCTCTGTCCATGGAATTCTCCAGGCAAGAATACTGGACCCAGGTTTCCTGCATTGCAGGCAGATTCTTTACCATCTGAGCCACCAGGGAAGCCCCTCAGAAAGGTTTCCCTGACCCGGAATCGAACCCAGGCCACGGCAGTGAGAGCACTGAATCCTAACCACTAGACCACCAGGGAGTGAGAAGAGAAGGTTCTCATAAATGTCAGTGGATGTTGACCATTATAAACCTGTCCCAGCCTAGAGCAAGATTCACACGAGGTGATGAGTAAATAGATGTTAAATCAGTGTTACTGAATGACCATTAAAAAAATAAAACCAGGGACCATGCAGTCTGTAGGAAGATAGTATTTCTGTGTCACCAGGGCTGCTTCAATGAGAAAAGAGATGCTTACTTTTCACATGTCTGATGACTGGGCTCAAATCACAGATCAGTTCTCACCATCTGCCTGCATTTCAGTCAGAAGAGAAGAATATGCACAGCCTGGGAGTCCCACAGACTATTTTCCTTGTATGACGGTTCCTCCTTTGCATAAAATATAGCTTGCTCAATTATCTGAGAATAATAGATAGCCCAGTATAAGTTTGGAAAGCAGCACATACTTTATTGAGAACAGCAAAGTTCTCAGAATTAGGGAAAGTAAGCCAACTAGGGACTTCCCTGGTGGCTTGCTGCTAAGTCACCTCAGTCGTGTCCGACTCTGTGCGACCCCATAGACGGCAGCCCACCAGGCTCCCCCATCCCTGGGATTCTCCAGGCAAGAACACTGGAGTGGGTTGCCATTTCCTTCTCCAATGCATGAAAGTGAAAAGTAAAAGTGAAGTCGCTCAGTCGTGTCTGACCCTTAGAATGGACTGCAGCCTACCAGGCTCCTCCATCCATGGGATTTTCCAGGCAAGAGTACTGGAGTGGGGTGCCGTTGCCCTCTCCATCCCTGGTGGCTTAGATGATAAATAATCCACCTGCAAAGTGGTTGACCCAGTTCAATCCCTGGGTCAGGAAGATACCCTGGAGAAGGGAATGGCAACCCACTCCAGTATTGTTGCCTGGAAAATTCTGAGGACAGAGGAACCTGGTGGGCTATACTCCATGACATCACAGTGTCAGACAGGACTGAGCGAGTAACTCACACAAAAGCTAGCTAGAACTTCTTGGATAGGCAAAGAAATCCAGTATGGGGTAAAAATTTACCATAGATAGTTAAAACCATGGTTTATATACATAACCAACTAGATGTTGATTATATATAATAGTAACAAAGGTGACTTCTATATAACCAAATTTACTTTCACCGCAAATTTTAAATAATCATCTGACTTCTTTGTTTCAAACCTATTATTTATCCTTCATAAATCATCCCACAGTTTGCTTTGAATTTAATGAGACTAAAAATACATAAGTACATGCCTGGGTAAATGGTGTCTGTCCTTCCCTTATTATATTTTGAGTTTAGAGCTTCCACAATGTAGGGATGACAATGATACTCCTTGAGTAGATTTTTAACTGAGTACCTGGAGACATGTTTGCTGCTGAATGAGAGCAGTTACTTTGGAAAAGCATGTGTGTGTCTGTATTTGGGGAAGTGAAAGAAGGTCATGGGGAGAGATAAAACAATGTATATAAATTAGTGCAATTCAATTTTCCCCTCAATCTCAACAAAAGAGAGCATCTTCACATTATACCTAGAATTCATGACTAGAAACAGTTGACGTAGCCAAACATGACTTTCAACACCTTTAGTAAATTTAACACCGACGTTTCCTGACAGACTAAAAGTCAGTCTGATTTTTGAAGACATCCAAAGCAAGACATTTTAGCTCCTTTCTCAGTAAATCTTTATTATATTTTCCATATCTCACTTCACAGAAATTCTATTTTGGCCAAATTTCTTGGTACTACATTTAAAAGGCATCTCAGGTGTTTATGTCAGTGGAAAGGAACATCAGCTATGAACTAACTTTCGTTGCTTTAAATTTGGATATATCTCTAAAGTATTACTTTTAACATGTTTATCATTGTTTGTACAGTATTGTTAGAATCATCAGACTAAAGATTCCTAATTTTACCCTTTGAGTCCTAAGTCTTTCATTATTTCTAAGGCTCGCTTCCAAACCTAGCCCAATTTCCACCTCCTCCTTGGCCATAAATTTTGGATGCTTTACAGAAACAATCTGAACAGAATCATTAATGCTAATTACTCTCTTAATTACACACAGCTTTCTTAGTCTTGATGTCTGGCAGAAAGAAGCCCTGCCTTATTCTCCCTCAAAATAATCTTGGCTCTTCCTGCCCTTTTGCTCTTTCCCATCTAAAATTTAACATTGATTTGTCAAGTTCCATGAAAAAGCCTTTATTGGACTTAGTGATTGCGTGCAGAAGAATTAACATCTTAACAATGTCCAGTCTTATTTCTGAGCATAGTGTATATGAACAAGGTACGTGCATGTGTGCTGCATCGTTTCAGTCGTGCCCGACTGTTTGCGACCCCATGGACCCCAGGCTCCTCTGACCATGGGATTCTCCAGGCAAGAATACTGGAGTGGGTTGCCGTGCCCTCCTCCAGGGGATCTTCCCAACTCAGGGATCAAACCAAGTCTCCTGGGTATCCTGCATTGGCAGGTGGATTCTTTACCATTAGTGCCACCTCAATTCAGTTCAGTCACTTGGTCATGTCCAGCTCTTTGCAACCCTGTGGACTGCAGCACACCAGGCCTCCCTGTCCATCACCAACTCCTGGAGCCTATTCAAACTCATGTCCTTCACATCAGTGATGCCATCCAACCATCTCATCATCTGTCATCCCCTTCTCCCGCCTTCAATCTTTCCCAGCATCAGGGTCTTTTCCAATGAGTTGGTTCTTCACATCAGGTGGCCAAAGTATTGGAGTTTCAGCTTCAGCATCAGTCCTTCCAATGAATATTCAGGACTGATTTCTTAAGGATTGGTTGGATCTCCTTGCAGTCCAAGGGACTCTCAAGAGTCTTCAACACCACAGTTCCAAAGCATCAATTCTTTGATACTCAGCTTTCTTTATAGTCCAACTCTCACATCCATACATGACTACTGGAAAAACTATAGCTTTGACTAGATGGACCTTTGTCAGCAAAGTAATATCTCTGCTTTTTAATATCTAGGTTGGTCATAACTTTCCTTCCAAGGAGTAAGCATCTTTTAATTTCATGGCTGCAGTCACCATCTACAGTGATTTTGGAGCCCCCAAAATAAAGTCTCACTCTTTCCAGTGTTTCCCCTTCTGTTTGCCATGAAGTGATGGGACCGGATGCCATGATCTTAGTTGTCTGAATGTTGAGTTTTAAGCCAACCTTTTCACTCTCCTCTTTCACTTTCATCAAGAGGCTCTTTAGTTCCTCTTCACTTTCTGCCATAAGGGTGGTGTCATCTGCATATCTGAGGTTATTGATATTTTTCCCGGCAATCTTGATTCCAGCTTGTGCTTCTTCCAGCCCAGCGTTTCTCATGATGTACTCTGCACAGAAGTTAAATTAGCAGGGTGACAATATACAGCCTTGACGTACTCCTTTTCCTATTTGGAACCAGTCTGTTGTTCCAAGGAGCAAGTATCTTTTAATGTCATGGCTGTAGTCACCATCTGCAGCGATTTTGGAGCCCCCCCAAAATAAAGTCTCTCACACTTTTCATTGCTTACCCACCTATTTGCCATGAAGTGATGGGACCTGATGCCATGAGTTTTCTGAATGTTGAGTTTTAAGCCAACTTTTTCACTCTCCTCTTTCATTTTCATCAAGAAGCTCTTTATTTCTTCTTTGCTTTCTGCCATAAGGGTGGTAGAATCTGCAGATCTGCATATCTGAGGTTATTGATATTTCTCCCAGCAATCTTGATTCCAGCTTGTGCTTCATTCAGCCTGGCATTTCACATGATGTACTCTGCATAGAAGTTAAATAAGCAGGGTAACAATATACAGCCTTGATGTGCTCCTTTGCCAGTTTGGAGCCAGTCTGTTGTTCATGTCCAGTTCTAACTGTTGCTTCTTGACCTGCATACAGATTTCTCAGGAGGCAGATCAGATGGTCTGGTATTCCCATCTCTTTCAGAATTTCCCACAGTTTGTTGTGATCCATGCAGTCAAAGGCTTTGGCATAGTCAATAAAGCAAAAGTAGATGTTTTTCTGAAATTCTCTTGCCAGAGGATGTTGGCAATTTGATCTCTGGTTCCTCTGCCTTTTCTAAATCCAGCTTGAACATCTGGAAGTTCATGGTGCCACCTGGAAAGCACATAAAGAAGGTAGTTCCCTTCAATTCCACCTTGATCTTGTATAGATTGCTGATTTAGTAAATGCCTTTTCTGTATCCACTGAGATCATCATCTAGTTTTCCTCCTTTTACTGTTTTTTTTTAAATTCTTATTAATTTTGATTGCACCCCGTCTCAGTTGCAGCACTTGGAATCTTTACTTGCGGCATGCAGGATCTTTCAGCTGAGACATGTGAACTCTTAGCTGTGGCACATGGGATCTAATTCCCTGACCAGGGATCAAACCTGGGGCCCCTGCATTGGGAGCTCAGAGTCTTAGCCAGGGGGCCACAAAGAAAGTCCCACCTTTTACTATTTTAATGAGGCTAATTCCATTAACATATTTTCTAATGTTGAGCTGTCCTTATACTCTTGGGAAAAAACTTAAATTGCTCAAAATGAGTTTTTTTTTCCCCAGTTACTAATGTTTTATTTTTAATTTATCACCTTTGTTCATAAGTCTTATTATCATGTGATAATCATCTTGTGATGTTATCCTGATCTGATTTAGGTATCAAGATAAAGGCTACTCTAGCACCATTAACTGATATGGAAAATATATCATTTTCTATTCTCTAGAACTGTTTTTATAAGCTAGAGGTTGTCTTTTTCAAATGCTTGGTTCCCTGGCCTCTAAAACCATGTACTATATCTGGGGACAGGTTAATAGGAATTAGATTTTAACCTGCTTACTAATGTCTTTGGTGATTATTGGCATATTTAGATTTTTTCATTTCTTCTTAAATCTCTTTCCTAAGGTGTATTTTTCTAAGACATTGTCTGGGTTGACTTTCTTATTTCTTTATCTATGCTGGTGATGAAAACTTAAAAAAAAGGCAAAAAAACAAACAAAAAAAAACTTAGGCTCCTAACTGACTTTGAAAAACACCTTATATTATTTTTTTGACCCTCTAGCAATTTGTATTCTCACCTAATAGTTATGCTGTCTGGACCATGTTTTCTAAATTTATTGCCTCATACAACTGAATCACCTAACCTTCCTAGAGCCATGATAAATTAGAACTATCTCTTTTTCTTGATCTACTTGGGAATTTTATCCTAATATATCAGGTTAGTCTGACAGTGTTTATTCTTCATGAGGACTTGCTGGCAGCTATCAGCAAGATGCTTGAAAGTTTTTCTTTCAGTGATGTTTAAATGTACAGACATTTATTGTATAGAATTTATACTCACATTGCTAAAGTTTTTGGAGGATTTTACTGTGAATGTCATAAAAAGTGCTTTTCAAGAACAAATTTCAGGAACAGTAATAGAAAGTAGAGAATAGAATGGAACCCTGAACAGACTCCTTAAAGAAGGCATATTGTCCTTAGCAAGACATGGTAGGATGTAGTTGTAGACAAATGTGCATTAAATCCTATCTCTCCAGTCAGAAATTAAAGTGCTCAGCAGTAAAGAATCTGCCTGCAATGCAGGAGACCCAAGTTCAATTCCTGGGTCAGGAAGATCCCCTGGAGGAGTAAATGGCAACCTGCTCCAGTAATCTTTCCAGGAAAACCCCATGACAGAGGAGCCTGGAGAGCTACAGTCCATGGAGTTGGAAAGAATCGAACATGACTGAACGACTAAGCACATGACTTTATGTCACTGACAGCAAGCACCAACAGATGGCTCTCGTGATGTTCCAAGACATTTGAAAGAAGATACCAGTTGCCATCGGATGCAAATGAAAAAGATTCTTATCAAATACAACAGGAGAGGAAGATCATCCCTGTGGTTTCTTATCCCATCCTAGGCATTCCAGAGGAAAGGAAATATAGTAGCTTCTACCCTTATGGTGGGTTTGTATGGCCTTCATATTGTGTGTGTGTGTGTGTGTGTGTGTGTATTCAATTTCCCAGTTTCTAACTAGTGCAATCCATTCAATCTTTTTGAAATAATTAAGTCATAGATTGCCAGACTGAAGCCCAAAGGCCAAACCCAGCCCACAGCCTATTTTTACAAATAAAATTTTGTTGGAAATTTTATTTCCAGTCATGTTCATTTGTTTATATATGTTCTATAGCAATTTTTGTGCTACAAATGCAGAGCAGTTTGGATAGAGGCTGGCTCCCAAAGGTGGAAAATATGTAGCCTCCTACTTTTTAAAGAATATGCTTGCCAATCCCAGAGTTTGATTATTAGGTGTCAAAAAAGCTGGAGAATCAGTTAATCTAGGCAAGTGACCTTAAACTGGGGTTCATAAGTATGTATCTAGGATCTGTCATTCCAAGAAATGATTTGTATTTTTTATTTTATGTGCGCATTTTACTGGTAAAAGAGTCCTGTGTCTATCAGATTTTCCAAGAGGTCTTGTGATCCAAAATGTGTTAAGAACTAATATTTAGGTGAATATTGTTTATTTGTTCTTTTGAATGCTTGCAGGAAACCAGAATTGAAAGAGACACGTGTACCCCAATGTTCATCGCAGCACTGTTTATAATAGCCAGGACATGGAAGCAACCTAGATGTCCAACAGCAGATGAATGGATAAGAAAGCTGTGGTACATATACACAATGGAGTATTACTCAGCCATTAAAAAGAATACATTTGAATCAGTTCTAATGAGGTGGATGAAACTGGAGCCTATTATACAGAGTGAAGTAAGCCAGAAAGAAAAACACCAATACAGTATACTAACGCATATATATGGAATTTAGAAAGATGGTAATGATAAGTCTGTATGCGAGACAGCAAAAGAGACACAGATGTATAGAACAGTCTTTTAGACTCTGTGGGAGAGGGAGAGGGTGGGATGATTTGGAAGAATGGCATTGAAACGTGTATAATATCATATAAGAAACGAATCGCCAGTCCAGGTTCGATGCATGATACAGGATGCTTGGGGCTGGTGCACTGGGATGATCCAGAGGGATGGTGTGGGGAAGGATGTGGGAGGGGGATTCAGGATGGGGAACACGTGTATATCCATGGCGGATTCATGTTGATGTATGGAAAAAAGCAATACAATATTGTAAAGTAATTAGCCTCCAATTAAAATAAATTTATATTTAAAAAAATGAATGGTCTAAAAGAAATAGCAGTTCACAGAACTGACTCAACACAATGAAATGTCATGCTAGACGTGTTAGGATGGCTATTATCCAAAAAGAAGAAAAAGCTAAGTATTGGCAAGTGCGGAGAAATTGGAACCATTGTACAGCATTGGTGGCCTTAACAGAATCAGTACAGTTTCCTCAAAAAATTACAATAGGACTACCATATGATCAAGAAATCCCACTTCTGAGTGTAGAAAGAAATGAAATCAGTTGTTCAAAGAGATAGCTGCACTCCCATGTTCATTGCAGTGTTTATTTACAATAGCCAAACTATTGGATTGGAAGAAACTTAAATGCCCATCAATAGATGAACGGATAAAGAAAATGTGATATTGATAACATTCAGCCTTAAAAAAGAAGGAAAGTCTGTGATCTGTGACTACATGGATGAACCTGCGGACATTGTACCAAGTGGCGATAGGGCCAGGCACACAAGGACAAATGCTGAATGACGATGTCAGATATACATGCTATCCAAACTAGTCAAGCTCACAGAAACAGAGAACAGGGTCATGGTTGCCAGGGGCTGGGGAGGAGGGAAAACAAGGGCTGCTGGTCCTGGGTACAAAGTTTCTGTTATCCAAGATGAATAAGGTCTAAAAATCTGATGAATAATATTGTGCCTATGGTTAACAATGCTGCATGGTGCACTTAACATTTTGCTAAAAGGGTAGATCTCACATTAGTTCCTGCCACAATAATAATAAATGAAAAACTGACCCAAAGGTTTTTTTGAAAGGATGGGGAAGTTAGTAAATACTGTTGTCTAAGAGAATTTTGTGTGTGAGAGAAACAGTTTCCTAACACTCCAGAGTTAAGTCATTTGTTTCTATTGATTCTGTGCCGTATATTGTTCATGATGTCTTATTTTCACAACGTTGCCTGATGGATTTTAATACCTCATTTTACAGAAGAGTGAACTAAGGCTCACTGAGAATACAAAATTTATTATTAACAATAGCGAGTAATAGTAAGATTTGAAATAGCATATGATTCCTCGGACTGTGTACCACACACCCTCCTCACCAAAGATTCTTACATTATCATACATTGTCAATGACATGTTGCTAAGGAGTTTAATGCTACTTTTAAAATTGAGGAAAATCTTCCCTTGTGGCTCCACTAGGCATCACAAGGCTTGAGGTCCATCCCCATGAGGACAGGTACACAACTCTTCCCTCTGAACTCAGATCACTTCTAGAGAGTGGAGTAGAGGGTTCTGCTCTTCAAAGAACTCACTGACTGCAAAGTGAGTCTGGAGAAAATTCTCTCACCAGTGCCTTCCTCAGAGTTTTTCCTCTCCTCCCCTCCTTGGCTTTGATAAATAGTTCTGCATTAACAATGAATTCAGGCTTTCAAAAAAGAAAGAAAGAGGGTTATTTTCAAGTTGTATCTGTTTTAGGCCCTGAACAAACCCTTATGCCAAAAAGAAAAAATACAAACGGGGTCATTTGTGTGTGTATGTGGAGTCGGAGGGTAATACATGGGTTTGGGTTGTTGTTGTTCAATCACTCAGTCGTGTCCAGCTCGTTGCAACCCCATGGACTGCAGCACGCCAGGCTTACCTGTCCTTTACCAACTCCTGGAGCTTGCCCAACTCACGTCCATTGAGTCGGTGATGCCATCTAGCCATCTTGTCCTCCGTTGTCCTCTTCTCCTCCTGCCCTCAATCTTTCCCAGCATCAGGGTCTTTCCTAAGTGAATCAGCTCTTCACATCAGGTGGCCAAAGTATTGGAGCTTCAGCTTCAGCATCAGTCCTTCTAATGAATATTCAGGATTGATTTCCTTTAGGATTGATTTGTTTGATCTCCTTGCAGTCCAAGGGACTCTCAAGAGTCTTCTCCAACACCACAACTCAAAAGCATCAATTCTTTCACATTCAACCTTCTTTAGGGAGAAGGCAATGGCACCCCCCTTCAGTACTCTTGCCTGGAAAATCCCATGGACGGAGGAGCCTGGTAGGCTGCAGTCCATGGGGTCACTAAGAGTTGGACACAACTGAGCGACTTCACTTTCACTTTTCACTTTCATGCATTGGAGGAGGAAATGGCAACCCACTCCAGTGTTCTTGCCTGGAGAATCCCAGGGACGGCGGGGCCTGGTGGGCTGCCGTCTATGGGGTCGCACAGAGTCGGACACGACTGAAGCGACTTAGCAGCAGCAGCAGCAGCAATCTTCTTTATGGTCCAACTCTCACATCCATACATGACTACTGGAAAAACCATACCTTTGACTAGATGGTCGACAAAGTAATGTCTCTGTTTTTAATATGCTGTCATATTTAATATGCTGTCATATCCAGGTTTGTCATAGCTTTTCTTCCAAGGAGCAAGCAACTTTTAATTTCGTGACTGTAGTTACCATCTGCAGTGATTTTGGAGCCTAAGAAAATTAAATCTGTCACTGTTTCCCTTGTTTCCCCACCTATTTGCCATGAAATGATGGGACCTGATGCCATGACCTTAGTTTTTTGAATGTTGAATTGTAAGCCACCTTTTTCACTCTCTTTCACCTTCATCAAGAGGCTCTTTAATTCCTCTTTGCTTTCTGCCATAAGGGTGGTGTCATCTGCATATCTGAGGTTATTGATATTTCTCCCAGCAATCTTGATTACAGCTTGTGCTTCATCCAGTCCAGCATTTCTCATGATGTACTCTGCATATAATAAGTTAATAAGCAGGGTGACAATATACAGCCTTGATATACTCCTTTCCCAATTTGGAATCAGTCCATTGTTCCATGTCTGGTCCTAACTGTTGCTTCTTGACCTGCATATAGATTTCTCAGGAGGCAGGTCAGGTGGTCTGCTATTCCCATCTCTTAAAGAGTTTTCCACAGTTTCTTGTGATCTGCACAGTCAAAGGCTTTAGCACAGTCAATAAAGCAGAAATAGATATTTTTATTGAATTCTCTTGCTTTTACTATGATCCAACAGATGCTGGCAATTTGATCTCTGGTTCCTCTGCCTTTTCTAAATCCAGCTTATACATCTGGAAGTTCTCGGTTCACGTACTATTGAAGCCTGACTTAGAAAATGTTGAGCATTACTTTGCTAGAATGTGAGATGAATGAAATTGTGGTAGTTTTAACATTCTTTGGCATTGCCCTTCTTTGGGATTGGAATGAAAACTGACCTTCTCCAGTCCTGTGGCCACTGCTGAGTTTTCAGATTTGCTGGCATATTGAGTGCAGCACTTTCACAGCATCATCTTTTAGGATTTGAAATAGCTCAACTGGAATTCCATCACCTCCACTCGCTTTATTCACAGTGATGCTTCCTAAGGCCCACTTGACTTCACATTCCAGGATGTCTGGCTGTAGATGAGAGCCATCGTGGTTATCTAGGTCACGATGATCTTTTTTGTATAGTTCTTCTGTGTATTCTTGCCACCTCTTCTTAATATCTTCTACTTCTGTTAGGTCCATACCATTTCTGTCCTTTATTGAGCCCATCTTTGCATGAAATGTTCCCTTGGTATCTCTAATTTTCTTAAGGAGATCTCTAGTCTTTCCCATTCTGTTGTTTTCCTGTATTTCTTTGCATTGTTCACTTAGGAAAGCTTTCTTATCTCTCTTTGCTATTCTTTGGAATTCTGCATTCAGATGGGTATATCTTTCCTTTTCTCTTTTGCCTTTCGCTTCTCTTTTCTCTGCTATTTGTGAGGCCTCCTCAGTCAACTATTTTGCCTTTTTGTATTTCTTTTCCTTGGGGATGGTTTTGATTACCACCTCCTGTATAATGTCACGAACCTCCATCCATAGTTCTTCAGGCACTCTATCTATCAGATCTAAACCCTTGAATCTATTTGTAGTAAAGAGAACCTATTGAATCTATTTGGGTAAAGAGAACCAAATCATTAACTAATTCCTAAATACATTATCATGTGACAGTCTTATTGGCAGTGAGAAGCCATTGAGTTCTTGGAAGGGAGTGAAGGATGGAAGTATTTGTTTTAAAAAATGGGAAACATTTGCTGCAAACAGAATCAAGCCTTAAACTTTTCACGATGTAATTATTTCACAATGAAATAATTGTGAAATAAAGTCTGCTAAGGTTACTTGAAAATAATTGTAAATATACATATGGCCAAAATCTACCTTAAATTTTAAACTTGCAAATAGAATGGAATTGAATGGGCTTTCCTACAGCCCACCCTCTGCCTTTTACCTGTGGTGACTTTCACACATGAGAAAAAGAATTTGGAAATTTTGCCTTTAAAACTAGTAACTAGCATCTTTCTTTTTGATACTAGTGTTCCCGTGCTCTTGTTCACGTGTTTTCTTGGGAAAGGTATTCTTGCTTTCCGGATGTATAGATCAGTTTATATGGTGCACAATCTATCAAATTCTGGATCAAATTGCCTTTGGTTTTTTATATCCTGCACTCCAAGAACGTCAGGTCCTGACAATGACATTTCTACTTCCTGCAGTGGGTGCCATCCCTTCTGGGTAACCTTTCGTGAAGCCACATGAGTGGCAGCTAGCCTAACTCTGGTTGTCCTCCTCTAGGCAATGACATTTGAGCTGCTGTCGTTTCATCTTGCAGCCTATCAAAGCCAATTTTTCCTCCAGGTTTTCAGCAACATTAACGATGATTACTCTTTTCCTTGTTGAATTTATAAAATGTGTCTTGGCATTTTCAATTACCCAGGCATTCAAGGAGACAAGCTTTTGTGTGAGTGTTGATTCAGGCCCACACCCACACAAGTGACGGAGGTTCTGTAACCACGCGGCCAACTCCCCATAATAAGAGAGAATGTACGCATAAGCTGAATTATGATTTAATCCTATTATTTTAATCACCAAAATAAAATTCTGGATTATCCTTACTTAATTAAAGGAGCAATTTACAGTTAATCCAAAATAATTTTTTGTATTAGATTTGGCTGTTACAATTTACTACTAATAATATAATAACTAATGTGAAGAGGAGGCAGCACAAAAACATGTAATTCTTGCAGGTAGAGTTTAGTGAAAACAGAAAATAAAAAGTTGTTTGAAACCAAAAACAGAATTTAGATTTGAAAACAGTCCTGGATCCACAAAGTAAATAGTCTATGCATGAAGCATGCCGCAGAGTTGTAAACACCCACTATAAACTGTCTTCTTAAAGAGTCTGGGGATTTTCCTTATTTCCTCCACAGTAACCACCTCCTTGGATGCGAAAGTTAGACCATAAAGAAAGCTAAGCACTGAAGAATTGATGCTTTTGAACTGTGGTGTTGGAGAAGACGCTTGAGAGTTCCTTGGACAGCAAGGAGATCCAACCAGTCAATCCTAAAGGAAATCAATCCTGAGTATTCATTGGAAGGGCTGATGCTGAAGCTGAAACTCCAGTACTTTGGCCACCTGATGCAAAGAACTGACTCTTTGGAAAAGACCCTGATGCTAGGAAAGATTGAAGGCAGGAAAGAAGGGGATGACAGACAATGAGATGGTTGGATGGCATCACTGACTCTATGGACATGAGTTTGTGTAAGCTCTGGGATTAGTGATGAACAAGAAAGCCTGGTGTGCCGCAGTCTTTGGGGTCACAAAGAGTCGGGCACGACTGAGCAACTGAACTGAACTGTCTTCTCACATCCCTTCCTTATTCCCTTCCCCCAGCCTTCAGCTGCTTGTGATCCCTCTTCATTTGAACCACCTGCTGGAACCCTGATTGATACAAAAAACTTCAATGAGTAGACATGGACTGCTTCAAATGGTATCTTTTTCTTTTTTAATGGCCATATTGGAATGTAGATGTTGATGGGGGAAAAAAACTTGTGATAAAGAGTCTGACTAACTTAAAAATGAAACAATTAAAAGCTGACTATTCATTGCTCCTTTGTTAACATTTATCCTTATGGCGTCCTAGAATTACCTAACTTCCTGGAGTTAGGTCAAATTGTTTTATAATCTAGTGGCACACAAACAGGGATTCTTTCATTAATTTCATTTTTGGTAAATTCTAAGTCTGGCATTATTTAAAGAAAAATAGAGTCATATGATCAGAGCAAGCATAAATTGTATATTTGTATATCTCAACATTCATTGGTCATTAAGTCAAAGTTAAGCAAATATCAAACTGTTGGACATTAAAGTAGGTAAGGCTTTAAAGTTCTTCAAAGATCAAATCAAAGTCAGTAATAGAATTCAAAATGAATAATTCATTTATTTGCATAAGCATCTGAGCTTTAACTCTCAGTATTTCAAATCAAATATTATTTTTTTAACTTGTGCAGGTGTCTGTAGTTAGTGTATGAATTAGCAATGTTAATTTGCTAAAATCTCACCCATACTAGCATTCTGTAACTACAACTGGTGTGTGTTTTCTTCTTGTTAACATTTATGTTTCAGTCTAAGATACACACACACTTTGGAGAGGCTAAAGATTTTTTCATATAGAAGTCTTTCGAGAGTGTAAATCTGAGTTCATCCCAAACAGAATTAGAACAATCCCCCAGAAATGTCTCTTTTTGCACTTGGTCTGAAACATTGCTCTTCTAAACTGTCCAGTTGTCAGAATCGCCTGGAGAGCATTTTTAAAACACAGATTACTGGCCTCAGTCTCAGTTCTCCTGTAGAGGCTGGATGGGGCAAGGCGGGACTCTATCTGTTACATTCATCATTGTGTATGCAGGATGTAATGCATTACACACATTATGGCCTGCCATAATCATTTGATGAACGAATAAATCAGAATGTCCGAAGGTTGAATCCAGGAACCTGTATTTTTATAAGGGCTCCAGTTGATTCTGATGACTAATAACTTCTCGAATCACTGATTTTCATTTGGAATTTTAGACACGGAGGAGATTTTAGCCGTTATTTAATTCAACCCACTTGCTTTGTAAGTAAAAAAACATGAAGTCTTAGCCATTAAATAACTTATGTATAATCATATTTTCATAGTTAGCAATCTATTTTAGGACAAAGGATGAGAAACAAGGAGAAAGGGAGACAAAAAGATACACTTTTTCTGTGTGTGTGGTGTGTTAAAATGCCAACATGGCTAAAGATTTTTTAAAATTATAGTTGATTTACTATATTAATTTTAGGTGTACAGTATAGTGATTTAGTGTTTTTAGTGATTATATTCCATTAAAAGTTATTACAATAGCTATAATTCCTTGTTCTATTCAATATAGCCTTGTTGCTTGTCTATTTTGTACAGAGTAGTTTGTATCTTTTAATTCTATACCCCTAAATTACTCCTCTCCCCAGTGGTAACTACTCGTTTGTTTTCCATGTCTGTGAGTCCATGCACATTCCATATACATTCATTTGTAGTATTTTTTTGATTCTACATATTAGTGATATCATACAGTATTTGTCTTCTTCTAACTTACTTCACTAAGCATAATATCAGAGTCCGTCTATGTTGCTGCAAATGGCAGAGTTTCATTCTTTTTAATGACTGAGCAATATTCCACTGTGTATATGTATCTACCACATCTTCTTTATCAGTTCATCTGTCGGTGGGCAATTAATTGGTTTGCTTCTATAGCTTGGCTATGGTAAACAGTGCTGCTGTGAACACTGGGGTACATGTATCTTTTTGAATTAGTGTTTTCATTTTTTTCGGCATACGTACTCAGAAGTGGAATTGTGGGTCACATGGTAGTTTGATTTTTGGTTTTTTAAGGAAACTCCCTACTGTTTTTCCATGGTGGATATACCAATTTATATGCCCCCCCACCAACAGGGTACAATAGTTCCTTTTCCTCCATATCCTCTTCAACATTTGTTATTTGTGGTTTTGGGGGTTTTTTCCTTAATAGCTCACTCTGAGTGGTACGAGGTGGTACCTCATTGTAGTTTTAATGTTCATTTCTCTAATAATTATTGGTGTTGAGCATCTTTTCATGTACCTGTTAGCTATCTGTAAGTCTTCTTTGGAAAAAATATCTACTTAGGTCTTCTGCCTATTTTTTGATTGAGTTTTATATATATATATATATATATGTATATATATATATATATATATATATATATTGAGTTGCATGAGCTATTTATATATTTTGGATTGAAAGATATAGTTTTTACCTTAAATACAAGCCATTTTACAACTTGGCCTTACGGACTATAAGAGGTCAACGGAAAGACAACTTGAAGCCAGACTCATTACAGTACTCACCTACCTGAGACTCCTGGTCAGGACACTAGTTCAGAGATAACTAAGGAGACCACCCTCCTTTGCTCTCTTTTCTCCCACAGATTTGCATCCAATTATGTCAAATACTTGAAGAAAATGTTTTGCTTTTACTTAAAGTATCTATGGTAGCGCTAGTGGTAAAGAACCCACCTACCAATGCAGGAGACCTAGGAGACATGAGTTCAAGCACTGGGTTGGACAGGAATGGCAGCCCACTCCAGTATTCTCGCCTGGAGATCTCATGGACAGAGGAGCCTAGCGGGCTACAGTCCATGGGGTCTCAAAGAGTAGACATGACTGAAGTGACTTACACACACACAAATTATCTATAATGGCTTTCTCTTCCAATAAGATTTTCTCAGACAACTCTCATATTCTCTGTGCAGCATAAATTAGGCAAATAGTAGAGAAGTTATTTTTTCTTGCAAAAAGCGTATCAGTTAAGTTCAGTTGTTCAGTCATGTCCGACTCTTTGCGACCCCATGGACTGCAGCACACCAGGCTTCCCTCTCCATCACCAATTCCTGGAGCTAACTCTAACTCATGTCCATAGAGTCGGTGATGCCATCCAACCATCTCATCCTCTGTCGTCCCTTTCTCCTCCTGCCTTCAATCTTTCCCAGCATCAGGGTCTTTTCCAATGAGTCAGTTCTTTGTATCAGGTAGCCAAAGTATTGAAGTTTCAGCTTCAGCATCAGCATGAACAGTATGAAAAGGCAAAAAAAGCCTGTCAATAATGCAAAATTCATTTGCTAACACAATATTTTATGCAAATACACCAAAAAATGTTTAATATCTAACTTCTTACTTCTGCCTGCATATTAACATGATTAGAAAATATTTGTGGCTAGATAGTCATCAGAAAGTAAACATTCAGTCACCTAGCAGTTATTCACAAAATTATTTCACTATGTTTAAATGGAATTTATTGCTGACCACAGTAATTCTTATCTCTCTTAAAAGGAGCTATGCAGCTAATATCCTCAAGAATATTCAACAGTCCAAAATAAAGGTGCTGGCATAATTTTTTAAAGTACTAGTAAAATAAAATTTAGTGTTTGCTAGAAAATGATCCACATTCTCTTTTAAAAGTGTGTGTGTGCGTGCTAAGCCGCTTCAATCATGTTTGACTCTTTGCAACCCTATGGACTGTGACCCACCAGACTCTCCTGTCCACGGGATTCTCCAGGCAAGAATACTGAAGTGGGTTGCCATTTCCTTCTTCAGGATATCTTCCCGACCCAAGGATCAAACCTGTGTCTCCTGCATTGAGGCAGATTCTTTACTATCTGAGCCACCAGGAAAGCCAACTATGTGCTAGTTGTATGCAAAGCACTATGCATAGAGTACTTCATTTATCTAAAAATGTAAGATACTAAGCAAGTATCATGTGTGGATATTTTTGTGTATACACATACAAACATGTATGTGACCATGTATATGGCATACTCATATAATGATACATGACATAGTACTTATATTTACTTAACTACATAATATACAAGATTTCTGGCAGATAGTAAAACCCAGTTGATCATTTTTATTGTGGTCATCACCAGTGGCCTGCCAAATAACCATTGCCTTTCTGTTTTGCCAACAGAACACTGGTTATGTTGAGGCAGCCATGTGCCAACCCAGGGGAGGAGTTACAATGGACCTAAATCAGTCATGGGTCTCATTCTCTTCTGCCCATAGTGGGTCTAGGGCTAGGAGCCAGTTCTTGTTTGGGAATGAGAGATGAGAGGAAGTCTGCTTACGGCTTCTGGGAGGATGTCCCTCCTCATAAAATGAAGGCGTGCATGAGAAGAAAGCTCTTTTTGCTTCTACCCCATTGCTTCCTGCATGGCAATCTTTCAGTTGAGAATGCACTGCCTAGGGCTGTATTAGCCTCCTTGTGGCAATAGGATGCGACATTTCTGGTACACTGTGACGCAAGCGTGGCTTCTTGATTATGTCGCAAACTACAGAGACAAACCCAATACCACCTACCCCTGAATTTCATGTAAATCAGCAACAGCCACCATTGTTAGGGGTTCCTGTTGCTTTCTGAGAAGGCATTCATGACTGATACAGTTAGTTTCGGGGAGTAGGACTAAGGGGGCAGGAAAGGAGAACAGTGTCTTATTTTAATTGCGTATTGTATTGTGCTGCTTTAATTACTTATTTTACCATGTATGGACAATACTTTCAAAACTACAGTGCAACTCATCTAATCTTTTTAAAATTGCATTCTGAATATCTGCTGTATTAATTTGGAGAAAACTGAGAGCCATAATGTTTTAAATAGTACCCTAACTCATTAGCTCACAATTTATATCTAGGCGTTGTTTCACCAATATACATATAAGCCATCCCTTGGAGTATTTGAGCAGTTAGCTAATTTTGAATTTTAACATCAAATTCTCCTTCTCTCCAAAGTATCTGTGAGTGTCTCCCAAACAATATAAGTATAAATATGAGTCTTCCTAGCATGACTTTGGAGGGGAGTCGTTTAGTGTGTCTACTGGGATTTACTTCCTGCCCACAGTTTTTTCCTAACAGAGTGAGAATGAAGAATTGTTCCCAGTAGCTTGGGCTAAGTCAGGAGATATTTATACCAGGTAGATATATCTGGTCTAGACATACCAGATAGACCAGGATGAGGAAAAAGGGCTGAAGGCAACATGAGCTTAAGGGCTCAGTGGAGTTTCTGCAAGAAAAGACCTTTATCTTTGTATAATCTAATTGACCTTAATATCAAATTTAACAACTGTCAGCCTATGAGAAGGGTTATAACCTTTGGCATGTGCTTGTGCAGGATTCCTGGGGACAAGGCTTGCCAGGGAATCCATAGTTTTCTTCCCATTTCTCCTCAGAGCTCTCACATCTTAGGCTTCTTCTCTCCCTTAAGTGAAGGTGTAGGAATTGAACAGAAGTTGGTTTTGCCACCTGGAGAAAATGACAAACTACTGCATCATGAAAGCTGACTTCCCTGTCCTTATCTGCAATCTTTAATTAGATGGATTCAGGGGGAAGAATCAGGATCAAGACAATTAGATCCAGGCCTGTCTTAACATTGCCACTACTGTGATCCTACCCAAAGAACAGTCCTCAAATTCAGGATCACATTCACTTCATTATTTATAATACCATGCTCTATGCCTGGTCCATCATTAAGACTTGTTGAGGTTTTCTTAGTTAAAGTTCTTGAAAACCTCACTTCTTTTTCAACTCTCTGTACTCTTTTGTAACTACAGTATCTGCCTTTTCAGATCTTCATTCTCCAACTTATTTACATATAGCTGTCATAATAATTATTATTTGTCATCACATTATTCCTTACCTAAGATTTACTGAGAGATAGAAGCAAACATTTGAACAGACGGAGATATTCAAAAAGCAATCATTTAATAACAAATGATGGAATCCACATTTTTCCATGAGATATTCCTTTTCCCATTTTTTTTTTTTGGTCCCACTTGTGCATATAAGGGCTTCCCTGGTAGCTCAGCTGGTAAAGAATCCATCTGCAATGCCGGAGACACCCATTCAATTCCTGGGTCAGGAAGAATCACTGGAGAAGGGATAGGCTACCCACTCCTTTCAATTCCTGGGTCAGGAAGAATCGCTGGAGAAGGGATAGGCTACCCACTCCAGTATTCTTGGGCTTCCCTGGTGGCTCAGATGGTAAAGAATCTGCCTGCAATGTGGGAGACCTGGGTTTGATCCCTGCGTTGGGAAGATCCCTTGGAGGGAACAGCTACCCACTCCAGTAACCATGGACAGAAGAGCCTGGCAGGCTACAGTCCATGGGGTGGGAAAGAGTTGACACAACCCAGTGACCTTCGCTTTCACTTTTGCGCATATAAACTTGTAAGGATATAGATGAAATAACCATAAATCTATTATTTATTTATACTAATTTAGCTATCCTCACTACTTAAAATCAAAAATATAAAATTTTAGATTATTACCTTAAAATATTTCTTTTTCTCATCACTGAAGGAAAATAATTAAAGTGTTTCCATTGCAGCTTCTACATCATGTCTTTGTCACAGTTACAGCTACTTTTTATCATCCAACAAAAGCAGACATGCATGGCTCTTTCTCTTAAAAGGAAGCCTGTAGCAGAACCTAAAGGAGGTTCTGAGGGGAGATTAGGAGGAAAAACCTGAGTCTACAGCTCAGACTGCTTCACAGGTGGTGCTTGGATAAGGCATTTCCTGGCAGCAGCCTCCTGGGTCTGATACACCACTTCAGTGGTCACTTAGATGCTACATTTTGGTTGAGAGGCCAAAGGAATGGCCTGATTTTAACTAGTCCCATCCATGACTCTTTACCTCAATTTATAGAAGATGCTGTGACATCTTCTGAGTTCTCAGTCTTTACCCAGTCAAGTAGAGTATAAATGGCATTGAGACGTTTCCCTAGTAAGATCTCCAGAATCCCCCAATAAAAAACAATGTTCCTTTTACAAACTGTAATAACCATTAATCTTGGAACACTGAGAATAGAATAGCCTAGGATGTGCAAACCAGAGGCAGAGGTCTAGGACATCACGTCCAAAGGAGCCTGGGCCTGCTGGGTGGGGGTAAGGAGACTGGGATGTGAGAGGTGCCGCTGGGTCCCCAATGCAGCTCCCAGATGAACCTTCAGTATTTGCCATATTGCCAGGTAGCTTCTGAGGCTTATGAAAATGTGTCTGGAGAAGTGGGGCCAGAGGACCAGGGTGGGGGGTTAGGAACAGCAGGTTAAGCTAGAGATGAAGGAGGGTAGGAGGCCTCTGCTGCTGTAACTGTGAGTCCTGGGTTGGCAATGATGTGATCACTGTGCAGTCTGAGTCCTGGGAACCAGGTGTCGGGGTATGTTCTGAGAGTGAATTGAGAGTGGGGGGAAAAAAAGAAATAGCCTTTATGGTGCTCCTTTCATGTAATTACAGTACAACGTCTGTGGGTCTACCTCTGGCTATAATAATTCAAACCTAATGAGAGTTTACTGCACAGGGCTCTGTTGTCATGATACTATCAGCTATTTTCTCCTCTTTTGCAAGAGAGAGTGCATTGTCACAAGGCTACAGTGTGTGCAATTTTGTAATGATGGACTGAAATAATCACCTTCCTATGGCCCCAGCCTGCTTCTACATACACATAACACTTAACATGGAGCTTTTACACTGAAGTGGGCTGTAACTAACTCAAACATACATGTTCTCTGACCTGGGAATACCTGCAGATCTACAATTGTGGAATCATGAGGCCAGAGGTGCTACAGAGCATGGATTTCAGAATCAGATATACTTGAATTAGCAAGCAGACTCTGTCACTTACTAGCTATGTGACCCTGAGTGAGAGCTACTTAACCTCTCAAAGTCTCAAGTTCTTCATCTGAGAACCAGGAATAGTACTGACTAACCAGTGTTGTTGTTTTTTTTCTAGAAAAGAAACTGAAAAATTCTACTTAGTTGTCCAACTTCACTTCCCTCTCTGCAAATAAAGGCCAAGGAATAAATAGTGTATGCCAAGTGCCAATGGCCAATCAATTACAGACATATTTTCTTTCCCCTCTGGAAAAATGCTGTTTGTCTTTCATTTAAAACTGAAGTTGGATTTAAAATAAGATAGCCTCAAGTGTTAGAATACTATGAAACTTTTTTTTTTTTAATTTTGGCTGAAAATGACAACCACTCAATACACAAAAGTTTAATGTAAAAGGATTCAAACAAAATAACACTACAGTGACAAAGTGACACGGAAACTGGATAGCAAAAAAAAAAATCATACATGCTTCAAACAGAATGTAAAATCAAAGTAATGGACAAAAATGGATTTTATTTTAATTATACCTGAGAAACTAAAATTAAAAAGCCAAGTTTCAAAATCTTCTAAAGAATATTGACAACTGTATAATCAAATGATTTTTTTGCTTGAATAGGATTTACCACTATTTTTTTAAACAATGAATATAAACATTTTCATATTTACTATTGCATGTTAAATTAATATTTAAATGTTTAGTTGAAAATAGACTATTAAATTCAGTATTCAAAAATGAGAATATTTCAGTATTAAACTATTCCACTACCAGAGATAAATTCTAATCCTGAAACAATGGCCCTGGGAATTTGAAGTCAAGCCAGTTGGTTACATTCCATGAAGTCCCCTCTGTCTGGCCCCCAAATCTGGGTGGGGCTAGTATTTGGCTCTGGCTTTGATCCTATTGGGGATGATGGTGGCAACAGAAGCTGTCTCTCTAGGAACTTCTTGATCCAGGCCCTGCTCTGGTTTAAAAGTGAACTCCAATGGGGTTAGGTGAAGGTATCAGAGAGAAAATGAAAAATGTTACTCTCTGATGACGCTTCTGAAATGTTTATATTGTTTCACTCAAGTTATAGCACAATAAAGCATTTTGCTTTCAAATCATGTATTGATCAATATTTATTGCATATACCTGGATAATGGATATTGTATGCCTAATGTATCACATTATGTTGATCTTAGGTACTCAACTCCATTGGTATTTGTCCTAAAAATCTTCAGTTAATGATCAAATGTGTCACTAAAAGTTTTTATTTCGGTTTTAGAATTTCGCTTCATTCAGTTCAGTTCAGTTGCTCAGTCATGTCTGACTCCTTGTGACCCCATGGACTGCGCACGCCGGGCTTTCCTGTCCCTTACCAACTCCCAAAGCTTACTCAAACTCATGTCCATCGAGTCCGTGATACCATCCAACCATCTCATTCGTTTCATTGATGGAGAGTAATTCATGAGCTTAAATCTCATTTGGTGGGGAATAATTTACATATATTTATATACTATTTTTTCCATTTTAATTGCTTTTTTCCCCCCCAAAGCTTGTCCCAGTATTTGAACTTGTCCTTGGTAATTGTTTAAGATACTGAGAGGGTTCCAGGACACGGAAACCCTAGGTCCAGATTATAATGACTAGGGACACATTTTGAGATTTCCTCCCGGTTCTCTTGAAGAACCCCTCTATCCCTTGGCCGACTAGAGCTCTGAGCCTATCTTCCCTATGTTTATACCAAATAAACCCAACCCTTCTTAATTAGGTGATCCATGAACCAGACCAGTCAGATTATTTTTCTCTTGAGAATTTGAACTGAGAGACACAGGCTGGGAGGTCATGTGCTGGTGGTGATGAGGGCTTCGGGGTCCTGTGGAATGAGACACTGTGACAGCTATTAACAGCCGTGTGTGTGTGGCGCTCACACAGAGAGCTGGTCTGCAGGGAGGGGATGGACAAGGCAGGGGAAACAGAAAAATGCGCACGAGAACGTGCAGCCCCAGAACAGCTGCATAGCCCCAAAGCCTCTTCAGTTTCCAAGTCTAATTCCCGACGGGGCTCGACTGTCCTTCCTGTCTTGAATTCTGTGAGGAGCTTCTGTATAATAAATCTTCTTAACGTGAAGTAGCCAGAGTGAGGTTGTGTTCCTTGCAACCAAATGAGCCCCAAGACCTCGAGTGAAGCCTTCCTATTTTAGAAATTCCACGTCTGACTCCATTGACAGCAAGGGAGTATTTGATAATGACATCCTCTCTGAAATACTTCCACCCAAGACTTGTGGATTCACTCTTCTGAGACTAGCGACATTTAAAACTCAATGTTAATTACAGTATTGGATTAGATATATATGGCCTTGGAGGAAATCATACCATCATAATTTGTAATTTAATTCCTTTATAGAGAGTGCGTTGTAAAATTTATGCCTCACTTTACATTTGCCCTACTCTTTTCAATGTGAACATGTTTCATTTTCCTTGAAGGAGAAGAACAGCAGCTATTGACTGGCTTTGTCTCCTCCTGGCATCTGTTAACATTTACCATCTTCCCTGAGCAGTAGGCCTGTTCTTGTCATGGTGATTTTCTCCTTCTAAAGTTTGCTAAACAAGAGCTGGGGGTCTTAGCATTCTTGTCCAGCTTCAACTTGTTTGGGATCCAGCAAAGGACTATTTCTGGTATGAAGTCAGTTCATTTATCTTTTACCTAAGGGATGTGTCAGAGAAGGCGATGGCACCCACTCCAGTCCTCTTGCCTGGAAAATCCCATGGATGGAGGAGCCTGGTGGGCTGCAGTCCATGGGGTCGCGAAGAGTCGGACACGACTGAGCGACTTCACTTTCCCTTTTCACTTTCATGCATTGGAGAAGGACATGGCAACCCACTCCAGTGTTCTTGCCTGGAGAATCCCAGGGACAGCGGAGCCTGGTGGGCTGCCGTCTATGGGGTCGCATTGAGTCGGACACGACTGAAGCAACTTAGCAAGGGATGTGTGCACTCAGTCGCTCAGTTATGTCCAACTCTTTGTGACCCCATGGACTGTACTCTGTCAGGGTCCTCTATCCATAGGATTTCCAGGCAAGAATACTGAAATGGGTTGCCATTTCCTACCCCAGGGGATCTTCCCAACCCAGGGATCGAACCCATGTCTCTTGCATTTCCTGCATTAACAGGCAGGTTCTTTACTATTGTGCCACCTGGGAAGCCCCAACCTAAGGGATAGGTAAAAGTAAAATGAACTTGGAGAGATACACAAATAAGAGAATGAAATATATGTGATAAAAATAATTGTGGTAAAGACATGAGTTAAACATTCACCTTGTGGGGAAAATACACATGACCGCATAGGCTCTGAAGAAGGCCCCAAAGCCTAATGGATTAGCTTGAAGTTTCCTGTGAGATCATTTGCCTTTTCTTGATGTCTCTACAAATAAGGTCATTCATAGCCAAATTGTGTGCTGTTTTAACAGCCACAATTACGATGCTTCCAACCTTGTCCTGGTGGACACAGTTCACTCTCTTTCCCTTTACTTCTGTTAATGAATAACAGTAAGGCTTTCCAGGTGACCCAGTGGCAAAGAATTCACCTGCCAAGCAGGAGACGCAAGAGACTCAGTTTTGATCCCTGGGTCAGGAAGATCCCCTGGAGGAGGAAATGCCAACTCACTCCAGTATTCTTGCTTGGGAAATCCCAAACAGAAGAATTTGGTGGGCTACAGTCTGTGGGGTCACAAAGAGTCAGACATGACTGAGCTGCTGCTGCTGCTGCTAAGTCGCTTCAGTCGTGTCCAACTTTGTGCGACCCCATAGACAGCAGCCCACCAGGCTCCGCCGTCCCTGGGATTCTCCAGGCAAGAATACTGGAGTGGGTTGCCATTTCCTTCTCCACATGACTGAGTACGCATGCACAAAGAGCAGAGAAACATGATGGTCAGAAACAGGCTCTGAAGCCAAACTGCCCAATTGTTTTGTTGTTTTTTAAATTCTTTCCTTATTCACTTATTTATTTTGGTTGTGCTGGATCTTCGTTGCTTTGCATGGACTTCCTCTAGGTGCAGTGAGTGGGTCTACTCTTCACTGTGGTGCACAGGCTTCTCATCACAGTGGCTTCTCCTGTTGCAGAACACAGACTCTAGGCACATGGGCTTCTGTAGTTGCAGCACTCGGGCTCAGTAGCGGTGGCACACAGACTTAGCTGCTCCATGGCATGTGCGATCTTTGTGGACCAGGAATCGAACTGGTGGCACCTGCTTTGGCAGGCAGATTCTTAACTTCTGTACCACCAGGGAAGTCCCAAACTGCCTAGTTTTGGATTCCAGCTTCACCACTGAACAGCTGTGGACCTTGCAAGTTACTTAACCTCTTTGTGCCTCAGTGTTTTAATATGTAAAATGGGAGAATACCACTACCTACTTCACAAAAAGGATGTGAGAAGTAAATGAGTGCTGGTATATTGTATGTGCTCAAGAAAGTCAGTCATCATTGGGAGGGTTGTTAGTATTATTTGAGCAAGTCGAGGATAGGTGGTATGAGAGAGAATGAAAAGTTGGGTTGTAATGTCCCATCAGAAGTTTACACTTTCCACTGGATAACATAGGTGAGGGGAGCAAGAGTCATGAAGTCAGGCTTTACTTCTTACTAGCCCTCTGACCTGAGCCACATGACAACTTTTCCAAGCCCTGGTTTGCTTGCCTAAAATTGGGCATCATAATGGGGTCTACCTCATCATGCCACTGCTGCTGCTGCTGCTAAGTCGCTTCAGTCGTGTCAGACTCTGTGCGACCCCATAGATGGCAGCCTATGAGGCTGCCCTGTCCCTAGGATTCTCCAGGCAAAAACACCAGAGTAGTTTGCCATTTCCTTCTCCAATGCATGAAAGTGAAAAGTGAAAGTGAAGACGCTCAGTTGTGTCCAACTCTTAGCGACCCCGTGGACTACAGCCTACCAGGCTCCTCCATCCATGGGATTTTCCAGGCAAGAGTACTGGAGTGGGGTGCCATTGCCTTCTTCGTACCTCATCATATGGAGAAGGAAATGTTAACCTACTCCAGTATTCTTGCCTGGAAAAGCCCATGGTCAGAGGAGCCTGACAGGCTACAGTCCTTGGGGTCACAAAGAGTTGACTATGACTTAGCAACTGAGCATACACTCACCCACTCCATCACAAGTGCTCAAACCTACTTATATATACAGAGTGCAGAGCAGAATTTAAGTCCAAGTGAATACCCACTGTCATAAGAAAATGCTGTAAAGATTCTGAAACAGGAATGCTGCTTCGGTGTCCCCTAAGTATACCTGACAATGAATGGACAGATCACAGAGTAAAGCAAAGCCAAGTTCAATGCCCATGTTCTGTACAGACCCCCACACAAAACTCTCCTCTTCACCCCACCCTAGGAAAGGAAGTAAGAATAGCCAGTAAAGTTTGTGTATCTTTAACTGCTTTAAGATTTTTATCTCTGATCTTACCAGTATCATCTAGATATGGTTTTCTTTATAACATCCTACTTGGGGTTCGTGATGCTTTTTAAATCTGGCTTGATATTTTTCAGAAATTTTGGAAAATTCTCAGTCATTATCTCTGCATACCTTTATTCTGTCCCATTCTCTCTGTCCTGCCATCTCTCTCTCTCATTCTGGGTTTACAGTTCATATATTTTAGACTTTTTCACCTGTTCCCTGATGTCACTCATACTCTTGTGTGTATTTTCCATCCTTTTGTCTCTCCATGATTCAACCTCGATGCTTTCTTCTCACTTACCCGATTCTTGTTCAACTGTATCTAATCGTTATTTAAACCTATTCACTGTAATCTTAATATCAATTATTGTATTTTGAATTCTAGAATTGTCTTTTTTAACTTTTATCTTCATTTCCTATTCTCTCCCAGTTTTATCATTCTGGCCTTCTAATTTCTTAAACGCGTTAACCCTAATTTTCAAAAATTCTTACTGAATAACTCTGAAGTCCATATTCCCTATAAGCCCATTTCCGTCGTTTTCTCTTTTCCTTTGAGTCTCATCTTTTTATGTGCTTGATACTTTTTAACTGATTGCTAGATTTTGCAATAAAACATTCAGAGATAATCTGTGGTCATAGGTGATGTTATCTCCCTCCAGAAAGGGTTCAGTTTGCCTCTGGCAAGCAGCTGTGCTAGAGTACTAGCAGACACAGATCACCTAGGCAATCAGGCTCTGGTCTTTGTGAGGCTAGTCTCTAGTCCCTACCCATCCAGCATACTCTTGTTCTTGGAATATACCCCTTTGAGATTCCAAAACAGCCCCTGGAGGGGAGGGGGTTGCTGGTTTACCAGGTCCCATCCTCCTTGGCAAGCTCTGACTGCTAGTATTTCTTCCCATGACCCACACATCTGCAGAAAGCTCTACTCAGGGTCCAGTCTCTCAGGTCCCACTTTTAGAATTGGCATTTGCCTGAAGAAGAAAAGGGGCTTCCTGGGTGGCACAGTGGTAAAGGCTCCGCCTGCCAATGCAGGAGACACTAGAGACGTGGGTTCAATCCTTGGATTGGGAAGATCCCCTGGAGTCGGAAATGGTAACCCTCTTCAGTATTCTTGCCTGGGGAATCCCATGGACAGAGGAGCCTGTCAGGCTACAATCCATGGGGTCACAAAGAGTTGGATATGACTGAGCGCGCGTGCACACACACACACACACACTCACTCACACACACACACACACACACACACACACACTGAAAAGAAAAGCAATGAATTTCACACTCATTTGTTTGGGCCTCCCTCTGTCCCCATATCCAGACCCTTCTAACCCAGTTCCTTACCACCTGGGTGACATTTCTAATTCTCAAAGAGAGGGTTGGTTCAAAACATCCTTGTCCACCACTGTTAGAACTGGAACTCTTGTCTTTGATTTTGTTGCATATCTGATGTTCTTACCTTTCATATTTCAAGCAGCATGACTATTTCCAAAAAATTAATAATAAATGTGATAATGTTCCAAACAACTTGTCAAACTTTTAGTGGAGAAAATAAATGTTAAAGACACAGGTAGGTCAGTGGGAAAGGAGAGAAACATCCCTAAGGAGCCCCACACCTTTCCCACAGATGGTAAGGCCAACATATTCCTTCATTCCTTCATAAATCCCATTATCAGTAACTTGAGGAATCTTTAGTTGTATGACCCCTTTAGTTTCCAGGATGTTACTAAAGTCCTTGGAAGCCTTTACTCCTTATCTGTAATTTTTTTTTTATTTTTACATTTAAAAGAATTTATTTGACGTATAGATGGTTTACAATGTTGTATTAATTTTTGCTGTATAGCAAAGTGATTCAGTTTTATATATATACATTCTTTTTTAAATATGCTTTTCTGTTATGGTTTATAAGATATTGAATACAGTTCTCTGTCCTATACAGTAGGACCTTGTTGTTATCCATTCTATATATAATAGCATATGTCTAACCTATTAGATTTTAATCTCCTTTCTCCTAGCTCATCCTGGGGTTACTTTTGATGAGTAAAAAAGATGGACTCACTACCATACAAAAGGCAACAGCATGGTGACCATAATCTTTTTTATAGGTTTTGTAGGGGTTTGTTTTGTTTGTTTTTAGAAAACAAAACCAAATTAAATGACTCCGAGGGATGAGGCCCGCCTGAAAGGCTGGATAGGACATAGCTATGACACAGTACGACACACACAAGAGTTAGGCAGTAGATACCTGTTCAAAATAAAATCTCTCTCTGAGACTATAAAGAAACGAGCTGCTTGCGCCAAGGGTTGACACGAGCCGAGAAAACATCTCCCGCCTGATGGGGAGCATTTGGTGCTGCTCTTAGAAACCAAACCTGGGTATCAAACCCAGTCAGTGTTTTCGTTGCCTTCTTTTGAGTTGGTATGTTCCACTTTCATCTTTAATTCATTAAAATAATAAACTCTTTATGTCTCTAGTCCAGGTGAATCCCTCCTTATCTGGAAGCATTAGTTGGCTAGACTGTTGGCAGAATTCATACCTGTTGTTGAAAGATAGGAGCCTCTGCTTCCAGCCTCTATGAGAGTAAGAGACAGGAAATCCCTGTGGCAAAAAAAAAAAAAAAAAAAAGACGTGTTCATAAGAATGCAGAAATGGTCCAGCATTCCTTTCTATCTCAGATGCTGTGTCAAGAGACAGAGGTGCAGGCCCTCCAAAGCTTTATATTCAGATAAAGTATGAGCATGGATGGTGGTCCAGATCATTAATAATGGAATTATATTAATACTTCCTAGGTTAGGCTTACTTTTCCTAACAGCAACTCTTCACTGAAGGTTTTCTCCGTACTAGGGATGGTAATGATGGCATTGTGTTTTCACAGTAACTCTGCAAGACACATGTTGGTTGTTTTATATTCTTTAATGAGATAGTCAGGAAGAAACAAGGTTTATTATACTCACAGGTCCTAGAGGCAGGAGGCACACCAAGCAAGGCCAATGGGAAAAAACAGGGTGGTTAGAAGGCAGAAGACAGGAGTTGGGGTGGGGGAAGCACTTAGGCTATTTTATTGAGGTGATCATGCAAAAGGCAAGGCAGGGCAGGGTAAACAGTTTAGGACTGGCAAGTTGGAATATTGTGTGTTGGCTCTGACCTGTAGAGTGATCCCTAGTTCCTGGCACCTGGCCCTGGGATAATTAAAGCAGAGGAATATTGCCTCTGGGGTGGATTGAATATGCACCAGATAGAAGAGATAGGGCTCTGGAAAGGTTAGTTTGCATATCAAAGTCATGCTCCAGGCTGGGCCATTTGCCATCTGTAAGAATCAGCTCGACCAGGGAGGGGCAGTCTCTCTGCAGCCAGAATGGTTTCTTATGATGTCAAAACATCATAATATACAGGAAATTATGTATACACAATACAGTATTCCTTTATAATAGAAGAGGAAACTGAGGTTCAGAGAGGTCCAGTTAGAGCTCAACTGGTATTTATCAGAGTAAAATTAAACTTGAAGCCTGAACAACCATCAGGTGCTATCCTGCATTAATTTTTCCTTAAGTAAAGTTCTTCCAAGCCACAGTATTTCCAGATATGTATTTAAACAAACAAGACAATACTGCTAGAGTGATTTGATTTTTTTGATGGATTATTTTGTAAATTAGTACATTGTAGTTAATATGCACATTTACCAGAGTTGAAGACACGGTAATTAAAAACATTCATCAAGCAATACTTTCAGTTGTTCAATTTTCACAAATTTATATTTCATCTTATTTGCACTGGGGGGTAGGGCTTTCTCATTCAGTAGACCATATAGCTTGTCGGTGTATTGTATGGTGTTTTGTTTTCTCCAGCCAGGACATGCGTGAGTCACTTCAGTCGTGTCCAGCTCTTTGTGACCCCATGGAGTGTAGCCCACCAGGCTCCTCTGTCCATGGGATTCTCCAGGCAAGAATACTGGAGTGGGATGCCCTGCCCACCTCCAAGGGATCTTCCCAACCCAGGGATCGAACCCACATCCCTTACATGTCCTGCATTAGCAGGTGGGTTCTTTATCATCTGGGACAGACAAGTAAACATGGTCTTCGCTCATTTACGTTTCACATAAGGAACTTCCCAACAAAGAGCTGTGAGGTCTTGGAGTTGTATTCACACCTTCATTTAGAAAAACTTATTCTATGGGAGACAGATTTTATTGTTTGAATGGGGGGGGTGCAAAAGTGAACTGTTACAAAGAATGTGAACTATATATATTACAAGTAAGCTAAAACAATTCAAAATTTAAAGAATTTCTGGAGAACATAACTTAGTGTTAGAAGCAGGGAAAAAGCAATTTTTGATGGGAAATCCTAAAACAACAATTAAGCTACAGCTTTTAGATCAAACCTAAATCTTAATAGTTGGGAGACTATATTTTTATCTTTTTACTTATTGAACTTATTTTGGCCTTGTTTCTTTCCAAAATGAACTTGGAGAAAACCCTCAAGAAATGATAATATAAAATAAGGGTAATAAAAGAAAACTCTATTTCTTCCTACTCACAATACTTCTGACACCAAATGTGTGGGCTTTCCATGCCAAGCAGTTCTCCAATTCTCTGTGACACCAGCTGGGTGCCCTGCAATTTAATTCATTATGACACTAACTACCCAGAGTTAGCAAAAACTCCACAAGTTAAGGGCTCAGTCCCATAAGACTGTCCCCACTTCAGACGCTTGTCACTTGTCCTAGCTTGTCACTGGAACTTCTGACTGGCTATAAACCAGAGGTTCCCATGACTCTCTCCTTGAGTTTAATACTTTGCTAGAATGGCTCATAGAACTCAAAGAAATACTTTACTTACCATCACCAGTTTATTATAAGGGATATAGCTCAGGAACAGCCAAGTGGAGATACAAGGGCAACATACGTATCAAAAGCGGGGTAGCTTCATGCCCTCTCCAGATCACTACCCTCCTGGTATATGGATGCCTTCAACAATCTGGAATCATTCTGAACCCCACTCCTTTTAAGCCTTTATGGAGACTTCCTTATGTAGCCATGGCTGATTAAATCTTTAGCCATTAACTCAGTCTCCAGCATTCTCCCCTCCTCAGAGATCTCAGGATGGGGCTGAAAGTTCCAACCATCTAATCACATGGTTGGTTTCTCTAGCAACCAGCCCCCATCCTAAGGTATCTAGAGTTCCATAGAGAATCACCTCACTAACTTAAACACAAGTATGATCAAAATGGGGTTTCCTTGGTGGCTTAGCGATGAAGAAAACGCCTGCCATCGCAGGAGACACGGGTTCAATCCCTGGGTTGGGAAGATCCCCTGGAAAAGGAAATGGCAACCTACTCCAGTATTCTTGCCTGGAAAATCCCATGGACAGAGGGACCTGGCGGGCTACAGTCCATGAGTTTGTAAGAGTTGGACACAACTTAGGGTCTAAACAACAACGTGGTCAAAAGGGACTTATCGTGAATAACAAAAGACACTCCACTCACCCTTAATTATTCAGGTGATTACAAAGGTTTTAGAAGCTCTGTGCCAGGAACCAGAACAAAGACTAAATATACATTTATTACATTGAACCCAGGTCTCCCACATTGCAGGCGGATTCTTTACCATCTGAGCCACCAGGGAAGCCCATCATATCACAGCATGTTAGGAAATAAAACAGAAAGAGAAAACTGGGACTAGTGAATGAAAGAAATGAGCACACACGCTAATCCACTCCAAGAGTTTAAATAACTCAAGGCAGAATTTAACTCTGAGCTTTGTAGTAGACACTTTAAAATTGTATTTATATAATTTATATAAAAAATATATATAATTTTATAATAATTACATATTACATATCATATATATCATATAATATATTGTATAGTAATAAATACATATATAATTTATTTATATTCCATGTTTACATGAAAATTTTAATCATCCATAATTTAAAGTAAATACATTAAACACAACTGCCACATAAAATTTAAATTATTGAGGAAAATTAATGGTAAAATTATAAACCCTCTCTTTTAAAAAATTTTAATGGATTTATTTTTTAGAGCAGTTTTAGATTCACAGCGAAACTGAAAGGAGGGTTCAGAGATTTTCCATACACCCCCTTCCCCTCCTCATTATCAATGTCCCCCATCAAAGTGGTACATTTGTCACAGTCAGTGCACCTACATTAATACATAATCGCCCAAAGTCCATAGTTTACACTAAGGTTCACTCTTGGTGTTGTACATTCTGTGGGTTTCAAAAAATGTATAATGGCATTTTCCCCACAATCATCATATGATACAGAATAGTTCCACTGCCCTAAACATTCTCTGTGCTCTGTTCATCATCCCCTTCTCCTTGTCAACACTGATCTTTTTACTGTCTCCATAGTTTTCTGGAACCCACTTTTAAAAAGGAAACTTGATACAGTAAGTATTCATCAGAAAATAGAAGACAAAATTTTCTCCAAAGAAACATGTTTATTGGCCTGAAATTCTGTAAGAAATTAACTACTTTAAGGGATGGAGACAGATATATCAGATAACATCCATGACAATCTTCCAGAAAGTACAGGTGGAGATCTTATTTAGCTATATCCTATAATAAACTCATTAAAGCTGTAAACCCAATTTAGAAAGAGTCTTCCAGGTTCCAGGTTAAATTCCAAGAGACTAACTTGATTGAGTTAATGTTTGGGTAAACCACAGGGGTTGTTAGATAGCACACCCCCTACCTAGACTGGCTTCTATAAATATCATTTAAGAAGGATTTCTATAAGCACCGAAGTTTTGCCTAAAGAATGGTCTTCCATGTTGTTTGAGAACAGAGCCATGCTTTAGAGACCAGAAGAGTAGGTTGATATTTTAGTAGCAAAGGTGAAAAGCTTAACTAGTACTTCCCCCATGTGGCAGTGAGATGCAAGAGGATTTTAGGCAACTGAATTTGCTCAAATACTTTGATAAAAGCTAAACTGAGATTAGAGATTCACAACATAGCATTATCAGAGCTGGTTTAGGCATAGAAAATGTTAAGGCAAGTGTTTGAAGATGCCTGTCTTGGTCATAAAAGAAAATCTTAGAGAAGCATTTAATTCCCAGTAGTAAAACCTTCCCTTGAGTTGAGTCAGTGTTTGTTGAGTACTTACTACATGTACCAGCTGCTTGATTAGGTATTATATACAGTTTACCTAATTTAATTGGGTGAGTTATATATTAAGAATTCCCAAGTAGATATATTGGCCCGCTGTATGATGAAAATCATTGACTAAGTGAATTTTGGAGAATGATTTCCAAGTATAATGATTTTTCAGTGATGTCATAGTTAAATGTTAGGCTTCCTTTCTGGCAGTAGTTAAATACAAAGTTCACTGATTTCTTGAGGCAAAGGCAATGCTAGGTGTTAGATGAAAAGTTTTCATTTTCCTCCTTGGCACACTGGAAAAATATTCATTCCAAATTCTCTCGCAGTTAAGTTGGAGCCATGTAACTGGGTAGTAGCCAGTGGAGTGCCACAACCCCCAGAAATGATTGCCTGGGCTCTCTCTCTCCCTTGGCCTTATGGCTACAGGAGGAGAACTCCGGAAAGACAGAACCGCAGGACAGAAGGAGCCCAGATCCCTGAAGAGCCACTTGTAAAGGACCACTTAGGAAAACTGTCCAACCTTCATTAAATCTGTGCACAAATGAAAGGAATTTAATTCTGTTAAGCCAAAGAGATTGTGAGTAACGTGTTAAAGGAGCTGGCTAGTGTTACCCCTCCTGGTTTTGTGATACTAAAAATGTATTGACAGCACAGAAGAATCTTTCTATTTTATACACAAAAACATGAATAAAATTTTTTGAAATTTGCATCAGATCATGCCCAGGTGGTGCAGTGGTAAAGAATCCACCTGCCAATGCAGAAAACATAAGAGATGTGGGTCCAGTCCCTGGGTCATGAAGATCCCCTGGAGTAGGAAATGGCAACTCACTCCAGTATTATGATACAAATTTAAAAGAGTTGAAAGTTAGGAAACTTAACATGACTATTTCATAACTCTTGAAACTTCTTTCTAATTTGTTGGTGAGCCATTCATGCCTATTTCAGTTCTTCTGGTGATGTTTAAAATAGAACCGAAGGCCCATCAAACAGTCTTCCATTGTCACTGCAGAATTATTTGAAGATGGATGAGAATTATTGGCACTAAAGACAGTGGTCCCTCCATATCGACAGGGGACTGGTTTCAGGACCCCCATGGAGACCGAACTCCACAGATGCTCAAGACCCTCAAATAAAAGATTGTGGTCCAGTATATGGCCCACATCTGCAGATTCAACCAATGGTGATCCATCTTTGGTTCCATCTCTCGTGACAATTCCATTGGCCTAATGTCCAAGGCCTCTGCAAGGGACATGCCCAGTTAGAAGAAGCACTGAACTCAGGTCGGTCCAATGCTATGCATCAGGCATAGGTGGTTCTCCTTGTCTAAATGCAGTTTACCAATCAGGGGTCCATTTTTACCAGCAACATGGTTCACAAATCACTTTATCAGGTTGCCAGGGGAACAGTGCTAAAAAGTTAGCATAAGGTCAAATTCTCATGCAGAAGGGGAAAGGATTTTGTTAGCCCTTTACCCACATAAAGGTTTCTGTCAACTTGATTGCAATGGATTCTTTCAGTATATTCCTGGACTGTACTTGCTAATCATTTATTTAGGGCTTTTGCATTGATAGTCATATCTGTATATGTGTGTATATTTGTGCACATATGAAAACACTTTTTCTGGGTGTAGATATCAATGACTTCTCGGGAATAATTTGTAAGTGTTTCTTTTTTGATGCTTTAAAAGAATTTACATAGTATTGGGATTCTCTCTTCTTTGAAGAGGTGGTATGCTACAGTTATGGTATTAACTATACAGCTGCTGTTTGTAGGCTGGAAAGCTTATGACACATGTCATTTTGTAAAATCATTACTTATGCTCACTTGGAAGGTACAGTATATATCCAGATAAAGGGGATATCATTTTAAAAAATGAAAATCTTTGTATATGTGCTGCTCCTTGTTGCTTTTATAAGGTATCTTAAGAAAGAGGTGGGCTCAGGCAAGGACTAGCTGTTTTTGCAAGCAGAAATGGCAGGAAATGAGAATGTCCAGAAATTTCAGGCCTCCCAGGGTTGAAAAAGACAACTGCTTTTATGTCCTGAACATTAATATAAATATAGGGATCCACGCCTTGTGGTGAGGATCAGGGTAAGGGTGTCACCTTCCCAAACAACCCTATTATTTAAGCTAGCCTCAAGGTGGCCTCCATTAAGATGAAAGAGTTAAGTATGGACACAAGGAAGCAAAGAAATAAAGCAGGCTTAAGAACTAGGACTAGAAAAGACTTTGGTTATGGTTATCTGCACAAGGAACTGACTGGAAACAATTAGAAGCCTATTAGGGTTTTAAGGAAATCTTAAAGCCACAGAAACCTTAATTCTGGCCTGAAAATGTGCTATCTCTATTTAGCTCCTTTAAAGAAACAGTCAGGCCTTCAAATCTGTATCAGTAGAAAAAGAACTGACAATGATGTACAGCCCCAAGGAAAGTATCTGCTCCAACAGTCATTTCTGACATGGTTCATGGATCAGGTAGTAGAAGCAGGGGTGACCTGACTGTCTGACCAAGGCCCTCTCTCCATGGCCAGAGCAGTGCATCGCCATAATTCTTGCTCAGCTGGGAGTCAAGACTGCTGTGAATGAGCAGCTGTGTGCTCCTCATCCTTCTCTTTTCCTAAAAAGAGAACTGCTCTATAGGAGTTTTTGAAGCAGTAATCCTGTCCCTAAGCACCGCTGCATATGGGACAGGAGGAGCAATAAACTGCTGAATGTCTTGCATGACACTGACAATGAGAAGCTGATAGATAAAACACATTTTCTCTTTCCTGTGACCCACAACCCCTTTATCCCAACGCTGCTCAAATGTCATCTTCCAGAGGTGCTGGTAGCTCAGCTGGTAAAGAATCCGCCTGCAAGGCAGGAGACCCCAGTTTGATTCCTGGCTCAGGAAGATCCGCTGGAGAAGGGATAGGCTACCCACTCCAGTATTCTTGGGCTTCCCTGGTGGCTCAGCTGGTAAAGAATGCAGGAGACAAGAGTTCGATCCCTGGTTGGGAAGATCCCCTGGAGAAGGGAATGGCGACCCCCACCAGTATTCTGGCCTGGAGAATTCCATGGACTGTATGGTCCATGGGGTCACAAAGAGTCGGACACTGAGTGATTTTCACTTCACTTCACTTGAGAGGCGACCTAAAATCACAGCCCATCTTTCTACTACCTACCCTTCCTTGAGTCTCTACACCTTTACCTTCTCTCCATAGCACCTATTGTCTTGCTCCCCAACTGCAATGTAAACTCTTTCTGGGTACAACTTTGTCTTGTTGCTGAAGTCCTAGCACATAGACATGGTTAATACATGGTAGGGTCTCAGTAAATATTTACTGGGGGAGAAAAAGACTCAATAATTAAGAGCTTCTGATTTCCGGGTGGGGGAAGCTGTGTTCACTTGGTTCTATTTTGCTGTTGATCTGTGTCACATTGTGACCAGTAAAGATTATGATTTTTGTGCAAGGATATTGAGATTACTCCTTCCAAGGTGGCATTATCCCGTGTGAAACCTAACCAAAATGTCATCCTACTGGAAAAATACAGATACTGCAAAAAGCAGTATGCAAAAAGTTCAGTATGTTTCTTGTTTGTTTTTAAGACTGAGATAGCAATATGTCACTCCCATGGGAACCCCGCTTCTTTTTTGGAATGGGCACTGGTGGTCCTAACTGCATCAGGCTACCCGATTAGACCTTGCAATTCTTTTAGAACCCCCTCTGCTCCATGATTCAACAAAGAATGATATAATTAACTACAGCTGACTTGAAGGAGAGGCTAACGATCACCAAGCAGAAGTCAATCCAGCCCGTGCCAGGTACTGTGCTGGGCACAAGGAATATAGTGACACTGCTCTTGCCCTCCTGCTGGTTAGTGTCTTGGGGAAACCTCAATGTGGTAGAGAGGCAGTTCCACCAGTGCTTTAAGAGTTACTCTAGGGGACTCGAAGGGCTGTAGAAACACAAGCTACAGGAGTCTCAGCCAAGTGAAAAAGTACACGGGCTTCCTTCCTGGGTAAGTGTCAGCTAAGCTTGGACCCAAAGGGTAAGTGGAAAGTGTGTCTGTATGAAGGAGGGAGATGCTGAGTCACTTTGCTGTACACCTGAAACTAACACAACAATGTCAATCAACTATATTCCAATGTAAAAAATAAAAAAAAAGAAGGAATATGAATGGAGTGTTTTCTAGGTCAAAGAAAAGATACAAAAAAAAAAAAAGAGGCAAACAGAGGGGGTATTACAATCTTACTCCAGCTATCCATCCTGTTTTCACCTACTACTCATCCTCCTTTCCTTCCAACTCCAGTTTCTAGCCTGTCGGTTAGCCCCTTTCTCTCTAATCATCCATTGCTCAACCCAGGAACCTATAAAACAAAGAAAATGACTAAGGAGCAGCCACTGAAACCTGGAACCAAGCCTACATTACACTTAAAAATTTTTATTTTCTGCAGAAAAAATATTTTTAATACTACATTTTTGGAGTTCATTAGAAAGATCTGAAATGGATGACACCAAGCTGTTTGCCTAAAATAATTTCCCAAGCCCAAAATGGCATGGATGTTTCCTGAGATTAAAATAGAAACTTGTTTTGCTAACAGAAAACAACTTGGAAATCAAAGAGTCATTTAAGTTGAAACCATTATTTTTCCTTTTCTTGCAGAAAATGCCTGCGTTTAAACACACTAAGAAATCAGGATAGTGAGGTCACTCTGCCACAAAATTTTCCATAAAAAATTTAAAGTTGGAGAAATCTCAAAAAGAAAATAAAGATCGGGGTAAAGTTTGTAACGTAGCAAACTCAGTCAATAAACATTTATGAGCATGAATGAAACATACCGTTTCACTACATGAAACACACCGAACAAAGAAACTTGCCCTTGTAGAGTCTGCATTCTAGCAGGAAGAAGACGGGCAAAATAAGACATAAGCAAATTATATAGGAAACAGATGGCACAGTGGTAAAGAATCTGCCTGCCAACGCAGGAGACCCAAGAGAGGCAGGGTCGATCCCTGGGTCGGGAAGAGCCCCTGGAGGAGGAAATGGCAACCCACTCCTGTCTTCTTCCCTGGGAAATTCCATGGACAGAGGAGCCTGGGAAGCTACAGTCCATGGCATCGCACAGTCGGACAGGATTGAGCACACAGGCACAGGAAACTAGAGGATGAGTGGTTTGCAGAAAAGACAAAGGAGAACTGGCAGGGGACATCAGGAGGGGACAGGTTGCATTTTTAAATAGGGTGGTCAAGACTGGTCACCTAGAAGAGGTGACATAGAGTAAAGACAAGGGAGGGTGAGAACCACACAGAGAAGAACTCTCTGTGTTCAGGTGGAAGTGACCGTCAATGGCCTGAGGCAGGAACGCCTGAGTGTGGAAGAAAGGCATGGGCAACCACGGATTAGAGGAAGGGAGGGCATAGGCTGTTAGTTAGGTCGGAGAGGTATGGGATGCCAGATCAGTGCCCCGGGAAGTCATTCCGGGTTGGGTGTGGGATGAGAGGTGACTTGATCCTACTGATGCTTTAACATGAATTTTAGTATAATCATTGCGTGTTTATATTTGAACACAGCCCTTCTACAATACATTTCACTCAGCAGTAACAGAGCAATAATTGCTCAAAATGGTTCTCTAAATGATCTCCGAGGATCAGGCACCACAAGACTTAAGAAGTAACTGCTCTCCCTCTCTGGCGGGCATGTGCCCCTGAAGGGGTAGCCGCTGCTATCCTCCTACTGTGCTCAGTTGAGCTGGCGGAGACGGAAACAGTCTGCACCTCTCTTCAAAACTCGAAGACGCCAAGCATTTCGTTCGGTTGGTTACAAATTTTTTAAAAACCCTGCCTCTGCCAGCTCTGCGGGAGAAGCAAACTCCCAGAGTTTGCCTTCGCTAATTTGTCCAAGTCGTGCTGCGGTTTCGCTTAAATGCAGACACAGCTCAGCTCTGGCCCCACAAACCTCTCATCTTGGACTTCGCCCTCCGGTGAAAGCTACGGCTCGCCCCTGCGGTCCCCACCTGTTCGGAAGGAACCCGCGGAGCGCGCACCTACGCCCGGGGCCCCTTTCCTCCCCGGCTCAGACTTTCCTGCTGAGCACCCTGCTCTCCCTGGTCCAGGCCGGGCTGGCAACTTTTCTCCCAGCCTGGCGATCGCCCGGCTTGGCTGGTCCCCAAGAGACTCTGCCTTCCTGCAGTGCCCCCGCCCCCGAGCTTCCCGCCGAAGGGCCGGGCGCCCTCCACCCCTCACCCGGGGACCCGAGGGCGGCGAGCCGAGCGCACGCGCGCCCCCCGCCCCTGCGCCCCTCCCCGCAGGCGGCGCGGCTTCCCGGGCAGCGCCTCCCCTCGCGGGGAGGGAGCCGGAGGGGCTCGGGACTCCGCAAGCAGACCTGCTCCGGCTGCGTGCCGCGCGGCTCTCCTCCGAGAGGGGCAGCAGTAACCTCGGCGCCCGCAGCTCCTCGGGGGAGCCGAGCACGCCTCTTCTGCGCCCCCAGCACCCGCCACCTGCTCCCCGCTTGCAGCTGAGCCTCCGCCCGGGACTCGCCGCCCGAGATGGATTTCCTTCTGGCGCTGTTGCTCGGGTCCTCGCTCTACCTGCAGGCGGCCGCGGAGTTCGACGGGAGGTAAGTCGCCCCCCGGGGACCCTCTCTTGCTCTATCCAGCGCTAATTTCACACCGCCCTGGAGTCCCATCTCTCTGCTCTCGGGCCAGAAACGGGGCCACCGCACGGCCTCGGCGGGAGGAGAGCCGTCGAGCAGCCGTCTCCACCCGTGGCTGCCCAAGGCCTAGAGGGCGCGCCCCCTGCGCGTCCGGGAACCCGGGGAGGCTGCGCTGCGGGGTGGGCCGCCGAGCCCTAGTCGGGGCTGCGGGAGAAGGGAGGTGGAGCCCGGCATCTGGGCTTTGAGGGCGCGGGTTAGCTGCCCCACAGGCGGTGACGTGCGGGACATCCCTTGGGTGGGAAATTCTTGCTTTAGACAGCTCTGCAGTGGGGAAACTTCCAGGTGGTCCGGGCCACATCCCGCCTGGGGGCTGTCACGATGACTCACACAAAGGGTAGGGAGAGGAAGCTACTGTGTTTCCAGAGGGAGACCCGTTTGCTTCCCGACTTGGTTTCCTTGGTGGGAGGGAGGACTCAAAATAAGGACCGAGAGGCCGGGGGGAGGACGCTGCGCGCGCGTGTGTGGGTGCCTGTACGCACACACAGCTCCCGAGACCTCGGGCGAGCCTGACTGCTGCGTGCTCTGACAGGTCCCAACAACCCCAGGCTCTGCTCCGCTCCCCTGTCACTCAGCCGCTCCTCCTACCGCAGAGCGAGGAGCCCTCGCCCCGGCTGCCAGATCGGCTCCCGAGTGTGTGCGTGCATGCGTGTGTGTGTGTGTGTGTGTCGCGAGGGCGTGCTTGGTTACTCCACCTCGGTGCTATTACAGACCAGACTTGCCCCGAGTGCCCATCGCTGCTGCTTAAGCAGAAAACAGGCAGCAGGAGCCAGGAGAGATTTTTAACTTGGGTCCCACCGCCACCCAGTCAGCCCTCATGCAATGACCCTCACCCCCGCCCCCGCGCAGCCCGAGAGACTGCCGCACCTGTTTTACCTGCAGTCTTGGAACGAATCAATTCCACGATTGATTGGCTTTCTTGTGCCTGGAAGGAACGGAGGGGAGCCAGTGGAGCGCTGGAGAGAAAAAGCGCAGCCGCTTGTTTATCACCTGGTCTCAGGAAATGTAAAGTTCGGGGTTATTTGTCCTTTGGGCTCGGGGGCAGAAGCGGGAGATGAAGGCAAGGGGAATGAAAAGATTAGTAAAGTTAAAAAAAAAAAAAAAAGTGGGTAGCGACCAGAGGCTGTTTTATTTTATTAAAGCAATGATTTCCTCACATTCGGATATCCTGTGCGTTTCTTGCACACATATTTGCAGCAAGAAATAATCAGATGACTATGCATAGATTTTCATGTAGTCTTAAAAATATCTAAAACAGACGATTAAAATATTGATCCTCTGGTGGAGGGGGTGGCGAGGAGAGTCGTCGAGGTAGGTGTGAATCTAAACAAGGAACCGATGTACCAAATAAGGTGTCAAAGTGGAATCTGGTTGGTAAATCGGATCCTGAAATCCAGTGTTTGCTTTAGTCCTTATTTATGTTAGAGAGGACGGTAACACGAATTGTTGATGCAGGAAGGAAAGTTTCAAACTACAAGGACACTTGAGATGTTAGCTACACTTTAAACTCTCCTTGGTTTAATTTAGTCTTCTTTCTCCAGTACGTTTTTTTTTTCTGAAACCTTTTTTTGCAGAAGAGTCATATCCCAAAAAGAGTTTTGTTCCATTTGATTTTGAGAAACCTCCCCTCTTTCTGCCCCTTCCCACAGGTACCCCCTTATACAAGGCAGACTTTTTTTTTTTTTCCTGCTTTGACATGTTTGATTTAATACTTTTCAGTTTACCATGAATCAGCCAAAACTGGCCTTCCCCTCAGTAACAGGTGTGGGCCTTTGAGGAATCTGTTTTATTTCAAACTTCAGAAACCATCCTGTGAGTGGCAGACTTGAGAATTCTTCATTTTAGCTGGTGCTATTTCCCTATAAGAAAGGATCTTCCCCTCCTTTTTCCCCTCAATTCTTGCGCTGTTGTATATATGTCTGTCTGATGTTTGAAATTAGATCATAGCAGAACCATTTCTCTGAAGGTGTTCTGTTGTTTAATTTCTTCAGGCATGAAAAGGATTCCTAGAAAATTGTTGGGTGCTATTAAAAAGTTTTTCTAAAGTACTGAGAAAATTATTTTTGATTTCAAGAGTGTCTTTATTTAATTTGCATCTTTTTGTTTGGTAGGTGGCCCAGGCAAATAGTGTCATCCATTGGCCTGTGTCGTTACGGTGGGAGGATTGACTGCTGCTGGGGCTGGGCCCGCCGGCCCTGGGGACAGTGTCAGCGTGAGTATCAGCCGGGGACGCCAGCATCTGTGGGGGGCGGGCTGTCCACTGTCAGTCATGGCTTCACTGTGCACATCGGAGGGCTCCTTACTGAGCAAGGCTTCCTGGTGTGGTTCTGACGTGGGAGTTGCCCCTGACCTCTTACTCTGCCCCCTTCCAACCGGAATCCCCCCTACTAAAGTAAGGTGCCAGTTTTGTTATTCCCAGAGGTACCTAAGACGCCCATTTTAGCATTTGTCCTAGGGATCTCCAGCTCTTGTTTTCCCATCAGGCTTACTCTTTGCTGTGGGCTGTGAGATGGGGGTAAGATAATGAGTCTAGACTGTATTTACACTAAATAAACTCTGAACCTTACAGCACTTGTAAATTCCTTGCCATAGCTGTTGTATAAAGTGGCCTATTTGTAAATCTTTTTTTTTTTTTTTTTGAAGTGAGATTGTATTGACTGGATTCTAAATGGACCACCCAGTATAATCAAATAGCACTTAAAAAAAATCATTTTGAAGTTCTATGAGTAGTCAACATCATGTAATAAGTGCCAAATCAGAACACTGATTTTTTTTACCTTTTCCATAATCACAAATGGATATTTTACTGGTAGAAATCAGAGCCACACCCCAGAAGTTTGAGAAATTCATTCCCACTTTTTTATCTACATCTTAAAATTTTATCTTTCCCAATTGCCCTAACAAAAAAATTCACAAAACATTCAAGTAAATTTCTGTCATATCTTTGGATCCCTAGATTGGTATGTCTGGTTAGATGGTGGAACTGAGTTGATTTCGATGTATTCCATTGTTTTTAACAGTAATTAAAAAGGGGCTTAGAGAAATATGGAAGGGTGGTTAAAAAGGCTGGAGTTGCAAAGGGAGGAGCCTGCCTTAGAGAAGGGTTGGCGAGGTGAGGAATCAGGTAAATTTCAGTTTGGAAAGCTAGGCATTTCTTAGTTATTTCAGTCTTTGGGGATGTCTGCCCCTAACTTTGTGAAAGAGGGAGAGTAACAGCCCTGGGATGACGTCTGTGGTTAGGGAGGAAAAGGGAAAGGGGACTCATGGTTGTTTGCCCGTTCCTTGCAAGCCACTGGGTCAGACTTGTTGCACAGCTGGGTCACTGCTGCGTTTATTAAAGGCAGATGGTGGTAACTCCAGTTTTTGGTAAACAAAAGAACCAGGTAAAGCTTCTGTGCCCCTACTGGTTGGTCTGTTCCACGTTGTTTTTAAGGGAAGATGGTCAGAGAGAAGAATGGTACCTGATGGACTGTAGTCTATGGTGCCATTTATGCCACTGGGGCAGAGGTGTTTGCACAGCTGGAGGCCACAGGTGTGGAATGTGAAGCTCAGTCAGGTGTTGTTAAGCGAAAGGTGAAGAGAGGACTCTTCCCTTGACCCAGTCAATATACACACCTCTCCTGAATAAAAGATAAGTAGCTTCTTGGCAGGAAGGAAGGTAGTTTCCACCTCCTTCATTGCCTTTGTTTTCTGAACACCGCCAAAGCGAGTGTTGCAGCACTGTGGGGTGTGCACAGGCCCCCAGCCCCACCCAGGACAAGGCTGCCTGGCAGAGCGCACTGGAGTGCACCTCCCATGAAGGCAGCGTGCCAGGGCAGTCGGCAGAGGCAAGTGGGAGGATATTTGCACTCTGCCAGCTGTGCTTAAAGAATTTTGAGGAGAAAACTCTCTTAGAGGTTCATCAACTGTGGAATTCCCCCAGAAAGAGCTGTTTTATGTCTCTTTATCTTGGAATTAAATTTGCTCTGATACACACTGCCTTGGCAGTTCTGAATTTGAATGAGTTTAAAGACCTTTGAAGAGTCCAGTGGTATGACAAAATCTAAACATCCAAGTGATTGCCTGGCATTTCATTTTCTGTGCAGTAGTTTTCCCAGCAGATACGGGACACTCTAATTTTCTGTACCTTCATTTTGTTTCTGAAAGACCGCATAAGCAGTCAAATATAGTATTTGATAGTATTTATCTTTTCTTTCTTGCATTGGATCCGAGGAAGCTGCAACGTGGCATGAGTTAGTTATTGAAATGGTGATAAATGCGTTAAGGTGATCCTTCACAAATCCCAGTTTATCTTAGATTTGATGAAAATTTGAGAGGCAGCATAATGGAGGAAATGTGGACTCTGGAGCTAGACTCCCTGGGTTTAAACTAGTTCCACCTCCTATTAGCTGTGTGACCTTTAACAGATCATTCAGTCCCTCTCTGCTCTGTTTTGCTCATCTCTAAAATGGATCTAAAATAGTACAATACCTCCTAGGACCGTAACAGAGTTGAAGTAAATTATCATTTGTAAAGCATAGAAAACTACTCCAGGTATACCCTATTATGTGTGTCTGGTGAAATTAAATATAAAGGAATGCTGGTGTTGACACAGTGTTGTGGGATGGGTCCTTATGTGCCATTAGACTCTTTGTTCTTTATACCGCCTATGTTTTTTAAAAAATGGTTCTGAGATTCTCTTTGTTGCAGTAAAATACAATGCCTTCAGAAAGAGCCAGATGGATCTTTACCGATGGATGCTTCCTTGCCTGTGTTTTATTTTTGCAGAATCTCAGATGGTCCCAGCATCTTTTACCAGTTCAGAGATCCCTCTGTCTTTGTTTTGCTATAAACAGGTAGAGGAATGTGCATGTTGGGGGTGAGTCTGCTCAAAGTGGGAGTGAACAGCACCAAAAAGAGGCTTGTCGGGGACAGAAGGAAAACTCCTGATGGGTTTTAAAGAAAGCTTTTGTGAAATTTAAACCCTTGTGACTATATTTATTCGAGGAAAAGAGACTTGCTATTCTTTAACAGTTACATCTGGTAATGGATTACCTATAAAAATTCCGAACAGCTGCTGGGAAATTTAATGTGAAAAATGTTTTTGCCTTTCTGACCCTTGTATAATCTCAGAGTCCCTTTCCCATGAGGAGCGTTCTCCCTTCCTCAACAAGGTGCCCTGGGTCTCGTTTTTCTGAATGATTCACTTTGAAATTTTCCTTCAAATCAGCCCAGCAAAGCAAAAGGGAGAAATTCCCTCCTGCGTACAGTACCTCCCAATTTATCCCTTAGGAAAGGTGTAAGTTGGGGGAGATCTCACAGGCTAGAGCACTGACCCTGTGATGTCTGTTCCATTTGGTTGAGCACATGTGAGATGTTTTGACTCAATATTTATGTGAGTCGAGTATATGTATTTACCCAAAAGATTTTTGTATTTCACTGAAATACAATGAAGTGAAGTGTATACAATGAAGTGAAAATGTATTTCATTTTCACTTGTTGCCCACCTTTTCATGGACGATTCACCTGGCATGGGGCTTTCATTGCTCAGCCTGCAAGTCCAGCCACAGTTCCGCCAGACCTCCCGTCCTTTCCTCTGGGACTAAGAAAGGAGGGACCAGAGATGCTCCCCAGCAGGCACAGGAACCATCCTGCATCCTGCCCATGCCACCCAACAGTTCCACCTGGCCGGGGAAAGCACGCCCTGTTCCAGAAATAGGCAGGTTACGTTTTCACTGCGCTTTCAGAGGTCATACCTGTATCTTCCTTCTATCCTTTGACTCTTTGTTTCGTATTCTTGACTCAAGCGGATCTCTACATGTTGAGGATTCAGAATTGGAGTTTCTAATTACCTGTCTTGGACTTTACCTTTATTGACTATTGATATAACTCTGGACTGGAAAAGGGAGGTTTCCTAGTATGTTTGCAGCACACCGGATGGGTCTATGTTTACAGAACGCAGCACGTTAATCACTCAGAGGATCACAAACTACTTGTTACTTGCTCTGTAGTTATTCTGCTTCACTTCCTTAACTTCCCCATCGTGTTAATGAGACATTTCAATTACTTTAACAATTTCTCTGCTCCTAACAAGTGGAGATCTCAGTAATAAAGATTTCTCGGTGTTTCTCTGATTTTAAAAAGCCATGCATGCCGTGGAAACAGTTCTTAACTAAAAGCACAAGACAATTTGAGACGACTGAGTGGAGTTCTGACGTTTGCACCTGATTGGTGATTTAACATTTCTCAGCGGCACTTTCCCAGTTTACCAGTGGATTCTAAGGTGCCCTGCAGCTCTAAATCCCACCTGAGAACTTACTTTTTTTTTTAAAGTATACAGGACCTAGACATTGCATTTCTGTATGGTTGTTTCTCTGTTTCCTGGGAGGTTTGGCTCTCTCTGTGGCTGTAACAATAGTGTTTCTGTCGAAAGCACTTTGTAAAGGTGTGAAGAAAAATTCAAAATGCAACTAGTTCTAGTTTTCAACAAAGCTATTAAGTTTCTGAGTTCTTTGGCTGTCCTTGAGCAATTATTCTTAAGACCAGGAAAAACTGTAGGAATTTTGTTATGTTTCTTTGGAGATTTTGGTGAGAAATAAAACCCACACCTAAAGTTTGATTTTACTTTACTAGTTCTAAACCTCATTTCCTCCTACCGTCCCCCACCCCGAAGTTAGTAAAGGCTGCTGCTGCTGCTGCTAAGTCGCTTCAGTCGTGTCTGACTCTGTGCGACCCCATAGATGGCAGCCCACCAGGCTCCCCCATCCCTGGGATTCTCCAGGTAAGAACACCGGAGTGGGTTGCCATTTCCTTCTCCAATGCATGAAAGTGAAAAGTGAAAGTGTAGTCACTCAGTCATGTCCAACTCTTAGCGACCCCATAGACTGCAGCCTACCAGGCTCCTCCATCCATGGGATTTTCCAGGCAAGAGTACTGGAGTGGGGTGCCATTGCCTTCTCCTAGTAAAGGCTACAACTGTACAATTGCCATGTAAAGTGAAAATTCTGGATTCTTAAAAGTGCTTGATAAACTTACAGGTTAGTTCAAGGACTAACTCAAGGACTGAGAAACAGTAATTCATTCTGAAACTGTTTTGGAGTTGTACCTCCAATAATTTCATTTGGATAATATGCGTTATGGCTAATGATCGTGGATCACTAGAAAGAATGATGAGGAAATTATTGAATGTATTATTGCTGTATGTCAAATGAAATGGTTATTAGTTGAAGCAGAAAATTTTAATACAGTAAATGAAACACTTAAAATTCATATTTTATTCCTCATTCACATCTGGTTTCAGAAATCCAGCCTCATAAAAGGAACATGATTTGTTCATTTTCGCTCCCTATGTTAGTCATTGATTTCATGTCCCTAGTCACAAAATACATAGATTACACCCTTCTTGGATTATTTGGATTTTGAATCCTTTTTTAAAATAAGAGTAAACGAGAAATACCGGAAGTGATTTTGAAGGCCACCTCTAGTGTTCCCACACTGTTCCTAGTGAGTGCCTTTCCCTTAGTAGTGAACAGCTATGGCAGCCTGCACTGGACATGAATCAGCGTTTTATGGATGAAGCAGTTTTCTATACCCATACAACTGTATGCATCCCACCAGGAGTGGCTGGGAATCTCAAGGCGGGCTGTGCTGCTCAGAGCCGTGTTGAAGACTGCCAGCAGGTCCTGGGCCAGCTTAATGGAGTTGAGCATGCTTCACTGTCTTAATGTTTTTCAGCTTCCTCCTCTAATCTTGGGGTGAGAATGCAAAATGTCATGGTTTATTTTTGGAGGTAGGAATAAATGCTAGACTGTGGACCATCTTATAACTACTTTCAGCGCTCAATCTGAATTTCCACATCCTTAGGAAGTAGTCTTCAAGATAAACCAAACCACCCACTTTCCATGAAAAGGTTATTTAAGAATGGCATGTACTTTGGGTAACTTCAAGTGGTCCTGGAATGTAGATTCCACACCAAAATCAACGCTGAAGAAGTTTGACTCTTTCGCATAGGTAGTTTTGGAGGATGAGTCTTCTTGCAAGTCAAGGTTCAGAGAAATTACCTTGTTCGTTCATTCTTTCCCTTGATTAGAACTGATCTTTATATCTTACTATTGAGAGCTACTAATTTCCTTAGAGGGCTTCCCAGGTGGTGCTAGTGGTAAAGAACCTGCCTGCCAATGCGGGAGACATAAGAGACGGGGGTTTCATCCCAGGGTCAAGAAGATCCCCTAGAGGAGGGTATGGCAACCCACTCCAGTATTCATGCCTGGAGAATCCCCTGGACACAGCCTGCAGGCCGCAGTCCGCAGGGTTGCACAAAGTCGGACCCGACTGAAGCAACTTAGCATGCTCCTAAGATCCCCATTTCAGTTAATCTGGGCGGGTCTTAACGTTTATAGACCAGAAATGTTAGCACTTCTCAGCCTGGGATATCAGGTCAAGTGAAAGGAAGCACTTTAGTGGCTGGAAGTTCAGCTGCTTCGTCTGCCCTCAAATACCTGCCACATGGAGATGCTGCCTGAAAGCATATGCACCTCTGGTCCCAAGGAGCCGCTTCGGGCCCAGAAACGACACTGTTTCCTCCTTCGAAATTTTTTAATAAGCTTTGAAAAATGTAGGTGTACTCCTCACCCTCCCCTCCTGTGGCAATTGTAATGGTGGTTTTCAGATGTAGAGTTCGTGTTATCTGCATTTTCAGTCAATTGAACCAACCGCATGCATTTAAAATGACAATCCAGAGATGCTGAGTGATTCTGCAGTTTCCTTCTGTGAATAATGGAATATATCCACAGGGGAGGTGAAAGGGAAGAGGAGGAGCATTCTTAGCCTTAATTCTCATTACTTCCCACTCCCCTAACTATAGTGGATATTTTTGTCTCTCTCTCAGCAATTTTGTGCAGGTTTAAAATTTTTTCCCACTAATTTTTTTAAAAAATATATTTTATTTTATAAGAGTGTGTTCAGGTCCTTAAATACCCCTTGTTAAACAATATTACCAGGTTTTTGTATACTTTTCAGAAATATCTTACATATTTGTGGGCAAATTCCTGTGTATCTCCACGCCTACCTCTTTGATGCAAATGAAAGCATGCTATATACCCCATTTACCTTCTTAAAAATGCATCTTGAAGGCCTTTCTTTATCATCAGTACATGAAGCAATTGATCATTTTTTAATGAATGTGTAGTATTCCACCATTGGAGAAGGCAATGGCACCCCACTCCAGTACTCTTGCCTGGAAAATCCCATGGACGGAGGAGCCTGGTGGGCTGCAGTCCATGGGGTCGCTAAGAGTCGGACACGACTGAGTGACTTCACTTTCCCTTTTCACCTTCATGCATTGGAGAAGGAAATGACAACCCACTCCAGTGTTCTTGCCTGGAGAATCCCAGGGATGGGGAAGCCTGGAGGGCTGCCATCTGTGGGGTTGCAACAGAGTCGGACACGACTGAAGTGATTTAGCATTAATATTCCACCATATGACTATGTTATAACTGATTAATCAAAATTCTTCCTGTTCATAAAGTAATGGCATGAAGTAAACCTAGTCTGTACCTTCTTTTTTCATATAATACTACATTTTGGAGGCTAGTTCTTATCAATTCATGTAAGCCTGACTCATTCTTCTAAATATGGATTACCATATTATTGTTCAGTCGCTGAGTCGTGTCCAACTCTTTGCAATCCTATGAACAGCAGCGCTTCAGGCTTCCCTGTCCTTCACTATCTTCTGGAGTTTGCTCAGACTCATGTCCATTGAGTCAGTGATGCTATCTAACCATCTCATCCTCTGCCATCCCCTTTTCCTCCTGCCCTTAATCTTTCCTAGCATCCGATCTTTTCCAATGAATCAGCTCTTTGCATTAGATGGCCAAAGTATTTGGAGCTTCATCTTCAGCATCAGTCCTTGCAATGAATATCCAGGGTTTATTTCCTTTAGGATTGACTGGTTTGATCTCCTTGCTATCCAAGGGACTCTCCAGAGTTTTCTCCAACACCACAGTTCAGAAGCATCAGTTCTTCAGCCTTCTTCATGGGCCAACTCTCACATCCATACATGACTACTGGAAAAACAACAGCTTTGGCTAGATGGACCTTTGTTGGCAAAGTAATCTCAGCTTTTGGACACACTGTCTAGGTTGGTCATGTTTTTCTTCCAAGAAGCAAGCATCTTTTAATTTCATGGCTGCAGTCACCATCTACAGTGATTTTGGAGCCCAAGAAAATAAAGTCTGTCACTGTTTCCACTTTTTCCCCATCTATTTGCTATGAAGTGATGGAATCAGATGCCATGATCTTAGTTTTTGGAATGTTGAGTTTTAAGCCAACTTTTTCACTCTTTTCTTTCACCCTCATCAAGAGACTCTTTAGTTCCTCTTTGCTTTCTGCCATTAGAGTGATACATTTTCATATCTGAGGTTGTTGATATTTCTCCCAGGAATTCCAACTTGTGATTCATTCAACCCAGCATTTTACATGATGTACTCTGCATATAAGTTATATAAGCAGAATGACAATATACAGCCTTGATGTAATCCTTTCCCAGTTTGGGGCCAGTCTGTTGTTCCATGTCTGGTTCTAACTGTTGCTTCTAGTCCTACATATACGTTTCTCAAGAGACAGGTAAGGTGGTCTGGTATTCCATCTCTTTAAGAATTCCCAAGGTTTGTTGTAATCGACATCAAAGGCTTTAGCATAGTCAATGAAGCAGAAGTAGGTTTTTTTAATTCTCTTGCTCTTTCTATGATCCAGTGAATGTTGGCAATTTGACCTCTGGTTCCTCTGCCTCTTCTAAATTCAGCTTATACATCTGGAAGTTCTCAGTTCACATACTGTTGAAGCCTCGCTGGAAAGATTTTGAGCATGACCTTGCTAGCATGTGAAATGAGCGCAATTGTACATTCTTTGGCATTGCTTTTCTTTGGGACTGGAAGGAAAACTGACCCTTTCCAGTCCTGTGGCCACTGGTGAGTTTTCCAAATTTGATGTATTGAGTGCAGCATTTTAACGGCACCACCTTTTAGGATTTGAAATAGCTCAGCTGGAATTCCATCACCTCTACTAGCTTTGTTCATAGTGATGCTTCCTAAGGCCCACTTGACTTCACACGCCAGGATGTCTGGCTCTAAGTGAGTGATCACACCATCATGGTTATCTGGGTCATAAAGATATTTTTTCTACAGTTCTTCTGTGTATTCTTGCCACCTCTTCTTAATATCTTCTGCTTCTGTTAGGTCCTCGCCATTTCTGTCCTTTATTGTGCCCATCTTTGCATGAAATGTTCCCTTAGCATCTCTAATTTTCCTGAAGAGATCTCTAGTCTTTCCCATTCTATTGTTTTCCTCTATTTCTTTGTATTGTTCACTTAAGAAGGCTTTCTTATCTCTCTTTGCTATTCCCTGAAATTCTGCATTCAGTTGGGGATATCTTTTCCTTTCTCCTTTACCTTTTGCTTCTCTTCTTTTCTCAGCTATTTCTAAGGCCTCTACAGACAGCCACATTGCCTTCTTGCATTGCTTTTTCTTGGGGATAGTTTTGGTCACCACCTCCTGTACAATATTGCAAACCTTGGTCCATAGTTATTCAGGCACTCTATCAGATCTAATCCCTTGAATCAATTTGTCATTTATACTGTATAATCATAAGGGATTTGATTTAGGCCATACCTGAATGGTCTAATGGTTTTCCCTACTTTCTTGAATTTAAGCCTGAATTTTGCAATAAGGAACTGATGATCTGAGCCACAGTCAGCTCCAGATCTTGTTTTTTGCTGACTGTGTAGAGCTTCTCTATCTTTGGCTGCAAAGAATATAATCAGTCTGATTTTGGTATTAACCATCTGGTGGTGTTTTCCTATGACTAGTGCGTTCTCTTGACAAAACTCTGTTAGCCTTTGCCCTTCTTCATTTTGTACTCCAAGGGCAAACTTGCCTTTTATTCTAGGTATCTCTTGACTTCTCACTTTGGCATTCCAGTCCCCTGTGATGAAAAGGACATCTTCTTTTTTGGTGTTAGTTCTAGAAGGTCTTATAGGTTTTCATAGAACGGATCAACTTCAGCTTCTTTGAAATAAGAAGGCATAGACTTTTTCTATGAAGAAGTGGGTGGTAGGGGCATAGACTTGGATTACTGTGATGTTGCATGGTTTGCCTTGGAAACAAACCAATATCATTCTGTTGTTTTCCAAGATTGCACCCAAGTACTGCATTTCAGACTCTCTTGTTGACTATGAGGGCTACTCCATTTCTTCTAAGGGATTTTTGCCCACAGTAGTAGGTATAATGGTCATCTAATTTAAATTCCTCCATTCCACTGGAGAAAGGAATGGAAAACCATTTCAGTATTCTTGCCTTGAGAACCCCATGAACAGTATGAAAAGGCATATGACACCAGAAGATGAGCCCCTCAGGTTGGTAGGTGTCCAGTATGCTACTGAGGAAGAGTGGAGAAATAGCTCCCGAAAGAAGGAAGAGTCTGGGCTAAAGCTGAAATGCTGCTCAGCTGTGGACATGCCTGGTGGTGAAAGTCAAGTTTGATGCTGTAAAGAACAATATTGCATAGGAACCTGGAATTTTAGGTCTATGAACCAAGGTAAATTGGATGTGGATGCACCATAATTAATTTTAAATTAATTAATTAAAAAACCCCCTGTTTATGTATATTTAGATGGTCTTCAGTGCTTTGTTTTTACAAAATAAGCCGTAGTGAATATCTTTACATATTCATCATCACTATTGTATACATACAGATGTGGGGGAATTGGAGAGTCATTCTGTTTTTATGTAAGTACAGTTACTAAATAGCTCTCATTTTATTTTTTTATAAAATTTCTTGTATAAAACATGTAACTTAAAGGAGATTAAGTCATGGATAATATTACTGAGCGTAAACCTTCCATTCAGTCACTTTCTATTTTGGGCTCCTTAGAAGATACCTTAAAAGACAAGCAGAATGGATTTATTTCTATGGTTTTATGTCCTACCTTGTTTGGAAGAGGATGTGGTTTCCAGGAACGAGTGCCTTAAAATAGGAAAATAGAATTAACAAAGTCTAGAGGAAGAAAAAAGGGTAGAACAAAATGTAAGATGGGAGGAGAGTTAATAAATGCAGACACGTAAGCCATAGGAGTCAAATTCTGTTGTACAATTTGGCTCTTAGTTTTTCCTAGCCAAAGAGAAAAGGGAATTTTCATTGCTCATATAATTCTTCTTGTTTGTTAGGGAAGAAGCAAGCCCGTTATTTGGGGGAAATTATGGCTTTTACCACATACAGTTCTGAAAGACTTTCATGTGGTATTTAGAGAAGAGGGGTGAATGATGGAGTGGAAGGGGCCACAGCAACATTTTTACCATGAAATAGTGGTGGTTTTGTGAAGCTGTTCCAAAAAAGAAGGCCAGCCTAAGATGAGGCCTTTACTCGAGAAGTGCAGTTCGTAGAAAACTGTTCTATATGCAGCTTAAGAAACATACACACTGAGCTGTCCATTTTTTTTCTTTCTTTCTTTTTAAATAAAACAAAGATGAATATTTTTAATGATAAAAGGTACAATGTATGAAGAAGATAGACATCATAAACCATTAGACACCTAACAACAAAGGAACAAAAGATACATACAGCAAAAGTCAGAAGAAATTAGGGGAAAAGAAAAGAGTATATGATCAGAGTAAGACACATTAACATTTCTCCGAATATTTTATCAGGTACAGAAAGAATAAGAATAGGAGCATCTTGAATGATGTCATTAATAATTTAAACATAATAGATTTCTATTTATATTAATTTATATTAATCTTATATCTTACACAAATATATTTAAAATTTTGTTTCTCATATGTTGTTATTAGATGTCCATGGGACATTTAGAAAAACTGGCAAAAAGATACACATTGCTAAATTTTAAAAAGTAGAATTCTTTCCTTTTTTTGTGTGTTTGTTTGCCTTAGCATGAATAGAATGCTAGATTTCAACAAGCAACAAAGTTTTACTGCATAGCGCAGGGAATATAGTCAATACCTTGTAATAACCTATAATGGAAAATAATTTAAAAAAATATATATATATGGTATAATTTGAGTCACACACTGAGCTTTCTGATGGCTCAGCTTGATTCATTTCAGAATATCTGGCAGCAATGGGTTAACTATGGGATTTTGGATGGACTAATTGGATGAACCAATTAGATTTTGGTTAGACCAGACAGTTTCAAGTTAGGATCTCTAACAATGTCAGGTTTTCTGTAATATTAATTAAAAGCTAACCATATATCTTTACTTTTTTAGCCCATGTATTTTAAGATCAGTCAGCAGTTGATGGAGTTGGTACCTAGAGGCACTGGGAATGGAATACAGATAGATGTCTCCTAGGATCCAGTATCGGAGAAGGCAATGGCACCCCACTCCAGTATTCTTGCCTGGAAAATCCCATGGACGGAGGAGCCTGGTAGGCTGCAGTCCATGGGGTCGCTAAGAGTCGGACACGACTGAGCGGCTTCACTTTCACTTTTCACTTTCATGCATTGGAGAAGGAAATGGCAACCCACTCCAGTGTTCTTGCATGGAGAATCCCAGGGACCGGGGAGCCTGGTGGGCTGCCGTCTATGGGGTCGCACAGAGTCAGACACAACTGAAGCGACAGCACCAGCAGCAGCAGCAGCAGGATCCACTATAAAGAGGCTCTGCAAAGAAATCAGTGGGAGAATTTTTTTGTATCAATTTTAATGAGTTATTATTTTTGTATTCATTGAACATCAGTGTGAAAGTCATTATCATTTTGTATGTACTTTCTCCTTTTTGTGCAAATTATGACTTGGCATAAGTGGTGAGGCATGAACGCATCATTTATCCTACTTACGCTGTAACATGGAATAAGGGCCAGTGAGCCAAGAAACAACAAAATCTTTGACCAGTGTTCATTTCCCCAAAGCTCCTGATTGTTATACATGTGCAGAGGAGCCAAAATGACTCTTAGTTTTTATTTTAGTTCACCTGGATCTCATGGAAGGCTGCTTTAAATAAGCTACTTAGACCTGAATAGACTCAAAGCAGGGTCTCAGGTCACCATCCAGACATAAACTTAACTTCACTGGGGCCTGAGGAAAGCCTGCCTGGCCTTCCCAGGTGGGGCTAGTGGTAAAGAACCTGCCTGCCAGTGCAGGAGACATAAGAGATGTGGGTTTGATCCCTGGGTCAAGAAGATCCTGTGGAGGAGGAAATGGCAACCCACTCCAGTATTCTTGCCTGGGAAATCCCATGGACAGAGGAGCCTGGCGGGCTACAGTCCATGGGGTCACAAAGAGTCAGACACAACTGAAGTGACTTAGCACACACACACATGAGGAAAGGCTAATTCTCAGGCACTCCTGAAGCTCCAGTGGCACTGGAACCTGAAACTCTGGGACACATGTGCCCAGGAGAATCACTCTGTCTCTCTCTCAAAAAAGAAGAGGACTCACCATGAATCCTGAGAGGGCACCAATCCAGTAAGTCCCCCATCTCTTTAGGAGAAACACAGAAAGGGGTTTTGAATGCCTCTCCTCAAAGATCAGCACCAACCGAGAATCTAACCTGTCCAAAAATTGCCACCTTGTATCAACCTGGAGGGGAGCCAAGGAGTTTACATTGCCAGGGCCAAGATCTTACACTTCTTTGTGGGGATTAATAAATGATCAGTTCTCAAAGAATTAAGCAAAGATAATTTGGCTTGAAAAAATTTAAAAGTGGTATCAATCACTGCCCGTAGCAAAATACTGTTCAGTTCAGTTCAGTTCAGTCGCTCAATCGTTTCCGACTCTTTGCGACCCCATGAATTGCAGCAGGCCAGGCCTCCCTGTCCATCACCAACTCATTAGCATAGGCTTAATGGGATTGACAGTGTATCCCTGGAAATTGACCAGAGCAAACTGGTTGCAAAATATGAATCCAGTTACTTAAAAACTGGTGCATTGCAAGGTACAGAGTTCAGTTAAGTAATGTCAAATATAAAGAAGCTTGTGCATTTTAAATTATATTTAGTGCATTTTAATGCACTAAAGCTTCATTTAAAATTTTCCAGTTTTACCACTCAAGTTACTGCTAGTGCCTAATTCAGATAATTATGGTCATAATATAATTACTAATAAAATTCCTAACAAAGCCAGCATAAAGGAATACATTATAGCCTAGATGTGATAAAGTATTATTATATGTTAAAATAATGTCAGATACCCATGTGTTATTACATATTCTTTCATAAATATTCTCAAGAATTGTAGTTTTACCTTAGCCTATGAAGCACAAGTCAATTTGTTATTTTTATCTGATTGAAGCAAAAAGAGCTATGAATAATTAAGTTGGCTTCTTAGCTTTATTGTAGTTGATTTTGTAGAAGAAACAGTTTTATTTTTAATTATATTTAGCTAGAAGCCCTCATTTTTTTTTTGCCATATTTAACCAAAGGCTGGAGACAGTCTTCATAGGTACTAGATGCCAGGGAAATACAAGTTAAGACTAAAGATTTGCTGTAGATGATTCAAATGAGGGTATTCTAGAATCAAATAAAATTTAAAACTGAACATTTAATTTGGTCAATATGTCTTTAACTGTCCTGTAGATTAACGATATAAATTCTCCAAATCTGACATTGTTTTCCTATTATAACATCATTAAATCACAAGGTTAAAGTTGTCTTTTGTAAATATTACTGACTTATTCTCAACTTTTAGGAACTATGTCATCACAGTTAAAATTTGCACTGATGTACACAAATGAAGAAACTAATATTTTTGGATTTATGCTTAACTTTGCTGAAAACAATGCTGTTTTATAAAACTTTAGCCTTGTTTTCATAGATCAGAGTTTTCAAACTCAGTTTCTATGAAAAATCCTTAAACGGTCAGAGAAACTAACTAGCACAGAAACTAACTCCTAGGATAGACTTTCTGAATATAGCTTCATGCCACCCAAAATATTTTTCTAAAGCCTTTGTGACCTCCTGTTTTCTTTCACTGTTAAGGTTTTGTAGGTACTTGAAATCTACTGTCCAAATGCTTTCATGCCAACAAATAGCAAGTAATAGAAAAACACAAATTGCAGCTTACATGTATTTTTTTAATATACATGGGTTAGGGTACATGATTTTATATAATTTACTATGGCGATAGTTTCTACTAGATAAATTGTCCTAAGTTCATCTGATTACATAAATATTTCATGGTGTTTCATATTGATAAGGTTAGTTTCAAGTTCTTTTGTCCCTTAGATTGTTTTTAAATCACTGATGAATTAAAAAGTTCATTACATCTTTGTGTATGGTCCAAAATTAAGATATCCCCCTGCATAGCTTATTTCCTAATTAAGGCAGAATTGTGGGGTTTTTTTGTTTTGTTTTTTAAACAATTAAAAGGGGGGAGAAAAGGGGTGGGGCGGGGATAAAAAAAAAAAATAAAAGGGGGGAGAAAATACAAAATTATGAAGAGATAATTTGTAGATTTGTTAAATGTTCTGTTCTCTAATCTTGTGTTGAGGTTTGATGAATTTTGTAACTTAAATACTTATAAAAGAGTGGAAAGATTCCAGATTGTTACTCAAAATTCTATTCATGGGATCTGTTGTCTTTGATGTTGCTTTAATAAACATGCAGAGTTGGAGAGTTGTCTATAAATAGTGTTTCCTGGGCCAATATTAACTTTTTTGACAATGAGAGATACATGAAATTTTGGGTTGGGACATAGAGAACATCTTAGAGTTACTGCTTTTTTCAGCTGGAGATTAGGGTTGGAAGATAGAGGTGCAAAGTCTGGGAGGACCAGTCCCTTTCATCTGGGAGCCTGGATTTATCGCCTTGAAGGAAGTGCGTGTATCATGCTTCAGAGGCTGTGTGATGATACACCATAAGATAGGGATCCCTTTGGATAATACAGAGGCTCAATTCCTTTGGGTTTCTTATCCCTTATTTTCCCTAACTCTGTCCAGGGCCCAGAATGGACTCCAAATCTGTGACCTGTGTTTAGCAGGCAAGAAAAGACATCCCCAAATTGTTTAGCTTCTCTGGTTTATGTTAGTTACAATTTTATAAAGTCATCAGAGTGCTTATGATGTTTAAGGATGCCTAATAATCACGGAGACCTGTCTGTAAAGTCACAGTGTCACTGGGAACCCTCAGGTGAACTGAAGCAGTGGTCTGGGGCAAGTCTCAGGAGAGACTTCTGCAGTTGAGAATTCTCACTGGGTGGCTTGGAGCTGGCAAAATTGCATGTGTTAAACACTATGGCTTTTTATAGCGGCTGTTGGAAAACTGATCATCAGGAGAAAATGGACAGGCGTTTCTATATTATGTGCTACGAATGAATCCTATTTTAGTGCTTTTCACTGTGGGGTTTATACCACACAAAAAATACATGTAGGGCATTTTTATTTTGGCAGCTTTCACAAAAATTGTGGTGATGGTTGCCTATGAACATTTCCTTACACATCATTAGAGAATAGATTACAGAAACTTCCTGGAAATAATTACTCCAAGTTTAACATTGCTTTGATTTAAAATGCAGTTTTGTATAGTTTTAAAATGCAAATTTTAGAATATGGGACCTCGGCTAAAATTTCATTCTGGAAGTCTTATTTAATGGGTGTAGATACCAATACCATAAAACTTGCTAAATCTATGTGTGTCAACACTGATTTAAGTGAAGTAGGAGAAATGTGACCCAACTAAGATATTATGAGACAAAAATAAACTATACAGAACTGTTTGGCTGCTTGATACTAACATAACTAGTTAGAAAATAATGATGTTTGCTATTCTTTATTAGCTTATTTCACCTTTATTTTAAATCATTTAAGATTTTTTCTTGATAGATTATTCAAAATTGACATTTAAAGAGTATTAAAGAAACAGTATCCTTTTATATTTTTCCTTCTCATACATAACCATAGTCCTGGTTTTCCTTAATATGTGATCCAGAATATAATTTGCAATTTATGCTTCGATATATTTTCAGCTTTTTGCTTAGATTGTGCCTGATATATTTCATTATTTTAAGAAATGTATCAAGATCAGGAGTTCTTTTAAAGTTAGGAACAATAACAAAAACAACATGCTAACTTGTAAACCCAATGAACATGAAAATGATACTCTAAAAAGCAAATGTTATGTGTGCCTTTAAAAGTATAAAACAATCATTCTGGATCGATAAACTGCTACTTTGAGTCAAATTGGACTTACAGTTTTTTTCTTCTGATACTACCCCAAAGAAGGCTCTATTCACCTTGCTTTAAATTATACAAACAAATAACACAAATGGACAGTTAAAGTGAATATTTTATGCTTTAAAGAAGACTAATATTTTATGCTATAAAGGCATGATCCAAAAGAGAAGTAATAAAATCATCTCTTCCCTTACCTCTAGGATTTCTAGGCTGGTCGAACCCTGACCATTACTAGTAGTGTTTCAAGTTTCTTCCATTTACTTTCATTATACTGGGTTATTTGTATCTTCGAGTGAAATGGCTGAGCTTTCCCTCTAATTCCTGTTGCTATTGACAACCAAAGCAGCCATGCAAGAAGAAAATGCTGTGGAAGGAAAAGAAAAAAAAACCTTAATATTCCCTTCTCAAAGTTGGAGAGAAAAGGGAAACACAGTATGTAAGAAACAGGTAAGTAAAAAAAATATCAATTTAAAAAACTACCAGCCTTGGTTACTAATTGATCAAAAGTTTTAATTTTTTTTCAGATATTTTGTCCAATACTCATTTAAATAAAAGGATACTGTCTCTTGGAACCAAACATTAATATTCTGAAGATTAAAAATTGGACTGGAAGGTACAATGTCGTTGAGGTCTGAAATATTTTAATTTAGAATTTGAACTATGAAAGAATAGCACAACTTCAATTATTGGTTAATATTTTTGTTACAGAATGTTTTTTAATGACAAAATGGTGACTAAAATATTACTATTTTGAACATGTCCTAGATTTTTTTTGTTTGTTTCAGAAAAGCACTGAAAGTTGCAAATATGTAAGTCTCCGGGAATGTAACAAGTTGATAAATACCCAAGTCCAGCCTCCTTACAGAGAAAAGATCTGGAATTTCTTTTTTTGGACATTTGTTTTGCAGCTTTCTACGTCTTAAGGCAGAGAATAGCCAGGATAAGGTGCCAGCTCAAAGGTTAGATGAACATTTTTTTTGAAATAATTTCAGCTAATCTATGTCTTGAAAGGCATACTTCTAAATAATAACTTTGTAAAGTTATTAATAAAACTTAACACTAGTTGTGTTCTTGAGTTGCTTTTTGGGGGGAAGCTGTATTCCTTAGAGATGTGTTTATTCTGTTCATAATTTTGTTTTCAGTTCTTACATTAAACTTTTCCATTTCAGTTTATAATTCCTTTCTTCTGTTTTACGAATCTAATAAATTGACCTCCATTCTAACCTAAAGGACAGTTTATATTTTTAATACTTAAAGAAGCAAAAAAAAAAAAAAAAAATCCACCAAATGAAATTACTAACACCATCCTATCATTAACCTGAGGGAATTGTGTCTCGTATTCATTAATTCTCCATGGAAAAATCAGGTAAGAAATATTTTTATTGTATAGCATATGTAAGATGTTGTACTAGCACCTAGGAGTGTTCATGCTATGATTTTGGTGCATAAGGAATTTCTTGTTTTAAATATTTTTGAAAATGAACAATGTCACCTGACAAATCATCCTTATGATACTTAACTGGAAATTTTTGGTGAAATATGTGTAATTCTGTTTTATGGATTTGGTACCAAAAAGACAATGTACTTTATATTTTTACATGTCAGAGAAAGTGTCTTTAAGGGGAGATTTTAATAAAACCATTTGGGAACAAGCTTGATAGTTATAGAAATAAATGTTAAGACTTTTTCTGTTCAGAGAGACTTAAAAAATCAAAGCATGTGTATCTTTTATTTACTGTCAGCTATAGGATTAACTATCAGAGCTATGGCTGAAGTTAAGGAGTCAGTGCCAAAGAATATAATTTGGGTTTTGTCCCCAACACATGTGGGTTCAGGACTCTTTCCTGTGACTCACCAACTATGACATACTGCTGCTGCTAAGTCGCTTCAGTCGTGTCCGACTCTGTGCGACCCCATGGACTGCAGCCTACCAGCCTTCTCTGTCCATGGGATTCTTCAGGCAAGAACACTGGAGTGGGTTGCCATTTCCTTCTCCAGTGCATGGAAGTGAAAAGTGAAAGTGAAGTCGCTCAGTCGTGTCTGACTCTTAGCGACCCCATGGACTGCAGCCTACCAGGCTCCTCCATCCACGGGATTTTCCAGGCAAGAGTACTGGAGTGGGGTGCCATTGCCTTCTCCCATGACATACTAGATATTTTATTTAAGTTTTCTGAGCCACGGTTTCCTAATCTTTAAACCTACTGGCAGGATTGTTGCTGGCCATAAGGAGAAAGCCTCCTTCTCATGAAGAACAGTTCTTGATAAGTGTTTGAACTTTGAAATGGTGTTTTACCAGGGTCCATGATAGCATCCTTGGTATATAGCATGTTTTAAATTACATTTTGTTTACCATGCCCATCATTTGGAAATAATCCATTGGAAATAGTAGAAAATTTCTCAAATTATTCATGTCTAAAGTAAAAATTGTCATTGGATAACTGCCTGTGCTTCTGAACCATTCCTTTTCCACTTCTTTAATAACATCCATTTGCAGATGTCAGAATGAGGTACGGTTTTGGTTACCTAGCCCAGGAAAAAGGAACTGGAAGAATTGAATTGTAGAATTACATGTAGAATTACTTAGAGATTTATTTGACACACATTTGAGAGCTTACTAAAGGTAAGGAGCTAAGTTAAGGGCTGGGGGAGAGACCTTTAGTAAAAGTTTAATCCAAGTTTAGTAAAACACGGACTCTTGCTTAGGAGGAGCTGATTTGATAAGTGAAGTGAAGTCGCTCAGTCCTGTCTGACTCTTTGCAACCCCATGGACTGTAACCTATCAAGCTCCTCAGTCCATGGGATTTTCCAGGCAAGAGTGCTGGAGTGGATTGCCATTTCCTCCTCCAGGGGATCTTCCCGACCCAGGAATCGAACCCAGGTCTCCCACATTGCAGGCAGATGCTTTACCGTCTGAGCCACCAGGGAAGCCCTTCGATAAGATGGTTGTCTCTTATTCCTTCCTGGATTCTAAAGTAGGCAAGAGTTAGGGATTAAAGAGCTGAGGCTGTTTAGAGGAAGAACTACTTCTGCCAGAGTGGAGCAGGGAAGATTTCACAGACTCAGTGGGCTTCAGGTGATTCATTCATTCAGTAGCTACATACTGAGGGCTATCCCCTGTCTCATTCTGGGCCAACCACTGCAGACATCAGTAAGATGAAGCTACAGGCATTGATGTCATTCCCTGTCCATGTGGAAGGCCTGCAGATGAAGACAGTATTGGATGAGAGGTGTGTTTTGATGCAGGTGTGCTTTGAGATAAGCACTGTGAAAGCCCATCACAGTGGGCAGTGTCCCAGCCAAGAGTGATGGGCTGGTGGCCCAGCTGTATCCTCAGGGTTAAGTCAAGTGAAGGACACCGGGCCAGATAAAAAAATACACTGAAGCCTCAGAAGCCAGAGTTAGGGGCACATCCCAGGAAATGTAAGAACCTTCATCTGGGCATTGGGGTGTGTGTTTGAAGGGTTTGTGATGACAGATGCTGTGGGAGAGGGAGAAATGAGCTGACTTGCAGAAGGCCTTTGATGGCATCTTAGAGTAGTGTTTATCCCAGGGCTGTAGAGGAGCATTGTGTATATTTTAAGCAGGGGAATTACCCAATCAGATTTATATTTCAGAAGTTATAAGCTCGTTCTAATGGGTCAGCATTCTTGCCTGAAAAATCCCATGGAGAGAAGGAGCCTGATGGGCTACAGTCCATGGAGTTGCAAAGAGTCGGACACGGCTAAGCATACACGCATGCAGCGGGTCCAATCTAGCATACAGGTGAATGTAGTTTTGCTCACAGAGAGCTTGAACGTTTTTTAAAATAGGTTCCAGTGTTTCCAAGGAAAAGTGATCAGGCTTTGTTAATAAATCAGTCGCTCCTCTTGCTACAAGGAATTGGTGGGCTGGAGTTGCCTGGTGCTGCCCTGTTGGATGAAGCAGGCACTCCCATAGGACTCACTGCTTCAGGACAGACGCCAGGATCTGTAGGCACTTGGGTTCTGGGGCCACTCGCTGAACATTTTGCTGGTTGGCAATTAAGAGAGAGCCTTTTGAGGCTCAGGGCTAGAGGCTGTTACAGTAAACCTGGCGAGACATCCGAGTTTTATCTTAAGCGACACTGGTGGGAGCAGAGAAAAATAGGGATTGACGGATAATAAAAAAGAAAGGATGGAGGGGTGAGTATTAGGACAGGGGCGGGGAGTTCAGTCTTCCTGGTCAGACCCAGCTGTTACCAGACCTGTGTTTTTGAGAAACTTAACTGACCTTTCTGGGAAATAGCTTCTTTTTTGGTAAAATATAGATAAGAACTCAACCTTATAGGGTTTTTTTTTTTTTTTTTTTTTTATGAAGATCAAATGAAAAAATGTGAAGCACTTGGTTTAGTAATTATTTTTTCACATTCGGTGAAATGATAGCAGATGGTGTGAGAATGGTGTGAGGAAGATAGAATCAAGGACGATGCCCGGGTTTCTGGTGTGTGATTTGGTGGAGAAAGTTCAGGGGATGACCTCAGCGTTGGATGTGACATTGATGAAGTTCTTGTGAGACTCAGAAGTGGAGAGATGTGATACGTGGGTGGATTCCAGGCCTAGAGCTCCAGGGCGGGTCTGAGTGGGGCACCGGCTGGGGTTGATTGAATGATCTCTTCACCTCTGTCCTGCTCGCACCTTCTTTCCCCACCATCACCTTCAGTCAACATTAATAATCCTCACAACTTCCTCCATAGAAGAATAACATTAAACATATCCGAGGAATGTGGGAGAGGGAAAATACTGTATTGCATGTGGGCTGAAATGTTCTCTTGACAGTTTTCGGTTCTTGACAAAGTTTCTTTCCAGTTTACCATTTTGGCCTTTAGCCAAAAGAAATGAGTAATTCAACATTTGTTTATATCAAGGGCTGAAAAAGAGAACCACTCTCTTAAAACATTCTATCTTTCTTCCCCTTTTGGTTAACTTTTTCTGTATCCCATCACTATCGCTTTTAATTCTAAGCAGATACTCAAAGTGAATTGTTGTTAGGAATGAACAGCCACACTTGTGTGCGTGTGTGTGCATGTGTGTGTGTGCATACGTGCTTAGTCTCTCAGTCATGTCTGACTCTTTGTGACCCTTTGGACTGTAGCCTGCCAGGCTCTTCGGCCCATAGGATTTTCCAGGCAAGAATGTTGGAGTGGGCTGCCATTTCCTACTGCAGGCGATTTTCCTGACCTGGGGATCGAACCCACAATCTCCTGTGGCTTCTGTATTGCAGATAGATTCTTCACCAGCTGATCCATTGGGGAAGCCCACACGCATGTTAGAAGTGTATGTTCTTTCTTATTAGAACATACTGTGACTCAGCCCTGCCTCGGGTCCTGGCTCAGATGCCGCCTTCACTCTGTATTCCTGACTTTAGTGACAGGAAGTCTTCTCTTTCTCTACATTGAGTTATAATGCTGGCGTGGCACCTGTCTCATCCTGCTCTACGTTGGGATTATTTGTGGTTCTATATCATTTGTTATGCTAGACTGTTAGTTCTATGAATCTGGGGACTGTGTCTTATACCTCTTTAGCTCAGTCAGTACTTTGAAGGTATAAGGACCAGGCACTTCTATATAAAAGAAATAAAAAATGTGAACATGATGTAATATTACTAAGCAGATTGTAGTTTTAGGAAAGACAGTTTACTGAGGAAATAACTGTATTTAATTTGTCTGCCTTTCTTATGACCTTACCACATATTGTATAAAAGATCTTAACACTTGAGGAAGGTTCTTAAATCAATGTACACGCTTGAAAACACATAAAGCATTGTCTGATTGTGACATCTACTTCTTACAATCGACTGATTGTTTGCCATTATGGATGGAATACTGTTTCTTTGAGTATGAGAGTCTTTAAGCTGGTGATTGCCTTATCTTAGAAGGACTCTCTTTTGCCTTGTGGACACAATCACAGTGGGCTACCCTTGTGCTGCCAGACCCTCTGCTGCTTCTTGCGCCTCTGGCTTTGCTTATGCTGGTTGTTCTGAATAAAAGGCCCTTCACCCATCCACGTGGTGAATTCCTATTCATCTTTTAAGATTCAGTTCACATTTCCTCTTGCAAGCCTTTCCTGACATTTTCCCTACTCCTGCCTGCCTGCTGAGAAATTCTTTCTTCTATATTCTTTTAACACCTTGTACACCTGTCATGCCTGTCTTTGTTAGGAGACTGTGTGAAATTTCAGAGCAGATACTGTGTATTTAAAGAGCTCAAAGTCTAGAGAAGGAGCTAGGTAAGAATAATACTTGTGATACTATAGGATGGTGTGTGTGTGTGTGAATCACACATACATATATATATAATTTATGGCAGAGTTATGCACAGAGGTTTATGAAGGTGCTGAGGAGGGCCCCAAAATCAGAATTAAGGGCTAAAGCAAATATTATTTAAGCTGAGTATTGAAACTGTCTAGATGTTAGTCCAGCAAACAAAGGGAAGAACAGCAGTCTGTGTAAAAGCGTGGGAGTATTGGAGTATGTGATTTCCTGGGAACTACCATTAGTTGGTCTGTTTGTGGATATGACCGGAGAGGAGACTGGTGGGATAGGCAGGAGTCAGATTGTGAAATGTGGTGTTGAATGCCGTACAAAAAGTTAGAACCAGCGTGATGAGCTCCAAGTAAACATGAAGGGGAGTCAGTGAGTGTGTGGGGAGAATGGCATGGTGAAATCATGGTGAAGCCTGTTTTTAGTGAGGTCCCTCTAACAGCAGATGATACCTGACTTGAAGTCCACAATCCTGGAGGCAGCAAGACCCTTGTGCCACCACTTATTTAAGCAATCCCTTTTTGATGGACATTTGTTTCCAAGTTTCTGTGTAAGGTCCTCCATCAGATAAATTTGGAACAATTAGTGAAGTAATGCTTTCCTTTAAAAAAAAAAAGTGAGCCGCACTGACAAAATGCTTCACATCCTGCATTTCTGTGTACAGTCACAAAGTTGGTTCCATCTTAAAATGGTTAATAAATGGCTCAACTCATTCTCCTTTAAACGTAAGGATTTTGGTCACTGAAGGAAGTGGTGATGGTTAGTTTAACACTTTCTGGCCTTTTTTTGATGATTGCTCAGTACCCCTATTCAAAATTAGAGCATCATCTCCTTAGCCAAAACAAATATAATTTTCACCTAATATGTCTCTCATCATTGCTTGCTTGCTTGTGTGCTCAGTCATGTCCGACTCATTGCAATTCCACAGACTGTAGCCCGACCACACTCCTGTGTCCATGGAATTTTCCAGGCAAGAATACTGGAGTGGGTTGCCATTTCCTACTCCAGGGGATCTTCCCAATCCAGGGATTGAACCTGAATCTCTTATATCTCCTACATTAAGGGGTGGATTCTTTACCACTGCGCCACCTGGAAGTCTGTGTTTCATCATAATCTCAACGAATTCTTACATTATGCTATCGGTGTTTTATAAGTTTCTTTTTTTGAAAGAAATCTGTTAGCACTATTTCCTTTCCAAAACCTTTTCTGACTCCCTTAAACCTATGTAATTGACCGCTTCCTCTCCTGTATCCTCTACATATATCTGTTATTAAGATATCTTTGCTTACTTCTCTCTCTCCTTACTAGACTTCCTAGTTGAGGGTGAGGACTTGACCTCTTACTGATTTTATTATCCCTAGTCCTTAATACAGTTTCTTAGACACTGTAGCAATTCGTCTTTGTTGTTCTTATAATTCTGTTTATAGATATTTTTTTTTGAGCTCTTACTGTGAAGTGGGTACTGTTCTAAGTACTTTATTTGGATTTTCTCATTCAATCATCCCCATAAACCTATGGGTAAACTCTATATGCACCCTGTTGGCTTACTACTTTTTAAGTAAAAAATGGCAGTGCTGACATTTTCCTCTGGTTCAACCTGTAGTCTTCATTTCAGAGCAGAGAGAGCTGTATACTCTGCATAGGTGAACCTGGGACCCAGGGCTCTGACTCCAGCACGTGTTCCTTACCCCTTCTCTAGAGTGCACTAAGTACACTGAAGCCCACAAGTTAAGAAATATTTGTCAGAGTAATTCAGTAATATTTGTCAAGGTATGCATATCATACTACATTTGTTTATACATTTTTTCCCATTTTTGTACTTGAAAAATTTCAAGTCTACACAGGAGTTGAAAGTATAGCAACAGTAAATAGCCATGTACTTTTCATGTACAATTGTTAACATATTACACATTTGCAGGTATGCTACATACACTCTTTCCCCTCTCTTTCTCTCTCCCCACCACTATCTGCGCGCACACACACAATTAGTGAGCCATTGGAAAGTAACCTAGATATAATGGCTCTTTGTACTTACATACTTTAGCATGCATGCCATGTCACACTTAAATTTAACATAGGTACAATAATAGTATGTAGCAAACAGTCCATGATTAGATTTCCCAAATTATCTCCAAATGATTTTTATGGATTTTTTGGATCCAGAGCCAATCATAGATGTTTCATTTAGATGACATTCCTTAGAACAGTTCTAGACCTACTTTTTTTTGTAGACCTGAATTTGAAGTTTCCTCATTATTAGATGCTGGTTAAACCTTTTTGGCAAAAATATTACATAGGTGATCATGTATTATGACATTCCTATTGCACATGTTAGTTTATTCTGTAATTGGTGGTGCCAAGTTTGATCACTTGATTAAGGAGTCTACCCGATTTCTCCACTGAACGGCACCTTCTCTTTGTAATGAGTAAGTACCCCATGGGGTGACACATTGAGGCTCTCTGAATATTCTGTTCCTAACAAATTTACACCCAGTGAAAGTTTTAACATCTATGGATAATTTTTACTCTAATTATTTCAGTCGTGGTTGTAAAAGTATCCTTTCAGATTCTGTCATTCCTTCTGCATGTTTGCTGGCATTCTGTAAAGAGGAGCTCTGTTCTCTTTTTTTAGAATCATTCTGGACCCATGAATTTTTTCATTATTCAGTTCAGTTCGGTTCAGTTCAGTCGCTCAGTCGTGTCTGACTCTTTGTGACCCCATAAATCGCAGCATGCCAGGCCTCCCTGTCCTTCACCAAATCCCGGATTCACTCAGACTCACGTCCATGGAGTCGGTGATGCCGTCCAGCCATCTCACCCTCTGTCGTCCCCTTCTCCTCCTGCCCCCAATCCCTCCCAGCATCAGAGTCTTTCCCGATGAGTCAGCTCTTTGCATGAGGTGGCCAAAGTACTGGAGTTTCAGCTTCAGCATCATTCCTTCCAAAGAAATCCCAGGGCTGATCTCCTTCAGAATGGACTGGCTGGATCTCCTTGCAGTCCAAGGGACTCTCAAGAGTCTTCTCCAACACCACAGTTCAAAAGCATCAATTCTTCAGTGCTCAGCCTTCTTCACAGTCCAACTCTCACATCCATACATGACCACTGGAAAAACCAGAGCCTTGACTATTCAGTTGTTATCAATTACTATCCTTATTCTTCTTGGTGCTCAAATTATGTCAAATATGGCTAGTGGGAACACTTGCAAGTAGCTCCTGTGTCATTTTCATTTCTTTCCATAATTTTTTGAATATGCCTTTGCTTTTTGTCACAGCAAAATATTCCAGCCTCTCTACTTCAGCCCTGGTTTTATTGTGGAATGGTATTTGGAAACTAAGATATGGGTGTTATGTGTGCTCATTGCTACTGTTCAGTTCAGTTCAGTTGCTCAGTCATGTCCAACTCTTTGCGACCCTATGAATCGCAGCACGCCAGGCCTCCCTGTCCATCACCAACTCCCGGAGTTCACTCAGACTCACGTCCATCGAGTCACTGATGCCATCTAGCCATCTCATCCTCTGTCGTCCCCTTCTCCTCCTGCCCCCAATCCCTCCCAGCATCAGAGTCTTTTCTAATGAGTCAACTCTTCACATGAGGTGGCTAAAGTACTGGAGTTTCAGCCTCAGCATCAGTCCTTCCAATGAACACCCAGGACTGGTCTGCTTTAGGATGGACTGGTTGGATCTCCTTGCAGTCCAAGGGACTCTCAAGAGTCTTCTCCAACACCACAGTTCAAAAGCATCAATTCTTCACTGCTCAGCTTTCTTCATAGTCCAACTCTCGCATCCATACATGACCACTGGAAAAACCATAGCCTTGACTAGATGGACCTTTGTTGGCAAAACAATGTCTCTGCTTTTGAATATGCTATCTAGGTTGGTCATAACTTTCCTTCCAAGGAGTAAGCGTCTTTTAATTTCATGGCTGCAATCACCATCTGCAGCAATCTTGGAGCCCAGAAAAAATAAAGTCTGACACTGTTTCCACCGTTTCCCCATCTATTTCCCATGAAGTGATGGGACTGGATGCCATGATCTTAGTTTTCTGAGTGTTGAGCTTTAAGCCAACTTTTTCACTCTCCTCTTTCACTTTCATCAAGAGGCTTTTTAGTTCCTCTTCACTTTCTGCCATAAGGGTGGTGTCATCTGCATATCTGAGGTTATTGATACTTCTTCTGGCAATCTTGATTCCAGCTTGTGCTTCTTCTAGCCCAGCATTTCTCATGATGTACTCTGTATATAAGTTAAATAAGCGGGGTGAAAATATACAGCCTTGACGTACTCCTTTCCTATTTGGAACCAGTCTGTTGTTCCATGTCCAGTTCTAACTGTTGCTTCCTGACCTGCATACAAATTTCTCAAGAGGCAGATCAGGTGGTCTGGTATTCCCATCTCTTGAAGAATTTCCCACAGTTTATTGTGATCCACACAGTCAAAGGCTTTGACATAGTCAATAAAGCAGAAATAGATGTTTTTCTGGAACTCTCTTGCTTTTTCCATGGTCCAGCGGATGTTAGCAATTTGATCTCTGGTTCCTCTGCCTTTTCTAAAACCAGCTTGAACATCTGGAAGTTCACAGTTCATGTATTGCTGAAGCCTGGCTTGGAGAATGTTGAGCATTACTTTACTAGCGTGTGAGATGAGTGCAATTGGGCGGTAGTTTGAGCATTCTTTTGGCACTGCCTTTCTTGGGGATTGGAATGAAAACTGACCTTTTCCAGTCCTGTGGCCACTGCTGAGTTTTCCAATTTTGCTGGCATATTGAGTGCAGCACTTTCACAGCATCATCTTTCAGGATTTGGAATAGCTCAACTGGAATTCCATCACCTCCACTAGCTTTGTTCGTAGTGATGCTTTTTAAGGCCCACTTGACTTCACATTCCAGGATGTCTGGCTCTAGGTCAGTGATCACACCATCGTGATCATCTGGGTCATGAAGATCTTTTTTGTACAGTTCTTCTGTGTATTCTTGCCATCTCTTCTTAATATCTTCTGCTTCTGTTAGGTCCATGCCATTTCTGTCCTTTATCGAGCCCATCTTTGCATGAAATGTTCCCTTGGTATCTCTGATTTTCTTGAAGAGATCTCTAGTCTTTCCCATTCTGTTGTTTTCCTCTATTTCTTTGCATTGAACGCTGAAGAAGACTTTCTTATCTCTCTTTGTTATTCTTTGGAACTCTGCATTCAAATGGGAATATCTTTCCTTTTCTCCTTTGCTTTTCTCTTCTCTTCTCTGCACAGCTATTTGAAAGACCTCCTCAGACAGTCATTTTGCTTTTTTGAATTTCTTTTCCATGGGGATGGTCTTGATGCCTGTCTCCTGTACAATGTTACGAACCTCCGTCTATAGTTCATCAGGCACTCTATCAGATCTAGTCCCTTAAATCTATTTCTCACTTCCACTGTATAATCATAAGGGATTTGATTTAGGTCATACCTGAATAGTCTAGTCGTTTTCCCTGTTTTCTTCAATTTAAGTCTGAATTTGTCAATAAGGAGTTCATGATTTGAGCCACAGTCAGCTCCCACTTTTGTTTTTGCTGACTGTATAGAGCTTCTCCATCTTTGGCTGCAAGGAATATAATCAATCTGGTTTCAGTGTTGACCATCTGTGATGTCCATGTGTAGAGTCTTCTCTTGTGTTGTTGCAAGAGCATGTTTGCTATGACCAGTGCGTTCCTTTGCCCTGTTTCATTCTGTATTCCAAGGCCAAATTTGCCTGTTACTCCAGGTGTTTCTTGACTTCCTACTTTTGCATTCCAGTCCCCTATAATGAAAAGGACATCTTTTTTGGGTGTTAGTTCTAAAAGGTCTTGTACGTCTTCATAGAACCATTCAACTTCAGCTTCTTCAGCGTTACTGGTTGGGGCATAGGCTTGGATCACCATGATATTGAATTGTTTGCCTTGGAAACAAACAGAGATCATTCTGTTGTTTTTGAGATTGCATCCAAGTACTGCATTTTGGACTCTCTTGTTGACCATGATGGCTACTCCATTTCTTCTAAGGGATTCCTGCCCACAGTAGTAGATATAATGGTCATCTGAGTTAAATTCACCCATTCCAGTCCATTTCAGTTCGCTGATTCCTAGAATGTCGACATTCACTCTTGCCATCTCTTGTTTGACCACTTCCAATTTGCCTTGATTCATGGACCTAACATTCCAGGTTCCTATGCAATATTGCTCTTTATAGCATCGGACCTTGCTTCTATCACCAGTCACATCCACAACTGGGTATTTTTTTTGCTTTGGCTCCATCCCTTCATTCTTTCTGGAGTTATTTCTCCACTAATCTCCAGTAGCATAATGGGCACCTACCGACTTGGGGAGTTCCTCTTTCAGTGTCCTATCATTTTGCCTTTTCATACTGTTCATGGGGTTCTCAAGGCAAGAATACTGAAGTGGTTTGCCATTCCCTTCTCCAGTGAACCACATTCTGTCAGACCTCTGTACCATGCCCGCCCGTCTTGGGTTGCCCCACGGGCATGGCTTAGTTTCATTGAGTTAGACAAGGCTGTGGTCCTAGTGTGATTAGATTGACTAGTTTTCTGTGATTATGGTTTCAGTGTGTCTGCCCTCTGATGCCCTCTCGCAACACCTACTGTCTCACTTGGGTTTCTCTTACCTTGGACGTGGGGTTCTCTTCACGGCTGCTCCAGCAAAGCACAGCCGCTGCTCCTTACCTTGGACGAGGCCACCCCTCCTGACCTTGAACGTGGAGTAGCTCCATTAACCCTCCTTAAAGAAAACCTCCCCCAAATCTACTTCACACTTCCAGATAAGTAATAACACTTTATGAAATGTTCTTAAAGTCTCATTTAGCATTAATCTAAGTTTTAGTATTCTGCTACAATGAAAACAGAAAAAAAGTTAAAATTGCAAGTAAACCAAAAATGACAATACTTTCAGAAGAAGATTCCTTAAGTGAAAATGGATAGTGCTTAATTATAGTAAATAAAAGTTGGCTTGAGATTCAAAGATGCAGGTACTTATTTTCTTTGGTCTACTTCAGGAATTAAAGGTTAAATAGAGATTAAATAGACACTTGAGAAACTTCAGTTGGATGTTTCCAAAAAGACAAAAATGAAATAAATTAACCAGACATCTCTTGGAAAATAACATTATATAGAACAGAAATCCTTATTTATTTTAACTTCATACTCTAAATTACCAACTTAGAGTTGATTGACTTAATATTTGACTGTAGTTTATGATTAGTTTAAGTTCTTAATGATAATATTTCTTAAAATGTGAGAGTGAAAAAATCATAGATGTAATAATACATCAGAAGAGATAACAATTCTATATACTTCATTAATGATTCAGAATCTAGCTTCTGTACCTAACAAGCAGTGAATTAAGAAGATCATTTTATGTTGAAATATTCTGGCAGTGTTAACTTAAATTTTCTCAAATTATAGGTTGTATTTTTTTTTAATTTAATTTTATTTTTAAACTTTACAATATTTTATTGGTTCTGCCATATATCGAAATGAATCTGCCACAGGCATACACGTGTTCCCCATCCTGAACCCTCCTCCCTCCCCATATAGGTTGTATTCTTAACTGTGACTTCTTCCTAGAAGTTTTATGCCTTTCTAAATACTTTTATGCCTTTAATTACCTTTGATATTCTCTATCCCTCTCATCCTTTCCTGGTTAGTGTTTTCACTATAACCTCACTCTCCTCTCTTCCAAATCCACTCAAAAACCTAGGTTTCTGGAGTTTTTCTGAATACCAAAAGAATTAGAAGATTATATGAAATTTTTTCTGAAATCGGGCAAATCACTTAACTTTCTGTGCTTTTGCTTGTCTGCTGGCAAAATAAGGATAATGTCTGTCTCTCTCTTGCCTTATATGGATATTGTGAGGGTAAATCTAATCAGTCATATAAAGTGGTTTTGCGTTCTGTATTCGTGAGATCGTTTAACAGATAGTTTTTTTATAATGATAACAATCAGAGGCACTTTTCCTCCAGTTTTTACGACAGAAGGGATTTAGATTTGAAAATAGGATATGCAGCACTAGAATACAGGATATTAGGAGGCTGGAGAGTTGTTTTCCTCTGGACATCTTGGGATCTGTAGGATTCTTCTCTCTGGGTTTGTGGTACCTATGATAAAGGAAACTCAAGGCCCTTTTCGGTGGAGCCCTCTACCATTCTGCCTCCGTTCCTTCCAGCTCCCATTAATACAGCAATGGCTTGCTTAATGCCTCTTTTAGCAACTCTCTCTTTCCCAAGGCCAGTTGCTCTTTGAAAAAGATACTCCTTATTCTGTGTTCCTCTTTTCTTAAAATGAGTGCATCCATATCTGAGTTCTGTGAAGCTTGTTAGGTGTCATGAGCACTCTAGGAAATGTCCCAGTTTTGTATCCATCATCCTTCTGCCCTGCTCTGGAATACTTTATGTCATTGTTGTTTCCAAATCACTCACCCTGGAGAGCAGTTTCTTTGTTCTGCCTTTAATGGTGCCATGTCTGAATAGCAACATAATGGAGACTGCAAAAATTACAAGTGATTCTTAGGATTTGAAAGACAATCTTATCTACATTAAGAAAATATTTCCCAAGTTACAACATGATATAGGATAGGAGGATTACAAGTGATTTTTTAAAATTTTATTTTATTTTTAAACTTTACAATATTGTATTAGTTTTGCCAAATATCGAAATGAATCCGCCACGGGTATACCTGTGTTCCCCATCCTGAACCCTCCTCCCTCCTCCCTCCCCATACCATCCCTCTGGGTCATCCCAGTGCACCAGCCCCAAGCATTCAGTATCGTGCATCGAACCTGGACTGGCAACTCGTTTCATACATGATATTATACATGTTTCAATGCCATTCTCCCAAATCTCCCCACCCTCTCCCTCTCCCACAGAGTCCATAAGACTGTTCTATACATCAGTGTCTCTTTTGCTGTCTCGTACACAGGGTTATTGTTACCATCTTTCTAAATTCCATATATATGCGTTAGTATACTGTATTGGTGTTTTTCTTTCTGGCTTACTTCACTCTGTATAATAGGTTCCAGTTTCATCCATCTCAGGTTCAGAAGACGATCTTATTTACGTTAAGAAAGTACTTCTCAAGTTACAACAACACCTGAGGTTGAGTTGGCTTTTCCCTTGCCCCTCGCCAGAGCCAACATCTGCTTGGGCAACTCAGGGTCTTCATTTTTTTTTTTTTAACAAATGTTGGCACTTGACTCCCAACTGTGATTAGATTACATAAGATATTATATAGAACTGATGTGGGAGTTTAATTTCCCCCATCTTATTTGATAACATTGTCTAACTTAGTGTCAGAAAACATTGTCCAACTCTCAAAACTCCAGTTACATCAGTTAGGATGAATTTTTAAGAGGAAAATCTTAGATTGTAGTCAAACAGGAACATGTGCCATTAAAGAACTCTGTTTGCTTTGCCAGTTGAGACTTGTTTCTTTAGTTCAAGTAATGGTTTAGGGGTTATTTTAAGGGCACTTTGGAGATTGTGTTGTAGGAATGTTACAGAGTAAATTTTGAGTGTGATATGCCCATTTGACCTTAATTCCAACATCTGATTTTGCGGGGAAGAGAATCTGTCATTCACTGACTACCTGTGATCCTCACCTGAATTTGGTTTCTTGAGCTGCTAAATCATATGTGGATGCCAGTGGTCCTCCATGGACCACATGTGGCCCAGACTTCTTGTCCCTGATCCACAGGAAGCTCAGCGAAACAGTGCTGACTTCTGCTTAACCTTTAGCGACAGCAGACACATTGTTTCCTACCAGTCAGGGTCTCATCTATTTTTGTTGTTTTGAGAAGATCATTCTGAAATAGACGGCTAAAAAAAAAAAATAGTCTGCTTATTTTTTTTTCCTTGACCTACTATTCACAGCAAGTTGTGAAGGTTGGTGTGTGCTGACCACTGAGAACTCACATTATAGTGAAATGGGTTGTCAAAGGGTGGGTCTGTTTACACGGAAGTTGGGAATCATTTTTCCCTAATGTCAAGGTGGATCTGTGTTTTCTCATCTAATTTTTAGATGTAGCAGTGAAGTTCTTTAGATACTTCTGAAGTATATGATAGTGGAAGTTTAAGATAACTTGACAAGTTGTGTTTCTTTACGAAGATTCAGTCATAACAGTTCTGTCCTTAGTTTGTATCCAGCATCTGCTGGCTTGATGGTAAACACAGAGTAAGTCCAGATTCCACAGCCTTGTGCTCCAGGATAGTCAGGTATTACTTGTAATTATACCGTATTGTAATTGTAGTTGGCTGCAAGGAACACTGACACAAAGACCAGTGTCCTAAAAGGCTAGAATGGCCATTTAGGGTTAATATTATGACTTCTAGTTCAGCCTCTTTCCCATTCTCAAGATTCATCCCATAATCACAAAGTAGCCATTGTAGTTCAGCCATGACTTCTATATTCCAGGCAAAAAGACAGAGGATATATATACTAATCAGTCACCTTTTTAAGTAGCTTTCAAGTTCCAAAAGCTGCACCCAATACTTTATGCTGACCAGAATTTAGTCACTTGACTACCCAAATATGTCAGGGAGGACAGGGAATATAATTGTCTATTGCTAACTCATTACTTGTTATGGGTTACTCATTACAATGTGGGAAACCCAGGTTTGATCCCTGGGTCGGGAAGATCCCCTGGAGAAGGAAATGGCAACCCACTCCAGTACTGTTGCCTGGAAAATCACATGGACAGAGGAGCCTTGTAGGCTACAGTCCATGGGGTTGCAAAGAGTTGGACACGACTGAGCAATTTCACTTTCAACTCATTACTTAGGACTTCCCTGGTGGCTCAGTGGTAAAGAATCTGCTTGCCAGAGCTGGAGAGCAAGAGACGCAGATTTGATCCCTGCCTGGGTCAGGAAGATCCCCTGGAGAAGGAAATGGCAACCCACTCCAGTACTCTTGCCTGGAGAATCCCATAGACAGAGGAGCCTGGTGGGCTACAGTTCATGGGGTTGTGAAAGAGTCAGACATGACATCGACTAAACAATAAACCCTTCACCTACTCAGAAAAAAAAAAGCCACTCTATTTTAAAGAAGGGAAAAACAAATATTAGTAACAATCTATCACTTTCTGCCACCAGTGCCTTTTATGACTTACACCAACCTATCTTTTGCTCCCATCTGCTGTTCTAAGCACTGTATGGCTTTACCCTGTATGGCTCCACAGAGCCTTGGTGGCCCCTGAGAATGCCCTTTATTGTCCTTCCCTCATCCTTTGCTTGATTCTGCAAGGCTTTGTCTCCCATCTCAACTGCCTCTGCTGCTTACCTCTCAGGCGTTGCTCAGATTGCATTTCTGGCAGGAAGCCTTTCTAGGACCACAGTCACAGTTACTCTCTGCCCCTCTCTGCTTCTTTCATCTCATCTGTCACAGCTCTTGTTAACTTTCAGCCAACATAGTAAAATTTCAAAGTTAGTTTTCATATCCTATGTAAGCCCCTCTTCCCCCTCACTTGCCTAGTAGAATAACTGCATCTACTCAATATTTAGTACATGTGTATTGAATTCCATTGCAGACCTAATGCTAGCAGGATAATAGGAGAAAGTCTTTTTGTGCAATAAGGGTGTTCTTTTTGTAAGGCAATATATATATATATATATATATATATACACACACACACACACACACACACATCAGCATTGTAAGTATCTTAGTCTATTTAATAGCTGGTGACTAATATACAGGTTGTTGGTTACTTCAGTGAATAGTCTGTTAGGTAGAAGTGTAAATAGCAGTCTGTTTGAAAATACTGGCTCCCTAACCATGTAGGAAACATTAACAGTCTGGGCCTCTTGGAACAAGGGCATTTGATGTGCCCGAGATTAGGGCACTTCACTCCGAACAAACAAGGAGAAAGGAAGGGGGACAATAAAACCTTTTATTTCTGAAAAGTACCTGAAAGCACCATAAATGGATGGATTTCAGGCTGGTCAGTGGGGCAAAAGGCAGCCCAGCCTGGGTGCCTCATATGTAATTGTTTGACAAACTTTTTCATGTGCTACTTTCTAAATTTCTTTTTCATGTTTTAGAGATATTTTCAAAATCCAGTTATTTGGGGAGGTTTTTACCTTGACTTGCATTTAATTATTTTGAGGTGTTTACTTTTTTCCCCCTTCTTCTTTTTTAAAAATTTATTTTATTCCAATCTAGTTGATTTACTAATTTTTTTTTTTCAAATATGGCACTTGGGATGCATCTGTGATAACAATTCAGGTTGTATTAATATATAATTGTTAAGATTTATGGAACATCTTTCCTTTAAAATTAAAATGTTTTAACTTGCATTTCTTGATTGGGCCTGGAACTTACATAAAGGATGGCTTATTTCTGGGACTTCTTTTTAAAACTGCATATAAACCATCTACCAGGTATACAGTTGACTGAAGCATAATGTTGGAAGGACCTCCTAGATAGTTCATTTCTTCTCACTGCTTTCTGTTGAATGTCATGCCATGTCTAAAATCGGATTTTTATGAATTTCCCCAGTGCATTTCTCTACCACTTATACTTGACTCTCTGCTCATCATTTCTTTGTGCAAGATTTTACATTAAATACCTATAGAGCAGCAGTAAGGATTAGTCATGGTACAGGGTTCACTTGGGGTGAGTAACACAGGCGGGAAAGGGCTAAAAGTAAGATTGGCAAACAAACCTGTGTGTGGAGTGCTCAGCAAGGGGAGGGTTGGTGAGTCAAATGAGGAAATGAGGAAAACACCAAAGATAAAATGCACAACAGTTTCATAGGAGTGTTAGTGCTTTGAAGGAGATGATGTTTGAGAATTGTCCAAAAATGGGAGCATCTGCCAGGATGGAGAAGAGTGTGGGCTGATATGGCAGGGAGCAGGTGTCAGGTACTGGAGACACAGAATCACTGTTGACCCCTCTCCCCTTGGTCTTCAAGACCTATTTGCTCGTCCCTCAGGGGTTAGTGAAGCCCACCTCTTCCTGTCACCAAACATAGATCATTTTATCTGCATGTCAGACTCCAGTCCATCCTGCGTATCATCACCATGCTAATATTCCCAGGTTATTTTTATCAGGTAATTCTCCTAAAGATAATGATGAAGTGTTCAGTTCTTGTAGACAAAGTGCATATTCCTCAGTCTGGAATTTAGGGAGCATCCTGATCTGGTACCACTCACCTATGATTGTCTACCTCTTATTCTTCCCCTAGTGTTTGCCTATCTCTTTGGCTTGATAAGCCTCCTCTAAATCAATGAGACCCGTTTTGCTGTATAAATCTGCACACCTTGGATGGTCCACTGTCTTTGTCTACCAGGCTTCAAGATCCACCTCAAGACCTCTTCTTCGAGGCTTTCTGTACAACTCTATGTGGATATGTGATGATTTCTTCACAAATCCCACGTGTGCCACCATTTTTGCTCATAAATGTTGCCTTGAATAAAAACATGATTGCTTTGTCTTTGTGTCTAGAGTATAGGCTCTTTGAGACCAGGGACCACACTATACAATGATTTTGCATCTATTTTAATATCTGGTGTAGCACCATATACAGATTTGGTATAGAGCAAGATTTCTCAGTCTGGCACCATCACATTTTGAGCTGGATATTTTTTGTTATGGGGAGTTACCTGAGCATTGAAGGATGTTTAGCAGCATCACTATATACTCGCTAGATGCTAGTGGTACCCTGTTCCCAGTGTGACTATAGAAAATGTCTTCATTTGTGCTAAGTGCCCCATAGACAGCAAAATATCCCCAGCTGAGAATTACTGTATAAACAGAATAAATTCTTATCAGTATCTTAGCAGGAATTGAAGACTATGAAAAGATTTGATTGATGGTTTACAGCATTTTAGGGTCTTGAACGATGACAAACTCAGCTGATAGAAGATTGGCAGTGTAAAATGGAACTTTCTCTTTTCTGTGATAAGCTATAGGAAGCCTATTATAGATTGATGAGTGATTATGATGTAACTTAAGGTGAAGGAAGGACAAAATGCCAGAAGTATACTGAAGTTGAAGTTTCCAAAATACTGAGTTTTAGTTTCTAATTCATTTTGAACCATTGTATACTTGGAAATATCCTTTCCAAGAAAATATTTGTTATTTAATTGGAAATTTATCTAGGGGTTCATTTTTAACTAATATCTTTGGATTGAGAACTATGTTTTGAAGCATATTTGAGAAAATCATTCTGAAATTGTGGGTGCAGGTTATTGTAAAGTGATAACCATTGACAAAAATCAGTTGTCTTTGTATATAGTTTTCCAATGTTTCTTCTTTTTTGGCTATTTGAGTACTGTCCTCAAGTTTAGCAAAATTCCAGCCCCAAGCAATACACACACAAGCAATATACACACACACAAAATACATGTGTGTGATTGTGTAGTCTAGACAGTGCTTACTGCTCACTCTGTTGCAAGTTCTTAGTTTTTTCTTTGATTATCAAACTGGTACATGACACAGATTCTACATTGTTGATGTGCTGCTGAACTAGGAATAATGTGTGATACCCTCTTTCCACAGCTGTGTGCCAGCCACAGTGCAAACATGGTGAATGTGTCGGGCCAAACAAGTGCAAGTGTCACCCTGGATTTGCCGGGAAGACCTGCAATCAAGGTAGGGAAACCCTGTGCAACGTAGACAGTCATAAACCCTCTCTACTCCTCCCTGATATAGAAACTTAAGTTCTCATGCAGACCACTTTTCCATGACCATTGTCCCCAAACATGTGAGATGTCATTTTGCTGAAAGATAAAAATCGAATAATGATAAGTCTTGTTAAATCTACTTAATTGTGGGGCAGTTAAAGAATTTCGTCCTTTCATTCACTATTAATAATGAAAATGCATTTTGAAAAAGAAAATGACAGTGTCAATAGAAGCCTTACGTCTGCTCCTCCTTGGTCTTCCACTAACTATTTGGAAAACTTTAGCAAACTCTTAGCCTCCTTGGATCTCTGTGAAGTGAAAACACTTTAATACGCAAAGTCAGGTAGGAGGTTTGGCTTGAAATTTTGAGGTCCCTTCCAACTCTGAGCTCTTTGATCTTTGTGATTCAATTCCCTTCAACTTTTGACCAGTTTGTGAGGTTCCTCTGAGAAATCAAGATTTTGATTAACCTAACAAATTATTTTTAATTTGGTGTCAGTTGCTTTTAAAAGTAGATCTTTATTTAGTCCTCATGGTGCTAAGGTATTTTGCATATATTACCTGTTTATATCACTACAACAGCATTAGGAGGTAGAATGTTATTTATTATAATTAAGCTATAAATAGTATTTTCCTCTTGATGAGACATCGTATATAATCAGTGTTTTGTCCAGGTTCACAAAATTAGTTGGTAAAAGATCTATGTCAACTTAGAGCTGTTGTCTATATAACTCATGTTCTTTCTACCAGTGTAGTTTTGGATGGCAAAAACATTGGAAATGTGATCCTCTGACTTGCTGCATTACAAGGCTGACAAGGCTTGTCTGTTTAATTTCAACCAAAATCTTTCTACCGTTCAGAGCTAAAGACAGATGTAAAGAAAAGATAGGGTTAGATTTCACTAGAAAGATTCAAGGATAAAAGGAGTAAAATTTTTCATTTATTCCTTAAAGTAATATTTCCTAGCATTTTAAATGTCAAATGAAACAGTTTGTATAGGGTCTAACTGTCCCATAGATACTTAGTTGACCTCATCTGATACAGAAATGATCTTGTTGAAATATTCTTGTTCTTCGGTATCTGATGTTCCTTGAAGTGTGTCATGTAAACTTGTGATTTATAGACATAGTTTTCACAAGAATCAGGCACACTGAAATTTAAAAGTATGGGTAATTGTTCCTGAACTACCAGGTGAAATCCATGTTAGCGAAATGTGACATGTTTTTAAACCCATTTGATTTTAAAAACCCATTTAATTTCCTCTCCAGTGTGAGTTCTCAAGTAGCAGCATGTTCAGTTCTGATTATTGAGTTGTCAGTGTTCATCTTAGAGTGCCAGCATGCTTCTTTTTTTTTAAAGTGCTGAACATAAAGCATCGCAGGTTTCATTAATATGTCAGCACCATGAAATGCTGTCCTCATGCCAGGAATGTATACAAAGAAGATTATTAAAAGAAGCCACTGTTGAGGTTGCGGAGAAATTCATTTAAATTTATTTGCAGGAGCTACATCAACTTTAATATGATTCGTAGACACTAAAACTATCATTGGAACACGGATCCATCTCTGGGTATCTCTGATTTTCAGAAAACTAGTTGACTGTGTACCTTTCCTTGCAATAATATCTGTTTCTCTTAAGAAAAATGGAAATATACCAAGTTGAAATCTTGCCTTCCCAAACTAAATATAATTGGGGGAAAGAGGATTTTATCAGTGGCAAAATGGGATTTTACACCTGCAAAAATAGTGAGCCTTACTGAAAATGTAATTTCAAGTTAAATCCTGAATATAAAACTTGCTGCTGCTGCTAAGTCGCTTCAGTCGTGTCTGACTCTGTGCGACCCCATAGATGGCAGCCCACCAGGCTCCCCTGTCCCTGGGATTCTCCAGGCAAGAACACTGGAGTGGGCCTCCATTCCCTTCTCCAATGCATGAAAGTGAAAAGTGAAAGTGAAGTCGCTCAGTCATGTCCGACTCTTAGTGACCCCATGGACTGCAGCCCACCAGGCTCCCCCCTCCCTGGGATTCTCCAGGCAAGAGTACTGGAGCGGTGTGCCATTGCCTTCTCCATATAAAACTTGAGTCTACAGTAAACCTACATATTTTGATCATCTCTCTTTTCCTTTTTTACCATATAAGCAATTGTGGCAAGTTACATTCGTTGAGAGCAGGAACCATTTGTGGGGTCCCTCTGACTTCTTGGTTCCTGAAAATTTTTATCAAAATGATTTGCACATGATAAGTGCACGTGAAATATTTGCTTAGTGACTGTTTAATGTCATGGTTCTTGGTCCTAACACCATAGGAACTGAGAGAGTTCCCTGGAGCTGTTTGGTATAGCTCTTTATTCTTTGTATCCATGGACGATTTGTCAGGGTCAGAGAGGCTGCCGCAGTGATCCAGGTAGAGGCCAGAGAGCCCCAGAAATGTTGTTAAGTATTAGAACTAAGTGTTTATATCTGCTACATGACAAATTAACTTAGACTGATTTTATCCAGACATTTTATCCATACATTTTAATAAAATGGAAAACATGCCTCAGAGATATGAGAAATCAAGCAGGTTTTGTTTTTTTTTTTTTAAGCCCAGGGTGTTTTTGTTTATTTTTTGGCCACACCACAGGGCATGTAGGATCTTAGTTCCCTGACCAGGGATCAAACCCATGCCTCCTGCAATGGAAACACAGAGTCCTAACTAGGAGACCACCAGGGAATTCCCTGGTTTCTTTTTTCTTGAGGAGAGAAATGTTAAGAAGAGTTAGAATTGAAATAAATCTCCACAGAACTGGAAATTAGCATTTGATTAAAAGTAGGTTTGGGTATAAGGCAAAAATTATACCCACTAAAAATTGTGTTACGAGCTGTGTACTTTAAGAACTCACCCCTGGAGACTTGCTTGAACAGCTGAGTGAAGAGCTCGAATGGATGACAAGCACTTAATGAGTGCTTTTGGAGCTGCCAGAGAGCAGAAGAGCAGGGCAGGCCCACTTTGGAAGTGGCTTAATTTAGAAGCCTTGGTACAAGATTAGTGTGAATCTGCTGGTCATGGCTTGTGCTTCCCTCTGGGTCACACTCTGGATTTGCCATAGCCAGATCACATAGAAAATCGTAGGCATGGACTGACCATATTCATTCTAATCTGAACTCTGGCGAAGTTTTTTTTTTCCAGCTTACTTTCTCTGGTAATTTTATTCATGAAGATTACTGCCCCCACCCCCCGCCAACCTTGGGCCTCTACCCATACAAATCCCCTTTCTCCTCAGCCAAAAAAGGATACTATTATAGATAATAGTGTTTTTCATAACTTTCCCATTAGAGAATTATTTGGGGCATGTAATGTATCATATCATTGCATATTTTCAGGAATGAAAGATATCCTGCTGAATTTACAGCATGCTTTACAGTATAATAATTTCAGAAGAAATAGTTCATAAGTATCAGTTATTAATCTCTTCACATGGTTTTTGTTTCAAATGTTGAATTCCTTATCCTAAGAAAAGAATCGGTATCTTGTGCCAGGGAACCAGACAGTCAACTGTGGTAAGCTAATTAGGTCTAAATTGATTGCCTTCCTTAGCACAATAGTTGGAGTGTTTTAACTAAGATTAAGGTAGTTTCTTAAGGCTTTATTTTTTGAATGATATGCGGTTTCAACCCCAGAAACCAATATTCATTTAAATTGGAAATTTAACTGGCTGTTAATAATGTGATAGTCTTGAAACAGGATGTGATTGCCTACTTTGGGACCTACTCATAATATTTTGGTAAGCTAATAATGGCAATACCACTTTTTTTGCAGAAAGCTTCTAATGTATATTCTTTTTTTCCCCCAACCCCTGATATCTCAATCCTATCTGTGTCTGGGCAGGGTCTCTTAGGTATATTCTAATTAAAAGTGACCTAAATGTGACATTAGTTCTTACACCTGAATGAATACATAAATGATCTATCATGTTACTTATTTAAATGAGATCTTTATGCAGATCATAAGTTTATGCATGATTATGTAAGGTTTTAAACTGTTGTACAACATACTAATATAGGAAAAGATATTAAGTTGGTCATTTAAAACCTAGATGTACCTAAACAGAGCAGGTTGATTATAGTCAATTTTTGTATAATCTTTGAATTTTCTCTTTGTTGATGACTAAAATCATTTTTAAAATGACCATCTCTTTTTTGTGTGTGCTTAAAAAAGTTGATATGAAGATGTGGATTGTTAACTTATAATGTTTGTGTGTTCTTCGGAAGCAAGATAGCAGTGATAAATTTTAAGAAACACAGAAATTAAAACTGAAAAAGAGAAGCCAGAAGAACTAGAAACTTATTTTTGTAAAGTATCTAAAGCGTTCTTTTTGAACTCCACCAACTTTATGTAATTGTTTAATATATACTTACAAAGATTTTTAGGGCTAAAATGACATCAGTTCAAAGTTGACTCTTATTACCTTCTTCCTGGTGTGAAGACGAGCACCTCTACCCAACTCCTCTTGACCAAGGCAGTGAACAGCCTCTTTTGCAACCCCCGGATCATCCAGCCACCAGTTTGCCTTCAAGGGGTGAGCGTGCGTCGTCTCAGGTGGCCTGACCCCCACCTGCACGGCTTCCTGCAGTGTTGTCATTTCTTGCCGGTGTCCTGAAGGCTCCCCCAGGAGCGCCCAGTCCTCCGTGTCCTGAGCATGTGAAGCAAGTGGCAGGAATTGTCAGCTGGTGCCGATTCTCTGCGCTCCTAAAAGCCTGGCGCCTCTGCTGTCCTTTCCCTGCCTCAAGTACCTGTGGCCTTTCTTCTTCTCTTCTGAGTTTCAAACTTTTTCTCAGAGAATCAGATAACAAAGTAGCTTCTGTTTTCTTACGTAGGCGAAGTCAGGAATTCCACAGCACCTGAGACTGGGGTTTTGATGACTTCTGCTGAATAGATTTTAGAAGTGTGCAAGTTCTCTTCCCCACCACCACATTTGGTGTATAGAGTTTTAGGTCACCTGGAAATCAGACCATATGTGAGCTTCCCTCTTTTGGTGAACCAGCTTGCCTGGTGGCTCAGATGGTAAAGCATCTGCCTGCAATGTGGGAGACCTGGGTTCAATCCCTGGGTTGGGAAGATCCCCTGGAGAAGGAAATGGCAACCCACTCCAGTACTCTTGCCTAGAAAATTCCATGGACTGAGCAGCCTGGTAGGTTACAGTCCATGGGGTCGAAAAAAGTCGGACACAACTGAGCAACTTCACTTTCACTTTCTTGTGATATTAGAAAGTCTGAGTTCTGGTTCCAGCACAGGCCTTAAGAGGCTCTGTCATCGTGCTCAGTAGTGTCTGACTCTTTGCAATCCCATGGACTGTAGCCCTCCAGCCTCCTCTGTCCATGAAATTTCCCAGGCAAGAATATTGGAGGGGGCTGCCATCTCCTACTCCAGAGGATCTTCTTGACCCAGTGTTTGAACCCATGTCTCTTGCATCTCCTTTCTTGGCAGGCAGATTCTTTACCACTAGCACCACCTTGGAAGGCCCAAGTGGCTCTATAATTGTGAGCAAATCTTGGCATACCAATTAATAATAGGAGAGTAATTCCTGTTCTGGTCATCTGCAGGGCTGGCGTGAGAATAGAAACACCCAAAATATTAACGTCTTCATTAGGCTGGAAAGTTTTGTAGAAAAATTAAATGGCAGTATAACTTTACAGTATTTCTGAAAGACTTTTTTTCCTCACTCATAAATTTAGGAACTTAGAATGACTGAGTTAAATTCATTTAAATTATTATTGCCTGTGCTCATAGGGAACTTGATTTGGATCAAGAAATTCGGGCAATAGGATGAGTTTCAGAATCATTGAAAATTTAAGGGGTAAGAGTTATGACGGTTGACATACTGAGATCTGTTTGCCTGTGGCCTCCACTTGAGTCAGACAAAATGCAAAAGCTTATTAGACTTCTGAGGCATTGCATAGTTTAAGTCTCAAAGGAAGAAAAAAATGTCCAAATTACATTAAATGAATGAAAGGTGATATTCCTTAAAAATCCATGGCATTATTTCACTCAATGAATCTCTTCCAGATTTTCAAGTTAATTTTCATTGTCTGCATGCTAATAAAATTTCTGATTCTTTTTTCTTCCTGAAGTGTAATTATAATGCTATGCAGCTTGCATTTTTGTCCTGGACCAGCTCCTTCCCACTTCCCCTCCCCCCACCCCAATCCAAGCTCCTGAATTCACCCACTTGCTTAAATATACTCCTGACTGTAATAGACACTCCTTAAGGATTGTATATATAACAATATGAGTATTTGAATGTAAGTGGTTTAATTGTAAACTTCTGTCATTGATGTGATAAGATAGGTACATGATAAAGTCATTCATTTTTTTATAATAGATTTTCCTTATGAAGTATATTACATTACAAACTTCTAGAGAAAGACCAAAATTTAAGTAAATTTAAAACAAAGACACAAGTTTTCTTTCCTTCATTCTTTCGTCAACTTCTAAGAGTGATCTGAGAAAGTGCGATCAAGGGGAATTTACTTGTTCTTTATAATCTGCTCGTTATTGTAGGAGCCTTTCCTATAAATTGGAAGTGTCATTTTCGAATTTCTGACTTAATTTGATAGTAATAAAAATGTTACAAGGGCTATTACGCTAGAGATTTTGGGAGCAGGAAACATCAACTCAATTTTATAAGGTCAATAAGGAAATAAGGTATTAGTCCCTCAGTCGTATCCTACTCTTTGTGACCCTGTGGACTCTAGCCCGTCAGGCTCCTCTGTCCATGGAATTACCCAGGCAAGAATACTAGAAGGGGTAGCCATTTCCTTCTCCAGGGAATCTTCTCAACCCAGGGATTGAACCTGAGTCTCCTGCATTGCAGGCAGAAATAAAGTACAAGATAGTAATCATAGACTAGAAACTCTAAAGAATATTGAGGAAAAGGAAGTTCATCACAGGACACCAGATGCTTTTAATCTGTTGAAGCGCCCTGCCTTAGAGTTCTAATATTTGGTAAATACTGAAAATCATGGATAATTGTGGAATTCTATTTCATCATTTCTGCAGTGGTTTTATAAGGGTCAGTGGGAAGTTTTTAGGAGACTTGCGTATGGCAGATGGGGCAATGGTGGCAGTCACTCAGGACGTGGACAGTGGCCAGCTGTCGGGGGGTGTCACCCAGCCTGTCACCAGCTGTTAGAGTACAGCTTTCTCAAATTGCTTTCAGCCTATTTGGATGCTTATGTGTCAATTTAATAATAGTAAAATAGCCAACACGTGTCTCCATATTTGCCCCCCTAAATACTGCATGTTTATTTAATTTTCCATATCATTTCATAGGTGATTCTCAGGTTTGTTTGGGTCTTTTTTATTGGAATTATGATATCTTAGTGATTTTTCATTTCCTTTCAGTTTTATGCTTCTTAACCCCTAAGTGTTTTTTTCTTATGGGAAGGGAAAGGTAAATTTGATTGAAGACCACCACCAACCCCAGTCTGAGTCGCAAAGACTCCCCTGGGCATCCTCAGGGCCACTTTATCCACCAAGACTGGAGCGGCCTCAGCTGGGCTTCAGCTTTAGTTCATGACCGTAGTGTCTGCAGACATTTCCATTGGCATAAATACGCCTTGTATACGAGCTGCCTGGTGCTATAAACATCTAACCAATCCCATCCGGAAACCACAGAAGTTTCTGATGCTTTTTAAGGGTTCTTAATTGACATGTTTTATATCCATCAGTATGCTTCCCTTGGGGTATAGAATTCAGTCTTACTCTATTCTTTGTTGTTCTATTCTAAAACACAAAGCCTTTCTCTTAATGTATTCAGATTTAAATACTATTTACTATAATATCAGTCAGTTCAGTCGCTCAGTCGTGTCCGGCTCTGCGACCCCATGAATCGCAGCATGCCAGGCCTCCCTGTCCATCACTAACTCCCAGAGTTCACTCAAACTCATGTCCATCAAGTCGGTGATGCCATCCAGCCGTCTCATCCTCTGTTGTCCCCTTCTCCTAATATCATTCAGGGATTTATCAAAGCCAGATGTGAATCTGCAGGGACACATTAAGCATTGTAATTAACTCTTAGAACATGAGAAATGACTGCTTGACTCTAATTTTTAATAAATACTGAAAAACAAGGTAGAAGAATATAAGAAGTGGAATGGATTTCTTTCTCTGTCTTTTCTCTTTGATTTAAAAATTTTACTCATTTTAACAGAGGGGGGAAAATCAAATTTTTGTTGATATTATAATTTGCAAAGCAGTTTCTTTGAGGAAATTTTTTGAAATAAAAAATTTTAATTATGATTCTGTTTTGAATATCCTTGACTGGGGAAGAGTGTATGAAGTTTAAAAATAAAGAAAGCATAGGAGATGATGAAGGTATCTGGTTTATTTATGTAACCTCCCCAGGCTTCACCCAGCTGGGGATCTGCTCACAGTTGTGTTAAGGTTAGAAAATAGACTAAATCGGCAAGTTGGTAAAACAGTTTTAAAATTTTTATATGAAATAACTACTTGATGGTTTTAAAAAACAGTGTACTTGGTTACATTAAGTATATAAAAATGTATACATTAAGTGTATAAAAAAGTATAGACTTTTAATAAATGAGCAGGTCAGATTTAAATTTAGTTAGATTTGAAAACAACTTGTAACTAGATATATTTCCAATTTGATGACATGGATTAATAGATAATTAAATTAGGCTAATCAGGTGCCTTTGCTGGCAGTCCTGACAAAATAAACACGTCATATTTCTTTTTAATGAAATCTGTATTTTGGGCATTAGTGTTTCAGTGTATATTTGTCATGAGATTTATTTTCACTTGAGGCAATGTTCAACTTGGGTTGGAAAAGTCTCACGTGAAGTTCATTAGCTCCCTTCGTATTGATATTTAAACCAGTAAACCTAAAATACAGGATGATAGTCTATTATGTATTGTCCATTTGTATTTCTATATGCCCTTCCTAACTGCAGAATGAATGAAAATAATGTTGGAGGGTCTTTTTTTAAGTTTATTTTGTGACTCGAATGGTTTACTATAGTAGGAGACTGAAGCTTCTTTAATCTGAGATTAGTTTATAGACTATGAATAAGAGGAACCTCAACAGTGATCACTCTAATTCATTGAGCTTCTATCCTCTTAAAAAAAAATAGCCTTTCTTTGGGAAGGTCAAAGCAGTCTAATATTAAAAATCCGTATACTTTCTACAAACTAAGATAGGTTCACACAGTATCTTCTTTAAACAGAGACAAGAAGTTGAAGTAGGAAGATCACATGGACCAGAGTGAATCTAGCAGTATAACCCCAGATATTTTGAGGATGTTGAAGTCAGATTGATGGTGTGTACACTGCTCTTTCTAGGGATGATAAGCCATGTATGTGTCGGTGAGGAGAATCTCCCCACCTGTCCTCTGTAAAGAGAGATCACACATGTTAGATTAAGTCCCAGAAATTCACACAGCCTTCCATTGTTATAAGGCTTCTGGTCACCTTTGCTAGCAGACTCTTCACAGCTCTAGTGTAACCAGCATTAAAATGAAGACACCGTGAGCAAACGATCTCTTATGTTTATGGCTGGTTACGATAGCTTGATTGACTTTTTCCCTTTATTCTTCGGCATAGAGAAGCATTTGCAGTGGTTCGCAGTGGTGTCGAGGTTTTGTCATCTCTCTGCTTCCTCCCCGTTCTCTGCAGACCTAAACGAGTGTGGCCTGAAGCCGCGGCCCTGCAAGCACAGGTGCATGAACACTTTCGGCAGCTACAAGTGCTACTGTCTCAGTGGATACATGCTTCTGCCGGATGGGTCCTGCTCAAGTATGTCAAGAATCTTAACTGCTTTATAAGTGCTCTGGGCTTGACTGCACGCCATGCCCGGCAAGTGTGTGAGAGTGGCCTCCTAACCTCCTCCCAAGCAGGATGTGAGCGTGTGTTTGTATGTGTGCCTGAGGAATGGAAAACCAGAAGAGCTGCCCACTGTAGATGTCTAGCATTCTTTTACTGTGGGTGCCAATGTCAAATTAATTTGGAAATGGTCTTCTGATGTTATTCCTAGCACATTTTCCCTGTCTTCCATCTGGTTTTAGAACTGTTCCATGTAGAAAAAGAACTTTGGTGACCATTTGAGGACTGTTGTGCTCTCCATAAGGCTGGGCAGTAAACTGTTGGCTGGTAGGGAATCCACCCAGCCTGGTTATTGAGTATAAACCACCCACAAGTGGTTTATACTCAATAAACCACTCACTTCAGTTTTACATTTCTTTATAATAGTCTGAAGGCTAAGTTACAGCTTTTTTCTTGAAAAAAGCATAGTTCAAATGAAAAAAAAAATGCTTATAATAACTTAAAAGTAGATTTCACATGTGTCTTTGTAAGAAAGAAATGGATGGTGTTTCCTACTGTCATTTGGATGTGTTTTATAAATGGACAATGGCCTAAAATTCTCTGCAGGCTGAATGTTGAATTGAGGTTGTGGTTATAGGATATCTAATAGTTAATGACTTGAATTTTATTTTTACTGAAATAGATCAGCTAGATCAGTTAATTATCAATAGGTATCAGCTATCTCTAATTGGATTGCATTTTATAAAATAAAAGGTTAGCTAATTTTATTATTTCATATTTAGCGTGGAACTTTTTGCAGTGCGGCGAGTTCATGCTTATGAACAAGTGGGAGGGATGCTAGACTCCTCTATCTTTGTACAGCTCACTGGGAAATGTGCTATACCTGGAGACATTTAAGGGATGGTTGAGGCAATTACTTGGATGTTTTAGCTAAGACCAACACTTAATATGAGTAATCAGGGAAAAATAACCTCCATTTTCTATTTGGCTTGGCCACTGGAAAAAGTTCCATATGATTTTTCCAAGTTTTACATTTGTCTTTTAGTTCTTCAGATGCATTAAGGATCTTCCCCAGATACTAACAGAACTGGTTCACTTCTTAATCATCTCTGAGGGAAGAGATCTCCTTCCTATTTTTGACTTTTTTTTTAGATTGTTGGAGAATTAAGCCCGTTTTGTCTTCATTGTTGGTTCCGTGTCACTGATTTCAGGATAAGTAGAAAACATAGCTGTTTTGGGGACCAGGCATGCTCCCCGTCTCTGAGGCAGACAGTCCCTGTCTTTCCAGGTGCCCTGACGTGCTCCATGGCAAACTGTCAGTATGGCTGTGATGTTGTCAAAGGTCAAATTCGGTGCAAGTGCCCCTCTCCTGGGCTCCAGCTGGCTCCTGACGGGAGGACCTGTGTGGGTGAGTTGTAAGTCCAAGCATCTCTGTCAGCAGCCTCTTGAGGGTAAGGAAGAAAATGAAATATGATGGAGGGAAAGGAAAAGGGCAGTTAAATAACATCAGGAAATTAGTTGCCCTTGAGAGGCTGTCACATGTCTCACAGGGGGACCCACTCTCTCTGTGAAGACCTTGTGAGGGGTAGGAGGAAGGTGCAGCCAGAGGAAACCGCATGTGCCAAGGCACTGACGTTGAGAGGGAGCGCAGTGTTCAGGGAACAAGAAAAGCTCAGTATTTCTAGGACATAAGGGCAGTGAGCGTTGAAGCTGAGCAGGTAGACAGGGCTAGACTGCATGTCCTGCACTTAAGGATTTGATTTTTTTCTCCTGTAAATTAGGAAGGCAGTAAAGATAAGAGTGTGGGCTTTGATTTCAAAGCTGGCTCTGCCATAGACTTGATATGTAACCTTAGGTAAGAGACTTCCTTTCTTTGAGCTTGAGTCTTCTCATTTTTAAAATGGGAGTAATGCCATATGGAACCCTTGTGAGGATTGAATGAGATCATGGATGCAAAGAGCTTAGCATCTAGTAAGCTAAGCTTGTAGTACCTTACATGGAGTAAGCACTGAGTGAATGGAGGTGTTTGGGGACTTGAGAGATATTTATTGAGTACTTTCTATATTCCAGACACTGTTAAGTGCTAGGATGTAGAGTAATGGACAAAGCAGACCAGATTTTAATCCTTACAAAACTGATATTTTAATGGGAGGGACAGAAAAGAAAGAAATATCCAGTGAAATTACAAACAATATCAACTGTTAATATGAGGTACTAAGAGAGTGAAAAACAGAAAGGATCTGTTTTAGAAAATAATGGTCAAGATAGCCATAAAGTAAGACCTGGACTGCTGGCCATGTGAAGAATCAGCCAAGCAGGTGAACATGTTCTAGAGCACTGCAGTGAAAGAGAGGCTGACTTCTTTGAGGTTTGGAAAGAAAGAAGACCATACCCTTAAGTACACAGTATGAGGGGTGGTGGCTTAAGATACAGCCGGTGAGGGAGGTGAGGACTGTTTATTACAGGGTCACCAAAGACATGGTGAGGAACGAGGAATGGATTCAGAAAGCAAGTAGAAACAGTTGAGAGTTTTGAGCTTGGTAACAATCCCTTCTTAGGTCTCGAGAGTGAAAGTCGCTCAGTCATGTCTGATTCTTTGCGACCTCATGGACTGTAGCCTGCCAGGCTCCTCTGTCCATGGAATTCTTCAGGCAAGAATACTAGAGTGTGTAGACATTCCCTTCTGCAGGAGATCAAACCCAGGTCTCCCTCATTGCAGGCGGATTCTTTACCATCTGAGCTCCCAGGGAAGCCCTCTTATGTCTTAATAAAATCGTTTGTTGGCAATTGAATGGGAATGCTTTGGAGGGGATAAGATTGGCAGAGGACAGGCCAGTTTGGAGGCTCCTATAATAGTCTATCCTGGGAGAGCTTGGACTATAGTCATGGCAGTAGGTGAAGAGCAGAGTAAATGAGTTCACAGAATTTTCCAGAGAAACAAACAGCTGGGATCAATGATGTAGAGATTAAGGGAAATGGGGTTGTCAAGGATGACTCATGTTTCTAGTTCAGGCTAGCAGGGGGATATAGGTGTAGTGCATCCTGTGATGTGGTGCAAGAGGAGGACAGCTTGGGTTGTAAGGATGAATTGAAATTTGGAGATACAGAATTTATGTTGCCTGCCAGGGCCACCAGCCGGATAACATTTATGATGAGCCACTACGTCAGGCAACCGTTTGCAGATAATTGTTTATTTTAAAATCTACTCCACCTGAACATGCTGTTGCTCTTCCTAAAATGCAATTGGCTTCTGTTTCTAGACATTGATGAATGTGCTACTGGAAGAGCCTCCTGCCCCAGACACAGGCAGTGTGTGAACACTTTTGGGAGTTACATCTGCAAATGTCATAAAGGCTTCGACCTCATGTACATAGGAGGCAAATACCAATGTCACGGTAATAAACCCCAGCCATTGCATTGTGTTGTGTTTTTCCTGTGGAGCGGAAAGATCTCTTAATTATGATGATGACTGGGATGTCAAGGGCACAGGAGGTTACTGGCAATTAAATTAAGCAGACGTGAAATTCAAACCCTAGTAGTCATGGATGCAAATGTACTTTATTTCTTCCCTTTATCTGCGATTTTACGTGAACATTCACATTGCAAAAAAGAGGCCTTTTTTTTTTTGAAACTATGTATTTTTTGTGACTCATTATTTATCTCCCAAATAAACCTCTTCTTTTCCTACTTCCTGATGCAGATATAGATGAATGCTCCCTTGGGCAGTATCAGTGCAGCAGCTTTGCGCGATGTTACAACATACACGGGTCCTACAAGTGTAAATGTAAAGACGGATACCAGGGCGATGGACTGAATTGTGTGTGTGAGTCATGCTTCTCTCCCAGCTCTGAATTCCAGCAGGAAGTACAGGGTCACACAAAGGCCATTGCTAGAGAAGATAAGGAACAAGATTAAGTATCAAAGAAATATCGTTTTTCATAGCTAGTAAAACTAGTCTTTGATTTCCACAAATAAAAATCACTTGCTCAGGTGTTTTAAAAAATTAAAGACTCAATGATAGACTCTAATCTTAAAAGCATTGAGTTCCTTGACTGAACTCTCTCAATAGCTTCTCTTTAGCAGGTAAGGCATTTTAGAGCCCTTCCTGAGAATTTGATTTTGTTACAATCAGAAATAAATCTATGTTTGTCATTATCATTAGACTAAAATGCTGGGATAATCTGAATATTTTGTACATTTGTGTTCCTCTGGTTTATGCCTCCAATTCTGCTATTAAAAAAGCATTTCTTTATTTATTTTCTCTATGTTCAGAACTGTTTTGCTTTTTAAAACTTTATACATTCTATTTGTAGTATGGCTATGTTAGTAGATAAACATGGAAAAAAATACCCTCCAAGATGAAAGTTTCACAAACCAAAGGCCACAATTTAGCATACATTTCATGCAGCAATAGATAAATTAAAAATTTCTGTAGTAAAATATTTACTGAAGATCATGCAGCATAAAATCAGGATTAAAGGATTTTTGAAGGGTCATGTGGTTATATGCCCAGTCTGGAGTAGATCATTCCAGAAAGATTAAATATTAATTCCTTTTGGTGAATACAATCAAGGACAGAGTTTCCACAGATGATCTTCATGATCTCTGGACATTTTTCTAAAAAGCAATTGTATAAATTAATAAAGGGGAAGGAAAGCCAAATATTAAACAATAAATAGAGCATTTAGTGAGAATGTGTTTGTGTGAATTGAATTTATATGAAGTGTGGAAAAGAAAAGTATTAGTCTTTAGACAATTCTAAACACGATTTTATATTGCTAATATACACGTACCATGGGGACATTTAACATTGACTCTAAATATACATTTCTCATACTTTAAAATTTTAGAATATCTCTGCATTAAAAAAAAATCTCATCGATTCTTGTTTCTTTCTACTTTACAAATACTTAAAACTGTGTTTTGATACATTTCACTTTAGAAACACAATATAATTCTTTGTACATCCACCAGATATGTTTATGCGATGTGTGTTTGAGTATATATATGTATATATTATATATACACACTAGTACTTGCTTTTTTCTTCTTAAACAGCATGACTTACATTAGGGGAATATTTTAAATGTAAAAAGTAAGCCTCATTGGCATGAGGTATTTTGATGTGTTTGTTTCTTACAAGTCGATATCTTTGTTTTTAAGGAGAGATGGTTATGCACTAATTAAAATATATTTACTCTTCTAGATATTCCAAGAGTAATGATTGAACCTTCAGGTCCTATTCATGTTCCAAAGGGAAATGGTACCATCTCAAAGGGCGATGGAGGACACGGTAATTGGATTCCTGATGTCAGAAGTACTAGGTGGCCTCTGAAGACACCATACATGCCTCCCGTCATGACCGACAGGCCCACTTCTAAGCCAACAGCTAGGCCTACACCAAAGCCAATACCAGAGCCTACACCCCCTCCACCCCCACCCACAGAACTCAGAACACCTCCACCAGCAACAGCCCCGGAAAGACCAACCACCAGACTGACAACCGTAGCACCAGTTGCCACCACGTCTCCAAGAGAGATCACAGTTGACAACAAGATACAGACGGATACTCAGAAACCTCGAGGAGATGTGTTCAGTAAGTCACAAATGCTGCCACATTTGGGGGGACTTTTCCTCCAGTTCTTTTGAGATGTAATTGACATTCAGCATTGTAGAAGTTTAAGGACGTACAGCATATAATGGTTTGACTTATACTGTGCTGTGCTGAGTCACTCAGTTGTGTCCCGTTCTTTGCAACTCCATGGACTGTAGCCCACCAGGTTCCTCTGTCTATGGGGATTCTCCAGGCAAGAATACTGGAGTGGCTTGTCATGCCCTCCTCCAGGGGGTCTTCCCAATCCAGAGATCGAACCCAGGTCTTTTGCCCATTTTTTAATTGAATTATTGGTGGTGGTTTTTTTTTTTTTTTTTTGCTATAAAGTTATATGAGTTTCCTGCATATTTTAGATACTAACTCCTTGCCAGATATATGATTTGCAAATATTTTTCCTCATTCTGTAGGCTGTCTCTTCACTCTGTTGATGCTTTCTTTTGCTGTGCAGCAGCTTTCTAGTTTGATGTCATCCTGCTTATTATTTTCTTGCTTGTGCTTTAGGTCCCATCAAAGGAAATCATTGCCAAGATCCGTGTTGAGGAACTTTCTTCCTGTTTTCTTCTAGGAGTTTTGTGGTTTCAGGTCTTTTGTTCAAGTCTTAAATTCATTTCAAGCTAATTTTTGTGAGTAGTATAAGGGTCTGGATTCATTCTTTTTTACCTGTTATTATCCAGTTTTCCCAGCACCATTTATAAAGAGACTGAATTTTCTCCTTTAAGTATTCTTGGGTCCCTTGTCAAATGTTATTTGACCTTATGTGCTTGGGTTTATTTTTGAGCTCCTGATTTTGTTCCATTGGTCTAAATGTCCGTTTTTATGCCAGTACCATACTGATTGATGACTGTATCTTTCTAGTATACCTTAAGGTCAGGAAGTGTGTGCCGACCACCTTGTTCTTCTTTCTCAGGATTGCTTTGGCTGTTTGTGGTCTTTTGTGTTAGCCACAGGCCATGTCTTGAATAAGAACCAGTTATACATAGTATAAGTCATGTATCCGTATTGTGACATATTATAAAGAGCTATATAAAAGTCTGTCAATTGGGCAACTAAGAATGTGAGTGGAAAAGGAAAGAATAAGTAGATCATAGCTTCTATTCAGTATGAGAATTCTCCTAACCTATTCAGATTTAGTTGAAAACTTTCAGAGATGGGGAGCTTAACATAGCACATGCCATTTAACTTTTAATCTAAGTGTTCATTCATTCAACCAGTAAACATTTTAGAATGCCAGGCCCTGTATTAGGCACTGGCCTTACGAAGGTAAAACAGAAAAGCATACACGCTGATGGAAAAGACAGTTGCCCCGAAGATAACTGTAGTACTTAGTTAGTGGGAGAGAAGTGGAGGTAGGGAAGAGGGGTACCTAACTGGCCAGGGACAGTTTGGGGAATGGGGAGGCTTCTTGAGTGAAATGGGGCAAAGGGGATTAAAAAAAGGGAGGCGTGGTTCACGGGCACAGCAGAGGCGCAAGGGTAGGAAGCAGCAAAGCATATGCAATAAAGTCCCAGCAAACCGGCAGGCTGAGCCAAGGACTGAGAAGAAAAACTGGCCAACTACCCCTTGTCTTTACTGTAAACTGGTGGTTAGATCTATACGGGAACCAGGTTGGATTCAAGATTCCAGATTTTTAATGGGTGTCAATGGAGATAGAGGCTGTAGGTAAAGAAGTTTTGAAAGTGGGGAAGAGGTTGTCCCCTTATTACTAGAATAAAATTTGCTTTGTTCAACCTCTTTTTGAGCCTTTTAATGTGTGTTTTTTTTTTTTAATAGTCTCTTTCTTCCCATTATTCCTCTCTATACCAACACACATGAATTTAAAAATAACATTGACGTTCACCCCTAGCATTTAGCAGGATAAAACTGGGGAGATGCAGGGCTCCAATGATGTTTGAGAGTACTCGTTTTAAGAGACTGTGATCTTAAAGACTTGCCCTCAGAAAGAATTACCTTGATCCCATGCCAAGACTGTTGGATGCGGCAGATAGCGTGGCTGCTTTGGGATACTCCTGCCAAAAATTAAATTCCACTCTCAGTTCATCTTCAGTCATAGCTGCTAGTTAAATTAGCATGGATGAGGATATTTTGGAAGCTTCTTAATTTGCTGTCTGGAGTCTATAGCATATATTCCAAGTAAGGGAGTGGTTCTAAGATTTTAATTCATAATATAAAGAAAAGTTCTATTTAACAACCTCTTCCACTAAACATATATATCTTTCAATGTAAAGAAAAATACAATCAAAGTAAGGGGCTATTTGGAGACTGCCCAACAGTGGCTGTAACTAACATCAACTGAAAATTCATGAAATGAGGAGAGCCAAAGCCTATTCTCAGACCAGTGGAGAGTAAGGATGGCTTAAGAAATTACGAACTTGGGTAAACTCCAGGAGATAGTGAGGGACAGGGAGGCCTGATGTGCTGCGGTCTATGAGGCTGCAGAGTCAGACACAACTTAGTGATTGAACAACAACAACAGCAAGAAATAATTATGCCAGAAATGAAGAAAGTATCCAATGAATAAATGGTGTTGAACTGAAATAGTGTTAAGGTTCCTCTGCCAGGTATGTTATAGTGCAGATTCATGGGCAGGTATCTAATCAGCAAGTGTTTTCCCCTGCGGCGGGTCATACAATGCCTGGGACGGAGTAGGCGCTCAGAAATATTTGTTGAATGAAGTGAAATGGATTTTTATATTGGATTCAGCTATTTCTCAACTATTCAATAGACTATTGATTCTTACAGGCTATCCCCAAATAATCTAATTTATTTCAGACTTATGATCTTTCTCTTAGGCTGATGAAGCTTAATGTAGCTATTAAAATAAAACATTCTCTGGAAAACTAAATCTAACATACTTCTAAATTTTTAAGCATGATTCTGAGAAACAGTCAAAAGACATTGGAAAAGAATATAAGACAGAGGCATATGAAAATGAGAAGTTTTTAGCCAGTGTTGAGGATAGAATACATTGAATCAGAAGATATGGTTTTGATTCTCACCTCTATTACATGTGAGTTCAGTGACTTTGGACTGATTACTGTGTTTTCTACCTGCATGTTTTCATCTGTTAAATGGCAGTGGTATTTAACATTCTCATAGAGTGCTTCAGGGATCAAACATAATACAAGTAAAAATGTTTGCGAATTTTTAAATACTGTGAAATGTAAAAGATTGTTGTATTTTATAGGAATGGCTGTGATGGGGAGCATTTAAATAATATGTGATTAAGACAATAACTTTTATATATGATATGGAATATTAAGCATATGTTTTTTAAATAATTTCAACGTGAGGAACCCTAGGTTTTTCAGATTGTGTGAACAGAGTTATAATCAGATATATTTGCAGGACTAGCCCTAGCTTGTTTTAAGCAACACTGAAGTTACCTGATGGGCTTCCCTAGTGGTTCAGATGGTAAAAGAATCTGCTTGCAATGCAGGAGACCTGAGTTCAATCCCTGGGTTGGGAAGATCCCCTGGAGAAGGAAATGGCAACCCACTCCAGTATTCTTGCCTGGAGAATCCCATGGACAGAGGGGCCTGGTGAGCTATAGTCTGTGGGGTTGCAAAGAGTTGGACATGACTGAGCGACTAACACTTTTGCTTTCAAAGTTACCTGATACAGCATTAAATTCTTGTTCCTCCACTAATGGGACAGACCAATGCTTTTCAAAGTGTTTCATAGAACATTAGTTTTCTGGGATATTAGGCAAGTGTATACCTAAAAAAGTTCTGAAGTCGAATAAATTTGAGAGATCCTATGCTTAGTCAGGGCTTCCCAGGTGACACAGTGGTGAAGAATCTGCCTGCCAACGCAGGAGACACAAGAGATTCAGGTTTGATCCCTGGGTTGGGAAGATCCCCTGGAGGGGAGGGCATGACAACCCACTCCAGTATTCTTGCCTGGGAAAGCCCACGGACAGAGGAGCCTGGTGGGCTACAGTCCATGGGGTCACAAAGAGTCAGACATGACTGAGCAACTGAGTAAGCCTGCAGGTTTAGTCAACTTAAATAGGTTTGTTAAGTATAGGACTTTTCAATATGCTAGCGGTCATTATGAATCTCTTGAAGAGGCATATAAGGTGCATCAATTCCCAAATGGATTTAACCATGGGATTATTTAACTGTTGGGCTCAGAGTTCATTATAGCCCACTTCAGACCAGGCTGGGCTGAACTAAGACTTCTAGAGACCACAAACCCAATAGCCTTATCCCATTAGCTGTCATTTATGTGGTTTCTGAAACTACTGGGTTGATCTTGGACTCAAAGAGCCTGGTGGGGATGTAGTAAGGGGGTGTAGGGAGGACAGAAAATTACCGGGCAGACTTAGAGCAAGAAAGGCAGATTTAACTGGTGGGCTGCCTGCCTGGATATCAGAGGTATGCTGCAGGGGATTGCTAAAAGGTTGAAGACCAAGTGAACACCAAAGACAAAAATCTGGTATCAGAGCAAGTAGGAGGGATCCCAAAGCAGAGAAAAAAGGAAAAACGCTATATAGAACCCAAAGTAAAGGATGTTAGGGAAAAATGCAATTCCAGTCTAGCAATACAGTGAAATATTATGCATTGATTTCTTTTTCTAAAAAATGTTCACTGACTTGGAAAAGTACTTAATTTATAAAAATGTTAAGTGAAAGAGAATATACAGAACTGGATATACCATTTGATCCCAATTAGGTATAAAATACACATCTTCCTATGTCTGTATGAATACAAAAGTCTGGAAGAAAAAAGACCAAAATAGTAACCATGGATCTATCCAGTTGTTGATGTTTGGGGTGATTTTCACTGTCTTTTTGTTATCCTCATGCAGTGATTTTTAATCTTCCCATTCCCCGTAGTAAATTACTGGTCACAGTAATTTATTACAACAGTCATTCCTTAGGAGAGGGTGGTTGTTGTTCAGTCCCTAAGTCATGTGCAACTCTTTGCAACCGACCCCAAGCATGCCAGGCTTCTCTGTCCTTCATTGTCTTCTGTAGAATCCCACCCTCCTAGCAAGAGAGTTTTGTGTTTTGAAAAAGTACCCCAGGGAATGTTGATGGTGAATCATGTTAACTTTATTAGAACTTTCTGGTTTTTAAAAACACAAAGTTTTGTTAACTTCTATTTTTAACCTTTCAAAATTTGTTTATAATTGAGCTTGTCAGATTTGTCCAGTTTTAGCTAGAAAGCTCTGCAAGGAATATAATAGCACTGGGATCAGGAAGTAGATTTTTCTCAGAGTGTTATCAGAAGCCCAGTTGAACCAGAGTAATTTAGGGTACTTATTTAAGATGTAGAGTCCTAATCCACACATTAACTAGTTTGGACTTTCTGGGGAGGCATGTCTCAGTTTTCAGTGTGTGTATAAATCAGACAGAGACTATGTTAAAAATGTCCAACTCTTAGAATTCCATGGACTGTAGCCACCAGGCTCCTCTGTCCATGGGATTCTCCAGGCAAGAATACTGGAGGAGGTTGCCATTTGCTTCTCCAGAGGATCTTCTTGACCCAGGAATCAAACCTGGGTCTCCTGCATTGTAGGCAAGTTCTTTACTGAAGAGTAGGGTTCCCTAAAACACAGTGACAACTCAGTACAGCAAAACCATGCCATGAATGGAGACAAAGCCAGCTGTGGGTTGTTCCACCTGCAGTGCAGGAGATGCAGGAGATTCGGGTTTTATCCCTGGGTCTGGAACAGCTCCTGGAGAAGGGCATGGCAACCTACTCCAGTCTACTTGCCTGGAGAATTCCATGGATAGAGGAGCCTCATGGGCTACAGTCCATGGAGTCACAAAGATTTGGACATGACTGGGCAATGGAGCGTGCACACATGGTTGTTTAAAATTTAACACTTGTGCCTAAAACATAGTGTATAGCATCTGGGCCATATCAAGAAGGAAAGTGTTGCAGAATAAAGATTATGGAATATAATGTAATATGTATCAGGGGCTTTTAAGAGTGGCCATATCAGAAAAACAGACTCATTGTTGCTGTAATACTCTAGATCATGACTGTGTGCTGAAATTCCAATTGAGCACCATCAGTAAGACAGAGTTGTTTGCACTTTAATGATTGCTGCTTGGCTGCCTCCTGTCCACAAGTTCTTTCTCTTTTCCCTTTTACGGATTTTGCAGTCTGTGGCTGGTGTGATCACATTGTTCCATAGTCATGGAAATATGATCTCTTTTCTGATTCTGTGTGGTGATGAGTAAAAAGATTGTTTCTGCTGAGGGGTGAAAAGGTCTTCAAACTAGTTTGCTTTCTAGTAGACCGTAAGGCCTAGAGAGACCCTGGAGAAGATGCCTGGCATCTTCCTGAAGATGAAATTTCAACAAATGTTTTGAAGGACTGCTTGAAGGTCAGGTTCGAGTGCTGTGAATTCTGAAAGTTTTCAAGGCATTTTATTTATATTTTAATTGGATCCTGTGATGGCTGTTTAAAAAAAAATAGCTCTCTCCGGAAGGTATAAATTGAGTTCTTGGTGAACATGAGCAAAGTCAGAGATCAGATTTTTTTGTTGAGTTGCTGTGCACATTTAGAGTTGTAATGAAAAATACTATGCTCATAGCCACTCTGTGACTTGCAGCATGTTATCAAATCTTCCTGTGCCTTTGTTTCCTTATCTGTAGGTGGGGGTAATAACAGTATCTGCTTCATTGGGCTGTTGTGAAAATCAGGTGAGAGAGTGCTTGTAAAACTCTTACCATAGTGTTTGGCATACAATAAGAACTCAATACCCAAAAGCTGTACTACTTCTATTGATAATGTTGAATTCATTTACATGGTGAAGAAAACATGTCCCACTTAACTCATAAAAACACAGCCTTATTTTGTCTTCTAGTTTTGAGTTTATATTTTTCTGATGCTTTTTATCATGTTTCATTACTTATGACCAAGTAATTGGAATATCCTGTTTTATTTTTTTAGGTATTTATGGTACCTAATTGAACAGTGGTAATGTTAAAACAGAGACAGTATCACCTCAACTTCTTTACTGAGCAAATAGTGACGACAGCCTTTTCAGAGATGAATCTATGTAGATGGGGAACTTACATGATGGGTCTTCTAAATACCAGAAATAAAAGCTTTCCCTTTTCCTTTGAAGTGATTCATTAGCCCCAAGGGCATGAGGCCTGTCCCTCACAGTGGTGGGCTTCTGTGTCACCCAGGGTATTGGTGCTGTGCTCATCCAGGCAGCAATAGTCAGAGAGTCGGCTATGGTACCACCTGTGCTCTGTTCTAGGGCTCAGACTCAGGCCTCACCTTCTAACTTCCTTTGGCTTATAGGAAAGCAAAGGGACAAAATGTTTCTGGTGGTAAAACCTAGGAATCTTCAGAGATTACAGAGTGGGGATGAAAGGCAAGGAGTCTGAGATGCTGTCTTTTGCCTCCCACCACTCCTCTCTTCCTTGTTCTTTGCCTCCACATTCCTTGTCCAGTGATCTGTGATCTAGAAAAGATGAGTCATCACTCTTAGGTCATACTTAGAGAAAAGCCATCTCTTAGACATTCTCTTCTCCTGGTGTGGCTCTAGGCAAGTGCTTCAAGTCATCCTGCAACCTTACTAGAAGAGAAAGAGAAGTTACAAAAATGGGGCTGATTATTGTTAGCTGTGTCTATGTTCCTACCTTTCACTAGAGATTTAATTTTTTCCAGTTCTACTCTTTACTCTCAGCCCAAAGGTGTCTTTTGAACTTTGGGGATTTTTCCCACAGTGAAAGCTTTGGCACACTGGGGCTTATTTCTGTGGAGCTCAGCAACCTTTTGCATTTTGTTAGTGATCGGTAGATGACTGAGAATTTTCTCTAAGGTAGTTAAGGAAATTTCAGATCTCTTTTCTAATCTTTTTATTTGCTTCCCTGTGGTGATTTAAAGCTGTACTGTGTATGTTCTTCATCTGGAGAAGGAAGAAAAGGGCAGGGGAGAGAGGGAAGTGGGGCAGGGGGAGAGGAGGGGAGGGGAGAAAGGAGGAGGGGAGCAGAGAGAGGTGAGAGATAGCCTCTTAAAACCCTTGTCATTCATGCCCACTTCTGCCACAAGAAAGAGCCTTCAGAATATTAGGGAAGTTACGTATGTACCATTTTCTCCAGATGAACTAAACCGCTAAGTATAGAAAGAATTTAAGACAGTGTTATCTTTAATCTTCTAGTCCTGCAACAAATGCCAAAACTGGCCTGGGTAATGTCATGGGAGCCACCCTGGAACAGAAACAGAATTTGTAAACCTACCTTTAATAAATTGTGCTTACATTCTGCTATAGTAGTTACTCTTTGAAAGAAGTCTGGTAGTAGGTGTGCGGGATAATATTTACATTTCCTTCACTGGGCTTACCTTTTTTTCAATTGGAGTTGACTTGCTTTACAGTGTTGCATTAGTTTCTGCTACAGCACAGTGAATCAGTTATCTGTGTACATGAATCTCTTTCCTGGGTTTCTTTCCCGTTTAGGTAACCACGGGAAATTGAGCAGAGTTCCCTGTGCTGTGTAGCGGGTTCTCAGTAGTTATCTATTTTATACATAGGCTTTAGGGGCTTCCCTGGTGGCTCAGTTGGTAAAGCGTCTGCCTGCAATGCGGGAGACCCAGGTTCAGTCCCTGGGTTGGGAAGATCCCCTGGAGGAGGAAGTGGCAATCCACTCCAGTATTCTTGCCTGGAGAATTCCAAGGACAGAGGAGCCGGATGGGTCGCAAAGAGTGAGACACGACTAGGCAACTAACACTTATACAAAGTAGAGTATATATGTCACTGTGCTTACTTTTAATGTTTTTTGGTAAAAATACTCAGTTGACTCTTGGGGAAACCTCATTTATGAAAACAGGTTATATATTAATATCATTATCCCTGAGGAAAATATACTTAATAGAACATCCCAGGGCAGAGTTCCTTTTAAGAGGTTTTTTGCTTGTCTGTGTGGCCAGTTCTTCTCCCAGGCTTCAGGGCTCCTGTGTCCCCCAGCCATCGGGAACATCCTGGGCCCCTGAGCCCCATCCAACCACATTTTATCCGTCTGTCTGCTTGCTTCAGTACCTGTTCCTTCTCTTTATTTTAGTTCATAAGATTATAAGAAGTAGGTTTCGGTGGATGAAACATTGGCTAATGGAAGAGAAGGTTTTAGGAAATTATCTAAAGAGTATATGAAAACATTCTTTGGTTGGTGTTAATTGTGGTCCTAACTGCCCTTTGGCAGCCAATCCCCCCTGTTCATCCTCTACGCTCCAGCCAGAATGCTGTACCTGATCTTGGCGCTCCTCTGTTACAGTCTTAGAGACTTCAGTTTCAACCAGAATGAAGTCCACAGTCTTCACAGTGCTGTAAAAGGCCCTGCAGAATCTGCCTGCACCTCTAGCTTTATTTGGAGCCCTCCCTACTTCCCCTCTCCACCACCGCCTCCAGCACCCTCGTGAGCTCTGCCCCTGGAATGATGTTCACATTCATACCTGATCAGTCTCTAGGGCGCCAGCTCACAGTAACTCATCCTGCAGGTCATAGTGTAAGCAGCTCCTCTCAGAGATGTTCATGCATCTGTCTTCTGGTCAGCCCCCTGTTCCCCGGGGAGTCTTTAACCCATTCTGTCATTTTGTGTGTGTGATAATGATCCAGTTTCACTTTTTTTTTTTTGCATGTGGCCATCCAGTTTTCCCAACATTTTTTATTGAGGAAACTGTTCTTTCCACACTGTAGACTCTTGGTTCCTTGGTCATATATTAATTGACCATGTAAGTGTGAAGCATGGGAGTGTATATCTCATCACTTTTTTCTAGTCTGTTTTTTTCTTTGTTCATTTGTTTTTCTTGTACATAGTGGAAATCATTTCATTTAAAGTTTTATATAAACTGTAAAATATACCAGGGGGTGGGTAGTGAACCTTCTCTTGACACTTCAGTGGGACACTTCAGTCCATACTGGTGTGTGTAAGGAAGGAGGACTCGTTGAATAATTTAGCAGAGCCACAGACTGCAGCACACACAATTGTAAGAACTAATAGCTGCTGAGCATCTTAGGTCTAAATTCCTTGGAATACTTCCCGGTGAACTGCAATGAAGGTGGGCATGACCATCCACTGCTAAATTAAATGGTTCTTGGAAACGAAGTGCCTAAAATACTAATGAACCATCTGGCACTTGACAAGTTGTTAGATGACTAATTCTCTGAGTGGCTGTTTTCCAAACGTGTGGTCTCATCCCTTACTTTTAACCTCCATCCCTCCCACTTTCTTCATTTCTGAGCATCCTCCAGACACTGTGAATACCTTTCTCTCATATTTCCAAGCACCTTCTTTGTACTCACTGCCTTAAATACTCGCTCTTCCCCGTCTCCAGCACTTGGCTTTTAGCTTGGAAGGTTCCATCTTCTTTCCGTCTCAGACTGATCAGTGGTTGCTCAGAGAGGACCTCCTTGGTAAAACAGGCCCTTGTGCCAGGAAACCTTTGTCCTGTCCTCCCCTCTGCACCAAGACTCTCCTTACCATTTGACGTCCTTCATTTAGAGAAATGGGGGCTGATAAACCTTCATCAGTTCAGTTCAATTCAGTTGCTCGGTCATGTCTGACTCTTTGCAACCCCATGAATCACAGCACACCAGGCCTCCCTGTCCATCACCAACTCCCGGAGTTCACTCAGACTCACGTCCATCGAGTCAGTGATGCCATCCAGCCATCTCATCCTCTGTCATCCCCTCCTCCTCCTGCCCCCAATCCCTCCCAGCATAATGCCCTTAAAATATGGTAGTGTCAAATTTGAGCTATTCCAGTCCAGAGATGATTTGTATATTCTATAACAAGAGAAGGGAACAAAAAAGTAATTGTTCTATGGATTTGGTTTTTTTAAAAAAACTCTATGTCATGAGAAATGAAACATGTGTGCCTACAACCCTGTAATATTTCTAGTCATAAGAGGCGGACTGCCTCTCAGAACTCCAGATGAGGAAAGGAAAGCTGAAATTGGACGACTTTGCTGTCAGTCATTTGGGTGTAAAAGTGGCCTCCCCAAGGGCGCTTGTGATCAGTTTGTCCCGAGATCTTGTCCATTAACTATCCTCTCTTCTTCCACCCATCTGATGCTGTATTTCAGATGGGTATATATGAGTGGGGGGCAGGGGGTGGAGATGAGGAAGGGGCTTCAGTGTTTAGATTTCCACAAAAGAAAAACTTCAAAAGTAGTAAGCTAAAAAAATCAGGGCAAGTATTATGGGTTTGTTACTTAATTTTAAAAATTATTGCTAAAAATCATTGGAACATTATTGAAAAAGAACTTTTTTGACTGATGTCTGTTCCTTGGTGTTCTACATCTTTCCTCCCTGCCTTATAAAAATAGAGCTAATTAATTTAAGTTCTGGCAAAGAAAAGGGAGGATTCCCTGGTCTTGGGCCAAGAATCCCCTCCACTACCACCAGCATTCTCTCACACTCTCCACTCCCAGCCCAGCTACTCTCCCTGACATCATCTGGCGCTTTTCCATGCTAGTTTTCATTAGAATTTGGAGTTGTAGTGTCCTAAATTCTACATTTAAAATTTGCCTCTCCCATTAGAATGCAGGCTCCGAGGGGGCCGGGTCCTTCTTGCTCTTGTGCAGTCTGTTTCCTCGGGACCTCCCCCAGGGCTTGACATATGTGTGGCAGTTAGATGTACATTGAAGAAGTAAATAAATGGATATGAATCCATTTTTAAAGTGTACATGGGCTTCTGACAAGGTCGTCCCATTCACTCAATAAACACTTACTGAATGCCTGTCACTTGGTTCAACCCTGGAAATGCCACATGAATAAGACGTGATTGATGCCCTCCAGGACTTCAGAAGCCAGCAGAGGGAGAGACGCACATGTGTGTAAATGACTGCAGTTCTTTAGGAAAGGGTGGAATGGCAGCATGTAAATATGAGCTTTCCGAGTACAGTGGGGAAGAGTTGAATTCACTCAGAACATTAGAGTTTTCACCCAGCCAGTGGTATTTATGCTGAGCTTTGAACAGAGATCTTGCCTGGAGAATCCCATGGACAGAGGAGCCAGGCAGGCTACAGTCCATGGGATCGCAAAGAGTCAGACATGCCTGAGCGACTAAAAAAAACATTTTTTTTTTTTTGTAACAGAGAGGGGAGGTTAGATTGGTTAATTAGCAGGAAGAAGAGCATCCCGGGCTGGGCAGGGGGTCAGAGAGGTGAACAGGACAGCATGTTCGGGCAGTACTGTGTGTTTTAGGGGGTGGATTGTGAACTCTGTGCTAAGGGGTTTGGATTTGATCTAAAAGGAGCCCGGGATCCTGCTTAAGCCCTGAAGCCTATCGCAGATGCGGAGTACACTGGAGACGAGTTCATGCTTTGGTTAGAAAGTTAAACCGTTCGCTGCAATTACAGGCATCCCCCCCGCCCATTAAAACAGCCCATAATGTATCTTTCATAGACAAATTTTAGAATTTCATAGAGATATTTTGCTAGAAATTGGTAGCTGTTTTAAAATGTATTTTCCAGATACTTTTTAATGTATGTTGAATTTTAGAAGCTTTTGAAACCCATTTATTAAAATTGTACCCAGAAAAATGTTATCTCTCCAGAACAAACTTCATGAATCCTCATATGAACTGTGATGAAATATTTTGGAGTTTCCAGATGAGTGTAATACCTATGTCTTTCCCCCATTGTTAAAGGTAATGCCTGTTTGTCAATGCCTCATTAAAACTGAACAAAATGCATCTCTCTTGCAGTTCCACGGCAGCCTTCAAATGACTTGTTTGAAATATTTGAAATTGAAAGAGGAGTCAGTGCAGATGATGAAGCAAAGGATGATCCAGGTAGATCCCTATATTCTTAGTACTGTTATAATGACACTATTCCCCTCTATTTCATTAGAATAACATTTTTTAATTGGAGGATAATTGCTTTACAATGTTGTGTTAGTTTCTGCTTTACATCAACATGAATCAGCTTTAAGTAAAACAGCTTTTAAATTGTAGATTGTTTGGTCACATCTGAGAAAATGGTACTTTTTTCTTCTTTTTTTACCACTTGGTTTCCCCTGTAGTTAGATCAGTTGAGCAAAACAGTGAATCGTCATTATCTTCTTTTAAAAAATATTTAAGCAGCATTAAGCTGAGGAGGAAGTCATATTTTATACGTGATGATGTAACAAGGTCATAATTTGGCAGCAATGGTGTGTTCTATTTTTACAGCTGAGCACTGATGCACCATTGTGCTGAGAAAGGATTCATGTGATTTCCTTTTGATCTCATGGACAGACCTTCTGGTGGGATATTTAAATGTGGACAGGAGAGAACACTTGAACAGATACTCCTAGTTCTCAAGACTTTGTTGTTAGCCCTTGGGTTTGTGGTCTACTCATCTTTCTGGTAATTTCCTTGCAGGTGTTCTGATACACAGTTGTAATTTTGACCATGGGCTTTGTGGATGGATCCGGGAAAAAGACAGTGACGTGCACTGGGAACCAGTGAGGGATCCAGCAGGTAAAACCATTCGTCTAACTCTAGTACACATTTCAGCTGGGTCCTATCTGAGGACCCAGTTCCGCTACCCAAGGATGCTGCGACACAGCTCTCTGTTTACTCAGTAGAAAAGAACGTGTGTCCAGCATTCATCTTCCATTTTTTTAGGTGAACTGAATTTGTTAGCTAGCAATTAGAATTATAAGTAGACAAGCAATTTATTAAAAGGCCAGCTAATTTCTCTCAAAACAGCTTGGTGTAAATATAAAACATGTAGACTCATTCTAACATATAAAGTTATGTGTAGTGCCCCCTGCCCAAGGATAAAAATAATATGGTACAGCAGCCATCATATAGTCCCTGGTTGTTTTCTTGATTATGTCTTTCTTTAAGAAATAGTAGAAGGAAACAGTGGAAATTTCTGTGAAGTTGTGGATCTCTCACAATCTAATTTTCAGTCTAATTTGGATGTTGGACAAATTCGTTATAAATTACCACCACTTTTTCTACAAGTGAATGTTATTGGAAAGGTAGATGTAAATATAGACACTCGGAAAATTAAGACTTTTAAATTACACATGTCCTACAAATCTAAAGTTTCAGAAATTACAACATGTTTTGTCATCTTGCTTCAGGAAACAAAGCTACATATTATTGTTGGTTTTCCCCTCCTCCCTTTAGTAGTTAATCTTTTATGGGTGAGTCAAACTTAATGGAAGGGTGAGAAGTTTGGGTTCTTTTTTTTCCTTTTTACACTCCCGATTCTAGACTAGGGAATGAAAGATGAAAATCATGAAAAAAAGAATAAAAAAAAGTTACTTGCTTTAAAAGCCTAGTTCCTCAATACTATCCCAGCTATAGAGATAGAGCACAGAACATGTAAAGGTTAGCTTGAGGATATGCTCTATTAAAATCAGCTCTTCTTAGTGGTCAGTATGCACCAAATCAGCCGGAGACCTTGTTAAAATGTAGGTTTTCATGCATTTCTCATACTTCCTGGGGATACTTTTCAGGTTCATCCCTCATGTACATTTTGAGTAGCAAGTTATTAAAGATTGGGGGCCAAAATATATTCATTAGATCCCCTAAGACTGAAATGTTAGAGATATTTAAAAAATGAAATTTGAGGTAAGCTTTTAAAAAATTCCCTGGTGGTTCAGATGGTAAAGAATCTGCCTGCAATGTTAGACACCTGGATTCAGTCCCTGGATTGGGAAGATTGCCTGGAGAGGGGAATGGCAACCCACTTCAGTATTCCTGCCTGGGGAATTCCATGGACAGAGGCGCCTAGCAGGCTATAATTCATGGGGTCACAAAGAGTCAGACACGACTGAACGACTAACTGTTTCTCTTAAAAAATAAGTATGCAATAAATTCAGAGGGATTTTTAGATTTAACTATAAAATAATTTTTAATCTCACATACACACATACCAGTACATTCTCTCTCATTCTCACTTAAGGTTAGCTCTGAGACAGATGACATTATTATTAATGTCATAGATAACTGTGAATAAGGGAGAAATCAACATTTATTTGACATGTACTATAGTCCTGACTCATTCATCATCTCAGTTTTATTTAATCCTCTTATCTACCCTGTGGAAGTAATGTTTTTATTTCACAAAGGCCCAGGGGTTACATCAGTTTCCTAAGGCTACAGAGCTACAGAACAGACTTCCCATCCAGGCCTCTCTATCCTGCCTATGCAGCCACCTCAGCAGTTCAGTGCCCACAACCCTTGCAGCATTACTGAGGTTGGCCCCATCCAGCCTGGACTCCCTGTCCTGGGATTGTGTACATGATCTGATTAGCAAGTCTCAGGCCTGGAGATTTGAGTGACCACTGACCCGGAGTAGTGTGCTATAGAAGGAAGGATCTTTAGCAACCTGATGTGAAAAATGGTGAATAATGCTCATAAGCATAATGAATAACTGTTCTAAGTAAGGTACACTGGGGAGAGTAATTCACACTCAACTCAGAATTCATTGCACTTGTCTGTAAACAGCCCATGTGAAATGTTTGACTTTTTAGAATTTAAATACTGTCTTTTAGAACCAATTTAGTACTTTTCAATAGTTTTTATTATTCATCACATATGTAAATATTTAAATTTGCTGTGACCAACCCCCCCTCCCCGCCCCCCCCCCGACCCCTGCACCCCCACCAAATCCACTTGCCCTCCAAGAGGAAAATGAAAAGAGGATTGGCAGTTAGAATGGTAGACAGAAAAAGGTCTGAAACGGTCCTTTGGCTGTGATAATACAGAACAAGTGGAAAGGAATGGTGGCTGCCTGGGTAATTAGACAGCTCCTGCTCATTGGCTCTGGCCCCTTTTCTGGGGTTGCTCCAGGTTTCTGCCAACAGCTTGGATGAACTGGATGTTGAAGGCGTACTAACCAATCTGTGGATAACTTAAAGCCATGGGAGAAAGCAACTGTGTGTGCTGACACAAACACCCTCCAAAGATTAGACCAGTGGGCCACACTTAAGAGGCGGCATCTCCTGGGGATGAATACATAGTGTAGCTCTTGAACCACCCACACAACTGTGGGAGTGCAAGGATGTGACTTAGCAGTAAGTGTGAAAGACTTAGAGTTTTTATGGATAAAATCAATGTGAGTGAACCCTGTGTCACTGCTGCCAGAAAGTTGGGTCATTTGCATAGAAATAGGTATTTTTTTCTAGAATGCAAAATACACTTTGGTTCTTACCAGTCAGAGAAAAGAGGTAATTGTCGGTGACTCAGAAGAGTATGACCTTGATAGAAAGATATCTCAAAGCTTATAGAAAAACAGGTAAGAAAGCCAGGAACCCAGAATGTTTAGTCTGGAGTAGAAATAATGGAACAGGGCAGCTTTTCAAATACATGACCGGCAACATCTATCTCCGTTGTTCTGTGACCGCAAGGGGATAAGAACTTGGATCAGTAGGTAGAAACTTACAGGGGGGCTGACCTTTGCTCACTATCAGAACTTTCCCATAGTCAGAGCTGTCTAAAGAGAGATCAGGGGGCTGTCAGTGGGGACCTTGGACTGGGCGACACATGACAAGGTGTTGTTTTGAGAATTGGACAAGGGTTGGATTCGAGCCCTGGGAGCCTCTGAACCAGAATGGAACATCCCAGGTCATCCACGGAAATCAGAGAGCAGAGTTCTATCTTGGAAAATGGATGGGAAGACCAAAGATGACAGAGTTAGAAGAGGTGGTTAGAAGACCAAAGATGATACAGCTTATATGTCAGGGCATAATTGCAGGTGGGTTTTTTTGTTTTGTTTTGTTTTGTTTTTTAGCACATATCGGGAAATTCTGACCATATACAGATTCTAACACACTCAGATGATAAATACTACTGAAGCTTACTTTCTGAGCCTACTTTTCTTCTAGGAAGTCCAGGTGAGGTTGTGTGTATATCACATGCTTAAGGCCAGAAAAAGACTATAAGCAATTTAATCAATCACTTTTGTGTGATTATTCTAATTACCAAACTGTTTGCTTTTTGCTTCTTTCTATCTAGATTATACCATTTGTAAGGGAACATATGTTTGGATTTCTGCAGTTATGACTGATTTTTATGTTGTGTATTTCTTATGCAAGATCCAGATTTGCAAATATTCTTAGATACTAATATCTCTAAGACAAACCTTAATTAAACAAACTTACAATTTTGAGAAATAGCTGCAAAATAAGTGCATTTATTAGCTGCTTTCCTCGTGCTGATTAGATTTTGTTATCACATTCAGTCTTGAACTTAATTGTGACTTAGTGAAATTAATCCATCCTCTAGGGAGTGTGTGCTCCTGACAGATGTGATGTTGTGCTATAGACTTGTTGCTGTGACCCTGAATACATGTCCTTTTCCTGTAGCGTCAAGACTAAACTTGGGACCCTTTTCCTGGAACCCTAATCTCTGGGAATCAAGAGTTAAGGGCAACTGACTCAGCCTGCTACTGAGAGCTACAGGGAATTCATTTAAATATAAAATTATATGCTAGCATGTATGTACAAGTATGTCTACTGTAGCATTAAGAAACATTATTTTGAAATACATTATTTTGAAAACAGGAAAAGAAAAGCTCCCTCCTAACCCTGGCTGCCAGATGCAGCCAGTTTCTTGGTTACCTTTCCAGAGAGAGATTTTTCCACACAACAGCCCCCTCTTCGGTACCTTGCTTCTTCCACTTAACGGTGTTATCTTAAGAGTTAACATGAGTGTGGACTTTGAAGCCAGGAAGCCTGGGCTGTAACCTGGCACCACCACTTACTAGCTTTGATCTTGAGCAAGTTAAGTTACTTCAGTAGTGTCTGCTAAACATATGTAAAGCATTTAAGGCAGTCCCCGGCCCAGAGTTACCATTAAAATAGTATTAGCTGTTGCTGCTGAAGATTGTTCTGTATCAGCACATACAGGGCACCCTCACTCTTGTTAATGGTGGTTACTCCATTACTCCTTAAACGTATTTAAACAGCCATCCACTGAGGGACGTTTCAGTTGTTTCCAGCCTTTGGATAGTTCAGACAATGCTGTAGTAAGTAACCTTGTCCAGATATCATTTCCTATCTGTTTGAAATTAAAATTTTATCACCTGTATATCTGGCATCTATTATTGACCAAAACCAACTTTAGATACTGTGATGCTTTAAATTGAATCCATGAAAATAAATGTAATTTTATATTTAAACCAGTATTTTGTAATCAGAAGTGAAAATATTTAATAGGGTAGTTTGTTTGGAATGCTCAATCACTTTTCCCTTACCATTCTAAAGTTGTAATAGCTCCATTTATTAAAAAGGGAAAAAATTCTTTGTGGTTAAAAAACAAAACAAAATAAAAAATTCCTAGTGGCCACAAAGTAGCCCTATACGGGGAGAGCAATTGTAACCTCATTTATAGAATTTGAAGTATCTATATAAAAGGATTATTTGACTCTTCATAGGATTCCTTGGTTTTTGTTAGCTTGTCTTGTTTGCAGGCAGTATCTGGTATGGTGATAGTATCCATTCCACAGGGACTTAAGATAATCCTTGTTTTCTTAAATATTACAGATTAACTGTAATAACCTTATATCTTTGTCTTGACCAAAATACCTGTGATGATTCAAAAAGCTGACTAACAAGGAGACATTCTAAATCCATCTAAATATTTTGGCTCAAAATATTGTTTGGATTCATTTGAGGAAGAGAGAGGTGGAAGGAGTACAAAAAATTGTGTTTGTTTTGGTGAGTCAAGTACATGACTCAGGGACTTATTTCTCTGTTGTTTTTTGCTGTATTCTTGGAACATCATTAATTCAACAAATGGCATTAAACACCTACCATGTATTAGGAATGCAACGGGGTTTAGGGGAGAAGTTGGTTACAACAAAGAGTTCATAGTCTCCTGGAGGAGGGAATTGTGGAGATACGTGATTCCCATGCTGAACAGGTATTCAAGCAGTTTTGAACTCAAACTGTTACTCAGCTACACAGTGGCTGGATGACACCTTGGGTGACTTCACCTCTCAAAACCTCAGGCTTGTCTGCAGATGCAGAAGCTAAAAGGTGTTCACCTCAAGGCTTGTTAGCAGGCTGAATGAGATGCTCCTCATGGAGCACTTGCACAGGTACACCCAGGTCACCTCTTTGGGTCTTTAAAGGCCCAGAGGGGACTTGGTAGAGGAGAAGTCACTTGCAGAATAACATCCCAAACCTTGTCATGTCTTGTGCAGTTTGTGTTAAGAAATCATCTCCAATGAAATGTAAGTGGTGTTTCTACCAAAACAGATACACATGTTTAGCATTGCAACCACATTCTTCCTATGGACAAGTCAGTGTTGAGACATCAGTGTGTTTTTCAGTTGGTTGCAATAAAACAGCCTGAGGGGAATGTCATTTGTACACGGACTGAGTTTCAAAATATGACTTGCAGCTTTCCCTATCCTGAGAAGCAGCACCCCCTTCCACATCACTGCTGCTCAAATCTTTCCCCCTTAATTGCAGTTCCTCTAACAATAGGGGGAAGCAAAAGCTGTAGCCCTGAGGATCCAAGATCATCAAAGTGACCTTTCCAAAGGGAAAGATTTTATTAACATTTTGTATTCATGTATACATAATAGAAATTATATATATTAATTGCATTGTTATGGATTTGTTTTCATATAAACATGTTTTAAACTATTTGCCTCCAAGTAATACTGATGCTCTGGGAAGGGTGGCAGGTTCCCAGAACATTTCTGCTGCTTCTTGAGGTCAGGTATGAGAACCACAGTGAACTCATTTGTAAATGATCCTTCTCCCTTGAGAGATTTTTTTTTTTTAAGTGGGGAGAAGCGAGAATAATCAGATCTAGTGTCCCTTTAAATCACCATCGGCTCTACTGCCGGGAAGTAGAAAATCCACCTAGAAAATTCTCCCTGGCAACTTAAGGCAACCACCACACCAGGCAGGCAGTAGATGTATGCGGATCAAGAGGTGGTGAGTGTGTGTTTGCCTGTGTGTGTCTGATCATATTCAACTGGAAATATTTATAGCATTAAGATTACTATTGCAGGCATTCTTGGCATAATCTGTGCCCCTCATGAGCAAAGGTTCTCTGTTAATAGAAAACCACAGAATTTAAGACAGTCATAGAGATAAGTCCTGTCTTCCTCCTTCAAAAGTCTGCAATTATTTACAAATGACTGGCACAGCCTGAGGCTTACCAGGACAGAAGTGAAGCGCCAGTCCCCGCCCTGGTGCCAGCAGACACCTGAGCGCATGCGCACACACGGCCCTGCTCTTCCCCTGCAGGTGGACAGTATCTGACAGTCTCAGCAGCCAAAGGCCCGCTGGGAAGGGCCGCCCGCCTGCTGCTCCCTCTCGGCCACCTCCTGCATGCAGGGGACCTGTGCCTGTCATTCAGGCACAAGGTGACGGGGCTGCACTCCGGCACGCTCCAGGTGTTAGTGAGAAAACACGGTGCCCACGGAGCAGCCCTGTGGGGAAGAAATGGTGGCCATGGCTGGAGGCAAACGCACATCACCCTGCGAGGGGCCGACATCAAGAGCGTAAGTAGACCCACCAGGGACGCAGAACCGGGGAGGTTTTCCTTTCAGAGGAGAACTCGGGGGTCTGCAGTGGAAGCCTCCTCCTCTCTTCCTGAATTCAGGCCGGAGGCTGTTGCATTTTCCAGGCGCGGTGACCCTGCCTCTTGCTTCTTTCTTTAACCCCGTGCTCCTTCATACATGTTCTTCACGGCCACCTCTGATCACCACCTCTCCCCTGACCCTGGTGAACAGCCCCTACTTTTAATGGAAAAAAAAAAAAAAATTAGGAGTTGCAAAAGTTAAAAAAAGTTAACAAAAACTTCAAAAGGTGGGGGTTGTGGTGGACTTAACCTGCTTTTCCTTTTACTCAAACTCCTTATACTTCAAACTATGAGCACCATGAGCTACCCTAAAGTGGGTTATTTTTTAAATGTTTCTTTAAAGTCTTTTTTTCCCCCTCTTTGGCTCAGAGATCATAGTTAAGCAGCCTTGGGTGGGAACCAGAACAATATGTTTGGAAAGTATTATTCTATTCAGGACAGGATGTGGGGAAAGCTTCGATGGAATATATAAATTTTATCTGAAGTAATCAAGTTATAGGTGGCAATAAAAGATCTATAACACCCCACTGAAATAGTGAATGCATTTGGGAAATGTGTCGTCTTTATGGCGATACTTATAAAAATTATTAGGGGATTCTGCATCTATAACTAGATGTATAGTTTCTAGAAACTGCTTTAAAAAGAAAGGATGGAGTCCTTGAAGACAGCTTTTATCAGAGAATTGGATTTTGTTTTACTATTTTTCTGAAATTTTCTCTCAATATTTACATTGTTTGGAGATAAAAAACAGTAAGTTGTTTCACACCCTAACATAGATTTCTGTTTTAAAAGGAGCAAGGATACTCTACAGAAGATAAAATGCAGGAAAGACTTTGGTCTTTACATAAGTGACCAAGGCTGTGATTGCATCAGGGTGTTTGGTTCTGCTCCATTTTAAGCAACAAAACTTGGAAAACATCTAAGATAGGCTGCATGATTGTGATCTTTCAGATCTTTGGCTCCTAATTTCTACACCATTATATTCCATCCCACTCTTTTCTTCTGACCTTGGTAATCTTTGACAAAGTCTCCACTTCATAATCATTCCTAAATGTAACTAGTCTATTGTTTAGAATGACTTTTCAAAGAAGAACTGATTCTGGGTAAGGTGATCTGGTGAACAGTCGACTGATGACTTAAATTCCTACCAAAAGGCAAGCATCGGTGACACTGGCAACTCTGTTCTAGTCTTTCCTTCTGTTAAGCTTACTATTTAGTTTTGGGGAAAGGTTGCCTTTATTTTGGTAAATGAGCAGACATTGGACAGGAGCAGAGGAGGCTTGACCCGTGTGTGCGTTCTCTCTCTAGGTCATCTTCAAAGGTGAAAAAAGGCATGGTCACACTGGGGAGATTGGATTGGATGATGTGAGCTTGAAAAAAGGCCACTGCTCTGAAGAACGTGAGCAACTCCAGAACTAGCAAAGAACCCCTGTGTTGCTCCCTCCTCTTTTTCCAGCCTTCACCTCCTGTCCTCTCCTCCCTCTTATCAGGCCTAGGAAAAGAGTGGGTCAGGAAAGTCTGGTTGGTGACCCACATCCCGCTGGCCTGCTTTTGTTGTGCAATCCCAACGAACAGTGACACCCTCCTTGAAATACAGGAGGGCATCTGTAGATGTGTCCAAAGTCATTTTTGGGTGTTAACCTTTCATGCTGAGTCTCTTAAGAAGGCCTTCGGCGTGTGTGACCTATACCATCCTTCATCCTGGTTGCAAGGTGTTTCTTGTAGCAAATTATGGGAGAAGGTTTCAGAAGAAATCTGTGCAAATGGCCATTCTGTTATCTGTTCAGTGTTGTACCACAAGTAGTAGTGACTTCCCCTAAGATGTGTTGTACAGTGTACTTGTGAAATTTGGTTTCTGCTCTCCACTCGGTATGGATAGTTCCTGAACTCTTTCACTGCCATTCTCTTTGTAAAAGAAGGGTGTATAACATATCAAGATGCATTTATTCTTGTTAACTGTATTTTTCTTCTAAAGACAATTATGTAAAGTGGGCACATAATCCCTCGTTAGTAGTATTGTGTTTTGTGTAAATGTGTTATTGGTAATAAGTAGTTACGTGTTCCTAATTGTTACAGACTCTAGTTGCAAGGGAAAGGCAGCTTGTGATCTCTTGAGTTAAAAAATACGCGGTGGAATGGCATCCAGTTCCATGACCTTATATTGGCAGCAAGAGAAAATTGGAAGAGGTGTCAGGCTGTGGTCATAGGAGGTGAATTTAATGGCATCGAGTTTGATCACTACAAAGGACAGTAGACCATTCAGTAATAGACAGGAAACTGAGGTTAACATATAAAACCCTCACTGTCTCAGGTTACGCTTGAAAACCAACAGCTTTTACCGTAACATCAAGGCTCTTTCTGGTAATCTATAAGAAGCTTTATGAAAGTTCAGGTTGTTTTGAAGAAAAGGTTCTGTTTGTGGAAGCAGGGTGTTTGGAAGCATGGGGGAAGCTCCGTTGAATAGATTTTCATACTAATTTTAAACCAGTATAAATTTAGGCAGATCTAGATCATGACCTATGTGCTGTTGTGTCAGGAAAGGATAGGAGGCAAATCTCATGCTTTGAGGCGCTGGATGTGCTGGAATGGGTTTCAAACACACACTAGGGCCACAGGACAAGATTGGAATTCTAAGATCAATGAGCCCCGACTACATTTCCTCCCTGCAAAGTTTACTTGTAGGTTTAAAAATATACATACCGAACTTTTAAAAGGCAACTTATTCCTGAGGCTTTCGTTTCTGATTAAGTAATCAAAATATTTTCTGCTGTTTTTGCCAGGAATCACAAAGATGATTAAAGGGTTGGAAAAAAAGATCTATGATGAAAAGTTAAAGGAACTGGGATTATTCAGCATGGAGAAGAGAAGACTGAGGGGCAAACCATTGCTGGTTTTCAAGTATATAAAGGGTTGGTACAGAGAGGATGGTGACCAGCTGTTCTCCACATGCACTAAGAATAGAACAAGAGGAAACAGGCTTAGACTGGAGTGTGAGGGAGCGTTTCCTGGCAGGGACAATTGTTAAATTAGAATCTTTTGTTTTTAAAAAAAGTGTGAATTTTTTTGAGACTTTACAAAAATTTGATAACATTCTTTTCTATTAATTTAAGATGGTTAAAAGTGTTCTTACCTCAAGGTAGAGTAACAGATTACAGAATCTCTCCAAAGATACCTTGATTGTATTACTATGTAATGAAAATTTCCAGGCCTAAGTAACATGGACTTAAGCTAAGGTCTAACTGAGGTATTTCCCTCTTGGCCTCCGAATAGAGAGGAATCAAAAGGGGGAAAGCCACAGTACTGAGCTCATGAAAAGGTCTCTCTGTTTATGGCAAGCCTAGAAGTGTTACAAAAACAACCCCCCCCCCAAAAAAAATAGGAAAAAATGTAAAATCTATTTATTCCAAAAGAGTATGATGGGCAGATATTTTAGTATCTCAGTGACAGCCTAATGTGGTGGTGTGTATTTTTTTTCTTAGTAAAGTTATAACCCTTTCACTTGCTTAATGGATGATATTTCAAATTTTTAGAGAGACTATAGCTAAGAACATAGCTTGAGAGAGATTTTTATCTGGTGCAATCTCCCTGCAGTGTGTGTGACAACTTAACCTGGCTACTGAAAAAGAGTGCCATGCCCAACACCACTGCCAGGACCTTTCCTTCACCTAATAGCAGGAGTTTCTCTCATCAATTGGAATCTCCAGGCCCCACAAAATGGTATTGTTTTTGGAACAATAGGACTGTAGAATCTTTCATCATTTAACTTGGTGGAGGCAGGGCTGGAGGGGGAATATAAATCAGCAAGCCTTTGAGTTAGGGGCCAGGAAATACAGCTTTAGATCCATTTTTAATGATTCATTTCCTTTTTGGTCATATAACTGCACAACGGGAGATGAAAGGGGAAAATAGAAAATTTGACTTTTAGGTGCCAATAGTACATTGCACTACACTGATCGAAGAAGTTATCCAAAGTACTGTATAACATCTTGTTTATTATTTAATGTTTTCTAAAAGTGAAAAATGTTAGTGGTTTTCCAAACAGCCAAATAAAAATAATTCTTTGTAAATAAAAACACTGTTAATAATACCAATCGTCTCTTTGAGTTTCTTTTTTTTTTTTACCTGGAAGAATTATCAAGGTAATTTGAGTTTTCACAGAAGCCATCTATAGTAGAACCACTTTAATACCAGGAATATTGGGAACAAAGATGATAAAATATTGCCATTATCAGTAAACAGAGGATGTCGCAGTCATCAGCAATTGCAGCCCTCCAACCTGAGCTGGTGAGCCCTGAGAAACAGAGCTGAGAAAGGAAAGAATACCTACCATCTAGCAGCCATTAGCCTGCAGCCACTCCCTATGGTGAGCCCTGAGGAAACTCAGGATGTGAAAACACAGGATACTAGCCCCAGGGAAGTGAAGTGAAGTGGAAAGTTGCTCAGTCGTGTCTGACTCTTTGCGATCACATGGACCATACAGTTCATGGAATTCTCCAGGCCAGAATACTGGAGTGGGTATCCTTTCCCTTCTCCAGGGGATCTTCCCAACCCAGGGATCGAAACCCCAGGGAGCTGAGTTGCATATCAAAGAAATGATTTCACTGAGCCCAGACTCTTGCATCTTCCCATACCAAAAAAAGTGAGAAATTCCTTGAGATATCTAGTTTTCTTTAACAATAATCTTGATGTTCAGACTACCTGCCCTTTAATGCAAGACTTCTATATAACCTGGCTCCTTCCCTTGCTTTCTTGGAGCAGTTCTCTCGGGATTACTTGAGATGCTGCCTCCCAGGCTTGAAGTCCTAAAAATTGCCATTGAATGAAATATAACTCTCAACTTTCAGGTTGTGAATAATTTTCTAGTTGAAAGATATTACCACATTATTATGCTTTCTGAGAAAGATCGGAAAATCACTATAACATGTCATACCTCAGCAAATTGCTTTAGTTATGTTTTCTCATGTCTCATTTACTTCTAAACATTTGTCTTAAATCTTTTTATGTAAAGGAGTATAAAGATATAAATAAGTATATATATATGAATTATGAGCCTTTTTAAAAAAAGTGTTGATTTGGTTAGTGACATTTTACTCCTATTCTAATCTTTCCTGATAGACAAATCTAAAGATTGACAATTAGTCCTACAGAATTATTATAGAGAATATGTTACTAGCTTCTTCCTTTCCAGGACTCAGAGAACCCTTAGTGGCTAGGAAGCTCAAATTTTGTATAAATATATACTTTAAGCAAAAGATAATAAAAAACTTCAGCTTCCTTATCTCAGTTTTTTCCTTATCTCAGAGATCCTTCCTAATCATTTCTAGGAGATCTGAGAAAACTGAAGTTTTCCAAATATTTTAGAAATAAAACCTCTTCCTAAAGTGTTTGAAGTTAGAAGAAGCAAATGAGTTATAAGATCTCAGAGTCACTGATTTATTTGACAGATTTTACAGCACTCACTATGTGCCTGGCTCTGAGGTACAACCCCCTTTGTGGAGTTTGAAACTAGAGAGGAAGATGGACATTTATCAGAGTCATACAGATAAATGCAAAGTTGCTGTTGTAAATACTGGTATACCTTGAAGGCTCTGAAAATGTGATGGGTTCTAGGACCTTTGGCTCACTGCTTTTCAAGCTCTAATGCACGTGTGTGTGGGAGGTGAAAGTGAAAGTCGCTCAGTCATGTCCACTCTTTGCAACCCCATGGATTATACAGTCCATGGCCAGAATACAAGAGTGGGTAACCTTTCCCTTCTCCAGGGGTCAAACCCAGGTCTCCCACATTGCAGGCAGATTCTTTAGCAGCTGAGCTACCAGGGAAGCCCAATCTTGTTAAAAATTCAGCTTGATTTGGGAATCTGGAGCAGGGCTTGAGATTTTACATCTCTAACCAGCTCCCAGGTGATGCTCATGTTCCTGGTGTTGGAATCAAATTTGGATTACAAGCCCTTACTGATAATACACTGGGTGGGGGGTGGGGTGGCTAGGGCCTTCATCTCTGTTAATATTCATTGTTGGATGGTATAAAGGACCATGATAGCAAGATGTATATTTACAAATATTCACTTAGTTCCAGTGTATTCTTTCCTTCAAGAAACTTCTGAGCCTCAACAAATAGAGAATATCAATTAAGTAGAGAAATATTGGGGCAGGAGGAGAAGGGGACGACAGAGGATGAGATGGCTGAATGGCATCACCAACTCGATGGACATGAGTTTGGGTAAACTGCGGGAGTTGGTGATGGACAGGGAGGCCTGGCATGTGTGATTCATAGGGTCACAAAGAGTAGGACATGACTGAGCGACTGAAGTGAGGTAAATATTATTTTAAAAACGTGGATATCATAGCACAATCACTAAAATGAAAAAAAATGATCAAAATACTCAACAGCAGAATTGAGCTGGTAGAATAAATAATCAGTCAATTTGAAGATTGGTCAATTGAGATTTTCCAATTTAAGGAAAAGAAAGATAAAGCTTAAGTAAGGATAAACAACTAGACTTGAGATCAAAAGGATATAGAAATGTTGAAAAGTTCTATAAACCAACCAGCATGCACGCATGCACTTCAGTTGTGTCTGACTTCTGTGCAACACTATGGACTGTAGCCCTCCCACTTCCTCTGTCCATGGAATTCTCCAGACAAGAATACTGGAGTGGGTTGCCATCCATTCCTTCAGGGGATCTTCCCAAACCAGGGATCGAATCCATATCTCTTACTCTCCTTCACTGTCAGGTGGGTTCTTCACCACTAGCACCATGTGGGAAGCCCAAATATCTATAGAACACTCCACTAAACACAAGAGTATATGTTTATTTCAAATGCATAGAGATGTCGACAGACATGAATTAGGCCATAAGACACTATCTTAAATGTAAAAGGCTTGAAATTATACAAAATAGGTCCTTCTACCACAGTGGATGAAATCAGAAATCAGTAACAAAGGAAAATATGACAAATTCAAAATATGTGGAAACTAAGCAATATGCTTCTAAACAATGGCTAAAAGAAGAAATCACAAGGAAATTAAGAAATATTTTGAGATTAATGAAAATATTCCAAAATTTATGGGATAAACTAAACCCTTGTTTAGAGGGAAGTTTATATTCATAAATGCCTATATTAAAAAAGAACCTTGTAAAACTAGGAAGAACAAATTAAATCACAGTAAGCAAGAAGGAAAATAAAAATTAGAGCAGAAAAAAAAGAAAAACAATATAGAAAATCAATGAAACTAAAAGTTGGTTCTTTGAAAAGGTGAATTAAAATTTATGCACATTTAGATAGAGTGAAAAAGAAAAAAAAAGACTTAAATGAACAAAATCAGGAATAAAAGAGGGGACATCATCACTGACCTTATAGAAATACAAAGGATTTTAAGGAATAAAAGAGGGGACATCATCACTGACCTTATAGAAATACAAAGGATTTTAAAGGAATACTATGAACAACTTATGTCAATGAACCCAGATGACATAGAGTCTTAGACAAAAACTATTGAAACTGCGTCAAGAACAAATAGAAACTTGAACAGACATTTCAAGTAAATGGAATGAGCTAATAATCAAAAACTTCACAACTGAAAGAAAATGCCCAAAGAGCTTCACCAAAGCAATGAAGTAAATGGAGTATTTAAGAATTAGTACTAACCAACAACAAAACTAAGTATTCGTAAATTCTATATGGAGGAGGATACACTTTCCATATATAGAATACCCACCCTATCTATCCATATAGAATATCCATATATAGAATATTTCAGAGATTGCTAAGTCATTTCAGTCGTGTCCGACTCTGTGTGACCCCATAGACGGCAGCCCACCAGGCTCCCCCGTCCCTGGGATTCTCCAGGCAAGAACACTGGAGTGGGTTGCCATTTCCTTCTCCAGTGCATGAAAGTGAAAAATGAAAGGGAAGTCGCTCAGTCGTGTCTGACCCTCAGCGACCCCATGGACTGCAGCCCACCAGGCTCCTCCGTCCATGGGATTTTCCAGGCAAGAGTACTGGAGTGGGGTGCCATTGCCTTCTCCAATTTCAGAGATTACCACCATCTTAACAATATTAAGTCTTCTATGAACAAGGGATGCAACGAAGGCAGTGCTCAGGTACTGCAGTGAACGCAGTAAATGGTGAAAAGATCTAAAATCCATGTTGATGTTGTTTAGTTGCTAAGTCATGTCCAACTCTTTTGCGACCCCATGGACTGTAGCCTGCCAGGCTTCTCTGTCCAAGGGATTTCCCAGACAAGAATACCAGAGTGGGTTGCCATTTCTTTCTCCAAGGAATCTTCCTTACCTAGGGATTGGACCCATGTCTCCTGTATTGACAAGCAGATTCTTTACTGCTGAGCCAGCCAAAAAAGATGCAAATTAAACTTAAAAACAGCAGGAGGAAGAAAATATATATGAATGAAAATGAAAGAGAGAAAACCCAGAGAATCAATAAAAGTAAAAATTTGTTCTTTGAAAGGATCAACAAAAATTAGAAACCGTTAACTAGACTAACAACCAAAAAAAGCTCTAAATAACTAAAATCAGGAATGAAACTGGAGTTGTTACTACTAACCTGACAAAAATAAAAATGATTATAAGAGACTGTTACGAACAATTATATGCCAGTTAGTTAACGAGTTAGTTAACAGTTAATGAGTTAGATATTCTAAATGAAAAGAACAAATTCCTACAAATTGGAAACAAACAAACAAAAGAACCCTCAAGAAAACAAAATCTCAATAGGCTTATTACAAGTAATGAAAGTGAAAGTGAAGTCGCTCAGTCTTTTCTGTTTCTTTGCAACTCCATGGACTGTAGCCTACCAGGCTTCTCTGTCCATGGGATTTTCCAGGCAAGAATACTGGAGTGGTGTGCCATTTCCTTCTCCAGGGGATCTTCCCGACCCAGGGATTGAACCTGGGTCTCCTGCATTGTAGTCAGACGTTTTACCGTCTGAGCCACCAAGGAAGTCCAAAGAGACTGGAGCAGTAATCAAAACCACCCAACAAAGAAAACTCCAGGACCACCTAAATGTCTTCACTAGTAAATTCTACCAAAATTTAAAGAATTAACATCAATTCTTTTCAAACTCTACCAAGAAATAGAGGATGAGGGACAGTTCCTAACTCATTCTATGAAGCCAGCATTACTGATACAAAACTAGATAAAGATATAACAAGAAAAGAAAATACAGTTGACTCAAACAACTTGGGTTTGAACTATTGGGGTCTACTTATACGTGGATTTTTTTTCCCAATAAATACCACGGTACTACATGCCCTCAGTTTGGTTAAATCCATGGATACAGAACCACTTTATAGTGGGAGGGTCAACTATGAAGTGATGCTCAGATTTTCAATCTCCCCAGGGGGTGAGTGCCATTAATCCCTACATTGTTCAAGTGTCAACTGTATAGATCAGTATCCTTTATAAGTACAAATATCTTCAACAAAATACTAGCAAGCTGAATCCAAAAGCACATTCCAAAGATTCTATATCATGACGGGATTTATGCCAGAAAGTCAAAGATTTATGCAAAGAAGGGAAAAGTGGTTCAAAATAAGACAATCATTTATTCAAAATTTTACTGGATGATCTAGTTAATGCAATTAGACGACAACAAGAAATAAAATGTATTGGAAAGGAAGAAGTAAAACTGGCGCCGAAAACTAGGAATTCAGAAAATCACGGTAAACTGCAGGCTTCACATGGCTGCGGCTTGAGGCCCCTAACTTACTTCTTGCTTTCTTTCTCTTGCTCTCCCCTTTGCTTTCTTTTCAAGATGATGCTAGGTGTAATCTGTCTGCTCACAGCATTATGGCCCCGCCAGCAACACTGTGGCTGGCAAGGGAATCCCCAGGCCTTGCAGATTCAAATAATGGTTGATGGACAGCTAACGCTGTCCTGTGGAACATGGTGGAAACATGATTTCTGAACCCAAGCGGTCTCACTCTCATTCTTTCACTGTCCCATCTGGAACCCTCCATTATTCTTTTCTTTCCCACTTGACTCATACAAGCAGGTCTCTCTCCACATTTTATCTCCTAGCCCTTTTAGGGAAGGAGTTTAGGATGTCATTCCTAAACTGCAGCCCCACTGTCATACCCGGTACTGTCTGTGTCAAACAGATTCCATTCTATCTTAGCTGCCAGGCAGATAGGGCAAAGGATTTGGGGTCTTCCTGCTGTTTAGTCTCTCGTTTCACTCAATCCTCAGAAATTTACTATGACAATTTCTCTCTCAGCCCTCAAGCCGTAGACCCTGTGCCATCTTCCACACTGCTGGGTGCTGCACTTAGTCACTCAGTCATGTCTGACTCTTTGTAACCTCATGGACTGTAGCCCGCCAGGCTCCTCTGTCCATGGGGATTCTCCAGGCAAGAATAGTGCAGTGGGTTGCCATGCCCTCCTCCAGGGGATCTTCGCAACCCAGGGATCAAACCCAGGTCTCCCACATTGCAGGCAGACTCTTTAACATCTGAGCCACTAGGGAAGCCCATCTTCCATAGTGCCCAGCTCCAATTTCTCCAAGGGTTCCTCTTTGCATCCACTGGACTCCCTTCACCCCAGGCCTTGGCAGCCAACACACTGCTATGGTTTATCAGGCTGACCACTACCCAGAAGCCTAAATTACAAACTCTGTGGATGCTCAGTCACAAGGAGTACACCCCAGTGGGCATGCATGAGTGGGTGCTAAGTTGCTCAGTTGTGTCCAATTCTATAGACTCCATGGACCAAAATCTGCCAGGCTCCTCTGTCCATGGGATTCTCTAGGCAAAAATACTGGAGTGGGTTACCATGCTCTTCTCCAGGGGATCTTCCTGACCCAGGGATCAAAGCCATGTCTTTTATATCTTCTGCATTGGCAGGCAGGTTCTTTACCCTACCTGGGAAGCCCACATCCCAGTGTAGGAAGACTTATAGGACATAAGCTCTCTAGACAAGGAATACCTCCTAAGGAAAGTCCTGACAACCAGTCTGCTCTAATTCCAAAGTCCTCCTCTGGGTATGCTGTGGGAGGCAACTTGCGCAATGTCAAAAGGAGGGCCAGAGATGTCTGGTCAGAAATCACTGGGAGAGTAGAGGATGCTTGAAACCCCATCAGATTTGAAGGGAATTTGGGGGACGCCCTGATATCCAGGTTACAGCTTCCTGGTAAATGTTTCTGAGACACTGGATTCCATTCTAGGAGTGCTCTCTTGTTCTCAGGTGTAGGTTACTCAACATGGGAGGAGCCCCCTCTGAGCCAGAAGAAACGCCTCTGTACATACTTATATACAGCGTGTACTTGAGAATCAGAATTTCTGACCTGACACCAGTGATGAAGAAAGGCAATGCACAGTGGGATGGAGCTACCTTAGAGCAGTACTTGGAGGACACGATGAAGAATCCATCCATTGTTGGAGCGCTAGGCACGGATTCACAATGGCTCAATCTGGGCTGCCTCAGAACCCTGTCACATGAGCATGCTGGGGTGATATCTGTTTTAGCCCAGCAAGCAGCTAAGCTAACCTCAGACCCCACTGATATTCCCGTGGTATGTCTAGAATTAGATAATGGGGATGTTAGAAGCACGACAGCATCACACTGGCCGTGCACAAAATGGCCTCTTGATGACTCATAGTGGTTCTCCAGCATCCTGTCACAGGGACTCAGTCATACTTAATTATCTTCTAGAACTATTAGAGTTCCAGTAATTAGACCATTCATGTAATATGCACTGGGTACTTTTCTATTAATTTTAGAGTAAACTGCTTTTTGACATTCTGTGGATTGAATACTATCAATACTTATCAAATACTAGATAAAGAAAGTATCATGTTTTGAAGCAGCAGGTTTAGGTCACCTTGTATACAGAATTTTGTTATGTTTAATAAGCCTGGTTGGAGGGGGGAGAAAAGAATTGGAATTTTTTTTTTAACTGAAGGGCTAAAAAAGGAAAAACTTAAATTCTATTGTAGCTGTGCCTGGCCTTTGTGTAAGTTGGAGGATGGAGAAAAATGGCCTAAAAAACGGGTCTCTAACGTATAATATCACCCTGCAATTGGATCTTTATTGTTGCAGGATGGGAAAGTGGAGTGAGAGTCCCTATATTCAGGCTTTGTGGTCCTTTACCAAAATCCTGCCTGATACAATTCTTATAATTTAAAGCCTGGAGGACCAGAAGACTCTCCTGACATTTTATATGATTCTCTTCTAAGCTCTCCTGTCTCTCAGAGGGAAAACCCAGCTCCTCCTTCTTCTGACAGAACCCTTACTTCTCCAGAGGCACCTACTTCTCCTGATCCCTCTGATTAGTCTGACTCCACCTTCCTAGGCTGGAAGAAGCACAAGCTGGAATCAAGATTGCCGGGAGAAATATCAACAACCTCAGATGTGCAGATGACACCACCCTTACGGCAGAAAGTGAAGAGGAACTAAAAAGCCTCTTGATGAAAGTGAAAGAGGAGAGTGAAAAAGTTGGCTTAAAGCTCAACATTCAGAAAACCAAGATCACGGCATCTGGTCCCATCACTTCATGGGAAATAGATAGGGAAACAGTGGAAACAGTGTCAGACTTTATTTTTTGGGGCTCCAAAATCACTGCAGATGGTGATTGCAGCCATGAAATTGAAAAGACGCTTACTCCTTGGAAGGAAAGTTATGACCAACCTAGATAGTATATTAAAAAGCAGAGGCATTACTTTGCCAACAAAGGTCCATCTAGTCAAGGCTATGGTTTTTCCAGTGGTCATGTATGGATGTGAGAATTGGACTGTGAAGAAAGCGGAGCACCAAAGAATTGATGCTTTTGAACTGTGGTGTTGGAGAAGACTCTTGAGAGTCCCTTGGACTGCAAGGAGATCCAACCAGTTCATTCTAAAGATCAGTCCTGGGTATTCATTGGAAGGACTGATGCTAAAGCTGCAACTCCAGTACTTTGGCCACCTCATGCGAAGAGTTGACTCACTGAAAAAGACCCTAATGCTGGGAGGGATTAGGGGAAGGAGGAGAAGGGGACGACAGAGGATGAGATGGCTGGATGGCATCACCGACTCGATGGACGTGAGTCTGAGTGAACTCCGGGAGTTGGTGATGGACAGGGAGGCCTGGCGTGCTGCAATTCATGGGGTTGCAAAGAGTTGGACACGACTGAGTGACTGAACTGAACCACCTTCCTATGTTCCTCCATAACCTCTGTTATCCAAAGAAACAGAGACTAGTCCCTCTGGGGTAACTCTAATTGGAGTTCCTATCACTCAGGATCCTAATTTTATGCTCTCTCAAGGCAGTGGCAAATGGTGAAGGATCAGAGTACATATGCCCTTCTCTTTAACCAACTTAGCCCAATGCAGACAGGAACTGAGCCAATTTTCTGAAGACCCTAGTAAGTTTGTTGAAGGGTTTCATGCCCTCACTCCAGTTTTTGATTTATCTTGGAAGGATATTCAAGTCATTTTATCTACTTACTGTACCTCTGAGGAAGAACAGAATCTGGACAGAAGCCCAGGGGCACGCTGACCAGCTGGTTGGAGACCAACCTAGACATTATACTATGGGTGGAGATGCGGTCCTAAGCCAGGAGCCCCCTTGGAATCATAATTCCTGGGAGGGAACAGAAGCCAAGAAGCACATGAGCCAATGTGTATTAGAAGGGATGAGAAAGTGTTATCAAAAAGTCAGTTCACTATGAAAAGTTTAAAGGAGTGACCCAAGAAGAAAAGGAAAACCCAGCCCCCTTTCACAGGCAGCTTGTGGAGCCATTTAGGAAATATATATCAACATAGATCCCTCCACTTCTGAAGGTCAGTCCTTTCTGGGACAACACCTTATTAACCAGTCTGCCCCTGATATCGGAGAAGGCAATGGCACCCCACTCCAGTACTCTTGCCTGGGAAATCCCATGGATGGAGGAGCCTGGTGGGCTGCAGTCCATGGGGTTGCTAAGAGTAGGACACGACTGAGCGACTTCACTTTCACTTTTCACTTTCATGTGTTGGAGAAGGAAATGGCAACCCACTCCAGTGTTCTTGCCTGGAGAATCCCAGGGATGGGGGAGACTCGTGGGCTGCCGTCTATGGGGTCGCATAGAGTTGGACACAACTGAAGCGACTTAGCAGCAGCAGCCCCTGATATGGGGCACAATCTGGCCCACAAATGCCCATGCCCCAACTTCTACATGTGGCCTTTGAGGTATTTAATAATTGAGACCAAGCTCAGGAGGAAAAGAGAATCCAAAGTGAGAAAAGACAGGCCAGGGCTAACACACAACAGATAGCTGTTGCTGACAGCCATGCCTTGCTACCTCAGGACAATCTGAGGGGGCAAGAACGTCCAACCATCCAGCTAGAGGTAAGACCAATAAGGGGGAATGCTACAAATGCAAGTCAACTGGCCACTGGGCCCAAGATTGCCAGAAAGAGTTCCCCTGGCCATGCCCAGCCTGCCAACAAACAGGTCATTGGAAGAGGGGCTGCCCTCAGTCCTGAAGGGGAAGCGGGGGCTCCTGCTCTCGAGATGGCCATGCTGGACGACTGAGATAGCCCAGGGATTCTGGCGGCTCCCCACAATGAGATGTCTGTCTCTATGGAGGAGCCCCGGCTAGTTCTTGCAGGGGCAGGTAAGAAAGTCTATTTTTTAATTGATACAGGAATCACTTACTGTCTTAATTTCTCACATTGACTTCTTTCCTCCAAAAACTGTACTGTGACTGGTGTTGATGGAAAGCCTCACACCCACTATCTTACTGGTCTCTCACTTGCCAGTAAGAGCAGTAGTTGATTTCACATGCTTTTCAGTTGTACTTGAATGTCCCACCCCATTACAAGGGTGAGACCTTCTGAGCTCCCTGGGGGCCACACTATGAGTAGGAGGCCCTAAGTAGCCCCTTATCTTGACTCTAAGACAGACCAGCCAGAAGAGCAAGATGTTATTCCCACCATATTCTACAAGCAGTTGACCCTCAGTTTAGGACAAAAAAATCCCTGAAAGGGCCATAAATGCCCATCCTATAAGAATTAGCCTTAGGCCAGAAACTGCCTAACCTAGCAGGAGATGATATCCTATAAAGTTGAAAGCGAAGAAGGGTTTATGACTTCTCATGGATAAATTTTTAAGGCCTGGCCTCTTGTTGCCCTGCCAGACTCTGTGCAATACTCCTATTCTGCTAGCTGTTAAGCCAAAGGGTGGTACAAGACCTTAAAGCGGTAAATGATGCAATGGTCACTGTATATCCCCTTGTGGCCAATCCTTACAACATATTAAGCCAGATCTCTGAGGACGCTATATCATTTACGGTACTAGATCTCAAGAATGCCTTCTTTTTCATCCCAGTTCATTTCTCATCACAATATCTGTTTGCTCTTGACTGGACTAACCCTGACTTGGGCCAAATGCAACAATATACCTGGATGATATTGCCTCAGAGGTTTCCAGAAAGCCCACACTTGTTCACCCAGGCCCTGAGAAGGGAACTAAGGGAAATACACCTAAAATGAGGTGCTATTCTATAGCATGTAGCTGATATATTAATATATAGTCCCCCCATGGATCAAAATACCATGGAAGTCCTTAATTTCCTGGGGACCTGGGGTTACAGAGTCTCTTGTACAAAAGCACAAATCTCAAAGCAACAGGTTAAATATTTGGGATTATATTATAAACCCTGGAATTAGACAGTTATCTCCAAATAGAAAACAAGCTATGTTAGGCCTAAGCACTCTGAAGACAAAGAAACATCTCCATACATTTTTGAGCAAGGCAGGACTTTGTAGAATTTGGATTCCAGAACTCGGGCTAATAGTTAAGCCCCTATATGAAGCCACTAAAGGCCCAGATACAGAACTGTTACTTTGGAATGGAGAATAGGAAAAGATTTTTAACGATAATGAGCCCCTGTTCACAGTCTTCCCACCTTGAAAAAGCCATTCATCTTATATGTGGCTGACAAGCAGGGGACAGACGTGAAAGTCCTCATACCAAAGTTAGGGGGAGTTCCTCACCTATAGGTTACTTTTCCAAGCAACTAGACTCCATGGCCTGATGTTGGCCTGGCTGCCTCTGGACAGTAGTTGCCACCACTTTCTTAGTGGAAGAAACTAACAAACTTACCTTTGGACAGCCCCTGGAAGGCCGGACGCCTCATCAACTGTATGTACTCATCAAGTACAAGGGATGCTAGAGATAAAAGGCCACCATTGGCTAACAGGAGGCTGCATTATTAAGCGGCTTTGCTCCTTGACTCTCCAGAACTAAACCTCAAAACTTGCCACACTCTTGGGCTTCCCTGGTGGCTCAGTGGTAAAGAATCCACCTGCCAATGCAGGATACACAGATTTGATCCCTGGTCTGGGAAGATGCCACATGTCATTTAGCAGCTAATCCTGTGTGTCCCAACTATTGAGCTTGTGCTCTAGAGCCTGGGAACCACAACTACTGAGCCCATGCCCCAGACCTACTGAAGCCCATGCACCTAGAGCATGTGCTCTGCAACAAGAGTAGGCAGTGAGAAGGCTGTACACTGCAACGAAGAGTCAGCCCCGTTCTCCACAGCTATAAAAAAGCCTGTACAGCAATGAAGACCCAGAACAGCCAAAAATAAATAAGTTATACATAAAAAATACTTGCCACACTCTTAACTACATTAATGCCCACCAAAATCCCATAGCTAACACATTCTTGCCTCAAAACCCTTGACCAGGTCTGTGCCCATTCAGTTCAGTAGCACAATCATGTCTGACTCTTTGTGACCCATGGACTGCAGCACACCAGGCTTCCCTGTCCATCACCAACTCCCAGAGCCTACTCAAACTCATGTCCATCGAGTTGCTGATGCCATCCAACCATGTCATCCTCTGTCGTCCCCTTCTCCTCCTGCCTTCAATCTTTTCCAGCATCAGGGTCTTTTCCAATGAGTCAGTTCTTCCCATCAGGTGGCCACAGTATTGGAGTTTCAGCTTCATCATCAGTCCTTCCAATGAATATTCAGGACTGATTTCCTTTAGAATGGATTGATTGGATCTCTTTTCAGTCCAAGGGACTCTTGAGTGTCTTCTCCAACACCACAATTCAAAAACATCCATTATTCGGTGCTCAGCTTTCTTTATAGTCCAAATCTCACATCCATACATGACTACTGGAAAAACCATAGCCTTGACTAGATGGACTTTTGTTGGCAAAGTAATATCTCTGCTTTTTAATATGCTGTCTAGGTTAGTCATACCTTTCTCTTCCAAGGAGCAAGCGTCTTTCAATTTCATGGCTGCAATCACCATCTGCAATGATTTTGGAACCCCTCAAAATAAAGTCTCTCACTTTTTCCATTGTTTCCCCTTCTATTTGCCATGAAGTGATGGGACCGGATGCCATGATCTTAGTTTTCTGAATGTTGAGTTTTAAGCCAACATTTTCACTTACCTCTTTTTTTTTTCACTCTCCTCTTTCACTTTCATCAAGAGGGTCTTTAGTTCCTCTTCACTTTCTGCCATAAGGGTGGTGTTATCTGCTTATCTGAGGTTATTGATATTTCTCCTGGCAATCTTGATTCTAGCTTGTGCTTCATCCAGCCCAGCATTTTGCATGGTGTACTCTGCATATAGGTTAAATAAGCAGGGTGACAATATACAGCCTTGACATACTCCTTTCCTGATTTGGAACCAGTCTATTGTTCCATGTCCAGTTCTAATTGTGCCTATAGGTCTGACCTAACAGACCAGGTATAGAAATCCCTGAGGAAGAATGGTTTACCGATCACAGTAGTTTCATTAAAGATGGAGTCAGGAGGGCAGGATATGCTATAGTAAGCACTCAGAGTCATAGAAGCAAAACCTTTGCCACCTAACAAACTCAGCCCAAAAGACTGAACTGTTAGCTCTAACCTGAGCCTTAATCCTAAGGGGAGGAAATACTGTAAATATGTACACAGACTAAAAATATCCCTTCCTCTTTTTACATGCCCACACAGCTATCTAGAAAGAGGGAGACTTCTAAATGTAAGAAATTCCTCTATAAAATATGGGGTTGAGATCTTATATCTCATAGAAGCGGTTCAAAAACCAAAACAGGTAGCAGTCATTCACTGCTGCAGGCACCAAAAGGGAACTTCTCACATTTCCCGAGGAAACAACAGGGCAAATTGAGAAGCAAAGAAAGCAGCTTTGATGCCCATAAACAAAGTGGCTGTAATGCCATCCCTAACCCCTTTTAACATTATACATGGTACTTGACTTCCAAAAAGCACTGGGCACAAGACAGAGAGGGAATTAAGGGAACAGATGGGTGGTGGCACATAGATCAGAAATTGCTCATACTTCTGACCAATGGAAAATTATCAAAGCGCTCCTGGAGACAGTTACTCAAGCCTGTGCCCTTCATACCATCCATAATCCAGGAGGCAATGTCAAGCCTCTCCCTCTTGTTAACCAAGTACGGCAACGTGGGACTTACCCAAGAGAAGACAAGTAGATTTCACTCAGGTGCCCTCTTTTCAGGGCTTCAAATACTGACTAGTCTTTATAGATACCTTTGCTGAATGAATAGAGGCCTTCCCTACTAGAAAAGAGAAGAGACTGAAGTGTCGAAGGTGCTCCTAAAGGAAATTATTCCTAGATTTGGGTTGCCCCATCATCTTCAGAGTAACAATACACCTTTGTTTGTAGTGAAAGTAACTCAACAATTTTTGCAGCATTAGGAATTAGCTACCACCTCTATTCATTCTGCGGAGAAGGTAATGGCACCCCACTCCAGTACTCTTGCCTGGAAAATCCCATGGCTGGAGGAGCCTGGTGGGCTGCAGTCCATGGGGTCGCTAGAGTTGGACATGACTGAGGGACTTCACTTTCACTTTCCACTTTCATGCATTGGAGAAGGAAATGGCAACCCACTCCAGTGTTCTTGCCTGGAGAATCCCAGGGACGGGGGAGCCCGGTGTCTACCATCTATGGGGTTGCACAGAGTCGGACACGACTGAAGTGACTTAGCAGCTATTCATTCTGAAAACCTCAGTCCTCAGGAAAAGTGGACCAGGCTAATCATACTCTAAAAAAAACCTTGTACAAACTCTGTTAGGATATGCTAGAGGCATAGTATCGCCTGCTGCCAATAGCCCTTTTAAGGGTCAGGGAAGCTCCTAAAACAATGACTAAGTTAAGCCCTTTTGAAATGACATATGGAAGACCGTTCCTTACTCTGAACATGCTAGGTGATCCAGAAAACCAAGCTCATAAACCTAGCATTAGTCACTTAGTCATGTCCAACTCTTTGTGACTCCATGAACTGTAGCCTGCCAGGCTCCCCTGTCCATGGAATTCTTCAGGCAAGAATACTGGAGTGGGTAGTTATTTCCTTCTCCAGGAGACTTCCCAACCCAGGGATGGAACCCAGGTCTGCCTTGCAGGCAGATTCTTTACCATCCGAGCCACTAGGGAAGCAGTGTATTCTAGGTGTCATAAACCTAGGCTAAATCCCAAAGCCTAAACGAGAATATGGCAACAGGACTTCCCTTATGATTCAGTGGTAAAAAAAATCTTCCTGTCAATGCAGGAGACACTGTTTTGATCCCTGATCTAGGAAGATCCCACATGCCATGGAGCAACTAAGCCCACGCACCCCTGTGCTCTAGAGCCTGGGAGCTGCAATTGCTGAAGCCGTTGTACCTTAGAGCCCCTGCTCTGCAACAGGAGAAGTCACTGTAATAAGAAGCCTGTGCAATGCAACTAGGGAAAAGCCCATGCAGCAGTGAAGACCCAGTACAGCCAAAAATAAGAACTGAAATTAAAAAAAATAGGAATATGGCAACAGAGTACAGCCCTCTCCAGAAAACAGTTCCAGTGGCTCTGTTGTAAACTCTGAAAAGTGGGTACTTTAAAAGACCTTGAAAAATGAGTCCCCTGATGACCAGCTACTCCCAAAATGGAAGGGTTCTTCCCAAGTCCTGCTGAGCAACCCCTATGGTAGTCAAACCCCAGGGGTTCACCAGCTGGGTTCATCTGTCCAGGATTAAACCTGTTTCTACTGATATGTTACAGGAATCTGAAGACCCACATTCCAGCCCATCCCTGTGAATCCACTCCTTCCTCCAAGACTCCATAGGATCCAGAGGATCCAGGACAGCCTGAAAATTTCAGGTGGAGGAGTGAGCCACTACAAGACCTGAATCTACTATTCAAAAAGGCCCTAGGCCTAAGTATCCACAGCTACAGTCTTCCTTTTGCCTCTTGGTACTCCATTCCACTTACAGAGAAATAGATATATTCTGGTAAATGATAACTATTGTCTTTTTTTGCCCTCACCCTTGCTCTCAGAATTCACTGAACTTTTCTGCCCTTGCTGGGTGATTTAAATATGATCCTGACTGGTGCTGCTATAAAGCTAATAATTGCCTTAGCTTTTCTATGACTATTTTCCTTACCCACAGGATAGACATACAGCTCTCTGATTTGCAATGCACAAACTTTCATTTCCTCCACCCAGTTGACAGAAGGCTGAATTTGTTTACTCCAAGCTAAGTCCATCATGCACCAGAACGACCCCCTTCCCATCCCATAAGGAATTTTAACCAAGTTCCTGATGGAAATTGCTCTTCTACCAGAGATCCAAAGGCTCAGAACAGTAATGTACAGGGTCAGAATTGTTCATTTTCCTACTGAAGAAAATTCTAATGTCTCTTGCCTAAGTCCACCCTTAGCAATAGAAAGAGAAAATAAAGCCAAACTAGAAGGACGAAGAATTGGCATTAACACACCCCAGAACTTTATAGTGTCTCCTCCTAAACCAGAATTCCAGTTACCTATGTGTGCTCAGAGTCTAGATTGCTACCCGAAGGAAGAAGGATCAACACTTAAGGAACAAGTATCAAGATGGAGGGGCTTCCGAGGAGGCTCAGAGGGTTCAGGATGGGGAACACATGTATACCTGTGGCGGATTCATTTTGATATATGGCAAAACCAACACAATATTGTAAAGTTAAAAAAAAAATTAAAAAAAAAAAAAAGAACTGACATCTTGGGGGAAAAAAAAGATGGAGGGGCTTTCGAGGCAGTTCAGTGGTAAAGAATCTGCCTGCCAGGCAGGAGCTTTGGGTTTGATTACTGTGTCAGGAAGATCTCCTGGAGAAGGAAATGGTAACTCACTCTGGTATTCTTACCTGGGAAATCCCATGGACAGAAGAGCCTGGGGGCTACAGTCCATGGGGTCACAGAAGAGTCAAACATGACTTAGTGACTCAACAACAATCAGGTTGGAGAACATTTTTCATAACAATAGAATTGAGCGGCTGGGCCTCGAAACCTTAAGCCCACTAGTCTATATTGTATCCCACCAGGATATGTTTTCATATGCCAGGTGGGTAAGAAACCACGGGCCACTAATTGCCTATGCAGCAACTCCACACCTACACAGTATATGCCAGGAACCTTGATTACTCCTTTCTCAATACACTCCTTAAATGAATTGAAGCATTTGGCCGAGTTCATCAAAACTGTTCACTGGATTAACTTGAGACTTACCTGGTGCCATCCCAGACAGAGACACCTGTTTCTTTGGGTAAACCTTGTTACCATAGTGGAGAGTAGCTGCACACCAACATGTCCTTCGAAACTTGTCTCATACTCTTCCTGCCATAGCTAACAGTACTGCTAATTCTCATTAGTTTACAGAAGTCTCTAGACTCACTGGCCAAGGCTGTACTTGACAACCATATGACACTGGATTATCTGTTGGCAGAAGAAGGAGGAGTATGTGCAGTTGCCAACAATTCCTGTTGCACTTATATTAACACCTCTACTCAGGTAGAGATGGACATTGAGAAAATTCAACAGCAAGCAACCTGGCTTCAACAATTAGCTAGCAATCCTCGCTATTCAATACAGGCTGGAGAATTGAAAACTGGTTTTCTAACTTGTTCTTCTGGATTTCACAAGGTATTAAAAACTTTCTGATGGGAGGTTTCCATTTTCTTATAACCTTCCTCATTTCAGCCATACTGATTTATGCTATATTTTGCCTAGTGCTTTGTTGTCTTCCATATTATTGCAAATCTGCAACTTAGACCTTTCAGTCCAACAAGGAGGCCTGAGACCAACAGGTTCAGACTTTCCATTTTAGAGATAGATATTAAAATTTTAAGCCTGAGATTAACAGATATGCTGACCTTGCATAACCAGATTCCTACCCTTGCTTGAGCCTCTGATTATAATAGTCGTTTACTGGTTTTTAGTAAAAGACCCCTGCTTCTCTAATCAGTTTGTTTTCTCCAGGGCACCGTAAGATAATGATGATGCAGGGACTTCAGCCACTCCTCAAAGCAGATCCTGCCGAAATAACAATAAAAGTCACTCTGGGGCCCCTTAATGAGACAGGTTGAGAGCTCTGTGACCCCAACTAGGTAGGGTCTAAGAGCCCCTTGCCATGCTTTAGAAGCTACAGAAAACAGACCTTTGCCCTTCATCTTCCCAATAAAGATTTCTTGAGGTCTCTTAGTGGGTATTTGAGAGAGGAGGTAGATGGGCCTCACAAGGTAAAGCAATTAGAGATTCATCCCCTGTGGACCTGGCTGCTCAGATGGTGCTAGTAGTAAAGAACCTGCCTGCCAATGCATAAGACACAAGTTCAATCCCTGTGTTAGGAAGATACCCTGGAGTAGGGCGTGAAAACCCACTTCAGTTTTCTCCAGTGTCCATGCCTGGAGAATCCCATGGACAGAGGAACCTGGCAGGCTATAGTCCACAGGGTCACAAAGAGTTGGACACAACTTAAGTGACTTAGCATGCAGCACTCATATGCCCCTGAGGACCTATTCTCTAAGATGAGAATAGCAGGACAATTGAGAAAGGAGGCTGGGCTCTGTCCAAATAGAAGGTAAGAGACCACATATGTCTCAAAGTCAGGAGACCTCACCAATTACACAGACACAAACACACACACACAGAAAGGCTCCTTGGAGGTCAAAAGGGGAGTGATGCTAAGTGATGCCAACTACCCACAGGCCTCTTTTGTAGAATCTATGTTGGCTAAGAGATGTGTGCATACACATGGGTGGATCCTGAGATATACTAACTATGGACTCTGAATCAGCAAAGTAAAATGATTGGCCAAGGGAAACCTGGAAGAAATATCCCATAAAAGTAACTCAAACTACCATAAGTATATGACTCTGTGACTCTTTCTGAGTCTGCCTGTGTGTCTATCCACATGTACTATATGTACTCTTTTTCTCTTAATAAATACTTGTTTCACTATATTCCATCTTTGTGGAAATTCTTTTCTGCAAAGCCAAAGAACTAGGGCCTTGTCACTAGACCAGCCACTGGTCTAGTTAGGTTAGGATTCAGTGCTCTCACTCCCATGATCTGACATCAATCTCTGGCCAAGAACCAAAACCCTGCTTTAAGTCACTGCAGGCCAAGACCACACAAAATCAAAACTATCTCTAATGCAGATGTCATGATCCTACATATAGAAAATCACAATAAACCCACAAACAAGCTGCTAGAGTTACTAAACAAATTCAGCAAAGTTGCAAGCTGCAAAATTAACAACTCAGTTTTTCTTTGCATCAGCAATGAGCAATGTGAAAAGGAAATTAAGAAAACAATTTCATCCATAACATCCAAAAGAATAAAATAACTAAGAATACATTTAGCCAAAGAGATGAAAGAACTGTACACAGAAAACTAAAAACACATTGCTTAAATAATGTGATGAAATAAAATTTATATTTTATGGCAAGGTGGGAGCAATTTAAACATGAAATTTTTCTTCTCCTATTTGGGCTTCCTCATTTCCTTTAGGGTATATTGTGCATTTAACCAGACCTCCTTAGGAGATAACCTTCCTTCTTAATCTGCTAAGGGGCCATGATAACCCATGATCCACTGCTCATTCTTACGTGTAGATCTGGACAATGTAAACTGTCAGCAATACATCATTTGACATACAACCCTTTGTCTCAAAACTTTGTATAATTGTGCTTTGACCTTTAACAGGTAGAATAGTCCTCAGAGCTTTCTGAAAGATTGTCACATTGGACATTATATATATATATATATATATATATATATATATATATAAAACATTGGAATAAAATTTTTCCTTTCTTAGATCAACTATTAATAATTATCTACCAGTTTAAGAAGATTTTAATAAGTTGAAAGACATTCTGTATGTGTGGATTAAAAAACATCAATATCTTAATACTACTAAAAGTGATCTACATACTCATAACAATGCCTATCAAAATTCCAATGACCTTTTCTTGAAAAAATTGGAATCAGTTCAGTTCAGTTTAGTCGCTCAGTCGTGTCCAACTCCTTGCAACCCCATGAATCGCAGCACGCCAGGCCTCCCTGTCCATCACCAACTCCTGGAGTTCACCCAGACTCACGTCCATCGAGTCAGTGATGCCATCCAGCCATCTCATCCTCTGTCATCCCCTTCTCCTGCCCCCAATCCCTCCCGGCATCAGAGTCTTTTCCAATGAGTCAACTCTTCGCATGAGGTGGCCAAAGTACTGGAGTTTCAGCTTTAGCATCATTCCTTCCAAAGAAATCCCAGGCCCGATCTCCTTCAGAATGGACTGGTTGGATCTCCTTGCAGTCCAAGGGACTCTCAAGAGTCTTCTCCAACAAAACCAATGTTCAAATTGATATGGAATTTCAAGGAACCCCAAATGGCCAAAATAATCTTGAATAAGAAGGACAAAATTGGAGGATTCACACTTCCCATTTTTAAAACTTACTGCAAAACTACAGTAATAAAAACTGTGGTACTGGTATAAAGACATACACATGGATCAATGGAAGAAAATTAAGAGTTCATAAATAAACCCTGGGGAAAGGACAGCCACAGATACAGCTGGGACAAGAGGATATCCACATGCAAAAGAATGACATTGCCTCCATACCTCATATTATATACAAACATTAACTCAAAACTGATCAATGGCCTGAATGTGAGAGCTAATACTATAAAACTTGGAGAAAATATACAGGTAAATTATCATGACCTTCAGATTTGGCAATGAATTCTTAGCTATGACACCAAAAGCATGAGTAATAAAATAAAAAATGGGCACAATGAATTTTATGAAAATTGAAACACTTTGTGCAAAGGACATAATTAAGAGAGTGAAAATACAACCCATCAAATGGGAGAAAATATTTGCAAACTGCATATCTCATAAGAGTCTAGTAAACAGAATATGTAAAGAATTTTCACAACTCACCAAAACAATCCAGTTTAAAGATGGTTAAAGAATTTGAACAGATATTTCTCAAAAAAAGTTCTATTCAACTGGTCAATAAGCACATGAAAAAATACTCATCATAATTAGTCTTTTGGTGTTCCAAGATTCAATTTCCAATGTATGTATATGCAGGTTGGGGGAGGGAGGGTTGTTTCCCACACACCAAACAATTTTTGGACACCAGCAGGATTTTCAAGAATTCAACTCAATTCTGATATTAAATATCCACATAATTTACCTGGAGACAGTAACAGATGCCATAGGTTAAGAATTCAGTGTCACAAGACTACCAACCAAGTCCCCACTTCTGACCTTAGTTGCAAGCCCAGGCTGTTATGTGTGCTTCTGACTGATCAGCTACAGATGGAAGATTCCTACAACCCTGCTTTGGATTTGATTAGTTTGCTAGAGTGGCTCACTGAATTTAGAGAAACATTTTACATTATTGCTTGTTTTAAAAGGGGATATAACTCAGGAACAGTGGGATGCAGAGGGAAGGTATAGGGAGGGGCTGGGGAGCTTCCATGTCCTTTCCTTCAGGTGCCATTCTCAGCACCTCTATGGTTCAGTTCAGTTCAGTCACTCAGTCGTGTCTGACTCTTTGCAACCCCATGAATCACAGCTCACCAGGCCTCCCTGTCCATCACCAACTCCCGGAGTTCACTGAGACTCACATCCATCGAGTCAGTGATGCCATCCAGCCATCTCATCCTCTGTCGTCCCCTTCTCCTCCTTCCCCCAATCCCTCCCAGCATCAGAGTCTTTTCCAATGAGTCAACTCTTCACATGAGGTGGCCAAAGTACTGGAGTTTCAGCTTTAGCATCATTCCTTCCAAAGAAATCCCAGGGCTGATCTCCTTCAGAATGGACTGGTTGGATCTCCTTGCAGTCCAAGGGACTCTCAAGAGTCTTCTCCAACACCACAGATCAAAAGCATCAATTCTTCGGCGCTCAGCCTTCTTCACAGTCCAACTCTCACATCCATACATGACCACAGGAAAAACCATAGCCTTGACTAGATGGACCTTTGTTGGCAAAGTAATGTCTCTGCTTTTGAATATGCTAGCTAGGTTGGTCATAATGTTCCTTCCAAGGAGTAAGCGTCTTTTAATTTAATGGCTGCAGTCACCATCTGCAGTGATTTTGGAGCCCAGAAAAATAGTCTGACACTGTTTCCACTGCTTCCCCATCTATTTCCCATAAAGTGGTGGGACCAGATGCCATGATCTTCGTTTTCTGAATGTTGAGTTTTAAGCCAACTTTTTCACTCTCCACTTTCACTTTCATCAAGAGGCTTTTTAGTTCCTCTTCACTTTCTGCCATAAGGGTGGTATCATCTGCATATCTGAGGTTATTGATATTTCTCCCGGCAATCTTGATTCCAGCTTGTGTTTCTTCCAGTCCAGCGGGTGCTCACCAACAAAAACGCTTTCCAAACCCTGACCTTGTGTGGTTTTACAGAGCATTCCTCACACAGGCATGATTGATGAAATCATTGGCAAGTGGTAATTGTTTCAACCTCCAATCTCTCTCCTCTCTCCAGAGGTCAGGAGGTGGAACTGAAAGTTTCAACTTTTTAATCACTTGGTTGGTTCTCCTGACAACCACACCCATCCTTAGGGGGTGTCCAGAAATTACCTCATAGAAAAAGAACATTTATTGCTCACCTTACTTAGGAAATTTCAAGAGTTTTAGAAGCTCTGCACCAGAAACAGGACAAAGACTGTATCTATATATTTATTATAAATCACAATATCACAATTCATCATTAGGGAAATACAAATTAAAACCTCTATGTGACATCGCTTCATACCCACAAAGTAGGTGATACTCAAGAAAATGGAAAGTAACCAGTGTTGGTGAGGATGTAGAGGAATGAATATTGCTGGTGGGAATATAAAATGGTGCAAACATCTTGAGAAACTGCTAAACTGTTTCCCACAAAGTTAAACAGTTAACCTACGACCCAGAAGTTTCACTCTTAGGTCTCTGACCAAAGTTTTGAAAACAGGTACTTAAACAAATACTTGTATACAAATTTTCATAGCAGCACTATTCACAATAGGCAAAACATAGAAATAACCATATGTCGATTAATATATAAATAGATAGGCAAGTTATGCATCAATTCATGGACAATTATTCAGCCACAAAATGGAATGAAGTGATGCCACATGCTCCAATGTGGATGAACCTCAAAAATACTATGCTGAATAAAAGGAGTCAGACACAAAGGTTGCATATTCTATTATTCCACTTATGTGAAATATCCAGAATAGATAAACCCACAGAAACAAAGTAAATTTGTGGTTGCCAGAGGGTGAATGGAGAGTAACTGCTTAATAGTAAGGGATTTATTTTGGGTGATTAAAATGTTTTGGAACCAACTGGAGGTCGTGTTTGCACAATGCTTTAAGTGTAATAAATGCCACTGAATTGTTTACTTCAAAAATGGGTAGTTTATGTCAGGTGTGTTTCACCTTATAAAATATTTTTTTAATTTTCAAATAATGTAGTAGAAAAAAAAAAGAGAAAGAACAGTAAACAGATGAAACAACTAGAAAACAAAGAGCAAGCTGATAGATTTAAACGGGAACTTTAACAGCAATCATATTGTATATAAACGGGCCTAAACACCCCATTTAAAGAGATTGTCAGAGGTGGTCCTAAGATGGCAGAGGAATAAGATGGGGAGACCACTTTCTCCCCCACAAATTCATCAAAAGAACATTTAAACGCTGAGTAAATTCCACAAAACAGCTTCTGAATGCTGGCAGAGGACACCAGACACCCAGAAAAGCAGCCCATTGTCTTCAAAAGGAGGTAGGAAAAATATATAAGACAAAAAAGAGACAAAAGAGGGAGGGACGGAGCTCTGTCCCAGGAAGGGAGTCTTAAAAAGAGAGAAGTTTCCAAACACCAGGAAACACTCTCACTGTCGAGTCTGTGGCCAGCCTTGGAAGCACAGAGGGCAACATAATAGGGAGGAAAAATAAGTAAATAATGAAAGCCCACAGATTACGAGCCCAACGGTAACTCCCCCAGCAGAGAAGCAGCGCAGATGCCTGCACCCGCCACTAGCAAGCAGGGGCTGGGCAGGGAGGCGAGGGCTGCATCGCTTAGAGTAAGGATTGGGCCTGAATGCCCCGAGGCTAATCAGAGCGAAATAATTTGGGCTAGCAAACCAGACTGTAGGATAGCTACCACGCGAAAAGCCCTAAGACACTGCCAGGCCCATGGACAGAACAACGGGCTAAACAGAACTAGCCGGCTGCAGACCATCCCCCTCCTGTGACAGGCAGCCAGAGCCCAAAGGGGGCAATCGCAGCCCCAGAGAGACATTATCTACTTAACTACAAGCCTGGGGTTGTACTTCCAGGTAAGACTTCCTGGGGTTCTGGACAGTTATCATCCGCCTGAGAAGGTGCGCTGGTTGTACACCCAGAAAACCGAGCGGCAGGGATGGGAAAAGCGATAAGTTGCAGTGACCGCGCTTGCCAAACATCTCATCACCCGAGCTACTCGGAGCTGGGAAGGGCACAAAACGCAGGCCCAACGGAGTCTGCACCTCTGAGGACTACCGGAGAGCCTGAACCTGAGTGGCTTAGACCTGGGAGGTGCATGCAGCCCAGGGCCGGCCTCGGACGGTTCCCGGCGGAGCAACCTAGAGCCTGAGCTGTGTGGGCAAGGAGGGTGCACACGCCGTGAGCGGGGACAGGCCCAGTGTGGCTGAGGCACTGCGAGCATACGCCAGTGTTATTTGTTTGCAGCACCCCTCCCTCCCCACAGCGTGACTAAACAAGTGACCCTAAAAAAAGTGTCCACCACCACCCACTATGTGTCAGGGCGGAAATCAGACACTGAAGATACCAGCAAACAGAAGAAGCTAAAACCGAGGGAACCGCCTTGGAAGTGACGGGTGCAATAGATTAAAACCCTGTAGTTAGTACCAACTACATAGGATGGGGCCTATAGATCTTGAGAAATATAAGCTGGACCAAGGAACTATCTGAAAATGAACTCACCCCACACTGCCCACAACAACACCAGAGAAAATCCTAGATGTATTTTTACTATTTTATGATCATTCATTTCTTTTTTTTTTAACTTTTTAAACAATTTTTAAGTCCTCTATTACTGCTTTAATTTTCATTTTTATAACCTACTATTACTTTAAAAAAAAAAACCATTTTTTAAAGCAAACTTCAATATATATATTTTTTGTGTGTGTAATAAAGTTTTATTAAAGTATAAAGGAGATAGAGAAAGCTTCTGACATAGGCATCAGAAGGGGACAGAAAGAGTACCCCCATATATATATATTTTAATAGCTTTTGTGACTTTGTTTTTTTTTCTTCTTTTCTTTAATATTGTATTTTTGAAAATCCAACCTCTGCTCTAGAATTTTAATCTTTGCTTTCTGGTATTTGTTATCAATTTTGTACCTTTAAGAACCCAATCTTCAGTACCCATTTTTACTTGGGAGCGAGATTACTGGCTTGACTTCTCTCTTCCCCTTTGGACTCTCCTTTTACTCCACCAGGTCGCCTCTGTCTCCTCCCTTCCCCTTCTCTTCTCTACCCAACTCTCTGAATCTCTGTGTGTTCCACATGGTGGAGAACACTTAGGGAACTGATTACTGGTTGGATCTGTCTCACTCCTTTTGATTCCCCCCTTTTATCCTCCTGGCCACCTCTGTCTCCTTCCTCCCTCTTCTCTTCTCTGTATAACTCCATGAACATCTCCGAGCAGTCCAGACTGTGGAGTGCACATAAAGAAGTGATTACTGGCTAGCTTGCTCTCTCCTCTTTTGATTCCACCTCATCTCATTCGGGTCACCTCTAACTCCCTCCTCCCTCTTCTCTTCTCCATGTAACTCTGTGAACCTCTCTGGGTGTCCCTCACTGTGGAAAAACTTTTCATCTTTAATGTAGATGTTTTGTCAACGGTGTTGTATAGAAGGAGAAGTCTTGAGACTACTGTAAAAATAAGACTGAAAATCAGAAGCAGGAGTCTTAAGTCCAAATCCTGAGAACAACAGAGAACACCTGACTCCAGGGAATATTAATCGATAGGAGCTCATCACACCCCTCCATACCTACACTGAAACCAAGCACCACCCAAGGGCCAACAAGTTCCAGAGCAAGACATACCACGCAAATTCTCCAGCAACACAGGACCACAGCCCTGAGCTTCAATATACAGGCTGCCCAAAGTTACTCCAAAACCATTGACATATCATAACTCGTTACTAGACACTTCATTGCACTACAGAGAGAAGAAATCCAGCTCCACCCACCAGAACATGGACACAAGCTTCCCTAACCAAGAAACCTTGACAAGTCACAGATACAAACCCACCCACAGCAAGGAAACTCCATAATAAAGAGAACTCCACAAACTGCCAGAATACAGAAAGGCCACCCCAAACTCAGTAATATAAACAAGATGAAGAGACAGGAATACCAGCAGGTAAAGGAACAGGATAAATCCCCACCAAACCAAACAAAAGAGGAAGAGATAGGGAATCTACCTGATAAAGAATTCCGAATAATGATAGTGAAAATGATCCAAAATCTTGAAATAAAAGTGGAATCACAAATAGCCTGGAGACAAGGATTGAGAAAATACAAGAAAAGTTTAACAAGGACCTAGAAAAAATAAAAAAGAGTCAATATGTAATGAATAATGCAATAAATGAGATCAAAAACACTCTGGAGGCAACAAATAGTAGAATAATGGAGCAGAAGATAGGATTAGTGAATTAGAAGATAGAATGGTAGAAATAAATGAATCAGAGAGGAAAAAAGAAAAACGAATTAAAAGAAATGAGGACAATCTCAGAGACCTCCAGGACAATATTAAACACTCCAACATTCAAATCATAGGAGTCCCAGAAGAAGAAGACAAAAAGAAAGACCATGAGAAAATACTTGAGGAGATAATAGTTGAAAATTTCCCTAAAATGAGGAAGGAAATAATCACCCAAGTCCAAGAAACCCAGAGAGTCTGAAACAGGATAAACCCAAGGCAAAACACCCCAAGACACATATTAATCAAATTAACAAAGATCAAACACAAAGAACAAATATTAAAAGCAGCAAGGGAAAAACAACAAATAACACACAAGGGGATTCCCATAAGGCTAACTGCTGATCTTTCAATAGAAACTCTTCAGGCCAGGAGGCAATGGCAAGACATACTTAAAGTGATGAAAGAAAATAACCTACAGCCCAGATTACTGTATCCAGCAAGGATCTCATTCAAATATGAAGGAGAAATCAAAAGCTTTACAGACAAGCAAAAGCTGAGAGAATTCAGCACCACCAAACCAGCTCTCCAACAAATGCTAAAGGATATTCTCTAGACAGGAGACACAAAAACGGTGTATAAACTCGAACCCAAAACAATAAAGTAAATGGCAACGGGATCATACTTACCAATAATTACCTTAAACGTAAATGGGTTGAATGCCCCAACCAAAAGACAAAGACTGGCTGAATGGATACAAAAACAAGACCCCTATATATGTTGTCTACAAGAGACCCACCTTGAAACAAGGGACACATACAGACTGAAAGTGAAGGGCTGGAAAAAGATATTCCATGCAAATAGAGACCAAAAGAAAGCAGGAGTAGTAATACACATATCAGATAAAATAGACTTTAAAACAAAGGCTGTGAAAAGAGACAAAGAAGGACACTACATAATGATCAAAGGATCAATCCAAGAAGAAGATATAACAATTATAAATATATATGCACCCAACATAGGAGCACCACAATATGTAAGACAAATGCTAACAAGTATGAAAGGGAATATTAACAATAACAGAATAATAGTGGGAGACTTTAATACCCCATTCACACCTATGGATAGATCAACTAAACAGAAAATTAACAAAGAAACACAAACTTTAAATGATACAATAGACCAGTTAGACCTAATTGATATCTCTAGGACACTTCACCCCAAAACAATGAATTTCACATTTTTCTCAAGCGCACACGGAACCTTCTCCAGGATAGATCACATCCTGGGCCATAAATCTAGCCTTGGTAAATTCAAAAAAATTGAAATAATTCCAAGCATCTTTTCTGACCACAATGCAGTACGATTAGATCTCAATTACAGGAGAAAAACTATTAAAAACTCCAACATATGGAGGCTGAAAACACGCTGCTGAATAACCAACAAATCACGAAGAAATAAAAAAAAAGAAATCAAAATATGCATAGAAATGAATGAAAATGAAAACACAACAATCCAAAACCTATGGGACACTGTAAAAGCAGTGCTAAGGGGAAAGTTCATAGCAATACAGGCATACCTCAAGACACAAGAAAAAGTCAAATAAATAACCTAACTCTACACCTAAAGCAATTAGAAAAGGAAGAAATGAAGAACCCCAGGGTTCACAGAAGGAAAGAAATATTAAAAATTAGGGCAGAAATAAATGCAAAAGAAACAAAAGAGACCATAGCAAAAATCAACAAAGCCAAAAGCTGGTTCTTTCAAAGGATAAATAAAATTGACAAACCATTAGCCAGACTCATCAAGAAACAAAGGGAGAAAAATCAAATCAATAATTAGAAATGAAAATGGAGAGATCACAACAGACAACACACAAATACAAAGGATCATAAGAGACTACTATCAGCAATTATATGCCAATAAAATGGACAACGTGGAAGAAATGGACAAATTCTAAGAAAAGTACAACTTTCCAAAACTGAACCAGGAAAAAATAGAAAATCTTAACAAACCCATCACAAGCACGGAAATTGAAACTAATCAGAAATCTTCCAGCAAACAAAAGCCCAGGTCCAGACGGCTTCACAGCTGAATTCTACCAAAAATTTAGAGAAGAGCTAACACCTATCCTACTCAAACTCTTCCAGAAAATTGCAGAGGAAGGGAAACTTCCAAACTCATTCTATGAGGCCACCATCATCCTAATACCAAAACCTGACAAAGATCCCATGAAAAAAGAAAACTACAGGCCAATATCATTGATGAACATAGATGCAAAAATCCTTAACAAAATTCTAGCAATCAGAATCCAACAATACATTAAAAAGATCATACACCATGACCAAGTGGCCTTTATCCCAGGGATGCAAGGATTCTTCAATATCTGCAAATCAATCAATGTAATACACCACATTAACAAATTGAAAAATAAAAGCCATATGATTATTTCAATAGATGCAGAGAAAGCCTTTGACAAAATTCAATATCCATTTATGATAAAAAAATCAGGAATAGAAGGAACATACCTCAACATAATAAAAGCTATGTATGACAAACCCACAGCAAACATTATCCTCAATGGTGAAAAATTGAAAGCATTTCCCCTAAAGTCAGGAATAAGACAAGGGTGCCCACTTTCACCACTACTATTCAACATAGTTTTGGAAGTTTTGGCCACAGCAATCAGAGCAGAAAAAGAAATAAAAGGAATCCAAATTGGAAAAGAAGTAAAACTCTCACTGTTTGCAGATGGCATGGTTCTCTACATAGAAAACCCTAAAGACTCCCCCAGAAAATTACTAGAGCTAATCAATGAATATAGTAAAGTTGCAGGATATAAAATCAACACACAGAAATCCTTGCATTCCTATACACTAGTAATGAGAAAATAGAAACAGAAATTAAGGAAACAATTACATTCACCCCACTCCAGTACTCTTGTCTGGAAAATCCCATGGATGAAGAAGCCTGGTAGGCTGCAGTCCATGGGGTCGCTAAGAGTCAGGCACGACTGAGCGACTTCACTTTCATTTTCACTTACATGCATTGGAGAAGGAAATGGCAGTCCACTCCAGTATTCTTGCCTGGAGAATCCCAGGGACAGAGGAGCCTAGTGGGCTGCCATCTATGGGGTCACACAGAGTTGGACACGACTGAAGCGACTTAGCAGCAGCAACATTACAACGAAAAGAATAAAATACTTAGGAATATATCTACCTAAAGAAACTAAAGACCTATATATAGAAAACTACAAAACACTGGTGAAAGAAATCAAAGAGGACACTAACAGATGGAGAAATATACCATGTTCATGGATTGGAAGAATCAATATAGTGAAAATGAGTATACTACCCAAAGCAATCTATAGATTCAATGCAATCCCTATCAAGCTACCAACAGTATTTTTCACAGAGCTAGAACAAATAATTTCACAATTTGTATGGAAATACAAAAAACCTCGAATAGCCAAAGCAATCTTCAGAAAGAAGAATGGAACTGGAGGAATCAACCTGCCTGACTTCAGGCTCTACTGCAAAGCCACAGTCATCAAGACAGTACAGTACTGGCACAGAGACAGAAATACAGATCAATGGAACAAAATAGAAAGCCCAGAGATAAACCCATGCACCTATGGACACCTTATCTTTGACAAAGGAGGCAAGAATATACAACGGATTAAAGACAATCTCTTTAACAAGTGGTGCTGGGAAAACTGGTCAACCACTTGTAAAAGAATGAAACTAGAACACTTTCTAACACCACACACAAAAATAAACTCAAAATGGATTAAAGATCTAAACATAAGACCAGAAACTATAAAACTCCTAGAGGAGAACATAGGCAAAACACTCTCCGACATACATCACAGCAGAATCCTCTATGACCCACCTTCCAGAATATTGGAAATAAAAGCAAAAATAAACAAATGGGATCTAATTAAAATTAAAAGCTTCTGCACAACAAAGGAAACTATAAGCAAGGTGAAAAGACAGCTTTCAGAATGGGAGAAAATAATAGCAAATTAAGCAACTGACAAACAACTAATCTCAAAAATATACAAGCAACTCCTACAGCTCAATTCCAGAAAAATAAATGACCCACTCAAAAAATGGGCCAAAGAACTAAATAGACATTTCTCCAAAGAAGACATACAGATGGCTAACAAACACATGAAAAGATGCTCAACATCACTCATTATCAGAGAAATGCAAATCAAAACCACAATGAGATACCATTTCACGCCAGTCAGAATGGCTGTGATCCAAAAGTCTACAAGCAATAAATGCTAGAGAGGATGTGGAGAAAAGGGAACTCTCTTACACTGTTGGTGGGAATGCAAACTAGTACAGCCACTATGGAGAACAGTGTGGAGATTCCTTAAAAACCTGGAAATAGAAATGCCATACAACCCAGCAATCCCACTGCTGGGCATACACACTGAGGAAGCCAGAACTGAAACAGACACGTGTACCCCAGTGTTCATCACAGCACTGTTTATAATAGCCAGGACATGGAAACAACCTAGATGTCCATCAGCAGATGAATGGATAAGAAAGCTGTGGTACATATATACAATGCAATATTACTCAGCCATTAAAAAGAATACATTTGAATCAGTTCTAATGAGGTGGATGAAACTGGAGCCTATTATACAGAGTGAAGTAAGCCAGAAAGAAAAACACCAATACAGTATACTAATGCATAGATATGGAATTTAGAAAGATGGTAATGATAACCCTGTATGGGAGACAGCAAAAGAGACACAGATGTATAGAACAGTCTTTTGGACTCTGTGGTGGAGGTGGGGGATGTTTTGGGAGAATGGCATTGAAACATGTATAATATAAGAAACGAATTGCCAGTCCAGGTTCGATTCAGGATACAGGAAGCTTGAGGCTGGTGCACTGGGATGACCCAGAGGGATGGTACCGGGACGGAGGTGGGAGGGGGGTTTCAGGATTGGGAACATGTGCACACCGTGGCGGATTCATGTTGATGTATGGCAAAACCAATACAATATTGTAATTAGCCTCTAATTAAGATAAATAAATTAAAAAAAATAAAGAGATTGTCATATTGGATTTATTTATTTTGGAGGGACTGGTTATTTCAAAAAGACATTTATCAATTTTCAGTATCAAAACAGTTACACTATTGGTTTTTTTTCTCCCAATTGGTCCCCAAAGAGACCACACCAAAGGAGAGGACATTTTAAGCCAATTAAGCTGCAGGATGCACCCCTAACAGACCTCACTGAAACCTCATCAAAAAAGGGGGATTGGGTAGGGAAAGAAACTTTAAAAGATCAGCACACTGCTAGCCCACAGACTGTAGAGAGCTCTCACAGGCAGAGGGGTGACCAGTTTGCCTCAACCCCAAAGAAGCAAAGTTCCAAAATATAAAAATTTACAAGTTTTGTACATACGCTTTTCAAGATTTCTCCAGCACTAACCAATACAAAGCACAGTGAGATGGCACTTTTAGAGACAGCAGCTTCAGACCCAGAAAAGGGTGATGAGATGAGTTTCATATGGCTAAATCAGTGGCAAAACAATTTTCTTTCCTTTCTTTCAAGGAGGCAGGAGAGCAAATAAGTGGTCACTTCAATATAAGGGGCACATGATCCATTAGTAGTTGGGAACAGGGTAGAGCTGGGACAAGGATTTGGTCTCAGAGGTTTTACCATCTTAATTGTTTGGTCACTTCTGATGAAAAAAGAAAAAAAAAAGTTGTCCAAAGATACCGTAAAGCTGAAAACCTGAACAGCACTTTTTTTTGGCTAACTCCTTCTGGAATCATCTTTCTGCTTTGGCAGGTACTTTTTACAGGGCAATGAGGTTTCCCCAAATGGAGCCTTTCTCTGGGCTGCTAGGCTCTCAGTAAGGCAGGCCCAAACCTTTTCCCTTTCTCTCTGGAGAAGGCAATTAAGCTGAAATGTTACCTTCCAAAAGTGAGAAAGGGATTAGACTGCTGCTTCAGTTCTACGGAATTATCTGGAATGTTTTTTTACAAATGGTTGTAACATCAAGAACAAAAAAGGTAATTACAAAATGTGTACATCACAACATGCTTTTAAAGACACTTTGCATTGTGCTCACATTCCCTTAAACGTTGTTCCCAAAGGTGCTCAGCCTCTAGCCCACCTGGAATCTCTGGGGAGAAGCAGAGACTGGCGAAAAGGACACAGGAGTAGGGGGGTGGGAGAGGTGGCGAAAGGAGAAAGCAGCCTTCCAGTTAAAGATCAGCCCTCCGTTTAAAGGTCAGCTTCGGGCAGGCTGGCCCCAGTGGAGTCGGAGTCGGGGTGAGAGGGAGGAGCAGCGGCAGGGCGGGGCTGGGGTGCTCTACATTTTATTCAGGTCAAGCAGAGTCTGGTTCAGCATCCTTTGTGTACAGAGGTCCTCCTCTTTGGTGCATTTCAGTTTATCTTCCAAATCATCAATTGTCTTTTCCAGCTTGGCTACTGATCTCTCAGCAAACTCAGCACGAGTCTCTGCCTCCTTGAGTTTTTCGGTAAGAATCTTTATCTCTTCCTCATATTTGTCTTCCTTTTGAGAGTACTTTTCTTCAGCAGCACTCAGACACTTCAGGTGCTGGTCCATCAGTCTGATTTGCTCACCCATCTTTCGGCAACGGGACTGTGCCAGCTCCGCTCGCTCCTCTGTGCGCTCCAAGTCTCCCTCAATAATCACCAACTTGCGAGCCACCTCTTCATACTTCCTGTGTGCCTCTTCTGCAATGTGCTTAGCTTCTTTGAGTTGGATTTCCTGGAGTTCCATTTTTTCTTCATCTTTTAAGGCTTGGTTTTCAATAACCTTCATAACTCTCTCGCTCTCATCAGCAGCTTTCTCAGCTTCCTCCAGCTTTTGCAGCGCAGTGGCCAGGCGCTCTTGAGCTCGGTTCAGCTCCTCTTCAACCAGCTGGATCCTACGGTTTAAGGAGACCACTTCAGCCTCAGCCTGTTCTCGGGCCCATCTTTCTCCATCCACTTTCTGCTGGAGGCGCTTGGCCCTCTCCTCTGCATCATCGGCCTGCTGCTGCAGAACCTGGATCTTGCACTTCATTGCCTCGGTGACAGCGATCGCGGCCATGACAGTGGTCCCGGCCATGGTCCCCACCCAGCTCCTGCTTGCCTTCGGGTTCCTGCCTCCTCCGCTCGGCGCTCGGCGTTGCAGCCGCTTCTCACCCAGATTGGATTAAAAAAAAAAAGCAAGACTTAACGATATGCTGCTAGAAGACAGCCCCCCAAAAGACATTAAACAAAACTATGGAGCACAGAATAAACTTGATAACCTGGTACAAAATGTTCCTTTGTCTAATAGCAGGGGCTTCAGAATAAGAAAGTCATAATTGAGGACACTTAAACATAAGTGAGGCAGCGATCCAGAAAGCCCACATTTTAGAAGACAAAGGGACATTCATGTATCGGGGACAGCTGACTAAAAATGCTTTGCAGGACTCCAGGATGAGGAAAGCTGAAAGCAGCTTGGAATTACAGCACAAGTTAGTTCCAAGTTGATTATCTGGGGTTAATTCACTTAAAAGCCAAACACTGAGCCCTTATCATAACCTGGTCATTAAATTTTGAAAAGCATGGATTACTACTCTGTTCCATTGTTTCACATGGATCTTCGTTTTTCAGACCAAGCCACTTCATCATTTCTGGATTTTCTCAGTCTTTTCAGATCTGTTGAATTATCTAAAGGTGTGGTTCCCATTTGGGGGCAATTCTGACCCTCAGGGGACATTTGGTAATACCTATAAGCATGTTTAGTTGTATTATCCTGGGGATGCTACTGGCATTTAGTGGGTAGAGGCCAGATATGTTGGTACACATCTTATAAAGCCCAGGACAGCTCTGTACAAAAAAGAATTATCTGTCTAAAATGGCAATATTGCCAAAGTTACAAAAGCCTGATTTAAACCAATTATTTCCAAAGAGTGGCCCCCAACCATGTAACCCCAATGCAGGGAATATATTAGAACTGCACATTCCTGGGGCTTCATATCTGACCTGTAGAGTCTGGAACTCTGGTGGTGGGGCCCAGAAAACAGTGTTATTACAACACCCCAACTGATTCGGATATATGTTGGTTTGAGATTAAATTTCCTTTCTCTTTATACTTTCCACCGACTACCTACAAGCCTGACTTACATGAGACTCACCTTCCAGTGCCTTAATACCACTGCTCGACTCTGAACTTTAACTGTTCTGTTAAGATTGCTTTTTCAAAGACTACATGTTCTCTTGTACTTTGTTCCACTGTTCAACTCACACGCAACATCACACCAGCAGCATTTAGCAATGGAGGTTGCTGTACCCACTTCTCTGAAATTTTCTTCTCCCTTGAACTCCACAAAAGACATTCCTACACTTCCAACCAGTTACTAGAAAAAACTAAGAGGTCCCAAACTGTATGAATTATAGTTTATTTTCCTCCCTTTTTTTCTTTCCCCCAAACCTGCTCCCTGTTGCTAATTCCCCCTTTCTCTGGATAAAAGCAGCATCTTATCAACATTATTAATTCTTGAAATATGCCACTGTTTAACTTATGTATTATTTCTATTTATTCAAGTCATTGACAAATTCTAATCGTTCTCCTTCTGAACAGTTCTTCTGAGTGTGTCCCCGCCCTGCCCCCCCCAAAAAAATGCAAAATATTTGAGATGACACTTTAAAACTTGAAGTTAAGAGAGAATGATTTAATTCACAAGGCATTTTAAATGATAGGTCAGTAGTCCTGCTCAGTCTTTCTCATGAACTAGTTTAGTCTCTTTGGCAGGCGACAGCCACAGATGCAGACTTCTTTTCAGTTTTGTTCTTGTATGCACTTCTGCAAGCTCTTTCTAATATATTATTCAATAAGGTAACACAAAACAATAGGACATACCTTGGTTCCTGCAGGGTTGAACTTGTGGCCCACACTAGGCGAAGAGCATGCACAGTCAAAGCTGACAGTAGGAAGCTTGGGATACTTAGGAATGGTGGGTTGCAGTTTATGGGGTCGCACAGAGTCCAACACGACTGAAGCGACTTAGCAGCAGCAGCCTTTTCTACTTCTTCTTTAATAGAAATCAAATGCATACCCGTGGGCTGTACCTTTCAGTTTGTTAGTCAAATTATGGTCAGCAGACCAGTAGAACAAGCACCACCTGTGTGCCTTTAGAAACAGACTCAGGAGCCCATCTTAAACCTAATGAAGCACAATCCACAAGTAACAAGAGTCCCTAGGTGACCTGTCTGCCCATTCGGGTTTTCAAAGCACCACTTTAGAATATAAAAATTTTCTACAGACCTGAGCCTTTCCTACATGTAAGGCCCTGTGCAACAAGTCTACCCAGCTGACCATGTTTGAGAACAGTGGGTTCTCACAGTGTGGTCCTGGAACCAGCAGAATCAGCATCACTAGGGAATGGACCAGAAATGCAGGTTCCTAGGCCCACCCGGAGGTGGATCAAAATCTCAGGGCGGATCCACAGCGGTCTGGGTTTCGGCAGCCCTGCAGTGATTTCAACGCTAATTCTAGACAATCACTGCCTTAGGGAGGACGGTTTTGGATCATAGTTGCCTGGAGAAGCTCCCTGCCTTCCCTAATAGCTTCATGAGTGCCTGCAAATGACAGCACAGCTGCAAGCACCAGCAAATACCTAAAACATGGTTTAGGGCTAATTCATAATTAGAAGAACCTGAGTCAGTGCTAGTTCTTCAGCACTGTGAATAATAACATTTCAGGTATACACAGAAAAGTTACAATTTACAAAGCGCTTTCTGAGCCATTTAATTTAATCTTCACTGTAATACAAGGACATAAATATAACTGCCTCCCTTAACAGATAAGGAAACTAAGTGTGAGAAAGATTCAGTGACTTTTTAAAGGGCACGGGGATGTGAAGGGGCAGAGCTCGTGTTGGAACCCAAAAGCAAATTGCAGAGAGAACTTCTACCAGCTATTTGGCAAGTTAAATGGAGGAGGAGTCTCAATGTGGCTGAATGTGCCAAATTGTTTTTACCTTTGGAAAACAAATTCCAGACACTCAGGTTAATGAAGAAATACACATAAAAAATAAAATTCACAACTTTCTTTCTAATGGTTCAACAGCAAAATATATGAATATAGAGAGACAAAGCAATAAAGCAAATGAGGCAAAATGTTGATGTTTGGAAGAGTGTTACAGAGGAAACATTTCTGAGTTTTCATTATACAATTTTGGCAACTTTTCTTTGAAAAACAATACCCACAGGGCTTTAATGTGTGTCTGTGCTAAAGTAGATGTGATGTGGGAATTCCCTGGTAGTCCAGTGGTTAAGATTCCAGGGGGCAAAGGTTCTATCCCTGGTTGGGAAAAATAAGACTCCGCATGCTGAGCAGCACACCAAGAAAAATTAAAAAATAAAGTGGATGAGATGTTATACTTCTTATCTGTCATTGTGTATGTTTTTAAGACTTGGGTCAAAAAGCTTCTATGTATAAAAGAATTTAACTATGTCTGCATTGTGAGAAGGAGAAGGTGATGGCACCCCACTCTAGTACTCTTGCCTGGAAAATCCCATGGACAGAGGAGCCTGGTGGGCTGCAGTCCATGGGGTCGAGAAGAGTCGGACACGACTGAGTGACTTCACTTTCACTTTTCACTTCCATGCATTGGAGACGGAAATGGCAACCCACTCCAGCAGCATTGTGAGAAAGCAGAGAATAGACATATAAGTAACAAGCAAAATGCATTTACATTTTTTCTTTTGGAGTGAAGATCATTCATGTATGCCAATATTCTTCATGGGGTCAATAATTCACTGTCGAAGGGGCGATTCTGAATCACAATTTTTATTAATATGGTTGTTTCAATCTAACCCTAGGCATAACATCAGTTTCACCAGAGACTCTGGGGATGTCTTTAGAGAATCTGGCTATTGACCATGCTGCAGCCTGGGGCTCTATTCTTCCAACCCTAGAGCCAGGACCTACAGTCAGCTACGCCTCAGGACATTTCATACTTATAGACCACTTTCTTCACATTTCATAGCTGGAGTTTCTAAAAGCCTTTTTATTAAATATCAAAATGTGAAAACAATGACTAGAAAGACATTACTGAGACAAGTAGGGAAATCTGATTTCAATAACAGCATTTCTGTCAAAAATGAATGATTACACCACCACACACCTGTAAGCCACTTGTAAGGAGCAGTCCTATCACCTGGGCTTGGGTCCTCTTGACTTCTATTCCTGTGTGGATAGCAAGGATATTATAAGAGCTAAGAATTGCACATGGGTTACAGTCAACAAACACTTTTCCATTTATTATCTCAATTGGCCTCATTGGATAACATAATTCCCTTGTATGACCACAGTGCTTGACTATAGGCATTACTAAGTTTTTTATTTCACAGACAAGAAATATGAGGGCCATTGAGTAATAAAACTTCCCAGGATCACTTGGACAATAGGTACCAGGCCTGATTTTCAAAGTGTTCTCATTTACTGCAGAGCCAGAGTAGCGAGTTCCATAGGCCCTACAGGGAGGTGGGGGAAGGCCAGAGCAGGAAGAGGCTTTAGGGTCTGAACATGTACTCAGGAGTACCCAGAGAACCCAATGAACATTTCTGGAAATGCCAAAAGTCATAAATGCTCACTGAAAAGTATTGAGAAAATTCAAAAAGAAAGAAGAAAAAAAAGAAGGAGGGGAAGGAAGTAACAAAGGAAGACACTATACCTCAACCTGGAATAGGCATGGCTGCTACTTGGGTATGTATTCTTTCAGAACTTTTGTTTTGTGTGAACCTATGCTCACTCTCCAAACTCCAGGTAGAAGCTTATAATTAACAACACTTTACGGACAGCTTTCCCTGAAGTTGGACATGCCTTTACTACCTTGTCTGAATGGCTGTTGAGTATTCTTTTGAATAGATAAACCATAAACTTTTGTTTCTCCAGGACTTTGAACTATTTCAGTGGACAGGCCCTCCTCTGTGAGCCCAATTATGCTGCTGAAAATGAGTCACAAGCTGTTTGTAATTGCTGGCCTCTTTCCTTCCCTTCACTTGCTCCAGTGAACCATGGCAACATTCCCTGGAGGCCTGGGACCAAGTGCAGGAGGTTAGATTCCCAGAAAAGCCAGGCTGGAGTGGTTGGTAGTCCTTTAGAAATAGAAATAGGGAAGACACAGGCCAATAGGAATCTTTTAGACTCAAAAGCATTTCACTGAAAAACAACAGAAGAAAATGAGCAACAAAATTCACTGCTCCCTCCCAGCTGCTCTGCAGGCCACCTGCAGGGGAACTTATAGTAGGCAATAAGGGAAATTTGTAGATCTGAAGGTTTTGCAGTTGAGCTCAGTGGATTATTCCTCTAAGGTCTTGGTAATTAAAGCATTATAACAGTGAAGCTAGAGTCAGAATTTAGATGCCTTTGTAGATAATGGGTTCATTCTGGAAGTTTACTGCAGAAGGCAAACATGCCTATGAACCACATTGAAGGTAGAAAATCTGGTGAATTGTGGCCAGACCAATTCCAGTATTGAAAGAAATAACTTGCAGTCATGTCTCTAGATAACTGTGGAGCCCTTTGGATAAGTGAAGTACCGTACATTATTTTCTATGCTGGCTTGTTTAAAATGGAATTTTACTTCAACACTACTTAAACTGATGTATGTCAGCTAAAATTGCATTGCTTGGGATTAAATGCTGTAAGAATTCTTCATAAAACCTCACAGGTCCAGGGGTTTCTGGGTGATATGTGAAAACAAAACAAGCAAAACAACTAACAAACACAAAACCAAACACCTTGCCCAATTCTGCTTGGAAAGGTGTTGCTTTTTAGCCTTGACTGTGTTCATTGAACTGTTAGCTAGGTAGAATAGAAGAAAGGAGTCCAAAATGGTGGTGGCTAAAAGATAAAGAAAGGGAAAAGCCCGTGAAAATGGAACGAAAGAAAATCCACGGACTGGAGTGAGAACTTCAGGTGAAACAAACATGCCCCCTTCTTGGCCAGTCCAATTTGCAAAGGGTAGGCTCAAAGCGGGAAAGAGACAAATCTATAAAAGGAGAAAGCCAAGATGGATTGAGGCCTCTCCTTTGGGGTCGGTCCACCCTCACACCTCAGGGTGTACTTTTCTTTGGTTGCCAAATAAAACTGAGCTGTAACTGAGCTGTAACACTAGGCCACTGCTTCAAATTTTTGCTGTGGTGAGACGGAAGTGAGGAAATTACACACTGCCCCGACATACCTGGTGCTGTTTCTGGGATTTAACCAGGCTGAAACAATCTTGGCTTGGCCCCCAGAAGCTCAACTTGGCAAAAGCTCACATGGTGGAAGCTGAACACGAAGAAAACCCAGGGCAGTGGACGTGACAAGAAGCCCAGCGTGCTGGAAATCAGGACAGCAAAAACAAACTCGGTAGAAAGCTCACTTGGCTCAGTCTCAAATTCCAGAAGATCTCCAGTTAAGGTAGGAGGTCCTTGCCCCTATGGCTGGAAGGACATATGGCTAACAAAACCTTAATTCCTTTACAATCTCTTGTTTCTTGTTTCCTTGAACCCTCTGTGAACAAGCAAGTGGCAGTGGGTGCAATTGAGGGACTCTGGCAGGGGCTGCTCCCCAGTGTGTCCCAAAGGCTCCACTGTCCTCTGTGCCCTTGTAGCCGTTGCCCAAGCAGGTGAGGGTTCGTCTGTCCTTAACCTCCTTTGTGCCAAGGATCAGGCCAATGAAAATTGTGGGCACAGGTCAGGCATTTAACAGTTTTTCTGGCAAGTTATGAAAGGGGTTCCTCAGCATACTTTTCCCACTGCCTTTTCCTCCCATCCTTCAGCTCCTCTTTCCATCTATGACACTGTTTGATTGGGCAGGTCATCATCTTTCCATTTCTGAAAGTTGTATTTGAAACTGTTTATCTAAGGTTGGGACTCAAACCCACATGGCAGGGACTCTGTGCTATGCTCAGCCACTCAGTTATGTCCGAATGGGACTTGAACCTGGTCAAAATCCATGTTGCCTGGTTTCAGGACCAATGAAGCTCAAGTTCTTGATGTCTCATTGCAAAAAAATTCAGTGAGAGACACAGCGATAGGTAAGAGGTAGATTTGTTTGGATTCAGAGAGAAGCACACTCCAAGAGTATGGGCCATCACAGAGGGTGAGTGTGGTGGCCATGGAATGTGGTGTGGTTGTTTTTTTTTATGAGCTGGGTGATTTCATATGCTAATGAGTGGGAGGATCATTCCAACAATTGGGGAACCACCGACTCCTTGGTCTTTTGATAGTGTCTTGAAACTGTCATGGTGCCTCCAGGTGTGCCATTTAGTTTGCAGATTGAGGATCAAGGTTTAGGTGAATTGTATTGACTTGTCTGCCATCTTGGACCCATTTGATTCTAACCAGTTTATGTTATGCCCTTGAAAAATGAAAGTGAAGTCGCTCAGTCATGTCCAACTCTTTGTGACCCCATAGACTGTAGCCTACCAGGCTCCTCCATCCATGGGATTTTCCAGGCAAGAATACTGGAGTGGGTTGCCATTTCCTTCTCCAAGAGATCTTCCCAACCCAGGGATTGAACCCGGGTCTCCCACATTGTAGGCAGACACTTTACCATCTGAGCCACCAGGCAGATCTCATGTTATGCCCTTGGCCTATATCATTCTTCCGAAAGTTGTGCCCTGCCCCCTTCTGTCCCATTTCATGCTCTTTTCCTGAGCCCCATCTGGGCCCACAACGATGCTGCTACAATCTTCTGGAGGGACAACCAGAAAATAGCTGGCCCTTGGAAGGGAAATACTGTATAATATCCAATCTCTCCAGATATTCGGGCCTTCATCTTCCATGTTTCCTACAACATGTGCGACAACAGCACCTCTCAGTGGACCCGCTAGGGTGGGTGACAGGCACACAATGCCTGCTAGAAGTCCATCTGTTGGTGGCATTCCTTCAAGGGCAATTGGGCTTCCAGGGACAATGTTTGCCACTTTGGGAGTTATCCCTGCAGGCTGTTTGGGCCCAAACCCTTAACCACCCTTCTAAAATTACAAACATACCAAATCTCCACTCCACTTTTATGGAAAATCTGGTGTCGCCTCTTATCAATTTGTCCTTAAGCCACTTACTAATTCCTACAACCAGGACTCTTCCCCCTCTATAGGCAACATCACTCCACCCAGCTTATTATTAAAATACTCTTAAAGCCCCTAACAGGCCCAGATAACCCACTCCTTTGTCATTACTTCTGTTATTACCTAAGTGGGTCTATGACAATGAAATGTTTACCATTGGAAACACCCTAAATTGCTCTTGTGGAGGACTAGGGGAAGAAATCAGTGACTTATTACCTCAGAGCAATAAGAGGATAAGGCTTACGGCTGTTTCACCAGATTTCCAGTTTCAGGGCACAGGCTTGGATTGCTGTACATCATAGTATCCATTCCCATCCACGGTGGACAAACCAGAAATGACTTAAGATTACAACCCCTTAATCCTACCCAGCACTAGTCACGCTGGAGAACTTGGAGATACCCAACTCCAGCCTGGGGTCCCAGGAGATTGACCTGCCTTGACCTACTTAGGGATCTCATCTCTGGGAGGTTGTCATGCCTCAACCTGCTTGGGGATCCACCAGTCCATGGGTCCCAGGAGGTTGACATGACTGACTTGCTCAGGGACCAACTTCTCTGGAGGTTGACATGCCTTTGACCTGCCCAGTGATTCGGTCTCCAGGAGGTTGTCATGCCTCAACCTGCCTGGGGATCTGCATCCTGACCTGGGGAGGCCTGACTCTCAGGTTGCAACAGTACTGAGAGGATAAGCTTCAGAAAGACTCACCCCTAAGGAAGCCCACCTGTGGAAATAGAAGGAAGCCAATTAGTTGTAGGACTATGCCCAGTCTCAGCAGTAACTCAGGAGCCCAACGAGAATCCCATTGCCTTTCTGGAAAGGCTAAAAGGGGCCCTCCAAAAGTTTACCAATCTGGACTTAGACTCTTATGAGGGACAGGTGATTTTAAAGGACACATTCCTTTCCTAATGTGCATCAGACATCAGGATAAAGTTACAACAGCTACAGCAGTAGGACCCTGCTGCCTCTTTAGGTGAGATGGTCCAGACAACCACCAATACCTTTTATTACAGAGAACAGAAGAGGGAGGCCAAGTCCCAGGAAAGGGAGAGAAGGAAAGAGATAAGGCATGCCCAGATGCTGGCTGTCCTCCAGGGAAGCCCTATGGCAAACCCTGAGTCCTTGAAGGACAAAAGTGAAGTGAAGTTGCTCAGTCATGTCTGACTCTTTGCGACCCCATGGACTGTAGCCTACCAGGCTCCTCTGTCCATGAGACTTTCCAGGCAATAGTACTGGAGTGGATTGCCACTTCCTTCTCCAACTGAAGGACAAGGCACGAGGCAAATGCCTAATTAGACAGGCGAGACATAAGGCCAAAGAGTGTCCAAACCATGACAAGTCCCCTAAAACAGCTTGCTACAAATGCCATCAATTGGGACATTGGGTGGCACTCTGCCCTCAGGACCCAAGGGCCTCAAGGTCAAGTGCCAAGCCTTCCCTCACAATGGTTCAACAGGACTGAAGCAGCCCACTCCAGTCAGCCCACCCATCACAGATAACCATCATGGGAGTAGAGCCAAGAGTGCAACTGGATGTGGCAGGTAGGTCCGAGACTTTCTTAGTTGACACAGGGGCTCCCTACTCTGTCCTGACCTCCTGCTCCAGAGCCTTCTTCTCCCAAACCTGTACCATTTTGAGTGCTACAAGAAAAATAATTACAAAAAGATTCACCTGAGCACTTTGTTGCTGGGATGGACAAATATTTTCCTACCAGTTTCTGGTGGTCCCTAGGTGTCTTACTACCTTACTGGGAAGAGACTTTTCCCTGCCTTTGAAATCTTGCAGCTGTTGCAGTCTTAATAGAAGATGCTTTAAAAATCTCTCTTGGGGGCAAACTATTTTTACTAGCCACCAACTGAAACAACTTCTGAATGGGAGAGGCCATTTATAGATGTCTGATTAAAGGATCCTTATGTATCAAGTAGTGCTGATGGCAAATCCAGGCCTGACTATATCCCCTTGTGAGGTTCTTGACCCAGCTACTCTCTTGCCTATCCCCCAAGGGCTCTCTCCCCGTTCACTCTTGCCTAGAAACCTTGGACCACTGGACAAAGCCCCAAGAGGGATTGTCAGAAGATCCTCTGACCCATTCTGCTGCTGCTGCTAAGTCACTTCAGTCATGTCCGACTCTGTGCGACCCCATAGACGGCAGCCCACCAGGTTCCTCTGTCCCTAGGGTTCTCCAGGCAAGAATACTGGTGTGGGATGCCATTTCCTTCTCCAGACCAATCCTGAGGAAATTTGATATACTGATGGAAGCAGCTTTGTCTTAGATGGAAAAAGAAGAGCTGGATATGCAGTAGTCTCCAATTTTGAGACCTTAGAAGCTAAACATTTGCCACCAGATTCTTCAGCCCAATTAGCTGAGCTCATAGCCCTGACTCGAGCTTTAGAGCTGGGAAAAGGAAAAAGAGTAGCCATTTACACTGACTCCAAGTATGCCTTTCTAGAGCTACATACACATGCTGCTATTTGGAAAAAAGAGGCCACTTGACTACCTGAGGGTCCTCAGTCAAATATGGTGATCAAATCCTTAGGCTCTTGGAGGCAGTCCATCTGCCCACTGAGGTTTCAGTCTCCCACTGTAAAGAACACCAAAAAAGGAGCATCAAGGTGGCAGAGGGAACCAAGTAGCTGATCAGACAGCTAAGAGAGCAGCATTACAGAACAGTGACCTAACAGGGGTTGCCAGCTTAGTTCCACAGACTACCTTGCCAGAAACTTCTTCAAATACTGAAGGTGAGATCCTGAAGCTAAAAGTGAGGGCTTTCAAGAAGATCATATGGGGTGGTCCCAAAAGGAGGGATTCTTTTTCTCTCTGGGAACCTCCAATGGAAGTTGGTTAGCTCCTTTAGGGGGAAAGGTCCGCCAAAGATTACTAGAAAGGTCTTTCAGAGGAACAGGCCTCCAAACGACTATAAGACACATGGTCTCCTCTTGTCCCACTTGCCATTAAACAACCCCCATGGAGCTCAAAGACCCCAGCTGGCCCAGCCCATCCAACGACATGGGGCCTACCCAGGAGAGGACTGGTAGATGGACTTCACCTAGATGCCAGTTTCTCAAGGGCATAAATACCTACTAGTCATGATAGATACATTCACAGGATGGATTGAAGGCTTTCCCACCAGGACTGAGAAGGCTGAGGAGGTGGTAAAAAAAAACTGTTCCATGAAATCATTCCATGATTTGGTCTGCCCAGCTCATTACAAAGTGACAATGGGACATCATTTACTTCTAATGTCGGCCAAGGGGTCTCTAAAGCATTGGGCATTACTTATTATCTTCATTGTGCCTTCATTCAGTCATCAGGAAAAGTAGAAAGAGCCGACCAGTTCTTAAAATCAGTGATAAAATAAATAGCCAAAGAGACCTCCCTGGGAAGGAGGGAGGCTTTACCAATAGCTTTCCTCCATACCTGTATTGCCCCTAAAGAACGGGTTGGTTCTACTCCTTATGAGATGCTATGTGGGAGATCTTTTGTTTATGTCAATGACCTCTTCCTAGATCGAGAAGCTCAGACCCTCTGGTCTTATACCATGGCTGTTGGGCAATTCTAACAAGATATACGCTTTTGGGTATCAACCAGGATCCAAAAGATTCTAAAGAGCCATGACTATATGCTCCAGGGACTCAAGTCCTAATTAAAGCCTGAAAAGAGGGGTCTCCAAAGGCTCAACTCCAGCCCACATGGAAGGGCTCCTACCCTGTAATACTTTCTACCCCCACAGCAGTTGAGGTAGCAGGAGACAACTACTGGATTCACTACTTACAAATCAAGCTGTGGGAAAAAACAGAAGAGGACACTCAATACACCTGTCAACAAGCTACAACATGCAATGCCAGTTCAACAAGGATATATAAAACTACACCTGATCACATAAAATATCACTCACCCTTAGATGGACACTGATATAAGGACTCTGAGGCTTGAGAATAGCAAGAGGGGGAGACCCAAGGCCCCTCGCCATCCCAGCTCAGCAGAAAGTAGCCAGAGGCACCTCGATGGCCCTACTCCCAAAGAATTGGGCCTCCCATCTCTCGAGGGGGGAATGTTAGGTAGTTAGAATAGGAGAAAGGAGCCCAAAATGGAGGTGGCTAAAAGATAAAGAAAGGGAAAAGCCCACAAAAACAGAACAAAAAAACCCTGTGGACCAGAGTGAGAACTTCAGGTGAAACAAACATTCCCCCTTCTTGGCTAGCCCAGTCTGCAAAAGGCAGGCTCAAGGTGGTGGGGAGGAGGCAAACGTATAAAAGGAGGAAGCCAAGACAGACTGAGGCCTCTCCTTTGGGGTCGGCCCACCCTCATGCCCTGAGGGTGTACTTTCCTTTGCTTGCTGAATAAAACTGAGCTCTAGCAGAGCTGTAACACTGGCCCGCTGTTTCAATTTTTTGCTGTGGTGAGGCAGAACTGAGGAAATTACACATTCCCCTCACAGAACAAAAGAAGGTTTTTCTCAACAGAGGTTAAAACTCTTTGGGAGTCTGTTCCCTTCCTGTAGGGCTACTTTAGCAAGCGGTCCTATGTGTACATGGAGGCAGTCACACCTCCGCACCGCTGGCTCTCTGTCCTTAGGCTTCCAAGCACACGCTGTCCATATCACTCCTCTGTTTCAGTGCCCTTCAAGCTCCTTCTCTGGCCCACAGTCAGGCAGTCCATTTCCATCAGTTCAAGCTAGGATAGCCACCCTAGAGCTAATCTGTCCTTTTATTTTCAAACAAAGCTCTAAACTCTTCTGTGGCTTTCAAAAGCTAGGAGTCCCCATCCTACCCTCCAGTGTTACTTTGGATTCTGGGTGGTCCTGGGAAGTTCACATAAGTCTCCCTCATTCACATGCAGTTTGATCTTCTCCAAGCAGAGTAGATGTCTCTTAAAAAGTCAAAGGTCCTGGGTCCCATTGGGAAGTTGAATTCAGTCAAGCTTTGTAATATATCCACCCTCAGGGTAGGAAAAAAGCTTGGCTATCTGTTCTCCCATAGGGAAATGTGAGATTATGTCTCTTTGGGTCTCTCTCTCTTTTTCTTTGTCACCAGGGGCAGAGTGGTGGTGGTGGCTAGGAGAGCCGTCTGCACCTGTCCTGGGTTCGCCCAAGGACCCCTTGATCAACACCATTAATCTAGAGAAGTCATGATCCAGAAGCAGAAAACAAAATAGGGAAAAGAGAAGTTTCTTTAAGTATTTTCTTCTAGTTTTTTCACTCCACATCATGTTATGTTGCTAGCAAAGAAGAAAAATAATGACCTTTGAAGCTCTGTTCTGAGGAAGTTTGTTCTTTATTTTAAGGAATGAGAAAGATGTACCTACTGATTCTGCATTTGCATTATGGTTAATTTTTAAAGGTATCTTTTTGGTCTGTTAAGAACTATGTGGGAACTGAAGTTTTTTCAATGTCCTTTCACAGCCTGATGAGAACCTATTGCAGAGAGTCAATCACTTGGTCTTTCAGAGAGTATAGAGTTCTGTAACTGCATGGTGTGCATACATTGCTGCCAAAGTAAAAAGGCACTATAAATGCTCAAAATCCTCCAAGCCAGGCTTCAACAGTAAGTGAACTGATAACTTCCAGGATTTAGAAAAGGCAGAGGAACCAGAGATCAAATTGCCAACATCCGTTGGATCATAGAAAAAGCAAGAGAATTCCAGAAAAACGTCTACTTCTGCTTCATTGACTATGCTAAAGCCTTTGGCTATGTGGATCACAGCAAACTGTGGACAATTCTTCAAGAGATGGGAATAGCAGACCAGCTTACCTGCCTCCTGCGAAATCTGTATGCAGGTCAAGAAGCAATGGTTAGAACTGGACATGAAACAATGGACTACTTCAAAATTGGGAAAGGAGTACATCAAGGATGTATATTGTCACCCTGGTTATTTAGTCTTCCCTGGTGGCTCAGATGGTAAAAGTGTCTGCCTACTATGTGGGAGACCCGGGTTCGATCCCTGGGTTGGGAAGGTCCCCTGGAGAAGGAAATGGCAACCCACTCCAGTATTCTTGCCTGGAAAATCCCATGGACAGAGGAGCTTGGTAGGCTACAGTCCATGGGGTAGCAGAGAGTCAGACATGACTGAGCGACTTCACTTTCACTTTCACCTGGTTATTTAACTTATATGTAGAGTACATCATGCGAAATGCTGGGCTAGATGAAGCATAAGCTGGAATCAAGATTGCCAGGAGAAATATCAAACCTCAGATATACAGATGACACCACCCTTATGGCAAAAAGCAAAGAGGAACTTGAGAGCCTCTTGATGAAGGTGAAAGAGGAGAGTGAAGAAGCTGGTTTAAAACTCAAGATTCAGAAAACTAAGATCATGGCATCTGGTTCCATCACTTCATGGAAAATAGATGGGGAAACAAGGGACACAGTGACAGACTTTATTTTGAGGGGCTCCAAAATCACTGCAGATGGTGACTGTAGCCATGAAATTAAAATACACTTGCTTCTTGGAAGAAAAGCTATGACAAACCTAGACATCATATTAAAAAGCAGAGACTATTTTGCTGACAAAGGTCCATATAGTCAAAGCTATGGTTTTTCCAGTAGTCATGTATGGATGTGAGAGTTGGACCATAAAGAAGACTGAACGCTGAAGAACTGATTCTTTTGAACCGTGGTATTGGAGAAGACTCTTGAGAGTCCCTTGGCGTACAAGGAGATCAAACCAGTCAATCCTAAAGGCAATCAATCCAGAATATTCATTAGAAGAACTGATGTTAAGGCTGAAGCTCCAATACTTAGGCTACCTGATACGAAGAGCCAACTCATTAGAAAAGACCCTGATGCTAGAAAAGATTGAAGGCAGGAGGAGAAGGGGATGACAGAGGATGAGATGGTTGGATGGTATCACTGACTCAATGGACATGAATTTGAGCAAGCTCCAGGAGACGGTGAAGCACAGGGAAGCCTGGTGTGCTTCAGTCCACGGGGTCACAATGAGTCAGACGTAACTAAGTGACTGAACAGCAACAACAATCTTCTAAATCTACATGGTGAATAGGTCCTGGTTTGAGTTAGACACCTGGAATCATTTTAATGGTAACTTGAGGTATTTATACCACCACCTGCCCATTTGACTTTTTCATGGACTTCCTTAAAGATATCCCCTGACACCAATGACTGATTATCATTCTACTGTAGGAAATAGATTATCTTAGTTTTCTATTAGTCTAACCATATTTCCCACAAATTTAGCAGCTTAAAACAACACACTTATTATCTCACAGACACTATGAATCAGGATTCTAGGTGTAAGTAGGTTCTCTGCTTCAATGTCTTTCAAGGCTGCAACCAAGGTGTCGGCTAGGTATGTCATTGTTGGCAGAATTCAGATCCTTGCATATGCTTCGTTTCCTTGCTGGATGGAGGCTGTAAACTTTCCTTAACTCCTTGAGGCTTCCCACAGTTTCTTCCCACATGGGGCTCCCCAAGATGACTACTTGCTTCTTTAAAGCCAGCAAAGGAGAGAGAGACACCAGCAGGATGGGCACTAAAATATTTTACGATGTAATCACAAAACAATGTGCGTGTAACCATCCAATGGTCCATTTAAATACATCTAATTTGTAATACACAAAGATTATCCCAAGTCCTGCCCTATGATATGTGCAAATGTGATTTGTGTCTGTTGTTCCTACATGGCAATCAAAAGCCTCGAATTATTTATCTCCTCCAAGATCAGAAGAAAGTTCCTCCTCTGCATACAGCAAACTTTCAAAGAGCTATGCTAATCCTGGGAGGAACACTTTGCAAAAGACTCTTCCCACTTTGATGTGCTAGCTTTTACCCTACATTCAAACGCAAATCCCTCTCTATTCCTACTTTTATGAGATCACTGAGGAATGGAGCTGCCATAAATTTCTCCTCTAAAGGGTCACATTGTATGCAAAGAATACCAAGTTATTTTTATAAAAATGTTAAGTCTCTAAGTGTTTTTAAAAACAGTATTAATGGGGAATTCTGTCAGTGTGTACTGCTCTTACTACCAAGTCTATATCTTTTCAAGTTGGTTGCAACTTGATCATCCAAGATTAGCCAGCTGTCCTAAACACGACTTTATTTTGGCTTCGAAGTTTGTGTGACCTTATTAGGACACCCCTGGGGTGGGGGGTTTACTAGCAGTGCTCACTGTTAAATATCGGCTTAATTCCCACCCCTGACCTTCTTCTATAAAAAAGCTGTAATTTCCTTGGGCATGAAGGAAATCCTCCCATTGGTGGGAGTGGTTGGCAGTCCCTGTTATGAGATCACTGGCTATTTTGTCCAAGGTGAAACATTTCCCTTTGACCTGGCAAGGCCATTTCTAAACCCACAGCATTTTCAGAGGAGGTGAGCAGTGCCAACTTGCAAAATGGGTTAATCTGTTTGTTTCAATAATTTTAAAATCCGAAACTCATTGAATAATGAACATACGATCTTAACTGCTTTAATTAAAAAATATCATTCATTAAAAAAACTTCTTTCCCAACAAAACTCATGAAAGATGTATTTTTGAGTGTACAGCTTGTGACCTGAACGTGTCAACCACTCTTCTTCACTTCTTCCTCTATAACATCAGTGTGTCTATGTCTCAGTGCATAATGTTCCATAATTTTAAAATTCACTACAGGATAGTAGATATTTAGAACCTTGAATCATTCTTTAGGATATTTCATATTTCTAATATTTCCTTCTATCCTTACACTTTTGGTGGGGGATACCTTTTTTCTCTCTTGCCATTCTAATTTCCCTCTAGAGTTTTCCTTTTTATTACTTGTCCATACAACTCTTGGATGTGTGGGGGGATGGGGGTTCAGAGAGGGGTGGATGGTGATTGGTGTTCCCCCTTCTCTGGGCTCCTACCAACCCACAAATTTAGGAACTCTTCCTTTTCTGAAGTAGCAAGGAAGTCACTGCATTCTCCTTTCTTTACTCTCCCTCTGTCTTCCCAGGACCAGTGAATAGTGTCAGGCTAGACCTTTGGTCCATAGATCCTGTTGGGTGGGGCTAGTGGAGCCTCACGCCTGTCTCTCTTTGCCTGCCTGTAGTTTCCACATGTTTTTCTCAATCTTATAAGCCCTCTCAGGGAAGATCGTGCTCCTGGAGGGCGGTGGGGAACAGTCCTGTAATTGTTCAGCTGCTTTGGCTAAGAAAGTCTCTTAGGCGAATGATGATTGGTCATTTAGTCACAAAGTCGTGTCTGACTCTTTGTGACCCTATGGACTTTCTGACTCTTTGTGACCCTATGGACTTCAGCCCGCCAGGCTCCTCTGTCCTTGGGATTTTCCAGATGAGAATACTGGAGTGGATTGCCATTTCCTTCTCCAGAGGATCTTCCCAACCAAGGGACCAAACCTGGATCCCCTGCATTGCAGGTAGATTCTTTACTGCTGAGGCACCTGGGAAGGAAGCCATTTGGATTGCAGATCCAAGCTACCTTCTTAAATCTTGCTTAGCAGTGATACAGATAGTCTTTTGGTCTCTGATAACAGAGACTTTTAAATTTATTCCTCATCTAGCAGAGAAGGGGGTGCTATGAGTTCATATCCTCAAATACCAATAAGGTGCTATCAACCTAGATCTGCCTCCCAGGGAGAGAGACTGGGAGGAAGGCAACAGGAGTCAAGTGGGCAGCAGAGCTTGAGAGCAACTTCATGGTCCTGCTCAGGAAAGCAGAAAAAAAGCCGGATGTCCTGTGAAGTGAGGGCATTTGTGATGTGGGCCACCAAGCCAAGTTTAGTTCTTCCTGATTCCAGCCAAATAGCAGGAGGGGTGCCAAAGTTTCAGTGGAGACTCTGGGCAGGAAGCCAGGCTGTAGGAACCTGCTAAAAACACACCCAACAAGTACCAAGGGCACAGCTCATAGACCCAAAAGATGGACATCCTCAGTCATGATGACAGAAATGGACAAGCTGGCCATGGCCCTGAGGAAGCAGGCTTGTTCACAGCTTTTAGATTGTGCTTTCCAGTGTATGTGAGGCAGGAACAACAATGTGTCCCCAAATCGCTTCCTCGAAATTAAGAATCATGACTTTGACCAACCCAGACTTCATTGAGGTAAACTCAAGGATTCTGTTAAAAATAGGGGAGGGCCCTATCTGACTAGGAATTGATGTGACCATGGTAGGATGGTAAAGAAAGCTGAGCACCGAAGAATTGATGCTTTTGAACTGTGGTGTTGGAGAAGACTCTTGAGAGTCCCTTGGACTGCAAGGAGATCCAACCAGTCCATTCTGAAGGGGATCAGCCCTGGGATTTCTTTGGAAGGAATGATGCTAAAGCTGAAACTCCAGTACTTTGGCCACCTCATGTGGAGAGTTGACTCATTGGAAAAGACTCTGATGCTGGGAGGGATTGGGGGCAGGAGGAGAAGGGGACGACAGAGGATGAGATGGCTGGATGGCATCACTGACTCGATGGATGTGAGTTTGAGTGAACTCTGTGAGTTGGTGATGGACAGGGAGGCCTGGCGTGCTGTGATTCATGGGGTCACAAAGAGTCGGACATGAATGAGCGACTGAACTGAACTGAACTGATGGTAGGATGCAGAGAATGGAGTATACACACAGAAGCTAAAATGTCCTGCTTCACCCAGGTATGTATCATGAAGAACTCCCACATCCCCCTGCTAGCAGTCACTTGGGGTGAGTGAAGATAAGTATCTCTGGCAGGCAGGAAGGGAAAGGAAGGCCTTTATTATCCCCTCTTTGATGATGAGAGCAAGTTTGTCGAATGAGATGCCTTAAAACCAAAGGAAATGCAGTGTCTGATCCTGAGTGCTTCAGTGAGGCCTCTTCAACACCCCAGAGAAACAGTGGACCCTGTCACCACAACCATATCACCAAGAGCAGCAGCTGTAGCCCCATGGGACCTACAGTTTTGACTCTCTCTCTGCAGCCCCCTTCTTCCTCCTGTAGTTCTATGCTTGCCTCAGGGAGTGTGGGGTAGGTGGGTAGGTGGGTAGGTGGAGTGGGTGCAAAGGGGTCTCAGGACTGCGTGCCTCAGTTGGCATTAACTGTGTGGTCATTCACCTGTATGGTGACTTGTCCTCATCCTGCGGCCCAGGTCATCCTGGCTCCTGGCCCCAGAAGGCTTATTGTTATCATCATTGTCACAGCCTTCTTTCCACAATCCAGGATGTGCATCTCTGCTCATTGCCAGCTGTGTGACCTTGGGCAAATTAGTCAACCTCGCTGATCATCAGTTTCCTTTAAAGAGATACAATACTTCTTTCAGGATTTATGTACTTGGTCATGCTCAACTGTGTCCAACTCTTTGTGACCCCATGGACTGTAGCCTGCCAGGCTCCTCTGTCCATGGAATTTTCCAGGCAAGGATCCTAGAGTAGGTTGCCATTTTCTCCTCCAAGGGATCTTTCCAACTCAGGAATTAAACCTGTGTCTTCTGTGTCTCCTGCATTGCAGGCAGATTCTTTACCACTTGAACCATCAGGGAACTTGAATAGTATATTTTTGTAGCACTTAACACAGCATCTGGCCATAACAGGCATCCAATGAGTAAGAAGTCATTATTACTATTATTTCCAGTGTTACCGTTAACATTGTCATTGTTGTTATTATGGTAGCTTATTTAGATTGCCTATGCTAATACGTTTGTTATACACCTCTATGTATATACAGTGGACCCTTGAGCAACATGGGTTTGAGCTGCACGAGTCCACTTACACACAGGCTTTTTTTCACTAAATACATGCTACAGGACTGCATGATCCATGGTTGGTTGAATCCACAGTGGAGGAATCTCAGATAAGGAAAGCCAACTGTGAAATTATATTCAGATTTTTGACTGTATAGAGGCTTTGTTGTTGTTCAGTTGCTCAGTGGTGTCTGGCTGTTTGTGACCCCACGGACTGCAGCATGCTAGTCTACCCTATCCATCACCATTTCCTGCAGCTTGCTCAAATTCATGTCCATTGAGTTGGTGATGCTGTCCAAACATTTTGTCCTCTGTCATCCCTTTCTCTTTTTACCCTCAATGTTTCCCAGCAATAGGGTCTTTTCCAGTGAGTCAGCTCTTTTATATCAGATAGCCAAAGTACTGGAGGTTCAGTTTCAGCATCAGTCCTTCCAATGAATATTTAGGATTGATTTCTTTTAGGATTGTCTGGTTTGATCTTTTTGATGTCCAAGCAACTCTCAATAGTCTTCTCCAACACCACAGATCATCATTTCTTTGGTATTCAGCCTTCTTTATGGTCCAACTCTCATATTCATACGTGACTACTGGAAAAACAATAGCTTTGACTATATGGACTTTTGTCAGCAAAGTAATGTCTCTGTTTTTTAATATGCTGTCTAGATTTATCATGGCTTTTCTTCCAAGGATAAAGCATCTTTTAATTTCATGGCTGCAGTCACTATCTGCAGTGATTTTGGAGCCCAAGAAAATAAAGTCTGTCACTATTTCCATTGTTTCCCCATTTATTTGCCATGAAATGGGACCAGATGCCATGATCTTAGTTTTTTGAATGTTGAGTTTTAAGCCAGCGTTTTCCACTCTCTTCTTTTACCCTCATCAAGAGGGTCTTTAGTTCCTCTTCACTTTTTGACATAAGGGTGGTGTCATCTGCATATGTGAGGTTATTGATATTTCTCCCTGAAACCTTGATTCCAGCTTGTGCTTCAAGAGCCTAGCATTTCCCATGATGTACACTGCATATAAGTTAAATAAGCTGGGTGACAATATGCATCCTTGATGTACTACTTTCCCAATTTGGAGCCAGTCCATTGTTCCACGTCCAGTCTTAACTGTTACTTCTTGATCTGCATAGAGGCTAAGTGTCCATAAACCCTCACTGTTCAAGGGTCAGCTATATTCACATACATACTAGTTTCTACATCCAAACACTTACATCTTTGCATGGCCAGCACTTGTATTATGAGGCATAGCACATACAATTTATGTATAGAATATATCTGTTATATTCAGGGTAACAGGATCAATATACACTGGAATTTTATTTCTATAGCTAGTTTTGAGATAAAAGAGCAGTATTTAGGTTTTAATTCTCCATTTGCATTGTATAGGTGGCTTGGCCAACTGTATGGATGGCCATTGTTTTAGCGTAACCAGGCTCTTGTAATAAAATACCATGGACTGGGTGGCTTAAACACAGGAATTTATTTCTCACAGTTACGGAGGTCGAGAAGTCCAAGATTAAGGTGCCAGCCAACCGGGTTCCCTGAAGAGGTCCTGGTTCCTGGTTTGCAGACTACCACCTCCTCACTGTGTCTTTACATGGACAAGCTCTCTGGTATCTCTTTTTACAAGGGCACAAATCCCATCATGAGGGTCCCATGCTCATGGTCTCATCTAAACCTAATAACCTCCAAATGCCATGAAATTAGAAGATGCATGCTTCTTGGAAGGAAAGCTATGACAAACCTAGGCAGCATATTAAAAAGCCAAGACATCACTTTGTTGACAAACATCCGTATAGTTGAAGCTGTGTTTTTTCTAGTAATCATGTATGGATGTGACGGTTGGACCTTAAAGAAGGCTGAGTGCCCAAGAATTGAAGGTTTTGAACTGTGGTGCTGGAGAAGACTCTTGAGAGTCCTTTGGGCTGCAAGGAGATCAAATCAGTCAATCCAAAGGAACTGAACCTTGAATATTCATTGGAAGGACTGACACTAAAGCTAAAACTCCAATATTTAGCTACCTGATGTGAAGAGCCTACTCATTGGAAAAGATCCTGATGATGGGAAAGACTGAAGGCAAAAGGAAAAGAGGAAGGCAGCAGATGAGATGGTTAGATAGCATCATTGACTTAATGGATATGAATTTGAGCAAACTCCAGCAGATGGTGGAGGACAGGGAAGTCTGGCGTACTGCGGTCCACAGGGTTGCAAAGTCAGACATAATTTAGCAACTGAACAACAACCACAATGAGGGGGATTAGGGCTTCAACATATGGCTTTGGGGAGACATAATTCAGTCCATGGCAGGCATGTTAAGCTGTTTCTTTAAAAAAAAATTTTTTTTTATTGAAGGATAATTGCTTTACAGAATTGTGTTGTTTTCTGTCAAACCTCAACATGACTCAGCCATAGGTATATATGTATCCCCTCCCTCTTGAACCTCCCTCCCATCTCTCTCCCCATCCCACCCCTCTAGGTTGATACAGAGCTCATGTTTGAATTTCCTGAGCCATACAGCAAATTCCTGTTGGCTATCTATTTTACATTTGGTAATGTAAGTTTTCATGTTACTCTTTCCACACATCGCACCCTCTCCTCCCCTCTTCCCATGTCCATAAGTCTATTCTCTGTCTGTTTCTCCATTGCTGCCCTGTAAGTAAGTTCTTCAGTACCATTCTTCTAGATGTATGTGTGTTAGAATACGATATTTATCTTTTCCTTTCTGACTCACTTCCCACTGCATAATAGGTTCTGGGTTCATCCATCTCATCAGAAGTAACTCAAATGCATTCCTTCTTATGGCTGAGTAATATTCCATCATGTATATGTACCACAACTTCTTTATCCATTCATCTGTTGATGGACATCCAGGTTGCTTCCATGTTCTAGCTATTGTAAATAGTGCTGCAGTGAACAATGGGATACATGTGTCTTTTTCAATTTTGGTTTCCTCAGGGTATATGCCTAGGAGTGGGATTGCTGGGTCATATGGTGGTTTTATTCCTAGTTTTTTAAGGAATCTCCATACCATCTTCCATAGTGGCTGTATCAATTTAGATTCCCACCAACAGTGCAAGAGCATTCCCTTTTCTCCATACCCTCTCCAGCATTTACTGTTTGTAGACTTTTTGATGAGAGCCATTCTGACTGTTGTGAGGTGATATCTCATTGTAGTTTTGATTTGCATTTCTCTAATAATGAGTGATGTTGAAAATCTTTTCGTGTGTTTGTTAGCCATCTGTATGTCTTCTTTGGAGAAATGTCTGTTTAGGTCTTTCCCCCACTTTTTGATTGGGTTGCTTTTCTGGCATTGAGTTGCATGAGCTGCCTGTATATTTTGAAAATTAATCCTTTGTCACTTATTTCATTTGCTATTGTTTTCTCCCACTCTAAGGGTTGTCTTTATACCTTGCTTATAATTTCCTTTGCTGTGCAAAAGCTTTTAAGTTTAATCAAGTCCCACTTGTTTACTTTTGTTTTTATTTCCATTACTCTAGGAGGTGGGTCATAGACAAACTTGCTTTGATTCATGTCATTGAGTGTTCTGCCTATGTTTTCCTCTAAGAGTTTCATAGTTTCTGGTCTTACATTTAGGTTTTTAATCCATTTTGAGTTTATCTTTGTGTATGATGTTAGGAAGTGTTCTAATTTCACTCTTTATATGTAGCTTTCCAGTTTTCCCAGCACCATTTATTGAAGAGGCTGTCTTTGCCCCATTATATATTCTTGACTCTTTTGTCAAAAATTCAACTCATTCTTCTAAAAAAACAAACAAAAAAAAAAAAAAACAAAGTTAAGTATGTTACTTAGACTGCTTTTATTTATTTTTTTGAATGTAAACTTGTTTGTTTTGATTGGAGGTTAATTACTTTGCAATGTTGTGTTGGTTTTGCCATACATCAACATAATGTCCTCGGTGTTTTAGATGGTCTGCTTCATTTAACTGAAAACGAAATCTATGAGAAAATTATTGTCAATATTCCCATTTATACTTCAGGAAGCTGAGGCATTAATGAAATTGCTAGTAAGTGAAAGAGATGCTTTTGCTAACTGTATTTATCTATACTTAGTAAACTTTGTGGGAAAGGGCATCGTCTATGTAGAATGTTTGGGGGAAAAAACTTGATTTCAATTCTATTTAAAAAGAAACCCCAAATGAAGTATGTTACTTAAGTCTACTCAGCATGTCCTCAGTGTTTTACATGCTCTGCTTCATTTAATTACCAAGAAAATGTACGAGGAAGGTGTTATCAACATTCCTATTTTATAGATGAGGAATCTGAGACACAGAGACATTACTGTTGTTACTAGTTAGGGAAATACATGCTTTTTGTTGAGCGTATTTATCTGTTTAGTAAACTGTGTGGGTAAAGGGCATTGTCTGGCTAGATTGTTGGGGAAAAAAACCCAATTTCAATTCTCTGTATTAAAAAAAAATTAAGTGAGTTGCTTAGATCTTCTAAGCAATGTCCTGGTTGTTTTGCATGCTCCTCTTCATTTAATCCAACAGAAAATCTACGAGTAAGTGTTATTAACATTCCCATTTTACATATGAGGAAACTGAGGTGAAGAGGCTTTAAGAAAGTAATTGGTAGATGAAAGATATGTATCAGTGAGCCTATTTATCTATACTTAATAAACTTTGTTGATAAGGGCACTGTCTATTAGATTTTTGGGGAAAAAAAACCTCAATTTCAATTCTCTTTTAAAATGAAGTATGTTACTTAAGTCTACTAAGCATGTCCTGGGTATTTTACATGCTCTGTTTCATTTAAAGAAAAATAAGAACCAGTAAGGTAAAAGAAAATCTACAAGGCTGTGGGGTAAAAATAAATATTTTAACACTCTTAAAAAGAAAAAAACAAAAAGGGACCCCTATGTGCAAGGGTTTATTTCTGGGCTTTCTATCTTGTTCCATTGGTCTACATTTCTGTTTCTGTGCCAGTACCATACTGTCTTGATGACCATAGCTTTGTAGTATAATCTGAAGTCAGGAAGGTTGATTCCTCCAGCTCCATCTTTCTCAGGACTGTTTCGGCTATTTGAGCTCTTTTGTGTTTCCATATGAACTGTGAAATTTTTTTTATAGTTCTGTGGAAAATGTCATTGGTAATTTGATAGGGATCACATTGAATCTGTATTGCATTTGGTAGTATAGTCATTTTCACAATATTGATTCTTCCTACCCAGGAATGTGGAATATCTCTCCATTTGTTTATGTCATCTTTGATTTCTTTCCTTAGTGTCTTATAATTTTCTGTGTACAGTTCTTTTGTCTCCTTAGGTAAGTTTATTCCTAGATATTTAATTCTTTTTGTTGCAATGGTGAATGGGATTGATTCCTTAATTTCTTCTTCTGATTTTTCATTGTTAGTATATAGAAATGCAAGTGATTTCTGTGTATTGATTCTGTATCCTACAACTTTGCTAAATCTATTGATTAGCTCTAGTAATTTTCTGATACTATCTTTAGGATTTTATATGAACAGTATCATGTCATGTACAGTAAACAGTATCATGTACAGTAAACAGTGAGAGATTTACTTCTTCTTTTCCAATCTGGATTTCTTTTATTCCTTTTTCTTCTCTGATTGCTGTAGCTAGGACTTCCAGAATTATGTTGAATAATAGTGGCAAAAGTGAACACCCTTGTCTTGTTCCTGATCTTAGGGGGATGCTTTCAGTTTTTCACCATTGAGAATAATGTTTACTGTAGGCTTATCATATATGGCCTTTACAATGTTGAGGTAGGTTCCTTCTATGCCCATTTTTTGAAGAGTTTTAATCATAAATGGGTGCTGAATTTTGTCAAAGACTTTTTCTGCATCTATTGAGATTATCATGATTTTTATCTTTCAGTTTGTTAATATGGTGTATCACATTGATTGATTTGCCTATATTGAAGAATCCTTGCATTTCTGGAATAAATCCAACTTGATCATGGTGTATGAGCTTTTTGATGTGTTGCTGAATTCTGTTTGCTAAAATTTTGTTGAGGATTTTTGCATCTATGTTCATCAGTGATATTAGCCTGTAGTTTTCTTTTTTGATGCTGTCTTTGGTTTTGGTATCAGGGTGATTGTGGCCTCATAGAATGAGTTTGGAAGTATTCCTCCCTCTACAATTTTTTGAAAGAGTTTTAGAGTAGGAATTAGCTTTTCTGTATATGTTTGATAGAATTCTCCTGTGAAGCCATCTGGTCCAGGGCTTTTGTTTTTTGGGAGATTTTTGATCACAGCTTCAACTTCAGTGCTTATAATTGGGTTGTTCATAATTTCTATTTCTTCTTGGTTCAGTCTTGGAAGGTTGGATTTTTCTAAGAATCCATCCATTTCTTCCAGGTTGTCCATTTTATTGCCATATAGTTGTTCATAATAGTCTTTCATAATCCTTTGTATTTGTGTGGTGTCTGTTGTAACCTCTCCTTTTTCATTTCTAATTTTGTTGATTTGATTCTTCTTTTTTTCTTGATGAGTCTGATCTAAGTTTGTCAATTTTATCTTTTCAAAGAACCAGCTTTTAGTTTTATTAATCTTTACTATTGTTCCTTTCATTTCTTTTTCATTTATATCTGCTCGGATCTTTATGATTTCTTTCCTTCTACTAATTTTGGGGTTTTTTGTTCTTCTTTTTCCAGTTGTTTTAGGTATAAAGTTAGGTTGTCTGTTAGATATTTTTCTTGTTTCTTGAGGTAGGATTTAAACTTCCCTCTTTTGTTGCATCCCACAGGTTTTTAGTTGTCATGTTTTCATTGTCATTTGTTTCTAGAAAATTTTTTATTTCCCTTGTGATTTCTTCACTCACTTGTTGGCTATTTAGACACATGTTTAATCCCCATGTATTTGTGTTTCTTATAGTTTTGTTCTTGTAATTGGTATTTAGTCTCATAGCATTGTGGTAGGAAAAGATGCCTGATACAACTTCAATTTTCTTAAATTTACTGAGGTTTCATTTGTGACTCAAGATGTGGTCTATCCTCGAGAATGTTCCATGTGCACTTGAGAAGGTGTATTCTTCTGCATTTGGATGGAATGTCCTGAAGATATCAATGAGATCCATATCATCTAATGTATCATATAAGACTTGTGTTTCCTTATTAATTTTCTGTTTTGATGATCTGTCCATTGGTGTGAGTGGGGTGTTAAAGTCTCCTACTATTATTGCGTTACTGTCAATTTCTCCTTTTATGTCTGTTAGAGTTTGTCTTATGTATTGAGGTGCTCCTATGTTGAGTGCATAGATATTTACAATTGTTATGTCTTCCTCTTGGATTGATCCCTTGATTGTTATGTAGTGTCCTTCATTATCTCTTGTAATATTCTTTATCTTAAGATCTATTTTATCTGATACAAGGATTGCTACTGCAACTTTCTTTTGCTTCCCATTTGCATGGAATATATTTTTCCATCCTCTTACTTTTAGTCTGTATGTGTCTTTAGGTTTGAAGTGTGTTTCTTGTAGACAGCATATATATGGGTCTTGTTTTTGTATCCATTCAGCCAGTCTGTGTCTTTTGGTTGGAGCATTTAACCCATTTACATTTAAAGGAATTATTGATGTATATGTTCCTATTGCCATTTTCTTAATTGTTTGGGGTTTATTTTGTAGGTCTTTTTTCTTCTTGTTTTTCTTGACTGTATAATTCCCTTTAACATTTGTCGTAAAGCTGGCTTGGTGGCACTGAATTCTCTTAACTTTTGCTTGTCTGAAACACTTTATTTTTCCATCAATTTTGAATGAGATCCTTGCCAGGTATAGTAATCTTGGTTGTAGATTTTTCCCTTTCAGTACTTTAAATTTATCCTGCCATTCCCTTCTGACCTGCCTAGTTTCTGCTGAAAGATCAGCTGTTACACATATGGGGTTTCCCTTGTATGTTACTTGTTGCTTCTGCCTTGCTGCTTTTAATATTCTTTCTTTGTGTTTAGCCTGTTAATTTGATTAGTACATGTCTTGGCATGTTTCTCCTTGGGTTTATCCTGTATGGGACTCTTTGTGCCTTTTGGACTTGATTAACTCTTTACTTTTCCATCTTGGGGATATTTTAAACTATAATCTCTTCAAAAATTGTCTCATACCCTTTATTTTTCTCTTTTTCTTCTGGGACCCCCATAATTCTAATGTTGGTACATTTGATGTTGTTCCTGAGGTCTCTGAGACTATCCTCAGTTCTTTTCATTCTTTTTACTTTATTCTACTCTTCAGAAGTTATTTCCACCATTTTATCTTCCAGCTCACTGATTCGTTCTTCTGCTTCAGATATTCTGCTATTGATTTCTTCTAGAGTATTTTTAATTTTAGTAATTGTGTTGTTTGTCTCTGTATGTTTATTCTTTAATTCTTCTAGGCCTTTGTTAATTGATTTCTGCATTTTCTCCATTTTGTTTTCAAGGTTTTTGACCATCTTTACTATCATTATTCTGAATTCTTTTTCAGGATGTTTGCCTATTTCTTCTTTATTTATCTGGACTTCTGTGTTTCTAGTTTGTTCCTTCATTTGTGTAGTATTTCTCTGCCTTTTCATTATTTTTTTTAACTTATTGTGTTTGAGGTCTTCTTTTGAAAGGCTTCAAGGTTGAACTGTTTCTTCCTTTTGGTTTCAGCCCTCCTAAGGTTGGTCCAGTGGTTTGTGTAAACTTTGTATAGAGTGAGATTTGTGCTGAGTTTTTGTTTGTTTGTTTGTTTTCCCTCAGATGGGCAAGGCTAAGTGAAGGGTAATCCTGTCTGCTGATGATTTGTAGTTTTGTTTTTTGTTGTTGTTGTTTAGATGAGGCATCCTGCACAGGGTGCTACTTGTGGTTGGGTGATGCTGGGTCTTGTATTCAAGTGGTTTCCTTTGTGTGAATTCTCACTCTTTGATAATCCCTAGGGTTACGTCTCTGGTCCCCCACTGGCTGAGGGCAGGTCCAGTCCTACTAACGCTCCTGTTTTTCCCGCCTAGTTCCTTCATCCTACCGAGTTTTGCATGGTTCTATATATCCTTTTCCACTGGTCAGGTACTCCTGTCTGCTCTCAGCTGGTGTTCTTCATGCATTTCTGTGTCTAAAGGTGTATTCCTGATGTATCTGTGGAGAGAGATGTACTCCATGTCCACCTCCTCCTCTGCCATCTTGTTCTTGTCTCTGTTTAGCTGTTTCTAGCCTACACATAGATCAGTCCAGCAAAGGATTTGGGTATTTTTCAAGATGGTGGAAGCAACATAAGTGGAAATAGCATTATGTAATGCATCGCTACAAACAAAACTAGTGGAGGTGATGGAATTCCAGTTGAGCTATTCCAAATCCTGAAAGATGATGCTGTGAAAGTGCTGCACTCAATATGCCAGCAAATTTGGAAAACTCAGCAGTGGCCACAGGACTGGAAAAGGTCAGTTTTCATCCCAATCCCAAAGAAAGGCAATGCCAAAGAATGCTCAAACTACCACACAACTGCACTCATCTCACACGCTAGTAAAGTAATGCTCAAAATTCTCCAAGCCAGGCTTCAGCCATACATGAACTGTGAACTTCCAGTTGTTAAAGCTGGGGTTAGAAAAGGCAGAGAAACCAGAGACCAAATTGCCAACATCTGCTGGATCATCGAAAAAGCAAGAGAGTTTCAGAAAAACATCTATTTCTGCTTTGTTGACTATGCCAAAGCCTTTGACTGTGTGGATCACAATAAACTGGAAAATTCTGAAAGAGATGGGAATATCAGACCACCTGACCTGCCTCTTGAGAAATTTGTATGCAGGTCAGGAAGTAACAGTTATAACTGGACATGGAATAACAGACTGGTTCTAAATAGGAAAAGGAGTACGTCAAGGCTGTATATTGTCACCCTGCTTATTTAACTTCTATGCAGAGTACATCATGAGAAACGCTGGGCTGGAAGAAGCACAAGCTGGAATCAAGATTGCCAGAAGAAATATCAATAACCTCAGATATGTGGATGACACCACCCTTATGGCAGAAAGTGAAGAGGAACTCAAAAGCTTCTTGATGAAGGTGAAAGAGGAGAGTGAAAAAGTTGGCTTAAAACTCAACATTCAGTTAACGAAGATCATGGCATCTGGTCCCATCACTTCATAGGAAATAGATGGGGAAACAGTGTCAGACTTTATTTTTGGGGGCTCCAAAATCACTGCAGATGGTGACTGCAGCCATGAAATCAAAAGACGCTTACTCTTTTGAAGGAAAGTTATGACCAACCTAGATAGCATATTCAAAAGCAGAGACATTACTTTGCCAACAAAGGTTCATCTAGTCAAGGCTATGGTTTTTCCAGTGGTCATGTATGGATGCGAGAGTTGGACTGTGAAGAAGGCTGAGCACCGAAGAATTGATGCTTTTGAACTGTGGTGTTGGAGAAGACTCTTGAGAGTCCCTTGGACTTCAAGGAGATCCAACCAGTCCATTCTGAAGGAGATCAGCCCTGGGATTTCTTTGGAAGGAATGATGCTAAAGCTGAAACTCCAGTACTTTGGCCACCTCATGCGAAGAGTTGACTCATTGGAAAAGACTCTGATGCTGGGAGGGATTGGGGGCAAGAGGAGAAGGGGACGACAGAGGATGAAATTGCTGGATGGCATCACTGACTTGATGGACGTGAGTCTGAGTGAACTCCGTGAGTTGGTGATGGACAGGGAGGCCTAGCATGCTGAGATTCATGGGGTTGCAAAGAGTCGGACATGACTGAGTGACCGAACTGAACTGAATGCATACTCTTCAGGAAATAGATGTAGGGCAAAGAAATTCACTGGCTAGTAGCTAGGAGACCATGACTGTTTACTTTTGAATGTTCAGTCACCTTGGAATATCCATGCATCAAAAGGTATGTGGAATTCAAACCTTATCTAGGCTGACAGACTCAGATTCCTAAAAAGCATAAACCTTTGGCATCCAAACTAACAAAAATCATTAATTAACCAAAAGGACAAGACATGGCTTTAGAAATGAGTTTTACATTTGTCTTGTTGTGTGAATCTAGAAAAGTTAATATAGGGACATAGTGAATACACTCAACAACTGGTAAAGAACCAGAGAAAAATTAGAAAGTCTCAAAGCCACAAGAAAGAAAAAAACTATTTATTGTTGCTGAGATGCTTTATTTAAACTGCATCACAACTTTTAAAGAAATATTATTGTCCCCATTCTATAGATGAGGAAACTGAGGCCTGGGGAGTTTAAAAAATTCTTGCAGAGTCAGCTTGGTAGCGAGTGGCAGTGGGGCTCTGAAGTGGCCCTCTTTCAAATAAACCACATGCCCCTGCACTATCCTTTGTATTGGGTTGGCCAAAAAGCCCATTTAGGTTTTTCCACACTATCCTATGGAACAATCTGATCGAACTTTTTGTCCAAACCAGTATCATCACCATAACTGCTCTAGTCAGTTGTACTGTATGCAGACAGTGCCATTTTAAAGTACAGGAAATGAGGCAATGTAGAATGTGAGGGGTGGGGGTAGGGAGCATATAGACAGGACATTCAAACTGGTCCTTGAGATTCTTTCTTAGAAATCCTGTGATGGGCTCCTGAACTGTGCTTTCCATTAGCACATATCTCATTGGCTATGTTTCAAAATAATGCCTGGGCACTTTGACAAGTTGGCACTCCCTCAATATCTGAGGAGGATGGGTTCCAGCACCTTTGCAGATAGCAAATCCAAGGATGCTCAAATCCCCTATAAAATAGCTCACTATCTGCATATGACATACACACATCCTCCTGTATACTTTATATCATCTCTAGATCACTTATAATACCAAATACCATGTAAATGCTATGTAAATAGTGGCCAATATGCAGTGAATTCATGTTTTACTTCTTGGAACTTTCTAGAATTAAAAAAAATTTTTTTCAGGGACTTCCCAGGTGGTCCAGTGGCTAAGACTCTGTGCTCCCAAAACAGGGGGCCTGAGTTTGATACCTGGCCAAGGAACTAGATCCCACATGCTATAACTAAGATCAAAGATCCTATGTGCTTTGACTAAGACCTAACTCAGCCAAATAAATAAATATTTTTTCACGTGTGTGTGTGTACTCAGTTATGTCTGACTCTTTTGCAACCTCATGGACTGTAACCCGCCAGGCTCAGAAAATTCTATGGAATTTTCCAGGCAAGGATACTGGAGTGGGTTGCCATTTCTTCCTTCAGGGGATCTTCCCAATGCAGGGATCAAAATGCATCAAAAGATGCATTTCTTGCATCTCCTGCATTGGCAGATGGATTCTTACCACTGCACTACCTAGGAAGCAGTTTCTTAAAAAAAATATTTCCAATCTATGGATATGGAATTCAAAGACATGGAGGACCAACTGTATTTTTAATTTTCAATATGTTTTTTATTTAAAAGATAGTGTAATTTTCAGAGTTCAAATTCTAAAATATAGCAGTGATTCCATAGGTCTGACATATCTCCAGTAAAGCACCTCACCTCTCAGGGCTTCAGTGAAGAAAACCCTGCTCCCCGACCCTGTGAGCCTGGAATGGAGCAAAGTACTTTCCACTTAATGATCCCCACGGCCACCTTGCAAGAAACCACCACCCACATCCTCTTCCACGGATAAGGAAAGAAAGTGATACTCAGAGAGTTGTCCAAAGTCAGTGGGGGGAACCAGAAATCAAACCCAAGCCATGGGCCCTGCACGTGCTGTTCACACTGCTGGCCTTTGTTACAAAGGTTCAGGAATGTTCCTGGGTGGGCAAGAACCTGGTGGTGGGGGGGAATAAATAGGAGCCTGGGATCACTTCTGTTAATTGCTTGAAAACGCTTCCCTCCACGTATCACTGACCTCCGTACTCTCAGAGTAGAAAGAGTGGCTATTAGTGAAGCAGGAAATTGTCCAATGACATAAGGACATCCCCTCGGTTTACTCTGCCAGCCCTGAATCCTGCCTGGCAGGTGTGTGGCCACATGCCACATCCTGTCCTGTCCTCCCAGCTACAGCAGAGCAATTGGGTCACTTACACATGGAGTTAGAAGGTTTGCGTTCACCTCAAAACCTTCCCTCCGTGTGAGCTGCAATTAACTCCGCTCATTTCCATCCCACAGACTGTCCACCTCCTTTGTATCCACGAGACAGTTAATACTTGCCACGTAAAACATTCCTTCATTTGTTTGCATGGGAACAAACTGAGACATAGCAAGATTTCACGCCAGCAACAAGGATTATTATTACCCTTATTGTATAGAGGAGAAAATTTGGGATCAGAGAGGTTAAGTAACTTGCCCAAGGGCACACTGTTGGGAACTGTGCCGCCTGCCTGTCTGCCTGACTCCAGAGCCCACGTGTTGACACTGCCTCAACTGAGTTAGGGGCACAGACCAGACTAGAAGCAAGTGTTTCTGCATCTATTTCAAAGCCCTTTCCAGTCATTACACTGCTTCCCTCCCTGAGATGAACTGAACATTGGGTCACCATTTTCTAACACATCTCAGTGCCAACACTGTGAGTGTTTTACTAATGTGTGGGAGGAAGTAACTGCCAAGGAAGGTGCTGTGGGATGTACAACCATGGGGTGCCGGCCCTGATAGAAGCCCCATATCTGATCTTCTTCTGATGGCTCCAACTGCTCTGGCTTTTTAGTTCCTAACCTCTACCACTTCAATCAGAGTGAAATGTCTTTTGCAGCACAATCACTTTCCTGCAAAATTAATCTTCTAGCTGAAAGATCACACAGTTTTCTCACAAGTGATGACCTTCACCGCAGCTCATGGGGCACTGCTGGTGGTCTGCACAGGGGTGGTGGAAGCATCACTGAAGGTGTGACATACAGCTCCTGGTTGGAGCATCGTCACATCGTCACACCCTGAGTTTACTCTTGTGCATTTGCTGGTTGTTTCCCTACTTCTGTTTTCCCTTCTCTAGATGACAGAAGCCTGATGCTAATTAGTTAAAACACTGTTTCCCCAGTCACGAAAGGGATTTGGGTAGACTGGACCCTCCCCCACCCCTACGCCCCAAGTTCCAGGATGAACTTGCTTGCTTAAGCTGATCAATTAGCCGGAAGTGGTTCAGGCATTGACCTGCTACACAGACCCGGACTGAGCAGAGTACTCCCCTTGATCCAAAATTGAGCCCTCCACCCATGTTCGTCCATACCAAGTAGATCTCCTAGTTACTACTGAGAAAATGAACATAGAAACTCTCCCTTCCCTAGACAATGTGGTGTGAGGGCGACAGCTCTGTGGCCATGGCAGCCACCTGCCACCATCAGAGGGACATCTGGAGGTGCCAAAAGAACTCTGGAGTCTGAGGATAAACTTGAGCCTGTGGGAAACAGAAAAAGACGGAGAGAACTTGGATCCTTGGAGACACAGCTGAGCTGCTAGATCAAGCCTCACCTGAAGCCAGTGCTCTCCTGGCCTTTGAGTTATGTGAACCAGGCAAGTCTCTCTGTAGTCTAAGCCAGACTTCTGTCCCTATTAACACAGAGGACTGTGCTCCTGTCCTTGAAAGTTGCTTCCATGACTGACTGGTCTGTGTTTCTTCCACATCTGCTAACACTGTGCTTTGCTCAGACTAGGGGCAAACATGCTTTTGCAAAGTAAAAATACTTCACTATTTATCTTTCAATGCATCTGTGAAATCAGCCTGTGGTGCTATGGTGCTTATTGGACTCCTTGACACACAAACATTTTTCATAGCTAGACCTGTGCACTAATCTGCCATGACAAGGCTGAAAATATTTACAGTTTTCTAATGCACACTGAATGCTGCAGGCAGAAAGCACATAAGATAAGTGAGATTTGTGAGCTATATTGTGTTATCCTAAACAGGAATGATTTTGGTCCATCAAGCACTATTCCAGCCTTTCAGAGAAAGGTGTGAATTTTTGTTTGTTTCCTATTCCTTTACCCTAGAAGGAATTGTTACATTAAAAAGAATTCCTTGGTAAACTTTTAATTAATTAGAATTTTCTACACAACCAAAGGGAATAAATTCTTAGAATCTGTTGCTATGGTGGAATCATTACATACAACTGTTTTACTGAACAATGTATTTTTTTAGTGCCCATCTCTGAGGAATACAAAAACTTTTATAGCTTTTTGCAAAAAGGGTTATGATTTTGATGCCTGAAAAAATCTGTGTCACCTTGAGTGGGTTGTTTAACTTCATTGAGCCAGATCTTCCTCTGTAAGATACAAGAGTGGGTCACAGGAAAGTTCTCTGTTTTAATATTACTTAGCTGTTTACAATGGCAACCCACTCCAGTACTCTTGCCTGGAGAATCCCATGGATGGAGGAGCCTGGTAGGCTGCAGTCCATGGGGTTGCTACGAGTCAGACACAGCTGAGCGACTTCACTTTCACTTTCCACTTTCATGCATTGGAGAAGGAAATGGCACCCCACTCCAGTGTTCTTGCCTGGAGAATCCCAGGGACGGGGGAGCCTGGTGGGCTGCTGTCTATGGGGTCGCACAGAGTCGGACACGACTGAAGCGACTTAGCAGCAGCAGCAGCTGTTTACTATGCAAAATTGGCATTCTGACTAGCCAATGGTGTTTTCTCCAAGGGACTCGGAAGGGATTGGAATTGCCCTCACCCATGACGTGCCTTGTCTGGAGACTGGAGGAAATAGGCCCTCCATAAATGTTGGTAGAGGACTTCCTTGGTGGTCCAGTGGTTGAGAATCCACTTGCCAACGCAGAGGACATGTGTGTTTGATTCCTGCTTGTGTAAGATCTCACATGCCATGGAGCATCTATGACTGTTGTGCACCACAACTACTGAACCTGCGGTCCAGAGCCCACGAGCCACAGCAACTGAAGCCTGCATGCTCTAGAGTCCAGGCTCCATAACTAGAGAAGCCACCACAGAGGGAAGCCCGTGCAACAAGAGTAGCCTCCACTCAGCGCAACTAGAGAATGCCCTCACTCAGCAACAAAGACCCAGTGCAGCCAAATAATTAAATAAATCTTCAAAAAAAGAGTCAGTGGAAGGAAATTTAAACAAGAAGGGAAGGGCAGGTTCTGTTTGAATCAATCCCTCTGAAGAATTGCTTGAGATCTCCCTCTGTGCTTTACCCTGGCTAAGGGTGGAGGTGGGAAGTGTATCTGGCCCTCAGCTTTGATTGGTTGTTTGCAGAGACAAACCCAACATGCATGAAATAGTAACAGGCATGACAGTTCACAATTAAATGCTGTTGTGGATGACAGAGACTGTGAAGGGCTGAAAGTGTTTATTGGGCTGGGATTTTTAGAGGGTGGAAAAGGTCAGGGGAGGTTTACAGAAGATGAAGGACTTGAGATGATCCTCAAAAAGGATTTGGAGTGTGTGTGTGTGTGTGTGTGTGTGTGTGTGTGTGTGTGTGTGTGTGTATGTGCACATGTGTGTGGGAAGAAGGCTCAAGGAAGATGAAATCTAATATTTGAGTCTCTGCTCTGCCTTGGCCTCTGGTGTAGTAGGCTGGGACTCCTGCCGCTACTGTATCTTTAAAGCTTTTTTTAGTGCTGTGGAAAATCACCAGGGTGGACTATTATGACTCTGACTTAAGTCTTGGCCTCAGAATGTGCACATTTCCTGCATGGCAATGCAACAACCACAAGTAACATAACCCGCACATTAGGGAGCCAGTAAATAAATAAACCTTTACATTCCAGATCAATCCATCCAGCCTTGGACAATGACTTACGGCTTGTATTGCTAGGTTAAATATTAATCAAGGGTGCCCAAGTCAGCTTACACACAATTTCTGGAGGAAACACACAACAGCCATGAGCCTGGTCTGTGCACATAGCCTGGGCTGCTAAAATGAGATCATTTGGACATGAAGCAGTAGAAAGAGGATGGAGAAACCGTGGAGTAAGATGCTTTCAAAAAACCACAAACCCACTCACTCAGATAACGTGGAATGCTGCCCACAATCATTTTTAAAGTTGACACAATAATCAGAGAGCTTCTCAAAGACTGCTAAGTCAGTTAGTCAGTTCAGTCGCTCAGTTGCATCCAACTCTTTGCAACCCCATGGACTGCAGCACGCCAGGCTTCCCTGTCCATGACCAACTCCCAGAGCTTACTCAAACTCATGTCCATTGTGTCGGTGATGCCATCCAACCATCTCATCCTCTGTTGTCCCCTTCTCCTCCAACATTCAATCTTTCCCAACATCAGGGTCTTTCCCAATGAGTCGGTTCTTTGCATCAGGTGGCCAGAGATTTGGAGTTTCAGCTTCATCATCAGTCCTTTCAATGAATATTCAGGACTGATTTCCTTTAGGATGGACTGGTTGGATATCCTTGCAGACCAAGGGACTCTCAAGGGTCTTCTCCAATACCACAGTTCAAAAGCATCAATGCTTTGGAACTCATCTTTCTTCATAGTCCAACTCTCACATCCATACGTGACTACTGGGATAATGATAGCTTTGACTATTTGGACATTCGCTGGCAAAGTGATGTCTCTGCTTTTTTAATATGTTGTCTAGGTCATAGCTTTTCTTCTAAGGAGCAAGCGTCTTTTAATTTCATGGCTGCAGTCACCATCTGCAGTGATTTTGGAGCTCCAAAAAGTAAAGTCTGTCACTGTTTCCCTTGTTTCCCCATCTATTTGCCATGAAGTGATGGGACCAGATACCCTGATCTTAGTTTTCTGAATGTTGAGCTTTAAGCCAACTTTTTCACTCTCCTCTTTCACTTTCAGCAAGAGGCTCTTTAGTTCTTCTTCACTTTCTGCCATAAGGATGGTGTCATCTGTGTATCTGAGGTTATTGATATTTCTCTCGGAAATCTTGATTCCAGTTTGTGCTTCATCCAGCCCAGCGTTTCTCATGATGTACTCTGCATAGAAGTTAAATAAGCAGAGTGACAACATACAGCCTTGACGTACTCATTTCCCAATTTGGAACCAGTCTGTTGTCCATGTCCAGTTCTAACTGTTGCTTCCTGACCTGCATACACATTTCTCAGGAGGCAGGTCAGGTGGTCTGGTATTCCCATCTCTTTCAGAATTTTCCACAGTTTGCTGTGATCCACACAGTAAAAGACTTTGGCGTAGTCAACAAAACAGAAATAGATGTTTTTCTGGAACTCTCTTGCTTTTTCGATGATCCAGCGGATGTTGGCAATTGGATCTCTGGTTCCTCTGCCTTTTCTAAATCCAGCTTGAACATCTGGAATTTCATGGTTCATGTACTGTTGAAGCCTGGCTTGAGAATTTTGAGCATCACTTTGCTAGTGTGTGAGATGAGTGCAATTGTGCGGTAGTTTGAGCATTCTTTGGCATTGCCTTTCTTTGGGATTGGAATGAAAACCGACCTTTTCCAGTCCTGTGGCCACTGCTGAGTTTTCCAAATTTGCTGGCATATTGAGTGTAGCACTTTCACAGCATCATCTTTCAGGATTTGAAATAGCTCAACTGGAATTCCATCACCTCCACTAGCTTTGTTCATAATGATGTTTCCTAAGCCCCACTTGACTTTGCATTCCAGGATGTCTGGCTCTAGGTGAGTGATCACACCATCATGGTTATCTGGGTCAATAAGATCTTTTTTGTATAGTTCTTCTAAGTATTCTTGCCCCCTCTTCTTAATATCTTCTGCTTATGTTAGGTCCATACCATTTCTGTCCTTTTTTGTGCTCATCTTTGCATGAAATGTTCCTTTGGTATCTCTAATTTTCTTGAAGAGATCTCTTCAATTGTTTTCAATAGAGACCTCTTCTATTGTTTTCCTCTACTTCTTTGCACTGATCACTGAGGAAAGCTTTCTCATCTCTCCTTGCTATTCTTTGGAATTCTGCATTCAAATGGGTATATCTTTCCTTTCTCCTTTGCCTTTAGCTTTTCTTCTCAGCTATTTGTAAGGCCTCGTCAGACAACTATTTTATCTTTTTGCATTTCTTTTTCTTGGAGGTGGTCTTGATCACTGCCTCCTATACAATATTACCAACCTACATCCATAGTTCTTCAGGCACTCTATCAGATCTAATCCCTTGAATCTATTTGTCACGTCCACTGTATAACCATAAAGGATTTGATTTATGTCATACCTGAATGGTCTAGTGGTTTTCCCTACTTTCTTCAATTTCCGTCTGAATTTAGCAATAAGGAGTTCATGAACTGAGCCACAGTCAGCTCCCAGTGTTGTTTTTGCTGACTCTATAGAGCTTCTATATCTTTGGCTGCAAATAATATAATCAATCTAATTTCCATATTGACTATCTAGTGATGTCCATGTGTAGAGTCTTCTCTTGTGTCATTGGAAGGGGGCGTTTGCTATGGCCAGCACATTCTTTTGGCAAAACTCTGTTAGCCTTTGACCTGCTTCGTTTTGTACTCCAAGGCCAAATTTGCCTGTTACTCACGACTGAAGTGACTTAGCAGCAGCAGCCAGGTAGTTCTTGACTTCCTACTTTTGCACTCCAGTCCCCTATAGTGAAGAGGACATCTTTTTTGGGTGTTAGTTCTAGAAGATCTTGTAGGTCTTCATAGAACCATTCAACTTCAGCTTCTTCAGCATTACTGCTTGGGGCATAGACTTGGATTACTGTGATATTGAATGGTTTGCCTTGGAAACAAACAGAGATCATTCTATTATTTTTGAGATTGCATCCAAGTATTGCATTTTGGAGAAGGAAATGGTAACCCACTCCAGTACTCTTGCCTGGAAAATCCCATGGACGGAGGAGCCTGGTAGGCCACAGCCCATGGGGTTGCAGAGTCAGACACAACCGAGTGACTTCACTTTCACTGCATTTTGGACTCTTTTGTTGACTATGATGGCTACTCCATTTCTTCTAAGGTATTCTTGCCCACTGCTGCTGCTGCTGAGTCACTTCAGTCGTGTCCAACTCTGTGCAACCCCAGAGACGGCAGCCTGCCAGGCTCCCCTGTCCCTGGGATTCTCCAGGCAAAAACACTGGAGTGGATTGCCATTTCCTTCTCCAATGCATGACAGTGAAGTTGCTCAGTCTTATCTGACTCCTAGCGACCCCATGGACTGCAGCCCACCAGGCTCCTCCGTCCATGGGATTTTCCAGGCAAGAGTACTGGAGTGGGGTGCCATTGCCTTCCCTGATTCTTGCCCACAGTAGTAGATATAATGTTCATCTGAGTTAAATATTCTAAGAGAACTGTATCCAGGAGTATCTATAATAATATCAGCTTCCTTTCTAAAATGCTCTATGGTTTATACTCCTTTGTTGATATCAAGTTGATGATCCTGAGAGGTAGGCCTTATATCCATTTTAAGATGAACAAAACAGGTGTCAGAGAAAAGAAATTCCTTCTTATTCCTTATTATTAAAGTTGCTAGCTGGAAGGACAAGTACTCATTTTTATAATGAGATTTAAGAACAAACCCAAGTGTGCACCTGCCTAACCACATACCAAGAGACCTTTTTCTCACACTGTAGCTTTCTGAAACAAATTACAGTACACCTAAACAGTGGAATACTTAGCATTAAAGTCTAGTCTGAGGACCCATGTCTATTAACATAAAAGGATATTCAGACTATACTGCTGAGTTAGACAAGTAGCCACTGATCAAATGTGGGTTATCTATTTGAAAATAAAAAATATTTGCATACCAGAAACAAACAAAAACCAATGATGTATCCAAGTATAATCAAAGGATCACTAATAATGTAGAAAGCTTCGTCTAGTCAAGGCTATGGTTTTTCCTGTGGTCATGTATGGATGTGAGAGTTGGACTGTGAAGAAGGCTGAGCGCCGAAGAATTGATGCTTTTGAACTGTGGTGTTGGAGAAGACTCTTGAGAGTCCCTTGGACTGCAAGGAGATCCAACCAGTCCATTCTGAAGGAGATCAGCCCTGGGATTTCTTTGGAAGGAATGATGCTAAAGCTGAAACTCCAGTACTTTGGCCACCTCATGTGAAGAGTTGACTCATTGGAAAAGACTCTGATGCTGGGAGGGATTGGGGGAAGGAGGAGAAGGGGACGACAGAGGATGAGATGGATGGATGGCATCACTGACTCAATGGACGTGAGTCTGAGTGAACTCCGGGAGTTGGTGATGGACAGGGAGGCCTGGCGTGCTGCGATTCATGGGGTCGCTAAGAGTCAGACGCGACTGAGTGACTGATCTGATCTGATCTGATGGGTGTTTTATGCTTACCTCTTTCTAATTTTTGTATCTTTAAATTTTTCTGGTTTGAGATTTTGCTTTTGAAATAAGCATTAAAAATCAAAACAAAAAAGCAAGAATGAAAAAGACAAATTCTACAGGAAAGGCTAAGAGTCTTCCTGCACTAAAAGGATCATCCCAAGATTTATCTCAGTATTTGGAATTTCTACCATTATCACTTTTTGGATGAGAGCTATTTCAAAAGACATATATTCCTGGGGCAGTGACACTAATTTCCACTCTCACATCTTTGTGGCTTAGAGATAGATGAGCCAACTCCTATGAAGGGAGGCCTGGAGCAGGTCTTGCAGGAAATTCACATTTGCCCCGAGTACAGGGGCAGCCCTCAAGGAGGACAGGGCTTCTCAGGGAGGGCCTGAGAAGCATAAACTCCTGGATCTCAGGAGGAGGTAAAAGGAGATGGGAAAAGGAAGCAGGAAAAGTAATGCAGCTGCTCTTGGTGAGGGAGCGGGTGTGACCTGAGGGACTGGATGAACCCACAGACCATCTCAGCAACTGGCCTGAGCTTCTGTTAAGTGTTAGTGAAGTCGGTGTAAGTGGAACCGTGTCTTTAGGCTGGTAAAGTCAAGCCCTGGACCTAAGAATTAATCAGAGTGTGGGGCCAAGGGATTAACCTCTGTGAGGAAGTGGGGGTGCTGTCAGGATGGAGGCTGGAGTGGGTAGGAGCCCTTGAGGGATTAACCCTGAATTAAGTGGCACCACCTGAGTTGTGGCCTTGTTATTTGATATGGTGCTTTCTGTTGTTGTTTAAATTCATAGAATCAAGAGTTTCCATTATTGGCAACAGAAGCCTCCTAATGAGCCCACCCACACTTAATGAACATACGTGTGTGCCAGGCACTGTGTCTCAGCGCTGCGTGTATTACTCCATTTAGTCCTCACACAGCCCCATGACAAACACACCATTGTCAGCCTCTGCTGGAGTACAGGGAAGGGTGGCCTGGGGAGGTTTAGGAACACGCCCCCATTACACAACTGTGGAGAGGTGCGTGTGTGTTTGAATGCAGACTAGTTGACTTGGGAGTCCCAATCTGAGCCTCTCAACAGTGGTTCTATTCACACTCACGTTTAATTAGGTAAACATGTGCATTGCTCAGTTGATGTATATTATCCAGGATTTATTAGTAAGTGAAAAGAAAGTATTGAGCCACACTTTCAAAGCACGTTCTCTTCTTCATGCGCTCTGGTCTCCTCTGCAAAAGGCCAAAATCCATATATCTAATTTGTTTAGAGGGAGATGCTGGGTGGGGGGAGGAGGGGAGAGGTGAGTAGGGAGGGATACAGCCTAAGAAGTTCAACTCCTGGCTCTCGGGCAGGGTATCAAATTTCTTGAGCCTCAGTTTTATCATCTGAGATAGGGGTGGTGGAGGAGACCCATCTCCAAGACATGGAGACTTTTACAGTGCATAAAGCACCCGGCACTACGTCTAGCTGGTTAAAAAATAGCCAGTTAAAGAGAAAAAGGTATTATACTTACTGGAAAACATGGTCCTGTGCTAGTTAGGAACCCAGGCTTGGGAGTTCAGGCTGACCAGAATTCTATTCTTGCCTTAGTTTCCTGCTTTCTCCCTGAAATGAAAATAATTATCCACTATGTATATTCGACCTCCATTCTGGACCATAAACTGAGATTATAATGAGTTGATTCTGTACTATTCTAGATAATAGTCTTAGAAACTATAATCTAGTAGAGAGACAGCATGAAATTCTAAGATGGAGAAATTCATGGTTCAGAGGACTGCATGGGTGTTAGATTCAGCCTTGGCTTGGAGGGTCAGGAGCAGCTCCCTGAGGAAGGGGCTTTTCAGGTAAGCACTGACACATGAGCAGGAGGGCTCCAGGTTGAAGTTGGCACAGGGAAATAGCAAAGAATACTTGGGTCTCAGATTTGGCAAAGTAAAATATTACTATTAAACAAAGCAATATAAAAATCTAAAATACAATGCATACGAATTGGTTAATATAGTACCAGCAGTTTCTCTCTACACTTTAAATGGTGGTAATTTCCTTATTTTATAACACTTGAAATACATGTATTTCTCTATTCACATTTCTAGCTTCAGAATGAATGTTCTCCATTAACTCTGCAGTGGTTTTCTGACTCTCAGAAGCATCACTTTAGATGTTCTCCTAAAAAATCACGCCATCTTCTGAAGTGTTCAAGCAGCAGGGGAAAGGACACCCTTCTTCCCTTCCTCACAGAAAATAAGTGGCAGGGAGAACAAAGCCTCAGTAAGGGAAGATAAAGAAGGCTGGCCTTTTGCTGAGGTTGCAGAAACACATCCATGACTCCCTTTACCAATGGTTCCATTAATTTTCAGTTCGTCAGACAGGAAGAGAAAGCATAGAATTTTATAATAGTTAAATGGTCTGCTCATGTTCGCCCTACAGACAAAGCCTAGGGGTGCATGGTTTTGCTTCTGCTCTCTGGGTAAGTAGCCTGCATCTTGATGTGTATTTATGATGCTTCAGAATAATTTCTTCCTGAATCTGATTCTGTTCACTCATTGGATTATTAGAGGAAGACCATATTCAGTTCTGGGGATAACATCTTAAGAGAGATATGAAACAAGTGAAGTATTGTATATGCACAGGAGAAGGTCATAGGGAAGTAATTATAAGAAAAGTCAGGAGAGTGGGGAGGGGGGATGCTATGATTGGGAATGGACACCCTGGAAATTTCTGGAATCTAGCCATAATGTAAGTGCTCATTTTATAATTATTTTTAACTGTACATTTATGTTTTTTACATACTTTTCTGTATATAAAAAATGTAAAAATAAATCCTATGACCTTCTGAACAAATGGTGGCCTATTGAGCAAATCATTAATAAAATCATTCTCTAATGAACTTCCAGAGAGAAAATCTTTGTCCAAGAGCCTCTGTTAAGTGCTTCATTTATCTCTAAATTCAAGACCTTTGAGCACCACTGGTTTTGCTATAACCAGGAAAGGCTTCTTTTCAGATACATCAGCGAATCTGGCTCTAATTCTCTGACAAGCAGGTTAGAGGGCTGGAGGGAAGATTTTCCCTCTTTGCTAACCTGTTTCTTGTGAACAAAATAAGTTGGTGGGATCTGGTGTGGACTAGAAAACCAGTGTGTTTCTGAAATGAGGGTAATTGTTTCTAGAGGAACCTGGAAACATTAACCAGAGTCCTCCAGGGAGGGCTGCTTGACAGATTATATTTTTGCTTGTTACTTGTGCAGGTTAAGAATAAAATTGGAGATATGCCCTGAGTTTCCCCCTCTCCTACAATTCAAAATCTATTAAACAAAGCAATATAAAAATCTAAAATACATTAATGTGTTGTGCATTTTTGTTGCTCTCATGAAGGAGCTCTGGCCTTGTTACTCTAAGTGGTTAGAAATTTTCAGGCATAGGTTTTCAAATACCAGAATCACTCCCTCAGTTGCCCTCTGCCATCTCAGAGCCACTGTGGCTCCTGGAGAATAATCTCTGACCCTCACTGTCTTTATAAACACTTCACGAAGAGAACACTAAATTAGAATAAATTATTTTGGGAGTTAAATGTTCCATTTCCCTCAAGCCTCCAGTCAAAGTTAATGGTTTTTAGGAAATAAGGAGAATAGAGAAATGATTTAAATATGCTTTTCCATGGGAAAGCCATCAACAAAATCTAGAATGTAGGAAAACTAGAGAGCAAACAACTTAAGTTTTCTCAATAAGCAAACTGTAAGAAAAAGAAAAAAAAATTAAGAGACGTTAGAGTATATCAACCAAATGCAACTAATAAGATAAAACATACACTGAAGAAACTAATGAGAGAATTGGGGAAATTTGAATACTGCCTGGATATTTGATGATATTAAGCAACTATTATTAATTTTGTAGTATAGAAATAGTTCCCTTTCTCTAACATCTGTGGTCTAGAGGTGACCAGATTCACATTGGTTTAGATATTTACTAGGGAGAAGGCAATGGCACCCCACTCCAGTACTCTTGCCTGGAAAATCCCATGGACAGAGGAGCCTGGTAGGCTGCAGTCCATGGGGTCGCTAAGAGTCGGACACGACTGAGCGACTTCACTTTCACTTTTCACTTTCATGCATTAGAGGAGGAAATGGCAACCCACTCCAGTGTTCTTGCCTGGAGAATCCCAGGGATGGCGGGGCCTTGTGGGCTGCCATCTATGGGGTTGCACAGAGTCGGACATGACTGAAGCGACTTAGCAGCAGCAGGAAAAAATGGAACACACAAACAAACCCGTGTGTTATGGGCTGAATTGTGTCCCACAAATTCATATGTCGAAGTTTGAACACCCAGTATGACTGCACTGGGAGACAGGGCCTGTAAGGAGGTAATTAAATGAAGCCAGAGACTTCCCTGGTCTAGTGGTTAAGACCCTGTTCTCCCCAATTCAGGGAGCCCAGGTTCAGTCCCTGGTCAGGAGCCAAGATTGCACACCTGACTTGGCGGTCAATAATAGCAACAACAATAAATGAGATCATATGGGTGGGGTCCTAATCTGACTGGCACCTTAAAAGGAAGAGATGCCAGAGCTCTCTCTGTCCACGTACTCACACAGAGAGAATGCATGAGGACATAAGGGGAAGGCAGCCGTCTATAAGCCAGGCAGAGAGGCGTCCCCAGAAACTGAATATTTTTGGAACTCTGATCTTGGACTTAGATTCTCCAGAACTGTGAGAAAATGAATTCCTGTTGTGTGAGTGGCCCAGCCGGCAATGTATCCTTATGGCAGCATGAGAAGACAGATGCCCCGTGCTGTCCTCTTTAAGAAGCCACCATCTTCCACATTCTGTTTTTGGTGTTCATGTCCCAAGCACTGTACAGGGTTTATTTGCTTAAGTTAAATGAGGCTGACCACTTAATCCAGTGAACAGGCTTGAGAACTCACTGTGTGCAGGAATCAGTCTAGACTCTGGGGATACAGCAGAGAATGAGATCATATCCTGCCCTCAGGGAGCTTATACCCTAGTGGAGAAGAAACAGTGCTGGTGAGGGAACCCTGGTGCCCCAAGGCAAGTCATATTTCACATGCGAGATTTCAAATTTCTTTCCCTTCTCTTAAATGAACAGATCAGTGAACATCTCTATGACCATGTTAATCAAGAACATAACCAACAGGAAGAAATCCTTTCTCTTCTCTTCTTTCTCTTCTTTTAAAAATAGCCAAATTGAACACAAATCTAAGTTAAATGAGATTCACAATCTGTGAAAAGGCCAACTAAAGGCTTTTTAAAAAATAAACAAACTGGTCAAGCAAAGAAAGAAAAGAATTGCTTCAGGAGATTATATAATAAACAACTTGTCAGACCAATATTGGGAAAGCAACCCAGCCCTTCCACATGCATGCCTAGTCAAACTGCCAAATTCTGAGAGCCATGGTCTCCTTGCTGTGTTGCAGCCTGGAAACCCTCTGGGAGGTAGGCTGGGGCCGAGTTACCCTTCTCTCAGTGTCTGGCAGTGTCCATTGACCAATATCTGAAAATCCTTTTTTTTTTTTTAATGTGTTTTGTCTAATTTTTCAGTTGTTTGTGATGTGCATTCATTTCCTAGGACTGCTGTAAAAATTTACAAACTGGGTGGTTGAAAACAACAGAAAACTATAGCAATTTACTCTGCCATAGTTCTGGAGGCCAGAAATATGAAATCAAGGTGTCAAAGGACATGCCTTCTGAAGGTTCTAACGGAGAATCCCCTTCCAGCTTCTGGGGGCTGTCCTGGTGTTCCTAGAACGTTTTGGCATCACCTCCATCTCTGCCTCCATCCTCACACCACCTTTCCTCTGTGTGCCTGTGCTAACTCCCTTTGTTTCTCTCTCAATAAAGACAGTTGTGACATTTAGGGCCCACCTATATAATAATCTCATCTTCAAATTCTCAATTTATACATCTGAAAGTAAGGTAACATTTCTTTTTTTTTTTTTTTCGAGGAAGGTAACATTTACTAGCCTGGGGATTAGGACTTGATATCTTTGGGGGACATGATTCATCCTATTACAAGATGTAAGAGTAGACTCAGTTCAGTTCAGTCGCTCAGTCGTGTCTGACTCTTTGCAATCCCATGAATCGCAGCACGCCAGACCTCCCTGTCCATCATCAAGTCCCAGAGTTCACTCAGACGCATGTCCATCGAGTCAGTGATGCCATCCAGCCATCTCATCCTCTGTCGTCCCCTTCTCCTCCTTCCCCCAATCCCTCCCAGCATCAGAGTCTTTCCCAATGAGTCAACTCTTCACATGAGGTGGCCAAAGTACTGGAGTTTCAGCTTTAGCATCATTCCTTCCAAAGAAATCCCAGGGCTGATCTCCTTCAGAATGGACTGGTTGGATCTCCTTGCAGTCCAAGGGACTCTCAAGAGTCTTCTCCAACACCACAGTTCAAAAGCATCAATTCTTCAGCACTCAGCCTTCTTCACAGTCCAACTCTCACATCCATACATGACCACAGGAAAAACCATAGCCTTGACTAGACGGACCTTTGTTGGCAAAGTAATGTCTCTGCTTTTCAATATGCTATCTAGGTTGGACATAACTTTCCTTCTGAGGAGTAAGCGTCTTTTAATTTCATGGCCCCTGTTTTTCCGTTTTGTCCAGAAGCAGAAGACTGGTGAGGAAGTACAGGATGGGGTAAGAAAAAGGTGTATGGAATGAGGAAGAAAGAAATCCCAGAGATTTTGTCCCCCAAATAATCTGTTTAAACATTTTTTTACTGAATATCTAATATGTGTTGAGGACATAGGATTGAACAAAATATCCTTGCCTTCATGGAGCTAAGAATAGAATGGAATTAAGGTCTAGGAAATGCAATGGTTGGTGAGCAAGTGTCTGGAATTTATCCTAAATTAGTTTACTAAATCTTCACAAGATGAGTATTATTGCCTAATTTATGGATTGGAAAACTGACTTTCAAAAGGGTCTAGTGACCTGCCCAATGTCATTGAGTCAGTAAGTTGTAGAGTTGGGAATTGAAGCCCAGTCTGGCTAACTCTAGAGTGAGGTCCTTCCAATGACCCTACAAGGCTTCCCCATCAACTAGTTTAGACAGTAAGAATCATCATGATTTTTGGACTCAAGGCTCACTTCTTTATTTATGAGGTAAAGCTTTCTGACCCAGAGAAAGGTCTAGACTGGTTTCACAAAATGGGCAATAGAAGCTGTAACTGGAAGTATCCATTACTTGATAACTATTTCCACTATTAGTCTGAAAATCAAGGATGTTGTATCTCACCACTAGGTTATATGAGATCATGAATGAGCGAAATATGATTAGGATTGATTAGGAAGAGAAACACGGAATGGGAACCCAGCCCAATAGTTAACATTCCACTACTGACATCAGGCCAGAAAACTTTTCAACTTAGGGGTGACACAGCCAATTTAAATAAGTCTCTCAAACTCTAAGATACCTCCCTACCTCCTCCACCCCCCACATCTATCACTGTGCTCTGCCAGATTAGTGAGGCCATTTCTAAGGAAGGAAAAGTGTCCTAGTGAATAGCCTGATTCTCTGTCAACAATGAACCTGCTTATTCTCACTATCCTTTCTTCTTGGGTCCTCTGTAAGATAAAAGGTAAAGTTGTTTATCATCTATTGCAGTACCTGGCATCAAATGTCAGTGACATCGATACAGGAGGATAAGAGAGCTCATTCCAGGTGAAATGGATGATACTGTTTGGCCTGTTTATCACCCAGCACGAGGGGAGGAAGGAAGGGAAACAGGGAGGATGGAGCAACGCACCTCACAAAGGGAGATGGGTGAGCCGTGCCAACAGCCATCCCTTCCCAGGACACCAAAGAAGCCATTGTTACCAACTCTGCTTTCGCCTCCACAGGAGACGTGACCTCAGTTTAGAGGCTTATTTCCACCACAGAATTATGCAGTCCAACCTGACCCAGGGGAGCCTGGAGATCACACATGCCCGGCCAGCCCCTGCGGGGACACAGGCTCCAGTGAATCCCCATCACATATGGTGCATCTGCACCCCTCAGGGTGGCCTCCACTGCTTCCTACAACTCTATGTCAAAATGGTGGCACTTGTGATGTGGCAGACCACTTTCCTCTCCCCTGGCTCCATTTTATGTGGTCAGTTTTCCACCGTTAAGGCCCCCCTCATCAAAATGGATGGAGAGGCAGGTGGCAGGAAGATTTTGTTGCTTTGGATTCCCTGGCAGCTGGGCAGCTGGAAAGGTACTTGAGGCTGAGTTCCCTGGAGACTGAGCTCCACACAGATCTTGGCACTGGGAAGCATTTGTATTCTTTGACTCACCTGCTACTTGGTGGAGGAAATCCAGTTGCAAGTTGGGAAGGAAAGATAGCAAGCAAGATGGGGTTTGTGTTACACAAGCCAGGGGCAGGGAGACAAGAAGCAGAGGGCATGGGGCCACTGAGAGGAATTTTAGAGTCCTTGTTTCTTGTCTGGATGCCCCAGGGGAAGTGATATACTCACTAGGAACCAGTGCTGACTAATGCCTGGAGACTGCACTTCTAAGCTGATGGAGTCTGGGATGAATAAATATAACACATGAACACACCCCCCCACCCATCCGGCCAATGTTAATTTTCTAAAAAAAAATACCTTCTGGAGAGAGAGTGCCCCCAGATACCCAGTAGCTTAAAAAGTAGCAATATGAGTGTTAAGCTGACATCTCGGGAAGGAGGCAGCTCCATAACTTGAGAAGATGTTTAGCATGGGTTCCAGGCACCCCAGGCCAAATAAACAGGCCCTGAATTTCCTGGCAGCCCCAGCCGAAGTCCACACCAGTTCTTCTGTTCAACCAAACTGAAGGGTGCGATTAACAATTTCCGTGACTTGGACTTCATTGCCTTCAAAGTTACAAGAGGGTAAACAAGTAGGAAAGAAAAGGGAGATGCTGGTTCAGAGGAGGAGGAATAAGTCCAACCACAGGGAAAGCGGTCAGAAATGTGATACCCTTTTCATGAGAGCCCAGGGAGACCCCAAATTGCCAAACCACTGCATCCGAGGAGGCACTGCTTGGGACTGGAGCTTCCAGCAGACTTGAAAGGGCTAATGTGTTTTATCAGGGGCTGAAGCTGATGGGGTAATCATCAGGGAAAGCTATGGATCTGACTGATGCTCGGGCAAGCAGTCTTCCCCTGTCATCCAGGAAGCCCTCGGTAACTTCCCACCACAATGTGCCATGCAGACCCCTGTGTGCATGTGTCTGGGGTAGGGTGTAGGGGAAGGGATGGCCCCTCTGTGACTTTAAAACCAAGCTAAGAGTTTTCTTGGCTTGGTGTTTATACCACAGAGTCATCAGAGAGAGGTGAGGGCATCAAAATTTTCTCTGTACTAAAGCCTACGCTAAAGATGAATTTCTGTTCTTCCTGTAACTCAAGCCTCCCCAGGCCTCCCCACTCTAACAGGATTAGATTCGTGGCAATAGCCTGAACATCACAGGCTTTCTTCCCTCTCCCTTCACTTTCCACTCCTCCCCTACACCCCTCCCCTGCCAGCTTCATGGCCCCCACTGAAGTCTCACCCAGTTTCAGATAGTCCTCAGTGGGGTCTCCTGTGACCTCAGGAACAACCCTTTTATGGTCTTCTGTTCAGGGTTCCCTGGTTGGGGACCGAGAAGCCACCTGAGGGTGGCTGAGCCTCTCCTCACCTCCTCATGGCTCCGGTGTTCTCGACAGTCCAGATTCCTCCAAGAGTCTCCAGTACCTCATGGCCCAAATCAGCAGGAGGCTGAGGAGCTGCTGCACTCCCCGAAGTTCTCACTGGGTGATGCCACCTCCCCCCAGTTCTGTCACTTTTGCCTCCTAGGTAGTGATGATCAAGCTGCCAGGTCACGCATCACCTTATGAGAATGTATCCTTCAGCTTCTGCCTGTAGCCCTCCCTTTTTGTGCAGTACAGATAAGAATTCAGAAGGCTAGGCAGGCAGATCCAGAGAAGGCGATGGCACCCCACTCCAGTACTCTTGCCTGGAAAATCCCATGGACGGAGGAGCCTGGTAGGCTGCAGTCCATGGGGTCCTGAAGAGTCAGACATGACTGAGCGACTTCACTTTCACTTTTCACTTTCATGCATTGTGAAGGAAATGGCAACCCACTCCAGTGTTCTTGCCTGGAGAATCCCAGGGATGGGGGAGCCTGGTGGGCTGCTGTCTATGGGGTCGCACAGAGTCGGACACGATGGAAGTGACTTAGCAGCAGCAGGCAGGCAGATCAGCCTTCTCAAACGTTAGTATTTATTAGAATCACCTGGAGGCTTTGTGAAGCCCTTCTGGGGTTTAAGCCCAGACTTTCTGATTTTGCAAGTCTGGAGTGGGACTCAAGATTTACATTTCTAATGAATTCCCTGATGATGCTGAGGCTGCTGGTCTGAAGACCACATTGTGAGAACCACGGTTCTAGATTAGTGCTGGGCTGACCCAGGACTCTTGTCCCAACCACTGTCTTGCTGGTGGCTCCTACCCACCAACAGGATGGATATGCCTGGATATATGTGGATCTTTGGATAGGGTCCAATTTAGGTTCAAGCTTCAATACCATCAAAGAAGAGGAGAAAATGTGGATCCTCCTATTTTTGCTTTCAAAGCAACATTACTTGCCTGGATTATGGCAATTTAGGATTTGATTTAGGAATTTCAAACTTGTGATTTATGTGCAAATGGGGCTTCCCTGGTGGCTCAGGCAATAAAGAATTTGCCTGCATTGTAGGAGACCTGGGTTCAATCCCTGGGTTGGGAAGAGCCTATGGGGGAGGGCATGGAAACCCATTCCAGTATTTTTGCCTGAAGAGTGCCATGGACAGAGGAGCCTGGCGGGATGCAGTCCATGGGGTCACAAAGAGTTGGACATGACAACAATTAACACCATGTGTGAATGGTTGAACACCACCATCCTGGGGGTGGGGTGGGTGGGGCACGCTTAAATGTTGAAGATAACCATTTGTGTGGCCTCTTCCCTCTCACTACAGACAGCATTAATTTGGGGGATAGCCATGTTTTTCTCTTGGTGAATTGGTAAAGTTAGTGATGTGTGGGAGGTCTGAATGATGAAATAAGAGAAGCTGTAAAGCCAGGGAGAGGAATGGGGGGAAGAGGATGAAATAGATGCCTTCAAAGTCCAGTCTTTGAGGAATACACTCAGAGCTATTGTTTCATCGTGGATTAAATGGGCTTAGTGCAAAGGGCATTCCTGGGAGTCTAAACCATGTCAAATGTTTCTGTGTTATGAGAAGATGCAAACTAACTTACCTATAAACTGGAACTCAACTTGCTGCAAATTAGAGATTTCAGTAAATGTGTTGAAGTTCTTTTGTCAGAGATGAACATTCTGCTGCTGTCATATATTTATCATCTGTCATGCTATGGGAGAAGCACACATTAAATCTGGCACTTGCTAGGCTGTTGAATTATTGCTGTTATGATTGGGTTTCCCACGTCTTTCCCATGGAATTACAGAGCTCATCACTATGGCATCTGCTGGGCCTGCGATGGATCAAAGCGAAAGTTAGGATGGAAAAGCGAGGCTCCTGGAGACAGCTTATCTACTGTGAAGTCTGCTCTTCTGGTTTGTCCCAACTTTGGAGTTTGGCAGCAACAGGACAGGCACAGAGCTCTGGGAAAGGAAGTGTGTGAAAACTGAATCTCACCAATGTCATGAGCCCCCCGGGATCTTCAAGGTCATCTCGTTTAATTCCTCTACACTGCAGATGAGAAACTGACATTCAGAGAGTCAATAACCACACGGCCTGAGTGTGGTTTGGGCCTTAGCCGTGGAGCTGCCTCAAGCTGGCCTCCTGCAGTGCCCAGCGGCCCACCAGGGCTTGAGGAAGCTAGCACGTGCCAGGTGAGTTCCGTTTAGCAAATGCTACCTTAATAGTTAAATGAGTATCTTTTTTGGTAGAGTCTTCTTAAGCTTTAGTATGAGATATGTGAGTCTCCAAGAGAGGATATGGTAGACAGCTTTTTGTTTCCCCTCAGCATTTGGTAGAAGTAAAACTCCGTGGCATTCCCTTTGGGAGATACTGTATCATGTACATAGTTCTTAAACAGACCCCACTGGATCCATGCCCTTTAGAACAGTGCAGAAGGGCCTCCATCTGTGTCCTTACACAGGCCCAGTAAGTATTTAGCACAGGCAGTTTGCCCCTCACACATCCTCCATTGCTCCCCTCTTCTCCTCGCTCTGGGCATTCTTCTCCCTCTGCCAGCACTGCCCCTCTCATCTACCCCTCACTAGGTTTCAGCAACACGGTCTCCTGTCGCCTCGGCAAACCCAGGCCTCCTTCTGCCTTCTTGCTCCACAATGATCCGCCTCCTGTGGCCATCTTCTAACAGCTCTGTAGGCACTGCTGGCGGAGAAGGCGATGGCACCCCACTCCAGTACTCTTGCTTGGAAAATCCCATGGACAGAGGAGCCTGGTAGGCTGCAGTCCGTGGGGTCGCTGAGTCGGGCACAACTGAGCGACTTCCCTTTCACTTTTCACTTTCGTGCATTGGAGAAGAAAATGGCAACCCACTCCAGTGTTCTTGCCTGGAGAATCCCAGGGACAGAGGAGCCTAGTGGGCTCCTGTCTATGGGGTTGCACAGAGTTGGACACGACTGAAGCGACTTAGCAGCAGCAGCAGAAGGCACTGCTGGCAGCTGCTCCTTTTCTTTGTATTTCTAGCCCCTCCTGGGCCCATAGACACCGTGAATAAAGGACGCTGCTTCTATTAGCCAAAAATGCATCTTGCTTACCCCATTTCACCACTGCTTACATTCAATAGCACGAGAATTTAGGAAAAGCACACACTAGGATGGGCACATGGTGTCTTATATTATTATTAGCTGCCCTGAATTAAGTCTTTCCTGTGTGCCAGGCACTGTGATAAGTGCTTTACATACGTGATCACATTTGTCTTCACTGTAGCCCTGTGGAACACACATGATTATTAAACCTGCTTGACAGAGACATAAACCGAGGCTCAGCAACGTTAAATGTCCCAGGTCACAGCCGGGAAAGGAAGTCAGGTTCCCACCCAATGACTTCATGTACACTCTGTTGAAGCACCTCCTACTGTTCAGAGCACTGCATCAGAGCATCCTGTCTACATGAAATGTCGGGTCACTCCTCCAACCAGTATAGATGTGTTTAAACATATTGAGGTATACTTCGGGAAGAAATTCCTATATGATTTGCCAGTATGTTTTCTTAAGGAAATAATATAGAGCAACAATAAACAATTAACCAGCTGAAATTTAGCTCCAGTTTATTATGTGAAGAAGGCTGAGCACCAAAGAATTGATGCTTTTGAACTGTGGTGTTGGAGAAGACTCTTGAGAGTCCTTTGGACTGCAAGGAGATCCAACCAGTCCATTCTGAAGGAGATCAGCCCTGGGATTTCTTTGGAAGGAATGATGCTGAAGCTGAAACTCCAGTACTTTGGCCACCTCATGCGAAGAGTTGACTCATTGGGAACGACTCTGATGCTGGGAGGGATTGGGGGCAGGAGGAGAAGGGGATGACAGAGGATGAGATGGCTGGATGGCATCACTGACTCGATGGACGTGAGTCTGAGTGAACTCCGGGAGTTGGTGATGGACAGGGAGGCCTGGCGTGCTGCGATTCATGGGGTTGCAAAGAGTCGGACACGACTGAGCAACTGAACTGAACTGAAGTATGTGTTTGTAATAAGAGATACATTTAAGGTAGTTTTTAAACTTAAACATCCCAATAGAAAACTTGTTTCAAGGAATCACTGTGTACATATTTTTTAGATTAAGCAATTAGACTGCTTCTAGAGCAGAAACAGAGTAACAGTGTTGTGAAATAAAATTTCTTCCTTCTTAACAGAGCCTATGAATCCTCAGATACTCAAAATACTAACTTATTACTTTGTTACTGTTGTTTAGTCACTAAGTTGTGTCTGACTCTTTGCGACCCCATGGACTGTAGCCCACCAGGCTCCTCTGTCCATGGGATCTCCCAGGCAAGAATACTGGAGTAGGTTGCCATCTCCTCCTCCAGGGGATATTCCCTGACCCAGGAATTGAACCCGCGTCTCCTGCATTAGGAGGAGGGTTCTTTACCACTGCATTGGTGGCAGTAATAAGTTGGATGTCCCAATTTACTACTAATATTAGAAATAATGTAATAATAACTTATTACTGATACCAATAATTAAACAGCAGAGGAAAGATTTATCCTGACACTTATATGCTCAGTGGCGTCAGAATTATGTACTAATCTGTGCAAGAGCTGAGGTGCCTCGGAAGGCGTGCCATCACCACCTGCCGCAGAATTAACTTGCAGTGCTTTTAGGAAATGGATGCATGTTAAGGACAAAGGCAAGAACAGTGTTGGCAACAGGCATAGGCTAAAAGGGAATTTCAGCTTGCCCCTCAGTACAACTGACTCCAAATAGGATCCCTGAAATTGAGAAGTCAGAGCTAGGGGGAAGCTAGCTCTGGAGGCAGGACTGCACAGCTCCTCACAGTCGCAGGGCAGATGTTCTACAAGGGTTCAGTGTGGGAGCAGCAGCAGCTAGCCGCTGCCGTGTCTCTTTTTAGCAGGCAATTGCCCAATGGCTCTCAAGACTCCTGGCAAATAACTCTAGAAGCAGGTGCTGTTTCCCAAGGATCAGCAAGAGCGGCACAGAATTCCACGGTGCCCAGTGCATGGCTGTTTAATACGCACAGCTTCCTGATGGCCCTCATTTCAGGGTGAGCTTCCAAAAGAAAGGACCCTATTTCCTTCTTCTTTTCTGGCCCTGGTCATGCTCACTGTAAGCCTTAACATTTTTTTCTGTCTTGGCTAGTTAATTCCCACATAATGAGTGGAAAAAGACCTCAAGCATGGAGACATCGTGAAACTGTGCTTCTAAAGGTGAGCTAATGATGAGGTAAAAAGCTTTCAGGTTAACAATAAACGGTATAAAAATAGCTACTTCTATTTTTATGTGCTCTAGGTGCTAAGCACTGTGTGCCTTGCAATCATTTTTCCCTTTATTCCTCATGCCAGCCCACAAAGCAGGCACTGATCAACACTGTTTAACAGATTAGGAAACTGAGGCTGAGACAGAACTTGTTCAAGGTCACACATTCAGCAAGTGGCAAAGTGTTGAAGTCCAAAGTACTAGAGCCCCCCAACCCCCAGTCTTGAGAATTGGTCTCATTATGGAGAGCCCTGGCTCACAGGGAAGTAAGTGCCTGGCCCAGCTTTGCTGAGCACACAGAACAAGTGTATAGCCTGTGCCACAAAGTTATATCAGTGGTCTCTTTTCAAATTCCTTTGTGTGTGCCAACCCTTCTGACAGGGACCACGTCTACCTCATTAATATCACTCACTGCCTATCCTAGGATGCAGGCACATACCTGGTACTTAAGTAATCATTGTTGATTGGTGCTTTTTGCTGTAAACAATGATCCTCTCCATTTGTTCAATAGACACACATTGAAGCCCACTTCTGTGCTGATGATGTTCTAATTTCTGTGGGAAATAGAATGAAAATGCTACTCAACTTGCCCTCAAAGAAACGACTTTGGAACAAAAAGAACACCGAGAGCTAAGCAATAGATATGACAGGGTTGGGCTAGAATGTGTCATCACTGTTTGAAAAGGGACTGATACACAACCTGGGTAAGCAAGGCCAACAACTCTAGCCATATCTGTGATAATTTTATGCCTCATGACTAAGTCCAGACATAGCTTTTTTTTTTTAAAAAAAATCAGGGTCATATCCAGTGACAGTCTAAATTTGTACTCCAAACACCAGTACTCCATTATACTACTTATTCATACTAATATATTCTTGTTCTGTTGTGATCCTACTCATTTAAAATGGGCACCACTCTCTCCTTATAATGGCTTACAGGTATGTATTCAATTTACTTCTTTCCTCTGTAAGGAAAAATGGCTGTGGATCTCACACAGATGCTACTGAGCAGAATGACCTTCAGCGGATAGAGATAAACAAGAGCTGCTTTTCATCTCTCAACCATTGATTTTCTGCAAGGCAAACCACAAAGCTGCTTTGAAGTCCAGGGGAGAGCTGCAAGGGAAGGAGGAGATAAAACTGAAGGGAAGAGTGGATTTGAAATGAAGTTAATCTCTATCATCGAGGTGTAGATGACTATTGGCAAAGCTGAAACTGCCAGATTTTATCAAGAGAGAATAATTTAGATTATTCTTAGAAGAAGGTATTTTAAGGTGGTAAAACTGGGTTAGGGGAAGGGGAGTGTAGAAAACAAAGAGAAATCTGAAAAGATCTTGGATAAAACTTATCGACTTAGCAAAAATGGTTGCTTTTCACCAAACAGTAGCCAACGTGTAGTGTGCAATCTTATCACCATTCATAGAGCCTTCCCCTTGTGTATATTGTATAATAGGGCCATATTTATGGATTGTAAGAGTAATCGTTATTGTGTCAAATTTCTTATTTAAAAACAACATGGTAGACAAACAATTTGGCTTGATGGTTTTATAGAACAGTTAGGACCTTTATAAAAATTGTAAACATGTTACATTTGAGTAACACTTTTCCTTTTATAAAATGCTTTTTCATGAGCTCCAGCATAAGCCTGGGAGACAGGCTGGATCAGCGCTCTTATTCCTGTTTCATATAGGAGGAACTTGAGCCTTAGAGAGCCTCAGTGAACTGCACAGGGACATGCCGACAGCCACAGTGGAGAGGCAGAAGATTCCAGATTTTCTTACTCTTGGTCTCCCTGTGCGTGTTGTTGCTTCAGTTGTGCCCAACTCTTTGTGACCGCACGGACTGTAGCCCACCAAGCTCCTCTGTCCATGGGATTCTCCCTGCAAGAACAGTAGAGTGGGTTGCCATGCCCTCCTCCAGGGAATCTTCCTGACCCAGGGGTCAAACCCGCATCTCTTACGTCTCCTGCATTGGCAGGTGGGTTCTTTACCACTAGCGCCACCTGGGAAGCCCTGGTCTCCCTGTATGCTCCCCCTAATCTGTGGTTTCTTAAGGGAGAGGAAAACTCTCTTTTCTTTTCCTCTTTCTAAACTTGCACTTTCTCTCAGAATGGTCTTCTGACAATTCTTTATGCAATAGTATTGGGATCTTGAAATATATTAATATTTCCTATTGTTGAGGTGTCTGGAGGTTGAATTCTGATAGGAGGTTTGGAGGCCCTGCTCTGAGGACAGTGTTCTCCAGTGTTCTTGCCTGGAGAATCCCAGGGACGGGGGAGCCTGGTGGGCTGCCATCTATGGGGTCGCCCAGAGTCGGACACGACTGAAGTGACTTAGGAGCAGCAGCAGCTCTGAGGACAGCCACAGGGGATGGAGGTTGAGCTTCCAAATAGTGCTGCAGGAAGCGAGATTTACCAGAATTCTGGGGGGCTTAGGGTACTCAGTGTTGTGAAAGGAAAGATCCTTGAGAAAGTTCAACCCCTCTCTCAACCATAACCACTAAACAATTGCCAGCCAATCTGAAACCCCAGCCCAGAATTCTTCCTCATTCCAGCCTTCCAAGATCTGGGTAAACAAAAATATACATGCCATGTCAGGGGCAAGGTGTCATTGAGGAGTTAGGATATCACCTACCCTTGAGACACTGATAGCTGAGTCACACATGTGCTCTCATGGGGCAACAAAAGCATGACCGGGGCCAAGACGTGTCAGGTTTAGCATCTATGCTGGGATGACAGATTTTAGAGCTGCCAGTGGGATCCTTTGGTAATCTTTATACAACTAATTTGTATCAGATATTTAACTTAGCATTTTGTTCATATCCTAGAAATCATCTTTTTGTTCTAGCTGGTACGTGATAATGCTCTAGTAAAATTTGAATCAGTCTTTACAATAAATGCATAGCACCTTTTTAAAAGGCTCACTTAATGTCCTAGGCAGGACAAGGTAATTGAAAGGGCTAAATAATTGCAATAATTTCCTCATTAATTTATGTTTTTTATTTTATTGAATTAATTTAGCTGATAGTAATGAACTTCAATATGAATTTTTATATTACTTCACTTAATCAAAAGGGGCAGTTTTAAATTCATTTCAGGATGTTAATAATAACTAAAGAATTAATTATGTATAAGGCACTTAATAAAGTCAGCTTCTACTTGAGCTATTGTCATCTTATGGGATAGTTTCTGTGTAAGTATGTAACATCTTGCTTTATGTTAAGTTATAAAAGTCACCGCTGCAATTTTAAAATAGTTGTTATATTGTTGCATAAGCTTCATGTTAAAATTACATTTCCAGAACTTACAGTGAAATGAGTTGGTTAAGATGTTAATTATTTATTAAAATCATCTCCTTTATTTCATTCACTTACACATATGCAATTAAAAAAAAATATGTGATTTAGAAATAAGCATATTTTGGAATATGTACTTAAATGCCTAATCGGCACATTTCATGCTCAATAGATTTCATAAAGTATTAGTTAACTAGCAGCCCGATAAATAAATACTATAGGTATATTTATTTACGAACTAGTTCTTCTGAATTAGGTCTTTTCTGTTACCTGGGATGCTGTTAGACTTAATCCCTGTAGGATTCATATTAGTTAATTTAAAAAGTGGGAGGGCTAGTTTTAAAAATTATCTTGGTACCAGGAAAAAACTCACCTCAGGCGTCTTTTTAGGCACCAAATGGTTGTATAAATCAAGACTACCTGGTATCAACATTAGGGCATGCTGATATGAAAAAAAATTCTTGTTACAAACTACATGTAAATAAACCACAATTTAGGGCAACTCTCCAGTCATTGCTGTAGTAGCCCCAAAGTGGGGGTGAAAAACTTTTTAACACTGATCAGCCTCCACCAGATTAATTTGAGAAAGTACAGAACTCAAACTAACCTCCTAGCTCTGAATCAATCTTTTTTGATGTCTTTTTGTTTTTTTCTACACAGGGATAAATAGATAAATCACTGGAAGCTGATTCTTCCTGTTTCTACTAGTCTCTCATGGTGGGGCCTTCATGCCAAGCCATATCTCAGGAAGGCCTCTGCAGAGCACGTGGAGAACAGGTGTAACACTCCTGGGACAGAACCTCCTTTATAAACAGGAATCAGGCTCAGAATAAGGAGTTACTACGATCAAACTGAGCTTTGGTCACTGCCTCCAGCGCAGTGTTACACACCTCCATCCACAGTTCCTCATGTACTCTGTCTACCGGATCTAATCCCTTAAATCGAATTGCCACCTCCACTGTATAATCATACGGGACTTGATTTAGGTCACACCTAGATGGTCTAGTGGTTTCCCCTACTTCCTTCAATTTAAGCCTGAATTTTGCAATAAGGAGGTTCATGATCTATGCCACAGACAGCTCCATGCAAATAGAAGGGGAAAAAGTGGAAGCAGTGACAGATTGTATTTTCTTGGGCTCCAAAATCACTGCGGATGGTGACTGTAGCCATGAAATTAAAAGATGCTTGCTCCTTGGAAGAAAAGCTATGACAAACCTAGACAGCATATTAAAAAGGAGAGACATCACTTTGTCAACAAAGGTCCATCTAGTCAAAAGTTACGGGTTTTCCAGTAGTCATCTACAGATGTGAGAGTTGGACCATAAAGAAAGTTGAGCGCTGAAGAATCGATGCTTTTAAATTGTGGTGCTGGAGGACTCTTGAGAGTCCCTTGGACTGCTAGGAGATTAACTCAGTCAATCCTAAAGGAAATCAACCCCGAATATTCATTGGAAGGACTGATGCTCAAACTGAAGCTCTAAAACTTTGGCCACCTGATACAAAGAGCCTACTCATCAGAAAACACTCTGATGCTGGGAAAGATTGACGGTAGGAGAAGGGGGCAACAGAGGATGGGATGGTTAGATAGCATCACTAACTCAATGGACATGAATTTGTCCAAATTCCAGCAGATAGTAGAGGACAGAGGAGCCTGGCGTGCTGCAGTCAATGGGGTCACAAAGAGTCAGACATGACTTAGAGACTGAATAAAACCAAGTGTTCATACTGACCACTGCATTAGATGTTTTATCCTGTAATCTTGTATTGCTATACATAATTAATGATGGTATGTGAGCACAGAGATTGCTTTTAATCCTTATTACATATTGAAATAAAAGATTCTCTTTTATTGGTTGTACATTAGTATGCAAATTACTCTTTGTGTCATTTGGGCTCAATCCAGTGATCATATTCCTCCCATGCCTTTCAGGTCCTTAATAACCTGATGTGAAATTCATGGAAATGAATGCATGGTACATGAGATTATTAATGATCTTAAAGATAATTTTAGAAAAGATATAATATCTGACAAGTAATAAATCATCAAGATTGTTTACCTCAGGTATAAAATTAATTTTTTTTAAGATAGCAAACTATCTGACCTATGACCGAACTGACTATATGACTTAACTGATCTCTGATCTAACTAAAGTGTATTTCTTCTCTTTTATGAATAATAGACCTAGAAACTAGCTAACTAACCTCTTTCCTTGTAGTCCCTCTCTTTGGCTTTCCACGTGTTACTGGGAGGCTGATACAAGGACTTCTCCAGTTCTTCAAGCCTGGTGCCTAGCAAAGACATAGAAGGCAAAGGTTAAAGGCCAACTTTGACCTGGTATATCAAGGACTTGACTGTTTATAGAAACACTGTAGAAGTGTTTTCTGGGTAATCCTGTCTTGGAGTTGAAGAGGTAACTTAATATATAGCAGGAGTTCCTGAGAACAGTGGTTCTTCCCTCAGTTTGGGGGAATGCAGATACTTAACTGTGTTTCTTTTCTTGGAAATCTTTACTGTTTTCTGAGGGAATATGGAAGGGGCAGTGAGAGAGGCGTCTGCCAGGAGTTAATACTAAGTGATACTTCTACATCATAAAGTTAACAGTGAGCTTAGTCAACATTTTTTTGTGCTTTATTTTCATATCCTATGCATAATATAGGAATCAAGATTGCCGGGAGAAATATCAATAACCTCAGATATGCAGATGACACCACCCTTATGGCAGAAAGTGAAGAGGAACTAAAAAGCCTCTTGATGAAGGTGAAAGTGGAGAGTTAAAAAGTTGGCTTAAAGCTCAACATTCAGAAAACAAAGATCATGGCATCCGGTCCCATCACTTCATGGGAAATAGATGGGGAAACAGTGTCAGACTTTATTTTTCTGGGCTCCAAAATCACTGCAGATGGTGACTGCAGCCATGAAATTAAAAGACGCTTACTCCTTGGAAGGAAAGTTATGACCAACCTAGATAGCATATTGAAAAGCAGAGACATTACTTTGCCAACAAAGGTTCCTCTAGTCAAGGCTATGGTTTTTCCTGTGGTCATGTATGGATGTGAGAGTTGGACTGTGAAGAAGGCTGAGTGCTGAAGAATTGGTGCTTCTGAACTGTGGTGTTGGAGAAGACTCTTGAGAGTCCCTTGGACTGCAAGGAGATCCAACCAGTCCGTTCTAAAGGAGATCAGCCCTGGGATTTCTTTGGAAGGAATGATGCTAAAGCTGAAACTCCAGTACTTTGGCCACCTCATGCGAAGAGTTGACTCATTGGAAAAGACTCTGATGCTGGGAGGGATTGGGGGCAAGAGGAGAAGGGGACGACAGAGGATGAGATGGCTGGATGGCATCACTGACTCGATGGATGTGAGTCTCAGTGAACTCGGAGTTGGTGATGGACAGGGAGGCCTGGCGTGCTGCAATTCATGGGATCGCAAAGAGTTGGACATGACTGAGCTACCGATCTGATCTGATGCATAATATAACACAGGCCTGACCAAAATTTGTCCTGTAATAAGTGTGTAATGGGTCAAAATTGGTGTTTTTTACCTTCTCCATTTGTATGTTGTAGACAGAGAAATGTGTTAAGAATCAGGAAAGCAGAATTGTAATTTTGGATCTTTTACTAGCTATGTGATTTGCACAAAATCATTTCACTGTTATTGTTTGGGTAATGATGTTTGGATTGGATGATCTTTAAATTTATCTTCATGATTTATAATCTACAGGTAATATGCTGAGCATAGGATGGTCAAAATCAGTAGCTTTCTGCTAAATATTATTAACTGGCTTTCAAAAAAATAAAAATGAGTGCAAAGAAAGCCATGTTTCATGATGTCTATTTCTAAATACTCCTGCCATGGCCAATTTTAAGCTACCAAGGTCACTGAATGTGGAACTGGGAAGAAATGGGCACATTTAGCAGTTCCAAGCCAGTAGGAACAGTTCTAACAAACTATAAGCCTGAAAACAGTAAATTATCCTACCATAAAAGACTGAAGAGTATGCAAATAGAGTTGAGAAGAAATTAATAATGGTAAAAAAAAAAAAAAAAAAAAGAGTTTCCAGCATTAATGAGAAAATTAATGCATGGACTGTCTCAATTTTTAGTACTTTAATGATCACACTGTAACTGCTTTTTAAAAGATTGGTAGGCCATGTAATGTTTTTCAAAAAGTCACAGCTACCTATTACGACAATAATAGTTTCAAAAGTTGACTCTTTCAGTGTGGCAAGAAGCCGTATTTAGAATCTGATCTAAGGCTTTAAATGCATTTGCTATAGCTCTGAGATTAGTCTTAAGCCAAGGCAGGACAGTGTTTACGTCTCCATCACCCTGAGGATTAGTACATGATATCAAGGAACGCTGGCAATGCTGTAGCTGGGCACCTGGGCACTGCTTATTGGCCACCGTGAGCATTAGAACAGAGCGGTATTGAAATGCTGCAAACAATGAAAACTAAAAATGAGTCCTCTCAAAGGGAGGAGAAAAGATATCAAAGATCATCACTCCAAGAGGAGAGAGTAGGCCTGAAAGTCACTAGTACCAGCTACAAATATAACAGTCTATCTATAGAATATGGAATTTGCCAAGATCCAGGTTTAGTCTTCATGTGACAAGCACCTATCATAAGATATTAACAAGAAAGTTACTCAGAGAAGATAAAAATACATGTAACTTAAAAATAAAATGGCAAACTTTTTAAATAGCTTATTTACAATGTGTACTAGTTGTAGGCAGAGGCTTTACCATCTGAGCCACTAGGGAAGTCCAGAAGTTTGATATAATTCATGCTCTCATTTGTTATTTTCTGGCTGTGCTGGGTCTCTGTTGCCATGCCAGCTCTTCCGTGGCTGCTGTGAGCCAGGGCACTGTCTAGTTGTGGAATGCAGGCTTCTCACTGTGGTGGCTTCTCCTGTTGCAGAGAACGGGTTCTAGGGCGCGAGGGCTTCAGGAGTTGCAGCTCCTGAGCTCTAAAGCACAGGTTCAGTAGCTGTGGAGCAGACACTTCCCTGCAGCATCTAGGATCTTCCCAGATCAGGGATCAAGCCTGTGTCTCTTGCATTGGCAGGCAGATTCTTTACCACTGAGCCACGAGGGAAGGTCCATTACTCTCCTTTTTAAACAGTCAGGTAAACACATGCCCTGAAGCCTGTCCTAGTCTGGGGACTTAATCCAGCCTTTCCATTGAATGTCTCCATCTGTCTAAAACAGATGTCTTCCCTCAAAATAACAGGCCATGACCATCTTCCCTATAGTTTCCCCGATTTGGCTGAAAGCCATCTCTAATCACTTCATGGAGCAAAGAGTTCTCTGAAACTGTCACTTTGTAAAGGAGTCTTAGTACCAACTCCTTACCAGAAGACCCAAAGCCTCTATCCCTATGAACTTCAGCTCCTAGGGCCTATATTGATATCTGATATCCCAGCTCCTCTTTATAGCTGACATCAGAAATTTGTTTTATTCTTTCAGTCTTGGTTAAGTATGAGATATTTTTATTAACATTTCTAAATTTAGCATTTCTATGTTTTGGAAAGTAGATGCAACTAGCTTAGTTTATCCTGTTGTATAGAATTTTAGAGTTGGGTAAAATATTAGAGATCCTATCTTTACTCCATGAATTGAATTTTCAATTTATTTATATATCATCAGGTACCAGATGAGTTTGGCACTTGAAAAAAATTACCTGGATTTCTTATATTCATATCAAATCTCTAAGCTAGAGATTCAATTCTACATACAGCAAGTATCGCCAGTGTACTGGGCTGCTGAAGATAACAAAAGGTATAAATTATAGACTCTGACTTTAAAGGGAGCTCATATTTTAAAAATAAAGGTTCCAAATGTGAACAGATAATTGCAAAATGATGTAACAAGTCTATTACTAGAAGTATGAATGGAATGCTTTGATAGACTTGAGGCTCAATGCAGCACACAGAAGTCAGAGAAAACTGGAGACCATGCTACTGGTGCTAGATTATGAAGAATCTGTAAATGTATGTGTGCGTGTGTGTGTCTGTGGAGCTGGTGGCGGTAATAAGGACATTCCAGGCAGAGGGACATGAGTCTGAGTGAACTCCGGGAGTTGGTGACGGACAGGGAGGCCTGGCGTGCTGTGATTCATGGGGTCGCAAAGAGTCGGACACGGCTGAGCGACTGAACTGAACTGAACTGAGGCAGAGGGAAGAGACTGCTGATGCCAAAATAAACACTGCTGATAGTGACTGTGTAGGAGTCAAAAATACATTAAAAAAGGACCTCTACAAGTCACGGGTTATATAGGGTTTAATTCAACAAACGGTTGTGGGGTCAACTTTGTTGAAACCATCTGCCATCGAAAAACATACCCTGTATGTAGATATGGCAGGGATTGTATGCTTGCTTATTTTACTGTTGAGAATATTAAATATTATTCATAATTTGAATGTTTTAAAAAAACTTCCAAGTTTTTCAAAATAAGCCTAAATGTATCATTTTAAGAAAGAACAAAGGCAAAGTTGTAACGGAGGCTGGCCACTATTATGTTCTCACACAGCCACCCTCACAACTCAGGTCTTCACCCTCTCTCACTACCTACCACCCTATTCAGTTCACATCTCTGCTCCTCCATCTTTCTCTGCTTTTTCAGGAAGGCAAAGTTAAGACTCCGAAGCATTTCTCCCAAACAATCATCAGTGCTACACTGATTATGCAGTCAAGTAAGTCATCAAAGGCTGAAGGAATGGATAGGACGACTTATTTTCTTAACCAGGGTAGATGATGGTAAATGATGTTAGAGGAATCATGGTAAAATTTTCTTTTCTCATTAATTCTCACATTTTTCTTTGTATATTCTCTGGAGATCACAGAATGATACAACCATTGATTATGTCAGTGTCTTGCAAGGAGTAGTATTTTATTTGGTGAATGACTGAATATAATTTAATTGAGCAAAAAACCCAACACAGCTGCTGGGAGAACTTGACATCTACGTGCAAGAATGAAGTTGGCTACTTATCTCACTCCATACATAAAAATCAAATTAAAGATCTTGGAAGGGGGTCAATGGGGAATGCCTGCTTATAGGTAGAGGATTTCTTCTTTGGGTTTTGAAAATGTTCTGAAATTAACAGTGATTATTGCACAGGTTTGTGAATCTACTAAAAAACATGAATTATACATTCTAAAAGGGTGAATTTTAAGGTATATAAATTATATCTGAATAAAAAATATAGATGACAAAAAACCCCAAAACAAACTGCAGTCATAAAACCATAGTCTGGAGAGTTGGACTGAGGTTCTTATTGAAATATTCTACTTATGTAGTCCTAATACTGAAAAGAGAAATACAAGTTAAAGATAAAAAAGAACATGTTGTAGTTAAAACAAAATTGAAAAGTCAAAAAGACATACTGTATTTTAATAATTCTAATATGCATATTTTTTCACATTTCTGAAATGGAAATGAATCTTATAATTGATAGGGTGTCACAGTTTATTTGGCTGCATTTTCCTTTCTTCATGGTGCATAAAATTGTGATATATCTTAGATTCAATGAAATGTCTGATTTTTAGGATTATGTGGCAGAGGCTGCCAGCTGTCCTTCAATGTGTTCTCCTCTTCCTAAACAGTAATAAAAACTTTAACTGGGTAAATGACTGCCCAGTCAAAACTATATTTCATGTTTTCTTGATAGCTAATTGTGGCCACATGCCTAAGTTCTGGCTAATAGTATGTATGCAGAAGGAACATGTGCAACTTCTGGTTTGTGCCCTTAAAGAGAAGGAACATGCCCTCCCTTCTCTTTTTCCTCTCTATTTTTACCTTCTCTTCTTTTTCCTCCTCCCTCCTCTGAGATTCCCTTCCTTCCAAACTGCAGATGTGATAGTGGGAGTTGAATAGCCATCTTGATCTATGAGATAGAAACCCAGTGTTGAGGGTGGTAGATCAATGAAAAAAGACACCTGAGTTCTTAATAACCATGAATTCAATACACTAGCCCTACATTGACTCTGTAGGGTGTTACATGAGAGAAAAATAAAGTTCTATTTTGTCTAAGTCACTCTTATTTTTAGTGTCTCAGCTACAGAAGCTGAACAATATTCTATATAATATGAATAGTTTCTGACTGTCATTTTTTTAGAACTGTTATTACTTTCTCCAATGGGCTAAATAATGCTCCCTCTAAACACACACACACACATGTCTGGGCCAAAAATGAGATACCAAATGTAACATGTACTTATAAAGAATGTATGGTGAATAGCTTTTCACTTTTCTTTATCATGGGAGAATGATTTCAGCCCACATTCAGTCTATATTCCTAAAGAATACCGCTGTTAGGACTATCTGTTCAGTGTTGTGGGAAGACAGCCTTTTCAGTGCAGCAAGATTTCTTGATAATGCTAAACCTGCCTCGTCAATTGAATTCTTCTGGCTTTGTGTTGATGTGGTAAAAATACATGGTCGGATTTCACCATTAAGAAAATTCTTTCAGCAATACATGTACAGTCAAGTTTGATTCCTGGATAGCTGAACATTTGGGTCATGCATTTTAAAAAATAAATGTCTCATGACAAAACTTTATGAAGACATAACAATCTGGAAGTCTGGCTCTGTCAGAGTGGCAAGGGTGTGGACAGTGTGCTGTGGGGGGTGCGGCTACTCTGTCCTTTTAACAGCGATGCTCTTGTTCTTCATATTTGAGGAGAAGGAACGGTGAGGAGGCCTGTGGGCTTGATTTTATTAATGCCACCATCTAGAATACAGATTCTTGGATATTTCATCTTCACAAGATGAGCTGCAAACTGAAAAAAAAAAAAAAAGGACAAATTTATAAAGGATACACAAAATTGATATCTGTCTAATCCCATTTTTTTCTCAAGCTGCCCCACTCCAGTACTCTTGCTTGGAAAATCCCATGGACAGAGGAGCCTGGTGGGCTGCAGTCCATGGGGTCGCAAAGAGTTGGACACGACTGAGCAACTTCACTTTCACTTTTCACTTTCATGCATTGGAGAAGGAAATGGCAACCCACTCCAGTGTTCTTGCCTGGAGAACCCCAGGGATGGGGGAGCCTGGTGGGCTGCCGTCTATGGGGTTGTACAGAGTCGGACACGACTGAAGCGACTTAGCAGCAGCAGCAGCAGCAGACAAAACAATGGTGATATCACTGCTGTCACTGTTTTATCAACGAATCATTAATTTAGTTTTTAATATAAATTAAATCCCTCTTTCAAACGTATTCATGCTATGGTATAAATGTGTCTCTTTAGTTCTCTTTTAAACTTTTTTGAATAGGCAGTAAATATACATGGTAAACAGTTCTAACAATATAAAAGGGTAATAAGCAGTGAGACCTAAACTCCTCTTACATTTCTTCTTAGTCCCCCACCCCCAGAAATCATTAACATTCCTATTTTTCCTATATCTTTCCAGTGATTGCCAAAACATTCTCATCTATATTTTGAACAATTTTTATAGTACTTTCAACATATTAGTTATTGCAATTATGTGTACAATATCCCAGAGAGGGCCAATGTTGTTTGGTTGCTAAGTCATGTCCGACTCTTCTGTGACCCTATGGACTACAGCCCTCCAGGCTCCTCTGTCCATGGGATTTCCCAGGCAAGAATACTAGAGTGCATTGCAATTCCTTTCTCCAGGGGATCTTCTGGATGAGGGATAGAACCCATGTCTCCTTCACTGGCAGGTGGATTCTTTACTGCTGAGCTACCAGGGAAGGGAGGGCCCATAAACTGGTTCTAACATGTTTTTGGAGCAACTGCAATGAACAGTTCGAGACTATAAACTTGGAATAAATAGGAAGGACTGCTCTAAGAAGTCTTCTAGATGCCTAACAAAGCAGGGCTTTGAAAAATTATCAAGACATACACACTCCCTGGCTTGCCCATGTCTATGTATCCAGGATCGTGGATTATCTTTCTCTACTCCTTGTACTTGAGTTGTGGACTGTAATCAGTCCCCTGATAGGGATCACCTTAGGACTCAAGAGTCTTTTTTGTTGTACACTGTTGGTTGGAAACAGGCTCCAACTCCCACCAACTCCTGGGTTTTAGTTTCTCCTGAAAACAAACCCCCTCCCACCTGCCTAATTTCTACTTATTTCCCTACTCAGGCAATTCCTTGTCTAGGAGCCAAGTTTGCATTAGGAGGCCCTCTTCTCAGCCCCCAGGCTTTTTGTGCCAGACTTTATCTTTGGCTTACAGCAATGTAAATTGCCTATTTAAGAGTCTGCTTCTCTAGCAAACTGTAAACTCCTCTAGGACAGTGACAGTGTTGTTTATGTTTATTTGTTTTGGCCACACTGTATGGCATGTAGAATCTTAGTTCCCTGACTAGGGATCGAACCTGTGCCCCCTGCCATGGAAGCGCAGAGTCTTAACCATTGGACTGCCCGGGAAGTTCCCGTATATATTTTTTTTAATTTTATTTTATTTTTAAACTTTACAATATTGTATTGGTTTTGCCAAATATCAACATGAATCTGCCACAGGTATACAAGTGTTCCCCATCCCGAACCCTCTTCCCTCCTCCCTCCCCGTACCATCCCTCTGGGTCGTCCCAGTGCACCAGCCCCAAGCATCCAGTATTGTGCATCGAACCTGGACTGGCGACTACTCTAGTCCCCGTATATTTTTATCTCTAATGCCCTGGACATGGCAGGGACTCAATATACTCCTATTGATCTGAACTAAACTATGATACAGGACAAATAACTGAGGGAAAAAGAGTGAAGTAGAGAAGGTTTTCTTGGGCTCTCTGGCATTCTCTCTCTATCTGTATGTGGTGTCCTGTTCCTCCTCCTTGGGTGTTTGTGTCCTCACGTTCTTCTCAATTACTTTATTATAAGCTGATCTCAGATCCTTCAAGAAAAATGACTAATACTTGCTCACAATGCTGTTGTCTCTTGGGAGTATTTGAAGCTTATCTGAAGCTTAATATTGGTGGAATCTCAAGCCAGCAGTCTTGACTTTATGGTTCAAGAGAATCAGCTGAGTGGTTTGGTCAGGGTAACTTCAAGGCCTCACTCACAGATTCTGCTAATAAGCAATAGATCCAGGGCTCAGAAATGTGTTTTTGTTGTTGTTGTTGTTGTTTTTAAACAAATACCATTAGATGATTCTAAAGAAGGTCTGTGGACAATATTTTCAAAAATACTATCTTAAGCCCAAAGGATAAAGGTATTGGTAAGTAGGTAAAACAGATGTTGCTGGATTTGGATCTTAGCAGTTTTCAGAACAACTCACAGAAATGGACCTCAGTATTGCTGACCCCACTTATCTTTTCCATTTCTGTAGAGCCTTAAGAGATTCAAAGGCCATGTACCTTTCAAACCCTAAACTCTTCCAGAGCCACTGAGAGTCTCCTTAATAGTAGTTAAGTATTTAAGTAGTTGAAGAGAAACAGTACCCCTTGATCCAAAAGGTATCATGTGAGCTAGAGTGCAAAGAGAGCTGATCTTCATTCTGTTCTTCCTGCTTATTTATCCTTGAACCCCAGTCCTTCAGAACAGAGGCACCAGACTCATCTGCCCTGAGTCGTTGCAGGCAGCAAGCCCCTGGTACTATATGATTACTGAAACACCTTGGCTTCATTCTCCCACATACAGTGATACAATTACCATTTAGGTCGAAATTCTAAAATAAACATACCATTACTCAAAAGGTCTTGTGGATAAGCAGTCTTAGCGTTCAGTACTTTCAAAACACTGTAGAAGTCAGAAAATGAGTAAGACAGGACTTACTGTACATTTAACTAATCTCTCTGAAACTCTGCTGTAGAGCTGGAAAGCCCCCACTGTTATTTTAAGAGGAGGGACATAACAAGTAGGTTACTATTGAGCTGGAAACTGGTAAAGGCGAAGCAAGCAGAACTGAGCATTTTATAACAAGCAGACTGCTGCAATGTGGGAGGTCTAAGAAGAAAAGCAGAAATGGAGCAACAAGGAGATGGCACACGTTTAGGTGCCTTGAAAAGAGGCAAGCCTGTGCTTAAGAAAAAGAGCAAGTGTTGACTTTTCAGGTTAAGATTATGAGTTCTGCTCCCCCAGTCCTCTGCTTATTGTTCCAATGATCCATGTAACATACTGGGCCCTAACAGTGAAGCCATGGCAGCATCTTTCCACTTCTGTGATAGAAACAGCTCTTCTCTATCTATTCATTCGTTCCTTCATGTATGTATCAATCAAACATTTCACTGAACACCCACAAAGTACCAGGCACTGTTGCAGTTTTTGCAGCACTTACAGTGGAGGAGACAGTAACAATATTCAGCAGTATTGCTATTATACAAGCAGAAGTTCAAGGTACTTCTGTATTTAACAGAGGTTTGGAGGGGGAGCTGTTGTCTTCTCCCCACTCCTCTTTCATTAGTGATACCTGGAGGGAATGAGAACCCAGGTGTGATGGCCACAGGCGTTATACCAATCTTTGAGGCTATGGCTGGACAGGTTAGGGAGGACAGAAAGGGCTATGAATTAATTCACTGTGTGAAAACAGCCATGTCACTTATGGAGAAGACACATGGTGGAACAGAGGAGAACCAGGCATACAGAGTTCAGGTTTCATCTATCTTCTGCTCTCTGTCTGGCACCGGCTTCGGTGTGAAGGCCCTGGTGTAGACTGCAACTGAAACTCTGGGAGAGGCCTGACTTCAAGCAGAAATCACAAACCTAGACTTACTGAACAATATCCTTGGTAGAAGTGGCAATATATCATATTGGACCAGTGCTATGAAGCCATCAGAATCATCTAGGTGCTTTTAGTAAACAGTGATACCCAGGCCCACTCTAGATCAGTAAGAAGTAGAGTTTCTCGGGATGAAGCTCCAGTATCATTTTTGTTTTATTCACCTAGAATCCAATGTGATTTTATTGTGTAACCAGATTGATGGCAGCTTTATTAGATAACGAGATTCATTTGCTGTTCATGTTTGTTTGGGACCTCAAACTGTAATTCTTGTACGTATAGTCCAGTGTGGAGAGCAAGTCACTTTGTACTAAAAGAGGCTGCCATGTTGTGGGGCTGGAATTTGCAAGACCAAGTCTTGTGTGGAGACAATGGGGCTCCTCAAACTTGCACAATCAGTGTAGATCTTGGAAAAGACCCTGAGGCTGGGAAAGACTGAGGGCAGAACAGGGTGACAGAGGATGAGACAGTTGGATGGCATCACTGACTCAAGGGACATGAGTCTGAGCAAACTCCAGGAGATAGTGAAGGACAGGGAAGCCTGGCATGCTGCAGTCCATGAAGTCACAAAGAGTCGGACATAACTTAGTGACTGAACAACAATAAGAAGAAGACAACATCATACGTGGAGATGGCAGAATGTAGTATTTTCTGGGATAGAATTTTGGGAATTACGAGGGCAGTGGCAGCTGCATTTCTTGTGGGATGTACTCCCGTGTGGAGAGGCAAAGCTCTTGCATTTTTATCATTCTTCTGGTTAGTGGGATCTGGCAGCGGTATTCATTTCTAGGGTAGGCACACTTCAAATCAGCCCAGTCTGAAAATGGCAGGCTCTTGTGTGTGCCACTCATCTTGTTTTCTCTCTCTATCTTGCATCTTAGCTTGCAATAAGAGGCTGGCGTGTTTGTCCAAGGAAATCAAGTTCTACTGTAGGAGGACAGTGAGTGGAGAAGAGGGATTTTTGATCTGCCACAGAGTAGTGCAGGTTAACCAAGGCCAAGAAATCACAGCTGAGAACAGGTAAAAGGTGTGACAGGACTAGAGCAGGACTATGTTGTTTCTCACTGAGTATCCTAGGAAACTCTGTAGTAGAACGTATAGTAGCAGCAGGAATTTAAGAAAACCAGGCTTCTACGAGATTCTGCAAGGAGCGCATTGCAGATAATTAAGTTCCTTGATGTGAAAGTCTGGCCTTGTGAGCTTTAAGTTCATAGCGGGGACTTGATAATGGTCATGAATTGACCAACTTCCTGGTGAAAGTCAAACTGAGAAATCTAATATGAACAAAATATAGGTGATTTCTCCATCTAGAGAATAGGGTTGCCTTGGGTCAAATATAACTCAAGGTCTTGTCCTGACCCTTGAGATTTCTGGGGTCACTAATTAATGTCCTGATCATTTTAATTGTACAACTCAGTGATCCCAATTAGAAACATAAGAGTTGTGACAAGCATTAGTAGGAAAGGTAGAAATACTGTATGATTTCACTTACATGTGGAATTAAAAAGAGGCAAGCTCACAGAAGCAGAGGTAGAACGGTGGTTGCCAGGAGTGAGGGGATCAGCGGGAGGAGATGGGCAGATGTTGGTCAAAGGGTACAAAGTTTAAGCTGTGCAAGATGAATAAATTCTGGAGATCTAATGTACATCATAGTGACTACAGTTACTATATACAGCAAGTATAACAGTACTGCATGGTATACTTGAAATTTGCTAAGAAAAAAATGGTAACTATGTGAAGTGATAGATATGTTAATTAGCTTGATTTTGGTGATCACTTAATAATGTATATATATCAAAACATCAAGTTGTACACATTTAATATATACAATTCTTCTGTGTCAATTATACCTTATTAATACTGAAACAAAAAAGAGGGCTATATAAGGTGTGAAACCAGTTTTCACAGTATTAACATCTAATAACAATTAGGCAGTGGCTACTTTACTTTCTTATTTCACTCACAGAAACAAAAATCAGCCGGAGGGCAAAACCAAGAAGGTGAACACAAGGTCAGTAATCATCTTACACCCTTATCAAAGGTACCTGTGACAAATAAGGAGCAGGACAGGTACTTCCAGGGTCTTAGTCTAGCATGTTATATACTGAAATATGGTTAATTATGCTTTAAGAAAAAAAATGAGAATTTACAAAAACAGATATTATATGGTCTAAGCTTTCTGGTCCATTTTTTTTAGAGATAACTATCCTAATGGTGTTTGGGATATTCAGGATCCATGCTATGGTATACATTAGTCTTCTATTCTTGGAACTAATCCTTGGGGATTAAGAAATGTGATAGTATAAAAATTTCATATTAAAAAACATTTTTAATTGCTTCATTTTATGTAAGAAGACATATAGATAATTGTAGTGCACTAACTCAAGTGTTTTCTCATTTAACTTTTCTGTTGCCAATGTTTTCTGTCTCCATTTCATCTCTTCCTATTCTCTTTCTCTTTACCTTTTCATTAAGAAAAATATCTAAAAATATGAAAATAGACATACACGAGTATAATCAGCCTGTAGGTATCCAACACCCAGCTTGAACAATCATAACTCATAGACAATTTATTTCATTTATTCCTCCTACTCAAGCCTCTCAACTACAATTATCATCTTGATATAAATCCCATATATCATTTAGCACATAAATATGTATCTCTGAAATAAAATGACTTAAAAAATATAACCATAGGATGACTAAAACATTCAATATATTAACAATAATACCTAATATAATTAAATATTCAGTAAGTGTTCAAATTTCTAATTATTTCATATATGTTACCTACTCATCCATCTCTCCCAATATACCGTATGCTCCATAAAAGTAAGGACTTTGTCCCAGAACAGTGTCTAGTTCATAGCATTTTCTCTAATATCTGCCGAATAACAGATCCATTTATTCAACAAATATTTTCTGAATACCTACTGTGTGTCAGGTATTATGCTAGGTACTGGTTAAGCTGCCTTATTGCCAATGGAGGAGGTAGAAAGGACTTTTGGGCAAACAGGAAGGAAATTGGTTCTGGTAAGAGTTAAATGCTATTTTCTTTTATCCTTTATTAATAGGGTATTCTTTCAAATTTTGCGTAAGTTGAAAGAGGAAAGGTGGTTTTTAAAAATGTCTTTAAAAGTTATCACTATAAAAAACATTTATACAAAAAAGTAATTATGATGACGTTTATATATAAATAATAAACTTTGTGATAATTTTTATGTAGAATCCAGAGAGTAGTCAGATGAGAGACAATGTCCTCTGTCATTTCCACAGTTAAGGAACCAAAGCAGATGAATGAATATGAAGACAGTACAGTGAAAATTTCATTTCTACTCTTGGCCTCCATTCTTAGTCCCTTTTCTCTCAATGGGTTTGGTAATTTTTAATGGTATATGGGCCACTCAAGGGGTATATGAAAAAAAAAGATATGTTAATATTTTCATGTACAATGATAAATTCTTCTTTGTCTCTTCTGTTTTACTGTCATATGTGATTCTAACAAAATCCCAGAGGAATAAAGGAAAGGAAAATAATTTTAATGTTTTAAAGTACACAGTTTGAATAGAAATGACAAGAAAAATAAATACTTCCCAAAGTCACAAGATATGTCAGCACAACAGAAGTCAAGGCAACTTCTGCTCCATTGTTGGCTTTGTTTACAGCTCAATATCAGATTTTTTTTTGTCTCACACATCCAAATGATATTTTCCCTCTCTTCCTTTTCCTTTTTCCTTTGATTTTTGTTTCCCTTGTTGATCATATGGATCACAGCCTTGTTTAACTCAAAGAAACTATGAGCCATGCTGTGTAGGGCCACCCAAGATGGACGACTCATGGTGGAGAGTTCTGACAAAATGTGGTCCATTGGAGAAGAGAATGGCAAACCACTTCAGCATTCTTACCTTGAGAACACCATGAATGGTATGAAAAGGGAAAAAGATATACTACTGAAAGATGAACTCCCCAGGTAGGTAGGTGCCCAAAATGCTACTGGAGAAGAGTGGAGAAACAGCTCCAGAAGGAATGAAGAGGCTGAGCCAAAGCAGAAACAACGCCCAGTTGTGGATGTGTCTTCTGGTGAAAGTAAAGTCCAATGTTTGTAAAGAACAATACTGTATAGGAACCTAGAATGTTGGGTCCACGAATCGAGGTAAATTAGAAGTGGTCAAACAGGAGATAGCAAGAGTGAACATTGACATTTTAGGCATCAGTGAACTAAAGTGGACTAGAATTGGCAAATTTAATTCAGATAAACATTGTATCTACTACTGTAGGCAAGAATCCCTTAGAAGAAATGGAGTAGCCCTCATAGTCAACAGAAGAGTCAGAAATGCAGTACTTGGGTACAATCTAAAAATGACAGAATGATCTCTGTTCATTTCAAAGGCAAACCACTCAATATCACAGTAATCCAAGTCTATGTCCCAACCACCAATGCTGAAGAAGCTGAAGTCAAAGAGCTCTATGAAGAAATACAAGATCTTCTAGAACTAATATGAAAAAAATATGTCGTTTTCATCATAGGGGACTGGAATATAAAAGTATGAAGTCAAGAGATACATGGAGTAACAGGCAAGTTTGGTCTTGGAGTGCAAAATGAAGCAGGGCAAAGGTTAACAGTTTTGCCAAGAGAATGCACTGGTCATAGCAAACACCCTCTTCCAACAACACAAGAGATGACTCTACACCAGGACATCACCAGACGGTCAATTCTGAGATCAGAATGATTATATTCCTTGCAGCCGAAGATGGAGAAGCTATAAACAGTCAGCAAAAACAAGACCAGGAGCTGATTGTGGCTCAGATCATGAACTCCTTACTGCCAAATTCAGACTTAAATTGAAGAAAGTAGGGAAAACCACTAGACCATTCAGGTATGCTCTAAATCAAATCCCTTACAATTTACAGTGGAAGTGAGAAACAGATTCAAGGGATTAGATCTGATAGACAGAGTGTCTGAAGAACTATGGACATAAGTTTGTAACATTGTACAGGAGGTGGTGATCAAAACCACCCCCAAGAAAAAGAAATGCAAAAAAGCAAAATGGTTGTCTGGGGAGGCCTTACAAATAGCTGAGAAAAGAGAAGCAAAAGCCAAGGGAACAGGAAAAATTTAACCATCTGAATGAAGAGTTCTAAAGAATAGCAAGGAGAGATAAGAAAGCCTTCCTTAGGGATCAGTGCAAAGAAATAGAGGAAAACAATAGAATGGGAAAGACTAGAGATCTCTTCAAGAAAATTAGAGATACCAAGGGAAGACTTCATGTAAAGATGGCACAATAAAGGACAGAAATGGTATGGACGTAACAGAAGCAGAAGAGGTTAAGAAGAGGTGACAAGAATACACAAAATATCTATACAAAAAAGATTTTAATGACCCAGATAACCATAATGGTATGATCACTCATCTAGAGCCAGACATCCTGGAATGTGAAGTCAAGTGGGCCTTAGGAAGCATCACTGAACAAAGCTAGTGGAAGTGATGGAATTCCAGTTGAGCTATTTCAAATCCTAAAAGATGATGCTGTAAAAGTGCTGAATTCAATATGCCAGCAAATTTGGAAAATGCAGCAGTGGCCACAGGACTGGAAAAGGTCAACTTTCATTCCAATCCCAAAGAAAGGCAATGACAAAGAATGTTCATACTACCACACAACTGCACTCATCTCCCATGCTAGGAAAGTAACGCTCAAAATTCTCCAAGCCAGGCTTCAACAGTACGTGAACTTTGAACTTCCAGATGTTCAAGCTGGATTTAGAAAACGCAGAGGAACCAGAGATCAAATTGCCAATATTCATTGTATAATAGAAAAAGCAAGAGAGTTCCAGAAAATATCTGCTTCTGCTTTATTGACTATGCCAAAGCCTTTGACTGTGTGGATCACAACAAACTGGAAAATTCTTAAAGAGATGGGAAGGAATACCAGACCAGCTTACCTGCCTCCTGAGAAATGTGTATGGAGGTCAAGAAGCAACAGTTAGAACTGGACATGGAACAACAGACTGGTTCCAAATAGGAAAAGGAGTATGTCAAGGCTGTATATTGTCACCCTGCTTATTTAACTTATATGCAGAGTACATCATACGAAATGCCAGGCTGGATGAAGCAGAAGCTGGAATCAAGATTGCCAGGAGAAGCATCAATAACCTCAGATATGCAGATGACACCACCCTTATAGCATAAAGCAAAAAAGAACTAAAGAGCCTCTCAATGAAAGTGAAAGAGGTAAGTGAAAAAGCTGGCTTAAAAGTCAACATTCAAAAAATGAAGATCATGACAACCAGTCCCATGACTTCATGGCAAATAGATGGGGAAACAATGGAAACAGAGACTTTATTTTGGGGGGCTCCAAAATCACTGCAGATGGTGACTGCAGTCATGAAATTAAAAGACGTTTGCTCCTTGGAAGAAAAGCTATGGCTAACCTAGATAGCATGTTTAAAAGCAGAGACATTACTCTGCTGACAAAGGTCTCTCTAGTTAAAGCAGTGTTTTTTCCAGTAGTCATGTATGGATGTGAGAGTAGGACCATAAAGAAAGCTGAGTGCCGAAGGATTGATGCTTTTGAACTGTGGTGTTGGAGAAGACTCTTGAGTATCCCTTGGACTGCAAGGAAAGCAAAACAGTCAATCCTAAAAGAAATTAATCCTGAATATATACATTGGAAGGACTGATGCTGAAACTGAAGCTCCAATACTTTGGCTATCTGATGTGAAGATATGACTCATTTGAAAAGACCATGATGCTGGGAGAGATTGAAGGCAGGAGGAGAAGGGGATGACAGAGGATGAGATGGTTGGATGGCATCACTGACTCAATGGATATAAGTGTGAGTAAGCTCCAGGAGTTGGTGAAGGACAGGGAAGCCTGGTGTGCTGTAGTTCATGGAGTCTCAAAGAGTCGGACTTGACTGATCGACTGAAAAACAATGAATCCAATCACTTGCACTAAAGCAAATTTTTCTTATATATAAGATATTAATATTTTGTAATAGAGACAATGGATTTTTACAATTTCTTGACACAAATACAAGTTATATCTTTTAATGGTTTTTGACAATCTCCTTTCAGGCTATCAGCTGGACTTTGTCTCCTCTCCTAAAATAATACATTTATAAGTGGCACAGTGGTAATGAATCTGCCTGCAATGCAGGGGAATGTGGGTTTGATTTTAGGGTTAGGAAGATCCCCTGGAGAAGGAAATGGCAACTTTTGCCTGGGAAATTCCATGGATAGAGGAGCCTGGCAGGCTACAGTCCACAGAGTTGCAAACAGTTGGGCACGACTGAGTGAGTGAGCACACACAAAGAAAAGCCCTACATCTTTTTGTTTTGTATTGTAGAATATTAAGTGTTTATAACTGGAAGGCTTCTGTACATACCCATATAGTTTTTACTCTCCTTTGAATTCCAGTCTGAACCTCTAAATACTTGACTGACATTTTTTTATACTGGTGTCCCATGAGCACTTCAAACACAGTATATCCCAACATCATTATATTCCTTCCAAACCTACTTTATTGTCTCTTCCTTATCTATTAAAGGTATCAGCAATCTCCCCAAAATCAAACCTGAAAACTTTAAGGTGATATTTTACTTAAAAAAATCAAAACTTCCTTTGGCTCCATATTCAATTAGGCACAAAACTGTGCTAGTTCTGTGATTTATCTTTGATCCATTCCCTCTTTTCCATTCCTCAGCTCATACTTCATTTTAGATCCCAATTACTCTTGAATTAGTCCCTCAGTGGTTCTTGCATTTTTAGTTCTTCCTGTTCCATTTTACCCAGTACCTTGCTGCTGCTGCTGCTACTGCTATTAAGTCACTTTAGTCATGTCCAACTCTGTGCAATCCCATAGATAGCAGCCCACCAGGCTCCCCCAGCCCTGGGATTCTCCAGGCAAGAACACTGGAGTGGGTTGCCATTTCCTTCTCCAATGCATGAAAGTGAAAAGTGAAAGTGAAGTCACTCAGTTGTGTCCGACTCTTCGAGATCCCATGGACTGCAGCCCACCAGGCTCCTCCGTCCATGGGATTCTCCAGGCAAGAGTACTGGAGTGGGGTGCCATTGCCTTCTCTGCAGTACCCTGCTACCTACATGGTAACATTATGGAGGACCTTTAGGAAATCCAGTAATTGTTATATAGAGATATGTTCCTTCGTAGGGCTAGTGCCCTTCAGCAAGATCGGTGGATTTCTTACAAGGAATAGCTTGCTTATTTATAGTCAGTAAGGGCAATCTGTAGTACCTAAAAGTTCTTATTCAACGTTTCATTTTGGTAATATTAAGTCTAAAGTTTCTTTGAATTTTGAGAATGACAAAAGAAATTCATTTTAGACTTATACTTGCTTATTCTTTAGGTTAAAGGTTAATGAGAAGGTTGTCCTTTAGTATCTTAAATAAGGTAAAAGAAGATAGTGACAGGATGTTACCAGATGCCTTGAGTCACATAGTAATAGCAGGGAGGCCATTTCCTGAAATCTCTTGAAAGTTGCAGAGCTTTGGCTGTCAGTCTCAGAGAAGCACCTCTGTTGTCTTTTCTGAACAGCCGTTTGAGCTTTGCTGACACCGGGGGCTTAAGAAACTGTTTAGACAGTGGGAGACGGCAAGCTTAAGGCAGGAGGTCAACTAAAGGTAGAATCTGGATAGAATCTGGCACTGAAATAGACTGGGAATACAGGAAGAGTGAAATTCTTTAACTGGTCTCTAGTTCTTGGTGTTTTAAAATTTCAATTTCTTTGGGAGCATGGGCAAAAGAGAGGGGAGACACTTAAAAATAACTTTTCAAATGATTTTCTAAACTATAGCTGAGAATGTTACTTTCCTTCTTTAAAATCTTTAATAGCTCCCCACTGCTAAAATGTAAACTCCCTAGCATAGCATTGAAGGCCTTCTATAACCAAATACCCCACCTATCTTTCCAGCCTTATCCGTAGTTAAAATGCTCTTCAGAGAAGCCCTGTGCTTTCTAATCAGCCTGTGTTATTTCCTTTGCCTGGAATGTTCCCGCCTGACTACGCCCTCCTCTCAACACTTTACCTTACTGAAATCCTACTGATAATTCAAGATCTAGGTCTATTATCACCTTCCCCATGAAACTTGAGGAATCCTTCACTTAACTTGAAGAAATTCCTTCCTTCTCACTGATTTTCTACAACTTTAACTATAAATCTCATAGCACATTGCATATTCTACTTTTGAGTTTTAATCAGTTGTACATGTGTTTTATCTTTTTAATTAGATTTTTTCACTTCATACATGTCTTATCTTAATTAGATTGCAAGTTTTATATGGCCAAAGCCTGCCTTTCTCATTTCTGCTTCCTCATAATAGTTTCCACCCTGTAGATACTCAATGTTTGTTGTCCTAAACTAAACTTGTAGTTGATATTAGCATTTTTTTCTATCGTCTTTTTACCAATTTCTGTAAGTGCACGGTCTACTGCAAACTATTATTTTTAAGATGTTCATTCTTAACTTAGTCACTAATTTAACCATCAAATATGAATTGAGTGCTTGCTACCCGAAAGGCACTACGCTAGGGGCTGGGGGTGTGACCATGAATACAATGTAATCCCTGTCCTCAGTGAGCCTGGACTTCAGGAGGAGATGCAGGTAAGTGGACAGCTGACTACAATGCCCTTTGATAAATGCCTCACAGAACCATTATTTAAGGTTGTACAAATTGTGCCTGACATGAGAGAACATGGAAAAGAGGTAAGTGAAGCATGAAATGTAGCCCCATCGTCTCCAATCCAAGTTTTGTGGCCTTACATGGTGCTGTGTTCCTAAATGAACACATTTATCTAATGCGCACAGAAATTCTGTATGTGGTCTCAATGCCACTGTAAGAGTAAGTAAAATATTTTCTATGAGCACTTGAAAAAGCTACTTAGTTCCACACTTGAGGAATTAAGAATGAATTCCATAAAGAAATGCTATATGAACAGCTTTTCAAGACAAAAGGGTGAACAGAAATAAGAATGCTTCAAATAGAGAGAAGTACAAAGAGACAGTATAAAAGGAACTATGAGTAGTTTAATTATGCCTGGACTCTAAGAGCAGTGAGAGTGAGCTTGGAAAACAGAGTCCAGTTCAAGAAAGGCCTTATAAACTCTGATTAGAGTTTGAATTTTGATGGCAATGGGAAGTCATACAGGCATTCTGACAATGATCAGGTATCATTCACAAATCTCATTGGTTGTAGGGTGGAGCTGGGGGAAGAAGGTTGCTTGCAGGTAAGGACAGTGGGAAACGGTAGTAGGTTAGGCATGAGATATTGATCTCAGTGAAGACAGTTTGGAAATGAATATGAGAGAATTTCAGACCTACTTAACAGGATGATAAGACAAATAGTAATTTTCCATAAAGTTTATTCCACCAGCAAAGAAGGAGGGAAAATTCACTATTTCAATCAAATAGGCTGGGTGGTATGGAGGAAGGTGTAGGAACTTTGTAGCTGGACAGCACAGAGTTTGAATCAGGGTTCTGTTAATACCACTGGTTAGCTGTGGGATCTTAGGTGAGTCACTTAGGCTTTTGGCCTTAGTTTCTTCATCTGTTAAATCTGTAATAATTATACACTTTACTAGCGTATTTAAAGTGTTGAGAGGTTTAAATTCGATATTATATATGTAAGTGTTTGATTCATACTAAATAGTCTCTATAAAGCTAGTTTCCTCCTTTTCTCCTCTTTCCTTTCCCCAAGTGATCCTTTAATAGGAAAGCCATTTACAACATTCTGCAATTGAACAGATTCAAACTTAAAAGACCAGAGTTCTTCCCATATGGAACGTAATATAGGGCTTCCAGTGTAAATGGTGAACTGTTTATGTTGGAGCAGTAATTTATACTAGTGACTCTTATAGTTTACTGGGTCACATATAGTTTTGGCAATCAGAAGAAAGCTTATGAACCTATTCTCTGAAAAAATATATCATACAGCACATACGTATATAACACTTGGAACAAATTTTTAATTAATTCAAAGAATTTCTAAAACTCATATGAATTCTAGGTTAAAAATTTTCCTTTACATTAATTCATTTAATTAAAAAATTTATGATAGCTAATAGCGACCTAGTATTTATGCATAAGGCAAACTGGGATCTTTCTACAGATTTACAGATTAGTGTTTAAAAACAGCTTATACTTTCAAATAAGTTCTCTTAAGAATGGCTATGTGGAAATTTTCTGAAAAGCTGACATTAAAGAAATAGGAGAAAACATTTTGGATATGACATAAAAGTTTGTTTTTATGACATAAAAGCATACTGGCTCACATTAGAGGATAAGCCTCTTTTGATAAAATTCCATCATCTAATACCATTAATGTATCAGGAGCGCTAATGAGTTCTGTGGCACATTTTCCTATGATCTGCAATACTGAGGACGAGAATTTCAGCAACAATCATTTATCCACTTCTGTTTATACTAGACAACTGAGAACGGTAAACCCATACTGTGTCCAAGGCACCAGTCGTATTACACACAGTATACCATGCTCTGAAAAGGATGTACACAATAAAAACTCAGATTCAAAAGCGAGGCTGTGATGGATGGACCACGGCCAAACCCCAAACTTTGTAGGTCAAGAGGGAGGGTGAGTATGGTTATTTTCTCATTCAGCCACAAACATTCCTGTGGTAAGGAATAATTAATTAAATGGCAGGCTATGGAGACCAGGTTTAGGTATACAGAATAACACATATTAAGACAAAATAACTTTTGTCCAGTGACAGGTCATGAATATAGCACCAGAGATCACAAGATTCAGATAATGACTTGGAAGTTTTTTTTCTGGAAATTGTAAATGAGCTCCCTCTGTTTTTTAAAAAATTGCTTATACACATAATACATCTAATAAACATGTTACAAAACCAAAGTCTGGGTTAGGTGTTTTAGGGTTCCCGTTACTGCAACTCCTACATTGCTTTTCAATTCACACAATTTTTGAAAGGTTATAAGAATAGGGATTCTCAGGACAGGTTTTATTTTAGTTTATGGGCTTTTAAAAGTAAATTATCCTCCATTGCTTAACAAATGTAAAGTTATATAGAAGAGTTTTCACTGTTACTCTTAAGCCTCATATGATGTCTAGTGTCTTCAAGATGCATTAATATCTAAACTCTTTCCTTATAATCTGATATAAACCCACAGACCAAAAAATTTGCTGACAAAAAGGCAAGGAAAAGGTCAGGAGAAAAGCCAAGTTCAACCATAACCAGTGCTTACAGTTCTAACAAGACCAAGAAAGAATTCCTTACATATTTGGAACTTATAAAGGAGATTCACTTCCTATTATCAAAATGCCTAAGGTACAATTATAAAGAGACCTAATGTATTTTTTGACAGAACGTTTCATACAAAGTAAAGGTATTATATTAATTGGACAAACTAGACAGATACTATCAGGAGCTAGAGAAATTTACTATATGGATAAGATATACGCTGAATTGGTTTAAGGAGTTTTCAGAATCGTTTGGTCCCCTTTGAACACTCACTTGGAGGAGGACAATCTCAAATGCCTGAGGCCAAAAGCTAAGGGAAGAGCTTGAGCAGAGAAGGAAGAAAGGAGACGGAGCTAGAGAAAAATGGAAAAGGCAAGGGCTACTAGTGATTATCTCAGTATCACAAATCTTGGTTTAGCTTGGTTAAGGGATCCAGGAAGTAGTGGGGTGGGACTGGAGGGCAGGAGCCTCCTATTACTGCAATACAAATTAACTTCCAATCCGACATGGGAAGGTCAAATAACCTTGGCCTCCAGGGGACTATAAATGAACACAACTGGAGAATCATCTTATTTTTAAAAATAGTTGCAACAGTATGCCTTGCTTATTATAAATCTGCTTATTTTCACTTGAAAACAAATGCCATATTCTAAATTTAATCCTTACATGCCAAGGATAGAAAACATCAGCTACACACAATGTTTAGTCATAGAATTGCCACAAAAATCATCTCTTGTCTAGGCTTCTGAATCAAATGCTATTCAGAAGTGTTTGTTTTGGTTTTAAAGAAAAGAATAATAACACACATGGCTTATTACTGAAGATGGCTCTTATGTTCTCAGATGAATATTTCTTCTGATGACAAAAGAAAAGCACTGATTTCATGCCAAGAGGATATCCAAAGGGTTGTTGACAAGTCAAAGTGAAACACAAAGATTCCTTCAATTTCTTTCTTAGATAACTTTTCGATGTGATACACTAGCAGTGATGAAATCTTTGTGGTCTTATAACCACTAAATATAACCTAGACAAAGAGTAATTATTTTTAGAGTTTCATGTGTTTCAGTGACTAACATAGTAATATGATGTACTGTTGAAAGGACTCAGTGAAAGTAAACACTGACTGGAGTTTCATTTTGCTCTGGTCAGTGTTGTTGGCCATTTTTCTGTCAGAGACCTATCACTAGCTCGAGTTGGATCCCACTGTATTATTTTCCCACAAGGGAAAAAAGGAAACCCAGTAACATTTTAAAGCATGCTGTTGTGCTAAGTCATCATTGTTGCTAAACATTATTATGTACTTCTAGGAAAGAAGTGGATTCACCATGATGTTTTGTCAAGCTAAGATGTATACGACTTTGACCTTAGGCTGGGGGTAGGACAGTGTGAGTAATGACTGCTAAGAGAATCAAAACAAATCATACATCTGTCCATGAAGGAATGATGCTAAAGCTGAAACTCCAGTACTCTGGCCACCTCATGGGAAGAGTTGACTCATTGGAAAAGACTCTGATGCTGGGAGGGATTGGGGTCAGGAGGAGAAGGGGACAACAGAGGATGAGATGGCTGGATGGCATCACTGACTCGATGGACGTGAGTTTGAGTGAACTCCAGGAGATGGTGATGGACAGGGAGGCCTGGAATGCTGCGATTCATGGGGTCACAAAGAGTCAGACACGACTGAGAGACTGAACTGAACTGAACTGAATATTTGATTAGTGCTTAAAATAAAAATTTCTGTTAAAATTGAGTAATCCACTCTAGGATATAACAATGAACTTTCCTGAGTTCATTTAATCCAGGATATGGATGGTAGACTATTTCTGCCTCTCCCTACTGATTTGAAAAGCTATTGCCTTAATTCTCAGATTTATATACTTGCTCTCTGAGATTAATTCAGCATGTTTCCTTGTATACCCAGGGAATCTAATTCTAGTTTAACAATCGAAGATGCAGTTTCTCATGTGAGTTTCAAAGACATGATTATTTCTGCAAGAAGACAAGAGTGAGACCTTGCCACGTTTTTCATTTAAATGTGCCACAAAGCTTGAATTGTCTTTACCCTTCTTTTCATACAGGGGTCTTCCTACTCCCATAGCGACAGATGCAGCCTGTTAACGCCTGGCTTGTCAAATGCTTGCTGACTATACAGCAGCAAGGATCAGCACAAAATCTGATCCCACTCTTGAACAGTACTATACATTTCAGAGACTAGGGATTCCACTCACTGGAGACTATCTGAATTTCCTTGATGCTGGCATAACTTTGTTCACAAAATATCTGGAAATGCTTGATTCTATCATGGTTCACTGCTTTATTGAACCTGAAGGTTAAGGTGAATTAAAGATTACTGACAAGTGAGATTTAATAGGACTTAATTCTGGTATGCAGAAGCCTCTACCTAGAATACTAATTAAGCTAAGATCTTTGTAGTCCTTTTTTGTCCTATTCTGAGGGGGGCGGGGGTGAAGAGTAATGTTTTATCTAGAGTAGAAATGTCAGATTCTAAAAGTTTTTTGATGTATTTAATGTGGGAGCAAGGTCAAAAACAAAAGCCTTATGAAGTGGTAATTGTAAAGAAGCTATCTCATAGAAAAAGTTGCTAATCAGTTGTAATTACAGGAAACAGTTCATGAATACATAATTAAAATGGAATCATATATCTCTGATTATAGTTTCCCAGGTACATGAATAAGTGATATTTCTCAGATCTCTTCTGTTTTCTGTGTGATTTTAGACAATACATTCAATACATCTGGTCACTGTAGAGTACTTCCTTCATACCTGTATTACAAAAAATACCCTAGTCCTAATTGCTATGTCAAATGAGTGATTTAATACTATCATATTCTAGATAAGTGGTTCACTTATTTTCTCTTGCAGTTGTTCAATGATATTTTGCTAGTTGTAAATCCACTATTGAGAGATTTTTCTTTTACTGAACTATACTTGATTTCATTTGATGAATTTTCAGTCTAACTTTATTACTAGGTTTTAACGGCAGATGTAAGACTAGAAAAATTATAATCAGTGCCTACTGTTTTGCAAACAGAAAGTTCCCAAGTCCAAATCATAAACATTTTGTGTTTGACATAAAATCATAAACATCTGCAAAGATAATTTGTAACCATACTAACTAGAATTGGTACCTCTGCTTTCTTTTCACAGCACTCAACTATGGCTTTCTTAATCTTTTCAAAACAGGACTGTGCCAGTTGCAGTGCATTGATTTCAGCTTAGAAGAAAAGCTGCTACTTGTTTAGAAATCACTGTTTTGGTTTTGATACACACAGAGGAAAAATATTAGACCTGATCAGAACAGCTTTTATGAAAATCCTCACTATTGTTTGACCAAAAATTGTAGGGCTCCATACGAACTGGGGACAGTGGGGGTATCCTGAAGATATCAAACTCTAGAACTTAAAATCAATATAAAAAATTTATAACATAAAATTTTCCATCTTAACCATTTTAGGTGTACAATTCAGTGGTATTAAGTATATTCACAATGTTGTATAACTATAACTGTAATAGGGAAGAGTCTATTTTGACTATTCCACACTAGATCTGTTTCTTTGGCTGCTTTTGTTATTACAATCACACATAATGGCCTGCCTCAGAGAATCCTGCCCCTCTGCCTGACTGTTAAGCTGAAGTGCCTTTGTTCAGAACCTTGTCCACCTGCAGATGGCAGGAAGGAAGAAATTAACACGTCTCCCAGCCTGAGGCTTGCCATTTTAGGAGATACTTAGAAGATTAAATGGCCTTTTTACTTTGCTTTCTCACCTCCTCCTATTTTTTATCCATAAAAGAACCTGGCATCCAGACCCCAACAAGATGGTTATTTTGACACATTAGTCTGCCATCTACTTGGTCAGCTGGCTTTCTGAATAAAGTAGTATTCCTTGCCTTAACATTTCATCTCTCGGATTCACTGACCTCTCGTGCAGTGAGAAGAGCAAGCTTGGACTGAGTAACATGACCACTGGTTATTTCCATTTTTTTTTTTTTTTAAATCATTAATGGGAAACCCTGTACCCATTGAGAAACCTATATGCAGGTTAGGAAGCAACAGTTAGAACTGGACATGGAACAACAGACTGGTTCCAAATAGGAAAAGGAGTACGTGAAGGCTGTATATTGTCACCCTGCTTATTTAACTTCTGTGCGGAGTACATCATGAGAAACGCTGGGCTGGAAGAAGCACAAGCTGGAATCAAGATTGCCAGGAGAAATATCAATAACCTTAGATATGCAGATGACATGATCCTTATGGCAGAAAGTGAAGAGGAACTAAAAAGCCTCTTGATAAAAGTGAAAGAGGAGAGTGAAAAAGTTGGCTTAAAGCTCAACATTCAGAAAACTAAGATCATTGCATCTGGTCCCATCACTTCATGGGAAATAGATGGGGAAACAGTGGAAACAGTGTTAGACTTTATTTTTTTTGGAATCATAAAATTCCATAAAACACATAAAATTATCTTTTATGTGTTTGTCTTCTTTACACTGTTTTGAAGGCTCATGGCAAATAGATGGGGAAACAATGGAAACAGTGAGAGACTTTATTTTTTGGGGCTCCAAAATCACTGCAGATGGTGACTGTAGCCATGAAATTAAAAGATGCTTGCTCCTTGGAAGAAAAGCTATGACCAATCTAGACAGCATATTAAAAAGCAGAGACATTACTTTGCCACCAAAGGTCCATCTAGTCAAAGCTATGGTTTTTCTAGTAGTCATGTATGGATGTGAGAGTTGGACTGTAAAGAAAGCTGAGTGCCAAAAAATTGATGCTTTTGAATTGTGGTGTTGGAGAAGACCCTTGAGAGTCCCTTGGACTGCAAGGAGATCACACCTGTCAATCCTAAAGGAAATCAGTCCTGAATATTCATTGGAAGGACTGATGCTGAAGCTGAAACCCCAATACTTTGGGCACCTGATGTGAAGAACTGACTCACTGGAAAAGACCCTGATGCTGGGAAAGATAGAAGGTGGGAAGAGAAGAAGACGACAGAGAATGAGATGGTTGGATAGCATCACTGACACGATGGACATAAGTTTGAGTAAACTCTGGGAGTTGGTGATGGACAGGGAAGCCTGGTGTGCTGAAGCCCATGGGGTTGCAAAGAGTTGGACACGACTGACTGAACCAAACTGAAGGCTCATCCATGTTGTAATGTGTATCAGAACTTCATTCCAAAGTACATTATATGTATATACCACACTTTGTTTATTCATTCATGTCTTGAGGGACACTTGGGTTGTTTCTACTTTTGGACATCATAAATAATGCTGCTATGAAAACTGGCATACAAGTATCCTGTTTAAGTCCATGTTTTCCATTCTTTTGGTATTTACCTAGGAGTGGAATTGCTTATTATATGGTCATTCTATGTTTACATTTTGAAGGAACTGCCAAACTATTAAACTGTTTTCTACATAAGCTACATTACTCTACATTCCCCCCGCCCCTCCAAGCCATGCACCTGGGTTCCAGTTCTCCAAGTTCTTGCCAACATTTGGGTGCAAAGTGGTATTTCACTGTGTCTTTGATTTGCATTTCCCTACACAGAGGATGAGATGGTTGGATGGTATCACTGACTCAATGGACATGTGTTAGGGTAGACTCTGGGAGTTGGTGATGGACAGGGAGGCCTGGTGTGCTGTGGCTCATGGAGTCACAAAGAGTCGGACATGACTGAGTGAGTGAACTGAACTGGATGACAAATGGTGTCAGGTATCTTTTCATGTGCTTATGGCCAAATTTGTAAACTTAAAAATTTGATTGCCTTCTTTTGTTGAGTTGTAGGAATTGTTAGTGAACAGAAATATAACTAATGTTTGTGGGTTGACTTTGTATTCCAGTAATAATCCTTTATAGATACATAATTTACAAATACTTTGTCCTATTTTGTGGGTGGCAAGGATTGTTGGCCACCATGAGAAGCAGGAAAAGGTGAAGAAAGATTCAACCCACAGCCTCAGAGGGAACATGGCTGACACCTTGATTTCAGTACTCTTGCCTGGAAAATCCCATGGACGGAGGAGCCTGGTAGGCTTCAGTCCATGAGGTCGCTAAGAGTCAGACATGACTGAGCGACTTCACTTTCACTTTTCACTTTCATGCATTGGAGAAGGAAATGGCAACCCACTCCAGTATTCTTGCCTGGAGAATCCCAGGGATGGGGGAGTCTGGTGGGCTGCTGTCTATGGGGTCGCACAAAGTTGGACACTACTGAAGCGACTTAGCAGCAGCAGCAGCAGCAGCAGCATATTGAAAAGCAGAGACATTACTTTGCCAACAAAGGTCCATCTAGTCAAGGCTATGGTTTTTCCAGTGGTCATGTGAGAGTTGGACTGTGAAGAAAGCTGAGTGCCGAAGAATTGATGCTTTTGAACTGTGGTGTTGGAGAAGACTCTTGAGAGTCCCTTGGACTGCAAGGAGATCCAACCAGTCCATTCTAAAGGAGATCAGCCCTGGGATTTCTTTGGAAGGAATGATGCTAAAGCTGAAACTCCAGTACTTTGGCCACCTCATGTGAAGAGTTAACTCATTGGAAGACTCTGATGCTGGGAGGGATTGGGGGCAGGAGGAAAAGGGGACGACAGAGGATGAGATGGCTGGATGGCATCACTGACTCGATGGACGTGAGTCTGAGTGAACTCCGGGAGTTGGTGATGGACAGGGATGCCTGGCATGCTGCGATTCATGGGATCGCAAAGAGTTGGACACGACTGAGCGACTGAACTGAGCATCTAGAACTATATTGTATTAAGCCACCCAGTTTCTATTACTTTTCATATCCTAGGAAACTAATGTATGTTCATTTTTGATACCTTTTATTTCTTTTTCTTGCCTAATTGCTCTGGTGAGAATTAACACAAATCCTTCTCAAACCCTTCCAACAAACTGAACATGAGAGGACCCTTCTTAACTCATGCTACAAATCAGCATCATTCTCCTGTCAAAGTCAAACAAAATCATTGCAAGAAAAGAAAAGTACAGACAAAAACCCTTGATGACTATTGATGTAAAAACTTCAACAAAATACTGGCAAACTGAATTCAGGAGGCTCCTGAAAGGATTATGTACCATGACCAAATGGAATTTACACTAGGAATGCAAGGATAGTTAAATATATGGATATCAATGTGGATAACAATACCACATTCATAGAAGAAAGGGAAAAATCATAATTACAATTATCTCCACTGATGCAGAAAAAACATTTAATAAAATTCAATACCATTCAATGATAAAATACTCAATAAACTTAAATAGAAGAGAATCTCCTTAATGTGACAAAAGCGACGTATGAAAAAAATCCAACTAACATCATATTCAATGGTCAAAGACCGAAAGCTGTTTCCCTAAGATCAGGAAGAAGACACGGATGCCTGCTCTTGCCATTCTATTAAAAAAAGTATAGAATCTACTTTTTTTTCAATGTTTCTGTGGAAGAATGGGAGATTAGCACTGCTCACTCTGCCATTTTGCTGCTGTTACTTGCAAACTCTAGAACTTTTATACTCTTATCATATATAAAATAGTACTTACCAAATTCACATTTGGTATTATATGCAAATTATATAGTACTGGAAAATAAAATTAATAGCTGAAATTAATTGAGTGCTTACTATTATGAGGCTGTGTACTGAACCCCTTATTGCCTAATCTGCAATCTTTTCAACAATGCCATGAGGTAGGTATTATTTTCCCCATCTTATAAAGGAATCAATGGTGACTTAGGGAGGTTAAACCATCTGCATAGTTTAACAGCTAGTAAGAAAGAGAACAGAGCAGCTAATATAGTCTGACTAAAAAATCATACATTTAAATAGCATCCTTATAACAGTCAGGGTTCCAACAAACCCTCAGGATAAATTGAGGGATTTTAACTCAGTGAGATTAATTACAACATTATGGAATGTAAGAGAACCATATAGGATGATGTAGTAACCCTGCAACTACCAAAAAGCAGAGCTGTTGCCGCCCCTAAAGCTAATGGGACCAGGGGCTGGAAAGTGAGTATAGAGAAGGTTTATTGTAAAGAAGCATTAACCTTTAGTAGAGGAACACTGTAAAACTGAGACAACTTTGAAAGGAGAAACCAGGGGGATAAATATCCTGACCTCGCTCCCTCCCAAAATTTGTCAGAGGTCCCCATTAGCTCAATAACTGGAAGCCAGAAGACATGGAAGTCTGCCATCTTGAACAGAGAGCAGCGTGAAGAACTGTGGAGGATGGATCTATGATGGGAGGTAGGGTAAGTAAAAGATATCTAGTACCATGGATACATAGTAGAATTCTAGCAAATATGCTTTAAGTTGAGATGCCTCCAACTTAGAGGAGGGTGAGGGGAAAGGAAGCATTAGTAAAGTCATACAGATCTGTACAGCAGACAAAAAAATGATGGAACAATACAAGCAAAAGGATATCAAAAGTTCTCTTTAGCTCCAAGATGAAAAAAATTATTAAAAGTACATCTGTGGACAAAAGAATGTCATTAGCCATTTCAATAAACCAAGGGTGTTGCAGCCATAAAACCATCAACCACTGTAGAAGTCCCTGATGGTGTATGGTGAAGGCAATTACAGATGGAGAAAAACAGGATACTGGCCCTAGATAGTTAAGATGTATATCAAAGGAATAATTTCAATAAGCCCAGACTCTTGCATCTTGCCACACATAGAAAGGTACTAAAATCATTAGTACCACTGAGATGCCTGTTTTTGTGATCAGCAGTAATCTTTTGATGTTTGACTATATTTTTTTTCCCCCCTCAGCAAAAATGCTATATCCTGGCTCCTCCCTTCCCTCTTTGGAACATTCCCTAAGAGCTGAGAGGCTGTATCTCCAGCTTAAGTTCTCACTAAGTCTGCTGAATAAAACATGCTTCTCAAATTTTAGATTGTGCTTTTTTTTAGTTGACACATCTCTATACAAATATTTAAAACTGTTCCTCAAAAATTACGTTCTGACATTGGATTGAAGCATTAATAGCCAAGCATACAATCTGTTCAGTCACTTATGTGCAAGTATGAATAATCATGTAGAGTCTGAGGAAGAAGGAACTACTATGATAGCATCTGGTTTCTGATAAGGAAGACACTGGCTGATTTGTCAGGAATGTGATGGCTCTTTGTATACCATTATTGTCATATATTCTTATTGCTTCATCTAAATAGTCTTGCTTCCAGATTTCCTTCATTTGTCGAACTTTTAAATTTATTCGCACTGTGACACATGCATTTCACAACATGACATATGATCTATAGTTTATTATTTAATGAAAGAGTTACCCACTTATTTGTATATATATTTTGACCTTTATGATAAAGTAAACTTAGAACAAACATAAATCTAGAGATTAATACAATGAGTGGGATGTTGGGATGCATTTGACATATTTAAGAAGATTCAGTTATTCAGGTCCACTTGATACCATCTTTCAAATGGTTAATGCTTTCTGAAAGTACAGCCTTAAGCTTGTTAGCACTTAGTGCATAATTGGGAGGAGCTATTGTGATCCATGAAAAATCAGAACAAGTCTATTTTGAAAAAACAGGATAAATGGCTGCATTCAGACTCAAAAGCCTTACTTGCTCACTAAGTTAGGAGTATGGGCTTAGAGTCATATAGACCCATGTTTCAGTCCTGGCTCTGACACCAGCAAATTAGATAAACTCCAAATCTAAGTTTTCCTTGTACATAAAATGTATAAATAATGCCTCCCTCATAGAATTGTTGATCACTCACCTAGAGCCAGACACCCTGTACTGTGAAGTCAAGTGGGCCTTAGGAAGCATCACTACGAACAAAGCTAATGGAGGTGATGGAATTCCAGTTGAGCTATTTCAAATCCTGAAAGATGACACTGTGAAAGTGCTGCACTCAATATGCCAGCAAATTTGGAAAACTCAGCAGTAGCCACAGGATTGGAAAAGGTCAGTTTTCATTCCAATCCCAAAGAAACACAATGCCAAAGAATGCTCAAACTACCACACAATTGTACTCATCTCACACACTAGTAAAAGTAATGCTTAAAATTCTCCAAGCCAGGCTTCAGCAATACATGAACCGTGAACTTCCCGATATTTAAGGTGGTTTTAGAAAAGGCAGAGGAACCAGAGATGAAATTCCCAACATCTGCTGGATCATCAAAAAAGCAAGAGACTTCCAGAAAAACATCTATTTCTGCTTTATTGACTATGCCAAAGCCTTTGACTGTGTGGATCACAATAAAACTGTGGAAAATTCTGAAAGAGATGGGAATATCAGACCACCTGACCTGCCTCTTGAGAAACCAGCATACAGGTCAGGAAGCAACAGTTAGAACTGGACATGGAACAACAGACTGGTTCCAAATAGGAAAAGGAGTACGTCAAGGCTGTATATCGGAGAAGGCAATGGCACCCCACTCCAGTACTCTTGCCTGGAAAATCCCATGGATGGAGGAGCCTGGTGGGCTGCAGTCCATGGGGTCGCTAGGAGTCAGACACGACTGAGCGACTTCACTTTCACTTTTCACTTTCATGCACTGGAGAAGGAAAGGGCAACCCACTCCAGTATTCTTGCCTGGAGAATCCCAGGGACGGGGGAGCCTGGTGGGCTGCCGTCTATGGGGTCGCCGAGAGTTGGACACGACTGAAGCGACTTAGCAGCAGCAGCAGCAAGGCTGTATATCGTCACCCTGCTTATTTAACTTATATGCAGAGTACATCATGAGAAACGCTGGGCTGGAGGAAGCACAAGCTGGAATCAAGATTGCCGGGAAAAATATCAATAACCTCAGATATGTGGATGATACCAACTTTATGGCAGAAAGTGAAGAAGAACTAAAAAGCCTCTTGATGAAAGTGAAAGAGGAGAGTGAAAAGGTTGGCTTAAAGCTCAAAATTCAGAAAACTAAGATCATGGCATCTGGTCCCATCACTTCATGGGAAATAGATGGCGAAACAGTGGAAACAGTAGCTGACTTTATTTTTTTGGGCTCCAAAATCACTGCAGATGGTAATTGCAGCCATGAAACCAAAAGATGCTTACTCCTTGGAAAGAAAGCTATGACCAACCTAGACAGCATATTAAAAAGCAGACATTACTTTGCCAACAAAGGTCCGTCTAGTGAAGGCTATGGTTTTTCCAGTGGTCATGTATAGATATGAGAGTTGGACTATAAAGCTGAGCGCCGAAGAATTGATGTTTTTGAACTGTGGTGTTGGAGAAGACTCTTGAGAGTCCCTCGGACTGCAAGGAGATCCAACCAGTCCATTCTAAAGGAGATCAGTCCTGGGTGTTCATTGGAAGGACTGATGTTGAAGCTGAAACTCCAATATTTTGGCCACCTGATGTGAAGAACTGACTCATTTGAAAAGACCCTGATGCTGGGAAAGATTGAGGGCAGGAGGAGAAGGGGACAACAGAGGATGAGATGGCTGGATGGCATCACTAACTCAGTGGTCATGGGTTTGGGTGGACTTCGGGAGTTGGTGATGGACAGGGAGGCCTGGTGTGCTGCGGTTCATGGGGTTGCAAAGAGTCGGACATGACTGAGCGACTGAACTGAACTGATAGAATTGTTATGAAGAATAAAAAGAGATAACATATAGAAGTACTTGTCACAGTGCCAAGCACACAATCACCAGTCAGTAATTGGGATGATTATCACTGTTAACATTTCTTCCTGACAGTTTCCTTGGCAATCCAGTGGTTAAGACTCTATGCTTTCATTGTAGGGTGTGTGAGTTATACCCCTGGTCAGGGAATTAAAATTCTGCATGCCTCATGGTGCAGTCAAAATATAAAATAATTTTTTAAAGTCCAGCTCATTTGGAGTAATAAAAAACAACTCTTCCTAAGGCTGTGTATTATGTGCCACCCAGAAATAAGTGATTCTGAATACTATTTCTGTGAGTTGAATGTATTGATATGCATTGTAATGGAAAATGGATATTTTTCATTGGAGTGATACTGCAATATGGATTAATGTAACAGCAGCAGTATTGTGGTAATAATAGTAATAATAAAAGCCGATTTACATAAAAATAATTGAGATACCAAGGCTTTAGTTCTAAAATCTTCTCAGTTACTTATTAAAATTGCACATTAGTCATTTACTATACTGACTTTCTCTGAAATAGGTAAATTTAGATTCCCTATCAGGTGCTAAATACAGTGACATAAAAGAGAGATGAATAATTTAAGACTTACATAGCTAATATCCACTCAGATATTTCTTTAGTTTTGTCAATTAAGCTTTTTTTTAACCAAGGATGACTTTAATTTAGTGTCAAAAGCCAATACTTCTGAAACAAGATTATTAGATGCTTAAAACAGCCTATGACAATAGTCTTAAAGTTCTCACTTGACTACATTTCCATAGATATCCTTTCTGGATTATTCAGCTTATTTGCATAAGCTATCTTCAGAGAGCAAACTATCTCTGCTACTTTTTCAGGAGCAGATTCTTCTGTCCTTTTAGAAAAAGGGCCTGTCCTGGTTCACTGTTGCCTACATCTAGATATGTCATTTTAAAAGCCGCTTTATAGAGCTCTGATTGACATACAATAACTTATACATATTCAAAGTGTACATTTTAATGTTTGACTGAGGGATTTGTAAATAAGTACATTTGGCTCTCATAGTCCAGATAGCCTCTAACTTGTCTTTTATGAAAAGTAAAGGTTGATGTTTGGTAGAAACCAACACAATACTGTAAAGCAATTATCCTTCAATTAAAAATAAATAAATTAAAAAAAAAAAAGGTGAAGTTTTTGACCTCCAGAAACTACTCTGTTTCAAGTTTCAAAAATTTTAAGAACATAGCCAGAAGAGAGAAAAGCCATTTTACTGTTTCATATACTCCTCAGTTCCTGAAAGTTGATATCCTTCCCAAATTCTCTATTACCATAAAGCTTTGGGCCTGTAAGAAAGAAAACCCACAAATGATCCATCACAATCAACTTTCAAAACCACCAATGAAGTCCCACTGTTTTTCTCCAATGAAAGGAACTGAATTTACTTCTTGTAATTTCAGAAAATAGTTAAAACATCAAAACCACAACAAAACATAGTAGGCTATCATTTGAAGTTTCCTAAGCTTAGTATTGAAGAAGGCAATGGCACCCCACTCTAGTACTCTTGCCTGGAAAATCCCATGGACGGAGGAGCCTGGTAGGCTACAGTCCATGGGGTCGCTAAGAGTCAGACACGACTGAGCAACTTCACTTTCACTTTTCACTTTCATGCATTGGAGAAGGAAATGGCAACCCACTCCAGCATTCTTGCCTGGAGAATCCCAGGGACGGGGGAGCCTGGTGGGCTGCCGTCTATGGGGTCGCACAGAGTCAGACACGACTGAAGCGACTTAGCAGCAGCAGCAGCAAGCTTAGTATTGATCCTGATGCTGTAGAGTGAGGAAAAAAGGCTTGAATTCTTCTATAAGGAAAAGGTAGACAATCTCTTTGATGTAAGAATATAGACAGATATTCAAAGCTCATTTGATTTGCAACCAGCTCCTGAAGAAATAACATTTAGACAACCTGTTGCAGTAGGCCGGTAAACAACTCATCATGAGGTCCATATGACATTTCTGAGTACACTTACCACTGCTGTGTGCTTTGCCACATTCCCCACGATGACAATGACCTTCCCTTTGAAGCTCTGGAGCATGGCAGTGTAAGGTCCCTGGGTAAGCTCCCCTTCAGCAGTAAATGCAGTGCTGAATGGAATGTTGATGCTGCCTGAAATGTGACCCCGAACAAAACTGAGAAAAAAGGTTAAGGGAAACATTTATTTGTGTGCAGATTTGAATGTGTGAGAGAAGCTCACAGGGAATTAATTCTCAGAAGAGAGTACCATTAAAATCAAACACAAATGGAGATAAGACTTGAAAATCCCCTGAACAGACAAAACCAATTTAGTCACACAAGCAAAGATTAATTTAGCTTGTTTTGCAAGACAAGCGAGGCTAACTTGACCTGGGTCACTTCTTGTTTATGCCTCTGAAAATTGTAAGTGAAACTTAAACTGTCTCCCTAAATTGATATTTGACGTTCACTACCCATTTCCCTTTCATTTAAGAAAATTCTAATATTGTAACTAGTCACTGAAAAATGGTCACTGCTGCTTTTTAACAATATACCTCTAAGCCTCACTCCATGTTTTGGTTCAACTGCTCCTGGTTTGCAAACTGTCTTTTGGTGTGTACACAATAAACTTTTAATTAATTACTACTTTATTAATTAACTTTTATTAATTACTGCTTTAGTTATTCATCAGTTTTACTTCTTTTTTCCCCCTGAACTTTTGACAGAAAGGAAAAAGATTAGCCAAAGATGTAAACAAGACTTTCTTGATTAAACAAAATATTGTGAAAGTGATCAGAATGCAGCAAATCAATGGCAATCACATAGGTTGTACAACATTCATGGCTTTCAATTCATTATTACTATTATTACTACTACTGTGATTATTTTAAAGCTCTATTACAAAAGAGTGCAATTAAAAAGATGATTCTTCCTATAGAGTCTATAGAGAAAGATATTATATCAATCACTTTTTTAAAAAGCATAAATTAACAACTACAAAAACTGCTCTGAAACAGATGTATACGATGCTTTGATAGGACATGTCAATTTGAGGAGGACAGGGAAAGTTTCCACTAGGAAATAAGTGATGGCTGAGGTAAATCTGAATAATTAATAAAAGTTAGGCAACAGAATAGAATACAGGTGGTATAGGGTGGTGGAAGGGACAAACTATTTAAGGCAGGAATGTGAGGTGTGTATTGGGGAGGCACATGACTAATCATGAGAAGGAAGGAAGGCCAGTATAGTGGAATGCAGAGAGCAAAGACAGCATAAGACTAGCCTGGAAATGAATGCAGAGGCCAGATCATACAGCACCTTGCAGATCATGTTGTTAAAAATTGGTCTTTCTCCTAGAGCGAGGAAAATCAGGAAGTATTTTAGGCAGATAAGAACAGATCACATTTGCACCTGGGCAACAAGTTGGAGAAAGGCTAGGAGGAGAGTGAATGTGAAGGTCAGTCTGTGAGACGTCTGTCTAGGCTGTATTTTGTCTCCTCCTTAACAATCACTGATGATAATCATGAAGAGATGTTTATGTTCAATATTAGCAACTCCCCCTGAACTTCCACTTTAGATATGTTCTTTACAAAATGGAAAAGACATAGCATTTTAAAAGGTTATATCACAAGCAACGAATATCTGCCCCCCCAAAAAAAAACTAATCAGTCATTGCTGTAGAAGAATTATACATTATAATTATAATGTAATTAATATTAATATAATTATAAAATTATAATTATTTATTGACATGAAAATTTCTCAACTGCCCCAGTTTGTAGGTTCATCTTTAGAATATTACTTCTCTCTGTTTCTGTCAATCTCTCTTTTTCCCTTATTAACACCAAGAGGAGAAATTTGAGGCTCCTACTCTCAAGATTGATGGTGGAGGTTGAACACATTATCTTAAACTTCTAGTCAGCTGTTAATTCATTTTTCTTTAAAGAGAAGCATTTGGCACTAATAATGAGGGGAAGGATGTAAAAAGTTCTGGAAAATGAAATGAGAAATAGAATAGATACCATTCCAGGTACACTGTTTAGTTAGAATGTTCTAGAACATTTCATCAGCTCTAGTTTTTTGAACATTTACAATGAAATGACTCAGTATTCAAAGTATTGGCTTCAGTTTTCATGAACAGAAATGACTTTGTCCTCAGCATATAATTACTACAATAGCACTTTAATCTTTAATAAGGATATACTGTAAAAACTTTTGATTTTTCTCAAACTGTGAATATGACAACTCCACTATTTTCAGCAAAGCAATCTACATCTGCCAGCCTAAATCAACTGCCAGAGAGAGTTTCTGTGTTTATCAAATAGCCAGTGTCAACCATGTACATTTTTCCTTTTTAGTGTTTTTTCAGTAGCAAAAACAATACAAATCTATACTAGTTAAGTGCTCTAGCAGACACGTTTGCACTGCCTGCCCCAACCCTGCCTTCTTGTTTGAAAGGACCTCAACCACTGACCCTGATGAAAGGATGAGCGTAGGCGGTCACGTTTGCGTCAGGAGACCCCGCCACAATCAAGACTGACAGGACAGTAGGGAGAGGGAGGGTGAAGGTGGGTATCTGACATGGGCTGAGCCCATTAGACTCTCTCCCTTCAAAATCAAAGGTAAAAGGCAATGCTCAGACTGTGTTAAACTTATTCGAGCGCCTTCTCTATACATAATTTATTCAGCCACACATTAAAGAATTAAATAAAATTATTTACTTTACAAGATAAATTCTATATTTGGTTTAAAAAAAGTACCCACCTGTATCCAAATACCCAATATCTAATATCTGTATCTAAAGTCATACACAAGCATCTAGATGAGTTTCTAGGTTCAATATCACCAATTTATTACATGCTTTTAAAGAAGATTTTAGTCCAAATTGCCTTTTAGTCACTACAAGTATGTCATAAATTTATCATTCTAGAATTTGCTTTTGTGTTTTATGGTTTGATGTTTAAAAAAATGTTCACTAGATTAAATGTTAAAATGCTGACAAAGTATCATGGCAACAGAGTCCTTTGGGTAAGAGACAAGTTAGAATCCAAAATACAAAACTATTTCAAACCTTTTTAAAGCTATTTTAACACTTTGGACAATAAGACACAAAAGAAAAAAAATCTTAAACCACACTTGCCCCATTTTTAGTTTAGTTCAGTCAAAAAAATCCTGGAAAACATATAAAAGCACTCATCCAAGAACACTCTTGTCATAAAACTTATAGTGCAAATAAGATTGGGTAAACACGGATATTTGTAGACAGAATGATCAAACCTCTAGATAGCTATTAACTGTGTGACTGGCAAATAGCAGAGGAGAATGAGACTGGTCTAGTTACATATTAATACATTTACAATGAACATTCTCTTCTTAAGTAAGTTGGACAATGCAGACAGTTTTGGTTATTTAAAGATCTTGTTTCCTTGGTAATTATTTACCTTTCATTGCCTACAACAGAAATTCTCATATGATGCAAACATCATATGATGAAGTAGAACTTTTTCAGGGCAAATTCTAAACACATGAGAGGCTGTCAGACTCTTGTAAAGGCAGGTAGTCAAAGTTTTTTTTAATCTTCAGTCTTTCATAATCATAATAAAGTATTAGGTGTTTGAAAAATGAACAAAGAACAGATTCTGTATATTTTGTGTTAATAGGACAAATTGCAAGGAGATCCAACCAGTCCATTCTGAAGGAGATCAGCCCTGGGATTTCTTTGGAAGGAATGATGCTAAAGCTGAAACTCCAGTACTTTGGCCACCTCATGCGAAGAGTTGACTCATTGGAAAAGACTCTAATGCTGGGAGGGGTTGGGGGCAGGAGAAGAAGGGGACGACGGAGGATGAGATGGCTGGATGACATCACTGACTTGATGGACATGAGTCTGAGTGAACTCCAGGAGTTGGTGATGGACAGGGAGGCCTGGCGTGCTGCGATTCATGGGGTCGCAAAGAGTCGGACACGACTGAGTGACTGAACTGAAGTACAATGAAACAGAAGAAGATTTCTGACATATAGAGACTCTGATTAATTCTGGGCACAACATGGCAAGGAGAGCAAAATGATAAAAGAATACACTGCAATATGCACTTTCTCCATGATCAAAAGACTTGTTTTATTTCATTGAACTGAAGTAGAGGACAAATAGGAGAGGGAAATGGCAACCCACTCCAGTGTTCTTGCCTGGAGAATCCCAGGGACGGTGGAGCCTGGTGGGCTTCCGTCTCTGGGGTCACACAGAGTAGGACACGACTGTAGCGCCTTAGCAGCAGCAGCAGCAGAGGACAAATATGTGTGAGTTCTTTAGCTGACTCATTGGAAAAGACCCTGATGCTGGGAAACATTGAAGGTAGGAAGAGAAGGGGACAACAGAGGATGAGATGGTTGGATGGCATCATCGACTCGATGGACATGAGTTTGAGCAAGCTCTGGGAGTTGGTGATGGACAGGGAAGCCTGGCTTGCTGCACTCCATGGGGTTGAAAAGAGTCAGACACGACTGAGCAAATGAACTGAACTGAGAGACGAACATCCATTTTTTAGAATTGTGATTGTTACTTCATTGCTTAACCTCACATTCTAGACAAAAACTTGGATTCATTGCATTTGCCTTTTGCATTTGGGCTTCCCTTGGGGGCTCAGGTGGTAAAGAATCCACCTACACTTAAAGAGGTTCTATAGTGGGTATACTACCCAACAGATGGACACTATACTATTTTACAAACTATAACCTTAAAAAGCTTCAGCTTCATGTATCCAGTTTAGAGACCAAGGCTATAGAAGCCCAAGTATTTATGTGGTAATTAGCCTCAATCATATATACATCTTGATAGTGTACTTATAACAATGTCCACCATAATTTTAAGATTGGTTTTGGCAAAAAAAAACACAATAAAAACAATGCCACATATAAACACTAGCTATTATCTTTTCAGTGTTTATAAGACATTTTGCTATTTGGATTTTTAATGATGAATTTGAAAGAATTAAAAGACATAAGACATGATTAAAGAAGTTGATAGAAATTGCAATGAAATCTCTTCTATGGAATAGTAGTAGCTATAAAAACACAAAAGCATCTGATTACTATAGCAGTCACTGCCTCAGGTGTGTTTGTACCTTAAATATTTTTGTGTATGATAAAGGAGTTGGGTTATTAGAACAATATTAACAGGTAAGGATGATGTGTATTATCTTGTACATTTCTAAGATACGAAGACTTTCTTACAGTCACAAGTCAGTCTATATGATGGTACAAGAAGATGCATCACACTTTAATGAGGAATGCAGAAAAAATATTAGTTCTAAGAATAATATGGATACATGATATAGGTAAGTTACATAGGCAAATTTTCATATTCCAAAAAATTATTTACTTTACTAAAAGATTTTAAAATTCCTTTAAATAATTGATGGTTCAAAATTCAGTACAGAAATAACCTTAAGGTTTCTAAATTCTGAAAGTGCACAGCATTTCTCACTTGGTGACATCACACTTCTATACACAAAGCATACTTGTATCTTACCAGACCAAGAAGGTATGCTCAGTTATATGTTGGCTTCTTTGTTTGCTATGTTATAGTTTGCAAATTATAGTTAGTGTTAAAGAGCTCAAAGTAAAGGCTATACCTTTAGTATATCAAAAGCCAAAAGCTTTCTATTATATAACTAAGCTGTATTAACTGATATAAAAATTATACCCTTGAGATATCATCATTTTTCTTTGCTAAATCTATTGCTGCTTTCTTTGAATAGGATCACCATCTCCAAGTCACTCTAAAACCTCATTTTTGTTATCTCATTAGTGGCAACGTTCAACTGTACTATACTCATAAATTCCACTGTCCTATCTGTATCCCATTACCACTTGCCTATTTCAGACACTCGTTACTTTGAGCTTAGACTATAGCAATAGCTTTTTGTTTTCTCCAATTCTCTTTTCCTTTGGAAATCCATTTTATTCACAGTATTGTTATATTAAAATATTTAAAACAAAGTTCTGATTACCACACCCATCCTGAGAAAACTTCCAAGGCTGCCTATAGGACAAAGTCCAAATTTCTCAGTTCAGAGCTTATGAACAGAACCAAACTACTTCAATTCCAACCACACTGGATCACATACTGTTTCCAGCGTATGTTCTGCCTAGTTCCTATAGTTTTCCCTACCTAAATAGGGATACCTAAATATATTTTCTCTATATTTTTGAGTGTTCAAATATTATCTATCTTTTGAGAATTCCTCCATGAAAGTTTCCCTTCCTACAGTCTCTGTACATCTCTCATGACAGCCATTTGGTCTGTTATAACACATACTAATTTGGCTTTCCTGGTGGCTCAAAGGCAAAGAATCTGCCTGTCAATGCAGGAGACATGGATTCGATCCCTGAGTTGGGAAGATCCTCTAGATAAGTGCATGGCAATCCACTCCAATATTCTTGCCTGGGAAATCCCATGGACAGAGGAGCCTAGGAGGCTATAGTCCAGAGGACCGCAAGAGTCAGACATGACTTAGAGACTAAAACCATTAATACATACTAATGTACCTGACTTTCATCAAGACTTTAAATGACTTATATAAAGGATCTGTATTTATCTCATCTATGAAACTCTTACAATGCTTAATTTAGTGTCTAGAATACATCTAACATATTTGCTGAGTAAACAGATTTCAGCATTGTGCCAAACCTAGAGTAACTAGTATGAGGGGCAAATACACTAAATGCCTCCTGGCCTTCTAGCTTGTGGCACCACTACCTATCAATACTTGTTAGTGTTATGGTACATAATTATCTTTTGTCAAGATACAGTATGAGGAAAAAGAAACAGCAACAGGAGTCATTTCCCTGGATTTTCTCCAGCATAGATACCAACCCAAAGGGCCCAGGAAAACTAGTTTATTTTAGGGCAAAGCTAGAGACCTCACTCTGTGACTGCAAATATGAAGGAATATTTAAGTACATCAAATCTCTGGGTGAGTCCATCCTTCCAGGCTTGTCTGCACCATTCCTTCCACAGTCATTCTTTTTCTCACTGAAAGACAAATCTGAGCATGCCACTTAACTGATTAAAATCCTTTAACCGTTTCTCACAGCCTATGGAATAAAACCTGGATTTCCTAGCACATTATACAACATTCTCTGTAAGTTACCTTTGCCTACATTAGTCTCACTTTCTAACCTCATATATTCCAGCCAAGTATACCCAGAGTACTTGTAATTCCCTTATTGTGTCTTCCTCACATTCTTTGCACCCACCCACTACGTGTTTTTTCAGTCTCAAGTGTCTTCTTTCTCTTCATTGCTCAGGTGACTTCCACTTGTCTTTTAAGACCTGTTTCAGGCATTATCTGGCTTAGATGACCATCCTAATATTCCCAAGGCTTTCTGAGTATGGCTCAGACATAGAGCATTTCACACAGTATGGCAATTATCTATCTCATTTGTCTGCCTTAGCCATAAGACTGAGTTCCTGTTGGGCAGGGGCTCTGATTTAACCAAGCAAAGTAGGTTCTCAGGCAGGACTGACTGGCTGTTTAAATAAGGTTGATGGAACTCACGAACTGGGGCAATGGATAGGTGTCAGAGAAACCAGGAGCTCTCCTGTGCCGGTAGCTCAATGGTAAAGAATCTGACTGTAATGCAGGAGATGTGGGTTCGATTCCTGGGTCAAGAAGATCCCCTGGAGATGGAACCCACTCCAGTATTCTTGCCTGGGAAATCCCATGTGCAGAGGAGTCTGGCAGGCTAGAGTCCATGGGGTTGCAAAAGAGTTGGACACCACTGAGCAACTGAACAACAATTGATGTACTTCTCAAAACTATTAATCCAGACAGTGGAGACATTCTGCAGTAGTGGCTACCATATACTCCCACATTATACAAGGTCCATTCAGCTGTAGTAATATACATGAATAGAAACTGTAATTCAAGTATCTTAAATCTAGATCCAAACAAGAATCTTACTAAGCCTCTTTATTATCACTTTGCTCTGAACACAAGTACCTCAATATTACTTTGAAGACTTTTTTAGAAATTAATTCTTCAGGACACAGAGACAAGAGCAAATCTAGCATTTACTAAGGATGAATAACATGGTGTAATAATGAAAACAACTGAATTTATGTGCTTTTTAAATTAAAAATGTAAGCTTGAGGTCTTTCCGATAGCTTCTGATATTTAAAAAAAGTTAAGAGTTTTAAAAATAAAGCTTCAAAACCAACCTTGACTTCAAGCAAATGAGAACAGACCTTCAAAGTATTTCTATTCATAGATAACAGTTAGACCCACATTATATGACTAGAACACTAAATATGAACTCTGAAATTTGGAACTGAAATATTTAGGAAATTTGAAACGAAATCTTTAGAAATATTAAAGAAAACATGGAACAAAATAGAAAGCCCAGAGATAAATCCATGCACCTATGGACACCTTATCTTTGACAAAGGAAGCAAGAATATACAATGGATAAAAGACAATCTCTTTAACAAGTGGTGCTGGGAAAACTGGTCAACCACTTGTAAAAGAATGAAACTAGAACACTTTCTAGGAGAAGGTGATGGCACCCCACTCCAGTACTCTTGCCTGGAAAATCCCATGGATGGAGGAGCCTGGTAGGCTGCAGTCCATGGGGTCGTGAAGAGTTGGACACAATTGAGTGACTTCACTTTCACTTTTTACTTTCATGCATTGGAGAAGGAAATGGCAACCCACTCCAGTGTTCTTGCCTGGAGAACCCAAGGGACGGGGGATCCTGGTGGGCTGCCGTCTATGGGGTCGCACAGAGTCGGACACGACTGAAGCGACTTAGCAGCAGCAGCAGCAGAACACTTTCTAACACTATACACAAAAATAAACTCAAAATGGATTAAAGATCTAAACGTAAGACCAGAAAACTATATAACTCCTTGAGGAGAACATAGGCAAAACACTCTCCGACATACATCACAGAAGGATCCTCTATGATCCACCTCCCAGAATATTGGAAATAAACGCAAAAATAAACAAATGGGACCTAATTAAAATTAAAAGCTTCTGCACAACAAAGGAAACTATAAGAAAGGTGAAAAGACAGCCTTCAGAATGGGAGAAAATAATAGCAAATGAAGCAACTGACAAACAACTAATCTCAAAAATATACAAGCAACTCCTGCAGCTCAATTCCAGAAAAATAAATGACCCAATCAAAAAATAGGACAAAGAACTAAACAGACATTTCTCCAAAGAAGACATACAGATGGCTAACAAACACATGAAAAGATGCTCAACATCACTCATTATCAGAGAAATGCAAATCAAAACCACAATGAGGTACCATTTCACACCAGTCAGAATGGCTGTGATCCAAAAGTCTACAAGCAATAAATGCTGGAGAGGGTGTGGAGAAAAGGGAACCCTCTTACACTGTTGGTGGGAATGCAAACTAGTACAGGGACTATGGAGAACAGTGTGGAGATTCCTTAAAAACCTGGAAATAGAACTGCCTTATGACCCAGCAATCCCATTGCTGGGCATACGCACCGAAGAAACCAGAATTGAAAGAGACACATGTACCCCATTGTTCATTGCAGCACTGTTTACAATAGCCAGGACATGGAAGCAACCTAGATGTCCATCAGCAGATGAGTGGATAAGAAAGCTGTGGTACATATACACAATGGAGTATTCAGTTCAGCTCAGTCGCTCAGTCATGTCCGACTCTTTGCGACCCCATGAATCGCAGCATGCCAGGCCTCCCTGTCCATCACCAACTCACGGAGTTCACCCAGATTCATGTCCAAGTCAGTGATGCCATCCAGCCATCTCATACTCTGCCGTCCCCTTCTCCTCCTGCCCCCAATCCCTCCCAGCATCAGAGTCTTTTCCAATGAGTCAACTCTTCGCATGAGGTGGCCAAAGTACTGGAGTTTCAGCTTTAGCATCATTCCTTCCAAAGAAATCCCAAGGCTGATCTCCTTCAGAATGGACTGGTTGGATCTCCTTGCAGTCCAAGGGACTCTCAAGAGTCTTCTCCAACACCACAGTTCAAAAGCATCAATTCTTCGGCACTCAGCCTTCTTCACAGTCTAACTCTCACATCCATACATGACCACTGGAAAAACCATAGCCTTGACTAGACGGACCTTTGTTGGCAAAGTAATGTCTCTGCTTTTGAATATGCTATCTAGGTTGGTCATAACTTTCCTTCCAAGGAGTAAGCGTCTTTTAATTTCATGGCTGCAGTCACCATCTGCAGTGATTTTGGAGCCCAAAAAAATGAAGTCTGACACTGTTTCCCCATTGATTTCCCATGAAGTGATGGGACCAGATGCCATGATCTTCGTTTTCTGAATGTTGAGCTTTAAGCCAACTTTTTCACTCTCTACTTTCACTTTCATCAAGAGGCTTTTGAGTTCCTCTTCACTTTCTGCCATAAGGGTGGTGTCATCTGCATATCTGAGGTTATTGATATTTCTTCCGGCAATCTTGATTCTAGCTTGTGCTTCTTCCAGTCCAGCCTTTCTCATGATGTACTCTGCATATAAGTTAAATAATCAGGGTGACAATATACAGCCTTGACATACTCCTTTTCCTATTTGGAGCCAGTCTGTTGTTCCATGTCCAGTTCTAACTGTTGCTTCCTGACCTGCATACAAATTTCTCAAGAGGCAGGTCAGGTGGTCTGGTATCCCCATCACTTTCAGAATTTTCCACAGTTTATTGTGATCCACACAGTCAAAGGCTTTGGCATAGTCAATAAAGTAGAAATAGATGTTTTTCTGGAATTCTCTTGCTTTTTCCATGATCCAGCAGATGTTGGCAATTTGATCTCTGGTTCCTCTGCCTTTTCTAAAACCAGCTTGAACATCAGGAAGTTCACAGTTCACATATTGCTGAAGCCTGGCTTGGAGAATTTTGAGCATTACTTTACTAGCGTGTGAGATGAGTGCAATTGTGCTGTAATCACGATGTTGTGATCACTGACCTAGAGCCAGACATCCTGGAATGTGAAGTCAAGTGGGCCTTAGAAAGCATCACTATGAACAAAGCTAGTGGAGGTTATGGAATTCCAGTCGAGCTATTTCAAATCCTGAAAGATGATGCTGTGAAAGTGCTTCACTCAATATGCCAGCAATTTTGGAAAACTCAGCAGTGGCCACAGGACTGGAAAAGGTCAGTTTTCATTCCAATCCCAAAGAAAGGCAATGCCAAAGAATGCTCAAACTACCGCACAATTGCACAATGGAGTATTACTTAGCCATTAAAAAGAATACATTTGAATCAGTTCTAATGAGGTGGATGAAACTGGAGCCTATTATACACAGTGAAGTAAGCCAGAAAGAAAAACACCAATACAGTATACTAACGCCTATATATGGACTTTAGAAAGATGGTAACGACAACACTGTATGTGAGACAGCAAAAGAGACACAGATGTATAGAACAGTCTTTTGGACTCTGTGGGAGAGGGAGAGGGTGGCATGACGGGAGAATGGCATTGAAACATGTATATCATATAAGAAACGAATTGCCAGTCCAGGTTCGATGCAGGATGCTTGGGGCTGGTGTACTGGGATGACCCAGAGCGATGGTACAGGGAGGGAGGTGGGGGGGGGTTCAGGATGGGGAACATGTGTACACACCCGTGGTGGATTCATGTTGATGCATGGCAAAACCAATACAATATTGCAAAGTAATTAACCTCCAATTAAAATAAATAAATTTAAATTAAAAAAAATAAAACAGCAGTTTAACTTGTGTATTATCTTTAAACTATTAAATAGTTATCAAATTTATGTACTACCTGAGGAACATTTTCTATTGCCTCTTTAAAATATTCAATTATTGTTTGCTCTGAAGTTTCCATTATGTACTGAAGGACAAAAATAACTGACCTGAACCTTTACCTAGATTAACAATTCATGTTTCCTTCTTATAAAAACAAAAAGAAAATAAGATTTCAACAAAACTTTGCTCTTTAGCCTCCCTGATATAAGCCGTTTAGCTCTACTATTGAGAATATGAACTAGATTATCTCTAGGGTTCCTTCATATTCTAAAGCTGGGATTATATCTCTATTCCAAGTGTATGAAGTCTGTCTTCATGTCCTCCAGCCTTCCTTGTCTAAATTCCCCTCCTCTCTTGGTCTCCTCCTAGGTTAGAGGCAGTTCTCATATTTTTGACATGCTTCTCCTCACCTACAATCACAAAAACTGATAATAGATTAAAATATTATCTCTGTGATGGGGTTCAGGACACGCCACCCCAAATTACGACATCTTGACATACTGAATATTTTAAGCCGAAGGAATTTGAGAAATGTCATGTGCAGGAAGGACTTTCTGACCTTCCCATGCGTCAGGTCATAAAACCTTCAACTGAGAGATGCCCTGCTTATACTGGGCTTCTCAGGTGGTGGTAGTGGTAAAGAACCTGTGTGCCAATGCAGGAGACATAAGAGATGCAAGTTGGATCCCTGGGCCGGGAAGATCCCCTGGAGGAGGGCATGGCAACCCATTCCCGTACTCTTGCCCGGAGAATCACAGACAGAGGAGCCTGGAGAGCTGTAGTCCACAGGGTCGCACATAGTGGGACATGATTGAAGTGACTTAGCTCACGTGCCCGCTCCTTATATTAATACTTAGAGGATAGGAACATCCTTATCTTCAAGACTGAGGAACACTAAGAGGAATCTGAATGGACAGGTCTTGCTAAGTTTTCCTTGGTTTACTACAAAAGTTTACAACGCTTAGCTCAAACCCCTTTTGCTCTATCACATTTTCCCATGGCTGTCTACTTTTCATCAGACCTAGCTTAAAAACACTCAGGTTTAGTCAATTCTTCACGTGTTCCTTATGAAGGTGCTTATGTCATATAAAACTTCTATTAAATAAAATCTGTATACTTTTCTGTTGTGAATTTTTCTGTTATAGGGGTCCCTATAGAAAAGAACTTAGAAAAGTAGAGGAAAAGGGTACTTTTCTTTCCCTATGTGCATAGCAGAGTTCTAGGGAGGGGTAAGGCTGTCCTTTGAATTCACTGGTAGCTTATCTTGCTGAAGGATAACACTGCCTCCTTCCTTTTCATAAATGATCATTTTAATTATTTTACATAGGTGAAGAAAGACAACATGAAATTTAATTCTAGACAGAGTAAAATGTATGAGGAAAGCAAATTTTTCACCAATATAAAGATGTATCACCTATATGAAGAAGTGTATTAGCCAAATTTTCCTGCTTAATTGATCCATAAAAGCAGAGGATAAAAAAATGATTGTGTGTGTGCTCAGTCATCTCTGACTCTTTGCTACTCCATGGACTGTAGCCTGCCAGTCTTCTCTGTTCATGGAGTTTTCCAGGCAAGCATACTGGAGTGGGTTGCCATTTCCTACACCAGGAGATGTTCCTGACCCAGGGACTCAATTTGTGTCTCCCACGTTTCCTGCTTTGGCAGGTGGATTCGTTACCACTGAGCCACCTGGGAAACATAAAAAATGACATAAGAAGACTATAAACAGTTAAATATTATATACAACACTTAAAAAGATAACTTTCTTAGGGGAAGAAAAAGATGTTACAGAGTTTCTGATTTGGTTGTTTTTCCCTCCCTGCTGTACTGTATAGGACTATAATTTGTAGGCACTGGAGAAATAAAACTATTTAAAAAATAAACTAGTGTTAAATATTTATTCATTTCTTAAACAGATAGGAAAAGTCATGTTAATCCCAGAGTTTAACTGAAAAATTAAGTTAGTCTACAAAAATGATTCCTTGAAAAAATATGAAGATTTCAACAGGCTTACTTTGTTAGTTTTAAAATTACAGCATCTTAGTGACAGTTTTGGAAAATTTTAATAAAACATACTTTGAAAGCATTAGATCTTATAAATTAAGTTACTACAGTAGGAAAGAACCTTTCTAACATGCTTCCTCTCTCAAAGCATTCCAAATTTTCTCTACAGTATTTAAAATAACTCATTTTTCTTTGATTCTGTGTCTGTGTCTGTATAAAGATAAGTAGTAGTCGTATTTAATTGGGATTAAGGCCCCTACACACAGAGGCACTGGAATCTATAGTTCAGTTTGTGTGTACGACCTGAAGAATGTATACCATGTATGGGACTTCCCAGGCAGTACAGTGGTAAAGAGTCCGCCTGCCAATGCAGGAGACACAGGAGATGCGAGTTTGATCCCTGGCTCTGGAAGATTCCCTGGAGTAGGAAATGGCAACCCATTCCAGTATTCTTGCCTGGAAAAACTGCATGGACAGAGAAGCCTCGCAGGCTATAGTCCACAGGGTTGCAAAAAGTCAGACACGACTGAGTACGTACAGACATACAGTGTATGAACACATAATTTGGAATCAATACACATCTCATTCAGTCAATAATTTATATTAAGTGACATATCTCAATCTTGTTTATGCTTGCTGAACAGTCCTATGAAAAGACAAAACAGCCACCTGCATAAAGCTTGGAGAATAAAGCTTGGAACATGAGGCTAGCTCTACCAACTGTCAGTTATGTGCCCTTGTGAAAGTTGATCAGCCTTTTCAAGCCTCAGTTTCTTCATCAGTAAAATAGAGATATTATTTTATGCCACGCTTGGCACACTGTGAGAGTTTAATGATCGCTATTATTGGAAGTCAATTCACTTAACATCTATTGAATTTTAATAAATTATTCATTCTAAGTGTCTCTCATTTTAAAGAAACAGGTCAGGCATAAAACTGCCACCACGTACATTTATGTATCTTCAACAGGACAGTGAAAAGTCTTTAACCAACAGCATAAATCTCTCATCGTGGATTTTTTTGAATAGTGATTACAGGTAGTTGAGTAATTAAAAGTATGTTAGTAACTCGAAACTCACACTGTAGAGATTTCTGACTGCCCCATACCTTCTGGCTTCAGTGACTATCTCCTTTGAGAAAAGATGATATCTCAGCAGAGCTGAATGATGTAAAGAGGCAGGCTATAAAAGATGTGGGGAGAAATATTCTAGGCAGGAGGAGCGAGGGCAAAGGCCTTGATGTATAAATATGCTTGGCCATTTTGGACCGGCAAGAAACCAGCAAGTACAGTAAGAGAGGAAATCAGAGGAGATAAAGTCACTGAAGCCAGGTCTCTGCCGAGTCCCAACCTTGAACCAAGAGTGGTAGGATGACATAAAGACACTCCTATGTTGGGCAACTCACCTATACTTATCAGAGAACAATGTTCAGGTGAGTTGCTCTGCTTTCTGCTGTTCTATTTATATTTATTCTGTATAAAATAAAGGAGAGTTTTAATAAAAATTAAAGTCAGACCACAAGCTTTGGAAAACTTGGATTGAATGTTCCTTTCATACTGTGTGTATTTAAAAATTTCAAGTGGTTAATTAAGTAGCTTGAAAGGAAATATCAGGAGTGTGGTATATACATAAACTGTTTTAATTATTTCAGTAATAGTCCTTAACATTAGGATAAATCACTGTAAAATTATGCTTTTTTGGATGGTTTTATGAGTCAGTAAATAAAAGTAAAAGTAAAGTAAATATTGCTCAGTTGTGTCTGACTCTTTGTGACCCCATGGACTATGGCGTACCAGGTTCCTCCGTCCATGGGGTTTTCCAGGCAAGAACACTGGAGTGGGTTGCCATTTCCTTCTCCAATAACTAAAGGCTCAACCAAAAGAAACATAAACTATAACATTAAGAAACTAAAAGTACTTAAAACGTTTGAAATCATGGATAAGTAGAACTTGTACATCAGGGGTCCCTGACCAGTCAATTGGAACTTAATGCTTCTTTTGGGAGTCCACTCTACTCTGCTGAGGAACTCTTAGTACCCCTAATGCCCTAACACCAGAAACATGAACATTTATATTTTCCCCAAACTTGGGGTCTCACAGTCTAGGGAAAGTAGAAACTTTTCACAGAAAGATGGTGAGGTATCATTTGAAGTAGAAGGCTCTCAAAGTATTTTCAGTAATCTAAGATTCTAAGGATTGCTTCAGGAGTTCTGGAAATCTATGGCTTGAATTTCATTTTAAAATTTCATTTCAAAAACTGTGATTGAAAATATGCACATGAAAACTTATATGCCGCTTCAGCATATAAGAAACCACAACTTGCCAATCCTCATCCACATATAACCCTTATTTATAGTTAGTAAATGCTACAAATGTTAACTTACAAAGAAAATTAATTGTAAAAAATTTCTTCATTTATATTTTATATATTGAGATTCTAAGAAAGATTTTAAGAGGTAGTTACCTGGTTCAAAAAAACAAAAACAAAAACAGAAAATCATTTATCTAGATTTAAGAGTATAGAGAATCAAGACATGCTTTACAAAAATCTGATAGAGATGAAAATATAAGGAGAAAGACTAAACTATTACTACTTTGTAACTTTTTATATTTTAATGCCAAGCAAAACCACCAGAAGTTATGGTACATTTAATAGTAAAATATCAGTGGAAAATACTTTAACATGTTCCCTATAAGCCAATATTTTGAAAATTATAATAAATAAAAGTTCAGAGTTGAGATCTGGTGAACTTTCCTCTCTAGGCTAAGAGGTAGATCAGGTAAACACTTACTTTTCATCTCTGCCAAAGTTTTATCTATGCCAGGAAGGATTCAAATTCCCCCAGGAGTACCAATATACACCAGAGAAACACAAAAACCAAGAAAATAGCCCACTATTCTGGTGTTGTTTGGAAAGTATTTTAAGGTCTCTGGTATGTAATGTTATCTTATGAAACATTATATTAATATTATGCAAGTCTGTTCTGGCACCAGTTTGAGATTTAGCTATCTGAATTCAGAGGAATCCCAAACATGTTCATTGTTTTTATCACATGCCCTTTAAATGAAAAGGAAGCAATGTGAATAAAGCAGTACCACCCTTTAAAACCAAATGTGTAAAGGATACTCTTCACTATTCCGGATGTCGACTACCAAGAGCTTTGGTTTACTGGACTTTGTCTTCTTGGTGGGTGTTTTGAAGTGGCCAGTCACTGTCAGCTCACACAAGTCAATCAGGTCCTCTGCTGAAATCCGGGGTGATACTTCCGACTTTAGGTCATTTAACGGAATGGATTCTCTTGACTGAAAAAAATGAACAAACAATACAAATATTGAGACTATTATAGAGAGACAAACTATAGCCAGTATAGAATATCTTCAAGTTTTTATATCAATCACTATAGCATATGGGAGAAATATAGAAATATGAAATATAGAAAACTATATCTCATTTTAGCAGTGTACTTGTGTACCTATTTCCTATCACTGATGTTTACTTTTTTATTAGTCACACATATTGTTGTTGTCTGGGAAAGACTAGGGATCTCTTCAAGAAAATTAGAGGTACCAAGGAAACATTTCATGCAAAGATGGGCTCATTAAAGGACAGAAATGGTAGGGACCTAACAGAAACAGAAGATATTAAGAAGAGGTGGCAAGAATACACAGAAGAACTGTACAAAAAAGATCTTCACGACCCAGATAATCACGATGGTGTGATCACTCACCTAGAGCCAGACATCCTGGAATGTGCAGTCAAGTAGGCCTTAGGAAGCATACTATGAACAAAGCTAGTGGAGGTGATAGAATTTCAGCTGAACTATTTCAAATCCTAAAATATGATGCTGTAAACGTGCTGCACTCAATATGCCAGCAAATTTGGAAAACTGAGCAGTGGCCACAGGACGGGAAAAGGTCAGTTTTCATTCCAATCCCAAAGAAAGGCAATGCCAAAGAATGCTCAAACTACCACACAATTGCACTCATCTCACACACTAAGCAAAGTAATGTGCAAAATTCTCCAAACCAGGCTTCAGTAATATGTGAACCATGAACTTGCAGATGTTCAAGCTGGTTGTAGAAAAGGCAGAGGAACCAGAGATCAAATTCCCAACATCCGCTGGACCATCGAAAAAGCAAGAAAAACATTCAGAAAAACATCTATTTCTGCTTTATTGACTATGCCAAAGCCTTTGACTGTGTGGATCACAATAAATTGTGGAAAATTCTGAAAGAGATGGGAATATCAGACCACCTGACCTGCCTCTTAAGAAACCTGTATGAAGGTCAGGAAGCAACAGTTAGAACTGGACATGGAAAAACAGACTGGCTCCAAATAGGAAAAGGAATATGTCAAGGCTGTATATTGTCACCTTGCTTATTTAACTTATATGTAGAATACATGAGAAATGCTGGGCTGGAAGAAGCACAAACTGGAATCAAGATTGCTGGGAGAAATATCAATAACCTCAGATATGCAGATGACACCACCCTTATGGCAGAAAGTGAAGAACTAAAAAGCCTCTTGATGAAAGTGAAAGAGTACAGTGAAAAGGTTGGCTTAAAGCTCAACATTCAGAAAACTAAGATCATGGCATCCGGTCTCGTCACTTCATGGCAAATAGATGGGGAAACAGTGGCTGACTTCATTTTTTGGGGCTTCAAAATCACTGTAGATGGTGATTGCAGCCATGAAATTAAAAGACGCTTGCTCCTTGGAGGGAAAGTTATGACCAACCTAGACAGCATATTAAAAAGCAGAGACATTACTTTGTCAACAAAGGTCCGTCTAGTCAAGGCTGAAGTTTTTCCAGGGGTCATGCATGGATGTGAGAGTTGAACTATAAAGAAAGCTGAGCGCCGAAGAATTGATGCTTTTGAACTGTGGTGCTGGAGAAGACTCTTGAGAGTTCTTGGACTGCAAGGAGATCCAACCAGTCCATTCTAAAGGAGGTCAGTCCTGGGTGTTCATTGGAAGGACTGATGTTGAAGCTGAAACTCCAATACTTTGGCCACCTGATGCGAAGAGCTGACTCATTTGAAAAGACCCTGATGCTGGGAAAGATTGAGGGCAGGAGGAGAAGAGGATGAGATGGTTGGATGGCATCACTGACTCAATGGACATGAGTTTGGGTAAACTCTGGGAATTGGTGATGGACAGGGAGGCCTGGCATGCTGCAGTTCATGGGGTTGCAGGGAGTCGGACACGACTGAGCAACTGAACTGAACTGAACTGAATACTGGAGTGGGTTGCCATTTCCTTCTCCAGGGAATTTTCCCAACCCAGGGATTGAACTCTTGTCTTTTGTGTCTCCTGTACTGCCAGGCAGATTTTTTTTTTTTTTTTTTTTACCACTGAGCCACCTGGGAAAGCACACATAGGAAACCATTAATCTTTTCCTTCACTACAACTTCCGAGCTCAAATGTGATGGAAAGAAATGAGGTAGACTTTTCCTTATGAGAGCACTGTTTATCTTTAAAAACAACTCTTTTAAGAACATTTCATTTTTCAAGTATAATTACTGTTGTTGTAAATTGCATTAGTTAAAGTCTGGTAATATGAGAAATTGTTTTGTGACTCAGTATTGAACTTTTCTAACATGAGTTATGTTACTTATGAATGGTTGGGTGGAAATTAGATTCATAGAAATGAAGAACAACATAATGATTTCTTAGATAATTAAAGTAAATTGACAATGTATTTTAATTGTAAAGGAGATAAAATCAGACTCCAGACCACCGAACCTGTCTGTATATGTTTGTTATATGTCATAATACCGATTCAGACTTAAAAAAAAAAATCACTCAGTTGTGTCTGACTCTTTGCGACCCCATGGACTATACAGTCCATGGAATTTTCTAGGACAGAATCCTGGAGTGGGTAGCCTTTCCCTTCTGCCTACAATGCAGGAGACCTGGGTTCAGTCCCTGGGTCAGGAAGATCTCCTGGAGGAGGAAATGGCAACTCACTCCAGTATTCTTGCCTGGAAAATCTCATTGACAGAGGAGCCTGGTAGACTACAGTCCATGGGGTTGCAAAGAGACGGACACGGCTGAGCGACTTCACTTTCACTTTCTCCAGGAGATCTTCCCAATCTAGGATCAAACCCAGGTCTCCCACATTGCAGGCAGATTCTTTACTAGCTGAGCCAGGAGGGAAGCCCAATTCAGACTAAGGGCCATTCACAATTATTATTCATGTTATTTGGTAGGCAGGAGGATCCTCTACCCTTCACAAAAGGTGACGCAATACATCTCAATTCAACATAAACTTGCTGAACACTAGTAGCCACTCTTGAAAACTTTTTTAACGTAATTTGAAAATTTAAGAACTTTCAAAATTCACTTGATTTAAAATATGGGGATTCAAATAATTTTTACTTATATGCTTAATATGCTTCCAAGATTGAGTCTATTATCTCATTTGCTTATTTTCTCTCTTTCCTCAATTTCATAGTGGGACTCCACATATATAATTTCCAATTTAGACTTTCTAGGCAGGAGAGAATAAAGCCTATGAATCACATAACAGACAAGACTTATTTTGAAAAAAAAAAAAATTGTTCTCAATTGTTTTTGGAGTTTGAATGTCAGCCCTCATCCCTTGGGTTTCTGTGACTATGCATGCTATAAATTCTTTAGTAGTAAGAGTAAAGCACTTGTTCTCTCACTTTATTAGCTTTTAAACAGAAATGGAAGTTGCTAAGTTTTATGAGTTTATTGCACTTAATCAAAAATAGGAATTAGGAATTTTAATTTTTTAGTATTAGAAATTAAATCTATTTAAACATTCTGAAATTAAAACTGCTTCAGAAAGATTAGTTTTAAAATCAGCAAGCCATACAATCAATGCTTCTATCTTCTTTTGCATTAGATTGCAGGCTCTATAGGTATTTTCCTCAGCCTTCACCTGAAGCTGTACATTTATGAAGATAAAATAAAGAACTCTTGATTACTCTAGTTCTGCTTTCAGTCATTCAGTGCTGAATGGGGCTTTTCTAAAAGAGGTTTTGTCTGAACGGAAGGTGTGCCTGACTGATGAAGGAAAGAATTTGACTAAAGTATTCTCTATGAAGAACTGACTGATGAAAGAGATTTGACCTTGGCGTTGGTTCCAATCAAATGCATCATTTGTGAGGAGTTTCTTCAAAGAAAAGACTGATTGCCTTATGAAATGGTAAGAAAAGAAGGAAACAGGAGTCACTGACAAGTTCATAACTTTCTGAAATTTCAGTGTGTATCATCAAAGAACTTTAATATGTTGCAAGCATGTTCGTCTACAAATCAAATTTAGGAGATTAGTAAATTATACTTAGGAAAAATTATACAACTTTGCTTTATGAAGAAAATAATTATAATACTAAAAAATTCAGAATATAGTTTTTCTTTTATTAGACAGTTTTATACACAGTTTCACTATTCACTGTACAATTTCCACTTAGAGGCATAAAAGTAAAACTTCCTTTATAAAATTTAAACCTTCTTTAGTATCATTGATATTGATATTTTCCTGTATGAGTAGGATTTCAAATTCACAGAACATTGTTTATGGACAATGGACAAGAATTGAGGATAACTACAGAACAACTCTGAAAATTTCTATTATCATTTCTGCCTAAGAACGTGTACATACAATGCACATTAAATTTAGATGTCCAAATATCAGAAATCAATTGGAATGAGAATGACTTTAAAAAAATAATATTCCATTTCCAAACTAGAGTCAAAATTTATTTAGCAATGTTACTGACAAAAACTATCTTTCAGTAGAGTGAATTCTCTGAAAGGGCTATCTAAATGTGTTAGTGATAACGCGGAGCAAGCAAGCAAAAATCCAAACCTGGTAACATGACAGTTATTTTCCTGTGTCCATTAAACTACTAGGAGAATCACTCTGTCATGGTACCTAAGAGTCTGATATGGCAAACTTGACTTTTTTTGGTATATGGTGTTATAGAATGTTCTGATTTTTTTTTTTTTTTTAACATGTAGCTATTCGGTTTTCTCGGTACCACTTATTGAAGAAACTCTATTTTTGTCACTTTTGTAGTAGGTTAATTGACTACAGGTGCCTGGGGATAGTTCTGGGTTCTCTATTCTGTTCCATTGATCTATGTCTCTGCTTTTGTGCCAGTACCAGGTTTGATTACTGTAGCGTTGCAGTATAATCTGAAGTCAGGGAGCATGATTCCTCCTACTCTGTTTTTCTTTTCTAAGATTGTTTTTACTATTTGGGGTCTTTTGTGTTTCTATACAAATTTTAAAATTATTTGTTCTAGTTCTGTGAAAAATGCCATTGGTATCTTGATAGGGATTGAATCTGTAGGTTGCCTTGGGAAGTATGATCGTTTTAACAATGTTAATTCTTTCAATCCAAGAACATGGTATATCTTTTCATCTGTTTGTGACATCTTCAATTTCTTTCATCAGTGTCTTATAGTTTTTCAAGTACAGGTCTTTTACCTCCTTGAAAGAAAGTGCTTTGCGACCCCCTGGACTGTAGCCTACGAGGCTCCTTCATCCATGGGATTTTACAGGCAAGAATACTGGAGTGGGTTGCCATTTCCTTCTACAGGAGATCTTCCCAACCCAGGGATTGAACCCGGGTCTCCCGCATTGTAGGCAGACGCTTTACTGTCTGAGCCACCAGGGAAGTCCTTTACCTTCTTAGGTAGGTTTATTCCTTATTTATTATTTTATTCTTTTTGATTCAGTGGTAAATGGGATTGTTTCCTTAATTTTGATAGTTCACTGTTAGTGTATAGAAATGTAATAGATTTTTATGTATTAATTTTGTACCTGTAACTTTACCAAATTCATGAGCTCTAGTAGTTTTCTGACGGTGTCTTCAGGATTTTCTATTATAGTATCATGTCATCTGCTAACAGTGATACTTCTTCCTTTCTAATTTTAATTCCTTTCATTTCTTTCTCTTGTCTGATATCTATGGTTAGGACTTGCAATACTATGTTGAATAAAAGTGGTGAGAGTGGGAATCCTTATCTTGTTCCTGACCTTAGAGGAAATGGTTTTAGCTTTTCATTGTTGAGTTAGTTGTGGATTTGTCATATATGGCCTTTTTTATGTTGAGGTATTTCCCTTTATGCCCACCTTCTGGAGAGCTGTTTTTAAAATCATAAATGGATGTTGAATTATATCAAAAGCCTTTTCTATATATTTTGAGAATATCATATGGTTTTATTCTTTAATTTGTTAATGTGATCATCACACTTACTGATTTGCAAACACTTAAAAATCCTTGTATCCCTGGAAATATTAACTATGAGAATAAAGAACCAGTGTCTAGAACACTCCTCCCATATTTTCTGTCACATGTCCTGGCACTAACTTCAACTTAGTTACCAAGGACAGAAATCTGAAAACCACTGCAGACTTTTCATCCTTCCTTACTTCTCATTCCTATATAACAAATCACCAAGTTTCATCAAAATAACTCTTGAATCTGAATCTGTTCCCTGATTTCCTGCCCTACTTCAGGGCTTCCACCATCCCTCAAACGGACTGGAGAAGCTGTTTGCCCCTCTTGCTATTTCTTTTTTTCCTTTAATATTCTCTTCACATAAAGTCATCCCTTCTAGTCCATATTCCAAATGCCACTTGAGTTAAAATAAAAACCTGATCAGGCTTCCCTGGTGGCTCAGATAGTAAAGAATCTGCCTGCAATGAAGGGGACCTGGATTCGATCCCTGGGTCAGGAAGATCCCCTGGAGAAAGGAACGGCAACCCACTCCAGTATTCTTCTCTGGGAAGTTCCATGGACAGAGGATCCTGGGAGGTCGCAGTCCCTGGGGTCATAAAGAATCGGACACAACTGAGCAGCTAACATACACTTAAAAATCTGATCATGTAGATTTTTATAATTAAGAACACCTCACTGGTTTCTAGACATTGATGGAGTGAAATCCAAATTCTTTGGTATAGAATATAAAGTCTTTTATGAATTGGTATCAGTCTATAGTAGGCAAGAGACCATAGGCTTTGGGGTCAGATTACCAGGACTCAAATTTTGGCCAGCCCACTCACAGTGTATGATTTTGGACATGATACTTAAACTCTCTGCCTAATTTCTTCATCTATAAAGTGGGATAACAGCAGTTATCTAAATCCTCCTGGGCTGCTGTAAGAACTAAATGTTAATCTCTATAGAACATTTAGAATAGTGTCTGACACACTGTCAGAGTTTAATAAAAGCTTGGTATCTTTCACCTTTTTTCTCACCCCTCACCACCTTGTACCTCGTGCTTTGGCATTAGCAGACTATCTGCCTTTTTATACCACTGTGCCACCTTTGCCCATGTTGCTTCCTCTGCTTAGAATGCCACACCTTGTCCACTTAATAAATACCTGCTCACCTTACAAGTATCAGTTCAAACATTACTCTCTCTGTGAAGAAAGTCTTTTTAACCTCTGACAGGCTCATTTAGTTTCTTTCCTGTGTCCCCACAGGTATCTGGTACATGTCTTTATTGTAATAGGATTATTTACTTCCACCAGACTAACAGCTCCTCAAAGACAAGGAAAGTTACTTTTACACCTACAACCTCCCCAGGTTTCAGCATATTATCTGACACATAATATATTTGTTGAATATGAATGAATAAAATAGTATTTCTAAATTTTCTATTACTTTTCCTGAGTAATTTTGTGCTATGGGGTATGTACACGTTTTCCCAAAACATGTACATACCTGTATCATAGTAATTACTATATTTGTAATTGATTATCTGTTTCTTCACTTGAATTACAAAATCCTTAAATACAGGTTCTACATCTTTTCGTATTTGTATCTCCAAAAGACAGCACAAGGTCCGGCACCAAAAATTGTTAATAGGTGTTTAATGAATGAATGAGTGAATAAAAATGTGATTAAATAACATTAGCAAAGCTATTTGTCTGGATCACTAGACAGACTCTTCAGGGATGGTAAATCATCCGATTCTCTAGCCTCTGGGCTCTGTGATGGTTAATCAAGAATACTGAAACCCATGTCTGCCTCAATAATTTCTCACAGCCATCTCTCTTTTCCTCAACTGAAAAACTGAAGATGCCAGCTGCTACCATATAAGCTTACAAAACATACTCTAATTAATTGAAAGACTTAGATGAATATAAAGAAGGAAAAAATAAACAGACAACAAAACTATCCTAGTAAAGTAGGTAATTTAATGATAATAAAAAATATGAATGAAGGAAAAAATAGACAAATACTAGAGCTGAAACTTAGGGGAATATCAATAAAACTGGAAAAGCTGTATATGAACCATGTGCATGATAATAAATGAGAAAAATATAAGTAAATATGCCTCTCTTTTTCCTTCTCTCTGTATTTTCTTTGTATCTCCTCTTTTCTATATATCTTTCTAATTGTCTATAAATGAGAAAAATATAAGCATGTAAAAATATTTGAAAGAATAACTGATTCCAAATATTTTCAAAAGAACAGAAAATCTGAATAGACCTATATATTCATAGACCAAGGTAAAGTTGAGGAGAATGATAAACTCTGTGTGCACTTTACAATACAACAGACTATTTACAAAATCTAAATAGACTTTGTAAATACAACTAAATAGACTGTGTAAAAACAGGTATGATTTTAAAGTTTTTAAACAATTGCTTTAAAGAGAGGTGCCAAACAGTTTTCCCCTAAGCACTTCTATCTTATAACTATTCCAAGGCAAAGAAAACATTGAAAGGTCATTTATGAAGCGTCCTTAACCTAATACTTAAATCTAACAAAAATGGCATCAAACACAAATGCATGCACAACCCTCAATATTCCTTATGAATATAGATTCTTTCAAAAAATCTCAAAACTAGAGAATTGAATGTAGTAGAAATTTAAAAGAATGGCATATTATGACCAAACGGGATATTCCAGGAATGAAGGATGGCTCAATAGAAGGACAATTTGAAAAGTAATTCATCACCTTTAATTAGTCAAAGGAGACAAAGTATGTAATTCATCATTGTAGGTGACACAAAGCCATACGTGATAAAACTTCACATTTATTCCCAATTTTAGAAAAAGAAAAACTCATGGTAAACACATATCAGAAGGAAAGCTAATCTGAGCAATGAAAGATTTCATTAAGACAGATGTTCTTCATCTCAAATATTTGACATTCTACTTAACGATGAACCATATAGGCAGACTTATTGTGAAAAAAAAAATGTATCTCTTAGATAATACAATAGTCTTAGAAAATCCAGACTGCTCAGAGGAAAGTCTAATAAAACTGGTAAGAATTTGGTAAAATTTTAGTCACAATATATATACAACAAAATTGTTAGCTATTTTCAATAGCAGCAGAAGCCAGTCAAAAAACTCAAGGAACATAAGCTTTCAATTGCAATGTCAAAATATTTCTCCAAAACAAAATACTTAGAAATAAAAATAATATTTAAAGAAAATGAAACAGTTTTGTGATGGGCATTAGAAAAACCTGAGACACATAAAATGCTATCTGGAAAGAAAGATTCAGTATTAGAAGACCTTTATTTCCTCTTCAAACAATGTATTAATATATTACAATTTAATCAAAACTCTAAAAGGATATTTCTTTTTTATTTTGAAACAAAAACTCTAAAGTTCATTTGTCTAAATAGGTGAGAATGTCAAGGAAACAATGAAAAATAATAAAATACATTGTCATATGCTAAAACCGTATAAAATATCACCACATGATATTGCACTAGAATTGACTAGGAGACTAATAGGTCATAATGGGGTGTATAGAAAGACCTCAATAAATGAAAGAATGCTGTAAAAGAATAGGATTCCATATCAAATCACTGGAGAAAATGGTATATAATTTAGGATATAATGTAGGCATCATTTATTACCTAGAATAAAATAAAATCATGTTTCTATCCTATACTACAAAGTAAAATGATTTGTAAGTTGAACAAAAATTATATGTAAAAAGTAGAATCACAAAAGAGTAAGAATTGATGACTTAAATTAATTTCAAGCATATAGCAAAAGCTGAACTCTTAAATAAGAGAAATATATGTGAAAAATAAAAATTTAAGATGTCCTTAATATATAAAGAACTCTTTTAATCAATAAGGCAAACCAATAAGAAAAAACAGCCTGCTTAGTTAAAATGAAGGGAGGGGAGATATACACATATACTTGACAAAATAAACACAAATAAGTAAAGAAAAAGTTTTTACCTCAATCACAGATATATAACTAAAAAACATGTATAATCAAAGACATAGAAAAAGTAGGTAAGTGTTCTAGACATCTTTTGCTTGTCTTTCCAGATTCACTCTCCATTGGTTCCTGCCTGTTCTCTACTGGTGGGAGGCCTCTGTTTGGACCTAGAAGAGGGACCCCAGGTCCTCTGGCTTTCAAGGTGGTTCAGACAATAGAAAGAGCAGGTCAAGGTAATATAATCCCTTGGTTCTGTACTTGAAAATTCACCTTGATTTAGTTATGTTTGTTGACCAAAGGTCACTTTTCCTCTCAAAATGGCTTTCTTAATCTGCTTCTCATTTCCCATGTTCTGATCAGTGCTATTGCTAATTTTCATAATTTACTGCATTATTTCTCATATTTTCACTAACATTTCACCATCATCTTTGTAACTATTATCTCTCTAAATAAACTGTTCTTGAATTATCCTAATGTGAGTGTATAATCTTTTGCTGTTGGTTGAACTCTGACAGAAAGCATGTAGGGAAGAACTCAAAAACACATTATGTTTTAAGGCACATGAAAAGATGCTCAACATCAGTAATTATTAGAGAAATACAAATCAAAACTACAATGAGGCACCACCTCACACTTGTCAGAATGGCCCTCCCTAAAAAAATCTACAAATACTAAATGTCAGAGAGGGTGTGGAAAAAAGGGAACCCTTGTACACTGTTGGTGGGAATGTAACTTGGTGCAGCCACTGTGGAAACAGTATTGAGGTTCCTCAAAAAACTAAAACTAGAGCTACCATATGATCTAGTAATCCCACTCCTGGGCATATATCTGGACAAAATTATAATTCAACAAGATACATGCACTCCTATGTTCATGGCAGCATTATTCACAATAGCCAAGACATGGAAACAACATAAATACCCAGTGACAGATGAATGGATAAAGACACCGTGGTACACATATACAATAGGATACTACTCAGGCACAAAAAGAACAAAGTAATGCCATTTGCAGCAGCAACGTGGATTCAACTAGAGATTATCATTAAAGTGAGGCAAGTCAGATGGAGAAAGGCAAATACCATATGATATCACTTATGTGGAATCTAAAATATAACAGAAATGAACCTGTCAAACAGAACAGAATCTTGGAGATAGAAAACAGATTCGTGGTGGCCAGGGGGTAGGACCTGGGAGAGGGATGGAGTGGGAGCTTCTACACAAGCTTTCATATGTAGAATGGATAAACAACAAGGACCGACTGTATAGCACAGGGCTTCCCAGGGGGTGCTAGCGGCAAGAACCTGCCTGCCAGTGTAGCAGACCTAAGAGACCAGGATTCAATCCCTGGGATGAGAAAATCTCCTGGAGGAGGAAATGGCAACCCACTCCAGTATTCTCTTCTGAAGAATCCCATGGACAGAGGAGCCTTGGGGGGCTACAGTCCATAGGGTCGCAAAGAGTTGGACACAACAGAAGTGACTTAACACACAGACACACACACACACACACACACAGACACACACACACAGACAGACAGACAGACACACACACACTGTATTGTACAGAAAACTATGTTCAATATCCTATGATAAACCATAATGGAAAAGAATATTTAAAAAAGAATGTGTAAATATGTATAAGTGAATCAATTTGCTATACAGTAGTAATTAACACAACATTGTAAATCAACTATACTTCCATAAAAATAAATAAAATACACATGCTTTAGATATGTGAATCAACATAGACTTTCTGGAGGAAAAAATCATAATATGTATTAAGAAATTTTCAAATATGAATGCAATAGAAATTTCTTTTTAGAAATCTGTTCCATGGATATAATCACAGATTGTACCAAGCAGTATGGGAAAATATTTATTAAATATATTGTTTTTCCTAAATTATGAAAAACTGGAATACTGGAAACACATAATAAAAGGTGACAGGATAAATAAATAACACTAGATTCATGTAAAGAAATAGCATTCACCCATTAAAATCACATTTTAGAAAAATATTTCTTAATAGAAGAAACAATAAAGATGTATTATCAAGGGGAAAAAGATCCTATACAACAATAAGTTTGGAACTTCCTTTGTGGTCCAGTGGTTAAGGAATCTGTCTTGCAATGCAAGGGATGAGGGTTTGATCCCTGGCTGGGGAACTAAGATCCCACATGCTGCAGAGCAACTAGCCTACACACCACAACTAGAGAGTCTGTGCACCACAATGAATGATCCCACATGACACAATGAAGCTCCTGTGCCACAACCAAGACCTGATCTAATCAAACAAATAAATGAGTAGATAAATAAAATAAATATTAAAGAAAACAATAAATCCACTGCAATACCAGTTTGGTGACATATATCACAGTGAATATGTGTGTGTGTGCATAAACACATGCATGTTTATATAAATACATTTTCATAGATATAAGAATGATGCATAGAAATTGTAAAAGTCTGTGAGTCAGTGGAATTAACAACTTTTTATCTTAATGCATTTCTGTGTCTAAGTTTTAATCATTAAGCATGAGCTATTTTTGAAAATTTAAACATTTATAAAAATATGAGATTTATTTTCAACCAGCACTATTATATACTTCTCTTAAATACTTCATAACTATGAATCTAATCAGTCTGAAGATAATTCTTACCAAATATTTACAGCAATATGAAAAGGCTTCACAAATGAAAGCTCATGGCTTATGGTCACCATTGTAGGTAATCAGATCTAGCACTAGAAAATATGTAGTGAAATATGTCTAAAATATGTTACAGAAAAACAATAAAGTTATTATTATGCTTAAATTCAGATGAAGTTTTTAAATGATTAAAAAAAAAATACTGGCCAGTAGGGCAGGCTTTCATGCATTCAGAAAGGAGACAAACAAACGTTAATACAGACAATTGGAGAAAAAACTTTTGAGGTTTACTGCCATGTTTCATTGGTAAGGACTACCTTGTTTTCTGCATGAAAAAATATTTGAATAAACTGATCTTTATCCAACTCTTCATCAAAGAGAAAAGGGCCTATTGGCTACCTGGAAGAATATTTAATATACTTTTCTAAGCTTCTATCAACATAAATGTAAATTACATTACCATCACTAAATAATTATACAGGTTTTCCTAGTTTAATGTAAGATATTAGAAATTATTTAGTAGATTATTGCTTACTGGCTATTATTTTTCTTAACAAGAATTGCATTTCCTCTAAGAGTAATATATTTTGATCCTGTACTCAGAAACAACTCCCTATGTGATCATACTCATAATGTATATTAGAAGGTTAAAAACAACAAACACCCTTCCCTATGTAAGGAAGCAGTTTTCGTATATTATTTTGTGTATCTGTGTGTTTAGGGGGAGGGTGAGAAAGAAAGATAAAATCTTAATATAAAAAATTAGGCTCTCTAAAGCCACTTGGAGATTAAGGATTTCAAATGACATTTACAGTGGTGGATTAGTTGCTAATGGGTATAAATGAGGCCAGGAGTGGTGTTCAGGAAATACATGATAGATTGATAGTTTCCTGGAGCTTCTGAGGGTTTTTCTCTGGACAGGATGACCTTAGAATGTCTATGGTCCTGATTCTTTGAGTCAATTTAAGTTTTCTTCATTTTGGAAGCAAAGCAGAATTTATTAAATATCTAGTTTCTAATTCAAGAAACTAAAATGAGGCAGCACAGAAAGTGGCACACATTGTATACATTTCCTATAGAGAGAGATTTGCCTTATTTTGAGCAAAAACATTTAGAATTAGAACACCAACTGTATAAACTTCTAAAAGAAAGGTGGAAATCAGAAAGCATGAAAAGCAAAAGTAGGCATGTTTATAAGACAGGGAACATCACAGGGCCAGCTATCTATGTATTAAATAATGTGTATTTCAACACAATGAAAATACTTTTTTTTTTTTTTTTTTTAAGTACACTTTCTTAAGGAAAACTCTACTCCACAGAGCCTTCAAGTGACATATCATGTTTTGAGGAGAGAGACAGGATCAATACAAATATGCTGATGACAACAAAGAGCCAGGTATATCAACAGCTTAAATTGCTTAGATTTCTTTTGTATCTCTCATAGCAAGAGATGAGAGGGCTCTGCCCAAGGAAGGTGCTGAAATGTTTGGTAAATGAATGTATGCATGTGTAACAGGATGCGGAATGATATTATTCCTGGGTTGAAACAAAGAGGCTTAAAAGCCACCAACGTCTCCCCTGCCCGCCCCCTCTCCATCCCCCCTCCCCGGGGCTAGGTGAGAAGTGACTGAAATTGCAACTTCCAATTATTATCCCAGTGTCCTCTCTCCTCCCAAATTACATAAGGAGCTTTAGTTGGAGGTGGTGTGGTCAACTTCATGGTGAGCACAGTGTTCAAGATAAGATGCCCCTCCCTTCTCATCCTGCAGGATAGAGAAGTAGGTGTTTCTGGACACTCTAATCACTCCCCCTGGCTCTCTCACAAGGTAAGTGAAGGGAAGTGCCCAAGACAGCCATTTGTAGAGATTTGGGCATACCTAAAAGAAGGGGTAGTGATATTCTCTTTTGTAGTAGAATGTCTGTTTATACAGAAGACTTAATAATCTGTCCTGTACCTGTCTGAGCAGGCAAGAAGTAGGGAATGTGGTAGTGCTGAGAAATAGGGTGTTAGATGCTTACCTTCTCTGACCATACAAGTCTAAGCTGTACTGTGAGAATAAACCAATTTAAGGATCAATTGATATAATAAGGATAAAAGTGTTCGGTAGACTGTATATCTTTAGATGAAACAAGTTGTTTTTAAAAATCACATTCCAAGTGAAGCAGCTTGAATTTCATGGTAGTCTTAATATAGTCTAAATTTTTAATAAATCATCAATTAAAAAATATTTAATCAACCAGCTTTGGGCTGAGCCATAGAGATAAAACACCATTTTCACCTCAAAGAGTCCCTAATCTGATTGGAAAATACTAACATAAAAGCAATAATAAAATTACACAATAATGAAAGAAAATATTTATATTGTGCTTGCTATGTGCTGGTCACTGTGATAGGCACTTGACATATATGAGCTCATTTCAATATTGCAACAATTCTGTGAGGTAGATTTTATTATTTTGATCATGCTACAGATGAGGAAATTGGGGTAGAGAAAGGTTAAATAACAAAGGCCACATAATCAGTAAGTAACAGTGTCAGGATTCAACTTTAGTCTGGCTCTGGAGTCTGAGCTCTTAACCACATTATTACACTGCTTCTCTCATAAGATTCAGTGTATGGAATCACAGCTACATACTATGAGAATACAGGGAAAGGAATAAACACAATAATGGGGAGAAATAGTTAGCAAAAAATTGGTGGAAGAAGTGGGACTTGAGTCAGGAAACAATCAGTAAGGTTTAGAAAAGTAGAAAAGAGGAAGAGGAGTGTTGCATAAGTAGGTAATTGTAAGAGTTCTAAGGTGTGAGGGAGTAAGGAATCAGTCCATAAATAATTATTGAGCACCCACTAGGTATATACAATATGCTTGGGATACATTTATGAACAAAACAAAGATACTAGTTCTGATAGAACTTAGAGCCAAAGGGTATGAAAATGGTAATGAAGAGACTAGTTTTACTGAATGAACATCTGTCCTGAGAAAAAGAGAGAAATAGTACTGAATAAGTAGGTAGGCGACAGACCATGAGGGCTCTGAAGACAGAGAAGCTCAAGGACATAAGAAATAGATAAGAACTTAGGATTTTTGGAGGAATGTGTCACATGTCAACAGCAATATTTTAGGAAGATTAATTAGGCCATATTTTGCAGGATGAATTAGAGATGGGAAAAAAGTAGGCAGAAAATCTTGTAATAAAGTGAATTTTATGAAGATCTAGATTAAGTGACGACACGGGAAACCGAGAGCCTTGCTCTATTCATTATCTTTTTTTTCCTTCAGTCATTCCCTTGGCCTACAAATACATCCAATTCTCTCCCATCCATAGTGAAAGCTAAATGTAAAAATAAATACTAAATAATACAATTACTCTCCAAGGGGCAAGTACTTTCTAGCTACTGTCTATCTTCTCACATCTACTTTCTTTACATTCACTCCTGAACTCACTGAAATTTGGTTTCCGTCCTGATACAGGAAAAGCAGTGGTTCATTTGCCCAGCAGCAAGTGGAAATTTGGAAACATTTTTTAAAAAAGGTAATACATGAGTAAAGCCTAAAAGGATGAATAGGAGTTTGTGAAGAAAAGAAGTGGGGGTTTACATGTATATTCTGTGTGAAGCAATTAATCAAACATACTGGGAAGGTATTTTGATTCTAAAGCTTGGGTTCTACCTCTAGGAGGTATGCTGAATAAATAACTCATTTAAAATCCTTTCCACAATTGTTTCAATTAATCCTGCTATAAACAAGGCAGAAATTTGTCAGGAAGCTATTTTCATTTTGAAGGAATTTTTTTAATTTAGTTCACAAGTATCCAACCAGAGTGTCTCAGGTTTACAGGCCCTGTTCCATACTGATACTAGTCTCTTTCAATAAATATACCATGAGCTCCTTGAAAGCAGGGACTAGGGCTTGTTTTTACACTTCCACTACCTAGCAGAGAGCCTGAAATTCAGAGCCTGTTCAGTAAAACTGGGTGTATTGATTAAAAGTAAAGGAAGAATACGTGAGAGGCACTGTAGGAAAATTTATGAAAGATAAAGGACAGGGATGAGCCAAGATAGTACTTATGTTTTGGACATGGGTGGTTAAGGGAGAATGACAGACAGTAGATAGACAAGGGGAAGACAAGTTCTGATTTAGACTTGTGAAATAGGATGCACGGGGTCTATCTACCAAGTTGAAGTGTTGAGATGCGGCTGGAGACAGAAACTAGTGTTTGGGAGAAGATGTGGCTAGGTTGAAGATTGAAGGCAGGAGGAGAAGGGGATGATAGAGGATGACATGGCTGGATGTTATCACCAATGCAATGGACACGAACTTGGGCAAACTTTGGGAGACGGTGACGGACAGGGAGGCCTGGCACGCTGCAGTCCATGGCGTCACAGAGTTAGACATGACTGGGCAACAGAACAACAAACAACAATGGCTACAGGATCATATTTTTTGAATTATCAGCATAAAAACTTCAGTCAAACCATAAGAAATAATAAACAATGTTTGAAGAAAAAGGGAAAGGAAAAAAGTTACTTTTGTTAGGTATATCCATACACTGCTGAGTAAATCTTACATTATGTAAACTATTAGTAAGGCTTAGAATACATAAAGCTGAGAGTTTTTAGAGCAATATCCGGTAATTCTTATTTTCCCACATGTCTACAGCAAGCAGACTCTGCTTTCCTAGTAATAGCTATTTCTAGCTAATGTATGAGGAGGGACAGGCAGTGCCATTAACTACCATTCTCAAAGGAACACTAACAAAGAAAAACAATCCTCAAAAACTTTATCCACTTGCAAAGATATTTAAAGAATAAATTGTTTAAATGGCATTATAGTATTTTCATTTATTCCTCTTGCTTATAGAGAGACTAGGAAAGGTTACTATTTCTAAGATACAGAAACCTAGCATCTGAAATGGAAGTCTGAAATAAAACTGTCATGCTCTGGAAGCTGCATAATATAGCTCTCATACTAGAGAGAATATTTTTCTCCCTCAAATAAGTGAGATAATGTACATGAATATGAAACATATGGAGATAGGACTTCTTCAGTGATTAGGGATTTTATGCTAAAATTTTCACAGATGTGCTCTTAAAAAATTGTGTGTAAGCTTAATTTATGTAAAGAAAGTAATTTTCTCTTTGATATACAATATCAATATTTTGGAGATATTTCATCTCTCTGGGTCTTAGCTTTTTCACGTATAAAATGAAGGGCCAGGAGCGGACATCTTATGTTTTTTTCAGCTCTAGAATTCTGTGACAATTTTTTTCTGATTGATTTTCAGCTGTTAATAGGTCAGAAAATTTCTTGCCTATCCCTTAGGACAGAAGTTAGAAACGTGTACATAACACTTAATGACATCAGAGGAGTTTCTACTTAAAGAGATTCAGGAATGATTCTAATTATGAGGCTTAGTACTGTTTATATGTATAAGCATACATACATTGAAACATGTATATTACCATATGTGAAACAGATCGCCAGTCCAGGTTCGATGCATGAGACAGGGTGCTCAGGGCTGGTGCACTGGGATGACCCTGAGGGATGGGAAGGGGAGGGAGGTGGGAGGCGGGTTTAGGATGGGGAACACATGTACACCCATGGCTGATTCATGTCAATGTACGGCAAAAACCACTACAATACTGTAAAGTAATTAGCCCCCAATTAAAATAGATAAATTAAAAAAAAAGTATACACACAGACTTAGATCAATTAAGAACTTATGCATTTCAAAGACAGGTAACTGGGAAATATTTTTTAGTTTAAAGTGGTTGAAAAAAAAAAAAATAAAGTGGTTGAAGTGAGGGCAGAAGACATGGAGGCAGTTACGTGGAGAACTCTCACAGTGGTCCAGGGATCAAAAACATGGACAATGTGGTGATGTATATGGGCAGCGGTGGTGCTGGTGCCACTCTATAATTTTCTAAAAGCTTCTGGAAATAATTTCAAAATAAAACCAGAACTTGATAAATTTCCTAGGATGAGATAAAGAAGATGAATATGTTAAACATGAGAGTGGCTCCCCTCAGCTAAGCTCCTAAAGGTAGAACATATGATAGCTTCCTTCTGGAATGTGACAGAACTGCTACTTCACACAGAACTTTATAGTCAGCTTTCAATAGCAGCAGAGACTCAGGAAGTAGAGCCCACTGGTGACAAAGAGGTGTTTTAGTTGGTTAAATTGATATCTTCATCTCTAACTCTACCTTTCCAAGGTACAGCCTTTACTTAAATTGGGTTACTGACATCATTACCCTTTTCTCGCATTTTTTTTTTCTTATCAGTTCAGTTCAGTCGCTCAGTCATGTCTGACTCTTTGTGACCCCATGAACCGCAGCACACCAGGCCTCCCTGTCCATCACCAACTTCCAGAGTCAACCCAAACCCATATCCATTGAGTCGGTGATGCCATCCAACCATATCATCCTCTGTCGTCCCCTCCTCCTCCTGCCCTCAATCTTTCCCAGCATCAGGGTTTTTTTAAATGAGTCAGCTCTTTGCATCAGGTGGCCAAAATATTGGAGTTTCAGCTTCAGCATCAGTCCTTCCAATGAACACCTAGGACTGATCTCCTTTAGGATGGCCTGGTTGGATCTCCTTGCAGTCCAAGGGACTCTCAAGAGTCTTCTCCAACACCACAGTTCAAAAGCATCAGTTCTTCAGTGCTCAGCTTTCTTTACAGTCCAACTCTCACATCCATACATGACCACTGGAAAAACCATAGCCTGCACTAGACGGACCTTTGTTGGCAAAGTAATATCTCTGCTTTTGAATATGTTATCTAGGTTGGTCATAACTTTCCTTCCAAGGAGTAAGCGTCTTTTAATTTCATGGCTGCAGTCACCATCTGCAGTGATTTTGGAGCCCAGAAAAATAAAGTCTGACACTGTTTCCACTGTTTCCCCGTCTATTTCCCATGAAGTGATGGGACCAGATGCCATGATCTTCGTTTTCCGAATGTTGAGCTTTAAGCCAACTTTTTCACTCTCCTCTTTCACTTTCATCAAGAGGCTCTTTAGTTCCTCTTCACTTTCTGCCATAAGGGTGGTGTCATCTGCATATCTGAGGTTATTGATATTTCTCCTGGCAATCTTGATTCCAGCTTGTGCTTCTTCCAGCCCAGTGTTTCTCATGAATATAAGTTAAATAAGCAGGGTGACAATATACAGCCTTGACGTACTCCTTTTCCTATTTGGAACCAGTCTGTTGTTCCATGTTCAGTTCTGTTGCCTCCTGACCTGCATATAGGTTTCTCAAGAGGCAGGTCAGGTGGTCTGGTATTCCCATCTCTTGAAGTATTTTCCACAGTTTATTGTGATCCACACAGTCAAAGGCTTTGGCATAGTCAATAAAGCAGAAATAGATGTTTTTCTGGAACTCTCTTGCTTTTTCCATGATCCAGTGGATGCTGGCAATTTGACCTCTGGTTGCTCTGCCTTTTCTAAAACCAGCTTGAACATCTTATACATCAAAGGAAATTTTTGCTCCTGTGTTCCTTGTCACTTGGGAAATTCTCTCATCACTCTCCTCATTATATAACCAAAGTCAAGTAATGACTGAAATGCTCTCTGGTTGGAGTGCCAAGAAACACCTATGGGAGAAAGTCTAGCGATTGCTGTACTAAAGACAAGGCTGGTGAGATCTCTAATGAGCTTGTGGTATATACTGTCAATACCCTCTATATAAACAGAAATGAGGACAGAGCCTAGATTTACAGCTGGCTCCAAAAACTGAAACAATAAAAAGCTTAGGAGCCAATAATAGTTATTTTCTCTTTATTTACTTCTGAATATCCAAAAAACATGTTGAAAGATATTTGATAAAACTCTTTAAGAAATCAGAATGCATGGTTCTTTCATAACCTATAAAATTTATCTTTGAAGTCAAAACTGAGCAAGTAAAACACCAGAAGCACTGCCACTAACTCTAAATGTTAACTAAAGATGTCTACCATCATGCTCAATCATGTCCGACTCTTTGTGATCCCATGAACTGTAGCCTGCCAGGCTCCTCTGTCCATGAAATCTTCCAGTCAAGAATACTGTAGTGGGTTGCCGTTTTCTACTCCAGGGAATCTTCCTGAACCAGGGATCCAAATGCGTCTCTTGCATATCCTGCACTGGCAGGCAGATTCTTTACTACTATAACATCTGGGAAGCTCTGTTCATCATTACCGTTGTTATTTAACACTGAAGACTGAGGTTAATTAACTAAACAACAGATAGATATAAGACGGATAGAACTGGAAAAGAAGCAAAATTATAATTTTTAGATGATATACAACTGGAAAATTTAAATCAATGGAAAAACTTACAAATAATGAGGGAACATTAACATGGCAGATAAATGATAATGATAATGAGGATGAAAGTGAAAACTTACAGAGTGTTTACTATGTGCCAGCAATGTTCTGAATATACTATCTAATTTAATACTCCCAATAAATCCGATGAAGCATGTAAAATTATTAATCTCTGTTTGATGGATAAGCAAACAGGTCATACAGTTGGTATGGCAGACCTGGGTTTTGAAATTCTAATCTATTCTAAACAATGTAGCTGTTTACCACTACATTAAACTGTTTGCAAAGCCAGCATCTTTCTTTATATATAACCAGCTAGAAAATACAATGAAATAAAATATCCTAATAATAATGGTAAGAGAAAGGTTAAAATAGTAATAAGCCAAACAAGAAACACATAAGAAATAAAACACCATAGAGAAACTATAAGACATGAATACATAGAAAGGCATATTCTAATTTTGGAAAATATAAAACTCATTATTGTATATCAATTTTTTCTACTTTTTATAAACTTAATCACAACATAAATACCAAAATGATATTTTTCCCAGGGGAGGAGGGAAAACGACAAGCCAATTCTACAATTCATGTAGAAACACAGTGCCAAATGTATGATACAGTTATAATTTTAATAATCTCTTGGTACTAGTACTGGGAAAGAAAGAAACTGAAACAGATGAATATAACTGAAAATAGGATTTGGAAATGGGTATAAGTACATGTGGGAATCTAGTTTTCCATAAGAGGGCTATTTGAATTCACTGGGAACCATTTAGTTTATTCAAGAAAACAAACATTAATCTTAAACTATTTCAAGTATCTATTTAATAGACATGAAAGTTTAAAATGCATTAATTAAATGAAGTATGTCAGGATTCTAATCTATTCTTTGCTAATGTTTGTTTTACTTAATTTCTATAGGATTTAGGAGCTGCTGCTGCTGCTGCTAAGTCGCTTCAGTCATGTCCGACTCTGTGTGACCCCATAGACGGCAGCCCACCAGGCTCTCTGTCCCTGGGGTTCTCCAGGCAAGAACACTGGAGTGGGTTGCCATTTCCTTCTCCAATGCATGAAAGTGAAAAGTGAAAGTGAAGTCACTCAGTCGTGTCTGACTCCTAGCGACCCCATGGACTGCAGCCTACCAGGCCCCTCCGTCCCATGGGATTTTCCAGGCAAGAGTACTGGAGTGGGTTGCCATTGCCTTCTCCGGATTTAGGAGCAGTAACCTATAATTCACATAGACACATCTGGAATAATTCCAGTTTAGTTGCTCATTTTGGCTTTGGGGAGAAATGAAGAAACAAATAAACTTTAACATTAATTCTCTAGAAGATATGAGAATATTTCAGATAAAAGCTGCCTTTTCTTTTTCATTATTCACCTTTATTTGTTAGCATAATTGGGTTTAACAAACTGAAATTTTGGTAGTATATATCATATAACAAGGCTTGTTTATTTATTTTGCATAGTTTATAGGATATCCTGGAAGGATAGCTGAAAAAAAACAAGACATTTAAACCCTGGGATTGTGAAAATCATTAGACTCACAGAATCCTGTATGTGTCTCTTGTTGCTACCCTTCTGTAGAATAGCGCCAGAATCCGTTTCTCTTTAAATGCCATGGAATGTCACTGATACATGCAATGACATCCCTGGACTTTGAGTATGCATAAGAAAGATCTCAGTGCAAGAACCCAGATATTCATTAGCAAGTTGGAATTGTGCTACCTGTGCCCAACAGTCTTCATGAAGAAAATATATTCAATAGACTTAACTAGTGAAAAAACACTGCTTTAGGAACTGTCTCAAATCCATACTGAACTAAATCAAACTGCAAAGGAACAAAAACCGTCACCAGCATAACTTTCCTGTCAACTGCAATGTAGATATGCTAATGCCATGTCAAAGTCTCACCCTGATGTCTGTGGGGAAGTGTGCCGTGGCTCAGATCAGTCCAGCTGCTGGCCTGGGCCTATTCTAAACAGGGTATTCTACCCTAAGTCATGACAAGTGTTATTTTCACCAAAGATGACAAGACTTCTTATTTATTTTCTTCTTTTGTGTTTTCTATCCAAAACTCCATCCTCAATACCCTCCTATCCCAAACTTGTAAACATCTCTTTTCCTTCCCAAGATCCAACCCTACAATCCAACCTTCCTCGGTACAGTACGCTCGAGAAATCTAGTGCTCCTTCAGTCATTATTTGATTCTTGTCTGGCTCTGGGCATTTTTCTGCCCTTGTTTCACTCACTGAATTAAGAGGGCACTGCTCCATTCAGAACAGACTGTGAACACCGAAGTATCTACAGTCAGAAAAGTGGCATTTACTAATTTAATGATTTAGCAAAAGAAGACCCAGGGATTTCTATAACTCAGAAGAAGATATATCTTTAATATACAACTGGAATTTTGATTTCTCACACTTCACAAAAAGGGGCAGCAGTAAATGTTGAAGATATTCAATATGTAAATATTTCAAGTTTTAGGCTGCTGCAGTGAAGCAAATGGAGTTTTAAAATGAGAAAAAATATGAACGGTCAATGACAGAAAGCAATGGCAAACATGTACCACTAAAATCATCAGTAAAATGGATGCTATGAAGGAAAAGTAGATGCAGTTAACATGCCTGATGAATAATGAGTTGTGGATTAATGCTTTGTTCAACTGAGAGTTCACTAGTAAAACCTTATTTGTGGTAATTACTTCAACTAAATACACGTATATTGACAGCACACTATTTCCTGGCCATTGAACTGGGCCCTGGGGATCTTTAACGCACATGTAAATTATCAGAGATGTATCTTATTTCATTTCTTAAGAGGTTATGATGCATCAAGCATTATACTAAGCAACGGGAACACAAAAATCATTAAGATGCAGTTCTTACTCTTCACGAATTTAGTTTAATAAAGGAAATATAGGCACATATAGAGACTGAATAATCTGGCACCCTCATGATCATGCTAAATGGATTAAAATATAGTGTTATGCTATTATAAATGACTAACAAGATAAATTATAGGTACAGAAAACAATCAGCTATATTAATAAACCCTAAAGAAAAACAAATAGTATGGATTTCAAAAACAGGAAGCCTTTACCTATTACACTTCATTTTCCTTATTATGTTAATAGATACAGCTTTGCCATGTAATTTTAATCCAGCCAGTCCTAAGTGTTGGACTCTGACAGACTACTCAGTGTGAGAAGTTCACTTCCTTAACCTCAGAAACAAGTTCTCATTAGCTGTATCCAACCTGGAGGAGTTCTCGCTTTGACTAACAGAAGGAAAAGTCTGACTTAGCTTAGAGAGGGATCAAAGATATTCTCCCTCTGAGGATCAGCTCTGTTTAGGAACGACTGTTCTTATCAAGATTCCCCTTTTAACATTAGAGAGACTTCAGAAGTCTTGCTGGAGTTGTTTTTGTCCTCTCACCTAACCAAGATATTTCTTGCCAAGGACTCTGAGCTTCCCCTAATACAATTTTTCTCTGTATAAAGTCTCATAATTAATTAAAATATAGTACTAATGAAACCAACTTAAATTAGAGTTTAAGAATATGCTTTCCTGGCTTTGCCACTTCTTTTGGATCTACTTTTCCCATTTCCTCCTTCAGCAACTTACAGCTACATTTTATAAATATGAAGTCATACATTTTTCCTCATGATGTTTACTACAGAGTAATTTTTGGGAGCACTAAATTCATCACTTAAATAAAATGTAACAATTAAATACAACTTGCACACACACAATACCATGGTATCAATAGTTAACAAGAAGAAATGATCTTTGTTTAGACTATAGAATTCAAGAAAGGTATGTTCAAACTAAAAGGATATTAAATGTATAAGCAGAAAAACTGTAATGAGTAATTTAAATTTTAATTTCAAATCTGTGTATTTAAGAACTCCTTTATTTCACTGTGAATAATTTCAACGACCCAGTTTCTTTCAACTCTTTACATACTTAATATTCACAAAGTCATAATATGTGTGTTATAAAATTTTAGCCTCTGCATAACCTAACACTCCAGAACATTAATGGTGGAACTCCATAGTGTTGCAAGTTCCCTCCTTAGCAGAGGAAATGTGGCCTCTTCCAGTGAACCTGCTCTTTACCAAAGCAGAGTATGCTTTGGAAAGAGTAAGTAAAGCAAAATTAGGTGAATATGGAACATTATTTTTATTTTCCATAAATCTTTAGAATGGTGTTGAGATTTCTCATGGTAATAAAAAAGAAATTATCTTCTTTACTTATATAAACTCTATCAATCTTCCAAAAGCTAGCTGAAATAAAATGACTTGATAGGGACAATCAATCAATATCTAATATACATAAGGGATCATGTAAGTGGTTAAGAGAAATATCTACTTGTGCTGTACTAATAGGTTCTGATTATTTTCTAGATACTCTAGAATTTTTATTGGAAATGTATTCTTTATTTGAAGAGTAAAAAGAAGTTGTTTATATTATTTTTTGGTTTATTTTTAACTTCTACATAGTAAGAAAACTGTTTTTGTTCTATTACTTTCTTTTTTATTTTATTTCTATTACTTTTTGCCAGCCCAAGAGGTGGCAAGAATACACAGAAGAACTATAAAAAAAAGGTCTTAATGACCTGGATAACCACGAGGAGGCTCAGATGGTAAAGACTCTGCCTGCAATGCAGGAGATGCAGGTTCAATCCCTGGGTCAGGAAGATCCCCTGGAGGAGAGAATGGCTAGAGAATCCCATGGACAGAGGAGCCTGGCAGGCTACAGTCCAGGGGTTGCAGAGTTAGACATGACTGAGCAACTGACACTTTCTTTCACACACTCTCTCTTTTGTACCTCACATTCAATGAGTCAGCAGTATCTGTTGGTTTTTCTTTAAAAATTAATACTTACTATTGTAATAGTAAGTTTGTATATCTTTAAAGGACAGAACAGCCTGGTCAGCTAAAGTCCATGGGTTTGCAAAAGAGTCAGACACCACTGAGTGACTAAACAACAAAAACAACACTCTTATCATTCCATTCTATGTATAGTATCCTTACTGTTCTCCTAACATTCAAAGCAATGCTACTACCTTGCACTTGCAAGATGGAACATTTTTCCTCAGGAAATATATATGGCTCACTCTCTCACTTCTTTTAGGTTCTCTTCCCAAATGTCTCCTTATTAAATAGATTTTCTTTGCTGCTACTGCTGCTGCTAAGTCGCTTCAGTCATGTCCGACTCTGTGCGACCCCACAGATGGCAGCCTACCAGGCTCCCCCGTCCCTGGGATTCTCCAGGCAAGAACACTGGAGTGGGTTGCCATTTCCTTCTCCAATGCATGAAGGTGAAAAGTAAAAGGGAAGTCGCTCAGTCGTGTACAACTCTTCATGACCCTATGGACTGCAGCCTACCAGGCTCCTCCATCCATGGGACTTTCCAGGCAAGAGTACTGGAGTGGGTTGCCATTGCCTTCTCTGAGATTTTCTTTGAGTCTCTCACATAAAATGGTAACTCTTCTCTAATGTTCTCCAGACTCCCACTTCTTGGCATTTTCCATTGTCCTTTTCTTCTTCTCCTTTTAAAAAATGAAATATAGCTGGAATACAATATTATATTGGATTAAGGTGTACTAGACAGTGATTTGACATTTGTAGATATTATGAAACGATCAGTACCGTAAGTCTGTGAATTGAAACTCGTTCAGTCATATCCAACTCTTTGTGACCCCAAGGACTATACAATCCACGGAATTCTCCAGTCCAGAATACTGGAGTGGGTAGCCTTTCCCTTCTCCAGGGGATCTTCCCAACCCAGGGATGGAACCTAGGTCTCCTGCTTTACCAGCTGAGCCACAAGGGAATCCAAGAATACTGGAGTGGGTAGCCTAACCCTTCTGCAGGGGATCTTCCCGATTGAGGAACTGAACCAGGGTCTCCTGCCTTGCAGGCGGATTCTTTACCAACTGAGCTATCAGGGAAGACCATAAGTCTACTAGCCATCTAACCCTATACAAAGTTATAAAAATATTATTGACCACATTCCTTATACTGTGTATTATATCTCCATGGTTTATTTATTTTATAACTGGAGGTCTGTATCTTTTAATCTTCTTCACCTATTTTACACACACCCCTCTGCCACATCCTTCTCCTCAGGCAACCACCTGTTTGTTCTCTGTATTTGTAAGTACGGTCTCACTTTGTTCTGTTATTTTTTTGTCTTTTAGATTCAACATGTAAGTGAGATAATATGATATTTTTCTTTCTCTGGTTTATTTCACTGACCAAAATACCCTCAAGTTTCATCCATGTTGTTGCAAATGGCAAGATTTCAATATTTTTTGTCTCAGTAATACTCCATTGTGTGTGTATGAAAATACCACATCTTTATCCATGTATCTATTGATGGACACTTAGGTTGCCTCCATATCTTGGTTACTATAAATAATGCCGCTATGAACACTGATGTGTAGATATTTTTTTCAAATTAATTTTGCTTTCTTCAGGTAAAGACCCAGAAGTGAAACTGCCATAGATCATATGGCCGTTCTATTTTTAATTTTTTGAGGAACCTTTCTGTTGTTTTCCACAGTGGCTGGTCCAATTTACATCTCACCAACAGTGCACACAGGTTCCCTTTCTCCACATTTTTGCCAATTAATTATTTGTTGTCTTTTTGATGATAGCAATTCTAACAGTATGCTGCTGCTGCTGCTAAGTCGCCAGTATGAGTGCATATCAAATTGGGGTTCTGATTTATAGATCCCTGATGATTGGTGATGTTGATCATGTATTTGTTAGCCATCTGTATGCCTTTGGAAGGGCTTCCCTGGTAGCTCTGACAATAAAGAATCTTGCTGCAGTGTGGGAGGCCCAGGTTCAATCCCTGGGTCAGGAAAATCTCCTGGAGAAGGGAATGGCAATACATTCCAGTATTCTTGCCTAGAGTATTCCATGGATAGAGGAGGCTGATGGGCTATAGTCAATGGAGTCGCAAAGAGTCAGACATGACTGAGCAACTAACATATACTTTATGGCTTTGGAAAATGTCTATTCAGGTCCTCTGCCCATTTCTTAATCGGGTTGTATGTTCTTTGATTTTGAGTTGTATGAGTTCTTAGTGTAATTTGGATGTTAATCCCTTACTGAATATATAGTTTGCAAATATCTTCTCCCATTCATAAGACTGCCTTTCCGTCTTATTGATAGTTTTCTTTGTTGTATAACAATTTTTCAGTTTGATGCAGTCCCATTTATTTTTTTCTTATTGTTTAATTTCCACAATGGCACCTAAATGCCACTAAATGTTCCACAACAGATGGATGGATAAAAAAAGTGTTGTGTATACGTATATGATGGAATATTATTCAACCACTAAAAAAGAAATCCTGCCATTTGTAACAACATGGATAATCCATAGGATATTATGCTAAGTGAAATAAGTTGGACAGATAAAGACAAATACCACATGATCTTACTTATATGTAGACTCTAGAAAACACACTAAATGTTTACTTTTTTTGCTTACTGTTGGTATATCCTTCACTAAATGAAAATTTTGAATGTAGGTACTCTTAATTCAGTAACTTGAATGACATCTGTTTAACAGTATGTGTTCAGACATATTGTTGAAAAACAATGCATTTTTACACTATTCATTATATTTTTCTTTACAGTTGAAATATAAAAAGAATGAAATAAATTCTAAACAAAAGTGAACCAAAACTTGAATATTCTTCAGATAGCAACATTTTATGTAAATAATACATTTTTCTCTTTCATTCTTAGTATTGTTGTTGGGAATAATATATCAGATTTATGAGTATACAAAAAAAGTTAGTTTTGTATTACAAAGTTTTAGCAAATTGATCCAGTACTCTGACACTTATCATAATTAGCAACATATTAAGGGACTTGGGGTTTAGTGACATTCAAACTATTAAACACTTTAAACAAAAATCTCATGTCAGATGAGACTGTAAGGGCAAAGATTTAAAACCACTTATTCAAATTTAAAATAAACAGCAATTTTCCTTAGTAAAATTTCACTTAATCACAAAATGGAAGTTTCACATTACTTGAGCTGTCACTCTTCCTTTTTGAGCTTTTAAAATCAACGATTTCTCAATCGTTTTGTTTCATTGAGGAATTAAAATGTAGTGGACAAATAGCATAGAATATGAGTGACATCAGTGAGAATGGCAAAGTAAGAATCTCAGAAGAGCTGCTCCTTCAAAGCACAATGAGAACACTGGCAGAGATTATCAAAATAAACTTTTTAGCATTCTGGAAGTTTAACAAAGGTCTGTCTGCTGCAATCTATAGAGTATGTAGTCCAAAGAAACATCTGAATTTCAGTAAGAATGTAAGATTTGCGGAGTTTTAATTTTCCCTACTCTCATTTCCCTCTCCTCAGTTCCACAGTCACCTTAAAAACCAACAGTCTCACAAACCAGATATCTAGCAACCACTGGACAGGACAGAATGGTTTTAGAGCTCCCAAAAAGTGTCATTTCAGCAGGTTATGATTACTTGACCTATCTTCCAGTTTCCTAGAAACCTCTCCGTACAATGCTTGCCTTTATTTGACCTGATTCACAACCCTCTCCGTGCAAAGAGACACTTCTCTGAAGATATCTGTCAAAAAGAGTCAGCAGCAATTGTTTAATGTTGTGGCTGCCTGAAGTGGCCATAACAGTAGAAGCAAAGAATAAGCTGACAATAAAAATAAAAACACTAAAATTAAAAGCTGAGGAATTCAACGTCCACAGGGGAATCTGAAAGTGCTAAGAGAATCCTGGGAATCTAGAAGTCTGTCTATGCACACACAGGATGTTTGCATGCATAGGAAAGACCTGAGAAGGCCTTAACTAAGCTCTCACCTTTGGCTGGCCTCAAGACCTGAACCAGTTGTATGAATACAACATCCTAGAAGAGAGCTGTGTTAAAAGAACATAAGTGATTACTGTATTATGAACAATAAAGATGCTAAAGTGTATTAATATAATATTCATTTTCTTTTATAGTTTATAAATTAAGTCAAGCAAATACATACCAGATCTGTTTTTGGAGGATCTGGACACTCAGTGGGGAAATAAGGTGTTGAACTTCTGACTCCACTGCTATCAGATGTTGGCTTTGGAGGTTGAGCATGCTGCCTATAAGTAGCACTTTTAGGAGTCCAACAAAACAGGTTGATTGATTCTCGCACACAGCGTTCAATGTCAATTTCTAGATAGAAAAAAATTAAAAAAAAAAAAGCAAATATAGAAGCTATTGCTCTCTTTATGTAAGAACCACCAGTTTTCCTAAATACATATGCACAAATATGGCTAAAATGAAAACTAATTAGAAAAGATGTCAGTAAAATGTAATATGGATATTAATCAACATATGATTAGAATGGTAGAGGGTATCTGGTATTATTATGTAGACACATGATACATATATACAGTATATTTCAGTATATCATTATTCAAAAAGTTAAATATATTAATCATACATTCTTGTTAGAGAATCTGCTTCTTTAACTTTAATAATATTTTTACTTTCTCAAATTAAAAAATTGAGTAGAAAGAAGGCTGGAATTTGGGAGTGGGCAAACAAAAGACTCAGATTTAATATACCATGATTTCAAGTAAAGGGTACTAACAGTTTCACTTCCACTTATTACAGAAGATATAAAATAATCAGGACAAAAATTAATCAAAATCTAAATTCAGTATTTATCCTTTTAAAAAGAATTTCTTGATTTAAGTGCAGAAAAGTTTAAGTGAGGTATCACATATACAGAAATAAAATGCACCCAATTAAAAATGATAGAAAATATTTTCAAAGAAAATTTTCTTTTCTTTTTCTGATCTGAAAGAAATTTAAACACCTTTGATACAGAGGTAATATACATAGGAAATTTATTACAATGCTAAATTATTGTGTGTGTGTTTCAATAAGACTGCAACCCATGAGGAGATTAATATTAACATTCCTGATGGAGAGTAAAGCTGTAACTCTATGGGGAAATGGAGTTATCACAGAAAGGCAGTAGAAATTGAAGAATTTGGCTAGGATGAAAGAGTTTAGCATGGACCAGCTTTTTCCTTTCTATATTCCTAATATAGTAAAAGGTAGTTATCATCATTTCCTCTGTAAAAGTCCAATTGTGTCAATTCAGATAAGCAATGGAGAAAAATACATCAAATCCCTTACAGAGGGATAAGGTCCCTATTTCCCTTTTTGGAATGAAGTGCTTACATATAAAGGAAAAAGGAAATAGGCCCTTAAATTGATTCTGTGAATGGTGCATGAGTCATGCCTTATAGAACTGTCTGCTTTTATAAGGTGGAAAACTCTTAGAGAAGGGCACAGAAATGGACACTTATTGAACATCTATTATGTGACAGGTGTTGTATGCTTTCACTGCTGCTGCTAAATCGCTTCAGTCGTATCCGACTCTGTGTGACCCCATAGACGGCAGCCTACCAGGCCCCTCCGTCCATGGGATTTTCCAGGCAAGAATACTGGAGTGGGTTGCCATTGCCTTTAGACAGGTAATGTAATCCCCTGATTTCTGTTGAAAATAAAGAAATTAACACGTAATGAAGTTAAGTGATTGAATGTGTTAAGTGTTGTTACCACCAGTAGAATCTCTGAAGTTAAAAGGATTATAAGGCATCTTTCACTTCCCAATTTATTTAGATTTGGGAAACAATAGCCAGCAGCTCTAGAAAGACCAGTTATTCAATTAAACATTGCTTTATCTGCTCTTAGTGATGCTTGCGAACTTCACAGTTGGTTATTTCCATTGCTGCACAAAGAGGTCAGATTTCATCACCACCATATGCTATTCCTAACATAAAATCTATAAAACAAGAGTTAAACATGTTTTGAAGTGTGGGCCCATTTATTTGAGAAATTGTCAATAGGAAATGTATTCTTCTAAAAAGCTCTTTAACATCATCAACTTAATATTCCACAAAGAGAAGAATACAAACACCAATGAGAAGAAAAATAAAAGTTCAGATACATTCCTCTACTTCACTTGAGACAGAAGAGATATGTTCAATTCATTTTAAAACATTTCCAATTAATATCGTTAAAAACTTGCAGCTAAAGAGAGAAAACTCTGTCATCTTAAAAAAAAATTTTATCTACTTCACACTGTTTAATTTCCAAAGGAAAAGAATTTTGGACCATAAATTTTGCATCCATAGTGCTCAAATCAGTTTGACACATCTGTCACCCATTAAAAGCTTGAGGTCAAATTACTGATGCAGATGAGAGGTTGTAGTTCAGTCCTTAAATCACTGGCATGGAAAAGTCATTTATATCTGCTTCCAAAACACCCTACCAATACCATAAAAGGTTTACAGGGAATCGTGAGAATTCACTGGCATCCACCCCGATTTGAGCCTGATTATTACTACTGGCAAATATCCCATTCTCCATTCTCTTGACCCATGTCATCCTTCCATCTCAAAATCCTTCCAAAGTACTTTATCATAACCAAAATATTATGAAAAGTACTTTATAAACTGTACATTAAAATATGCAATTATTCTTTTAAAAATAACCTCTCATCCCAGAGCACTACTACATTCTACCTTGCATTCTCATTTTGATATAATGCATTTGTGAAAAAGTATGCACCCTGGATTATGCTTTCCCAGGTTTGATTCCAAGCTCCATGAGGTTCACTCAGAAGAATAACTTTTGTAAATCGTAGTTTACCTATCTTATCCATTACTATTGTTCCCTCTCATAAATACTGAACTATTTTTAAAATTATAAAATGCAACTCATGTTACATTTGGGCAAGGGTAGGTGGAAAAGATCTCTCTCCTGAAGCCCTCCATTCTTTGGCTTTAATGAGTATGAACTGCTTTCCAGATAGAGTGAACAGCTGTTTACATGGCACTTCTCTTTACCATCACCTAATTCCCTCTATATTTGATCCCTAATTTGGGCATTAAGATATTATTTTCTCCCTTTTGATTTACTGCATCATTTTGGTGGAACACATTTCCCAGTAATTTTTGAGAAAGGATGCACAGGAAGCAAATTATTTTGGAATTGTCCATGTTTTTAATATATTTATTCTGCCTCTGACTGATAGTTGGGCTAGTCATAAGATTCTAGGATTGATTTATTTTTCTTCAGAGTTATGTAAGTCTTTCTTCTGAGAAATTTGATGCAATTTTGATTTAAGATCACATATATGTGATTTTCTTCTTTTCTGTAAACCTTTAGGAGTTCTGGTGTTCTGAAATTTCATAATGATGGTCTTAATATCTGAAGGATTCTTCAGTTGCAGAAAAAGTTATTGTGTATTATCTGTAATAATTTTTCACTTTTTTCCTTCTCTCTTCTTTCATTAGAAGAGTCCTGAACATCCTGAATAGATTTTCTAATAATTTTGCCCTTTCCTCTTACTTTGCATCCGTATTTTTCTTGTATTCTCTGAGGGCTTTCTTAAGCTTTATCACCCAACTCTTTCATATAAAGCTGAATGCATTTCCACATCATTTTTAATTTCCAGTAAGTATTTTTTGTCATATTAATACTTTAAAAAATCCTGAATTTTCATAGCTATTTTATCTTCTCATAATTGCTTTTCTGAGGATATTCCTTTATTCAGTAGGTGCTATTCTGTGTTTTTTTAGCTGGAGACTTTCCCCAGAGGTTTGGTGGTATTTAAAAGAACAGCACTAAAAATTATATTGGAAGTTCTGAATATGTGGGCAAGGCTTTGTTACTGGTGGATTCACTACAGGTAACTTGGGGATATGGTCATTTGTTAGAAGATCCCCAAAAGTAAGGTATTCCTCTTTTGGGGAACATTATATTTCTCCAGAGAATTATTCTTTAACCTGTCTAAACTAATCCTTGCCAGTATTCTAGGAACTGACCATGGAGAAGACTGGATATTGTAACTGTAGACATTTCCGCTCTCTGGCTCTTGGCTGTGCTGCTGATTCTGAGTTTCAAGTCTTTTACGATTCTGCTACTCCAAAGAATGTACCTCCAAATTTACTGTTTCTATGGTCATGTTTTGTAAAATGTGCAAAAGTAAAAATATTTAAATCACAATCAGTGAAAACTTGTCTTTATTTATACCAATTTCAACTCCATTACACTTCCTCTTGTGTTGGACAACATAGTGGCTGTGAATACTCTGATATAATTAAGCTAAACTAGAGATATATTTAGTATGGTTTAATGGGTATTTTTCTGTTATGTTAAGTCACTTTTGGGTATTGACATAGATTTCCTCCTTGGTCAAGTCTAGCTAGACTCTTCTAAGCCTTTTCTCAACTATGTCTCAATCTTGGCCTAAAAAGTTGGCCTGAACAAAACTCTCAACATAATATATAGCAATTCAAGGTCACATCCCTCAGATGACCCTAACACCCTATGAATGCCTCCTTGAGAAAATCAAGGCTGCCAGAAGAATTTACTATTTGTTCCAGGAAATAACTGAAGATAGGGTCCTTGTCTGAAGATAGGTACCTCTGTGGGAAGGTAGGAGCCTAAGTTTGGTGTCTACTAGTAAATGCAGATGTACTTCACACGGACCCAATGCCGTCCTTCACATATTTTACAGTTTTTCACTTCACACTGGGGTATTTTTGCAATAGTGTAATACTGATTAAAACCTGTGCTTACCACTTTAATTAGTGTCTGGCATTGCTTATCTTTGACAATATAGTAAAGTTATTGCTAACTCTAGAAATGACTTCCTGGAATATCCCCAATCCCTACTATATAGGAGCAATGTGAATGTGTGTTCTAGAACCAAAAGTTTATGTGCAGGAAAAACATAGTTGACATGTACACAGCCAAAAATAAGACTGAAAATTCGAAACATTAAACATGTGAAACTGTAAGCAGAGAATTAGGTTCTCTTCGATGCCTGATCAAAAGAGAAATTCTTTCCTTCTAGAAATATACTTCAATAATGCTATATACACAATTATAGGTGCACCATTAACTTTTTCTTTTTTTTTTTGACAGGAACTTCACAAAAAAATAGCATTCCTGTGTTTACAGGAAACAAACTTGCAGCAAACAAACAGAAGCCACACCTGGGGTAAGTGATATGTTTTATGCATTACTATTATCAATATTAAAAAACAAAGTTCAACCAACTAAGCCTGTGAAAAGGCTGATTATTCATGTTTTCTATAGAAAATAATATACAACTACTGTTATATGAATCAATGAATAAGAAGCAAAAGAGGAGGACAAATACAGAGATATGTCAGACATTTAATGAATAAAAATATTATGCTATTTTTGTTTTGTAATTTGTTGTGATCTCCTCCCTCATTCTAAATATTCTTTTAAAAGCCTAATTTTATATTGTCATTTTTAACCCCTCCTTAGTCAGGTGACTTAATGGAACCAGGAAGTAATACTACATGGAATTAATATAATTCAAATTAAAAGTGTTAGTCATAGTTACAGGGTACCATTGAATCCCCTTTAAATAGTTAGGCAAAAATGCTCTGGGCCAGTACAAGAATGATAAACCAGTAATAAGATTAATTATACACATACATATGTGTACACATTACATACACACACACATACATATTTGTCAAATGAAGGACTGAGCACATTTTATAAGTACAATCTTGGTTATGCAGTCTGAGGGGGAAATGATGGTACAATACATAACTGGGCTCCTACTTTACTTCACTCAGACTTTCACATCCCTGATATGTGTGCATGTGCTTACTGGCACATTTTGCTAAGCATCTATCATCTCTGCTGCTTAGCGCCTACAATGAAGTGAGAAATAAAATAGGAAATACAATAAGCATTACTGACACACAGATACTTAAACTGTTTTCTATTCTTAACATAACTGTCTTGATCATTTAGCAGTTGAGTAGATACATATTATGATGCAAAGCAGCTGGTGTTGCTAATAGAACACAGCTCACTTCAGAAAAAAAGAACAATGTAGCAGCTTGGAAGACCCAGCACCAGCTCAGCAATAGCCATCGTTTTCTCCTTTTCTTTTATACTTAACACCGAATCCAAAACAAAACTGGAAATCTGATTCTTTCTTGGCAATAGAACCTTGTATTCAAGCTCAGTAAGCATTTTTTCATATGACTGATACATGCTTTTACTGAAGGACTGATGGTTTACATTTTTCAAGGTAATCCAATGTAGATTTTTAAAATAAAAGTATGAAAATTTTGGTTATTTCCTCTATGTTATATAATATTTACTAACTAGCCTATAAGCATATGGCATATTATTCCTCTTCATTTTCTCTGATCTTGTTTATTGGTTTGTTTTCTGTTTGACTCGGCGCACTCACACTTAGAGGGGATATGTAGTAAGGAGTTATTTTCCATTCTGTTGAGGATCATCATTTAAGATAACGCAACAAGAACACATCAGATTACAGTGGACCCTTGAACAACATAGGTTTTGAATTGCATGGGTCCACTTACACATAGATATTTTTCAATAGTAAATATCCCAGCACTACACCATCCACGGTTGGTTGAATCTGTAGATGCAGAACCGTTGATACTGAGGAAGAGTGGATGTGGAGGAACAGCAGATACAGAGGAACTGGTATACAAAGGACTGATGGTAAATTATATTTTGATTTTCAACTGTGGCAAGCAAAGGCACCCCTACCTCTGCGTTGTTGAAGGGTTAACTGTACTTTCATTTTTGTATAGTGATACAAGGTTAGGTGCCTCCCAGGTGGCACTAGTGGTAAAGAACCCACCTTCCAATTCAGGAGATGCAAGAGACACTGGTTTGATCCCTGGCTTGGGAATATCCCCTGGGGAAAAAAATGGGAACCCACTCCAGTATTCTTGCTTGGAAAATCTCATGGACAAAGGAGCCTGGTGGGCTACAGCCTATGGGGTCTCAAAGATCAGGATACAACTGAAGCGATAGCACATACACATGCAAAAGGCTAGGTAGAAGACTGGAAAGAATGCGACCCAAAAGTATTATTACATTTTAAAGTAACAATGACATATAGAACAATATATGTTAAAAGTCATTCTAGGTATGATATATATATACTCATTTTGGTCCTTACATTATTATTTTCATTATCCATCAGCAGTATATATGGGGGAAATTTTAACCATAACTTCTGACTTTTAAAGATTTCTGAGGTTGACTACTTTTAAGATACTTCAGAAGTGTAAAATGTTCTGTATATTTTAAAAATACTTTAAAAACCTAACACACACATAAATACTCAACAGTAAAACAAAAACAAACAAATTCCATCATTGAGGTCCTGAAACAAAGTACGTTTAATACCTGATTGAGACTGCAAGATAATTTTTGGACTACTCAAAAAAATTCAGAGAGCAGAATCCCTGTCAATCATAAAAAAAGACTGCTTTACTATGGAGAAGAGTCTTCCTATGGAAAAGAGCCTTGAAACCTTGGGACCAACTTTAAGGTGTATTAGGACTCTAATCTACTCTCAGCTTTCAAGGTAAGTAGAAAATTCTGATCAACCCTAACTTTATTTTTCATTATACTTCTGAATACATAAGAAACCTTTAACTTTATAAACTATTTGCTGCTGCTGCTGCTAAGTCGCTTCAGTCGTGTCCAACTCTGTGCGACCCCATAGATGGCAGCCCACCAGGCTCCTGTCCCTGGGATTCTCCAGGCAAGAATACTGGAGTGGGTTGCCATTTGCTTCTCCAGCGTGTGAAAGTGAAGTGGCTCAGTCATGTCTGACTCTTCACGACCCCATGGACTGTAGCCCACCAGGCTCCTCCGTCCATGGATTTCTCAGGCAAGAGTACTGGAGTGGGTTGCCATTGCCTTCTTCATATAAACTATTTATGTATTGCAAAATTAGTGATGTGCTAAGAGCAACAACTAGCTCAGTGTTAAAGGAATTTATCCAGCTTCCGAAAAACAGCTTACAATTTGAATATTTACAATTTATTCTACTGGTTTTGTGTTTTTTCATAGACATTTATTTTCAGCTTGGAAGTCATGTTTTCTAACATCTGCTTTCATATTTTCCCCTTTTCCATACAATAATACAGTATTCCCTTCCCAACAAGGAGATAACTTAAGTAAGATTTTGAAAATACATTTTCATGATTTTCATTTCACTGACCACGTGATCATGTCAATAAAAATATATTACTCTTTCATCTCTCCTTAACCAATTTAAATTCAGAAGAATTTAATCTTTCATCTAAATCTTAATGTTAACATGTAATTTCTATGGGTGGGGGTAAAATCTCCATATTTAATTTCCAGTATGATTGTCCTTTTGCAATTTCATGAAGATGTGCTTAGAAATAGACATGCATTAACATTACATAGCTACAAGCAGAAAATGTAAACAATTATGGATTCTCAGCTTCAGGTAAAACAGTATAAAATCTTAGAGGGCTGACAATACAAAACCTTCACTGAATAACTGGGTACTATTATTGCTCTATTTTTTCATCTCATCAGCTCTCCTCAAGCCAGAATAAACGGAATTATGGATACCTACTGAGAATACTCATGTTAAGAATCCTTTGCCTTTTGCTCATTATAGAGCTTCTTGAAAGGAATGTTCAGAGACTAGAATGCACCTCAAATATCAATACAGCATTCTATTTTGGGAATGCCGTACTGAAGGAAAAGTATCTTTTCAAGGATACTTTTCATTCTTTTAAAAACAGTGAAAAGAAAGAAAATACCTCTACAGATATATTTGAAAAATATCCCTAATGTGGCCTAAGATCCTGCTTGATCACTCTCTTTTCTAACCACTTTCCTCCTTGCACCAAGGATACCACTCCAGTTCCTTGAGTTGTTTGGGGCTTTTGCAGCACTTTCTTTCCTCTGTCTAGAAGATGCTCCCCTCTCTCCACTTCTTACTTCCCAAAGTCAATTAATTTCAGATATTACCTTTAGTATCACTCTCTTAGAGAAGGTTCTTTACCTACCTCAGACTTGGTAGTGTTCTGTAATAAATTCCTACTGCTTTCTGTAGCACTTATCACCATTATAACTATTTATTTAATAAAGGGGTCACAAGTATAGTTTTAAAAAATCTGGGCCACTGTTTACAATTGGGAAATTATACATAAATACTATAAAAACCCAATTTAATTTATACTTATCCCTAAATGAAAGCAAGAAATTATTCACTGAACCCTATCCAAAAAAAAAGGAAAACCCAGATCAGTTCTTATTGATCTTCTTTCCTACTTCACTACCACAGGGATTGTCACCAGTACCTTAAATCTATGATTTCATAAACTAAATTGAATTTCCTCCTCACTCTCATTATCATTGATTTTCAGTTTCATCTTGTGGAAAAACAGGAAAATAACAAGACACAGCTTTAAGGATTCAACGTACTTTAGTACTTTGCTCTATTTCTTAGTTTTTAATAACTTTAATAACTTTTCTCTCAGTCTCAAAATATGTGCATGTTATTTGAAATAAATGGCTAGGATTTCTCAGCATACATCTTAAACAACCTGGTACATAACTGTGTTGCTCAAAATACGTGTGATTTTCATGACATATTCTATGCTATGCTAAATAACAATAAAGACTGCATTACAAAACTGCTTTAAGTCAAAAGGGATACGTACCTTTGCTGAGCTACAATATTTTTGAGGAACCAGTGAAGTGCTACATGATAGACACTACCAGTATTTTTCATGTATGTGTTGAATCCTACCGTAAATTATGTAGGTAATACTGAGATAACATCTTAAAGTTTTATTTAAAATGTTTTAATTAAATTTCTGTAATAAAACATACATCAGACAATTAAGATGTTTCAACCAACTGCTGATTTCTTCCTGCAAAAAGGATTTACTTTTCACACGTTCAAGTTCCTTCAATATACACAGTATTTCCTTCAAAATACTTTATACATACTTATTTTTTTCTTTCAGAGGTAAAGTAAATATTTTAATCTCTGAGGGTAAGTGAAGTGTTCTTCCATACAGATTTCCTAATTTCTTTTATAGATTCTCTAAGAAAAACTTCTTTCTTACTTTAAAAGATTCCTATGCTTGAAGATGTTCAGAGGTACAAAGTTATGCATTCTGGGAATTTATTTCAACCACAGTCACATAAATATGCTGAATTAATTTTTTAACTGTAAAAAGGATATACACCAACAAAGCAAAAAAGCAATTAAACATTTCAGCTATTAAAAATCCACTCTAAAATTATGACCATTTTGGTTTTAGTCAGATTATCATATTCATCTTGGGAACTGCTTAGATGTATCCTCAAAAATATTATTTTGTCAGCCAGATGGACACAACAGCAGAATAATATGGCTGAAGGCTGACTACCTCATCCTGTAGTTGGCTTTAATGGTGGTAACTTTGGAAACTACACTCTTAACACCAGTGGCCAATATCCAGTACTGAATGGTGCTATGAAAAACCCAGTATTTTTTCCAAAATACCCTACTACTATTTTGAGATTGTATAAAAAATGCCAAATATACTGGTCTCATGGTTATTTCCTTTAGTACTTAAATGACACACATACCAATACATGTTAAGAACTTCCAGCAAAATTTTCTAGCACCACTTGTACCTCCTTGGAATGTGACATCACACTATATCATTTACTAAAGGGGACAGAATTTGGAAGCAGTTTTTGGCAAAAATAATAATGCCTTTCTGCTGTGTTCTCTCTTCAAGAATTAAAAGGTTAGTACAAAGTTATGGAAAGGAGGAAGAAAAGAGAGGGAATTTACAAAGACTGAATGTCATACATTCTTTGTATGTTTAAAGTATTAAATGCTACACATATTTTAAAAAATAGTTATGAGTATTTGGTATCAGGTTTTGTGTCAAGTACATTATGCATATTATCTGCTGTGTTCATTTTAACGCTAAAACATATTTTTAGCTCCATTTTGCTAAAGCTTTCCTAATGTATAGGATTTTCTTTCCAAAGAGATTAACAACTTGTTCATGTTCACACAGCTAATATATGCCAGAGTTGGGGGGTGAACTCTCATCTATTTCACTCTACATATCACTCTTCTCAGCAAGAGAACCATACTGAAAGTTTCCAAGATCACACAGGTAGTGAGTGGAACAGTTAGGACTCAGACTCTTATGTCTTGACTCCAAAGACTGTGCTTTGTATCCACTAGACTATGTTGTCCCTGAGCGATGAAAAGAGATACTCTTCTTAGTCATAATATGCATACATACATATACAATGAAGGCTTACTTGGCTTCTCAGGCAATTCCTCAATTGCTTTTGTTAATAAGGAAATCAATATGATTGATATCAGTCTCAATAATCTATAGAAAAAGCCAAACAGGGTGATTGCTTCATTTATTCTACCAATAGGAAAGCAGTCACGATGGAAAGGAATAAGTGAGGAAAATCATAATAATGATGAGAACATTAATAATAATAATCACTTACATAGCTCTTGCTCTTTGCAAGGACTGCTCTAAGTTGTTCAGAGGCACTGATTTACTTAGGACAACAATCCTGTGCGGTAGGTACAATTATCATTTACATAAAATCAGGGGTAAGGAAACAGATACAAAGAGGCTGAGTCAGGTCCCTAAGGTTACACATGAAAGTGGTAGAGCTAGTATCTAAAACCCAAGTGATCTGGCTCTACATTCCATGCTCTTAGTCACTAGGCTTTTGGACCTCTCTTTGTAGAAAGAAGCAACTAGAATGGGACAATAAAAAAAAAAGCAAGGGCATTTTGTTTTCAAGGTTACCAACTGGATGGTGATTCCATTACATTACTGTCAACAGATATTTTGAACAGTGAATTTGCTAATCTGCTTCAGAAAAGAATTTAGCTAAATTTGTTCTGATTGCTTACTTATGTTTTTAAACACAGTTAAGTGAGGACTTCAGTAAAGCACAATATATTTAAAGAGTTCAAATTAATGTTTAATTCTAACCTATCTTTATCTACAAAGTCTATCTCAAGAATTAAGGTAAAATTCCCTTTCACTTTTCACTTTCATGCATTGGAGAAGGAAATGGCAAGCCACTCCAGTGTTCTTGCCTGGAGAATCCCAGAGATGGGGGAGCCTGGTGGGCTGCCATCTATGGGGTCACACAGAGTCGGACAAGACTGAAGTGACTTAGCAGCAGCAGCAGCATAGAGCTAGCCTATCCTTTCTCTTTTTTTTGCAGTCTTAAAAAAATTTTTTTTTTCTTTCAAATATGTCCTAAGTTTATGCCACATAATATTTTGATTAGAAAAGGCATATTCAGTGTGTTTGTATGTATATTAATCCAGATTCACTTTGTAGGCCTTCCCATGACCACTTCTGAATTTCTTCAAGCATCAGGTATAGTGAGGGGGCTCAACATGATGAAAAGAGATATCTTTTAGATCTAAGTAGGAAAGACATCCCAAATAAGTGCACTGTGATTAAAAGTAAAAAGAAACATAGGTGTACTTAAGGGAAAAGTTTACATTTAACCCCTCTGTCCTTTTTTTTTAAAGTCACATTTTTTCTTATAAACTTTTTCTTTCCCAACTGGAATCATATACAGTGGCCAAGTAAATGATGTGCCAGAATAATGGCACTGAGGACCCATGCAAATCACATCAATAGAAGGCATCTATCCTACTTTCAAAACTAAGTAGTGTTTTCCTTTTCAATGAGTCAGTGCTAACCAACATATATTCTTACTTTCTGATTTCAGGAATAATGACTTTATTTTAATGTATAAGCAGAGTTACCACTAATCTGCCTGTTCAATATGAAAATAGATTCCTTCACCAGTGTATAGCTGGAACATTTATGCATGTAATTGGAAAGGCAAGAAATTTGCTTTACTTAAAAATGCACAATCATCATTTCTAACATGTATTTTTTAGACATGACCAGAAAAATTCCTTTCATCCTAATCAATCATCCTCTGTTTACTTTGGCAAGTTAGGAACAAGAGGAAAACATCTACACAGTTACAGACAGTATTTGTAGTTTGTGAAACTAGCTTTTTTTGGGTAACTGTTCAACATCAATAGGAAAACCAGAGATAACTTGATTTACATTAAGAATCTCCCAGAAAAAAAAAAAGAACTAAAATACTATTTGTTCATATAAAAAGTTATCAACTTTAATTAAAGTTTGGTAAGTTAGGAAGCTGATGGTGATACTTTTAGTTTGGGAGGAAAGTAGAAAGAGAAGTTTTAAACAAATCCCATAATGTTTCTTAGTTTCTCAACAAGGATGAAGATTTTTCAACAACAGAAAAATGCTGAAATACCAGGTATAGATCAGCCACGAAAAATAAAAACTGGGGTAGGCAGCAGTTTATTATTCCTTTTGAGAGTACTTATTAAATATAAAATCTTAAGATATCTTTCTTTTACTCTTTGATTTTTTGAAAAATTTATCTCTTGGATAATTTTAAGTGTGTTTATTTTCAGTAATCACTTTGGTTGCCTGCAAATATGAAGAATAGCAATAAACTCATAGATGGGTTGGATCCAAGGAAATGCAATTTGAAATAGAATTTTTCTACTTGAAAAATACTTTGGTTTCTGCAAAAATGTAGTTAAGTTTTTTTTTTCTGCCACAGATTATTATATCCTATGCAACCATATTACTTCCATCTTTTCAGCTATAGTATAAAAGCTTAAACTATACTTGCATTCTATATTTCTACACTAACCATTCAACTCCTAGACTTACAAGTTCCTCACTTATGAATACAATATATAACTTTACTTACTATCCAGCATAACATAGAACTCCCCTGGAGTATGATTTGCTCTCTCAAGAGGACAGTGTTTCCTTTCTTTAAACTATTAAATAGTTAGCAAGTTAACTATGGATAGGAGAGACCAACGTTCCATGTGATTTACATCTTTGTAAAAACTTGGGTTCTCAAACACCTTCCCAAGTGGCCTTTATTTACTATCTATCTGCTGAAGATAAACAGGCCTATCCTAAGCAAGGCATATATGTCACACAATGCTCCCTTCTCCCCCTTCTCCTGCCCTTGTCTTTCACCTTTTGGCATCATCGCTGACATGAAAATAAATGACTGAGCTAGTATGACCCAGCTTTGTATCTATAATGCTGGGCCGGCTAAAGAGGTAGTATATAAGCGAGAGAGTTCAGAGAGGAAGGATATGGCTCAAGCAGGAGAGATTCTGAAGACCTGGATGATTATTTTTGAAAATTGTTTTAAGGATGTCTCATTATCCCATAATTAAATTTCACTTAGTGATTCCATTTTTATATATCTATACCTGGTAAGTCCGAGAAGAGAAGAATGCACTCATTAAAGCCATTAGCCAAAAGTCGGTCACGCAGCTGCTGAAGAATTGCTACTCCGATACAGAATGGGAAGGAGGAATTCCCAAGCAGTAAGGTATCCCAGAGGTGGAAAATTTTGTGCAGTGGAAATACATCTGTAAAGTGACAAATATAAATAAATCAATTTAAAAAATTTAAAACAAAATAAAAATTAAATCAACAACAAGCTGCTTTACTAGTCATGATAATTCCCTTATGGGTCAAAACTATTAAAGGAAAAATATTGGAAAACTATTTTTATAAAATGTTTACTTGGTTTTGTAGGTTTACTGCTTCCCAAGGCAGTAAAATTGATAGGTTTAAAAATTGATAATCTAATTCATCATATAGATTTCCTACCCTCCATTATCAATCTCGGTATAGCTCTTACATTCAATTTCTTCCTAGAATTTTCTGGTTATATTATTTTAACAAATTCATTTACTTAGAAGAACTTTAGTACTGTTATAATTTCTGTATCATTATATTTCTACTATGCACTCTAAGAACTGCTTTTTGAAATTCCCATAGAAAATCTGATTAGCAGTTTTCTATTTTCTGAAACTTTCTTTTTTTCATTTATTAGTACTTTCAACACCTTTCCAGGCCAGTGCATGCAGATCTACTTCAAGTATTGTATTTCATTTATCATATGTGCATATTTAATCTAGGTATCTACTGCATTAATATGTGTAATACATTAAAGTATTACATATTCACATAAACTTTCTATTTCTAGAAGAATTCTACTTTAGGAAATAACAAAAGTATTAGTTATTAGATAGTCTCTAAAAATTGAGTCTGATTTGGTTGTAAAAGTTTCCTTCTAAAACTTTATGTAAATAGTATAGTTAATATTAACTTATGTTTCAATAGAGGGCAGAGATTTTATCAATGTTATGACATATAGGTTTTCATTCTATAGAACACTCTTTTTGATATCCCCCAGTCAGAACAATTGAAAAAAATTTGCTACCCAACTATATTACCTTATAATTACATAAGGATGCTTATGTAATTAAATCTGATAATATCCCAGGGAAGAATGGACCTGTTCTTTTCCCAATACAATATTGAAAGAAAATGGAAAATGGTACTTACGAGTAAACATGGTGAGAAACCAAGGGATGGCATAGAGCTATGAGTGGAAAAACAAAGGGATGCAGGGAATGGATAAAGAGGAAATAAAAGAGATAATTAGAATGACTTCCAATAAACTGAACCATAAAAAAAAAGTTCTATGTTTTAATCTATTCCACTGATTAAAAATATTCTTTAACACCATGTACAAAAATAAACTCAAATTAGATTGAAGATCTAAATGTAAGACTAGGTGGGGAGGGAGGTGGGAGAAGGGTTCCGAATGGGGGGACACATGTATACCTACGGCTGATTCATGCTGATGTATGGCAAAAGCCATTATAATACTGTAAAGTGTTTATCCTCCAATTTAAATAAATAAATTAATTAAAAAATAATAATAAATATAAGACTGGATACTGTAAAAATCCTAGAGGAAAACATAGTCAGAACACTCTTTGACGTAGATCACAGCAATGTTTTTTTCTACCCACCTCCTAGAGTAATGAAAATAGAAAGAAAAATAAACAAACATGACCTAATTAAATGGAAAGCTTTTGCACAGCAAAGGAAACCATCAACAAAATTAAAAGACAAACGATGGAACAAGAGAAAATATTTGCAAATGATGTGACTGTCAAGGAATTAATTTCCAAAATATACAAACAGCTCACACAGCTTAGTATTAAAAAGTAAAAAATGGCAGAAGATCTAAACAGACATTTTTCTAAAGAAGACCTATGAATGGCCAAATAGCACATGAAAAGATGCTCACAATCACCAATTATTAGAGAAATATAAACCAAAACTACAATGAGGTATCACCACACACTGGTCAGAATAGTCATCAAAAAGTCTACAAATAATAAATGCTGGAGGAGCTGTGGAGATAAAGAAACTTCCTACACTATTGGTGAGAAAGTAAATTGGTATAGCCACTATGGAGAACAGTATGAAGGTTCCTTGGGCTTCCCAGGTGGCTCAGTGGTAAAAAATCCTCCTGCCAATGCAGGAGACGTGCATTTGATCCCTAGGTTGGGAAGATTCCCCTGGAAAGGAAATGGCAACCCACTCAAGTATTTTTGCCTGGTAAATCCCATGGACAGAGGAGTCTGATAGGCTACAGTCCATGGGATCATAAAAGAGTTGGACATGACTTAGAGGCTAAACAACAACAACAATGAAGGTCACTTAAAAAACTAAAAACATAGTGATCTCACTCTTGGGCATATATCCTGAGAAAACTCTAATTCAAAAAGATGCATGCCCCACCAATGCTCACTGCAGCACTATTTATAATAGCCAAGACATAGAAGCAACCCAAGTGTCCACTGACAGATGAATGGATAAAGACGATGTGGTATATACTACAACAGAATACTACTCAGTCATAAAACAGGATGAAATAATGCCATGTGCAGCAATATGGATGGGCCTAGAGATGATCATACTAAGTGAACTAAGTTAGACAAAGACAAATACCATATGATATCACTTAGATGGGGAATCTAAACAAAGGATACAATGCACTTGTTTATAAAACAGATACAGACTCACAGACACAGAAAACAAACTTACAGTTACCAAAGGGGAAAGGAGGGAGGGTAAATTAGGAGTTTGGGATTAACATAGACATACTACTATATATACTCCTATAAAATACATAACTAATATGGACCTACTGTACAACACAGAGAACTCTACACGATATTGAATAATAACCTATAATGGAAAAGAATCTAAAATCTTTATATATATACCTCCCACATATATATACATATGCAAGAAACTAACACAACAAACATTGTAAATCAATTGTATTTCAAAAAAAATGAAAAACATAACAGAAAATATAATTATAAATTATTATCACAAATACTCTATTACATAATGACATCTATTACAAATATTGCAGATGACCCTTCTGCTAAGACTTATTTCACAGAGTATTTTCATTTCATCGAGGAATACACTCAGGACAATGCCTATTCCAAACATAATATAAACACATTAACTTCAATGGCATAATTTTCAAAGGAGAACTTTTGCTATTAGGGAACAAAATATTCCTGAGATTTAAACAGTCTTTATCAGTGTTGAGTTACCTTTACTGAGTACTTTTTGAGACATGATAAGATGATATTTGAAAAATGTCCAAAATGTCTCATTAAAAAGTTTTTATGAAGCTTGTATCTTCTATTACCACTTTCTAAATTAACAGAAAGCTTCATAAGAGACTAAAAGTTGTGAGACCTAGGAATGAAATAATGTTTTTCAGATGACAAATTTATCTTCCTAACAGTATCTAGAAATGAAACACACACACCAATTAATTTTGTGAGATTTTGAAGTAAGAACTCATTCTTAATTTCTAAAAGTAGAGTAAAATCTCCTTTGTTAATAACAAGTATCAAAACCCATAGTAATTTATAGAAAAATCTGAAAAAGCTCTACTTTTATTTTATATTTTATGTCAATGTCAGCTTCTATTAGACAAAAATTTTTGTGCTAGAGGAAAACAACAGAATGGGAAAGACTAGAGATCTCTTCAAGAAAATCAGAGATACCAAAAGAACATTTCATGCAAAGATGGGCTCGATAAAGGACAGAAATGGTATGGACCTAACAGAAGCAAAAGATATTAAGAAGAGGTGGCAAGAATACACAGAAGAACTATACAAAAAAGATCTTCACGACCCAGATAATCATGATGGTGTGATCACTGACCTAGAGCCAGACATTCTGGAATGTGAAGTCAAGTGGGCCTTAGAAAGCATCACTATGAACAAAGCTAGTGGAGGTGATGGAATTCCAGTTGAACTATTCCAAATCCTGAAAGATGATGCTGTGAAAGTGCTGCACTCAATATGCCAGCAAATTTGGAAAACTCAGCAGTGGCCACTGGACTGGAAAAGGTCAGTTTTCATTCCAATCTCAAAGAAAGGCAATGCCAAAGAATGCTTGAACTACCGCACAATTGCACTCATCTCACATGCTAGTAAAGTAATGCTCAAAATTCTCCAAGCCAGGCTTCAGCAATATGTGAACCGTGAACTTCCCGATGTTCAAGCTGGTTTTAGAAAAGGCAGAGGAACCAGAGACCAAATTGCCAACATCCGCTGGATTATGGAAAAAGCAAGAGAATTCCAGAAAAACATCTATTTCTGCTTTATTGACTATGCCAAAGCCTTTGACTGTGTGAACCACAAGAAACTGTGGAAAAGTCTTAAAGAGTTGGAAATACCAGACCACCTGACTTGCCTCTTGAGAAATCTGTATGCAGGTCAGGAAGCAACAGTTGGAACTGGACATGGAACAACAGACTGGTTCCAAATAGGAAAAGGAGTACATCAAGGCTGTATATTGTCACCCTGTTTATTTAACTTATATGCAGAGTACATCATGAGAAACGCTGGACTGGAAGAAACACAAGCTGGAATCAAGATTGCCGGGAGAAATATCAATCACCTCAGATATGCAGATGACACCACCCTTATGGCAGAAAATGAAGAGGAACTAAAAAGCCTCTTCATGAAGGTGAAAGTGGAGAGTGAAAAAGTTGGTTTAAAGCTCAACATTCAGAAAACGAAGATCATGGCATCCGGTCCCATCACTTCATGGGAAATAGATGGGAAAACAGTGGAAACAGTGTCAGACTTTATTTTTCTGGGCTCCAAAATCACTGCAGATGGTGACTCAGCCATGAAATCAAAAGACGCTTACTCCTTGGAAGGAAAGTTATGACCAACCTAGATAGCATATTCAAAAGCAGAGACATTACTTTGCCAACAAAGGTTCATCTAGTCAAGGCTATGGTTTTTCCTGTGGTCATGTATGGATGTGAGAGTTGGACTGTGAAGAAGGCTGAGTGCCGAAGAACTGATGCTTTTGAACTGTGGTGTTGGAGAAGACTCTTGAGAGTCCCTTGGACTGCAAGGAGATCCAACCAGTCCATTCTAAAGGAGATCAGCCCTGGGTGTTCTTTGGAAGGAATGATGCTAAAGCTGAAACTCCAGTACTTTGGCCACCTCATGCAAAGAGTTGACTCATTGGAAAAGACTCTGATGCTGGGAAGGATTGGGGGCAGGAGGAGAAGGGGATGACAGAGGATGAGATGGCTGGATGGCATCATTGACTCGATGGATGTGAGTCTGAGTGAACTCCGGGAGTTGGTGATGGACAGGGAGGCCTGGCGTGCAGCGATTTATGGGGTCACAAAGAGTCAGACATGACTGAGCGACTGATCTGATCTGATCTGATGGGGTTTTAAATGAATAGATTTTTCAGCACCTATCAATTGTGAATTTGTGATTAAAGTTCCATATTTCTTTGCATTGTACACAATTGAGTATTTACATTGTTAAATGTCAGGAACCATAAGTACAGTTGTGTACCAAGCTACATTAAAATCTAAGTATTGTATATGAAATAAACCCACTGCTCTACACAAGATCATCATTTATATACAATGATACAGCCATTACAGTGGGGAAAGGGAGGAGGACAGAGGTATGGGACTTCACTATGGAGTATGGATTGCAAGTATGAAGTCAATTGGGCCTTAAGAAGCATCACTATAAACAAAGCTAGTGGAGGTGATGGAATTCCAGTTGAGCTATTTCAAGTCCTAAAAGATGATGCTGTGAAAGTGCTGCACTCAATATGCCAACAAGTTTGGAAAACTCAGCAGTGGCCACAGGACTAGAAAAGGTCAGTGTTCATTCCAACCCAAAGGCAATGCCAAAGAATGCCCAAACTACTGCACAATTGCACTCATCTTACAGGCTAGCAAAGTAATGCTCAAAATTCTCCAAGCTAGGCTTCAATAGTATGTGAATCAAGAACTTCAACATGTTCAAGCTGGATTTAGAAAAGGCAGAGGAACCAGAGATCAAAATGCAAACATCCACTGCATCATAGAAAAAGCAAGATATTCCAGAAATACATCTATTTCTGCTTCATTGACTAGGCTAAAGACTTTGACTGTGGAACAAACTGTGGAAAATTCTTAAAGAGATGGGAATACCAGACCACCTTACCTGCCTCCTGAGAAATCTGTATGCAGGTCAAGAAGCAACAGGTAGAACTGGATATGGAACAACAGACTGGTTCCAAATTGGGAAAGGAATACATCAAAGTTCTATATTGTCACCCTGCTTATTTAACTTCACATGAACAAATCATGTGAAATGGTAGGCTGGATGAATCACAAGCTGGAATCAAGATTGTCAGGAGAAATATCAATAACCTCAGATATGCAGACGACACCACCTTTATGGCAGAAAGCAAAGACAAACTAAAGAGTCTCTTGAAGGTGAAAGGGGAGAGTGAAAAAGTTGGCTTAAAACTCAATTTTCAAAAAATGAAGATCATGGCAGCTGGTCCCATCACTTCATGGCAAATAGATGGGGAAACAATGGAAACAGTGACAGACTTTATTTTCTTGAGCTCCAAAATAACTGCAGATGGTGAGTGCAGCCATGAAATTAAAAGATGCTTGCTCCTTGGAAGAAAAGCTGTGACAAACTTAGCACATTAAAAAGCAGAGACATTACTTTGCCAACAAAGGTCTGTCTAGTCAAAGCTATGGTTTTCCCAGTAGTCATGTATGGATGTTAGTGAGAGTGGTGTTGGAGAAGACTCTTGAGAGTCCCTTGGACAGCAAGGAGAGCCAACCAGTCAATCATAAAGAAAATCAATCCTGAATATTCATTGGAAGGACTGATGCTGAAGCTCCAATACTTCGGCCACCTGATGTGAAGAACTGACTCACTGGAAAAGACCCTGATGCTGGGAATGACTGAAGGCAGGGGATGACAGAGGATGAGTTGGTTGGATGGCATCACTGACTCAATGGACATGAGTTTGAGAAAGCTGTGGGAGATGGTAGAGGACAGGGAAGCCTGGCATACTGCAGCCCATGGGGTTGCAAGAGTGAAACATGACTGAGCAACTGAACAACAAATGGATTGCAGAAAACAGTAAAACTATAACAAAACCTAAATTCTTCAGCCTAATTTCAGTTTAAACATACAGTGAGTAGATATAAATTCCATCACTATTATTTAACTCTTCTTTTTTTAAAGGACAGAACATAAATTATATTATCCTCTATTCTGATCAAAGCTAACTGTCATTACGAATCTTATCTGAGTTACTTAATTTCACTTTCCCCACATATTGAAGGGGGCATGCATATGAGGAAAAACACAAAGTGGGGAGGAACCACTTGAAAACCTAGCGGAAAAACTTGCCAAGCTCACACAAAGCCAGGAATAGTTCATCTTACTACCAGCCAGAATTTTAAAAAACCCTATAATAAACAAGGCATAAGATAGAGTACTCATAAGGATATTGCCTTAGTAATGGGGCAAAATTATGCTCTCAAATTATGCTGCCTGGTCTCACTTAACAAACCTTAAAAGCAAGCCTTGAAAATATCAGACTGTTTCAGTGTTACTTAGCTGCATCTCAAAATGAAGCTCATGAATATTTTGTTATTGTTGTTTTGTTGGTAAGTCAAGTCTGACTCTTTTGCAACCCAGCCTGCCAGGCTCCTCTGTCCATGGGATTTCCCAGGCAAGGATGGGTTGGTATTTCTTTCTCTAGGGGATCTTCCCAACCCAGCAATTGAACCCATGTCTCCTGCATTGGCAGGCTTATTCATTACCACTGAGCCACCTGGGAATCCCCAACAATATTTACAAGGACATAAAATATCCAATATGCAACAAAGTAATTCACAATGACTGAAATCTATTAAAAAATATCAGTAAAGCAAGAGGAAAAAAACGATCATAATGAGGAGAAAAATCATTCAATCAAAATGAACTAGAATAAATGTTTGTATTACCAGGCAAAGATGTCAAAATGTTTTTTATATCTGTTACATATGTTCAAAAAGCTAAGAAATGACTGAATAAGTTATGTAGAGAAAGAGCAGATTAAAAAAAAAGAACCAAAAAATCCTTCTAGTGACGGAAAATACAATATTTGAGTCAAAAAATACGATGAATAGGAATAAGAGCAGATCAGATACTGCAGAAGAAAAGGTTAGTAAATGTGATAACACAGCAATTCATCAAGGCATTTATTCAAAAATTAACCTTTGAGGCTTTACTTTACTTAAATATTCAATTCCTTCTTCTCCTGACCACTTAACTCCATGTCCCTGCTTAAGCTGTTTTTTTTTTTTCTTTAGTACTTACCCCTACCTAACATATCACATAGTATACTGATCTTTATTTTTTATCTCCCACTAATGTAAGTTGAATGAGGGTAGAAATTATGCCTTCTTTTTCCATCAATGCATGCAGGGCCTAGGAAAATGCCTGGTACAATCAAATATTTGTTGAAGAAAGAACGGAATATATAATAAAGATAACTAAAAGGGACAGATTAAAAGATTAGTCACAAGATTAAATAATTTCTTAAGAAATTTTTAATAAATATGTAATAATGAGAAAATCAGTTAATCTTCCTTGGGGGGGTGTGTGTGTATGTGTGTGTGCACATATATATATTTATCCTTCATATTAAACAGTGGTGAATACTGAAAAAATATTAAACTTGAAATGTTTAACTAATACTAATACCTAAACTTTGACAACAATTATGAAAAAAGTAATTAGAAGTAAAATGAAGCACATTCTAATGGATACTGAAGAGTAATAATCCAAACAGAATACATTTCTTTAATATAATATATAACAACTCTTAGGTGCTCATTAATACCAGTCACCTCTTACCAACTGAGGTCAAGAAAATAAATAGGTGATATACTCTGTGAGATTGAATGCCTGTTATTTTTTCCTTCTATATTTCTCCCTATTAAAATTTTAACTGATATTTTCATCTTAAATAATTTCTTAGCATATTCGTATATGTTCATAATACAATGTAATACACAAAAAGACACCATACAGAATAGTATGGTGGTATAGGCTTTAATTTTAAAAATAACAAATAATGAAACATTTTCTTACAAGTATAAAAAATATATTTAAAAAAATATATAATTAGTCTTAATTAAGTTGGAGATATTACCATATCTTTCCTGATTTAAAGTTGGAAACAAACCCAATAAAAAATTATATATCCTTTAATTTCTTATATATCCTTTATATATCCTTTATTTTCTCCAGATCATAAAACTGTATATTATTGATTTGGTCTAGTGAAGCGACTTAGCAGCAGCAGCAGCAGCAGTGTAGCCTGCTAAAAAGAGTCAGCTGAGTAAATACTGCCCCCTAGCAATATCAAGAAAGAACAGCAATATTTACCATTTCATGAGATCTTTCTATATGGTCTGGTAATATTAGAAACATCAATAGGAAAAACAAAGGCAGGGGCTCATTAATTTGATTTTCAAGAGCATAAACTATGGCTCAAAAACTTATAAATGTATAAAATGTAAAAGATTAAAAAAGAAAATATTTCTTAAAACTCAGGATGAATCTTTTGTCAAATGGATTTATTTACATACATACTGTGTTCTCTCACCTGTCTCTATATACATATATAGTAATAATAAAAATTATTAATACAAAAGAGAGTATCTTCTAATTGACTTTTATCTTTTTATGAGCATATTTTCTCTTTACCTCAAGTCAGAAGCACTTTTATATCTAAGTTAATGTCAGCCACCTCTGTAAAATGCAAGTTGAGTATCTTGCAATGATTCTGTGTAATAGGGAAATGTACATCTAGCTATTCAAATAAAAGATTATTGAAACGTTGTTTGAAAAACAGCAGATTTTCAAAGCATCAGAGTAGACCATATATTTTCCTGAAACTATGAACTTTGTGATCTGGTAGCTACAAATCTCTTTGAACCTTCAGGATTGTTGTGAAGATTAGTTAAAGGCTTTAAAACACCTGGCAGAAGATATGACATATTTCAGATGTCAGTATAGGAAGTACAATTATTCTTCTTCATAACAGCCAAGAAACTTCTACAATAGGAAAGTATTTCAACAAAATACTTTTGTTGAAGTATTTTGACACAGAATTCTGAGTCAAACTCATGAAATCATCTAACAAAAGCTACCTATGTTCTGGAACCAGGAGACAGGAGCAGAAGGTAAAGAGAAAAGAATCCTGGGCACTGGGAACTGTACACTTGTTTCACAGGCTGAGGCAGACTCAGTTAAAGCAAGGCACAGACAACGAAAGCTAAGGTAGTTGCAGTTCTGCCAGCTCTCAAAATCCGTATTTCTCAACCCCATGTCAGCTACTCTGAGGTCACAAAATTTTAAATATTCTTACATAAAATCTTTTCCCTCAACTTTCCAAATTTTAGAAGATACTTTATTTTGTCTGTACCTGACTGCTATTGCCTTCTTAACCACGTACAGAAGATGTGTTGAAACAAAGAAAAATTCTTGAAAATCAAGAATATGTTCCATAAAAGAGTTTAGTGTTCCAAAGTGCTTTTCATTTTCAAAAGACTATCAGCATTCTCAAAAATGAACAGACATGATGGGTTATGCTAAATCAGGATAAATTAGGTGGAATGGGAAAGGGTTGAACATAAATTCTGAAAATACATAATACAGGTAAGTGAAAGTTGCTCAGTTATGTCCAACTCTTGGCAATCCCATGGACTATACAGTCCATGGAATTCTCCGGGCTAAAATACTGGAGTGGTTAGCCTTTCACTTCTCCAGGGGATCTTCCCAACCCAGGGATCAAACCCAGGTCTCCCACATTGCAGGCAGATTCTTTACCAACTGAGCTATCAGGGAAGGCCAATACAGGTAAAAGCAGTAATAAATAGTTCTCCTTATTTAACAGTACTCTTGGTCTTCTATCTTCTTAGCATCTTGGGGAAAAATTCTTATGTACAAAATATGCCTTCATGTCCTAACCAGCAACAATGGGACAACAGTCAGGAGGTGAGAATTATAAATCTATATGAAAACAGCAATATACAAAGCAATTCTCTAGAATATTTTAAATAGAAAACACATTATTTTCTGATATTTTGGTGAGCCAGTAACCCTGAGGCAAAAGATAATTTGTTTCTATTTTTTATCTTAATAAACAGCCAATAAATACTGCATTCTTTTTTAAAAACAGTTCTTATCAGAGCATAGTTGCTTTACAAGTTGTGTGAGTTTCTCCTGTGCAGCAAAGTGAATCAGTTATACATATACATATATCCACTCTTTTTTTGATTTCCTTCTCATTTAGGTCACCACAGAACACTGTGTAGAGCTCCCTATGCTATATGGTAGGCTCTCATTAGTTATCTATCTTACACATAGTAGTAAATACTCCATTCTTATAGATAAAACAAACCAGTATGGAACACAGTGCCTGGCACATTAATGACTGTAGGGAATCAACACCATCAAGATTCTTGCTAGCGTTTAAAGTCAAGCTTATTGATCTTGAATTTTCAAGATATATACTCCCTCTCTTCTTACAATCATAAATTTTATCTACATCTAAGTTTTTAAAGTGAAGTTGCTCAGTCCTTCTGACTTTTGTGACCCCATTGACTGTAGCCTACCAGGACCCTCGGTCCATGGAATTCTCTAGGCAAGAGTACTGGAGTGGGTTGCCATTCCCTTCTTCAAGGGATCTTTCTGACCCAGGGATTGAACTCAGGTCTCCTGCATTGCAGGTAGATTCTTTACCATCTGAGCCACGATGCAAGCCCTGATTTTTTGATCTACATCTAAATCACCTGGCATTCTCTGACAGATTATTGATGGTAGACCCACCAATGATGATGCAAGCCCCCACCCCCTTTTAAAAAATTACCCTGGTAATTTGGTTTCAGACTTGAAGCTTATTAGAGAATCTAACTGTTCTTTCTTTATTTAACATGTGCTCACGTTACATCAGGGCTTCCCTGGTACCTCAGTGGTAAAGAATCCGCTTGCCAATGCAGGAGATGTGGGTTTGATCCCTGGGTTGGGAAGATCTCTGGGAGAAGAAAATGACAACCCACTCAAGTATTCTTGCCTGGGAAATCCCATGGACAGAGGAGTCTGATAGGCTACAGTTCATGGGGTCATAAAAGAGTTGGATAGGACTTAGTGACTAAACAACAACATGTTACAACATCACCATTTTTATAAAGCAGTTTCATAGAGGGGTGGTACAATACTAAATAGCTCAGTTGGTAAAGAATCCGCCTGCAATGCAAGAGACCCTGGTTTGATCCCGGGGTCAGGAAGATCCACTGCAGAACGGATGCATAGGCTACCTACTCCAGTATTCTTGGGCTTCCTTTGTGGCTCAGTTGGTAAAGAATCCTCCTGCAATGTGGGAGACCTGGGTTTGATCCCTGGATTGGGAAGATCCCCTGGCTAAGGGAAAGGCTACCCACTCCAGTATTCGGGCCTGCAGAATTCTATGGACTATATAGTCCACGGGGTCACAAAGAGTCAGACACAACTGAGTGACTTTCACTTCACTTCACTTCACAGTACTAAAATACATCATTATTATTACCATCTTTCATTTTTTGTACTATGTCATCCAAAGTGTTACATCATCTTTTAAGAAGATATAATAAATACATAGAGACATCATTACAGTCTGTTCTAATTTTTCTTCCAGTTTTATTGAGATATAATTGACATACAGTACTGTAAAAAATTTAAACTGTAGATTAGTTGTTCTTCAGCAAAGTTAAGAGTCCTGTCAATGTTTTGCTCTAATTGTGTCTAGACTATGCAAGTACAAGAAGAAGAACCAGAAATAAGCTAGAACCTATAAGATGTGTATTTGAAATATAGAATAAATATTTACAGGATAGATATGCTCCAGGTTCATGCATGACAGACAAGGAGTAAGTGAAAAGGACACCATACATTTCACATACATACACTCTCAATATATGGAATAAAATTTGGGGTTTGCTATGTTTAAATGCTTTCTAAAATTTTTAGTATTGTTTTTACCATATCTTTATGCTACTTCTATAAATTATTCAGAAAAATAACTTCAGTTCAGTCACTCACTCATGTCCAACTCTTTGCGACCCCATGAATCGCAGCATGCCAGGCCTCCCTGTCCATCACCAACTCCCGGAGTTCACTCAGACTCACGTCCATTGAGTCGGTGATGCCATCCAGCCATCTCATCCTCTGTCGTCCCCTTCTCCTCCTGCCCCCAATCCCTCCCAGCATCAGAGTCTTTTCCAATGAGTCAACTCTTTGCATGAGGTGGCCAAAGTACTGGAGTTTCAGCTTTAGCATCATTCCTTCCAAAGAACACCCAGGGCTGATCTCCTTTAGAATGGACTGGTTGGATCTCCTTGCAGTCCAAGGGACTCTCAAGAGTCTTCTCCAACACCACAGTTCAAAAGCATCAATTCTTTGGTGCTCAGCCTTCTTCATAGTCCAACTCTCACATCCATACATAACCACAGGAAAAACCATAGCCTTGACTAGATGAACCTTTGTTGGCAAAGTAATGTCTCTGCTTTTGAATATGCTATCTAGGTTGGTCATAACTTTTCTTCCAAGGAGTAAGCGTCTTTTAATTTCATGGCTGCAGTCACCATCTGCAGTGATTTTGGAGCCCCCAAAAATAAAGTCTGACACTGTTTCCACTGTTTCCCCATCTATTTCCCATTAGATCCATTGGACCCAGATGTTAAATGGTTAACTTGTTTTCCCTTGTATACCAAAGGTTATATTAGTTATATTTTTTGCAAGTAATGATTTCCATAATACTAAAAAATAAATAACTGCATAAATATACCTTTCTCTATTAATTATTACTTGACTTATAATACTGAGCCAAAAAACTACAAAATAGAAATCAATAACAAAATCACTTGGGCAATTTAATGGTTGTGAAACCCACATTTATCATTTTTGGAAAAGATTAGCTATATATCCAAAGTAGGTTTCAATTATCTCACTGAGTATTTAAAAAAAACAAATTTCAAAAATTTCAAATAATTAATTTTAAGTAAAAGACTACAAAACATGCTATGCAGCACTTTCTGGGAGATAGAAAAGTACCTTAAAAATTCAGCAAATAAAAAATGTTAAAATCTAAAATGGAGTGGCAATCTTATCAACTCAAAGACAAAATCTTTGCTGTTGTTATATCATTATTTACTCCAGCAAAGTATTTGCTAACTGAAACAGTAAAATACTATATCCATTATAGTTTGTAATAGAATGCTTTTCTAAATATAAATCCTATGAATATGACCAAAGAAACAGTGCAACATGATCAAACTCTAATAAATAAAACAAGAAAACTAATAATGGCTAACTCCTTAAAATTTACTGTGTACTTGGAACTGTGTTGAACTGTTTATACATATTATCTCATTTAATCGTCACAATAATCTTAAGACATACGATTTATTATAATCAACATTAAAGAGCACTATGGATAAGAGAAACTAACTTAACTGTTTAGCTACTAAGTTGAAGAGTCAGGATTAGAACTCTGTCCCATTTCACACCTGTGTCTGAGTGCTTATTCTCAAATTGTGTTCATAGACTCCTGGGAATCTTTAAAAGCCAGGGCCCCAAAGTTCAAAACTATAACAATACTAAGACGTTTTTGCTCCTTTTTCTTTTTTTTTTTTTAATTACGTTCACACTTGTGCTAATGGTACAAAAACCACTGGTGGATAAAATTGCTGGCACAATATCACAAATCAAAGTGGGGGCACTAAGTATAAAAGTCATAATCTTGTGAAGGTTAAAAACTAAAAATGATTCATTTTGCAAAATATTTTGTAAAATGTTCCGTGAGACAAACTGGGAAGTAGGTATAAAGCACTTGTACTGTGTACTGAAGTCAAACATTGCCTTGAAAGAACCTCCCTGATGGTCCAGGGGCAAACCTACTTCCAATGCAGGGGGTTCAGGTTCAACCCCTGGTTGGGGGACTTAAGATCCCACACGCCACGTGGCTCAGCCGAAAAGAAAAAAAAAAGGCTGCCTGGAGGAAAAAGCACTTGGGCAATGGTTTGAGCTACGAGCCATTGTAGGTGACTTTTTCAAGAAATGCCAAGTTTAATGTTATATTGGAAAAATAAAATAAAAACAATAATTTTTTTCATGCTTGGATATTTGGTGGACATTTCTCGAAAATGAAGTGAGCCTGTCACTTCAATAAAAAATTCTAGCTGTCAGGTGAAGATTAGAATTTTGGAAAATTGTATCTGCCAGTGTGAGCTTGGCAGCTTCTCAATACTTAATGAATTTCTGCATGAGATCAGTGGTGATATTAATGAGTGTGATTTTTTGATATATATAACTAAATGTTTCGTAGTTGAAAGATCTGAATAATTCAATGCACTGATATTTTTTAAATGACCAATTACAACATCAGAAAATCACATATGGGTAAAAGAGCCATTCAAAGTGTAAGAGAGACTGATAGATTTGAATATAAAAGAATATGAAAAGTTCACTGACATAGTTTTAGACTGTATATTGTAATTAAGCATTAAGAAACTACCTTTTGCAATTATGTCTGTGTAGGGCCAACAGATTTTCTTTATGTACTTCAACCAGAACAATGAACTGCAACAGGAATGAATTTAGAAGCAGATATGAGAACCTAACTTTCCTCTATTAAGTAGAAGTTGCAAAAATATAAAACAATATTACTTTTGCATTATTTTGTTTTGGAAAACAATTACTTTTCTGAAAAATTTTATTTTGTTAACATATAATGATTCTGCTATTTTCATTAAAAATTAATACATAATTTTTTAAATGTCTCAGTAAATACTGACAGATATAACTCTACCTATAAACTCTTTGAGATACTTGCTAATTTTTAAAAATGTGAAGGGGTCCTGAGACCGACCAAAAAGTTTGAGAACTACTGCATCATATTATACACTTAAAAAAAAATGGAAGTTTAGATGATTTACAATATTGTGCTTGTTTCAGGTGTACAGAGTACTGTTTCAGGTTTGTTTTGTTTTCTGTAGAGTGTATTCCATTATATGTTATTATAAGATATTAGGTATAATCCCCAGTGCTATGCAGTAAGTTCTGTTGCTTATCTCTTTTATGTACAGTAATCAGCCTTCATTAATCTCATACTCTTTAAAATCTGTCCCTCCCTTGCTCCTTCTTTCCCCTTTGGTAACCATACATTTGTTTTTGTCTGTGAGTCTGTTTCTGTTTTGTACATAGATTCATTTATATTACTTTTTAGAGTCCATATATAAGTGGTATCATACAGCATTTGTCTTTGTCTGAATTATTTTACTAAGCATATACTTCCTTTTACTTGTCTCTTAATTAGTATAAGGATACATTAGTTTGAAAGCAGAGTAAGAATTTAAGAAAAAGGGAAGCCTGGTGGATTCTTAACTTCTATGTATATGTTCTTAGCAAGAAGATACCAAACATTACTTTGTCATTGCCTGTGAGATTAGTAAGTCTTGGGCTCTATGATATGAGTGCTTTCTGAAAGGTAATTTAACCTCTACTATAAGAGAGCTCAATAAGCCCTTTGTGTTCAAGGGTTTTAAAGAATCCAAGGGTGGTAGAATGGGTTAGGAGTCAAGTCAGGGAAGCTGTAGTTTCCCAGTCGTTAAGTACAGATGTGAGACTGGACCATAAAGAAGGCTGAGTGCCGGAAAATTGATGCTTTTGAACTGTAGTGCTGGGGAAGACTCTTAAAAGTCCTTGGGTTGTAAGCAGATCAAACCAGTCAAAACTAAAGGAAATCAACCCTTAATATTCATTAGAAGGATTGATGCTGAAGCTGAAGCTCCAACACTTAGGCCACCTGATGTGAAGAGCTGGCTCAGTGGAAAAGACCTTGATGCTGGGAAAGACTGAAGGCAGCAGGAGAAGGGGGCTGCAACGGATGAGAGGTTAGATAGCATCACTGACTCAATGGACATGAATTTGAGCAAGTCTGGGAGATAGTGAAGGACAGGAAAGCCTGGCGTGCTGCAGTCCATGGGGCTGTAAACAGTCACGATTTAGCTACTGAACAACAACAACAAGGAAAACACAACAGCCAAAGGATACATCATAGCACTCTGGGATGGTCTAGGACAGGTTGGCGGGGACTTCTATTATGGGAGATTCTAAATAAGGTGCAATCTTCTAATTTATCTTATAACCACTGCTGCTGCTGCTGCTAGTCGCTTCAGTCGTGTCCGACTCTGTGCGACCCCATAGACGGCAGCCCACCAGGCTCCCCAGTCCCTGGGATTCTCCAGGCAAGAATACTGGAGTGGGTCACCATTTCCTTCTCCAATGCATACATGCATGCTAAATTGCTTCAGTCATGTCGGACTCTGTGAGACCCCATGGACAGCAGCCCACCAGGCTCCTTTGTCCACAGGATTCTCCAGGCAAGAATACTGGAGTGGGTTGCCATTTCCTTCTCCACTTGTAACTACACTAGATAAAAATCTAAAAATAAAAAAAATTCTAAAAAATTCATTGTCACCAATGTCTGTAGATTAAAATCTAAAATTTCTTTATGCAACAGTAACAACATAAAGGCTAGGAACGAATGATGGAACAAATGAACAAACCAAGCAAATACCCAGGAATCGAACCCAGGTCTCCCACATTGTAGGCAGACGCTTTACCGTCTGAGCCACCAGGGAAGTCCAAATTATATAAATATTTCTGATAAATACTTTCATATTTTTAGCTACTACAAACTCAGCTAAATAGAAGTTTGGAGAATGACAGCGATAAACTTTTAGAAAAGGAGAAAATCAGCAGTGGTATAAGCGTCCATTAAGAGTGTAGTTAAATGACAATGGTTTTGCCAGCATACTTATCACTGAATTTGCTGACGTTATCTTTAGCAGTGACAGTAGGTCAAGAGGCGCGTATAGTACTGGAATACGGCCTTTGTCATGTTTCTTACTGTCCACCTGATAACTTTTCATAACTTTCAGGTTGAATGCTATTCATTGCATTTCAGAAAAAGTTTCCTTAAGAATGAAGAAACAGAGGAAAATAATAGAATGGGGGATCTCTTCAAGAAAATTAGAGATACCAAGGGAACATTTCATGCAAGGATGGGCTCGATAAAGGATAGAAATGGCATGGACCTAACAGAAGCAGAAAATATTAAGAAGAAGTGGCAAGAATACACAGAAGAAATATACAAAAAAGATCTTCATGACCCAGATAATCAAAATGATGTGATCACCAATCTAGAGCCAGACATCCTGGAAAGCAAAGTTAAGTAGACTTTAGGAAGCATCACTATGAACAAGCTAGTGGAGGTGATGGAATTCCAGTTGAGCTATCTAAAATCCTGAAAGATGATGCTGTGAAAGTGCTGCACTTAATATGCCAGCAAATTTGGAAAACTCAGCAATGGCCACAGGACTGGAAAAGGTCGTTTTCATTCCAATCCCAAAGAAAAGCAATGCCAAAGAATGCTCAAACTACCGCACAATTGCACTCATCTCACAAGCTAGCGAAGTAATGCTCAAAATTCTCTAAGCCATGCTTCAACAGTATGTGAAATGTGAATTTCCAGATGTTCAAGCTGGATTTAGAAAAGGCAGAGGAACCAGAGATCCAACATCCGTCGTATCACTAAAAAAGCAAGAGAGTTCCAGAAAAACATCTACTTCTGCTTTATTGACTACGCCAATGCCTTTGACTGTGTGGACCACAACAAACTCTGGAAAATTCTTAAAGAGATGGAAATACCAGACCACCTGACCTGCCTCTTGAGAAACCTGTATGCAGGTCAGGAAGCAACAGTTAGAACTGGACATGGAACAATAGACTGGTTTCAAATAGGGAAAGGAGTACGTCAAGGCTGTATATTGTCACCCTGCTTATTTAACTTCTATGCAGAGTATATCATGAGAAACGCTGGGCTGGATGAAGCACAAACTGGAATCAAGATTTACAGGAGAAATATCAATAACTTCAGATATGCAGATGACACCACCCATATGGCAGAAAGTGAAGAACTAAAGAGCCTCTTGATGAAAGTGAAAGAGGAGAGTGAAAAGTTTGGCTTAAAACTCAACATTAAGAAAACTAAGATCACAGCATTTGATCCCATCACTTCATGGCAAATAGATGGGGAAACAGTGGCAGTCTTTATATTTTGGGGGGTTCCAAAATCACTGCCGATGGTGATTGCAGCCGTGAAAGTAAAAGACGTTTGCTCTTGGAAGAAAAGTTATGACCAACCTAGACAGCATATTAAAAAGCAGAGACATTACTTTGCCAAACAAGGTATATCTAGTGAAAGCTATGGTTTTTCCAGTAGTCCTGTATGGATGTGAGAGTTGTACTATAAAGAAAGCTGAGTGCTAAAGAATTGATGCTTTTGAACTGTGGTGTTGGAGAAGACTCTTGAGAGTCCTTTGGACTGCAAGGAGATCCAATGAGTCCATCCTAAAGGAGATTAGTCCTGAATACTCATTGGAAGGACTGATGCTGAAGCTCAAACTCCAATACTTTGGCCACCTGATGCGAAGAACTGACTCACTGGAAAAGACCCTGATGCTGGGAAAGACTGAAGGCAGGAGGAGGAGGGGATGACAGAGGATGAGATGGTTGGATGGCATCACCAACTCAATGGACATGAGTTTCAGTAAACTCTGGGAGTTGGTGATGGACAGGGAGGCCTGGCATGCTGCAGTCCATGGGGTTGCAAAGAGACGACTCAGTGACTGGACTGAACTGAACTGAAGAATGAAGAAGTGTACTTTCTTATTCTCATTTCAAAGGCTGGATATATTTTCAGAAGCAGGAACATATAGCAAGACAGAAATGATAAAAATCACTGTGGCCCCAATTTTTCCAAATACACATTACTCACCCTATTTAAATGTAAATTGCATAACTACCATGATACATACAATCTAAAGCAACACATCAATGCACAATATTCCCAACTTTTCAAGCTACAGCAGTACTCAGTATTCAGAGCTCTGTGACCCACAGCAAATGGAAAGGAGCCAGAAATCACAATCTTTTCTGCAATAGGAGTCTGCATTTTAATGATGGAAGATTAATGAGGGCTTGCTTTAATAAGATTAGTTATTCAGCAGGAAACTCAGTTTGGGATCTCATTACGAAAATGCCCATCCTTGCCCTTGATGAATTCTAGCCTGTAGTTTTGTTGGAGGTACAGAAATTCACCTAAACAATTATCTTACAGACAGAACACTGAAGGCTATGATCTGGTGGGGGAGGAGAAAGAAAGACTTCACATACAAACTAATAACATGTAGCTAAAAGTATGTGATTATTAACAGAATAATGAAAATATTAGAAAAATTCTCCATTTCATCACACCTCTCCACCACTATTCACTGTTAATAATCTCTATATTAAAAATATAAAATCTTTTTTCAAACTCAAATTTAAAAATAGTCTCAACATTTTCATATTATCTACACACCTGAGAACTAGGCCAACAAAACACAATAAAACAAATCAAGATTTCAAAAACCAAAAACCAACCTTCCTATTAACATTTTAACTTTGTTAAATCTTTCATTTTGCCCTTTCTCTGTGACAGAAGAATAGTCATAGAAAATGGAATTTTTTCCAGGTTAAGATATTTTTCCTTTTCCTTCACTTCTCTGTTGTTAACTTTAGGATTCTCGATAGAGACAGACTCTTCCCTAGAGGATGTTTGAAGATATGTGTAGTCATTTTTCAGAAATAACATGTAGGCATTTTATTGTCACAATGATTAGGGGATATTAGCAGGTAATCAGTGGATAAGGGCTAGGGATGCTCAGTATTTGTCATATACTGGACATGCTTGTCCCACAAGGAACTGTCCTCATCCAACGTGACTAATGAATGTCTCATAAGACTAATCATATATATATGTGTATATATATGTGTGTATATATATGTGTGTATATATATGTGTATATATATGTGTGTATATATATGTGTGTATATATATGTGTATATATATATGTATATATATGTGTGTGTATATACACACATATATATATATATAAAACTAATACTTTACCTTACTAGAATTAAAGCTTTTACAAGATGTTATACAAAGATACCCCAGTAATTATCGGAGGGGGTCATAATAGATAGGGAAGCATAAATAAAGATTTCGTGTCAAAATTATTATATCTACTAACTACTGTGAGCAAGAATCCCTTAGAAGGAATAGAGTAGCCCTCATAGTTAAAAAAAAGAGTCTGAAATGCAGTACTTGGGTGCGATCTCAAAAATGACAGAATGATCTTGCTTGTTTCGAGGGCAAACCATTCAGTATCAGAGTAATCCAAGTATATGCTCCAACCACTAATGCAGAAGGAGTTGAATTTGAATGTTTCTATGAAGACCTACAAGACTTCCTAGAACTAACACCAAAAAAAGATGTATTTTCATCATAGGGGACTGGAATGCAAAAGTAGGAAGTCAAGAGATACCTGGAGTAACAGGCAAGCTTGGCCTTGGAGTACAAAATGAAGCAGGGCAAAGGCTAATAGAGTTTTGTCAAGAGAATGCACTGTTTATAGCAAACACCCTCTTCCAACAACACAAGAGATGACTCTACACATGGACATCACCAGATGGTCAAAATCGAAATCAGACTGATTATATTCTTTGCAGCCGAAGATGGAGAAGCTGTATACAGTAAGCAAAAACAAGACTGGGAGCTGATTGTGGCTCTTATCATGAACTCCTTATTGGCAAGCTCAGACTTAAATTGAAGAAAGTAGGGAAAACCACCTGGCCATTCAGGTATAACCTAAATCAAATCCCTTACAATTACACAGTTTTGAAGTTAAGTGAAAGTCACTCAGTCGTGTCCGACTCTTTGTGACCCCATAGACTATACAGTCCATGTAATTCGAAGTGACAAATAGATTCAAGGGATTAGATCTGATAGACAGAGTGCCTGAAGAACTATGGATAGAAGTTCGTGACACTGTACAAGAGGCAGTGATCAAAACCATCCCCAAGAAAAAGAAATGCAGTAGGAAAAATGATTGTCTGACAAGGCCTTACAAATAGCAGAGAAAAGAAGAGAAGCTAAAGGCAAAGGAGAAAAGGAAAGATATACTCATATGAATGAGAGTTCTAAAGAATAGCAAGGAGAGATAACAAGGTCTTCCTCAGTGATCAATGTAAAGAAATAGCAGAAAACAATAGAACGGGAAAGACTAGAGATCATGTCAAGAAAATTAGAGATATCAAGGGAATATTTCATGCAAAGATGGGCACAATAAAGGACAGAAATGGTATGGACCTAACAGAAGCAGAAAATATTAAGCAGAGGTGGCAAGAATACACAGAACTATACAAAAAAAATCTTAATGACCAGATAACCATGATGGTGTAATCACTTACCTAGAGCCAGAGATCCTGGAAAGCGAAGTCAAGTGGATGTTAGAGAGCATCACTATGAACAAAGCTAGTGGAGGTGATGGAATTCCAGTTGAGCTATTTAAAATCCTAAAAGATGATGCTTTGAAAGTGCTGCACTCAATATGTCAGGAAATTTAGAAAACTCAGCAGTGACCACAGGATTGGAAAAGGTCAGTTTTCATTCCAATCCCAAAGAAAGGTAATGCAAAGAATGTTCAAACTACGGTACAATTGCACTCATCTCACATGCAAGCAAAGTATTGCTCAAAATTCTCCAAGCCAGGCTCCAACAATACATGAACCAAGAACTTCCAGATGTTCAAGCTGGATTTAGAAAAGGAAGAGGAACCAGAGATCAAATTGCCAACATCCGCAGGATCACAGAAATAGCAAGAGAGTTCCAGAAAAACATCTGCTTTATTGACTATGCTAAAGCCTTTGACTGTGTAGATAACAATAAACTGTGGAAAATTCTTCAAGAGATAGGAACACCAGACCACCTGACCTGCCTCCTGAGAAATCTGTATGCAGGTCAGGAAGCAACAGTTAGAACTGGACATGGAACAACGGACTGGTTCCAAATTGGGAAAGGAGTATGTCATTACTGTATATTGTCACCCTGCTTATTTAACTTATATGTAGAGTAAATCATGAGAAATGCTGGGCTGGATGAAGCACAAGCTGGAATCAAGATTTCTGAGAGAAATATCAATAACCTCAGATATGCAGATGACAGCACTCATAGCAGAAAGCAAAGAGGAACTAAAGAGCCTCTTGATGAAAGTAAATGAGAAGATTGAAAAAACTGGCCTAAAACTCAACATTCAAAAAACAAAGATCATGGCATCTGGTTGCATCACTTCATGGCAAATAGATGGGGAAACAATGGAAACAGGGACAGACTTTATTTTCTTAGGCTCCAAAATCACTGCAGATGGTGACTGCAGCCATGAAATTAAAAGACGCTTGCTCCTTGAAAGAAAAGCTATAACAAATCTAGACAGCATTATTAGAAAGCAGAGACATTACTTTGCCAATAAAGGTCCATCTAGTCAAAGCTATGGTTTTTGCAGTAGTTATGTATGGATGTGAGAGTTGGACAATGCAGAAAGCTGAGCACCAAAGAATTAACGCTTTTGAACTGTGGTGTTGGAGAAGACTCTTGAGAGTCCCTTGGACTGCAAGGAGATCAAGTCAGTCAATCCTGAAGGAAATCAGTCCTAAATATTCATTGGAAGGACTGTTGCTGAAGCTCCAAAACTTTGGCCACCTGATGCGAAGAACTGACTCATTGGAAAAGACCCTGATGCTGGGAAAGACTGAAGGCAGGAGGAGAAGGGGATGACAGAGGATGAGATGGTTGGATGGCATCACTGATGCAATTGACATGAGTCTGAGCAAGCTCCGGGAGTTGGTCAGGGAAGCCTAGCATGCTACAGTCCATGGGGGTCGCAAAGAGCTGGCCACAACTGAGCGACTAAACTGAACTGAACTGATAAAAATTACTGAATTATTAAATAATTAGTAATAAAGATTCCCCTCTGTAGTGCAATCCACAGCATCTGGAGGAAGCATCTGGATCTTCTGGGTTATCTCTATGGGACTTGGCAACAAGGGAAATCAAGTGGATGCTTGTGTGCTAAGTTGTTTCAATCCTGTCCAGCTCTGCAAGGCTATGGAATTTTAGCCCACCAGGCTCCTCTGTGCATGGGATTCTCCAGGCAAGAACACTGGCATGGGTTGCCATGCCCTCCTCCAGGGGATCTTCCAGACCCAGGGATGGAACCCACAGAAGTCTCTAGAGTCTCCTGCATTGTAGGCAGATTTTTTACCACTGAGCCACCAGGGAAGCCCAAGGGAAATCAAAAGAAATATGCCAATGCTCACACTGCTAGCTGTGCTGTGAATGAGAAAGCCCTTTATCACTGACAAAGGAGTCTTGGATTTTCTACCAGTATCCATGAAACAGTAAGAGGTTCATTTATTAGATTTAAGTAGGGTAAAATCAAATCCAAGATCTGAAAGGATCCCTGACTTGATGTCTATATTATAAAGAGCACATTAAATTTCCCCTCACATGATGCAAAATCATTAGAAAGGTTTTAAGTTGAAATCCCAATGACTCTTACCTTTCATGTTATTATCTAGACTTTTATTTCTGCCATGCTATTAGCCTTTCCCAAATCGATATTATGCATAAATATTTAACAGTCATTGTTTAATTAGATTTCAAACTTGTGAAGATTAGATGCATGCTAAAGGGTCAGAGCAGTAATTGGTGCACAGTAAGCAGTTAAATTATGTTTAAATTATTATTTTTTTAATAATACTGTTTTTTGCTTGCCTCTTCTCATATACCACATTCTTCAGAGTTTAATTATTCTGATTAACTAAGATAAACTATTTTTCCATATGTGATTTTTAAATTCTACCTATGTTCAAGAATATATCTAAGGATTTTATCAGACTCTCTTTATAATTTCATACATATTTTTGTATATTGCTCAGTTGTGTCCACCTCTTTGTGTCGTATGGGCTGTAGCTCACCAGGCTCCTCTGTCCATGGGATTTCCCAGACCACTCCCTCCTCCAGGGGATCTTCCCAACCCAGGGATCAAACCGATGTCTCTCACCTCTCTTGCACTGGCAGGTGGATTCTTTACCTCTAGTGCCACCTGTATAACTAAATTAATATAGGTTTCTGTTTTCCTCACAAGTGGTCAGTGGTGCTTTCAAGGGAATATTTTGAAAAGAAATCCTTTTTTTTATGTCTACAGCTTAGTATTTTTCCCTCAGAAATCTAACACCACTACTAATTAGGGAATCAGTTCCTCTGTAATTTCTTCAATTCCAGCCATAAGATTTAATCTAGTATTGCTATGGTTTTTCCAGTGGTCATGTATGGATGCGAGAGTTGGACTGTGAAGAAAGCTGAGCGGCAAAGAATTGATGCTTTTGAACTGTGGTTTTGGAGAGACTCTTGAGAGTCCCTTGGACTGCAAGGAGATCCAACCAGTCTATTCTAAAGGAGATCAGCCCTGAGTGTTCTTTGGAAGGAACGATGCTAAAGCTGAAACTCCAGTACTTTGGCCACCTCATGTGAAGAGTTGACTCATTGGAAAAGACTCTGATGCTGGGAGGGACTGGGGGCAGGATAAAAGGGGATGACAGAGAATGAGATGGCTGGATGGCATCACCAACATGATGGACGTGAGTTTGAGTGAACTCGGGGAGATGATGATAGACAGGGAGGCCTGGCGTGCTGCGATTCATGGGGTCGCAAAGAGTCGGACACAACTGAGCAACTGAACTGAACTGAACTGAACTGTCTATATGTAATATATATCACATTTATAATGTGAAGCAAGAAAGGCAGAGGTATATAAAAATAAATACTTAATATGATAATATATATCTATATTGGTTAATTTTTAAATAATTTTTCCTCTCCATACATAATTGTAGGGTTTGATCTTATTTTGTTTGTTTTATGTGTATATACTTTGGAGCCCTCATTGAATAAGCCATGTACTCCACTAAAAGGTATTTCTCCACAGGCCTAGAAGCAAATTCCACTGGATATTAAGGATGGTTACTTTAGGCCTGATGATCACACCACAGAGTTACAGCACAACACACAGAGCAGTGAACTAGAATTAGTACACACATGTTTTGTCTTTGTTCTCCCCCTGAAAGATGAACCAGACAGAGAGTTGTCAATGATATGTTAAAATTTTATGTCCTGAGATTTAGTTTTATTACCTTCTCAAACATTAAATTTCTTATCTATTCAATGATGAAATTACTTGCTTCATACACCTTACATATTTGACTTGAGTATCAAATGAAATGTTTATGAAAGTAGTTTTAAACTTCAAATCACCCTGCAAGTATTTATACTGTTTAAGTGTTAACACTTTAACTGAATTTTCAGTGTTAACATAAACATTTTCACTCCTAATCTTACCATAAACATACTGTTTTGTGGATATAAGCCTTAAAAGGAAAGGTATTCTTCGACTCTGTGAACAGAACTCAGTTCCCCATTTCAGTATGATCAGGAAACAAAGAAGGTTAAGATGAAAAAATGAGATTTCTAACTCAAAAAGAATTTTTTTTTAGTTTTACAAAAACCTATGACATTGTACTCTGTCTTTTAAAAGAGGTTTGACTCCATGCCACAAGCTACATGTGAGTAACAGGCTAAGCTACACTCTGACTACCAAGAGTCAGCTCTGACTTTTGGTTTGATAAGGAACCTGAGAAGCTAATGAAGTAAGCCCAAATCTGGCAAAGCTTCCAAGTAATATCTCAAGCAAAACACAGAAGCAGCTATTAATACTTAAGAAGTAACTAAGTTCCAATTTCCTACTTCTTCAAAAACAAGCCTGAATATCATAAAATCCAAGTGAAAACTGCTGACAGCACAATACAACACTCCACTAACAGGTTTTTCAAATTAATTTGATAGTATCAAGAAAAACAAGATACTTCCCTTTACTAAGTGAAGACATGGAACGTAACCATATAAACTTTATAATAAAAGTCTATAGTTAGTAGCAGAAACTTTATATAGATGGACTTCTTATGACAACAAAACTTTAAAAACAGTTTTATTCTGTTGTGTTGCCAATTTCTGCTTTTTTTTTTTTTTTACATCATTTCTTATTAATGCACCAAGTACTTACATCTGGAATAAATCCAATCTCATTGAGATGATTGCTTAGCTCTGGATCATGAAATGCAATCATCTGAGAGAACACAGTCAGATACTCTGAAATGACAATAAAGTTTAAAACAATTATTGTTTTTACATAGTACATCAAATAAAGACATTAAATCCACATAGATTAGTTTTATTTACACTTTGAATTAGATTTAGTTTCTCCACGAAGAAAACACACTTTATTAAATAATTTTCTGTTTTGTTACTACTTCAATCACTTACGGCTAATTATTAAACAAGAAAAGCTTTTTGTTAAAAGCTATGTCACAACTTATTTTCTACCTTCAGAACAGTCAGTTCATTTCCTGAATCACAAATTATTCAAATGATGAATGACTTTTTCCCTATTAAATTCAACAAATTATTTTCTCTAGTAATATTAAACCTGTTTCACATTTATCATTTTTTCAGAAAATGTAAACAGATACTTAAATAAGGAATAACACTGTCACATATAGAATAATTACACCTCAAATTTATTTACACATACAGATATAGAAATTTGTTGCAGTAAAGTGAAGATCCAGGACAGATCCCAAAGGGGAACTTCTGGATTTAACTTTTAACTTCATTTTTTCTCTTTCCAGTTAGGGATGGTATGTTTATCGTCCCAATTTACCTAGAAGCCAGAGGTATGCTACATCAACAATCATATGCATTCAACTTATGTTGATGAAAGCATATGATCATTAACTTTTATTAATAAAATGGGGAAAGAATGACAACCCACTCTAGTATTTTTTCCTGGAGAATCCTATGGACAGAGGAGCCTGTCAGGCCATGGACCATATGGTCTCAGAGAGTTGGACACGACAGAAGCGACTAAGCATGCACGCACACTTTATTTTAAACCAGAAAGTCACACCTCAAGCAATTCTCCACAGCTATGCTCCAGTTTATTAAATGTCTTTCTTATTTGAGCCTGACAGAAGATAACTACTATGGTGAACTACGTGGCTGATTAAGAATCTACTGAAGAAACCTAATCCATCATGAAAACATTTTCCTTGTGTTCTGCCAAACATTGACGGTTGGATTTATGTATGTATTATAACTGCACATATGTTGCTGTTGTTCAGTCGCCAAGTTGTGTCCAACTCTTCGTGACCCCATGAACTACAGCACGCTAGGCTTCCCTGTCCCTCACCATCTCCTGGAGTTTGCTCAAGTTCATGTCCAAAAAAAAAAAAAAAAATACACACACACACACACACACACACGTGTATATATAATACACACAAAAATAGGTAGATATAATTATTTTGCATATTGTTATATACCATATATTATTTCATATATGTAAATATACACTATAAGGCTGGCATAAGTTTTGGTTGCTCAGGATAGGCTTTAGAATGAGATACAGTATGCTTGTTACATACAGAAACATTTCTTTAAAGGAAAAGATATAGCAGAACTGATGATACCAGCACTGTCATATCAGCACTATATCAAATTTCAAGTTATTTCAAAAATGCATTGAACGGTTCCTTAGCACAAACGAAACAAATTGAAATGCATATGTCTTTTGATCTGTAAACCAACCTAAGAGAATTTAAGAGAAGCTACTGAAAAACAAACTAGTAATAAAATTAAAACAACAGATTCCATGGATTTACTACTGAATCTTTTAAATGTTCATAAAACACTCTAATTTTGGTTTCTAATAATGAAAATTCCCATCAAGAGATAAAATATCTCCCAAAATAGTATTTTCTGATAGGTGACCTATGTAGGTGTGCATGTGTGTGTTCAGTCACTCAGTTGCATCTGAATCTTTGTGACCCCACGAACTGCAGCCTGCAAGGCTCCTTTGTCCATGGAATTTTCCAGGCAAGAATACTGTAGTAGATTGCCATTTCCTACTCCATGGGATCTTCCTGACCTAAGGACAGAATCCATGTCTCCTGATACTCCTGCAATGGCAGACAGATTCTTTAACACTGTACCATCTGGGGTAAATGTCATTAAAAAAAAAAAATCAAGATTTTTATGAAATTTCCACTCAAATTTCAAGTGAGGTTTAATGGTGTTCTTTTCCACACAATCATGTCTCATATAAATTTTCTGTTTTAACGAAACTTTGTATTTCAAAAATTTTTGCAATGAGATATAAAATGAATACTCTTTATCCCTTCTAATAAGATCATATTAAAATTCTTAATCCTCTCCTACAGCATAGCTTTTTTATTACATACTTTGAAAATTCTATTATTATTGGTCACACTACATTTTTATTAATTCCTAGTAGGCTTGCTCCATGGCAAAGCTTTTTGTAATCAATGTTAATTGTGACAGAGACAAACAGCTGGACTTTTATTTTCTTAAACTGGCACACCTGAATTTGAACCAAACTCAGATTAGATATTAAACAATTATTAGAAAACACCGTAATTTTTTGTGGACTGGGAGAAAAAATTAAACTTAATTATTTCTTCATGTGTTTTAGTGATAAACTGTCACCATATTTTGTTGGGTGAAAACCATAAATTTAACTAGTATTGATCACTTTTGACATAATAACTTTCCCTATAAAAAGGCAAAGAAACATTTCCTTACCTTGTATTACATGTGAGTTGTCTTTCAAGAAGAAGTTGTACAGGTATTTGGGGATAAAAGCAGACATACAGGCATAAGCCAGAGCTAAAAATGAGTATGGCAAATATAACAAATTAGTTAATGAGGTAAAAGATCAGCAGTCATTCACTCACTCAGCACACATTCCAAGAATTACTTAATAACTGATGGAAGCACAAAATTATATGGGGAAAAACCCTACAGAAAATATTGTGCACAATAAGAGATAACCACTCCAGTACCTTTTCAATTTCAAACTACTATAGCAGCAGCAAAAGGAAAAAACAACCAACACCAAAAAATCAGAAAAAAAAAAAAATATATATATATATATACTGCAGAAATCGTTATCCTACAAGAAAAATCTTTATTACCAGAACTTTATGCATTTTAAAATCCCTAAACATAATAATCATTATTGTGCTACATAAACTTCAATGTCCATAATTTTTACTGATGCAAAGAGTCTGAGAACATTGGATTTAAAAACACTAGTAATAATTGCTCTTTCAAATATAGATCAAATACAGATGCCATTCTTAAATCAATATGTATCATAATGAACTATGCTTAAATAAACACAGCCAGGCCTCTTATCTAGATTAAAAAGTAATACTAGAGAACAGGCATTTTTAAAAAGCATTCAAATGGTGAAATTTTAGTTCTCTGGGATTATGCTGCTGCTGCTACTGCTGCTGCTAAGTCGCTTCAGTCGTGTCCGACTCTGTGCGACCCCATAGACGGCAGCCCACCAGGCTCCCCCGTCCCTGGGATTCTCCAGGCAAGAACACTGGAGTGAGTTGCCATTTCCTTCTCCAATGCATGAAAGTGAACAGTGAAAGTGAAGTCGCTCAGTCCTGTCCGACCAGAACTCAATTCCAGGAATCTATGCATTCTGATATGAAACAGAATTTGAAGAGATGGAGATTCTGAGATTAAGGTTTCTAAGGATTCATGCTACAGGATATTCATAATAAATATTTACATATTTATCTAAATACCTACTATAAAAAAGGAATTATATCAGGGGACAGAAAAAACATAACAAAAACCCTTGTCATTAAAAAAAAATCCACTAACCAAAAGAAGGGTTACTGTATTAGTATATTGTTGTCCAGTTGCCAACTTGTGTCCAACTCCTTGTGACACCATGGAATGAAGCATGCCAGGCTTCCCTGTCCTTCATTATATATTTATATTAGTATATAAGTAACTGTGATATGAAACATACAGAAGATAAATTTCTGGAAATACAAGTTGCAAGAGGGTAAGAAAAGTCTTCATTAAGGAAGTAGTGGTTTAAAAAAAAGGAAGTAGTAGTTGAAATAAAAGACTCTGGAGGATGCAAGATCAATACTGTTTTCCTTACAAATCATTTACAAAGTACATATAAATGAAAACTAATCTCTAAAACAGTCTTCTTTGGAGGAAAGAATTTTCTCCAAAGTTTCATAAAAATGGTCACCAAAGTAGATGAATGCATTTAGAATAATCCATCAGGTTCTCTCTAAATCTCTGCTGCTGCTGCTGTCACTTCAGTCGTGTCTGACTCTGTGCGACCCCATAGACGGCAGCCCACCGGGCTCCCTCGTCCCTGGGATTCTCCAGGCAAGAACACTGGAGTGGGTTGCCATTTCCTTCTCCAATGCATGAAAGTGAAAAGTGAAGTTGCTCAGTCATGTCCGACTCTTTGTGACCCCATGGACTGCAGCCTACCAGGCTCCTCTGTCCATGGGATTTTCCAGGTAAGAGTGCTGGAGTGAGGTGCCATTGCCTTCTCTGCTCTAAATCTCTAGTTACCGCTAAAAACTCCCAGAAATAAATTAATTCTTCACATCCTCTAAAATGAGTCACAACAGATTATTTCACAGAAATTTACAGGCTCTACTAGGAAGAGAGCAAGATATGTTTGAGTAAAATATTTTAGAACAATAAACACAATAATTATTTAAATGATAAATAGGCTTACCTTCATTATTGAAATTTAAATATAGAAATGGAGCACAAAGTGAGTCAAGACCTGATGGAGAGAGATTGAGGAAAAAATTAAACATAATCCAGCAGAATTGTAGATACATACCTTATTCAGATCTCTGCATTACTTTCATATAGATTCAGTATTATACATTTGATCCAGAAATATGTTATGGATTATTGTGAGGAGTAACAGATGGTAATTAGCATATAGTAAATATCCAATATAAATCAACCATTATTATCAATAGGTTATTATAAGTTGAAGAGAGAAATACAGTAACAGAAAAATGTACAAATGATAGAAGGGTTGAATACAGTCTCTGTCTGTGTGATTTTGGCAATCACTTAACTCCAAAGAGGTTTCATTGTCAAAGAGATGAAAATTTTTCTTACATGTTTCTCTTCTTACATGTTCATTAGATGAAAAAAAATTATTTAAAAAATTGTAAAGTAAAATATAAATACATGATATTTCTTTTATTGTATCTGTAACTGTTAGGGAGACATGGAACTCTAAAATGAATAGAGCTAGAAAAAAAAATAGCTTTATTTTCATGTTTGGCCAGAAATAGACATAGAATTGAAATACAAAGATTACTATTCATAACGACAAATTAAAAAATAGCACTAGGTGGAATGGATTTCTCACTCATGAATTTATCAATGACAGCAAAAAGAATAATGAGAAAAGGTAAAAATCAAGGAGATAGGGCATTATAGATATTTTTTAAAAAGAGAAAAAATGAGAACTTCAGGGTGATTTATATATTCCCCAATTCCTAATAACCTCATAATACCCTAATCTGTTAAGCAAAAGCTGTAAATCATTAAATGTCAAGAATATAAACTATCCCCAAATTATTTACAGTACAAAATTATTTTATTATTTGCATCAAGGATTAAAAATGTATTCACAAAGACTATACTAGTATAAAATATTCTTTATACTTTGCTAATCAACATGATGACAAGTTGTTTCATTAAATGTCATGCATTTAAATGATATTCACTAGACATTTAGACAAAGTTTTAAAAAAAAGTTCTCATATAAACATCTCAAAAAATGGAGCATAGCTTAGTATTGACTTTTCTTAAAGCCAAAGATAATTTGATAGTTTGTTTTGATTTTAAAAATTATCAGTCATGCAACATTCCTAACACTTCAGAAAGTCTTAGTAATTGGGGGAAAAAGTTACCTTGCCAATACACAAGATCAGGATGGGACACGACCCAGGCTTTTAAGACACGCCGAAATTTTGCATGACCTTCTGGTGAGGATAACAGCTCATCATACTGATGACAACGAGGAATATCCACTTCAATCTGTAAAACAGCAAAACAATATGGTAGAACTATAACAGACAGATCACCAATAAATCCCAAGAGAAGGAAGAGGAGAAATTGTATTATGAATTCAAGAATAGGCCACCTATATACTCCTGGTGTTTTGAAGTGTTTGAACTTTATACTAATCCTTCAGGAACACTAAAAAGTTTTAAGTATACTTAAATAAGAAAAGCAGATCATTTCTTTTGAAAAAGTATGTATTAATTTAGTTTTCAAAAAATCTTACTTTAAATCTGGTCTAAATAAAGCACAAATTCTTCAGACAAAAAAGGTACATACTAGGAAAACTTACTTGGCTTAAACTACTTAAAGGAAAAGTTCTGACTCACTAATGAGTTTTTAGACTATATCTGAGAGAGGTAAGACTTCAGTTCAGTTCAGTTCAGTCGCTCAGTCGTGTCCGACTCTTTGTGACTCCATGAATTGCAGCACGCCAGGCCTCCCTGTCCATCACCAACTCCCGGAGTTTACTCAAACTCATGTCCACCAAGTCGGTGATGCCATCCAGCCATCTCACCCTCTGTCGTCCCCTTCTTCTCCTGCCCCCAATCCTTCCCAGCATCAGAGTCTTTTCCAGTGAGTCAACTCTTCGCATGAGGTGGCCAAAGTATTGGAGCTTCAGCTTTAGCATCATTCCCTCCAATGAATACCCAGGACTGATCTTCAGAATGGACTGGTTGGATCTCCATGCAGTCCAAGGGACTCTCAAGAGTCTTCTCCAACACCACAGTTCAAAAGCCTCAGTTCTTTGGTGCTCAGCCTTCTTCACAGTCCAACTCTCACATCCATACATGACCACTGGAAAAACCATAGCCTTGACTAGATGGACCTTTGTTGGCAAAGTAATGTCTCTGCTTTTCAATATGCTATCTAGGTTGGTCATAACTTTCCTTCCAAGGAGTAAGCATCTTTTAATTTCATGGTTGCAATCACCATCTGCAGTGATCTTGGAGCCCCCAAAATAAAGTCTGTCACTGTTTCCATTGTTTCCCCATCTATTTGCCATGAAGTGATGGGACCAGATGCCATGATCTTCGTTTTCTGAATGTTGAGCTTTAAGCCAACTTTTCACTCTCCTCTTTCACTTTCATCAAGAGGCTTTTTAGTTCCTCTTCACTTTCTGCCATAAGGGTGGTGTCGCCTACATATCTGAGGTTACTGAGATTTCTCCCGGCAATCTTGATTCCAGCTTGTGCTTCTTCCAGCCCAGCGTTTCTCATGATGTACTCTGCACAGAAGTTAAATAAGCAGGGTGACAATATACAGCCTTGATGTATTCCTTTCCCTATTTGGAGCCAGTCTGTTGTTCCATGTCCAGTTCTAACTGTTGCTTCCTGACCTGCACATAGGTTTCTCAAGAGGCAGGTTGGGTGGTCTGGTATTTCCATCTCTTTCAGAATTTTCCACAGTTTATTGTGATGCACACAGTCAAAGGCTTTGGCATAGTCAATAAAGCAGAAATAGATGTTTTTCTGGAACTCTCTTGCCTTTTTGATGATCCAGCGGATGTTGGCAATTTGGTCTCTGGTTCCTCTGCCTTTTCTAAAACCAGCTTGAATATCTGGAAGTTCATGGTTCATGTATTGCTGAAGCCTGGCTTGGAGAATTTTGAGCATTACTTTACTCAGATCATGAACTTCTTATTGGCAAATTCAGACAGAAATTGAAGAAAGTGGGGAAAACCACTATACCATTCAGGTATGAACTAAATCAAATCCCTTATGATTATACAGTGGAAGTGAGAAATAGATTTAAGGGAGTAGATCTGATAGACAGAGTGCCTGAAGAACTATGGACAGAGGTAAGACTTATGCTTCTCTAATATCATATGCATATCATGGCTGCTGAGTATTCATGATGAAAGGAAGAAAATTCCTCATGCTTCTCTAAAATTGAAAGATTTGGCAAACTTATCTAGGTTGTTTAAGAAAATCTATATCATACCTGTCTATCTGTAGGAATTGGAGTGTCTTTATCAATTGCATCATACTTGGCATGAATAGCCCCCTGCAAAAAAAAAAAGAGAAGATAAATTACTTCTTCATATCCTTAATAAATTATACATTTAGGCAAAATCTACTTAAAAACATCTGTCTTTGAAAGCACACTCAATTATGGACAGGCACACTCAAGCTCAAAGTATATCCTTAGAAAACTTTTCTACATTTTGATAGTTTGTGATAAAAGTCTGAAACAATTTACTATTTTGCTGAGGCAGACATTTGAATCATACATACTGTAAGACATACATGTTGAATGAGTCACATGGCTAATGAATATGCTTAGCCAATCTCCCAGCCTCCACAATGACACAAAATGCAGCTTTTCTGTTCTTTATTCACTGTATCTCATACATAGTAAACTTCAAGGAGAAAAATTTTTTTTTTTAATTCAGGGGAAGGTTGGTGGTGTTCATCCCACAAGAAATATTCCTGTTAAAAGTTGGTAATGAAAGCAAAAATAAAATGAAACTGTTTTTAGGAGTGGTAGTTCAGCATAAGGAAGCAGACGTTTGGGATGAATCAGAGTGGAATATCATGTAGTTATAAAATCATTAAGAGACTAGAGGAACCATTTACCTTTTTATACCATTAAAGAAAGAACAATTGAATAAAGCACTTAAAATTTTGGTCATGTTCTATAGGACTAAGCACAGAACAATTCTTATGGGTCTGGTAAATGTTAATGGTAGAGAAAGAGCCAGGAATTTGGGGTTCAAATTCTGACATTATGTGCTGCATCAACTTCTCTGGCACATCTATTTAATGAAAGATTTAGACCTTGGAGTCCTTTTGAACTTTTGAACATTATATGCTTAAAGCTACATTATATCCTTAAAGTTATTTTGTATGCTTAAAGTATTACAATACTAACTACTGATGTATGGTATAGAACATTAGACATTCTTATAAAAGAAGCAACCAAACTCAAAAATGTTCAGAAATTCTCACCAAAGGAATCAAAAATGAAGAAAGGAAATCTTTCAACAGAGAGTGAAAAGGATTAAAAATATTTGAGAAAATTCACACACAAAAAATAGGTGATGGACAGCCATAAGATACCTATAATAGAACAGATGAAGGTAAGATGTCAAGGAAATTGACAGAAAAGGGAACAATCTGGTAGTATTTGGCTAATTATTATGACTGCTGTTCTCTGTTAGCACTGCAAGTCACCCTAATAATTTTGTGACACTTTTCCTTTCCTCACTGCCACAGATAAGGTATTGTACAAGATAAAGTTGCTACTTCTCTTAGCAGTGTGCTTCTGATAAGACAGATGCGTCAAAAGGCACTAAATTATGTTAATGATTTCTGACAAGGTTCAAATTAGAATGGAAGACTTCTCCAAACTTAGACAGAACTACCTATAAATAGGCAAACTATTTCTAGAGGAACATACTTTATATGCAGGACTATAGACTTACAAATGATGCATATATATTCTTAAAATATCCTGATTTTAAAATTAATAATCAAGATAATTTGAGTTCATTAAATACAATGTAAGGATAAAAAAACCTTTCAATTATATTTTTCTACTCTATCTAGTCTATTCCTCTATTCTTTTCACATAAAATTGCCAAAGATTCTTAATGCTCATATTTTACTACATAACATTCAGAAGGCACTTTCATTCTTTTTTCCTAATACTGTTAATCAGCTTCCAACCTTCTCTTTTCTCTTTTACCTCAACTCCCAGAAGAGCAGCCCAGGTTAAACCTCTCATAAGAGGAGGAATGTCGACTCTTGCCTCTTTCCAGATTTGATTTTTTTTATATGGATAAGCCTACAGATAAAAAAAAAAGATATGAAAAATACCTTGAATTACCAATGCCACCTCTTTAGTCTAGCCAGTTCTCAATATACCAGTGAAAAAGTTCAAGGTGAATTATAATGTTTTTAAGTGCCTGAAATTACTTTGGTGTTATTAATACATAAAAGTTAGCAGTGAAATAGTTCTCTATCTTCTGTAAATCTCGTATTACACAATGAGAGGAGTTGATTCTACTGTTTTTAGTCATCCCTCTCTATCTTGTGCTCTGTGAGAAGTAAGAAAAAGACTCATTCTGAGGATAATATTATCAGTTTCATACAGGTAAAGTAATATAAGTAAGGCTCTTTGTAAAATAGCTGATGATATAGAAAGTATTAAATAAATATGTTATTATTACAGTTTCTCCTATATCTTTGTATACAAATTTGCCTATTTGTAAATTTGTATGTCATGAGAAATTTCTAGAAGAGACATATTAGGATAAAGGGTATGGATGTTGTTAATGCTCTTGATATATACCTTCAATTGTTTTACAAAATGTTTCTATCAACTTACACTTATTCCAAAAGAATGACAGTTCCAATCTTAATATATCTTAATTACTCTAATTTGGTATGCAAGAAAAGGCTATTTTACTTTTTTATATATTTTACTTTTTTACATTTCTATTAATAGTAATGATACATTCTCTAATAGATTTACTGACTAGTTGTATTTCTATTGTGTTCTTTATCTATTTCCCTGTTTAGATAATAGTGCTTTTTTCTTTTGGTTTTTAGGTGTTCTTTAAATAGTAAGGATGTTAATATCTAATATGATTGTGCATAGATTCCTGCATCTTGTTTACTTTTTAATTTTATATACTATGAACAGGTATCATTTATAATTAAAATTAATCAGAAAACATAAGTCATAAGAATTAGTCTTCTCATGACATCAAGATTCCCTAAGAATTATGAATGAATAAAAGATAAGGACTATATACGGGCACTTATAACACTTTAGGTTTTAGAATCTCTACCTTTAGCAGCCTGTCAAAGAGAATGATTCTGTTTAGTTGGTACTCTGTGTCCCTCTCTCGGATGATTAAAGGGAGAGTGGCAGCTGCAGAGAGCTCATTATTGCTGTTTGAATGAGGTAAATTAGACTGACTGTAAAAGAGAAACAAAAGCAGAAAAATTGACAAAAGGTATAAAATTTTTAAAAATTCAAATACCATAGTTTTGTGTTCTTTTCCAAAGAAAATGTACAAGCTTCTCACCAGAATAACATAAACAGATAGGAAAAATAAATGTAAAAGGAGACGATATACTCACTCATCTTCAAGTAGAGGGTAAAATGCTTCTCCACCAACATCTTTTAATCTCTGTGAATTGAGACAGAAAATATTTGATGTTTAGGACCTGTGACAGAAATGCTGATCCATATTTAAAAGAAAAAATAACATAAAATTATGAATTTATAAAGGTAACAAGAAAAGTAGAGAGTCTAAAATTCATTCCTAACATAAATATGAAAATATGCCATGCCTCCAGTGATTAAATTTATCTGTGAAGAATTGCTTTTTGTTTTTTTGATTTTTCTTACCTCTAGGTACCTTTTGTAAAGATTAGATACCTATTATAAAAGTTTTCCAAACATAAATACTAAATAAAGTATTCAGAAAACTAAAGTTAGTATAAATTTTAACAAATGGATAACTATTTTAAAATTATACGAAGATTATTTTAAAAGGTACTTTTGAATATATATTCCTTAATTTAAAGTCAGATTTTTGTTTTGACATTAATAAAATAGTAAGACAAAAGTAAGAGGATAATAAAAAGGATTCAAAAGAATTTCTCACATCATAAGTTGAACATAAATGATTCAAAGAGCTGATAAATCAACTAACAAAAAGCAATTATTTTATTTTTTTCACAAAGTCATTATAAAAAATGTTACTCCAAATAATAATATTGCCAGAATTATAGATATCTTTAAAAACAGAAGAAGGCTGTCAGAGTAAAGTAAAATCTAAGATACACTGTAAGCAGAGTGATTAAAGCTAATGCCATCCTGTCTGCTGTTCAGTTCAACTTCCAACTGGAAGGCAGAGAATGCTCCTCTGGGGACTAACATAGAAGATGGAGCTCTGTGTAGACCCAGCATTGATCTTCTGTTGATTAGCATCTATGCACTCATCCATGGAAGTTGTTCCCAGAATTTTTAAAAGCCAAAAAAAAACCCAGCACTAAGAATCTGATAAACAGTGACTTTATGCCTAGCTTTTCTTTAAAATTGAACATGCATTTCCCATTTTGCTTTTAAGACTTTAGGTATTTCTTTCATGGATTGAAATTCTAAGTTGAAAACTAAAATTTTCACAAATTTTACTGTATTATTAACTTACATTTTTTAAGTTTAAGTTTTACTGTCCTGAAAGTCATAAACATAGCTAATATCTTTTCTGCTTTTTTTCTAGCTAAAAAATTAGCATATTAAGGGTTTATAAAAGGCAAAAATTCTTACACAGAAAAGTATAAGGTAAAATTATTATTCATTTCCATATTATTTTAAAAATTAACAAATTTAAAATTTATTCTTAATAATTATAGAAAAAAGTATTTTAAATTTCAAAAGTGGAACTGTAAGGGAATTGGGGAAGTAAAACTAAAGTCTACATTCATTTAACTTGTATTCATATCATTTGTATCATATTTAAATTAAAGAAACAAATTGAGAGTTAAATAAAAGTAGTTGAAACATATATTTTGGATATATTTTATTTTTACCACCTTGTATTACTACTTATTTTATCCACTGTACAGTCTTTCACTCAAAGGGATGGTAAGTTTAGAGTATCAAGTGTAATAATTATATATTTTAATTTTCTGTTGCTGGCATTTAAGTAGGTAAGAGATTCTAACATCCTCCTACTGCATAGCATTTAAAATATTAAATGAGAGGAAAAGCCTATAAGAGTAATGAAAATGCAGTGACAGAAGACACAAAGCTGTATTTAGAGAGAAAGAGCTAAGCTAGTACTAAAGGACACTGAGAACTGTGGACTAGGGTTTTAGAGTACAACAGGACAAAGCCTCAGGCACTTAATTAGGCAGTCAAACTGGAGGGAGACCCTGCTACATCCAGGTAAAGAAAGAACTCCGGGTGTATGTGTGCGTGCGTGCCTGGGGAGAGCGTGCTGAACTGCTAGCCTAGAGACAGACTAGGGAAATCACCTATTTTATCTTTAGAGTTGGACACGACTGAGGATGCACATAGATCACTAAAAATAAAAAGGCTAGAAATTTTGGTTTTCAGACCAATACTCCATCAGTGTGGAAGTCATCCTTTCTGCCCTAACAACAAGAAAAAAGCTGAAAAAACTGAAAATAACAACCCTTTTTAGAACTATCAGAATCAGGGCAAAATGCTACCCAGAAAACTGGAGCAATGACAAATATAAAGAATCACAACTAAGCTGGAACAGAAGCCATTGCTGGAGCCTGGTAAAACACTTGAAGGGTAACTGATTGCTGCAGATTTAGCAATTTGAGAGATAATAGAAGCTTGAGAGATAAAAACTTGTGGAGGCCCAGACCTAAGGGAAACTTCACACTTCCTTGAGTTTTACCCCCATAAGTCCCAGCATGTTCTCAGGGTGAGGGTCTAAGAAAAATCCCCTCCTGTCTCTTGCACGAGAAGGGGCAAAATAACCATTTTGAACTACTCCTAGGGTATCCTGTTGTCTTAAGTAAAGGCCTGCTCTTCAGGGAAACTATTTTACCAGAGCTTAAATGACCTGCGGTAAGGGAAATACAAAATTCTAGGTCCTTCTAGTCCTTGATGTGGGGAAGAGAAATACCCAATTACTGCTCTCTCTAGCCTTCCTGTCTCACCTGAAGCAACAGGGAGGGAAGCTGAGAATTCCACAGCCCAGAGACACAGGCTCACTAAAACACTGAGACCTAATTAGCCCTTCAATCTACTTTCCCTCCCCTATCTTATTTCCATATGTAGAGTTTCTGTGAAGGACAGGGAAGCTTGGCAAGCTGCAATCCCTGGGGCTGCAAGGAGTTGGACACTAAGTGACTGAGCAACAACAAAGTTTCTGTATGATATAGGAGACTCCAGCTGAAAGAACTGCAAGCCTCAGATTCTATGTCCAGAGAAATCTAAAGACAGTAAGGAAGGTAAGAACATTGACATTTGAGGATTTTACTCTGAGAAAAAAGCTACACAAATAGTAAACAGCTAGATAAACATGAAATCTTTCACTGAAGATCTATTTATTACAGTTCTTTTCAGCAATATATCATATTGCATTCTCCCCACCCCCAAAATTGTAAGGCATGCTAAAGTATAAGAAAAACATTCTGCAGAGACAAAGCACTCTTCAGAACCAGATTCACATATGGCAGAGATTTTGGAATTATCAGAGCAGGAATTTAACATAACTGATTAAAATGCTAAAGGTTATAAGGGAAAAAAATGAACCACATGCAAGAAGAGGTAGGTAATATAAGCAGAAAGATGAAAATACTATGGAATAATCAAAGGATGTAACCTATGTGTGACAGGAATACCCAAGAGGAGAGAGAAAGAAATGGAAGAGATATTTGAAGTAATGACAGAAATTTTAAAATCAGACATACACCAAATGAAAAATTCCAAGAAGCTCAGAGACTATTAAGCAAGAAAATTTTTTTTAAAATCTACACCTGGGCATATCATATTTAAACTGCAAAAACTCAAATAACAAATAGAAAACCTTGATAGAAACTAAAACAGAAGTGAAAGGAACTTTACCTATAGAGGAAAAGGATAAGAATTACATCAGACAGTTCTTCAGAAACCATGCAAGCAAGAGAGTGGGGTGAAATGTTTAAAGCATAAAAGAAAAAAAAAATCAAACTAGAATTTTGTACCCAACAAAATTTTCCTTCAAAAGTAGTAAGAAAGACACACTCTACATTATCTAAAAGAAACCCATTTTAAATATAAAGACATAGATACATTAAAAGTAAAGGAATAAAGATATACCATGAATAACACTAATTAAAAGAAAACTAGGATAGCTACATTAATTTCAAACAAAACTAACTTTAGAGCAAGAAACATCATAAAGCTAAGTGAGATAATTGAGGTATATCTGTATAGCTAACAAAGACTATGTAAATAAATACATTTTTTAAATCCTCAAATCAATAAGAAATCATTCAAAAAAACTGGCAAGAGATAAAAACTAGTAATATACTCAAGAGGTAAGCAAATCACAAAAAATATAAAAGGGCTCATAACTGTACAATAATTGGGAAATTGAAAATTAGTATTACAGAAAAATACCATTTTGCACCTTTTAGAATAATAATTTTTTAAGAATTTGATAAGACCATACTTCTACTACTGCTAAGTCACTTTAGTCATGTCCGACTCTGTGCGACCCCATAGACGGCAGCCCACCAGGCTCCCGTCCCTGGGATTCTCCAGACAAGAACACTGGAATGGGTTGCCATTTCCTTCTCCAATGCATGAAAGTGAAAAGTGAAAGTGAAGTCACTCAGTCATGTCTGACCCTCAGTGACCCCGTGGACTGCAGCCCACCAGGCTCCTCCATCCATGGGATTTTCCAGGCAAGAGTACTGGAGTGGGGTGCCATTGTCTTCTCCAGTAAGACCATATGTTACCACATATATGGAGAAATGAGAACCCTTATCCAATGAGGGTAAAGAGATAAAGTGATAAGATGATTTCTGTGAACAGAAAATATAACCATAGATACTAGACTGATTGCAGATATATTTTCCAACAATGCCACTCGTGGGCACGTATGTTAAAGAAATGCTCACATATTTTATGTTATCAGGAAGGAATCTAAGGCTTCATGTGTATCAGTAAGGTTTTATTAAAAAAAAAAAAAAAGAAGCCACCAAGGGAGGGAGGGAAGGAAGAAGGAAGGGAGGGAGGAAAGAAGGAAAAAGGTCTGAAGCAAATTTGCCAAGATACCATTCTTACATTTCTTAGCTGGCATAATGACAGTGTCACAGTGGTGTCATCTAATAGTGAACTTCTATCTCGACCTTGTCCAAAGCTTTCACCATCTTCAAAGAGAAAACTAAAAAGAGATTTAAAAAATAAGTTATTTTAATGAGCATAGAAATCCAATTTACTGTTTAAAAACCTTCTAGAAAATAAAATTTACTCTGAATCATAAATCTCTTCATTAAAAGAAAGAAATTTTAGACTGAATAAAATCTGTAATTGGTGGCTGAAATTTCTCCAAAAAATCTTCATTTTTAAATATATGTTGAGTTTGTATAAACACAGTGCATGCGTGCTCAGTGACTCAGTTGTGTCCGACTCTTTGCAACCCCGTGGACTGCAGCCTGCTAGGCAACTCTGTCCATGTCTACAGGGAAGAATACTGGAGTGGACTGCCACTTCCTCCTTCAGGGGTTCTTCCCGAGACTGAACCCAAGTCTCCTGCATACAGATTCTTTACCACTGAGCCACCTGGGAGGCCCCTATAAATAAGCACACAAGTGTAAAGCATTTTAGGGATACAAGAACATGATTTACACTGTTCATGCAGGTGCAATGATAAAATTACACTGACAGTATGTAATATGTTCCAGAGGAAATTCATATGGGTAAAAAATGATAAAAGGAGGAAGAAAATAAAATGCTAATGCTGATAACTTCTCAGGAGAATGAATACTGAGTAATAAACATATTTAGAATTTTAGAGAATTAATTTTTATATCCTTCAAACCATTTACTCTTGGAATTGCCATCATCTTATTTTTGATTTTTCTACTTAATTTATCATGTGAACAGTACAACTGAAGTTAATATTTAAGAATTAGTTCAAGAGGGGGGAAAGGTACAGAATTAGTGCTGTATTCAAACAATTAACCTAAAATTTACATACAAAGAAAAAAATGATCAGCAGATGGTTTCTATAGTTACCTACAAAGATCAAATCTAGTCCTAAAACCTAAAATTAAAACTTTAAAGCACTAATGGAAAGAGATGTAGGTTCTCATTTTTATGAACGAACATGATGAGCAACAGAACAATTAACAGTTTTGGCTCTTAGCATTGTATTGTCATTTAACTTCTAAGTAATTTACAAGATAGTGTCTAAGACCTTATACAACTCTGCAGTTTTTCAACAGCGCTTTAGTACCATGATGATCTCTAGGACAAGCAATGAGGTCACTGAGTACATTTTAAAATATCATTAGAAGTAAAAAAAAAAACTTCCTCATAATGGGCATACTAGCCTAGTATATTAACTCTGTTAAATATTACTGTTCTATTTGTACAATTTGTTTTATTGATCACCAACTATTGTGAGATGTTCCACAATAATACCTTTACTTCAAATAGATCATAAAACAAATAATTTATTAAAAATAGTAGTTTAAAAAATAACAAAAGCACTGATAAGAACTCTGCAATTAGAAACTCCTACCAAACATTTCTCCAAAGAAGACACGCAGATGGCCAATAAACACATGAAAAGCTGCTCACACTTGTTATTAGAGAAATGCAAATCAAAACTACAATAATGTACCACCTCATACCAGTCAGAATGGCTATCAACAAAAAACCGACAAACAATAAATGCTGGAGAGGACATGGAGAAAAGGTCAACCTCTTGCACTGCTGGTGGGAATACAAACTGATACAGCCATTATGGAAAACAGTACGGAGATTCCTTAAAAAAACAGGAATAAATCTACCATATGACCCAGCAATCTCACTCTTGGGCATATATCCAGAGAAAAGACACATGTACCCCAGTGTTCATTACAGCAATATTTACAATAGCCAGGAAGGAAGCAACCTAGATGTCCATCAACAGACAAATGGATAAAGAAGTTGTACATTTATACAATGGAATATTACTCAGCCATAACAAGGAACAAATCTGAGTCAGTTGTAGTTAAGTGGATGAACCTAGAGCCTCTTATACAGAGTGAAATGTCAGAAAAAGAAAAACAAGTATTGTATATTAATGCATATATATGGAATCTAAAAAAAATGGTAATAATGAACCTAGTAGACAACAGACTTGTGGACACAGGGGAAGATGAGTTCGTTCAGTTCAGTCTCTCGGTTGTGTGTGACTCTTTGTGACACCATGGACTGCAGCATGCCAGGGCTCCCTGTCCATCACCAACTCCCGGAGTTTACTTAAACTCATGTCCATTAAGGGGGACAATGAGGGTGGGATGAATTGAGAAAGCAGCATTGTCATATATATATTACCATCTGTAAAACAGTGGGAAGTTGCTAAATAACACAGGGAACCTAGCCTGGTGCTCTGTGATGACCTCAATGGGTGAGACTATAGGAAGGTAGGGAGACTCAGCAGGAAAGGGATATATCAGATCAGATCAGATCAGTTGATCAGTCATGTCCGACTCTTTGCGACCCCATGAATCGCAGCATGCCAGGCCTCCCTGTCCATCACCAACTCCCGGACTTCACTCAGACTCACGTCCATCGAGTCGGTGATGCCATCCAGCCATCTCATCCTCTGTCGTCCCCTTCCCCTCCTGCCCCCAATCCCTCCCAGCATCAGAGTCTTTTCCAATGAGTCAACTCTTTGCATGAGGTGGCCAACAATTATGACTGATTTGCGTTGTTGTACAGCAGAAACCAACACTAAATTGTAAAGCAATTTTCTACCAATTAAAAAATAGAATTAAAAAAAAAAACTCCTGCCAAGAAAGCAAGGTATTGATTTCAAATTGTTTTCACAATCACTTAGCTACAATGTCTACCTACCAGAAGAAAACACTATCAAATTTAAAAAAGTTATTACTAGATTTCTCTCATTTACAAGAGATGTTTTCTTTCCTTACTTGGGGAGTGTGCAGATAGGTGGTTTGGATCGAATGATTTCCTTGTTCACAAGCTCTTTTTCCAAGTCACCTCCAGCTAAACACCAAAGGTAATACACTTCTTCAATAGATCTTTCTGCCAGGTAATCACTGTTTATATCTATCAATGGAAAATTAAAAAAAATAGCTATCACACTTTCTGTTTTTATTAAAAGGCAACAAGCAGTAATAGCTGACATTTTAAAAAAGTAAAAGCTGAAGAACACAGTAAGATTTCCTTTACAATATTCATACTACAAAATTCATAGAGGATTAAATGCAGATATGCATACTGGTTGTGCATCCAGTGTCTTTGAGAAAAAAGTGTGATTTTTATCCTCTGTACCAGAGATATATATACGTAAGTGTGTGTATATATGTATATATGTGTGTGTGTGTATATATATATATATATATATATATATATATGAGAGATACACACACACACACACACACACACACACACAAGCTATTATCAAGCCCTGCAGGAAAGAAATAAGGGCAAAAAAAAGCACTTGAGCAGGCAACCAGCACACCCTGTCCCATCCTTTGTCCTGAGACAATTTCTGCCTCTTTTACAAGTCTTGATGTCTCACAGAGGCTTTGCTTCCATTGTACTATGTTCATATTGACCTTCAGTTTTTTGGCCACTCCACACGGCATGTGGGACCTTAGTTCTCCGACCAGGGATTGAAGCCATCCCCCCTACATAGCAAATGCGGAATGTTAACCACTTGGACTGCCAAGAAAGTCTTGGATCTTCATTTATAAGAAGATAAATTTTAATTTTATCTTATCTTATAATTTATCTTTATAATTTATAAGAAAATTTATATCCCCAGTACAAACGATGCTTGAAGATACAGTGTAGAGAACATAGTAGAAACTCAATACGTATTTGCCCAAATGAATCTTTAGTATTTCCTACCGTGATATGTCATGATAATTTTTTTTATAAACATAATTTACTGGTGTCCCTAAAAAACACATTTTGAGAGCTGTAATTTTCAGAGAGGAATGAAAAGAGAAAAGGTGGTATTCTCTAACAAACATGGAATTTAATAATAATGGACTTATCAATAATATGATTTTTAGATAATTTATAATAAATTTTATGAAATCTATATAAATATTGAGGTAACAGAAATTCCACCGGAAACCAGAAGATCTGATTATAGCATTACGACCTGGATTTACATAAGAAAAATTTTTTTGTTTGATACTACTTCCTTTCTTTGATTCTTAAAGTCCTTGCTCCAAAGTAATTTAAATTTAAAGGATTAAAATGTTAGGTTATATTTTAACCACTTCCAAAATTACTTCTTAATTCTCAGGTAAGTATCCAAAATGTCTCACTAATGTAAATATATATTGATGACAAATTTAAAGCTGAAACTAGGATGAGGGTACTTCCTTTAAAAACATGGCTTTATTATTAGTATTCTTTATCATTACCTTCATACAACTGACTGATATCCTCTGGCAGAGTCAAATCAGCACATCTCAGAGAAGAAGAAAACAGGCTGGCAGGTTTGATAAAGGGAGGGTATAAGGGTAACACTTCACTGAACACATTGTCCTGCATTAATTCATCTGGGGTTGGCCTTAAGAAACACATTTAAAATACAGCACAGGAATTAAAGTCATTAAAATATTCCTAGAATAATGGCATACCTACAAGGAAATAATTAAAAGTCATAAACACCTCATAGGCATACAAAATAATGAAGCTCTCCTTATTAGAGTCTAGATATACACCTTTAAAAAAGAATCAAAAGATTATAAGTAAATACTGACTTTTTTTTCTCTTTTGTGCTTTTTGTACTTTACGACTTATCAAATATTATTACATATGAGCATCTCCATTTTTTACTTTCAGCTTGACCATCATAAACTTGCTTTGCTGAATATCTTCATTAAATAATAAAATTATAAATCAATACTATCTTCTGATTTTCTTCCTACTCTCTTAATGTGGTATCAGTTCAGTCAGTTCAGTAGCTCAGTCATGTCTGATTCTTTGCAACCCCATGAACTGCAGCATGCCAGGCCTCCCTGTGCATCACCAACTCCAGAAGTTCTCCCAAACTCATGTCCATTGAGTTGGTGATAACATCCAACCATCTCATCCTCTGTTGTCCCCTTCTCCTCCTGCCATCAATCTTTTCCAGTATCAGGGTCTTTTCAAATGAGTCAGTTCTTCACATGAGGTGGCCAAAGTATTGGAGTTTCACCTTCAGCATCAGTCCTTCCAATGACACCCAGTACTGATTTCCTCTAGGATGGACTGGCTGGATCCCCTTGCAGTCCAAGGGACTCTCAAGAGTCTTCTCCAACACCACAGTTCAAAAGCATCAATTCTTCGGCACTCGGCTTTCTTTATAGGCCAACCCTCACATCCATACATGACCACTGGAAAAACCATAGCTTTGACTAGACTGACCTTTGTTGATAAAGTAATGTCTCTGCTTTTTAATATGCTGTCTAGGTTGGTCATAAATTTTCTTCCAAGGAGTAAGTGTCTTTTAATTACATGGCTGCAATCACCATCTGCAGTGATTTTGGAGCCCCAAAATATAAAGTCTCTCACTGGTTCCACTGCTTCCCCATTTTTGCCATTTAGTGATGGGACCGGATGCCATGATGTTCAGGTCAGTTCAGTTCAGTTCAGTCACTCAGTCGTGTCCGACTCTCTGCAACCCCATGAATCACAGCACGCTAGGCCTCCCTGTCCATCACCAACTCCCAGAGTTCACTCAGACTCACGTCCATCGAGTCAGCGATGCCATCCAGCCATCTCATCCTCTGTCGTCCCCTTCTCCTCCTGCCCCCAATCCCTCCCCACATCAGAGTCTTTTCCAATGAGTCAACTCTTCGCATGAGGTGGCCAAAGTACTGGAGTTTCAGCTTCAGCATCATTCCTTCCAAAGAACACCCAGGGCTGATCTCCTTTAGAATGGACTGGTTGGATCTCCTTGCAGTCCAAGGGACTCTCAAGAGTCTTCTCCAACACCACAGTTCAAAAGCATCAATTCTTCAGCGCTCAGCCTTCTTCACAGTCCAACTCTCACGTCCATACATGACCACAGGAAAAACCATAGCCTTGAGTAGACGAATCTTTGTTGGCAAAGTAATGTCTCTGCTTTTCAATATGCTATCTAGGTTGGTCATAACTTTACTTCCAAGGAGTAAGTGTCTTTTAATTTCATGGCTGCAGTTACCATCTGCAGTGATTTTGGAACTGCCCCAAAAATAAAGTCTGACACTGTTTCCACTGTTTCCCCATCTATTTCCCATGAAGTGATGGGACCGGATGCCATGATCTTTGTTTTCTGAATGTTGAGCTTTAAGCCAACTTTTTCACTCTCCACTTTCATTTTCATCAAGAGGCTTTTTTTAGTTCCTCTTCACTTTCTGCCATAAGGGTGGTGTCATCTGCATATCTGAGGTTATTGATATTTCTCCCGGCAATCTTGATTCCAGCTTATGTTTCTTCCAGTCCAGCGTTTCTCATGATGTACACTGCATATAAGTTAAAAAAGCAGGGTGACAATATACAGCCTTGACGTACTCCTTTTCCTATTTGGAACCAGTCTGTTGTTCCATGTCCAGTTCTAACTGTTGCTTTCTGACCTGCATACAGATTTCTCAAGAGGCAAGTCAGGTGGTCTGGTATTTCCAACTCTTTAAGACTTTTCCACAGTTTCTTGTGGTTCACACAGTCAAAGGCTTTGGCATAGTCAATAAAGCAGAAATAGATGTTTTTCTGGAACTCTCTTGTTTTTTCGACGATCCAGTGAATGTTGGCAATTTGATCTCTGGTTCCTCTGCCTTTTCTAAAACCAGCTTGAACATCTGGAAGTTCACGGTTCATGATTGCTGAAGCCTGGCTTGGAGAATTTTGAGCATTACTTTACTAGCGTGTGAGATGAGTACAATTGTGTGGGAGTTTGAGCATTCTTTTGGCATTGCCTTTCTTTGGAATTGGAATGAAAACTGACCTTTTCCAGTCCAGTGGCCACTGCTGAGTTTTCCAAATTTGCTGGCATATTGAATGCAGCACTTTCACAGCATCATCTTTTAGGATTTGATATAGCTCAACTGGAATTCCATCATCTCCACTAGCTTTGTTCATAGTGATGCTTTCTAAGGCCCACTTGACTTCATATTCCAGGATGTCTGGCTCTAGGTGAGTGATCACACCATCATGATTCCCTGGATAGTGAAGATCTTTTTTGTACAGTTCTGCTGTGTATTCTTGCCACCTCTTCTTAATATCTTCTGCTTCTGTTAGGTCCATACCATTTCTGTCCTTTATCGAGCCCATCTTTGCATGAAATGTTCCCTTTGTATCTCTAATTTTCTTGAAGAGATCTCTAGTCTTTGCCATTCTATTGTTTTCCTCTATTTCTTTGCATTGATCGCTGAGGAAGGCTTTCTTATCTCTCCTTGATATTCTTTGGAACTCTGCGTTCAGATGTTTATATCTTTCCTTTTCTCCTTTGCTTTTCACTTCTCTTCTTTTCACAGCTATTTGTAAGGCCTCCTCAGACAGCCATTTTGCCTTTTTGCATTTCTTTTCTTGGGGATGGTCTTGATCCCTGTCTCCTGTACAATATCACAAACCTCCATCCACAGTTCATCAGGCACTCTATCATATCTAGTCCCTTAAATCTATTTCTCACTTCTACTGTATAATCATAAGGTATTTGATTTAGGTCATACCTGAATCGTCTAGTGATTTTCCCTACTTTCTTCAATTTAAGTCTGAATTTGGCAATAAGGCGTTCATGATCTGAGCCACAGTCAGCTACCTGTCTTGTTTTTGCTGACTGTATGGAGCTTCTTCATCTTTGGCTGGAAAGAATATAAGTATCTGATTTCAGTGTTGGCCATCTGGTGATGTCCACATGGAGAGTCTTCTCTTGTGTTGTTGGAAGAGGGTGTTTGCTATGACCAGTGCATTCTCTTGGCAAAACTCTATTAGCCTTTGCCCTACTTCATGCTGTACTCCAAGGCCAAATTTGCCTGTTACTCCAGGTGTTTCTTGACTTCCTACTTTTGCATTCCAGTCCCCTATAATGAAATGGACATCTTTTTTGGGTGTTAGTTCTAAAAGGTCTTGTAGGTCTTCATAGAACCGTTCAACTTCAGCTTCTTCAGCATTACTAGTTAGGGCATAGACTTGGATTACCCTGGTATTTAATGGTTTGCCTTGGAAATGAACAGAGGTCATTTTGTCATTTTTGAGATTGCATTCAAGTACTGCATTTTGGAATATTTTGTTGTCTATGACAGCTACTCCATTTCTTCTAAGGGGTGTGTGCCCACAGTAGTAGATATAATGGTCATCTGAGATAAATTCATGTGGTATATTTACCCAAAATTATGCTTTTAATACCATTCCTCTCATTTGAACATGTCTTGATAAAGATGTTTTCATAAAGATAGATCAGAATATATTATTTTCAAATATTACATACTTACAGAGTTTAGGGACAAATGAATGGGTAACAGTGACATCATCAAATGAACATAATAAGACTTCTAAGAAATCCTTTTACATTATCAACAATTATTAACTTAGCTCACTATGTAAGTTTTTTATATAATACTTATTTGCCAATAAACTTTTGTTCTCATTTTTCTCATATCACTGTATCTAGGCATATCTACCTGCCATAGTTTAGCTAATTTTCAAATTGGAGGTTAGGAAATGAACTAGTGGCTGATTTTGGTATATGTCAGCTTTCTGATCATGTTTTAATTATTTTTTTCTTCTCTTACAACCATACATTAAAGCCAAAACTATCAGTTATGATACTAATATCAATCATACATTACTACATATGTTAATATTCTTATTTAATCCATTAGTATTAAAAAATTAAGTACTTATATGTTAAGATCTCAGTAATAATCCCAAACTCTTGATATCAACCTCTTGGAAGGGTGGAAGGTGAGGCACTTCTTTAAAAGATCTATCACAGTTTCAGGAAGCTCCTGGTAAACAGAGAGAGAAAGTAATTATTTTAAACAATCCACTTAAAAATTTATATTACTTACATCATTTTCTACTTTAAGAAGTTTTGACTGTTTTGGAAAGCCTTTGCTTTAAAACAGTTTGCTACTGGATGCCAAGTATGCAAAATAAATGTTCAAGAACAGAGTAATGACAAACCTTTATAATGTCCAGACAGCCATGCTCCTCAGCCAGAACTATTATAGTGTCATCTACACAGTCTATAAAAGAGGAAAATTACATGAATCAAAGCTGCTTTTACAACTTACCAGACTGGGAGTTAAACTTTAATAACATTATTTTAAATTATATAATGCAATTTTGGAACTTGGAATATTAAAAAGCTTGAGACTTTTCCTTATATGTTTTAATAAATGATAAAGGCTTTATTTTTATGCTTATAAGACTTGTCATTAAATACAATTGAAGAATGTGCACACATTTTTTCTGGTCTTTACAGTATAAGGTTTAGCCTATAGACACCATTTATAGATCTCTAAGATTCCTTAATAGCCATATTACCAATCTTTGAAATTAAAGTGATAAAATTATAAAATTTTATAAATTTTATTTACAATCCATTGTTATTTAATATTCACTAATATTATTCTATACACATCCATATTTGTAGACCCTATTAACCTGGACACCGATCTGACATTCTTTTATACAAAGCGCTCTATCACTGTTTTTCTCTCTTTTTTTTACCATACATCCTTAACTTATTCTACTTTAAGTGGATTACACAAATTTTTATAAATGTGAATTACAAGTATTTGGATTATACACATGTGAAACATATGAGCTTGTTAGAAGGAAGAATAAACATTCTTCCTCAGTCATTGCTGCTAAGTCGATTCAGTCGTGTCCGACTCTGTGCGACCCCAGAGACAGCAGCCCATCAGGCTCCCCTGTCCCTGGGATTCTCAAGGCAAGAACACTGGAGTGGGTTGCCATTTCCTTCTCCAATGCATAAGAGTGAAAAGTGAAAGTGAAGTCGCTCAGTCGTGTCCGACTCTCAGCGACCCCATGGACTGCAGCCCACCAGGCTCCTCCATCCATGGGATTTTCCAGGCAAGAGTACTGGAGTGGGGTGCCATTGCCTTCTCCGTTGTCAGTCATTACTTACATATAATTCACTAAACGGAAAGCTCAAAAGTTATAGTACATTGAAGGTAACTGCTACAGAGAAGTACAATTTTACAATTTCATATTTTGATTCAAAAGTTAGTTTGGTTGGCTAGATCATAAAGCTAAGATTATATCCAAGGACATTATAATTCCTTACAGTGAATCAGGAAAAGCTCTCCTATAGTACCTCAAGGGTGCTTAAAGTGTCCTGTTAATGCTTATCACTGATCACTGGAAAGCTGAAGAAAGTGAAGCCTTTTCAGTGTAGTTAGTATTTTGAAGAACATATTCGCTATGTGTATAATTACTCTCACTAAAGATTATATTTATAACTGAAAGATAATTGTGAGACACTTACCCAGTGTAAGCAAAAATTTTAGTCTTTCAGAAATATCCAAACTCTGAAATAATTTTCTTCCCTACATAAAAGATAAAAGCAATTCTTATTAACATTTACATATTCTTCCCAGGGAGGGAGGTTTTATTTTTCATTGCTGAAAATGATTTTTCAATTATCTCTATTTCTCTTCAGAGGTTTTATCAGATTTTTTTGTTTGTTTGTTTTTAATATAAATTTATTTATTTTAATTGGAGGTTAATTACTTTATAATATTGTATTGGTTTTGCCATAAATCAATATGATTCCGCCACAGGTATACATGTGTATATCAGATTTTTTTTGAATTGGCTCCACTAAAGAAAAATCATTGGTGACATACATTTTTTTAATGTTGCATAATGCTTACCATTTAAACATTTTGTATATCTAAGAATCATTACATTTTAGTTTGATCTCAAGCATTCTTCATTTTTGAGACCCACATATATCTGGTTGTCCAAAGGGACTCCAGGAGTCTTATTTGATTAAGAGACCAAAATGTCTTTTCACCCTTTCATCCACCCAGCTAATTCTCACTTATATATCATGACCCAGATGATCTGTTGTCTCCACTAAGAAACATCCCACAACACTCCTTCCTCTTCTCAAAATTACTTAAGACAACCATCTTTGTGTTTTCCATAGTAGCTGGTATAGCCCTTTATTTTAAGATACACGTTATATTTTAGTTGTTTCCTTATTCCTTGGCTTCAGAGGGCTCCTTAAAAAAGAGTCTTGAATCAAGCACAACTTCAATGATTATGTGCTGAGCAACTACTGTGTGTGAAGCTGGACTTTCCACCAAGGGTTATATACTATGGGTAAATTACTTGACCACTTTAAACCTCACTTTCCTCATTTATAAATTGGAATGTTAACTATACATGCCATGTAGGTTGCAGTGAAGGTTATATGATGTATAAAAAACTGCTTAGCATTTTCTGCATAAAGAAAATGCTTCATAAATTTTGGCTATTCTATTATTATAAACAAAGTAAACTTGTATGATCATTTAAAAAGACTTAGAAGGAGAAGGTTTAAGAAGACAGCTTGGTCTTTATGCAGTGAAAGAGGCTCTGATTTTCTTTTTTTAATAGAGAAGAAAAAACTTTCTTAAAGTTTTATGAAATTAGAACTACAGGTGGAGAGATCATTGAAAATAAATTGCCCTTCCTCTCTCTTTTTAATCTCTTACACTACTATCAATGTTAATCTTCTAGACCTAAATGTAAGGCCAGATACCCTAAAACTCTTATAGAAAAACACAAGCAGAACACTCTCTGACATAAATTGAAGCAAGATCTTTTTTGATCTACCTCCTGGAGTAATGAAAAGAGAAGCAAAAATAAACAAAAGGGACCTAATTAAACTTAAAAGCTTTTGCACAGCAAAGGAAATCATAAGCTAAATGAAAAAACCCACAGAATGGGAGAAAATATTTGCAAATGAAGCAACTGACAAGGGGTTAATCTCCAAAATATACAAACAGCTCATGCAGCTCAATAACAAAAAACCAACCCAATCAAAAAATGGACGGAAGATCTAAATAGAAATTTCCCCAAAGAAGACACACAGATGGCCAAAAAGCACATGAAAAGATGCTAAACATCATTAATTATTAGAGAAATGTAAATCAAAACTACAATGAAGTATCACCTTACACTGGTCAGCATGGCCATCATCAAAAAATCTACAAATAATAAATGTTGAAAAGGGTGCAGGGGAAAGAGAACAGTGTTACATTGTTGGTGAGAATGTAAATTGGTACAGCCTTTATGGATAACAGTATGGAGGTTCCTTAAACAACTAAAAATAGAGCTACCATATGATTAAGTGGGCATATACCCCAGGAAAACCATAATTTGAAAAGATACATGCACCCCAAAGTCCATTGCAGTATTATTTACAATAGCCAGGACATGGAAGCAACCTACACGTCCACTGAAAGAGGAATGGATAAAGAAGATGTGGTACAATGAAATACAAAGAAAATATGTACAATGAAATATTATTTGGCCATGAAAAAGAAGGAAATAATGCCATCTGCAGCATCATGGATGGACCTAGAGATTGTCATACTGAGTGAAATAAGTCATAAATATTGTATAATGTTGCTTACATGTGGAACCTAAAAAAAAATGGTACAAGTGAATTTATCTACAAAATAGAGTCACAGATGTAGAAAACAATTTTATGGTTTCTGAGGGTAAGGGGAGGGAGGGATAAATTGGGATACTGGGGTTGACATATATTATACACACTGCTGCTGCTGCTGCTGCTGCTGCTGCTGCTAAGATGCTTCAGTCGTGTCCGACTCTGTGCGACCCCATAGACAGCAGCCCACCAGGCTCCACCGTCCCTGGGATCCTCCAGGTAAGAACACTGGAGTAGGTTGCCATTAAAATAGGTAACTATTAAGGACCTACTGTATAACACAGGAAGTGGTATACAGTACTCTGTAATGATCTATATGCGAAAAGTATCTAAAAAAGAGTGGATGTATGTGTATGTATAACTAATGCACTTTGATGTACATCTGAAACTAATACAACATTGTAAAGCCACTATATTCCAATAATAATAAAATTAAAAAAGACCCACCTTTAAAAAAATTAATCTTCTAAAACTGCAGGTTTGATTTCAGCTTGCTTAAAAACTTTAAATGACCCCCCTATCTTATATAAATATAATCCTCTCAATATGGCATTCAAAGTCTCCTAGGATATGGCTCCTATCCATTTTACTTATTAATTTATATTTAATATTTTGTATGAAATCTAAAGGTTTGATGAGGAAGATTCAAATCATTCTAAAACTGGACTGTCTAAACTTTGAGTACCTCTTAAAATGTCATGAAGCCCCTATTATGGAATTAATATTTCCTTTCTTATAATTCATGCAGTTCTTTGTGCTTATCTTCAAAGTTTATGGATTTGCATTAATTATAGGCTCTTTTGGAGAAGGCAATGGCACCCCACTCCAGTGTTCTTGACTGGAGAATCCCATGGACAGAAGGGCCTGGTGGGCTGCCATTTATGGGGTCGCACAGAGTCGGGCATGACTGAAGCGACTTAGCAGCAGCAGCAGCAGCAGCATAGGCTCTTTGACAATACATTTTAATCACAGTTTATGCCTGTTGTATTATTATACACACAGTAAATACTCAACAACATTTGTTGAACTGAATTACTCATATAAGAAATACCCAGATCATAAGTAGTTTAAATATAATTAATGGTAATAAAAAGGAAAAGTTACATTTGTCATATTTACACTTATGTATACTTTACATTGGAGAAGGCAATGGCACCCCACTCCAGTACTCTTGCCTGGAAAATCCCATGGATGGAGGAGCCTGGAAGGCTGCGGTCCATGGGGTCGCTAAGAATCGGACACGACTGAGAGACTTCACTTTCACTTTTCTCTTTCATGCATTGGAGAAGGAAATGGCAACCCACTCCAGTGTTCTTGCCTGGAGAATCCCAGGGATGGGGGAGCCTGGTGGGCTGCCATCTCTGGGATCGCACAGAGTCGGACACGACTGAAGCGACTTAGCAGCAGCAGCAGCATACATTCCAACAAGAATTTTCAATTAGGCTGTGATTTTAAACAAAAAATGAGATTTACTATATTTTCATACCAATGAAAAGGAAGATGGTCTAGACAAAGGATAGCAAAGAATCAGCAAGTCTGGCATTTTCCCTTAGAAAAAGCAATGCCAATGTATAAGCTACCATGTAATTGTTAACATTTAAGTGTTAATAATAAAAGCTAACATTTATGTACTGTGATATAATACCCTATATTAGCTACATTAGTTACCTTAAGTCACACAACTACACTTTGTTGTGTAAGATTTCAAATCAAGTTCTCTCTGACTATGAAAGTCTGTCTCTTAACTATTATGCTTTACTACTTCTGCTACTACTACTACTTTTCTGTACACAAAACACACAAAATGAAAATAATATCATCCTAATCCTTAGCTATGGTAAAGATCAATGAGTTAATATTTCAAAAATACTTTAAAAATCCATTGGAAAACAGAACAACAGATAAACAATAAAATTGTCTGCCCCTAAAGACCTCATTGTCCAAGTAGGCACATGTAACAAATACTAAAATAGAAGAGAATAAAGAAAACGGAGACTAACCATGGCAGGTATTTGGAGGCAGAATCAACAAAATATTAGCTGTCTCTCCAAATTCATCCTGATCTATCAGGCACCTATCTAAGGCCACATCAGTAAACTGCCACTAGTGAAAAGTAGAGTTGATGCCTGCAAATTTTACATCATCTTCTTAAAGACAGTTACCAAGAATTCACTCCTCTCCTTTTCTTATGGCTAAAAAGGAGGATAAAGCAGCATCTTTCGGAGCGATCCCTGATAGCCAAAGTTTTGGCATGACATTGTGGAACAGAGCCCACTCTTTCTGAAGATTGTTACATGAGGGAGAAAAACATCTGTGTTCTTTAGGGCACTGCATTAAAAAAAACCTTCATTATGATGATATTGGCATTTTATTTTTTTGGCTGCATGCACGTGGGATCTTTGTGCCCTGACCAGGGATGCAACTTGTGCCCCCTGCATTGGAAGCTTGAAGTCTTAACCAGCTGGACCACCAGGGAACTCTCTAAGCTACTACATTTTTAATTCCTTTGTTTACAATAACTGTATAGTCTTTATTACACAAATAAATATAGAGGATATTTCAGGAAGGCCTCATAAAAAGCCGACTCTTATAAGTGAGTCTTATTGAAGACAGAATAGGGGAGGAAAAGGTATTTAAGGAAGAAAGAATACCACAGATGGGAGAGAGAGCATGAATATACTGAAATGTGTAAGCAGTTTTAGTGTAAAGTTTCTAAATATGCTTTTTACACTTAATACAGTGTAAGTTTTTAATACTTAGTACAGGTGCAAATAGTTCTGCTGCTGCTGCTGCTGCTAAGTCGCTTCAGTCATGTCCGACTCTGTGCGACCCCACTGACAGCAGCCCACCAGGCTCCCCCGAACCTGGGATTCTCCAGGCAAGAACACTGGAGTGGGTTGCCATTTCCTTCTCCAATGCATGAAAGTGAAAAGGGAAAGTGAAGATGCTCAGTCGTGTCCGACTCTTCGCAACCCCATGGACTGCAGCCCACCAGGCTCCTCCATCCATGGGATTTTCCAGGCAAGAGTACTGGAGTGGGGTGCCATTGCCTTCTCTGGCAAATAGTTCTAGGTATACCAAAATAATATTCAAGTAAATTGTCAAGTGGGATTTTTTAAAAAATCAAATTGAGATTTCAGCCTTTTAATCCTCATATCTAGTCAATTTGCAAAAAAAAGATAAAAAGATGCTATTACTAAATAGCTTTCCTACCCCAAAATATTTTTCTAATAAACACACTATTTTTATTAGTTTAATATTTCTTTATACATACCACACAGAGCTCAAACAAAATGATTCCAAGAGACCAGACATCTGATTTGGGGCCAGAAGGCAATGGTTTTTCACTTGGCACATGATCACTGGTTTTGAAAATTCCTTGCGCAATTACCTCAGGTGCCAAGTATGATGGATACCTAAAATGGTATAATTTAAGAATGAATTTATTACCATGAGCTAGAAAGGGGGAAATAGGTACGTAGTGGTACGTTTTTACTATCAGTACAGTATAATCCATACAAAAGCTCAATGAGATAAAATGAACAACTCTTGCTAGGAAGAATTCTTAACTACCATAACACAGGTCTTATGTCTAGGAATCAAGAGGAAATATACATTTCTCAAGGAATGTTAAACCTATCTCACTTTTAGCTCTTTTCTTTGTTTTCCTCTGTATTAACACATTGCCTTCAGACTTCCAGATTTCGAGGTGTTTTTCCTTCTTCCTTACTGCCTATCTTCTCTTTATACTTAACTCTTATTTAAATTTTATCTTTGAAAATAGTATTTATTCTTTTGAATAGTAGGAATGTCAAAATCTGTAAAAACATATAAATTGAAATGTAAGACTCTCTCCAATCTCTGTACTCCAGTCACTCACACTATTTATGTACAAATAAAGTTGATCGTTTGTCATCATTGCCCTATAGGGAAGTATAGTATATGCACTATTCTGTACTCTTTTTCACTCAAAATATGTTTTAGAGATCATTCTTATAAATAAGTATAGATTTGTCTCATTCTTTTTGAAAACTGCCAATAATTTCATTGCATTGATACACTTAATTTATGTGATACAACTCTGAAGGAGGATATTTGGAAGTTGACTACTACTTAAAATGCTTACATGGATATATTACAGATATCCCATTTCCCATAAATACATAGATGAAAGACAAATTCCTAGACATGGTACTACAAAGTCACAAGGTAGATGAATTTTAAAATTTTATGTGTTTCCAAGTTGCCCTTATGGCAATTTATATTCTTATAAGCAGTATATAGGACTGCCTCTTTCCCTTAACCTTCACCAACATAAGTTTTTAAAAAAATTGCCTTAGTAAATATAAAATACAGACTATTAAATATGAATAAGGTGTAAAGAATAAAGCTTAAAAGAACACTCATGTACCTACCAACCAGTTTAAATAATGAATATGAAATTATCACTAAAAGTCCCGATTTGTGTGTTGATAATTCCCTTCCATTTATTTACAGTTTTACCAGGTTTGTAACCCTAAAAAATATTAATATATTGTTTAGTCAAGCACATATCTGAACTTTATAGTACTGGAGTTATGCTGCCATTATTCCTTTGTGATTTGCTTTTTTTAGTCAACAATATTTATTTAAAAGAGCCATTCACATTGCTGTATGTAGATTTAAGTCATTTTTATGTCTGTTTTATGAATACATTATTCATTCAGATGTCAACAAGCATTTATTTCATTTCTTTTTGTACTATAAACTATGTTGCTAGAAAAAGCATGTGTGTTTCTACACATAGTATGTTGTTGTGTAGCAACACTTCTAGCAAAAGTCTCCCCAGGAGTATAAACCTAGCACTGAATTTCTAGGCCACAAGACATGTGCACTTTCAACTTTATAACACCACACCAAATGCTTCTTGAGAGGGGTTGTACTAATGTATACTCCTACTAGCGGTGTACAACAGATTCTATTGCTTACTTCTCCAGCACTTGTTGGACAGCAGTGGCAGACTTTCTAATATCTGGCCATCTGAGGGTGAGACTCACAAACCATTGTACAATAGGTTTAATTTGTATTTCCTTGATAACTAAAAAGGTTGAGGTACGTTTTCATAGACAAACATTGGCACGATGATGCCATTTTACCCTTAGTTGATCATACTGCTCTTGTAAATAAATGTGTGAAATCTCTTCAGATAAGTGAAGTCTAGTGGAAAAGCAATGACCTTGATATCATAAAGCCTGTATTCTAATTCCAGTCCTGTCATATATTTTATATGTGATTTGGGTTTCTTACTCTGTAAAACAGGAACAATAATTTCTCTCTCACAAAACTGTTACAAATATTCATGAATACATAAAGAAGTTTTATAGAAATGAAAAAAAAGACACAAATGCAATGCTTTATTTCTGTCATCATTAGCATGATACATCCAGAAGGCAAACTGTTCATTTTTAATTCTGATTTCCAGCACATCTAACTCTGAAATAATAAAATGGGTAGTGAAAAGTCAAAGATTACTACAGGTAAATTGCTATATCTAAAACTTCTGACTGATGATCTCCGAAAGTACAGAGGTGACTTATGCTCCAAATATTCTAATTTCCTTTTTAATCAAGGACATGTTAAGTTAATTAATAAAATAGTAAATGTTAGGCTTATTTTTTAATACAGATTATCTCCTTCCAACAAGTGCCTCTTCTTTAGCACTGCATTTTAACACTCAGAGAAAATTACTAGAACTCTGCCGTGAGTATGACTGGTGAGATAAATACAAGTGGTTTTCACCATCTGTCTGATGTTTTAACAAGGTATTAAGCTACTGGCCAACTGAAATGAATGTCCAATTTCTAACTCATTACAGTATTTTGAAACAGATGTTAATGTTTTACTTTTTTGTTCCTTAATATTTGTCTTTTGAATCAACTGCAAGCTTCGTCTGGTGTAAATATTTTCTTTCATGACTTAGCTGTTTGATCACTTTATTTTTCCTGGCTAAGGTTTCACATTTTGCTCTTTGATACTTTCTGGTCAGAACTTTTGCGTCCAAGACTTCAAAGTAAGCCAAACCAAATGGCACATGAGACCAATTCTATCCAAGCATTTTAAATTCAAATGTAACTCTTCAAAATGTTTGATATGCTTTAAAAAAATCACTTCCTTTCTTCTATTCATCACTAAAACCTAAAGCACCTTTAAGTGAAAGATAAAAATTAAAGGAATTTTTGCTTGTATTGTTTTTGGAGTTCTCACATAAAAATTTAGACAAAATGAAGGATCACGCTTACTTCAGCTGCCTAAAAGCTATTTCAAAGGGTAATTATCATACATGATGAAGATACCAGAGCCTTACTATAAATTTAATTTTATTATTTGAAAAGGTTTTCTTTTAACAAATAAAGCGCAGGCTATTTTTATAAAATACTGTTTTTTTGTGCTTGTGAGAACAACTATTTGTTGCCTACAGCCACATGGTAGTCAAAACTATAAACTATGAATTCATGCACATTAATAAGTAAGTCATCAAAACAGAAAATTTTCCATTAAATAATGAGCTTCTTGAAGTTGGGGACCTATCTTATCCATTTTTGTATATCCAGAAGCCTTAAGAAAAGGTGTTTAATAAATATTTTCTTAATAAATAAAGGAAGGAATGATTAAACAATTTAAGATTAGCTATGTTCAAACAAATGAAAATTTTAAGTAAGAAACCTAGAAGTTAACTTATAGAGATAAAAAAATTCACAAATGAGATCATTTTTATGAACCTATTTGCAAGGCAGGAATAGAGATGCAGACATAGAGAATGAATGGGCTTGTGGACACAGGGAGAGAAGGGAAGGGTGGGACAAATTGAGAGAGTAGCACTGATACAATTCATTATTACGTTTAAAGCAGATAGCCAGTGGGAAGCTACTTTACAGCACTGGGAGCCCAGTTCAGTGTTTTGTGATGACCTAGATGGGTGGAATGGAGGGTGGGAGGGAAGCTCAAAAGGGAAAGGATATATGTATACATATAGCTGATTCACAGAGTTATACAGTAGAAATGAACACAACATTGTAAAGCAAGTATACTCCAATTAAAAAAAAAAATTTAAAACATATTTTCCTGCAGAAACATACATTATTCCAAACCACTAGTTCCAATAATAGAGTGACAAAAACTGACTTTAGAGGGCCCAAAGAGCAAAACACAAATGTATACCATTAAGCATATCACACAGCAATTAAAAAATATTCATAAGGTCTTTAAAGAATAGTATTAAATCAACTTTAATTTCCTGATTTTGACAATTATTTTGTGGTTCTGAAAGAAAACTCCTTACTTCAGAAATTACAAACTGAAATATTTAAGGGTAAAAGGCCATTATAACACTAATAATTCTTAAATAATTCAGAAAAATTATATTATACACAACAATACATATACATATAAGATAAAAGAAAGAGAAAACAAAAGTTGTGAAATGTTAACATTTGGGGACCCTAAGTAAAGGCAATATGGGAAATTTTTGTACTATTTTGTAACTTCTATGTACCTAAAATAAGGTCAAAATTAAACACTTATAAAAGTATTATATTATTAACATATTTAAAAAGCAACCACACAATAAATATAATACAAACATCTATATTAAAAGCTTTCATTGAGTCCAGGATGAAGTAAACTTTCATTCTCTTTTTGGAGGCCAATATAAATCTGGAATTCCATATAAAGAAACTCTCCAAACTTACAATACAGACTTTCAGTTATAGAATCCACCCCATTACTGATAGTTACAGCGACCTGACTTGAGGCTTAATATCCAATTATATCTTAGAGAACAGGGATTTAAATTAAAAACACTAGAAAATAACATGAAACTGATTTTTCTCAGTCTTTTCAGGAACACACATTATCATTTGTTAGCCTTTTTGCCTTAAATTTACCTAATTCTGAATGAAATAAAGTTAATTTTTGTAATATATAGTGAAGAAATTCAATAATCTGTTAGCTTCACTACTAATTCAATGAAAAATCAATATCAGGGAACTTTTGTATGCTGGGAAAAACTCATTGTCTCCTTTTAAAAGTATATGGAAAATTAAGATATTTTTAACTTTAAAAAGGTAGTTTCATGTAAAAATTAACAAATTAACAAATAAACCCTTAATAAAAGATTAGAAAGTTTAAGATAGAACTCAAGAAAAAAAAAACCCAAAACATATTCTTACCCAATTGGGAAATCAACATCGTCACCATATGCTGTCATGTGATAAAGTCCAAATTTAGCCAATTTAACATGTCCCTACAATGACAAAGGAAGAAAAAAATCACATAAAATATTTTCATACTATTGGCAGGGAAAATTATGATTATACATTTTATAAGTAACACCATCATATAGTCAGATACATTAAGAAAAATTATATTTCATCATAAATTTTTTTTAAAAAAATTTGTCAGTGTTTGACATCTGCTTTATATTCATTACAAACATATACAAACACAATATATATTATATATATATCAAAATGACAAATAAAACTTAAAAATTGTTGCTGCTTATATTTTCTGAGCTCCTTTAAAAAACAAAATGTTGTTATCTTGAATCCTTGCTTAGAATATTTTGTGTTGATTTTCACAAAATAAATTGTTTTCAGGAATTGCAAGTCTTCAAAATGTTATGATTTAAACTTGACATGGAAGTTTTTAACTTGAAAAGGTATGTTCACAAATCAAGATATTAGTGAATCTGCTTTATTCCCAACAATTTTTATATTGTTTTAGAATAATCATAAATACCACAAAAGAGTCTTAAAAGGCAAACGCACATTATATAAATCTCAAGTTTTCCCCCTTTTAGATGTTTAGAACTTAATTTTTTTTTCAGTTTAGAAGTTCTTTTTCTTAAGAGCTATATTTCCCAGAATTACAAAGCATTTATATTTTAAAAACAATTTCAATTAGTTACTCTATTATCTTAACCATGAAATTATAAGCACCATTTTATTTATATTTTTAATATCATAGAGCATATACTGAAAGTCTAGAAGAATGAGAAAAATCCTACTAATACACAAAATAATTCCCAAGAAAAAGTTTCCTCAAACTATTTTATATGCTTATGAAGAAAATAATAAAATTCTTGAAAAAATCACCTTGCTACCCATAATTCACATAATACCCATATTTCACATAATACCCATAATAGGGGTGGACTAGCTTCTTATTTCAGAGAAGGCAACGGCACCCCACTCAAGTACTCTTGCCTGGAAAATCCCATGGATGGAGGACCCTGGTAGGCTGCGGTCCATGGGGTTGCTAAGAGTCGGACACGACTGAGAGACTTCACTTTCACTTTTCACTTTCATGCATTGGAGAAGGAAATGGCAACCCACTCCAGTGTTCTTGCCTGGAAAATCCCAGGGACAGGGGAGCCTGGTGGGCTGCCGTCTATGGGGTTGCACAGAGTCGGACATGACTGAAGCGACTTAGCAGCAGTAGCAGCAGCTTCTTATTTAATCCCCCATAAGAATCCAAGCAGAGAATCAGCACTCCAATTTAAAAAATAAGCTACGTACAAACAGCTGGTAAACAAAGAAAATAAATGACAAAGTAAAAAAGAAAGTAGAAAAGAAAAATAAAATGGAGAAAACACAATTCAGCTGTACTGTGAGAAAAATGTTCTATGTAAATAGTCAGAGAATCTTTTTTAAGATAAAAGCAAATTCACAGAGAGTGGACTGAGAAATCTCAATGTGTATTTCACAAAATGAGTGAAAGGAAAAATAAAACATGAAGACAGAAAATGAGTCCAGGGAAAAAAGAATAGTGCATGTAAAAGACACAATGATTTATATAATTAGAGATACTTTCTTTTTAAACCACAAGTACATTACGTTAATATAATCTTTTCATTATGAATACTCTTAAGACATTCTAATTCTTTCAGCAGGCTACAACCTGAAATAAAAAAGCAAATATTTAATGTACTATTGAGGATTACCTTTTGATCCAAAAGGATATTATGAGGAGACAGTGCCCGGTGTACTATACCATGTTTATTCATATACTGCAAGCCCTGAAGTACCTCAAATGCTATGCACAAAACCTTTGAATAGCTACAAAGAAAACAAAAAGTCACAGATCAATAGATCAATTACAAAGCAGATATAGAACCTGTTTTAAGAAATAAAATGAGGTTCAGTGATAAAATTCAAATATCTACCTATATACATACATATATATATTTATTTTATTTTATTTTTTTGACCATGAAGCTTATGGGATTTTAGTTCCCATTCCCCAACCTGGGCAGGCCCTGAGGAGGGAAAACATGGAGTCCCTGGACTGCCAGGGAATTTCCCAAAGAGTTTTCTTTTTATTGTACCACCTCTAATCAGAGAAAATAGACTCTATACATTTTCTAAAGTATCTACTCAGGCATGTTTGATTTTACAATTACAGCAGAATTGATCTTACAAAGAACCTACAGTTGCCAAACAACTACTCCAACTGCAGTCCCGTTCTCCAGGAAGGGGGATTAATATTGGTGGGGTGCAAATGACCTTCTGCAGGTTGGGCTTTAACAAATTATCAGGAAATTTCAGATATATGGCAGAACCAAATCAATGAAAACCATGGATCCTGCTCAAGACAACACACCAATGTCCCTGAAAAACAGCTATATTTTATGGCAGAGAGACATGAGCTTACTTTCCAAATCAATCTGCAAGGTAATGTCCAAAATTTATGATTTATCAAATATTTCTTTCTTATCCTATGCTCTCTTAAGCCAACTTCCATAGGGACGCCCAGTTTCTTCCTCTTTCTCTCTCTCCTTCCCTCTCCCTCTCCTTTTTTTTTTTTTTAAATAAAACATTATTCATATAGGAAGTTAGGAAGAATATACAGAAAAGCAGGGGAGATTAGTTCAAACCCAATCCCACAAACCACTAATATTAAGGTATAGATTTCTTTTATTCTCATTTTTTTAAACATTTTAAATCATACTTTAAAAAAATCAAATTAATATCTGAGTAACTACTAAATTAATTTTTAAAAGGTATAAATAACAAGCTAATAACAGAGACATAATGAAATAATTTTAAAAATAGTTAACCTAAAAGCAGGTAGAATAAAAGGAGAAAAAGAACAAAGAACAAATGGAACAATTAGAGAAAAAAAACATCAAAATGAAGCTACTGTGTACGCAGCAGAGTGAGCAAAGGGTAGGGCTGAGAGGAGATGAGGTCAGAGAGGAAGCAAGGTCAGAGGGCGAGATCACTTTAGGCCATTTAGGTCTTTGGCTTTTACTCTCAGACAGATGGGAAGCAACTGGTACGCCGCTACACTACGTACAGTAAAAATTCGCAGAACTAAGCAGAGAAGGAAATAAAAACTTTAGCCAACTTAACCCCTAGCTCTCAGAAGATACCTCCATCATCAGGATTAATAGATACTATAATTTTATAATTATAACTCTAGATGCTATAATTTTATAATTATAACTGTATTCATGAAGATTATCATCAGCTACCACCATTTTTATACCTCATTTTTGTGTTTCTTTTTTCTTTAGCTAGAATACACTCATAAGAAAATTTTTCATAAGGGTGGCAGGAGTAGATATTTTAAAGCATGGTATGTCTTAAAATGTCTTACTATTATATTTAAACATAGAATTTCTTCTTGTCTTCAAATGTTCTTTATTGATAGTGACAAATGTAATAAATATCAGTCTGATCTTAATTCTGTTGTAGATACCTTGTTATTCCTCTTTGGAAGCTTTCAGGATTCTTTTATACGTCATATTGTTAGACCTATAAAAATTTTAGTCCAATATGTCCAGTGTGTGGGCATTTGAGAATTTGTGTTTGTAAGTATTAGGTGTGTCCTCTCAATCTAAAAATTCATGTTCCATTAAGACAAAATCATTAACAAGGAAAAGTTGATTTGTTGTATCTTTGATTATTTTCTCCCTCTACTGTATCTTTTAGTCAGAACTCTTAGGGGGCAGATGAAAATTAGATTTATTCTATCAACTTTATGTTTTATTTCCTATGAGCATGGCCTATTATTTAATTTCCAAGATTTCTCTTCTGGTCTCTAGTTGTTCCTTTTCAGTACATCCCATTCTTTGGCTGTGAATTTATTTTTCTTTTGAGTCTCTCTGAGGATAATTATTAGAATTATTTTTAATTTAGGAAACAAAAAAGTGTGTTTATCTTCATTTCCTCTGGGCTAAGTTAAAAAAAAATTTTTTTTTGTCCCTTGGCTCTCTTTCTCTCAAACTATTTCTTCCCTCGTATGTCTGGTAGGTTCCGGTTGTCAGCCATATTTTAAAATAAAGCAATAAGTTTATATTCTACATGAAGTACGTAAAAAATAAAACAAGAGAATTTACTATTTATAAAGAATGCTTATTAAACTGATCTACAAACTAATTTATCAAATAGTTCCTCCCATATTAAAGCACCACAACAGCCAGTATTAAGCAAATAAGGAATCTGTGGCACAAGAACAATTTAGAATTAATAGTTTTCATTAACATCTGCAAAAAACAAAAATAAAAACCAACTATGTAAACGAAAAGATTCCAAACTTTAAAACAACTACAGTAATATTGATAAAAATGTGCGCATGAAAGAATGCAAACCCCTCCCCTGTTAAAAACAAAGGAAAACTTTCCTTGAGGTTGATTAACAAATAAAACATAAGAACATAGTTTCCTGTGATCATTTGTTCTGAGCCAGCTTTCAGTTAATAATCTCTCATCTTTGTTCTTTCTGTATCTCTCTGTCTCTGTCTCTCTCTCACACACACATACATACACACAGAACACTTCACAAAATCTTAAAAGCTGATGCCATATTCAGCTGCGACACTAGGGGACCTCAGTGGCACACTATTTCAATACAGATGTCTTTCTCATGAGATTGAAACCAAAGCTTTAAAATGACTTTTTTATTAAACCAGTTCTGAAACAGCTGAAAACAGAAGACTACATCTTCTACTTAATCTACCTGCTTTTGTTAGCTGATTCTAAGATATAACTGGAAAACACCTGCATGTCAAGAAGCACATTCATGCTATTACTGAACTGATAAGTATTTACACTGACACAATTTTTAAAAATAGAATTATAAAGCTGAAGCTCATGACACATCTTTTCTTAGCTGTTACTAAAGACTATACATGAATTATGGTTAATGGAACCAGTATTCTTCAATTTAAATCAGACAGGAAATCAGATTTGCTTTTCTGCCTGTTGTACTCTTATGATTTAATTTTTAAATTTATTTTAAAATACAAGTATAAAAGAGAATAAGAAGCTGATGCTATTTTCTATAGTGGGAAAAAGAAATTAATACTTGTGGAATTTTGTATACTTACTTGTTCTTAAAGCTGTTTTTAACACTGCCAAGAACTTAAATTATGAAATCCTTTTAAAACTTATTTTGAAGTAGCCAGTATAAGTACAATGCAACAACAAGGCAAAACATCATATATTCAATAACAGTATGTTACAGTTTAATTGAAAACGGACTCCAGAAGGAGAGTTAGGATAAAGAGAATGGGACTTGTACAATTCAAAAAAAATGTAGGGGATAACAGGACTTTATTCTACACAATTTCTAAGTTTGAACCTTGTTAATAAAGAAATCTATCATTAACCTGGAAAACATAAATTAAATCAGGTCAGAAAATATTCTCTTCCTTTTGAAATTATTAATTACTAGCTACTATCAGAGACTGGTAGGGTAAACATCTACTTTGTTACCATTGTCTCTGAAAATCTGAAAAGTTTAATGAGCATAAGAATCCTTGGTTGTTATAAACACAAAGATATGACTAAAGATAGCTTTAAAATGATGATTGATAATTTCTGACTAAGCAAGATGACATGTTGAGATACTTTAATTTACATTCAAATACATCAATTAAGTGGCTATTAACTGTTCGGCATTATGATTTTAGACCTCTGCATTTTTAGGCTCCATGAACACCAAGAATAAAATCTGATCTCCACAATCAAAAAACCCACAGTATAGCTGAAAAGACAGATTTAAAAACTGACAATTTTAATATAGTTCAATTCAAAAGAATTTTGATACAGTTGGAATTCAATGATAAGTTAGAAGATAATCATCCTTCTCCTCTGTCTTGACAGGAAAAGAAAAAAAAATTTATTTATTACACTGGTTAGAACAAAATGACCTACAAAATCATAAATTTTGGGAAAGTAAGAATAAAAACTAAAAGAGAGAAAAACATGACTACCATCACCACCAGTACCATCAAGAACAAATGTTGATCATTTCTAGGCATGAGTCAACTTGGGTGTATTTGGATTTTAAATATGGCTTAATGAATTTCAAATCTATTAAGTTAGTACAATACAAAGTATGTTTTGTTTATCCCTTTCCAGATGTATTTCAAAGGAAATTTATACTGTGCTCTTCTGAGACAATCATCTGTAAATTATCTGCAGCTGTTTAGCTTAGTTGGTTAAAATATACTGAGGCCAAGACCAGGCGTTTAAAATCTATAAGGATTAGTTAGCTTCACATGTGTATAGCCACAGATTTTCATCTAACTCCAGCCAATATCCTGAAATACAGATAGTTTGTCAAGAGACATTGCTCACTGGCTACTTACTCAAAACATCTTGATTTTCAACTAAAATCTTGTATTTCTCTGTTCCCCATTCCTGAGGACCTGCTCTCTAATCTCATTAAGACCTTGAGGTCCCTTTTCTCTAAGCCTCCACTGTTATCTCAACCGTTCTTTTTTTTTTTACATCCTTCTTTATTCTATATCTGTTCTGTAACTTTAATAGTTTTTTTTTTTTTTTTTGGCCAGGATCCTTAATGGCTTATCATTCAATGGCTCTAACCCTGGTAGAATTGTACAACTCTATATTCTGCAACTATACACAGTTGCAAGGTTTATTAATTCTATAGTAATAATTTCTGTTTATGTTTGTCCCTCTCACTGTACCTTCAGACAGTGGTACCTTGAGTACATTGAAGCTTATTCACCTTGGAATCCCTATGCCTATCAGAGTGTCTATAAGGAATGTGCTCAAAAAATGTGTATCAAATAATAGGTGTTTCGTAAATGTATACAGTGACATCCATGATGATGCAAGAGGGTGAAGATAAGATCAAGTTTATCACCACTAAGGAAATAACAGCTCAGAAAAAAAAGTATGTTAGAATAGTAATGGGTTAACAGTGTAAACTTCATTTATAAGAGAGTATATAATTCCTCAAGATTATATAAATCAAGAAAGCACAAATTGCTTAAGTTCAAACAATGCTTATCCACAAAAAGTACTATCAATGATTTGTTAAAAATGTACCTCTCCCTCTAGTCTTTCATTTATTGAAAAAAGAATGAGCCACCATATAGTGGCTTTTATAATAATCTTATCATCTAGCTAAAATTGAAAATTAGATTTCGTTAGATTCTTACAATTTTTCTAGCTCAAAAAAATACTTGTTAGTATTTGAGTTGCATTCACATTAAATCTGCATATATCAAAGGGAGACAACCTTTTTATGAATTTGAGTTATTCTATCCAAGAAAAAAGTGAGTGAAGTCGCTCAGTCATGTCCGACTCTTTGCGACCCCATGGACTGTAGCCTACCAGGCTCTGAGGAGCCTCTCAGTCCATGGAATTTTCTGGGCAAGAGTACTGCAATGGGTTGCCATTTCCTTCTCCAGGGGATCTTCCCAACCCAGGGATTGAACCCGAGTCTCTCACATTGTGGGCAGAAGCTTTACTGTCTGAGCCACCAGGGAAGCCTTCAAGAAAAAAGGAAGTGCTGATATTTGTTCAAGTCTACTTCAGTGTCTTGCAGAGTTTTATTACTTTTATTACTTTTTATTACTTAAACAATTTTATTGGGGTGTAATTGATATATAAATACTGCACATATACAATTTGATGGGTTTGGACATGGATACATTCATGAAACCATCACCAAGGTAACAGATACATCCATTACCTTCAAAAGTTTCTTTGTGTCCCTTTTTGTGTATATGATAAGAATAATGAATATTCAAAAATATGTAAGAAAGTGCAGGGTAAAAAAATTAATGAGGGGGACTGACTCTAGAAGATGTAAAACATAACATGAAGATTCTTTTATAACCCTAATGTAAATCAATAGATGGTTAAAGAAAATGTGGTATATACATATGATAGAACATTATTCAGCCTTAAGAAAAGAAAGAAAATCTTGCCATTTCTGACAATACAGATGAACCTGGAGAACATGATGCTATGTGAAATAAGCCAGACATAGAAGGACAAATACTGCATGATTCTACTTACATGAAGTATCTAAGAAACAGTCAAACTTAAAGAAGCACAGAATAGAACAGTAGTTACCAGGGGCGAGGGAGAGAAGAAAATGGGAGTTGTTCAATTGGTGTAAAGTTTCAGTTATGCAATGTCATTAGGTTCTAGAGATCTGGTATACATCATGCCTATAGTTAACAATGCTGTGCTGCACTCTTAAAAATTTGTTAAGAGATCTCATGTTAAGTGAGGTCACACACAAATAAATAAGACTCAAGGAAACTTCTGCTGTGAGTGCGTGTATGCTCAGTCATGTCCAACTCTTTGCAACCCTAAGAACTGTAGCCTGCCAGCTCCTCTGTCCATGGGATTCTCCAGGAAAAGAATACTGGAGTGGGTTGCCAGTTCCTTCTCCACGGGATCTTCCCCACCAAGAGTGTACCCGTGTCTCCTCCACTGCAGGTGGATTCTTTAGAGCCAACATGTAGATTTTATGGGTGCCTGCATATATCCAAACTCACCAAACATATACATTAAAATACTTACAGTTTTCTTGTATATTAATTATAACCCAATTAAAATGTTTAAAAATAAGTTAAAATGAGAAAGTCCTATTCCTATCAGCTTCAAACCATCAGTTCTTTACAGTATTTGCAAAGTTTCCAAGAAGAGATGTTATTCAGGTTGCAAGAAACACAGGCCAAGAAAGAGAATGAGAGGTCAGGCTCACAGACATAGATTTGGAAGTCATCCACAGATGGATGGTAACTAAAGTCACACATGCTGTTTCCTCAGATCCATAATCCATGATATTTAAGGGCCACTCCATAAGCCAAAATACCTATACAGTCAGCAAACCAAAGGAGGAAACACACTTCTGGATTCTATGAGTTCAAGATGTTCTTTCACCTTATAAAATCCGATCATTCCCACAGAAATTTTCCTTTTGGTCTAAAGCTTTCTTTACTAGGTATTAGCCTGAGGTAAAAATGTTTAGAAAGAGGAAGCACAGATGAAATATAGTTAGCTACTGTGTGATTTAAGAAATGGAAAAGAAAAATAAAACACTAGGGATTAATGTTCAGATAATAAAATAACTGTATAACTCTGTGTTATCTTTAACCTAAACTCTCCTCCTATAATTTCAAGGTAAAAGAGCTCCACTAGTACAGAATTTTTAATGATTCACTGGTGTGTAATTTAAGAATTTGGAGAGGGGTATTTTCAGTGATGAACTACTGCATTTGATGCTTTTAACTTGTCTTTTATCAATTACTAAATTTTAAAACTTTGTTAAAAAATCATAACATTTAACAGCAATTTTTCTTCTAAAGGAAAAAGAAAAAAGAAAGCTTTTGGAATTGAAAAGGAAATAACTCATTTCACTACTGGCACACATGTTTGAGCCTAAAAGGATACAAAATTTAAGAATTAATTTGCTTCAGATTCAGATGTTTTGAAAAGGAAGTTGCATTGATTAACTGCTTACCAAAAGATTATTTTGTAATAGATCTAAAAAAAAAAAAGTCCATCTGTCCATAAGTTATTCATAACTTGTGAGACTAAGCATACTTTATAATTCAATTCTCACTCCAGAATAAAACAAGGTTGAAAGCTATAAGTCTGGAATGTGACTAATTCTCAATGGGATAGAATAAATTGAGAAATTAACTTTCTAACTTGAATACTAGATAACTTTTCCTTTCTCAGCAGAAAATTACTTTGAGAAGATCAAAATACATATGGAAAGCATAGTTTAGTGGTTTGAGGTTCAGACATAAAGCCAGGAGACTCTGTCACTGATTTGCTATGCTTGAAGAGTGTTCCAACTGTATCCTGCCTCAGTTTGCAAATTTATCAAGTGGGAAATATAACACCAAACAGGGGCTAAATGGAAATCAGTGAGCTATTATTGGCCCTATACAGAATGCTGACCATCTTAAAAGTAGAACAAGACAAAGTGCAAGTACCCCTGGGGTGTTCATAATAAATTATATAATTCCATTTTATTATAATATATCTGTGTACATATTTGTATAAATTAACAAAGATTATAAACTGGCCTCATCAACTGTTTCCAAAACACAGCACAATCAGAAGAAAGATTTTCTAATTTCTCTGTAAGAATAAAATCACCATTTGATAAGCAGAACTGGAGGACCCAGGGTGATCTGATCTGGGTATATTTCTGCCCCATCAATGTTTTCTTCTCCCGAGCAGCTTTACTATCCTGACACAGAAAACTCCAAAACCATTTTTTTCATCAGTGTATACAAATACTGGCATGGGGTAATAGGTTCCACTTGCCAAGCCCAAGCAGCATTTGGGATGATATGAAGCTGTAACTTTTCCCTAAGACAGAACCAATGACGGTTCATATTTGGTTGGATCTGCACCGTAGTTCAGACTTCCCAGGTGGTGGAGCGGTAAAGAACTTGTCTGCCGATGCAAGAGACCTAAGAGGTGCAGGTTTGATCCCTGGGTCAGGAAGACCCCTTGGGGGAGGGCATGGCAGCTCACTCCAGTATTCTTGCCCAGGGAATCCCATGGACAGAAAAGCCTGGCGGGCTATAGTTCATAGGCTTGCAAAGAGCTGGAAATGACTGAAGTGATTTAGCATGGATACACACACCCTAGTTCATTTCAAAGGCTTTTTTTTTTTAATTAAATTTCCAATTTATTTACATATAACTGTATGAACAAAGAATGAATATATTACTATTACTGCTCAGAATTTTGATTTGAGAACAATTCACATTCTTCAAGTGGATCAACATTTCACATTTTTTAGACAATCTGTCACCCCACCCCCAATCCATCACACCAGTGAACAGGAGAGGGCCTGCACTGTATATACTTTAATAAAATATCTGCTGCAAACAAAAATTTATCAAACTGAAATGTTTAGATCAATGTCATGTTGGTCAATTATAAGAAATATGACTTTTGAAAATTTCCTATTCTATTTATCAGAAGTTGAAGTGATACAGTAATCATATTTTAATCAAGGAATCAAAAAATAATCAAATTTTATTCTTAACTACTTTTATCAACTTTGTAAGGTTCTTCATCCATAGAGAAGACAGAACAAAGCAAGATAACTTTAATAGTCAGGGCTTTGTTCTCAAACTTAATGTATTAACAGAACTCTTCAGAGCTTCGTTTACTTATTTAACTCCTTTGTCCTAGATCAGATTGCCTAAATAAGTCAGTTTTGTCTGTTTCTCCTAACCTTCAACTAGTCGCAGGTCTTTCTACTATAATGCAAGAAAGATCAGATTCATTTCACAATCTTTTTAGAAGAGAGATAAGAGAAAGCTTTCACTCATGGAATCCCATAATGACCCGAGAATACTGTTTAGAAATTGGAGAACAGTTATATTTCTTTACCAAGTCACAGAGAAGCATTATATTAATGAATAATAATATTAGTTGATGTAGCCTAAATTGTATTCCCCCTTCCCCAAAATTATCTACAATCTAATCACTGGAAACTGTGAATGTTACTTTATTTGGGAAAAGGGTCTTTGCATTTGAGATCATCATGGATTATCCCATTACAAAAATCCAATGCTGAGTGTCCTTATAACAGAGAGACACAGAGAGGAGAAGGAGATGTAAAGATGGAGGCAGGGCCTGGAGTGATGTGACCATAAGCCAAAAAGAAGCCAAGGAATACTGACACCATAAACTAGAAAAGTCAAGGAGAGCTTCTTCCCAGGAAACTCCAAAGGGAGTAAGTAGGCCCTGCCGACACTTTGATTCCTGACTTCTGACCTTCAGAGCTGTGAGATAATACATTTCTATTGTTTTAAGCCACTCAATTTTTGGAAATTTGTAGCAGCAGTTATAGAAACAAACATAGTTAGCTAGAAAGATGTGCAAGACATCAAGATGACTTGTTTTTCTCCATCATGGCATGATTATAACAGGATAATTCCTGCTTGATACTTTTATTTAAATGAACTTTGTTGTTGTTTAGCTGCTAAGTCATGTCTGACTCTTCTGCAACCCCATGGACTGTAGCCTGCCAGGCTCCTCTGTCCATGGGATTTCCCAGGCAAGAATAATGGAGTGGGTTGCCATTTCCTTCTCCAGTGGATCTCCCCGACTAGGGATCGAACCCATGTCTCCTGGATTGTAGGTAGATTCTTTACTACTCAGCCACCTGGGAAGCCCCTATTTAGATACAAATTATGTATAATAAAATTTACTCATTTTAAAGGTACCATCAGAAACGTATGTTTCGACAAACGTATATACTAGCATAAGCACTGCCACAATCGAGAAACCGGATATTTCCATCATCTCAAAAGGTTCTCCTGTTCCCCTTTCCAGCCAATCCCATATCCTAATCCTGGCTGAAAACAAATTGATTTCTATTATCACAGATTAAGTATGTCTTTTCAAGAATTTCAAATAAAGGGAATGACACAGCATTATTTTGTGTCAAACCTGTTTTTTTACTCAACATGATGCTCCTAAGATCTACCCATGTTGTTTCCTGCATTAGCAGTTTGTTTCTTTGTATTAATGAACAGTACTTCACTTGAGTGCATATGTCATGTTTATCTACTCATCTGTTGAAGGACATTTTCTCTTTCAGACTTTTCACAGCTCAGCATAGTACAGTATTTTACCAGGAAAAATGCAGACACATTAAACAGAAAATTTCACAAGAAAATGAAGAACAATAAGGAGTCCCAGATTTCTGAGGAGTCTCATATTCTTAAAGCTGTTGTTATGGGAGAAGTAATTACAATCTATGGGCATAAACTAATAAGGAAGAATATCAGAACATGAAAACTAGGATGTGGGGTTTGCCTAAGATGGATGTGCTGGAACTTGGGATGCTCTGTCATTATCATGACAATTTTGAAGTACTTATCTACATTTGAAACTGAGGTAAATGGTGTAAAAAACAGAAATGACTTTTTTATGGCCTATCACCAAGACAAACAACACGGACAACTGACAAAATAACTAGCTAGTGAATAAACTAATATAGGAACAGAAAAAGTACAATGAGATGATAATAGGAAGCTCACATCAAATGCACTGACTAGACCGCCTATGCTGCTGCTAAGTCACTTCAGTCGTGTCCGACTCTGTGCGACCCCATAGACGGCAGCCCACCAGGCTCCCCTGTCCCTGGGATTCTATAGAAGAGAGCTAAAACTCTCATTGATTTAGATGACTAGAGCAGAGAAAAATCATAATCTCTCTTCTAGGTAATGTGGGAAAATCTTATACGTAGGAAATCCTTCATTCTTCATATGATCACTACTTTTTCATCTTAATTCACTATCTGATATAGCATCAATATTTAAGACTCATCATCTTAAACAAGACTGCTCACTCCTACCCTCCAAAACTGTTTTATAAAGGAAAATAAGGAGAACACTCTTATTGCTTTCTCATGGACCCTCCACTAGGGTACTTAGCCACTAGGACCCTCTGCCCCTACTTTACTCATGTGCTTGCGATTCATATCAAGGTCTTTTCGCACATGGTATTTTCTCTGCACTTCTAGTTGGCCCACTTGGATAATACTTAACTATCCTTAAAAATTCAATACAAGCATTATTTTCTTAGTAAAAATTTTCTGGATTCTCCTGATTGCAAAAACTCTGCCTATCAAGACAACTTGCATATACCTCTCGTAAGTACTTTTCAAAAAATGGTATTTTGTAATTGTTTGTTACAACTCTGCTTACTAACTAGCAATCTCTTTAAAGACTAGGACATTATATTTTCATCTCAGACACACTAGCACCTACCCCAGTCTCTGAAATATATATGTACTTAATGAAGAAGTATAGAATAATCCTTGAGTAGACTAATCATAATTTACATCATAATTAGTCATCATGCTGCTGCTGCTGCTGCTGCTAAGTTGCTTCAGTCGTGTCCAACTCTGTGAGACCCCATAGATGGCAGCCCACCAGGCTCCCCTGTCCCTGGCATTCTCCAGGCAAGAACACTGGAGTGGGTTGCCATTTCCTTCTCCAATGCATGAAAGTGAAAAGTGAAAGTGAAGTCGCTCAGTTGTGTCCGACCCTACCAGGCTCCTCCGTCCATGGGATTTTCCAGGCAAGAGTCATCATAGAAAGGCTATACTCCACAGGCAAGGCTTATTGATAACAATATCCAATAAGCCTCACAGATGGTGCTAGTGGTAAGGAAACTGCCTGCCAATGCAGGAGTTGTAAGAGACGAAGGTTTCGGGAAGATCCCTGAAGTAGGAAATGGCAAACCACTCCAGTATTCTTGCCTGGAGAATCCCATGGACAGAGAAGCCTGGTGGCCTACAGTCCATGGGGTCGCAGAGAGTCAGACCTAATTAAAGCGATTAAGCACGCATGCACAGTAGCTATAATAATAACACTATTACCACTACTGCTACTAATAGGAACACTTAGATAATTTGTATTATATCAAGTACAATATCTATATACTATACCAAATGCTATTATAAATAATTCACATCTGTTCATTAATTCTTCCCACTGTCCTAGAAGGTAAGAAAATCGAAGTATAGAGGCACTCAAGGAAGTGAGTAAATGGTACAGCTGACTCAGATCCAGCTGGTTGATCTTACAGTCCATGTCCTTAACCACCACACTATACTGCTTCTCTGTTTAACAGCATGGATGGAGAAATCAAAAGAGAGTTTGAGCTCCAGGTAATGATATAATAACTGAGGTTTAGAGCAGGTACTTAATCCTTGAAATGCAGTAGACATTTGTTGTTCCCCTTCCTGGTAACCTGCCCGTTTCTTCTAACGATAACTTAAAATTTTCATTTTAGTTTCTAACCCTCTCCTACACTCCTCAGCTCACATTTCTGCCTTTAGCAGAGGAAACATGAATCAGGCCTTTGACAATTGTTTTCTTCTGGCTGTAATAATTGTTCTGATTGAAAATCTCAGGTCTTACATAGCAACCAATAACAATGGCTTGCTCCTTTCTGGAAGACTGAGAGGATATGAAATTAAGAGAGATGACCATTTTGCCATCATTAGGGGAGAATCTAGAAGTCTTACAACTTATTAGCTTTATGATCAAGGGAAAATTACTTAACTTCTAGGATCCCTCATAGGAGCCTAACTTTCCTCCTACATCAAAAGGAAGTAATATTAGTAAACTACATCATAGAGCTCCTATAAGAAAAAGATAACCATTATAGAGTGCTTAGGATAATGTCTAGTAAAAAGTATTGCAATGTTGTTACCATCACCATTTATTATTTTTGTTTAGTCCCGCTCAGTACTCTTGCCTGGAAAATCCCATGGACAGAGGAGCCTGGTGGGCTGCAGTCCATGGGGTTGCTAAGAGTTGGACACAACTGAGCGACTTCACTTTCATGCATTGGAGAAGGAAATGGCAATCCACTCCAGTGTTCTTGCCTGGAGAATCCCAGGGTTGGGGGAGCCTGGTGAGCTGCCCCCTACAAGTCGGACATGACTGAAGCAACTTAGCAGCAGCAGCCCCTCTGAGGAGAAGGCAATGGCACCCTACTCCAGTACTCTTGCCTGGAAAATCCCATGGACAGAGGAGCCTGGTAAGCTGCAGTCCATGGGGTCGCTAAGAGTCGGACACGACTGAGAGACTTCACTTTCACTTTTCACTTTCATACATTGGAGAAGGAAATGGCAACCCACTCCAGTGTTCTTGCCTGGAGAATCCCAGGGATGGGGGAGCCTAGTGGGCTGCCGTGCATGGGGTCGCACAGAGTCGGACGTGACTAAAGCGACTTAGCAGCAGCAGCAGCAGCAGCAGCAGCCCCATTGAGGTCCTGAATAACTTAGGATACAGAAATCATTTAATTTAAACTTTGCATTTGTAAATTATTAAAATAGGTGACTGAGGAGGCCAAGATGGAATTAAAAACTCATAAACTCTATACATATATTCTTTTGTAGTATATGCAGTTCTCATTTCCCCACTGCAATTATCTTACAACAGAACTCATTTTGACATGAGTTATACCAAAAGATTTTTGTCATAAAGAAACCAATTTTGCTTGCTGCTTTGTGTGACAAAGTGGAAAGACAGGGTTCTCTGGTTTCCAGTTTGATAAAAATGCCAGGAAACAAAGAAATCCTCACAGAGCCATCAAGATAGTTTGATAACTAATGGACAGGACTCACTGAACTTGGAAATTTAGAATTGCTCATTCTCTCAAAAAACTGTGTTTTTTGAACAGCACCCCTCATAAAGAGATTCTGGAGTATTAAGAAAGGCTTACTTGCTCTAAGAAAGGCTACAGTAAGAACAGGACTTTTAGAAGCGCAGTTCACTATTTATGCTACACTGTGACTTCAGCAGACATTTCATATTCTGTAAACCTTAGATTACTCACCAACTAGGACTAAATACCTTAAAGTGAAAAGTAAAAGTGTTAGTCGCTCAGTTGTGCCCGACTTTTTGTGACTCCATGGACGGTAGCCCACCAGGCTCCTCTGTCCATGGAATTCTTCAGGCAAGAATACTGGAGTGGGTAGCCATTCCCTTCTCAAGGGATCTTACCAACTCAGGGATTAAACCTGGGTCTCCTGCATTGCAGATGGATTCTTTTCTATCTGAGCTACCAGAAAAGCCCCAATAACTTGAAAATTACCTATAAAAAGTATATAGCAAAATAACTAGAATCTAGTATAAATTTAATAAATACCGTATCCCTTTCTTTTTTTGTATCTCTTTTGTTTATGAATGACATGATTGTTTTAAATTTAAAATTGTCCCACTTAAGAATGTCCTAAAGCTCCTTTTAATGCTACCACCATTAACTTATTCAACTCTTTATATATATCATTCCCTCAGTATGTATCAAGGGTTAGGGTTAAGGTGTTAGCGTTAACATATCCTAATAGAAATGCAGAAAATGCTCAGTTAGACTCCTAATAATTTGCCTATAAATTAATTTTTGCCTATTAATTAAAAATTGAAGACAATTTTTACAGGCTAACATTTAAGGGAGGAAAGGAAACGTTATAACTACCATACCACTGACCATCATCATAATTACTGTCTAGCAGTCAGTGTCTGTTAATAAATCTTTTGATTGATTTTTTCGACACACCATCTGCTTTTGACAACACAGATGATCATCATTTCTGTGCTAAACTATACAACATAAACATTACCTCAAGACTTTTAACATTTCTCAAAAAGCCTTTAAGCAAATATATTCATAAGATTAAGAATTAGCAAAAATAGTCCACTCTGTCAGGGCAAAAATCTGTTTTGAGAGAAAAAGACAAAGAGTGAGGGATAGTCCTCCCCTTCTTAACCTGAACAGATTTTATGTGAACTAGATGTATGCCTGCTGACATTGTACAGAGTGGTCCTTTTACATACTGATGACATGACCCTCCATCCAGAAATAGCTTCAAGAAATTTTGGCCAATCATTGTTTGAAAGAACTTCTAACCTTCAATTATGCCAAAACTGAAATCGTTTTGGAGAGTCTAGGTGACATCCAGATGAATAATTTTAAAGAACGCCTTTCGACAAGTTAACTCTTCTAGGTATCTGGGGATAGTTTTGTTATTTTGACAAGATCACCCTTGCAGACTTGCTCAAATTTTAAAATTTTATGAGGGACACATTTGGCTTATTCTATGAGCGAGAAGGACATTTGACAGCTTCCACTCTCAAATCTGTTTTCAAACAAAGATAATTTCTCCCATGTTTTATTTTGCTGTCCACTGGGGCTCAAATCAAGTATGTATTCAAAAAATTGATCAGATCCCAGCTTGCTCTCTGAGAATAGTTCTGACCCTCCTAGCAATTATGATAACAACCCATATTCACAAAGAAATAAGATCACCCTCCATTCAGTCACAAATAACTCTCGTTTCTTAAAACATTAAGGAAGTATCTTCAAACACACTGGCTATCTCAGTTTTCCAACTGTCTCATCCCAGATAATCACTAGACAGAAACTAGCATGTCAATTTTGTCTTTGCTGCAGCATAAGTGCCCAGTTTGGTGATTTCTGGCACCCTGTCTATCTAAAATAGTTTCACCAAAGTTCTAGGGACTATAAGCTGGTGAATCTATCCTAGACCTTAATATTATTCAAAGACTACATTAAAAAATCACTTTCTACCTCATTGGATTCCTTAATCTTCCAAAAGGAAGATTTAATTGAAAACACTTAAGAAAAAAGTTAGAGGCTAAGCAGTTTGGGTAAGTAATTGCTAAGCAAGCAACATATTCGAACATCTTATTGCTGATATCTTCATATCAGCTTTCTTTCCTATGACCTTACTAAACTCCTTGTTAATTCAAAGAGTAGTTTTTTTTTTTTAACTCCTTAGGATTTGCACATAAAGAACTATATCATCATTAAGTAGAAATGTTTTCAACTTTTTCTTCCCTTTTTATCCTTCCTCTGCTTCATTTTTCTTACAATTTTCATGCCTTGTGTTTTTCTTGACCTATTTCATGTTTGTATTTTTATATATTATTCCTATGCTGCTTGCATTTTTACACACGAGGTAGCAGAACAAGGAAGATAAAACAATTTTGTAATAAATGTAATCACAACAAAACGTAAGATACTGTGGAATATATTTAACAAAAGAACAAGAAATCTACATTATAAACTATAAAATATTGCTCAGAAAAATTAAAGAAGACTTAAAAATTTGGATAGAAACAACATGTTCATTTATTGGAAGACAATATTGTTAAGATGTCAGTTGTTCCCAAATTGGTCTGTAGATGCAGTGCAATCCCAATCAGAATACCAACAGACATTTTCAGAAACTGAGACGCTTATTATAAAATATATCTGGAAATGCAAACAACCAAAGATATTTAAAGCAATCTTGAAACAAAAGAACAAAGTTTGGAAACTTTTATTTCCTGACTCAAGATTTACTATAAAGTTAGCATAATTAAGACAGTATGGCGCTGGCATAAGGATAGAAAAAGAGATAAATGAAACAAAACAGAAGGCCAGAAACAGACCTACAGTTACGTGGCCATTTAATTTTCAATAAAAACACTAAAGCAATTCAATGGGACAAGTAAAATCTTTTAAACAAATAGAGTTGGAACAACTGTACATCCATATGGCAAAAAGTGAACTTGAACATCATATACAAATATTAAATTGAGAAAGATCAAAGATCCACCATAAAATCTAAAACTATAATGCTTCTAAGGAGAAAACATATGAGAATATCTTTATGACTTGGGAAGAGGTAAAGGTTTCTCAAAAGACAATAACCATGAAAGGAAAAATCAATACACTAGACTTCATTATAAATAATAACTCTGTTTATTAAGATACACCTTAAGAATAGGCAAGTCATACTGGCAGAAAACACCTGCAAAAAATATCTAGCAAAGCATGTTTATTGAGACTATAGAGAATGTACAAAGAATGACTATGAATCAGTAATAAAAAGGCAAATAACCCACTTAAAAATGTGATCCCTCAAATTGAACAGATATGTATGTCATGATATGATTGCTAAGTAAGTACACAAAAAAGCACTCGACATTACACAAAAAAGCACTCGACATCTTTAGTCATCATGGAAATGCAAATTAAACTTACAGTGAGATACCACTTTATACTCACTACAATGACTAATGAATGAAACATTAACTGCTGACAAGGATATGGAGGAACTAGAGCCCTCATACACTGTAAGCAGAAATGTAAAAGGTACAAAACTTTGGAAAAAGGTCTGGTGGTTTCTAATAGTATTAATTATATACTTATATAAATACATACACAGACATATATGCATATACATATATAAGCCATCAATTCTACTGCTACATATATACCCAGAGATATGAAAACATTTGCCCACAAACAGAAAAAAGATTTATGAGAACATTCACAGCAACTTGTTATAATAGCCAAAACCTGGAAATTTCCCAGGAGTTCATAAAGGGATAATTGCTAAATGCATATTGATAAAATATAATGCATCACAACAATAAAAAAAGGAATAAGATAAGTACATGAAACCATTTAGATGCCTTTTAGAAACCTTTGGGTAAAAGAAAGAATCTTTACAGAAAAAAGTCTATACTGTATAATTCTAATTATATAAGTGCTGAAATAAGCAAAACTAATCTTAGGGGGAAAATTCAGAAAAGTGGTTGCCTCTGGGAGGTAAGGGTAGGGTGAACTGCAAAGATTTACCGGGAAGGGACACTAGGAAAATTTCTAGGGAGATGGTAGTGACCTAATCTTGATGTGTATTGGGGCTACAGAGATGCATTTATTGTTCAAAATCCATCAAACGATACACAAGTTTTCATACTTCACTGAACATAAATTTTACCTAAAAAGATATCATAAATACATACTGAATTATACTCAATGATATATATGCTGAAAGAGTTAGGGTTAAAGTTCACTGACAGTGTAACCGACTTTGAAACACATCAAAATAACAGAATGAGTTGATGAGCAGGTAAGTGTGATGGGCAGTTATATGATAAGGAAAAAGATGGAAAAATGTTAATTGTAGGATATAGGTATATTGTACAATTCTTTCAACTTTGCTACGTTTTAAATTTTTTATAATAAAATATTAACCAGGAAAAAATTTAAGGTGATATATATAGACAAAGATATATATATCATATATATACAGATAAAGACATTTTCAGGTGACTGAAATCTGTAAGAATTTGCCTATATCAGACTTGAACTAAAAGAAATTTTAAAGGAAGTTTTTCAGACTGAAGAAAAATGATACCAGATGGAAACCTGGATCAAAAGAAAGGATTAAGAGTTCAGGAAATGGTAAACATGTGGTTAAATGCAAAAGAATTTTTTTCCTCATTTCTCAAGGTCTTTAATATAGACTGTAAAATGTATGACAACAATACCAAAGGGTAGGAGGATGGTGAATAGAAGTATATCGTTATAAGATTCCGACATTATATATGAACTGGCATAATATTAATTCATGGAAGACTATGATAAATTAAGGATGTATATTATAACCACTACCACAGTCATTTTAAAAAAATAGTAAAAAAAAAAAAAAAAGATAAAAATCAGACAATAAAAAGTACCCTCTGAGCTTCTTACATACTTATTGCAAGTACTTATTTGTGTTCTTTTATGTGTTGACATCTTATAATTTATCAACTCAGCAGTTTCTGCTTTTCAAACATTCCTAATAGGAAATTGGACTGGTTAATTTAATTACTATCTGCTCCTTCTTTTGTTTTTCATGGGTACAGATAATACCACAGAATAAAATTCAAGGTGTTCCCTTAAAGTCAGTGTAACTCCTATCTGAGTTAGTTTACTGAAATGTCCTCACTCACTGAAGGAATTAATTTGCTTAATAAGAGGCAAAACAATCAGTAAATGGAAAAAATGCTGTGACAGTTGACCACTGAGGCTATACAGATTTTTTTAAAGCATAAAGTTTTCATAGGTGAAAATAATTTCCAACACAGATGGGTCCGATCATTCTCAGATCATTCTATTATTAAAACAAAAAACAATCTTTTACAAGTATATAATTCCCACCACACTAGTAAAATTAGAAAAGCCAGATATTTCACCTTTTCTTTCCAATGTGTTAAATAAGTGAATGACTCTTAAAAGTTAAAAAGAAAAACCAGTACTTTTCCCTTCTTTTCAACATGACCCCCATTCATTTAAATCAGATAAACCATAAAGTTTCTGCCAGCAATAACTTAAGATTCTTAGACCAGCTATTGTAAACTGGCTGCCCATTGGCCAAATTTAGCTCATTACTTTGTTTTGCTTGGGTCACGGTGTTTTAAAACTTTTTAACTAGTTGAAAATGTTAAGAAATTCAGAGGTTCTCATATAAGAATCTAGAATCTAAGTCCTTTAGAAAATCTGAAAGAGACGGTAACACCAGGACACATTCTCACAAGGCAACATGAGGCTGCAGCTCCCGAATGAAGATTAGCTGCCTCTTTTCAATGTTACCTGCTTTCCAGTTTAACCCAGTTTCAGTTCGGTATACTTTACTCACTTAAATTACCTGCCTAACCCCACTCCAGTACTCTTGCCTGGCAAACCCATGGGCAGAGGAGCCTGGTAGGTTGCAGTCCATGGGGTCGCTAGGAATCGGACACGACTGAGCGACTTCGCTTTCACTTTTCACTTTCATGCGTTGGAGAAGGAAATGGCAACCCACTCCAGTGTTCTTGCCTGGAGAATCCCAGGGACGGGGGAGCCTAGTGGGCTGCTGTTTATGGGGTCGCACAGAGTCGGACATGACTGAAGCGACTTAGCAGCAGCAACCTCAAATGAGTTTATAATCTCTATTACAAATATTCCCCATCCCAAATCCAGTCTTCTCTTTCTTCCTTACTCTAGTTCCTTACTCTTGTGCACTCACTCATGCTTTCTATCAAAATAGCATGTACCTATTACTTCACTAAAACTTTCAATTGAAGATGTATTTGGCCTAAAAAATAAAAAAGTGTTTCAGAAAACGAAGATCATGGCATCCGGTCCCATCACTTCATGGCAAATAGATAGGGAAACAGTGTCAGACTTTATTTTTGGGGGCTCCAAAATCACTGCAGATGGTGACTGCAGCCATGAAATTAAAAGACGCTTACTCCTTGGAAGAAAAGTTATGACCAACCTAGAGAGCATATTCAAAAGCAGAGACATTACTTTGCCAACAAAGGTCCATCTAGTCAAGGCTATGGTTTTTCCAGTGGTCATGTATGGATGTGAGAGTTGGACTGTGAAGAAAGCTGAGCACTGAAGAATTGATGCTTTTGAACTGTGGTGTTGGAGAAGACTCTTGAGAGTCCCTTGGACTGCAAGGAGATCCAACCAGTCCATTCTGAAGGAGATCAGTCCTGGGTGTGCTTTGGAAGGAATGATGCTAAGGCTGAAACTCCAGTACTTTGGCCACCTCATGTGAAGAGTTGACTCATTGGAAAAGACTCTGATGCTGGGAGGGATTGGGGGCAGGAGGAAAAGGGGATGACAGAGGATGAAATGGCTGGATGGCATCACTGACTCGATGGACGTGAGTCTGAGTGAACTCCAGGAGTTGGTGATGGACAGGGAGGCCTGGTGTGCTGCGATTCATGGGGTCACAAAGAGTCGGACACAACTGAGTGACTGAACTGAACTGAACTGAACTGAATGGAAAACAACAGGTCAGCACTCTATATCAACATATTTATATGGTCTCTGGCCAGTCTTTTTGTACATAGACACTGAAGTAGCTCCCTCTCCACAAAAGGAATTTTATATTAACAACAAAGGGTTTACTTTACTCTTGACTATAATTCTGGAAAATGGCATATAAGACAGTTTGAATTTAAACCTTATTAAAGGTTGATTTTTTTCCTTAAGATAACTGACAACTTGAATGACTCAGAAAAAAATTCTTTTGACAATAATACAGAAGTTAAACATGCTTCTAATTGTTGAAAGGATTATTGCTTAATTAATTAATTAATCATTTTATTTTTTAGCCATGCCACACAGCTTGTGGGATCTTCCTTCCCTGACCAGGGATAGAACCTGGGCCCACAGCAGTGAAAGCACAGAGTTCTAACTACTGGACTGCCATGGAATCCCCTCATTTATCTTTTCAGAAATTGAGGTATAATTAAGAATATGGAATTCAGATACAAGTGTGGCGGGAAAACTTTGGTAATTACGTGTTTAAAGAATGTAGTATGCAGAATCCTCCCAAGAGTCTTGTCACCAGGGTTTTAATTCAACCACCAGTCTAGATGCAGCTGGAAAGGGTCTTTGCAGATGGAATTATGTTGCTAATCAGCTAATTTTATATAGGGAGAGTACCCCAAATTTTCCAGGTGGGCCACAGTAATCACATGAATCCTTAAAGTAGAAAAGCAGAGCAGAAAAGTCAGAGAGGGTGGCTGAAGAGGTCAGAGATTCAAAGCCTCAGAAGAAGTGGGCCTGCTGCTACTAGCTTTGAAAATGATGGAATGGGGCCACGAGCCAGGGCATGGTGGTAGCCTCTAGAAGCTAAAAGCAACTCCTGGCCAACAGCCAGAAAGGAAACAGGGATCTCAGTCCTACATCTGTGTGAAACTAAATACCACCACCAACGGGAATAAGCTTGGAAATGGATTCTTCCTTAGGGCCTCTAGAGGAAATAACCTGTGTCAACACTTTGATTTTGCCTTTGCCAGACCTGAAGCAGAGAATCCACCCAAACCCAACAGACTTTTGATCTACAGAACCATGAGGTAATGAATTTGTGTTGTTTTAAGCTGCTATGTTTGTGGCAATGTGTTTCAGTAACAAAGGAGAGCTAATATTTTGTTGATGGGTGAAAAAAAGTGTACACAACCCTAACTGAACAAGACCAGCAATCGCTGTTCTGTAGTCACAACATATTTCCTGAATTACTGGAGTAGCTATAAAATCTACTTTAATACTTCCTCACAAAGGAATCTCTCATCAATCTCAAATCTTGCACATTCTCCCAAAGGTGCCTATTTTCCTAGGGCTTTGGGGAATTATGCTCTTGGAAAACTTAACTGATAAGTTTTGCCCATTTGAGGCCTTGAATCACTGAAGCTTGTCTAAATAGCTTGTGCAAACAATGTGATTTATGTTGAACACCTGCTTTCCTTCTGGGGGGGTCTGGAGCATCATTAACTGCAATCAGTCACACAGGTGTTAGGTACCTCTGTGACCAACCACCAATAAAATTCCTCCTAGGCTCAGACAAGTTTCTCTAATAGGCAATAGTTTGCACATATTGTCACATTTTTTTCGTTGGAGAAATTAAGTACATCTTCTACAACTCTCCTGGGAGAGAAACTCGGGAAAGCTTTGGGCCTGGTTTCCACCATTATCTTGCCCTACAGTTTTCTCTTTGTTGGATTTCGCTTTGTACTGCTTTGCTGCAGTGAGTATAATGAAACCATGAGTAAAATAACATCTGAGTTCTGTGAGTGCTTCTATTGAATCACTGAAGCTGGGCACTGGTGACCCCGGACACATCACAGTTCCCACCATCTCAGCCAAAATGACTTACTAATACAAAAGAGAATGCCAAATGACACTTGCTATAAAATTAAAATTTTTTTCTCAAATTTTTACTAACCAAATTGTGGTAGAGAGGATTCCAACATGGTTCCCCAAATGCAAACTTTCTGATGTCCACCTGGCATAATCCCCAAGATGATGAATAGGATAGATTTTACTTTAATGATCATGTTATATTCTATGGTGTAGCTGAACTCATCACAGGAGCCCTTGAAATCTGGATCTAGAGGTTAGAGACATAGGAATGGTGGCAGCCTCTAGAAGCTAAGATGGCTGTTTAGGCCAACAGCCAGCAAGGAAACAGGGATCTCAGTCCTACAAGTGTGTGGAACCAAATTCTACCAACAATGGGAATAAGCCAGCAATGAGCAAGATGTGATATGAGGGATATTCTCCATTGCTGGCTTTGGAGATGGAGACAGCCACATGATAAGGAATGAAGATGACTTTCAGAAGCTGAGAGAGCCCCTCACTGATAGTAATCAAGGAAAATGGGGAAATCAGTCCTACAATTGCAAGGAACTGAATTCTGCCAACAACCTGCATGAGCTTAGAAGTGAATTCTCCAGAGTCATGAGAAAGGAAATCGACAGTTTGTCTCCTTTAATCATTCCAAAAAAAAAAAATTTAGTCACTCAGTCATGTCTGACCCTTTATGACCACAGTCACCTGCCAGGCTCCTCTGTCCATGGAATTCTCCATGCAAGAATACGGGAATGGGTAGTCATTCCCTTCTCCAGGAGATTGTCCTGACCCAGGGATCAAACTTGCATCTCATGTCTTGTCTCCTGCATTGCAGGCAGATTCTTTACCAGTAGCACCACCTGGGAAGCCCTCCATTTTTAAAGAAAACAAACAAACAAAAATCTTGGAAATAAATGTATTTCCAATAAAAGAATAAGTTGCTAAGATACATTTATATCTTACTTTCACCAAAACTCATTTGTTTGGGAAACAGAATTATGACACATGATTAAAAGGATGATAATCGGGAACTGGAATTCAACTGCATGACTAAACTAAAATATTAGTTCATTCAACAGTTAATTTTTAACACATTAATTATACATAAACTCTTATGCTAACAACTTTGGAAGACAGAAAAATTTAAAAATACTGTATGCATGTTAAAATGTACGGTTAATTAAAGGAAAGGAAGCTGCTGCTGCTGCTAAGTTGCTTCAGTCGTGTCCGACTCTGTGCGACCCCATAGACGGCAGCCCACCAGGCTCTGCCATCCCTGGGATTCTCCAGGCAGGAACACTGGAGTGGGTTGCCACTGCCTTCTCCATTGCATGAAAGTGAAAAGTGAAAGTAAAGTCGCTCAGTCGCGTCCAACTCGTAGCAACCCCATGGACTGCAGCCTACCAGGCTCCTCCATCCATGGGATTTTCTAGGCAAGAGTACTGGAGTGGCTTGCCATTGCCTTCTCTGGAAAGGAAGCTATACCTTCCTTAATTAAATAACTGCAGGAAAATAATTATAAGCTAGAAGGGGAAAGGTACCTTACAATTAGAGATACACTGTAAAGAAGGAACTTGGAGAAAATATAGTTTTTGCTTTGGTTCAGTGATAAGGTACAGAAGGGGACAGAGGTAAGTGAATTACTTGAAGAAGTGTTATGTACATTGTGCCAAAGACTAGAGATATACCACTGGGCAAAAACACAGCTTGGTATTCTTGGTACACTTCAATTCTGTGGCACTCAATCTCTTCAATCATATATTGGCAACAGTAAAAACTACTTGAAAAACTCAGACACTCTTTGGAAATAATTTAGAGAGTCTGAAGGCAAATCCAATGGCTATAAAATGCATTTTCTTCACAAACACACAAACACACATACACAGAGCCACCAGATGTTTTTAGCAGAAATGCAAATGGCAATCCACTCCCATATTCCTGTTGGGGAATCCCATAGACAGAGGAGCCTGGCAAGCAAAAGTCCATAGGGTCTCAAGGAGTTGGCACAACTGAAGCAACTTAGCATGCACTGATCTTTAACAATACTCTTATAGCAGTAGAAAGTAGAAGTAACTGGAGTGTGGAAAAACTAAAGGCAGTATGAGCAGTTAAGAGAATGTTGCAACGCAATAGTCAAACTCTTTGTTAATAAAGGCCTAACTAAAGAATGTAGAGGACAGCAAAATATCACCAAGGGTGTATGAACAATACTCAGTGACAAACGGTATAAATAGTACAAAAGAGAGAGAAAGTAAAAGATAGCTGCAAGATGCCATGCCTGAGTGAAAAGCATCTTTTTGGGGCATTATTTTCTGCCTTTAGGGCTTCCCTGGTGGCTCAGATGGTAAAGAATCTGTTTGCAGTGCAGGAGACCTGGGTTCGATTCAGGGGTTGGGAAGATCCCCTGAAGGAGGGTATGGTAACCCACCCATTCCACTATTCTTGCCCGGAGAATCTGTCTTTAAACAAAACAAGTAAACCTAGAAGAAAAATAAATATCAATTACATAAATCTCTAAGTTACTTGACTCTACTGTAATTTCTAATGCATTCTGAAACTAGGGCCCTTGAAGGCAAAAAATGTGTACAAAAGTCTTAACTTCTACTCTCAGGTTATATTCTAAAATAAGAGTATCTACTACCTATTTCTGATGACAGTGACCTGTGGCTCATTATCCATCTGTGGAACATACTCTAGAATGTGTTCAAAAAACCTTTGGAATATCTAAATCAGTGAGTGAGCAGTCTTTTAATAGGGGCAAATAAAACTTACTCATTGAGTAAGTCAGACCATGTTTTCCATCAAGCTAGTGAACAACTGCAGACACAGCCTGCTTCCCATCAAAGTTTCACATATAACCTCTGCAATGCTGATGTTTCTCTGGTAAATTTTCAAAACCATAACCCTAAAAACATATGACAAACTACCTTTTATTAAAGAAATATGCCTGCACTACTCACCCTGCCTTCACTTGAAAATTTGAGGACAATGCAGGAACTTTACCTCCAGTGCCAAAACTCTGCTGAATATCTGTCTATGAACTCTACTTGCTGGCACTTTTATAGATTAAGAAAAAGTACATGCTCTATCGGGAAATACTTTCCAAATAACACCTAGACTTAAAAGGCAAGCCATTTTCCTCATGCTTACTTTAATGTGAGTGACAAAGGTGTTATCTCTTTTTAAATATTCTCTGGAAAATATTTTAGAAATGAGATACAGTTTAAGATTTTCCACTTTTCGGTATCTTGAATCTGGCTTTAGGGTAGCAATTAAATAGATTCACAGGCACCAAATATGAGATGACTTCAAACAAATCTTTCAAACACTATTTTTTTTTTTCCTTGAAATGTACTGGTTATAGGAGTTTAATTGAATTCCATGCTTCTATGTTTCCAGAAAATAATTTTGATCATTTAACTGAAACTGGAGAGAATACTGGCGAGAGAGAACTCTGGCACAAGTAACATATAAAAACCACTGAAAAGAGAGCAGCAAACTCTAAAAATTAATTCCTTAGATTCAAGCTTGAATAGATTCTAAAGAAAATGGTGAGTTTCCTCTTTCAAGCCAAGTTAGCAAACTAACCCCACAAATAACATTAATTCATAAAAGACTGACTCATTAATTAGTTCCAGGTCATAGTACAAAATTATTATCTTTGGTTTGGATAACATGAATTCTTGAAAGCATTTTATGGCTATTAAAATTATAAAAAGAACACAATTTTCTAGTGAGATGTGAAAACTCCAGATAGTCTTAAATTACAATACAGTTGTGGTACAAATTACTATCATAATGTTTTAGTACACATATTGCTTTAAAGATACTAAATTTATTGTGAAAAAAATTAGTGAGTAAATTGACACCAGACTCTTACTTACTTAAGTTTCTAGTTTTCATTAGTCTATTCCTTGAACCAATGATTTTACAGAAGATGCAAAATTTTCTTTAAAATATAAATCCAGTAAGATCGATGCCTTAAATGATGCTTAAGTTTGGATAATTAACTGCAAATAGCTTGGTCTACAAGGAGATCCAACCAGTCCATCCTAAAGGAGATCAGTCCTGGGTGTTCATTGGAAGGACTGATGCTGAAGCTGGAACTCCAATACTTTGGCCACCTCATGCGAAGAACTGACTCATTGGAAAAGACCCTGATGCTGGCAGGGATTGGGGGCAGGAGGAGAAGGGGACGGCAGAGGATGAGATGGCTGGATGGCATCACTGACTCGATGGACGTGAGTCTGAGTGAACTCCGGGGGTTGGTGATGGACAGGGAGGCCTGGTGTGCTGCGATTCATGGGGTCGCAAAGAGTCGGACACGACTGACCGACTGAACTGAACTGAGCTACCAGACAAGTGGACGCTTACAGTTTTGCAACAGAGACAGATGGACAAGTAAAAATCATGGGTCTCAAACAGCAAACCCATCTAAATAGATTTCCTGTTTACTTTTCATCAGCCTTTCTTACAGGTGCAGGATGCTTACTTTTGGCAGTTAAGGGAAAGAACTGATTTACAAGCCATAAGAACATCTTCTTACTTTCCACAAACAAGTTATAGAATTAATTAAAATTGTAGCACATCAACTCTGCACATGAAACAGCTCTGTTACTGGAGACAAAATTAATGCAAATATGTGGAAAGTCAAATAGTTTACAACAAAGATAATTTAGATGGATAGATCAGATAACAACTTGGAACTGAGCCCGACAGAAGTATTTTTACTCAAAGGTGGCAAGTGCTGAATGTTATATTCCAAAACAAGCAAGGGAAATACTGAATTTTAATCTAGTGCCAAAATGATTTTAAAAAGTCCTTTACATAAATGTTTAAACATATCTTACTTGAAGAAATTACAAAGACCTGTAAGACTATCAAGGACTCTTTTAAATAAATGAGGAAGACTATGTAAATGGCATGAAAGACAATATGAAATTTGCATTTAATCCTATTGATGTTCCACTAACTACTCAAAGAATATGCATCCACCTATAACATTTCATCCTCATGAAGACATATACAAAGGCATTAAAGAAAGGTGGCCTCTTTATACCTGTACACTGTTGAGACTAATGGTGTTTAACACTATGAGATTTATTATCTCTAAAACAAGGATAAACAATGACAGGAACAGAAAAGTAAAACTTTTCATGAGCTAATGGATTTAATCTTATTGGTAAAACAATGGCAATTGTGTCCTTATACAATACAAATGTAAATAAAGTAAAAGGACAGAGTTGAGATAAAATGATGAAAACGGAAATTTGTCTTCTGAGTCACCGGCTTCTCCTTCAGTTCTTTTAGTAAGTCCAAGAAGGATGCATCAGTATATGGGCAGAGAGGAAACGTGGAGATCAGAAGGAACATCCTACAGTTACTACCATCCTGATGACAGAGAACTACTCTGCTTGTGGTTTAAAGAGTCCCCAGCAATGGCTGGGAGCATAAGACCTTGGGTAACATCAATTTAGATGATGTAAAGCAATTCCAGTTGCAGCAGAGCTATGTCCTCTGGTACTTCTGGACATGCCCTTAGTTGTTTATCCCCTCTTCCTGGTGTAAACGTCTTCCTTTCTTCCATCCCAAGTGCCCTAAATGAGTACTGAATAATTTTGGGAACTTTATTTTTCAGTTAGTGTTAATGTTGATTTAGTATTTCATTCCCATGCCCCGCCCCCAGATTTTTTAATACTTGTATGATCTTCAAGACTTCTGTGATAGCCGGCCTCTAAGATGACCCCCAATGCCCCTGGATTCCTGGGATTCACATTCTTGTGTTGTCTACTCCCAAATGAATAGAGTTAACGGCCGACCTTTCTATCCAATAAGACCTCGCTCCTGAGGCGAGGTCATAAAAGGCATTGCAGGTTCCACTTTGTTTCCTCTCATCTCTTAGACCGCTCACTCACTCACTCTAGGAAAGGCCAACCACCATACTGCAAGAATTCAGCCAAGAGGTCTGCAGAAAGGCCCTCAAGACAGGGAGGAAATTAAACCTCCTGTCAACAATCAGCACCAAATGAGTGAGCTAACTTAGAAACAGATCTCGAATCCCTAATGGAGGTTTCAGATGACTACAGCCCCAGCTGATACACTGACTGCACAGACATGAGATCCTGAGCTAAAAATCCACTCAGCTGAACATTCCTGAATTCCTGACCCAGGGAAATTATATAAATTGATAAACGCTTATTATTGTTTTAAGCTGCTAAGTGCTGAAGTAGTTTGTTACTCAACAATAACTAATTCATACTAATTCTTCTTATAGAAACAAAAAAATACAAAAGTATGTCACTGGATGAAGCATCTTCATTAACAACAAATATTGTTGCTATATGAGAGACTCACAATCCAAGCCAAGTAAATATCTCAACAGGCTCTTAAAAGTTTTTGAGGTATAATTTACATAGGTGAAATGCATGTTCTTAAGACATACATGTCAGTGAATTTTGACAACTTTTGCAAGTATATGTACTATATAAGTAATACCCCAATCAAGATGTAAAAATGTCGATTCCCCAGCAAGTTCCCTCAAGGCCACTTGGAATCAGTTCCTGTATTCCCACTGCCCAACCAGGGTCAAGCACTGTTTTCATATCTACCATTGTAGATGAGTTTTAATTGTTTTAAAACTTCATGTAATTAGAAGAATATGACTTTCGTATCTGCTTTCTTTTGCTCACCATAATGTTTCTAAGGTTCATCATGTTGTGTATATCAGTAGTTGATTCCACTTTATTGTTGATTAACATACTGCGATCTGCTTACCTATCCTCCCATTGATGGACATTTGAATTCTTCCCAATTTGGGGCTACTAGGTTTCTGGAAGCATTCTTGTGCAAATATTTTGTTGGACATGCATTTTCTTGATTGAATACCAAGGCAGGGCGGGACTACAAGGAGGCAAATGAGATACCTCTTGGGTACAAATTTAAGGGGCTCCTCTACCTAGGAGTCTCAGTCTCTGTGGGGTCTCTGGGTCCTGGTGTGCACAAGGTTTGTTTGAGCCCTCTGAGCGTCTCTGGTGGGAATAGGGTTTGATTCTAAACACAAATTCGCCCCTCCTACCATCTTGCTGGGGATTCTCCTTTGCCCTTGGGCCTGGGGTATCTCCTCACAGCTGCTCCAGCTCCTAGTGTCTTACTGGGTTTTATCTGACCTTGGACATGGGGTATCTCCTCACACCCACTCCAGCTAAGAGCAGCTGCCGCTCCTGACCTTGGACATGGGGTATCTCCTCACTGCCACTCGTTCCAGTGCCACACAGATGCAGTGGCCACAGGACTGGAAAAGGTCAGTTTTTATTCCAATCCCAAAGAAAGGCAATGCCAAAGAATGCTCAAACCACTGCACAATTGTACTCATCTCACACGCTAGCAAAATAATGCTTAAAATTCTCCAAGCTAGGCTTCAACAATACATGAACCGTGAACTTCCAGATGTTAAAGCTGGATTTAGAAAAGGAAGAGAAATCAGAGATCAAATTGCCAACATCCGCTGGATCACAGAAATAGCAAGAGACTTCCAGAAAAACATCTATTTCTGCTTTATTGACTACGCCAAAGCCTTTGACTGTGTAGATCACCACAAACTGTGGAAACTTCTTCAAGAGATGGGAATACCAGACTACCTGACCTGCCTCTTGAGAAATGTGTATACAGGTCGAGAAGCAACAGTTAGAACTGGACATGGAACAACAGATTGGTTCCAAATAGGAAAAGGAGTATGTCAAGGCTGTATATTGTCACCCTGCTTATTTAACTTATATACAGAGTAATGTGTATGAGATGGAGAAGGCAATGGCAACCCACTCCAGTACTCTTGCCTTGAAAATCCCATGGACGGAGGAGCCTGGTGGGCTCCAGTCCATGGGGTCGCTAAGAGTCAGACACGACTTAGTGACTTCACTTTCACTTTTCACTTTCATGCATTGGAGAAGGAAATGGCAACCCACTCCAGTGTTCTTGCCTGGAGAATCCCAGGGATGGGAGAGCCTGGTAGGCTGCCGTCTATGGGGTTGCACAGAGTCGGACATGACTGAAGTGACTTAGCAGCACAGAGTACATCATGAGAAACGCTGGACTGGAAGAAGCACAAGCTGGAATCAAGACTGCCGGGAGAAATATCAATAATCTCAGATATGCAGATGACACCACCCTTATGGCAGAAAGGGAAGAAGAACTAGAGAGCCTCTTAATGAAAGTGAAAGAGGACAGTGAAAAAGTTGGCTTAAAACTCAACATTCAGAAAACTAAGATCACAGCATTCGGTCCCATCACTTCATGGCAAATAGAAGAGGAAACTGGAAACAGTGACAGACTATTTTGGGGGGCTCCAAAATCACTGCAGATGGTGACTGCAGCCATGAAATTAAAAAATGCTTGCTCCTTGGAAGAAAAGTTATGACCAACCTAGATAGCATATTCAAAAGCAGAGACATTACTTTGCCAGCAAAGGTCCATCTAGTCAAAGCTATGGTTTTTCCAGTAGTCAGGTATTGAGTTGGACTCCATACATGAGAGCTGGACTATAAAGAAAGCTGAGCGCAGAAGAATTGATGCTTTTGAACTGTGGTGTTGGAGAAGACTCCTGAGAGTCCCTTGGACTGCAAGGAGATCCAACCAGTCCATCCTAAAGGAAATCAGTCCTGAATACTCATTGGAAGGACTGATGTTGAAGATGAAACTCCAATACCTTGGCCACCTGATGCGAAGAACTGATTCATTTGAAAAGACCCTGATGCTGGGAAAGATTGAAGTGGGGAGGAGAAGGGGACGACAGAGGATGAGATGGTTGGATGGCATCACTGACTCAACAGACATGAGTTTGAGTAAACTCTGGGAGCTGGCGATGGACAGGGAGGCCTGGCGTGCTGCAGTCCATGGGGTCACAAAGAGTCGGAAATGACTGAACTGAACTTTCATGAAGATTTTTCTTTTCTTTTTTTAGAATAGGTGGCCTATAAATTAAAGTATAAATTTAAATTGGTGAGCAAAGAGCAATATGCTCTTTAACAAATATAATCAAAGATTCGTGACATGCAAAAATTATATTTATAAAAACATATTTACTAAGTTATGTTTAATACAGAAAAGCCACTTTTATTACTATGGTCACATTAGACTTTTCTAAAAAAGCAAGCGAGGCAATAGTGGATTTGATATCTGCATCTTGCATTCCAGATACCACTTAAACCAAACCATTTAAAGTAGCAATGAAAATACTTTTATCTAACTTACTTCTTTTGCTGCTATTAAATTACTACCATTTATTAAGACACAAATTTTTCCACCCTTGAAAAAGATGTATCATTATCTATAATATAGCAATGATTAAAAAGTATTGACACCAAGAACAGGAATATTTGTTCAATGTAGGGATGGAGGAGCCTGGTGGGCTGCAGTCCATGGGATCGCTAAGAGTCAGACACGACTGAGCGACTTCACTTTCACTTTTCACTTTCATGCGTTGGAGAAGGAAATGGCAACCCACTTCAGTGTTCTTGCCTGGAAAATCTCAGGGACGGGGGAGCCTGGTGGGCTGCCGTCTACGGGGTCGCACAGAGTCAGACACGACTGAAGTGACTTAGCAGCAGCAGCAGTTCAATGTAGGATGGATAATTACAATCATATAAAAGCTCAAGGCAAGCAATCTTCATTGCTTTAGTACACTTTTATTCATTAAAAATATTTTTCATAATTTTAAGATAATTTCAGAAAATCAGTGAAGAAGCTCATTTAATAGTACATTTACAATAAAGTTTAGATCACACATTTTTCTTTCCAAAAATGCCTGAGATAGAAAGCAAATTTCATATGTCATTGAAATAGCTGAATTTAAACTGTATGATTAGATTCCACCCAAGCCATGATGAGTATTTCTCTCTATTCTTCAACATGGCCTTAGTTTGTACACTTTACCATGTTCCTAGGAATACCAGTCCCCTGTGAGAAGTTACCATGTACTTGTCTCTGGAAAATTCTCTTAACTTCAGCTATGTTAAAGAAAAGCTTAGTACTAAAAAGATTTCAAGTTTTCACATATATCCTCTTTGGTAACTTTTTGTCAAGTACTTTGCAGAATGCCTACAAAAGCTGAACACTGGATAATGTCAATGCTGAATTTCTATGAGGCCTGTGAATTAATTTTCCTAAAATGAGAATTTACAACCGGATTTTATCATTAAACAAATAACAGAAGGAACTAAGACCCTGCAGTTTCTAGGTACAATGCTTTTTTGTTTGCCAGTTTCTGCTTTGCATTTAACTGTCCTGCTATTACACACAGTACCTCACGGGTTTCCCTTCACGGAGCAAGTCTTCTAGACTCCGTTCACAGTGTTCAGCTACCACCACCAATCTCTCTGAGCGAAGAAAAAAGAAAAAAAAACAAAGGCACGTTATATTTGATTAATACAATGTTTTAGTAACACAATAATATACTCCACTAAAGATATTAACATATAGTACAAATGATATTTGAAAAGAGCTATTCAAAGTCTATATTAACTTCATAAAAATCAGATATCTAGAATAACAAGGTAAATGTGTTAGAAAACAATACATCAAATAACAATCTTCATTTTGTGTTTTTCTCTATGATTTCTCCCCTGTGCATTAGGAAAAACAGCTGGAAAGGTTTACCTTTGGCAAAAAGAAGTAATCCTTCTTCTGACACAGGCTAGCAGAAGGAAAAGCTTGGATGAAGATATAAAGAAATTTTGAAGTGAAGGGGAAACTGGGATCTAGGGACAAACTGTCTTGACAGTCTGGCTCAAACATAAGGTCTCTGAAACTGAATTCAGAAACTGGAGAAAAGTAGAAATGTTCTGAATCACGATTATGGAGAAGGAAGTGAAAATCAACTTGTGATTGTTTGTAACATCATGGGGCCTGCTGAGATTAGTAATAATATAAAATTTTCGTGAGCACAATATATAGTATGATGGAATTTTTATTTTCCAACAGATCAACTGTCTAAGAATAAGTCAGCACCGTTTTGAAGGTCAGTCCATATATGTTTAATGTAATCATTAGTTAATTATTGATTGACACATTGTCTGACACAGTAGCAGATCAACAAACTCTTTCTTTCTAGATGAAACAACGTGAGAGGAACCAGAGAAAGGTGCAATTGGGCTCACAAGTGGCTGGGGATTTGATAAGGTCATTTCAGGGGAGAGTAAGTTTTTAAAGGAAATTGGGGTTTTATGTATATGTATGCAGAATGAGTTCTAAGATAAGGAAGAAAGTAAACACAAAATGGTGGTGGTGGTGGTGGTTTGGTCGCTAAGTCACGTCCAGCTCTTTGTGATCCTGTGGATTGTAGCCCACCAGGCTCCTCTGTCCATGGGATTTTCCAGGCAAGAATATTGGAGTGGGTTGCCATTTCCTTCTCAGATGGCAAACTCAGACAAGAAAAAGAAGTAAAGTAAAACGGGACCGGAAATAGTGATGACTACATAGAGGTTTGGTGGCAAAGGTAGAAAAATGAAAGCAGAAGACAGGAAAAATTTCAGAGGAGGCGATCCAGTAAAAGGAAAAACTCTCAGTAAGCACTGGTTCAAGGTAAGGTCAGATCTGGCCTGCTGAGAGCAGAGATGACGGACAATGGTGTACAGGCAACCAAGTGAAGTGTGAGGGCAGGGTATTGTATGGGTCACTTCTTGGAAGCTCAAACTGAGGTTGTGGCATTATATAGAATGACCTGAAACACAAAATTTAAACTACTACAAATGACTACCATCACTTTCAGGGAGAAAAAAAAAAAAGAGCTCCAGGTGATCTGAACAGGAACCTAAAGAAAATTAAATTTGAAAGACCATGAAATGAAGAGAAAAAAAAAATTAATAGGAAAGAAAGCTGTGAGATAAAAAGGTCTAGTTCTTCAATTCAATACAGAAAAAAGCATGCAAAATTGAATTCCAAGTGATTTAGCACAACTATGAAGATCTAGAAGGAAAAAAGCAAACAATACTGTCAGAAAACCAAAACGGGAAGCAGCATTTCTGTCAGTTTTCCTTACACCTCACTGGCTACCTTCCTTAGTCTCCTCGGTAGACTGGTAACGCTTCTACCCAAGTTTAAATACTTCTAGTTCCTCCATCTTTGATTCTGGGTCTTCAACTGGGTTTTCTCCTTATTTACTTCCAAGGCTGAAAAACTCCTAAATTTTACATCAAGCCCAGAGTTCTCTTTTAAACTCCATAGCCAATTTCTCACTTTAATATAAAAGTCACCTCAAACTCAACAGAACTCAAACTGAATTTATAGTTTGCTCCTTAAGCCTTTCCCTTTAGTACCAGTAAGTGGTACCACTATCCTGCTAGCTGCTCAGGCTACAAAGTTAGGAGTAATCTCCATTTCTCAAATCCAAAGAAAAGGCACTGCTATTTCTATCTCTCAAATGTCTACAGAATCTGCAGTTTGCTTCATTTGCCACAATCTGGGTCCAAGCCAACATCATTTCTTACTAGATTACTACAACAATCTCTTAACCAGTCATCTCTGATTAATCGTTACTGCCCCCCAACATATTTTCATATTAAATCTAAGTGCTAAAATAATAATTAATAAAAGTGAATATGTAACTCCCTGTCTAGCCTTGTTTTTTGTTATTTTGTGTATTGCTCACCAACTTCCAGTTACACTGGGTAACTGGTCTTCCTTCACCTTTCCTACCTTAAAGTACTATTACATGGATTCCCATTGCCTAACATGATCTTCCCTGTTTTTCTCCCAGTGAACTCCTATCATGAAACACAGTGATTAAGAGCACAGACTATTTGGTTTGGGCTCAAATTTTAGGTTTAATACTCATTAGTTTGCTAACCTCTCTATGCCAAGGTTTCCTCTTCTGCAAAATGGGGGAAAAATAAGGACCTAACCCATAGAGCTGTTGTGAGGTTGAAATGAGTTAATATAAAATAAGGACCTGGCACGTAAGAATCACTAAGTGTTAGCTATTATTATTACTATACAGTTAAATGTGATTTCCTCCAGAAATACTTTCCTGGTCCCCCAAATCAATTTGCTCCTTCTATAAAACAATCTATTTCACAGTGTACTTTTCTTTTGTAGCACTTATTTGAAATCCTAAGGATTTGTATACATTTTTATCTAATATCTTTGTTCTTTACTAGATACTAGATGCATTTCCTGATGGCAGGAAAGATTTTGATCTTGTTCAAAATGCATCACCAGTGTCTAACATGATATCTCAAACATATACATCTAATTTAAAAATACCTATTAAATTAGTTAACTTGAGCAAAGGCTCAATGTGGCCATTAGAAATGAATAAGTCTCATATAATGACTGTCATTTTCTAAATAGAAATCTGTCTTGTGTAGAAAAGTATAGGCCTGCTCTGTAAACTAGGTGTAATAATACCACAATAGCACTGATTTTAATATAAAAGACCATCAGAATATGCTAAAATGTGCATACTCCATTAATTAATAATTTTAAATTAATATTCACAAGTCTCCATATCTAAAGTGTTTGGCATTAATATAAAATTTGTCAGGTTTACAATGATTTAGAAAAAAAAATTATCAAGTTTCTTCAGGAAACTCCTTCAAAGCTCCATAAACTAGAGTTTGCCAAAGCTTCAGGATCCTAAGGAACTTTAAAGTAAATATTACTTTAATATAGCAGACCCATAATCCTGGCAGAATATCAAAGATTCTCCCAGAGGTAATGGAATATATACCAAGACAATGTTTCCAATATGAACCAGGTTTTTCTCCAAAAAATCATTAGAGAGACTTCATCCTGAAACTCTAAACAACTGTTTGAAAATAACTTCTGCTTGTTATAAAACAATATAGTTTCACAGAATAAAATATGACAAAGATATTTGAGAATCATAACACGCCAAATATGTCAGCAATATAGTGGCATTATTTATAAAAAACAAATGTGACACCAAGATGAACTTTAAAGAGTGGAACATACAAGAACCATGAAATAATCTTTCCTATATGAAATATTTGATGAGTGCCAAGTATCTCTGTAGTGTATATACAGCTTGAACTGTAAGTTTTAAGTCAATGCTAAGAAATGGAAGAGAGCACAATATTAAGCAAAACAGATAATAAGGTAGTTGAGTAAAAAGAGGGACTAAATGAAAGATTTTAAAAAACTTTTAACTTAGAGAAAGAGGTAAATTGTGAATGTGTTAAGATAATATGAAAGTTTATTAGAATACAGTTACACATCATTCTTTCTTTGGGCTTCCCTGATGGCTCAGAGGTTAAAGCATCTGCCTCCAATGAGGGAGACCCGGGTTTGATCCCTGGGTCGGGAAGATCCCCTGGAGAAGGAAATGGTAACCCACTCCAGTATTCTTGCCTGGAGAATCCCATGGACAGAGAAGCCTGGTAGGCTACAGTCTACGGGGTCGCAAAGAGTCGGACACGACTGAGCGACTTCACCTTCACAATTCTTTCTTTATTCACTTACTAGTAAAAACTGAGACTAGCTCATCACCTTTTAAATAAAATACCTAAATAAATATTTACACAGTCAAACTGATAAAGGGTAATTCTGTGCTTAAGAAACAGTATTGTTACTAGGTCACTGTGATGGTCAGTTTTATGAGTCAACAGGCTAGGCCATATAGTCTTCAGTTATTCAAACGCTAGCCTAGGTGTTACTGTGAAGGCATTAAATAATTGATTAAAATCTACAATTAGTTTAATGTGAGTAAGGACGATTACCCTAGATAATCTTGGTGGTCCTGATTCAATGAGTTACTAACTCCTCAAGAGCAGAATCCAGTCTTCTCTGGAGAAGAAACTCTACTGTTGGGACCATGACTTTAGCTATTATATAAAAATTAGCCTTTGTCGTTGATAATCTGCCCTATGGATTTCAGGCTAGCTTACCCAGCCCCCACAATCACATAAACCAACTCCAACCAATTAATCTATAGCTGTCAGGCTATCTAGCCATCTATCTCCTACTAGTTCTGCCTCTTTGATGGAACTCTAAACTGATACAGACACTCAGGTTGAAATATATATATATATGCAGCTAGAGATACAGAATTATCTTATAGGCCCTTAACAATTCAACTATTCTCCACCTAAATTTCAAATCTATTAATTAAAATAATTTTGTTCTTGATTTTCTAGCAATAAAAAAAGATTTTTGGGTAATCAATACCAAATCAATTGGAATATATTACCATTTATAATCCTTTCTATGCTTCTAAAACTGCTGAGATTTCAAGTTCAAAAGAAAAAGATTCAAGTTTGTTAACTTAAGTATTTTCATGCTTTACTGACCTTTTTTCTTTTAAAGATATTTTATTCAATTTCTCTTTTGATAAATCAAGTTCAAAATTCGAATGTAAACTATTCTTGAGAGTAAATACATCAACCTGCTGAGTTAGCAAGAAACTAATATCCTCTTGAATCAGTTCTGAATGATCTGTTGGAAACAGTGAAAGCTTGACTTCTGAGCTAACCTAACATGTGAAAACATAATGTTACTAAAATGAACCACATGTTACACGTTACTCCAAGTAAAATGGGGAGAGTGTGGGACTAACAATGACAAGATGAGAAATATCTGTGTAACAAGAACAGAATAAAGGAACCAAAATTAAGATTGTTTGAGGAGACAAGTACAGTCCAAACCAAAATGATTACATCATTGAGAAATATGCATTGTTCACTTAGGAGATTGTTGACTTTTCAAACTAAATGTAACTGAAATGACTGGGATGTTTGGAACAAACAGACCTTCACAACAACACTTACTCTAATTTCATTAGTTACTCCTTATGCTTACGACTTTTCAGGACAATGAACATTGCCAATAGTAAAAAAAAAAAAAAAAGTAATCAAATTCCCTAACCTTTTGACAATAACAGATATTTTCATTCCAGGCAGTCAAACTTAAAATATATGAATTTTATACACATCCATAATCTGTGTGTCCCTGGAAGAGAGGGCTGTGGAGACCTAGGAGCAGGACAATCAGGGGAAACAGAGTAACCAGGAATATGGTTATTGGGCCCAAGGAGATTACCCACATTGTTGAGCCAGGTTCAACATCAACAGAGTTTAACAGTGTCCAAGAGGATTACTTCCTACCTGACATTTATAACTAAAAAGAAGTTTCCTGCGCAGTTAGCAGTAGGGCTCCCCAGAGAGATTATGTCATAAGGTTTTTCCTAGTTCAGTATTTACAGAGGCTCACTTAGGTACAGGGATGAAAAAAAGGAGCTCAAGACTCTTGACTCTAGGACTACTGAGTCAATTATCCCAAAAAGCCTAGGGAAAATTGGACAGAGGCAAGACCCCAGTCATCTGAAGGGATGCTCCAAATAGGCTTCCAGTCAGTGGGAAACAAAAAAGGGCACTTCAGGATACAAGAATAAAGAAGTCCTGGGTTTCCCTGGTGGCTCAGTGGTAAAGAATTGGCCTGCTAACGCAGGAGACACAGGTTCCATCCCTGATCCAGGAAGATCCCACATACCAAGGAGAAACTAAGCCCATGCACCACAACAGTGGAGCCTATGCTTTAAAGCCTGGGAGCTCAAACTATTGAACTCTGCGGGCCCTAGAGCCCAGGCTCTGCAACAAGAGAAGCCACCACAATGAGAAGACCAGAGCACCACAAATAGAGAGTAGCTCCCGACTGCCGAAAGTAGAGAAAAGCCCGAGCAGCAGTGAAGATCCAGCACAGCCAAAAATAAATAAATAGATCTTAAAAAAAAAAAAAAGAAATGAAAAAGTCCCAAGAACTGAGTAAAGTGCCAAGAATTTGGGAAGATAAGCATAGTCTAAATTTTCAGATCTACAACAGCAAATTTTGGTTACTCATTACAGATGATAATGATCTACCATATAGCTATACTGGAGTGATTTTTGGAACCAGGCCAATTCCACAAGACAAAATTCTTTAGAATTTGTAATTGGATGGAGGTGGGTGGTATTTAAGGCATTCAGGGGTTGACAATATTTTATCAACTATTTGGTTATATAAAAGCCCCAAATGATATCTACAATTTATTGTCTTGAAGCTCTTCAGCAAACAAATACTTCAGCAAAAACATTTTTTAAATTTGCTTGTTTGTAAACAACAAACTTGCCAAAAGTTCCTTAATTGCTACTTAATTGCTCTGTGCCTCAATTTCCTCATCTGTAAAATGTGAATACAATAAGAGTTCCTACTTCATGGTAATGTTGTAAGGATTAAGTTAACTAAAACATGTAAAGCATTTAGAATACTGCCTAATAAGTAATAAACACTCAATAAATGTTAGCCATTAATAACATTTATTACAAAAAACATTTTCCATTCAAATTCTATAAAACTTTCAGAGAAACTATTTTCAAGAGGCATAACCTAGACTACTTGAAAGTATCATTTAGCCTGTTTTTCAGCAAAACTAAGGGAATAAGAGTTTGCATTTTTTTTCAGCACCTGTAATATTAGGTTGAAACATCTGAAAATGAGATTTTTAAGGGAATAAAAACAGTACAATATCAGTAAGTATATGGGGTTATCTTTCACAATTCATTTTGTTAGAAAAATTAAATATATTTCACTGAAATGCATTTAAAATAATTTTAAGCATGAAATTAAGCTTTCAAAAATAATTTAAAAATAATTAAAATATTGCCACCATAAGCACCTTCAGGGGTGCTATGGATTGAACATTTGTGCCCCACCTCCAAAATCCATATGCTGACACCTAATCCTCAGTGTGATGGTGTCCAGCAGTGGGGCTCTGGGGGGCGATTAGATCATGAGGGTGTCCATGCTAAGTCGCTTCAGTCATGTCCAATTCTTTGCAACTCCATGGACTGTAGGCCCACCAGGCTTCTCTGTCCATGGGGATTCTCCAGGCAAGTACTGAAGTGGGTTGGCATGGCCTCCTCCAGAGGATCTTCCCAATCCAGGGATTGAACTCGAGTCTCTTAAATCTTCTGCATTAACAGGCACTAGCCCCACATAGGAAGCCATGAGGGTAGGGCCCTCACAAACAGGATGAGTGCTCTTCTTTTGTAAAAGAAGCCTGAGAAAACTCCCTTTCCCCTCCCACCAAGTGAGGTTACAGGGAGAAGATGACTGTTAATGAAGAAGTGGACCTCACCAGACATAGCATCTGCTATTGCTTTAATCTTGGATTTCTCAGCCACCAGAACTGTGAGAAACAGACAAGCCACTCGGTTTATAGTGTCATATTTTAGCAAGGAGAATGGGCAAAGATACAAGTTATAGAAGAACCTGACTTTATGACTGCATGTGTGCATGCTAAATTGCTCCAGTTATATACAACTCTTTGTGACTCTAGGGACCATAGCCTGCCAGCCTCCTCTGTCCATGGGATTCTCCAGGCAAGAATAACAGTGTAGGTTGCCAAGCCCTCCCCCAGAGGACTGAACCTACATCTCTTACATCTTCTGCACTGGCAGCCAAGTTCTTTATCACCAGTGCTACCTGGGAAGCCCTGACTATACTACTAAAAAGGCAGTAAATTCTTCCTGGTGAAATACTGACTTTTTAACCAATAGAATTCAACTCTACTAAATTAAATCCTAAAAAAAAAAGACTAATGCAGCTAGGAAGAGGTAAAAACATTAGTGACTCTCTTTTCATGGGAAAAAAACTTAGCCCAAATTATTACTTTCAATCATAAAATACATTCTAATAGACAATTCTAAAGTTTCTGTTGGGCTTCTCAGGTGGCTCAGTGGTAATGAATCCACCTGCCAATGCAGGAGATGCAAGAGATGCATGTTTGATTCCTGGGTCAGGAAGATCCCCTGAAGAAGGAAATGGCAAACCACTTCAGTCTTCTTGCTTGAAAAATTCCACGGACAGAGGAACCTGGTGGGATACCGCCCACAGGGTCACAGCGAGTCAGACATGATAAGCGACAGAACACAAAGTTTCTAACATTAGTCTTTCATTTCCTTTTTGGAGAGATGAAGAAATATGCTTGAGGATAGGGGCTTCCCTGAAAAAGAATATTAAAAATCCTGATTCTCAGATCTGAGAAATATGAATCATTCAAATGCAGTCAGGAAAACTCAAATGACTCAGTTTGGCTGGAGCGAAAAGTGATGGCAAGCAAACATACACACTCTGATTACTTTATATGTTTACTATTTATTATTATGGCTTCCCTGGTGGCTTAGATGGTAAGAACCTGCCTGCAATGCAGGAGACCCAGGTTCGATCCCTGGGTTGGGAAGATCCCCTAAGAAGGGCATGGCAACCCACTCCAGTATTCTTGCCTGGAGAATCCCATGGACAGAGGAGTCTGGCGGGCTACAGTCCATTGGGCTGCAAAGAGTCAGACAGGACTGAGCAATTAACACTTACTGTGTATCAGTTCAGTTCAGTTCAGTCGCTCAGTCATGTCTGACTCTTTGTGACCCCATGAACCGTAGCACACCAGGCCTCCCTGTCCATCACCAACTCCTGGAGTCCACCCAAACTGATGTCCATTGAGTTGGCAATGCCATCCAACCATCTCATCCTCCGTCGTCCCCTTCTCCTCCTGCCCTCAATCTTTCCCAGCATCAGGGTCTTTTCAAATGAGTCAGCTCTTCGCATCAGGTGGCCAAAGTATTGGAGTTTCAGCTTCAACATCGGTCCTTCCAATGAACACCCAGGACTGATCTCCTTTAGAATGGACTGGTTGGATCTCCTTGCAGTCCAAGGGACTCTCAAGAGTCTTCTCCAACACCACAGTTCAAAAGCATCAATTCTTCGGTGCTCAGCTTTATTTATAGTCCAGCTCTCACATCCAAAATGATACACTGTGTATATTATAACCTAATCAGGGTTTCAGGGTAGAGAACACAAAATATGAGAAAACAACAACTCACCGTGCTTTCCCCTAGAAATATCCACATACTGGCACAGTCTGGGGTGAGTGATGGTCTTGAGGATTTGAAAGCGCCCTAAAATCTTGATGGAATTTGGTGTGAGAGGAAGCCCATTGCTTCCACAGACATCATGGGGCAGAGCAGAGGCAAAGAAGGTAAAGGCACCCATTTCGGCATCCTTCAAGGGAAACATTCTTCGTGTCCTAAATCTTCCCAGGTAATCTAGAAAAGGAGAGAATTTTTTGATAGATCAGCTAAACATTAAGCCAGTGTTTTCTCACCTTAAATATGATTAACCATATATAATTTGGAGGGAAATGTCAATCTGTACATTTTACAGCAAAATTATCAATGTGAGAATATTTCAAGATAATATCAAAGAGGAAAAACCACCCAATCATGAATTTATATTGTAGCTCTAAATCAAAATCAAAGATTTGCAATGGCATATAAAGGAAAAGACAGAACACTCCCTCTGCAAGGATGCCTGACAATTTTAAGAGTTTAGAAGAAGTTTGTTATTGTACATTCACATTAATAAGGCTCTTCTCTTTACCCAAAGTTTGAATATACCACAGACTACAAACACTTTTCTCTTTCACAGTGCAAGGAGTCAGGAAAGAGGAAATAAGGACACCAACCAGAACTTTAAATAATCAAGGACTCTATTAACAGTATTAAGTATCAAACTAACATCACCCAGCAAGCCCACTAATAGGCATATGCCCTGAGGAAACCACAACTGAAAAAGACACATGTACCCCAATGTTCAATGCAGCACGATTTATAATAGTTAAGACATGGAAGCAACCTAGATGTCCACTGACAAATGAATGGATAAAGAGCTGTGGTACATATATACAATGGAATATTATTCAGCCATAAAAAGGAACACATTTGAGTCAGGTCTAATGAAGTGGATGAACCTAGAGCCTATTATACAGAGTGAAGTAAGTCAGAAAGAGATAAGCAAATATCATTATTAATGAATATGTGTATTAATATATATATATATGGAATCTAAAAATATGGTACTGATGAACAGATTTTCAGGGCAGCAATGGAGATGCAGACAGAGAGAAGAGACTTATATTGGTGGGGTGGGGAGGAAGGAGAGGGTGTGGGATGAATGGAGAGAGAACATGGAAACATATGCATTACCATATGCAAAATAGATAGTCAATGGGAGTTTGCTGTATGACTTAGGGAACTCAAACTGGGGCTCTTCAACAATCTAAAGGGGTGGGATGGGGTGGGAGGGAGGTTCAAGAGGAAGGGGACACATGTCTACCTATGACTGATTCATGTTGATAGCAGAAACCAACACAATATTGCAAAGCAATTATCTTTCAATTAAAAATAAATAAATTTTTAAAAATAAAAAATTAAAAGAATTAAACTAGATAACAAACAGCCTTATAATGTTACTTAAATAACTAATCGACTTTTGTTTTAAAGCCAGGGCTTGCAAGTGATGTTTTACTCCCCTCACTGATCTTGACAGATGTTATTGCCTCCAGGTTAGAAACAGATATTCTACCTGAAGTTCCTGAGGGGTCTAGCAGTATCGTTTCCAAAACAAATGGAGTCCAGCATTTTATCATGAAGTGGCCTGAAGATTAAGAAGCTTAATTTAAAATCAGTTATCACATTATGGCAACCACAATAAAAAAGTTTTCCCAACAAAAAATCTCTCTCTTACCGAGGTGTCTCACTAAAAAGACATTGATTGGTCAGGCACTGCATTCTTCCCTTCCAGGTTTCACAATAAAACCTGGAAGTCTAAATTAAGACAATAGGCTGCTTTTCATATATCTGTCTAGAAACTTCATTAAAACATTAAAAAGAACTGCTTTAAAAGGTGTAAACTCGTAACAAGGAAGAGGGCAGAAAGAGGCCGTGAGCTGATTTCAAGAAACTCCTAAAAGCATTCTGAATAGGTAAGAGCATGGTCACAAGAAACAGAGAGAAGGAGGTTACAATCTATGATATAGTTAAGAGGTGTGCTCATCCTCTTCAGATCAGAGGCTTCAGAATCAGAGAAGGAGGGAACAGTGGTGAACAACAGCAGTCGGAAGAATATTTGAAATGAGAAATAGGGCATCTGAAAGGCTGAAGAACAGAAGACTCAACTTTGCCACCAGACCCCCATTACTAGCAAGTTATCTATCCTCCTATCCAAAGATAAGGTGACTACTGCACCATTGTAGGAAAAGCAGTCATGAGATTAGGGAAGAATCCATAAGAAACTTCAAAAATACTAAGTAATATCCTAGTTCTTAATTGATGGGTTAAGGGTGTTCATATTATTCTCCATAATTTCACATTCTATATCTCCACCTATCTATGTATATGTGCTATATACAATACATTTCATAAAAATGAAAGCTTTTTTCATTTTAAATTGAAAAACATTTTTAAACACAATGAACTGATTTTCAACAAAGGCCAAGGAATTGAATAGGAAATGACAGTCTTTTTAATAAATGGTGCTACAAAAAGACGTTCACATGGGAAGAAGATTAGCCACAATCCCTACTGCTACATCCACAGAAGTCTGATATGGATTATGCTTCTGCACAAGAAGAAAAAAAAAAAAAGAGGATATTTTTGCAACCTTAGAATAGGCAAATGTTTCTCAAGCAGGATAAGAAAAGCCATAAAAAAACGGACGTTAGGGGCCTCCCCGGTGGTCCAGGGGTTAAGAATCCACCTGCCAACACAGGGGACATGGGTTCAATCCTGGTCTGGAAGATCCCACATGACACAGAGCAACTGAGCACATGTACCGCCAACTGCCAAGCCCCAGCTCTAGAGCTCACAGGCCACAGCTACTGAGCCCATGAGTCCTAGAGCCTGCGATCTGCAACAAGAGAAGCCACTGCAGCAAGAAGCCTGAGCACCACAACAAAGCGTTGCCCCGCTCGCGGCAACTAGAGAAAGCCAGCACAGCAATGAAAAGCTAGCACAACCAAACATAAATAAATAAATCTTAAAAAAATACTTTAGTTAAAAAAATCTATTGTTTCTCTGTCCTGCTGCTGCTAAGTCGCTTCAGTCGTGTCCAACTCTGTCCGACCTCATAGACGGCAGCCCACCAGGCTGCCCCATCCCTGGGGTTCTCCAGGCAAGAACACTGGAGTGGGTTGCCATTTCCTTCTCCAATGCAAACAAATGGAAATTAAAATGAAAACAGATCTCATCTGAGCCGATTAAAAACAAAACAATGAGAATTTTTTTAAAAAGATGAACTTTATAAAGTGGGCTTCATCAAAATGAAAAACATTGCACATCAAAAGCCACATTTGACAAAGTACAAATCCAAGCTATTATGACATATCTATATATATATACACATATGACATTTTTATAAAATACATACATATATATATATATATGCATGTATGTTTGTATATATGATAACAGGGCTTCCCTGGTAACAGATTAGCATTCAGAATATATAAAGAATGCCTATGACTTAATAATAAAAAGAAAGACAAGTCAACACAAAATAGGTAAAAATCTGAAATGTGTATTTTTCACAAAAGAGGAATTCAAATAGACAATAAACACATGGAAAAGTTCTCAATGTAATTAATCAGCAGGAAAATGCAAATTAAAACCACAACATACCATTTTACAACTACCAGAATGGCTACAATTGGAGTGACTGACAATACCAAGTGTTGAGAAAAATGCAGAATTGGAGCTGATTCTCTGCTGCTGAGAAGGCAATGGCACCCCACTCCAGTACTCTTGCCTGGGAAATCCCATGGACGGAGGAGTCTAGTAGGCTGCAGTCCATGGGGTCACTAAGAGTCAGACAAGACTGAAGCGACTTAGCGCAGCAGCAGCAGCAGCAGCTCTGCTGCTTACGGTAGTGCTAAAATGACACGAGGACTTTGAAAAACTGCACTAAAGTTAATAGTACACCTTACGATTCAAATTCCATTCCTATTGGGTACTAACCCAATAATAACTAAAATGTCCATAAAAATACTTGTATGAGAATGTTCACAGTAATTTGATTCATAACAGCCCCAAACTGGAAGCAAGGTAAACATAACACAAATGAACTGCTAAGCAAGTTGTGGTATATTCATCCAATGAAACGCTATTTCAAAACAACAAAAAAGGAATAAATATGCCAAAATATTGGAGAAGGCAATGGCAACCCACTCCAGTACTCTTGCCTGGAAAATCCCATGGACAGAGGAGCCTAGTGGGCTGCAGTCCACGGGGTCTCGAAGAGTTGGACACGACTGAGCGACTTCACTTTCATTTTTCACTTTCAGGCATTGGAGAAGGAAATGGCAACCCACTCCAGTGTTCTTGCCTGGAGAATTCCAGGGACGGCGGAGCCTGGTGGGCTGCCATCTATGGGGTCGCACAGAGTCAGACACGACTAAAGCAACGTAGCGTAGCATGCCAAAATATGGATGTATCTCAAAAATATTATGTTGATGAAAGGAGTAGACACAGAAGAGTTCATATCCTATGGCTTCATTTAAATGTTACAGGACTACAGTTTTAAACTATAGTCATAAGAATGAGAATGTAGTGCTTGGGGTGGGGAGGAGGGTTGTGGGAACAGTCTTGGCAAGAGAAAGGTAGAACTTTCTGGAGTAGTACAAATGTTTCACATCTTGATTAGGGTGGTGACTGTTACATGTTTGTTGACATGTATCAAAATTCACTAAACTGGTCACTTAAAATCAGTGCTTTTTAATATTTGTAAATCTTATCTCATTAAAAAGAACAATGAAACAAAATTAAGGGAATATGAGAAAAATAATTTTAAAAATTAGTGCTTGGAAATTAAACATATGATTATCAAACTAGACAGAAGTGTTGGAAAATAAAGTTGAGACTACTACTCAGAACATGAAGCAAATGCACAAACAGATAAAAACATAAAAGATTACAAACACAGTGAATCAAACCAAGAATTCAACAACCACCTTACAGGAATTTCAACAAAAGAGAACAGAGAAAAATAAAGAGGGAAAAATTATAAAAGACTAGGAGAAAATTCCCCACAGTTGAAGGGAAATTAAAGAGGCCAGAGATATTTATTCAGGCTTCACTGAATGAGTTCATTGCAAGGAGAACAAACTTAGAACAAAACATGTCATAACAGATTTTCAAAGCTTCAAGTATAACTGAAAATGTTAATCATTTCAGAGAGAAAACAAACAGTTTAGGCATCAAAACATCAAGACCCAACACTCATTCTCATGTCCCCAGGAGCATCAACGGAAGTTAGAAGATGGTGACGACTTGAAAAATTGTAAGAAACATAATTTAGTTTCTATACCCAGCCAAAGTATCAATCATAATAGTAAAATAATAATTTACATTATGCAAACATTAAAAAATAAAATCACTACCCACATATTTTTATGAATACATTTTTTAAGGATGTATTCTACCAAAACAGAGCAGAAGACCAAGTAGTAAAAGACATTGTACCTTTGTACAATACTGTAACATTGCACCTTATTCAAGATTTCAATAAATATAATCCAGTATAGAAGCTGTCAAAAGGATCAGAAAGTAATCTGTTCAAATCAAACAGAAAGTAATGGGGCTCCAAGGGGAGTGTCTTCAAGCAGAGAAATGGCAGGGAGTTTCTCATACAAAGAATAAGAGGACCTGGTGAATAAAGCACATGAATCTTTTCCCTCGAAGAAAGTACAAAGTCCTCTGCGAAAGTGAGGAGGGTCAAAAACTATATAATTAGTATATAATCCAAAAAATTAAGCACACTTAACTATGGCATAATTTTTGTCACTGCAGAAGAGGAAAGAACAACCCATTTGACGTTAATATTACAAATCTCATTAGTGTGGTACATAGGTTATGCAATTAAACACCTGGAAGAAAATGTATAATGGCATATTTCTTAGCTATGCACTGAAGTTTATTTACAAAACCATAATATTGTAACATTTTACTGGTTTTTATACACATAAACAAAGCAAAAAACAATTGGAGTTAAGAAATACACTGTAACTATTAATAACATTGTCAATGTATAAGGAAAAGTCCATCTACTGAAAGGCAGGAGTGGATGTGGTTTCTGCCATCTAAAGGTAGAGTCACTACTTTCCTTGTTTTACTAAATAAGGAGCCAAATATATGTATTTTCAAAAGTTGATGTGAAAAAATAAAGTTTACATATTATTTAGAATTATGAAACTAACCAGTATTAAAACTAAAAATTGTGATAACCACTCAAAAATTTGTAGAAGAGAGGTTGTGGATGGTGTGGGCTATCTTAAGTCAATTTAAAAAAAAGAATTAGCAGTTTAACATATTATTCAACATACATTACCTAAAATTAGAAAAATTAAATGTGGTTATGTTTGAAGGAACAGGACTGAGGGCAGGAAGGAAGACACTGAGCTGCTGCATTTTATTATTACTACGCTTTTTGGTTTTCAATTAGACACACCTATCACTTAGACAACTAAAGATCAAATCACCAAATAAAACGCAAATAATTCAAAACGATAAAACATTAGTTAGCACAAACCATTTCATCAACGTTCTGCTTCAACTACGTCTTAAGTTGGGTATACATAAAAAGGTTCACCTACAACAAATACACTCACATAGATTTCCTCACACTTAGTAAGTGGAAGAAAGTCAGTGGGGAGAAAAAAAAACACCTGAGATGAGAGATTAGTTGAGAGAGAGAGAGGAAAAAAAAAAAAAACAATAGAAGAAGCTGGATCTGAACATTCATTCATTCACCAAATATCCTGAATTTCCTATTTGAAGTCAGGCGCTTTTCCAGCTTCTGCCTCACCAGTGAGCAAACACGACAATATTTGCCCACAAAGAACTTGAAGCGGAAATGCATCATAGGCAAAAAAGGTCAAAAATCGGGCAAAAGATGCTTATTTCATTATAAATAAAACAGTTTACACATTTTTAATGGGTTAGTAACACTAGTCCATTTACTTTATATACTTTTCCCCAGTTGTCTTTGTAGCCCAAACAAAAACAGGGACAAGAGTCCTTGAAAAGCAACCACTGACAACTCTTTTACATTCTTCCACTTCACAAATGAATGTCACATCTCGATAACTGACTAAGCCTTTTAAAACAAGAAACAAACCAAAGCAAGAGTTCGAATCTACGTTGACTAGTGGAGAGAGTCGAATCCACATTCTCTAAGCTCCTCTTTCAACCTTCCTTTGGAACAGCCAGGCAGCAGTTCCTTTTAAAAAGATGCCTACAGTTCTCAAAGGAGTCAGGTGAGTAGGGAGGAGGGCTGTAGGTGGGGATTGGAAACTGTGATCAGTAGCCAAAAGCAGCACCGGTGACCTCTTTTAACCACAGCGGGAAGTGCGGGGCCATTCGCTGCATCTGACCCGCCTCTATCTCCCGTCTCACCCACCCGTTAAAAACTGGGAAACCCAAATACCTGCCTCTGGGTCTGGGGACGCAGGCAGACACAAAGACAAGGGGATGCAGCTGCTACACAGGGCCCCAGAGCTGTCGCTGTGGCTGGTGTTGTCGCTATTGCTTAGGGCACCAGGCCGCGCACTGCAGGTACATCTACAAAAGAGGCTGCTCCGGGAGCTCCGGGAGCTCCAAGACTGCCCTCTGCCCGCGAGCGAAGTCAGCTGGGGTTGCCAGCTCGGAATCCGGCCAGGAGCGCGAGCCCGGGACTCTCCGCTGACAGCTCCCGGCTCTCCCAGCTACCCGCAGCTCGGCCCTTTCCTCTGACATCACAGTTTCTGCGACGGAATTCTAAAGAAAGACCCCGGCATCTAGCATCTTGCCTCTTGCCCAACCTGGCGAGAAAATGTAGCGACCGAGGAAGAGGTGCAGGATGATTGGCGTTATTGACTGAGGGGATGGACGACAGAGGATGTGGTGTGGCTGCGCACAGGAGAGCGGGGGACAGAGAATTTGGAGTGGACTCTGTAGACCGCTCGGGCGTTCAGCGAGGACACCTTTTTGGGTCCTTTCTCACTGCCTTCGTGAGGCGCAGGCGCTCCTTACCTGCTCCCGGCCGAGGCTGCTGAGGTACCTCTGTCGACCGATACATGTGAGTGTTGTCCGCAGAGGGTCCCGGGGGGGACGGATTACGATCGTAGGAGTCCCCTTTCCCTTACTGGCCTTCGGGAGCTAGGACCTGGCCTGCGAGTACTAGTGGGAAGCCCTCGCACAGCAGCGCTGATCTAGGCCTGAGGAAATATGGAAGAGCTTGGGACCTTTTGAAGGAGCCAAGTTTGAAAAATGGGACGCGGGGCCGAGGGAAAGGATGTTACTGGGAAAAGTATACGCACAAACATGATTACTTTTGTGCGTGTGAGAGAGCACTGGGTGTAGTGATAGGAATTCGCTCTTTGCGCAGGTGGTTATTCGACGTCCACCATGTTCCAGGCACCGTTTTGCTGCTGCTGCTGCTGCTAAGTCGCTTCAGTCGTGTCCGACTCTGTGCGACCCCATAGACGGCAGCCTACCAGGCTCCGCCGTCCCTGGGATTCTCCAGGCAAGAATACTGGAGCGGGTTGCCATTTCCTTCTCCAGTGCGTGAAAGAGAAAAGTGAAAGTGAAGTCGCTCAGTCGTGTCTGACTCTTAGCGACCCCATGGACTGCAGCCTACCAGGCTCCTCCATCCATGGGACTTTCCAAGCAAGAGTACTTGATTGGGGTGCCATTGCCTTCTCCGAGGCACCGTTTTAGGCGTTGGTAAAAAAGAATGAGTAAAACAGATAAAAATTCCTTTCTCCCGTAGTTCATGTTTTATTGAGGAAGACACATATTAAACAAAGTTTAAAACATTATCGTGTCTTAGATCGTAACGAGTGCTGAAAAGAAAAGTAGTAAAGCAGGGAAGGGGGATATGGCTTGAAATTTTAGTGTGACCATTGAAGGTCTCACTGAAAAGGTCACTGTCAAGTAGAGGTGACAGAAACAGAGTTAATTGTAAGAGTAATTTGGGGAGGGGCTTCCCTGGTGGTTCAGTGGTAAAGAATCCATCTGCCAATGCAGGGTACACAGATTCAATTCCTGGTCCAGAAATATCACTTGGAAAAAGAAATGGGAAACTATTCGGGTATTCTTGCCTGAAAATCCCCATGGACAGAGGAGCCTGACGGGCTACAGTCCATGTAGGGTTACAGAGAGTCAGACGGGACTTAGTGACTGAACAACAACCATATTTGCAGTAGTGGAGTCAGGCTGAGGGATCAAACACTGCAAAAGCCATCAGACAGAAACTGGCCTGAACAGCAAGGAAGCCTGTAGGTCAGAGTTGAGTGAAGGAGTTGGAGCTGGAGAAAGAATCAGAGAGCAGGAACAGGTCATGAAGGATCTTGAAGGGCATCTAGGTCACTTCACTAACAGTGAAGTGTTATATCCTGACTGCCTTTTTGAAAGAATCTCTCTGACTGCTGTCCAGAATAGACTGGAGAGAATAGGGTGAAAGACCAGGTAGGAGACTTGCGCACAAATTCTGGGAAGTTACTGTGGTGGCCTAAATAGGGGTGGTAAGAAATGGCCAGTGAGACTTTCAGTCCTTATAATTTAGTTATGCAAGAATTTTAATGGATGATGAGTTAATCTTTTTTAATTTTGTTTGGGGAACACTTGAAAATAACTTCTAGTGTGAGGTTGCTGCTGCTAAGTTGCTTCAGTCGTGTCCAACTCTGCGACCCCGTAGATGGCAGCCCACCAGGCTCCCCCATCCCCGGGATTCTCCAGGCAAGAACACTGGAGTGGGTTGCCATTGCCTTCTCCAATGCATGAAAGTGAAAAGTGAAAGTGAAGTCGCTCAGTCGTGTCTGACTCTTAGCGACCCCATGGACTGCAGTCCACCAGGCTCCTCCGTCCATGGGATTTTACAGGCAAGAGTACTGGAGTGGGGTGCCATTGCCTTCTCCAAGTGTGAGGTTAGGAGTATCAAACACAAGTTTAAAATCATGGCTTTACTATTTAATATTTGAATGGTGTTAGAAAAGTCACATAATTTCTCTTGAGTTTATCTATAAACTGGAAATATTGTGTCACAAGGTTGTAAAGATTAAATGACAGTGTATGTAATATGCCAGGCCCATTAAAATAGTGGCTACTATTATTAACTGTGTTCTTGGATTAGAAATGGAAAAAGGGAAACAAAAAAAAACAGTGGTGAGTGCACCTGTAAGATAAAGGTTTGGTTAAATCCTATTGGGAAAAATTTGACCAGATAAAAAATGACCTTGTTTGGTAGAGGGTCTTGGGAAACCAAGACATATCCCTTTTAAAATTTTATGTATTTGTCACTGGACAAAAAGCTTTTCTGTGTTAATGGCCATAGTGTTTGAGATATATGGACTGCCTTCTCTTAGCCATACTCTCATAGCCATCCCTTAGGCCTTGCAGCATCCCCTGTGTCCTCATTGGTAAAGGGGAAGAAGGCTCTGGTGAGTAAAGAAAAACAATCAAGAATAAATACAGATTTCCAGTTGTAAAATGATTGTCACAGGGATGTAATGTATACCATAGTGACTATGGTTAATAATAGTTTTGCATATTAGAAAATAGACTGAATCTTGATGGTTCTCATCGTAAGAAAAAAAATTATAACTATGTATGGTAAAGGATGTTAACTGGATTAGTATGGTGATCACCTTGCAACCCAATCAAAAAATGGGCAGAATATCTAAAAGACATTTCTCCAAAGCAGACATACAGATGGCCAAAAGGCACATGAAAAATGCTCAGCATCACTAATTATTAGAGAAATGCAAATCAAAACTATAGTGAGTTATCACCTTACATCAGTCAGAATGGCCATCGTCAAAAAAATTACAAATTATCAATGCTGTAGAGGGTGTGGAGGAAAGGAAACCCTCCTGCTCTGTTAGTGGGAATGTAAATTGGTGCAGCCACTATGAAGAACAGTATGGAGATTCTTTAAAAAACTAAAATTAGACCTACCATATGATCCTGCAATCCCAGTCCTGGGAAGATAGCTGAAGAAAACTGTAATTCGAAAAGATACACACACCCCAGTGTTTACCTAAGCATTATTTACTATAGCCAAGATGTGGAAGCAACTTAAATGTCCATCAAAGAGATGAGTGAATAAAGAAGATGTGGTGTATATAGATAAACATGTGTGTGCACACACACATATGCACAATGAAATACTACTCAGCCGTAAAAAAGAATGAAATAATGCCATGTGTAGCATGATGGATGAACCTAGAGATTATCATACTAAGTAAAGTCAGAGAGAGATAATGACAAATATCATACAATATCACTTACATGTAAAATTGAAAAATGAACTTATTTGCCAAACAGAAACAGACTTACAGATGTAGAAAATAAACTTACAGTTACGAAAGGGGAAAGATGGGGCAGGGGGTGTAAATTAGGAATTTGGGAGTAACTTTCACTCACTGCTGTTACTGCTAAGTCGCTTCAGTCGTGTCCGACTCTGTGCGACCCCATAGAAGGTGGCCCACCAGGCTCCCCCGTCCCTGGGATTCTCCAGGCAAGAACACTGGAGTGGGTTGCCATTGCCTTCTCCAGTGCATGAAAGTGAAAAGTGAAAGTGAAGTCGCTCAGTCGTGTCCGACTCTTAGCGACCCCATGGACTGTAGCCTACCAGGCTCCTCCATCCATGGGATTCTCCAGGCAAGAGTACTGGAGTGGGGTGCCATTGCCTTCTTCTACTTTATATAAAACGGGTTAAGTAACATGGGCCTACTGTATAGCAGAGGGAACTATGCTCAGTATTTTGTAACAACCTATATGGGAAAAGAATCTGGATAAGAAACTATGTGGGTGTGTATATGTATATATCTGAATTACTTTGCTGTGCACCTGCAACACGACATTGTGAATCAGCTGCTTCAGTAGTAAAGTCACAGCTAATGAATGAGTTGTAGAGCTGAAATTTGAATTCATTCCCTGATCACATACTTGAAAGCAAAAAGCAGTAAATTCAAAGCAGGTATTTCAGTACATAACACAGGATGTGACTAAATGTAAGAGAGCATTAGATCAGTTAAATCAGCTATGGTTTTTTTCCTTAATTACTAGAGCCGTTTTACAGTTGACGGCATATTTGATGAGACACAATGCTTGGAGTGTCTAAGAAGAATATAAATTTTTTTTATTTATAAAAAATTTTTAGCTAATTGCAATTCTGAAACAGCAAAATCAGATATTTTGATAAATAGAGAATCACTTCCAAATTTTTGAGGTGTTCGCTATCCTATGAAGTAAAAATGAAAATCTGCAGTTAAAACTGCCATTTCAAAGCAATTGTTTGATTGTTTGGTTCCTAACATTGAGAAACTGGGGTAGAAGATTTGTTAATTTTTAAAATACTGGCAATTTAAAATCAGAGTGGGGAAGACTACTGAAGAGATTGCTGAAGTAAAGGGAAGCTGTTTAGAAATGATAGGGCTCTCAGGGACTTCCCTGATGGTACAGTGATTAAGGCTTCACTTTTCAATGCAGAGTTTGTGAGTTTGATCCCTAGTCAAAGAGCTATGATCCCAAATGCCTTGTGGCCAAAAAAAAAAAAACATAAAACACTGGCAGTATTGTAACAAACTCAATTAAAAAAAAATTTTTAATGGTCCATTAAAAAGAAAACTTAAAAAAAGAAATGATAGGAATCTCAGAAACAATCTTTTATGCATGTGTTTTAATGGTTAAGATACAGTCCAAATTCATGTATTTCATAAAATCAGCTTCCCCTGGCTTTATGATTAGTGGCATCTTACAGCAGCATTTTAGGTTTGATGAAATATGGTGGTTATGTTGAAAAAAACAATGTGAAAGGGCAGAGTAACTTAGCTAATACTTTTCAAAGCTTTTTATCATAAAAATGTTTATTTTTTAAAATTTAGTAGAGGAAAAAGGGGAAAAAAGCTTTGACTCTTACTATCCAAATACAGTTAACATACTGGGTATACTGTTTTCTTTGTAAATATTTTAGATTTGTAATTACTGTGCATGCAGTTAAGTGTTATATCTGTTTTAATAACATAATCTTTTTTATTTTTAATTTTGGTGCAGAGTAAGTCAGCATTCCCAAACTGTTGTAGAAAATTCTTGTTCAAGTAAATTTTAATAGCTTTTCGTTGGTTAGTATTCCATGGCTAAATACTTTGGGAAGTGCTTCATAATCATATCCTTTATTGAAATTATAGCTTGGGCATTAAAAGAGCTAACTCCAGAATCAGACGGACCTAAGTTTTAATCCTCATTTACTAACTAGCCCCATGACCTGAGCCAAATTAATTTTAAGTCAAGTTTTCTTCTATACATAATGTAGATAATTGCTGTATTTGTAGCTGATCTATGCACAGCATTTAGCGAGCCCACAATAAATGCTCTGGAGAAGTTACCTATTATTAACTTTATCATCTTGAGAAATCCTCTATGTATTAGCATATTAAACGCTCTGAGGAGACTAAGCAGGCCTAAAAATTTGAAATCCAGTGGATACTCAATGTAAAATTGAACCCTGTGCAGCAGTCAGCACAGAGTAGTGAAATGAGCACTTCATTGAATGATAAACATTTGTCTGAACTTAAAGCAGTGACGTTAAGCTAGCATTGTTGCCCTAAACATGAAAGCGGAAAGTGGACGTGTTAGTTGCTCAGTGGTGTTTGACTCTTTGCAACTCTATTAACTGTAGCCCACCAGACTCCTCTGTCCATTCTCCAGGCAAGAATACTGGAGTCGGTAGCCAGTTGCTTCTTTAACCAGTACTTGAAGAAAACCGAGATGGCTTCATCCACAGTTATTTTATGTATGAATGGTTGAATAGGATCCTTCTGTATTCTGAGTATTTTAAGATTTCATGGCTCACATAAGTGTTTTCCAGTAACATTTCTGTCTGTTACTAATACTGTTTCTTTTTTCTTTCTTATTTCTCCTGTTTATCCACTTAGTAGTTAGAAAATTCATTTTTACGGAATGTTTCAGGTAGCTTATGTTTCTAGGTCCTGGTTTTTACCAATTTAAAACTAGACCTTAACTTAAGCAAGTATTTTTACATTTATGGCTAAGGATATAAATTATACTTATTTTTATAATATATTAAATAAATTAATATAATTAAATATATTAACTAAATTAACATAATTAAATATATTAGTTATCTTTATATGGATAGTATATTAGTGGAGTATTTAAAGTATAAGAAAAGTTGGATGGTGTTTTACCTGTTTGTATTTGAGTGAGAGATACAAACATTTTATTGAGAAAAAATTTTCTTATAAAGATGTTTAAAGTTTACTTATAAAATAAAATAAAGTTTACTTATAAAAATGTTTAAAGCTGATTTTTAAACCATTTTCTACCAAATGAATTATTAACTAGTCTTAACTAGCTGTAATTTTTTTCCTGTTTTCAGTTTGTGGTAATAATATATTGGTTCCCTGAAATGGCCAGTCTTTTCACTTTATATATCCTAACCCCTCACCATGAGATAACAAAGATTTTGAGGATTATTCTGTCATCTCCCTTTATCACATTGTTTCCTCTTATGTGTGCATGTATTTATATGTTTAACTTACTTGTGTTTCTATGTTTTAAAACATGGCATTCTCTCTTCCTAAACAGTCTGTGCTTCAATATGTTTCACAAAAGTTATATTTTACTTAACTCATAACTGTGTTTTCCAGGTAGTTAATAGATTTATTTCAGTATAATTATAGATCTTTTTTGCTTGTAGACTAGGATTTATTACCTGTATTTTGTGAATTATTTTTAGTCTTAGTTTTGAAGCTGTTTTGTAAGTTAGGGCATATGTTTCATATTTGGTTTTGTAAGCAACTTGATGTATTTGTGAGATGACTTTATGGACCTACTGTTCAATTTATGAGACCTGTTTTAGACTTAAATCTATTTATTTCATATCTGTTAAGAGAAGTTTACTAGGGTTTTTTCTAATGTGTATCACTAATTTCACATTCATCTTAGTATCACTCATCAAATATTGCATTGGTAGGGAAGCAAAAGTTACAGCTTATGCCAAACAGCTTAGGCCAATCAAATCATTGTTTCCGTTAGCGATAGCTGTATTTCACCTATTGAAATATGTAATATTTGGTCATTACTTATGTTAAACTGAAATAGATGTCAAACTAAAAGAATGCTGTAACTGGAATACTAAAAGTTCAAAAAACATAACTTTTTTACTTTAAATTTTCATCATATGTCCATGTATTTTTCTCTAAAATTCTGGCTTTAACATTTGAGGAGCAATAGCAGGGTTATTGGAGAAGGCAATGGCACCCCACTCCAGTACTCTTGCCTGGACAGTCCCATGGACGAGGGGCCTGGTGGGCTTCAGTCCATGCGGTTGCTAGGAGTCGGACATGACTGAGCGACTTCACTTTCACTTTTCACTTTCTTGCATTGGAGAAGGCAATGGCAACCCACTCCAGTGTTCTTGCCTGGAGAATCCCAGGGACGGGGGAGCCTGGTGGGCTGCCATCTATGGGGTCGCACAGAGTCGGACACAACTCAAGCGACTTAGCAGCAGCAGCAGCAGCAGTAGGGTTATTGTGTATTCACTTTTGGTAAAAAAAAAATTGGCAGAATTTAAGTTATATCTTCATTTTCACTCTTGTACATTTTTTTTTTCCTCTATTTTTCTAAGCTATTAAGTAGTAGTCCATGGAGTAGTTTACTGAGGCTTTTCCAGATTAACCACCTTTGCCCCATTTATATTTTCTTGATTACTAACAACTTTATTTTTATAAGGTTTTTAAAACTTTTTCTATATCATACATTGTCACTGTTAGCATAAAGATTTTTGAGGGTTGGTTTTGTTTTTATAAAAAAGTAAACATCTCAGTATTCTTTGCCTAATAATTTGAAATTTTGAAACAATCTTATATTATTTGTCCACTGTTAGCCAATTTTTTAATAAAAAACTTCACCTCTGAGTGTGTATCATTTATTTAAAATTAGAGCTGTTTCAGCAATGTTTGTGTCCTGCTTTGAAGTGTAAACTGATGCTAAATTAGGTAAAAAGCAATTCTTAGTATTGTTAATGATTAACCTTTTGTCATGTGACTGTCTTAATATTTGGCAGTATAAACCTTATGAATTTGGCTTCAAAAGTTTGAACTTTTGAACATGATGAATTAATCCCAGAATTTTGCTTATATATGCAATATCTACATACTGATAGGCTGTCTTCTAATTTCTATGAGTTATAAAATTAAAATTCTATTTTCTTCCGCAAAAGGAAATAGAATTATATGATATACAGAATTCTATATATGTCATGTCAGTGTATGTATATATAATATATATTGTTAGAGTATATTCTATTATATAGAATTATATAATATATAGAATTCTATATATAATGTCAGTGTGTCTATATATGTATAGAATTCTGTATATATGTCTATATATGTCTATATACAAAGAATTCTATAGAATTGTCTCTATATAATATATATACACTAATATTGTATCTCAGTATCTATATGATTAAATTGATGTTTTCCTAATTGTTGATCTTTTTCCTTTAATATTGTCTTTCCTACTTTACATGTTCTTCCTTACATGTAAGTTTGTACATAATTAAATAAGACAGTAGAAATATCCAATACACGAAAGAAACATATAAAGAAGAAATTCAGTAACTGTCTTTACTTTGGAACTCAGGTATAGTACTCAGTAGTAGAAATATCCAATACACGAAAGAAACATATAAAGAAGAAATTCAGTAACTGTCTTTACTTTGGAACTCAGGTATAGTACTCAGTTATCTCGTAGTTAAGGTTGTTATTAGTCTGTCTCCTAGTGTTCCTGTCTTACGTCATAATATTCTGCAGTATTTAAAGTTTCTTGAAAACTTGGCAACCTGAAATATGATTAAATACATTATTTTCTGCTTTTGGGAGAAAATGATTTTCTTTTCCAGTCAGAGTGAGGAATTAATCTATTAACATTTCTGCCGCTTAATTGATTTGTTTTTCTAATATATGGTTCTATTGCAGTAGAAAATGTTTTTCCTTTCAGACTGCTTGTTCATGATGTCCTATACAATAAGCTTACTCATTCTACAGTATAATGTTTCACTTTCATTTTTTCACTTAGGATTTTCTGCCGTTTGTTGGCAAAAATGGCAACTGGTGATGCTGTTCTGAAGAGATTGGAGCAGAAGGGTGCAGAAGCAGATCAAATTATTGAATATCTTAAGCAGCAAGTTGCTCTTCTTAAGGAGAAAGCAAGTAAGAAAATTTGAAAATTTAAGTTTTCTGATCTGAGGGAGATACTTAAAATAAATTCATACAGTGACGGCAAAAAAGAAAAAATGTGTTTGCCACAGACAATATTATATTACTTCACAGTCTTGATGATGACTTCTGTATTCCTTTAATATTGCAATTATGAGTGAAGAAATATTCTGGGATTAAGATAAATTAGAATTGGTGTATGGTGAACATGTAATATTTAGAGAAAACAATGTGTTAATTCAAGACTAATAAAGAAAAATTAATATTTAAAATAAGTTGGTATAGAATTAGAGACTAAAAATGAAGAAAGCTGGGTAAAATCAAATAGAAACTCAAATATCTCCTTTAATTTCATATAAAAGAAAATCTTTACTTTCATATTGCTCTCTTTTTGGGTATTTTCTGAAATGATTTTTACAGTTTTTCCAGTGCTTATGTTTTACCTCAAAATTGCTATGATGTATTCACAAAAATATTAGATCTTCTGCTTCTAGAATTTAGGGTTTTTTTGGTATATTTTATTTCTCAATAGCCAATGGTAATACTATGAAAATTCCAAAGTCTTTTACCATCACTTATTTAAATAAATGCTCTTCTGTGCTACATAAAACTGAATGACTTAAAGAATCCTACATTTACTATCTAAAAATTTTTCCCTTTATCAAATTTTTCTTCTTTTTAAATACTGTTTTAATTATTTTTATAATGTTTTATAAATACTTTTTCTTACTGTTTTTCTTAAAATTTAAAAAGGATTTTTCTTACTATTTTAAAAAATTTTTAATGCTTCTTCCCATTAGAAAGATGAAGAGATTATAGAGATGTATGTAATATAGAAGAGAATTAAAAAGGAAGTAATTTATGGAGAGTAGTAGTAATAAATATGTATATGTAAGTAAATACACAGCAGGACTATACTGCTTGACATGAGAGTATCACACGCTATGTGATTTGCATATATGGAATCAGCAAAAGTGCAGCAGGCATAGTACAGATTGATATAATAGTGTGCCTTTGTGTTGGCAACCCAGATACCAAAATCAGCTTTGAGTCATGTTTTTGATTTACTCAAAATGATGAATGATGTTTCTTTAGGTAGAACTCTTGAACAAAACAAAGTACAGATTTGCATAGTACTTGATTCCTAGAAAATTCAGAGTATAATGAAAATGTTTAAAAATGTTTAAATGTAAAAAATAACTAGAATCTAGGCTCAAATAATAAACAGGATTTCACCTGTGCATCTGTACAATGTCACTGCAAAATCGTGCAGGATATGAGACAGTTCTTCATTTCACAGGAATATCTAACCTATTGCAGAACATCTGAAATCCCTGACCTCTGCCCTCCAAATGCCAATACTGACTCCCATTATTAGTGACACCCAAAAATTCCCTTACAGATTTTCAAAGTCCCACCTAGAGAGCAGTACCAACCCCACTGAGAATCCTTGTCTTTTATATTTTGTGTACCCTATTGCTCACCGTTAACACACTATGTTGAGCAAATCATTTCGTTTAATGTTTGACCAGCTCTACTTTTGAGACATTAGGAATTGAAGAGTTTTCATGTCCCTTTACAAGATACTGATTAAAAAGGAAGAAATGAGAACAATTTTTTATTGTTTGGTATCATTATTAGATCTTCGACTTTGAAAAAAGTTTAATATATCTGATATTTGTCTCTCAGTTAACCTGTTAGTAACACTGAACAAGGTTCTTATACTGTCATAGCATTTTTATAAAAGCTAGGAAAATGATTGATAAACAAAACCTCTTCTGTTTTTACTTCAAAGATTTTCTCCCTTTCTCTTTTAAATATCATGTTGTTTAATAAATATTAAACTGATACAAAGGAACTGGTGAAACATTTGGTTTTAGCTTTGATTATACTGGCTATGCTTTTATCAAGTAGTATTCATAAGAAACCTTTTAGAAAACCCAGCTATGTCTTAACTGGTGGTTCTTGATCCCAGTTTTGCAGGCAACTTTGAGAGAAGAGAAGAAACTTCGAGTTGAAAATGCGAAATTGAAGAAAGAAATTGAAGGATTGAAACAAGAGCTAATTAAGGCAGAAATTCAAAATGGAGGTGATTAATTATAGAAATGATAGGTTGATTCATAACAATAATTATTACATTCTTTATTAAGTTGGGTTTTATGCTTGATTACTCGTCTCGTCCTCACAACTGCCCTTCTCATGCATTTTTCCTCTTACATTGAAGAGAAAATACAGACTTAGAAAAGGCAGATAGATGATCTTGCCTAAGATCATGAAAAAATGCCAAAATTGGAGTTTAGAGAGCTGCACTCTTAATCTCTACTGTGATCATCACTGGTCCCCTATTAAACTCGATCATCACTATTCCCTATTGAGTAGAATTGAAAATAAGCCATAATAGTATTTAGTTAACATTTATTAAATTTTACTGTATGCCAGGCACTACCAAGTGGTTCATATACGTTATGTATTTTATCCTTAAAATCTTATGTACACAGATATTCTTGTTTTATACATTGACGCTTAGAGATACAATTTGCCTGAAATCAGATACTGGTTTTTAAGTTATCCAGATCAGCAGATAATTATCATTTCACCTGGTATGTTGTAAATGAAATGAAAGTTTTTATTGAATTATTTTAAAAGTGTCTCAGTTCTGTTCAATTCAGTCGCTCAGTCGTGTCCGACTCTTTGCAACCCCATGAATCGCAGCATGCCAGGCCTCTCTGTCCACCACCAACTCCTGGAGTTTACCCAAACTCATGTCCATCGAGTTGGTGATGCCATCCAGCCATCTCATCCTATGTCCCCTCCTCCTCCTGCCCGCAATCCCTCCCAGCATCAAGGTCTTTTCCAGTGAGTCAACTCTTCGCATGAGGTGGTTTCAGCTTCAGCATCAGTCCTTCCAATGAACACCCAGGACTGATCTCCTTCAGAATGGACTGGTTGGATCTCCATGCAGTCCAAGGGACTCTCAAGAGTCTTCTCCAACACCATAGTTCAAAAGCATCAGTTCTTCGGTGCTCAGTCTTCTTCACAGTCCCAACTCTCACATCTGTATATGACCACTGGAAAAACCATAGCCTTGACTAGATGGACCTTTGTTGGCAAAGTAATGTCTCTGCTTTTGAATATGTTATCTAGGTTGGTCATGACTTTTCTTCCAAGGAGTAAGCGTCTTAATTTCATGGCTGCAGTCACCATCTGCAGTGATTTTGGAGCCCCCAAAAACAAAGTCTGACACTGTTTCCACTGTTTCCCCATCTATTTCCCATGAAGCGATGGGACCAGATGCCATGATCTTCGTTTTCTGAATGTTGAGCTTTAAGCCAACTTTTTCACTCTCCTCTTTCACTTTCATCAAGAGGCTTTTTAGTTCCTCTTCACTTTCTGCGTGAAAGGTGTCATCTGCATATCTGAGGTTATTGATATTTCTCCCGGCAATCTTGATTCCAGCTTGTGCTTCTTCCAAGCCCAGCGTTTCTCAGGATGTACTCTGCATATAACTTAAATAAGCAGGGTGACAATATACAGCCTTGACATACTCCTTTTCCTATTTGGAACCAGTCTGTTGTTCCATGTCCAGTTCTAACTGTTGCTTCCTGACCTGCATACAGATTTCTCAAGAGGCAGGTCAGGTGGTCTGGTATTCCCATCTCTTTCCAAATTTTCCACAGTTTATTGTGATCCACACAGTCAAAGGCTTTGGCATAGTCAATAAAGCAGAAATAGATGTTTTTCTGGAACTCTCTTGCTTTTTCCATGATCCAGTGGATGTTGGCAATTTGATCTCTGGTTCCCCTGCCTTTTCTAAAACCAGCTTGAACATCTAGAAATTCACAGTTCACATATGGCTGAAGCCTGGCTTGGGGAATTTTGAGCATTACTTTACGAGCGTGTGAGATGAGTGCATTTGTGTGGTAGTTTGAGCATTCTTTGGGATTGGAATGAAAACTGACCTTTTCCAGTCCTATTCGGCCATAAAAAAGCATGAAATTTTGCCATATGCAGCAACATGGGTGGACTCAGGGTATTATGCCAAGTGAAATAAGTCAGAAAAAGTCAAATACTTATAGATGAATCTAAAATTAGAACAAACTAGTGAATACAATAAAAAGCTGACTCATAGATGTAGGGAACAAAACAGTGGTTACCACCGGAGAGGGAAAGAGGGGGGCAATATTGGAGTTGGGGATTAAGAGGTACAAATAATTGTGTATTAGGTAAGCTACAAGGATATATTATACATCATGGGGAATATAGGCAATATTTTATAATAACTATAAATACAGTATAACATTTAAAATTGTTAATCATTATATTGAATACCTGTAACATATTGTATATCAACTGTATTTGTTTCAAAATAGTTTATGATTCACAGTTTCATAGTTTTCTGTTTATTTAACATAAATGACATTATTTCATTTTCTTTGTCAGTAAAACAAATACCATTTCCATCTGATACTCCACTAAAAACTGATTCTACAGTTTCTGAAAATGAGATACAGTCTATACCAATAACAGCCATATCTTCTGGTGCTAAAGAGCAAGTAAAAGGAGGAGGAGAAGAAGAAGAAAAGAAGATGAAAGAGAAAGCTGAAAAGAAAGGTATTTTTTAACAGTTAAATTTGTTTTGCACTTGACTAGTTTACCAAATGTCAACATTTTTCATAATGGTGTCAAAAAGAAAGTTCAAACTTATGAAATAGAATAAAGTTTAAAAACAGTAGGGTAATGGAACATTAAAGGTGGGCCCTCAAGGGTGTGTAAAGGTTGACCAGGTTGACAGGGCAAGAGCATGACTTGAGTAGAGGGACTAGCATAACTAACACCAGGAAGTAGAGAACCATATGCAGTTTGCTATGACTGAATTTGCATGTATTTGTGGGGAACAGTTTCAGAGAAATCACAGGTAGAAAGTTAGCTTAGAAGCAATCATGAAGATAAGAAAACAATATTCCAGTCAAAGTAGAGTGTCTGAATTAGCATTGCGGTGTTAAATGTTTTAGGAATCCGTAAGAACTGAAGTAGAAAGTATATCACTGTCCACTTAAACAACTAGAATAGAAATCTTGCAGTCAGCCTTAACTTGTCACTGTCCCTCAATTTTTGTATCTAACTGACTACCAAAACCTGTATAGTCATATCTCAGGGATATTGCAGATTCATTTCCAGACCATCAAAATAAAGCAGATAGCACAAGAAAGCAAATCACAAGAATTTTTTGGTTTCCCAGTATGTATGAAAGTTATGCTTATACTGTACTGTGCTCTATTAAGTGGTCAATAGCAGTATACCTAAAAAAAAAAAAACAAAAAAAATACTGTACATACCTTGGTTAAAAATACTTTATTGGTAAAACATGCTGACCATCACCTGAACCTTTAGCAAGTCATAATCTTTTTGATGGGGGAGAGTCTTTTTTCAGTGTTGATTGCTGCTGACTGATCAAACTTAATGGTTGCTGATGGTTGACTGGCTGTGGCACTTTTTTAAAATAAGACAACAGTAAAGTTTGCTGTATTGGTTGAATCTTCCTCACAAACTATTTATCTGTAGCACACAATTCTGTTTGATAGCATTTTACCCACAGTGGAACTTCTTCAAATTGGAGTCAGTCTTCTCAAACCCTGCCAACTGCTTTATCAGCCAAACTTATGTAATGTCCTAAATCCTTTGTTACATTTCAACAATCTTCACAGCCTCTTCACTAGGAGTTGATTCCATGTCAAGAAATGACTTTCTTTGCTCATTCATTAGAAGCAATTCCTTATTCACTAATATTTTATCATGAGATTGCAGCAATTTAGTCATATCTTTAGGCTCCACTTGTAATTCTAGATCTCTTGCTAAATCTGTAGTTTCTTCCTCCACTGAAATCTAGAACTCCTCAAAGTTTTACATGAGGGTGGGAATCAACTTCTTCCCAACTTCTGTTAATGTTGATATTTGACCTCTTTCCATGAATTCTTAATGGCATCTCAAATGGTGAATCATCTCCAGAAGGTTTTCAGTTTACTTTGCATCATTCTGTCAGAGAAATTACTATATGTGGCAGCTATAGCTTTAAAAAGTGTATTTCTTAAGAATAAGACTCAAAAGTCAAATTTATTTCTTGATCCATGGACTGTAGAATAGATGTTGTATTAACAGACATGAAAACAAGCTTAATCTCACTGCACATCTTTATTAGAGCTCTTGGGTGACCAGATGGATTGCCAGTGAGCAGTAACATTTTGAAAGAAGTCATTCTTGTGAGGTGAAAGTCTCTCAACAGTGGGCTTAAAATATTTTGTAAACCATGTTGTAAACAGAAGTACTGTCATCCAGGCGTTGTTGTTCAATTTATAGAGCACAAGCAGAATAGATTTAGTGTCATTCTTAAGGGCCAGAGGATTTTTCAGAATGGTAAATGAGCCTTGGCTTCAACTTAAGGTCACCAGCTGCATTAGCCCCTAACAAGAGAGTCGGCCTGTCCTTTGAAGCCAGGCATTGACTTCTCCTAACTATGGAAGTCCTGGGTGGTGTCTTCTTACTATAGAAGGCTTACAATTTTTATCTACGTTGAAAATCTGTGGTTCACTGTAGCCACTTCATTAATTATCTTAACTAGACCTTCTGAATTGCAACTTTTACATCACTTGCTGCTTCACCTTGAATTTTTATGTTATGAAGACAACTTCTGTCCTTCAATCTCATGAACCAAGCACTGCTAGCTCTAACTGTTTGTTTTTGCAGATTTCTTATCTCTCAGCCTTCACACAATTGAAGAGAGTTAAGGCTTGGCTCTGGGTTAGGCTTTGGCTTAAAGGAATATGTCTGGTTTCCTCTTCTCTCCAGGCCATTAACGCTTTCTCCATATTATCAACATGACTGTTTCACTTTGTTATTGTTCATGTCTTCTCTGGAGTGGCACTTTTTGTTTTCCTCAACAACTGTTTTCTTTGCATTCACAACTTGGCTGTTTGGCACAAAAGCTCCAGCTTTTGGCCTGTGTTGGGTTTCAACATGCCTGCCTCACTAAGTGTAATCATTCCTTGCTTTTAAATGTGAAGAATATGTGACTTTTTCTTTCACTTGATCACTTATTAAAGGCCATTTTAGGGTTCTTTTTTTTTTTAATGACAAAGATTTTTAAAGTTTTGTTGTTGCTTTTATACTTCAGAGTCTCGTATTGATGTCCTGGTCATATCTATATGCAACAAAAACATATACATTTAAACTCATTTTTTGTATTATTGGACCGTAATGTTCTAAGAGAATTCTGTCCAATAGATATATAATATGAAGTGTATATATATATTGTAATGTTTTTGAGCAATATCATTAATACAAAAAGCAAGTGAAATTAATTTTAATAATACATTGTAATGTAATACATTGAAAATATTATTTGAACATGTAACCATAATAGAAATTATAAATGAGATATTTGCATTCTCTTTCTTCATGGTAGGGTTCTTAATTGGCTTAATTTCGGCCAGAGGAAAGGGAGAGACAGATGGGTTGGTTGATGGTCGAACAGTCAGAACACACACAGTTATTAAGTTTAGCATTTTATATGGGCATGGTTTGTGGTACCCTGAAGCATTTACAATAGTGACATCAAAGATCTCAGACCACAGATCACCATAGCAAATATAATAATGAAAAAATTGGAAATATTTTGAGGATTACCAAAATGTGACACCAAGACACAAAGTGACAAATGCTGTTGAAAGAACGGTGTCAAGAAAGTTGCTTGATGCAGAGTTGCCACAAACCTTCCATTTGTAAATAATGCAGTTATCTGCAAAGCACAATAAAGGGAAGCACAATAAGATCAGCTTTGGCTGTAATTCCTACCACCAAAACCTATCTGGAGCCCGGTTCTGTGCCTGCATTTTGTTAGGTGCTACCAGGTAATTTAGGCTTCCCAATAGCTCAGTGGTAAAGAATTCACCTGCCAAGTAGGAGACAGAGGAGATGCAGGTTTTGATCCCTGGTTTGGGAAGATCCCTTGAGGAGGAAATGGCAGCCCAGTCTAGTATTCTTGCCTGGAAAACCCCGTGGACAGAGGAGCCCGGTGGGTCACAGTCCACGGGTCACTAGGAGTCTGGCACCCCTGAAGCGACTGAGTGCGTCGTGACACCAGGTGGCTAGGTTCTCATGAGCCCATCTGATTAATGTTAAAGCCTCATGTTCTCTAGTGTGTCCTTACCTGGCCGCTAAAGCTCTTTTTCTAATCATAAATCTGACTCCTTATTTATTAACTTTGCTTTATTCCTTTCTGGACTTCATTTTCCCAAATGTCAAAAAATAGGTTTTTATAATTCATTACACATGCCTCTCGTGGTACTTAAACTCTTTAAATTTTTTTGGAAAATATAAAAGGGCTGAGGGATTCATAATCTGATCTAAGCCATTTTAGCACCTAACCCTTGTCAATTCCTTTTGATAAGCATGAATAGCTTCTAGGTGCTGTGCATCCTCTTCTACATCACTTCACCACTAGGTGGTATGGTTACAATGAAACCAAGTCAGACTGATTCTTTCTTTTTATGAATTTTATTAAGTAGGCACAAAACATTCATGCAACCTGTTCTTATAAGTTTGGTAAAAAGTCCATCCTCAAAGAGGATAAAGTATTGTGGCTGCAAGATCAGTCAACCTTGTGGTTAAATGAAACAACAAAAGTCTTCCTTTCGAGGAGGGAGCATCCAAGACCAAATGAAGATCTAGGTCTTGAATACCTGTGTTCAGTAGAACTTTCTGTCCGTATAGCTGGGTTGTCCGACACAGTAGACATAGCCATGTGTGGCTGCTAAACATTTAAAAACGTGTCTAGTATGACTAAAGAACTCAATTGTAAATTATTTTAAATTTAAATGTTAAAAACTATATGGAGTCAGCAGCTACTGTCTTGGATAGTGCTGGAATAGAGGGCTGTTTAATCAATGTTGACTGCCAAGATTGCCAGATTACAAAATTGTGCTCTCGAAAGGGCTGTGGCACCCATACAGTCTTTCTGTACTACACTTATGAGCATCACTCATTTGTTAATGAAACATTTCTAAAGTCTCTTTATGATGACTAACGAAGTTCTTGGTATGGAATTTCATATTTACAATCACCTGTGTAATGTAGATCCCTGAAAAAGGTATTTCAAATGCCTGAAGTTTTAAAATTCATGAATATAGCTACATCATATTGTTACAGTAGTATGTATGTTGTTGTTGTTCAGTCACCTACATGTGTCCAACTCTCTGTGACCCCATGGACTGTAGCTCGGCAGGCTCCTCTTGTCTGTGGGGTTCTTCAGGAAAGAATACTGGAGTGGGTTGCCATATGTAGTGTTTTAAAATAAATACATAGTTTATCACTCAAAGATAACTATTAAGATTTTTGTAGTAATTATATATATATATATATATGGAGAAGGCAGTGGCACCCCACTCCAGTACTTTTGCCTGGAAAATCCCATGGATGGAGAAGCCTGGTAGGCTGCAATCCATGGGGTCGCTAAAAGTCGGACACAACTGAGCGACTTCGCTTTCACTTTTCACTTTCATGCATTGGAGAAAGAGATGGCAACCCACTCCAGTGTTCTTGCCTGCAGAATCCCAGGGACGGGGGAGCCTGGTGGCTGCTGTCTATGGGGTCGCACAGAGTCTGGCACGACTGAAGTGACTTAGCATAGCGTAGCATATATATCTTTATCATTAGGGCTCTTAACTATTTTTAAAAATCTTTTCTGATATGTTACATGAAAAGTGGTATTTTTAAAAAATTTGCTAATGAGACTAAAAATTTGTCATTTATTTTGAACTAGCTCTACGTTCTCTTTTATAAGCAATCTTTGTGAAAATTGTGAATGTCTTTTATGCAAAATCATCTGTTCCCACTCCAGGATTACTCTTCCCTGTGCTTCTGTATTTCTTTTTATTTGTAATGTTTATCACATGTTCATTATGTGTATCTGTTTTTTTTTTTTTTTCTTTAATATTATTTATGGCCATGCTGGGTCTTCAGTGCAGACTTTTCTCTGTTGTGGCAAGTGGTCACTGGCTTCCCGTTGAAGTGGCTTCTCTTGTTGCAGAGCACGGGCCCTAGGACACTCAAGACTTCAGTAGTTGGGGCTCCAGGGCACAGGCTCAGTAGTAGGGCACAGGCTCAGTAGTAGAGCACAGGCTCAATAGTTGTGGCATACAGGCCTAGTTGCTTCACCACATGTAGAATCTTCCTGGATCGCCGGGATCAAACCCGCGTCTCCTGCATTGGCAGGTGGATCCTTTTCCACTGAGCCACCAGGGAAGCCCATATCTGTCTGTCTTGTAAGAGATTTTTGGTGCCTGGCTACTGTGGGCCACTCATCTTAATTTTTTCAGTGCCTTAGATCTCAGTAAATATTTATCCAAAGATGAAACAAAGAAGTAGTTAAGAAACAATGCTTTCAAGTGATAACAGCTTATGTCCTACAGATTAGGAGGTAGTTTTGTCTTACTTTTTTTTTCTGCCAGAGAAGATAAATGTAAACTTTAGGAATTTGAACTATATTCAGGTTGCATTTTGACTTAATGGCTAAAGTGATCTTATGGCTTGTAAGAGTTATATTATCAGCAAGTAAATGAAAGTAGAATTTTGAAAACATAATTGGAATAAAATGTTTTCTTCCACTCAGATAGTTTCTGTAGGCAAATCTAAAGTCCTAAGAAGTCTTCAGAGGAGTATAAGAAATGGAGAAATTCATTGTATACTTACTGGTATGTTTAAGTGGTGAGAGACACATTTTATCAGTGAAATTATATTTGATTGTAGTTCATGCTGTCAGTTGGCTACTTAAGATATTCTTTCTAAAGAATTTTTCACTCTTGGAGAGTCACAGTAAATCTTAAAGGATTTTTTTCCCTCTGTTTCAGGGAAAGGGAAATTTTTTCTGTAGAGTGTTATTTACAGACTATAAAGTCTCTGTTACAATTGCTTCACTCTGCCAGAGTACCAAAGCATGCATATACAATATATAAATTAATGAACATAATTTTGTTCTAGTAAAACAATTTCATAGGCAGCAGGCTGGATTTGACCTTGAGCCATAGATTACCAACATCTACTCTGTGTCTTTAACTAGAGATATAGACAGTTCAACAGAGAAATAGCTTAAAGGGAATTCAAGATCTTGTGACATGGATAATTCTTTCCTTTGTTACTTAAATGAAGATAGAAGATGAACACTCATTTTTTTTTTTCTTTTAAACTCATCAGAATCAATACTGTGGAGATTTTCATTTTTGTTTTACTTCTGAAGTTTACCCTTTGTAACTGTTTTTTAGGAGAGAAAAAGGAGAAAAAACAGCAACCAGTAGCAGGAAGTGCTGACTCTAAGCCTGTTGATGTTTCCCGTCTGGATCTTCGAATTGGTTGTATCATCACTGCCAGAAAACACCCTGATGCAGATTCTTTGTATGTAGAAGAAGTAGATGTTGGAGAAACAGCCCCAAGAACGGTGGTCAGTGGCCTGGTGAATCATGTTCCTCTTGAACAGGTAATCTATGTAGCTAAAATTATTTCTACATATGCGTTTTGGTGTCAATCCCTCTTTCTTAATGTTTTTTCATGTAATTTTATATCAAACCACACAACATGAATCAATATTGATTAATTCAGTTGATTATTTAAATATGATAAATCCACCAAAAAGTGCACAAAACTACCAAAAACTTGCAAAAGATCTGTAAATTAAGATCAAAGTCATGACCATAGAAAGAAGAAATGATATATTATTTTTTCTCAATTTTTAAAAGTATTTTTAGTTTGTTATTTTATCATCACTGTTCTATCATGGAATTTTATTCCCTGATTTTAATTTTAAAATCACCATTATATAAGCTCGGAAAGTACCAATCTAAAATTAAGAAAACAAGCTTTATATCTTAATAACTCAAGTATTTTCATACTGGAAGAAAAAAGAGGAGAGGGAATTTTGAAGATTGAACTTGAACTTTTTAATGGTATTCCTTTATTCATTAAAAATAGTGTGTTTTAAATTTTTATTATTTGGATATTTAAATATATCTATATTTCCAATGTCAGACATTAATAATTTATAACTTGCTCTCTCTAGACATCTTCTATAGAAATTTGCATCATCCAGCTATTTCTTCTGCTCCATGGTGCTTCAGAGATACTGCAAAGACCATAGTCTTCCACATTAAAATAGTTCTGCCTCTTGGTTCTTTCCCAACTCTGTTGCTGATTGACTTTGTGAACTTGCACAAGTCCCTAGTTAATTCATTCTAATTTCAAGATGCTGATATTTACTGTGAATCTGCACTGTTCCAGGAACTGTTGTAGACAAGTGAATAGAAAGAAAGATAGATGAATGATAGATTTGTTTAAAAAAAAAAACCCTGGGATTTCCCTGATGGTCCAGTAGTTAAGAATCTGCCTTTCAATGCAGGGGGTGTAGGTTTGATCCCTGGTTGAGGATCTAAGATCCCACATCCATGGGGCAACTAGAAAGAACTGTGTGTAGCAGCTACTAAACCTGTGTGCTCTAAAGGTAGCATGCTGCAGCTGAGAGCCTGCATGCCACAGCAAAGGCCCATCACTGCCAATAATAATAATAAACAAAAGGCTCTGCCTTTGTGAAGCTCGTATCTGAGAGGATCAGAACTTCCATGATAGTGTGTTAATATCAGGAAAAAAATAAAAGTAAGGAAAGAATCTAGAAAGTATTGAAGCTAGGGGAAAAAAGTGGCCAGGGAAGAGCAAAGTGGTATTTAAGTAAAGGTCTAAGAAAATGAAGAAAACAAATTATTCTGTCTTATGGGATAGCATTTTCAGGCAGCCCTGAATCAGATGTTATCCTGGGATGTTCAAAGAACAGCAGGAAGCCAGTGTCATTGTAGCAGACTAAATAACGGGAAATGTGATGGGAGATGAAGTCAGAGATAAGGATGCCAAAAGCTGTAGGGTCCTAGAGATCATTGTAAAGACTTTGGCTTTTTTTCTGAGTGAGATGAAAGCCACTGGAGGATTTTTGAGCTAAGGGATAATATGGTCTGTCTCACATATTAATAGTATCATCTGGTTGCTTTGTTGAGGTAAGAAAGATGGCATTAAGGAGATCAGTAAAGAAATTTCTCTTATCTGTGAAAAATGATAGACGACACTGGTGTGTGCTTTTTCTTTTTAACATTCATTTTGTATAGGACCAGGACCCTCTCATAACAACTTATGAAGTTAGGTTCATAAGGAGCCCTGGAGAAAGAACCAGTTAATCTTGAGCCAGCTCAAATTTGAAAAACTCCTCCTCATTGGGGCTTCAACTTTTTTGTTCTCCTAAGTTACAGACTAGTTCTTCTCTTCCAAAAGCTGTCATTCACAGCCATATGCAAAGTGATTTATATACATATCTGAATCTAACCATCAAGTCAGTACTAGTCAGCAGTCTATAAGGTAACTGCATTTAGCTCCCTAAAACTGTATACCACATTTTTTACATTTGTTTATTTTTCTAAGGTAACAATCTACAGCTGTCATCTGATTCTTAACAGATTGCATCTAGCTAAACCTGTTATTTTTTTGTACATATTTGGTGTAACTTTTTTTATTAAGTTCCCATATATGTGGCATCTTAAAGTTATTTAATGTCTGAAGAGAATAAGAATTCATAAGATCACCAAAAAGGGGGCCTTTTCCATTTGAACCTTAGGTTCATTTTTTTTTAAATCTTAGAATGTGGGGGTAAATTTATACATAACATTTATTTATAAAACCATCTTTCACCTAGAATGTGTCTTGTCTCCACATGCAGTGACCCTTCTTGAATGTTATTTTACACCTACTGAAAGAATTTAAACAACTGTGTCCCTTATTTTTGCTCATTGACGACAAAGTTAAGACTTCAACTATTGAAGTTTAAAGAAATTGCTGTTTACTTCTGTAACAAATTATAGAAATAGCTATCGTTGTTTGTTGTGCTGTGCATAAAGCTTAAATTGTTAAGTGATCAGTACTTTTTAATTTAGGAAATGAATCTTGCATAGTATTGAAAATGATCAAACATGTAGGGGGAAAATGTGCATTTATTTTAGTGCTGTTTCTAAGCTAAATGCTTTATATATATGTTGTGATTTAATCCTTGTCGCGTCTTTATATCATTTCCCTCATTTTGTGAGGAAACAGGGAGATCAACTTTATGAGTCTCATTGCTAGTACATGAAAACTAGCAATGAAACTTAAAACCAAATCTGTTTCCCTCAGTCATTTCTTTATTTTTAAGTGAAATATTATTGCCTCTGCTGTTTGATCTATAATGCATTGTCAGTTTGTAGAATTTTTTTTTTTTTCGTGTTGATACAAGTCTTCTTTAACAACATAAAAGATTTTGGACACAGATAAGGATAAAACAGCCACAAAAATAGAACATTTGATATTTAGCATATTAGATGTACCTTAATGTATTCTAGATAAGATTATTCTAAATCTTTGTACATCTTTAATCATCAGTGTGTATTTCACACAGATGCAAAATCGGATGGTGGTTTTACTTTGTAACCTGAAACCTGCAAAGATGAGGGGAGTAGTATCTCAGGCAATGGTGATGTGTGCAAGTTCACCAGAGAAAGTGGAAATCTTGGCACCTCCTAATGGATCTGTTCCTGGGGACAGAATTACTTTTGATGCTTTCCCTGGTAAGTATTTATTAGTTACTGTTTGTAATTTGGGACTCATGGTTCTGAAAGCTATGTTTGGAACGTTTAAATTTAAAATCACTCCTGTATATGACTTATAAGACTTTACACTAAATGACCATTGTTAGTGATATTTTTGTTTATTGAGATTGACATAAGATGGTACATTAAGCACAACTGTGTAATTATTCCTTCCCCATGAACACTCAAATTGCATAAAACACCAGAGAGACTGTACCCTAAGTGAAATACTAACTTTGATACCTACATAACATAAGAGTGTGATATGGATAGAGAACCAGTTAATGTGCTACAAAATCATTTAAGTGTAGATTATCTCAGAATGCAACATAAAAAGATGAAGAGATGAAAAGTTCAGACAGGGAGCCGAAAATGTATAATTCTCAAAGTCAACCTAGTAATATACTTGTATATGCTTTTACTAGCCTTTAGGATTTAGAGGAAATCTTTAAGTTGAAATTCATAGTTTTTTAAAAATCTAAAAGGAAGGTTCATTTCATATTGTTTCTTCTCTCTAGTAAAGTGCTCCTGAGACAGATGAAGCTTCCTAATTGTGAGAAAGTTTCTTCAAATAGGTCTTTGGAAGCAGTAAAGAAAGCTTGGCAGATGTAGAATAAACATTTCTTTCATAAAAGTGGAAGACCTCTTAAGAGTAAAAACAGAAATTAAAAGACTATATATTGCCTTTTGGTCACAATCACCACTGCTTACGTAGGGAAATCAAAACACTTCCCCAAACCTTATGCTTTTGGTTAGGATGTCATGTTTATACCTGACAAAACCTGAAATTCTATTTTTCTAAACTGGAATGGAATGAAAATAAAAGTGAACTTTTTCTTTTAAAAATCTTGGTTTGTCTTTTCAGATTAACATTTGCCTTCCTTTTTACTTAAATATTTAAGATGAGTGCATTTTAAGTTTTATTTCTCTATATAAATTGTTAAGTCAGATATTTAGAACTGGAAGAAATCATTTATTTTAATCCACTATTTTACAAATTTAGAAACCGAGACCCAATAGAACTTAGCTACCTACTTAAGGTTTGTAGAAGGATCAAAAAATAGATGTGCCTGCATCTCAAATATTACCAGCATTTTTGTTGGTGGATCATTGGCTTACTTTGAATTCATATGGACTATTTCATCAGAGAAGGCTTATAGTTCTTTTATTTCTATGACAGCTTTCATTCCCCTTACCTTATATAGAATTAGAATTAACAGGTAAATATTTCAGCACTTGAATCAGTTGTTACTATCTGGACATTACTGTTAAGTAATGTGGAGTTTTTTTAAAATACTCAGTGACTTAGCATTAGAGATGCTAATAGCCCAGAGTGGATTTTTTGCCTTTAGCATATTTTTTAATCTTTCAATCTGTTTGCTGTTGGTGTGTGTTTATATCTACATCATTGCAGTCTAAAATTCCTTTCATATTCATAGTTTCTCCTTGTGCTTTAGTACTGGAATATGTAGATAACATATACAAATTTTTCTAAAGTGAAAGGGAAAAACCTAACATTTAAGTGGCCCATGCAGTTGTTTGAATTATACTCTTACAACTTATAAAATGCTTAACCAAGCTGAACAGCATCAAATAATTGATAAACTTGGGGACGTGAGGTCTGTTAATTCTCATCCTGCTTATGCACATCAGTTACTGCTTCTGTAGCAGTGAATCTGAAAGGAAATAACAATTAATACTATGTATGCAACAGATCAGAGAAGGCAATGGCACCCCACTCCAGTACTCTTGCCTGGAAAATCCCATGGATGGAGGAGCCTGGTGGGCTGCAGTCCATGGGGTCGATAAGAGTCGAACACAACTGAGCAACTACACTTTCACTTTTTCACTTTGATACATTGGAGAAGGAAATGGCAACCCACTCCAGTGTTCTTGCCTGGAGAATCCCAGGGACGGCGGAGCCTGGTGGGCTGACGTCTATGGGGTCACACAGAGTCAGACACGACTGAAGCGACTTAGCAGCAGCAGGCAACAGATCATTAGTCTTACTGTATTTTTTTTCTTTTCCCAGAGAGAGCCATGATTTATCCGTACTTTATTTTTCAGCATATGTTTTACATTTTAAAGCTTAAGGTGTTAGCTGGTACATTTTGATGTTCATTTGATGTGCTCAGTGTCTAGAGATTTACATTTCATGTTATAGTAAGTGTGGTATAGAAATTGCATTTGGGGCTCAAACCTTCGAATTGCTAATTGGCTTTGAATAACGATTTTCCAACTATAAAACCATTGCTTCCATAAAGTTTAGAAGATGCCACATAATATATTTATAATAATGGCTAAAACCCCTCCCCACTCCTTTTTTAGTCTTAAATCTGTAAAGCCATAAATTGTTTCAATATCTAGTCCCTAAAGTATCAACCAAAAATAACACAATATTACAGCAAGAAGACAAAGACATTGACACTCCCTCCTCTTTCTTTTCCTTTTTTTTTTTTTTTTTTTGAGAATGCACTGGATTTAGTCTCATAATAAATGGAAATTTGCATTCAGACTTTTCTGAGATCATGATTATTCCTATTTTGAGTCTTATTAATAAATCTGAGTTGATGGTTAATCTCAAAGCATGTATAAATGCAAGACTCTTTAGCTTTTGGACCCAATTACTCTTTAAAAATGGGGTGTTTTTTTGGTATTGAGTGGTATGAGTTTTTTATATATTTTAGATATCAGCAGCACCTTATCAGCCAAATTGTTTGCAAGCTGCTTCTCTCATTCAGCTGGTTCTCTTTCAATCTCACCAAGTAGAATGGGCAGCAGATGAAATTCAGAGTAGTTATTATATTTAGCTAGATAACCCTAACACTTAAGTTATTTCCAGTACTGTAGGAAATCTTTAAGTACTGTAGCAGCAATTTAGTCATTTTTTGTTGAAATATATAGTAAAGCATAGGCTGCTTCTGCCATGTATAAAAATGCAACACATCAAATTATGCTCTCATCTGTTCAAAATCTTTCTTTATATGTAGTGATAAAATGAGTATCTTGTATTTTCCTTCTGATCATTTGGGGAATAAATTAGCTGTACAGCTGTTTCTTAAAAGAGTAAAAAATAATACCTTTAACATTTGTAAGGAAATGACAAAATGTTTTGCCAATTAAGAATTTTAAAAGTGCTGATGTCACAGAAATAAAGTAAGTGTTAAAAGTAAATATTTAGATTCTTATCAGGTGTAAAGATCAGAGATTGTATCTAGGACAATTCACTAGAAATCTCTGAAGACAGTTTATTGATATGTTAGCTATTTATTATTTTCCCTCTCCCAACAGGAGAGCCTGACAAGGAGCTGAATCCTAAGAAGAAGATTTGGGAGCAGATCCAGCCTGATCTTTACACTAATGATGTATGCGTGGCTACGTACAAAGGCGCTCCCTTTGAGGTGAAAGGGAAGGGAGTGTGTAGGGCTCAAACTATGGCCAACAGTGGAATAAAATAAAACACTTCAGTTTCTGAAATTCATTAAAGAAAACAATAAAAAGAAATAACATTTGTCACTCATAGCTAAAATACAACTGGCTCATTTTTGTGGTTATTTCTCTTCTAGATTTGAGTAGTCTTTTACCTGGTATGTATTGTTTTCCATTGATTAGAGAAACACTACATTTATACCGGTAGGTTTTGAGCCTGCAAGGAGGAATTTGCCTGTGTTTCATGATGATTTATTGTTCAGTGATTGTGTTGGCTAGCACATTGCTTTTTCTTTATACATTTAGAAAACTTCAGATTAACATTTAGTTTCTCATTTGTAGGCACATGTTGCATGCAATTTGAAGCCCTTGGCTTTTTAGTATCTTTATTATAAATGTCTTCTCTTTAAAAAGACAAGTTAAAATTTCTGTTAGGCTTATTAACTAGTCATATCGTAATGGTATTGAAGATGACCATCTGTTGATTCTAAAGAGCCAAACAGCATAAAAGCTAGGAGACATGGCATTTGAACATTGTTGTTATTGCTTGCCAGAGTAACCCAGATTTGTATACTTCCAACCGTGTAGAGAACTTATTTTTTGCATCTAACAAACTAATAAATAATAATAGTAATAAATCTTGACTAACTCTAAAGAATAAACACATTGTAAAGTGTTGCTAATATAGATTCCAGTAAATTGACCATAAACACAATAGTTCAGTTTTTATGCTAGGTGACTTCAAAGATTCTTTAGATACCTAATACAAGACTATTTATAGCTTTTATCTTTAAAAGAACATTTAAGATTGATATATTTTATTTTTTCATGTACCATCATACTAAATATATGTTAAACACATTAAAAGAAATATATTTCAAGAATATATATTAAAATAAATTGTAGCCAAAAATTTAACGTGTAAGTTTTAGATGTCAAGTGCCTATTTTCACTCATCTTTCAGATTTTGTAGGAACAAGGAAAATTAACTTACGCACTATGAACTTCAGGTACCCACCTTGAGATGATGACTGAGTTACCAAAAAAGAGATGCATCTATGGAGGTAGGAATATCTACTTTAAAAGAAAAATCACACACAGTATTTTAGCACTGTTGCTGTTTGTAGCTTACAATAAGAAGGAAAGACAAAGCAAAAATGTTTAAAAGAGTCCTGCATGCTGAGTTATAAAAAGTATCATTAACTTACGTCCATGGAGTTCTGGTAAGCTAAGACGTGTGACCATCATAGAAATTTCTGTCTTCTTCATGAAAAACTGAATATTAACAGAATCATTAACACTTGTTGATAACTAAACACAAATGAATTTCCAAAGTTATTTTGTACTCAAGATACATTCTTTTGGGAAAAAGACTTCATGAATATTTTCTGATTTTTCCCAATTATATTACATTTCTATAAATAATTCTAATACAATTTAAAGAATATTTCAACTATTCAGGTAGTTGAAATATTTATTCTCAATTTTTTAAGTTACATGAAAACATTATTCAATCAAGTTATCCAGTTAACGCCATTCAGTTATTTTTATAGAAAACTTAATTCTGTTTTACTTATGTTGCTGGAATGAGAGCTCTTAGAGAATCAATAAAAAATAACCCTTGTGGTCTCTGACTGGTATTCAGCTCTTTAAGAATTTCAACAGTAGGAAATGGTATTAGGTCACAGACTAAACAGCTAGTGCCTCTTGGCATCTATTTATATATTTATATATTGCAAACTAAACCAGGAAAACAAAAGCTGACTTTCCCCCAAGATAATTTCTCATGCAGTGTTGACCCAGTATATCTTATAGTGAATATTGACAGGACTAACTTTTTGTATATGTAGAAATTCCATTGTGTATTATTCGTATAAGTCATTTTCAGGACATGTTAATATAAAATTGAAAATTTTTTCTACCTTGCTTCTATGAAGACCTTTAAATGCTCTGTGGATACAAGAGCACTGTGTCCACCAAACAGATAATTTGTTGTTGCTTTCTAAAAAAACATGTAAATTATTATTTATACTATTTACAAAATATTCAGAGTAACTCACTGAAGTTTAATAAGCACATTAGCAAGTTAGACTTGTATTTATGACTCTTAGAGATGCTGACAATTCTGTAGATCTTAGTAATATTGGTTTTGAAACCAGATTACCTAGTTTTGATTCCAACTATACAACTTAAATACCTGTGTGATCTTGAACAACTGTTTAGCCTCTGTAGCCCTTACTTTCCTCATCTGTAAAATGGGTGTAATAATAGTACTTAGCTCATTGAGTTGTGAGGATATATATTACGTTACACAGAAACTAGTGTTCTCTCTCTTCTATCCTGTTTCATGGTATCAGAGTTCCTGAGAAATTGAATTCTTGTTCAGAGGATTACTTTGTATATATGAAATGGACAGACCTTGTCTTTGAACAGACCTGATTGTTCCTCTATACCAGATGTAGTATCTCTCCCCTTACTAGAGATATTCTTTATGGAAACTTTCTCTTCTCTCCCTGCATTCCCACTGAAATCCCTGTTTTAGGTGTTTTGCTACTGGTCAGCCCTGTTCATTGATGCCTTTTCACTGGTTTAATGTAACTGATAAAGTTTCAAATTGTTTTGCAATTTTCTTAGACTGGAAAGACAGTACATCTGTTAATAACTACTGTGTGTTAGTGTAACATAAATAACAGCAGTTTTCCTCTCAGGTTCTTGGTGGGTGGAGGAGCAACTCACTATTGCTTATGACAAGGGTGTTAAAACGGGCATGAGTATATTCACTGAATTTTCTAGGGAAGTTATATGTTGTACCTTTAAATATATAAGAATATCAAAGTGTACTGTGTTAGCTGTGTACTTTGACTACTTAATTATGACACAAGTCCTGGTTCTAAGTGCTGTGCAGTGGTGTATAAACTAAAACTGTCGCCAAGATAGAGAACATAAACTAGTGAAGCAAATTAATGTTAACTCATCTAACAGTAATATTGCTAATTGCTGTTTTGTAGAGAAAGCTTTGCCTTCCAAAATTTTACTTAAGGAAGATCTATTTCCTTTTCTAATGAAAGTGAGAGGGATGGTGGTGGTGGTTTAGTTGCTAAGTCATGTCCGACTCTTGTCACCCCATGGACTGTAGCCTGTCTGGGATTTCCCAGGCAGGAGTACTTGAGTTGGTTGTCATTTCCTTCTCCAGATGATCATCCCAACCCAAGGATCGAATCTGGATCTCCTGCAATGCAGGCAGGTTTTTTCCCGCTGAGCCCGCGGGGGGAAGCCTATATCTGTCTGCTGTCATGGGTTTTATTAGAGAATTATATGTAAAAAATTTAATCCTTCATAGCTAACTTAAGTACTTTCAACATGTCTTGTCAGTTTTATTCATATGTTTTTTTTGTTTTTGCTGAGGAAGTGATATAGGAAGAATCACTTGGTAAAACTAGGCTGCTGCTGTTGGTGGCTGTTGCCTTTCTAAAGAACCATTTCATGCCTTGATTCTGTGAACATGCTGCTACCAAGGGTGTGGTCCTGTGATGACGTCTGTCCCAGAAGTCTGCCTGTGAAGACATCACTCAGTTTAGAGCAATAGGTTAGATAAAGTAGGTGTTTAAACCAGGAACACTTCTATTAACAGTACACACTTGCAGTACTTTTTGCATGATAACCCAAAGTTTTACGATAATAATGAAAGATAGTTGCTGATGGCTAATATGCCTGTATGTAAAACTGGATCTTCTTCAGATAGCAGCTCTTTGAAATGGAAAAGAATTAGTAATTTATATATACATTGTTACTTATTGAACTTATGATTTTAACTTTTTGTGAGTTTTGGCAGAGATAATTCATAGGAGTATAAGAGAAAATTACAGAAAGGACTCAAAACAGTGAAATAATTTGTTGAAAGTCAGCCATCTGGAATTTCAGCAGATTATTGTATATTTTATTTTTTCACCCTATGTAGTCCCCCCTCCTTTTTTTTTTTCCTTCCATTTCCTTACTCCCACCTCCTTCCTAACTTACCCTATTCCCAATTCTCTGGATTTTTGAGTAAAATATGTGTGTAAGTGTTATTTTATGTCTTCATCAACATCATTTCCTATCTGGCAGGCTGTTGTCCTTAGCAACAGCAGCAGAAACAAGCCAAGCCATGGGCTCAATAATTGCAGGAAAAAAGAATAATCCTTTTAAATGAAAAGGCTGACTACTACTCTTGACTTTCTTGTTGGCATGATGCACGTAGAATTGTTCAAGTACCAGTTATTAACTTCTGCTCATTTCTACAATGGCATTGACATGATGAGCCTTCATATTAAGGCTGTGACAAAGTTTTACATTTGTTTCTGTAAATGTATTCATTAGAATATCATACATCCCAGTAGAGATAGGCTCTCAATATATGCATACACTCAAGTTTTCAGCTCTAAGATACTTGGCTGATACTTGTTAATTCAAAACCCACTCAACTTTTCACACCTGGGAAATTTGGAAAGAACAGTACAGAAGTCATCCAAAATCAACAACACAATTTGATTTCTCTTTGAAAAAGATTAATGAAAAATGCAAACCAAAAGTCACCTTTACTAAGTTTAGCAGAAGAATGATTTTGGTAGAAATAATTCTTTCCATAACCTTCAGTTTTCGTATAAAAGGATACATTTTTTCTTAAAGCATATGAATTGATAATAAAAATTTTAGATGCTTGTGAAAGGAAACTTCTTAAAGTTTGAGTGAGAATCTGGGAAATAGCAGTGCCACTTAAAGCATTAGCCTTTTGTAAAAGAATTGTGATCTGCCTGAAAATCAGTAGAAGAGAAAACCTAAGCAGGTTATCTTTTAGAAAGGCAGAGTGTAGATAACTTAAAAAAGGAAATATGAAATTAATAATTGAGTTAATGGTATCTAGATGAACAAACCTAGTAAGGGTCAGAGCTGGTGAGTTACTAGAGGTGAATTTCTAATTCCCTAGGATGGTATGTACCAATGAGGTTATAACCCCAGGTGCACAAAAATGTCAAGTATATTATCCTCCAGTAATCTAAAGTGTTCAAAGCACTTCCACATATAAAGTTTAGTAGAGATTTCGTCTTCCAAGTGAGAATAGCATGCAGACAGCCACCTGGAGAGATGTGAGGAAAGATTACAAATTACAGACTTTTAATAGGAAAGGTGGCAACATACTTAAGATGAACTTTATTCTAAGCATAATTTATTTTACCTGGAGCAAATTCTGATCACATGGTTGTTTTATTGCAGTTATCTCCTTAATGTTAAGTTTATCGGCTTCTCAAGTCGCTCAGCAATAAAGAATCCACCTGGCAATGCAGGAGACGTGGATTTGATCCCTGGGTAGGAAAGATCCCCTAGGGAAGGAAATGAAAACCCACTCCAGTATTCTTGCCTGGAAATCCCATAAACAGAGGAGTTTGGTGGGCTACAATCTATGGGGTAGCAAAAGTAGGACATGACTTAGACTTAGCAACAAAAACAGTGGTAAGTTTATTCAGTGATACACATGTGCTCTCATCCAGAAAAATCCAGTCAGCTTTAGGTGGCACAGCAGCTAGGTGTTTGCTTCACTGTCTTGCTGTTCTTATGTTTTAACAACCCCGATACCAACTAAGCAATCATTTCCCTACATCCACTATGTTGATTATCATGAAGAGCTAGAATTGCTGTTGCAGAGTGGTTCATGGAAGACCATATGTGGAATTAATGCCTCTGAAATGCTATGCTAGAATGCCGGTGTTTTAGGAAAATGCACTATCTAGAAAGATGAGGGAAGATGAGAAAAGAAAACAGTGGTAAGGAATGGACCATCTAATATTTGTATATTAGGTGAGTAAAAGAGATAATGTAAATGAATGCTCAATGTAAATGGCAAGAAAGGACTTTTGAAATAATAAGGGGTGATCTGTAAGGGGAAATCTTGAATTAAATAATGAACAAAATCTAGCAAGAAGGGGAAAGTAAAACATTACTAAGACTTCTTCCATAGGAAAAACAAGGTTAAGAGAAAAAGATAGGGAAGAAATGGAAGTGCTCTGCTGCTGCTGCTCCTGCTGCTAAGTCACGTCAGTCGTGTCTGACTCTTAGCGATCCCATGGACTGCAGCCTACCAGGCTCCTCCATCTATGGGATTTTCCAGGCGAGAGTACTGGAGGGAAGGGCTCTAAATGTCTTTAAATAAGTTGAGGGGATAATGCATTGGGGATAGAGTTCTTAGGGAAACAGTTCTTACTTTGTTACCAAACAATGGTAGAGAAGTACTTGATTCTGAATTCAGAGACAAATAATTCTTAATGGATATAAATTAGAGTAGAACTTCGTATTGAGAGGAAAAACTGAATAGCAACTTTATCAAATTGGCAAAACTAAGGAAAAGAAAAATGTAAGAAATTCAATAATATTAAAAAAATAATAAACATAAGATGGAGAAACATCTTGTATGCTTGCATGGGAGCAATCATTACAAAATGTCATTTTTAATATTATAAAATGTCATTTGTCATAAATACAATTCAAAATAAGTTTTTTGAAGTTAAGTAAAATGAGATCTAAAATAATATATATAAATGAATGACTGGGAGTAGTCAGAAAATACATTGAGAAAAGAACAAGGGAAACTTGCCCTCGTAGATATCAAGGAAGGATATAAAAATCATTTGAATTAAATCGTGGTATTGATAGTAATATATATCAAATAGATAATGGAAAAGAATTAAGAATATAGAATAGATCTAGAAATAAAGAAGATATATACCTATATACCCATTGGTAACCCATCAACAAGGAAATGAATCTAAAACCATTTTGTAGCATGTACATAGAAATGTATGACTAAAGAAAATTCACTTTGGCTAAAGTTACCATAACCAAAACTGAAGGACAAATGACAGAATTGAAAAAATTTACAACATGAAAGACTGGGCCAATATCTGTAATATATGTAGATTTCTTCTTACTTACCAAGCAGGAAGTGTTAAAGAAAACATTCAGTGACACTTGATAAGAAAGGATCATCAAGATAGGTATAAGGACTATTGGAATGGGAATTTACTGTGAGGGAGAAAGATTGGGCTCAACTCTGAATACAACATGGGCAGGTGGGAATTTATAGCCAAGGAACAGGCTGGGAAATTACCAAGAGGAAAATACTGAACACAAGGAAGTGTCAGAGTGTGTCTGGGTAAACCCACCCAACAGGATCTTTGCTGAAGACAGACCAGGGTGATTAGACAAGGAACCTGATCAGATATTGTGGGTAGATTTTGGTAACTGACTTATTGGCAAGGTTCTTACCAAAATTAAGTTAGGCACAGATGGGCCTAGAAAGTTCAGGAGCCTGACTAAAGTTTTTGTCAAGCAAAGAAACTTTGTGCAAAGTGATCGAATAGAAAATGACAAGACAAATAATGTGAAGAGGCAGTTCATAGAAGAGTAAATGACAAACCTGCTTATAAAAATGCTCTAATTAGATAGTAGTCTGGAGTAGGCAAATTAAGGTAAATGGTAAGCAAGGTATGATTTTGTTTACCAAGCTCATGTGTAAGATAATAACACTGATGACCTGAATGTAGGAAAAGGGTTCTCAAATGCTGTTGTTGAAAATTAAGTTTGTTGCAACATTTATGAATAGAAACTTTGTAAGATATATTTAAAAAGATATATTAAAGTGTATATATACTACAGCCTAAATCTCACTCTAAGGAATATGACTTACAGAAGAGAAATCATTATTAAATATGTACAGGAACATGTTGGAGCATGACTTTGCATGGCAGAAAACTGGAATGCATATAAATGGAGGAATAGTTACATAAATTTGTTACATATGCTCCCAGAAATGTACATCCTGCTATGCAGCCTTTAAAAACAGTGAGTTTAAGCTACATTTTGGAGTTGCAGGAATTTATATGAGGTGATGTTAAAAAAAAAAAAAAGCAATAGTATATTATGAAAATTAAAAAAAAAAACCTGTGTTTGTTTATGTGTATGTGTATACTCTGTATGTATGTGATTATCTGGCCATGCAGAAAATATAGTGTATACCATGCTTTTTGTTAAACTATGTGTAATGGCTGATTTGCATGAAAAGAAGGAGAGGTAAAAGTTAACTGAAAAAAGCAAAATACAAGATTACTAAAGAAAAGTCAAATATATAATATCATATTCAGGGATTTATGTAAAATATGTGTGTGTGTGTGTGTGTGTATATATACACACAAATTAATTCAGGGAAGAACATCACAGAGGTCTTCCTCTTTGAAACTAGAAGACACAGCACTACTCCCGCCTCAGAGATCTTGAATCCTACGTGATTCTGCACCACATATCTCTCCTGAGGCTAACAAGTGTTTGTGTTCTATGAAGAGTTATCTGACATCACATGCATGAAGAGTATGAAGGATTGAACATCAGTTTTCCACTCTGTTCTTCACGAGTCACTGCAGTTTCAACTTCTCGACCTCAAATCTGTTTCTTTGTCAGTGAGCCACCAACCCCTGGGGAAGTGTTGATTTTTGCTTAACTTCCAAACTCAGCCTGATTGTTGATGTTCCCACTTCACAATCCTGGACCCACAACGATAGAAGGGGATCATACAGAGAAATAGAGATGTTGTTTCAAGTTGGAACTTGTATTATTCTTTCTCCTAGAAGTACTTTATAGATTTGTGTTAGAAGTTCAGATAATATTAAACATTAAGTACATTTTTGAGGACTAGTCTGAGAGAATAACCACCAGCTTTAATCTTGTTTTTAATGGAAAATAAAAGTACAATGTACACTAAAAAAAACCATTTACAAATTATACAAACAAGCTGTAAATTGGAGACTATATTAGGAAAGAATCTTGTAAATGATAACACTCGTGCAAATGTTAAACTTGGGGGTGATCTGATTTTGACTTGTTGATGGACTTGGCTATTGTAATTAACTCAAATTAATTTCCTTTGATCTTTACTGCTGTCTTTGAGATTATCCTGGAGCTTTCTCCCTATCCAGATTGACTGACCTTCCAAGGCAGACTGGAAGCCTCTTTTTCAGTCAAAGCTTTATCTGTATTTGGTTAACAGTTATTTCCATTATTTGTGCTGCAGTATTTGGCTCTGAGCTTTTACCTACATTTCCAAGCCTAAATAGGAACCAGGGATCATATGAAAGTGGAAAAGGGAAGTTAACATTTATTGAGCATCTACTGTGTGCTAAGTTGTTTCATAATTATAGTAAATATGAAGTAGATATCTCACATGAGGAATAGGCCTTCACAAGTGTACTAGTGTAAGTTTTTAAAAGCATCATGTAAGCAGTGGAGCAAGTTTTGAAAATTTGTATAATTATTCATCTCTAACTTTTATTTAAGTATAGCGTATGTAGTATAGAGTTCATAAGTCAGAAGTGCTTGTTGTTGGATTTTCACAGTGGGGACACACTGTGAAACCAGCTTCCAGATCAAGAAATGGAACATTACTGGAGCCTCAGAAGCCGCCCCGGTGTTTGCTTTCACTCTTCTACCTCCTCCCCACAAGGGTAACTTGGCTTCCTTGTGATTGTCACAGCAAAATAGTTTAATTTACATTAGTTTTGACTCTGACAGATCAAATCATAGCATATATACTCTTTCATGTCCGGCTTCTTTCTTTCAACATTGCCGCTGCTGCTGCTAAGTCACTTCAGTCGTGTCCGACTCTGTGCGACCCCATAGATGGCAGCCCGCCAGGCTCCCCCGTCCCTGGGATTCTCCAGGCAAGAGCACTGGAGTGGGCTGCCATTTCCTTCTCCAAAGCGTGAAAGTGAAGTCGGTCAGTCGTGTCTGACTCTTAGCGACCCCATGGACTGCAGCCCACCAGGCTCCTCCATTCATGGGATTTTCCAGCAAGAGTACTGGAGTGGGGTGCCATCGCCTTCTCCGTCTTTCAACGTTACGTTTGGATAATTCATTGATCTTGTTACATGCAGTTTAGTTTGCTCATTCTCCTTATTGCATAATATTTCATAGTGTGAATATACCACAATTTGTTTATCCATTCTACCATTAGTGGACATTTGGGTAATTTCCAGTTTTTAGCTATTATAAGTAGTACTGCTATGAACATTTTTATACACACATGTCTTTTAGTGCACAGATATATACATTTCTTTTGGACATATATAATTATTGTGTCAGGGTTTGCCTTAGGAATCTTATTTTTAATTGCTAAACAGTTTTCCAAAGTGGTTATATCAATGTACATGCTCACTGGCAGCATACGGAAATTCTGATGGTCCACATTCTAAAACCCAAAGCGCTTTTCCTTTCACCCAAATCTTACTTAAAGGTAAGAACTTGGTAACAATTTTCTTTTACAAATTCTATGATTCTTTCCAAGATTTTTAGTCTTTGTTCACTAAGTGAGTTTCCTTTTTTATACTGGAAAATATACCTATGCTGAATAGAATTTAGTAGCTTTAGCAGTGTTTCGGAGGCCTCACGTAAGTATTCATCTTCATTGAACCCAGCCTCTTCTATTTTTTCTGCATGGGTGAAAAGAATGGCCGTGTAATTCATCCAAGTGTGGCCCAGAAGTTCCTGAAAGAGAGGAGATAAGTGGCTATTTGCTTTTGACTGTATTTCTCAAAGATGAGCAGAAGAGTTTTGGTTTAACACAGACAGTAAACAGACCTGTACCTCATTATGTTTCTAAAACTGAAATATATAATGGGAAATGATGATGAAGTCAAATAATGTAAGCAAATGCAGAGAGATGGGTGGGCTTTCTTTTAAAAAAAAGCTAAGTTCTCCATTTTATTTTGTTGTAATTTGTGTAAATACAGCTTCAAAACTGTGTATTATCTGTGCTGCATGATATAATTACCTTTACAACATTCAGCAGTTGTACATACTTGCCTGTCAACCTGAATCTGTTAGAACCACTGAAATCCTTTAAGTCAGAGGACCTTACTCAGGAGAATGTCATATCTTTTTCTGTAGGAATATTGTATTATCACTAAAAGCATTTTCTGAGAATTTACAGTTACATAATCTGGTTACAATCTATTGATGAATCAGATGACATGTAATGGAAATGCTATCAAAATACAGTTGGTCATTTGGAACAACTACAAAATATTACTGTGATTCACATCCTCTTCACATATGTAGAATCAAACCCAATTTATTGGGTGACTTCCTCTAATGTGGGTGAAAAATATTGAATACTAGTATTCCTTTGTTTAGTAATACGTAGAAGTTGGTTATATAATAAATTCTTATTTGAATAGTAAAAAGCTGATGTAAAGCAGAAGTAATAGCATGTGGCAGATCATTAACACAGTATGAAAGGCATCTAGAAGTAACCATTTAACTTTTGTGAATATTTGCAAAGTTATATGAAATCATGACAATGCAACAGTAAAGTTCACTCCATTCCAAACACTCCCATTACAAAAATATTTCCAAAGCTGCTACTGTAATAGCAAGAGAAATATGCTTAGGAATAATTTAATAACATATCCAGAACCTCTAAAATTAAAAGAAGGGAGAACAACTAATATTTAGTGCCAGATATGCTAAAGCTTTACCTCTTTTGAAGTTCAACGTGATGATTTGTGGGAGATGCAATTATGGTATGGAGAAACTAATATACAGAGGTTGAGTACAAACCTATACAGAGGTATTAGATTAATACAAACTCTAGTTTATAAAAATACTGAAAAATTGAAAGGTAGTTTGGGAAACTTGAATAAGTATGAGTCATAATATTCAACAACTGAAAAAAATGAAGAAAGGAAACAGGAAACAAGAAGGAAGCGAGGAAGGAAAGAATTGGGATATGCAAATCTAATATGAAAATATAAGAACTGTGGAACAATATACCTAAAAATTAGAAACATCTCAAGACCACAGTTACCAGTTATAACTCCTAATACAGTCTAACTTTTATCAGAGTTATTTATTTTCACATTCATCTCTATAACTTGACTGTGACTTCTTGGAAAGTCTGTGTCTTCCTATATCAATCAAAGCCTCTAATACATTGTGCACTCAATAAATATGTTGGATTAATTTGGAATTTAGACCCTCACCATCATCTTAAATAGATGATTCGGGGTTTTATTTATTAACTTTGGTTCCTCAATTTTGAAGTTTAATCTTTGGGACACAAAATTGTAGTTTCCTGTGAAACTTCTCTCTTCTACTCTAGTTCATTTTCACAGATTTGCCTGTAGTCTGCACTTTCTGTTTTGTATTCAGAGGACTCTCTCAAGGTATAGGTCCCCAAATTTTCCTCATATCAGTCTTTCTACACCATAGAATAATTGTATGCTTCTGGTTCTTCTGAAAATGCCCTGCTTCAAGAAAATCCTCAGACATTTCAAGATCAGTACATTAGAGAATAATTATTTTAACGGGAAGATTCTAACTTTACAAAAAAGAGTTTTGCAAAGAGAGACTTTAATTGGCATATTTTATGTGCCTTTAAAACACAAATTGCCAACCTTTACCCCAACCTTTGAAGAACATAGCTCTTGTGTAAATCAAAGTATATGTGCAATGTCAACATCACATTTTAGCTAATAGTGACATAGCAAAATTAGCAGACCTCAGAGTTTTCCGTATATTCTGTGTACTCTAACACATCTCTTGTGGGAGAGAAGTCAGAGAACTGGAAAATAAATAAACCATACTGTGGATTGAATTGTAACCCCTTTCTCCAAATTGATGTTGAAGACTTAAACTCCAGTCCCTCCAAAGTGACTATTTGGAAATAGGATTATTGCAGATGCAGTTAATTAAGATAAATTCACTAGGCTGGGACTCTAATCCAATATGTCTTTATAAAACAGAACTGTGGACAAAAAACATGAATACTGGGAGAAAACCAGGTAAGCATAAAGTCAGCCATTCATAAGCCAAGGAGAGAATCCTTGGACACATCCCTCACTCTCAGCCCTCAGAAGAAACTCACCTGCTGACATCTATTTCAGACATAGCCTCCAGAACTGACAGGCAATAAATTTCTGTTGCTTAAGCCGCAAAGTTGGTGGTATTTTTATTGCAACCCAAGAAGATTAACCTGAATGGTTGAAAAATCAATGACATGCTAAATATAATAGATTTAGGTTCTGAGAATAAGAAGATTTCTGGGCCATTTACACCAGAATCACTTAGGGTGCTTACTAAAAGTGCATCAAAATCTTCAGGGATGGAACCTGGGGATATAAATTTTTAAAAGCTCTCTGGGGGATTTATTCTTCTGCAAATACTTATTGAGGGATCTACTTTGTTCCAAGACAAGGAATGGTACAAAACATGCATTTCTTGCTTGTGTATGATGGAAATTCTTGTTTACTAACTAAGCTTATGGCTAAGGAAGAGGGACACATAGGGAAAAAGTACATTTAATTTGTTGTCCTTGCAAATGTGATAGAAAATATATTGGCACTACAGAGGTAGACATTTAGTCTAATTTTGGGTGGGGGAGGTAACGTGGGGGTAAAGGGAGGGATCAGAAAATTTATCTGGCATGTGATGATGCCTGAGCATAGAAATTAGCAAGGAATTTCTCAGACGATAAAGACATACCAAGTAAAGAAAGTGATTGAGCATTACTGGGAATTGTATAGTATTGGGATTTTATTTTTAACAAGTACAACTATTGATCTTTCATCATTCTTGCCTCTAGAAGTTTCTCAAATTTAGTGCCATACCTTACATTCCCCAGTGCCTTATTGATGTGCTCATATTGAAATGTTTAATATAAGTTAATAAATAGCTACTGCCCTTAAGCTCCCTTGAGTGCTACTGCCAGAACTATTCTCTGGGTATTGGTTGATGCATGGGCTATATTTGTTATTAAATATTTATACAACATCGACATAATACAAATTAATGTTAAATAAACTGGCTCGAGTGGTTCTCTCCTGAGTTATATGTCATAACATAGAACTCTCCTCTTGCTCGGTTAGTACTTATTGCATTAAATGGTGTAACCTTCACAGTGTGTTTTTAGTTCCTGGCTTTCTATATTGTAACATGAACATGCCCTCCCTGCCTTTGTTTCCACCAGACATTTGCTATACTTTAAACCATAATATAATTCAGGAAAAATGAGTTAAAGCACCTAAGGGTAATAGATTTGTAAGCTTGACACCACTTACGAGTCCATGTGTTCAGCCACTGGAAAGTTTTTACATGTTGGTAATTATTTATGAAAAGATGCTCATGTCCTAAACTGTGAGAGAAATTGCACTTTTGAATTACCGCCAAAAATAGAAGAGAATGGTTGATTTAGCTTATATTCTTTAAATTGATTTTTGGCCAGAAAATAGTTGAATATTTGAAAGTAGTGTTGCTTGGTGTATAGTCATCATGTTAGTGGCCAAACATGTTCTCTACAGACCCAGAGAATAATCACGGTTGATTGATAGCTCACATAAAAATCCAAAAGAAAGATAGGTTAATGTAAGTTATCTGGTGTTAACAATTTAAATATAATACTAAGCTAGATGGAAAATTTATAATCAATCATAAATTGTTTGATTTCAAAGTGCTAATGGGTATGAGTCCATCTAGTCCTTTTGGGACAACTAGTTAGGATTTAAACTTTGTTTTCCAGAAATTGTGTTCATTTTCCCAGGACCTCACCAGCCCTGCCCCATTTGTTTGTGGTTGATGAAATCATAGCATCTGGTCTTTTTAGGGGGAAACTTTTAAAAAAGCCAACTATTACATCAACTGAGGAAAAAAAATTATCATGGATCAGGAGGACAATAAGGACCATTCTTTATGTTATTCCCTTATTCTCTTCCCACTTAGAGCACCACATTTTCTTCTTAGAGAGCCAAAGCTGAATGATAAGCCTTGTTAGATCAGATTTAGAGAAGAGTCAACCTTAGAGATCATCTGTCAAAATTGCCTTATTTTACAGATGAGGATATTAAGGCCTTCCTTGTGATACTAAATGGCTTGGCCAAAGCCACATTGCCAATTATTGGCAGACTTGGGCCTGTAACAGAGGTTCCCTGACTGCCAGACCCCTGTCCTTCCCACTAAATTGCGTCTTCTCAGTTTAACATTACTAACCCAGTGAATTTTTTTCCTACATTTTTTCCCTAAATTAATAAGGAAGTTCTTATATATCAGGGCAGTGTAAGTTTGATTTCACTCTTTTATGAAGCCTATCAAAATATTCCAAAGAAGGCTACAGATAATATGTCCCAGTTTTAGAGTAAAACACTAGCAAAAATGTTATAGTGATCATAGGTAACGTTTATTGTGCACTTGACATGTGGGAGTGTTTGAATTAATTTACCATTATGTTAATATGACATTCATTCCAAAAGTAACCCAGAAAACTATTATCTTTTCCAGTTTATCACTGGAAAGATTGAAGTTTAGAGAAGTTATTTGCCCAAGGTAACAAAGCAAGTAACTAAGTAGGAAATTGAACACAGGGATAACTTACTGCAGGACCCAGGCTCTTAACCTCTGTAATGTGTTGCTTATATCTAGTAGTTCATTTGAATACGTTACTCATCACAGTCTAGATAGTGATGATGACGAAACAATAGTAGTGGCAATTTTCTGCAAACCTACTACGAACCCGCTGTAATTCAGGCATGATGCCAAGCACATTACATTTATTAAATACAGCCTTCAGAGCTCTCTAACATAGGTAAATTATCCCCATTTTATAAATGAGGAACTGAAGCCAAGAAAGTTGTGTTAAGTAACATCTATAGTCATGTACCTAGAACTGTAATAGACATATTTCAACTGAATTCTGTGGAACAGCTAAGCCCATGATCTCTGTTCAGTATGTGCAGGTCTTGCATTGGTCTTTCTGAACCCCGTCTGTGTACACCCATCTATAACATCAGCAGTCAAGTTGTTCATTCGAAATCAAAATACTTGCTTGAAACCTGATTGTATACAGTAATAATACAAACATGATACCATGATCGTGGAAAGAATGTAATCAATTCCTGAATTCAATTCCTAGTGCAGTTTGCATGCTAGCACTTTCCTTAAGGAGACTATTACATATGCTGTGTGCTTGGTCACTCAGTCGTGTGCAGCTCTTTGCGACCCCATGGACTGTGAACCGCCAGGCTTCTCTGTCCATGGGGATTCTCCAGGTGAGAATACTGGAGTGGGTTGCCATGCCCTCCTCCAGGGCATCTTCCCAACCCAGGGATCAGACCCAGGTCTCCCGCATTGCAGGCGGATTCTTTACCATCTGACCAGAGAAGCCCGTTATATATGCTCTGATCTATAATTTAGGGATTTTTTTTTTAATTCAAATTATAAGATTCAGATGAATCATTCCCTTTTTTCCCCATTTTGGGGAGACAACTCACTAACATCTCTACTGTTTTGCTGTAGATTAAGGAAGGCCTGACATAAAGAGAAAAGGATCATTTGAGGAACCATTTCAGTTGTCACAATTGGCAGCTTATAACCTCTCTATCGGAGAAGGCAATGGCACCCCACTCCAGTACTCTTGCCTGGAAAATCCCATGGACGGAGGAGCCTGGTGGGCTGCAATCCATGGGGTCGCTAAGAGTCCGACACGACTGAGCGATTTCACTTTCACTTTTCACTTTCATGCATTGGAGAAGGAAATGGCAACCCATCCAGTATTTTTGCCTGGAGAATCCCAGGGACAGCGGAGCCTGGTGGGCTGCCATCTATGGGGTTGCACAGAGTCGAACACGACTGAAGTGACTTAGCAGCAACAGCAACCCCTCTATAAAATATTAGAGCACAAATTGAGAGAGATTTAAAGAGACAACAGGGAGGTGCAGGAAAAGAAGAGGTCGCTTCTCTGGCACTGGCCTTGAAGACTCCTTCCATGGAGGGCATCAGTGCCCCCAGAAAGGGGGAAAGGCAAAGGCGAAGACAGATGTTCTGTTCCTCATTTTGCGTGAGCCAGGAAGAAAAAGAAATTCAGGGTGTGTCTGGAAGCAGAGGACCTTAACCACTCCTTGCTCCTTCCTAACAGCTGTGGGTCTTGTTGAATATTCAGACATCCTGCAGCTGCTCCCGGTCTGTGAGCACATCCAGATGGCTGCCACTAGTATCTGAGGCACCTTCAGGAAGAAGGTCATAAACAGCCAGCCTGTGCTTAGGCAGTCTTCACCCAGAGATCAAGGTGGAAGCCCAGAATAGGACTGCAGTGCCTCCAGGGGTCATGACCCTGCTGAGGATTACTAAATCTCTCCTGGGAGAGAGGTTACTTACTTTTGAAAAATTGTTCTGGATCTGAGTCTTTCCCTCGCGCATCTTCTCTCTGCCTTCAACTCCTGAATTGGACACTGACTTAAGGAAGGCAGCCATAAGCAGTGAAGGCTGCATGTATGCCAAATACCATTTAAAAGGATCAGAGACATGTATGAAATGAATTCACTTGTATAAAAAAAAAATTAGGGGATTACAATATAGTTCTGTATCCTAAAACTGGAAAAATCTATTTTCAAAATATATGTCTCTTAAAATGCCCTTTTTTGGATCAGCAGAAAGAAAAATCTGGAGACATACGGAGAGAGGTTAGTTTTTGAGAAATACAGAGTTTACTGGATTACATCCATCTATAGCTTAAGTTAAATGTCTATTTAATAGCAGCTTTAAATGAATTTTTTAAGCTGCTTAAAAATTACACTGACAGTATAGCTCCAGGGCCCCCCTTTTGATTTCTACCAGAAATATTGTTGGAATGCTGGCTTTAATAGGTTAGAGGAGGTTCATGGGCTTTCTTAGATTTCACATTGTTTCTTAATTGCAATCATCTTTGCTTTTGTACAGAATATTCTTGATTTTTCAGGAGTTGGATGATGATTATTTTTTATACTCTTGTCACCCTAATTTTTTCCACTAGTTTTTTTGTGATTACACATATGCTTTTTTTTGTTTGTTTGTTTTAGGAACAGCTATAGTTACTGAAAAAGAAAACGTGTGTCTGTCATTTAGAACAATCTTGTGTCTTTACTAGTTAAAGGAAAATATCTTTAAAGCAAAGTATGCTATCTTTCTAAGTGTAACAAATTCTACATCAACATAATCAGAGATTGGACCAGAAATAGAGTAGCATTCATTCAAATTCATTTTGCTTGAAAATATCTACTCTCTATTCTCCCTGTAGTTTACTTTGGAACTTCTAGTAGAGATGAGATCTCTGAGTTAGCTCAATTAATGAGGCTACTGAGTAATACAAGTCAAGTTTAGCAGTTAAATTTGGGTGGTCCTAGACTAGAGAAGGCAATGGCACCCCACTCTAGTACTTTTGCCTGGAAAATCCCATGGACGGAGGAGCCTGGCTGCAGTCCATGGGGTCGCTAGAGTCAGACACGACTGAGCGACTTCACTTTCACTTTTCACTTTCATGCATTGGAGAAAGAAATGGCAACCCACTCCAGTGTTCTTGCCTGGAGAATCCCAGGGACGGGGGAGCCTGGCGGGCTGCCGTCTATGGGGTCGCACAGAGTCGGACACGACTGAAGCGACTTAGCAGCAGTAGCAGCAGCAGACTGGAGAATCAAGAAAGTAAATAAATAAACAAACAGATGAACCATTAGGGAAAGGTGGCATATGTTATTTTTATTCACTCTGAGGTCCCTGTGATCTCATGGCTGGCATGGAGCAGTTATTCACCCTACAGATGAGGCAAGCAAAGCTTCTACAATTCCTGATTTCTTTCCTATAAATAAAGTATAAATCTCCCCTGAATGTTTGCCATGGTGTAGGCCTCAGTGATGCTTCCTCCACTGAGGAGTTATAGATCGCACTGTTTTGGCACTTAATGTGTTGTCATATACGTGTTTATCTATTTGTCTCTTCTAGACTGTGAGTGTTTTGAGGGCAGGGCTCATATTATCACTCACCAATGATTAAACTCTGCTAGTACTCAATACAGTGTTCAATGACTGAATCAGAGTGACCACCACCGCCCCCACCCCCCAGCCATTTATGGCGAACTGTAAGAGGTTGTCCCTTGTTGAAAGGATGCAAGTTGGTATTTTAGTTCAGTGGTTCTAAACTTGACTGTTTTAGAGAAATATATGGAAAGTTTATGCAAATACAGATAGGCAAGCTCTACTCTTGAGATTCTGTTTCAGTAAGGCTTGGATGACTCTGCATTTTTAACAAACAGCTCAGTTGATTCTGAGGCAGATAGTCTGAGACCACATAGACAATCAAATTCTCAGTTCTTAGGAGTTTGAGATTTAGTTAACCTAAGGTCAGTATCTCATTTTTGCTTTGTTTTCTTTTATAAAATAAGAAGTCATTTCCCAGTTATAAAATGACTGACTGAATTCCTCGAAAGGAATTTGTAAACATTACTCTTGGTGGGAGAATCAAGTAATTTTTACCAGTTTTTTCCTATGTGACCAGCGCTTGTTTTAAACTACTTGTTTACAATACCTCTTTTAACCAGTTTTTCATAGTTCATTCCTATTAAGGTGATGCCATCCAAATTGGGAATAATGTCACTGGTGTGACTGCTCTTTACCTGGATCATTTGGACTGGGGAAGATTCTTCCTGTCCACAGAGAGGCACGTCTGCTCTCTGGACCAGCAGTGCAAGGTGCAGACCCTCCTGCCCAAAGTGATGTGCCAGGGCCTCCCTGACCTCCTGTCTCACGTGCTTCTTGCTCAGCCTGCTGTGCGGGTAACCTGGCGTGTCCAACACCTGGACCTGCAGAGTCACCTCTTGCCCTCCTCGACGCATGAAGCTGCGGAAGTGACAGCTGCGGCCCAGACTACAATCTCTGGTCACAGAGCATGGAGCAAAGCTGCTGTGGAAGTCAGTGCTTCCCAGAATAATGTTCCCAGCAGAACTTTTTCCACTTTGAGTCATGCCAAAGAGGGCCAAGTTGATGGTCATCTTGTTGGAGTTCATCATGGCTCTGGGTAAACAAAAGCTCAGCGTAAGCAGTCAGGCATCTCCCCTCAGCAATGTAAGGCTTCTTAACTGGCCTAGAGCACCCCAAGTATTGCCTCGGATTTGCTCTCCCCTCCTTTGTGTCTAAAGCATGGAGGAGCACACCACTAAAGCAGAGACCCCCCAGTGACAGAGGGAAAGTGGAAATAATAGTAGTAGTTTACACTCAGAGAGGAGAGAGAAATCTAATATAGATAATGAAAGGAGGAGGAAGCAATAATTGTAGGAAAATGAGGAAAAGAATTACATGAAGATAGTGTAAGCCATGTTTAGGAGAACCGTGTTAACTTATCAGTGTGATAGGTGAGTTGGTTTAATGATGGGTGCTGAGGTCTCTCAGTTCAGAAACAAAGATAGCAGCAATATTTGAAAATGATTCACTCTTGGTGGAGAAGTGGAAACAGTACAGTGGAAGAAACGGCCCTTCTTGCGTTTTAAACAGTGTTCTGCCTTCCCCACTCCCTGCCTCCCCACCCCTTGAATATACAAGTGGCATCTGCAAAAAATCATCTTTCCTGACTTCCTGAATGCTTCTCTCCTATGAAACATGAATAATATTAAAGGAGGACTTCTGTTTCTGTTTACTAATTTTTTAACAACTGGGCAACGTTCTGATGAAAATGATTACTTTAATTTCTGTTATGAAATAATTAATCATTTCCGTGGTTCACCATAGCTCAGTATTGGCTCTTCAACAAAGGAAGGAAAGACCAGCACATTGTACAGTTCACTTAGGAGGGAGGAGAACCTTGGGAGAATCTATTTCATTACAACACCCCTAAAATGTAGTTATTTTTGTGTATTTTAAGGTCATCCGTCATTTTCATTATATCGATAAGGCAAAGCTACTGGCCAGTCACCAAATGTACTCAATCTGTTGATTCAGAAATAAAGACATTGAAAATTGCATATTTACTATTTTTGCTTATAACTTGTATTTTGACTATAAAGTTCTATGTGCCTCTTTCTTTTCCTCTAATGCCTTTCACCTTACTCTCTCCAGACCTTAATATGAACATGTTGAAGGAAACTTACACCCTCGTACGAACGACACTCACCTCAGGAGTCCCTGCAGATGACCCCATCCCACCTCACCCAGCTCATTCAGCTGTGGCAGCTGTGCCATAGTCACTCAGATTTCTTTTTACTCCAGAATTAGATGTGTAATTTTTTAAAAAAAGAATTAATTAATTTTGGAATCCCAACCAGTTTGCTCTATGTCACGTACCTTTTCCAATCTTAAAAATGCTTGTTCCAGAGACTTCCCTCAAGCTGCTATGGTTGTTCGGTATGAACTTCAACCTTCTGACAGTATTACTGTACCACTCTGAGACTGATACTGTATGTACTTTATTTAGTTAATCTATTACCAGAATACTTTCTATAAATGATTAGCTGTCCTCCTCTAATCAGCATTGACTTTTTTTTGTCACTTGAGAGATATGTAATTTCAATAGGTACTTCCTGAAATTTCTATTTCCAGGATTAACTTATTTGTTTAAGATAATTGTTAATAGGTAACAATTTATCATATAGCCTAATGAAATGCAATATTGGCAAGTGTTAAATAGAAACTAGACATTTAAAAGCAAAGGTCACAATTTTGTCCTTTGTAATTGACATATCACTAATTCATGAAAATTTTCAACAGATATGTAATATACATACAATAGTATTGACTTCATAACGGTATTTAGTTCATAAATTTAAAAATTCTCTAAAAAACTCTCTTGGCTATTTCCATGCAATTGAAATTTATTATTTTGATATGATCACTAGCATGATTATATCAACATATACAGTTTCCATATCAATTAATGATAGCATATTTCAGAAAAGTACAATTAGCTACAACTTAAAGCCATGTAAACTTTGCTTAAAAATTGGGTTTTTATTTTATTATTAAAAGCTTAAATTTGATTTTTACACTTTTTAGTATATAAGCCACATTTACCAACATAGTTAGTGTATAAGTTGTAGAAACCTTTGTTTTGTTATATTCTGGTTCATCTTCTCCTGTACCTCTCAAAAAGTCTGTGAAGTATGTACTTCTGCATGAAGAAATCTTGGAGACATCTGGAATGACTTATGACTTCATAAGGGCAGAAAATCTTCCTGTGTGGATATGACAAAGAAAACATAAACTGTATTCATTCATCTGAGAAGCACATTTAACTTTTGAATGAAGCAGAAAGAGCCTCCCCCAGGTGGCAGTAGCACCCTGTTTCCTAAGAAGTTATTTTGAACAAGAATTTATTTTCATTTTCTTCCTCAAAGCATAACCTGACATTCTCCAACTAGGCAATTTATATCAATACATATTAATTTTGTGGAAAATCTTTTGAGCAAAGGCAAAACTAAGCCTTCTTTATTATGTCCCTTATATAAAGTGGCAACCGTAGAAGATCTTTAGTTTTCAAAGTGTCCTCTTTGAAATCATAGTTAAATCATTTGCTGGGTGCAACAGTTGATGGTTTAAAAAATAAAGTTCAGAATTCATATGCGTAGTGAAAAGTTCCAGTAAGACTGCAGAGTTTAACAACAATTTGCAACAGATTTAACAGAAGTTTTAGATCTGTGTCAATTTAGAGATCATATAAAAGGGTAATATATTGGTAGGTGTTTGATGATTTTTAATGATTGATGGTCATTCTTTTTGAGTCAAGGTGAAAAAAACTACTTGAAATGTTACCTTCACTCTTTTTAATAACTTGGTTAAACTTAATATAGCAGCGATAACTTTAGTAGTGGGTTCAGGAATTAATTCTCTGAGGACAGGAACTGTCCTTGTTTGAGAAAATAATTTGATTAGCTACTTGATATAGAAAAGGGGCTCCTGAGAGCTTGAGCCAAATTAGCTAACAATGGGAGTCAAACTGCTGGAGATGAGGGAAGTGATGGGGGCGGGGCGGAGAGGGGGATGTGGAGAATAAAGATGTTCTGGGTATAGAAGGAAGAGAAAATTAGAGCTATGACATTAGAACATAAAAGGAAGCTGAATTTCCCACTGTGGAAATGGCTAAGGGACTATGTTAGAGCAGAGACAGCTAATGTTCAACTTTAATCTTTTACATTTCTGGGCTGTAAAATCAGCTGTGTTCACAATTCCCTTTTTGTTTTTGTTTTGTTTTGAATTATTGTTAACCTTTTACATGATTTTATTTTATTTTTATGGAAAGACCTGAGATCCACCCTAGGTTAGCACAGGACAAAGACCACAAAAGTTGACGACTGTAAAACGGTATCTGAACTGAATCAGGAGAGAGGAGGCCGAACCTAGGACTCTAGTCCCTCGGCCCTTGCAGGAATCTTTGGGAGGACCGTGAATTTTCCAGTCTGTAAAATGAGATATTATGTGGTAAGGGTGACTCTGGTTTACATGGTAACGATTATATTTTAAATCATACACACACACACACACACACTTACTAGTTTCCTAGGGCTGCGATAGCAAAGTGCCATACACTGAGTGCTTGAAACAACAGAAATTAGTTTTCTCCTTGTTTCAGAATCTGTAAGTTTGAGATCAAGGTGTCAATGGGATTGGTTACTCCTGAGGCCTCTCTTCTTGGCTTGCTAATGGCCGTCTTCTCCCTGTGTCTTCATGTGGACTTTCCTCAGCAGGTCAGGTTTCCTCTTTTTGTAAGGATACCAGTCATAGTTGATTAGGACCCATCATAATGACTTCATTTTAACATAATTACCTATTTAAAGGTCTTATCTCCAAATACTGTCACATTCTGAGGTACTGAGAGTTTGGATTTTAACATAAAAATGGTGGAAGGGGAACATAATTCAGCCCTTAACATACACGCATTAATATCAAATATTAATTGGTATATATGTATGTCTGTATGTATATACACAGATATGTTTATGTAATTATATAGATTTTATTTCTCATACACACTCATGTATTAATGTGTGTATGTGTATACATTATAATATGTAAATTATATGTCTCTATACTCAGTAAAATTATGTTGCTATACTCCATAAAACTGATGTAGTATAAGTAGTTCTTGACTTATGGCAATTTGGTTTAAAGGTACTCTCAAAATTTAGACAAATTCCAGTTTGCATTGAATTGAACTGTGAACCCCTTGCTTGTGTTATGTCTTTTCATAATAAAGAAGACCCTTAGAGTAACAACCAGAATCTGTATTTATGATATCTAAATGATCTTAACCTTGGCCAACACTGCTGTAAGTCAAAGGAAACAGTGACAAGCTGGCTAAAGATGGTGGTGACTTGATTGATTACACCTGAGCTAGTCTTAGAGTAAGACTCAAATCTCACCTTTCAAAAATTTTAGAGAAGACTGATCAGCAGTTTAAGTTTTCTGGACAAATGGTTCTAATTTGAATATAGTTTGAAGGTTCTTGAAACAATGAAGAATGTCCATATTTAAACAGGAATATTCCTGGGAGTAGGAGAAGGTTTCAGTCCAAACTTGGTTGGTTTCATATTTTAAAGACCCTACCAATCTCATCCCCACAAAAGAATGTTTATGGTGTTTTGGTTTTTGTTTGATGTTACTATCAATCTTTTTTAATTTTTTGTTTTCCTTGAATATTTCTGATTAATTTTTTAGGACTATAAATGAAATATGTATATTTTAAAGCAGGGAATTGGTAATAGAACAAAGAAAAGTAGGATCACTTCAAAATCTTGTATTTCCTGGGACCATGGGCCAGTGGCTTCTCTTGAAGAATGATACAGTAAATACATTTCTTTTTCCAACTCATGTTCTCCCTATTTACTTCTCATCTTTAAGATCCATTACTGTAATGAGAGGCATTAATAATGGGATTTTGTTTAGCATGTGAATTGTATGTAGGCCAGAGTAATTGTTGGCAATTACTTAATAAGAATATGGTATTTTTTTCCTATTAATATTTACAGCACTCACTTTTCTAATATTTACTATTTTAGCAACTTTATTAATGTGAGATTGGTTTGTAGCTTTCTATTTTTATCCTATATTTGATCAGGAATGTGCTAAACTCTTAAAATGAATTGTTTATTTTATGATGCTCTGCAATAATTTAGATACCTTGGCAATTAAGATCCCTTGAAAGTTCAAAGAAACCTTCACAAAAGAACCAGGCCCAGCAATTTTCTGGAGGTCATTTCAGAACAACTTAAAAAAATTACTGCCATAGTAATTTGACTCTTCTTATGTCAGTTTTGGTGATTCATTGTATAATTAACATACTTTACCCATATTTTCATTTTCTAATGTATAATTATCTCCATTTCTAGCATTAGAGCCCTTTTCTTGTTCTATAATGACTTTTCATTGAGTTTGATTTTATATACTTAATAAATATATGCACATATGAGCATGTATTTGTGCACGTATGTGTATGCATTTGACTTTTGTACTTTTATTGTTTGAAGTAGATTTTCATGAAGATAAATGAAGTTTATAACCTGATACCTCTAGGATATAATGAATGATTTGGCTTACAACAACTAAATGTTTGATCACCAGCTCCAAGCCAATTATGCTGAAAATTGAGAATCACAAGTACACTCATTTTCAATTACAATATAGTGAGTCATTATACAAATATATGTCGTTATTGGTGAAATGAATACAACTTTGAAAGCAAGAGAACAATCAGTAAACTTTGAATTCAAGTCATCTCGAAATTCCCAAGCCTTATTCTTGAAAAATTTCTGCTAAATTCTTTACCCTAATTTAGATCCTCTTTGCTAAAAGACTTCTTATTTACTCTTGAGAAATAAGATAATATAGTATAATACAGAATGTCATTGAAAATATATTCATACAAAAATAATTTTTATGTCAAAGATCTTATATGCTTTATTTTTCCTACCCAGGAAATAACATGTATTCAGCCTGTATAGATAAATGTATTTTATTAGCCAAATGCACAGAAACAGAGGGTGTTATAATAATTAATAAAGTTTTTAACCTCTTAGCCCTTGAGACAAGACACTAGACTAGTTTCAACTTCTTAAAGACTTTATTATTATTCAATGTTAAACATTTATATGTTATAAATGCTTCTAGTAATGTCCTAGGAAACACTAGAAACTTCACTTATTATGATATGAAGTGTCATGAATGCCGTGGATAATAGTTACAAATAAAGTGGTAGCCATGGATATCAGATGCTACACCTGATTTTTCTTTGGCTTGGTGCTACAAAATCTCCTGTTTTATGCCAAATACTTTAAAAAAAATAAAATAACTGAGAACCCAAGTCAAGAAAAATAGACCCTGAATAATAACTGTAACTTGTATAATATGCTTATAATATTTCTAGGATAACTAGTTTTTCCTTTCCAAGAAAATGTAAAATTTTTTTCTTCCTAACAATAGCTGTGGCATGGCGCTAACTTCCCAGACACTGTCACTAAAATTTGCTGATAACACAGTGTCCAAAACACTGGGACCAATGAAAGATACTGCTAATTACTGTAGAAAGGTCAGAAAATCCTATATTCTGTTAGTATCTTTCCATTCCATATTGAAGTTAGGTAGGGTGTGGGTGTGATGTACTTACCCAATGATGGACTATAACATCAACTAAACTGTGCAAAAGGCATCATTCATGACAAAGGACATTTTTATCAGGCTTTTATCAAAGAATTATTAGCTATATGAGTGGTATATTTATTAGCATTAAATTCAGGTCTTGCATGTTTTTAGGAGATAAAGTATTGGATGACAAAGCTTTACTATATGGTGCATGCATGCTAAGTCACTTCAGCAAGCAAAGGAGCTAAAATAGGAAATTGGGATCTCTAGATGCCTAACAATACTGAGGAGTGACGGAGATACTGAGAAGGGAGTGAAATGACTGTCATCTTTTGTAGATTTCTATGCAGTGCAGATTACCTAAGGACACAGCATAGAAATAAGGTCGTTAGTAGTGGTGCAGAAAAGGAAAAGTCAGTCCCATGTTTGTGTGTATGTGTCCATGCGATGCCCCATATGAGTTCAGCATACTGTAAAAGAAAGCTATGTAGCACACATGCCAGGCACTGCTCTAGACACTTTAATGTATTAACTCATATCGCCCTCGCTCTGAAGTGTTTATTAGTAACCCCATGTTAAAGGACGTTCAGGCACAGAGAAGTTAAATAGCATATTCATGATTGTATAGTTTGTAAGTGGCAGAATTGGGATTCTGCTTTAAGAGTGTAGTTGTTGACACACATCTGCTCAACTAGTTACTGTTTTCATTTCAGCTGCAGCACTTAGCCAGAATGGTAGGGTTGTGTATGCCAGAGTGTGAAGGGGAAAAGGTGCACTGGAAGAAGGCAGAGGGATATGGGGATATGTATAAATTGGTACCTTATTTTTATGCTTATTTTCCCCAGAATGGTTTCAGAAAAAATTTAAAACATAAAAGTCAAGAAGTGGTGGATTTTCTAAGAAAAAAGTAAAGGTTGTCCAGAGTTAGTTGAAATTTGGCTAATGTGCTTTGCTTCTGTTTTGGGCCCAATCTTATTGATCCAGGCCATTTTAATCACAAAGATTAAACCCCAACTAATAATAGCAGCAATAATAACAATAGTGATAACAACTGTACTTTGTGGACAGTTGCTATGAGGCACACAGGTACTAAGTGTTTCATGTGAATTTTTTCCTGTAATTCTCCCAACAAGTCTGTGACATAGGCACAATTATTGTCATTTTCCTTGTGAGGAAACCGAGGCTCAGGATAAGAGTTCTCCCAAGGTCATACAGCTTAGAAGTAGCAGGAGAACTCCAACCAAGACCCACCCAAGTCCAGAGACCATATGCTTATTCCATATGCCATGCAATGGATATAAACGCAAAAAGGAAAATGTTAAGTGCTCCACATAAGTCCTTTGCTTATGTTCACTTAATTCTGGTCATATGCAATAATTATCATGAATAACCACAATGTTAAAATTGTATACTGACCCATATTGTACCTCTGTGAACATGGCCCTGCACAGTACATCACCTCCCGCTTGTCAGCCAAGTCTACACAGAAATTAACAAGCGTGATTTAAAAGTCAGAGGCAGAGCAGGCGAGAGAGTGGGTGGTAAGTTTTAAGAATGGTTTTCAGGTGCAAACCACATGAGCTAAGTGCAAAAAAGACAAATGCTAAGGTTGATATGTTGTGTGGTCTTTGAGAGATGAGGTCGGTAATATAACACTGTAGTGGTAAATTTTGAAAAGAGACATATGATATTTACATAATTCCTAAAAGGTGAAATTAAATAGTTCTGGATAAGAGCCACTATCTGTGCCAAGCATGATTATGAGAAATTGAAGTCATTGCTTTACAGTATTGCTATAAAATTGCTAGGCTAAAAAGCAAACTCTAGACCCACAGTATTTGGAGACATTTATCTGAAACATATTGTTGTAAGCTTAGATGTGGTGGAAGAGTTGAATTTGGTCTTCTGGCCAATTTGAGAAGGTATACAGGATATTGCAAATAGAATAAAGATCATGTTTACATAGTAAGCTTAATTTGGCAAAACAAATGGCAAGAAGTAGTTTGCATACATTAGTGGCAAAACAGCTTTATGGCCTGAGGTGGTCCTGTGTGTGATGCTAATTTTATTTTCAGCCATGTTATATGATACTTGTTCTCTTTTAATATTTATATATTTTTATTTGGCTGTGCCAGATCCTGGTTGCAGCATGTAGAATCTATTTCCCTGACCAGGGATTGAACCCTGACCCTCTGCATTGGGAACACAGAGTCTTAGCCACTAGACAACCAGGGAAGTCCCCTGTAATACTTGGTTTTAAGGGCTAAAGTCAGATATTCTTTGTTGTTCAGTTGCTAAGTTGTGTCTGACTCTTTGTGACCCCATGGGCTATGGACTGTAGCACGCCAGCTTCCCTGTCCTTCACCATCTCCCAAGGTTTGCTCAAACTCATGTCCATTGAGGCGGTGATGCCATCCAACCATCTCATCCTCTTGCCCTCGATCTTTCCAAGCGTTAGGGTCTTTTCCAAAGAGTCAGCTCTTCACATCAGGTGGCCAAAGTTTTAGAGCTTCAGCTTCAGCACCAGTCCTTCCAATGAATACTCAGCATTGATTTCCTTAAAAAGCAATTTCTAAACTCTGTGATGTGCACTAATTTATATTATAATAAAAGGACAAAAAAAATTTCGAGGAGATATTATACAAAATAAATCCATAGATGGTGTCACAGTCTGGTGTGACAATAGGTATTATTAATGGTATTTACAACACATAGTATGAAAATATATATTTCCCCCAATCTTGTTTCTCCTGTGCATTAAACGTAAGTGAAATAAATGTCACTATTGTTTCAGATAAAGATAATTATTGGGGGAAGAATTTTATTTTTAAAAGTAAAATACCATGGAAATGTGTCAGCACTGTCAATATTAAAGAAGATCTAAAAGCATATTCAAATTGAACCCAAAGATAATTAATTAAGTTCAAAACATACTGTTGAGTGACAGTTGCATGCTAGGTACATCATTTATTTTCCAGGAATCAGAGTTTGGATAAAATAATTATAGCAATTTAAATTATGCAAGATTTATTGGTATATTTCTTTAAATCTCACATGTGTTTCATACCATAGGAGACGCTCAAAGACTCAAAAGTAAAACCTTTTCGGGATCTGAACATACCTAGGCTCCAGATCATTGTTATAAAATCATTAAGTTTCAGTTGCTGTGTTTCTCTCCTTATTGGCACCTAAAAGAATAGTTGTAGTCAGTCAGAAAAATGATTGCTCCATGAATACCTTTATGTGAATGCCAAAGAATAGAAACGAAATAAAACATAAAAAAAAGGATTAAAAATCAAGAAAGTCTTTAAGAGTAGATCACTTCTTTACAAAACAAAAATAATGATCTACTTCAGGTGGTTATTGTAGGGGTTAAGATATTCTATACAAATGTATTCCACAAAATTTCTCACTATAGTAGATGCTTAATAAATATAAGTTGAATTTGAGTTTGTCTTTATAATAAGGCAGATTTTATATTCAGTTCTCTTCCAGTCTGCACCTCATTCCAAACTATTTTTGTGTCTACAAATATGACAGTGCACGAAATGAAAGGTAATTAATTATAAGTGTAAGGAATTGGGTACATTTCCTATTTTGTGCCTATACATAGTTTATAGTGGCCTTCTAGGGTGAAATGTGGTTACGAAAGTCACCTTAAATACTAAAGCTATTAAAAACTATAGATCTGAGTTTGATACCTGCTCTACTACTCACAAGCTGTATGAAATGGACAAGTTTTTTTATCTTCCCTCCAGACTAGCTTTCTTTTCTTTAAGACAGAACCTATAAAAACCTAGTGACATAATGCTGAAGATCTGAAATAAATATACTTCAGATATTTCTCCAGCTAAGATGGGTTTATCCAGACCATCAGAGAATTGTAATTTGGGATCTGTAATCATGGCAAACCACATGCAAGTGACTGCATAGCCAGGGAAAGAGAATGCTTTTCTATAGATAAAGGAAGTGAAGAGGGCTATAGTAAACAAAGAGTCCTTGATTTTTTGTTGTCTGAGTAATAAAAAAAGAAGAGGGAAAGAAGAGGAGATTTTCCTTCTTCCTATTGGGCTCCTCTATGTAGCAGGATATGAGAGCTCCCCACTTTGGTCCTAGCTCTACTTAATTGAAATTTCTGTTTATTGATTGCTTTTTACAATGCATATTCATAAAATGAAATACTATAGTAGTGTCTGACACATGTCCCAAATGGAAATGATTGTATTTGTGTTAACCCTATGCTTCTCTTGTGTTCTCTAGCACTCTTCTGTAGAAATAATTTTTCCCTTTATCTCAATCTAACTCATACAACTGCTGAAGAAATATCACTAATTTTCCCCCCTATAAACATCTGACCAATGCATCCATGTTTCTTCTCTGCCCCCACTGTACTGTCTTACTTCAGGCCCTTCTGACTGACTGGTCATACTGAGATAGTTTCTAAAATGATGTCTTTGCCTTCCCTTCAGTCTTCCTGTTTTCTCTGCATGGTGCTGCTGGAAAGACTTTTCCAGAGTCAAATGTGATCATGTGTAAAAATCTTCACAAGCTCCACATTTCTGTATGGGGAAAGCCAAATTCCTTAGTCCTAGTTCTTACCTTTCTCTCTACCCATACTGTGCTCCACAGTTAATGCTTTTGCCAAAGTCCACTCCTTGTCTGGAATGCCCTCTACCCCCTACTCTCACTTCACTTGAACCTTTGTCTAACTGGCATTGGATAACCCATTCATCTTTCAAGATTCAAAAGATATTTCTGGCATAGGATCAATAAATAAAAATATGGAATAGAATTGAGAGTCCAGAAATAAATCCTTACATTTATGGTAAAGTAATTTTCAACAAAGTGCTAAGACAATTCAAAGGGGGAAAGATAGAATTTTCAACAAATAGTTCTGGGACAACTGGATATCCATATGTAGAAAAATAAAATGGATCCTTACCTCATATCACATACAAAAATTAACTCAATGAATCATAGACAAAATTAATTAACTAATATTGTACAACTTTTAGAAGAAAACACAGAAGTAAATTTTTATGACTTTGATTTAGGCAATGTTTTTATTTTTAAATATGACATCAAAGCATGTGATAAGGAAAAAAAATAGTTGAATTTAACATCATAAAAATTTAAAACTTTAGCATTTTACAGAACAACAAGAAAAATGAAAAGACAACCCACAGAATGGGAGAAAACATTTGCAGCTCATGTATCTGATATGGGACTTCAATCCAGAATATATTAAAAAAAAAAAAAAACAAAAAACCTCCTGCAACTCAATAATAAAAGGACAGCCCAATTGAACAAAGGGCATAGGATTTGAATAAACATTTCTCCAAAGATTATACCAATGCCAATAAACACATAAAATATGCTTGGCACCATTAGTCATTAAGAAAATGAAAATCAAATCCAAACATGAGGTACCACTTCACACCCACTAGGACGGCTAAAATAGAAAGAAAGACAATAACAAGTGTTATTGAGAATATGGAAAAACTAGAACCCTCTTACATGGCCAATGATGCAGTCACTTTGGCAGCTTTTCAAAATGTTAAACACATAGAGTCACCATGTAAACCAGAAATTCCACTTGGGAGTTTAGCTAAGCTAATCCATGGTATTATATTATTCCCTTAGCATTCACTGTGTTTGGCCAAGTGCCCTGCAGGGATCTCAGACTGACACTAGCCCCTCATGCAAGTGTATGTACTTAATAACAGCCCACAGAGTCACAAGCAGTTGTAAGTTCCTACTATGACTTTTCCAACAGTCCTTGCATCTCTTTTGCTTCCCAGTGCCTTCCCCTTGGGCATCCTTAGGTAAGAACCCTGTGGGACTTGCCAAAATCCCACTCTTTTGGTTTTAATTGGCCAATCCGGCCTTAACCTGAGAAGCCCAAAACATTTCCCACAGACCCTAGTAAAAGCATGTACTCCAGGTACTGCCTCTCTCTGCACTGACCCTTTTGTGTGGTTCCTCGAGCTGTACTGAGCAGTTTTTTTAGGAACCGTGACTAACAAATCTCTCTTTCATATTCTCTTATGGTCTGTTGTTGAACTCTGACTCACCACCCGGCACCTTGTGTTCCACTTAAGTGTTAATTTGACAGACCCATAACACCACTCCTAGATACATACTTAAGAGGAATGAAAACATATGTCCACACAAAAACTTACATGGCTATCTAGAGTAACATGCTTCATAACAACCAAAAAGTGTAGGCAATCCAAATGTCCGTCAACTAATTAATGGATAGATTAAGTGTTGTAGATTTATATGATGGAATATTGTTTGGCAATAAAAACACATGAAGTACTGACACATACTACAGCATGGGTGAGCCTTTAAAACATCATGTTAACTGAAAGAAGGAGCAGTTAGAACTGGACATGAAACAATGGACTGGTTCAAAATTGGGAAAGGAGTACGTCCAGGTTGTATATTGTCACCCTGCTTATTTAACCTATATACAGAGTACATCATGAGAAATGCTGGATGAATCACAAGCTGGAATTAAGATTGCTGGGAGAAATATCAATGTCAGATATGCAGATGATACCACTTTAATGGCAGAAAGCAAAGAATAACTAAAGAACTCTTGATGAGGATGAAAGAGGAGAGTGAAAAGCTAGCTTAAAGCTCAACATTCAAAAAATGAAGATCATGGCATCTAGTCCCATCACTTCATGGCAAATGGGGAAAAAATGGAAACGGTGATAGATTTTCTTTTCTTGGGCTCCAGAACCACTATGGACTGTTACTGCAGCCATGAAATTAAAAGATACTTGCTCCTTGGAAGAAAAGTTATGACAAACCTAGAGAGCATATTAAAAAGCAGAGATACCACTTTGCTGACAAACGTCCATCTAGTCAAAGCTATGGTTTTTCCAGTAGTCATGTATGGATATGAGAGTTGGACCATAAAGACAACTGAGCACTGAAGAATTGATGCTTTTGAACTGTGGTGTTGGAGAAGACTCTTACAAGTCCCTTGGACTGCAAGGAGATCAAACTAGTCAATCCTAAAGGAAATCAATCCTGAATATTCGTTGGAAGGACTGAGGCTGAAGCTGAAGCTCCAATACTTTGGCCACCTGATGGGAAGAGCCTATTGGAAAAGACCCTGATGCTGGGAAAGATTGAATGCAGGAGGAGAAGGGGATGACAAAGGTGGAGAAGGGGATGACAGAGGTGGAGAAGGGGATGACAGAGGTGGAGAAGGGGATGACAGAGGTTGAGATGGTTGGATGGTATCACCAACTCAATGGACATGAGTTTTGGCAAACTCTGGGAGATAGTGAAGGATGGGGAAACCTGGCATGCTGCAGTTCATGGGGTCACAAAGAGTCAAACACAACTTAGCATCTAAACAACAATAACAACCGAAAGAAGCCACATATTGTATGATTCCCTTTACATGACATGTCCAGAATAAGCAAATTCACAGAAACACAAAGTAGGTTAGTAATTTCCCAGACATCAGGTGAATGGGCAAGTGGGGAATGACTACTAATGGGCATAGAGTTTCTTTTGGTGTGATGAAAATATTCTGAAATTAGATAGTAGAGATGTTGCACACTCCATTAATATACTATCCTGGTGTTTGTAAAAAAACCCAACTCCTCACGTTTCTTGTTTTGTTCCCTTATTAGCTTGTTTATTTATTTCAAGTTGCACCCAAGATGATGGAATGATGCCAGGAGCTAAATATGCAATTCATTGTTCAGCCACTCACAAAGCACATTCCAATTCTTAGCTGCTGTAGGATGTCAGAGATAATTCTAAAAATGTGGACCCTTGTCTGTTACTTTAAACAACACAGTTCAAATTTGGCAATTTTATGTTTCTGGGATGATTAGAAACAAAGATGTCTGAGGAGGGCGAGAGGAAAAGACATCTCAGAAGGATTTTTTCAGAAGAAGTCTGAGATTGCATTTGAGCTGAGTGAGGACAAGTACCTTAATCAGTTGCTGATATTTGCAGTGGCTGTGATGAAGAGAGGGTAGGGGTACTTGAGCTGTTTATTTTCTATCTTAAGCAGTAGGCCTTAGGTCTTCTACACGAAGTTGGTGCCTTTGAAATTTTATTCTAGTTACAGATTCTCATTCAGTAATTCATGGAAGAGCTGGAGTGGAGGGGATGGGAATTTGCATTTATTAAGCATCTTTTGTGTTCCATGCACAGTTAAGACCGTTCAGGTGAATCTTCACAATAACCCACTGGAGTAGCTGTTATTGTCCCACTTGCAAAAGTTTATCCCTCTTTGCTAACTTGGTGTCAGTTTAGTTAATGTATTTGTATCTTTGGTTTACTTGCAAAATCCCATACTCATTCTACTTAATAAGGCCAGAATGGTAGCCAGAAACAGATGACAAACAAAAATAGGGTAATAAAAGAGAATTGATAAGGGGAATATATTAATAAGGTGGGCACTGATAAGCAAAACCAACAAAGGTGGAGTGGTAACCTATGGTGAGAGTGAGTGTGAGATTACCTGCCCAGAGGGGTTAAGGAAGGAAGTGGCCTTTAGCACTTTAGAACTTAAAGAGAGTAGGGGTTACCTGACAGGAACTGTGGCCTCCAGAAAAAGGGTGAAGAAAATGCCTATCACCATGACCCACAAGGAAAAGAGGGAGGGAAATAAGAACTCATCTTCACTCTCTTCCCACCCTCTTCTCTCTTACTGGTGACTCCACTGGCTGAAGTGGAGGAAATTCATAAAGGTCAGTCTTTTGGCAAACAGAGAAGGATAGAGTAAAAGGGTCAGAAGGCAAATACTTTCATACAATATTCTGTTGTTCTTAAGATAGTGTTAGGTGGTGGCACTGAGTGCTTTCTTGGGACTCATATTGGTAAAATTAAAAAAAAAAAGGTGCTAATAACAGAAAACTCAACTAACAGTGGCTTAAGCATTGAAGATATTTTATTGTTGTCGTCAGTTGCTAAGTCGTGTCCAGCTCTTTGTGAACCCATGAACTGCAGCATGCCAGGGATTCTACATATATCTGTCAATTTTATCTCTCTTCAGAAGCCTGCTTTTCTTTAAAACCAGTGAGGATTCTAGTATTTAAAATCACTTAACTATTTTCGCTAACTCTAAAAATTATAGTACTCAACAGTACTTCTTTATCTTGAGAAAAAGTATTCTATCTGCTTCTAGACCTACCCACATGCCTTTCTGGAAACCATGTTTTGTATGTCTTAATTTGAAGAATTCACAAAGAAAAGAAGAAAATGCAAGAGTGGCTGATTATAGGCAACTTCTCATAATTTGTAATGTCTTAATTTCTAATCCCTCTGTAGAAGAAAACAGTACTTTCTGTTTCAAATTTAGATAATTGAATAGTGACTTAATGTGCAAAACGACAGTGATTGTCAGAAAAATTTCCCTCATGATGATGATTAAAATAATAAGATCTTTCTTTTGCAATCTCTGCACATCATTTTAACTTTTTCTAATTCCTTTAGAAGTAGGTGGGAAAGTTTTTGCCACCCATCTCTCTGTTGTTTGTTTTAAGCAAAATAAGTCTTCATTATGGCAAGAGTTCTTAGAGGATTTTTGTAAAGATTTGTAAGCTTTTATAAAGCTTTTTAGGACAATTATGTCCTAAAAGTATTTGAATCATGAGTAATGTTTCTGTATGCTTATCATTCCTGCTATTTTAGTTACATCACTACTTAATAACTAATCTTGTAAGCCTTGCTCTTGAATTAATTATTCAAAGCCAACGTGTTCATTTTCTTCAGTTTTATAGAGTACCAGATGCCAGAAGTCCTGGATTCTAGCCCTAGTGTTGCTACTAACATGCTCTGTAAACTAAGGCAAATCAGCAGACTTTTCTGAATTTGACTTTCCCCAATAGGAAACGTAAAACAGACTAGATTGTATGAAATTATTTCAAGCTTTAGAATTACAGTTCCAATATTATTGAAAGAGAATCATCATCCAAACTGAGGCTCAGAAATTATTAAGAATTTGGCTGGTTTTTAAATTGCAGTGTCTAAGATTAATTAGCTTGTACATAGAGTCGATATAATGGAGGAAATCCTGATTCCCACAAGGATGTAACTTAGCAATTTACTGACTTTAAATTGATACCAATGCCTATTAAATAGAAGAGGAAAGGGAGATAGATACCTTTCTACATATTGGAAAATTATGGGGAGGAAAGGACCTATAACTATTTTTGGCACCGCCCCCCCCAACCCCGACCCCCACCATTTGGCCTCCTCTCTTCCCCACACCACCCATCAGCACCATGCTGATGCAGAAGACCTGTCAGCTGTTGGGAGTTAGCGGCAGGGCTGGAATTTTGCAAATGATCTCACCTTGTTTTGAATTTCTGTTTTCCATCTGCTTTTGGCAAACATTGCTGCATTTTTAATGTCAATCTATTTGTAATATAATTGATGAGCATTCCATTCTTTTTCCAATGCTATACTGGGATTGTTTTTATATTGAGGAACAAGAAAGCCTAGGATTCCTCCTCCATAAGGTCTCACTGGTTACTGCTGCCATTCATAATAAGAGCTCTGTAATTTACTCTCTCCTTTATCCCCACTTCAGTTCAGTTCAGTTCAGTCGCTCAGTCGTGTCTGACTCTTTGTGACCCCATGAACTGCAGCATGCCGGGCTCCCCTGTCCATCAACTCCCAGAGCTTGCTCAAACTGATGTCCATCAAGTCAGTGAAGCCATCCAACCATCTCATCCTCTGTCATCCCCTTCTCCTCCTGCCTTCAATCTTTCCCAGCATCAGGGTCTTTTCCAGCGAATCAGTTCTTTGCATCAGGTGACCAAAGTATTGGAGTTTCAGCTTCAGCCTCAGTCCTTCCAATGAATATTCAGGACTGATTTCATTTAGGATTGACTGGTTTGATCTCCTTGCTATCCAAGGAACTCTCAAGAGTCTTCTCCAACACCACAGTTCAGAAACATCAATTCTTCGGTGCTCAGCTTTCTTTGTACTCCAACTCTCACATCCATACATGACTACTGGGAAATCCATAGCTTTGACTAGATGGACCTTTGTTGGCAAAGTAATGTCTCTGCTTTTTAATATGCTGTCCAGGTTGGTCATAGCTTATCCCCACTTAGGTAGCATAAATCTTTTCCTGTGACCTCCTTTTCTGGTTCTCTCTTTCTCTTTTCTCCCTCTGTTCCTGGTCTTTGCTGTAGAATCAAAGATGTATGTGGGCCATGGAGCACCTTCTAGTTCCCTTCTAGAGGGCACACTGTACAGAGGGCTGGCATAGGCCAAAGCCGTCCGCCTTTCCACCTGAGGATCTGCCTGGTCTCTGTCCTCTCCCCTCCAGTTAGGAGAGAGAACCAATTTCAGTCATTATCTCAGGGATTCTCCCTATTTGTTTTGTGGTCTTATAAAATTCAAGAACTAAAAACTGTATTGCAATGTATGGCCATGTTTCTTTCTCTTCCTTAAGTTTTGCAGCTGGTGAGTACAATTTCTGGTTGTCTGTGGGTGCTTAGAGTACAGTTTGAAAAGTTAAGTTGGGCTTGGGGGAGGATACTGTGATCTTTTTAGATTAACCATGTGAAAGGAGAGGGTTGGAGTCTTGAATGAAGAACTTTACTGTCCTTACTTTACACCCAGAAATAATTGATCACATCTCTCCTTGTACAGAGAAGGCAATGGCACCCCACTCCAGTACTCTTGCCTGGAAAATCCCATGGATGGAGGAGCTTGGTGGGCTACAGTCCATGGGGTCGCTAAGAGTCTGATACGACTGAGCAACTTCACTTTCACTTTTCACTTTCATGCATTGGAGAAGGAAATGGCAACCCACTCCAGTGTTCTTGCCTGGAGAATCCCAGGGACGGGGGAGCCTGGTGAGCTGCCGTCTATGGGGTCGCACAGAGTCGGACACGACTGAAGCGACTTAGCAGCAGCAGCTTAGCAGTTCCTTGTATACTGTTAACAAATTCAGTCACACAACATGTCATCGCTAAAGATTCTGGGACCCAGTATCAACGTAGGGGCAGGGTCCCCACAGCACCAAGCAAGTCTCTGGCTCCTACAATTCAACTCACTTCTGACACAACCTACCTGGGAAAGTGTCAGATCCTACAGTTTAAGAGCTAAGTCCTATTAAACTGCCTCCCTTCCTTCCTTAAGACACTGATCTTGGGCGGCTTACTGACCAGCTCTAAAACTGAGCTACTCCCTTCTACTTGCTTCCCCACTACTCCCTTCTCAGATTTGATTAATTTGCTAGAGCAGCTCACAAAACTCAAAGGAACATTTTACTTACTAGATCCTTGGTTTAATATAAAAGCGTGTAACTTGGGAACAGACGGATGGAAGAGATGCTAAGGACAGAGCATGGGGAAAGGGCATGGAACTTCCAACCATGCCATTCTCCCAGAATCTCAATATGATCACCAAGTTAAAAGCTCTCAGAAGCTTGTCCTTTAGGTTTTTATGGTGGTTTCCATTACACGGCCATGGTTGATTGAGTGATTGGTCATTGGTGAGTAATTCAGCCTCCAGCCCCTCTCCCCTCCCTGGAGGTCAGGGAGTGGGACGGAAAGCTTCAAGTCTCTAATTACCTGGTTGGCTCCAGTAGCAATCATCCCCCACCCTTAGGTAAGGTCCAAAAGTTACCTCATGAACTCAACAAAAGGTACCGGGTTATCTCTCTCCTCACTTAAGAAATTACAAGGGTTTTAGGAGCTCTGTGCCAGAAATAGAATGAAAACCAACTATATATTTCCTATTATACATCACAGTATGGCAGTTGCACTTGCTTTTAGAGAGTCTTCCTATACTTCTTCCCCACAGACCCCACACTAAACTTGGAAGGTTTTTTTTTTTTTTAATTAATTTTATTTTATTTTTAAACTTTACGTAATTGTATTAGTTTTGCCAAATATCAAAATGAGTCCACCACAGGTATACATGTGTTCCCCATCCTGAACCCTCCTCCCTCCTCCCTCCCCATACCATCCCTCTGGGTCGTCCCAGTGCACCAGCCCCAAGCATCCAGTATCGTGCATTGAACCTGAACCTTAAACTTGGAAGTTTTTAAGGACAATGACCATATATTTTTCACAGTTGTATTCTCCTTAGGACTTATGTAATATTTGGCCTGGTAGATAGTAAGTGCTGATGAAGTTACACATATGTGGGAAATTAGATTGATTTGTTTCTCTTTATTTGACCTTTTTCCCCATCAACTCCCACATTTGATTAGCACGAGCTATTTCACCTTCTAAATTCTCTCAGATCTGTCCATGCTTCTTCCTGCAGCTGAAAGCCTTCCTTTCTCTTCTCTGTCTGATAAAAATCACTTATCCTTCAGGTAATCTCTACTGAGAATAGTTTTCTTGCACCTTTTTGCCCTTACTCCAAGTCATGTTTAATTCCTCTCCTAAGAGCACCTGTCAAACTCTGGGCATAGACCCCTCAAAGCACTTACTATTTTGTACTACTACTAACTTTCTTGTCCAGCTTACTCTCAAAAAAATCCTGAGCTTCTTGAAGGCCTGAGAAGTGTAGCACTTGGCAACATAGAGGCACTTGATAAATGGTTTTTAAATGAATAAATGAATAAAATGATTTAGAGGCAAAAGAGTGAAAAACTCAGATATTTTATTACCTGAAGTGTATCCAAGACTAAATTCCATGTTACATTATGACCCTGACAGCTCATTAGCTGATGTCTCAACTTAAATAATGAAATCTTTCCTTATAAAATGCACTGCCATGAGTTTGATTACTTCACATTCGATTTTCATTATCACTCTTGTCTTCATTGGGAAAGACCATTCCTTCTTTTCTCCAGAGAGCATGCAATGAGTAACTTTATGCCATTCTGATAAACTTACACAGTTTATAGGAAGAAATTTCTAGTTAGAAATTCAAGAAGCCAAAACTAAGAATTTCAAGACCCACAGGGATAAAATTTCTGAGAGAGAAAACGGCAGATTTCTGTGTACTCACTGATTTTCCCACTCTAAAGAAAACCCTTTGCTCTGAGGAGAGATTTTTTTTTTCCTGTAAAATCATTTGCGTAGAGATGGATTGGAAAACAAAAAACATAAGAATACCCAGAAGCATTATCTTCTTCCTATATTTTAATCACTGTCTCCATGAAAGTTTTGCTCCACAAACGATTTTATTTTGAGTCTACTTTAGAAGTTACTTAGTTGAGTGATGTGAATATTTAAAGGCAAACATATACTGAAGAATTATAAAATCCGTTTTCTGTATGTGTTCTCACTTTTAGTTTATTGTTTGTTTGTTTCGTTTGAGTTTTTTGCTGTGGTTCATGGAGCGTTCTCTTTTTCTTTTCTTGATTGGGCTCAGCTTTAAAACAAACTATGCTTCCAAAGTCCAAACAACACACACAAAAAAATCACTTACATGTGCTTGCCTTTTTTTTCTTAGTTCCCCATGTTTTCTCTAAAGGATGTACAAATAATGAGGTTGCCAATTTATGTTTTGCATACTATAAATATGTGACTTTTAACCTCAAGTATAATCTAATGTGAAGTTATTTTAAATGACTCTTTAGATTTCCTTTTACTACAGCCTCATATGAAAACTAACATGATACAGGCTTTATTGTGGTTTGACTTTTATTCTTGTCTAAATTCACAGGCTAATTAATCATAGAAAGGCTTTTAGAAAAATTCTTGGTGTTCAGAATTCTTGAGGAAAAACTTTTTTCTTTAACTTTTTTTATTATAACAAAATACACATAAAAGTCCATCTTTGTTTTTTGTGACTCTAACACTTTTTGAGTAATTTAGTTTAGTTATTTTTGTAGAATGTGTTTAGGTTTGCGTAATGTTTTCTCAATATTACATTAAGATTGTTCTTTTTTTTTGCAATACCACAGAAGTGCATCATACCTTCTCAGTGCATCATATCAGTAGTTATCTGTTGTTGATATATATTCTTTTTTTAGTATTTTTATTAGTTCTTTAAAAATTTTTTTAATTTATGCAATTTTAAAGGTTAATTTCCATTTACAGTTATTACGAAATATTGGTTATATTTTCTGTGTTGTACTATACATCTTTGAGTCTATCTTACACTCAAGAGTTTGTACCTCAGACTCCTCCGCCCCATATTGCCTCACCCCACTTCCCCACTGGTAACCTCTAGTTTGTTCTCTTTATCTGTGAATCTGTGTCTTTTATATTATAATTTGTTGTATTTTTTCTTTTTATTCCATATATAAGTGATAAGATATGGTATTTGTCTTTGTCTGTCTGACTTACTTCACTTACCATAACACCTTCCATGTCTATCTTTGTTGCCACAAGTGGCAAAATTTCATTCTATTATATGGCTGAGTAGTATTCCATTGTATATGTGCACCATATCTTCTTTACCCATTCATCTGTAGATGGACACTTAGGTTGATTCCATATCTTGGCAAGTATAAATAAGGCTGTGATGAACATCGCCGTGCATGTATCTTGTTGAATTAGTCTTTGCAGATTTTGGGGGGATATATACCCAGGATTGAGATTGCTGGGTCACACGGTAGTAGTGTTTTTGAGAAAACTCTGTACCAGAAACTGTTTCCATGGTGGTTGCATCATTTTACATCCCCACCAACAACGTATAAGGCTCTCTTTTCTCTGCATCCTCGCCAGCATTTGTTACTTGTCATCTTTTTGATGATAACCATTCTTATAAGTGTGAGGTGATATCTCATTATGGTTTTGACTTGCATTTCCCTAATGATTAGCAATGTTCAGCATCTTTTCATGTGCCTTCAGTTCAGTTCAGTCACTCAGTCGTGTCCGACTCTGCAACCCCAGAACCGTAGCACGCCAGGCCTCCCTGTCCATCACCAACTCCTGGAGTTTACCGAAACTCATGTCCATTGAGTCGGTGATGCCATCCAACCATCTCATCCTGTCATCCCCTTCTCCTCCTGGCCTCAATCTTTCCCAACATCAGGGTCTTTTCAAATGAGTCAGCTCTTCTGATCAGGTGGCCAAAGTATTGGAGTTTCAGCTTCAACATCAGTCCTTCCAAAGAACACCCAGAACTGATCTCCTTTGGCCATCTGCATTCCCTCTTTGGAAAAATGTCTTTTCAGTTCCTCTGCCCATTTTTTTGCTCAAGTTGTTTTCTTGATGTTAAGTTGTATGAGCTGTTAAATTGTTGGATATTAACCCCTTATTAGTCATATTATTTGCAAATATTTTCTTCCACTCAGTAGACTATCTTTTTGTTTTGTTGATGATTTCCTTTGTTGTGCAAAAATTTTTAATTTAATTAGGTCCCATTCATTTATTTTTTGCTTCATCTCTCTCCTGGTTCCATTTCATATATTTTATATCCCACGCTTTTTCTTTACTGGTCTCCTAATGAGCAGTTTCTCCAGTAACCTCTTTTTCAGGTGGTTGTTTAGTTGCTAAGTAGTGTCTGACTCTTTGTGAATCCATGGACTGCAGCATTCCAAGCTTCCCTGTCCTCCAGTATTTGAATTTGCTCAAATTCATGTCCACTGAGTCAGTGATGCTATCCAACCACCTCATTCTCTGCCACCCCTTACTCCTTTTGCCTTTAATCTTTCCTGGCACTAAGATCTTTTCCAATGAGTTTGCTCTTCGCATCAGGTGGCCAAAGCATTGGAGCTTCAGCTTCAGCATCAGTCCTTCCATTGAATATTCAGGGTTGATTTCCTTTAGGCTCCTTGCTGTTCAAGGGACTGTCAAGAGTCTTCTCCAGCACCACAATTTGAAAGCATCAATTCTTTGGCATTCAGCCTTCTTTATGGCCCAACTCTCACATCCATACATGACTGCTGGAAAAACCATAGCTTTGACTACACAGACCTTTATTGGCAAAGTGATATACCTGCTTTTTAATATACTGTCTAGGTTATCATAGCTTTCTCAGGTAGGATGGTAAATTTTTTGAGACATTGGGTACCTTAAAATCATGTAGTTGCTTAGTAGCCTGGAAGTAGGCAAATATCTAGGGATGTAACTGCTTCTCAAACAACTTTGACTCCAGATTTACATTTAAGTCTTGAATCCATTCTGAGTCTATTTTTTCATATGGTGTTAGAGAATGTTCTATATCTTCATACTGAAGATGTGTATTTTGATTACTTGTTGAATATAGTGTCTGTCAGTTTTCTCCAATGTGAAGTTTCTCTTTTTCCCTTATAGAAAGAGTCTTTCTTCTAATGGAGATATACTTTGTGACAGCAAATATCCTGGTTTTCATCATAATTTTGCTCATTGATTTTAGCATTCATTTATAGTCTGCCTGAAACCATTCTTTTACTTATTTTACTTACTTTGTTTATTGAAATATAGTTGACGTGGAAAGATCATTAGTTTCAGATGTATTACATTGTGATTTGACATTTGCATACATTATGAATGTAATCATCACAATAAGTCTAATAGCCATCTTCCCCACACAAAGTTATTATAATATTATTGACCACATTCCTTATGCTGTGTTGTACATCCTCATAGCGTATTTAATTTATAACTGAAAGTTTGTGTTTCTTAATCCCTTATACCTACTTCAACATACCCACAACCCCCTCCCCTGTGGCAACCACTCATTTTTTCTCTGTACCTATGAGTCTGTTTTTATTTTGTTTTGTTTGTTTTTAGATTGCACTTAAAAGAGATCATATGGTATTTATCTTTCTCTCTGACTTATTTCACTTAGCACAAATCTTTCTAGATTCAGTCCTGCTGTTGCAAGTGACAAGACTTCATTTATTTATTTATTTTTATGACTGAATGATACTCAGGTGTATATGTATACCACATCTTTTTCCATTCCTCTATCATTGGTCACTTACATTGTTTCCATGTCTTAGCTATTGTAAGTAATGCTACAATGAATATTGACGTGCAAAACACCATCTCACGATCCCCACCCTTTCCTATCATCTTGTGTTCCACTGTTAATGTGCATGCTGTAGGCTGCATTCAGTCTCATTTTTACTCTGCATTAAAAAGGTCTTATATTGCTATCTTTTGTTGTTGTTCAGTTGCTAAGTCATGTCCAACTCTTTGCAGGCCCATGGATTGCACACGCCAGGATTCTCTGTGCTTCACTCTCTCCCAGAGTTTGCTCAAACTCATGTCCATATTACCCCTATTGTAATGTAAGGACATTTTAAACCAATTTCCTTTTGTTTGGTCCTCAACAGAGAAGAATAGCTAATTAATTGTTTCTTTGCAACAGTTTATTAGATATCCTTTTCCATGGTAAACAACAGAACATAACTTTGGCTTCATTCTTGTCTTGAGGAGCAGGAATTTCCTGCCTATTTCATAAGGATGTTGAAATTCACCAATTAGTGTACATAAGATTTTTTTAAGCTCCATAGAAGAAAGTTGTTACACATAAACAAAATTTCCACTGGGAAGAAAAATTTAAGAGATTATTTCTTTTTATCATACTTACATTGTTAATTTTAGATGTCAAAATGTGGGTTCTGTTTTTATTTTTTGGGAAAAGGCTCTATAGAAAGTAGAAATAGTGGATTAAGTAAGACTGAAATAAAGTTTACAGTTCTTTGTGCCCTCAGTGGTATCATTCATATTGATTTCGATGATATTTTAAACACTACACAGATTTTTTTTCCTCTCAGGTGCAATACAGTTTTTAGTTCTTGAATTTTATAAGAAATGTTATCTTAGATACACAAAATCGGAAACATGTACTTTAGGGTTAAAAGTATTTTGTTCTGTAAGATCAGCTCCAAAGACTACATAAAGCTTGGCTGATTTAAAATGAAATAGAAGCAGCTGTTGTAAGGAATGCAGTATATAAGCTCTCATTTAAGGTTATATTTCTCTTATTAATTTTAATTTTGTGTTTTGAGAGAAAGAATTTATTAAAGAAATAAAACCTGGCTTAGCAAATGTTCTGTAACCATACTAAAATAGACAATGCATGAAATCATAAAACTCAATTGTAGTCTTTTCTCTCCCTTTTACAAAATGGAGCATGGTTTTTCTGCAATAGAGGTTATCATAAAATTCTTTTTTCTCTTCACAGTAAATTACAAAAAGAACTAAGTACTGAGAAGTATATTTCAAACCATATGGCTTCAAGATTGCTTTGACAAACTGAAAGGAACTACATTTTTTAAAGCAGGTTTACCATGCTCGTTCTTACTACATGCAGCTCTGAGCTTAATTACAAACACAATAAGGGTGTGGATTAGTAGCACATTATCTAGACAACTCATCAACCAGATATTAAAAGTGGACTGGAGAATTCCATGGTGGTCCTGTGGTTAGGACTCTGCTCTCATTGCCAAGGGCCCAGGTTCAATCTCTGGTTGGGGAACTAATATGCCACAGCTGCACAATGTGAGGGGGAAAAAAGTGGATGGGTACTGGAATTTTCTTGATTTCAAGTTAAGAGCAATCTTGAGTCCTTTCCTTTTCCATGTGGGTTTTTTTTTTTTTTTTTTTTGTATTTATTATATTTTCCCCAATTTCTCTTAATGTGCTGCTGATATGTGACTCTGGGGTATTGTGAAACCTGGATATCCATCTCAAAATTTTCTGGGGGAGGTTTATGCCGCATATATTTCTTTTATTACTAGAAAAATAAAAGGTTTGTATAACTGTCATATTGATATAGAAAATCTATTTTTAAACATTTTTGTTTCTATTATTTAATTATTGATATTATGAGGAATCCCAAGAATTGATGGCTTTTAGAGTTATGAAGCTGAGTGAAATCAGCAAAGGAGAGGTATAAATATAAAAGAGAAAGGAATCATAGAGTAACCCAAAACCACTCCATCATTTAGAAATCAAGAGAAGAGAACAACCATCAAGGGGATTTGAATAGGAGAGAAAATGATGTAGGAGAAAAATCAAAAGAATGGTATTTTAGAATTGAAGTGAAGAAAGTATACTAAAGAAGAGGGATAATCAACTAAGTCAAATATGACTGAGAAAAAAAAGGATGAGCATCTATAATTGGATTTAGTATCATGGAGGTTGTCAGGATTCCCCAGAGAAAAGAACCAATAGGATATATCTCTGTCTATCTATCTGAGAGATTTATTTTAGAAAATTGGCTCCCACGGTCGTGGGGAATTGTAAGCCTGAAATCTGCATCAGGCTATCGACCCAAGAAAGAGTTGATGTTGTAGTGTTGAGTCCAAAGGCAGTGTAGAGGCAGAATTCATTCTTCCTCAGAGGAATTCACTCTTTTCTCTTACATTCAATTCACTGGTGGTCCACCCGGTCCACCCGGTCCACCCATATTAATGAGGGAAATCTACTCAAAATCTGCTAATGTAAACTTAATCACATTTTAAAATTATCTTCATAGCAAATACTTTCATAAAAACGGTTGTTTACCAAGCAACTGAGTGCAAAACCCAGCCAAATTGACACATGAAATTAAACATCACAGAGGTAATTGATAGCACTGAGAAATTTTTATGGAGAATTTTGCATTACTATGGGCTTTCCTGATAGCTCAATGGGAAAGAATCTACCTGCAATGCTGGAGACCTGGGTTCAATTACTGGGTTGAGAAGACCCCCTGCAGAAGGGAATGACAACCCACTCCAGTAATCTTGCCCAGAGAATTCCATGGACAGAGGAGCCTGGCCAGTTACAGTCCATAGAGTTGCAAAGAGTTGAACATAACGGAGTGACTAACACACACTGCACTGCTATATGCCAAAGTCTTCAAATAGTATTTAGCTCAATAAAAGATGAAAAGATTTTCTACTTTTCCCCCTTAATTATGATATCCTCACTCAAACCAAATTAAACAAAATGTGCCAAAAGAAAAAACAATTAAGAACTATCTTTTTATTTTGGTTTGTAAAAACACATACAGGTTGAGAAATCATAGACATTTTGGTTGATCAGAAACCAAGAAAATAATTCTATAGTCAAGTATCACTGAAAAATACATAATACAAAAGATCAAATAGTTAAAAAGTATTTTAAAAAGCCAAACTATATGTTTTCTGGTTCCATTACTGCACTAGCAATAATTAGGTTTTTAGTGCAGGATTGTAAATATCTTCTCTTACTAAAAAGCTTGAAAATAAACATGGTAACTGCCAGTGTATTCCCAAATACTGGAAAAATGGCTCTAAATGAAATGCATAGATAATTAAATATTTTCATGGTGACTTGGAACAGATTTAATTTTGTTTCCCATTAAGTTTTTGCTGGAATTGTCAATTTAATAAGTGGAGAAATTTCACTTTTTTCTCTTTCTCTGAGTAATCACTGTCTGGTAACATCTGAATTCCCAAAATTATTCTTCTCATTAAGTGACTGTCTTCCTAATACCATTTGGCTTTTTGTATTCTAAAAACTGGAATTTCCACAATAATTTTCAGGTTTTTAAAATAGGCTTTAAAATAAATATCACTTTTTATTTCCTCTCTTAATCTTATTATGCTTGAGTTGCCTAGCTTATTGGTACAACACTGATTATTTTACCATATTCTAGATAAAAAGAATGCTTATGGATTACCATTAAAGTTCCTAAATTAACTAGACTGAAGGTATGTGGTGAGGTAAAAATAGAGCACTTCAAACATTGCAGCTCTCATTACTGCTGTTTCATTGTATAATTTGTCAGACTATGTAAGCAAGATAGTTTTTCTCTATGCAACATTGCCACAAATTATTACTACGATAGCTGTTTCTGCTAAAATAGTGATTTTATATACTTTGGCATGCTACTTTTTTCCACTATTCAAAAGTTATTCGAATGAACATCTTATTCACAATTCATGAATTCAAAAGAAAATTAGAGTTTATCAATTAGTCATTTCTGAGAAATAGTAATTTTGACTCTATATTATTTATTTTAGATTAACCATTCTTTGTATGAGATAATACATAGCATTCTTTTAAAATTTTAATTTGTTCCTTAATATTCATTAGTGGTATAATTTTAAGAAATTAGACAAAATATTTAATGTATCTATTTTCTGAAAAAAAAAAAAAAACTCAGCAATTTCTTTTTATGCATTTGTCTTTGTCAAGACCTTCAAGACCCTGGGACTCTGTCTTGTTGCACAGTGTAAGCACGGTTAGCCATGAAATAGATGGTTATTGATTGAACACAGAAGTGAGTGAATGACTACATTAATGAATGAGTTCATTAAGCATTAAAATTGTCTCTGAACTTCCTAATAGTCAAAATGAAAAGGAAACATGGTAGGCTATAAAATTTTCATTGCCTAATAGGGGAAAGAATACCTAGTGAAATTTCCTTCATATTTCTCCCCAGCCACATTCTGTTTCCATTTGTTTAATTTTTTCCCCTCCCAAGTTGTTAGAACATGAGAATCTCTTCCTATGCAAAGGTGATTCTATCAGAGCCTTAGAAAATATTACTTTCTGTTTTTGCTCTACTTGCCAAACTGGTCTCCTTGCTTTCCCTCTTGCTCTCCTATGGTGCATTTTCAAGATAGAAGGGATTAAGTTAAAATGTAAATGCATCACAGCATCCCTCTGGTCAAAATCTTTAAACGGATTTATCTTCACCCAGAAAAAACAAAAGCAAAAACCTTAGACCTTACAGTGGTTTACAATTCTTGCCCTATTCCTTGCCCTCTGTCCCCCAGGCCTGCTCTCTTTACCTTATTTCTTCCCATTCTATGCTAGCTCATTCTGCTTAATCTTCAAACATACTCAGTCAATCATTCCATCAGTTGTATTTTTCTACACATATCCATAGATTCATTTCCCCACTTCCTTCAGGCTTCTGCTCAAATGTTACATTAGTGTTGTGAGTTTCTTTATTGACAGCATATATAATAGAGCAGCCCTACTTTGTCGATTTCTATTCCACCTACCTTCTTTATTTTTTCCATGTCACTTACCTCCATAAACTGAATGAAAGAGTGAGTGAGTTTCTACATTTCAGCCACTTGGCCCTTTCCATTTGTATCTTTAATTAATTCCTCTTTCCTTAAGTGTATAAAAACTAAGATATTTTTCATTTCTCCCTGAGGACTCTGCAAACTCATTCAAGTAGTAGCACAATTGTAGCTGTTTTACTGGATGTGATATAATAAGACGCTAGAGAGGATTAATAAGCCTTCAATGGTTTATAGCCATTGATTTGGCACATGCATTGTTTTCTATTTTGACTGGAATACAGAATCAAAAATTCAGTTCAGTTCAGTTCAGTTGCTCAGTCATGTCTGACTCTTTGCGACCGCATGAACTGTGGCATGCCAGGCTTTCCTGTCCATCACCAACTCCCAGAGCTTGCTCAAACTCATGTCCCTTGAGTCAGTGATGCCATCCAACCATCTCATCCTCTGCCATCTCCTTCACCCACCTTTAATATTTCCCAGCATCAGGGTCTTTTCCAAGAAGTCTGTTCTTTGCATCAGGTGGCCAAATTATTGGAGTTTCAGCTTCAACATCAGTCCTTCCAATGAATATTTAGGGCTGATTCCTTTAGGATTGACTGATTTGATCTCCTTACAGTCCAAGGAACTCTCAAGAGTCTTCTCCAACACCACAGTTCAAAAGCATCAATTCTTCAGTGTTCAGCTTTCTTTATAGCCCAACTCTCACATCCATACACGACTACTGGAAAAACCAGAGCTTTGACTAGACGGACCTTTGTTGGCAAAGTAATGTCTCTGGTTTTTAATATCCTGTCTAGTTTGGTTATAGCTTTTCCAAAAAGCAAGAGTCTTTAAATTTCATGACTATAGTCACCATCTGCAGTGATTTTGGAGCCCAAGAAAATAAAGTCTGTCATTGTTTCCTCATCTATTTGCCATGTAGTGATGGGACCAGATGCCATGATCTTCATTTTTTGAATGTTTAGTTTTAAGCCAGCTTTTTTCACTCTCCTCTTTCACTTTCATCAATGGGTTCTTTAGTTCCTCTTTGCTTTCTGCCATAAGTGTGGTGTCTGAGTTTATTGATACTTCTCCTGGCAATCTTGATTCCAGTTTGTGCTTCATCCAGCCTGGCATTTTGCCTGGTGTACTCTACATATAAGTTAAATAAGCAGAGTGACAAAGCAGGATCAAAAGAGTATCCATTTATGTGAATTGACAAAATGTTTATTTACGGTGTCCTTAAAAAAATTGTCATAAAATGCTTCAAAGGGATCTGGATCTCCCTGATAGCTCACAGAACACTGATCTATTACAATGATGATATCACGATGATTGATAGGATGAGCAAGGGGTGGATAGTATGCTAGAGGCTTGGAAAGATATATATTCCAAAGGATGAGTGAACATGCCACTTCAGTGAAGATTTTAGGTACCAAAAGGTCAAGACCATATCAATTTCCTCTCCAAAGTAACAGACAAAGTGCCATATCCTGCACCACCTACAACAAAGAAGAAAATCTCCAGCAAACCACTTTCCATTTTGGAGGAAACATATTCACACATATAAATACTGTTTGGGCCATTTTTAAGGTGACAGAGAAGGCCGCCAGTTCTGAGTGGGACCAGGAGAGAAGCAGTACAGGAATCTATCCACAGTAGTCTAGACTATGATCCAGTCCGTCCTGTTGCCTGGGACATGTGATCTGATGGACTCCATGATGTTGAAAGTCTTAATGCTCTAAACACAGGTAGTGTGGAGTTTACAGCAAACCTCAGCTGGAGATACACAATGCTGATACTGGGATTCTAGGGCAAAGCCATGTCATCCATACCCAGAAAAAAACTAAATGCCTTTTGAAAAAAATAGCTCCTGGAATGTTACTTGGCTCTGGTAAAGATAGAATGCTTGATCATGAAGTGCCAAGTGATTTTGTGTCCAGAGATATCCATTAGGAACTGGGTGGTATCAGGTCTACAAAGTCGTAAAGTTGAGTGTGTCCAGCAGCATTTTATTGTAACACAGAAATGGCACATCTGGGATCAAGTCAAAATAAGACCAGAGATCAAGCGTGCTGCATAAGCAGGTAGTCTGGATCCCAAACACTCTGACATAAATAAACTTATTATAGTGACTCCAGTGCTCTTCCTTCAGATCACATCGTTTTATAAACTTTTCTATGACTAACTGAAGGAAAAGGCCTGAGCTTTGTCAATGGATTGTCAGTTCAATATATGGATGCCAGCTGAAAATAAATAATGGCTGCATTTCATCCACATTCAAGGGAGCAGAGGTAGTGGAGGGAAGATAGCCCTGAAAGATGGTGGAAAGAAACCTTCTGATTTGTGACACTGAGTAGTACCTAGGGTCATTCACTTTGTGTGAAAGGGGCAGTGTCCTGAGGTCTTTGGCTAATAAACCCGCCCAGCTGGCCCAGAACCTAGAAGGAAAATGCCTGGAAGATTAGACTTTAAGAAAAGGAAGGCAGGTAGACATACAGGAGGAGTCAAGAGATCTCTATATGTTCTTTCCCCAATAAGAATATGTGAATCTGAGGACCAAAGCAGTGGAAGCAGGGAGATCCCATTAATCATCATTCCCAGTGACCCAATGGGGTGCTCTGTGCTTTCTGTCTGCAACTCTGGGAAGAACATCCTGGTCCATAAAGAGTTTGCATCCTTCTATAACATCCTTTTATAACAGCTTGAGTCTCTCTGAATTATAAGCTATGGCTCCCACCAGGGTACTATGGATTGCTTAAATTCAGAGATTAAAAGGTGACAAGAGGAGTCACCATCTTGCCAGGGGTAATTGACCCTGGTCAGCAAAGCAACACTCAGATCCCTTCAGTATCTAACTTTACTTTCCCCTCTTAGCTATAGCCAGGATTAAGTTATAACTGATGTGTTAGGCATTATAAGGAATGTTCTGAGCACTGCACACTGGATGAGCTGCAGGGCAAGTCAGGACAAATCAACATGTATTGGTAGGAGAAAGGAAGAGTGGTACTAGATTTGGGGCAATAGATGCACTGTAGAGTAAATATATGGTCCTAGATCCTGAAGTGTTGGATCAAGGGGTGTGGAATATAAGGTTGACTGTGGGCTTCCCTGGTGGCTCAGAGGTTAAACCATCTGCCTGGCATGCGGGAGACCTGGGTCCGATCCCTGGGTCGGGAAGATCCCCTGGAGAAGGAAATGGCAACCCACTCCAGTACTCTTCCCTGGAAGATCCCCTGGAGAAGGAAATGGCAACCCACTCCAGTACTCTTGCCTGGAGAATCCCATGGAGGGAGGAGCCTGGTAGGCTACAGTCCATGGGGTCGCAAGTCAGACACGACTGAGCAATGTCACTTTCACTTTCTTTTCATGGGATAGTTTATTGGTATGGGAGTACTCTCACATGATGAAATATTTATTACCCTGGCAGCAGCAGCAGGGTCCAAGGAGATTGTGTTAATATGCAGGGAGAATGGTTTTTGGAAAAAATGATGGTGTCCTCCAGGTTAAGTAGAAATAGAATGGCACAGCAGATGACAGAAAGGATTAAAAGTCTCAGAAAAGTGAGAGAATTGAAAGTGAGGATGTTGAAGTGGATGTACTACTTAAGACTGGAAAATCCACCATCCTGTCTATATTCTGTGAGAGAGCCCGGAAGTCTTTCATATGGCAAAGTGGTAATGTGCTTCCCTGGTAGCTCAGATGGTAAAGAATCCGCCTGCAATGCAGGAGACCAGGGTTCAATCCCTGTGTTGGGAAGATCCCCTGGAGAAGGGAATGGCAACCCACTCCAGCATTCTTGCCTGGAGAATCCCATGGACAGAGGAGCCTGGTGGGTTACAGTCTACAGGGTCACAAAGAATTGGACATGACTGAGCAACTAACAGACACACAAGGATTGTGCTGGTGAGGTGGTAGCCATCCTCTGTAGGCCAAGGCTAATGCTAACAGCTGCTGTTGCAGAACTAGGCTCCCAGACACCCAAGACCCTAGTTCTTAGAACTAGCGAGGCCCACGTGGCAGCATTTAACTGCTAGAAGCAATGTATGGACAGTTATAAAAGATAGCCAGGTCAGAATAGCAGCCAGGGGACCTGATCCACGGGGAGCTGTTGAGATGGTTTATAGAATAATATATTCCTAGGGGCAAGATAGATGGGCAGTCAACAAGGGCATTTCTTGAGGTATACAGTCAGTGACGTTGAAGATGGATAAGGCTAAGAAGAAGCACTCAAAAAAAAAAAAAAAAATCACAGTCCCTTGCTTGTTTCTTGATCTTAGCCAAGTATTATAACTGACCCCCTGACTGAAAAGAGATCTCATAGAGACAGTAAGAGTCCTATAACATTAAAACAAGTGACTATGGTAGTAACTCGCTGTCTTTCCCCAAGCAGATGTATGGTTATTTTGTTGGGGAAAGGCTGTTGTCACAGGGCCCAAGTTTACACTGATACTTGGAGACCTAGAAGACCCCAAAAAAGATCTTTGTTTTCCTCTTATTTGAAGATTTTTTTCTCTTTGTCTTTAGTTTGTAGACACTTCTTTTCTATAATGAACCTAGTTGTGATTTTGTACGGTGGTGGTGTTTGGTGGTTTATTTGCTAAGTTGTGTCCGACTCTTGCAACCCCATGGATTGTAGCCTGCCAGGCTCCTTTGCCCATGGGATTTTCCAAGCAAGCATACTGGAGTGGGTTGCCATTTCCTTCTACAGGGGATCTTCCTGATCCAGAAATTGAACCCAGGTCTCCTGCATTGCAGGCATATTCTTTACCAACTGAGCTATGAAGGAAGCCCTGTGATTTTGTATGTGTGTGTTTATTCTGCTTCAGATGGACAGTTTTACAGACATTTTATAATCCATTTATCAGTTTTAGATAATTCTTGACAATTATCTTTCAAATATTAATTCTATTCTATTCTTTATCTCCCTTCCTGAAGCTTCATTTAAATATATATGTTAGACTTAAAATTATTCCATGTATCTTTCTGTGCTCTCTTCTGTATTTTCCATCCTTTTGCTTTCTAGTGCTTCTGTTTTTTTCAGTTTAGTTGAAAAAATACTCTATTATTTTAGAACTTGTATATAATAGGAACCATATGGAATGAATAAAAAGAGAAAAGGTTTGAGTAGCATAGATCTATTTTTCCCTCATGTGATTATGGTGTTATTTACTGTCACTATTGGATTTCTATTTTTTTGAAAAGTCTATTTCAAATTGTGCTAAAAATCCCATATTTTAAAATTCCTTACCAGAAGCTTTTGTTGCTGTGCCCTAGAAACTTAAATTCTGGGACACAAGATCTGAATCTTGTGTCCCAGAATAGGATTTTAAATTGACTAGAATAACAAGACCCCCTAAATAACTTAGACTGATAATTAAAAAGTAACTTTAGGGCATCATGAATAAACCACTCATAAGAGTGAAAAATAAGTCTGGAAAATAGAAAGTAGATTATGGAATATCCTTTGTTAATAGTTCATGTTTTCCCTGATAGCCAGAACACCAGACAGTCTTGGTTAGCTGACAAAGCTTTTTCCCTTCACTTGGCTTGCTGCCCTGCACATATTTGTGCACTAACCAAAGCCAGGTTTAGGGTTTAGGGTATTGAAGAGCTTGACATAGCTGTTCCAGAAATATGGTTAAGTTAAGCAGAGAAACATTCTTATACAAAGGTAGAAACAGAATGAAATACAAAAAGCATATTCTTTTAATTGGCTAAATAGTGGCCCCTGAAGATATTCAGGTTCTAATCTCTGGAACCTGTGAACGTTAGCTCCTAATGCAAAAAAGACTTTGCAGTTGTGATTAAAGATTTTGTGATGAGGAGACATTATCCTGGGTTATCTAAATGCAACCACAAGTGTCCTTATAAAAGGCAAAGGAAGATTTGACCCAGTAGAGAAAAGGATCATGTGACAGAAACTAAGGAAGGCAAAGCAAGAGAGAAATACACAATAACACTGGCTATGGAGATGGAGGAAGGGGCCATGAGCCAAGGAACACAAAGCACGCAGTTACAGGGAAAAGGGGATCAAGACGGCAGAGCAGAAGACCCTGAGCTCACCTCCTGCCACGACACACCAAAACTACAATGACACAGAGAACAACTCCCTCTCTCAGAACAACCTGAATACTAGCAAAAGAGCTCTTCCACAACTAAGAATATAAAGGAAAGTACCATACGAGATGGTAAGAGGGGAAGAGAAATGATCTAGTCAGCACACACAACTCAGTGAGAGATTCAAAAGAGGAAGAGCATATCACAATCTCAGACGTCCTCCCTAAGGACCCAAGGGTTCAAGCCCCGTCTTAGGCACCCCTGTCCTGGAATCTAGCGCCAGGAAGTGAACATCTTAACTGGTTTTGAAAACTAGCAGGGTTAATGACCAAGAGAACTAGAAGGCTATAGGAAAAGGAGAGCCTACTTTTAAAGGGCACATGCACAAATTTACTTACTCCAGTCCCAGTTCTGCTGTAAATTACTCTGCAAGTGCAAAGGCAGCAGGTTAAAAAGTGCCTGGTGCTCTAGCGGACCTGCCAAGACTGCTATAGTGTGCCCTCCAGCCTTCACTAGGGTGACACCCTAAATGTAATCTTTGTTGGTTTTAATATATATATATTAATAGCATATTAAATATTTAATTATATGTCTTTAATAGTACTCATTAAATAATATCACATCTCTAAGTTACTTGGCTATTCTTAGCTCCTTCTCTGTGTTCTTCTGATATTTTCCAATGTTGCTCTTATAGTCCAAATTTTCTAAATAAATCTTTAAAATCTTCTTTTAAATGTAATCTAATCTTCTTTAGAAATCTAATCTAAATCTTCTATATAAATCTTTACATTTATTAATTTAATGGTGGATGATAGAGTCTTTTTGATAAGTTACAGATAAAAGTAACTCGTGACACACACACACACATGCACATGCACACGCACATGAATTTCTGAATTATTTAACCTAGAACATAATATCCACCCAAGGTGATTACTCAGGACCAGAAATATAATGTTGTGAGTCATTTGTATGTGAATTTGGAGCTACAGGACTGAATGAAATCACCTAGGAAGGATGTATAAAATATAACAAAAAGGTGTCTAATGAATCCTGGGTCACAGTAGTGTTGGGTTATTGGGCACAGAAAGAGTCAGCAAAGAAGAGTGAGCAGTTTTGAGTCCTGAGACAGGAGAGCTAGTCAAGTGTGGTGTCGCAGAGGCCAAGTAATGATGCTATAAGTGTATGGTCACTGTCTTGAATTCTGTTGAAAGTTCAAGTAATACAAATATATGCAGGCACCTGGAAGCACTACTAATTGTGGCAGAAACTGCTTTATTTCCTTTTTGCTCTCAGACACACAAGTATACTTCCCTTTCAGTTATATATGGACACATAAATAAGCTCTATCCAATGGAATTCCCCATCTTCCAAACGAGTGAAGAGAGCTCTAAAGATCTATACCAGGTTTCTTGGGAGTCTCTGGAGGAGAGATTCAGGACTTCTGGCCAGTAATGCCAGCTCTGAGTTGTTGCGTGAACAAGCAACTTTTATTACAGTAAACTGTTAGGATGTTAGGTCAGTTGGGTATAACAGAACCCACTTTAATACAGTGATTTTGACAGTAATAAAGTGGTAGGAGTGTTGGATTAGAGAGAGATGTATAGAGCATCCAAAGGCAGTTTTGGACTCAGTTCTGATCAGTTACCAGGTGGCCGTGGCAGCTGACAGTCATTTTGAATACTTTACGTTTTCCATTGCTTGAAATAGTGCATCTTGTGAGTAGTCTAATCAAATATCAGCTAGACTAAACCTACCTAGTTGTTTTCTCACATTTTATTTTCCTCTAGATTAGTTGAAATGGTAAATCTTAAAAGTTAAAATGTTAAACAGTTGGCCAGATAGTGTAATAGCAAGCAGTCTGCTTGGCAGTAAGCACTTTAGCAAATATTGCCTCCCCAAATGGCCTGCTAGTCTACCAGGAGCAAAAGGCTCCCTGACACCAGCCAACGTTTACAAACAAATTCCATTCAGGATGACACCAAGGGTGTTTCTGTTGTTTTTCTACCTTTAAAAAAAAAAAATGTGTAAGTGTTAGTTACACAGTCATGTCCAACTCTTTGCAACCCCATGGACTGTCATCTGCCAGGCTCCTCTGTCCATGGGATTTCCCAGGCAAGAATACTGGAGTTGATTGCCATTTCCTTCTCTAGGAGATGTTCCCGATCTAGGGATCAAACTTGAGTCTCCTGCTTTGGCAGACGGATTCTTTACCACTGAGCCACCAGGGAAGCCCTCTACCTTGAAGAATACCACTAAATTCCCCTTTTGTTTTTCAAGTTTCAAAATATTCCAGGCCTCAAGAAGGGATTAGAAAGGGAAGAAAAAAGCTTTCTCAACACATTTTTTCCATGCAATAGAACTCAAAGAAAGAGATAAACCTTCTTACTTCATGTATTCTAAGTTGCCTGTTTTTCACATTTTAGCATAACTGAAACTGAGATGCCTCTTTTATATTCAATGTAGTTAGAAAGCATTATGTCATAATTCACTTGGCACCAGTTTTTCTTTTTTACTTATACTTAAAATAATGGCTTTACTATGAATTAACAGTGTTTGTTTTTTCCTTTCTTAGTTGTACTTAAAATAATGATTTGTCTTACAATTGACAATGTCTTTGATTTGGTGAAATACAGTCATCACTGCATATTTGGTAGATCAACAACTTGTCATTTACATTTGCATATTGAACAAAATTTGTTGGGCTATTTTTTATTTTTCTAATTTGCATAAGCCACTTTTTTTTTGAAACTGTGCATTGTTTTAACTTGGAACAGACTGCAACGTATTTGAAGTTCTAGAGTCTTTCCTACAACAATGCAACACTCCTGTGATTATTAAAATAAGATCATTAGTATGGAGGGTGGCATTTTGGTTTCCAAATCTGTCATATTTATTCAAAGGATGTCTCACTTGAGTCCTTACCTAGATCGTTTAATTCTTGTCACCAAAAAGAAACAGATTTCCCATTGTTGATTCCTAGAAAACTTATTTTGGCATTTGACAATGTGATGATGTGACAAAAAGGGTTAGCAATCTTCTCAATGAGTTTGAGACATTTGAAGTTACTCAGACAGCTTTAAAACCAATATTTTAAACTTTATGGTAAAGCAGTGTGGGATACTTCTTGTTTTCTACATTCTAACTGTATTCTTTTATGACTGTTGGGTCCATATGTGGTTTGACTAAGTGTGAGGAAAGATGTTTTACCCTAAACCAACTCTTTCATGCTTCAACATTAGGAACTGAGATGAAGATGAATCATACCAACCTGCGCTGAGGGGACACTCACAGTTCAGTTATAACAAATGGAAGCCTAGATAAGTTTTTGGACTTGTATCATCTCTATTTTGAACATAAATAATTTCATTGAAAGATGAATTAGGTTTCTCAAAGGTATACAACAAACCAAGGACAAAACAGTGACTATCATTTTTTTTTTTTTTCACTTCTTCGCAGCTCATCAATCAAACTTACAAATCAGGATTTCCTTTCACATAAGGTAGATCTCATAAGAACTACAATGCCCACTGTTAGTTTTAATCTTTTAGGAAGATGAAGCCAAATGGTTACAGAAGAACAAAACTGGAAATTCAAATATATCAAGAAATCTCAGAGGAGATGACATTTTGTTTAGCAAGTTTCTGACTTAAAAGATAAAAATGCCAGCATAACAAGATGCTTTAAAATACTTATTGGGAAGAAATATTTATTAACTCTATTCAAATTCAGTAAAAGTAAACTCATTTAGACTGAGTTTCAGCCTGTGTCTTGGCTGGAGAAAAAAAAAAAAAAAACTCCTACATGTTTTATGTTAGCTATGGTTTCCTTAAAATGTTTCAGAATTTTGGCAGACTAATCTTTTTAAAAGTCCACAAGTTTGCAAAATTTAGTAAAACCAGTAATTGGGCGGGGTAGAGACAGGAAAAAGAGAGTAGAAACAGGAAAAAGAGGAGACAGGGTAAAAGAACTGAAACACATGTCTGTACTGGAAGCTTCAGAAGCGAGCAGATATCATAGTGAGGACAGGGCACCAAGAAAGGAAACTGCTTGTGCCAAAACGTTTTGAGTTTAGTTCCAGGCTGAAGAATCTAAATGTGTATTGACATGGAAGTCGAATTTTGCAATGCAGCACTGACTGAAAGACGATCTTTCTTTTTCTGAAATACATAGAGTGATTCTTTTTTAAATTAATTTTTATTGGAGTATAGTTTATCTACAGTGTTATATTAGTTTCTTCTGGACAGCAAAGTGAATCAGTTATACAGATACATATATCTACTCTTTTTTAAAGCTCTTTTCCCATGTCTTAGCTTCACTCTTTTCCCATATAGATCATGACAGAGTATTGAGTAGAGTTCCCTATGCTATGCAATAGGTTATTAGTTACCTATTTTATATATAGTAGAGTGATTCTGAAAGAACTTCATCACAATGAAATAGAACAGAATGGAACAGCTATTTTTATGCTGCTTGGTGAATTATTTCTCATTGCTACTTAGTCAAACACATTTTTCTCTTTCAATAGACAAGATGGAAGTGAACATATTTAAGGCATGTGCTGGGGCAGGATTTCTCAACCTTGGCGTTATGGACTTTTGGGGCTGGGCAATCCTTTGTGGGAGGGGCTGTCCTGTGCTGTGTAGATGTTTAGCAGCATCACTGGTTGCTACCCACTAGGTACCAGTAGCAACCTCCTACAGTTGTCTCCACTCACTGCCTCCTGGGGTGAGAGACAATCACCCCCGGATGAGACACACTAGGTCAGATGCACGTCTAACAAAATTAGTGTGCTGCCTTTTAACATTTTTTCCTTCATCTCCACTCTACACATTTTCCTCTGGAAATGGAAACATTTGAGAGGCCCATCTGGTCATATTGAAGTCTGATTATTTTGTGGCTGCCCACACAATGGATCTAAGTGCCCTAAGTTCATGCAGAAGGAAATTGGAGCGTCCTTAAAATGGCTACTTATGGAAAGGACTGAAGAGGTGAAGTGAGAGTTCAGGGGTGGAGCATGGGAAGAAAAGGGTAAAAGAATGGATGAGACTTGCAAAAGGGAAAAAAAGAGGAAAAGGGTCTATATTAGTTTCTTAGGGCTACTGTAACAAAGTGCTTCAAATGTGGACAACTTCAACAACAGAAATTTACTGTCTCAATTCAGGAGGCCAGAAGTGTGAAATTAAGATGTTATCAAGGTTATGCTCTTTCTGAAGGGTCTAGGGGAGAAGTTGCTCCGTGCAGGTTCTTAGCTTCTAGTGCTGCTGGCAATCCTTGGTGCTCCTTGGCTTGTAGACACATTACCCATTCTCTGCTTGCATTGCCACATGGTATTTTCCCTGTGTCTATCTCGCTCATCCTTTTTTTTTTTTTTTAATAAGGGTAACAGTCATGCTGGATTAGAAACCACTTTAACTGAATATGAACTCATTTTGACTTGTCTGCAGAGATTCTATTTCCATAAAATGTCACATTCATAGGTACTGGGGTTTAGGACTTCAATATCTTTTGAGGGGATACATTTCAACCTACAACAGGGTCCGAAAGAGAGGGGTTTGGTCTCAAATGGTTCCAAGAGAAATAGTCACTGTAGAGGCTTCAAAAGCATTAGTCAAAGATCCAGGCCCATTGAGGAATGGGTCATGAATAAAGAGGGCTTCCCAGGTGGCTCAAGAGGTAAAGGATCTGCCTGCCAATGCAGGAGACGCAGGTTCGATTTGTGGGTTGGGAAGATTCCTTGGAGAAGGGAATGGCTACCCACTCCAGTATTCTTGCCTGGAGAATTCCATGGACAGAGGAGCCTGGTGGGCCTCAGTCCATGGGGTGGCAAAGAGTCGGAAACAACTGAGCAGACACGAAATGAATAAAGAAGGCGGCACTGAAGCCTCATCTCATTGTGAGATCTCTGGGGGTTGAAAGATACAACTCAAATATGAAATAAAGAACTCTGCTGTACTCTGTGACTTTCATGTATGTGTGACGAGCTAACAGGGAGGTTGTTTAATGATAGGCAGTACCTTGTTCCTGTTCAGTATTGGGAATGGCATATTGAAGAAACAGCTAACTGATGGACATTTAAATTAATTTGAGGAGACTTTTTTAAAAATGACTATTCCAAAGGTGTGGGAAGAATGTAAGGAAACCAAAAGGATGATATGGTAGTCTGGAATTAGTGAGTAAATAGGACTTTGTTCCCATCATCTCTAGACCTGATGGGGGATGTGGTTATTGGAACAGGGAGAGAGAAAAAGAGTGGGAAAAGAGTGGGAGAGGGAGAGAAAGAAACATTCTTGAGTTGGAAGCCTGACAGGAGACTGTGATCAAGGGGTGCAACCATCCCATGGACACCCTGTATGGAGGCACCCTGAGCTAATCAATATCCTAATCTATTCCCTCCCTCCTTGCTGCCGGTGCTACCCAACTGGTCAAACCCAACCAAAAGCCAGATACAGTGTTGATACAGTGTATATAGATCAAGCCTCTGCCACTAGCTCTACCCTCCACCCTCATCAAGCCTGTGCATAAGCGAGGTTTAAGAAGGGTAAAGAGTGAATCTGAAAGTTCAACCAAAATTATCCAGCATACATAAGAAAAAATTTTAAATATATTTTCTTCTCTACATTATTTTGTCTATTAAAAAGTAAAATTCAATTTTATTAATCTGCTATATTTTGATCATTTTATTTGAAGAAGATCTGCTTAATTTACTAATCTTTGAATGAAATGACCAAAAAATTTCCACAGTACATTAGGCTGGTTGTCAATATATAATAATGTTTATCTTTGATTTTGGGAACATGGGATATTTTATAGAAAAACTGTGGCATCTCATGATGCTACTGCAATATTTGGGTGCTACATCCCAAATAAGGACAAGAGGCAGGAGACCTTGGGTCTAGTCCTAGTCCTACGGATAACTTGAGGTGTGATGTTCATGGAGGCTACCCAGTTTCTTTGTTTTCAATTATTAAATTAAGGAGTTAGGCATCTCTTGCATATAGACAGTATTTATAAACTTTAACTTCCCTTATTTGGGGCTTATTCAGAAAACTAAGATCATGGCATCCGGTCCCATCACTTCATGGCAAATAGAGGGGGAAACAGTGGAAACAGTGGCTGACTTTATTTTTCTGGGCTCCAAAATCACTGCAGATGGTGATTGCAACAATGAAATTAAAAGACGCTTACTCCCTGGAAGGAAAGTTATGACCAACCTAGACAGCATATTAAAATGCCGAGACATTACTTTGCCAACAAAGCTCCATCTAGTCAAGGCTATGGTTTTTCCAGTGGTCATGTATGAATGTGAGAGTTGGACTATAAAGAAAGCTGAGCGCCGAATAATTTATGCTTTTGAACTGTGGTGTTGAAGAAGACTCTTGAGAGTCCCTTGGACTGCAAGGAGATCCAACCAGTCCATCCTAAAGGGGATCAGTCCTGGGTGTTGGAAGGACTGATGTTGAAGCTGAAACCCCAATACTTTGGCCACCTTATGCGAAGAGCTGACTCATTTGAAAAGACCCTGATGCTGGGAAAGATTGAGGGCAGGAGGAGAAGGGGATGACAGAGGATGAGATGGTTGGATGGCATCACCAACTCGATGGACATGGGTTTGGGTGGACTCCAGGAGTTGGTGATGGACAGGGAGGCCTGGCGTGCTGCGGTTCATGGGGTAGCAAAGAGTTTGACACGACTGAGCGACTGAACTGAACTGATTCATGATCATATCACATTCATTAATATACTTGCCTTGATTATATTAACCTATTTTCCCCTCAAAAAAGCTTTATCATTTTATGAGACTATAAACAATTAGAAATGCAGCCTTATGCAGTTACCAGTTTTCACAAAGAAATTGGATGATTCAAGACAAGGAGACAAATACATTTGAAATCTCAACTGTTTAAGTGACTAAGCTTTTTCTGACCTTAGAGTCTTGCCATGTTGTTTTCTTTTCTGGAAAGGTTTCTAGCCTCACTAACTCCTACCCTTCCCTCAAGTCATAGCTCAGCTGTCAATCAGAGAAAACTTCCTTGATGCTTCTCAACCCTTTCTCACCTTTAAAATAAGATCCCTTTGGTTATTTGCATTCTTAGAATGCATATTTATTGCTTTACTGTAGTTTATAGTTAAAAATTTAATTGTGATTTTTTATTTTTTACTTTTATTAAGATTTAACTGTAAATTGGTGGTAGAGATCATATCTGGGTTTATTTTAATCTGTTTCCCAGCACTTATCACGATGTCTCACCTAAATTAATTATCATTTTTCAAATGGTTGAGTGAATAAATTGAGCTATGGTATCACTGGACTTATAATTACTATATTTGTCATTTGGACTTGTGAATCTTTGTATAACTAAATATTTTGTTGCTTTTGTTACTTAGTTGCTAAGTCATGTCCAACTCTTTGCAGCCGCATGGACTGTAGCCCAGCAGGCTCTTCTGTCCGTGGGATTTCCCAGGCAAGAATACTGGAGTAGGTTGCCATGCCCTCCTCCAGCGATTTTCCTGACCCAGGGATCAAACCCGCATTTCCTGCACTGGCAGGGAGATTCTTTACCACTGAGCCACCAGGAAAGCCCATACTTAATATAGCATGTTATATTAATTGCCCAGGGGTTCATCAAAGGAACAGATATTAGGAGCTGGATGGCCAAAAAGCAGAAGGTGGCCAACTTCCCTTAGCTTAAGGCATGGAGTACCATCATAGATGTGCCAGGGTGACAAAATGTGTAAAATACATTTATAGAAAAGGCGTGTTAAAAATAATAAAATAATGGAAGTAAAATGATGATACAATAATAAGAGAAATAAGACCATTCTAAAAAGTTTATCATTCTGAATCAGGGTTTCTCAGCCTCTGCACCATTGGCATTGTTTTGGACTGGATGATTCTCTGGTGTGGTGAAATGCTCTGTGCACCACAGGACATTTAGCAGCATCCTTGGCTTCTACCCTGTCAATTCTGGTAATGTCCCTGCTGTTGTGACAGCCAAAATTGTCTCCAGACATTGCCAAATGTCCCCCTTGGAGTCAAAACTGCCTCAGTTGAGACCACTGCTCTTCAGAATTAATAAATCAGAAAACCAAACCAAACAAAAATCAATTCCCCGTACACTACACATTATCATTTCATTGTCCCAAGAACCTTAAAACTCTCCTAAGGCAGATTAGTGTCATCTCCATTTCATATTATAAAGAAAAGGAAAGAAAGGCCTGTGCTCTACAAATCTGTTTTGCTACCTTAAAAAAAAAAAAAAAAAAAACACCTCCCGGAAGGGTTCCAGAGCAGAGATGAGCACCAGCCCCTAGAGACAGCGAGGGCCCCGCAAGGTGAATGGGCTGCAGCTATACCACATACCATCACCCCAGGGCTGAGTGTCACCGCTAGGGAGTGCAGATGCTGAGGCCTAATTTGGGATCCTTGGTAGCCATCATCTGAGCCCTCCTGACTCCTCATTCTCCAGCCTGAGAAGAGGATTTCCAGGTCTTCCCCAACCCCCTTTTTATGAGAAATACCTAGAAGAGAGCAATTCTATATTTTCTTTCTCAATATGCATTTATATTGACACTAACTTTTAAGAGAAGAATTGGCAGTTATATCAGTGGCAGATGTGTATTTAGAAACATTACATTTGTTTTATTTTCTACTTGATCAGGAGCGATTTGGGGAAGAGGCAAGAAGGGAGAAACAGAAACACAGAAAGAGAAACTCACATAGTCATAGGCCAAGAGAGACTGAAGTTAAGTCAGAAAGAGACAAAGACATACAGAAAGTGGCACACATAGACGCACACAGGGAACCATTGAGAGACTCAGAGAAGGACATGTACACTGTGAGTTAGGAGGGAAATGAGAGATGAGGGCTTGTGGAGGGGGAGGCTGAGGAATGGAAACGGGTCCTGGGATGTAGGGCTTGTGAAGGAGTTGTGAAAGGCAGAAAGAAGACTGATTAATCTGCTCTCTGGGTGTTTAATCAAATTAACAGACCTGATTTCAGAAATGCTTCAGACATTGTTGTCAAACATATTGAGGTTCATCTCTCTCATCTGGAGAAACACAGTGGCTCAGTACAATGAAAGAATTTTCAAACTTATTCAGATGATAACTCCTTGAGGATATAGGACATAAAGACCCCTGTTTCCTTCTCTCTCACTTTCTGTCCTCTTCTCCTTTTCCCTCTGGCCCCACAAATACAAGGGCAGCTGACTTAAATATGTCAGGGAATGTTCAGCACAGGTTAGGCAGGCTGCAAGCAGCTGTGTGCAGCCTGGGTGGGGTTGGAGGCTGCTGCGAGCTCTACGTTTGGGAGGGCCTTAAAAGTTCACTCCCACTGGACCATTCAGACCATTCTAGACTGAGACACATCACACTGAGGCAGCTACTATCCAGTTTATAGCATTGCAATTACAGCGGAAACCTGACTATGCTGAGAAGGGCCTTAGTGCCTGATCCACATAATATTTGATACCTCCCTCTGGATCAGAAAGCCCCAGAGTCAGTGTCCAGGATCCAAATATTTTCTAACCGGCTTCTCGCCTGACAGCCAGAGCCAGTCATCAGAGGTTTGACCAGACAGACTGTGTGCAGCTGACAGTTAGACCATAGCACAGTTAACCTTTAGGTTAGAGATTGAGTTTGACATTGAATGTGGAGGAAGTAGTTATCATTGTGTTTGATAAAAATATTTCTGAGTCGATGGCTATAGTGTTCACCCCAAGTGATCTGTGCCTCCTCTCAGTCAGTGGATGCTGAAGACAGAATATTGTGTAGGAACTGTCAGGAGCATATTGCCTTTGGAGACAGAAATTTCAGATTATAATTTTTATTGTTTTTAGACACATCCATCACCAAGACTTCAAATTTGTTTTTATTTACTTTTAGCTGGGCTGGGTCTTCATGACTGCACAGGCTTTTTCTAGTTGTGATGGATGAGCAGGGGCCGCTCTCTAGTTGTGGTGTGAAGGCTTCCCACTGCGATGGCTTCTCTTGTCGTGGAGCACGGGCTCTAGGTGTGTGGGCTTGAGCACTTGTGACACGTAGGCTCACAGCTGCAGTGCTTGGGCTTAGTTGTCCAGTGACATGTGGGATCCTCCCAGACCAGGTATTGAACCCATGTCCCCTGCATTGACAGGCAAGTTCTCAGTCACTGGACCACCAAGGAAGTCCCTCAGATCACGTTTTGATAGTGAACTATTCCATGGAGAACCCACAAGTCCTAGAATGAGAAGGACCTTAGTAATTTTCTAATTCACTCAGGAGAACACACAAGACCACAGAGGTCAAGGGACTTGTTTAAGACCGTGCAAACTAGAACCTGGGATTCATAGTCTTCATCCCAATTTATTTGCATGTAGGGTAATAAATGATGGTCTTTTTGAAAATTTCCAATTAATAGTCAAAGAAACATCAGTGTATAGAGTGCACATTTAATAAATGGTGAGAATTAGAGGAAGAACTGAGAAGAAGTATCCAGCATTTAGCCTAATAAACATCTATTGACTGAAATGAATGGGTTCAAATTATTAGCACTTTTCTCAGGAGATTCCTATTATTTGAAACAGCCACAAAATGATTTACCCTAGCAAAGGATACAAGGCTCACAACTCAAAAGGGTGCCATTTTGGAAAGACGTTTTTATTATATAATTAAAGCTAATGGAAATTTCACTAAACAAAAAAATGCTAACGATATAAGGTGCTTAAGAGATGAACAGATGCAAACCATATGTAACTACTTAAGAAAGTACACTCTCAGCACATATGAAGCTCCTTTGTTGTCCCTGCAGAGTGAAGTGAGTCCTGTTTCCCAAGTCTCTTTATTTTGGATTTTCTCCCAATGTAAAAAGAAAAAAAAAAAAAAATCCTTCTCTGTAAAATTCAGCGACATAGACTACAAAGCCAAGATTTCATAGCAGTGGTAGGTTATTTGAGGAGAATTAGTTCCCCACCCCCACACATCACTCTCAAATAGAATATTTCATCAAATATTGCCACCAGCAAAATGCGCCAAGGAGCGATGTTCCTCCTGGAAGTGGAAGTAGCGCTGAAAGGTTGAATGAACCAGATTATATGTCACATTTTTTGAATAACTAGATTCTCTGGAGACTAAAGAGTGATAAAAGTTTAATAGGATCTCAATGAATCTCTCAGGTCTCCTTGTATTTCATTATATTCTGACTATGAACCATGTAAAAGTTCATCAGATCAACTCATTTCTCAGCTGTGTTTGTCATAAGAACTTCATTCTTGTTTGGCAAATCCTTGTGTGATGTCTGTAGTTCAGGTCACCTGAGCATTTAAGCTGCTGTTCTGTTTACAGCTCCCCATATGTCTTATTTTTTCCCTGCGGCTACATCATATGGCCTTTTGACATATTTGAAGGACAGAGATATTACAAAACAGCTCTTTGAGCATCTCTATTTTGGGCAATAACTTGCAAAGTGAATAAGGAAAACCAAGGATTCCCTTTACAATTGCTCCCTGTGTTAGCACAAGCCAAGATAATGCTTATCAGGGTCATTTTTGGCTAGTCTTAAGAATGACAATTTCAATCCAATAAACTTAATATGCAAAAAAAAAGTTTCAGAAGAAACTGAGTGCCACTATATTAGAAAGTGAAAATTTTAATTTACTGATAAAAATTAAAGATTCCTCACAAAATATTGTCTCTCTTGGTGATAAATACTTCAGAGATTATTATGTTAAGTGATTCTAAAAGGGTGCATATTAAAACATATGAATATTCTATATTTTAAAAGCCATATCTTTTGTTCATATACCAAACAAAGTAAACTTCATTTATAATGCATTATTCCATTTAAGCTCATAACCTTTGAGACAGGTATGATTATACACATATTAAAAATAAGGAATATGTTTCAGAAAGATCAAGAGACTTGTCTCAAGACCTACAGGTAGGAAGAAATAAGGTAAGACTTAAATCTTCTCATGCAGTCAAGATATTAAAACTATTTAAAATTATATAGTTCAGCATATTGTTTCTTAAATGCTTGATCCCTAAGCACCCATCTAATGCTTCCTGAGTTCTCTTCAGAAGGAAAAGACCTGTTTGTAAAATTATATAGGGCTTGGAAAGATATCTTTCTATGAAAATTGTATTTATGAAATCGTAAACTGAGATCAAAAGATAAATTTGAAAATAATGTATCTTTGTCATTCAGTTGGATTGCTTTGGTAAACCATCCCAGGAGATAAGAATTCATTTAAGATCTCAAAACAAAACAAAAAGATTATGTGCCTTATTTGTGTCAATCATTCTACTGCTTAACAACCCTGCTCAACTAAAATTCCTTGTTATAATTTAGAGCTATTCACCTGTGGAGAAAGATTATTGAATACTAAACTAAAATCTGTTAAGAACAAAGATCTTTATTGAATTTTATTCATGTTGACTTTCAGGTTATTTGATTGTTATTTTATTTGTAACACTTGGTGTCTATTTATATATGATCCTTAAATAGGAAAAAGGTCATATTTCTCCTTACCTCCACAACTTTAGACCTTATTCAATATTAAAGCAGAAGTTCAGAAAGTACTGAACACAATGAGAGCACTGTTTCACAGATCAAGAACAATGCATACTTAAGGATTACAGTTTTAAAATATCATAGTAGTCCTCTGTCTACAGCTATCATCTGTACTGTGCTATCTTTTAGTTATTGCTGTTTCCTCAAATCTTTGCCATCCAACAAGTGCTTTTGTTTCTAGTTGATCTTTGTGATTGTGTGTCCTGTGTTTCTGGTGATTTTCATTTCTTCAGTTGCCTTTTGGTATATTGGAAAGACAGAACTTTGGAAAACAACTCTTTTCTCTCTGTTTCTACTATCCAGGACAACAGAGTTTTCATTCATCCTTTTACCTGCAAGCAACATCATGATCTGGTAGAGCTATACTAGCTATTCACAGAGGAAAGAGATTCTCCTCAGGCCATTTATAATATAAACTTCCTCCTACCAAGACATGTGGCCTGCCTTCTGGGACCCAGGACACGGAAGAACAACTCTTTAAAGAACAGTTTCTAAACAAAATCTGGTGGTGGTGGTGTTCAGTCACTCAGTTGTATCCAACTCTTTGCAACCTCATGGACTGTAGCACACCAGGCTTCCCTGTCCTTCATTATCTCCTGGAATTTGCTCAAATAAGTGTCCATTGAGTCCGTGATGCTATCTAACCATCTCATCCTCTGCCACCTTCTTCTCCTTTTGCCTTCAATCTCTCCCAGCATCAGGATCTTTTCCAATGAGTTGGCTCTTCACATTGGGTGGCCAAAATATTGGAGCTTCAGCTTCAGCATCAGTCCTTCCAATGAGTATTCAGGGTTGATTTCCTTTAGGACTGATTGATATTCTTGCAGTCCAAGGGACTCTGAAGAGTCTTCTCCAGCATTACAGTTTGAAAGCATCAATTCTTTGGCACTCAGCCTTTTTATGGTCCAACTCTTGCATCCATACATGACTACTGGAAAAACCATAGCTTTGACTATATGGACTTTTGTCAGCAAAGTGATATCTCTGATTTTTAATCTGCTGTCTAGGTTTGTCATAACTTTCTGTCCAAGGAGCAAGCATCTTTTAATTTCATGACTGCAGTCACTGTCCTTAGTGATTTTGGAGCCCAAAATCTGTCATTGTTTCCACTTTTCTCCCTTCACTTGTCATGAAGTGATGGGACCTGATGCCATGATCTTAGTTTTATTTCTTTTAATGTTGAGTTTTAAACCAGCCTTTTCACTCTCCTTATCAAGAGGCTCTTCACTTTCTGCCATTAGAATGGTATCATTTGCATATCTGAGGTTGTTGTTCCTCCCAGCAAGTTTGATTCCAGCTTTCAATTCATCCAGCCTGGCATTTCACATGATACACTCTGAATATAAGTTAAAAAAGTAGAGTGACAAATATACTATACCGCCTGTTGTACTCCTTCCCCAATTTTGAGCCAGTCTTTTGTTCCATGTTCAGTTCTAACTGTTGCTTCTTGGCCTGAATACAGGTTTCTCAGAAAACAGGTTAGGTGGTCTGGTACCATCTCATTAGGAATTTTCCACAGTTTGTTGAGATCCACACATATAGTCAGAAATGTACAGTATCTTCAGTGCCCCATGTGATTTTTACTTGTGTACATTCTGAAGTAAGTAGTACATCATTTCTTGCTTTGCAGGCAGAAAGGTGTTGGAATTACTGGAGTGATTCCTCCTGGCTGCACACTCATAGCAATTTAGCCTTAGGATAATTTCAGGTTTTAGGCTGACCATTAAAGTAATGGAAGAAGTGTATAGTGGCTTCCAAGGTGGTGCAGTGGTAAAGGAATCTATCTGCCAATGCGAGAGATACAGGAGAGGTAGGTTTGATCCTAGGTTGGGAAGATTGCCCAGAATAGGAAATGGCAACCTACTCCAGTATACTTGCCTGGGAAATCCCATGGACCGAGGAGCCTGGTGGGCTACAGTCCATGGAGTTGCAAAGAGTTGGATACAACTGAGCATATGCACATCACAAAATATATAAAACAAATTAGGCTTGGGCTGTTATTGGTGTGACTGGAGTTAATCATATCTGAAAACCTAGCTGCTTTTTCTTTGGTTATAGCAGCTCTTGTTGATTTTTGTAATGAAAAAATTCTTGGCTTCTGATTTTAACATACTTTATCTTGAATTGTATAAAAGCAGAGTTTCTATAAAGGGTATTTTATTTGACTCTACTAATTGAGCATCAATCTCATATGCCAGATAGTAGAGTCAATGTTTAAAAGACATAACTCCTGCCTTTGGGAACTTACACAAAATGTAGACATGGCAGGGCAACACTGGACATTTTTCTACATAATTAGGGCTACCTGGGGAAAGTGTATTTCATCACACACTCTATAGAAGATTCTTTGGCTGAGACCCTTTCATGAGGGATTAACCTTCAGATGCATTCTCCTTCTTCCCACCAGATGTGTATTTCTCTTACAAACACTCCCAAGTAATTCAATCCTTTGTATAGTGAAATAGCTTCACTGGAGTAGAGAATCCTTTCTCTGTCCCCAGGATTGATTTTTTTTTTTTTCCAGGTGAATATCTGTGTGTTTCTGTGGATGGTCAGAGGACTGTGGAAGAAGTAAGTAGGGACCATAATGCGAGACAAGCAGCAGTCTTATTTAAAATAAGTAAGTAAAAATGCAGACAAAATAATTTCTTCTTCCAGCCTTTGCCTTTGCTCAACTCTCAGCTGTATTTTCCATATACCGTTCTTGAGTTCATTACTCTTTAAACACATTAATTATCACTGCTTTGACTAACTCCTTGGGTTATTTACATACTGTAAACAGCTCTGAGATTCTTCGTAGACACATACTGTGAAGGACCCTTGGGTTCCAGTGCATTGTTTTCCCTTCCCAAACATTTATTCTTTTGCAAATCGTGAACATGACCATTTTCCTTATACCACTCTCCTGTGTATGACAACAATGAAAATACATACCCATGGGAAAAATAAAGAATCTTCCTCTATTCAGCATTGTTACACTATAATAGGTAAACTATGGGCCTCTTCTGTATACTATCTAGACAGTCTTATCTCTCTGGAAGGGAAGCACTTTGGCCTTATTTACTCCCTTAATTAATACTGCATCTGCAAGGCATATGTCTACATTTTGCCACCATTGCAGCCACTTTAGTCCTCAGCGTATAAAAATCCAACTCTACCACCTCTGAGCACATTGAGGAAATTTCTTCCATCTCCAGCTCACGATGTATACTTACGGGCAAGCAGCCTGAAAGGAGAAGTGTGGGGGATGCTAACATGGACTGTATTTGTTAACAGGAACCTCCTTCTGGTGAATGAGGGAAGCTTAATCCCATGGAAGTATGGTTTCAATTTTTCATTGAAATTACAATCAAACAAGTTGCCAGCACACATTTTTCTTTGTCAGATGTTTCCCTTATGGTAGATTTGGAGTACTCTTGGGCCGACTTATAAACTCTGTCTTCTGCCAGTGTTGCTACAGACTCTTCTCTTTGTTTTCAAATTAATTTCATCTTTTTTCTCCTAGAGGGGAATACATTTGAAATACAGTAGTACCTGACAGGAAAATATCTCTTTAACGCAAACTTTTTTTTTTAGCAGGACTCTGATAGGAAGGACAACACATTACTGGCTCTTCTTCAGCTCTCTGTAGGGAACTCGGTATGATAAAAATCACAAGAGCCAAGGGCCAGCAATTTCCTGATTTTCTAGCACTTATTAAAATCGTATTTATCAAGGCTGACTTTTGGCTGCTGGTTGAACTGGAAGAAATGGCTTTTAGAGGTCTGCTTTGGGAACAAGGGACCCTATGAACACTACAGGACAAAGTAGTCTTGGGATGACTGTACTGTTTTCAGACTCATGAAACCGCAAAGTTCTCAGGAGGGCCGAACCCAAGTTGGAAATCATTCACCTCCTTTTCTTGGCGCAAGCAGCATCAGAGGGAGCAAGCAAAAGATAATAAAGACCAGTTGTTTTGATCTCTGGTGCCAGAACTATGTCCCTAATGAAGGAGACTCTACATCAAAGAAACTGCAGTGAGATTGGGAATTGACCCTGTTTTTGTTTTCAGCCCGTCTCCAAGCAAAGGTGTGGTGGAATTGATTTGTCCTGAAGCTCTGGTCATGTGAATCTTTAGGCAACTGCCAAACATTACCATCTGGACCAAATCAATGCTGTTTACATCTTTGCAGGTCTTATTTTCTAAGGTGACTCGTTTTTCTTTAACTGGGGAGGAGGTAGTGTTCTTGAAACATAAGTAGTGTGACTACTATTAATTCTATGGCTTACTGGAAGAGGGTTGTTCTAGTAAGTACTTAATACAATGTATGAAATAGACCCATTAGAAGAGAAAGAAATGAGGGATAAGGTAATATGATTTTGTGAAGGAGAACTAGAAAGGGAATAACAAGGTCTGGGCACAATCTGTACGTTGCTTCTGAAATCTTGGGTGACTGAAGTAAGACATTGTTGGCTGTCAGTATAACTTCTCAGGTATAATTATACCTCACTAGTATCATAGCACTGCTGAGTCTTAGGAATGGAAGGGATCTTAGTGAACTAATGTCTCTACCTGTCTCAGTGTTATTTTCTGAATCAAATGAGTACTAAAACTATCTTTTAAATTTATTTTTCCTCCATTATCACAAAAAGCCAACTGTAGAAAACATTGGGAGATAGTCAGCAAAAAGTTACTAAGATGAAAAAGACATAAAGATGAAAAACCTTCTAAGAAATCCACCATTTTATAGGAAAGATTCATTCTTTTTCTTGTAGGCATTCAGCAAACATTTATTTCACACTGTGCTAGATGTTGGGAATACAGAGATGAAAAGGCATAGTTTTTGCCTGTCTTCAAGGATATTTTTTATTTACTGGAGAGATAGATAAGTAAATAGTTTAAAACTGTGATAAATACTTGGTGAGTGGAAAGCCCCAGGAACTATGATGAGGTTGGTATCAGGGGAGGTTTCTCAGAGGAAATGACATTTGGTTTGAGTTCTCTGCATAAATAGTGAAAGGGGTGAATGAAAGTGTGAAATGTGTGGCTTGAGGGTTGGGAGTGAGGGGCAGATACCAGATGGCATTCAGGGAGAAATGATTTTAAAGAATCTGAGGCAAACTTCTGAGCATGATATTACTTAAATATAAATGGAAGACTTTTTCCTAGTGTTAATCTATTACTCATCTTCTTTTGTATATTCATGGAGAAGAGTTGTCAGGAGCTTGTTCAAAAGTTTATCTCTCTTCAAACAAACTCACAGATGTAGAGCACAAACTAGTGGTTACCAGTGGGGAGACGGAAGGTGGGAGGGGCAATGCAAAAGTAGGGGAGTAAGAGGTACAAAGTATTAGTTATGAAATAAACTACAGGGGTATCTCATACAGCACAGGGAGTATAGCCAATTTTTATAACAACTGTAAATGGAATATAACCTTTAAAAATCGTGAATCACTATATTGCACACCTATAAGATAATATTGTACAGCAACTATATTTCAATAAAAATAAAGTATGTATACTATAAATATCTTCATATATGAACATATTTAGCTACTACATAGCTAATATTTAAATATAAGTTAAAATACTGAATTTTGATTTTAAAAAGTCACCTTTCTTAGTCCTGTGCTGAGTATCTAAATACTAAACAGAAAAAGTACTATACTACCACTGAGTGAGTGAGTGAATGGAAGCTGCTCTGCTGCTGCTGCTGCTAAGTCGCTTCAGTCATGTCCGACCCTGTGTGACCCCATAGACGGCAGCCCACCAGGCTCCTACGTCCTGTCCAATTCTTTGTGACCCCATGGACTGCAGCCCGCCAGGCTCCTCTGTCCATGGAATTCTCCAGGCAAGGATACTGGAGTGGGTAGCCATTCCCTTCTCCAGGGGATCTTCCCAACCCAGGGATCCAACCCACATCTCCACATTGCAGGCAGATTCTTTACCATCTGAGCCACCAGGGAAACCCACTACCATCACTACTGCTACCATTACTATCACCACTAAAACAACCACAAATACCACTGCTCTATCACCACCGGACTGTTTACTGTGAATACCACCAGCATCACTATTATTATCATCATCTAAAACAGCCACTGACTCCCCTGGTGGCTCAGACGGTGAAGCGTCTGGCTACAATGCAGGAGACCCGGGTTCGATCCCTGGGTTGGGAAGATGCCCTTGAGAAGGAAATGGCAATCCACTCCAGTACTCTTGCCTGGAAAATCCCATGGACGGAGGAGCCTGGTAGGCTACAGTTCATAGGGTTGCAAAGAGTCGGACACAACTGAGCGACTTCATGCACTTCACTTCACTTCAAAACAGCCACTAAAACCATCACCAGCATTTCCACTATCACCATTACCATGGTTACCATTGTCACGGCAACCATTAGTCCCCCCATGTTATCCATGGCCCCCCAAGGCCCCCAGCAATGACCATTAGCATTGTCACCACTACCATCACCACTGTCATTGCTGTGACTTCAACCACCAATAACATCATCCCTATTGCCACTATCGGCCTTCTATTTCTAGTGCTACCAGCACCGTCATTACCACCAACATTCTCATTCCCATTCCTGAAGTAATTTTTCTACATCTTCTGAGATATCATAATGGCTATATATGCCCTAGATCAGAGTTCTTGCATGCAGTAAGTGGGTTCTATTGGTAGCCATTTTAAATGTCAGATTAATGGACCACTCAATAAAAACCCTTTTAACAATAACTAAAGAGAATTCTCCAGGCTTACATACATAAATTGAAATTTAAATAAATCCTTCCACAAAGGAACAAACAACAGTAACACACACTCTATCCTCTATTTAAGGAATATTGCCATGTGAATCCTTAACATGTAGAGAGCTAGTTCATTCACTGGAGGTATAGAGAAGGTAGGATGGCATATTATTACCTATGATAATTGACTGATATGACTCCTATGCTTTAGTTTTATGCTAGAAGCCTGTTCTTTCTAAAGACTTTGCAGTTGAGGCTGAAAACTAAAATGTCTTCTTATGAGAAGTATGAGTTCCATGGTTAAAAGTGTCTCATTTTTTCTGTCACTTTTTATATATTAAAAGGCTACAGAAGCACCTCAAGTCAGAAGAAAATGTCCAGGATAGAGTTGATGATGGAGGCAAAATAAAAAATGAAAGAGGGTCTTAGTTTTCAAAACATGTTTATGTGGTTGAATTCCAGGAAATTATGCTTTAAATTAAACTTGGAGAAATTTTTCTCCAAGAAAAAGATGTGAAAAATAATTATGTAATTTGTATGCAAATTAAAACAATCACAGTCTTCTATGGAGGGAAAAGCTATTGAACTAGTACAATAATTCTTTATAACTTTTTTTCTATGGTTTGTCTTCAATTCCTTTAGGTTCTTGTTTTTGTTTTGTAATTTGTTAGTACTCTTTCATGTCACTCAATAAAAATTTCTTAAAGACTACAATGTGAAACCACTGAGTGAATTCTAGCTCTTGAGGGCACAAGAAAGACTGTGCCTTTGTATCTGCCCTGGCGTTTATCAACAATTGAAAACAATAGTAAGCAGATAGTGATGTTACCATTTCTGTCCTTTATTGAGCCTATCTTTGCATGAAATATTCCCTTGCTATCTCTAATTTTCTTGAAGAGATCTCTAGTCTTTCCTGTCCTATTGGTTTCCTCTATTTCTTTGCACTGATCACTGAGGAAGGTTTTAATCAGCTTTCTTATCTCTCCTTGCTATTCTTTGGAACTCTGCATTCAAATGGGTATCTTTTCTTTTCTCCTTTGCTTTTTGCTTCTCTTCTTATCACAGCTATTTGTAAGACTTCGTCAGACAGCCATTTTGCTTTCTTGTATTTCTTTTTCTTGGGGATGGTCTTGATCCCTGTCTCCTATACAATGTCATGAACCTCTGTCCATAGTTCATCAGGCACTCTATCAGATCTAGTCTCTTAAATCTTTCTCACTTATACTGTATAATTATAAGGGATTTGGTTTAGATCATACCTGAATGGTCTAGTAGTTTTCCCTACTTTCTTCAATTTGAGTCTGAATTTGGCAATAAGAAGTTATTCTCTGAGCCACAGTCAGCTCCCTCTCTGGTTTTTGCTGACTGTATAGAGCTTCTCCACCTTTGGCTGCAAAGAATATAATCAATCTGATTTTGGTATTGACCATCTGGTGATGTCCATGTGTAGAGTCTTCTCTTGTGTTGTTGGAAGAGGGTGTTTGCTATGACCAGTGCGTTCTCTTGGCAAAACTCTATTAGCCTTTGCCCTGCTTCATTCTGTACTCCAGGGCGAAATTTGCCTGTTACTCCAGGTGTTTCTTGATTCCTACTTTTGCATTCCAGTCCCCTATAATGAAAAGGACATCTTTTTTGGGTATTAGTTCTAGAAGGTCTTGTAGGTCTTCATAGAACTGTTCAACTTTTGCTTCTTCAGCATTACTGGTTGGGACATAGACTTGGATTACCATGATATTGAATGGTTTGTCTTGGAAACAAACAGATCATTCTGTCATTTTTGAGATTGCATCCAAGTGTTGCATTTCAGACTCTCTTGTTTACTATGATGGCTACTCCATTTCTTCTGCTACTGCTGCTGCTAAGTCGCTTCAGTCGTGTCTGACTCTGTGCAACCCCACAGACGGCAGCCCACCAGGCTCCCCTGTCCCTGGGATTCTCCAGGCAAGAACACTGGAGTGGGTTGCCATTTCCTTCTCCAATGCATGAAAGTGAAAAGTCAAAATGAGGTCGCTCAGTCATGCCCGACTCTTAGCGACCCCATGGACTGCAGCCCACCAGGCCCCTCCGTCCATGGGACTTTCCAGGCAAGAGTACTGGAGTGGGTTGCCATTGCCTTCTCCGCCATTTCTTCTAAGGGATTCTTAACCACAGTAGTAGATATAATAGTAGTAGTAGATATAACTCAGGTCATCTGAGTTAAATTCACCCATTCCAGTCCATTTTAGTTTGCTGATGCCTAAAATGTCGACATTCACTTTTGCCATCTCCTGTTTGATCACTTCCAATTTGCCTTGATTCATGGACCTAACATTCCAGGTTCCTATGCAATATTGCTCTTTATGGCATTGGACCTTGCTTCCATAACCAGTCACATCCACAACTGGGTGCTGTTTTTACTTTGGCTCTGTCTCTTCATTCTTTCTGGAGTTAATTTCTCCACTGATCTCCAGTAGCATATTGGCACCTAACATCCTGGGGAGTTCATCTTTCACTGTCCTATCTTTTTGCCTTTTCATACTGTTCATGGGGTTCTCAAGGCAAGAATATTGTAGTGGTTTCCCATTCCCTTCTCCAGTGGACCACATTTGGTCAGAACTCTCCACCATGACCCGACCGTCTTGGGTGGCCCTACACGCATGACTCATAGTTTCATTGAGTTAGAGAAGGCTGTGGTCCATGTGATTAGATTGGTTAGTTTTCAGTGATTGTGGTTTTCAGTCTGTCTGCCCTCTGATGGAGAAGGATAAGAGGCTTTTGGAAAGTTCCTGATGGGAGAGACTGACTGAGGGGGAAACTGGGTCTTGTTCTGATGGGTGGGGCCAAACTCAGTTCAGTTCAGTCCCTCAATCAAGTCCAACTCTTTGCAACCCCATGAACTGCAACACGCCAGGCCTCCCTGTCCATCACCAACTCGCGGAGTTCACTCAAACTCATGTCCATCGAGTCGGTGATGCCAGCCAGCCATCTCATCCTCTGACGTCCCCTTCTCCTCCTGCCCCCAATCCCTCCCAGCATCAGAGTCTTTTCCAATGAGTCAGCTCTTCTCATGAGGTGGCCAAAGTACTAGAGTTTCAGCTTTAGCATCATTCCTTCCAAAGAACACCCAGGACTGATCTCCTTTAGAATGGACTGGTTGGATCTCCTTGCAGCACAAGGGACTCTCAAGAGTCTTCTCCAACACCACAATTCAAAAGCATCAATTCTTCGGTGCTCAGCTTTCTTCACAATCCAACTCTCACATCCATACATGACCACTGGAAAAACCATAGCCTTGACTAGACGGATCTTTGTTGGCAGAGTAATGTCTCTGCTTTTTAATATGCTGTCTAGGTTGGTCATAACTTTTCTTCCAAGGAGTAAGCGTCTTTTAATTTCATGGCTGCAGTCACCATCTGCAGTGATTTTGGAGCCCAGAAGAATAAAGTCTGACACTGTTTCCACTGTTTCCCCATCTATCCGCCATGAAGTGATGGGACCAGATGCCATGATCTTCATTTTCTGAATGTTGAGCTTTAAGCCAACTTGTTCACTCTCCTCTTTCACTTTCATCAAGAGGCTTTTTAGTTCTTCTTCACTTTCTGCCATAAGGGTGGTGTCATCTGCATATCTGAGGTTATTGAGATTTCTCCTGGGACTCTTGATTCCAGCTTGTGCTTCTTCCAGCCCAGCGCTTCTCATGACGTACTCTGCATATAAGTTAAATAAGCAGGGTGACAGTATACAGCCTTGACGTACTCCTTTTTCTGTATGGAACCAATCTGTTATTCCATGAGTTCTAACTGTTGCTTCCTGACCTGCCTTCTCAAGAGGCAGGTCAGGTGGTCTGGTATTCCCGTCTCTTTCAGAATTTTCCACAGTTTATTGCGATCCACACAATCAAAGGCTTTGGCATAGTCAATAAAGCAGAAATAGATGCTTTTCTGGAACTCTCTTGCTTTTTCGATGATCCAGCGGATGTTGGCAATTTGATCTCTGGTTCCTCTGCCTTTTCTAAAACCAGCTTGAACATCTGAAAGTTCACGGTTCACATATTGCTGAAGCCTGGCTTGCGGAATTTTGAGCAATACTTTACTAGCATGTGAGATGAGTGCAATTGTGCAGTAATTTAAGCATTCTTTGGCATTGCCTTTCTTTGGGATTGGAATGAAAACTGACCTTTTCCAGTCCTGTGGCCACTGCTGAGTTTTCCAAATTTGCTGGCATATTGAGTGTAGCACTTTCACAGCATCATCTTTCAGGATTTGAAATAGCTCCACTGGAATTCCATCACCTCCACTAGCTTTGTGATGCTTTCTAAGGCCCACTTGACTTCACATTCCATGATGTCTGGCTATAGGTGAGTGATCACACCATCGTGATTATCTTGGTCGTGAAGATCTTTTTTGTACAGTTCTTCTGTGTACTCTTGCCACCTCTTCTTAATATCTTAATATCTTCTGCTTCTGTTGGGTCCATACCATTTCTGTCTTTTATCGAGCCCTTCCTTGCATGAAATGTTCCCTTGGTATCTCTAATTTTCTTGAAGAAATCTCTAGTCTTTCCCATTCTGTTGTTTTCTTCTATTTCTTTGCACTGATTGCTGAGGAAGGCTTTCTTATCTCTCCTTGCTATTCTTTGGAACTCTGCATTCAGATGCTTATATCTTTCCTTTTCTCCTTTGCTTTTCACTTCTCTTCTTTTCACAGCTATTTGGTAAGGCCTCCCCAGACAGCCATTTTGCTTTTTTGCATTTCTTTTCCATGGAAATGGTCTTGATCCCTGTCTCCTGTACAATGTGGGCCAAGCTCAGTAAATCCCTAATCCAGTTTTCTGTTGATGGGTGGAGCTGTGTTCCCTCCCTGCTATTTACCTTGACCAAACTGTGGTGGAGGTAATGAAGATAATGGCGACCTCCATGCATGCACTGCTACACTCAGTGCCCCTAGCCCTACAGCAAGCCACCACCAACCCACATCTCCACTGGAGACTCCTAGACACGCACAGGCGAGTCTGTGTCAGTCTCTTGTGGGGTCATTGCTCCTTTCTCCTGGGTCCTGATGCACACAGGCTTCTGTTTATGCACTCCAAGAGTCTATTTCCTAGTCCTGTGTAAGGTCTGGCAGCTCTATGGTGGGGTTAATGGCGACCTCCTCCAAGAGGGCTTATGCCATACCCAAGTCTACTGTGCCCAGAGACCCTGTCCCTGTGTATGGACCTAACAGAAGCAGAAGATATTAAGAAGAGATGGCAAAAATATGCAGAAGAACTATACAAAAAAGATCTTCATGGCCCAGATAATCATGATGGTGTGATCACTCACCTAGAGCCTGACATCCTGGAATGTGAAGTCAAGTGGGCCTTAGGAGGCATCACTATGAACAAAGCTAGTGGAGGTGATGGAATTCCAGCTGAGCTATTTCAAATCCTGAAAGATGATGCTGTGAAAGTGCTACACTCAATATGCCAGCAAATTTGGAAAACTCAGTGGCCACAGGACTGGAAAAGGTCAATTTCATTCCAGTCCCAAAGAAAGGCAATGCCAAAGAATGCTCAAACTACCACACAATTGCACTCATCTCACACACTAGTAAAATAACGCTCAAGATTCTCCAAGCTAGGCTTCAACAATACGTCAACTGTGAACTTCCAGATGTTCAAGCTGCTTTAGAAAAGACAGAGGAACCAGAGATCAAATTGCCAGCAGCCACTGGATCATCAAAATGGCAAGAAAAAAACATCTATTTCTGCTTTATTGAATATGCTAAATCCTTTGACTGTGTGGATCACAGCAAACCCTGGAAAATTCTTCAAGAGATGGGAATACCAGACCACCTGACCTGCCTCTTGAGAAATCTGTATGTAGGTCAGGAAGCAACAGTTAGAACTGGACATGGAGCAACAGACTGGTTCTGAATAGGAAAAGGAGTACATCAAGGCTGCATATTGTCACCCTGCTTATTTAATTTATTTACAGAGTACATCATGAGAAATGCTGGGCTGGATGCAGCACAAACTGGAATCAAGATTGCCAGGAAAAATATCAATAACGTCAGATATACAGATGACACCACCCTTATGGCAAAAAGTGAAGAGGAACTAAAAAGCCTCTTGATGAAAGTGAAAGAGGAGAGTGAAAAAGTTGGCTTAAAGCTCAACATTCAGAAAATGAAGATCATGGCATCTGGTCCTATCACTTCATAGCAAATAGATGGGGAAACAATGGAAACAGTGAGAGACTTTATTTTGGGGGGCTCTGAAATCATTGCAGATGGTGACTGAAGCCATGAAATTAAAAGATGCTTGCTCCTTGAAAGAAAAGTTATGATCAACCTAGACAATGTATTAAAAAGCAGAGACATTACTTTGTCAACAAAGGTCCATCTAGTCAAAGCTATGGTTTTTCCAGTAGTCATTATGAATATGAGAGATGGACTATAAAGAAAGCTGAGCACTGAACAATTGATGCTTTTGAACTGTGGTGTTGGAGAAGACTCTTGAGAGTCCCTTGGACTGCAAGGAGATCCAACCAGTCCATCCTAAAGGAAAACAGTCCTCAATATTCATTGGAAGGACTGATGCTAAAGCTGAAACTCCAATACTTTGGCCACCTCATGCGAAGAACTGACTCATTTGAAAAGACCTTGATGCCTGGAAATATTGAAGGCAGGAGGACAAGGGGATGACAGGGGATGAGATGGTTGGATGGCATCACCGATTCAGTGGACATGAATTTGAGTAGACTCTGGGAGTTGATGATGGACAGGGAGGCCTGGCGTGCTGCTGTCCATGGGGTCGCAAAGGGTCGGACATGACTGAACGACTGAACTGAACTGAGAGATGTTACAGAGAATTTGTTCTACAATATATGTATGCACCTGGTGCAGTGAAAGCACTGAGATAGATAATCAAATCAAACTTGGTATCATGAAGGATATGGTCATAAAAGGAGGCTGGGATTAAATATCACCTAGTGTGCTACTTTTAGGATTTTAAATAGCTCAGCTGGAATTCTATTACCTCCCCTAGCTTTGTTGGTAGTAATGCTTCCTAAGGCCCACTTGAATTCACACTCCAGGATGTCTAGCTCTAGGTATTATCTGGGTTAGAACCATTGTGGTTATTTGAGTCATTAAGACGTTTTTTTTGGTATAGTTCTATGTATTCTTGCCGCCTCTTCTTAAACTCTTCTGTTTCTGTGAGGTCCTCCATTTCTCTCCTTTATTGTGCTCATTTTTGCATGAAATATTCCCGTAATATCTCAAATTTTCTTGAAGAGATCTTTAGTCCTTTTCATTCTATTGTTTTCCTCTCTTTCTTTGCATTGTTCACTTAGGAAAGCTTTCTTACCTTTCCTTGACGTTCTTTGGAACTCTGCATTCAGTTGGATATACCTTTCCCCTTCTCCTTTGCCTTTCACTTCTCTTCTTTTCAGCTATTTGTAAGGCCTCTTCAGACAACCAATTTGCTTCTTTCATTTCTTTTTCTTTGGGATGGTTTTGATCACCACCTTGTATACAGTGTTGCAAACCTCCATCCACAGCCCTTAAGGCACTCTGTCTACCAGATCTAATCCTTTGCACCTGTTTGTCACCTCCACTGTATAATAATAAAAGATTATATTGGTCATACCTGACTGGCCTAGTGGCTTCCCTACTTTCTTCGATTTAAGACTAAAATTTTCAATAAGGATCTCATGGTCTGAGCCATAGTCAACTCTAGGTCTTATGTTTGCTGACTATATAGAGTTTCTCCATCTTCAGCTGCAAAGAATACAATCAATCTGATTTTGGTACTCAATATATCAGCAAATTTGGAAAACTCAGCAGTGACCACAAGACTAGGAAAGGTCAGTTTTCATTTCAATCCCAAAGAAAGGCAATGCTAAAGATTGCTCAAACTACCAACAGTTCCTCTAACTTCACATTGCTAGCAAAGTAATGGTCAAAATTCTCTAGGCCAGACTTTAGCAGTATGTGAACTATGAACTTACACACGTTCAAGCTGGATTTAGAAAAGGCAGAGGAACCAGAGATCAAATTTCCAACATCTGTGGGATTATCAAAAAAGCAAGAGAGTTCCAGAAAAACATCTACTTCTGCTTTATTGACTATGCAAAGCCTTTGACTGTGTGGATCACAATAAACTGTGGAAAATTCTTAAAGAGAACGGAATACCAGACCATCTTAACTGCCTCCTGAGAAATCTGTATGCAGGCCAAGAAGCAACAGTTAGAACTGAACATGGAACAACAGACTGATTTCAAATTGGAAAGGATTACATCAAGGCTGTATATTGTCATCCTGCTTATTTAACTTATATGCAGAGTACATCATGTGAAATGTGGGGCTGGATGAAGCACAAGCTGGAATCAGGATTGCTGGGAGAAATATCAATAACTGCAAATATGCAGATGACACCACCCTTATGGCAGAAAGTGAAGAAGAACTAAAGAACCTGTTGATGAAAGTGAAAGAGGAGAGTGAAACAGTTGACTTAAAGCTCAGCATTCAGAAAATGAACATCATGGCATTTGGTCCCATCACTTCATGGCAAATAGATTGGGAAACAATGGAAACAGTGAGAGACTTTAATTTGGGGGCTCCGAAATCAGTCCAGATGGTGACTGTGGCCTTGCATTTAAAAGATGCTTGCCCCTTGGAAGAAAATTATGACCAACCTAGACAGCATATTAAAAAGCAGAGACATTATTATAGGGCCAACAAAGGTCCATCTAGTCAAAGTTATGGTTTTTCCAGGAGTCATGTATGGATGTGAGGGTTGGACTATAAAGAAAGCTGAGCACTGAAAAATTGATGCTTTTGAACTGTGGTGTTGGAGAAGACTCTTGAGAGTCCCTTGGACTGCAAGGAGATCCAACCAGTCCATCCTAAAGGAAATCAGCCCTAAATATTCATTGGTAGGACTGATGCTGAAGTTGAAACTCCAATACTTTGGCCACCTAATGCAAAGAACTGAATCCTTGGAAAAGACCCTGATGCTGGGAAGGATTGAAGGCAGGAGGAAAATGTTACGACAGAGGATGAGATGTTTGGATGGCATCACCAACTGGATGGACATGAGTTTGAGTAAGCTTTGGGAGTTGGTGATAGACAGGGAAGCCTGGTGTGCTGCATTCCATAGGATCACAAAGAGTTGGACATAACTGAGCAACTGAACTGAACTGACATGCAAAATGCCAGGCTCGGTACTCACAAGTTAGAATCAAGATTGCCAGGAGAAATATCAACAACCTCAGATATGCAGATGATACCACTCTAATGACAGAAAATGAAGAGGAACTAAAAATCTTCTGAGGGTGTAAGAGGAGAGTGAAAAATCTGGCTTAAAATTCAACATTCAAAAATCTAAGGTTATGGCATCTGGGCCCATCACTTCATGGCAAATATATGGGGAAAAAGTGGAAACAGTGACAGATTTTCTTTTCTTGGGCTCCAAAATCACTGCAAATGGTGATTTCAGCCATGAAATTCAAAGACCTTTGCTCCTTAGAAGAAAAGCCATGACAAACCTAGACAGCATATTAAAAAGCAGAAATATTACTTCACCAGCAAAAGTCCATATAGTCAAAGCTGCGGTTTTTCTAGTGTTTCTAGTGTTTCACATTCATCCATACATGAATGTGGAAGCTGGATCATAAATAAGGCTGAATGCTGAAGAACTGATGCTTTCAAATTATGGTACTGAAGAAGACTCTTGGATAGCAAGAAGATCAAACTGCTGCTGCTGCTGCTGCTAAGTAGCTTCAGTTGTGTCCAACTCTGTGCAACCCCATAGACAGCAGCCCACCAGGCTCTCCTGTCCCTGGGATTCTCCAGGCAAGAACACTGGAGTGGGTTGCCATTTCCTTCTCCAATGCATGAAAGTGAAAAGTGAAAGTGAAGTCGGTCAGTCATGTCTGACTCTTAGCGACCCCATGAACTGCAGCCTACCAGGCTCCTCCATCCATGGGATTTTCCAGGCAAGAGTACTGGAGTGGGGTGCCATTGCCTTCTCCGGAAGATCAAACTAGTCCATCCTAAAAGAAATCAACCCCAAATATTCATTGGAAGGACTGATACTGAAGCTGAAGCTTCAATACTTTGCCCTCTGATGGGAAGAAATGATTCATTGGAAAAGACCCTGATACTGGGAAGGATTGAAGGCACGAAGAAATGAGGGCAACAGAAGATGAGAATGTTGGATGGCATTACCAACTCAATGGACATAAGTTTGAACAAATTCTGGGAGATAGTGAAGGACAGGGAAGCCTGGAATGCTTCAGGACATGGGGTCGCAAAGAGTGAGACATAGCTTAGCGACTGAACAAAAATAGTCTGCTACTTTAAATAAGGGAAGTATTTTGCTAGAAGGAGAAAGGTGGGAAGATTAGGAAAGAAGAATGATATTTCAGGCAAAGAGAACAATGTGTGCAAAGACAAAGGAATATTTTAATAAGTATGGTTTGCTTTAGGAACTGCTAAAGAGATCAATGTGGTGGGAATATCACAGTAGATAAATAAATCAAGAGCATGAAATTTCAAAAGTCCCTGCCTGGGATCTTGCTAGTAGTGTTCTAATAGCATTTCATTTTCAAAAGAATGATTCCATAGGGTTAAGAAAAAAACACTAGCCATTAATCCTAACCTGATTCAGAGGATACAGAACACAAACCCTGAAGGAATAATTTTTCTGCATGTAGAATTTGATCATAAGGAATTCTTAAGTCATATTCAACTTCTGAAAGAATGAGAAAGTTTTTTCTTTTGTTCTTTCTGATTAAAACCATACTTTTTAATTTTTTAAGAGCAGGAAATTTGGAAAGTGATTAATTCATTCTATGGTCCAATTATTTTAAGGTATGTGGAAGGAAAATGTAGACAAAAGAGAAGGCACAATGGGGCAGTTTTTGTCATAGGATGTGGTAGGGAAGGAATGGGAGGAGTCCAGTTTGTTCATTCTGCTGTGACCTATGCAATGTGTCTTGGAAAATGTGCTCTGAGGTCCACGGAAACTATTCTTATTTGTGTTGGAAGCTGCAAGGGAGAATTTAGGGACAGTCATTCTATCTAGAAGTAGATGTGAATAAACCTTTATGAAGAAAATGTCTTCAAGATATAGATATATTCTTTCTATATCTTAAAGCAAATGTTTGTCAAGTAGATAAGGCAGAGACGTTAATCACTAAGGCTCCAAGAGAGTCTGTAGAGTGAGAGCTGCAACTGGGAAGAGGTAGCTGCTTGCACAGTTTTGGCTCCTGCACCTTTAAACTGGGCAGTTGTTCAACCCTGGTTTGAAGAGAACACTTTTCTCTTTTTAACCCCCAGACCCAAGTGTGGACATACCAGCTAACTCTCAGTTCCTCACATCCCTGCAGACCAGACTGCAGCAATTAAGGCATTCCTAAAGATGTGGTGATAGTGGCTTTTCAAATAAGGACGTAACCAATAATTATCTGCCTTGGTGGCTCAGGTAGTAAAAAATCTACCTGCAACACAGGAGACCTAGGTTCAATCCCTGGATTGGGAAGAGCCCCTGGAGAAGGAAATGGCTACCCAATCCAGTATTCTTGCCTGGAGAATCCCATGAACAAAGGAGCCTGGTGTGCTACAGTCAGTGAGGTCTCATGACTGAGTGGCAAACCCTGACACTGCCCAACAATTAAAAATGAAACAGTCTCATCAGACATCTCCCTCTTTGGTGATCACTTCGGGTGTCCCATCCTTATGTATTTCAGGGAGTCAGCATGTGCAGAGTCTCAATCTTCTTTTTTTTTTTTTATTTATTTATTTTAATTGGAGGCTAATTATTTTACAATATTATGGTAGTTTTTGCCATACATTGACATGAATCAACCACAGGTGTACACGTGTCCCTCACCCGAACTCCCCTCCCACCTCCCTCCCCATCCCATCCCTCTGGGACAACCAGCTAGGACACCAGCTTTGAGTGCCCTGTTTCAAGCATCACACCTGGACTGGCAATCTATTTCACATATGGTAATATACATGTTTCAATGCCATTCTCTCAAATCATCCCACTGTCACCTTATCCCACAGAGTCCAAAAGTCTGTTATTTACATCTCTGTCTCTTTTGCTGTCTCGCATATAGGGTCATCGTTACCATATTTCTAAATTCTATATATATGCATTAATATACTGTACTGGTGTTTTTCTTTCTGACTTACTTCACTCTGTATAATAGTCTCCAGTTTCATCCACCTCATTAGAACCGGAGCAAATACATTGTTTTTAATAGCTGAGTAATACTCCATTGTGTATATGTACCACAGCTTTCTTGTCCATTCGTTTGCTGATGGACATCTAGGTTGCTTCCATGTCCTGACTATTATAAACAGTGCTGCAATGAACATTGGGGTACACATGTATCTTTCAATTCTGGTTTCCTCGCTGTGTATGCCCACAAGTGGGATTGCTGGGTCGTATGGCAGTCCCATTTCCAGTCTTTTAAGGAATCTCCACACTGTTCTCCATAGTGGCTGTACTAGTTTGTATTCCCATTAATAGTGTAAGAGGGTTCCCTTTTCTCCACACCCTCTCCAGCATTTATTGCCTGTAGATTTTTTGATAGCAGCCATTCTGACCAGCATGAGATGGTACCTCTTTGTGGTTTTGATTTGCATTTCTCTGAAAATGAGTGATGTTGAGCATCTTTTCATGTGTTTGTTAGCCATCTGTATGTCTTCTTTGGAATGCCTGTTTAGTTCTATGGCCCATTTTTTGATTGGGTCATTTATTTTTCTGGTACTGAGCTGCATGAGCTGCTTGCATATTTTTGAGATTAATTCTTTGGTAGTTGCTTGGTTTGCTGTTACTTTTCTCCCATTCTGAAGCTGTCTTTTCACCTTGGTCTTTCACTTTTCACAACGTTTCCTTCATTGTGCAAAAGCTTTTAAGTATAATTGTGTCCCATTTGTTTATTTTTGCTTTTATTTCCATTACTCTAGGGGGTTGTGTCATAGAGGATCTTGCTGTGATTTATGTCACAGAGTGTTTTGCCTGTGTTTTCCTCTAGGACTTTTATAGTTTCTGGTCTTACATTTAGATCCTTAATTGAATAGCCAAAGCAATCTTGAGAAAGAAGAATGGAACTGGAAGAATCAATCTGCCTGACCTCAGACTATGCTACAAATCTACATTCATCAAGACAGTATGGTACTGGCACAAAGACAGAAATATACATCAATGGAACAAAACAGAAAGCCCAGAGATAAATCCACGCACCTATGGACACCTTATCTTTGAAAAAGGAGGAAAAAATATACAATGGAGAAAAGACAATCTCTTTAACAAGTGGTGCTGGGGAAACTGGTCAAGCACCTGTAAAAGAATGAAACTAGAACACTTTCTGACACTATACACAAAAATAAACTCAAAATGGATTAAAGATCTAAATGTAAGAGTCTCAATCTTTTGATTCTAAGTTTCATTTAAGTCTTCCTTAATTTTTCTTAATCTTGTGTCCACCTGTCCTGGAGGAATAAAGAAAATTTACTATGTTCAAGTTTGCAAGAGAGCAGTTTTCTTTGAGCCTAAGAAGCAGGAGAATTCATTATTCCTAATATGGAATTACAACAATGTTCCTTTTGCTGAGTGATGGTGCTAGGGTGAACAACTTGCTCCAGTTTGCCTGGGACTGTCTCAGTTTTATTTTGTTAAATTGTGATAGAAAGCACATAACATAGATTTTACCATCTTAGCCATTTTTAAGTGTACAGTTCATCAGTATATAGTATATTCACATTGTTTTGAAATAGATCTTCAGAACCTTTTCATTTCATGTATTTCAGATTCTATATCCAATATACAACTCCCCTTTTCCTCCTCTCCACAACTCTTAGTAACCATCATTCCACTTTCTGTTTCTATCAGTCTGACTGGTTTGGATACCTCATATAAGTGAAATCATGTGGTATTTGTCCTTTTGTAAGAAGAGGTGGCAAGAATACACAGAAGAACTTACGAAAAGGCTCTTCACTACCCAGATAATCACGATGGTGTGATCACTCACCTAGAGCCACTCATCCTGGAATGTGAAGTCAAGTGGGCCTTAGAAAGCATCACTATGAACAAAGCTAGTGGAGGTGATGGAATTCGAATTGAACTATTTCAAATCCTGAAAGATGATGCTGTGAAAGTGCTGCACTCAACATGCCAGCAAACTTGGAAAACTCAGCAGTGGCCACAGGACTGGAAAAGGTCAGTTTTCACTCCAGTCCCAAAGAAAGGCAATGCCAAAGAATGCTCAACTACCGAACAATTGCACTCATCTCACACACCAGTAATGTAATGCTCAAAATTCCCCAAGCTTCAGCAATACGTGAACTGTGAACTTCCAAATGTTCAAGCTGGTTTTAGAAAAGGCAGAGGAACCAGAGATCAAATTGCCAGCATCTGCTGGATCATCGAAAAAGCAGGAGAGTTCCAGAAAAACATCTATTTCTGCTTTATTGACTATGCCAAAGCCTTTGACTGTGTGGATCGCAATAAACTGTAGAAAATTCTGAAAGAGACGGGAATACCAGACCACCTGACCTGCCTCTTGAGAAACCTGTATGCATGTCAGGAAGCAACAGTTAGAACTGGACATGGAACAACAGATTGGTTCCATACAGAAAAAGGAGTACGTCAAGGCTGTATACTGTCACCCTGCTTATTTAACTTATATGCAGAGTACGTCATGAGAAGCGCTGGGCTGGAAGAAGCACAAGCTGGAATCAAGAGTCCCAGGAGAAATCTCAATAACCTCAGATATGCAGATGACACCACCCTTATGGCAGAAAGTGAAGAAGAACTAAAAAGCCTCTTGATGAAAGTGAAAGAGGAGAGTGAACAAGTTGGCTTAAAGCTCAACATTCAGAAAATGAAGATCATGGCATCTGGTCCCATCACTTCATGGCGGATAGATGGGGAAACAGTGGAAACAGTGTCAGACTTTATTTTTCTGGGCTCCAAAATCACTGCAGATGGTGACTGCAGCCATAAAATTAAAAGATGCTTACTCCTTGGAAGAAAAGTTATGACCAACTAAACAGCATATTAAAAAGCAGAGACATTACTCTGCCAACAAAGGTCCATCTAGTCAAGGCTATGGTTTTTCCAGTGGTCATGTATGGATGTGAGAGTGGACTGTGAAGAAAACTGAGTGCCAAAGAATTGATGCTTTTGAACTGTGGTGTTGGAGAAGACTCTTGAGAGTCCCTTGTGCTGCAAGGAGATCCAACCAGTCCATTCTAAAGGAGATCAGTCCTGAGTGTTCATTGGAAGGGCTGATCTACAGCTGAAACTCCAATACTTTGGCCACCTGATGCGAAGAGTTGACTCATTGGAAAAGACCCTGATGCTGTGAGAGATTGGGGGCAGGAGGAGAAGGCGATGACAGAGGATGAGATGGTTGGATGGCATCACCGACTCAATGGACATGAGTTTGGGTAAACTCCAAGAATTGGTGGTGGACAGGGAGGCCAGGCGTGCTGCGATTCATGGGGTTGCAAAGAGTTGGACACGACTGAGTGACTGAACTGAACTGAATTGGTTTATTCCACTTAGGATAATATCCTCAAAGTTCACCTGTATTCTAGCATTAAATAGGATTTATATTTTATTTTTGGCTGAATAATATTCCATTGTACGTATATCTTAAATTTTGTTTAATCCATTTATCCCTCAGTGGACATTTGGGTTGCTTCTACCTCTTCACTATTGTGAATAGTTCTATGAACATGGATCTGTGTAAATATTTCTTTATGACTTTTCATTCTTTTCAATATATATTCAAAAGTGCAATTGCTGAACCATATAGTAGTCCTATTTTTAATTTTTGAGGTCCTCCACACTGTTTTCCAGAGCAATTGCACTGCTTTGTAATTCCACCAACAATGTATAAGTGCTTCAGTTTTTCCTCATCCTCGTTTCATTATTTATTGTTTTGCTTTTTTGAATGTAGTCTTCCCTCCCAACTGGTACAAAATGATATCTTGCTGTATAATAGTTTTCATTTTTCTGATATTTTACTATGTTAAACATCTTTTCATATGTTTATTGGTCATTCATCTGTAATCTTTGAAGAAATGCCAAGTTCTTTTCTGATTCTTTAATTGGGTTATTGATTTTTTGTTCTTGAGTTGTAGTTCTTTCAATATTCTTGATCTTAACTCCTTATTAGATACATATGGTTTGCAAGTATTTTCTCCTACTAATTACATAGGTTGTCTTTTTAGTCTGTTAATTGTATCCTTTGCTGCAAAAAAGGTTTAAAGTTAGATGTAGTCCTATTTGTCTACTTTTACTTTTGTTGCCTGTGCTTTTGATGCCATATCCAAGAAATAGTTGCTGTGTTCAATATCAAGAAGATTTCCCCTTATGTTTCTTTCTATTTTTACAAAAAATGTTTTTGGTATTTTGAAAGAGATTGTGTTAGATCTGTAGATGACTTCGAGTATAATGGATGTCTTAATAATGTTGTTTTCCAATCCATTAACCCCAAATTCTTTTCATGTATTTGTGTCTTATTTAATACCTTCCAGCAATACTTTGTAGTTTCTAGTGTACTAATGTTTTACTTTCTTGCTAAGAGTTATTTCTGAGTATATTATTGTTTTGTTTTGATGCTCTTGTAAATGGAATTGTTTTCTTAATTTCTTTCTTAGTTCGTTTTGGTGTATAGAAATGCAACTGATTTTTATATAGTGATTTTTTATCCTGCAACTTTGCTGAATTTGCTTATTAATTCTATAGGTTTTGTTTTGTTTTGGAATTTCTAGGATTTTCTACAGAGAGCCTGTCTTGAGTTTTAAAACAGAAAGCACTGCATCCTAGGAAATTTCTCAGTACTGGGCACACTGGGATGGTTGGTCACTTGAAGTGTTGCTGGTGATGGTGGTGGAGGAACAGTAATTATTGGTAGCAAGGTTGTGTATTTTTAACTGAAATGCTACTGGAAATTTTATAGATTTACATGTAGTTGTATGAAATAATACAGAGCAATCTTATGTACCCTTTACCCAGTGGTAACATCTTGCAAAATTATATCACAATCTGGATGTTGATATTGACTTTACATGTTACATCAGTACATGTTGATACTGACGTTACAGTCAATACAAAACATTGATTCAAATTTCACTAGTTTTACTTATACTTTGTGTGTGTGTATGTATGTTTCTATGTCTGTATTTAGTTCTATGTGAATTAATGCATGTGTACGTTTTGTATCCCATACCATAGTCAAGATACAGAGCTGTTCCATCACCACTAGGATACATCCGGTTTGTTGCCCTTTAGTAACCACATGCACCTCCCTTCTATCCTTTCCATCTCTACCCTATTCCATCCTGTCACTAATCCTTAGAAACCACTAATCTGTTCCACTTTTCTAAAATTTTAGCATGTCAAATATGTATATGTATATATATAATATATATGCATACATATATGTGTTTGTATTTTGAATAATATAGCATGTAATTTAGGGGGATATGTTTTTTTTTCGTTCAGCATAAACTCTGAGGATTCATTCAAATCATTGTCAACTGTAAGAGTTTTCCCTTTTTCCTGCTGAGTAGTTTTATACAGTATTTGTATCACATGGTATGTGAGATACATAGTACTATAGTTTCTTTGACCATTCATCATATAAAATGATAAAGTTTTTTTTTCCTACTTTCTGGCTATTATGAATAAAGCTGCTATAAACATCTTATATAGGTTTTTTATGTGAACATAATTTTTCACTTCTGTGGGATAAATGCTCAAGAGTGGAATTGCTGGGTCATATAGTAGTTGCATGTTTCACTTTATATGAAATTGTCTAACGTTTTTAGAGTAGTTGGATTATTTACATTCCCACCAATAGAATAGAAAAGACTAGAAATATTTGTGTGGGATTATTTCTGAGGTATCTGTTCTGTTTCATTAGTTTACATGTGTTTATGCCTCCACCCATACCACACTGTCGTGATTACTGCAGCATAGTGAGCTTCAGTGTCAGATAGATCCCTCCCTCTTTATTCTTCATCAAAACTGTTTTATCTGTTCTAAGGCCTGTGTCTTTGCATATAAATTTTAGAATAATCTTAACTACATCTACGAAAAACTTTGTTGAGATTTTGATGGAAATTTCATGAAATCTGTAGATCAATTTGTGAAGAATTGACATTTAAAAACTTTTTATTTTATATTGTAGTATAGTTGATTAACAATGTTGTGTTAGTTTCGGGTGTACAGAAATGTGATTCAGTTATACATATACATGTATCTTTTTTTTTCAAGTTCTTTTTTTATTTAGGTTGTTGTTACACTGTATTAAGCAGAGTTGCCTGTGTTACACAGTAGATCCTTGTTCGTTATCCATTTTAAATACAGGAGTGTAGACATGGTCATCCCAAACTCCCTATCTCTCCCGCAAGAACTGACATCTTTAACTGTTGAATCTTTCAATATGCTATGTCTCTGCATTTATTTTAATTTCTTTATTTCTTTTATCAATATTTTATCATTTTCAACATGTAGTTCTTATATATGTTTATTAAATATATACCTAATATTTCATTTTCTTTGGAGTGATTGTAAATAGTGTTCTGTTTTTTAACTTTTATTTATTCATGCTCACTGTCAGTATAAAAAATGTGTATACTTTTTGTTCGTGTTGGTTTTGTACCTGAAACCTTGCTAAATGAGTTTTTTCTGTGTGTGTGTATGACAATTTTTGGAATTTTCTATGTAGGCAATCATGCCAAATGCAGATAGGGATATTTTGTTTCTTCTTTTTCAGTCTGTTTCCTAACTTCAGTGGCTTGAATTTTCAATATTATGTTGAATAAAAGTGGTGAAACAGGCATTCTCGCTGTCTTCCCAATTTTAGGAGAAAGCATTCAGTCTTTCACCATAAAGCACATTGGAGGTTTTTAAGATATTCTTTGTCAGTTGAAGAAGTTCTCCTTTATTCCTGATTTGCTGGGAGTTTTTGTGATGGATAGATTTTCATTTTTGTCAAATGCTTTTTTCAGCATCAATTTATCAGTTGATATGGTCATATGACTTCTTTATTTAGCTTGTTGTAATGATGGATTTTATTGATTAATTTTTGATTGTTGAAGCAGTCTTTTTTGTTGTTGTTGTTGTTGAACCCAGTCTTGAAGAGTTGGAATGAATTCCATGGTATATAATTCTTTCTATGTATTATTAAGGAGAAGGCAATGGCACCCCACTCCAGTACTCTTGCCTGGAAAATCCCATGGATGGAGGAGCCTGGTAGGCTGCAGTCCATGGGGTCGATAGAGTCGGACACGACTGAGCGACTTCACTTTCACTTTTCACTTTCATGCATTGGAGAAGGAAATGGCAACCCACTCCAGTGTTCTTGCCTTGAGAATCCCAGAGACGGGGGAGCCTGGTGGGCTGCTGTCTATGGGGTCACACAGAGTCAGACACGACTGAAGCGACTTAGCAGCAGCAGCAGCAGCAATATAAGCATTTACTGCTAGAAACATCTTTCCTGGTGCTGTAGCTTTAGCTATAGCCCAAATAATTTTATATGTTGTATTTTCATTTTCATTTACTTCACATTTAATTTTTTTCTGTCACACTTTGTCTTTGACCTATGAATTATTTAGATGTATTGCTTGATTTCCACATGTTCAGAGATTTTCCTGTTGGTCTGCAGTTACTGATTTCTAGTTTGATTCTATTATAGTCAGGGACATATTGTGTAGTATTTAAATTATTTAAAATTTTGTTGTGGTTTGTTTTATTGCCCAGTATATGGTTTTTCTCAGTAACAGAAAGCCTGGCCTTGAGTCCTGGCATCATACCTTGAAGTTGTATCCTAATTGGATGCTAAGGACATGGTCACAACTTAGTGAGGAGACCTGTCCTGGATGAGGCTGAACCAGACATGGAGCCAGACAGAGTAAATGTGTTTGGACTGCTGCTGCTGCTTAGTCACTTCAGTCGTGTCCGACTCTGTGCGACCCCACTGACGGCAGTCCACCAGGCTCCCCCATCCCTGGGATTCTCCAGGCAAGAACACTGGAGTGGGTTGCCATTTCCCTCTCCAGTGCATGAAAATGAAAGTAAAGTTGCTCAGTCGTGTCCAACCCTCAGAGACCCCATGGACTGCAGCCTTCCAGGCTCCTGCATCCATGAGATTTTCCAGGCAAGAGTACTGGAGTGGGGTGCCATTGCCTTCTTCCATGTTTGGACTGCTGCTGCTGCTGCTAAGTCGCTTCAGTCGTGTCCCACTCTGTGCGACCCCATAGACGGCAGCCCATCAGGCTCCACTGTCCCTGGGATTTTCCAGGCAAGAACACTGGAATGGGTTGCCATTTCTTTCTCCAATGCATGAAAGTCAAAAGTGAAAGTGAAGTCGCTCAGTCGTGTCCGTGTCCGACTCTTAGCGACCCCATGGCCTGCAGCTTGTTGATTTCAATAGAGGAGTTTCATCCGTCTAGTCAAGGCTATGGTTTTTCCTGTGGTCTTGTATGGATGTGAGAGTTGGACTGTGAAGAAGGCTGAGTGCCGAAGAATTGCTGCTTTTGAACTGTGGTGTTGGAGAAGACTCTTGAGAGTCCCTTGGACTGAAAGGAGATCCAACCAGTCCATTCTGAAGGAGATCAGCCCTGAGATTTCTTTGGAAGGAATGATGCTAAAGCTGAAACTCCAGTACTTTGGTCAGCTCATGCAAAGAGTTGACTCATTGGAAAAGACTCTGATGCTGGGAGGGATTGGGGACAGGAGGAGAAGGGGACGGCAGAGGATGAGATGGCTGGATGGCATCACTGACTCGATAGACGTGAGTCTGAGTGAACTCTGGGAGTTGGTGATGGACAGGGAGGCCTGGTGTGCTGCGATTCATGGGGTCGCAAAGAGTCAACAGGACTGAGCGACTGAACTGAACTGAACTGAGAGCAAGTAAACATGATTACATAGTGAAATTGTGTTGCCAAAATTCAGAACTACAAAGTTGCACTAGAGAAAGACAGAATAAGAGACAAGCTTAGGTCCAAACCACATTAGGGGAGTGTTTGGGGATGGGGGTGGTGAGAAAGCTAAACCTATCACAAAAGGGAATCACAGAATCAAAGACGATTCAGTTCAGGAAAAGTGACACACTGAAAGTCAATGACTAGCAAGTGGCTGAGATTAAAGGCAGGCTACGTTTTGATTCTACTTGCATTGTTTCTTTCTCACTAGTTTTCCAAATATATGAAAAATAAATAAGCAAGATATGGAAGTTCATGAAAAAGAAAAAAGGAAGTACTGCCACAAAATTTACAGAGAATTTAGCCAAATTTCTCAAAGTCTTTGATTACACACAATTCTATGTCCTCCTTCAATAATTGGGAGAAGGCAATGGCACCCCACGCTATAAGTGGGCTCGCTGGTGGCTCAGACAGTACAGAATCCACCTGCAAGGCAGGAGACCTGGGTTCAATCCCTGGGTCGGGAAGATCTTCTGGATGGCAGAAGATCTGCCACCAAATGGCAACCCACTCCAGTATTCTTGGCTGGAGAATCCTGTGAACAGAGGAGCCTGGTGGGCTACAGTCCATGGAGTTTCAAACAGCTGGAGACAACTGAGTGACTAACACACACACACACACACACACACACACACAGATGCTATAAGCAGAAAAACCTGAGATCTTGGTAACTGATAACAGTTCATTCTTTTTTGTTTATGTAAAGTCCAATCAGAAATGGTGGTAGTAGAGGGTGGCCTCTGCACCATGTGGTTATTCAGGAGAATACACTGAACAAGACTCATTTTCAATCTATGGTGTCTAAGTCTTTCTAGGCATTAATTCCTGCCGAAGAATTGAGGAAAAGAGAGAGAGTATATGACCACAAAGGTGTTTGTGAGCCAAACCTGGAAGTTATTATACATTATTTCATTCACATCTCACTGGTAAGATATTAGGCAGAGGACAGCATTCAAAACTAAAGAAAACTAGAAAACATACATTAGTTTATGGCTAGGAGAAAAGTGAAATAATTTGGTGAACAGTTATGCAATCTGTGATACAAATTCTTTACCCACAAAGACCTCTTTATATAGTGTGCCTATATTACCAGTGGTCGTGTAATCAACAGTCATTGCCATATTCCTTTATTTTGTCAGTTGTTTTGGCAAAAGACTGTCAGTACTCCTAGAGGCTATGAATGGGATTATTAGCCCACTGCTACAAGTTTTAAAAGAAGTCATTGGCTGCATTGGTAACATTAAGTGATGTCCAACTCATACTTAATAGGGCAGGCTCTCGTTTAGGGTTACAGCAGCTTCCCTAGTTGTATGTGTACTTTACTTTTGTGATAACGTATTCAGGTAGAGCCGGAGAAGGCAAAGGCACCCCACTCCAGTACTCTTGCCTGGAAAATCCCATGGGCAAAGGAGCCTGGTGCGATGCAGTCCATGGGGTCGCAAAGAGTCGGACACGACTGAGCGACTTCACTTTCACTTTTCACTTTCATGCATTGGAGAAGGAAATGGCAACCCACTCCAGTGTTCTTGCCTGGAGAATCCCAGGGATGGGGGAGCCTGGTGGGCTGCCATCTATGGGGTCGCACAGAGTCGGACACGACTGAAGCAACTTAGTAGTAGTAGTATTCAGGTAGAGCAATGAGACAGGATGCTGAAAGTCTTGTTCGGTGACAAGGATTTGGAATTATTGAATAAGAACAACGTTTTACAAAATGTTCTTGTAGAACATTAGTACTTGGATATACTCCAAAGGGGGAAAATGGTTTTTTACCGATAAAAGTTTAGAAAATGATGAAATTTAAATCTGACTCTTGAGTATTCACAATGCATATGAACATATTAAAGATTCTGAATAATCTTGCCATAAGAAACTCTTTGGTTTTTATCTTAGCTTTCCTAACACTTGTCATGGATCACTGTGTTTTAATGCCATAAACTACTCTGGTGCATCTATGCGCAAATCCCACATTTGACTCCCACTGCAGCCAAGCATCGGAGAAGGCAATGGCACCCCACTCCAGTACTCCTGCCTGGAAAATCCCGTGGATGGAGAAGGCTGGTAGGCTGCAGTCCATGGGGTCGCTGAGGGTCGGACACGACTGAGGGACTTCACTTTCACTTTTCACTTTCATGCATTGGAGAAGGAAATGGCAACCCACTCCAGTGTTCTTGCCTGGAGAATCCCAGGAATGGGGGAGCCTGGTGGGCTGCTGTCTATGGGGTCGCACAGAGTCAGACACGACTGAAGTGACTTAGCAGCAGCAGCAGTTAAGCATCCTAGTTTCAAATGCAATTTTCTATTCTGAAAGGTACTTTGTATTTATTAGTAAGAAAGCACTTTTAATATTAGTGATATTAGTAATGTTAGTAATATTGCTTTATAATATTGTGTTAATTTCTGCTGTCTAATGAAGTGAGTCAGCTATATGTATCATATATTCACCCCCCAAGCCTCCCTCTACCATCCTATCCATCTAGGTCATCACAGAGCAGTGAACTGAGCTCCCTATGCTATACAGCAGGTTCCCACTAGCTATCTACTTTACACATGGTAGTGTTTTTTAGTCTTTTAAAAACAGGTAGAATAAAATAGATTTAGTCATATATTCATTTTTTATTCTTACTCCCTTCATTTATAAGCAACCTTAGTACCAGTAGGGTAACATTTATTAATATTAGTTTTTCCTTCTTCTCCCTTAAAAAGACCTTGCATTATGTACAATTTTATTTTTTCCTTAGGCTGCCAGCTTCACCTGATGAATTAAAAATTTTTTTCTCTACTCCCAATATTTCTTTATTTTTCATAGAAATCTTTTTCACTCTGGTATTTACTTCTCAGGCCCTTCCCTCTACATACGCTTCTTCAATTTTGTTTTTCTTTTGTACATTCTGAAACTGATCCAGAGACCAAGTCTGAAGGAATGCCTGAGATTAAGGTCACAGCATTAGAAAATGGGGACTAAGAAGCCTTTGTTTTTAGAAGGTAGGAGCAATTTACAGTGTCATCTAGGAGTGGTAGATGCCACCACAAGATGGCACTCATTTGTTTTCAGTTCCCATTGATGAAAACGTGATTTTTATACTGGCACAGATAACAAAAATAGAACTTTCACTTTATTTAAAAATTGACCTTGCTTGCTTTATATGCTTTCATTTTTATTATGTTTTATACATATGCAAAAATAATTTCTAATGGATTTTGGGGATATAATATTATGAAGGTTGTATGCCAAACATTATAATATTTGAAGTAAGTTAAATTTTATAATTTATTTCATTAGTTACCTTTTTAAGGAAAACTATTGTGCTTGCTTTCTCCTTTCCCTCTTTTCTAAGATAGTTACTAGTAAACTCTAAAAACATATGAACTGATATTAAACATTGAGGACTGATTTTGCACCAGTGTATATGCCTTCTTTTCCTTTTTCTGAGGTCTATCAGTCAGAGCCATTTCTGCAGATGGACTATTACCAATCTCCAGATAGTGGTTATTTTTTAAATGACTCAAGAGAAACAAACAGTCCATGCAGTAGTGTTAGAATATTCTTATTCTGGTTAAACCTACTAGGTTTGGATTAAGATCACAAGAAATTAAGACTTTTGAGAGACCATATGGTGGTATTGGTATGGCCCTCAAGAAACCTGAAGGAAACGTTAGTGTTCTAGGGGCTACATAATCTATGAACTTACTGTAGTTTGCTTTAATAAAGTAAGTCTTAAATTATGGAGAACTGTGTTTCCTGTATGTAGCTACTAGCCACATGTGGCTGTTTAAAATAAGATTAAACAAAATTAAAGTAAGATTAAACAAAATTAAAATAAGATTAAAAAAGATTAAAATTAAGAGCAACCTAGATGTCCGTAAGCAGATGAATGGATAAGGAAGTTGTGGTACATATACACAGTGGAATATTACTCAGCTGTAAAAAGGAATGCATTTGAGTCAGTTCTAATGAGGTGCATGAAACTGGAGCCTGCTATATAGAGTGAAGTAAGTCAGAAAGAAAAACACTTATATAGTATATTAATGCATATATATGGAATTTAGAAAGATGCTAATGACAATCCTACATGCAAGATAGCAAAAGAGACACAGATGTAAAGAACAGACTTTTGGATCATGTGGGAAAAGGTGAGGGTGGGATGATTTGAGAGAATAGCAATGAAACATGTATATTACCATATGTAAAATGGATGACCAGTACAAGTTCAATGCATGAGGCATGGCACTCAAAGTGGGTGTTCTGGGACAACCCAGAGGGATGGGGTGGGGAGGGAGGTGGGAGGGCAATTCAGGACAGGGCGGGACACATGTGCACCCATGGCTGATTCATGTTGATGTATGGCAAAAATCACCACAATATTGTAAAGTAATTACCCTCCAATTAAAATAAATTAATAATTTAAAAAATTAAACAAAATTAAATGCTTATTTAGTCACTCTAACCATATTTCAAGAGCCCAATGCATACATGTTAATAGTGGCTACTGAACTAGACAGAATATATTATAGATTTCCATTCTTGCTGAAAGTTCTCATGGACTTCTCAGTGCTAATCTGGAGACTATCATTATTTCTAGTTCATATGTGAATGACAAAAAGCTACAATTGCATCCTTGATTATTCATCTTTCAGTTTGTTTAAATCAGTTTCAATTGCTTGGATATCAGATGGTTTTCTGAGCAGCTGTGTAATCTACTGGAAAAACTATTGGATAGGGAGTTGGAATAACTGGGGATTGACCCAACTAGAAACGCATGGTTATGAGAAGATAACATGATTTCTTTAAGTTATTTTTATCTGTGGAAAATCGGATTATGAAATATGTGCAGAAAAGAGCAAGCTTGACTGCTATCATTAGTAAGGCCTGCTTACAAGGTTGGCCTTTGGCATCTGGGAACTTGGGTTTCAGGAGAGTTCCCCCCATTCCCTCACTGGAGTGACTGGCTATGCCATAAATGCTTGTACAAATAATATGTTTATGCTGAATACCTGCTTTCTTTCTGGGAGTCTGGAATTTGTGTGCATGCCAGGCAAAGAGTGCCTACATGACTAGCCTCAAATGGAAACCCTGATGCTGATTCTAACAAGCTTTACTGGTAGACGGTATCTCACGTTTGTTGTTATAACTCATGTCTGAGGAAACTAGGCATATCCTTGTGATTCCATCAGCAGATGACTCTGGATGCTTGTGCCTGGTTTCCACTGGACTTTACCCCATATGCCCTTTCCTTTTGCTTATTCTTTGTATCCATTTATCGTAATAAATCTTAACTGTAAGACTATATGCTGAGTTCTGTGAGCCCTTCCAGTAAATCACCAAACCTTGGGGTGATCTTGGAGACTTCATAATTATATTGAAGTATGAAGTAAAAAACTTAGAACTAAGTGTGAATTCCAAAAGAAGTTTCCAAATGCTTGCATATTATTACTAGTAATTGTAGGGGCTGTGGCCCAGAAGAAAAAAAGATCATACAGAAAAATACTTATTCAAAAACTTTAAAAAATTAAATTGTTTAAAGTGAAACTAAAAAGCTATAGACCCATGAATAAAGTATGTCTAAAAAATATTTAAGACAAAATTGATGTGATTTTGCTGATACTGAGGACAATTTTGTATTCCAATAATATGTTGAGATTAGGGAAGATATAAGCTGATGGGCTTCCCTGGTAGCTCAGAGATTAAAGCATCTGCCTGCCATGCGGGAGAGCTGGGTTCAATTCCTGGGTTGGGAAGATCCCCTGGAGAAGGAAATGACAACCCATTCCAGTATTCTTGCCTGGAAAATCCCATGGACAGAGGAGCCTGGTGGGCTATACTCCACGGGGTAGCAAAGAGTCAGACACGACTGAGTGACTTCACTTCAAGCTGATGAAAATAGAGGACCACATGCCCTTCTTGGATTTTTGAGTATCCTCAGAGAAACTTCCAAAGCTGCCTGGAAATGTGTTGGAATGGCTAAGATAAGGATTTCAGTGAAACAGAATTGCAGCCTTCTCTCCTTGGATCAAGTTTAAAGAAACTGAAAGGTTCTCTTAACACAAGTCCCTGGATGTGAATCTATCTTTTTACAAGGTTTAAGTGACTGAAGATCTCAGACCTGCTACATTTGGGTGGATCTTGGCAGTGGCTGAGAAAAACAGCCTTGGCTTCCAGTTCTGGGAGTGGGAACTGAGCTCTTTCTCCTTTAAGTCCCTTTTAAAAGCATCTTCTTGCAATGAATGCTCTCTTAGCTCAGATGTCATAATTTTACATAAACATGAAGATTTATCTTTCTCTTTGTTGTACAGTTAAGTCATCTCTAAATTCCAAATGTCAACTCACCCTCTCTTCTCATTTCCACAACTCATTTTTTACAGCATGGTCCCAGGAGAATAAAAGCTTGGTTTCCTAAAAGGGAACTGATGATAGTGCTTAGGCTTTCCTTCTCCCTCATCCCCATCCTCCAGAGTCCTTATTCAGACAACCAATTCTGGAAAGTTTAGATCAGAACACCCCAAGGTACCAAGGCATTTGGGCCGCTTTTGTTCATATATGATTTGTTTCTAGGGAATGCCCAGAAGTTGTCCTCATGACCAAAGGGTCATTTAAAAGTACAAACAATGGGGAGAAGAAAAACAAGTATCAAAACTTACATAGTCTACAGTAGCATAGAGGGTAGGATCATAAATGTATGGAAACAGATTGCTTGGGTTCAAATTCCTTCTGTTGTCCTTAGGCAATTTTCCTAACCACTCTGTGCTGTGATTTGTTGTTGGGATAACAACAGCACCTACCTTATTGAGATGTTATGAAGATTAAACAAGTTAATACATGTAAATTGCATATAACACCTAGCAAGTGTTATATAAATATAGTGACCATATAATTGAGCAACCAAAGTGGATGAAATCCATCATTTGAAGATGAAAGGGGGAACTATAATTATTCTAAGACAACAGATGTAATGTAACCTTAAGAGTTTGTATTATTTTTAAATTTTACTTGGAAAGCAAATTTAAATTTTTAAGAAACCAGGTCTTTTAGAGGTGACATACTCATTGATATAAACCTCCTTCCTTATAAAAGTACACAATATGATTTTAAAATAGATAAAATTTTGTGTGATACGATTTCAGAGAGATGATTTCAGTTGGATCACAGAAGCACATGTTGAATTGTCAATCTTTGAGATCTATGAGGCAATATTCATTGAGGACAGGAAAACCTCATCACACTTTTAAATAGCTACATGTCCAACACATGGAAGATGAGGGCCTAGAAAGCCTTATTGAAGGTGAAGTTAAATTTATGAATACAAGCGACCAGCTGGTTATCAAAGCCACTATCAAAGCAGGCATGAGACAAACAACTTACCAAGCATTCTGGTCTTGCTGTCTTTTGTGTAAATGGTTCTGTTTTCTCCCAGATTATTTTATAACTACCAAGTACTAATGATGATTCAAACAATCTGACCTGCCAACTGATAAATATGGTTTCCTTCTGAGTAGTCCAACTCCAGATGTCATTTATACATGCTTCATTCTGATAATTTCACAGTCGCAACAGATATTTCTCCTTTCTCTCTAGCAGTCTCATTGCACAACAGACCCTTTCTTGGCACTTGACAGAAGAGGGAGAGAACTTTTTCTCAGGCGGCATGATTCCTCAAAATGTGTCCACTCTCAGGAACAAGGATGATAGATGATAATGAGGCAGGTAGGGAATCAACAGTCCCAGAAGCAAATGAAGAATTGGCAAGTATATCAGGGATGCCTAGTCAAAACATGCCATATTCTGCTGCTAAGTAGAGTCTAGCTGGGCAGAGCCAAACTGCATACCTATTCTTCTAGATTTTCTCCTTTTTAAAAATATTGTTTCTAACATAAGAGATGACCTATAGAAGAAGAAACAAAACTGACGACAAAGGAGGGGTTTAAATGTTGTTAATGCTAGAAGATGAGAAAATGCCTAATGAGGAGGCTGAGTCCCAGAAAACAATAGAGAAAAAGTAACTTTATGAGATTTTGAAAACCAGACACTGACACAATGTTAATTCAAAAAAATAGAAATTTTAATGGACATTAATTAATATTTCTTAAATTAAAATTTTTGATGTTAATTGGATAATCTAGGCCATTTGTGTGTACAAACTAAGGCTCATTATGGCATAGATTTAGTTGTATTGCAAGTCAAATCATGCTCCATTGTTGGCAAACAGAAGCTATAAAAGTTAGAAGTGTTACAGAGCCTAGTTTTGGACTTCCCTGTGGCTCAGTGGTAAAGAATCCACCTGCCAATGCAGGAGATGCAGGTTCTATTCCTGAGTTGGGAAGATCCCCTGGAGAGATGGCAACCCACTCCAGCATTCTCGCCTAGGAAATCCCATGGGGTCGCAAAGAGTTGGACACGATTTAGTGACTAAACAACAACAAATAGTTCAGCTTGTAATATTTGTCATGTATTACAACTTGATGTTGATTGAGTTCTTACTATATACAAGGTACATGATAGATGCGTTTCCATGTGGTTGACATGTATTTTTGCATTTGATCCTTACAGCCTATGAAATAGGTATCATTATTGTCTCAGAGGTACAAAGATGTTAAGTCTCTTACCCAGAGTCTCACAGCTAGTAAGTGGAGGAGTAGAGATTCATACTCCAGAGCTCATGTCCACAACTTATGTTTAATTTTGACCTCAGCATCATTATCAGGTATCTTAGATTAATGCTAAATACTTGTAACATGCAGCATAACAAAGACAGCTAAAGGCAGAATGCCACAAACTCCTGCTTTTGTTGAACTGAATTACAGGTCTGATGTGGATTTAAAATAACTTTTGCGTTTATGGCTATTTATATATTGTTGTGTCAGCCAGAAATAGAATCAAGCACTAAGTACCAGGACCAAAGCCAAGTAAATTGAAGAGGCCAGAAATAACTAAAAGCTCAGAATGAATTACGCCAGTTCTTTAGGGCACTCTGGGGTATTTTTAGAGGATGTTTCCAGTCCAGCTCTTAAGACACTAAACTCTATGTAAAGCATCAAATAAATAAATATAGCACTGCATAATCTTTATTCAGTGCTGTCTGAGAAGTGGTTTTCTTTCAGAGAGGCAAGCCTTTTACATTTGACCTCAGGTTGTAGTCTTGCTTTACAACTGACTTGTACTATATGGGCTTATAATAAAAGCTGTGCAGTTAGATAAGTAGATATTTTAGCTGATTAGATGAAACGGTGGGTTTAGAACCACTACTTTAATGCAGCCTTATCCCTGGATGAAGAGAGAAAGAGGTGGAGGCCTAGAATTCCAGCGGGGGTTGGAGGGGAGTCTCCTTATGCCCTGTGCGCTCAGCTAGCCACAAGGGCACTTGTGTCTCATGGCTAGGGCTCTTCAACAACAAGCCTTGATAGTAGAATCCTTGAAAATGTATGGAAACAAAATCAAACGTCAACTAAGATTGTAAATTTTAAGGAGATAAAATTTTAAATAAATTTATTTAAGGTTCGATTTCACTGGATTTATGCATATTCTGAAATTGAAGTTCTCTATTGCTATTAATATATAGAGAATCAAATTATGTCCAGGGCAGCAGGGAGGGAGGGCAATATTATTTTAACTTCTTTTTGAAGAAATGATATTACTATCTGTCTGTGCTAGTTGCTCAGTAGTGTCCGACTCTTTGTGACCCCATGGACTGTAGCCCACCAGGCTCCTCTGTCCATGGAATTCTCCAGGCAAGAATACTGGATTGGGTAACCATTACCTTCTCCAGGATAATATTATATCACTTGCTAAACATTATTTAAGCTAATTTTCAGTTTCTGAGGTGTTTGATCTCCATCCACATTTTATGGAAGACCAAACAAGAGGCTTAGCTAGAAATCCTGTGAAAGTACAAGTCTGCTTTTGACTCTCCATGAGACTTTGAACCGTGAAACTTCTATAGTCTCCTGGGACTTTTGTTTATTAATATAAACATATGAGATCACACATACTCTTCATTTAAAAGTTAATAAGTGTTCATGAGCTTTTCAAAGAAAGAGATGATTTAAGATGAATTTGAATCAGCTAGCATATCAAATTTTTAAAAGGCTTAAAAGTGAATTTAATTGTGACTGCTTTTTAATATATAGGAGGAGCATGTTGAGATGGTGCAGATTTAAGGGAAAAGAAATTTTTTATCTTTAGCTGCAATGACTTACAGTGAAGACCACAACTATGATAAGATCAGTATAAATCAAAATACAGACCCAGGTAGTGTCAGGAACCCAGAGGGATGTCCTGTTGACTCAAAATTATGGTTAAGCACCTGCAATTGAGAACAAAAGACTAATAGTCCGTATTTTTCCATTCAGACAAACTAAAAAGTGCTGCTACTTTCTAGCAGTGTGCTTAAAAGCAAACTAACTTCGACTTAGCTTTCTTACCTTATTGTGAGGATTAAATGAGTTAGGAGAGTAAAATGCTGAAAAGAGTACTAGTTCTCAGCTCAAATACGACAATTAAAGCTCAGTAAGAGTTCAGTACAATTTAGTCATTATTATTATTGATATTATTTTTCCTGAAGTTATTTTGGGCTGCTCAGAAGACCAACTTGGTCACAGCAGGGACTTGTATGATATTTTCTATATTCTCCCTAATATTAATGCCATGCTTTTACAAAGTGTTGCCTTAATAAATTTTTCTAGCAAACTAAACAATTTTCTGTAAGATATGGAAAAAACTGAACAAACTTTTTGGTTAATCCAGTAGACTACTGTAATTAAAAGAGCTATATCTACATGTATTGATACTGTCAGAACAACAACAACAAAAAAACCTAATGAGAAAACAGTAAGAAGACCATATGTATTATGATGAAATAGCCTGTGCATTGGACCTCGTTATCTCTGTCTCAATCATCTCTATTTCCATAGAGAGAAAGAATAAAAATATGAACAGGAAAGTGTAAACTAAACATACGATAGACATTGCATATGGGGAAAGAGGAAGGGAAACATGACAATGTTAAGTGTACAATGGCAATTTTAACTTTATCAGTAATGGGTTATTTCCCAGTAAGAAACAAATGAACAATAAAGAAAGCTCTGTATTAACAGAGTTGAAGTAAACATAAGTGTTAGTTGCTTAGTCATGTCCGACTCTTTGCAACCCCATGGGCTCTGGCCACCAGGCTCCTCTGTCCATGGGATTTCCCAGACAAGAATACTGGAGTGGGTAGCCATTTCCTTCTGCAGGGATCTTCCCAATCCAGGGATTGAATCCAGGTCTCCTGTATCACAGGCAGGTTCTTTACTGTCTGAGCCACCAGGGAAGCCTGAAGTAAGTATATTTAAATATTAATATTTGTTAACTGTGTATGGTAGATACATGAGTGTTTGTTATTTTTATCTATAGTTTTCCATTTTAATAGTATGTATGTGTATATATATATATTGGAGAAGGCGATGGCACCCCACTCCAGTACTCTTGCCTGGAAAATCCCATGGACGGAGGAGCCTGGTAGGCTGCAGTCCATAGGGTCGCGAAGAGTCGGACACGACTGAGCGACTTCCCTTTCACTTTTCACTTTCATGCACTGGAGAAGGAAATGGCAACCCACTCCAGTTTTCTTGCCTGGAGAATCGCAGGGACGGGGGAGCCTGGTGGGCTGCCGTCTATGGGGTCGCACAGAGTCAGACACGACTGAAGCGACTTAGCAGCCTCTATATATATATATATAGTATACAGCCTATATCTGTAAGTGAACTGTGAAGTGCTCTACTTGGCCTGAAAACTTTTCAACACACTTTTACAGACTATATCCTAAGCAGCCAAAATATTTTCCTCCCCTGATAGCTTTCTTAGAAAGAAAATTATTTACAGAGATTGGTCAGTTTATTACAAAGAATGAAGATACTGGTCCCAGGATAGTTGTTTATTTAACTTATGGGCATCATATGATTTTTCATATTTAATTATTAAACAAAAAGAGCATTTCCGTGGCAAGGTTAAATTATGAAGATAATTAAATGACCTCATTGTAATGACTAAAATTGTTTCCAGTAGAATAATGGAGGATGATAACATCAACCCAAATATTTTGATATTTATGGGTATGAAATCCTTAAAGATTGTGAATAAATATGAGAACCAATTATCATTACTGCACATTTGTAGAGTGCCTTAAGATGTTAAATTTTCTATGTAGTTCTCTTAACACTGTGCGTGATTCCTATACTTGATAGGTTGATATCATTAAAATGAAGTGTCCAAATCTAATAAATAAATATGATTCAATTAATACAAAAAAAAAATTCCCATCTCTCTATTTAGTTTTTCAGGTCTAAGTGAAATCCAGAATTAAATATTTAAAACATTATTGTATCTTAGGGTGAGTCTCGACAGCAGGACAATTGTTAGTTTATTTTATTTATTTATTTATTTTTGTTAGTTTATTTTAAAAGAAATCAAAAGAAACTGAAACAAAAGTCAATTTGTAATGCATTAATGATCTTAAGGTTAAATTTTTCAGGAAAAAAAAATGCCAAACATTTGATGTACTAAGTAATCTGTTGCATAATAGAAAGTACTTTCCAAACATCACATTTTTTAAATTAAGACATTTTGCGCTCTTTCCTTTACACATTAGAGAAAATTTTATGTCCTTTCATTCTCTTTTAGACAGGGCTCTGTTGTGTTTTGAATATGGTTAATTTCAGTAGTACTGAGAATAACTTATTTTGATGAGCCAAAATCTCAAAAGCTGAGCCCTTGAGAGATGTCTTCAAAAGGAGGATTTTAAACTTTGCATGATGGCCAACAACCAGCTATGGGGGGCTGCTCATAGAATTTTCCTAACGCTTGTTGCTGTATCATTAACAAGGCATTGATCCCCTTGGGAGTGCCCAGCTGTGTCTTCAGCATTAATCCACATGAGGGGCACTTGCAACTTTAATTTCCCAGTCTTAAAGGATGACCTTGTGATATCAGAGGTTAACTTGAAGCCCAGAGGTGATGATCTTCCTCTGCTAAAAGTTTAATGTGTCTCCTGCCACTTCCTAACTGTTCAGCTTTCATCTTCCTTTAGTGATCATTTTTGGGCTTGGAGGCTTGGATCCTCAGAGTTAGGGATTTACCATTCTTTAAGGAACTTGGCCAAAAGCACTCAGAGGTGAAGAGAGACAAAGGGTAACGATGGCAGCCAAGAGGATGGCATTGGATTGTAAACAAACAGGGCAACCTTCAAGTTGGTATTCTAAAGACTTCGATAGTGCCGAGGGCTGCACCACGGAGGCTCGGTATATCTTAGTAATATTCTGTGACCTGTTATATTCTCTGGGGTGTTCCTTGTATCTCACCTCCTTCTGCCAATATCACATTGTTTCTTCTTATGTAGGATGAACTATTTCACTGACTGGCTCAGTTGTCAAGAAAACAAGTGTAACAATTGTTTTTAGTCTTTCTTGGATTCTGATGTTGGGTGAAATGAGAAGGAAGCACTCCCAATAAAAAATGACTATTTTATCATTATGAGTATTTGCTAAACATGAGAGATGAGAAAGACAAAGTAGAGGGTAGAGAAGAGGGAAAAAGGAAAGGAGAAGGGAGGGGGAGGAAGGGAAAAGAGAATGAGAACCTAAGAGACACGTTGTGTGCTTGTGAACACATCTAAAAGATTCCTCAACTTTGTTTTCCAGTTAAATTGGATGTTTTGGTCTCCATCATGGTTTGTCAGGCATTTTAAGTCTAAGTAGTCAGACCACTTCAGTTGTTTTAACACCCCAAATCTAAATGATTGGACAGTTAAAGCTACCCAATTGGGTCAACCATTTAGCAATCCCAGGGACTGAACAAGTGATTGATGTGGGATGTGAGGCAGACTCAGACTATAATTTGTTACTTCAGAGAAAGAAGGCTAACAAATTCTTTTGGGAAATCCAAGAGGGATTGGATAAACTTGTGCTAAATGATAGGATACTAATATTACATTACTGGGTGGTTAGTGCTGAGAAGAGTCTTCTACACATGGAAGGAGAATAGGACTACAACCATCAGTCTGCCTAAATATATTCCCAGCTCTGTTTCTAAAAGAGACAAACAGCCTCCATATGTTGGGCTTGAGAGAATTCATCAGATCCTTTGCTCCTCAAAATGGCAACTGATTGAGAACTAAGCAGAGGAATCAGAAAATTATATTGTTAGCTTTTCTGAAGGTAAAGCTTGATTGGCAAATGTAGCTTGAATGTGGTCCATCTGGCTTCCTAATTTTTTTTTTTTTTTTTCAGATTTAATTTGGATTTACTTGATCTGTAAGGCCTCCAGAGCAAAAACTTGTCCAGCCAGCAGTTTCTTACCATATTGGGCCAGGAAGCCCAGTCAGGGACACAAGCAAGAGGTCTCCTTTGTGGGTGCAGTGACTTACCCTGTTAACTATGACAACTGGGGAAATATGGATCGACGACTATCAGACTCTGTCAAACAGAATAGTCACTCTTGTCCTGTAGAGAGGAACAATGAGATCTAGAAGAAAGGTGAACGCTTCTAATAAACACTTCTGAGAGGGCAGAGCTCTTCTTTTATGGACCAGTAGAAAAAGAGTGAGGGAGAAAAAACGGCTTCCTCCACATCACACACAGAGGCACCTTATTTTACTCACAGACTTGATAAAAGAAGGCGTGCAAATAGGAGGAATTTTGGCTCAGCACCTGGGGTTGCTGATAAGAGGTTCTGAGTTTTCTTGGAGAGAATGTGAGACAATGGAGTGAGGGCAATAGAGTGGGAATTTACATTTGTGGAGCATTTACTGTTTCAAAAACCACTGTAGGCTCTTTATACCATCAAGTGTGAGGTTATCTCCTACCAGATAGCTCAGACAAAAGGAGAAGTAAGGTCTAAATCCAAGTCATTTTTCTATCAACTCTGATCGTCTTTCCACTATGCCACTCTGTTATTGTAAATGTCACTGCCACCTGGGCAAAGCCTCTAAGAGGATGGCATCTGACCACCATTGCAAGGATGGGAACCCTGCTAGAATTATCCACAATAGCCAAATATGGAAACAGTTCAAATGCTGGTTGATTGGTAAGTGGATAAACAAAATATGCCATATCAATACAATAGAATGTTATTAAACAACCTAAATGAATGAACTACTGATACATACTGCAACATGGATGAACCTCTAAAAAATTGTGATAAGGGAAAGAAGCCAGATACAAAAAGGCAACATAGTGTCTGATTTCATTTCTGTAAAGTGCCCCCAAAGGCAAATCTATTGAGGCAGAAAGTAGATTCATGGTTGCCTGGGACTAGGTTTTGTGGAGGGGACTGACCACAAATGGGCATGAGGAAACTTTTAGGGATGATGGAAATGTTTTAAAAATTGAATTGTGGTGATGGTTGTAAAATTGTATAAATTTACCAAAAATAATTTAACTGTACTCTTAAAGTGAGGCATATAAATTATAACTCAGAGATATTGTTTAGAAATTTATTTTTAACAAAGAGGATGAATTGTGGGTCCCCCTATTTAGCTCAGTGACTATTTCTATTAAAGGCTGAGAATTTTTGATACCTACTTTTTATATTACTAAGCATGGCATCTAAGATTGTATGTGAAAGGAAATAACATTGCTCTCACATCAATGTTGGTATTCTGTCTTAATTAACATTGAGGAAGCTGAATGGAAAGGCTCTGGGTTTGTACTCACAGAAGGAGAGAACTGGGGAACTCTTCTAAGACCAGCTCTCCTCCAACCAAATGGGCAGAAAGGACCCTGAGTTGGATGATTAAAAAAACACCTGTGGGTAGGACTTTCTCCTTCCTCTGTGATTTCCTAAGTTAGTAACAACTATGTATTCTAGCAATGGGCTTCCCTGGTGGCTCAGACTATAAAGAATCCACCTGCAGTGCAGGAGACTTGGGTTCAATCCCTGGTTTGGGAAGATCCCCTGGAGAAGGGCATGGCAACCCACTCCAGTATTCTTGCCTGGAGAGTCCCCATGGACAGAGAAGCCTGGCGGGCTACAGTCCTTAGGGTTGCAAAGAGTCAGACACAACTGAGTGACCAAGCACACACTTGTATTCTTACAGGCCTTCAGGTTAGTACTTCTTAACTGTTGTCTCACCCCACAATAGTTCCCTGAGAAGAGTGATAGTGAAGATTGATAAGCTGTTCACCAAACGCATTTCTTTTTCCTGGGCACACAGGGAGAACAAGTATCCCAGGGCCCTTGTAGTCAGGAGTGACTGTGGAACCAAGGGGTGAGTTCACTGGTTAATGAAATGGGGGGAGAAATGATTGTATTGCTTCCAGGCTCAGCCCATTAACATTTTTCTACACATGAGACTTCTGTTTGTCCCATCTGCTGGTTGCAAATCCACACCCAGGGAGAACTCGGAAGCCAAAAGTTGAAAAACAGCAGCACCATAAGATAGAAGTAGCATGAGCCTCTGAATCACTTTTTATGGGAGAGACCTCACTGATCAGAAATACCGTCATGAGACTTTACATCAATTCAAAATAAATTTCTGTCCTGTTAGAGCCATTTTTCAGCTTTGGATCTATTAGAATATCTAACATTACTTTAACTAATACCCCTACCATCTCTCTTTTAACAAAGGAATATGTTGATGTTTAGGGAGGACATGTAACTTGTATAAATTCAAGTGTTAAGGAGATGTCAGAGTCACGAGCTCTACGCAAATCATCTGGTGTTAGAGATTGTGCTCTTATCCACTGTGTTCCACTGCTTTTCCTTTTCATGAGAGCTAGGCGGTATGTCAACAAACATTGATTATCCAGAATCCAGACATTTCCTAACAGCATATCACCACCCTCGTCCAAGGTCCATCATCTGTTTTCTGAATTATTGCATTGTCCTTCTCCCGTCCTTGCTCTCTTACAGTCTATTATCAATCAAAAGTCAGAGTGGTCCTATTAAAACATATGGCTGATCAAGTCACTTCTTTGCTCAAAACCTCTGAAGGGCTCTCATCTCCCTCAGAGTAAGAACTGAGGCCACCGTGGTCCATACCATCTGTGACCTGGCCCCTTGACCTCTCTGACTACCTCTCATATCTCCACCTCCTCCAGCCTTGCTCACTTACTCTGGCCATGTCAACCTTTTTGCTCATCCTTTACATTTACCTTTGCTCCTGATGCTCACATGATTTGCTTCCTTATTTCCTTCAAGTCTTTCCTTAAGTTTCCACTTCTTAGTGGGAGTTTCTGTAACCATTCTGTTAAAATTATGCCTCTTTACTTGATTCATTTTCAGTCCCCACATTTTTCTCAGTAGCATTTAATACATTGAGCATATTATATAATATACTTCCAATTATTTTGTTTATTTTCTGGTTCTTTTACTAGAATGTGAATTATAGGAGAGCAGAGATTTTTAATTTTTAAAACATTATTTTTTACTATTTTATCTCCAGTATCTAGAAAGGTGCCTAGAATAGAATATATCATCTTTCATATGGACGCATGGAATGTATGAATGTGCATTCTCCAAACTCTGGGGAGAGGATGGAGTTATTAAGTCTCTGTGGACCTCCCCCAGGTCTTCCAAACCAGGGGGAAGATTGGTCAATAGGACAGACATATGAGCCCTTAAAACATCAGTGGAAATATATTTGTATGGAGAATATTACCTATAAGAAGTCCTTTCAGAGATAGTTCTGTAAGTGATTGGGATTAAAAAGTTGATAAGCCACTGAGATGGTGAAGACAGTGAGACTCCTCCATGACTCGATAGCACCAAACCATCTCGCAGTGAGGGTGGGCCAAGTGAACCGCAGCCTGAGGATTCCCAAGTAGGGCGCTGCTTATTTATTCAGACAGCGGGGTGGAGGTCTCAGCTGCCATTAACAGACTTCTTCCTTTGATCTTACCACATGTAATCCTTAGTCCCTCTTATAATTAAGTTTATATCTAATGACTAACCAAATATTTATTTAGCACCAACTTTGGTGGATTCCAAGTGCTGGGACTATAGTTGCAGATGAGAAAAGGTCTTTGTTTTTGTGGAGCCTATATTCTGGTGGAGAGAGGCAAATTATAAGTGAGACAAAATCAATACAATTTAAGGCATTGATTTGTTATTGTTGTCAGTGGCTAAGCTGTGTTCGACTCTTTGTGACCCCATGGACTGCAGCATGCCAGGCTTCCCTGTCCTTTACTAGCTCCTGGAGTTTACTTAGATTCATGTCCTTTGAATTGGTGACGTTGTGCAACCATCTCATCCTCGGATGCCCTCTTCTCTTGTTACCTTCAATCTTTCCCAGCATCAGGGGTCTTTTCCAATGAGTCAGCTCTTTTCAGCAGGTGGCCAAAGTATTGGAGTTTCAGCTTCAGCATCAGTCCTTCCAATGAACATTTAGAGTTGATTTCCTTTAGGATTGACTGGTTTGATCTCCTTGCTGTCCAAGGGACTCTCAAGAGTCTTCTCCAGCACCACAATTTGAAGGCATCAGTTCTTTGGCACTCAGCCTTCTTTGTGGTCCAACTCTCACATCCATACATAACTACTGGAAAAAACATAGTTTTGATTATATGTACCTTTGTCAACAAAGTGATGTCTATGCTTCTTAATATACTGTCTAGGTTTGTCATAGTTTCCCTTCTAAGGAGCAAGCGTTTTTTAATTTCATGACTGCAGTCACTGTCTACAGTGATTTTTGGAGGCCAAGAAATAAAATATTTCACTGCTTCCAATTTTTCCCTATTTGCCATGAAGTGATGGGACAGGATGCCATGATCTTAGTTTCTTCAATGTTGGGTTTTAAGATATTGATATGTGCTATGAAATGGAACATTTTGCTACAAAATTGGGTGATAAGGTAGAGAGCTACAGGAATGGGTTTAGAGCCTTTAGCTGTAGAGTGTTAACAAGGGCTTCTCTGAAGATATCTCATCAGAACAAAGGCCAAAGGGATATGAAGGAGGCAGCCATGTGAGATCTGGAAAAACAACATTCTAGGCTGTGGGAGGATAAGTTCAGCAACTCTGACATAGGAGCAGAGGCAAAGATCGGGAATAAGGTGAGTGACTATAGAGGGAAATGGAGAGGTGGGTTTGGAGATGTTCCCAGAGGCCTGAAGGTACAAGGTCTTCAGCTGTTGTGGGGAGATTGTACTTTACTCTCACGGCAATAGGGAGTCTTTGGAGAAGCTGAAGGCAGCATAATTGAAAACCATCATTTTTAAGGGATGCCAAAACAGCCAATGGAAAGCTGCCTCATGTCCCAGGCTAGCACTGTCTGCAGATTCCCACTTGACTCACAGGAGACAGGTTGCAGGAATCTGACCCAGGCCTTAATAAACTCTTATCACAACTTTGAACCATAGCAGGGTGACTATAAAATCTGGGATCATATTTTTCTAAGGGAACTTTCACCTAATCATTTGAATGCCATTTGGAATAAATGTCCAGTTTTTAAACAGCCCACCAAATAAACCCAAATGGTTCGATTGGCATTCAACACTTTGCATTAAATGGCTAAACAATTTCCTTTTAAAATGAAACACTTTAATAAGCCGCAGAAAGCAATCAAATACACTTAACATCCAAAAGAAGATAGTCTTTATTTAACGAGGTAAATCCAAATGGCACCGTGTGATAGAGATAAAATATGAGTTATGTGGCAAAAAAAGACTTGTTCCTATAAAACACAAAGTAATGCGAACTAGGGAGGAACATTAATAAAATAGCAGTACAAGTTTCCAATTAATCAGATGTCACTTGACTTTGAGGAACTGGGAGGATGATCAGCATTTGTGAGGAAAGAATGCCAACAAGAATTTATAAACAGCTCAATCTCTTAGTCTCTGAGGAAGCAGTGTTTTCTGGGATAAGCATGTTTGATGGGCTTTGTATGAGCAGTTTATTATCAAGTCTAAAAAGATTACTTTGCAAGCCTCCGAGATTGAGATGTTTTTGTATTTCTTCCCCAAGGAATGGTACTGTGGGATAAAAGATAAGGAAAAATAAGACCCAAGTGTTATCCACAAAAAATCAATCCAAAAATATATAAGGACATGGCTTTCCCCAGTCAGGATGTGTATGAGGGGTTATATTAGAAATGGAATTGAGTTATCATTTGAGCTAAGAGGTTGCAAAGAGTTGGACATGACTGGAGAGACTAATATGCTATGGGGTTGTGTTAGAAATAGAATTGAGTTATCATAGAGCTAATGATGGTTCAAATCTAAACAGGTTTGTTCTATATATTTGGGGGAATGGGTCTTGCTTTTCTATAAAACTATATTTACAGAACAATTAGTCAACAAGTATTTATTAAGTCCTGTGGGTATATGTCTCTTTTCTCCATCCTGTACATGTTATACTCTGATATATATCCATTTTCTGGCACATGGTAGGAATTCAATAATTATTCGTTGAAACATACTTAAATAAATTAAAATATGAGTTTGTTCCTTGCCTTAAAAATTCAGAAATAATAAGGTCAAAATGCCAAAAAAATTAAACAAGCCAGGCTAACTTTAGTCACTGCAGTTATTGTGTAGGTGCTTGGGAAAAATTGTGCAGGCATTTGGCAAATGCATGGGATGGAAAAACTATGAAATGGACAGTTATTTCCAGCTGATCCTCTACTTGAAGAAGACAGGGCTTAAGGCAGGGACAGTGCAGGAGAGATCAAAAGTATGAGCAGAGGTAAAATGCTGGGGAAACTTGTGATGTATTTGGGGGAATAGTAGAGTCCAATTTAGTTGAAGAATTGAATGCCATGGTGGAGAGAAGTTGGTATGGTGGGAAGAACAAGAACTTCTGAGTCACATAAAATCCCAGCCTGCCGTCCATTTGGTAAACAGCTTAAAGTTTATGATCACCCGTTCCCTCATCCTGAAAGAGAGATGCTGATGTTTCCCCTCCCTGGGTTTTTCTAAACAACTAATAAGTGCTTGTATTCATTGAGGTCTTACTATGTGTTCAACATTGTTCTAAGCACAATAATTCTATTAATATAAATACCTGTGTGAAGCAGTTGGCGTTAATGACCTTATTCAGCCCTCACAAAAATCCTATGATGTAAGAGTTCTGAAGATAAAATGGAATCACATAATGCAGTGCTTGGCTTATAGTACATCCTCAAATAAATGTCTATATCACTTCTTTACCCATCCCATCCTTTCTGTTGTAAGTAACTTGTGGGAATTAAGTCTGGAAAGGAACCTTGAGCCGAATTGCAGAGGGGCTTTACTATTAGCACTTTATTCAGCCAACAACTTGTGGTCTTTGAAGATTTTGGAGCTGGGAAGTGACATGTTTATAGCTGCGATTTCCCTTTACAAACAATCAGTCCTGTGGGTTGGAATTTTTCCTCACTGCTTCATCAGCTTTCTCAGAGATTAAATTTTCTTTGCCTTTTTTTTTTAAATAGAGATTAAATTTTCAATGCAAGTTGCAAATTTACCAAACATTCTTCTTTTAAAGAAATGAAATATCCCTCAATGACTAGAGGGTCTCAGTAGCATTTTTGAGATCCCCTCTTTAAGTTGTCTAGTCCCTTTATTCATAGTGATACACACAGCTGAGCCAAAAGTATTATTCCTGACTGTTGTTCATTATTTTACCCTGAGAAATATTGGGACACCCTTCACTATCGGTTGCACACCTCAATCAGTTGCACAGTTTTACTTTTTCCCCCTCCTGACTATCAAATATCAACTTAAAACCCTGAAAGCGGTTACCAATTTTTATAGAAGTTACCAATTAGCACTTATTTTTTATTGCTAGATGAATTTGAGGCTTCTTTACCAAACAGAGACCACTGGACGGACATTTCAAAATATGTCTCACATGTCTCTTCCCAATCTCTTTTATTTCAGCCTTTTATCATTGCTATATGTAAAAACCACTGAATAAAATTTATAATAATAAAGCAAAATAAATACCATCATCTCAGGCTAAACCTCTAAGGTAGATTCAAGGCTAGAATACTTAGAGACTCTAGAACTTTTTTTAAGTATACCTCTTAAAGAATTTGCTTATTCTAATGATTAATTATAGTATTTAATTCAAAGTTTATAAACTCAAGATTAAAATTTTAAAATACATTTAAAGCTATAGTAAGTCACAAGGCCATTAAAAATTTGTGAATAAATTTTTTTGGCAGTCTAAAGTGAAAGGATAGGAATCATGGTTTGGGGATTGCAGATAGAATATCCCTTTTACTATACTGTGGAATATACCCAACACAGTTAGATCATTTGAAGGCAATTTCTTATTCCCCAAGATCCCTTGCTTCGACAGACAGATTCAGGTCCCTACTCAAAAGAAACACATAGTCACCATGGTTAGCACGTGTGTCCCCAGATGCTGTGACTCTAAAACTAGTAGCATGAATGGAATGAATGACCTCATGATCTAAGATTTTGTTTCAGTCCATACAAACTGGAGACAATGAGATTTAATGGAGAACATTGAAATCCTGCCCAGAGAATGTTTGTTTGTTTATTGTTTAACTGTACTGTAAGCTCCATGAAAGCATAGACTGTTTCTAAATCTACGGCCCTTAACACTATGCCTGGTGCACACACACACACACACACACACAAAATAACAAAAATAAAAATCACAGAAGGAACCATTTACTTGAAAATCATTTAATTTCATATTGATGTTCTTTTCTTGTATTAAATTAAAATAAAAGTAAACTTGTTACAGAATAAGCCCTCTTATCAAATGCAACTATTTTTAGGTTAAAAAATATTTGTTGAAACACAGAATCTGAAAAAATAAACATATCTACTTTTCATATTTTAAAAAAGTCACTCACTCTAATATGTGGTTGTTTTTGAAATGAATTTGAGTCGGATCAGTATTTTAGTTCAACGCCTCTTAAACTAACTGTGAAGAAGAACTAGTTTGCTTTTTGACTTTTCACTCTGTCTCATATTGAGTCTTCTATAAAATACAAAAAGTGAATTACTGGAAAATAAAATGTAAAGATGAAAGAAACAAACTCCTACTTTTTGTATTACTAGATGAAATAGACATAAAACTTTTCTATTTTGTCTCAAAAGTTTCCAAATGCTTTTTCTTCAATTCTTCTCTTATTAAGAATGAGTAAAATAGTTTATGAACTAGCTGCTGTTAGAGATCAGGTCAGATCAGTCGCTCAGTCGTGTCCGACTCCTTGCAACCCCATGAACCGCAGCACGCCAGGCCTCCCTGTCCATCACCAACTCCCGGAGTTCACTCAGACTCACATCCATCGAGTCAGTGATGCCATCCAGCCATCTCATCCTCTGTCATCCCCTTCTCCTCCTGCCCCCAATCCCTCCCAGCATCAGTCTTTTCCAATGAGTCAACTCTTCGCGTGAGGTGGCCAAAGTACTGGAGTTTCAGCTTTAGCATCATTCCTTCCAAAGAAACCCCAGGGCTGATCTCCTTCAGAATGGACTGGTTGGATCTCCTTGCAGTCCAAGGGACTCTCAAGAGTCTTCTCCAACACCACAGTTCAAAAGCATCAATTCTTCGGCGCTCAGCCTTCTTCACAGTCCAACTCTCACATCCACACATGACCACTGGAAAAACCATAGCCTTGACTAGACGAACCTTTGTTGGCAAAGTAATGTCTCTGCTTTTCAATATGCTATCTAGGTTGGTCATAACTTTCCTTCCAAGGAGAAAGCGTCTTTTAATTTCATGGCTGCAGTCACCATCTGCAGTGATTTTGGAGCCCAGAAAAATAAAGTCTGACACTGTTTCCACTGTTTCCCCATCTATTTAACCACAATTTAAATAGCGCTTTTTAGTATGTGCTTAGTCTGCCAGTAACGAAACTTGTGTATCTGCTTTAAACTCCTTGGGTTTCATTTGGTCATGTGTAAATGGAGAACAGAGCTGATTCCTTAGAGGCTGGAACACAGAGGTACCTACGTTGTTCTTACATTGCTCGTAAGTCTAATCAGTGGTTCTTCTAAGGAAGGGAACCTGACTTGTGTGAACTAATGTGAGGCTCAGGGATCCCTTTCACCATCTCCTAATCTGAGATAGAACATGACCTTTGAAAACTGATGAATGTTTTTGGTGTAGTAGTTATCTCCCCATCCCCTGAAATATTTCATTTTCCTTTCCTGCTTTATAGTTTCTTTGTGCGTGCATGTGTGCTAAGTTGCTTCAGTCATGTCCGGTTCCTTGCGACCCATGGACTGTAGCCTTCCAGGCTCCTCTGTCCATGGGATTCTCTAGGCAAGAATACTGAGTGGGTTGGCATTTCCTTCTCAGGGGATCTTCCTGACACAGGGATTAAACCCACATCTCTTACATTTCCTGCATTGGGAGACAAGTTCTTTACCACTGGCGCCACTTGGGAAACCCCATTTTCTTTGTAGCATTTGAAAATAATAAACTATGCACTTTGCTTAGTCATAATCTGTCTCCTTTCCCTTAAATGTAAGCACAGTCAGAGCTGAAATTTTTATCACTTTTTGCTTGTTAGTGTAGGGGAAAAAACCCTAAAATTGTTCTTTACATGTGATAGACAGCAAGTTAATATTTTTTGAATAATGAATAAGTGACTCTCAATTCCTTTATATTGCTTGTTAGTGATTTAATGTGATGATGTTTGCATATTCACTACTTTAGAATGTGGAATAGTTCATTTTCCTTGAGTCTTACTATAGTTTTAGTGGAAAATCAATATTTGAGGTAATTTAAGCACAATTCTGAAGCTTTTCCAACTTGGCTATTTATAATTCCAGGTGTATTTTTTCCCCTAATATATCAAAAATGCTTTTAATGTATATAAAATTCAAAGTTCTCTTTCAAAAGCATAGTTTGGGCTCATCCAAATACAACAAAAACACAAATCTATTTTTGATGTAAAAGGCATGATTTAATAATATTAATATAAATAAAAAATAAAAAGAATACATTTGAATCTGTTCTAATGAGGTGGATGAAACTGGAACCTATTATACAGAGTGAAGTAAGCCAGAAAGAAAAACACCAATACAGTATACTAACACATATATATGGAATTTAGAAAGATGGTAACAATAACCCTGTGTACGAGACAGCAAAAGAGACACTTATGTATAGATCAGTCTTATGGACTCTGTGGGAGAGGGAGAGGGTGGGGAGATTTGGGCAAATGGCATTGAAACATGTATAATATCATGTATGAAACGAGTCGCCAGTCCAGGTTCGATGCACGATACTGGATGCTTGGGGCTGGTGCACTGGCACAACCCAGAGGGAGGGTATGGGGAGGGACGAAGGAGGAGGGTTCAGGATGGGGAGCACGGGTATACCTGTGGCGGATTCATTTTGATGTTTGGCAAAACTAATACAATATTGTAAAGTTTAAAAATAAAATAAAATTAAAAAAATGATTAAGTGGAATCATTCAATATTTTCTAAAAAAAAAAAAGAACTGAAAAAATGAGCATGAAAATTTTAGGCCTAAGGAGACATGTATATGTATATATATGCACATATATAGTAGTAGTCTTAGTTGCTATGTCTTGTCTGAATCTTTGCAACCCCATGGACTCACCAGGCTCCTCTGGCCATGAAATTCTCCAGGCAAGAATATTGGAGTGGGTAGCCATTCCCTTCTCCAGGGGATCTTCCTGACCCAGGAATTGAACCTGGGTCTCCTGCATTGCAGACAGATTCTTTGCTGTATGAACCACTAGGGAAGCCCATGTGTGTGTAATAAAAATATATATATATATATATATATATATTCATATAATAAATTTTAGTTAATGAGAAGGACTCAAGTACCTGTTTTCATATGCTTATTCAAGTTCTTTTTCAATCATATTTATACCATGACACTGTAGTATTATCAGCAATAAAACCAAACTGAACTTTCTAATCCCATATTTATAGTACATTGGGAAAAGGCACCAAAATCTCTTTATTTATATTAAATAGTCTTTGCTTTTCCTTTCAGGAAATTCAAACAAAGCAACTAAATAAAACACAAATCTGGCTTATGATGTTACCCACTACAGAGAGAAAGGAATTCAAATGTATTTAAACATACATAAACTTTTGTGTTGTTGGTTTTTTTTTTTTGGCCATATGTGCCTTAATAATTAATTTTGAAAAAAGTTTCCATATGTTTTTTATTCTTTCTTGTTTCCATATTGGCCAGTCAACTTTTTCATTTCTTTTTCCTTCTATTACCTGATTGTTTCATTTCACTGTTCATGTTTTTAATGCAGTTTATATGTTTAGCTATAACTTCAACTTTCCCACAAAAGGACAATTTACTTTTTATGCACATTTTAGGATCTTAAGTTAAACACTGAAAGGCAGGGCATAGATGGGACCACATTTTCCCTCATCCAGTGTTCCTGCCTGCACACACACACAAGAGGTAGAAACTTTGATCCTTCTGTAACTAATGAAAAGTGAAGCTTGACCTTTTCTCTCTTTTGCATTTCTTCCTCTCCTTCCCCCAAGAAGACTGACTAAATTGATATGAGAAATCGAAAAGATAGTCTTCTCACTTGCTTGGCTTCATTTATCTCTGCCTCCTCTTTGAGATCTGTCTGCTTTGAGGAAGTGTGCTTTTCTTTTTCTTTTTTCCTTTTCTTTCTTTCTTTTTTCTAGGCTCCTCCATAGAGTAAGTGCCCCCAGTTCAAGGTCGTCTAAGGGCCTGAAGACTCATATCTATGGGGTCCCAGAGCCTAATGGGAGGGTCTGGATAAGTGTTTCTTATCTGAAGATCTTAACTCTTCTTTGGAGGAACAGTCTTGATCAGTAGGTTTGGGGAAAGAGAGTAAAACAAAACAAAACAGATTCTTGTCATAGATCAAGCTGCGTTTGTTAATCTGATATTGCCAATAGTAAAACCAATATTTTGACAATAACTTAATGTCTATTTGACTAAGCATTCATCTGATTGCTGTATCTATTCTCAGTCAACTCAGCTCATGGGGAGGAACACAGAGTTGGTATGAATAATTATTTTAACATGAGAAAATTGGGTAGAGTTTTGGTTGGCAAATATGAGGAAGGAGATTCACAGGGTGATGTGAATAAAAGTGGGCAGAGTGGTTGCTCACTTCTGCATTTGGGTTTGTGAGTGATACATCTTTTATAGCTGGTGCATGAGATGGTTTTGAGAACTTTCATGGAAAAAATCTTGGATAAAATAGAGTGGAGATAAATGTTGGTTGTTGATATTCTATGGAATGAAGAATCATGGAAAAATTTTAATTTATGTAGTCACATAAAGAAGATATGAGCAGTATGAAGGAAATTTAGGGATAGGAATTGAAATAATGGGAGAAGGGGAGAAGGGAAAAAAAAAACAAGGGAAAATTAGACTAGGTGTCTTATCCAGCTGAGTAGCAATAAAAGTCAGAACCAAAGCAGTCAGCAGAGAAAAGAGTATATATATTAGGGACACATTTTAGAAGGAGATCAACAGATGTTAGCTGTTGACCAGATGTGAAAGATGTGGAAAAGAAAGAGCAGAATTTGACAAAAATTTTAATAATATGAATTGGGAGAATGATATTTCATTAATCAAGTTAAAGAATATATATATAAAATATTTCAACCTTCTTTCTTTCCTTTTTTCTTTTTCTTCTTTTCCCTCTCTTCCTTCTTTTTTCCCATTTTCCTTCCTTCTTCCCTTCCTTACTTTTCTTAGTTCTGTAGCACTTCAAGCTATTGAGTAAATGCTAAGTATATCCTTTTTAATTTAAACTTTTTATTTAATCTTCATGTTGTTTCTACAAGGAAGTCAGATTTTAGTTAATTGGTTTCTTGATTAATTAGTTAACTCAAAGCTCAGAGAACTTGAGTTACTTGTCCAGGATCACCAGTTTGTTTGCCTAAACATTTGGATTGGAACCCAGATCTGTTATATTCTTTATCTTTAAAGGAAAATTGTTTTTCTACTAAGAACACATCTGACACAAAATGTATGAGTTTTCCACAAGAACTTTTCCAATTCTCTGTGGACACCTACTGGGTGTCCCTACAGTATCATTTATTCTGTAATTAACTATGCAGAGTTAGCATAGACCCCACAGGACTTCCTTGGTGGTTCAGACAGTAAAGAATCTGCCTGCAATGCAGGAGACCCAGGTTCGATCCCTGGGTTGGGAAGATCCCCTGGAGAAGGGAAAGGCTACCCACTCCAGTATTCTTGCCTGGAGAATTCCATGGACAGAGGAGCGTGGTGAGTCCATGGGGTCACAAAGAGCTGGACACAACTGATAGATTAACACTTTCACTTTCTTTCCGTAGATTAAGGGCTCAGTCCCGCAAGACTGTCTCCACCACATTTGATGCCAATTACAAGTAGTGGGTCTTCAGATTACTCATACTTCTGTCTGACTTGGCTACAAATTTGGGGTTTCCATGACTTTCCTTCACCCACCTTAGTTTCTACAATTTGCTATAATGGCTCACGGAACTTAGGGAAATATTTTACTTTCCATTACTGGTTTATTATAAAGTATAAACTGAACAATCAGTTAAAATGGTACACAGGGCAAGTTCTGGAAGGGTCCTGAGTATAAGAACTTTGGTCTCTATGGAGTTTGGGGTATACCCGTCTCCTGGCACATGGATGCATTCACCAACCTGGAAGCTCTTAAAGAGTTTTTCGTGGACATTCCATTACTTAGGCATGATTCATTAAATCGTCAACTAATGGTGATTTGACTTAATCCCTAGCCTCATTCTCCTCTCTAGAAGTTTCGGGTGGGCCTGAATGTAAGTTCCAATCCTGCAATCATGTGGCTGGCTCCTTTGGCAACCAACCCCCACCCCGACCTCAAGAGTCACTAGTTAGCATAAACTCAGATTGTTGTTGCTCAGTCACTTAGTCACGTCTGACTCTTTGTGACCCCATGGACTACAGCACGCCAGACTTCCCTGTCCATCACCATCTCAGGAGTTTGCTCAAACTCATGTCCATTAAGTCAGTGGTGCCATCCAACCGTTTTGTCCTCTGTCATTCCCTTCTCCTCCTGCCTTCAATCTTTCCCAGCATCAGGGTCTTTTCTAATGAGTTGGCTCTTCGCATCCAGTGCCCAAAATATTGGAGTTTCAGCTTCAGCATCAGTCCTTCTAATGAATATTCAGGATTGATTTCCTTTAGGATTGACTGGTTGGATCTCCTTGCAGTCCAAAGGGACTCTCAAGAGTCTTCTCCAATACTACAGTTCAAATGCATCAATTCTTCTGCGCTCAGCCTTCTTTATGGTCCAACTCTCACATCCATTCATTACTACTGGAAAAACCATAGCTTTGACTAGATGGACCTAGGTCAGCAAAGTAATGATGCTGCTTTTAAATATGTTGTCTAGGTTTGTCATAGCTTTCCTTCCAAGGAGCAAGCATCTTTTAATTTCATGGCTGAAATCGCCATCTGCAGTGATTTTGGAGCCTAAGAAAATAAAGTCTCTCACTGTTTTCATTGTTTCCCCATCTATTTACCATGAAGTGATGGGACCAGATGCCATGATTTTCATTTTTTGAATGTTGAGTTTTAAGCCAACTTTTTCACTCTCCCTTTTCACCTTCATCAAGAGGCTCTTTATTTCCTCTTCACTTTCTGCCATAAAGGTAGTGTCATCTGCATATCTGAGGTTATTGATATTTCTGCCGGTAATCTTGATTCCAGCTTGTGCTTCATCCAACCCAGCATTTCACATGATGTACTCTGTGTATAAGTTAACTAATCAGGGTGACAATATACAGCCATGATGGACCCCTTTCCCAATTTGGAACCAGTCTGTTGTTCCATGTCTGGTTCTAACTGTTGCTTCTTGACCTGCATACAAGTTTCTCAGGAGGCAGGTCAGGTGGTCTAGTATTCCCATCTCTTTAAAAATTTTCCACAGTTTGTTGTGATCCACACAGTCAAAGGGTTTATTATAGCCAAAGAAGCAGAAGTAGATGTTTTTCTGGAATTTTCTTGCTTTTTCTATGATCCAACGGATGTTGGCATTTGGATCTGTGGTTCCTCTGCCTTTTCTAAATCCAGCTTGAACATCTGGGAATTTCACGGTTCATGTACTGCTGAAGCCTGGCTTGGAGAATTTTAGGCATTACTTTGCTAGCGTATGAGATGAGTGCAATTGTGTGGTAGTTTGAACATTCTTTGGCGTTGCCTTTCTTTGGGATTGGAATGAAAACTGACCTTTTCCAGTCCCGTGGCCACTGCTGAGTTTTCCATATTTGCTGGCATATTGAGTTCAACACTTCAACAGCATCATCTTTTAGGATTTGAAGTAGCTCAACTGAAATTCATCAACTCCAGTAGCCTTGTTTGTATTCTTATGAATAATAAAGGATGCTCCTTTCATTTTTACCACCCAGGAAATTCCAAGAGTTTTAGAAGTTCTGTGACAAGAACCAGTGATGAAGACCAAATATACATATATTTCTAATTATGTCATGGTATCACAACCTTTGTATAGTAATCATGTTTTTAGAGAAGAATGTTTTCCTGTGAGGTGTCTGCAACACTGCAAAGAAACCCACCGGACAGTGGAAATGTAGGTTTGGGTTCTCAGGAAGATATAGATTTGGGAGCCACCTGTGGGAAGGTCAGAGTAAAACTATGGGAATAGATGAGGTCATCAAGGAATGTGTGCAAAGTGAGCTGATGAGAGGACCTTGGGGAGTGTCTACATGGAAGGGCCAGGTGGAACACTCACAATTCCTTGGGGGAATTTGTAGTGATTTAGTCTATGAAATCAGTTATATCTAATACTATAGAGGATTTTTTAAAATTAAGTTATTTTATTTTTGGCTGCACTGTATCTTCACTGTATCTTCACTTTCTCTAGTTGTGGAAGCAGGGGCTAATCTCTAGTTGTGGATGCGGGCTTCTGATGTGGTAGCTCCTCTTGTTGGACAGCCCAGGCCCTAGGGCACACAGGCTTCAGTATCTGCAGCTCCCGGACTCTAGAGCATGGCCTCAGTAGTTCTGGCACATGGGCTTTCTTTAGCTGACCTAACATGTGGGATCTTCCCAAACCAGGGATCGAGCCCAGTTGTGCCCTGCATTCTTAACCACTGGGCCACCAGGGAAGTCTTGTGGAGGATTTTAAAAAAGGTCTTCATCCCAGTAAAAGAAATTACTTGGGATTAAAAAATTATTAGAGGTGTACTTAGAAGCACATTTATTTATAAAATCACATCATGGCCACTGGCATGGTGGGGTGATGCAATCTGAAAGTTGCCATGCCAGTGACAAACTTATTTACTCAATCTAACATTTCATTGGGTACTTGGTATCTTTTTAACTTATCAGTTATTTACTGATTCCATACCTTGCTCAAGACAAGAAATGTAGCAACTGAACAACAAAATATTCCAAAACTGCTATTAATAAAAACTGTCGCATATTTTTAAGATGTAATATTATTCCTCAAGATATACCTAACTAAATGTTTGCCTGGCCACAATTCCTACAATGAAGTGTGGGTGACTGTAATATAAAAAAATAAGTTAAATTATGAGCTGAACTGTGCCCCCCCATTCATATATTAAAAGCTCTAAACTCCGTTACCTCAGAATCTAACTGTATTCAGAGATAGTCTTTAAAGAAGTGATTAAATTATGAGGCCCTAAGATTGAGACCCAAATTCAGATATGTCTAGTGTTCTTATAAGATGAAAAAGAGAAACCAGGGACTCATGCACAGAGGGACAACCGCGTGATGAGTACAAGTTAAGAAGGCCTCGGGAGAAATCAATGTTGCTGACATCTTGATCTTGGACTTCCAGCCTTCAGAACTGTGAAAAAATTTATTTCTGTTGTTTAAGCCACTCAAGCTGTAGTATTTTGTTATGGCATCCCTAGCAATCTAATATACTGCAAAACTAGGAGCTTACCTTCAAAGAGGGTAACACTCATGCTGATATTAGGAAGGAGGATTTCTAGGCTATGCACTCCCAACACAGGGGGTCTGGGTTCAATCCTTGGCCAGGGGACTAGATCCCACATGCTGCGACTAAGAGTTCGCATCTGCAGCTTAAAATGCTGCGTGCCACAACTAAAAGACCCTGCATGCAACGACTACATATCCTGCATATCGCAACCAAGACCCAGCACAGCCAAATAAACAAATAAAAAAATTTTTAAGTGTTGAGTATTATTTAGTTTCTGACAAAATAGATTAGCCTCTTGAAAAGGTTGAACTGAAACTTAATGAGATTTACTGGGTTTTCGAGATGGGGTGCACCAGGTCTCTGAACAATTACATGTTTCAATTATTGAAGCAGTGGTCAGAGACCATATTAATATTTAATTATAAAATATTTTGCCTTTGGTTCATAGAGGGGGCAAAAGGCCATTTAGAAAGACTTTGGCTTTTCTCTTCTGATTTTATAACCCTATCTATGGTGATAGGCAGGGCTATTCTGAAAAATAACGAACATATAAAAATGCAAACCAGCAACATTTATCCTTTCACAAGAACTTGTAAAGATGCCTGAAGAACACACAAAAATGCTCCTTTTAATGTTTTTAGGAGAATAGCTTAAGGTTGTTTTCAAAATTTCAAGATCCAAAAGCAAAAGACTCCACTTCTTTACAAGTGGTTTAATCCCATGGGTAGTGCGGTTATAATCCAGATGACTCTCTTGAGGGGCAGGGAGAAGCAACGCCAATATTTTTTTGTGTGTTGAAAGGACCATAAAGGAGAAACAGATCATACTTTGTGGGTTGATAAATAGCTCAACACACACAGCCAGAAGAATGAACATTCTGCACATTGCACAGCTAGCTTTTTTTTTTCTCCCCCCAAGGCAGAAATGGGGGAAAGGAGTTGTGGTTTTTGTTATTTCCCTGTTCTGATTCTTTGCTCGGTGACATGGCAGGGCTAAAAAGGATATGTCAGAATTTAAAATGTGACATTGAAACAAGAAGTTTGGAATATGATAAAGGTCTAGATATGGAACTTTATTTATTTTCACTTTCTGGTTTAGAATGAAACATTGAAAGGGGCTTCAGAAATTATTAGAAGCAAAACATTGGTGGTCCTGTTCAGATGACATGTGAAAGGAATATTGAAGTAGGAACAAAAGCTGAGAAGAAAGTCTTTGTTTGGGCTGATTTTATACTTGATGGATGACTTGGGGAAGGATCGATTTGCAGAAGAGCTCACTCTAATAGTGAGCAGGGAGTGCAGGAGAGGGGGATTTGTAGATAATAAAAGTATACCAGATGCATGTGAAAGCTGCAGTAAGAACACTCTGGGGAGTTCAAGAGTATTCCCACACAGACCCTCCCCTCCCTTCTCCTCTCCTCTTTTTTTTTGTTATGTGAGGCACTGTTAACAGTAAGGGAGCACAAACTCACTTCTTATCATGGAGATACATGATATTTGTAATCCTGGGAAAAGCTTGCTTGCTGGTATTTTCTTCCCTCTCATCCTCCAGAATTGTCTTTTCTAGACTGGGCTAAATGAAAATTTTCTTTTCTCATGTAAGTGAAAACACCATTTTTTAAACACATCAAAGCCCGTTTGAATTTGGATCACATCATAGTTTATTTTATCAAACAGATTCTAATTTTTTCCAGATTTAAAAAATTTCCAGATTATTTCAAATTTTGTATGCCAAATTCTTCCCTCAATTATACACATGCAGCTAATTGCATACACATAACTGAGGGCAGAGTTTGGCTTTTGGAGCTGAAAAATCTCTGGAGCTCTGATCTTTTTTGCTCGGAAAAGCACAGACTTTATGAAACAAACAAAAAAAATAATAAATCTTAAACATAATTTGTATCACTTTCCCCAAGTTGCTTTCAGGCAGTTTAGTTAATCTACCAGACCCTTCTATCTTTTTTGCAATGAGACAATAGTCATGTAAATGATCTTTTTATTTGCTTGAAGCCACCTAAGCAAGACAGTGATAGAATTAGGTTAAAGGTGAGCATTCTGTGTTCTGTGATGATAGCTGAAACTATTTTTTAGCATTACATAACGGTGTGCTGAATCTGTTATTTTCTTGATCGTTGCCTCTTTTATTATTCAAAACAATAATGGCTGTTATAATTTTTTTCCTAATTCTAAAGATAATAGAAATAATTTAAGCAATATAGAAAGTGTAGAGAATAATAAAATCACTTGAATTCTCACCACTACAAGGCAGCCTTTTATATTTTGTTGAATATTCTTATAGGAATGTCATCCGATTTTTTGTCTAATTTTATATGGATAGAATATAGACATGTTAGACATGATATATAGACGTGATATAGAATATTGACATGATAGAATTAGACATGTTGTTTTAACCAGCATTTTCCACCAGGGAAATACTAGAAATGTTTTCCCCTCAGGTAATAAAGGTATACCTGTTTTAAGGCCCACATACTATTCCACTGGACCAGCAAGTCCTTGACCAATCGGTTATTTTCACAAGAAATAAATGTGCTTCCTTGCAGTCTTTATGGACACATTTGTTTACTTTAATTAATAATTGGAATTCTATTCTCCTTTAGCTATGGCCAAAATCTCAGATTTCCATAAAATCGATTTGTTCTATTTTAAAACTATAATTTTGAGTTGTACATTGATAGAATTATACTCAGACATGAAACCTGAAAATATAATGGCAATGGAAAATGTGAATAAGTATGTGAAATGCTCAGAAAATTCTTAAATATATTTTATGAATAACCTTTTATCCTTACTCAACTTTAATCTGATACTCTGTTAAAAATGTCCATAATTGATATGCATTTTGAGTTTTATCTCCACTTCTTTTCCTTACCAGTCCCTCAGAGATTAGGGTAAGCAACAGACTGGGAAGTCTTGGTTAATCTACACTTTGGGCAGTCTGTTGCCAAAAACTAAATTTGGAGTGAAGTGTTTGTATTTTCATGGTGTTTGAAAAATTAAGAGAAACTCCATATAGGTGCCGACATTACCATTTTATTTTTTGTTCCTCCCTTGATCCTTCTACACTGCTACCCTCATAAAAACTCAGATCCTTTATCAGCCTTGTATTCTTCACTGTCTAAACTTCTTTGTAGCCTACTCAAGGACATTGCCGGAGAAGGCCATGGCACCCCACTCCACTACTTTTGCCTGGAAATCCCATGGACGGAGGAGCCTGGTGGGCTGCAGTCCATGGGGTCGCTAAGAGTCAGACATGACTGAGCGACTTCACTTTCACTTTTCACTTTCATGCATTGGAGAAGGAAATGGCAACCCACTCCAGTGTTCTTGCCTAGAGAGTCCCAGGGACAGGGGAGCCTGGTGGGCTGCCGTCTATGGGGTCGCACAGAGTCGGACACGACTGAAGTGACTTAGTATAGCATAGCAAGGACATTGTTCTTTCAATATTCCCTTCTACCTCTCAAATCATCAAATTTCCCCTCTTTACTGAATTATTCTCACAAATACATAAATACGAATTTTTCTCTTATCCTAAAAATATTTATTCTTACCCTTTTTCAACTCTACCTACCACAGCATTTCTTGGCGAGCAAAAAATTTATCTTTACTTCCTGATTTCAATTCTTCTTCCTTTTTACTTTAAAGCAATCTAATCAGGTTTTCTCCTCACGAGTCTTCTTGAGGTCACCAGTGACCTTCATGATCTTAAATATGATGGTCAATTCTCAATCCTCATCTTACTTGATCTGTCAGTATCATTTGATACATTTGATCATTCCTCTTCCTTACCTGGTGGCTCAGGGGTAAAAGAATCCACCTGCAATGCAGGAGACACAGGAGACATGTGTTCGATCCCTGGGTCAGGAAGATCCCCTAGAGAAAAAATGGCAACCCACTCCAGTATGCTTGCCTGGACAATCCCATAGACAAAGGAACCTGGCGGGCTACAGTCCACGGGGTCGCAAAGAGTCAAACGCAACTGAGCGACTGAGCAGGCATTCACTTTCTTAATAAATGTTCTTCACTTAGCTTCCAGAATGCCATTTTCTCTTAGTTTATTCCCATCCTTTCTGGTTATTCCTTCTCAGTTTCCTTGTCTGGATTCTCTTCTTCCTGATTTCTTAATTTGGAATATTAGACTTTTTCTCTTTTTTTCCTCCTCTTTGTCTACACATCTCTATGGTAATTACTCTCATATTCACACTTCTGGGACCATTTGTCTTCCAGACTTAACTTCCAGAGTGTTCCAGACTTAACATTCACATATCCATGGATATTTCCACTAAATGTGAGTACCACTCAAACTCAACATGTCCAAAAGTGAACTCCTGATCTTCTTTACCCATCTACAATCCTGCTTCACTAATCTCAGTTCTGGCCACTCTATCCCTGCTGTTCTTTATGACAACTAGAAAGCCATCTCTGACTACTTTTATTCTTTCACACCCCACGTCTAATCTTTTAAGAAATCTTGTTGGCTCTAACTTCAAAATATACTCAGAATCTTCCCATTTCTCATCCCTTCCACGGAGTGACTAGAATCTCTAAATCAGTTTTTCTACTATCCTCATCTTCTCAGGGTCTATTGTCAACAAATAAACCAACGTGAGCTTCTTAAAACTTGGACCATACAGCGATAGGTGGTACTTGTCTCCTTTAAATCCTGACATAGCTCCCTTTTGTACTCAAAGTAAAAACTGTAGTCCATATGATGGCTACAAGGCTAAGACCTTCCGTTTCTTCTCTGACTTCTACTCCCTTGCTCAGCCTCCTACAATCACAGCAGGTTCTTTGCTCTTCCTCACTTTTGCTAAGAACTCTCCTATCTTGAGACCTTTCATTTGGATACTCCTTTTACCTGGAATGTTCTTTCTCCAGATATCTGAATCGACAACACTTTTGTCTCCTTTAAGTTTTTGACTAAATTTCACCTTCTAAATGAAGCCTACCATGACCACCTTATTTAGCATGCCTTCCATCTTTGGCATTTCCTATCTGCCTATCCTCCTCTGCTTTGTGTTGTGTGTGTGTGTTTGATAGTATTTATGTTTGAGTATATTTACTTAAAAATTACATTTTTGTTTAGTTTCTTTGCTCTCACTAGAATATAATCTTTGAATATATCTTTAAGGACAGGGATCTTTGTTTGTTGTGAGTGGTAGGATTATGGGTAGTTATCCTATTATTAAAATTATAAATAGAATAACTAACTAAATACAATCATATCATGAATACCAATGATGAGAATATGACACAAATGGTTAGATTTTGGTTAATCCCATTCTATGCATATAAGAATCTCAAAATAGAAAAGAAGAACCAGGGTGAAAGGAAGACTACTGAGATAAGAGGAAACAGTGTAAACTTGGCATTTCTATTGATAGTTCATAAAATTCCCTACTCTAAGAGTTTTTGAGAGGAGTGATGAGGCTACAATGTTGCTGTTGGAGTCTTGATTTCAGATTGGTTAATGATTATGCTAATTTTAGGATAAAAAGGAAGCATTTTGGGCTTTGAAATAAACATGTATACATCATTAGCCCATCTCATTAGCACTTCTGAACTTTCCCTTCAGCTGTAGCTGATTAGCAACTAAAAACATCAAGGTTTATTTTGAGAATTTTGAAGACTACTCTAAGGCCTTGAAATAATTAGTTGCTCAAGTCCTCATTAAGAAATAGAGCATATACAAAGCTATAAGACTTGGCTAGTCAAGAAAGCAAAATGCTTTTGAGCATTTTATTCAGTGAGGTAAATGAGCATGCTTTGTTCCAATTGGTTAACCAAATGTTTAAAGTATGGCAGAAGGAATGAAAATTTCCCCAGCTGGAGGAGGGTAGAGGAGGGTGATGAGATGTCAGGTCCACATAAAATTACTTTGTTGAAAAGACTAGTTGCTTAGTCCACTGATTTTGCTGCCAATTATTTGTAATAAAAAAAGAATAGTCTTTGAGGGCTTATTTTTTAAAAAATATTACTTAATTTCAGCATTTGATGAGGCAACTAATTATTGAAAGAAATCTTAAAGAACATTAATTTAAATGTTGGCTGTAAAATAAGAAATATTTAGGTATGAAAAAGTGAGGGTAAATTTCTAATTTTGATTAAGCTTTAAGAAGTAAAGCTGAGGTTTGGGGGGGCTCCAAATAAAGTGCTTTTTCATACTGTTTATCAGGCTCTCAAGGCAAGAACGCTGAAGTGGTTTGCAATGGCAACCCACTTCAGTGTTCTTGCCTGGAGAATCCCAGGGACAGGGGAGCCTGGTGGGCTGCCGTCTATGGGGTCGCACAGAGTCGGACACAACTGAAGTGACTTAGCATCTCCAGGAAAGTCTGGTGTGCTGCAGTCCATGAAATCACAAAGAGACACAAATGATTGACTGAACAACAAAATAAAATACTCTCTTCTGCTTTATGAGGGTAGAGTGTCAGATAGATGTAGATAAAAAAAATGCCAGCTTTATTACTAATCAAAATTTGGTCTGAAGAAAGCACTTCTATTCGCAACCACAATATCCTTTCTAAAGTGCATGCATGCTCAGTCACTCAATCATGTCTGAACCTTTGGCAACCCCATGGAGGTGGCATGCCAGGGTCCTCTGTCTATGAGATTTCCCAGGCAAGAATACTGGAATGGGTTGCTATTTCCTCCTCCAGGGGATCTTCAAGACCCAGGGGTCGAACCCAAGTCTCCTGTGTCTCCTGCATTGGCAGGCAGATTCTTTACCACTGAGCCACACTTATTCATCTGGCATAAGCAATGCTTGATAACACAGACCTCCCTCATGAATCAGGATGTTTACCACATGATATGGAGCAGACAGGGAAGGCAGGGTCCTTGCATAAATGACTCCAGAAAGAGAGAAAACAAGGAAAAGCCTGAATAAACTTGCTCAGTGACTTCTCCCCCTACCCACCAATTAGACCAATTAATTCTCCTCCCTTAAGGAGGGATAAGTTGGGGTGGAACGCAAGGCTAACTGGTTTCTGTAATTATAGCTAAAGTCTCCCCAGCTGGAAACAAGAGGAATGGCGGACAGATCCGCCTGCTTCGCCAACACACTTAACTCGTCACATATGTGTGATCTATTATGTTAATAGCAATTATCCCATGTGTTTCAAAGTGTGTGTGTTAGTGGGAGGAGGGGGAATGGGGATTATTAAATTTCAAAATTTCCACCTCCATTTTTCAGGTAATTACACAGAGAGTTGCAAATCCGGGACTCATACATTGTTGTGCACAGTGCTGTGAAATAACGTTCACGAGTGGATGGCTCAGCCGTGGATGAAGGAGGAAGAAGAAAACGCAGCTGTGCTCTCATTAATGAGTGGAGGTCAGAATGTGGAGATGCCCACGGCCTCTGCTGAAGGCAACACTGCTGCCATCTGCTGGACTGTGCGTAGGAGAGCCCCGTCAGATAGGAGTCGGTTCAAATTATGTCCCTCCCACTTAGGAGGCATTATGCTAGGCGCCAGGTAGGGGCATCTAAAGATTACAGACGATTTCTCTGCCCCCAGGAAGCCGGGAATTTAACAGGGAGAGACACCTCGCTCAGGAGGCTGTGATAGTCTGGCTCTAATGGGTGAGCCATGAGATGGTATCACCAGGCAAGGATTTACGGAAGAGGTGACCGGAGAGTATGTCGGAAGCAAAGGTAGGGGTTCAACAGGGAGAGACGGGGAAAAGGGAATTCCAAGTGGATGCTACTTCAAACAACTTAATTCTCCTGGCTCATGAAGAGGCTCATGAACGTTCCTCCTCTTTTTAGAAATAATCTTTTATTTCTCTCTTGTGATTGGCCTTTCCTTAGTTTATAATCGTTTCATCCATGGATCAGATTTTACTAATACAGACACTAACCGTGGAAGTTATGGGTATTGTATAAGAGCATGTTGTGCCCCTCCCTCACAGTGCTCTGATTGGGTATCTCCTGTGCCCTGCAAAACATGAGGAGACTTTATTTCAGGGAATGTCTTTGGTCTGTGGTTTACCATAGCATAAGTTTATGAGGTTGAGTTTTACAAATTCAGTTTTAATCAGATATTATTTTTGTCCTAAGAAAACTCTAAATACCACAAATAAAGCTTTCATCAGCTTAGAAACCATCTATAACTCATACGTGTAATTAGGTTTAAATGATGCTGAGACTTCACACAATCCCTGCTCAACACTTGTGATTTTACATTCTCTGCCTCTAGTGCCTGAATAGTGTGGTCCACTAGATATTTTCCTGTTATAAGCTGTGGTATGTTGAGGACCCAGCAAGTTAAAGAGTAATAACTTTTGATTTGGCAACAGCAGAATAAAGTGAAATCCTTGCCAGCACTAAGTTTGACACATGACTGATGATATTTTCAGGTCTCAGATATGAATGTACAGTGGAGCTCTTCTGCCTGAATTTCATTTGACTTTCCTGTGGTCATCAAAATGGATGTCTTTCAATCTTTGTGTCAGTGGAGTTTGGCTTGTGTGGGACTTCGGAGATAAACCTGTCTAATACAACGAAGTTTGTGATTCCACTGGGCCCTGTCATAAAAATCAGTTTTGAAACCTGCCAAACTTAGTGAAATTGGCTGATTCTGGGGCTAGGGCTTACTGCATAGTTTTGGACAACGCCTGCACATATGTTTAAAATAACCTCTTGTTTCAAATACGCTTGTGTTTAAGACTCCTTCAGTAAAGGATTTGTAACAGTAAATAAATACAATGGAAAACAAGTTTAAACAAATGTTTTAAATTTACTTATCCATTTAGTGCTTGAAATACTCTATTTCTCTTCCAAAGCTCCATTTCCACCATCTCTTCTTTTTAAATCCAAATGTTCTTAACATTAATTTAGAAGACGTGCAAAGCTAGGCCAAGGAAAAGGAGTCAAAACTATAAAATCCAGTTAGAAAATGTAAGGAAATGAGCCAAATTAGAAGCAAAGCCAGTACCCAGGGCAATGTGGAAATATTGGACAAAGACACTGCTTTGGAGATGGAGCAGACTGAAAGTGATGACATCTTGTTGAGCCACAAAGAGACACACTATTATCCTGGCCTTGGATGGCTTACAGTGTATTGAAGAGATACGGCTTGTTCTGATGAAAATAAACAGTAACACAAAATAGCAGGTGCTGAGCCAGTGAGTAGGGCAGTAGCAGGTGTACAACATCAAGGGCGAGTGTGGTGAGGAATGGGTTATGAGGAGGGAGGGGTTAGTGTAGGTCTGCCTCTCTCAGTTGTTATTTTTAAGTTAGGAAGTATTATAAATGTGGGAGGTGTTTGCGTGCATGCTCAATCACGTCCAGTTCAGTTCAGTCGTTCAGTCATGTCTGACTCTTCGTAACTCCATGGATTGTAGCCTGCCAGGCTCCTCTGTCCAGGGAATTTTCCAGGCATGCATGCTGGAGTGGGTTGCCATTTCCGTTTCCAGGGAATCTTCCCAAGCCAGGAATGGAACCCATGTCTTTTGCATCTCCTGCATTGACAGGTGAATTGCTTTCCACTGAGCCACCTGAGAAGCCCCAAAGGTGAGAAATATATATAGTGTTTAAACAGAGCAGATACTAATTATCTCACAATAACTATCATTTGTTAAATACTATGTGTCAGCTATTGTGGTCAGGTGCTTTATATACATTATTTTACTCAATCTTTACAATTTTCTGTGACTTAATACTATTTTTGGAGAAGGCAATGGCATCCCACTCCAGTACTCTTGCCTGGAAAATCCCATGGATGGTGGAGCCTGGTAGGCTGCAGTCCATGGGGTCGCTGACTTCACTTTCACTTTTCCCTTTCACACATTGCAGAAGGAAATGGCGGCCCACTCCAGTGTTCTTGCCTAGAGAATCCCAGGGACGGGGAAGCCTGGTGGGCTTCCGTCTATGGGGTCGCACAGAGTCAGACACGACTGAAGCGACTTAGCAGCAGCAGTAGCAGTAAATACTATTTTTCCCCAAAATTACAAATGGCAACTTCAGATACCCAAAGTCACATAACTTCTACAGGACAGAACCCAGATTCAAAGCAAAACATGCCTGATTTCAAAGCCCTAACTTTAAACCATGCTTTTACTGTCAGTGTATAGCTAATGAACAATTATCTGCATGTTGTAATAAGATGGTCAAGGTGATGATACAGAGAATTTCATTCCTATGATGAAACATATGTTATTTTGGTTAGAAATTCCTGAGATGATAATTATAAAAACTATTTAACAAACATGGATGAATGTTTTTCACATAATGTCAAATGTAAAAAGAATAATATAATAAACATATACATTGTGTTTACAATTATATCAAAACTCTGTATGCATATAGACAAAACCCTGGTATAGAAGATTAAAAGGAAAATAGTTTTCTTGGAATGAAAAGAGTCATAGTTAATTTTTTATTTAAAATTTTTTAGTGTTGAAATTTTGCCATTAAGATTTTTATAAATTAAGTTAGAAAGATTAATGCTATTAGACTAATTCAGTGAAGGAAATTTAAAGCTTGGTGCTGGAAACCTATCATTCTCAAATGAAAATTACAACTTGTTTTAAAACAGGAAATCACTTTGGGAGGTCAGGACATAATGGAAACTCTCAAGCAGATAAGGTTTAGTTTATGAGGGTGAATTTTCAATTGTTTTACTAGAAAATGTTTATTTGTCCTCTTCAGAAATTTGCATTAAAGTTGCCATTTCAGAAGACAAGAATGTTTACAGAATAGGGTCTCACCCTGCTCCCTCCCTCTTTTACATGTCTCCCTGTGTCCCACCGCAATCCATTTTGACAAATAAGCACCTTTCTTTCTTGCTGAGTTCTCCTCCACCACACCTCTTATCTAGAAACTCTACTTGACTTCTAGGGCTCACAAAGGAACAAGAGCTTTTTCCAAAGGAAGAGGGAAATGGTGTGGATTTTTTTTAGGCCATAACAGTTTCTTGAGTGTGAGAACTGCTTGATGATTCTACTTCATGGAGATACAGTTCAAAGCTCTCAATGAAGCTAGAATTTGAATCCATAGGTAGAAATACAATTTACTGTTTTGTTTTTCCGTAGGGATAGTGAAAAACTGTAAATCTTCTTATCCTCTTTTTAACTGACTCACCTAATTGAGTTGCTCTCTATTGTCTCTGCAAATATTCTGCCTTACGCCTGCTCCACTGAGAAAGTCTAAGCACCAGGTACAGTCTTGCATATCTCCCTCACTTCTTTCTCATTCATCTACAGCCAAATCTGTACATGCAAATAGTACTTATTGCTGTAACTGTGTGTTTTAATAGATATTATGCACACTGGTGAAATGTGTGCAAAAATGAAAGTTGTAGAAAACGGTTGAATAGTCTTTTGAGTAGCATATGGGTAATGTAGCTTATAGGAACGATAATGAATTACTTGTGGAAGAGATAGGTTTCTAAACAAATTTTAGAAAGATTATGTGCTCAGATTGCATTGAAAGTTTAAGTTTTTGCTTTATTTTAAAGAAACTCAAACTGGAGATTTTAGAACAAGTGCAATAAAACTATTATTTGCCATACATTCAAATAATGGCTTAGACTCTACATCAAAACATTTGCTTATGAATGTACACTTATGTTTTAAGTTAAAATAGAATCTTTAAGGTATGTCATTTTAATTATGATTCCCCAATGTAATTGACTTTTAAGAAAATTATTAACTAATTGCCAGTTTCATAGATAAGGGATTGAGAGAGTTTTGACTATATCAGTATCACCTTGTATTTCAGTTGTAAAGGCACAGCACATTCAGTGGCAAAATCAGAAGTAAAGAGTTTGCTATTTTGAAAGATCCCTAATAATTTTGAACTTCTTTGAGAGTTTTTTTCATTTACTTTTGCTTCTATTCCATTTTATGCTTAAAATACTGAGTCTGTTTTATTCCTTTTTCATTCATTCAAACTGCTCTTCTCCTTCTATGGTAGAGACTAGCTGTTGAACAAATACATATTCTCCCCATTCTTTTTCAAACTGGCCCAGACTTTTCAGTGGCACATACTGCCCTATAGTTAGAAGAAAGATCATATTTCCCAACATTTATTGCTGCTGGGTGTGACCAGGTATATTAGTTTTTATGGCTGTTGTATCAAATTGGCACAAATGTAGTAGCTGAGAATAACACAAATTTGTTACATCCTGGTTCTGCAGTTCAGAAGTCTGGGCTAGCTTGGTTTCTTTACTCCAGGTTTTACAATGCAAAAATCGAGGTGTCACAGTGACTGTGTTCTCATTTGAAAGGCCTGGGGAAGGATTCATACCCAGACTCATTCAGGTTGTTGGCAGAATCTAATTCCTTGGTTTTGTAGGACCAGAACCCTGTTTCCTTGCCTGCTGTCAGCTTCAGGCTGCTCTTAGCACCTTGAGGCCTCTCACTGGTCATTGCATGTGGGTCCCTACATCTCAGGGCCAGTAGAGGTGTTGTGTTTAGAACCATGCTGGGAATGTCTGATTTCCCCTTATACCCTGGCCTGCTTTTGCCTCCAGCTGGAGAAAATACTCCACTTTTTACCAGCTCGTATGATTAAGTCAGCCCCACCTGAATAATCTCCCTATTTTAAGATCTGTAGCCTTAATTACATTCACAAAGTCCCATTTGCCATTTAATTTAACATAATCGCAGGAATTGGGGGTAGAAATTTTGGGGGAGCCATTCCATCTACCACAGTTGGTGATTATGGAGTTCTGGCTGATGAATGGAAATGGAGATGTTGTGTACAACTCATGGACGTTCCCTTCAAGGAGAGAAGAGATTCCTCTTTCATTCTGTGCTCACCCTGCTGTTGAGAGAGCAAGGCAGCCTCCTTGAAACTGGAGTCAAGGACCACACCCCAGGGATGGGAGAGTGGAAGCTGGAAGGGGCTGAATACTTTTGAAAAGTTATTTTGTAAGTCCAGTTTGGCTCTGTCTGTGTTTGTTTCACATGAGAGAGAAATGATTTCTCCTTAAATCCCTGTAATTCAAATTTTTCTGTTATATATGTCATTCAACCTACTACTGAAAAATATGCTCTCCAAACTTTGTAACATTTTCTTAGCTCATTACAGTATCTAGCACATATTGACAAAATTAAATGTATTTGGCTTCCCAATTCATTATATTTAATATGAGTAATAGATATTATCAAAGATTTTGAAGACGGTAACAGACGATGACATGGTTGGATGTCATCACCCACTCAAACATGAGTTTGAGCAAACTCTGGGAGATAGTGAAGGACAGGGAAGCCTGGTGCACTGCAGTCCATGGGGTTGCAAAGAATCGGACACAACTGTGCAACTGAACAACAACAAGGTTTTGAAATTACATATTTAGGCGGTCCTAAGATGGTGGAGGAATAGGACGGGGAGACCACTTTCTCCCCACAAATTCATCAAAAGAACATTTGAACACTGAGTTAATCCCACAAAACAACTTCTGAATGCTGGCAGAGGACATCAGGCATGCAGAAAAGCAACCCATTGTCTTCGAAAAGAGGTAGGAAAAAATATGAAAGATAAAAAGAGAGACAAAATAGGTAGGGACGGAAATTCATCCCGGGAAGGGAGTCCTAAAAAAGAGAGGTTTCCAAACACCAGGAAACACTCTCACTGGCAAGTCTCTGGCGAGCCTTGGAACCTCAGAGGGCAATGTAACTGGGAGGAAGAATAAATAAATAATTAAAATCCACAGATTACATGCCCAACAGTAACTCCCAGCGGAGAAGCAGCGCAGATGCCCGCATCTGCCACTAGCAAGCGGGGTCTGGGCAGGGAGGCACGGGCTGCATTGCTTAGAGTAAGAACCGGGCCTGAATGCCCCAAGGGCAATCTGAGGGAACTAACTTGAGACAGCAAACCAGACTGTGGCATAGCTATCCCTCGAAAAGCCCTAACCTAAGACACTGCCAGGCCCGCTCACAGAACAAAGGACTGAGCAGAGCTAGCCGGCTGTGGACCGGCCCATCCCCTGCTGGAGACAGGCAGGCGAAGGCAGCCAGAGCCGGAAGGGGGCAATCATGGCCCCAGAGAGGCATCATCTACCAAACTGCAAGCAGGCTTCTTGCTAACCAAGACTTCTTGGGATTCTGGACGATCTACATCCGCCTGGACAGTCGCAGCCAGAGATCAGCTCCCCAGAAGAGACACACGGCACACCTGAGAAGGTGAGCCAGTTTTACACCCAGAAAACCCAGCGGCAGGGACAGGGGAGGCAATAAGTTGCAGCGACCGTGCTCACCAAGCACCTGGTCACCTGAGCTGCTTGGACCTGGGAAGGGCACAAAACGCAGGCCCAACTGAGTCTGCGCCTTTGTGGAGTACCCGAGTACCTGAACCTGAATGGCTTAGACCTGAGAAGTGCACTCAACCCAGGGCCGGCCTCAGACAGTTCCCGGCAGAGCAACCTAGAGCCTGAGCAGTGTAGACAGGGAAAGCACACACACTGTGAGCAGGGGCAAACTCAGTGTGGCCGAGACACTGTGAGCACACGCCAGTGTTATTTGTTTGCAGTGTTCCTCCCTCCCCACAGCACGACTGTACAAGTGAGCCTTAAAAAGTGTCCACCACCGCCTCCTTATGTCAGGGTGGAAATTAGACACTGAAGAGACCAGCAAACAGAAGAAGCTAAAACAAACAAGGAAGTGACAGGTGCAATAGAATAAAACCCTGTAGTTAGCACCAACTGCATAGGAAGGGGCCTATAGATTTTGAGAAATATAAGCCAGATCAAGGAACTATCTGAAAATGAACTGACCCTACACTGTCCACAACAACACGAGAGAAAGTCCTAGATATATTTTTACTATTATCATTCTTTAAAAAAAAAAAAAGTTTTATTTTTAAGTCCTCTATTACTCCTTTGATTTTCATTTTTATAACCTACCATTACTTTGCAAATAAAAAAGACCCTATTTTTTTAAAGCCAACTTCATATATATATATTTTATAATTATTATGACTTTGTTTTTTTTTCTTTAATATTGTATTTTTGAGAATCCAACCTCTACTCTAGGTTTTTAATCTTTGCTTTTTGGTATTTGTTATCAATTTTTTATCTTTAAGAACCCAATCTTCAGTACCCATTTTTACTTGGGAGCAAGGTTACTGGCTTGACTTCTTTCTCCTCCTTTGGACTCTCCTTTTTCTCCACCAGGTCGCCTCTATCTCCCCCCTCCCCCTTCTCTTCTCTACCCAACTCTGTGAATTTCTTTGTGTGTTCTGGGTTGTGGAGAACACTTAGGGAACTGACTACTAGCTGGATCTGTCTCTCTCCTTTTGATTCCCTCTTTTATCCTTCTGGCCACCTCTGTCTCCTTCCTCCCTCTTCTCTTCTCTGTATAACTCTGTGAACATCTCTGAGCGGTCCAGACTGTGGAGAGCACATAAGGAAGTGATTACTGGCTAGCTTGCTCTCTCCCCTTTTGATTCCCCCTCTTCTCCTCCTGGTCACCTCTATCTCCCTACTCCCTCTTTTCTTCTCCATGTAACTCTGTGAACCTCTCTGGGTGTCCCTCACTGTGGAGAAACTTCCTCTTTAACCTAGATGTTTTATCATTGGTGCTGTATAGATGGAGAAGTCTTAAGGCTACTGTAAGAATAAGACTGAAAACCAGAGGCAGGACGCTTAAGTCCAAATCCTGAGAACACCAGAGAACTCCTGACTCCAGGGAACATTAATCGATAGGAGCTCATCAAACCCCTCCATACCTGCACTGAAACCAGGCACCACCCAAGGGCCAACAAGTTCCAGAGCAAGACATAGCACACAAATTCTCCAGCACACAGGAACATAGCCCTGAGCTTCAATATACAGGCTGCCCAAAGTCACACCAAACCCGTTAACATGTCATAACTCATTACTGGACACTTCATTGCACTCCAGAGAGAAGAAATACAGCTCCACCCACCAGAACACTGACACAAGCTTCCCTAACCAGGAAACCTTGACAAGCCACCTGTCCTACCCTACCCACAGTGAGGAAACTCCACAATAAAGGGGAATCACAAACTGCCAGAACAGAAAGGGCACCCCAAACACAGCAATATGAACAAGATGAAGAGCCAGAGAAATATCCAGCAGGTAAAGGAACTGGATAAATGCCCACCAAACCATACAAAAGAGGAAGAGATAGGGAATCTACCTGATAAAGAATTCTGAATAATGATAGTGAAAATGATCCAAAATCTTGAAAACAAAATGGAGTTACAGATAAATAGCCTGGAGACAAGGACTGAGAAGATGCACGGAGTGTTTAACAAGGACCTAGAAGAAATAAAGAGTCAATATATAATGAATAATGCAGTAAATGAGATCAAAAACACTCTGGAGGAAGCCAACAGTAGAATAACTGAGGCAGAAGATAGGATAAGTGAGATAGAAGATAGAATGGTAGAAATAAATGAAACAGAGAAGAAAAAAGAAAAACAAATTAAATGAAATGAGGACAATCTCAGAGACCTCTGGGACAATGTTAAATGCCCCAACATTCGAATCATAGGAGTCCCAGAAGAAGAAGACAAAAAGAAAGACTATGAGAAAATACTTGAGGAGATAATAGTTGAAAACTTGCCTAAAATGGGGAAGGAAATAATCACCCAAGTCCAAGAAACCCAGAGAGTCCCAAACAGGGTAAACCCAAGGTGAAACACCCCAGGACACATATTAATCAAATTAACAAAGATCAAACACAAAGAATAAATATTAAAAGCAGCAAGGGAAAGACAACAAATAACACACAAGGGGATTCCCATAAGGATAACAGCTGATCTTTCAGTAGAAACTCTTCAGGCCAGGAGGGAATGGCAGGACATACTTAAAGTGATGAAAAAAATAACCTACAGCCCAGATTATTGTACCCAGCAAGGATCTCATTCAAATATGAAGGAGAAATCAGAAGCTTTACAGACAAGCAAAAGCTGAGAGAATTCAGCACCACCAAACCAGCTCTCCAACAAATGCTAAAGGATCTTCTCTAGACAGGAAACACAAAAAGGGTGTATAAACTCAAACCCAAAACAATAAAGTAAGTGGCAAAGGGATCATACTTATCAATAATTACCTCAAATGTAAATGGATTGAATGCCCCAACCAAAGACAAAGACTGGCAAATGGATACAAAAACAAGACCCCATATATGCTGTCTACAAGAGACCACCTTGAAACAAGGGACACATACAGACTGAAAGTGAAGGGCTGGAAAAAGATATTCCATGCAAATAGAGACCAAAAGAAAGCAGGAGTAGCAATACTCATATCAGATAAAATAGACTTTAAAACAAAGCCTGTGAAAAGAGACAAAGAAGGACACTACATAATGATCAAAGGATCAATCCAAGAAGAAGATATAACAATTATAAATATATATGCACCCAACATAGGCACCACAATATGTAAGACAAATGCTAACAAGTATGAAAGGAGAAATTAACAATAACACAATAATAGTGGGAGACTTTAATACCCCACTCACACCTATGGATAGATCAACTAAACAGAAAATTAACAAGGAAACACAAACTTTAAATGATACAATAGACCAGTTAGGCCTAATTGATATCTATAGGACATTTCACCCCAAAAGAATGAATTTCACTTTTTTCTCAAGTGCACACAGAATGTTCTCCAGGATAGATCGCATCCTGGGCCATAAATCTAGCCTTGGTAAATTCAAAAAAAAACTGAAATCATTCCAAGCATCTTTTCTGACCACAATGCAGTAAGATTAGATCTCAATTACAGGAGAAAAACTATTAAGAATTCCAACATATTGAGGCTGAACAACACGCTGCTGAATAACCAACAAATCACAGAAGAAATCAAAAAAGAAATCAAAATATGCATAGAAATGAATGAAAATGAAAACACAACCCTAAACCTATGAGACACTGTAAAAGCAGTGCTAAGGGGAAGGTTCAAAGCAATATAGGCACACCTCAAGACACAAGAAAAAAGTCAAATAGGTAATCTAACTCTACACCTAAAGTAACTAGAAAAGGAAGAATTGAAGAACCCCAGGGTTCGTAGAAGGAAAGAAATCTTAAAAATTAGGGCAGAAATAAATGCAAAAGAAACAAAAAAGACCATAGTAAAAATCAACAAAGCCAAAAGCTGGTTCTTTGAGAAGATAAAATTAACAAACTGTTAGCCAGACTCATCGAGAAACAAAGGCAGAAGAGTCAAATCAACAAAATTAGAAATGAAAATGGAGAGATCACGACAGACAACACAGAAATACAAAGGATCATAAGAGACTACTATCAGCAATTATATGCCAATAAAATGGACAACGTGGAAGAAATGGACAAATTCTTAGAAAAGTACAACTTTCCAAAACTGAACCAGGAAGAAATAGAAAATCTTAACAGACATATCACAAGCACGGAAATTGAAACTGTAATCAGAAATCTTCCAGCAAACAAAACCCCAGGACCAGACGGCTTCACAGCTGAATTCTACCAAAAAGTTAGAGAAGAGCTAATACCTATCCTACTCAAACTCTTCCAGAAAATTGTAGAGCAAGGGAAACTTCCAAACTCATTCTATGAGCACCATCAGCCTAATACCAAAACCTGACAAAGATGCCACAAAAAAAGAAAACTACAGGCCAATATCACTGATGAACATAGATGCAAAAATTCTTAACAAATTCTAGCAAACAGAATCCAACAACACATTAAAAAGATCATACATCATGACCATGTGGGCTTTATCCCAGGGATGCAAGGATTCTTCAATATCTGCAAATCAAACAATGTAATACACCACATTAACAAATTGAAAAATAAAAGCCATATGATTATGCAATAGATGCAGAGAAAGCCTTTGAAAAGTCTATGATAAAAACTCTCCAGAAGGCAGGAATAGAAGGAACGTACCTCAACATAATAAAAGCTATATATGACAAACCCACAACAAACATTATCCTCAATGGTGAAAAATTGAAGGCATTTCCCTTAAAGTCAGGAACAAGACAAGGGTGCCCACTTTCACCACTACTATTCAACATAGTTTTGGAAGTTTTGGCCACAGCAATCAGAGCAGAAAAAGAAATAAAAGGAATCCAAATTGGAAAAGAAGAAGTAAAACTCGCACTCTTTGCAGATGACATGATCCTCTACATAGAAAACCCTAAAAGGCTCTGCCATCCCTGGGATTCTCCAAGAAAGAACACTGGAGTGGGTTGCCATTTCCTTCTCCAATGCATAAAATGAAGTCCCTCAGTCGTGTCCGACTCTTCGCGACCCCATGGACTGCAGCCTACCAGGCTCCTCCACCCAATGGATTTTCCAAGCAAGAGTACCGGCGTGGGTTGCCATTGCCTTTTCCGATTACTAAGCTGCTGCTGCTGCTGCTGCTGCTGCTAAGTTGCTTCAGTTGTGTCCGACTCTGTGCGACCCCATAGACAGCAGCCCACCAGGCTCCACCATCCCTGGGATTCTCCAGGCAAGAACACTGGAGTGAGTGATTACTAAGCTATTGACCATTAATACGTGCTGTTTTATAAGTGCTACTGTAGGAGTCTTCAGAATTCTGAGCTACCAAAAAGGTTAACCAATTAAACAAGATAGACATTTATTCATATGCAACTTGCGTCTGCCTTCTCTCGTTTTAAGATTCTGTCTCTCTGTCCAACCAATAAAGAAAGAGGCTAACATACTCCATAGCAGTATCTTTCCACAGCAACAGAAAGGGAGTAGTAGATAAATATATCTCCTTTGACTCAAAATAAGCCCACTGACCACAGAAGTTATTGTTTTTAATTGTAAAAAAAATTGGAAACGTTTTTTGTCTTCATTTAGCTTTAGATCATCTTCTCTCAGCAAAGTACTTCTAACTTTATTTTTTTCTGAAATGATCAAGAGTCTTTGATATTGAATTTAGACTTTCTGACTAATAGCTCTAGTTTTGTAGAGCTTTTTGGATTTATCTTTGGCCACAGTGGCACCTCTTCGTAGATTTTATGTAGTTTTGTGCACTCATTAGAGATCACCATGTTTAGGCAAAGAAATTTGTTTAGATAAATGCTTCTTAAACTTCTTCGTATCAGGATTTCGGTACACTCTTTACACTATCGAAGATGAGTGAGACTTCCTGTATTAAATTTAAAAATACTGGTGCAAAATAGGACTATAATGTGTACCAACTTTTTGTGTTTACAAGTAAGCGAAAGAAAAACTCTGAGATTTCAATGATTATGAATGATAATAATGTTCAGAGATTATAGAAGAAATAAAGTGAAGAAAACTAGTATGGGCACTGAAGTACTGAGAAAAAACTGAATTAATATCTGAAAAGGCACATAATTATACTAAAAAGCAACCATCTAAGAAAATTTTTTAGAAGAATGCACAGCGATTCATTAGCTAGCACAGTAATGATATTATTACATGTGTAGTTTCTCTAAACTACATTGTACACATAAGCAATTACAAAATTAAATAAAGTCTTGCCAATAACCTCAGATATGCAGATGACACCACCCTTATGGCAGAAAGTGAAGAGGAACTCAAAAGCCTCTTGATGAAAGTAAAAGTGGAGAGTGAAAAAGTTGGCTTAAAGCTCAACATTCAGAAAACGAAGATCATGGCATCTGGTCCCATCACTTCATGGGAAATAGATGGGGAAACAGTGTCAGACTTTATTTTGTGGGGCTCCAAAATCACTGCAGATGGTGACTGCAGCCATGAAATTAAAAGATGCTTACTCCTTGGAAGGAAAGTTATGACCAACCTAGATAGCATATTCAAAAGCAGAGACATTACTTTGCCAACAAAGGTCCGTCTAGTCAAGGCTATCGGAGAAGGCAATGGCACCCCACTCCAGTACTCTTGCCTGGAAAATCCCATGGATGGAGGAGCCTGGAAGGCTGCAGTCCATGGGGTCGCTGAGGGTCGGACATGACTGAGCGACTTCACTTTCACTTTTCACTTTCATGCATTAGAGAAGGAAATGGCAACCCACTCCAGTGTCCTTGCCTGGAGAATCCCAGGGACGGGGCATCCTGAAGAGCTGCCATCTATGGGGTCGCACAGAGTTGGACATGACTGAAATGACTCAGCAGCAGCAGTCAAGGCTATGGTTTTTCCTGTGGTCATGTATGGATGTGAGAGTTGGACTGTGAAGAAGGCTGAGTGCTGAAGAATTGATGCTTTTGAACTGTGGTGTTGGAAAAGACTCTTGAGAGTCCCTTGGACTTCAAGAAGATCCAACCAGTCCATTCTGAAGGAGATCAGCCCCGGGGTTTCTTTGGAAGGAATGATGCTAAAGCTGAAAGTCCAGTACTTTGGCCACTTCATGCAAAGAGTTGACTCATTGGAAAAGACTCTGGTGCTGGGAGGGATTGGGGGCAGGAGGAGAAGGGGATGACAGAGGATGAGATGGCTGGATGGCATCACCGACTTGATGGATATGAGTCTGAGTGAACTCCGGGAGTTGGTGATGGACAGGGAGGCCTGGCGTGCTGCGATTCATGGGGTTGCATAAAGTCAGACACGACTGAGCGACTGAACTGAACTGAATTGTGGCAGTTTAGTAGCTAAGTTGTGCCTGACTCTTTTGACTTCATGGACTGTAGCCCACCAGGCACCTCTGTCCATGGGATTTCCCAGGCAAGGATACTGGTGTATGTTGCCATTTCCTCCTTCAGGATATCGTCCTGACCCAGGAATTGAATCTGCATCTCCTGCACTGCAGGAAGTCTCTTGCATTGCAAGTGGATACTTTACCAACTGAGCCACCAGGAAAGCCCGTAAGTAATGTCTTAGTGATATTAGGAAAAATAGTTTTGGTTTTGTAGCTACATGAAAGTAATTCAGGAACCCCTCAGTGTCATGGACCATGCTTTGAGAACCACTAGTTTAGACGTTGTCTCTCCCTGATGTAATTGTATAAAATTGTAGGGACAGACTATTAGTTTTAGGACTCTTCCATCTTTTTTGAGCAATATTCTCCTTGAAAATCTAACGCCATAAGATCCTATTTTTCCCCTTTCTCCTTACTGGTTTTAAATCAGCTTTCATGAAGTTTAGGGTAGAAAATAATCATAGACTCTTAGAATTGCTGAGAGTCTTAATTAAAAGAAATGCTAACATGTTCCATAGTATTCCTGATTGCCACCCAGAATTTCTGCTTGAGTATCTCTGTGCCTGTGTGTCACCACCTGAGGATTCATATCCCTTGCTATTGGGAGTATGGTGACTTTTTCATCACCTTCTTAATTTCATAAACTAAGCTATACAGTGATGGTTGTAGCAGGCAGTGGAAATAACCTTGCATCTTGGCTGCTAGCATGGAGTTCTTTTTGTTTTTAGCTTAAAACTGCTGTTTTATAGATAATATTTAGAATTGTGTATCAAGAGTAATTGCAAAAAAAAAAAAACTTCATAGATTTTCTCATCAGCAGTGTTACAATAAATACACAGAGGATATTTTTAGAAAATGTATTGGAAATGTATAATATAGCTCTTTCCACCTGCCCTCATGAGTAAGTCTCTGCTTCATAACTTCTTAGGAAAAGACTACTTTACCTTAGTAGGAATCTATGTCTCAGAGAGATGTACCATCAGACAGCTTGAGTTCAGGAAGTGGTTAGCTATTTGTTTAATAATTAGTGATATTGAGCATCTTTTCATGTGCCTTTAGGCCAACTGTATGACTTCTTTAAAGAGATGTCTCTTTAGATCTTCTATGTATTTTTTTATTGGGTTTATTTTTTTTAATGAGCTACATGAGCTGTTTGTATATTCTAGAGCTTAATCCCTTGTTGGTTGCTTCATTTGCAAATATTTTCTCCCACTCTATGGGTTTTCTTTTTGTTTTGCTTATGGTTTCCTTTGCCATGCAGGAGCTTTTAAGTTTAATTAGGTTGCTTTTACTTATATTTTTAATTTCATTTATCTCAGAGGTGGATCCAAAAAGATGTTATGGCAATTTATGTCAAAAAGTGTTCTGCTTATGTTTTCCTCTAATAGTTTTATAGTGTCCAGTCTTGCATTTAGGTCTTTGATCCATTTTGAGTTTATTTTTGTATATGTTGTCAAGAGACTGTCCTAATTTAATTTTTTTTTTTTTTTGCACAGAGCAGTCCACTTTTCCCACCACCATTTATTGAAGACACTGACTTTTCTCCATTTATACTCTTGCCTCCTTTGTCATAGATTATTTGAACATAGGTACGTGAGTTTATTTCTGGGCTTTCTTATCCTATTCCATCAATCTATATTTCTGTTTTTGTATCAGTGTTGTACTATTTTGATTACTGTAGCTTTGTAGTATAGTCTGAAGTCAGAGATTCCTCCAACTCCATTTTTATTTCTCAAGATTTTTTCAAGTATTTGGGGTCTTTTGTATGTACATCTAAATTTTACAATTTTTTGTCCTAGTTCTATGAAAAATGACATTGGTGATTTGACAGTGATTGCATTGGGTAGATTGCCTTGGGAAGTATATTCATTTTAACAATGTTGGTTTTTCCAATTCAAGTACATGGTTTATCCTTCCATCTGTTTGTGTCATCTCCAATTTCTTTCATCAGCTTCTTATAGTTTTCAGAGTAGAGGTCTTTTGTATGCTTAGGTAGGTTTATTCCTAGGTATATTTTATTCTTTTCAATGTGATGCTAAATGGCATTGCTTCCTTAATTTTTCTTTCTGATCTTTTGTTGTTGGTGTATATGAATGCAAAATATTTCTGTGTATTAATTTTGAATCCTGGAACTTTACCAAATTCATTCATGAGCTCTGATAATTTTCTGGTAGACTCTAGGGTTTTTAATGTATAGTTTCATGTCATCTTCAAACACTGACAATTTTACTTCTTCTTTTCCAATTTGGATTACTTTTATTTCTTTTATTCTCTGATTTCCACAGCTACAACTTCCAAAAGCTTCCCTGGTGGCTCAGACAGTAAAACTTCCAAAACAGTGTTCAATAAGAGTGGTGACAATGAACATTCTTGCTTTGTTCCTGATCTTAGAAGGAATGCCTTCAACTTTTCACCATTGAGAATGATGTTAGCTGTGGGTTTGTCATGTATAGCCTTTTTTATGTTGAGGTAATTTCCATCTGTGCTCATTTTCTGGCGAGTTCTTATCATAAATTAGTGTTGAATTTTGTCAAAAGCTTTTTCTGCATATATTAAGACGATATTTTTCTTTTATCTTAATTTAAAATTTTTTATTGAAGTATAGTTGATTTACAATGTTGTGTCTATCTCTGTTGCACAGCAACATGACTTGTTATACACATATAGGCATTATTTTTTTAATATTCTTTTCCATTATGGTTTATCACAGGATGTTGAGGATAGTTCCCTGTGTTATACAGTAGGACCTTGTTGTTCATCCGTCCTATATATAATAGTTTACATATGCTAATCTTGAACTCCCAGTTCTTCCCCCCTGGTCCTCTCCCCCTTGGAAACCACAAATCTATTCTCTATGGCTATGAGTCTGTTTTCGTTTTCTGGATAGGTTTGCTTGTGCCATATTTAGATTCCTTATGAGATTACATAAGTAATATCATATGGTATTTTTCTTTCTCCTTCTGACTTACTTTGCTTAGTAGGATAATCTCTAGTTGCTTCCATATTGCTGCAAATGCCTCAGTAGTATTCCACTGTTTATATGTACCACATCTTCTTTATCCATTCATCTGTCTATGGACATTTAGGTTGTTTCCATGTTTTGGCTATTGTAAATAGTGCTTCTATGAACATAGGGGTGCATGTATCTTTTTGAATTATAATTTTGTCCAGATATATGCCCAGGAGTATGCTTGCTCGATATATATTAATTCTATTTTTAGTTTTAAAGGAACCTCCACACTAGTTTCTATAGTGGCTGCACCAACTTACATTCCCAGTAACAGTGTTGAAGGGTTCCCTTTTCTCCACACCCTCTCCAGGATTTGTTACTCATAAACTTTTTAATGATGGCCATTTTGACTGGTGTGAAGTGGTATCTCATGTAGTTTTGATTTGCATTTCTCTAATAATTAGCTCAGTTGGACATGACTGAGTGACTGAACTGAGCTGAACTAAACTGAATAATTAGTGATGTTGAACATCTTTTCATGTGCCTACTGGTCATCTATATGTCTTCTTTGGAGAAATGTCTATTAAAAATATGTAAAGACAACCTACAGAAAGGGAGACATATTTGAAAATGAAGCAGCAGACAAGGGGTTATTATCCATGGTGACATTTCCTAGGTGCTGTTTCCGAGTCTCTGTTAACCTGTTTCTCCCTTGAACCTTTGCTCTGCTCTGGCTGCTGCTGAGAAGACTACTCCCTATGAACTCTGGGCACTTCCATTATCTGACCTGTCAGATGCAAACCAGAACTCCCTATGGGCAAACACTGACCAATGGAAGACAGTGGAAGCAGACACATAAAATCCCTCTCCATTTCCTCTTCTTTGTCCATTTGGGGGCATCAGTTCAGTTCAGTTCAGTCGCTCAGTCGTGTCCAACTCTTTGTGACTCCATGAATTGCAGCACACCAGGCCTCCCTGTCCATCACCAACTCCTGGAATTCACTCAAACTCACGTCCATCAAGTCTGTGATGCCATCCAAACATCTCATCCTCTGTCGTCCTCTTTTCCTCCTGCCCCCAATCCCTCCCAGAATCAGAGTCTTTTCCAATGAGTCAACTCTTCACATGAGGTGGCCTTTAAGTATTGGAGTTTCAGCTTTAGCATCATTCCTTCCAAAAAACCACTCAGGACTGATCTCTTTTAGAATGGACTGGTTGGATCTCCTTACAGTCCAAGGGACTCTCAAGAGTCTTCCCCAACACCACAGTTCAAAAGCATCAATTCTTCCATGCTCAGCTTTCTTCACAGTCCAACTTTCACATCCATACATGACTACTGGAAAAACCATAGCCTTGACTAGACGGATCTTTGTTGGCAAAGTAATGTCTCTGCTTTCCAATATGCTGTCTAGGTTGGTCATAACTTTCCTTCCAAGGAGTAAGCATCTTTTAATTTCATGGCTGCAGTCACCATCTGCAGTGATTTTGGAGCCCCCCAAAATAAAGTCTGCCACTGTTTCCCATCTATTTCCCATGAAGTGATGGGACCAGATGCCATGATCTTTGTTTTCTGAATGTTGAGCTTTAAGCCACTTTTTCACTCTCCACTTTCACTTTCATCAAGAGGCTTTTGAGTTCCTCTTCACTTTCTGCCATAAGGGTAGTGTCATCTGCATATCTGAGGTTATTGATATCCTCCTAGCAATCTTAGTTGCAGCTTGTGTTTCTTCCAGCCCAGCATTTCTCATGATGTACTCTGCATATAAGTTAAATAAACAGTGTGACAATATACAGCCTTGACATACTCCTTTCCTATTTGGAACCAGTCTGTTGTTCCATGTCCAGTTCTAACTGTTGCTTCCTGACCTGCATATAGGTTTCTCAAGAGGCAGGTCAGGTGGTCTGGTATTCCCACCTCTTTCAGAATTTCCCACGGTTTGCTGTGATCCACACAGTCAAAGGCTTTGGCATAGTCAATAAAGCAGAAATAGATGTTTCTCTGGAACTCTCTTGCTTTTTTGATGATCCAGCGGATGTTGGCAATTTGATCTCTGATTCCTCTGCCTTTTCTAAAACCAGCTTGAACATCTGGAAGTTCACGGTTCACGTATTGCTGAAGCCTGGCTTAGAGAATTTTGAGCATTACTTTACTTGCATGTGAGATGAGTGCAATTGTGCAGTAGTTTGAGCATTCTTTGGCATTGCCTTTCTTTGGGGTTGGAATGAAAACTGACCTTTTCCAGTCCTGTGGCCATTGCTGAATTTTCCAAATTTGCTGGCATATTGAGTGCAGCACTTTCACAGTATCATCTTTCAGGATTTGAAATAGCTCAACTGGAATTCTATCACCTCCACTAGCTTTGTTCATAGTGATGCTTCCTAAGCCCCACTTGACTTCACATTCCAGGATGTCTGGCTCTAGGTCAGGGATCACACCATCAGGATTATCTGGGTCATGAAGCTCTTTTTTGTACAGTTCGTCTGTGTGTTCTTGCCACCTCTTCTTAATATCTTCTGCTTCTGTTAGGTCCATACCATTTCTGTCCTTTATCGAGCCCATCTTTGCATGAAATGTTCCCTTGGTATCTCTAATTTTCTTGAAGACATCTCTAGTCTTTCCCATTCTGTTGTTTTCCTCTATTTCTTTCCACTGATTGCTGAGGAAGGCTTTCTTATCTCTTCTTGCTATTCTTTGGAACTCTGCATTCAGATGTTTATCTTTCCTTTTCTCCTTTGCTTTTTGCTTCTCTTCACAGCTATTTGTAAGGCCAGCAGCCATTAGTGTTTCTTTATAGCCTGACTGTTGATATTGTAAGTGGCAAAAGAAAGGTTTACATCTCTTCAAGAAGCCAGGATCTCTGGGAAATTCACACCTTTTCACTTCTTGTTCTTCTTTGCCTTGTATTCCTTTTCTGCTTCTCTGGCATTGCCCAACAAAGCATCAGTGCTCAAGCTCTGACTCAAGCTCTATTTCTAGGTAACCTGGGCAAAGGGATATTCCAAAGTAGATTTTAGAACTGAGTATGAGTATGATTCGTGTTTTTCCTATTTTCTCAATGTGTCTTTTGTGTTCAGTAACAGAGAAGAGAATGAAGATAAGAGAGAATCAGTGTTTAGCCAGTACAGACTTTGGGTTAGTTACTCTCCTCATCTTATATATGTGTGTGTGTGTGTGTGTATATATATATATATATATATATATATATATACATGTACATGTACATGTACATGTACATATATAAGAAAACTAAGTTTTTAGAAAACTAAGATCATGGCATCTGGTCCCATCACTTCATGGCAAATAGATGGGGAAACAGTGGAAACAGTGAGAGACTTTATGTTTTTGGGCTCCAGAATCACTGCATATCGTTACTGCAGCCATGAAATTAAGACGCTTGCTCCTTGGAAGAAAAGCTATGACCAACATAGACAGCATATTAAAAAGCAGAGACATTACTAACTAAGGTCCATCTAGTCAAAGCTATGGTTTTTCTAGGAGTCATGTATGGATGTGAGAGTTGGACTATAAAGAAAGCTGAGCACCAAAGAATTGATGCTTTTGAGCTATGGTGTTAGAGAAGACTCTTGAGAGTCCCTTGGACTGCAAAGAGATTCAACCAGTCCATACTATAGGAAATCAATACTGAATATTCATTGGAAGGACTGATGCTGAAGCTGAAACTCCAATACCTTGGCCACTTGATGAGAAGAACTGACTCATTAGAAAAGACCCTGATGATGGGAAAGATTGAGGGCAGGAAGAGAAGGGGAGACAGAGGATGAGATGGTTGTATGGCACCATCGACTCAATGGACATGAGTTTGAGTAAACTCCAGGAGTTGGTGATGGACAGGAAGGCCTGGCGTGCTGCAGCCCAGGGGGTCGCAAAGAGTTGGACATGACTGAGCAACTGAACTGAATATATATATAATCTTAGAGTTTAGATAATTTTATCTCTATTTAACAAATGAGGAAACTAATGCTCCCCAATTTTTATTCCAGTTCCAGTTCAGTCACTCAGTCATGTATATTTAAGTCATACAGCTATTAAGTGAAAGCATTAGAATTGAAATCCAGATTTATTTGCCTCCAAAAACACATTTTTCTCTTTAACCAGTCAATCCACTTAAATTGGTAATAGGATATGGTGTGCAAGAACTGATTTTAAGTGGCTTATAAGCATAAATAGATCAAGATTCAAGGAGAATTTACAAGTGGTTATCCTCTGGATGCCACTCTGCTTGAACTTAATGCTATTCTCTGTCTTTATAAAAGAGTTAGTTTTTTCTAAGTGTTGTGGAGTTGAACTAATCTGACCTCAAGCTGCTGTAACTGATACACAAAATCCATGTATTTATGATTCAGTGTGTAGCTTTGCCAACCCAGTCTTGGCATTTGCCATAAAGATTTTTTTTTTCCAAATGACAATAACAGCACCTATAGACTTGTCATTTTTAGTGTTGTTTTGATGTTATTTCCAAGGCAAAAAAAAAAAGAGAAAATTCTAATATTCTTCCTTGATGGGGAGTCATTTATGTGTTATCTTAGTATTGATTAATCCTGGATAAAAGATTAATTATCTCATATATCTATTCCATTAGATATATGAGAGATTATATGCACTTAGTGAAATAAGCATTAGGCATCACAGGAATTCCCTAGTTCAGTGTTTATATATATATATAGCTTCCTTTGACTTCATCTTAATGTTTGGTCATTTGGGGTCTCCTGGCTTTTTACTGTAACATTTTTAAGAGGGAGTTGTATAGAAATGATTAAACAACTTTTGCTTTACTAATCATTTACCCTTTTCCTTTCTGATGTCAATAAGAATCCAAGAGTTAATTTAAAACACTGCATGATGCCCTATAATTTTTTCTGGAATAAATTGTCTTACTTATGAACTTACCTTAAAAAAAAAAATCGCCTAGGAGAAATTCTTCCCAATAGTCTTCATGGAAGGTGCAAAGTCATAAATTAATAATAAGCATGCTCTAGAGAAGTCCATAATCATGCAGGGGATTTCCATGTTATATTATCTGTCTTTCCTTGGCCAACTCTTGCAAAATTTGTCTTTGTGAGAAAGATTAACAGATGTGTTTGAATGAATCCTCCTTTTAGAATAGAGTGGGGTTAACATCAGTCCTTTCATTTAGATGTTTTGTGTGACATTTTCTTTCTCTCTTTGGGAAGTGAAATAACTTATTTTGAGCTCACTCTTACAATGATTCATCATCCTGTTATAAAATTATGGAAGTTAGAAGTTGTGATTTATTGAGAAAGCTTGGAAAAGAGCTCCAACAGTTGTGAATATAATATCAGTAGTTCACATTCTTCAGAAAAAAGGATATTTTAGGGATAATATGATTTAAGATGTTTTAGCAACTCAGAAACATTGCTGAGTTTCAGCAGTTAATGGACCTTTATGATATCTCACATTCCTGATTAGATTTTAGCCTAATCCTCCAATGCCAATGTTTGAAATGAAAAGTCAAAAGACAACTTTTATGCATACCCTGAGACCTATGCTCTCACTCTAGTTTTCAAGGATTTAGGAGAAAAAGGTAAGGAGATTACACGTGGAAAATATAAAACAAGCCTGTGTGTGTTTCTGCCTTCTAATGCATGCAGCTATGCTTGTCTCCTTAACTATCCCCCTGTGATACAGGTGTCAAATCACATTCTATACTAGATGTTCCTGGACTTTATCCTTAAATGTTTACTTGTTTCCTGCCCAAACACTCTGCTTGTAACCCCTCACTTGACTCTGCAATCACCTATAAAATATAGGCTGTGTAATTACTTTGAAAGATGTTCCTCCCTTTGTCATATAAGAAAATATGTTAAACCACGTGTGGTGAGATATGGTTATTTGAAGTTTTATCAAATGTACTTGCTGTTCTCTGTACTTATCTTTTCTCCCACCTCTCAGCATTTCATACAGTCAGAGGTGTTCCTCTAAGGTGAGAAACATGGAGCAGAAAGTAAAAAAAAAAAGACCTTTTAATTGCCCCAATTTTAATCTTTGAATTGGCAAACTTAGGGAATATAAAATCCATGATGCTATAGAAGAAAGTCTTCTTTTCTACCTACACTGAAAAGCATTCCCAGGACAAGGGGGAAAGATGAGAGAATGAGGGAGAATAAATCACTTTCTGCTGACAGATCCCATAGAAAGAGTTTTGCTGTATTCCAAAAGGAGGAGGAAAATGGTATCACAAATCCTCAGATAAGTCCAGGTACCTGAGAGCAGGAGAGCCCTATGTGACTACCTTCCCCAAAGCACTCCAAGTAGAGACTGGGAGACTGGAGATTATCTGGACAGACTTCTCTGAATTAGCCTCATAGTTTCCTAAGGCTCAGAGTTTATGGGAGCAGTAGAAGCTATCATGTGACAAAGTCTAGCAGTGATCTGAATAAATCAGTTATGGGGAAAAAGGTGGGAATGTGTATTCCTTAACAGATGAGCTGTCAGTATGAGTATTTGAGATCACCAGTGATACACTGTACAACCCTTCCAATTTACACTGATACTCTGGCCTTAAATTTAGGTGTAACTCCAAAGACAGGATAGGGAAGACTGAGATTAAATCTTCAGAATTTCATGGACTAGACCTCAAAAAAAAAAAAAAAAAAATTCAATTATAGGGAAGAATGTAAATTTCTTCCCGTATTTCACACTAGTATCTGTAAGAGTAAAATTTGTATCCTTTTCCCCATCCTCTCCTGCCTACCCTCCACATTCTACCTCTTAAAACACTGAGCATCCTGGCCTGACATCCTCGCCTCACTCCAGGTCCTCTTGACTGAGCCTTTTCTGAGTCTCAGGTTCCCTGTGTACTCCTCTACATGAGGAGAGGTGCAGACAGACCCCTTGGCCTGATACGGCAGGGTGCTCAACCATTGCATGAAGTTTATGGTCAGTTAAAAATAAGCTGCCACTTGATAAATGAAAAGAGAAGTCCAGAAGAAGGAAATAGTCACTAGCCATCACTAGTTTATTCTCAGTGTCATGCTAGTGTTAAATACCACTAGCTATTTAACAAATAGTTCTTTAAAAAACACCCCAACGTTAATAATGTTAACTTATGCCATCCATGGGGTGATTTCAAGCTAGAAACTTAGGATGTAGATGGTAGATGCAGATATAGATGGATGAGCGATGGGCGGGTGAGTAAATGCAAGAGGGGATGTATAGGTAGGTGCATGTATAGATGTACAGGCATAGATGTGCATGATGGGTGTATAGATGGGTACCTGAGATAGGTACCATGAATAGATGAGTAGATCTATGAATAGACAGGTGGAAAGGTGTATGGATAATGTATGGAAGGGAAAATGGCAGATAGTTGGATAACTGGATGACTGAAGTAAAAAAATCTCTGGACACTGTTCTTAAAAAAAAAAAAAAAACTAGTGAGCTGGCTGGTTTTAAGCTCCCACTGTCACTGAATGTAAAAATGGGAGGGAAATGATCAAAATCATCCCTCATATGTTTGTACCTGCCAGTTCCAGTCAGTCAGTGGCAACTGTCAATATGTACATGAGAAGATATCTTCCTTTCTCAGTGATTTTCAGGTCCAAATGTGGAATTTCTGTTGGTTTCACTGATGGGTGTAGACTATTTCTGAAGCAAAGAAAAAGTCTAACATAAAAAATTGTTTTTAACAGGAACAATACATATCCTTGCAAGTAGTTGTATGTATTAAGTATAGTCTGCCTCATCTGGGGGATGAATTTGTGTTTTATTTTCTTTCACCCTTATTGCTTAGAAATTATATTCAGTAATAGCATTATATTGGCAGGTTTCAGGACGAACAGGTGAAGCAGAATCTTTTAGACACAGATTTATTCTTCAGGATCAACATTATTGGTTATTCAGGATCAATATAACCAGAACAGACACAGAAATCACAAAGTTCAGGACAAAAGCACAGAAAATGGGAATGGCTCAAGATAAAGATGTTTTTGTATATCTAGTGCTTAAGGAGAAAATGATACAGATTCTGTTCTAAGATATTAAACGTTCAGGCTTATCTAGAGTTTACATTTATTAGGTTGTCTAATTATAACCTAGAGACAATGCAATATACTTTTTAGCCTTTATTTTAATATGTTTATGGTTTACTTTTTGCCACTTTTCTAAGTGTATTATATGTATTACTTAACCAATTATCAGAACAATATGAGACAAGTACTGTTATCACCACCTGTATGTTATAGATGAAAAACTAAGGCTTAGGTTAAGTAACTTGTCCAAGGATCACATCTTTCTACTTTCTGTTGAATGATATCATCACTGATAGAAACAATAGTGTTTATCCAGTTTTCTTTAGAGGATAATTTCGTAGAATGATTTTCTGCTCATCACTTTACTCTGTCTTTCCCTGGTACATAGTGAATTGATTGACAAATACTTGTTGGGTAAGTGAATTAATCCTTTGCTTCATTTTCTGGATTTGCCCATTTTGATTACTGAGACAACTGTTATAGTTTATCATCCTTCTATTTCTTTATCTGTTGGTTCATTGAACAATAGTAGTTTATCAATATTTACAAAAAGTCACGATGAAGTTGTATTCTCAGTACTTACATAGTAAGTTTAAAACAAAAACAGACAAATGAAAAACTAATTTATTTTTTAAAAATTTCCCATCATAATTGGATTCTATAAATTACCTATTGAAATATGGTTTTTAATTCATACAATTTTGAAGGTGGGATAATTTGATGAGAGCATTAGGCAGCTTGAAAGAAGATGATGAATGAAGTGAGAAAAGGCAAATGGAATCTATGGTTAGTGGCCCCAAAATATAGTATTAATATACATTTTAACATTCTCAATTTCTATGGCTTCTGTAAAGTCACAGCATTAAAGAATTTTTTTGTTTCTTATGAGTTTATTTAATGCAGTTAGAGGGGACACTAAATATTATAGGAGAAAAAATTTATTTCCTACCATCTAAAAATAGGAATGTGTGGGTTAGGCAGAGAGAAGTGATCCCCATACCCAATTCACAGTGAATCATTCATGTTGACCATGTGTACCACAATCAACTCATGTAGTCTACCACAAAGAGCCTGATGGACACAGATTTTAGAATATGGACCTGGTGAGCTAGAATTGGCATACTACTACAATATCCAAATTGTCTGTGTTACCACGTCTCCCTTTTCTCATACACCGATGAAACACCAGTCAACAGGATTTATTCATTTATTTCCTTTCTAACTCTTCTCCTGAAATAAAATTGATCATAAATTTAAAGCTGAGTTCAAACAGTGTCTTAAAAACATAAAATGGGGTCAAAGGTGAATGGGCTTCCCTGTGGCTCAGAGGGTAAAGCATCTGCCTGCAATGCGGGAGACCCGGGTTTGATCCCTGGCTTGGGAAAATCCCCTGGAGAAGGAAATGGCAACCCACTCCAGTATTCATGCTTGGAGAATCCCATGGATGGAGGAGCCTGGTAAGCTACAGTCCATGGGGTTGCAAAGAGTCGGACACGACTGAGCGACTTCACTTTCACAAAGGTAAATAATGTCAAAACAGTTTCTAGTTACTGGTTTTCACATTACTTCATAGCACTCTGTCTCTCAACAGCACTATCCTTCCTCTGCTTTCCCACCCTTTCCCCCTTTCCTGTGCAACTGAAGATCAGAAAAGGATACTTTATGTAATGATATATTATTTCAGTCTTTGCCTGGAATTTTCTGTGATCTTTGCCAGTGAGTTCATTCCTATTAACAAACCATCGTTTTTCTATTTCATGCAATCAGAATAGAGGTTGTGGATCCAGCATATGATTAACTACTGGTTGCTATTTGCAGAAATTTTGTATTTGTGCTGACATGTCTTGTCATTTATGTGAAAGGCATTTCTGTTCTAATGACCAGATTGTTGGGGAAATAAATTATAAATGACTAACTCAAACAGTAAAATAAATGGCTCTCTAATTATTAAAAAAAAAAAAAAAGCTAGCAGATGTTTAAGGGTTCAAATTAAAATGTCATGGAGTGACTGATGCTGAGGTAACTGCATCACACAGCTTTAGTTTCATCACCCTATCTATCACGGAATCATGTCAACATAGCATCATCATGTCAGTTATGCACTTAACAAAATATGAGGGAAAACACTTTCATAAGCCTGGCAGTAAACTATAGACTACTGAGTCTATAATTATAATGGTAGATATTTATTTTTCAAGTAGGTTTGAAAAGTTGACTATCTCTTCAAATTTGAATGTTTATAGAGAAGGAGAACCATTTATCTCAGGTACTGAAGCCACTTTTAAGGGGCTTATCCTCAGTAAGAAATAATAATTCATGAACCTGTTAACACAAGGAAGCTAGAAAGACCCAAAATAGGAATCCCCATTCTTCTATTTCCTCTGCTAATGAGATAACAATACCTTCTGTATGTGTTTGCATGGTACTTTGTTGCTTTAAAACCACTTTCTGTGCACATTTCCTCATTAAATATGCACAATGGATTATCATATGATATCATTCCTATTTCTTAGGTGGAAAATGATAAAAACTGATTTTTTTTTAAGATCACAAAATTAGAAAACTAGAAGACTCAGAACACAACTTTATATTCTCTGACTCAAAGTTTAAATCTGTTCCTACCATCTTTGGCTTTTTTAATGACTGTACGGTTATATATACTAGGAGCTTAGTGGAGAGGTATCAGTCATTTGGGTGGATAGCTATCTGATCTAATTATATACCAAAGTTGATCTCAATCATGAAACAGCAAACATAAATACTTAAGAAAACAAAAGAATACCTAGTTTTGTCTATACAATCACTGCTAATATTTAGATATATATTACGTTGGATATTTATTTTCTGATAGTGTGGTAATACATGAGGTACTGAGAGATATTAGAGGATTAGGGAGATCTACCAGGGGAAGATTGTGGCTCATTGTTCTCTCTTGGACCAAAGAGAATTTTGAAGTCTAAGAGTTTATTTGAGTGAAGATGAAACTAACAGGCCAAATGAGTAATTTAACCCAAGATAGAAAATTGGCCCAATTATATAATCAAAAATTTTTTCTCTTATTTATTTTTCAATATCCCATTCTCTATTCAAAAGAGTTAATGTAAATATTTTATTTCCATTATGTTACATTTGCCAAATTGGATACGGAGAGTCACATTTGGTATAACTTGCTATTTGGGGCTGTCAGTATTATGTATCCAGGAAACGTTCCCTGAAAGAATAAAGTTCATGCTCGGCTTTTAAAATTCATGTATATATTAAAGAAAACAGAACCTCTATATTTTCTTTATTTTATATATATATAATATTATACATATTATATATGTATATGCATATATTCTTTATATTTTTATATTTTACTATATGTATACATAAAAATATAAAAATATTCTTTTGTGAGAAATAGTTAGTGTACTAGAAGTTTTAAAAGCTTTCTGATGTTTATGTTAGTGCTGTTTTTTTATCTTTCCAGATTTAGGATTATATTTAAGTTCAGAACACTGAAACATTAGGTATAGTTTGATATTATACTTGCCATACACTCTCATTCCATTTATTTTTGCTGTTGGTAAATAGTTGTGCTTCCTTTTTCATCTGAGTTGTGTTTTGAAAGACAATCAAAATGAAGAGAGCTGAAAAAATGGTTTAAAGTGTCTGTATACACATTAAGTCCAGTTGGCATTCAATAAATTGAACATATTTAAAGTGTGCAACATGATAAATTTCCACAACCCAGTCACTGTCTGTAAGTTCATGAGAATGCTGACTGAGCCCAGTCTATTCCCAGATGCATAAGGAAAAAACATATTGTTACTGTATCAAGTTGCTGATTTGGAGTGATCTGTACATAGAATACAGAGGAGACTGGAAAAGTTAATATTGTATAGATGTCAATTTTCCCCAAACAGATTAATAGATTCAATACTATCTCAATAAAATTCCAGCAAGGTGTTTTGAAAGAAATCAAAAAGATGATTCTAAAACGTATGTGGAAATGCAAAGAGTCAACAATAGCCAAGGTAATCTTGAAAATGAAAGCTTAAAAGTTGAACATTTGGGACTTTCCTGGTGGTCAAGTGGTTAAGCATTCGCCTGCCAATTTAGGGGACAAGGGCTTGATCCCTGGTCCAAGACGATTCCACATGCTGAGGGGCAACTAAGCCCCTGTGGCAAACTATTGAGCCTGCGCTCCGGAGTCAGCGAGATGCAACTGCTGAAGCCTATGGGCCCTAGGGCTTGTGCTTCAGGAGGGAAGCCACCACAGTGGGAAGCCTGTGCACCGCAGAGGAGCCCGTGCACGCCCCAGGTAGAGAAAGCCTGCGTGTGCGCAGCAACTAAGACCTAGCACAGTCAAAAATAAATTTAAGAAGTTGAAAATTTGAATTACTAGATCAAGTTTTAAAATCAAGACATTTAAAAACTGAGGCAGTTAAGGCAGTGTGGTGTTGGGACAGTGATAACTATAGAGAGCAATGAAGCAGAGTGCATACCAGCATGATTCACGACTAAAGAGCTCTTGCAATGTGTTAGAGATAAGATTTTTAAAAAAAAATAAACGATACTGAGTGAATTGCATATTCATAAAATAAGATCACATGTCTCTCAGCATACAAAAAAAATATGAAAGGTAAAACAATAGAGCTTCTAGTAGCTAAAATAGGAGAATATCATAACTTCAAGAATAGGCAGACTTCTTAAATGGTGTATAAGCAGTGTGTGTTTAAACAATGGCCACTTTTGTTCATCAAAAGACACCAGTAAGGGCAAAAACCCCTAGCAAGTCATAGAGTTAAGAAGATATGTGGATATATTTAAGAAAAGACTTGTTTCCTTTGTATATATCAGTTCTACAAATCAATAACAAAATAATAGATAAAGTAAATGGGCCTAAAATCTGAACAGAAATTTCACCAAAAAATCCATATATAAAATAAATATGTGAAAAAAGACTTAACATCATTATTTATCAGGGAAAACCAAATTTTTAAAACCCTATGAGATACCACTACAAGCCCACCAGAATGGTAAAAATTTAAATATATATATATTCCAAGTGTTGGCAGTAATGTGGAGAATCTGGGTACTTCCTACACTGCTTTAAAAGTCATTTGTGAATAAATGTCCTGCAACATCTGCTAAAGCTGAACTTACATGTATCCTATGATTCATCACTTCCACTTCTAGGTGTATATCCAATAGAAATGAATATATATTTGCACCAACATTCAAGAACATTCATGACAGCATGATTTAAACTAATCTGCCCCTAGAAATGACTCAAATGTCCTTCAAAATTCCAATTGATAAATAACTGTGGTATATTCATACAGTGGAATACAACATGGCATGGGGAAATAATGAATTTCTAGACATAGAACCATAAGGAGAAATATCACAAATAATGTTGAATGATAAAATTCGGACACAAAAGTTCTTACCTGAGGTGGTGGTGGTGGTGGTGACCCCTAAAAGGATGAGGATGCCAGTAATGATATATTTTGTTCTGGGTGGTAGTTACAAATATCTAATATAAAAATTTGTAAACTTAAAATTTGTGCACTTTAGACTATGAATGTATTTTATGCTTCAACAAAAATAGTACAATTTGGAAAATATAGTTCTGACCCTTGCCAGAGTTCCTTTTTAAGTAATATTTTCCATTTTTAAAACAGGATAGTGAAAAAGTGTTCCATATCTATTTCTTACAGAGAAAAATCCTTTTGTATTCTCTGATTTATGCTACTTGACACCATTTTGAGAAATCATGGTTATTTATAATTCAGTAAATCATTAATCACATAAATAAATCTACTTTAGTTTTATGGTGGCAAAATAAATCAAACCCCATATTTAAGAAAGTCAGGAGATATCTCAAGAGGAGCAGAAACTACTATGTGGTGGTTTGACTAATTAATATATTTTCTTAAACACGTCTTTTATAATCAAGGGGAAAATTACTCACCCTGAATTTTTCTTTAAGTCTCACTAGTGTAATTGAATTGTAATATAAAGGCCCATTTTTTTTTTCAATCCTTCCTAAAACACTTTCTGGAAATAAATCTGTGTGAAGATAGCAGCCAAGTATCCATAGTGTTATGACTGCATTCATTTCAAGTGTTACAGAGTTCCGTCCAGAAAGAACTGACCAAGTTATCTTAGATTTAAAAAGGAAGAAACCACTGTCTTCAATTTAGAATCCTACAGAAAATTATGAGCTATAAATTAAGAAGAAGACTTTTTCAAGCTCCTCATTCCGTGTGGCTATTATAGAATTCCAGCTCCAAAATGCTGCATTAAAAGGAATTTATCCCCTAAATTACTTAGAATAACTTTTGATGTTTGTTTTAACAGAAGCTTCTCTTTACCCAGAGAAATGTGCAAAATCAAATTTCCTTTGAAAAACAAAGACTTAAAATGAAAGGAAAAGTTTTCATTGCTGTCAAAGTTGAGGGGGAAATGTGTTGGAAGTTTTATGAAATGTAGCACCTCTAAGGTCATTCCATTCTTTGTCGAAATTGCAGGTACAACTTGTAATAAGAGTGAATTTGAATTTAATTTGAATCAGAGTGATTTAATTTGGAAGTGCAGTCACTTTCATATTGGAGTTCCCACAATTTTAAGTAATGATAATATCTGAGGAAGGAGATTTAAATATGCTAGCTTTGGTGGAAAGATAGTCTTCTGCTTGTTTTTAATGTAAAATGAGATTTTTATTAAATTTATCCAGCTTTTAAATCACAGGTTTTATGTGATAATCCCCATGTTGTCTCCTAAGGATTTCTTCAAAGTCACATTTTTTAGTCATGTTTAACCTAGTAATCAAGGAAAAAAATAATCTCTCATAGGAAAGTATAAATTAAAACAGCAGATAGAAAATGATATTTAAGCTCAGTATAATGATTCCTTTATGGATAATAAGAGAGAGGTGGAAATAATTTTCCTTAATAAGATAGTTAATTGATGAAAGTACAAAATCCATTGGTGCCAACTAAAAAAATGTTTTAATTACCATATAGGAATTTCTTTAAGATGTAACATCAAATTTCAGGATGTGATCATTTAAAAAACTGATATTATGATCTGATTGTTTCACTTTGGATGCCAATTTCAGAAATAAATTATATGGAAGATGTGTTTTTAGTATGTGCATCTTTGATTTCAAAAGATAAAGGAATGTACTTAAAATTATTATTTACTCAGTAAATAGGCTTTTTTCTAAAGTTGTGTAAGTATTGTATGTATGCATATGTATGGGTATATGTATAAGGTGGGAATTCATGGTCTGAGCCACAGTCAGCTCCTGGTCTTGTTTTTGCTGACTGTATAGAGCTTCTCCATCTTTGGCTGCAAAGAATATAATCAATCTGATTTTGGTGTTGACCATCTGGTGATGTCCATGTATAGAGTCTTCTCTTGTGTTGTTGGAAGAGGGTGTTTGTTATGACCAGTGCATTTTCTTGGCAAAACTCTATTAGTCTTTGCCCTGCTTCATTCCATATTCCAAGGCCAAATTTGCCTGTTACTCCAGGTGTTTCTTGACTTCCTACTTTTGCATTTCAGTCCCCTATAATGAAAAGGACATCTTTTTTGGGTGTTAGTTCTACAAGGTCTTATAGGTCTTCATAGAACCATTCAACTTCAGCTTCTTCAGTGTTACTGGTTGGGGCATAAACTTGGATTACTGTGATATTGAATGGTTTGCCTTGGAAACGAACAGAGATCATTCTGTCGTTTTTGATACCAAAGGAACATTTCAGAGATACCAAAGGAACATTTCATGCAAAGATGGGCTCAATAAAGGACAGAAATGGTATGGACCTAACAGAAGCAGAAGATATTAAGAAGAGATGGCAAGAATACACAGAAGAACTGTACAAAAAAGATCTTCATGACCCAGATAATCACGATTGTGTGATCACTGACCTAGAGCCAGACATCCTGGAATGTGAAGTCAAGTGGGCCTTAGAAAGCATCACTACGAACAAAGCTAATGGAGGTGATGGAATTCCAGTTGAGCTATTCCAAATCCTGAAAGATGATGCTGTGAAAGTGCTGCACTCAATATGCCAGCAAATTTGGAAAACTCAGCAGTGGCCATAGGACTAGAAAAGGTCAGTTTTCATTCCAATCCCAAAGAAAGGCAGTGCCAAAGAATGCTCAAACTACCGCACAATTGCACTCATCTCACACGCTAGTAAAGTAATGCTCAAAATTCTCCAAGCCAGGCTTCAGCAATATGTGAACCGTGAACTTCCAGATGTTGAAGCTGGTTTTAGAAAAGGCAGAGGAATCAGAGATCAAATTGCCAACATCTGCTGGGTCATGGAAAAAGCAAGAGAGTTCCAGAAAAACATCTATTTCTGCTTTATCGACTATGCCAAAGCCTTTGACTGTGTGGATCACAATAAACTGTGGAAAATTGTGAAAGAGATGGGAATACCAGACCACCTGACCTGCCTCTTGAGAAATTTGTATGCAGGTCAGGAAGCAACAGTTATAACTGGACATGGAACAACAGACTGGTTCCAAATAAGAAAAGGAGTTCGTCAAGGCTGTATATTGTCACCCTGTTTATTTAACTTATATGCAGAGTACATCATGAGAAACGCTGGACTGGAAGAAACACAAGCTAGAATCAAGATTGCTGGGAGAAATATCAATAACCTCAGATATGCAGATGACACCACCCTTATGGCAGAAAGTGAAGAGGAACTCAAAAGCCTCTTGCTGAAAGTGAAAGTGGAGAGTGAAAAAGTTGGCTTAAAGCTCAACATTCAGAAAATGAAGATCATGGCATCCGGTCCCATCACTTCATGGGAAATAGATGGGGAAACAGTGGAAACAGTGTCAGACTTTATTTTTCTGGGCTCCAAAATCACTACAGATGGTGACTGCAGCCATGAAATTAAAAGACGCTTACTCCTTGGAAGGAAAGTTATGACCAACCTAGATAGCATATTCAAAAGCAGAGACATTACTTTGCCAACAAAGGTCCGTCTAGTCAAGGCTATGGTTTTTCCTGTGGTCATGTATGGATGTGAGAGTTGGACTGTGAAGAAGGCTGAGCGCCGAAGAATTGATGCTTTTGAATTGTGGTGTTGGAGAAGACTCTTGAGAGTCCCTTGGACTGCAAGGAGATCCAACCAGTCCATTCTGAAGGAGATCAGCCCTGGGATTTCTTTGGAAGGAATGATGCTAAAGCTGAAACTCCAGTACTTTGGCCACCTCACGCGAAGAGTTGACTCATTGGAAAAGACTCTGATGCTGGGAGGGACTGGGGGCAGGAGGAGAAGGGGACGACAGAGGATGAGATGGCTGGATGGCATCACTAACTCTATGGACGTGAATCTGAGTGAACTCCGGGAGTTGGTGATGGACAGGGAGGCCTGGCGTGCTGCGATTCAAAGAGTCAGAAACGACTGAGCGACTAATCTGATCTGATCTGATAACGTGGGAGGAAATGGGAGGCAAGAGGTACTGGATCCTTATACTGCAATGGCTTTTTCCCAAATTGGGACAAAAACTCCTCACTAAGCTAAAGCATAGTGCTTCAAATTTCTCCTGTGTGTATGTGGTCTCCTAATTTTTGTGCTAGTTATTTTGTTTTATTTTAAGGGGTACTTCCTCTTTCTTCTTGCTTAAATGAAATAAATGTCAATCACTTAGCAGTAGCAATATTTGACCAAATAATACTCAATTTTCATAGAAGTGTGTTGTTTGTTGTCATCAGTCCAAAGATTATCACTATTATTTGATGTATAACAGAATTCTTCAAATTGACATGAAAATATTTTGCTTTTCTTTAATGGCACTAGTTCATTAATAAAAATTTTAATTATATACTTATTTCCTCTCACATATTAGAAAGATAGATACCTATCCAAGAAGATATTATCTATATTAGAAGCAAAATTAAAAACCCCTTGAAGTTAGTGTCTCTGCTTACTTGATCTTTGTACACTTCAGTGTACAAAAATGAGATAAAATCAGCCAATCTTAAGGGAAATAAATCCTGAATACTCGCTGGAAGGACTGATGCTGAAGCTGAAGCTCTAGTATTTTGGTCATCTGATGTGAACAGCTGACTCATTGGAAAAGTCCCTGATGCTGGGAAAGATTGAGGAAAGAAGAAGAGGGTGTCAGAGGGTGAGACAGCTGGATGGCATCACCGATTCAATGGACAGGAACTTGGGCAAATTTGGGGAGATGGTAAGGGACAGGGAGATCTGGCGTGCTGCAGTCCATAGGTTGCAAAGAGTTGGACACAACTGGGTGACTGAATAACAACAATACCACTTCAGTATCCAGTCCAGAACCCAGCACATACTAATGAACACATATCTACCTATTTACACATCCTCAATTCACAAAGAAGTGGTGTTTCAGGTGTTAATTTGTAAATTGGTCTTTAGAAATCTGTTTATTATATTTCCAGGCTGGCCTATAAAAGTCTCCTTTACCCATTGTCTGAAATACTTTGATTATAAAGAAAAAAGTAAAAACAATACCAGGGCAAAAACAATGATGAAAACATGGAAAAATGAAGTTGGATAAGAAATCATGCATAATCTGGAGCAGTTGTATTTTAAGTTTAATCTGTGAAAAGTGAAAAGCTGAAGAAGACTTTTGAAAATTCTCAGCATTGTGTTTTTAGAGGTTAATGGAACCAGGCCTTTATTGTGTTCAATTCAACATGAAAGTTTGAGTTTTCCTTTGTTTTATGAGTGAATTGTTATTATTCTGTACTCCAGCTTTGTCAATTTTTAGCTGTGTGACCTCGGACACATTACTAAACCTCTCTATGCCTCAGTGTGCTCACTGAAAAAAATGGGAACAATAGTAACTATCTTAGTGAATTATTATGAGGATTGAGAATAGCATTTGGCATGTATTAAGTACTTCTTAAATGTTGATATTGTTGCTGTTATCACTTGTCTTTTTCTTAATGCTCATATAATAGGTACCTCTTTCACTTATTACCTTCCATCCTGTTTTCTACTCATTTATGTATTATCTCTTTTGCCTTACATGATTTTAATCTCCCTGGAGACAGAGAATAGCTTCTATTATACAAAGCATAAGGCATGGTATTGCATCCACACTCAATAAATGTGATTTCAGTAACTTTTTTTTGTTGTCATTTCAAAGTAAAACAAAGAACAGAGGAAGAGGGCAGATGCAGTTTTCTTGGGGAATTATGGAAGTGTGGTAAGATGGTTGATGTTGTGTATCAACTTAAGTGGACTTTCCCAGATAACTGGTAAAACATTTTTTCTGGGTATGTCTATGAAGGTGTTTCCCAAAGAGATTAGCTTTTGAATCAGTAGGCTGAGTAAAGAGGACCATCCTTACTAATATGAACAGGCATAATCCAATCTACTGAGGGTCTGAATAGAACAAAAAGGCAAAGGAAGAATAAATTTACTGTCTCTTCTTGAGCTGGGACATTGTTCTCTCCTGTCCTTGGACATCAGTACTCCTGGTTCTTGGGCTTTTAGACTCAAATCAAGACTCTACACCATCAGCCCCTGAAGCTCAGGCCTTCTGGCTGGGACTCAATTACACCATTGACTCCCCTGCCTCTCCAGATGGCAGACTGTGGTACTTTCCAGCTTCCATAAGCATGTAAGCCATTTCCTATAAATAAGTTTCTTTTTATGTTTGTCCATATGTCTCATTCTAATTCTTATTCTCTGAGAACCCTGATTAAAACATGGGTACGGTGACTGCAGCCATGAAATTAAAAGATGCTTGCTCCTTGAAAGGAAAGCTATGACAAACCTAAACAGCATATTAAAAAGCAGAGACATCACTTTGCCAACAAAGGTGTATATAGTCAAAGATATGGTTTTACCAGTAGTCATGTACAGGTGTGAGAGCTGGACCATAAAGAAGGCTGAATGCTGAAGAATTGGTGCTTTCGAACTGTGGTGCTGGAGAAGACTCTTGAGAGTCCTTTGGACTGCAAGGAGATCCAACCAGTCAATCCTAAGGGAAATCAGACCTGAAGATTCATTGGAAAGACTGATGCTGAAGCTGAAGCTCCAATACTTTGGCCACCTGATGCAAAGAGCTGACTTACCAGAAAAAACCGTGATGCTGGGAAAGATTGAGGGCAGAAGAAGGGGGCAACAGAGGATGAGATGGTTTGCTGGCATCTTTGACTCAATGGGCATGAGTTTGGGCAAACTCTGGGAGATAGTGAAGGACAGGGAGACCTGTTGTTTTGTAGTCCTTGGGGTTGTAAAGAGTCGGACACGACTGAGTGACTGAACAACAACCACCACCTCTGAGTGAAGGTCTGTCTGTAGAAGAATTTGCTGCTGTGAAAAATAAAAGAAGACCTATGGGTTGATATCACAGATGAACAAACATTTAAGTGCAGTCACTTATTATAGCTCAGCTGGTAAAGAATCCGCCTGCAAGGCAGGAGACCAGGTTCAATTCCTGGGTTGGGAAGATCCGCTGGAGAAGGGATAGGCTACCCATTCCAGTATTCTTGGGTTTCCCTAGTGGATCGGCTGGTAAAGAATCTACCTGCAATGTGGGAGACCTGGATTTGATCCCTGGGTTTGGAAGATACCCTGGAGAAAGGAAAGGCTACTCATTCCGGTATTCTGGCGTGGAGAATTCTATGGACTGTATAGTCCATGAGGTTGCAAAGAGATGGACATGACTGAGCAACTTTCACTTTCATTGATAGAGGTGTTTTCAGGAAGAAAACAGAAGTAGGATGCATTTGATGTGTATACGTGGATGCAACTTTATAAGATATGCTAGCGAGTATAATCTAAAAGCTCTAGGTATTTCCATCCTGTGTGTATAAATGAGGTCTTGTGGATGCCAGCTTTGCACCCATAGGAAAGTGAGTTCTTTCTAAAAGCCCCTCTATGTCTCCTCCAGCTTCTAAAGTGCTCATTAATGACCCAGAGTCATCTTTGTTCCTGCTACCTCTACCTGCTCCCTGTAAGATCTTCCCCCACACTTAGGCTCCATCAGTGGCCCTTGAGCATGGTGTGCTTAGTCGCTCAGTCCTGTCTGACTCTTTGCAACTCTATGGACTGTAGCCTGACAGGCTCCTCTGACCATAGGATTCTCCAGGCAAGAATACTGGAGTGGGTTGCCATGCCCTTCTCCAGGGGATCATCCCAACCCAGGGATTGAACTCAAGTCTCTTGCGTCTCCTGCATTGGCAGGCTTGTTCCTTACCACTAGTGCCTTTAGTATTGAAGGCAGTGGGCTCAAGGAGGCAGGTATTGTCCTGTCCCTAACTCTGTGCTACATACATTCCCTGAATCCTCAGGCCCTACCATGCCTCCTCAGTTTCACACTTGTTCATTTATACAGTTCCTTTAGCTTCTTCCCATAAAACTCTTCGGTTCAGTTCAGTTCAGTTGCTCAGTCATGTCCGACTCTTTGCGACCCCATGAATGGCAGCACGCCAGGCCTCCCTGTCCATTACCATCTCCCGGAGTTCACCCAGACTCACGTCCATCGAGTTGGTGATGCCATCAAGCCATCTCATCCTCTGTTGTCCCCTTCTCCTCCTGCCCCCAATACCTCCCAGCATCAGAGTCTTTTCCAATGAGTCAACTCTTCGCATGAGGTGGCCAAAGTACTGGAGTTTCAGCTTTAGCATCAGTCCTTCCAAAGAAATCCCAGGGCTGATCTCCTTTAGAATGGACTGGTTGGATCTCCTTGCAGTCCAAGGGACTCTCAAGAATCTTCTCCAACACCACAGTTCAGAAGCATCAATTCTTTGGTGCTCAGTTTTCTTCAGAGTCCAACTCTCACATCTATACTCTTACAAAGGCTCAAAACCTGCCTGTCAGGCTGTTTGGAGCTAAGAGAATGAAAGTCAACTCTTCCCTTTCATTATCCTCATTTCTTTTCCCTTCAGAGTTCCTATCTCCATATTTTCTCTCTTCTTCCAGGCAAAAACAAAACCCCATTCATATTAACTTACTTCCTTCTGCCCATAGCACGTAGACCACAGCTCCTGCCTGTAAGCCAAGGTGCTCTGTTGCAAATATATAATTTTTAAGTAGCAGGATAATAGTAGTAATATTTATTTTATTTTATTTTTTTTAATAGTAGTAATATCTAAAGCAAGTATAACTGTTTCTATCACACAAAATGTTCTTTATTCATTGGTTCATTTCCCCTATTCTCTTGTGATCATTTAAAATGCAACATGAGAAATAGCAATGGTATCTTACTCTTTAAAATACCTATAAGACATATATGGATTGGATTGAAAGAGATTGGCTATAGGTCAAATGGGCTGCCTGTTTGCTCATTCTGGAATATATTACTGAAAACACTCTAATTTTAACAAGGAATATATTAATTATATGTTATATAATATATTAATATATTACTTATAATATGTTTTATTATATAATTAATATAATATATCAATTGTAATATAATTATAATATATTAATTATATATTAATTATGTGTATATTTTATAATCTATATAAAATATATATTATGCTAATACTAATCCATCACTAGCATATTCTTTAAAAATAAAACAAATAAAGTAATCATTTTCCCATAAAATTGTGTTTGAAGAGATCACTTTTGCACTAGATGTTGGAGATTTAGGGTACTTTGTAACAAAGATCGGGGGGAACTTCTTCCTTTTTGCCAGGCCCTATTAATTTTTTAAAAATTATTTATTTATTTTATTTGGTGGCTGTCCTGTGTCATCGTTGCTGCTCAGGCTTTTTTCTAGTTGTGGTGATCAGGGGCTGCTCTCTAGTTGCGGTGCCTGGGCTTCTCATTGAGTGGCTCCTCCCCTTGTTGTGGAGCACAGGCTCTAGAGCCCACAGGCTTCCGCAGTTGTGGCGCAAGGGCTCAGTGGTTGTGGTTCCCAGGCTCTAGGGCACGCACTCAGTAGTTGTGGTACACAGGCTTAGTTACTCTGCAGCATGTGGGATCTTCCGGACCAGGGGTTAAACCTGTGACTCTTGCATTGGCGGGTGGATTACCACTGAGGCACCAGGGAAGCCCAGCACCCTATTAATTTAATAGATTACATTATATTTTATTAGAGACAAGTGTACCATATTCATTTGCAATAAATTACTTTGCCATCTACTTAATATAAACTTAAAATAATAATGACATCAGCACTGGTTCTCTGGCCCTTCCCAGGTGAGGGTAAGGTGTCTCTTTGAACTATTTCAAAGGTCCTAGAATGATTGAAGATCAAACTCAATACCATCCTAAGTGGAGTAGACCTCCATCTACTGTCAAGCACTTGTTGACCATCAAGCTCTATGAATAGGACCTGGATACTCTTGTCAATTTTGAGATAACTTTTATTTTAGAGCCAAGATACTCGGAGCTAATGATAAAATTTTAAACAATTTTTTTTTACTCTTATTGAAAGAACTGAGAAGTGGGCTTCCTCTTTGGTATTTCCTTGGAGTTCTTAAAAGAAAGGAGTCATTTACAGAAGTATTTTAAGGCAGAAATACCCTGTTAGTTGTTGTTTTGACTATGAGACTTTGCAGATTTTCCAGGGAACGTCTATTCCAGGTGCAAGGAATTCCAATAAAAGTATGTATGGTTTCAGTTTAAATGTAAAATGGAAGCTAATTCGTATCTCTAGTTTAAAAGACTGCTAATATATGAACTTTGCTAATATACTTATATGAACTTTTATAAAAGCATTTTGGAATTTTGGTTCTGGAATGATGATGTGAAAAAGCAACATTTAGTTGAAGTTCCCCAAAGGCAACAAGTTATAAATAATTCCACACCATAGGGCTGCTTTGTGTGTGTGTGCTTCATTGCTCAGTCATGTCCAACTCTTTGCGACCCCATGGACTGTAGCCCGCCAGACTCCTCTGTCCATGGGATTCTTCATGCAAGCATACTGGACTGGGTTGCCATACTCTCTTGCAGGGGATCTTCCCAACCCAGGGATCGAACCCTCATCTCTTATGTCTCCTGTATTGGCAGGTGAGTTCCTTTTTGCTAGCACCACCTGGTAAGCCCAGGCCTGCTTTAGATCTGCCTTAACAAAGCCTGAAACCAAGTTTTGACATGTTCCTGGTGAGTCATCAGTGAATTAACTGCATGGACAAAACTGAACACTCTTTAAAGGCTGAAGCAAAATCCAGATTCACTATACTGTATCATTGCAATGCCCTATGATCAATGCTGAATCCTGGACATTGTGAATGACATTGTAGAGGTTAGAGGTTCTGATACATGCCTCAGAGTATTGATTTCTTTTTGCTTTATCAGAAAGTTACCATCAGTTCAGTTCAGTTCAGTCAATCAGTCATGTCCGACTCTTTGCGACCCCATGAATTGCAGCACGCCAGGCCTCCCTGTCCATCACCATCTTCTGGAGTTCACTCAAACTTACGTCCATCGAGTTGGTGATGCCATCCAGCCATCTCATCCTCTGTCATCCCCTTTTCCTCCTACCCCCATCCCTCCCAGCAACAGAGTCTTTTACAATGAGTCAACTCTTCACATGAGGTGGCCAAAGTATTGGAGTTTCAGCTTTAGCATCAGTCCTTCCAAAGAACACCCAGGGCTGATCTCCTTTAGAATGGACTGGTTGGATCTCCTTGCAGTCCAAGGGACTCTCAAGAGTCTTCTCCAACACCACACTTCAAAAGCATTAATTCTTCAGTGCTCAGCTTTCTTTACAGTCCAACTCTCACATCCCCACATGACCACTGGAAAAACCAAGCCTTGACTAGACGGACCTTTGTTGGCAAAGTAATGTCTCTGCTTTTCCATATGCTATCTAGGCTAGTCATAACTTTCCTTCCAAGGAGTAAGTGTCTTTTAATTTCATGGCTGCAGTCATCATCTGCAGTGAAGTTAGCATAGATGGACTCAAACATCATGCTGTGACTCCCCTGCCATGATCAACAGCTAAAATCTTTGCTTTTTAGCTGGTCTGTTTGGGTTTATCCAGTGCGTGGGTAACTTAGGAATTTCAAGGAGAATTTATACACAGATTTTGGGGCACCCAGTTAAAAAGTTCTTTCCTTTCCATATTCCTTTTCTCATTTTATATCTGTCTTGATCCTCCTGAATTCTGTCTTCTAATGCTTCTTACAAGTAAGACTCTGAGCTTTTACTCAAATTTTAGCCACTTCATGTAATGCTCATTGCAGTGCTTCAGGCTAAAAATAAACTTAACAACTCATGAAATTCATGATCAACATATGAAAATCAGTTGTATTTATGTAAAATAGTAACAGACAACCAGAAAATTAAATTTTTAAATGTTATTTGCAATACCATTGTAAAATATAAGATGCATAATAAGTTAAAAATATATGGAGTATTTCTATAATGAAGACTGTGAAACATTATTGAGAGAAATGAAATGACATATAAATAAATGTAGAAATATATGCCATATTAATGGGTTAAGATGTCAGTTCTCCTCAAAATCATCTCTAGATTTATTCTTATGCCAAAAAAATCCAAAGGTAGATTTGGTATGTATGTGTGAAAATAGATAAATTGATTCTAAAATTTATCTGTTGATGCAAAGAACGTAGAATGGTCAAAACAATCTTAAAAAAGAATGAATTTGGAGTACTGCATTATCTGATTTTAAGACTTAAAGCTATGATAATCAAGATATTCAATAATGGTATCAAAGCAATTTAGTTGGGAAAATGCTTTTAGTGCTGTATCGGCTGATCTTCATCCAAATTTTTAAAAAAATCAGTGTGGACAAGTATTTCATAATATACAAATAAATTAACCTACAATGAATCATAGACCAAAATGTGAAGTTAAAACCATAAAGCTTCTGATGTGAAACAGGAAAATGTATTTTCAATTTTTGGATAGTCAAAGGTTTCTTAATCAGAACATAAAAGAAAACCAAAGATTAAGTGAACTTCACCAACATTCAGTTCAGTTCAGTCACTCAGTCGTGTCCAACTCTTTGCAACCCCATGAATTGCAGCACACCAGGCCTCCCTGTCCATCACCAACTCCAGGAATTCACTCAAACTCATGTGCATCGAGTTAGTGATGCCATCCAGCCATCTCACCCTCTGTCGTCCCCTTCTCCTCCTACCCCCATCCCTCCCAGCATCAGGGTCTTTTCCAATGAGTCAACTCTTCACATGAGGTGGCCAAAGTATTGGAGTTTCAGCTTCAGCATCAGTCCTTCCAATGAATACCCAGGACTGGTCTCCTTTAGGATGGACTGGTTGGATCTCCTTGCAGTCCAAGGGACTCTCAAGAGTCTTCTCCAACACCACACTTCAAAAGCATCAATTCTTCACACTCAGCTTTCTTCACAGTCGAACTCTCACATCCATACATGACCACTGGAAAAACCATAGCCTTGACTAGACGGACCTTTGTTGGCAAAGTAATGTCTCTGCTTTTTAATATGTTGTCTAGGTTGGTCATAACTTTCCTTCAAAGGAGTAAGTGTCTTTTAATTTCATGGCTGCAGTCACCATCTGCAGTGATTTTGGAGCCCCAAAAAATAAAGTCTGACACTGTTTCCACTGTTTCCCCATCTATTTCCCATGAAGTGATGGGACCAGATGCCATGGTCTTCATTTTCTGAATGTTGAGCTTTAAGCCAACTTTTTCACTCTCCTCTTTCACTTTCCTCAAGAGGCTCTCTAGTTCCTCTTCACTTTCTGTCATAAGGGTGGTGTCATCTGTATATCTGAGGTTATTGATATTTCTGCAGGTAATCTTGATTCCAGCTTGTGCTTCTTCCAGCCCAGCGTTTCTCATGATGTACTCTGCATATAAGTTAAAGAAGCAGGGTGACAATATACAGCCTTCACATATTCCTTTTCGTATTTGGAACCAGTCTCTTGATCCATGTCCAGTTCTAACTGTTGCTTCCTGACCTGCATACAGGTTTCTCAAGAGGCAGGTCAGGTGGTCTGGTATTCCCATCTCTTTCAGAATTTTCCACAGTTTGTTATGATCACACAGTCAAAGGTTTGGCATAGTCAATAAAGCAGAAATAGATGTTTTTCTGGAACTCTCTTGCTTTTTCAATGATCCAGCAAATGTTGGCAATTTGATCTCTGGTTCCTCTGCCTTTTCTAAATCCAGCTTGAACACCTGGAAGTTCATGGTTCAAGTATTGTTGAAGCTGGCTTGGAGAATTTTGAGTATTACTTTGCTAGCATGTGAGATGAGTGCAATTGTGTGGTAGTTTGAGCATTCTTTGGCGTTGCCTTTCTTTGGGATTGGAATGAAAACTGACCTTTTCTAGTTCTGTGGCCACTGCTGAGTTTTCCAAATTTGCTGGTGTATTGAGTGCAGCACTTTCACAGCATCATCTTTCAGGATTTGAAATAGCTCAACTGGAATTCCATCACCTCCACTAGCCTTGTTTGTGGTGATGCTTCCTAAGGCCCACTTGACTTCACATTCTAGGATGTCTGGCTCTAGGTGAGTGATCACACCATCGTGATCATCTGGGTGATGAAGATCTTTTTTGTACCGTTCTTCTGTGTTCTTGCCACCTCTTCTTAATATCTTCTGCTTCTGTTAGGTCCCTACCTTTTCTGTCCTTTATTGTGCTCATCTTTGCATGAAATGTTCCCTTGGTATCTCTAATGTTCTTGAAAAGATCTCTACTCTTTCCCATTCTATTGTTTTCCTCTATTTCTTTGCACTGATCACTAAGAAAGGCTTTCTTATCTCTCCTTCCTATTCTTTGGAACTCTGCATTCAAATGGGTATATCTTTCCTTTTCTCCTTTGCTTTTGGCTTTTCTTCTTTTCACAGCTATTTGTAAGAGAATAGATTAAGAAAGAGTAATATATTCTTGCAATTAAACAGTACAGGCAATAAAATGAAGGAACAAACAAAAATGAATGAACAAGCAGTGTCAATAAATCTCAAGAATGTTATGCTGAGGAAAGGAATCCAGGCACAGATAGAGTACATATGTTCATATGAAGCTCAAAAATAGGCCCACTGTCCATTCAGAAATCAAAACAGTGGTCACCCCTGAGATTGACAAACAAAGCCCTGAGGGAATTGTCTGGGGTGAAGCAAGAAATTTTTTTTAATCTTGTGTGAGGTTAATTTTATTTAGACTTGTGTTGGTTTATAAGGGCTTCCTTTGTGGCTCAGCTGGTAAAGAATCCACCTGCAATGTGGGAGACCTGGGTTTGATCCCTGTGTTGGGAAGACCCCCTGGAGAAGGGAAAGACCACCCACTCCAGTACTCTTGCCTGGAGAATTCCATGGACTGTACAAGCCCATGGGGTTGCAATGAGTTGGACATGACTGAGCGACTTTCACTTTAGGTTAATAACCCTATTAATCTCTCAAAACTCATGGAACTGTACTTAGGATTTCACCAGATAAATGACATCTCAATTAACAACAAAAAATAACACTGGCCAAAATATCTAAACAGTAACTAAAATTGAAAGCAGTATGCATACATTTAAACTGTATTTAGAAAATTAACATTTAACCTAATAAACTTTAAAAATTATTTCTTCATGAATGTTTATTTTCTTTCTTCGAAGAATACATATAGACAGGAAGGAAACATTTTTTTCTAAGTCCCTACTTAGGACAGGTTACCTCTCAAGTTGGAAATATATGTATAAGACTCATTTATATCTAAGTTTGTCAGCTATTATTAACTAAAATAATCAAATTTATAATAATTCTAGAGCTATTACAAGATGATAATTCTTTTAATATTTTAGAATATTCATTAAATTGTAAATAAGGCAAATAGGTAATTAAATAGCCATAGTTATTATAAACAATATATTTCAATAATTTAAAGAGTTTTTTTCTCAAGTAATATGTATGAAAAACTTTCCTTCATTGTAATTTTGGAAAATTTGGTTTTTTATTATTGTTCTGTAATTTTAATGAGTTTTCTCCTTATGAACTAATTGTTGACAGAGGTATTTTTGGCTGTCTGTGAGCAAACTTAGGAATAATGTAAGTTATTTATTTTCTGTATATGAATGGTTGAAAGAGTACATATTTCCATTAGATAACTGGCAGATAGAATTGTAACTGCTGCCAATGTTTACCTAAAATTGATATATATATATATATATTTTTTTTTTAATAAGGAGAACACCACATACATTTTATGTAGTCAGTTATTCTTTGCATAGCTTTTGCCAACTCTACTGATGACAGTTTACCCAGGCTAAGTTCCTGGGATGCAGGTGAATGCCAATGAAAATTAGATCATATTTCTGAGGTAAGCTATGGTTTATTTAGAACCCAACCTACATGTTATTAATGAAATTTAAAATCAGCTTATAAAAAGGAATTTATGGGAGAACTAAACAGTTTCCATGATTGGTAAATGATGATGCTAAGTTATTTATTCTTTCAAGTTTCATTCAGTAAATATGCAAATATGGATAAGACATGATATATTCTCTTAAGATGTTTGTAGTCTAGTGGGGAGATATTTTTTTTAGAGAGGACATTTTATTGATTGGCCCTTATGTGCTGAAAATATATAGACATAACAGTAGCAAATAATATATTTTCTGTTTTCAATAGGCTCACATTTTGGATGGAGAGACATTAACCAAATATAGTGTACAGAGTGATGTGACGGAAGTAAGCACAAGGGTGCGTATAGGCAAGGAACACAACCTAGGTTTGGGCATGGGTTTTATGGGGTTTCTGGGGAGGTGGAATATCTTTAATGAGTTTTGAAAAAATGCAAATGCGTAGAAGTTCCAGAGACACAAAAGAAGGTAGAAACATTTGAGGCAGAGCAAAAATTCACTGTATGATCATGAAGACATGAAAGAAGACTGCTGCATAGTCAGGAAGTGGTAAAAAGTTCATTGTGGCTGAAATATAGGGTACTTGGAAAGGATGTGAAGGAATTGAGCCCAGCTGTTATGTTGGGATGAAAGTTGTTGCACTACAAGCTATGATTTTATCCCTCAAGAAGCATACAGCCTCAGGAATTCTTCAAGCAGAAAAGGAATATAATTAAATAATATTTTTTGAATGATAGAGTGGAAAATAAGCTCACATAGAAAAGGACAGAATTAGGAATTCATCATGATAGTCTGAGTAAGGGATGAAGAGGTCCTGGATGGTGGTAACAGTGGGAGTAATGGAGAGGAAGGGGTAAATTGAAAATTACTAGTAGGTAGAATCAATGTATCTTCATTAATTTGGACTGGTTGATAAGGGAGCTGGAAAAGTCCAAGATGGCTCCTATCAATTTTGCGTGTCTGGATGCGGAGTGATACCACTGAAAAAGACATGGGGACATAAGAAGGAAAATAGATCTGACAGAGGAAATTTATTTTCTTATATTTGAAGTACCAGGAATAGATATTCTGCAGGTGATTATATAATTTTTTTATTTTTTATTTTATTATTATTATTATTTTTACTTTACAGTATTGTATTGGTTTTGCCATACATCAACATGCATCCGCCATGGGTGTACATGTGTTCCCCATCCCGAACCCCCTCCCACCTCCCTCCCATACCATCCCTCTGGGTCATCCCAGTGCACCAGCCCCAAGCTTCCTGTATCCTGCATCGAACCTGGACTGGCGATTCATTTCTTATATGATATTATACATGTTTTAATGCCATTCTCCCAAATCATCCACCCCATCCCTCTCCCAGAGTCCAAAAGATTGTTCTATACAAGTGGAGCCTATTATACAGAGTGAAGTAAGCCAGAAAGAAAAACACCAATACAGGATACTAATGCATATATATGGAATTTAGAAAGATGGTAACGACAACCCTGTATGTCAGACAGCAAAAGAGACACAGATGTATATAATTTTTTAAATTAACAAACTGCCACAGATTGAATCTAATATTTCTGTCTTCTCCTGTCCCTGCCAACTTGAAGACTTTGAATCCACTGTTATTAGAAGGCTAAAGGGGCCCAAGAGAAGACTGCAGCATCTCTTAGATAAGTGCAAAGATTATGGGAAAAACATGTAACTATATGAACATGTAGAAAAGTCACTCTTTTACAGGCCTGCTCTATGAATTCCAGCTCCTCGTAGACCCTTTTATTTGAACTTTCCATCTTTTCTGCTGCTTTTCTCTCATTCCTCTCCAAGTTTCCCTAGCCTTCTTTAGTTTCTGGACCTTAAATTGGATATAGTACCGTAATAAGTGCCTGACCAATGCCCAGTGGGACAATTGCTTCAGGGTTCTTGCATGTTTTGTTCTTGTTAGTACATTCCTCTATCTTGCTGTTTTTAAAATAATAACTGTGCGCTGCTGACTCATGTTCAGTTAAAGGTTCACAGTGGCACTTCTTAGCCTCTGTGGCAAACCCTTTTTTCCTCCTCTTGAATTCACATAATGTATTTATATTTCTCTCTTGACTACCTTCCTGCCAAGTATTTGCTTTTATTTCCATTTTTAAGAATCATTTTGGGTTTCAGCAAGGTCTTCAAAGTAACCAGATATCTTTCTCACTTTTTTGTGTTAATTCAGTTCCAAATTGTAGTATGTATTATTTCTCAGCCATTCCAAGTCACTTATAAACAGATAGATATGCAAGATTCTTTAAAATTTATTTTTATTTTATATTAGAGTATAGTTGATTTGCAATGCTGTGTTAGTTTCAGGTGTACAGCAGATTGATTCAGTTATATGTATACATGTATCTGTTTCCAGATTCTTTTTCCATATAGCTTATTACGGGAATACTGAGTAGAGTTCCCTATGCTATACAGTTGGTCCTTGTTGATTATCTATTTTACATATATAATACTGTATGCACGTTAGTCCCAAACTCCTAATTTATCCCTTCCTGCCACCTTTGGTAACCGTAAGTTTGCAGGACAAGGTTCTTAAGGCAGAGTATATCATTTACAGGGGGCACCTTGGCGAAGTGACTTTGCTCATTGTTCTTTTGGCATATACCAAAGAATGAGAAAAAGGAATTGGAAATAATCAAACACTATAAAAACAGAATAATGCTTGTCACATTGCAATGTTTAAAACCTTAGTTTCCTTCTGTTTTAACTCTCTGAATAAATAAGCAAATGTTATTTATTTATTTTTAATATAAATTTATTTATTTTAATTGGAGACTAATTACTTTACAATATTGTATTGGTTTTGCCATGCATCAGCATGAATCTGCCACGGGTATACACGTGTTCCCCATCCTGAACCCTCTTCCCACCCCCTTCCCCATACCATCCCTCTGGGTCATCCCAGTGCACCAAATGTTATTTAATCTTCACTATTGGCAGACTTTATATTTTTGGGCTCCAAAATCACTGCAGATGGTGACTGCAGCCATGAAATTAAAAGATGCTTACTCCTTGGAGGGAAAGTTATGACCAACCTAGATAGCATATTCAAAAGCAGAGACATCACTTTGCCAACAAAGGTCCGTCTAGTCAAGGCTATGGTTTTTCCAGTGGTCATGTATGGATGTGAGAATTGGACTGTGAAGAAAGCTGAGCACCGAAGAATTGATGCTTTTGAACTGTGGTACTGGAGAAGACTATTGAGAGTCCCTTGGACTGCAAGGAGATCCAACCAGTCCATCCTAAAGGAGACCAGTCCTGGGTATTCATTGGAAGGACTGATGTTGAAGCTGAAACTCCGGTACTTAGGCCACCTGATGCGAAGAGCTGATTCATTGGAAAAGACTCTGATGCTGGGAGGGATTGGGGGCAGGAGGAGAAGGGGATGACAGAGGATGAGATGGCTGGATGGCATCACCAACTCGATGCACATGAGTCTGGGTGAACTCCGGGAGTTGGTGATGGACATGGAGGCATGGCGTGCTGCGATTCATGGGGTCGCAAAGAGTCAGACACGACTAAGTGACTCAACTGAACTGAACTGAAGGAGAAATGGGGGCTTCTCTGTAGCTCAGCAGTAAAGAATCAGCCTGCAATGCAGGAGACATGGGTTCGATTCCTAGGTAAGGAAAATCCCCTTGAGGAGGGCATGGCAGCCTATTCCAGTATTCTTGCCTGGAGAATCCTGTGGACAGAGGAGCCTGGCAGGCTACAGTCCACGAGTTTGCAAAGAGTCGGACATGACTGAAGCTACTGAGCATGCGTGCATACACAAGGAGAAATAGATGTTCTTATACGTTAGCTGTTTCTTATACCTTGTAACTATGTTCTTATATATTAACTATTTCAAGCATTTCTAAATGGCCTTCAAAATCATAACTCTAAATAGATATTTAATATTTCCATCAGGTAGATGCATAATCATTTACATAATTAAACATTATGCAGTTTTGATATTTGACTGATTTCTGATTTCCCACAATTATAAAAAATTTGTATAGTGAGCATTTTTGAAAGAGCTAGGGTATTTTATAATACCAATGGATAAATTATGTAGAACAAGAGGTATTTATCCTATTTAGTAACAAAATTTCTAGTTATACTTACTGTACATAATCAAAATATGCACTCATGTATCTCAGATGAAGATTTTATAACTAAACACGATCTTTTCCAAGCCAGCTTCCACATGCTGATAAAAAGATTACGCACTCATTCAGCAAGTATTTCTTAGGTACCTTCCATGCCCTAGGCACTGTGCAGAGTGTCAAGGACACAAACTTGCATAAGAAATAGTCATCTCTTTTGAGGTTCTCACAGTCGTGTGGGATGATGCACATATGTTAACAGACATTGAAATAAAATGTGATGAATACCACAATAGAGAAATGTGCAAAGAACATCTCTGTGAACCTTTCTTCCTATTTGCCTTGTAAAAGCCCATCCAAGGCATAGCTTACAGCTCTCACTGCCCTGAGTACCCAATCATAAATGTAGAGAACGGTACTTTGTAAATTCTAAGCTTTGGGTTCTCTTCCTGCCCTTCTCCCCACTTCTTCCTCTCTCCCTTTAACCTTCTAAATGTATTTATTAACACTATGATCAGGCATTGTGTATGATATTCAGAACATAAGAAGGAACAAGACAGGCATAGTTTCTGCCTCCATGAATTTCTGGTGGTATGGGAGAATAAAACAAGTAAATAATTATATGATGTGGGAGGCAGGAGGTCTCCGGGAGCACAAGGCCCCTGCTCTGGCTTCCTTAAGACCAGCTCTATTTTTGTCTGTTTAGAGATAAAATTTTGAAAGAGACACGTGTACCCCAATGTTCATCTCAGCACTGTTTATAATAGCCAAGACATGGAAGCAACCTAGATGTCCATCAGCAGATGAATGGATAAGAAAGCTGTGGTACATATACACAATGGAGTATTACTCAGCCATTAAAAAGAATACATTTGAATCAGTTCTAATGAGGTGGATGAAACTGGAGCCTATTATACAGAGTGAAGTAAGCCAGAAGGACAAACACCAATACAGCATACTAACGCATATATATGGAATTTAGAAAGATGGTAACAATAACCCGGTGTACGAGATAGCAAAAGAGACACTGATGTATAGAACAGTCTTATGGACTCTGTGGGAGAGGGAGAGGGTGGGAAGATTTGGGAGAATGGCAATGAAACATGTAAAATATCATGTAGGAAACGAGTTGTCAGTCCAGGTTCGATGCACGATGCTGGATGCTTGGGGCTGGTGCACTGGGACGGCCCAGAGGGATGGTATGGGGAGGGAGGAGGGAGGAGGGTTCGGGATGGGGAACACATGTATACCTGTGGCGGATTCATTTTGATATTTGGCAAAACTAATACAATTATGTAAAGTTTAAAAATAAAATAAAATTAGAAAAAAAATTTTGACATTTGTTTAAGATCTCTTTAAAAGAGTATGTATATACACATTGCTCTCTACTTAAATATAAGTTGGAGACCTAGTATATCGTAATATGTAATTTGTTTACAAAGACAATTATATGGTAGTTAAAATTAAATTTAAATATGATAAGAGCCCGAATCTACGTTTCAGTGTTGGCAGATCCCAACCTTTTCTTGATTGAACAGATGCTGAACAGGTTTGCTAATGGTATATTCTGAGTTTTATTTTCCTCTTACTTTCACGTTCAAATTTCAGTCATTTAAGGAAAGCAAACCTTGTTACAGTTGATGCTGTGTGATTTTCACATGATAGTAGTACCTTGACAGTTACGCCTGGACAAAGGTCTTAATGACTCATCCATAGATGCAGTCTTGGCAGCACTCTAAAATTTGTCTCAGTAACATCTCTTTGGTGTGGTACAGAGGGGAGTGCCAACTTCTTGGGTCAACCCTAAATCACATTTTCAGATTTTTAAGCTTGCCTTTATACTGGGATAGGTTCAGGTCCCAGAAACATGAGAAGACAGATTCAGTTATTTTCATTCTGTAATCACACATCAGAAATATATACAATTAATTTTCTGACATTTTCTTGTTCTCTTTAACTTCACATAAACAGCATCCAAAACACTTAAATTCAGACTTTAATGAACACTATTAATTGGGTTTGAATCAAAGATTCTGTGAAGAAATATTCTGAGATGAAGATGATTTTTTCTATTTCTAGGAAAAAGTATCCCCATCACTCTGTAAAATCCATAATATAGTTACTTATCTAATTAACTTAATAGATTGAAAATCTTTCTTATCTTCATTTTATAATTTCTAATTTCCCCATTGAGAGCTAGTAATTTCTTTGTATTAAGGATGAAATTATCAGCTTCCTTTTCAGAAGCTATTTATTCACTTCTGTCAGTTTATTTTGAAACATGATTAAAATAAAGTGATGGACAGTCTGTTCTTGTTCCTACCTCAGCTGCTGGGAGGACTTTGCAGAGTGGAATTATTCCTATGGGCTACAGGAAAGGACTGGCTGGGAAGGGCATCTTCTTGTGAGTCATTCTTCCAAACTCCTAAAACTCTCATTGATAGAAAGCTTTCTTATAGCTCCAAAATACTATGCAATGGTTAATTGGCTAATCACCTCTTCAGCCTCAAGGGCTCTGAGTAATCTGAAGCTTCATTTTTTCTTTGTAGTTTGTGGTATTCATTATAGCATCATTTATTTTGAGCTCCCGATCTTGGTTTTATTTGGATATGTTTCTCTTGGGTGTGTTTTTAATTTTTTTCTTTTTCTCCTTTGCTAGGATGCCCAAGGGGCCTGGGACACACTATAAATTAATCTAAAAATGAACTACATTTGTATTCCTTGTCATCTGCCAGAATGCCATTTGGAATATTCTGTTGGAATCCAAATCTCCCAAATACTCACCACAGTGGAATTCAGGTGCAAAGTAAACACAGCAGTTATAGTATTAACATCCATTTAGCTGGAGGGATGTGGGTGATATTTATGCCCATTATTATTGCAAACAGATTGTATGCTATTTGAAACAGAGGAAGGGTGAGTGATTTAAGAACCTGTGTTTTAAGTAATCGGTTTATTTGCACACCCACAGTTTGCCTTCAGGGTTGTGAAACCACAGCCAAAACAGAAATAAAAACTTTGGTATGCCAAGAAGCAATTCAAGTGGCAATCTGTGATTTTCTGTTTTGTAACTCACCAAGATTATTTTGCTTGTTCTCACCTACACAAATACCGTAAGAAAATGGCTTCTCAGTAAGTGATGTTGCTACTTAAACAAAAATAAGAAAAGACCCAAAACACCTAATTTGATGCTGCAAATGACATATTTGGCATTGACTGGTAGAGATGACCATATGCCCTCTGCCTCTCTCAGGACCGCTGGGCCACAGTGAGCCCCGAAATCCTTTCCTGCCTGCGGTGTGAATCTAGCTGTGGCAGTATTTCCACGTGTGCTCTATTCACACGCATGATCGCATTCAACAGATAGCTTGTCCCATGTTGGGGCCTGGATTTTAAATGTGTATTGTTAGCTAAAAGAAGGCCTCCTTCCAGCTGGCAATGGTAGGTGGATTGCCAAATGCAGAGTTTCATCTGAACTGGGACTGACAGTATCTGAGGCACATTTCTGTCAGTGCGGGAAGACTGGAGTCATAGCAGATAAATTGAAAGATTGTTTCATGATGGATCACACAAAACGTGGTTTTTTAAAAAAACATTTTCTTTTGCACAAAGGCCAGAGATCACATAACTCCTGTTCAGGACCATCCATCAAACAGACTTACTCTCACCAAAAGGCTAAGTTGCCAAAAAATGGAGTGTCGGAAGGACTTCAGCATTTGGGATTATACATAATACGTGTCATAATCCAATGACTCTGAAGATGGCTAAGTGCCCTGTGCTTCGGGCCGAGATCTTGTTTTATTGAAATCAACTGTAAGGGATTGGAATGAACTGACCAAATTAAAAAAGCAGTTGTTTAATTACCATCTCAGAATAGAAACCTCTTTTAGGTGATTTTGGGACTAAGGAAAAAGAGAAGCGATCCAATCCCCGGGACAGTTAGATCTAGTTGAATGAAGGTATTGGCAATGATGTGTATAGATTACAGGTACATATATTTACGTAATAAACTCAGAGTCAGGTGGTGGTGTGGCAGTGGTGGAACCTTGAGGAGAAGGCAAGCTATTTAGTGTCTTGCTATTCTTTATGCACTCTCAAGTGTTATAATACTACAGTAAGCACTGAAATAAGTCAGTCAACAATATTATTGAGTTTACCACAAGCAGAACTAAACAGCTGATAACAACAATTTTGAAAGAAAGAGTAGAGTCTCCTCAGCTAAAAAGCTAACTTCTAATGAAAGCCTTGGAATTAATATTTGTTTCATTAAGAAAAAATGCTTTTTCCTCAAATTTATTCAACATTTTCAAAGATCTTGGAATAACTGAAAATTTTATCTTCATGTGTTTGCGTGTTCAAACATAGTTATAGACAAAAATCATAAATATGGGCTTATTTATTTGCTAAAATTATACAAGACAGATTTTTAAAAGAGAATTATTAATATGTTAGGTTGACACTTTATTTTATCAAATTGATTAAATTGAGAAGTAGGGAAACAAATGTTGATTGCGAATGAATTATCATAGTCTAACCAAACCAAAGTACACATTCTCTCACTAAATTGTATAAGTAACCTGGCCTAATCCAATTTACTATTAAGTGAGATTATCTTAAATAGTCCCTAACATGATACTCCAAATCAGCAAGTGTTTCATATTTAATAGGTATACTCAAGGACTCAAACACAGAATACCAAAAATACTTTGAGTTACAAAATGTCATTTGGTTCAATGATGAAGTGGTTTTGGTTGGCTTTTGGATACTAATCTAATTTTATTCTGATCTGGTGCTTAAGGTTTGATTTATAGAGGAAATCTAAATTACTGATCTATCTAAATATCCCCAATAAATATGCAAATGAAGCTGTGTACTATTTTCTTCTAAAAAAGTTCAATTCCTTTTACTAAATGATTTTAATACCAGGAGCCAGATTATCCCCATGGCCTAACAAAAGCCCTGAGATTTTCTGTCTCAACAACAGGCAAGGTCTCATTTCTCATTCCCATCTTCTGATTCCTACTGACTGAGAGAGATCCTATTTCAGGTTCTGGAACATTCTGCATAACTCAGCCTCAGGGAGTTAAGGCAAGATAAAGGGAGTCCAGTATTAATAAATCAATTCATTAGTAGCTTCAGGATCTTAGAGAACCATTTTTAATACCTAGTTTTGTAGATCATTCACGTCTAACCAATTCCAACCTTCTCCTTTATTAATTCTCTGTAACTTTTGTCACATTTTCATTTGGGGACTAAGTGACTTAGAAGACAGCTGTGGTGTGATAGAATATCACCTAAAACATTGAAGACTTGGGTTCTAACTCCTGTTCTCTGACTTAAAAATTGTTAGTTCTTGGGCAGATCTCTCAACTTCTCCAAGACTCAATTATATCATACAAAGCAAGCACATCCTTACCTACCTCATACAGTTATTGTGAGGGTTTAGTGTGGAGCAAATACTAGATATTACTGGTTTTTGTACAGTGAATGGCCAATAAAGCTATAGTTCAATTAAGCAATAGATCTGGTTTCTTTTGCACCAATTATAAATACTTATTTGAAATATAGTTAGTTGAAATGAAAAATAGAAAAGTATTTGAAATGAAAAGTAGAAATGTAGTTTCTACCTGAGTCTTGAGATCTGTATTCTTAAGTCATCTCTTCAATAGAATTGCTGAAATGTATCAGATGGAGGGAAATCTGCAAGCCTCTTTGTGTGACTGAGCTGTTTGTGCTCAGTGGCTGGGAGCTGGGTTTCTCTGAGGCTGACTGAGATATTGTCACTAAATATTCAACAACTGAAACTCTTTGGCCATAAAATCTAGCCTGGGCCTCCTAGGTTTCTGGGCCATTTGGTGGTGTTTGGTGGAGTATTATATTGTAGAAGTAAAGCCTTTACTTTATAAGCAAAGGAATGGAATTATTCTTCCCTCAGTGTTGTGGTGGACTGAATCTGACAGGAAAACAGAATTGGGGAACTGCATCTTAAAGTGAAAAAAAACAGCCTCCCCCTGCGTAAGGGTCTCCCTGCTATGAAACTGCTGCACTCTTGCTGTCATATTGGCGAGAGCATATTTTGCACCCCACCTCTCAAGAGTTCACCCTGGCAGTGTAATACTCAGAATCTTTGGCTCTTAAAAAGAATGTGTTTTGGAACAGTATCCTTGCAGTTTCCTATCATGCAATTCCAAAATACTGTCCTGTAGTTGACCCATGAGCCTGAAGCTCTGTCGTCCCTTCCAGGAACATCCAGGTGATATGTCTGCCGTCAGATTACACCTGCTTAAGCCAACAAGTTTAATTGAACACACAAAACATGAATAATAGTGTTTTTTTTGTGTGTGTAAAATAGCAATATTTTCTTGTAATCCTATACTCCACTAGATGCAATACACATAGAGAAAATGCAGGCATTCTGCTTCTGTCATTTCAATACAGAGAAATTCCATGAAAACAGCTGTTGGCCAGGTTACAATTTATCAACTTGTTAGTCAATAACCTTAGCTTTCTTTGCATACGTGAATGAATAGGGCTAGTGGATTCCTCTGGGCAAGTTCTAGTTTGCCAAAATATTAATCTGGAGGAAAAAATGTACTTTTTCTCCTTTGGAACCTTGTAGAAGCTATGAAATGCGAAATGAGAATATTAAATCTGATATCTGAGGGTCATGGTTATGCTGTGCTAAAGAAATTATTCAAAGTTCCATTTTTTGGCATCAGGAACCTATGAAGATGAAAATCCCTCCTAAATTCTTCCAAGTACTTTGTCTTCTGGCTGTACTCTTACTATTTTCAAATCTGGCCTCTTAGCTGAAAAAGCAGGCCCTGAGAAACTCTTCAATTTATTTTTACTCCATCATGCATAGTAAGCTTATTTGTATAATTTAAAAAACATAGAAAATAGTTTACAGTGTTTTTAATATTTCTTTCCTTTTTCCATTACTCTCCACCAATTCTTCTTATCTATGCCCATTGCTGCTGTGCTGTGCTTCATCGTGCCTGACTCTTTTCGACCCCATGGACTGTGGTCCACCAATCTCCTCTGTCCATGGAATTTTCCAGGCAAGAACACTAGAGTCAGTTACCATTTCCTCCTCCAGAGGATCTTCCTTACCCAAAAATCTAACCTGCATCTCCTGCATTGGCGGACGGATTCTTTACCGCTGAGCCATCGGGAAAGTCCAGCTATGCCTGTTGCTTTTTGGTAAATTGAAGGAGTAAATTGACAGCTGCTAATTTTTCCTAATGCTTGATAATCTTTTTGGAGAAAAGTTGTGTGGTCCATATGGCTCTTGTTTAGCATTTGCTATAGATCTCAAAATAGAAAAATATAAAAGGGCTTTTATACAAATCTATTCTGTAGTTCCATTTCCAATGTACTATTAAAACTCCGTTATAAATGTGTGGAACATGTCACAGATTATATTTTGCAGAACCACTGGAATTTATTCTATTTTTACCATTCCCATAGAATAATTTCCAAGATATATTGTTAAGTCTCATAGATCAATGGTTGCCTCAGCCTGGAAGTGGGGGAAAGGGTGATTTCAAAGTGGCATAAGAAAACTTCTGGGAGATGATGGAAATATTCTACATTCTACTGTGAATGTGATCATACACCAGTAGATTAAATTCATAGGACTGTACCATACAACAGTGGGAATGTATGATTTGTAGATTATACCTTATAAACCAGAAGAAACATCCCAGAATAATACACAGAGAATGATTCTAATAATGCAAGAAAAAAAGAAAACAACAAAGTCATCTTGAACTAGGTTGATGTATAGGCCTATGTCTGCATCCATACCCACATCCGTACCTGCATCAATAAATAATTTCATATATATATATATAATATATATATGATCTTGTAGTCAACTCATATACTTGTTATAAGTTTTGAACTAAAATAAATGAGCAAGCAATGCATACTATTTGCTTGGAGAATATATATTTACCTTTTTGTAATAGGAATTGTCTGTGGTTTTGTGCTTTGACCAGATTGGTCTCCATTTTCCTGGATGGCAGAAAATCAGCTTAACTTCATCCTCAGGTGATGCAGGTGGGATCAGGAGGTTAGGTGCTACAAGTCAATGTGATTCTCAAGGAGTGGTGTGCTCCGCTAGCAAGCCTGCGGCTGCTGCCACCAACTCACTTGGGGGTGGCTGTTTATGTCTAATCAGGGCATCTTTGCTGCCTCTCAGGAGGTCTTTGTGTTTTTAATCAGAAAGAGTGGCTCTATCCTTGTACATATTTGGGCGTGTCTGTGTGAAGCCTGAGGTGCCCTGAGGTTAATGATTTTCAGACCTAAATTGTGCTTGGTTAGGCTGGGAACCTTGACTCATTATGGAAAAGTCTGCCATGGAAAGAAAGCTTCTCCTCCAGAATGCCAGGTTTTATGAAAGCCTTGTTGGAACAAGGTAGGAGAAATTCCCTTTGGTCTAATATTGATATGGTGCTGAGCCATAGAGGTGGAAACCTAGCTTCACTTTGTATGTAATTTGATGATTTTTACATTCATTTTATTACTTGTATATATTTGTCATTTACACTCCTTGTATATTATATACCTACTGGTTGAAAATGCTTCTTTTCTATTAGGCAATTGAAAAAATGAATTATTAGGAAATATTTAAGTAGTATTACATGAGAAGTAAGCTAGATCACACCTCTTACATTGATCTTTATATGTTTGTGGGACATTATTTCTTTGTATTCCTCTTTCTTAGGAGTCATATATATATATATATGACTGTGTGCATATATGCACATATATATATATATGCACACAATTGAATTCTGAAAGTGAGAAGAGTTACATAGCCATGTGGACTTACTGGACATGCAGAAGACATGAAATTTTTGTGGCAAGAGGTTTGACAGTCTGATTTAGCAGATGATGATTATGATGTGAGTACAGTTGACCAAGGAACTAGACGATGATTATTTAGTTTCAAACTACATGCACACTATTGAAAGAGTGGCCTGTGTTCTGAAGATGCATTTCTCTAATCATATTTACCTGCTGCTCCTCAAGGTAACATAGTTCAAGTCATGTAGGTCTTCAATGGAGGTTGCAGGTCCACGGATTTAAGACTACTGAAAATTCCAGTGATGAAGGCAAGAAAACTTGCTTCTTGACATTGTTTTTCTTGCGTAACAACTAGGACCTGGATTAGACAACCCATAAAATGTAGAAGGGTAGAGTAGTGACCTTTAGGAATTCAGAAGACTTTCATTCAAAGTGTGGGTGACTTCAAGGACTTTGAAACAAATCACCCCCATTTGTAGTTATAATTATATAAATTCATTAAATGCACCAAACTGCCTCTGTGGGAAACGTATTGTGCTCTGAATGAACTAAAAACATTTTATTGCACTAGAGTTATATGTATTTTTAATTTTCCTGATTTGGCTGAGGTTTATCTTGTTTCAGCCAAAAGATGACTGGACATATCAGCTGAGAAAGGATTGAGTGGAAGTGGGCAGGTAAAACAGTCCACTTTCAGCAAAAGGAATTATCTTTTAAAATATATAACATTTAAATAAGTCTAATGTAGTTATCTATATGCCTCTTGAGAAACCTATATGCAGGTCAGGAAGCAACAGTTAGAACTGGACATGGAACAACAGACTGGTTCCAAATAGGAAAAGGAGTACGTCAAGGCTGTATATTGTCACCCTGCTTATTTAACTTACACGCAGTGTACATCATGAGAAGTTCTGGGCTGGAAGAAGCACAAGCTGGAATCAAGATTGCCGGGAGAAATATCAATAACCTCAGATATACAGATGATACCACCCTTATGGCAGAAAGTGAAGAGGAACTAGAGAGCCTCTTGATGAAAGTGAAAGAGGAGAGTGAAAAAGTTGGCTTAAAGCTCAACATTCAGAAAACGAAGATCATGGCATCTGGTCCCATCGCTTCATGGGAAATAGATGGGGAAACAGTGTCAGACTTTATTTTGGGGGGCTCCAAAATCACTGAAGATGGTGACTGCAGCCATGAAATTAAAAGACGCTTACTCCTTGGAGGGAAAGTTATGACCAACCTAGATAGCATATTCAAAAGCAGAGACATCACTTTGCCAACAAAGGTTTGTCTAGTCAAGGCTATGGTTTTTCCAGTGGTCACGTATGTATGTGAGAGTTGGACTGTGAAGAAAGCTGAGTGTGAAGAATTGATGCTTTTGAAGTGTGGTGTTGGAGAAGACTCTTGAGAGTCCCTTGGACTGCAAGGAGATCCAACCAGTCCATCCTAAAGGAGACCAGTCCTGGGCATTCATTGGGAGGACTGATGCTGAAGCTGAAACTCCAATATTTTGGCCACCTCATGTGAAGAGTTGACTCATTGGAAAAGACCCTGATGCTGGGAGGGATGGGGGTAGGAGGAGAAGGGGATGACAGAGGATGAGATGGTTGGATGGCATCACTGACACGATGGACATGAGTTTGGGTGAACTCTGGGAGTTGGTGATGGACAGGGAGGCCTGGCGTGCTGTGATTCATGGGGTCGGAAAGAGTCGGACACAACTGAATGACTGAACTGAACTGAACTGAATGTAGTTACGCACTGACAGAACTCCCATGAATATCAATGATTAATAGTCTTTAAAAGCATTTTTATCTCATATTTTACGTGCCTCTATATTTTCTTTAAGGCCTTAGTGATGAGTCCTAAGAGGCTTTATTTTTGACGGCGTCTCAGTCATTCAGATATTACATAGGGTTGTGAATTACTAATCTGCAAAACCAAGTTAACAATTCTTAGGTTTCTATGAAAGTTATATTGAACAGTTAGGGTCAGCAGGCTGAGTTTTTATAACTGTCTCAGAATTTATTTGTACATTCATGAACTAGTGGGAAACTCACAGTTTTAGGTGATTTTCTAGCATTTAAGGTTTAATCACCTGGTTTGATAATGCAAAACTATTTTTCAATTAAGGTGATTTACTTGGTTTTATTCCATTCTTATTTTTGATGGATCTTGTAAAATATAGCAGTTTGTCAAGAGCTCAAAAGGATGTGTTTTCTGTTGAATCACAGCTAGAGCAGAATTGGTTGAAATTTGAGCTCATTCATTTGACCTTAATGTAACCCTGACCTGGAAGGACAGCATGTCTCTGGGGGTGAAGATAATTTAATTTCCATGCATGTCAAGTCCTCTGTTTCTTCTGTGTGGAGGTTGCAGAGAAGTGTCAAATTCTGCAGAATCAGGTGTTCTGCGTTGGAGATGTAGGACACATTCTCCAGGGGTTAGAGTTGAGACCACCAAGTAGACTTCATTTCAAGGCCTTAGGGGAGCCCTGAAACTGTAGATTGTGAAGATGGAAAATATTTCTTTATACTGTAAACTGTTCATCTTCCATTTTACTTCTATTATGTGTACTCATGATAGCATCAACAAAGGAAGTTCCAAAGGCCACACTTAGAACATCTAAGTTTATTATTTTATACTTTTTAGTTGAAAACAATGGTTGAAAATTCCAACGTGTCAAACAGTGAAATATAGTTTCTAATGTGTTCCCTGTGTTTTTTGTCCCCAGAGAATTGTAGAACACTGCTCACAAAGATTACATGTAGGAAACTCTGCAGTATCTATATGATAAGGCTGACTCCATTCGGCTACTTGAATTTCCTCCTTTTCCCACATATCTCTGGTTTGTGGAATAGTTGATTCTCCTATAAAGCAATGAAAATTTCCAGAAAGGCCAAAGTTAGTAGCCTAATATGATTTAACACTTCTGTGATTCTGAAATCATAGGTAGTTCAGAATAAGGTGATCTCATCTCTGTTTCATCTTGCTGGTCTCTCTATGGAACTCCTAGGGTCATTATCCTATGTAAGAACTTCTCTGTTCTTACAAGTAAATTGTAGTAGCAAAGAAGAAAATGGTTTTAGAACGGTCATTGGATGAGTCATGAGTGAGGAGAATGCAAAGAGCAAATCCAGCTGAAAGACACTTTGTAAAGTTCCTACTGGCTTGGCCATGGTAGACTCCTTCCACAATGGAAAAATATATATATATATATATATTATTTTTAGAAATCCAATAAGTAAGATTATAGATTCAACTGTGATATGAGGGGAGTGGTTTATTAATCATCATATACACTAAATGCTATTTAAAAACAAAAACAAAAAACCTCCAAACCTGAAGAAGTTTAACCCTGTAAGTGTGTGCATGCATGTGTGCTAAGTTGCTTCAGTTGTGTCTGACTCTGTGTGACCCCATGGACCCCATAGCCCACCAGGCTCCTCTGTGCATGGGGTTCTCGAGGCAAGAATACTGGAGTGGATTGCCATGCCCTCCTCCATGGAGTATATTTTATGCTTTTGTGAAAGTTCAGTGCAGGTCAGAGGGACAGAGATTCTGCTCCATGCGGTCACTTGGGGACCTAGGCTCCTTCCACAGGTAGCTCTGCATCTCTCATGTGACCCCAGGTGTTTGCTTGGCTTCCTCCATCTGCAGTCAAAGAGAAGACAAGGGATGAAGAAGACACATCTGCTTTAACTATGAGCAGAGGTGGAAAAAAAAAAAAAGAAGCACAAGAAGTCTAGAAAATGAAGTATAGATTTGTATCTAGGAAGAAGGAAAGTATTGGGTGACATATACAAATCTGTCACGGCTGGCAGTGGCATGGGAAGTAAGGTATATTGAAAAGTATGAGCTCTTTCTTGCAGATGTAGAATGGAGTGGATGTGCTGGAGAAATAAATGGAAAATATTATGTGTGTTTTATTTCCCTCGAAAACTATGGCAGTGTAATAAGCTTTATCTCTGTGCTAATTTTGGCCATTTGGGGTGGCATTTTTTTCCCCCTGTGGCAGTTCCTTTCAATTGTAGCAGGTATTTTATGGTAAGATTCAAATAAACTGCTTCCCACTTTGGTGATCCCTATCTAAAGGTTCTTGAAAACTGCCATCTATTTGGTAAACCTACCCTTTCAGATGTCCATAAGGTACTGACTTATGGGACCAAGACCTGCAGATGAGTGGAAACTGAACCTGCCCATGCATACCATGGGCTGGTTGGCTAGAAGTAAGACATTTCGGTTTAAAGTATTCTTCTGAAGGTACATGTGTACCAGTCAAACCTGAAGTCCAGCTGAGGGTCTCCCAGGAGACAATTCTTGAGGAGATCAAAGGAAGGCATTTACTAAAGACTTTAAATTAAAAATAGCAGTAATCATTGGCCAGAAGGGGCTGGATCCAGACCTCTTCTTCCAAAGGATGGTGAAGCTAAACTGACTGGGAATGTTAAAATGTACCGCGATTTGAATAAAAATTACTAACTTTCCCATCTCTATCCATAAGGTATCCTCTTCGTGATTCTTAAGTCTGAAATTGCATAGGTTTCTTCTCTCAGCAGTTCATGATTTAATATACTTGCAGAAAATTCTTAGTATTATTCATGCAGTATCACTAGAGAAGTGTTTTAATGCTTTGCTTTTTCCTTGCTAAAAGTCTTTTAGCATTTGATTCTAGAAATTAAGAATTTGAATAATTCATTTGTAAGGTACTGAGGCTATTAGAATCTGTTTAAAGGCACCAAAGCGTTCTGTTATTTAATTGCAGTTTTCAAGCATCAATGATAAATGTTCTAAAGTTGTTATCGCTCTAGGAAAAGTCACCTTCAGCACAAACTCTTACACTTTTGAAAACTAATGTGACTAATGTGAAAACTAAATCATCATAAACAAATGATTTAGCAAGCAGCTGTGTGCCTTCATGTGGTCACTAGCACATGGCTTTTGGTAACTAATTTACTTTTGCTTTTTGGAATATGCATGTACTTTTATACATGTTGATATTGAATCAGTATTACATATTATGTTAAAAACACTTTTTGAAAAAGTATTGTTTTTAGCCAGAGCATCCTAAGAGCCATATATATTATAATGATGGGAAATGTATTTCCAGTGATGTGTTACAAAAATATAGGATAAAAATTTTTTGGTGGGTGAGAAAGCAATGCAGTTAAATTTGGCCCAAGGAAAAGAGTGCATAATTCAAATCCTAGATGGTATATATTTTTTTACAGCTATGTAAACATTTTGCCTTTTTAAGTAAGTGCCAGTAAGTGATCAAATAATTGTTACAACTTAGCATATAAAATTTAGTGGTGATAATTGTATTTATGGTGTTTTTACTTTACCTCTCCACATTTTTTTTTAATTTTATTGGTGCCTGTGACTCATGTGAAGATTATTCATGATGCATGTCGTTTCCAAAAGCAGACCTGGACCTGCTATTGTAAGACATATGTTACATGATGTTGGATGTTTAATGAGCAAGGCTCTAATATGTTTTCTCGATTTACAATTAAATTATATTTCTTACTTGCAAATATGTATATCTACTTTATACTTTTGTTGTTGTTGTTGATTGTAAACAAAGAAATTTAGATTTATATGAAAACTAAAACAGAGGAAGTATAATAGACATCCTTGCCAAAGCACTTATTTTTGAAACATGTTACATTTCTTTCCTTTTTTTTGAATTCTTAGGGACCTACCTCTCTCTATATTTCCTCTTTTAAAAATTAAAAATTAATAAAATAAATGGAAAAATTTGTATTTAAGTAAAAATGCAAAAATTAAAGGCAAAAGACAATGAATGTTCTTACTATTATAAAAGTTCCTTATGTTTAGCTTAAGTTCCAATTTGAGTATTTAGAAACATAATATTTATAAAGGCAGAATTTCCCAATAAGGTTAAAATGTTATCATTTAGAGATGCTTATTTAGAAAAACCAGAAACTAAAAAAATAAAATGTATTTAAAAAATATATATATATCTTGAAAAAGTCTCTGCTCACTTGGATAAATTCACTAACCATTAATGATTTAGTTATAGAAATAAATTTTTGTTTATGGGATTTTTATAAATCCTCAAATTACCATAATTTCATACCTGTGTGAAATACTTTCATATTGAATATAAAACAGGAAACCTCCTAATTTCTGGATTGCTGCAAGGCAAATAGATAAATAACCTCCCTCTGCCCCTATCTCCCACATGGATTTAATGTTCCAGCTCTACATGGCATGAAGAATCATAATGTTTAAATGTAACTAGATATATCTATGTGAAAAATATTTGGATGAAAATGTTTCTATCATTTTCAACCATGATAGAGCAAAGTCACTATAATCCCCAGAGTGGGGAAATGTGCCAAGCAACAGTGGGTTATGAAAAACTCCATAAACTTTCATAGCAACCATTCTGGTTCCTGCTATTGTTGCTCAGGACAATAAAGAATTTGCTGCCAAAGCCCATTTTCTAAATAGGAAAATGGAGCTTTGATTTACACAGCATAACTTACTTGGTTTCTCATGTTGCCTCTTGGTGTGCCTCTTGACACTCTTCTGGCAGAGGTAACATTTCATTCCAGTTTTTCAGGCTTTCTGCATGAGACAGATACCCTTGTAAAAGCTGTGTGACTCACATTTTCTATTGTGAAAAGCACTCCTCATCAAGTCCTGTGAAGTGTTCATCCAAACACTTACAATTTTACAACCACCATCTAGAGGCCTAGAAGTGCAAGTTAATGCAGACCAGTGATTTCACTGGCCTCTCAACAGGCCTTGGGATGAAGTAACTGTTTTGCATTATCTGGAGTATGGAAATGAACGGCCTGTTGTCTGCATGCTGCTGATTGAACTTAAACTCTGTACGGCCATCCAGAAAGACATTGTATCATCTCTTGAGACGACATCAATATTTAAAGCAGGCGTGCCTAAGCGATTACTGTATTCTCTATAACTGCAAGAAAAAGCAATTGTGTTCCTTTGGCCTATGTACTTGAGCTATTTCCTTATTCTTTAATTGAAGCATTCTTAATTATAAGGGTCATACGCTAGGTCTTCCTTAAATAGCATTTGTCATTTTCAGATGATTCACAGGTGTCTGCATGCTCTGTGCTTTAGAATGTAAGATTGAAAAGGCTTAAAATTAAACAGTAAGAGCTTCTTAGGATAGGTACTGTGAGATACTAGGGAAAGGGAACTTGAGATATATGAAACTTCTTATTTTGGTAAAAGTGGATAGTATTGATGGTGGAGCTATGGCATTGGTGTAGAGGAGAGGCAGCTGTCCATAGAAGTTGGTTGAGGTACAGTCTTGCATAAAACTAAAGACATATGTTTTGATCTAGTTCTTTACTAGTTCTCCACCTTTGGAGACAAGTCTTGTAAATGAGATTTAGATTTGTTGAACTACCTCTTCACCTGGAATTTCACCTCCTTGGAACACTGGGTAGGATCATATATCCCAACATAGCTGTTCTCTCCTTGGTTCTCTGGGAAGCTCTCGCCCAGTTTGATTTAGGCCAGATGGATTCTTTGCTTAACCAGAGCTTTCTGAACGTTAAATGAATCAGATGCTTGCTATAATTCAGTGCTATGAAATATTCAAATTATATGCCACAGAATCAAGAACAGAGCATTCATCTTGGCCCTGTAATATTATTCCTCCTGTGCCAAAATATAGAACTTACAAAAACAGAAATAAACTGCTGATTCTGAGTATTTTTCTATATTTTTAAAACATTAAATTTTGGCCTCGGGTGTGCCTCTTGAAGTGCCATTAAAATCAAATAAAGGCGCATGTCTTTGCCAAACAGGGTTTGGCACTTTACTTCTGAAAACATTCAAAGGCACTTGGTTCTCATTGTATATATTCTGTTACACACACATTTTCCATTATGTTTTATAAAGGAAGTCTAAAACTCCTGAATTATTTAATCAGAGAGTTCAAAAGTATTTCTCAGCAGCCACTATATGAATTAAACACTCCAGTGTGCTTATTGAACAGCAGACACTATTTCTACTTTCCAGTGGTTTAAAAAGGGAGATAAAAAAAAACAGGAAGAGAGCTATCACTCTTTCTGTCTTGTCTTATCTATGGGAACAAAAATGAGTGGGATGAAGGGAGAGAAGAAGGGAAAGACAGAAAGAACTACAGTACAGCAATTTCACAAATATGTGAAAGGTTCAAAGCTGGCATTGGAAGGCTGGAGCCTGGGGAGGGTCTATTTGAATCTGTGCTGATTATAGATTCATAATTAGCATTTGGATGTGCCTTTCTAAAAAGACCCATGGATCCTATGATTACTTTCATAAGAATTTCTACCTCCTGTAACTCCTTTATGGGTCTACAGATGATTGTGCTTAAAAGGAGGCACTTTTGACACCTTGAATGCACTCTGGTTCTGAAACAGGATCTTGAACCTGTTTTGAGCCTCCTCCCTGGAGCTGCCACCCCACTCTGTCCCACTCTGTCATCTACTGACTCCCTAGTGAATGATTTATTTTGAAGTTTTAACTTTAATTTTCTCCTCTCACTTTAGCTTTAGATTGATAGCCCTCCTCTCTTGACATCTGTTTTGCCTCACCAAGAAGGCTATCCAAACATAGCAGGTTACAGTGTTTCTTTATCTTTATACAACAACAGGGTGTAGATGTGTGACTATAACTCATAAAGCTTGTTGGAGGGTCCTAGGAACTTGCTGGGGAAAAACCCAGTACGTCAAGGACCATGGAAAGCAGACAACTGCATGGTAAGACAGAAGAAAATTCAGTATGTTTAGCTCTCGTTTCTCATTTCCCAGCAAACGCTCCCCACCCCCAAGTTGTCTGGCCCTACCAACAGTGTGGAGAAGTTTCCTGATCCTCACTCTATGTAAAGGGAGAAGCCTCTCATGAGAACCACGACGGGCACATCAAAGTACTTTCCCAGACATTTCCTTAGTGACTCCTCTCTTGGTCTGCAAAGCTGCTCTTTAGCTACCACTGTCTCATTTTTGTTTGGGGTTGAGACTTGCTTTTTTTTCCCCTTAATGTGGCTGAAGAAACTTTCATCACATTTTATGCTGAATAAGTAGTTTAATAGCTCTTTTTAAAAATCTTTTTTAACTGTGGAGTGAATAGAGTTGTAACAGGCATTTACCAAGGAAAGTACTATCAAAGGACACTATCAAAATGCTTATAAGAAGCTTGGACCCTTGAATGACAGGCCATATGGAAGCATATATTAGAAATATGCCAGCCTCACTGTTAGGTGTTGGAAATTATGAACAAAAGCATTTAGATATACTGACAGATTATTTATTTGGTAATAGTTTTATAGAACTATATTCTAGAACTATACTCAAGAACTAGGAAACCTTGACAAGCCACCCGTCCAACCCCATCCACAGCGAGGAACCTCCACAATAAAGAGGAACCACAAACTGCCAGAATACAGAAAGGCCACCCCAAGCACAGCAATATAAACAAAATAAAAAGGCAGAGAAATACTCATCAGGTAAAGGAACAGGATAAATGCCCACCAAACCAAACAAAACAGGAAGAGATAGGGAATCTATCTAAAGAAGAATTCTGAATAATGATAGTGAAAGTGATTCAAAATCTTGAAAACAAAATGTTTCCAGGCTATTTACAGATAAATAGCCTGGAGACAAGGATTGAAAGATGCAAGAAATGTTTAACAAGGACCTAGAAAAAATAAAAAAGAGTCAATATATAATTAATAATGCAATAAATGAGATCAAAAACACTCTGGAGGGAACCAACAGTAGAATAACCAAGGCAGAAGATAGGATAAGTGAGGCAGAAGATAGAATAGTAGAAATAAATGAAGCCGAGAGGAAAAAAGAATTAAAAGAAATGAGGACAACCTCAGAGACCTCTGGGACAATGTTAAATGCTCCAACATTCGAATCATAGGAGTCCCAGAAGAAGAAGACAAAAAGAAAGACCATGAGAAAATACTTGAGGAGATAATAGTTGAAAACTTCCCTAAAATGGGTAAGGAAATAATCACCCAATTCCAAGAACCCCAGAGAGTCCAAAACAGGGTAAACCCAAGGCAAAACACCCCAAGACACATATTAATCAAATTAACAAAGATCAAACACAAAGAACAAATATTAAAAGCAGCAAGGGAAAAACAACAAATAACACACATGGGGATTCCCATAAGGATAACAGCTGAATTTCAATAGAAACTCTTCAGGCCAGGAGGGAATGGCAGGACATACTTAAAGTGATGAACATGAAAAACCTACAGCCCAGATTACTGTATCTGGCAAGAATACAAGAATCTCATTCAAATATGAAGGAGAAATCAAAAGCTTTACAGACAAGCAAGTTCAGTTCAGTTCAGTCGCTCAGTCGTGTCTGACTCTTTGCAACCCCAAGAATCACAGCATGCCAGGCCTCCCTGTCCATCACCAACTCCCGGAGTTCACTCAGACTCACGTCCATCGAGTCGGTGATGCCATCCAGCCATCTCATCCTCTGTCGTCCCCTTCTCCTCCTGCCCCCAATCCCTCCCAGCATCAGAGTCTCTTCCAATGAGTCAACTCTTTGCATGAGGTGGCCAAAGTACTGGAGTTTCAGCTTTAGCATCATTCCTTCCAAAGAAATCCCAGGGCTGATCTCCTTCAGAATGGACTGGTTGGATCTCCTTGCAGTCCAAGGGATTCTCAAGAGTCTTCACCAACACCACACTTCAAAAGCATCAATTCTTTGGCACTCAGCTTTCTTCACAGTCCAACTCTCACATCCATATGGGACCACTGGAAAAACCATAGCCTTGACTAGACAGACCTTTGTTGGCAAAGTAATGTCTCTGCTTTTGAATATGCTATCTAGGTTGGTCATAACTTTTCTTCCAAGGAGTAAGCATCTTTTAATTCCATGTCTGAAGTCACCATCTGCAGTGATTTTGGAGCCCCCCAAAAATAAAGTCTGACACTGTTTCCACTGTTTCCCCATCTATTTCCCATGAAGCGATGGGACCAGATACCATGATCTTCGTTTTCTGAATGTTGAGCTTTAACCCAACTTTTTCACTCTCCACTTTCACTTTCATCAAGAGGCTCTTCAGTTCCTCTTCACTTTCTGCTATAAGGGTGGAGACAAGCAAAAGCTGAGAGAATTCAGCACCACCCAACCAGCACTCCAACAAATGCTAAAGGATCTTCTCTAGACAGGAAAGACAGAAAGGGTGTATAACTCAAACTCAAAACAACAAAGTAAATGGCAACGGGATCATGCTTATCAATAATTACCTTAAATGTAAATGGGTTGAATGCCCCAACCAAAAGACAAAGACTGGCTGAATGGATACAAAAACAAGACCCCTATATATATTGTCTACAAGATACCCACCTCGAAACAAGGGACACATACAGACTAAAAATGCAGGGCTGGAAAAAGATATTCCATGCAAATAGAGACCAAAAGAAAGCAGGAGTAGCAATACTCATATCAGATAAAATAGACTTTAAAACAAAGGCTGTGAAAAGAGACAAAGAAGGACACTACATAATGATCAAAGGATCAATCCAAGAAGAAGATATAACAATTATAAATATATATGCACCCAACATAGGAGAACAGCAATATGTAGGACAAATGCTAACAAGTATGAACGGGGAAATTAACAATAACACAATAATAGTGGGAGACTTTAATACCCTACTCACACCTATGGAGAGATCAACTAAACAGAAAATTAACAAGGAAACAGATCAGATCAGATTAGTCGCTCAGTCCTGTCCGACTCTTTGCGACCCCATGAATCGCAGCACGCCAGGCCTCCCTGTCCATCACCAATTCCCGGAGTTCACTCAGACTCACGTCCATCGAGTCAGTGATGCCATCCAATCATCTCATCCTCTGTCGTCCCCTTCTCCTCTTGCCCTCAATCCCTCCCAGCATCAGAGTCTTTACCAATGAGTCAACTCTTCGCATGAGGTGGCCAAAGTACTGGAGTTTCAGCTTTAGCATCAGTCCTTCCAAAGAAATCCCAGGGCTGATCTCCTTCAGAATGGACTGGTTGGATCTCCTTGCAGTCCAGGGGACACTCAAGAGTCTTCTCCAACATCACACTTCAAAAGCATCAATTCTTTGGCGCTCAGCCTTCTTCACAGTTCAACTCTCACATCCATACATGTTCAACTGGTTTTAGAAAAGGCAGAGGAACCAGAGATCAAATTGCCAACATCCGCTGGACCATGGAAAAAGCAAGACCACAGGAAAAACCATAGCCTTGACTAGACAGACCTTTGTTGGCAAAGTAATGTCTCTGCCTTTGAATGTGCTATCTAGGTTGGTCATAGCTTTCCTTCCAAGGAGTAAGAGTCTTTTAATTTCATGTCTGAAGTCACCATCTGCAGTGATTTTGGAGCCCCCAAAAATAAAGTCTGACACTGTTTCCACTGTTTCCCCATTTATTTCCCATGAAGTGATGGGACCGGATGCCGTGATCTTCGTTTTCTGAATGTTGAGCTTTAAACCAACTTTTTCACCCTCCACTTTTACTTTCATCAAGAGGCTTTTGAGTTCCTCTTCACTTTCTGCCATAAGGGTGGTGTCATCTGCATATCTGAGGTTATTGATATTTCTCCTGGCAATCTTGATTCCAGCTTGTGTTTCTTCCAGGCCAACGTTTCTCATGATGTACTCTGCATATAAGTTAAATAAACAGAGTGACAATATACAGCCTTGACGTACTCCTTTTCCTATTTGGAACCAGTCTGTTGTTCCATGTCCAGTTCTAACTGTTGCTTCCTGACCTGCATATAGGTTTCTCAAGAGGCAGGTCAGGTGGTCTGGTATTCCCATCTCTTTCAGAATTTTCCGCAGTTTATTATGATCCACACAGTCAAAGGCTTTGGCATAGTTGATAAAGCAGAAATAGATGTTTTTCTGGAACTCTCTTGCTTTTTCCATGGTCCAGCGGATGTTGGCAATTTGATCTCTGGTTCCTCTGCCTTTTCTAAAACCAGCTTGGACATCATGAAGTTCACGGTTCACATATTGCTGACGCCTGGCTTGGAGAATTTTGAGCATTACTTTACTAGCGTGTGAGATGAGTGTAATTGTGCGGTAGTTTGAGCATTGCCTTTCTTTTGGATTGAAATGAAAGCGGACCTTTTCCAGTCCTGTGGCCACTGCTGAGTTTTCCAAATTTGCCAGCATATTGGGTATAGCACTTTCACAGCATCATCTTTCAGGATTTGGAATAGCTCAACTGGAATTCCATCACCTCCACTAGCTTTGTTCGTAGTGATGCTTTCTAAGGCCCACTTGACTTCACATTCCAGGATGTCTGGCTCTAGGTCAGTGATCACACCATCATGATTATCTGGGTCATGAAGATCTTTTTTGTACAGTTCTTCTGTGTATTCTTGCCATCTCTTCTTAATATCTTCTGCTTCTGTTAGGTCCATACCATTTCTGTCCTTTATCGAGCCCATCTTTGCATGAAATGTTCCTTTGGTATCTCTGAATTTTTTGAAGAGATCTCTAGTCTTTCCCATTCTGTTGTTTTCCTCTATTTCTTTGCATTGATCGCTTCTTATCTCTTCTTGCTATTCTTTGGAACTCTGCATTCAGATATTTATATCTTTCCTTTTCTCCTTTGCTTTTCTCTTCTTTTCTTTTCACAGCTATTTGTAAGGCCTCCCCAGACAGCCATTTTGCTTTTTTGCATTTCTTTTCCATTGGGATGGTTTTGATCCCTGTCTCCTGTACAATGTCACGAACCTCATTCCATAGTTCATCAGGCACTCTACCTATCAGATCTAGGCCCTTAAATCTATTTCTCACTTCCACTGTATAATTATAATGGGTTTGATTTAGGTCATACCTGAATGGTCTAGTGGTTTTCCCTACTTTGTTCAATTTCAGTCTGAATTTGGCAATAAGGAGTTCATGGTCTGAGCCACAGTGAGCTCCTGGTCTTGTTTTTGCTGACTGTATAGAGCTTCTCCATCTTTGGCTGCAAAGAATATAATCAATCTGATTTCGGTGTTGACCATCTGGTGATGTCCATGTATAGAGTCTTCTCTTGTGTTGTTGGAAGAGGGTGTTTGTTATGACCAGTGCATTTTCTTTTTTATTTATTTATTTTTTAATTTAATTTTATTTTTAAACTTTACAATATTGTATTAGTTTTGCCAAATATCGAAATGAATCCGCCACAGGTATATCTGTGTTCCCCATCCTGAACCCTCCTCCCTTCCCCCTCCCCATACCCTCCCTCTGGGTCGTCCCAGTGCACCAGCCCCAAGCATCCAGTATCATGCATCGATCTTAACAAAACTCTATTAGTCTTTGCTCTGCTTCATTCTGTATTCCAAGGCCAAATTTGCCGTTACTCCAGGTGTTTCTTGACTTCCTACTTTTGCATTCCAGTCCCCTATAATGAAAAGGACATCTTTTTTGGGTGTTAGTTCTAAAAGGTCTTGTAGGTCTTCATAGAACCATTCAACTTCAGCTTCTTCAGCGTTACTGGTTGGGACATAGACTTGGATTACTGTGATATTGAATGGTTTGCCTTGGAAATGAACAGAGATCATTCTGTCATTTTTGAGACTGCATCCAAGTACTGCATTTCGGACTCTTTTGTTGACCATGATGGCTACTCCATTTCTTCTGAGGGATTCCTGCCTGCAGTAGTAGATATAATGGTCATCTGAGTTAAATTCACCCATTCCAGTCCATTTCAGTTCGCTGATTCCTAGAATGTTGACATTCACTCTTGCCATCTCTTGTATGACCACTTCCAATTTGCCTTGATTCATGGACCTGACATTCCAGGTTCCTATGCAATATTCCAAACAAGGAAACACAAACTTTAAATGATATAATAGACCAGTTAGACCTAATTGATATCCTAGGACATTTCACCCCAAAAGAATGAATTTCACCTTTTTTCTAAAGTGCACACAGAACCTTCTCCAGGATAGATCACATCCTGGGCCATAAATCTAGCCTTGGTAAATTAAAAAAAAAAAAAAAATTGAAATCATTCCAAGCATCTTTTCTGACCACAATGCAGTAAGATTAGATGTCAAAAAAATTCCAACATGTGGAGGCTGAACAACATGCTGCTGAATAACCAAAAAATCACAGAAGAAATCAAAAAAGAAATCAAAATATGCATAGAAATGAATGAAAATGAAAACACAAAAACACAAAACCTATGAGACACTGTAAAAGCAGTGCTAAGGGGAAGAGTCATAGCAATACAGGCATACCTCAAGAAACAAGAAAAAAGTCAAATAAATAACCTAACTTTACACCTAAAGCAACTAGACAAGGAAGAAATGAAGATCCCCTGGGTTAGTAGAAGGAAAGAAATCTTTAAAATTAGGGCAGAAATAAATGCAAAAGAAACAAAAGAGACCATAGCAAAAATCAACAAAACCAAAAGCTGGTTCTTTGAGAAGATAAATAAAATTGACAAACCATTAGCCAGACTCATCAAGAAACAAAGGGAGAAGAATCAAATCAACAAAATTAGAAATGAAAATGGAGAGATCACAACAGACAACACAGAAATACAGAGGATCATAAGAGACTACTATCAGTAACTATAGGCCAATAAAATGGACAACTTGGAAGAAATGAACAAATTCTTAGAAAAGTACAACTTTCCAAAACTGAACCAGGAAGAAATAGAAAATCTTAACAGACCCATCACAAGTATAATATGCACTTGTATAATATCTGAAGGTGGTTTTTAAACTTGTGATCTGATGAAACAAATGAATTAATTGGAAATAACCAAACCTTCATTGAAGGTTTATAGTTGTACCATTTGCTATATTATTCACTTTTAGACTGAAAATTTTTTAAATTATCTACAAATATCTTATGTGTTTTTGGTTCAGCACATATACCATTGAGATTGAAAATGGCTTTTAATCTCCATAGAGACTACTGAAGTCCTTGGTCAAATGTGGTGAAGGAATATATGTTTCTTTAGCTCTCAAATACTTCAGTGATCCCTCTACTTTCTCCTGGCTCTCCAAAATCCGTGCCTATTAGCCCTGGAATAGTCTCTACCCTATTTAGAAAATATAAATCCAAGTTCACAAATTTAGAGGTACAATTAGGCTATCTTTATTTTTCCTACAACTGAACTGTATCAAGCATCTAGTGAAATGCATGCTGAGATTAATCTTTCCTAGGATACTTTTACACGATCCCCAAATTTTGTCCAGGTTCTGCAGTGGGAATGGGTGGGCAATGGGGGCTTTCCTGTGGTAAACGGGGTGAGGTAAATGATACATCTTTTCTGAGTTGTAATCATTGATTTGTTCTGCCTTCTGCTCAAATATTCTCTTTTTAGAATGGGTAGAGCTGTCTTCTTATAGACCAATGCCGTGTTTCCCTTCCATCACCGTGGCTTAAGATCATCCATCTTGTATCCCATTTCAGCCTTGTTCTTGGGTAAAGGGAAAATACTTAACTGTTCCAATACCACATTTGGGTTTAGGCAACTCTGTGGCACTTTTTTAGGCCTTTCTGTCCAGACAGTGCAAACATTTCTACTCTACCAGCCTGTCATGCTGGGCACAGGGAATCTGGAGTCCCCAGATCCTCTTTAGAAGTAGAAGGCTGAAGTTCCCTTGGAATTTTCACAGTAAAGTATACTTCTTGACGTTCTTCATCTCAGTAAATGCCACCATCATTTACATAGTTGCTTAGATCAAAAACTTAGATTTATCCTTGATTTTTCTTTTTTTTTTCTCACTCCCATCCAATCTTTTATGAAGTCTTCTCAACTCTACCTTAATTTATATCCCCAAGCCACTTCTTCTCAACACTCCATTGCTACTGTCTTAACTCAAGCCAGCATGTGGTCTTCCCTGGCTGACAGTAATAGCTCCTTCACTAGCTTCTTTAACTTTTGCAATTGCTGCCATCCTCTCACCCCCAGAGTAAGTTGCTGGAAACTTAAACAAATTCACGCAACGCTTCCACTTGGAACTCTGCAGTGACTTACCATAATGTGTGGAATAAAATCCTTATCAAGGTCTACAAGGCCCTGGTTACTCTGCTTCTTCAAGTCTGTGCTTCATGTCGTTTTTGAATGTGCCAAGCTTATTCTTTCCCCAAGACTTTTCGGATTATCTACTCCCCCACGTTACTCTTTTAAATGCTTCAGTATCTTTTAAAATGTCACCTCTTCAGGGAAGCCTTCTCCGTAGCCCTTTGCCTGCATGCATGCTAAGTTGCTTCAGTCATGTCTGACTCTTTGCAACCGTATGAACTATAGCCCTCCAGGCTCCTCTGTCCAGGGGATTCTCCAGGCAAGAATACTGGAGTGGGTTGCCATGCTGTCTTCCAGGGGCTCTTGATGACCCAGGGATTGAGCCTGCATCTCGATTACGCATCTCCTGCATTGGCAGGCATGTTCTTTACCACTAGTGCCACCTGGGAAGCCCCCCTTATTCCCTTACCTGACTTATTTTTCTTTATAACATTTATTACCACCCCAAATTAAGTATTTGTTTATGAGTTTACTACCTGCCTTCACCACTGGGCTGGACTTTGTCCTCCATACTGCAATGCAGAGCACATAATACACTGCCTGGTACACAGTAGGCCACTGAGAAATACTTTTTCAGTGGATGAAAGCACTTGATACTGGAAATCCAGTGAGAATGGGAGAGTGCTTTATTGTCAATGTATTTATTTTTGGAGATGAAAATAATTTTTGGTTAAATCTGAACTCAAGGAGGCTATTGTTACTATTTAGCCATGTCACGTCCACTATTGTATAGCATCCAAGACCGAAGAAGATATCTATCATCCTAAATCCAAAATGCACAATCCAGAATGCTTTTTAAAATAGTAGAAAATCATGAAATCGTGCTCTGGAGATCCTCCTATAAGCCATAATAATTGATATGTTCACCAACCTCACTGAACATGTGTAGCAATACTGGCCTACGGCAATAATAATTTCTGGAAAATGTGAAAAGCTTTCATTAGTCATTTATCATTAAGCTGCAGAGACTTTGTATTACTATCAGCTATGTTTCTGTTAATAATATTTGACATTTATATATCCCAGAGCTCTTTAAATTATAAGTCACTGGAACTCAATTTAAACTAGCTCAGGCAAAGAACAATATTTATTGGCTGATATAGCTGGGAGATTGAAGCTGGAATCTGGGCTCAAGTGATGTTTTCATGGCTTGAGCTCTATCTCCAGGTTATCCTTCTCTCTGTTTCTACCCATGTGTTGGCCCCTTTCTTCTATGTGGATAGGCTCTCATCATATAGCGGAAAAGTAATCCCAGGTCTTCATCAGTAGAACTTATGATCCATATAAAAGAGTCTTCTGCAGCAGATACAGCTAAAATATACTTGAGAGGATTCTTATTGGTCAAGTTTAGTCCTAGGTCTGTATTAACCCCATCATTGTGTTGGAGAGATATTGTATTATGATTGGATCAAGCTTCATCATGTGCCCACACCTTTGGCAAGGAGGAGGGGTAAGGCATGTGATTGATAACTGCTCTAGAGAAGTACGGAGTGGGAGGGATGTTTCTCAGAAACCAAAAGTGGGGAGTGAGAAATCATGTTGAGCAGGTAAAACATTATGATGATCCATATACAAACGTTGTTTTAGGCTTCTTGAGACCAAAAATGTACAATGTATTTGTGAAAGAAAAATCTTAAGTGCTGTTTTGCTGTTTATGCTATTAGTCTCCTTTAACAACTGGATATAAAGTACTGGAAATGCCAGATATATAATGCTGGCTAATTCTAGGAATTTCAACTTGAGAAACAATACTATTTGGAATCAAACCTCATAAATAAAGAGGGTATGATTGAAACATAAGAACAATGAGATGGAAAAGACAATAGAGATGAAGGGTAGAAGAAATCAAAGTGACAGGTGATTCTGAAGGAACGAAAATAGCAGAGAGAAAAATAGTAATCATAAATCTAGGATAATAATTTTTTGACTTACAGTTCTTTTGATAAAACTATTTGTGTCATATTTTATGTATTAGAAAATGTAGCCTCCACTTTCTAGTATGTCCTTCTCATTTGTTTGGCTTAAAATTCATAAGTTGGCTTAAAGCTCATAAGTTGGCTTAAAGCTCAACATTCAGAAAACTAAGATCATGGCATCCGGTCCCATCACTTCATGGCAAATAGATGGGGAAACAGTGGAAACAGTGACTGACTTTATTTTTCTGGGCTCCAAGATTGCTGCAGATGGTGACTGCAGCCATGAAATTAAAAGACCCTTACTCCTTGGAAGGAAAGTTATGACCAGCCTAGACAGCATATTAAAAAGCAGAGACATTACGTTGCCAACAAAGGTCTGTCTAGTCAAGGCTATGGTTTTTCCAGTAGTCATGTATGGATGTGAGAGTTGGACTATAAAGAAAGCTGAGCCCCAAAGAATTGATGCTTTTGAACTGTGGTGTTGGAGAAGACTCTTGAGTCCCTTGGACTGCAAGGAGATCCAACTAGTCCATCCTAAAGGAGATCAGTCCTGGGTGTTCATTGGAAGGACTGATGTTGAAGCTGAAACTCCAATATTTTGATCATCTGATGTGAAGAGCTGACTCATTTGAAAAGACCCTGATGCTGGAAAAGATTGAGGGCAGGAGGAGAAGGGGACGACAGAGGATGAGATGGTTGAATGACATCACTGACTCGATGGACATGGGTTTGGGTAGACTCCAGGAGTTGGTGATGGACAGGGAAGCCTGGCATGCTGCGGTTCATGGAGTTACAAAGAGTCGGATATGACTGAGTGACTGAACTGAACTGATCTCATTTACTTATTTGCTCTTCACATGGGCTTGTTTATATACGGTTTTTGCTATCTGTAGCCCACCTAGTTACTCTGATTTTGCCATATTTCCCTGTAGAATTGATGCATAGCCCTGATTCTAAATAGAATACCAGAACCTATATTTTGCCAGTTGTTTTTCAAGCCCAGACCTTGATCCCTGTTTCTTATTCCTCTCACTCTTCACTGTCTTTGTGATCATTCTGTTATGGAAAGACAGATCCTATTGAACTCACAACAGGTCAAATGGTTTCTGTAATATTCTTGAACTCTTTGCTCACTAGAATAACTTTATGGAAACAAAGATACTTAGAATCTCACTGGAGTAACAAGCCTTGGCTGACCCCACTGTGCTCACCAGAACCATCTCCATCGCTGCTGGTTTCCTCTCCCTAGTCCCAGCACCGATAATCAGCTGGTTTGCTTCAGTGCAACAAACAAGATGGAACCTAGTCTCCCTGGTTGGGGGTGAGGGGAGACATTTTCCTTTGGAAGTTCCTGTGTTTTCCTACTCCTTCCTAAAATCATCTGGGGCCACCAGTCTTTGTTTTCCTCTTCATCTCCATTAACACAATTTGCAAAAGCTCAGAATGCTTTGCAAACTAATGTGGTCTCTACAGACCATCCCAGAGCCTTTTTCTTTTTTCAAAAAATAAGAAATATGTTCAGCTTCTTCCTTTTTGGTAAAATATTTCCTGACATTGTATGCTAAATCCTTTCAGTCATGTACCACTCTTTGTGACCCCATGGACTGACAAATGTAGCCTGCCAGGCTCATTTGTCCATGGGATTTCCCAGGCAAGAATACTGGAGCGGGTTGCCATTTCTCCAGGGCATCCTCCCTACCCAAAGATCGAACTTGAGTTTCCTGCATTGGCAGGCAGATTCTTTACCATTAGCATCGCCTTCCACCATCTCCTGACGCTGGAGGTGGAGTATTCCCAGTAGGTCCCATATCCCCACCGGATCAGTCAGGCTGTGCGTGTTTCTATAGGCCAAGGCAGTCTAGGTTTTTCTTATCTTTTTTTTTTAACCAAACACTAGGTAATTTGTTTTTCCAAATGTTTCTTATTTCAGAATGAAGCAGTTCTCATCTTTTGATCATTTCTTTTCCATTCTATGAGATTTTGATTTCAGCTAATATTGTTTCTCAAGCTAGAATTCCTAGGATTAGCCGGCATTATATATCTGACATTTCCAGTACATTATATCCAGTTGTTGAAGGAGATCAATAACATAAATAATAAAATATAGCACTTAAGTTTTTTTTTTTTCTTTCATCAGGACAATAAGTTGAGTATGACTCTTGCTGATGGCTCTTTCTAGGAACAGGACTGGCTTTACTGGCTCTGTCTTGATTCAGGCAGTGATAACCAAGTCTCAGATTATATCTTGTTTTTCCAAACATTTCTTATTTCAGAATGAAGCAGTTGGAAAACACTCACAGAGTTTCAGCCTGTTTAACTTGTTTACAGCTTAAGAGGTACGTGAAATCTCTTATTACTTAAGTTATAATAAAGCAGAACACTAGAATAATTCATCAAGAATATATTCTGTAAATCAAATAATGTGTCTTATATCACAGATTGAATTTACTTTTCCTTGTTCTAATAAGCTTTATTGGATAGGCCTCCTTGGCTACACTTTTCACATCTAATTCCTCTAGCTACTATACCGGCATTTTATCTCATGTTTTTAAAGGTAATTTGTAGTGTTACCTTTGTTCCTGTTTTGAGGACTTGGGAGTGAAAGGTAGGCTAGATTGACCTTTCCTCAGGAAACTGGAAATGTACCATTTGCTTGACATGATTTTGAAATTATTTTTTCCCACAGGACAAAATCCAAGACATATGTGGTAATGAGCCATGACTGAATTCAGACAACACAGTCTACAGATAACTTTGTATATGTAGCATGAAGTAGGAACTTATGACCCTTGGCCCCAATAATCTACCCCTTCCTAATTGTTGAGTTCTTTAAGTGCCTTGGTTTATTTTTTTCTTCATTTTTACTGGAGCGTACTTGCTTTACAATGCTGATAGTGTCTTCTGTACAGCAGAGTGAATCGGTTATACAAGTGCCTCAGTTTAAAAGGAAGACGACTCCTACATGTTGACAGGGTTTATTTCTTTTTTCAAAGCAAATGAATGGGACGGTGATCTCTGTTGGAATTCTTTGGGTTAGATATGTGAAATAGGGTCACAAGTCCATTTTTATAAAAGTTCATGTGTTACCCACATATAACAGTTCAATTATCAAGCAAAAATTGTAGCTTTATTCTGTACATTGAAAAGTTTTCCAGATTTTATATTTCTTTTCATTATATTCTCAAATTATTCACCTAGTATCATTCAAGGAAAATGTATTTGTTCTAATATGTTGATCAAATAAAGCATTGAAAAGGGAAAACTGGTTATTACTTTCTCTATGGAAACTTTGCCAGGAGTGTGGCCTTCAAGGATGAGGCAGCTGTGTTAGAATAGGTCTGACAGTTTCCTCTGCAGTTTATAGTAATGAATTCATAAAGATACACCTAATATGTTGTATATCCATCAGCCTGCACTGCTGACAGTTATATTACATAGAGTTCAGCCTAAGACCCATGTGTAGAGCTCCAAACCAGCATTTCAGAGCAAAGACTGCACTTTCAATTAAACTCAAATTATCCAGTACCACTCCTTATCCTGTAAAACACCAAAACCAAATAGAAAAGGCAAAATGATACTTATAACATTTTGCTGTTTCTCAATTCAGTGATTCTCCAGACAGCTATAAACTGAGATCTTGTTTGTGATGTTTCTCTGGCCATGTATCCCCTTGCAGCCTATATGGAAAAAAAAAAAAAAAAATCACAAGTTATAAGGCTGAAGGTCAGACTTTGTAAGTAGTGGACTTTAGATCCAAGAGTACACTTTGGCTTTGACAGCTCGTGCAATGGCTTCCAAAGGGATTTTTCGCAGATGTTATTCTGCTGTTAATGACATAATGTCTTTCCAGCATAGTCAGATAACTGAAAGTGACCAACGAAAGGAGGATGTTGTGAAGGGAAGAGGGAGGATTCATTTGTGTGCATGATTTCATGAGAAGAGTAATTGGAGCATCACAATTTCAGGGCAATGGCCAAATAATACACATTGGGCAGAACCATTTCTGACTTGCTATTCCAAAAGAACCTGAAATATAGATGTTACCAGTGAATTTGCAATAAAAATATTCCTTCATTTTCATTTCTTGAAAATGAAATTAAAGCTGGACCATTGAGATCCATGAAGCTCAAGTTCTCTGTGGCCCAATTTCTTTGAGCAATTTTTATAAACACTTCCTAAGCACTTTATTAACTATGAAAACAGTGGGAGGAACTGTGCAGCCACGTAAAGGTCACATGCTAAGTACATTGCTGGAAAACGTACAGCAAACATGAGCGATCAGTGACGCTTCCTGACAATTACTGTGGTCCTAAGGCAGAAAACAAATTGTGTTTGTTAACCAGTAGGAATGCTTTTAAGGTTTCTCCTGTCACTTGGAATAAAATTATTAAGTTTCAGATGTATAAGCAAATGTCTTCCATTCATGTAGTTTCATTTTGCTATCATGGTACATTTGGAAATAAGAAAGAAAGGATTTTTCAGAGGAGGATTTTTTCCTTCTTCTAAGAATATTGGTCATATTAGCTTAATATCAAAGATAAATTATTTGGAAGCAAATTATGGTGTAGCTTTTTTCTTTTGTATTTCATGAATTATTTTCTGTAATAGTACATAGTTTTGATTTATAGTTAGTCTTATTTTGAAGTATTTCTTTTCTTAAGGACCTCTCCATATCTTTCCTCCATTTATCTCCATATTACTTTGCTGTGGTGTTATTTTAAGAAGCTTCAGTTAAGCAAAACATGAGGAAGTACATGTAGAATGCTTATCTTAACAATTGTCTGCAGGTTACATTTTAAGTGTGCTTGGCATCACAGTTATTCCAGAGAGTGTATTTTGATTTGAATCATAAGAGACTGTTGAGGGAACTGGAACTTATAAAAGGATTTAGGATTCTAATATGTAATATTCTGTGCTTGGGTATTTTTCTAGAATTCAGGAATCCTAGGGGAGAAACACTGATCCCATAGATTTTTAGTGTGTAGGGACTTTAGTGATAAGGTGGTCCAACCTTCTCATTTTACAGATAAGAAAGCTGAGGGTCTGAGTGACTTAGTCATTACCTTTCCGAATGTTTGAGAAATGATTAATCTTTTATGTGGACTTTGAAAAAGACTCAATAATACATACAATTTTTCATAATAACCAATTAAGTTTCTATTAAAGTCAGTCTGAATAGAATAAACAGTTTTGGAAATTAGAACCTTAGCACTTTCAAAGTTCATATTTTTTTAAATCATAAGTTTAAACAAAACAGTTGTACTGTTGCAGAAAGTAGAGGTGTATAGTGATGTTAACCTGTAATGAAAAATGCCCCAAACCAATACTTTGATCAGAGTAGCACAAAGCTAATCTGTAATAAACAGTATTATTCTTTCAAGGCATAGGGCTTAGTCTTTGTTTTAAAAAGGACATTTGTTCCCTGTTAGTCTTTTCTTTGGGCTTGGTATTTCAAAGAGCCGTTCAAGAGGTAAATAAAAATGAAAGAGGGGGAAAAAGTAAATCTTATAGAAAGAAAGTAAATTAACTCTCAGAGGGACACATGATGGGGATAAACATTTAAAAAGGAAAAATTAGAGAAGATGTTAAAATTGGAGATAAAGTCTCCTTGGTGAGCTTATAGTACTAATAAGAGATCAAAATACAGGTGAACTTTACAAAGAGAAAACTGTCCAGTGGCCACAAAATGAAAACCAACTCTGACCAGAAACTCACAGATACTCATCCTTGGTAGAAAGTAGAACCCAGTGAGAGGAATTAATGACAACATGAAACCTGTCACAAACAAATGAAGAAAAAGCTTTAAAAGCACACATTCTATTGGCTATCAGTTAGCTGCTCAGTTGCGTCCAATTCTGTGATCCCGTGGTCTGTAGCCAGCCAGGCTCCTGTGTACATGGAATGCTCCAGTTAGGAATACTGGAGTGGGTTGCCATTCCCTTCTCCAGGGAACTTCCCAACCCAGGAATTGAACCCAGGTCTCCTGCATTCCTGGCAAATTCTTTGCCATCTGTGCCACCAGGGAAGCCCTCCATTGACTATACTGTTCTACTAACAAAGGAAGGAAAACTGAAACCTAAGAGATGGAAGAGGAACAAAGCATAGGGCACTAAGAATTCCTGAATTTGTTACAGACTTCACAGATGAATGATGGTGTCAATGTTTTGAAAAGGTTTAAATCTATTTTTAAATTCTTACTTTCTGTATTTTTCCATTATGAAACTTAGCCAAGGGGAAAGCTCTCTTTGGGAAACATGTTTGAGCTTGTGACCTACTGATGACTTGGAAGCCAATTAGCTTTTTCCTCTAAATTTCGAAAGCTAATAAATAAAAGATCTGATTATATAGGAAAGGCATCATTTTAAGAAATAAATGCAGTTTCCTTTATACTAATGTGAAGGAATTTTTGGGGCCATAAAGTAGCTCTTGGTACAATGAAAATGATACTAAATCTACGGGTCATTTGTTCTGATATCTTTTTTTTAAATTGAAGTATAGTTGGTTTACAATATTATGTTAATTTCAGGTGTCCAGCATAGTGATGCAGCATTTTTGTTTTTTTACAGATTATACTACCTTAAAAGTTATTGAAAGATAAGTCTATAATCCTTTATGGTCTCCGATATATCCTGTTGCTTTTCTGCTTTATACATAGTACGTAATCTCTTAATCCCATACCTCTAATTTGCCCCTCACTCCTTCCCCCTTCCCGCTGGTAACCACTAGTTTGTTTTCTACATCTGTGAGTCTGTTTCTATTTTGCATATACCTAGAGAATACTACACTTAGTGAAAAAGTCAGGCAAAGACAAATACTGTATGATATCACTTATATGTGTAATAGATAATACAAATGAATGTGTGTGTTCTGGTATCTTAATGCTTTTTCATGAGTATTTCCTATCACAGTCCTGATATTTCTGAGATCTGGATCCGGAACTCTCATTGGTTCAAAATGAAGTCATTTTTCCTCTCTTCAGTAAATTAAGAACAAAACATGAAGAGGGAATCCTTTAATTTTCATGTATTTAATAAAAATCATTTTCTATGTAGAGGCCTAATCTTTTCTCCAGTCACCCAAACTTGAATCCTTGGATAAAAGGACTCCATTTATAGGATACTATTATAAGTTGGTGAGGTGTCTAAAGTGGTTTTGCAGTTAGGCAAATGTCAGTTAAAGTGGCAAAGAGCAGAATTGTGTCTTTTAAACCTAATATGGTTAAGTTGTCTAGTTTTCCTTCATATCCTTTAGGAGGGCCCAGAAACAGAGCCCCTTTAAGGGATATTGAACACCTGATGATAAATGATTCTGCAAGCGATGCTCAGGGATCAAAGTTCTAGCCAGAGAGGAGTGATGGGAAAAGTACATGCTGGCGGGAAAGCCAGAGCCATTTGGGTCTTGGCCATCACATTTATACAGGAAAAAAAAAAAAAAAAAAAACAAATAAGTTGAAATAGCTCGTTTTGGCTGACTTTCCTACCACCTCCCACTCTTTCCAACCTTCCAAACTCACTTTCTGGAATATGGACACAAGCTGATTCCCTGTGAAAGGAGGAAGAGATGGCTACACATGTCTTGCAGATGGGATAAAAAGAGGGTCTGGCATTTCTAGAAAGAGATGATATTCTAAAAACTCCGTGAAAGAAATCCTACAGAGCAAGTAAAAGACAGAGAAAAAACATTATAATACATTTGTTATTCTAAGTGGCTATGAAATCATCTTTATTATTTGCCTAAGTTTAATGAGTTGATATGCATTTTCAGCAATATCAGGACTTGTCCTTCCAACGTAAAATAAGCGATATTACATACTTTAGTATGAACATATAAGTCAACATTATTTGCCTTCCACTATGTTATCATACATTTTATCCTCTCTCATAATGAAATGCAGAATTAATATAGTACTAGTAGTAATGGCATCAACTAACTTGTCAGCCATTTATTTATTTTTATATGGAGGACCTGTGCTAGCATACATATATATAGAAGTTAAAAACATATCCATGGGGTTCCCAGGTGATGCAGTGGTAAAGAATCCACTTGCCAATGCAGGAGACATGGATTCCATCCCTGGGTCAGAAAGATCCCCTGGAGCAGGAAATGGAAACCCATTCCAGTATTTTTGCCTGGAAAATTCCAGGGACAGAGGAGCCTGATGGGCTACAGTCCATGGTGTGGTGATGTAAGGACGAAAGAGCAGATAAAACCAAGGAGGGTCTTGGAATGCAGGAATGGAAAAACCAGATCCTTATCGTTCTTCCCTCCCCCATGTTGTAACTATTAACGGATTTCAGGTCCTCCTGAGCTCCCCTCCTACCCCATGGAGAGAAGATATTTGCCTTACTCTCCCTGCCCACCCCCGGCCCCGCCCCCCCGCCCCCCCGCCCCCCCCGCCCCCCCCGCCCCCCCCGCCCCCCCCGCCCCCCCCCCCGCCCCCCCCGCCCCCCCCCGCCCCCGCCCAGTATATGTCTCTCATCCAATCAGCAAATGGCCCGCAAGGCCCCTAGCCCACTCCTTGTACCCTGGGTATAAAAGTGGACTAAGGACCCCTGTTCAACGTTGGTTCTCCCTTGAGCTGGCCTGCTGTTCTAACAGCATCTCCCACTCTCAGTTCAGTTCAGTTAGTCGCTCAGTCCTGTCTGACTCTTTGCCACCCCATGAATCACAGCATGCCAGGCCTCCCTGTCCATCACCAACTCCTGGAGTTCACTCAGACTCAAGTCCATCGAGTCAGTGATGCCATCTAGCCATCTCATCCTCTGTCGTCCCCTTCTCCTCCTGCCCCCAATCCCTCCCAGCATCAGGGTCTTTTCCAATGAGTCAACTCTTCGCATGAGGTGGCCAAAGTACTGGAGTTTCAGCTTTAGCATCATTCCTTCCAAAGACCACCTAGGACTGATCTCCTTTAGAATAGACTGGTTGGATCTCCTTGCAGTCCAAGGGACTCTCAAGAGTCCTCTCCAACACCACAGTTCAAAAGCATCATTCTTCGGCATTCAGCTTTCTTTACAGTCCAACTCTCACATCCATACATGACCACTGGAAAAACCATAGCCTTGACTAGACAGACCTTTGTTGGCAAAGTAATGTCTCTGCTTTTCAATATGCTATCTAGGTTGGTCATAACTTTCCTTCTAAGGAGTAAGCATCTTTTAATTTCATGTCTGAAGTCACCATCTGCAGTGATTTTGGAGCCCAGAAAAATAAAGTCTGACACTGTTTCCCCATGTATTTCCCACGAAGTGATGGGACCAGATGCCATGATCTTCGTTTTCTGAATGTTGAGCTTTAAGCCAACATTTTCATTCTCCTCTTTCACTTTCATCAAAAGGCTTTTTAGTTCCTCTTCACTTTTTGCCATAAGGGTGGTGTCATCTGCATATCTGAAGTTATTGATATTTCTCCCGGCAATCTTGATTCCAGCTTGTGCTTCTTCCAGCCCAGTGTTTCTTATGATGAATTCTGCATATAAGTTAAATAAGCAGGGTGACAATATACAGCCTTGACGTACTCCTTTTCCTATTTGGAACCAGTATGTTGTTCCATGTCCAGTTCTAACTGTTGCTTCCTGACCTGCATATAGGTTTCTCAAGAGGCAGGTCAGGTGGTCTGGTATTCCCATCTCTTTGAGAATTTTCCACAGTTTATTGTGATCCACACAGTCAAAGACTTTGGCATAGTCAATAAAGCAGAAATAGATGTTTTTCTGGAACTCTCTTACTTTTTCGATGATCCAGCAGATGTTGGCAATTTGATCTCTGGTTCCTCTGCCTTTTCTAAAACCAGCTTGAACATCTGGAAGTTCACAGTTCACGTGTCTCCCACTCTAATAAACTTTATTTCCCTCTCATTATGTCTCATGTCTGGAAATTCTTTTCTAACCTGCTCCCAGACCACAACACTTGGGGTTGCAAAGAGTCAAGACATGACTAAGCGACTGAGCACACAATAAGATACCCTAGAGTTTTGCCCTCACAGCACCTGGTAATCATGGATGAGTTTCATAGACTCTCTTGCCATCTGTAAACAAAGGAGTTGAACTGGATGGTTTTGCATGTACCTTCAAGTGCTAAAACAGAATGCACCTAATCTCTGCCATTGACATAGGAGATAAAAATTGTGGTTTCCACACTTTACTTGCTTCCATTCCTTCCTTTTTCCAAAAGCATTAGGATGCTGAAGGAAATACGAATAAAAGCGTAGAAGAAGCACTTCTTTTCAGACAGAAAGAATTGCTAGAGAGAGAATAAGAGAAAAAAGGAGGCAGAAATCCTAAGTCATAGAATTTTGAAACCTATGGTTTCATTTTAGAAAGCTTTTAAATTCAGAAGCAGATTACTTGGTGTATTCCTTCATGCTGCCTTCAACTAATATCAATCCCATGCTCTTTTTGCATAACTGTGTTCTCTTAAGTGGTGACTAAGAAGTTCATGAATAATCACTAGCACTTCCTGAATCGTACGCCCTGCTGAAGTGTTTTACTTGCATTTAGATACTATTATTATCCTCATTTTCCAGGGAACAGTCAAAGAGGTCAAGTAACTTGTCCAAGGTCACATATTAAGAGGTAGACCCAGGATTTGAATGTAGTGTCTGACACCACTGCCTCGTTTGTCTATTAACCTGACCAAACTGCTACATCCATTACTGTATGATTTTTCATTACTATTTATTAGAAAAGACTATTCATGAAAACGTCTTATATTGTCTCTTTTAATCACACTGATGAATGAGTAATTAATTGATCCTATCTTTCTTTCTGCCATTATAAAAAAGAGCAAGTTAAATAATTGTGATTTCAGTTCACTTTTGTTTTAGTTCCCTAGGACTGATGCAATATATTACCATACATCGGTGGCTTAAAACAACAAAAATTTCTTCTCTCCTAGTTCTGGAGGCCACACTTCCAAAATCAAGTTACTGGCTTGGTTAGTTCTTTGTAGAGGCTCTGAGGAAAATCTGTCCTGTACCACTCTCCTAGCTCCTGGTAGATGTCAGGAATCTTTGAGGTTTCTTGGTTTGTAAATGCAGCACTGTAGTCTCTACCTCCATCTTCCTGTGATCTTCTCCCAAATTACCTCTGTGTCTCAAAACTGCTTCTTCGTTCTCTTTTAAGAATGTTCAGCCATCAAAGTTAGGACCCACCTTAAATCTAGGATGATCTCGTCCCAAGATTTTTAACTTAATTACATCTACAAAGAACCTATTTCCAAATTAAGTGAGAGAATCCCAGGGACGGGGGAGCCTGGTGGGCTGTCATCTATGGGGTCGCACAGAGTCGGACACGACTGAAGCGACTTAGCAGCAGCAGCAGAGATTAGGACTTGGATGTATCTTTAAAAGGGATTCTATTCAACCTAGTACAGCTCTATTGAATGAAACAATTTAATGGTCAAGATGTTTTCTTCATGAAGTCAATCAACACTTGTCCCATTCTTCTGATTTCACTAATTTAACAAATATTGATTGAAAACCTCAACTATGTCCAGGTTAGAGCAGGAAACAGGAAAAACTCTCTGTGCTCGTGAAGCTGGAATTGTGACTGGGAGGGAGAGGTAGGGAGAGATACAATGAACAAGTAGATAGTAAATACATAAGATTGTTACAGAGAATGAAAAATGGCATGCAAGAAATTAAACAGGACAATAGATTCTGTTTACCTTGTGAGTCCTGAGTATCTCCTTAAGTATCAGTTATACCTCTAGACACTACCAATAGGTTGTGTGATTTATTTTATTCAATCAAATTCTATTTTGAATTTTATTTCTGTTGCATAAGATCCACTTGGTATACCTTCTTGGTATACAAAGTGGTCAAAAGAAATTATAAACATCTTTGTCCTTACTCATCTAACATGGCAAGAAGTATTCACTCATGAAAGGAATAACATACAAGATAATCTGACTTCCTTAGGAAATTTGAGGAAATTGAATTGGGGAAAAAAAAATAACTAAAGCGCCAATTCACCAAGTATCAATTTTGCCATCTCCCAAGCAGTACTGCATTGTAAGATTACTATCAAAGATGTCCTCAGGAATCTTTATCTGTAGAAACATAAAAGTTCTGGAAAAAATTCACCCTGCGGTAATTGATCATATTTCACTCATCAATTAAAATTGTAAAAGTTTTTCAAAATATTTTGGCAAATGACTTGGAAGTTGTTATTCAGCAAGTAATTCATTGAACCTAAGATGACTTCTTAAAACTCAGTTTGAGTTCAAATGGTGCCATAACATTAGTCTCTACAAATTGCCTGTCTAGGGACAAACTTATTCCATGGTTATATAATCAATAGTTTCAAGAAAATCTTTGGTGATGTTTTTGTAAACTACTGAGAACTTCTTTTGGCATACTTTTGAATTTGGGGCTGTTATATGTCCATTTTCTCTCTCTAAAAATTATATTTCTTTTGTTCAATTTTTGTAATTGTCTACAAGCAGCTGGAGTTATTTTACTTTAGTTCATGAACTCTTTTATAGTGCTAGGAATTAAAAAGGCACAAGCATTCATTCTAACTTGAAATATGAATTTAAGCGAAGGCCTAGTTTATTCTGATGAAAGAGATTTGGCTGTGCTTGAGATTAAACCGATGCTTGTTTCAGCAAATACTTCAACTCCACACCTTGCTGATTTGCTAGAGAACTCATTCTTAGTTATCTGCCCAGGAAAAAAAAAAGATTGCAATCTATCCTTTCATTAGGAATTTAGACATCTCCTCTCCATAGGTAGTGAGGAAATGATTTTTTGGGAAGACCTTTGGCAATGTTTTACAAGAACTGGCCACAGTGGTAAAGAGTCCACCTGCTAGTGGAGAAGACACAAGAGACATGGGTTTGATTTCTGGATCGTGAACATCCCCTGGGGAAGGAAATGGCAACCACTCCAGTATTCTTACCTGGAGAACTCCACAGACAAAGGAGCCTGGCGGGCTACAGTCCATGGGGTCACAAAGAGTCGGACACGACTGGGCACAAAACTGGTCTTTACAAGAACTACTGTATAAGGCACTACAATTCCAGTTGTTTTTTTTAAAAAACTACATTAACAAGAGAAGATAAAAGAAACAATCAAAGTAAAAAAAAATTAAAAATAGTGGAGTTCAAAACAAAGGAATGAAATTAAATCAAACAAATCTGTTTAATGAGTTTGTGCTGCTGTTCTTTTGCCCAACAAAATATCATGTCTATGAAGTTGTGATGTTGATAAATTTGCCTAGATCTACCTCTCGCAGAACTTTTATTTCTATTTACTGGATCTCTAAAGAGTGCTTGCTGTGTGCTAGGTGCTGTAGTATATACTTGATGTATGGAGATGAACCAAATACATGTATGGAGTTGAGTGGCAGACATTAAACAAGAACACGAATAAACATTTTCATATAGTGTTTAGTACTATGAAGCAATAAACCCGTTGAAATGATTCACATTAGCCAGAGGAGAAATATTTAGATAGGTAATAAATAAATGTTTTCCCAAGAAGTTATTTACACTAAGTGCCCAGTGTTATGGGTAAATATCTAAGTGTGTAATTTATACATTATAAGGTCAATTGGACCTTCATATAGCTAGTCGGGATTGGAAATTATTAACCTGTGATCCTAGAACAAAAGAAGGGTAAATTTGGTGTCCTATAGCAGGATTAACTATGTAATTTATATATAAATATATATATATATATAAATAAACTATCATTTACTTAGTAGACTGTTTCTATGAAACGGACTGTAATGACTTTCCAACTGGGTTCACTCACATTATTTCCCTTTGATCTGCCCCCTTTTGCCCTCATGATTAGAGGAATTCTAACTGGATTGGAAATCTTGCACTTTGTAAACTTTGAGAGTTAATCTGTCAATCTATGTGGACAAAATTTTTTGTAGGGGGAATTTTCAAGAGTGTCGAAAGCATTAGTAGATAGAACTTACTGCTTTGAGGTGTCCATATAGTAGAAAATGCTCTTCTGTGAAATCTTTAATCATTCTTAATATACTTTTCTATGGTTTCACACTTTTCTTATCTGCATCATGGCTATGATGAGACTATGTACTTATATTCAGCTATAAACTGTTAACTGCATTCCTAAGAACACTAGAGTTGGCATTATTAAACAATTGTTTCAACGTGAAAAGGGGAATTAGAATGGTAGTTTTAGCCTTGTGCTTGCATGTTATTTTTCTTACAGGAATTCCATTAATAATTTAAAAGTTATTAATGCACAGATAAAAATCAAAACAACACTGAAAAGAACTAGTCTTTGCATATAACTCTTTCTTCCCCTTTCTACCACCTCTAACACCACCGTTGATGCATAGCTTCTCAAACATTCTAATCTATAAGTTGCACAGTTATAATACTGACCAACATTTATTAAGCACTAACTTCGGAGAAGGCAATGGCATCCCACTCCAGTACTCTTGCCTGGAAAATCCCATGGATGGAGGAGCCTGGTAGGCTGCAGTCCATGGGGTCGAGAAGAGTTGGACACAACTGAGCGACTTCCCTTTCACTTTTCACTTTCAGGCGTTGGAGAAGAAAATGGCAACCCACTCCAGTGTTCTTGCCTGGAGGGTCCCAGGGACAGGGGAGCCTGGTGGGCTGCTGTCTCTGGGGTCGTACAGAGTCAGACACGACTGAAGTGACTTAGCAGTAGCAGTATGTGTCAAACATAAGCATATTATAAATATTTTCGCATGTAATGTTCACAGTGATCCTACACTGTAGGCATTTTCATTAGCCTCATTTCCAAGATATGGACATTAATGCATAGAGTGGCTAAGTATCTTGCCCAAGTGCTCAGAATTGGCAATTGTGACCATGGAGTGTAAAATCCTAACTTTCCTAGACTGCAACTCCTATGCTCACTTCTAGTCCCTGATTGAAGTTTGGGGATTTCCTTGTAGTCAATTAAAGCAAAGGTGTCAGTGCAAAGCAAAGATTGTTTCTGCAGCAGCTCAGTCATGCTGTATATATTTGCTTTATGAGAAGCAAACTGGGAAAAAATTCTGGTATAAGAAGAGTGTCATTAGTTTTAATAAGATATGTTTATAAGATGCTAACAAACTCATTTAGAACTAAATGAAAAATACCAGTTGTGTCTCTTTTCACTTAAATTTATTTATAAAAGAACCTGACCTTTCTGATAGGTGTTCTCAGGAGGAAAACTTCAGAGTGGGGTTGGAATATGTGTGTTTGCGACCCCATGCAGTATAGCCCGCTAGGCTTCTCTGTTCGTCAGGATTCTCCAGGCGAGAATACTGGAGTGGGTTGCCATGCCCTCCTCCAGGGGATCTTCCTAACGCAGGGATAGAACCCAGGTCTCCTGCATTGCAGGCGGATTCTTTACCATCGGAACCACCAGGGAAGCCCTCAGAGTGGGGTTGGGTGGTGCTAAAGGCACATGCAATATGAATGAAAAGAGGTTATAGCAGGTCTGAAGAGGCCATGCTTATTTATACTTAAATAAATACTGTACTACTTAAAATATGACTCTAATTAGATGAATTATTTTTCTTAATTCTGATATGTAGAAAGTGATTACCCTAAAGCACTTTTATAGAGAATCATGCACACCATCAGTGATGGTTTGGATTCTGGCAGCTTAACTCTGAAATTTCTCCTCCTTTTAAAAGTATATGCCCATGATATAGTTTAAAATACATAATGGAAGGAAATATCACATGGTTTTATACAACTTGGAAAATAGACCCCCAAGAGTTTTACCAATAAATCTTGCATTAGATGCTTCTCTGTTCATAATGTAAAATACCTAAAGATCAGAAACTCTTCTAACACACTGGGAGTTTTCTTTTCCTAGTCCCTTGAAAAATTGAGTTCTGTTGTGTCAACTTGGCTAAGTCTGCCCTGGGCTACTCTTGATGATGGAATTCCTAGAATAAACACCAAGGATGATGAAAGGTAACTTGAACTGAATTTTTCCTGAACTTGAATGAGGTTGAGAGATCACTGCAAATTCTTTCCAAGCTGAAAATTCATTTCAGTTGCTGCAATTATTGTGATCTATCTGTGCATACCATGAGAGAAAAATTAATGGGGAAAAAGACTAGTTTATATAAGAATTTAAGGAAGATGAACATTTGGAAAGAGCATTGTCAAGGTCTATGGAAACATTGTGAGATATGTTGCAAACATAGACACAGCATTGATTTGTGTTAATGAGGACTGCTTTTGAGAACTTTGTTAGTAGAAGCCATCCATTAAAATACATATCTGTCACTTGAAACACCCCAAGGGTAAAACTGAATAAAATAGAAAGAAATTGTATAGCTGAACATTTAGGCAATATTTCTATAGAGACAGGCACTGGAGGAAACATTCATCACTGGAATGCCCTTCCTCAATTTGTATTTAATCTATTTGAAAGTTTTGTTAATAGAAACTGAGTTTTGTTGAAGTCACTGTTTATTACATTGCATTATGTATCTCTACCAGACATTTTTCTTGTTCATTCATTCAGTCTTTCTTTGTTTATTTGATTATAATCTATTTTCCTCCACTAAAATATAATCCTTATAAGAGCAAGACTTTCCAGTGCGCTCCTTCCAGTATCCTGAGGATCACAGAAATCATCACTGGCACCCTTCAGCATAGGAAGGAGAAGGTGATTTTCTCCCTAATGTTACCAAGAACGCTAGCACAGTGATTTGTACACTGAAAGTCCTTAAGAAATAGCTAGGGATTATTGCATTTCTGTCACCAACTGCATGTTGATGATAGAAAAATAATTCCAATGAGAAATGCACCTCAGAAGGAATCCATGAATACTTAGGCGTGAGTTTACCCTTTAGACTCTAAACCACTTAAGGACAGTGCACTGCAGCAGAAGTGGGGGAGGGTGGTTATCAACAAACACAGCGGTCTCTGAGGATCAGAGGGAATTCATTCCAGGAGCCCTTCTCTACCCAAAATCTGTGAATGCTGAACTACCTGACATAAAATATTGTAGAATAATCTGCCCTCCATATCTGTGTGTTTCACATCTGAGGATTTGACCAATTACCCATGGAAATTTCCATCAGAGGTTGGTTGAATTCTTCCATGGATTCAAAACCCATGCACATATGATGGGTTAGAGGACCAAGTATATATTTATTGAAAAAAAAAAACTGTATTATAAATGGATCTGTGCAGTTCAAACCCTATTTGTTCAAGGGTAAATAGTAATACTGACTTAGCAACTTTTTAAAACAAGAGTATCTGTGTGGCTACTGTACATAGGGTAGCCGTAGAAAGCATTTATGAAGAGATCAAGAGAGGTGTTTATTCTAAGATTTGAAAGGAGAAAAAAAGGGACACTGATAAATGTGTTAAATGAGAGAGCACTTCCTATAGGAGCAGTAGTAGTGCAAGAGCCTGATGAGAATGAAAGGTATATTTGAAGAAAAAAAAGAGTTTTATTTGGATTTTATTATAATTGGGATCAGGAAGTACTATAAAGTTTTAGTAATATGAATAGTGTGATATAATTTAGGTTTATAAACCACTTTGACTGGTGTGTGAACTAAAGGTTGTAGAGGGTCAAGAATAGAAGCCACGAGGCCACTTTGGAGGCTGCTTTAGTGGGGAAGATGAGAGAAGATGGTAGCTTGGCCTTGTCATGGTGGCCTGGCCAGGAGGAAGCAGACAGATTCAGAATAGATTTGGAGGTAGAACCAGTAGAGTAGCTTGTTTGGATGTGGAAAGTGAAGTAAAGAAGAATCCTGGAGAATGTTTAGGAATATTGGAGGTTGTGTGTGAACCCTACAAATGGCTGTGAAAAATCTGGGAAACTTTGAGAAGAGAATATCAGGAGGATCAACAGGGATATTACAGGGACTAATTAGAGGTGAAACACTAAAATACTAGTGGTGGCGGTTGCTAAGTCATGTCTGACTCCTGAGAACCCCTGGACTGTACCCCTCCAGGCTCCTCTGTCCATGGGATTTCCCAGCAAGAATACTGGAGTGGGTTGCCATTGCCTTCTCCAGGGGATCTTCCTGACCCAGGGATTGAACCGGCATCTCCTGATTGGCAGGCAGATTCATTACCCCTGAGCCATCAAGGAAGCCCAAAATACTAATAGTAAATGTTTATTGAGTTCTTACCGGGCATAGAACTAAATAAATACTTCATGTATATTATCTTATATATTCTGAAATGTAAGATGAAAATCGTATAATGTGTGTATTATCATTTTCATTTTAGAGATGAGAGAACAGAGCCTTAACTAAGTTAATTAACTTGTCCAGATCATATGAATGGAGAGAAGATAGGTACGAAATCCTTCCAGACCTTAACTTCTCACTTTCTCAGATACTCTTGAACTCTCCCTCAGGGAAATACGTGAATAAATGCTCTGAGAATGAATGAGAAATTTCATAAAAGAAGCACAGGGAAAGTTGCTGTAGCCAGGCTCACTTGTGTCTGACCCTAAATCCCTTATATTTTGAATAGATATGTTTCAGAATATTATGGACTTACTAATATATACACTGTGTGCTGTGCACAGAGCAAGACACTGGAAGTGTTGTTATTGAAAGGGATGTAAAGATGAAGAAGACACTACTTCCAAGAGCTTACAAGCAAAGTGTGAAGATGCTTAACAACAACCTGGGATGCATTGATAGAAGACACTCTATCAAATGTGGGCTGAATAATTAAGAAGAAAAGCTGAGATTGTTAGTAAGGCAATCATTAGAGATCAGTGAGGATTTGAGAGTGTTGGTCAAGGCTTCCAAGGTAGATAGGCACTACTCTGGTTAAAATAGCAAGGGAAGTCTGCAAGTAGCTGTGGGAGTAAGTATTTCTACAACCTTGGCTCAGTTAGCATGGTTCTAAGGGAGTACCGTGATTCTATTTCTTAGGCATTAACTTCACGTTCTTAAACTAATAATACTTTGCACTGATCCTATTTTGGCTTCATTTAATGGTGCCAGCCTGTCTAAAAGTGTTAAGCAAACTGAAAGAAAAAGTGAAGAAGAGCTTATGAAGCAAACTGAGATTGAGCAAAGTTGTATAATTTTGTGAATTTTTGTGTGGTTTTCTCTTTTCAGAGGTATTACCATTCTTTTTCTGGTTCAATCAGCAGAGAATTCCCTTTCTCTTCCTGGTTCAGGTAAGTTTCCTTGTACAGGATTAGGGATGTCTCCTGTTCTTGTAGAGAGATAGTTGACATAACCTAAGGCTATTGGGTTTTCTCTTGGGTCTTGCTAAGGTTTCATTGTGTTTGCTTTTCAAAAGCAAGGCACTTTCTATAATCACAGGAACAGCTTCTTCTTTCACAACATTTTATTACATCATTTGTGATCTCCATCAGCAATCATGAGCTACTTTCTGGTTCAGCTTTAAAAATCCCATCTTCTATACTGAGGGGTGGAGAGTGGAAGGGAAATCGGCAAGGGAGAAATTTGTTGTGATCCAGTTACTCACAAGTTCCTCCCTAACTTTTATTGTCAGATAATGTTTAAACACTTCCTGCTTTTGCTTTCTCTCTGGGATCGTTCATAATTTTTGTTCTGAAGTCCTCGCATCCTTTACCCCTTGGTGCATTCCATATCCTCTCTCTAACTTCTGTTGGGAATATAAGATGTCAACAACAAGCTATTTAGATGTAACTCTCTTATCTTTTCCTTCATTGCATTTGTCATTCCCTATTGTCCCTCCAAACAAATAGCCACTCCTACAGGGCTTTGATCTACTTTCAATTCAGGCCACATTATTACTTTGTTTTTTACCTCTTGTCCCTGTATCAATATGTACAGATATACTTGTTTGTGATATTACACCTGCTTTGTAAGACAACCAGTTCTTCCCAGAGTTTCTGATCCCAGAGTTTCTGACTTTCCTCAGGTTTGCTGCCCTATCATTTAAAAACCAAGATTTTTGTTAGTTTAAGGTTTTGTGGTCCAATCTAAAAATGCAAAGGATTTTACTACTATCTGGGGCTCCTGTAAATTTAATGATTTTATTAAAATTAAGTCTCCTATCTATACAAGAGGTTCCTTTTTTTTTTTTTTTCCCAGAAAAGATAGATTTCTATTTTCCATTTGCTTTTGAAACTCAGCACTTTCATAGTCTTCAAGCTGTAATTTTGATTATCACTGTGTCAGATTTTTTTTATAGAGTCAGTTGTAGATGATTGTCGCAAGACAGTTTTGGTAAAATTGAGAAGTAATCTCAGAAACAAAGTACCTAAGGAAGAGAATTTACTTTATGAAGAGAGGAAAAACACACTTATGACACTATATATTTTCTTCTGGTTCATGAGTAATTGTTGAATGTAAGTAAGCAGTAATTTTCTAAAGCACACAGACATCCAGTTATCAATTATAACCTGCCCTAAGGTGAGAAGTAAGCATAGGTCACACTGTCTCTTAAATTACTTTACTACCTCCTATGCACGTCCCAATAAGTCCATTCTTGTTTTCTGATGGAACTAAGCTGAACACAACAAAGAAACTCAGTTGCCCAATCACTCTTTACAATACAAAGTCCTTTATCTCTCAGCTTTGGATTTTGCCGATCATACTTGTTGGTTTATAACAAAACATTACTAACATAAATATAGACTCTTGCTTACAATTCTGGCTTTCTTTGATCTTGGCTTGCCAAATGCTGTGGCAGCTGCCAAGAAGCAATTTTTTTTAAGTGTAAACAGAATTCTGACTTTTCCACTTAAACTGTGGTACAATAATAGGAAAACAATTAACAAGAGTACCTCAAAAACCATAACCACTGCTGTGGACTGAACTGTCCTGACATATTCACCTGGCATGTTCACATGTTGAAGCCCAAACTCCTAAGGTGATTTGGGACAGGGCTTTTGGAGGCAATTAAACTCAGATGAAGTCTAATACTAACCTGATAGGATTGGTGGCCTAAAAAATGAGGAAGGGAAAGATCTCTTTCTCCCTCCATGTGCCTGCATTGAGAAAGGCCATGTATGGACACAGCAAGAGGGTGGCTTCTGTAAGGCAGGGAGAGAACTCTTACAAAACTGTGCTGGACATTCTGGGACTTCTAGCCTCCAGAACAGTGAGAAATATGTGTCTATTGTTTAAGCTGCCCACTTCAGTTCAGTTCAGTCATTCAGTCGTGTCCGACTCTTTGTAACCCCATGGACCGCAGCATGCCAGGTCTCCCTGTCCATCACCAACTCCCAGAGTATACCCAAACCCATGTCCATTGAGTTGGTGATGCCATCCAACCATCTCATCCTCTGCCATCCCCTTCTCCTCCTGCCCTCAATCTTTCCCAGCATCAGGGTCTTTTCAAATGAGTCAGCTCTTTGCATCAGGTGGCCAAAGTATTGGAGTTTCAGCTTCACCATCAGTCCTTCCAATGAACACTCAGAACTGATCCCGTTAGAATGGACTGGTTGGATCTCCTTGCATTCCAAGGGACTCTCAAGAGTCTTCTCCAACACCACAGTTCAAAAGCATCACTTCTTCAGTGCTCAGCTTTCTTGATAGTCCAACTTTCACATCCATTCATGACCACTGGAAAAACCATAGCCTTAACTAGATGGACCTTTGTTGGCAAAGTAATGTCTCTGCTTTTTTAACCTCTGTCTAGGTTGGTCATAACTTTCCTTCTAAGGAGTAAGTGTCTTTTAATTTCATGGCTGCAGTGACCATCTGCAGTGATTTTTAAGCTGCCCAGACTATGGTATTTTGTTATGGCAGCATGAGCAGACTAATACAACTACCCTTAGAAAGAACCATGTAAAAAAGAGGACACAATCCCTCTAGGAGTGAGGCATACAGTTTTAAAGAAAATGTAACAGGAAGCAAGAGGGCAGGGCATAATCTTTAAAAGAATGACATAGCCATGGAGGATATGACAAGAACTGGTTAGAATGGATTAGGTCCAAGAGGGCTGAAGATTCAACTTCCAGTAGTCCTTGTCCCTGTATCAATATGTACATTGAGCCTCATTATACGCTCATTGTACTACATTAGCATATGCTAAATGACACACCCACAGGTGTCATGACAGTTCCAAGGCCATCCATAAAAGGCCAAAAAGTGAGCAATGGCCCAATTCCTGGAAATTTCCACCCCTTCTCCAAAATAGTTGGAGTAATCCTCCCACACATTATCCTATGAAATTACCCATAAAAACTAACCGTCCCGTAGTTCAGGGCCTTTGGCCTTCTGGGATAGCCCACACTCTGTCTGTGGAGTGCATTTCTCTCATGGCCACTCTCACTTTCCAAGATGATTGCATGTCCTAGGATCACTCTTACCTTTGAGCCTTTGCCATTCTGTCTATGGCATGTGGATTTCTCTAAATAAATCTAGGTCTTACTTATCACTTTGTCTCTTACTGAGTTCTTTCTGTGATCAGACTTAAAAATCTGAGCTTCATTAAGTCCTGAGGCAGGTGTGTGATTTCAATGAAAAGACAGTGGGTTCAAGTCCCAATCTGTGTTGTGCAGTTTAAAAAGCTTTCCTTAACATTTTCCAAGGGGCTCTTTCTTCTGTCCCTTCTCTCAATATGTATACTTAACTTATCCAATGAATAAGATGTTCATCGAATTTATCATCTAAATCAGTACAGACTTTATAACTACAGGCAAGGATCTTCTAGACAAACTGAGACATATTGTCACCCTACTTACAGAAAATGTCTCTCTACCCATTTATATGGCCATCATAAGTATCCAATATTGTTCATGGTTGGTGATACTGAGTCATTATCCATTGCTTACAACCAATCATTGTTTTTCTGAAGGTGGTCTTAAAAGATAAGACACTTATATGAGGTTCTTTATGGCAGTGTAGTGTTTTTTAAAAATAGTAGATAGCTTCCTCATTGCCTACTAAATAATGGAAGTTCTCCCACTGAATGACACATAAGTTGAATGTATTTTTATTATTACTATAATTGTGAATTTTCTATTTCTTCTACTTTAATCAACCTATTTAAAAAATATGTTAGAGGATATTGAGTGGAAAATGCACTGTGTCCAAGAGTTGTGGTTAAGGCCTCAAACTGTGGACAAGAGGTACTAAGTATCCTACTTTGAAAGCCAGTTTGTAATAGAAGCCAGCCATATTCCCACAGGGCTTGTTAAGAGGTGAAAAGTACATACCACCCCCTGCCAATAGTGACTAAGAAGAGAACTGGAGAGGGAAAAGGGAATCATCAGCCTTGTAGAGTGTGCTAGTTGAGAGTGATGCTTACTGCTGTAACTAACAAACTCCTATATTTCAGAATAAAATAAAATAAAAATTTTCATCCATGTGATTGAGCAGTGTGGCTGTTCCTGGTTGGATGGTTTTCCTTCAGGCATTCCTTCCAGCTTGTAACCTTGCCATTTTCAGCACATGGCTTCCAACTTTGTCCTGGGGGGGTCATCTTCATTCCATCCAACCAGAAAGGGAGGGCAAGGAGGATTACAACATATGGGAAAGTTTTATGGGCTTTATTAGCTTGGTAGGGCTGCCATAACAACAGAAATGTATTTTCTCACAGTTCTGGTGGGTAGAAGTCCAAGATTAAGGTGTCAGCAAGTTTAGTTTCTTCGAGGCCTCTCTCTTTCGCTTGCAGATGGCCATCTTCTGGCTATGTCCTCACATGGTCTGTCCTCTGTCTGTGTGCATCCCTGGTGTCTCTTTGTGTGTCCAACTTTCCTGATACCAGATTTGAATAGGGCCCATCCTAATGGCCTCAGTTTAATTTAATCACCTGTCTCCAAATAGTCACATTTTGAGCTACTGGGGTTAGGGCCTCAACATATGGACTGGAGGAGGACACAATTCAATAACATGTGCCAACCACTGAAGTGATATCAATCATTTCCATTCAATGGAATCCTTGCCTAGAACTCCAACTCCTGGCTAGACCTAAATGCAAAGGGAACTAGGAAATGTAGCCTATTTGTGTAACCAGGAAGAAGAGAAAGGGAAATGAATGGGAAATGAATTAAGGAGCAGAGTCTTCCACAGTGTGGTCAACAAATATCTGTTTTAAATTTCTTTGTTGTTCAGTCACTAAGTCATGTCTGACTCTTTGCAACCTCATGGACTGCATCATGCCAGGCTTCCCTGTTCCTCACCCTCTCCCAGAGATTGCCCAAGTTCATATCCATTAAATCAGTGATGCTATCCAACCATTTCATCCTCTGCCACCCTCTTCTCCTTTTGCCTTGAATCTTTTCTAGCATCAGGATCTTTTCCAATGAGTTGGCTGTTCATATCAGTTGGCCAAAGTACTCATGGAATTTACTTATCCTGTCTCCACAGATTCAATGTATATGATCTCCAGATATTTTTTTTTTAATAGGATTCAAATATAGCTTCTGCTAGTCCAGTGACTTGGAGAAGGCAATGGCACCCCATTCCAGTACTCTCGTCTGGAAAATCCCACGGATGGAGGAGCCTGGTAGGCAGCAGTCCATGGGGTCGCTAAGAGTCGGACACAACTGAGTGACTCACTTTCCCTTTTCACTTTCATGCATTGGGGAAGGAAATGGCAACCCACTCCAGTGTTCTTGCCTGGAGAATCCCAGGGACGGGGGAGCCCGTTGGGCTGCTGTCTATGGGGTTGCACAGTGTCGGACACGACTGAAGCGACTTAGCAACAGCAGCAGCAGTATGAAACCAGGATTCAAAAATGTACATGGTCCTGGTTTTTTAGAATGGGAAGGCAATGGCACCCCACTCCAGTACTCTTGCCTGGAAAATCCCATGTACAGAGGAGCCTGGTGGGCTGCAATCTATGGGGTTGCTAAGAGTCGGACACAACTGAGCGACTTCACTTTCATGCATTGGAGAAGGAAATGGCAACCCACTCCAGTGTTCTTGCCTGGAGAATCCCAGGGACGGGGGAGCCTGTTGGGCTGCCGTCTATGGGGTCGCACAGAGTCGGACACGACTGAAGCGACTTAGCAGCAGCAGTCCAGTGACTATGAGTTTAAAAGGAAGATTATCTGCTCACCCCCTGCCTCCATACCTAATACTTAACAGTGAAGCAGGGACAGAGTAAGAGCAGTAAACCCTCCAAATGAGGAAGAATGGGAGATACACAGCAGTGACTGGTAAACAGCAATAATGGACTCCTGCAGGGCAGGCATTATAAGGGCCCTCTGCTGTTGCAGGTTGGATTTTTATTCTGCCCTCTGCAAGGACCATTCCTGACCACTGCTCTGTGAGGCCCCAGATCTACTCTTCTCGAAGTTCCTTCTTGTCTATTATCCTCCAAGGCCACATCTCCAGTGTACTTTGGGCATATACTCTTCGGGAGTTGCTCAGATTTTGCAGTCCACTTCCTGTTCAGGTAAGTTTGGGCACCCATGGATTGGTTGAAGATTCAAGAAGTCAAAGGTCTGTATAATTTCTTTGGTAATGCCATGTCCTTAACACCTTAGGAAGATTTTGATCTACTTGGTTCTAATCAGTTTCACGTGCCAATAAGTACCTGACATTTGTTCCCAAATACAAGTCTCAAACCTGGTTATGCCTTTCCTACCTCCCGTCCATGCTTCTCTCAGCTTGGACCTTAAGGGCAAGTACCTTGATGTTCTATGAAACAATAATTTGTGGAAATGCACTATGCTCAATTCAGTCTCAAAGCAGAACTGAATTTCTAGTTCAGTTAAGTCTTACTGGGCCTTTGTTGGGACCTTCCAGGCAGCACAGTGGTAAAGAATCTGCCTGCCAACGCAAGAGATGCAGGAGATCCGAGTTCAAGCCCTGAGTCAGGAGGATCCCCGGAGAAGGGAGTGGCAACCCATTCCAATATTCTTGCCTGGAAAACACGACAGATAGAAGAGCCTAGCGGGCTAGAGTCGGACGTGACTGAGCACACACCCAGGGCCTCTGTTATTTAAAGGTCTTATGATTTCTTACCATCTGGAATCTAGAAAGAAAGAGTTAGCTTTTCTGAATTTTTAGGAGCCTGGATTCCTGGATTCTTTCTGTCTTCTTTCATTTCTGTTTGAAGACTGTGCAAGTCTTTCCTCATCTCATTGCTTTCTTGTGATGCCGAGTTAAAGGCATTGAATAAAAGCCAAGATCTGTGCTCTTTTAAACCACTTCCCCTAGAATAACCTAGATGGAAAGGGAATCTAAAAAAGAGTGCATAAATGTGTATGTATAACTGATTCACTTTGCTGTACAACAGAAACTAATACAATATTGTAAAGCAACTATGCTCCAATATCAATTAATAAAAGACAAAACAAAACAAACACACACAAAAAATGAAATCGTGACCCAAATCAAGATTAGTAAGAATTTTTCCTGTATTGGCCTCTAGATTTAGCTTTTTAACTTCAGTGTATAATTCATTTGTGTTAATTGTTATACATCCTTTTTTTTTTTTTTGCATGTGGATTTCTAATAGTTCCAATATAATTTGTTGCCAGACGATCCTTTCTCCTCTAAAATATCTTTGGACAGTTTGAAAATATCAATTGTCTATCTGTATATGTGATCATTGATCTATTTGTTTATATTTAAGCAGCACATTGTTTTCTTTATTGTAGCTTTATAATAAGATTTGAAGTTAGGTAAGTGTCGGAGCTGGTTTTAGAAAAGGCAGAGGAACCAGAGATCAAATTGCCAACATCTGCTGGATCATCGAAAAAGCAAGACAGTTCCAGAAAAACATCTATTTCTGCTTTATTGACTATGCCAAAGGCTTTGACTGTGTGGATCACAAGAAACTGGAAAATTCGGAAAGAGATGGGAATACCAGACCACCTGACCTGCCTCTTAAGACATTTGTATGCACGTCAGGAAGCAACAGTTAGAACTGGACATGGAACAACAGACTGGTTCCAAATAGGAAAAGGAGTACGTCAAGGTTGTATATTGTCACCCTGTTTATTTAACTTATATGCAGAGTACATCATGAGAAACGCTGGCCTGGAAGAAACACAAGCTGGAATCAAGATTGCTGGGAGAAATATCAATCACCTCAGATATGTAGATGACACCACCCTTATGGCAGAAAGTGAAGAGGAACTCAAAAGCCTCTTGATGAAAGTGAAAGTGGAGAGTGAAAAAGTTAGCTTAAAGCTCAACATTCAGAAAATGAAGATCATGGCATCTGGTCCCACCACTTCATGGGAAATAGATGGGGAAACAGTGTCAGACTTTATTTTTCTGGGCTCCAAAATCACTACAGATGGTGACTGCAGCCATGAAATTAAAAGACGCTTACTCCTTGGAAGGAAAGTTATGACCAACCTAGATAGCATATTCAAAAGCAGAGACATTACTTTGCCAACAAAGGTCTGTCTAGTCAAGGCTATGATTTTTCCAGTGGTCATGTATGGATGTGAGAGTTGGACTGTGAAGAAGGCTGAGCGCTCAAGAATTGCTGCTTTTGAACTGTGGTGTTGGAGAAGACTCTTGAGAGTCCCTTGGACTGCAAGGAGATCCAACCAGTCCATTCTGAAGGAGATCAGCCCTGGGATTTCTTTGGAAGGACTGATGCTAAAGCTGAAACTCCAGTACTTTGGCCACCTCATGCGAAGAGCTGATTCATTGGAAAAGACTGATGCTGGGAGGGATTGGGGGCAGGAGGAGAAGGGGATGACAGAGGATGAGATGGCTGGATGGCATCACTGACTCCATGGACATGGGTTTGGGTGAACTCCGGGAGTTGGTGATGGACAGGGAGGCCTGGTGTGCTGCAGTTCATGGGGTCAAAAAGAGTCAGACATGACTGAGTGACTGAACTGAACTGAACATAAATTCTCTGACTTTACCCTTCATTTTCCAAGGCGTTATGGCTCTTCTAGATCTTTTGCCTTTCCTTTCAGCTTGTAACTTCCTACAGAAAAAGCCTGCTTGGATTTTGACTGGCATTGCATGGACTCTACTTATCAATTTAGGGAAAACTGACATTTTGATATTATTGAATCTTCCAATCCATGTGCACAATATCTTTCTCCATACTTTTGGACTTTCTTTAATTTTCTGCAGCAAATTTTGTAATTTTTCAGTGGATTGGTCCTTTACATCTTTTTTCAAATCTATCCCTAAATATTTCATATTTATGATGTTATTATAGATAATTTCAAAATTTTTAATTTATGATAGCTTCTGTCATATACAAGGGTAAAATTGACTTGGTTATTGACCTTTTATTCTTGCTAAACTTACTTACTAGTTCTAGTAGATATTTCACATATTTCACCAGATTTTCTACATAGACAATTACTTCATCTGTGAACTAAAACAGTTTTACTTTTTACTTTCCAGTCTGGATGCTGTATATGTCTTTTTCACACTTTATTGTGGTAGCCAAAACCTCTAGTATTATGATGAATAAAAGTGACGAGCAATGACATCTTTTTGTTCTTTATCTTAGTGGAAAAATGTCACTTTTACCTCAGCTGTTAGCCAAAGGATTTTCTTTTTTTTTTTTTCCTATAAATGTAATGTGTTTCTTCTTTGGCATTCTTTTTTTAATATCTTTTTTTTTAATTTTATTTTTAAACTTTACATAATTGTATTAGTTTTGCCAAATATCAAAATGAATCCGCCACAGGTATACATGTGCTCCCCATCCTGAACCCTCCTCCCTCCTCCCTCCCCATACCATCCCTCTGGGTCGTCCCAGTGCACTAGCCCCAAGCATCCAGTATCGTTCATTGAACCTGGACTGGCATCTCGTTTCATACATGATATTTTACATGTTTCAATGCCATTCTCCCAAATCTTCCCACCCTCTCCCTCTCCCACAGAGTCCATAAGACTGTTCCATACATCAGCGTCACTTTTGCTGTCTCGTACACAGGGTTATTGTTATCATCTTTCTAAATTCCATATATATGCGTTAGTATACTGTATTGGTGTTTTTCCTTCTGGCTTAATTCACTCTGTATAATAGGCTCCAGTTTCATCCACCTCATTAGGTGATCTTTATGGGGTTGAAAAGTTCCCCCCTGTTTCTGGGAGGTTTTTTTTTTTTTAAGTGGGAAATGCATGTTGGATTTTCTCGAATGCTTTTTCTGTACTTATTTAAATGATCAAGAGTTTTTAACTTTTTAATCTCTTAATATATTGAATTATATTAATTGATTTTTGAGAAAAATTACATTTTTCCTTCCATTCCTGATATAAATCCCATTTGGTTGTGATATATCATAATTTTAATATATGTTTAGATTCAGTCCTCTAAAGTTTTTGTTTAGAATTTTCTCTTTAATGATGAAAAATATTGTTCTATAGTTTTATTGTGATATATTTTGTCTAGTTTTGGTATCAGTAATGCTTGCTTCATAGGATGAATTGGGAAATGGTTCTCATGGGGATTCCCTGATGGCTCAGATGGTAAAGCATCTGTCTGCAATGTGGGAGACCCAGGTTCGATACCTGAGCCAGGAAGATCCTCTAGAGAAGGAATGGCAACCCACTGCAGTACTCTCGCCTAGAAAATTCCATGGATGGAGGAGCCTGGTGGGCTACAGTCCCTGGGGTCACAAAGAGTTGGATGCAACTGAGCGACTTCACTTTTACTTTATTTCATTTTATTTTCTGGAAATGTTTGTGTAAAATTGATATTGTTTATTCCTTACATATTTGTTAGAGCTCACCATTGAAGACATCTGGCCTAGAATTTTCTTTTTGGGAAGGTTTTTGACTACAAATTCAATTTCATTGAAACAGAGCTGTTTAGATTACCTTCTTGGGTGAGCTTTTTTGCAGTATCTTTCTGGAAATCTGACCATGTCATTTAAGATGTTGAATTTATTGGCATAAAGTTGTTCATAATATTCTCCTGTTATTCTTTTACTTATATGGACATATCCTAGTTGTTACCTCTCCCATTCCTGTAAATGGTAATTTGTGGCTTCTGTCTGTCTAGTCAAGGCTATGGTTTTTCCAATGATCATGTATGGATGTGAGAGTTGGACTGTGAAGAAACCTGAGTGCCAAAGAACTGATGCTTTTGAACTGTGGTGTTGGAGATGACTCTTGAGAGTCCCTTGGACTGCAAGGAGATCCAACCAGTCCATCTGAAAGGAGATCAGTCCCGAGTGTTCATTGGAAGGACTGATGTTGAAGCTGAAACTCCAATGCTTTGGCCACCTGTTGCAAAGAGCTGACTCATTTGAAAAGACCTTGATGCTGGGAAAGATTGAGGGCAGGAAGAGAAGGGGACGACAAAAGATGAGATGGTTGGATGGTATCACCGACTCAATGGACATGAGTTTGGGTGAACTCTGGGAATTGGTGATGGATAGGGAGGCCTGGCGTGCTGAAGTCCATGGGATTGCAAAGAGTCAGATGAGACTGAGCGACTGAACTGAACTATAACATATTTTGCTATTCAGTTTGGCTAGGAGTTTATCAATTTATTGATCTCAACAATCAGCCTTTTGTTTCACTGATTTTCTCTATTGTTTTTTGATACTAAGTTTTGAATGTGAAAAGTAACCATAACTGAAAAAGGTAATTTGATCAAGATGTTGTAAAGAGACCTGCTACTCAGTGGGAAAGCAAGATTTGACATTTGCTAGCTGCAATTGTAAAACTAAAATCATTTCATAGTAAGACTCCTAAACTGCTTGCATATGTTTAGTATAATTTCATATTGATACTATCATTCAAATGTAATTTGATTGTTAACATCCATTATGTGTTTTGTATGTCAAATAATGCAGTGCAGAATTTCCCAAAGTGGGTGCCACTGGACATTATTTCCCTGAATATTGATGTCTATTAGTAAAAAATGATTTAATCTTCAAATGACAGGAAACAGTAGTTAAACTGAGTTGGATAAATTTTTTTTTTTTGGTAAAATTTCTCATACTTTTAAAGACTACACTGTACATCTTTAATCTCCATGACAGGGATATAAAGCACAGTGATTCTCAAATTTATTTGACCTGGGATTTTTTTTTTAATGGATCATCTAGCAGGACAAGTATTTAACAGAATTTCTTTTGGTGAATGCGAGTAGCTTGAATGAGCTTTAAAGTGAAAACAAACCTAGGTTTAAATCTTAATCTAGAACCAATTTGATCACAGTCAAGTAACTGAAAGCCTTCAAGCCTCAGTTCATCTTCAAAAGTGGATATTGAGTTCCCTTTTAGGATGTTCGGAGAAGGCAATGGTACCCCACTCCAGTACTCTTGCCTGGAAAATCCCACGGATGGAGGAGCCTGGTAGGCTACAGTTCATGGGGTCGTGAAGAGTCAGACACGACTGAGCAACTTCACTTTCACTTTTCACTTTCATGCATTGGAGAAGGAAATGGCAACCCACTCCAGTGTTCTTGCCTGGAGAATCCCAGGGACGGGGAAGCCTGGTGGGCTGCTGTCTATGGGGTCGTGCAGAGTCGGACACGACTGAAGTGACTTACCTTACCTTATCTTTAGGATGTTGGAATGATTAGCAGTAATGACTATAAAGCACCTGGTAAAATGCCAGGCACATAGTACATAATAAGTTATTGGTATCAAGATTAATAATTTTCTTCAGTAATGTAGGATGCTAGATTAAAAAAGAGGTGCTTCATTTCCATTGCTAGTGCTGACATAAGAGTATTTTGTACAATTTAGAGTAATGATTTTTTTATCAAAAAATTATAATGCACCTATCTTTATTCCTGGAAATGACGTCCAGTGAAAAACATGATGTTGGTGTAGAATTGAATTGAATTCAGGAAGAAAACCATGAATTTTAGCATATCTGCCTATCACTGATTTCTTATGTGATCTTGAACAATTTAAACTCTTAAGCTTTGGTTTCCATGTTTATAAACTATAGCATTTGGACTGGAATTTTTCTAATTGTTTACTTTTCAATACTGATAGATATTTATCCTTGAAAGATGTATTGTCTTAAATTTAATCTCTGTTTACAGGATTTTTGTTGTTGTTGTTACCTCTATCCCTTGTTCTACAAAAAGAAATATTTTCTTAACTTGATTTAGATTTTTAATCTCAAATCCTTACCTTCTGAGCAATGCTCTACCCACTTTTACCCTCAATGTTTAACTTTCATAATTCTAATGCAGTTACTGTAAAGACACACTTTTGGTTGCCTGCCCACTGTTCATTTTTCTCTTCTTCCTAATAAAACTTGAATTTATTCAGGTATACATGCTCCTGTATGCATTTATGTGTCCCCAAGAGAAGGTGACCGTATCCCAGCTACAGTAGTATAACTAGTTCTCCTAAGTTGATTATCCGTGCTAGTGATAGGTCCAAGAATGGAAATGTTACCCAATTCTAGCCAATGAACTGTGAAGTGAAATCAACTGGTGCATATTCTGCTGTTGCTGCTGCTGCTAAGTCGCTTCAGTTGTGTCCGACTCTGTGTGACCCCATAGACGGCAGCCCAACAGGCTCCCCCATTCCTGGGATTCTCCAGGCAAGAACACTGGAGTGGGTTGCCATTTCCTTCTCCAATGCATGAAAGTGAAGTCGCTCAGTTGTGTCTGACTCTTAGCAACCCCATGGACTGCAGCCCAGGAGGCTCCTCTGTCCGTGGGATTTTCCAGGCAAGAGTACTGGAGTGGGGTGCCATTGCCTTCTCCAGGTGCATATTCTAGAAAATGACTTTAATCCTAAGAGATACTCATCCACATCAGAGGACAGTGTATTTCCTTTTATTGCCTGGATTGGGCATTTGGTCCTGATTCATCATCTATCTAATTAGTCTGTGAATCAGGTCAAAGCAAGGAGAGAAAAAAAGAAAGATGTAATAACCTTTGGTTTAGATGACACTTAAGTAACTTGCCCTGAAACCTGAATTTTCTCTGAGTCTCTATTATGTGAGGCAATAGATTTTCTTGGTGTCTAAAATTCTGTAGGGTTTCTGTTACTTGTAGGAAAGAGCATACTGTCAAATGTTTAGACATATTAATTGATAATTTTTAATTTTATAGTATTAATAATACTTATTTTCATTCTTATGCTAGTAAAACTCATAAGAGCTGAGTATTTCAAAAGCAAAGTGCAAATTGAAAGGGGAATATCCATGGTAAACAGTTGCTGGAGTTAACCATGGAGTATTAAATTATCTTGGTTCTTCCAGGTAGTAGATATGCTCTGTTATGATACAACAAAGTAATATTTATGATGACAGGTGGATAGGCTACAAAGTATAATCTATTTAATTATTTCCTCATCAAATAACCCTAGTATTTTACCTTAGAGATTTCAGTTTGATAAAATTTTATTAAAAACACAGTTTTGACATTAATTTTAATATATTTTTTCTTCTAAAAGATATATATATATATATATATATTTGGTGAAGACTATGGGAGAATTAACTTTAAGTTTTTGTCTAAAGTGAATGTTTCCATAAACCTCTTCTTACCTCCAAGGAAAAAAAAACATTTGGTATTTGAAAATGCTCTTCATTGCTATACAGAATCAGTGAACAACTCTTTTTAAATGAATAAGGTTTAGAATCCAGGACTTAGTCTGACATTAATTAGCTATGAGGAAAGAAGTGAATCAAATAGACAAGTCTAATGAAAAGGAATTTTATGGCCATATTATATTTCACAGGAACAATGGTCTAAAATTGGATTTTAACAGTATTTAGCATATATTGGATTACTAATCTGGTCCCATCACTTAATGGAAAATAGATGGGGAAACAGTGGAAACAGTGTCAGACTTTATTTTTCTGGGCTCCAAAATCACTGCAGATGGTGACTGCAGCCATGAAATTAAAAGACACTTACTCCTTGGAAGGAAAGTTATGACCAACCTAGATAGCATATTCAAAAGCAGAGACATTACTTTGCCAACAAACGTTCGTCTAATCAGGGCTATGGTTTTTCCTGTGGTCATGTATGGATGTGAGAGTTGGACTGTAAAGAAAGCTGAGCACCGAAGACTTGATGCTTTTGAACTGTGGTGTTGGAGAAGACTCTTGAGAGTCCCTTGGACTGCAAGGAGATCCAACCAGTCCATTCTGAAGGAGATCAGCCCTGGGATTTCTTTGGAAGGAATGATGCTAAAGCTGAAACTCCAGTACTTTGGCCACCTCATGCGAAGAGTTGACTCATTGGAAAAGACTCTGATGCTGGGAGGGATTGGGAGCGGGCAGGAAGAGAAGGGGACGACAGAGGATGAGATGGCTGGATGGCATCACTGACTCCATGAACGTGAGTTTGAGTCAACTCCAGGAGTTGGTGATGGACAGGGAGGCCTGGCGTGCTGCAATTCATGGGGTCGAAAAGAGTTGGACACAACTGAACGACTGATCTGATCTGAATATGTATTGGTATAAGACACATTTTACATGAATCCTGTTATGGACAAGTTTGCCATTGAGGTATGCACAGCCCTCAAAGAGTGATTTTAGTTACCTATGAGGGCTCATAGGTTGGCACATTCCTCAAGGGTGAAATGTTTTATGCCCCTAACTTCATGTGTAGCTGAACTCTTTGGGTACTTAAATGATTCTCACTTAATGCCTTTTTAAAAATTATCATTTACTTGTTTAAACTTTATAAACAGTCCTTTGCCAGTCACTGGCAAAAATACACCCACTCTTTGGGAAAGGCTCCCTTTATCACAAAATATCTTTTACTGTCAGATGGTGTTGAATGCCTGTCATGCCAAGAATGAACATGATGTCTTGATAATAATTCTGGATTTGCCTGTTGTAGTTCACTCGGTAATGTAAGCTCATCCACCAAGAAACATGTTTTGGTTTTCACCCTCATCGTTAGGATGGATGAGTCATATCAGAGGTCTGAGGTACTTTATGATAAAATCTAGGAAGGTTTGGAAGTATTGTAATTCCATATTTTCCATGATAGACATAGCCAGATTTCTTAAGCATTTTTGGACTTCTTAAAGACATGGGTAGCTGACCAAATGTTTCAATGCTCATTTTGTTGAAATTTAGTTAGCTTTTTTTTTTTTTTCCCCTCTTTCTACACTTAGAGGAGAGGAAACATTCTTCAAGGTCTGGGTTTAATATAATGTTTGTTTGGGGGTCTAGATACTCTTTGACTGCTGCTGACAGGAGGTGTCTCCTAAGTTGAGGTCCCTTGTTTTCACCTAGGCTCCTAGATTGAGACCTAGAATTTGGGATGTATAACACCTTCTTTTGGAGTACACTGTTGGCCTTCTTCCTTTTAAAGTAACTTGAGTTTTTATTTCAAAATCTCAGTTGGGATATCATTTCCTTTTTGGACCCTTGACTGATCATTTTGCAATGCCAAGAACATTTGCCTATATCTAATTGACTTATTTTGAGGGGTTGTGCCAGAAACCACACGGAGTGAACTGTAATAAGCACGTCTCTATTATTTAGGAACACATTGTCCTGTGATACTTCATCTTTGTTTTTTGCACACCCTTCTCCCTTTTCTCTCTTTGCCTCCTTTGGCGCTATCTCCCATCACTTTCCCAAGGTGGCAATCCATCCCAGTGTTGGCAGGTGGCTCCTGACATCTACCCCGATCCACGTGTTTGAAAAAAGAGGAATTACATCATCTCAGAAACTTGGTGTGCTACACTTACAGTATTAATGGGTACTTTCTTGCCAACTTACCCAGAGCATACACTGGGTTTCATCTCAACAGACTGATAATCACATTTGCAGGTTGTACATTAATTATTTTTACTTAAAACTGTAATTTTGTGAAGCTATGCATGTTTAGTCTGTGAGCTAATATTTTTTGCTACTTGGTAATTTCTATCTTTAAAACATCTAATATTTATATCTGTTTCCTTGACAGCATGCTATTAATACTGCTAGTCTCGGTTATGATGTATTTTTTCCTGACTTTTCCTGGACTCTGAACTAATAAGATTGTTCTTTTTTCCTCTTTAATTCCCAAACCCTGGCAAAGCAATTGGCACACAGAGTAGGTTTTCAGTAAACATTAAATGAATGCATATGTGTATGCATCAAAAATGCACAGTAGACTCACTCAGGGGTGATCTCAAAAAATGTGAAATATTCCTGTTCTCCCAACAGGAACAATTTTGAAAAGTGCCCCTGGTGCACTGGTTCGAATATATAGGAATTACGGGTGAAGCAAAAGATGTAGCAGGAGCTTGGAAATAAAAAGACTGAAAGATTGGAGACTAGATAATCTGGGATAGGAACATGTGAGTAAGAATGGGCACCAAAAAAAAAAAAAAAAAAAAGTTGAGTGCTGAAGAATTGATACTTTTGAACTGTGGTGTTGGAGAAGACTCTTGAGAGTCCCTTGGACTGCAAGGAGATCCAACCAGTCTATCGTAAAGGAAATTACTCGGAATATTCATTGGAAGGATTGTTGCTCAAGCTGAAACTTCAATACTTTGGCCACCTGATGCAAAGAGCTGACTCATTGGAAAAGACCCTGATGCTGGAGAAGATTGAAGGCAAGAGGAGAAGGGGACAACAAAGGATGAGATGGTTGGATGGCATCACTGACTCTATGGACATGAGTTTGAGCAAGTTCTGGGAGTTGGTGATGGACAGGGAAGCCTGGCATGTTCAGTCCACGGGGTCGCAAAGAGTTGGACATGACTGAGCAACCAACCTAACTGGGCACAAGATAGAAAGTTCTTTCTATCAGTAGTTCATGTCCACCAGAGAACATTCAGTACAGAATAGGCACTAAACAGCCAAGTGGACAATATAACCCAACCAGCTTTAATGTTAGCCAGCCTCTGTCTTTGTCTGCCCAGTGCTGGCAGGATAGGCACACAAATAACAGTGACAAAGATGTAGGTGATCATGGACCCAATGTCATGGACTCCTGCTTACCAAGACTCAACTACCTATTGCTACTGTAGACTCTAATCAGACAGCAATGAAGTCAGAACTGAGCTCCCAGTACGGCACAAGATTCTTTTCTCGCTGGCAAGCTGATTATATTATTGAGCCCTCACTACCCTGAAAAGGCCAGTGGTTCATTCTCACAAGAATATATGTATATTCCAGGCATGGGTTTGTTTTTTGTTGTTTCTGTCCACAGTGCCTTAGCCAGTACACTTCTGGAAGATATAGGTACTGAGTCCACTGGTGTGAAATCCCACATAGCACTGCCTCAGAACAAGGGGCACACTTTATATCAAATTGGTGTGGGAAAGGACTCACGACTGTGGGGTCAGTTGGTCATAGCACATATTGCACTACCTAGAAGCTGATGGCCAGACAAAGCCCACTCAATACAGAGCCGAAGTGCTCACTTTGGAGATGATAGTTTGTGTGGATGACATTCCATCCTCTAGGGCACAGTATACGCACTGAATTAAAGACCTTATGTGGCATTTTGCTCCCAACAGGAAAGGAAAACAAAGGTTGGAAGAAGGAGTGGCTCCATTTACCATTACTTCCAATGACCCATTGGAAATTCTATGATTCCTATTCTCACAACTCTGGGCTCTGAGAGGTTAAGGAGGATTTAGGTTTCCAAAAAAGCATACTTTTAGCAGGGGACTCAGTAAGAGAACCATTAAATTTTAATCTACACCCTTTGGGCTCCTTGTATCCTAGGACTAATGTGCAAGAAAACGGGTCAACATCTTGGCAGGGTAATTGACTCTAATTATGAGGAAGAGGTGGACCAGTTACTACACAATGAGGCAGGGAGGAAAATGTGTGGAGCCCAGGTGATCCAAATGGGTACCTCTTGGTACTCGCTTTCCCAAATGTTACTGCAAATGGGTAGATAACAGCAACCCCAGCCTGAGGAATGGTGACCAGGGAACCAGGACAATTGAGCATAAGGATTCGGGTCATGGCACTAGGTAAACGGCCAAGGCTGGAAGAGATGGGAGCTTAGTATGAGGCCAATCTGTTTTGGAATGCTTTCACTGTATTTGTTTCAATTTTTTAAAAATTTATTTCAAATAGTGAGAAAAATAGCTTGAAAAAGAAGTGCTAGAGGGGGCAGCTAATGGCCCATGTAGAAAAAACTTTCATAGTATCCCTGAATACTAAATTAGTTGGTACCAGGAAATGGCAACCCACTCCAGTGTTCTTGCTGGAGAATCCCAGGGACGGGGGAGCCTGGTGGACTGCCGTCTATGGGGTCACACAGAGTCGGACACGACTGAAGTGACTTAGCAATAGCAATACTGAAGACCTTCAGGTTGCTTGCTTTTCAGTTTTTTACCTCCGTTACTTTTAGTTTTTCTTGCTTTTTTGAATTGCATAAACACAACAATGAACAAAGTGAGAAACATTTAAATTACAGGTTTGTTACATATTTTTGGCTATTTATTTGTTCATTGTGTATTTGTTCAATTCATCCTTTCTATTTACCTTCTTTTTACTTGCTGATTCTTCACAACATTACTGGTACAGGTTATGAGAAAAGAGAGTCAAAGTACTCTATTGATAAGATCAAGTACTCTATTGATAAGATCACCCATTGTTCTAGTTGAGCTTAAAAACAAACAAACAAAAAAACATAGAAATGTCCTGGCATCAGATTTTGTCTTCACTTATATTGTGAAACCACAAATAGGGTTAACGTGGCTTCAGGCTTGAATTTTTACATAATATAGGGATTCCTTGAACCTGTGTTCCTCGTGTATATGAACAAAGCCCCTAAGCAGTTAACGGACCTTCTTAAGCCCAAGTGTTCTCTATCAAGTTCAATTCTTGAGGAGCAGAGAAGGAAGGCAAAAGGGAAGGATATCATCATAGCACAATATTTGTGATTATATTTGCCAGGGAAGGCAGTGTATCTTGAGTAGAAAATGGGCTGGAGCTCAGAGGAATTGGAAGATAGCAAAATGACCCTTACAAATGGGACCTGGGGCTCTGATCCTCTTCAGACATTGCGGGGAGAAGTTTTTGTAGCTGGTTTTTTGCCTTCCCTTTTTGGAGGAGGGGGATAGGAGGATCAGGAGATACCTTTTTCTGCAATCTTTTGTTTTCTCTCATCTATTTGTTTTTAAAATAAAAAACAAAACAAAACAAAAACAACCAAAACCTGGTAGTTCAAGATCTGGCTTAAAGTGCTGCAAAGGATTCCCTAAGGCTTGTAAAGCTGTTGCAGCTGACAGCAATACGGTCTGAGTGTCTAACATACAGGTCTTGAGAGTCTAACAGACTTGGGCTTAAGTAATGTTTCTGCTCTTCCAAACCAAGTGACCTTCAAGAAATAACTTAATCACTTGATTTATTCATCTTGCTGTGTCAGGTCTTAGCTTATGAGAACTTCAGACTCTAGTTGTGGTGCACATGCTCAATAGCTTAATCACTTTAAATTATAATACCCTCACCTGTGAAATAACAGGTAATAACAGCTACCTTAGAGAGTTGAGAGGATTCAATAAGATCATATACCTGGGGAAAGCATTCAAAGAATTGTAGCATTTATAAAATACACTAATACTATTCAACTTATTGTCTTGGTTTGAAAGTTCAAGTACCTTTGTATTAAATAACTCTAATGGATCATTATCTTTGCGTGCATGCTCAGTTGGAGATAAGTCGGGACTCTTGCGACCCCATGGACTGCAGCCCTGCCAGGCTCCTCTCTCCATGGGATTCTGCAGGCAAGAATACTGGAGGGAGTTGCCATTTCCTTCTTCAGGTGATGTTCCCAACTCAGGGATTGAACCCGGGGGTTTCCCGTGTTTCAGGCAGATTATCTGCCACTGAGCCGCCTAGAAAGGCCTGTCATTAGCTTTATGGACTGCTTTCTCTGAAGGAATGATTTCGTTTCATGTGGGCTTCATCACCTTCCATTTTATCCTCCTTTTAAGAAGATGAAAAAGTGTTTTGAAGTATTCTCTCTGCTTTTGAAGCAGCAAATTGGGAGAGGGAAAGAAGATACTCAAATTGCTTATCTTCGTTCTAGCAAACCCTGGATTTGCAATTAATAGTTTGCATGGGAAAAATGATTCTTGGTCAGTTTTAGCAATGCCAAGCAAATCCTCTGTAGTCCAAATTTCTATTTAGTTTTTTAAAATTTGTACTCTCATTTGTTATAATTCATATTTATATATTTGGTATGTGTTAAGAATACACACACACACACACACACACACACAGATTTTCTTTACTATTTTAAGGTATAGTAAGTAGAAGTCAAAGCCTCAAAGAACCTGAATCTAAGATGTTACTTAACTCACATACCTTTGAGGGACTATGGCAGGTGCTAGGCATACTTCCATGCAAAGATTTTAGTACACTATTCAGCAGACTGGACCTTTACCAAGGACAAACATTTGAAAATGAAAGAAGAGACAATTTCAGTGTGTCCTTAGTAGAGAAATGGTTAAACAAATGGTAGCAAATTCATCAAGGGAATGCTGTGCAGCTGTTAAAAACAATGAGGAAAAGCTGTATGCATCAAGTTGGAAATATCTCTAAGACATTAAATTTAAAAAGCAAGTCTGAGAACTATGTACACTACATGACTCCATTTAGGTTAAAAGATATCACATTATCATATCCAAAAATAAGTATATGTCAAATATATACATTTTATCTCTAGATTTATACCTATCCCATAGACAACAAAAACTAGAAGAATACCCATCACCTGTGACCCTGGGCAAAGAAACAGTTAAGGAGGAATTTATTGTTTTGCTCTAACAATTATGCATTATTTGAATCGCTTAGAATGTATTCCTGCTTACTTCTATGCCTTTTTGAAAAGATGAATAGACAACACATAATTGGAGTAAGATCAAGAAAACATGAATCTTTTAAAAATTATTTCTAATTATGATAAAATTAAAAAACATAAAAATTTACCATTTTAACTGTTTTTGAGTGTACAATACAGTGGTGTCAAGTTTATTCACATTGTTTTGCCACCAGTCAACACCATCCACATCCAGAACTCTTTGCCTTGCAAAACTGAAATTGTACTCATTAAGTAGTTACCCCGGAGAAGGCAATGGCACCCCACTCCAGTGTTCTTGCCTGGAGAATCCCAGGAACACAGGAGCCTGGCAGGAGGCCGTCTACGGGGTCGCGCAAAGTCGGACACAACTGAAGCGACTTAGCAGCAGCAGCAGCAAGCAATTACCCATTTGCTCCTCCCACAATCTTACTTTCTGCTCTCAAGATTTCTTTTTATTTTATTTATACAACAGAAAGTGTAAATTTTACTTTTCTTTCACTAGGGTAACACCATTTCCCAAGAAAACGATACAGCTTTCCACATTATTTCACAGCCAAAGGAACTACATCCATTTGCTGGTACTTTGGGTTCATTCTGCAATAGACATCTAGCTTCCAAGCCTCTTCACGGGGTGAACAGTTCTGGTGGCGCCTCTTGATGACGTGCCTAGTTCGCACGTGCCTGCTTTAAAAAGCCTGAGTCGGCTGCGTGCGCAGCAGCAGGAGGTTGGAGAGACACTAAGTCAAGGGTCTGCGTGGGTTTGCACCCACTGGGACCTCAACCCGAAAGGGCTCCCAACAGGAGTGTGGTGCGTGTGTGGGGCTTCCTTGTGCAACAGCTCTGACTTAGTGGAGGTTTCGTGGTTAGAAACCACCACTTTGCTTAGAAAAGCCGTTGCCATTTTATGGGTAAATCTGTGTGGTCAGCCGCGGCCCTGCTGACAGCTTTTGGAAGCCACCCACACTGGAGGATTCGCAACTTGCCTGCCAGCTACTGTTCCTGTGAATTTGACTTCTCCAGGTACTTCATATAAGTGGAATCATGAAGTATTTGTACTGTTGTGACTAGTTTATTTCACTCAGCATGTCCTCAGCCCCTGTATTATGCCCTCAAGTTTTGTCCATGTTGAATTTCCTTCCTTTTATAGGCTGAATAATGTTCCTGTGTGTGTGTATCAGTGTCACATTTTGTTTAAGCATTTTCTAAGTCTTTTGTAAGTGATTTTTCAATTGGCTATAATACATAATAAAAATGTGGTTAAGGGATAGTGTTCTGTTTAAGGAAGATTGGTATAATCTCTCAGAGTTGCAAAAAAATACTCCACCACACACTTTTTTTTTTTTTTTGGTCATTAGGAATATTAATCAAAGAATTGGAAAACTGAATACTTGCTCCGTTAGATTGGAGAATGGATAATTCAAGTAAGACCAGACAAATATGGCATAACCTCACTATTTGAGTCTTATGTCAAGCATTTCATCACATGTAAATTTTTTAGTGCCATTGTGTTTAAACTCCTGAAGGAATCAATTAAGTGAACTTTTAGGATATTTTACAAAAAGAGTAATTAGGAAGGCAGGGCTTTAAACTTTGCCTAGTTTACCCTGTATCCGGAGACATAACTAAAACTTTATTATATAAAAGAATGGAGGAAATTGAAAACAGGATTTCAGGATGTTAACAAAACATCATCCCTGTACACATAATATTTATATTGCCAAATGCCAGTAGGAATTCCTTTTGCATTTTATTTTTGCCTAATTACTTATGTCAGGAATTTTGAGACAATTAGGAGCCAAAAAGGAAAGAAAAAACTTTGCCATGTTCTTCTCTTTAGTAAATACTTGCGGGCTAGTTGTATATAATCCACAGATTTCCAAAGGATATGCTTCAGGTGTTCTTCAAAAATAATTGAAATCTTCTGTTCTCCTTTTGTATTAATACAAAGGACACATAATAACTTACTTCCACCAATCAGGATATTATATAATTTCAGACAAGAATTGTGGTAGCTTTACCAAGGTCACCGTCTGAATTGAGGAAGGCTAGAGACCCGTCTTTTTCTCTCTGTGGCATATTCCACCTTTATTTTTCCTTTGCCCCATTTCCCTTTTTACTCTGTTCTTTCTTTCTTATTCAGCCATGTAGTTGTATATCTTCAGGCTGTGATCTTCACTGGAAGTAACAGAGTAATCTTTCACTTGTTATGACTTAGAGTTAATTCTACTTTTCAGACTCATTTATTGTATCAATAATAATTACAGCTTTTTCCACTCCCAAAGGTATGAGAAAAGATATGTTTCCATATCTTGGCTATTGTGAATAAATACTTCAAAAAAGATAGGATATAGCTCTTCAGAATTCTGTTCTCATTTCTTTTGGGCTTATATTCAGAAGTGGAATTGCTGGACAGTGGGCTATATCCTTTCATTGAAAGGACTCATGTTGAAGCTGAAACTCCAATACTTTGGCCACTTGATGTGAAGAATTGACTCATTTGAAAGGACCCTGATGCTGGGGAAGATTGAAGGCGGGAGGAGAAGGGGACGAGAGAGGATGAGATGGTTGGATGGCATCACCGACTCAGTGGACATGAGTTTGAGTAAACTCCGGGAGTTGGTGATGGACAGAGAGGCCTGGTGTGCTGCAGTCCATGGGGTTGCAAAGAGTTGGACATGACTGAGCGACTGAACTGAACTGGGCTAGATCTATTTTTAATTTTTTTGAGGAATTTTCATATTGTTTTCCACAGTGGTTGGACCAGTTTACATTCTCAGCAACAGTGTTAATATGGGCTTCCTTTTTAACATTTTTTTTTTTGCTGGCACCTGTTCTCTCTTGTCTTCTTGATATTAGCCGTTCTAACAAGTATGAGGTGGTATCTCAGTGTGGTTTTGATTTGTGTTTTCCTGATGACTAGCGATGTTGAGCATCTTTTCCTGTGTGTGTTGGCCCTTTTGATGTCCTCTTTGAAAAAAAACCTATTTAGTTCTTTTGCTCACTTTTTAACTGGATGTTTGTTTTTATTTGTTATTAACTTGTATGAGTTCTTTATAAATTCAGGTATGAACTGTTTATCTGATACATGGTTTGCCAAATTTTCTCCCTTTTTGTAGGTAATCTTTTAATTTTCTTTTTAAAAATTTTTACCGATTACAGCAAAGTGAATTAGATATATGTGTGTGTGTGTGTGTGTGTGTGTGTGTGTTCTTTTTTCTAAATAGTCTTTTCCCATATAGGCCACTACAGAGTATTGAGTAGAGTTTCCTGTGCTATACAGCAGGTTCTAATTAGTTATCTATTTTTTAAAATTTATTTTTGATTATAGGAGGATAGCTTTACAATGTTGTGTTGCTTTCTGCTGTACAACAACATGAATAAGCTATATCCCCTCCCTCTTGAAGCTCTCTCCCGTCCTCCCCATCCCACGCCTTAGGTCATCACGGGGCACCGAGCTGAGCGCCCTTGTTATATAGCAGCTTCCCACTGGCTGGCTGTTTTACACATGATGGTATGTCAGTGCTACCCTCTTAATTGTTTCTTTTGCTCTGGGAAGCTTTTGAGTTTTGTAGTTCCACTTGTTAATTCTTGGTTTTGTTGTCTGTGCTTTTGGCATCATGTCCAAAAAATTGCTGCCAAGACCAATGTCAAGAAGCTTCTTTCCTATATTGTCTTCTAGGATTTTTATGATATCAGGCTTTATGTTTAAGTCATTGATTCATTTCAAGTTACTGTTTTGTGGGTAGTGTGAGATAAGGATCCCGTTTTTCTGATCTGTGTGACCTTCTCCAGTTGCCCCAGCATTATTTCTTGAGAACTCTGTCTTTTCCTTGTTGAGTATTCTTGGCTTCCTTGTTGAATATTGGTTAACTGTATGTGCCAGGATATAATTCTGGGCTCTGTGTCCTGTTCCATTGGTTCATGTGTCTATTTTTGCACCAGTTCCCAGTTCCATACTGTTCTTATTGCTATGGCTTTGTTGTACAGTTTGAAATCAGGAAGCACGATACCTCCAACTTTATTCTTTTTCTCAGGATTGCTTTGGCTATTCAGAGTCTTTTGTAGTTCCACACAAATTTTAGGATGTTTCTTCTGTTTCTGTGAAGAATGACGTTAAAGTTTTGATGAGAACTGCTTTGAATCTGTAGATGGCTTCGAGCAGCATAATTTAACAATATTGGTTCCAGAAAAACATCTATTTCTGCTTTATTGACTATGCCAAAGCCTTTGACTGTGTGGATCACAATAAACTGTGGAAAATTCGGAAAGAGATGGGAATACCAGACCACCTGATCTGCCTCTTGAGAAATCTGTATGCAGGTCAGGAAGCAACAGTTGGAACTGGACATGGAACAACAGACTGGTTCCAAATAGGAAAAGGAGTACGTCAAGGCTGTATATTGTCACTCTGTTTATTTAACTTCTATGCAAATTACATCATGAGAAACGCTGGACTGGAAGAAGCACAAACTGGAATCAAGATTGCCGGGAGAAATATCAATAACCTGAGATATGCAGATGACACCACCCTTATGGCAGAAAGTGAAGAGGAACTCAAAAGCCTCTGATGAAAGTGAAAGGGGAGAGTGAAAAAGTTGGCTTAAAGCTCAACATTCAGAAAACGAAGATCATGGGATCCGGTCCCACCACTTCATGGGAAATAGATGGGGAAACAGTGGAAACAGTGTCAGACTTTATTTTTCTGGGCTCCAAAATCACTGTAGATGGTGACTGCAGCCATGAAATTAAAAGATGCTTACTCCTTGGAAGGAAAGTTATGACCAACCTAGATAGCATATTCAAAAGCAGAGACATTACTTTGCCAACAAAGGTTCGTCTAGTCAAGGCTATGGTTTTTCCTGTGGTCATGTATGGTTGTGAGAGTTGCACTGTGAAGAAGGCTGAGCGCCAAAGAATTGATGCTTTTGGTTTTTTTTTTAATTTTATTTTATTTTTAAACTTTATATAATTGTATTAGTTTTGCCAAATATCAAAATGAATCCTCCACAGGTATACATGCTTTTGAAGTGTGATGTTGGAGAAGACTCTTGAGAGTCCCTTGGACTGCAAGGAGATCAGCCCTGGGATTTCTTTGGAAGGAATGATGCTAAAGTTGAAACTCCAGTACTTTGGCCACCTCATGCGAAGAGTTGATTCATTGGAAAAGACCCTGATGCTGGGAGGGATTGGGGGCAGGAGGAGAAGGGGATGACAGAGGGTGATATGGCTGGATGGCATCACTGACTCGATGGACGTGAGTCTGGGTGAACTCCGGGAGTTGGTGATGGACAGGGAGACCTGGCGTGCTGCGATTCATGGGTCGCAAAGAGTTGGACATGACTGAGCGACTGATCTGATCTGATTCCATGGACATGGGGTTTAAAAAAATTGTGTCTTCTTTGATTTCTTTCAGCAAATCTTAGAGTTTTAATTATACAGATATTTCAGTTCCTTGGTTAAATTTAACTCTAAATGTTTTATTTATGATGCTATTGTGAATGGGATAGTTTTACTTTTTTTTCAGGTGGTTCATCATTATTGTAAAGGAATGCAGCTGATTTCTGTATGTTACTTTTGTATCCTACAACTTCACTAAAACTGTTGATTAGTTCCAAGAGTTTTTTTGTTGCTGACCCTTTGTAGTTTTCTATATATAAAATCATATTATCAGCAAAAAGTAATAGTTTATGTCTTCCTTTCTGACTTAGATGCGTTTTATTTCTTTATCTTGCCTAATTGCCCTGGCTAGAACTTCTGTACTGAATTGAAAAAGAGAGGTGAGAGTGGGCATCCTTGGCTTGTTTCTGATCTCAGAGGAAAAGATTTTCAATTTTTTCCTCTGTTGTGTATGGTGTTAGCTGTGAGTTTGCCAAATGCGACTTTTATTATGTTGAAGTGTGTTCCTTCTATACCCATTTGTTAAGAGATATTTTTTTTTATCATGAAAGCATATTATATCCTGTCAAATGCTTTTTTTGTGTCTATTATAATGATTATGTGATTTTTTAATTTTTTTGATGGGATAAATTATAGTAATTGACTTTTTTATGTTGAACCATTATTGCATTTCAGGATGAGTCCTACTGAGCATGGCACATTATATTTTTACTGTGTTCTTAAATTCAGTTTGCTAATATTTTATTGAGAATTTTTGCATCTGTGTTCATCAGGGGTATTGATTTATAGTTTTCTTGTGGTTCCTTTACCTGGTTTTGATGTCAAGGTAGTGTAATAGGGGTGGGATGGAGCATGGCCTTTGGCCTGTGTGGCAGTGGTCTCCACAGTAGCAATTTTCTTGGGTTGCAGTCTGTAGGACCCGGCCCCGCATTTACTTGCTTGTCCCCTTCCCTGAAGCAGTTGAGAAGCAAGGTCTGCCCAGCAGGGCACTGAGGAGGGGGACTGGAAAAGAAGGCTGCAGCAGCATCAGGCACACGCAAAGCTGCACACACAGCTTATTGCTTAGGTGAGTCTGGGCTGTTTCAGAATGCAGAGTAGGTGCATGAACAGGTAGACCAGCAGACTGGCAGAGATGGTGATGCTGTGTCTGACCATGAGTTAGGGAAACCCTCTGTTGGTGTGAAAGTCCAGTTTAAGATGCTGTGGCTGGAACATTGTGACCTGACCATGACCTGACCCACGTGAACAGCTGCAAGAACAAAGGATCAGACACCAAGAATTTTGCAACAACTAAGCACACCCCTCCCTCACCTTGCCTGTAACAGGGCTTTGCTGAAAGCCTTTGAGGAGTGCGCAGTTTTTTAAAGGCATGAGCCACTCGTCTCTCTGCATGGCCCTGCAATAAACCTCTTTTGGCTTCAGATGCCAATGTTTAGGTATTGTTTGTCTTCACTGTGTGTTGGGTGCACAGACTTGCATTCAGAAACAGTAATGCTGGCGTCATAGAATGAATTTGGAGGTGTTCTTTTCTCCTCCACATTTTGGAAGCATCTGAAAAGGATTGGTGTTAACTCCTCTTTAAATATTGGCTAGAATTCACCAGTGAAGCTGTTTGGTACTGCAGTTTTCTGTGTTGGGAGGTTTCTGTTGCCGATTAAATCTCTTTACTCATGATTGGCCTCCTTATATTTTCTATTTCTTCCTGATTGAATCTCAGTAGGTTGTGTTCCTAGAAATGTATCCAGTTCTCCTAGGTTATATAACTTATTGGCATGTAATTATTCATAGCAGTCCATGTATTTCTGTGTAGTATTAGTTGTAATGTTGCCTCTTCAATTTCTAATTTTGTTTAAGTCATCTTTTTTCTTGGTTAATCTTTCCAACTTTTGTCTATTTTGTTTGCCTTTTCAAAGAACCAGAACACGCTTTTGTTGTTCCTTTGTATTGTTTTTCTGGTCTCTATTTCATGTATTTCTTCTCTGAGCCTTATTGTTTCCTTCCTTCAGCTGTGTGCTTGATTTGATCTTTGTCCAGGTCCTTGAGGTGTAAAGTTAAGTATTTTAATCAAAATCCATGTAATTTCTTAATATATGCATTTATTGCTGTAAACGTTTCTCTCAAAATGCTTTTGCTGCCTCTCACAAGATTTTATATATTGAATTTCCATTTTAATTTATTTTAAGATAATAATTAATTTCATTTTTGATTTCTCTTTTTGACCAGTTGGTTGTTTAGAAGTGTGTTACTTCGTTTCTGTATGTTTGTCTTATCACTTTCCTGTTGTTGATATCTAGTTTCATATCATTGTAATCAGAAAAGATGCCATAATTTAAGTCTTCTTGAATTTGTTTATATTTGTTTTGTGTTCTATTATAGATGTATCCTGGAGAATGTTCCATGTGCCCTTAAGAAAAATATGTATTTTGCTGCTGTCGGATGAAATGTTAAGTGTATATCTGCTGAGTTCATTTGTTCTAAATTATTGTTTGGGCTTCCTGGTGGCTCAGCTGGTAAATAATCTGCCTGCAATGAGGAAGACCTGGGTTTGATCCTTGGGTTGGGAAGATCCCCTGGAGAAGGCAGTGGCTACCCACTCTAGAATTCTGGCCTGATTAACTCCAACATTAATTGTTGATTTTCTGTCTGGGCTGTCTATTGTTTCCTGATAGTGGGGTATTGAAATCTCCTAATATGATTGTATTATTGTCTAGGTCTCTCTTAAGATCCATTGTATTTGCTTAATATATTGGTGCTCAGTGTTAAGATATATATATATTTATGAGCACATATATAATTGCTACATCTTGACGTCTTAACCCCTTTTTCATTTTATAATGATCTTGTTTGTCTCTTGCTACCATTTTTTGACTTGAAGTCTGTTATGTTTTATAGGAGTCTGGCTGTACCCACTTTCTCTTGGTTTCTTCTTGCTTAGACTATCATCTCAGTCCTTCCTTTGAGACTATGTGTATCTTTAGAGTTGAAGTGAGTCTTCTGTAGGTAAAATATGGTTGGATCCTGTTTTTTAATTCATACAGTTACTCTGTATTTTTTGATTAGTGAGTTAAGTCTATTTACATTTAGAATGATTATTTATGTGTAATAATATAATACTGCCATTTTATCTTTTCTGGTTATTTTTTATCTCCTTTTTTTCCCCTTTCTCTTTCTAGCTCATTTGTATGTTGGTGGTTTTCCATAGTGATTTATTCAGTCTCTTTTTTTATGTTTTGTGTTTCTGCTGTATAGTTTTGCTTTGTGTTACCATAAGGTTTACATAAAACATCTCGTAAATAAAGACCCCTTTTTATGCTTTATAGCAACTTACTTTCAATCATAAAGGTTCCATTATTGTTCCTCTTCTATGTTTTGATGTCACAAATTATCTCTCTTTAAGCTTAGTAAGTATAGTTATTTTAAATTATTTTCTCTTAATGTTTATGCTTAAATTAAGTGTTTAACACACTTCTAAAATAGAGGCTTTATTTTATATTAAAATTTATAATAAAATTAGAATATTTAAACATATTAAAGTTAAAATGTATTTATTAAATTATAAATGATTAATTTATAAGTTAATGTGGTACATTTTATAAATTTATAACTTAAGTTATATTAAAATACATTTTATATTATTTTATATTAAAGGGACCTTATTTTATATTAAACTGGGGCTTTCCCAGTAGCTCAGCGGTAAAGAATCTGCCTGTAGTGCAGGAGCTGTAGGAGATGCAAGTTCGATCCCCTGGGTTGGGAAGATCTCCTGGAGAAGGGAATGACAACCCACTTCAGTATTCTTGCCTGGAGAATCCCATGGACAGAGAAGCCTGGTGGGCTACAGTCCATAGGGTTGCTAAGAGTCGGACATGACTGAGCGACTAAGCACACACACACAAAATAAAGTTATACTTTTCTAATTCCAGCTGTCTATATATCATCGTAATCAGAGTTTTTTGTACTTTTGAATTCATTTCAGCTTGAAGAGTTCCCTCCAACCTTTCTCATAAGGTGAATCTGGTAGTTGTGAATTCCTGCAGCTCTTTTTTTGTCTGGGAAAGCTTTTATTTTTCCTTCATATCTGAAGGATAACTTTGTTGGATAGAGTATTCTTGGCTGGCAATTTTTATCTTTGGATAATTTGAGTATATCAATCTACTTTCTCGTGGCTTGTACATTTTCTACTGAGAAATCTAATAATGGCCTAAATGGGAGTTCTTTGTAGATTATTTTTTTCCCCTACATCTTAAAAAAAATTTTCTTCATCATTAACTTTGGCAATTTCATTATGATGTGTCTTATAAAGTCTATTTATATGGAGATAATAAAGTGTTCTGTTAGCTTTGTGGATTTGTATTAATATATCCAGTTTTTTCTCCTAGTTTAGAAAGTTCTCAGCTATTGTTTTTTAAAACAAAATCTCTGTCCCCTTCGTTTTTCCTTCTGTAAACCCATTATTCTTATGTTGGATTTTCTAAGGGAGTCTGATGACTTGCGTAGGGTTTCTTCACTTAAAAAAAATCTTTGTTCTCTTTCATCTTGCATTTGACACATTTCTCAATTCCTAACTTTCAGGTTGCTTATTCTCTCTTCCATCTGATCTGCTCTGTTTTCAGTGCTTTCTAATATATTCTTCATCACTTTCTCTTTTTATTGTATTCAGTTTTTCAGGTCCGTCATTTCTATTTGGTTCTTTTTTAAAATTTACATCTCTTTAGTAAAGTGTTAATTTAATTCCTGAGTTCATTGCCTTTTATGAATATTCTTGTAATACGTTGAAATTCTTCATAATAACTGAATTCTCTGTCATATTATAATATTTTGTGTCCAGATTCAGTTGCAGGAAAATTGTCATTTTGCTTTTGTGATACCATGGTTTTTCATAGTGCTTGATGAAATGTGCCTCTGCTGCTGCATTTTAATTAGCAAGCAACTTTTATTTTAGGTGTTAAAGTGAAAGTGAAGTCGCTCAGTAGTATCTGACTCTTTGCGACCCCATGGACTGTAGCCTACCAGGCTCCTCTGTCCATGGGATTTTCCAGGCAATAGTACTGGAGTGGATTGCCATTTAAGGCTGTATTTAATTCTAACAATTCAACAGGTTGTCAATTAGAAGACTTTCTTTTGTTTTCCAGAAGGTGGCACTAGAGCACAAGTTTTTGGTTTCTGTTACTGGTACTGCAGATGGTGACTGCAGCCATGAAATTTAAAGACACTTGCTCCTTGGAAGAAAAGCTATGACCAACCTAGACAGCATATTAAAAAGCAGAGACATTACTTTGCCCACAGAGGTCTGTCTAGTCAAAACTATGGTTTTTCCAGTAGTCATGTATGGATGTGAGAGTTGGACATTCAAGAAAGCTGAGCGCCGAAGAATTGATGCTTTTGAACTGTGGTGTTGGAGAAGACTCTGGAGAGTCCCTTGGACTGCAAGGAGATCCACCCAGCCCATCCTAAAGGAAATCAGTCCTGAATATTCATTGGAAAGACTGATGCTGAAGCTGAAACTCCAGTACTTTGGCCACCTGATGGGAAGAACTGACTCACTGGAAAAGACCCTGATGCTGAGAAAGACTGAAGGCAGGAGGAGAAGGGGACGACAGAGGATGCGATGGTTGGATGGCATCACCGACTCAATGGACATGAGTTTGAGCAATCTCCTGAAGTTGCTGATGGACAGGGAAACCTGGCATGCTTCAGTCCATGGGGTTGCAAAGAGTCAGACACAACTGAGCAACTGAACTGAACTGGTGCTGACTTGTAGCTAAAGTTGGGAGTGTGCCTTTTTTTTTTTTTTTTTTAAAGCTGGCATTTAAAAAAAAATAAAGTTAGTGGCAAGAGTTGGGGGAGGTGTCCTTTTAGCACTTGGGTTCTTGCCCAGTAGGGGGAGTTCCAGAGGGAGTGGAGGAGTACATGTCCATAGGCAGACCTTTTGCTGACGTCTTGGGGAGATGGTGTGATTTGTGTTCCTTCAGGTCTCTGTGTGCCTTCCTCCCTTTACTTTCCCTCTGCCTAGTCATGGAGACCTCTTTTCAGAAATCTGATTGCAGGAGAGCAGTGGGACCTTCTACTGCAGCTCTTGTGGCCAGGCAGGATTTTAGCTTACCTGTCCTCTGCTAGAGGAGTTGCCACTGCCACTCGTGATGGTGTCACTGCCACCACCACTGGCCCAACGCTACTGCTGCCGCACCTTGTTTGACTCTGTATCCTCCTCCCTGGCCCAATCCACCCACTTTTGGGTGCATTTCTGAAGTGTTCTGGTGTGTTGTGTTAAGGAACTTGGATTGGTTATAGATATCCAATTAGTTTTAAATTGAAGAGGAGAGAAAAAAGACCAACTCACACCAACCACCATGATGCTGCCCCCAGTCTTCTCAGATCATCATTTTTAACCTCGTAATGTGGCTAATGAAATGCCATCTCTACTATGCTTTCAATGATAGGCTTTCATTATTCATGTAATATTTAGAGGGTTGTTTCTTTTTAAACCAGTTGTCTATGTTGTTAATTTGGTTAGAAATAAAGTTAATGTTGATAAAATTAGAAATAGAATTTCATGAATTCAGTTAACTGAGCAAATTAATAATATATTATTTTGAAATACTCAAAAAGCATATGCATAAACTTCCATCAGGATATTTTGTGTTCCATAAGAGAGAATTTGATCACATCACATAGTATGAATTAGGGATCCAGTAATCATCCTTATAATAATTAAAATGTTAATTTCTTTTCTGTTTTTAATGAAAATAAAAATATAAATTCTAATATGTTCTTTATATGTATGAAAAGGGCATCTTTCACACCCAGCCTTAGAGACATCTATAGAATAAAATCCACACTCGTCAGTGTAACTGTTATTTGGGGTCAGTGTTGTATGATCTGTATTTTTCATCAGTTTCCTTTTAGCCTGCTCAAGTGTTTATAATTAACACAGGTTTATAGCTTATAGTTGGGTCTTGCATTTGAATTTAACAATATTTTTCTTTTAATTGGAGTATTTAGACCATTTATATTTAAATGTAACAATTTGTTCAGCTTTTAAATTTACCATCTGTTTGTTTTCTCTTTATCCCATCAGTTTTTTTTTTCTTTTACCATTTTATTCTTTTCTTTTGAATAGAGGTTTTAATGTATATCTTTAATTTCAATATTGATTTATTTCCTTTTTTTGTATTGGTTTTCAAATTTTATCTTTATTGCAATCTGCCCTCCAATATTATATCACTTTTTTATAATAGTATACTTCCATTCTCACTTACCATTCTTGGTGCTCTTGTCATGCATTTCATTTTATATTTGTCACAATATGTTATTATCTTACTTCAGTGAACCATAATTTAAACCAAAATTTAGAATGAGAAAAAATTTTATATTTACCACATGCTTGGGCTTCCCTGGTGGCTCAGATGTTAAAGAGTCTGCCTGCAATGCAGGAGACCCGGGTTTGATCTCTGGATTGGGAAGCTGTCCTGGAGAAGGGAATGGCAACCCACTCCAGTATTCTTGTCTGGAGAAGTCTATGACAGAGGAGCCTGGCAGGCTGCAGTCCATGGGATCGCAAAGAGTCAGACATGACTGTGCGATGTCAGACTTGACCAACACTTTCACACTCTCACTAACATTTTCAGCACCATTACTGCTTTAGTAGAGCTCTAAATTTTCATCTATAATACATTAAAATGTATTATAATATTTTTATTTCTGCTAAAATTTTTTGTAACATTTCTTATAGTGCACTGCTGCTGCTGCTGCTAAGTCGCTTCAGTCGTGTCCGACTCTGTGCGACCCCGTAGACGGCAGCCCACCAGGCTCCCCCGTCCCTGGGATTCTCCAGGCAAGAATACTGGAGTGGGTTGCCATAGTGCACAGCTGTTGGTAACAAGCTCTTTCTGTTTTTATTTACCTTAAAGAAGAGCTTTGTCTTTTGCCTTTCTTTTTAAAAATATTTTTATAAGGAAGTTGTTCCTTTTAGTAGTTTAAAGATGTTTCATCTCATCTGGATTGAATATTTTATGAAGCGAAATCTGTGCTCATTTTTGTCTTTATTCTGTAGTGTTTTAGTGTGCTCCAGAGAAACAGAACCTATAGGATAGATGGGTAAATAGATGGATAAACAGGTAGGTTGATGAGGCAATTTATTATAGGAGTTGGCCCAAGTGATAATTGGAGGCCAAGAAGCCCCCAATTTGTTGTCTTCAAGATGGAAGCCTCAGGACACAGGTAGTATAGTTCCAGTTCAAATCTGAAGGGCTAAGAACCAGGGAAGCCAATTGTGTAAGTCCTAATTTGAATCCAAGGATCTAAGAACCAGGAGGACCTATGTAAAAGGACAGGAGAAAGTAGATATTGCAGCTCATGCATGAAAGCAAATTCTCCTCCTCCCACCTTCTTGTTCTGTTCAGGCCTTCAGCCAATGGGATGATGTCTATCCACATTGATGAGGGTGATCTTTTCAATCTGCTGATTCAAATGTTAAACTCTTTTGGAAACACCCTTACAGACACACTCAGAAATAATGTTTTACCACCTATCTGGGCCTCGCTTAGCCTTTGAGTTGACATAAATTAACTGTCACATGTAGTTAAAATGGTTTTTTCCCCCCTCTAACACTTTTTTCTCTTTATTGCTAGTTTTTCATGAGTGGATTGTGATATGTATGATTTTTATTGTGTTTATCCTGTATTGGTTTCATTTGGCTTCTTGCCCCCTCACACAAACATTTTGCAACTCCAGTTAAATATATCTTCAGGCCTTTTAACATTCTTCTGTAGGTCACTGGAGATCTTTTTATTTTGTTTTTACTCTTTTATTCTCTCTTATTCAGAATGATAGTTTCTGTTGCTATGGTCCAAGGTCACTGATCTTTTCTTCTAAAGTGTTGAAGCTTTTACTGGTTCCATGCAGTAATTTCTTTTTTTTTTTATTTTTCATATCTCCCATGTCTCTCATGTCTATATTTATTTATTTGTAATGGCTGTTTTAAAGTCATTGTCAGCTAATCCATCATTTCTGCCATCATTGATGAGAATGTTTTTATTTTTTGGTTTTTCTCTGGGTATGTTTATTGGCATAACCTGCCATTCTGTGGGGCATAGTTAATGTTACATTATTGAATATCTGGATTTTGTTCTGGCATATTAGCTTGTAAATAGTACAGTTATACATTAGCTAAACCCTTTGAGGATTATTTTTTAAATTTTTTAAAGCATGCTTCAGATCAGATCAGATCAGTCGCTCAGACGTGTCCGACTCTTTGAGACCCTGTGAATCGCAGCACGCCAGGCCTCCCTGTCCATCACCATCTCCTGGAGTTCACTCAGACTCACGTCCATCGAGTCAGTGATGCCATCCAGCCATCTCATCCTCTGTTATCCCCTTCTCCTCTTGCCCCCAATCCCTACCAGCATCAGAGTCTTTTCCAATGAGTCAACTCTTCGCATGAGGTGGCTAAAGTACTGGAATTTCAGCTTTAGCATCATTCCTTCCAAAGAAATCCCAGGGCTGATCTCCTTCAGAATGGACTGGTTGGATCTCCTTGCAGTCCAAGGGACTCTCAAGAGTTTTCTCCAACACCACAGTTCAAAAGCATCAATTCTTCGGTGCTCAGCCTTAGAATAGTCTAATAATAGATTATGTTTTATGCTAAGATGTGTCCCTTATGGGATTTCTACTGAATGCTTAGTGACCAGTGATGAATCTCTACTTTCACTGGTCAGAGTTTGAATATCTCCCAGCTCCAAAAAAAAGTTTTGGAATTGGCTGCTTACCCCTTAACCTTTTTATTTGCTCAGTCTCACAAAATTTCATCATATACTAGAGTGTCTTAGTATTCAGTAAAATGCAAGAGTGAAAAAAAAAAAGAAGATGAAAGTGTTAGTCACTCAGTTGTATCCAACTCTTTGCAACATCAGGGACTGTAGCCTGTCAGACTCCTTTGTCCATGGAATTCTTCAGGGAAGAATGTTGGAGTGGGTAGCAATTCACTTCTCCAGGGGTTCTTCACAGCCCAGGGATTGAACCTGGGTCTCCTGCATTGCAGGCAGATTCTTTATCATCTGAGCCACCATGAAAACCTCAAAATGTCAAGACATCCTTGAATATTGCTAAAGCATCTTTTTCAGCCTGTAGCTCCCTGCTGAAAGTTTCATCCATAATTCCAATTACTTCAGGTTTCTTGATCTCAGACAAGAAAATTCAGTAGACTTTTGGGTTTTATTTGGGCTTCTTGTGCATTATGTTCTGGAATGTTACTCCAGGCAGAAATCTGAGACAATTGCAATGGTCATCTTATTTATTTTTCTTCTCTCAGCAATCACAGTCTTCTTGCACTTTGGATTATTAAATGTTTGAAAATAGTTGTTTCATATATTTTGTCCGGCTTTCTAGTTGTTTACAATAATGGGGATTAAGTCTTTTCATGTTACTTCTCCATGGCCAGAAATTGATGCAATTTGGATAATTTTTTTTTTAAAGAAAAGTTTCATTTCATTTAATTTTCTTAAAAATGTGTCTAGGTGCAGATTTATTTTTATTTATCCTACATGTTACATGTTATGAATTTTTATATATGCAGAGTTGTGGTCTTTATCAGTTCTCAAAACTTCTTTATTATCACAGAATTACTCTTCTCTACTTCCTCTATTCTTTCATACTGTTACTCTGCTAAGCTATTAATTGAACTTTCTTATTCTGTCTTACATTTTTCTTTTTTTTAAATTTTATTTTATTTTTAAACTTTACATTTTTCTGAAATACAATTATCCTTTTGACTCTCAGTGACTCATTTGGATAATTTTTTCAAATCTTTTTTCACTTGACAAATTTTCGTTTTTGTCTGTGTCTCATCTACTATTAATTTATTGAATATATTTATTTTAAAATTTAAATTTTATATCTTCCCAGTTTTTTGATTTATTTGGTTAATTATCAGATATTTCTAATTTTATAATGTCTTATTTGAATTTTAAATTTCATTTTAATACTTCTTTAAGTATTTCAAACATAAGTCTTCAAAAGTCTTATCTAGCAATTCCATCATTCAGATTCCTGCAGTGGGCAGTCTCCTGACTTTCACTTATGGTTGGCTTATTTCCTTGTGCAATTGGAACTTATGTGGAATCCTGGAGTCATGAATCAGTATTAATTTTCTCTGTGGAGGATTTGCTTTAACTTCTTGCTTCTTCTAAGATTCTGATTGTTACTGTGAACCTGGGAATTAAGTATCTGTCAACTGGCTCTGCCTAATTTAGGAATGTAGCATTTAACTGTTACACATTGTCATCTGCTCTGAATACTGGTGTTAGGGAAAACCCAGCCTTTCTGTGTGCTTGTTGATTATTCTTATTTTTCAAGTTTCAGTTTACTGTTCTTAATTATTTGTTTTTGTTTTATTCCTGAGATTTTTTATTTGCTCTTTTGTCATGCTCTTAAAATATTTAAGAGCACTGTCATGCTCTTAAAATGTTTGTTACAGTTTGTCTTTATTGGATTGGGAAAGACCTTCTGTGTATCCCAGGTATATTGTCTTCATAGTATAGAAAGAAGAAATCCCTGCCTTGTTTTTTAGCTTCATTTCTTGACAATTCCCTTCTTTTACCTTGTGTTCTACGACAAAATTACTTGATAAGTTTAATATGTGGACTCGTATACTAATTCCTAGGAATGCCCTTCTAGCACCTGTGTACTTGATATGTATTATCTCATTAAAGTATCACTGTGTCTTTGAAACCTTCCTGGAATTACAGCTATCTCATTAATATCACTGGTCTTCGTGCATAAATCTGAAAACATGTACACCACAATGAAATGAAACTATTTAATGTGTTTCCATTAGTTGTATACTTTTTAGCTAGCGTTTATTTATTTTTTAATTTTCTTATCTCTTGTGCTTAACATAGTATGGGATACAGAGTGCATATTAAGAAATGTGTTGAATGAATGGGCATTACTTCAATATAACTGATATCAGGAAAGAGTATTGTTACACATCTGAGGTAATAATACATACCAAGATAAGTGATGATCTCTATGAGTCTAGAAAAAGGAGAGCCAAAAATTAAAAATTTGTCAGCTGCCAGGTATAATCTATGGAGGGTTTTCCTAATTCTAATTTCTCAATTATGTCATTTGGTACCTTTATTAAAGATAATTATCTACTCAAAGCAGTCGCTCAGTCGTGTCTGACTCCTTGCGACCCCATGGACTGCAGCACACCAGGCCTCCCTGTCCATCACCAACTCTCGGAGTTTACCCAAACCCAAGTCCATTGAGTCGGTGATGCCATCCAACCATCTCATCCTCTCGCATCCCTGTCTCCTCCCGCCTTCAATCTTTTCCAGCATCGGGGTCTTTTCAAATGAGTCAGCTGTTCGCATCAGGTGGCCAAAGTATTGGAGTTTCAGCTTCACCATCAGTCATTCCAATGAATGCAAGACTGATCTCCTTTAGTATTATTCTACCTACTGAGCTGTATTCTAGTAGAAATTTGGTTATCTGTGTAAATTTCATACATGTAAGAAAATGGTCAAAGTGAACACTGTAATTTTACCCTGTTAGAATTTATATTTTTCATGTAAAATAATAAATAGGTATTGTAAATTAAAAAACAAATTTATCAGCCTATCTTGATAAAAATGGTTATTATATCTGTATCAACTGATAAGCAAATTTATGCATGGACAGTATTGAAAATCATACCTTAGACTTGAAGTAACCTCATACAGTTTTCGTTTTTATAACATGAGATATAATATTATCAAGTTGTAAAATTCTGAGTTCCAGAGCCAAGGGCAACTTTTCTAACCTTATGTATAACTTTTCCATAAGGCCGGAGGCATTTTTCAGTTAATATTTGAGTCGAGTAGAATCTACTATTTTTATTAACCACAACAACTAACACTAGAACACCTGTAAAATGTGTGCCGGTATAGATGCACAATTCAGAGACAGAGCTAAGACACCTAGAGCGAACAGGAGCTAGCATGCAAAGCTGAGACACAGGCTTGCAGCTGCTCTTGTGCAGAGTGTCTGATGTAGGGGGCAGCGCTAGTCAAAGAACCTGTAGTTTGGAACAGAGATACCTATAGACAGAGAACTGACTGACCCTCATTAGATCAGTTCAGGCACTTACACTAACAAACAGAGATCAGAGCAGCTTTGTAATTGGTTTTAAAAATCATGATAGAAATATCTATATCAGCTCAGAATGTCATGGGTCACAACAGAGGGCTGTGGAAGGACAGTACAGAGTTGATGGTGACGGAGACATTTTCCTTAGCTATTACTGGCTAATGTTTCAGCCTTTCTTACTGAGGAAGTTTGCAATCAGTGCCAAAACCATATTAGCATTGTAGTTTATTAACACACACACATACACACACACATTTACGTATTTTTGCTGAAGTATTTAGAAAATTGTATGCCTTACCACTAAAAATACCGTTGTATAAATATATGTAGTTCTTAGTCAAAAGACAAATTTTGGTGGTGTTATCTCGATGAGAAGTACACGCAAATGAAAATCTCAGGCAAGAATAAAATGCTTGTAGTTGAAAGGCTTGGTGAGCTGCACATCTGGTGTTGAAATAGCTCTCTCTTGAACTCCAGCCATATACATTTAGTGTCACTTGGGTGTCTAATGGAAATATCAAATTTTCTTTTCCATCAAACCTGCTTCTTCTACTTTCTAACCTCTCTGAGTATATGGGAATTTCATCTTTCCAGTTGCTTGTGTCACAACCTTGGATTTTTACTACATATTTTTTTCTTTTACACCCTATCTTTAAAATATCAGGAAATTCTGTTGGTTCTACATTTAAAATGTCACTAGTATCAGATGATTTATCTCTAGTACTACCACTCTTGTCAAGATCGCTGTCATCTTGATTGCAATAACATTAGCTGCAATGTTATTGCTGCTCCCCTTCATTTCATTTTGTTTTATCTAAAGTTTCAGAAGCCCTTAGATCAATGGCACATTATTAGTGCTCAGTAAATATTTATTGAGTGGATGAATAAACAAAATTTTCTTATTTGCTATGCCTTGTATGAGTAGGCAGTCGTGTCACTTAAGTTCTTCCCAGTCATCACTCAGCTGTGACATGAACAGTTAACTTTAAAAAATGGATGTTAAAAATTATTATAAAATATCTATATACTGAAATACAATGTCTATGTAGTTTACAGGAAATCACAAAATATGTAGAAAATAAAACACTACTATTAGAAGCCTCTTGTTTAGCTTTCCATAACTATATCCCTTTTCCCTCAAAAAGTAAGACACTGTCCTGAATTTTTATCGTGTCTTTGCTTTCCTAATAGTTTACCCACAGACTCCTGCAATTCTAAAATATAAAATTAATTTTGTAATTTTTACTTTTTAAGTATATAATTATCTGAAACATTTCTATGCAATTTTATTTTTTCACTAGCTTTAGTTTAATTGTCCTATGGTATGCCAATTGGTATATTCATAGACTTTCAAAAGAGTATGCCATCTTGTTAAAATTGATCTGTCTGTAGTAAAGCTTTAGATACTACTTTCCCACTTTTACTTTTACCATAGGTCCCCCCCCCTTTTTTTTTCCTTACAAAATAAAGACATAACCTGTATTTATAGTACCCTGCAGTATCAAACCAGAAGAGTTAAAATACTGGATTTCATAGAGTAAATTAATTTATGTGAGTCTGAAACGGTGAGGTCTCTTTTTCCACGGGCATATGCTTACACACACACAGTCACAAGACTTCAGGACCAGAGGCAGGCTTTTAATTAATTCAGAAAGTCTTGCATCAGTTACTTTTACTGCAGTGCCCCATCAGAAGACTCAATGATTGCAGGTGTCACCTGAACACTCTAGAGAGACAGTGTCAGTCTAGAGACTTTTGTGGGGTAGCTTGCACGGTTGGCCCTCCTTCCCTCTGGAGATAGAGATGGAAACTTTTGCTCTAGAATGTAAGCAGATCCTCTCTGGAGAGAGCAGTGGGTGTTCTCTAGGTTTGTAATCCCTATGGTGGAAACAGATTCTCCCAGAGAGATGTCACTAAGACTCTCTGGAGATCTCTGTAACTTTCAAGGCTTGTTTTCCATTCAGTCATCTTTAATCCAGGTTACTAATAGGGTAATTTTGTTCAAAAAGATCTTTTTGCACAGAAATATGAAAATATTCATAGGGCATTGTTTCCTGGCAATATACTGACTAACATAAACTGTTCTAAATCCTTTAAAAAATTTTTTTTGGCTGCACTGGGTCATTTTTGCAGTGTGCAGGCTCAATTCCCCTGAGGCAGTGGGATCTTAGTTACCCATCCAAGGACTGAACTCGCATCCCCTGCATTAGAAGGCGATTGCTAGCCACTGGACAACCAGGGAGGTCCCCTAAATCCCTTTTTGGTCAGTTGTTCCCCATTCTTTGCTTTTTTACAAATTCGAGGGAATGCTTTAATTGTCAGCTGATAGCTCATTAAAAATTATTTTTTTTAATGGTAGATCACTGTGTGATTTGGACATTTTGACCCAGAAGCCCAGGAGTTCAGATATTACTATTAAAAAACTTTGTGTTCCCATATGCTTATTTATGAGACTATATGTTATCTTGTATAAAAATGAAAAATAGAAACAAAATTGATGCTGATCTATGTCCTATTCTAGCAAAATTTAATACTAATGTGAGGGATTCCCAGGTGGTGCCAGTGGTGAAAATGCAGGAGGTATAAGGGGTATCGGTTCAATCTCTGGGTCGGGAAGATCCCCCAGAGAAGAGAATGGCAACCCGCTCCAGTATTCTTGCCTGGAAAATCCCATAAACAGAGGAGACTGGTGGGCTATAGTCTATGCGGTCACAGAGAGTCAGACATGACCGAGCACGCATGCACACACATAGATATATGAACTTACTGAAAAAATTTGATCTATTTCTAGTAAAAAAAATTTGCTTTTAATAATTGTTAACAAAATGCCATATTTGTTATTTAGTTGTGTAGTAATAATTCTTATAGTGATAACCTGATTGAGGAGAAAATGTTTAACCCTTAACTTGGTTCATTTGTTACCTCTTAAAGAACTTTTATGGAGAAGTGAAGTGAAGTCGCTCAGTCGTGTCTGACTCCTAGCGACCCCGTGGACTGCAGCCTACCAGGCTGCTCTGTCCATGGGATTTTCCAGGCAATAGTACTGGAGTGGGTTGCCATTTCCTTCTCCAGGGGATCTTCCTGACCCAGGGATTGAACCTGGGTCTCCCGCATTATAGACAGACGCTTTACCGTCTGAGCCACCAGGGAAGTCAAAGCAATGGCACCCCACTCCATTACTCTTGCCTGGCAAATCCCATGGGTGGAGGAGCCTGGTGGGCTGAAGTCCATGGGGTCGCTAGGAGTCGGACACGACTGAGCGACTTCACTTTCACTTTTCATTTTCATGCATTGGAGAAGGAAATGGCACCCTACTCCAGTGTTCTTGCCTGGAGAATCCCAGGGACGCCGGAGTTTGGTGGACTGCCGTCTCTAGGGTCACACAGAGTCGGACACGACTGAAGCAACTTATCGGCGGCGGCAGTGGTAGATATTAAATAACCAAACAGCCAAAAAAAAAAAAAAAAAACCAAACAAACAAACCTTAATAATAGCCCAGATTCCACTAGCTGAACCAGCAAGTTAATAAAATGGCATCATGCTCATGGCTTCAATTAGTAGTTCACCTACATCTGTAATCAATTAAGCTAGATCCTCACATTAAATCCAAATCATATTTGCTTATTTCTCTTTAAGGGGTGGTCTGTCTCTGTAAAGTACAAAATGTAGACTTTTATTTCCTTAGGACTTCAACAGTCATTTAAATAAAAAAAATTGGTTATTTGATAATAATTATTAAAAATTTCCCATAAATTTATTTATTTTTTTACCATTCTTTAAACTCCTCTCCAGGTATTTAAGAAATAGCATATACAAACAAAGTAGCTTAAAATTCTTTCTACAAGGCTTTTGATATCAGGAAATTATTATTTTAGTTCCCTAGAGAATGAATGCAAGAATATTATCATTCTAGCTGAGAAATAACTCTGCTAGTGATAATGCTGAGAGAGAAGGTTATGCAAACTCACGGGAAAGCAAATACTCTGTTCCAGTATTAAAGATTCTTTCTTGACCAGTTATATTCGCTAGAGCCTTCTGGCTATGCAAATAAGAACAAGAAAAAGAAGGAAAATAAAATGGCAGCTATTGTTACCATTGTTAGAATGTTAACCCACATATTTTCAAATGTAATTTATCAAAGATGTGCAGCCTGCATGTTATTTTTAATTATCGACACAGTATATGTTTATTTATTCACTCATTTCGTAAACATTGAGCAGCCATCATGTGTTTGATACATTCATATCTTCTATGTATAGGACACTTGCTGGGCTCTTTTAGGTAAGAGTACAAATAAGAGGGACAGTTCCTTCATCAAGGGGGCTGCCAACATGTGGCCCACATAGCAAAAGCACACAAGAACTAAATTTTAAAGCAGGGTTAATTTGTGTCACAAGAGATACACTAACATCTCTTATTTAGTGTTACAGGGAATCCCTGTAGAGAACTTTCATCTGGTTCAGGTAATCAGAGAAGACTTATGACAGTCATACCTCTGAGCTGTTGCCTCATCTGAGTGTGGACAACAGTTTCACATAAATGTGTCAGAAGCACTTCAGATTTCAAAACACAACAAAATCCAGTGTTGAAGCCACAATCTCCAATTTGAAATTTCCTCCTCCTTCAGTATTCTTTGGTGGCATAATCTTGTACTCAGTTTCTTGAGATGAAAATTAGGAATTATCCTTGATATTTTCTCTTCCTACTTCCTGCAATCAACCAATTGACTTATTTTTTAATGTATTTTTTTAATTGAAGTATAAACATACTCGTCTCAGGTGTACAGCATAGTGGTTTAACATTTATGTACATTGCTAATTGGCCACCACAATAAGTCTAGGAGCCGTATATCCACCATATAATGTTTTTACTATATTATTGACTACATTACTCGTGCTATATATCATATCCCTCATTTTCTTTATTTGAAGAATCTCCATAATGTTTTCCATAGTGGTTGCACCACTACGGCAGTTCCAACCAGTAGTTCACAAGGATTTCCTTTTCTCCAAATCCTTGCCAATAGTTATTAATTTTCTCTTTGATAGTAGCCATTCTGAAAGGTGTGAGATGATACGTCATTGTGGTTTTGATTTGATGATACTGGTAATTAGTGATGTCCAGCATCTCTCAAGAGTTTGTTGGCTGTCTGTATGTCTTCCTTAGAAAATGACTATTTTTTAAATGCAATTGTTTGTTTCTTTGCTATGGGGCTGTGTGAATTCTTTAAATATTTTGGGTATTAACCCCTCATCAGACGTATCATTCACAGTTATCTTCTCCCATTCACAGAGCTCACTTTTTAGTTAATAGCTTTCTTTATTCTGCCAGGTTTTTCAGTTTGATGTAGTCCTGTTTGTTTTTTTTTTTTCTTGCCCTTGTCTGAAGAGAAAGATCAAAATAATATGGCTAAAACTGATGTCAAGGAGTGTATTTCCTGTGTATTCTTCTGTGTGTCTTATGGTTTCAGGTCTTACATTTAAGTCTTCAATCCATTTTGTGTTTGTTTTTATGTATGGTGTAAGAAAATGATCCAGTTTCATTCTTTAACATGTAGCTGTTCAGTGTTTCCATCACCACTTGTTGAAGAAACTCTTTCCCACCATACATTCTTGTCCCTTTGTTGTTAACAAAGCATGGTTTATTTCTGGGCTGTCCTGTTCCATTGATCTGTATGTCTTTTTTGTGCCACTATCTTACAGTTTTGGTAACTATGATTTGTATTATAGCTTGAAATCAGGAAGCATGATATCTCCAAGTTTGTTCATCTTTCTTAAGATTGCTTTGGCTATTTGGGTCTTTTGTGATTTAATGAAAATTTTAGGATTATTTATTCTAGTTCTATATAACATGCTATTGGTATCTTTACAGAGGTTACATTCACTCTGTAGATTGCTTTGGGTACTGTGGACAATTTAACAATTTATTTCTCCCATAGTATATCTTTTGGTTGGTTTGCATTGTCTTCACTTTCTTTCATCAGTGTCTTACAGTCTGCCTAGTATAGGTCTCTCAGCTCCTTGGTTAAAGTTACTCCTAGGTATTTTATTAGTTTAGATGTGATCATAAATGGGATTGTGTTTTACATTTCTCTTTCTGGTAGTCTTTTATTAGTGTATAGAAACACTACAGATGTTTGTATATTGATATTGTATCCTACAACTTTACTGACTTCATTATTAGAACTGAGAGATTCTTGGTGGTATTTAGGGTTTTCTATACATACTGTTGGGCTTCTTTGGTGGCTCAGTGGTAAAGAGTCTGCCTGCAATGCAGGAGACTCAGGTTTGATTCCTGGGTTGGGAAGATCCGTTGGAGAAGGGAAGGCAACCCACTCCAGTATTCCTGCCTGGAGAATTCCATGGACAGAGTAGCCTGGCGGGCTCTAGTCCAAGGGGTCACAAAGAGTCGGACATGACTGTTGACTAGCACACATGCATACTATTATGCCATTTGTAGACAGTGGCAGTTTTACTTCTTTTCTATCTGGGTGCCTTTTATTTTCTCTCTCTTATCTGATTGCTCTGTTTAGGACTTCCAGTACTATGTTGAATAAAAGTGGAAATAGTGAGCATCCTATACTTGGCCCTGATCTTAAAGGAAAGTTTTCAGCTTTTCATGATTGAATATTATGTTAACTGTTGGTTTGTCATATATGACCTTTATTATGATGAGGAATGTTCCCTCCATGACCACTTTGTTGAGTTTTTACCATAATTTGATGTTGATTTTTGTTAAATGCTTTTTATGCATCTTGCTGAAATGATTGTTATTTTTGTCCTTCATTTTGCTAATGTGGTATATCATATTAATTGATTTGTAAATATTGAACCATCCTTGCATCACTGGAATAAATCTCATTTGATTATGATGTATGATCCTTTTAGTACGTTGCTGAGTTTGAATTGATGATATTTTACTGAGGATTTTTACATCTATATTCATCAGGCATATTAACCTGTAATTTTTAAAAATAATATCTTTGGTTTTGGTATCTGGATAATATTGGTCTCAGTGAATGAGTTTGGAAATGTTACTTTCTTTTCAATTTTTGGAATGGTTTGAGAAGATAGGTATTAACTCTTCTTTAAATGTTTGTTAGAATTTCCCTGGGAAGTCATCTGTTGCTGAAATTTTGATTGTTGAGAGAGAGATTTTTGGTTACTGATACAGTTTCATTGCTAGTGACAAATCTAATAATTTTTTTATTTCTGATCTGTTATTGGAAAATTGTATCATTTGGGAATTTATTCCTTTCCTCTGGGTTGTCTAGTTTGTTGATGTATAGTTGTTCATGGTAATTTCTTATGATCCTTTGTATTTCTGTGGTTTTGGTTGTAATTTCTATTTCATTTCTGATTTTATTTGTTTGTGTGTGCCCACTCTTTTTTTTTTTTCTTGAGGAGTCTGGTTAAAAGTTTCTCAATATTGTTCATCTTTTCAAAGAACCATCTTTTGAATTTATTGGTCTTTCCCATCATTTTTGTAGTTTTGATTTCATTTATTTCCACTCTTCTTTATTATTTCCTTCCTTCTTCTAACTTTTAACTTATTTTTTTTTTTTTTAGTTCCTTTAGATGAAAGGTTAGATTGTTTGATTTTTTTCTTGTTTCCTGAGCTAGGCTTTTATTACTATAACCTCTCTTAGAACTGCTTTTTCCAGATCCCATAGATTTTGGGATTTTGTGTTTCAGTTTTCACTAGTTTCAAGGTATATTTTGACTTTTTTCCTTGCCTTCCTCAGTGGTCAAAGTCAAACATTTTGGTGCCTTGCTTTCTGGTACAGAATCTCCAGGCCAGGGGGGCCTGATATGGAGCTTGGACCCCCTTGCACTTTGGGGGAGAAACTTTGTAGTTGTAATTATCCTCCCCATGTGTGGGAAAAAGTTTTCAACCTGCGTGTATGGATTTTAACTATATCATGTCTTTGCCTATCCTACCTGTCTCACTGTTCTTCCTTCTTTATATCTTTAGTTGTGGAAGATCTTTTCTGCCTATCTTCTGTTCAGCAGTTGCTCTGTAAATAGTTGTAATTTTAGTGTGCCTATGGCAGGAGGTCATAGTATGTCTACTTTGTCAACTTGGCCATGCTGTCTATTGCCATTTTTTAAATTGCCTTTTTAATAGCCAAGATTTTATTAATGAACATTTTTTAAATAATTGTGACAACCAGTTTCAGTTGTTTGGATTTATGAATTAAATAACTATCCAGTCTTGCTTTGTTTTTCTGAAGACCGTAAGGTTTTCATTCATCTGTGAACAATGAACTTGAAATTTCTGCTCTTATTTGCAGATAGCAATACAATAGTAAAAACTATTTCCATGTTAAGAATTATTCTACCCTGATTAATAAAAAGTAAATTTTTCTTGCTTTTTATCAAAATAGAATAGTTTTTCAGCTTCCAAAGAGATTTACAATTTTCTTGCTGCTGCTACTGCTAAGTCGCTTCAGTCGTGTCTGACTCTGTGCGACCCCGTAGACGGCAGCCCAACAGGCTCCACTGTCCCTGGGATTCTCCAGGCAAGAACACTGGAGTGGGTTGCCATTTCCTTCTCCAATGCATGAAAGTGAAAAGAATAGTCATTATATAAAGCTTTCTGTTCGATATGTTCAACTCCTTTTTTTCCAGTGACCCAGAAAAATGACTATTTTTGATTAACAGAAGAATCAGCCAGTTTAAAAAAATCTCATCTCTGAAGTCATGTAGATGATGAGGGAAAGAGACTGGGGATGGGTTAATGTCAAGGGGAGGCAGGAACTCTGATTTTTTGAAAAGTCTGGATGTGAGTATTTAGCTGGATCTCTATAAACATAGTAACTCAGAAACTTTGGCATCAATGACTTCTGTAAAATTCTGAAATAAATACATAAAACTTGAGTATCAGGACTTAAACCTTAAGTTTAACTGAAGGGATCCTAAAGAAGCCACGTCAGTATGTGTGTAGGGGCTGAGGACATGGGGAAGAGTTGGTGAGACACATAAAAGGGACAACGTCCAGAGAGCCAAGGGAGCAGTAAACTTAGTATTTTAAGGTGCTGTGGTTACGAATTGTCATGTTAGATCCAAAAATATTTATTGATCGTTCTTAATATTCCTAAGGTAAAATATCTACTTTTAATACATTATTTCATGCTGTGCTTATCTATTCAATCTCTGTTGGATAGATAGAACATGTACAATCTATGATACATTTAGCTTAAATATCTTACCTAAGAGTCTGTCAAAGGGAGCCCTCTTTCTTAATGATTGTTTTTCCTGATGTATTCCAGGGCTAGGATAACAGTACAGTAGTTTCTTCTTCTGGAGAAGGCGATGGCACCCCACTCCAGTACTCTTGCCTGGAAAATCCCATGGACGGAGGAGCCTGGTAGGCTGGAGTCCATGGGGTCGCGAAGAGTCGGACATGACTGAGGGACTTAACTTTCACTTTTTCACTTTCATGCATTGGAGAAGGAAATGGCAACCCACTCCAGTGTTCTTGCCTGGAGAATCCCAGGGACAGCAGAGTCTGGTGGTCTGCTGTCTATGGGGTCGTACAGAGTCAGACACGACTGAAGTGACTTAGCAGTAGCAGCAGTGTCTTCTTCGTTGTCCTATCTCAAAATAAAAACTATATTTTTGATTCTTCCAAGAAAGTCAAATTTTCGTGAATGTTTGATTTTTTCACTATAGTGATTATTTTTATTTGCATTTATTTTATGATAACTTTATTTACTTAATTATTCTGGTTCTCAGACCTTCAAACTTGGACCAGGACTTACGTTATGAGCTCAGAAGATCAGAGGCATCTCAGCACCCATAATGGCATGAGCCAATTCCTATAGTAGATCTTTACATACATGTCTATATCTGTCTCTGTGCTGTGTTGTACACTATGCTCAGTTACTTCAGTTGTGTCTGACTCTTTGCAACCTGTAGACTATAGCCCGCCAGCATCCTCTGTCCAGGGGATCTTCCCAACCCAGGAATCGAACCGGTATCTCAGGCATCTCCTGCATTGCAGGCAGGTTCTTTACCCACTGAGCCACCTGGGAAACCCGTCTCTATCAGTATGTGTATATTTATATATCCTGTTGGTCCTTTTTCTCTGGAGAATCCTGAATGACACAAATATGCATGTGAGATGGTCCATTTTCTTATAATACCTCATCTTCTCTGGTTTCCTTATTGTTAAAAGCATGTTGATCAAGTACACTGGCTCTGGAGTGTACTTTGTTGTGCTTTGTTGCTCAGTCGTGTCCAACTCTTTGTGATCCTATGGACTGTAGCCCTCCAGGCTCCTCTGTTCATGGGATTCTCCAGGCAAGAATACTGGAGTATCCATTCCCTTCTCCAGGGGATCTCCTGGACCCAAGGACTGAACCTTGTTTATTTACTTAATTATTCCCAGGTGGCACTAATGGTAAAGAACCCACCTGCCAATGCAGGAGACATAAGACACATGGGTTCACTCCCTGGGTCGAGAAGATCCCCTGGAGGAGGAAATGGTAACCTACTCCAGTATTCTTGTCCAGTATTCTTGTGCATGGAATTTGAGAATCCCATGCACAGAGGAGCCTGGCCGGCTACAGTCCATAGGGTTGCAAAGAGTACTGAAGAGACTTATCATACATACACGCACTAATATTTATTTTTCTCTGGGCTGGGTTTTTGTTGCTGCACGGGCTTTTCTCTAGTTGAAGTGAGCGGGGGCTGTTCTCTAGCTGTAGTGCACAGGTTTCTCATTGCTGTAAGTTCTCTTGTTGCAGAGTGTGGGCTCTAAGACACGCGGACTTCAGCAGTTGGGACTCCCAGTCTCTAGAGCACAGGCTCAGTAGCTGTGGCACACAGCCTTAGTTGCTCCAGGACCTGTGGGATCTTCCCAGGTCATGGACTGAACCCACATCGCCTGTATTGGCAGGCAGATTCTTTACCATTGAGCCACCAAGGAAGCCCTTATTCTGATTGTTTCAATATTATAATCCATGTACTCCCTCTGAGTTAGAAAAAATTTGTTTCAAAATGTTTACTATGCATGAACAGGGAAAATGTGGGTTGTATATGTTGAGCTGTGCGTATTTGTGATAACAGTTGTAAATAAGTTATTTACCTATGTACGGCTCTATTTCCATGTTAATAATACTGAAACGTGGGGAGAAGGGACTTCTCAATTTTCTGGCAGAAAACAAAGAGATGAACAGGATAAGTATCCTATTTAACAAAGATTCTAGCCTACCTTAAAGAAGTGATACAAAGAAGCCTGGAAACCTTACAGATCTGCCTTTCAACAATATTCAGTTGATCTCAGAGATGTATTTGGCCAGGTGAATTCTTTTTTCTTTAATTTTTACTCTCTTCAGACATAGCATGAGCTGATATATTCTTCAGCTCCACATCACTTTTTCTTTATTGTTACTCTAAATAAATCCATAGCCAACTATGACATTTGGAGTTCATGAAATTTTGATTATGACCAATGGATATATAAAAAATAAATTTTAAGAAACTGTCAAAATAAGATTATGTAAAGAATGTAAGATTATGTAAGTTATGTAAAGAATCCTCAAATAGTCTTTCAGGATAAATGTTGAGACATATGTATATTTTTGGAGAGCTGAATAATAATTTAAAGAAAGAATAGTTATTGGCAAGCTCAAAATCATTTATGAGACATTATTTGTGATTAATATGGCTCCCTCTACTAAGGTATTTTGTCATGAGGTCTTAGAGAAATGCCAAAAATTTTGCAAATTTTTATTTTTTTGTATATAACAACAGTAATTTGCTCAGAATTTCTAGATTTATTGTATTCCATCACATCCAAAAAGTAATGTAAGATATGAGATGTTTACTGCAGAGGCAGACTCTCTCAGTTAATTTACAAAATTATAAAAAAAAAGAATGGGATGATAATGTACTTTTTAAATTCTTATCTGTTCCATTCTTCTTGTGCTCTCCCCTTGTGATCTGATGACTTAACTTTGAATTATAAATGTTTGTATTTATTTCTTTTTATTTTTTGTGTATGTGTTTTTTGATTTGTGGTTATCATGAGTTTCATATGTAACTTATGTATATATGATTCTGTTTTAGGTTGATGATTACTTAAGTTTGAGGACATTCTAAAAGCACAACGTTTTTACTGCCCTTCCACAACAGTTTTATGCTCATGACATCATATTTTGCATCTATTTTGTGTATCAAAATAGAAACTAATTAACTAATAATTATTTGAGATATAGATGATGTGATTTTTTACTTTTGAACATTCATACTAGCTTCATAGGTGGCTGGTCAACCACTTTTTCTATACATTCACATTTTCAAATGAGAGGTTTTTTTGAATCTTGTTTCCAGTTACGTTTTTTCCTTTCCGTTTGAAGGAAGTCCTTTTACCTTTGTTGGAAGGCTGGTTTAGTACTGATGAACCCTTTTAGCTTTTGTTTGCCTGGGAAACTTTTTAATTTCTTTTTCACTTCTGAATGATAGCCTTCTTGGGTAAGGGATTCTTGGTTATAAATTTTTTCCCTTTATCATTTTGAATATATCAGGTCACTCCTTTCTGGTTTGTAAAGTTTCTGCTGAAAAGTCAACTGATAATTTTGTGGGGGTTGTTTTGTACACAGCTAGTTGTCTTTCTCTTGCTGCTTTTAAAATTCTCTATTCAACTTTTGGCATTTTAATCGTAGTATGTTTGGTTATGGGGACCTTTGGATTCATTTTGTTTGAGACTCTCCCCACTTTCTGGACTTGGATGTTTATTGCCTTCGCCAAGTTAGCAGAGTTTTCAGTAATTATTTTTCGAGTAGCTTTGTTGTCCCTTTATCTCTCTCTTCTGTTTCTGGGATCCCTATCATGTAAATACTGGTATCCTTGACATCCCAGATGTCACTTATATCATTTTAATTTTTTCATTAAAATTTTTAATTCAATTTTTTAATTTTCATTTTTAAAAATTTCTCTTTATTTTTCCTTTTCTGATTGGGTAGTTTCCTCTACCATGTCTTCAAGATCACTGGTTTGTTCTCACACATTCTTAAATCTGCTGTTGATTTTCTCTAGTACATTTTTCATTTATTGTATTATTCCACTCTGTGGTTCTTTTTTACATTTTCTGTTTCTTTGTTGAAGTTCTTACTGTATTCATCTATTCTTCTCCAAAGTTCAGTGAGCATCTTTATAACTTTCTTTTTAAACAATTTTACTGAAATATATTAATAGTGAATTGACAGTGTTGTACCAATTCTGCTGTATGGCAAAGTGATTCAGTTATATATTCTTTTTCACATTCTTTTCCATTATGGTTTATTACATATATTGAATATAGTTCTTTGTGCTGTAGAGTAGGACCTTGTTTCCACCCTGTATGCAATAGTTTGCATCTGCTAATCCTAAATTCCCAACCCTTCCTTCCCTCACCAAACCCTCTTGGCAAACACAGGTCTGTTCTCTATGTTTGTGAGTCTGTTTCATAGATACGTTCATCTGTGTTGTATTTTACATTCTACCTGTCATATGATATTTGTCTCTTTTTCTGACTTACTTCACGTAATATGATCACCTCTAGGTCCATCCATGTTGTCGCAAATGGCATTATTTCATTCTTTTTTAATGGCCAAATAGTGTTCCATTGTGTGTGCCTGTATGTGTGTGTACATATATGTCCTCTTTAGATGGACATTTAGGTTGCTTCTATGTCCTGGCTACTGTAAATAGTGCTGCTTATGAGCATGTGGGTGCACATATCTTTTAGAATTATAGATTTGTCTGGATATATGACCAGGAATGGGATTGCTGGATCATATGGCAACTCAGTTTTTAATATTTTGAGGAACCTCCATACTGTTTTCTGTGGTGGCTGCACCAATTTGCATCCCCACCAACAATGAGGAAGGGTTCCCTTTACTCCATACCTCCTCCAACATTTGTTATTTCTAAAGTTTTAATGATGGCCATTCCGACTGATGTGAGGTGGTTCCTCATTATAATTTTGATTTGCATTTCTCTAATAATTAGCAATGATGAGCATCATTTCCCTAATAATTAGCAATGATGTTCACCATCTGCATGTCTTTTTGGAGAAGTATCTGTTGATGTCTTCTGTTTTTTGTTGGGATTGTTTATTTTGTTGTTATTGAGTTGTATGTGCTATTTGTTTACTTTGGAAATTAAGTCCTTGTCAGTCACATTGTTTGCAAGTATTTTCTCCCATTCTGTAGGCTGTCTTTTTTTTTTTTTAAATGGTTTCCTTTGCTGTGTGAAAGCTTACAAGTTTGAATAGGTCCCATTTGTTTATTTTTGCTTTTATTTCTGTTGCCTTGGGAGACTGACCTAAGAAAACATTGGTACAGTTTATGTCAGGGAATGTTTTGCCTATCTTCTCTTGAAGGAGTTTTTGGCTATCTTATATTTAGGTCTATAATCCTTTTTGAGTTTATTTTTGTGTATGGTGTGACGGTGTGTTCTAACTTCCTTGATTTGCATGTGGTTGCCTCAACTTTCCCAGTACTACCAGCTGAAGAGACTATTGTGTATTCTTTCCTCCTCTGTTGAAGATTAATTGTCCTTCGGTATATGGGTTTATTTCTGAGCTCTGTATTCTGTTACGTTGATCTGCATGTCTGGTTTGGGCCAATACTACGATGTGATCACTGTAGCCTTGTAGTATTGTCTGAAGTCTGGGAGGGTTATGTCTTCTGGTTTGTTCTTTTTCCTCAGGATTGCTTTGGCAATTCTGGGTCTTTTATGGTTTCATATAAATTTTAGAATTATTTGTTCTAGTTCTATGAAAAATGTCATGGGTAGTTTGATAAGGATTGGACTAAATATGTAGATTGCTTTGGATTTATGGTCATTTTAAGAATATTAAGGCTTCTAATCCAAGCATAGTGAGTTTCTTTCCATTTCTTTGAATCACCTTCAATTTCCTTCATTAATGTTTTGTTTAGTCCTCAGCATATAATTCTTTTACCTCCTTGCTGTGGTTTAATTGTAAGCATTTTTTGGATGTTATTTTAAAAGGAATTATTTGTTTCTATTCCCTTTCTGATATTTCATTTAGTGCAAAGAAATGCAGCAAATTTCTGTGTCAGTCTTGTATCCCACTACCTTGCTGAATTCCTTTGTCATTTCTAGTAGTATTTGTATAGAGTCTTTGTTGTTGTTGTTCTACTTGATCAGTCGTGTCCAACTCTCTGTGACCCCATGGACTGCAGGGTTTTCATATATGATATTGTGTCACCTGCATATAATGACAGTTTTACCTCTTCCCTACCAATTTGAATACCTTTCATTTCTTTTTCTTGTCTGATTTTTATAGCTAGAACTTTCAGTAATGTGTAGAATAGAAGTGGTGAGAGCATCCTAGTCTTGTTCCTGATTTTGGTGGGAAGGCTTTCAGCTTTTCACTGTTGAGTATAATCTTAGCAGTGTGTTTCTCAAAAATAGCTTTTGTTAAATGGCTGTCTCGGGAGGCCTTACAAATAGCTGTGAAAAGAAGAGAAGCGAAAAGCAAAGGAGAAAAGGAAAGATATAAGCATCTGAATGCAGAGTTCCAAAGAATAGCAAGGAGAGATAAGAAAGCCTTCCTCAGCGATCAATGCAAAGAAATAGAGGAAAACAACAGATGGGCAAGACTAGAGATCTCTTCAAGAAAATTAGAGATATCAAGGGAACATTTCATGCAAAGATGGGCTCAATAAAGGACAGAATGGTATGGACCTAACAGAGGCAGAAGATATTAAGAAGAGGTAGCAAAAATACACAGAAGAACAGTACAAAAAAGATCCTCACGACCAAGATAATCACGATAGTATGATCACTCACCTAGAGCCAGACATCCTGGAATGTGAATTCAAGTGGGCCTTAGAAAGCAGCACTATGAACAAAGCTAATGGAGGTGATGGAATTCCAGTTGAGCTATTTCAAATCCTGGAAGATGATGCTGTCAAAGTGCTGCACTAAGTATGCCAGCAGATTTGGAAAACTCAGCAGTGGCCACAGGACTAGAAAAGGTCAGTTTTCATTCCAATCCTAAAGAAAGGCAATGCCAAAGAATGCTCAAACTACCACAAAATTGCACTCATCTCACACACTAGTGAAGTAATGCTCAAAATTATCTAAGCCAGGTTTCAGCAATATGTGAACCATGAACTTCCAGATGTTCAAGCTGGTTTTAGAAAAGGCAGAGGAACCAGAGATCAAATTGCCAACATCTACTGGATCATCAAAAAAGCAAGAGAGTTCCAGAAAAACATCTATTTCTGCTTTATTGACTATGCCAAAGCCTTTGACTGTGTGGATCACAATAAACTGTGGAAAATTCTGAAAGAGATGGGAATACCAGACCACCTGACCTGCCTCTTGAGAAATCTGTATGCAGGTCAGGAAGCAACAGTTAGGACTGGACATGGAACAACAGACTGGTTCCAAATAGGAAAAGGAGTTCGTCAAGGCTGTATATTGTCACCCTGCTTATTTAACTTCTATGCAGAGTACATCATGAGAAACGCTGGGCTGGAAGAAGCACAAGCTGGAATCAAGATTGTCGGGAGAAATATCAATAACCTTAGATATGCAAATGACACCACCTTTATGGCAGGAAGTGAAGAGGAACTAGAGAGCCTCTTGATGAAAGTGAAAGAGGAGAGTGAAAAAGTTGGCTTAAAGCTCAACATTCAGAAAACGAAGATCATGGCATCCAGTCCCACCACTTCATGGGAAATAGATGGGGAAACCGTGGAAACAGTGTCAGACTTTATTCTTCTGGGCTCCAAAATCACTGCAGATGGTGACTGCAGCCATGAAATTAAAAGACGCTTACTCCTTGGAAGGAAAGTTATGACCAACCTAGATAGCATATTGAAAAGCAGAGACAGTACTTCGCCAACAAAGGTCCATCTAGTCAAAGCTATGGTTTTTCCAGTGGTCACGTATGGATGTGAGAGTTGGATGGTGAAGAAAGCTGAGCACCAAAGAATTGATGCTTTTGAACTGTGGTATTGGAGAAGACTCTTGAGAGTCCCTTGGACTGCAAGGAGATCCAACCAGTCCATTCTAAAGGAGATCAGCCCTGGGTGTTCTTTGGAAGGACTGATGCTGAAGCTGAAACTCCAGTACTTTGGCCACCTCATGCAAAGAGTTGACTCATTGTTAAAGATTCTGATGCTCGGAGTGATTGGGGGCAGGAGGAAAAGGGGGCGAAGGAGGATGAGATGGCTGGATGGCATCACTGACTCAATGGACATGAGTTTAAGTGAACTCTGCGAGTTGGTGATGTACAGGGAGGCCTGGCGTGCTGCAGTTCATGGGGTTGCAAAGAGTTGGACATGACTGAGCAACTGAACTGAACATTAGTATTATTCGTTTTGTTCTGGTACATTTGTTACAGTTAGTAAGACAAAATTATTGTTGTTGTCCAGTTGAAAAGTTGTGTCCGACTCTTTGCAACCCCATGGACTGCAGCGTGAAGCCAAGCTTCCTGTCCTTCTTATGTCCTAGAGTTTGCTCCAATTCATGTCCATTGAATAAATGATGCTATCTAAATATCTCATCCTTCCTGTCCTCTTCTCCTTTTGCCTTCAGTCTTTCCCAGCATCAGGGTCTTTTCCATTGAGTTGGCTCTTCACATCAGGTGACCAAAGAATTAGAACTTCAGCTTCAGCATCAGTCCTTCCAATGAACATTCAGGGTTGATTTCCTTTAGGATTCAGTGGTTTGATCTCCTTGCAGTCCAAGGGACTCTCAAGAGTCTTCTCCAGCACCACAGTTCAAAAGCATCCGTTCTTTAGTGCTCAGCCTTCTTTATAGTCCAACTCTCACATCCATGCATGACTACTGGAAAAACCATAGCTTTGACTATGTGGGCCTTTGTTGGCAAAGTGATGTCTTTGCTTTTTAATGTGCTGTCTAGGTTTGTCATAGGTTTCCTTCCAGTGAGCAAATGTCTTAATTTCATGGCTGCAGTCACTGTCCACAGTGATTTCTGGAGCCCAAGAATGTAACATCTGTCCCTGCTGCCACTTTTCCCCCTTCTATTTGCCATGGAGTGATGGGACCGGATGCCATGATCTTCATTTTTTGAATGTTGAGTTTTAAGCCAGCTTTTTCACTCTCCTTTTTTATCCTGGAATGTGAAGTCAAATGTCCCTTAGAAAGCATTACTATGAAACAAAGCTAGGGGAGGTAATTTAAAATCCTAAAAGATGATGCCCTTAAAGTGCTGCACTCAATATGTCAGCAGATTTGGAAATGAAACAATACTAACACGTTACTAGCCAAATCCATACTTTATTCAGATTTCTCTGCATAATGTCCTTTTGTTAATTTCAGGAGTCTAGCCAGGATAGCACATTACATTCACTTGCAGTTTTTCCACTAGGTTCCTCTTGGCTGTGGTAGTTTCTTCCTTTCTTTGTTTTTGATCTTCACAGTTTTTTTTCTTTTTTCCATTTTTCTTTTTTTATAATTTAAATTTATTTATTTTATTTGGAGGTTAATTACTTTACAATATTGTATTGGTTTTGCCATACATCAACATGAATCCACCATGGGTGTACATGTGTTCCCCATCCTGAACCCCCCTCCCTCCTCCCTCCCTATACCATCCCTCTGGGTCATCCCAGTGCATCAGCCCCAAGCATCCTGTATCATGTATTGAACCTGGACTGGCGATTCATTTCTTATATGATATTATACATGTTTCAATGCCATCTTCACAGTTTTGAAGAGTACTGATCAGGTATTTTGTAGGATGCCTCTTTGTTGGAATTTGTCTGGTGTTTTTTCTCATGACTAAACAATATTTATGTATTCATGGGAGAAAGACTACAGGGATAAAATGCAAATTCTCATCACATCATATTCAGTTGTCATATTAAGCTGTTGATCTGATTTGTCATCACTAACGTTGACTTTCATCACCTTGCTGATGTGTGGGTCGTGCTTCTCCTTTGTAAGTTTTTATTTTTCCCCTCCCTTTATGTAACTATATTCATTGGAAGGAAGTTACCTGTGTATAGCCTGTACTTAAGGAATGGGAAATTATATTTCCCTTTGCTAAGGGAGGAGTATCTACATAAATACTTCAGTATTTTTCTGCATCAATTAATTTATCTTACTCTTCATACATTTCTTTATTCATTTATGTCAGTATAGAGTTATGAATATTAATTTATATTTGGGGTAATTATTCAACACTACTTTATATTACTCAAAGTGTTCCAGCCTTAGCCTCTGGGATCTCTTTCACTTGGTACCTATGCTTCTTTGAAATGTCCTCATCAATGTGAGTTCTCCAACTTTCTGTCTTTCTTTTCCAGGCTTATATTGTTTAAACATTTTCTGCCCCTGTCCTAGAATTAACTGTCTATCCATGCTTCTTTTATTGGAGAATAGTATTAGAATCTAAGACTGGATCTATGCATTTTCTTTGCCCTTGAGAAATCGTTTCATTTAGGCCATTGTCTGACATATCAAAGAAATATATGTGTATATTAACTGCTTTCTATACACAGACTTACAGATATTTCTGTATGTAATCATCTGCATCTGCATTACCCTAAACATGGCTTCCTATTGATGTCTTCAATTGCAGTACATTACACATGGCTCATTCAAGGCTCTTTGCCATGCTTACCTGTAAATCCTTACTACATCAGTGAGAAATCTGACAGTTACCATCCACCATCCTTAAACGTTCAATTCTAGTATACTTGTATAATAGTAGGAGACTTAGAAACTATTAACATCAGCCATAGGGAACAACTTAATAACTAGGATACAGCACTTGTGTGAATTTCATTTTGTCATAAGTTTTACAGATTCCATGCATTTCAGGTTACTTACAAGTCCCCCAACCCTTTCAGTGAGTTCCTCATATATTTATAATAAACTAGATCCTCCTTTGATAGTCATCATTCCTTTTTGGGATTTCATGATTTCCTAAATTATTTGCCTACATTAAGGTTCACTTTTAGTGCTGTAAAGTTCTTTTCATTTTGACAAATGCATGATGTCATGTATTAATGATAGTGTGAGAGAGCCAATTCCTAGGCAGGTTGATCAGTCCAGGTTCCCCGAGGAGGAGAAAGGGGTCTGGGGCTCTCAAGGAAGAGATAGGGGTCTGGAATTCTCAAGGAGAAGGAAAGGACAATTTTTTTTTTTCCTCTGCATTCCTTAGTCAGTCACATGGAACTTAAGCCTCAAACTGATGATTACACAACAAACAACTCAGTTTAAACTCTGTACTAGGGATTATATAACAACAGCTATCCTGCTTGAGGATAGTTTCTCCTTCCTGAAAACCTTCTGACTAATCCTGATATTTTAGAATGTATATTATGGGAGTGGGTCTTGTAGGATCTTTCTTTTGCTAAGTTCTAATCCTGTTATCCTAAAATGTAAATTGTGGGAGTGGGTCTGGTAAAATTTTTACAACCTTGAGACGTTCTTTTGATTAATTGTAATAACCAATTTAAAAAAGCATATAACTCCCTTGCTAACACCAACACTCTCATCCCTCTTCTATGTCTATGTCAGAAGTGTTCTCTGTCCCTTTTCTTTAATAAAACTCTGCTACACAAAAGCTCTTAGGTGATCAAGCCTGGTCCCTGGTCCTGAAGCTAAATCTTCTTCTTCAGAGATCACAAATCTGACATCGTTCACTGTAAGCCATCAATAGTATCATACAAAATAGTTTTACCACCACTAATAAGCACATTTTAATAACATTATCTTATTTTTGGGTCACATGAAATCATTCTATAACTGTATTTATGCACTTCATTTAAGGTTCTATGAGTCTAGAAGAAGGAAATCTTAGCAATATTTTAAAAAATCAGGCAGAGCTCCTATACACATCTAGAATACAATTACCTTAACATTACTGGTCTGAATTCACAAAATAAATAATTTTCACTTCAAAAATTGTGTTCCCAACTCTTCGTGTAAAACTTCATTTTTCCTGGCAAATTTGAACTCCAGGGACCATTTTTTTTCCCACTGCTCTCATATCCAACATGCCCAGAAGGCCAGCAAATCAAAATGAAAACAAATGTACATCCTGTACAAGTTCAAGTTATTTCTTAATCTTATAAAAACACACCCAACCTGGTGCAATACAAATACAGTTTTTCTAATTTTAGAAAACAGTGGACTAAATATATCTAACTGTAGCATTTTTCTTCCATAATAGTAGATTTCAATAAATGGAAGAGAAATGGAGATGTCAGTAGAGTGAGACCTGGTATTAACTGATTAGGTTAGCTTATATTAACTCATAGTCATAATAATTGATTTAATATTCCTAACAACCATATGATGTGCATACTATGTCTATTCTCATCTTATAGGCAGAGAAACTAAGGAACAGAGGTTAAATAAATTACTCAAAGTCATACTGGTATTTATTTATTCAAGTAAACAATGGACATATAATTACTAGAAACTCAACTGATTCTCTTGTCCTTTTGCCAGAGATATAGTACCCTGGAAATATTTTCTGGAGTAAGAAATATTTCAACTTTTGTCTCAAGTAGGACTGAAGTGATAGGAGAGAATATTTGGGGCAAATATCATGGCTCCATTGGAATATTGACAGTGTCCTTCTTTGTTTGCCAGATGTGGTTTTGATCTGGCGAAGATTGCACAACATCTGTCAGACAAAATTTTATTTGAGAGAGTGGAACCAGAGAATGGATATATACTAATAACCAGATATCCGGCTTCCCAAAGAATTATACTTCATTGAGCAGGGAAGACAAGCAGCTGGGTCTTGCATTATGCAATATGCTTATACTGTACTCCAAAACAACCACAAAAACCACAGCATTAGATTGTGACAGCTCTTGAAATTTAACTGTCCCTACTAATAAACATCAATTTTTAACAACCAAGTGTTTTTTTTTTAATGTGCTTGTATTAAACAAGTGTGAACATAGTGTATTATAGATCAGTGTAAGCTTAAGAGAGTGTGTGTATATATATAATCCAGTCACCAAGCAAGCCATGTTCCTAAGACTCATTCTGCAAAGTGAGTGAGTGAAAAGATGAAGAGTCAGAAAAAGTAGGACTGTTGCAGTTGATATGGTAAAAAACAGTGGAAACCAGTATAAAAGTAGAAGTTCCAACGAGGTAATCATGTTCAGAGAAATCCAGAAATAAGATACTTCAGTCGCTCAGTCATGTCCGACTCTTTGCAGCCCCATGGACTGCAGCATGCCAGGCCTCCCTGTCCATCACCAACTCCCGGAGTTTACTCAAACTCATGCCATTGAGTCAGTGATGCCATCCAAACATCTCATCCTCTGTCATCCCCTTCTCCTCCCACCTTCAATCCTTCCCAGCATCAGGATCTTTTCCAATGAGTCAGCTCTTCACATCAGGTGGCCAAAGTATTGGAATTTCAGCTTCAACATCAGTCCTTCCAATGAACACCTAGGACTGATCTCCTTTAGGATGGACTGGTTGGATCTCCTTGCAGTCCAAGGGACTCTCAAGAGTCTTCTTCAATACCACAGTTCAAAAGCATCAATTCTTTGGCATTCAGCTTTCCTTATAGTCCAACTCTCACATCCATACTTACAATAGTCCTAAAACATCTTTCTTAAACTTGACTACTCACATTGATGGCTTTGATTTTATCAAATGTAAATTACCTCAGCATCATTCTCTTTCTTTAAGTTTATTTGTATCTTTTATCATTTTCTTCTACCCTCCCATTATAAGGAGGGAAATGTATAGAATGATACTCTCACCTGAGAAAGTCACCCCATGTCCCCTCCTACTCTGTTGCCAAAAAGTATATATTGAGTTCTTATACCTCTGAATCTGCTCCTGTGGGCCTGCCTTAGGCATCTCTTTCTTGATGAACTAAACATCTTTTAGGGTTCCAGTTCCAGTATCATCTTTTCTGTAAATAGGGTTTTTCCTTTCCTAGTTTTGAGAAGGAATCTTTCCTTTTTTGTGTGCTCAGAATATTTTGTTACCATTAGCATTTTCACCTGGGAAACTGCTAGACATAAATACAAGTTGTTAGACCTCATTTATGGAGAAGGCAATGGCACCCCACTCCAGTACTCTTGCCTGGAAAATTCCATGGACGGAGGAGCCTGGTAGGCTGCAGTCCATGGGATCACTGAGAGTCGGACACGACTGAGTGACTTCACTTTCACTTTTCACTTTCACGCATTGGAGAAGGAAATGGCAACCCACTCCAGTGTTCTTGCCTGGAGAATCTCAGGGACGGCGAAGCCTGGTGGGCTGCCGCCTATGAGGTCGCACAGAGTCGGACACAATTGAAGCGACTTAGCAGCAGCAGACCTCATTTAAGACCTTCTGAATCAGAAGCGGTGGGGATGGGACCCAACAATGTAGGTATTTTAACAGTGTGTTCATGATGCACACTGAATTTGGGAATTTGTACTTTAGAGCTTGTGACTTTGCAAAATAATTTCTCTGAGCCTCAATTTCATTTTCTGTATAAAATGGGAATATCCTCATCTCTTCATAGATATGAGATATACTGTATTAGGTAAACGGTAGATGGTAAAATATTATGCTGTTTATTATTAGTGTGTCATTGAGGTTTTTAGACACTTTTCCAGAACATGTAGTTCAAGAATCCTTGATAATGAGTGAGTAATTTTGTAATCTTTTCTAAATACCCAAAATAGCATACCATAAAAGGAAAATCATAAATTCAAATTCTGTATAGCAGATACTCCATAAACAAATCCAATAGACAAAAAATATATAATATTGTAGTGTTCCTATTACATTAAAGCAAATTGTGCATCCTTTCTGGTTAAGTCTCTGTGTCTCCTGGAAAAAATCTGTGTCTCCTTAAAAACCAGGGCTTCCCTAGTAGCTCAGCTGGTAAAGATCTGCCTCCCAATGCAGTAGATGCAAGAGACATGGGTTCAATCCCTGTGTCAGGAAGATCTCCTGGAGAAGGAAATGGAAACCCACTCCAGTATTCTTGCCTGGGAAGTTCCATGGACAGGAGAGCCTGGCTGGCTACAGTCCATGCAATCACAAAGAGTCAGACACGACTGAACACACATGCCTCCTGAAAGACCAGTGCTAGAACTTAATGTATGGTAGATAATCTGTAAATATCTGTTGAATGAACAAATAGATTAAAAAAAATAGTAGCACATGAATTATTTGCTGATTCTCAGCTTAATTCTTTTTATTACAGAGTCTTAAACATTATTTAGTGTCTTTTGAAGATTCCTGGAAAATCACCATTGTTTTGGGATCTGCTACCATTTCTACCTATATACTTAAATGCCAAAACATGCCCTTATAGCCTATCTTTTTTTCTGTTCCAGCTTCCTCATGGCATTTTGGGGTTTCCTAAACGAAAGTTTGCTTTAACTTGACTGCCATTAAGGCAACTGGCATAAGGCCGTGCCCTAATGGAGGTGATCGGTTGGAATCTGAGATGTAGGTATCTCTGTTCTTTGTCTTCTTCCTGTTTTAACTTTGTAAGATAACCCACAGAGTCCTGGGAATACAGTTCAACTTTATGAATGCTCACCAATTTGTGTTGTCTGTTTCTCCTTGTTTTGACTAAATGAATACTTCTAGTTAGATAATTGTGCATTATTGTTTCAGCTAAAATGATGGCAAACTATTGAACACTATATGAGGAGAGCACATACCTGGTTTTTCTAGCAAGGAGGGTTATCAGTTTGTGTTGGGGACTTCAGTCTGTGTTCAGAGTTTGGGGATGTGGTCCTCTACTGGAGCTTTAGAGTCCTTTTCAAAAAGCCTTCTATAGTATATTTGTTCCCCCCCTCCCCTGGGAGAGCATCATCATGAAGAGAAAGACTGCATCATAACAGGATAAGGAAGAGAAGATTAACCCTAATTGCGGAGATTGGGATAAAGTTTTTAGAAAAGGGGTTGGTTGGTTGGTTTTTGTGGATTCCTGAGTGTGGGTAATTTTTCAACAGAGCTGAAAGGAAACTAAAACTGGGAGCAGCCATCTCATCCTCTGTCGTCAGTTCATGATAAACTTCTGTGTTTTGTCTCTGAGATACCGTGTTGTAGCCTGGAATTAACTCTTTTAACATGAGGTGGTTTGGATGGGTTTCTGCTCCTTGCCAAAACAGATAAACAAAAGTATTTCAATTAGGATACTGTGATAATTAATTTTATGTGTCAGCTTTACTGGCCTGAGCGATATCTAGATAGCTCATAACACATTATTTCTCAGTATGTCTGTGAGGGTATTTTGGGAAGAGATTAACATGTGAACTGGTAGGCTGACTAAAGAAGACCTGCCCTCGCCAATGGGAGTGGACATCTTCCAGTTCACTCAGTGGCCTCAGTGGAACAGAAAAAGCAGAGGAAGGACAAATTTTCTCTCTTCTTGAGATGAGATATCCATCCTCTCCTATCCTGGAATATTGGAGCTCCTGCTTCTCAGACCTTCAAACTTGGACCAGGGCTTACATTATGAGCTCAGCAGATCAGAGACATCTCAGCCTCCGCAATGGCATGAGCCAATTCCTATAATAGATCTTTACATACATCTCTCTCTCTTTCTCTGTGCTACGCTCAGTTGCTTCAGTAGTGTCTGATTCTTTTTGACTTATGGACTACAGCTGCCAGGCTCCTCTGTCCATGGGATTCTCTAGGCAAGAATACTGAAGTGGGTTGCCATGCCCTCCTCCAGGGGATCTTCCTGACCCAGGAATCGAACCAGTATCTCTGGCATCTCTTGCATTGAAGTCAGGTTCTTTACCCACTGAGCCACCTGGGAAGCCCATCTCTTATCTCTGTCTGTCTGTCTGTTTACCTGTCTATCTGTATCCTGTTGGTAGTGTTTCTCTGGAGAATCCTGAATGACACAAATATTATGTGTATGAGATGGCCCATTTTCTTATAATACCTCATACTTTCTGGTTTCCTTATTGTTCAAAGCATGTTGATCAAGTACACTAACTCTGGAGTGTACTTTGTCATGCTTTGTTGCTCAGTCATGTCCAGCTCTTTGTGACCCTATAGACTTTAGATTTCCAGGCTCCTCTGTTCAAGGGATTCTCCAGGCAAGAATACTGGAGTGGGTATCCATTCCCTTCTCCAGGGGATCCTCTGGACCCAGGGATTGAGCCTAGGTCTCAGTTGTAGGCAGATTCTTTACCATCTGAGACACTGGGGAAGCTCATCTGAACTACCAAAAAACATCATTCTGTGAGAATTCTAAGGCTAGCTCTGTGATATGTGACATTTAGAAAAAGAGGGAAGAACCCTCAAGATTAATCAGCTGACCTTCCAAAAGTACCTCCTAACCACTTTGCATTTTAAAACTGTTTGAAGATTTCTTTCTCTCTGGCATAATTCCATCAAAAAAGTATGAGCATCTTATGCTGCTTCAATTATCAATGATTCCTTCTCATTCAAAAAAAAAAAAAAAGGAGCAATTCGTTTAACTGTCTTGAAAATAAAATTGGCATGTTTTGACTTAGTTTTTATTTTGATTCTTCAATTCTAGTTTTTCAGTTCTTTGATATATTTGTCAGATTACCTTGGATATTCATCCCTACCCCTACCACATTAACACAACCTAAATTTCTGGTATTCTTTTATTATATCAGTGATTTTTGACAGCCATGGGTCATCAATTTCTGAGACATCTTGGATCAGTTATTGATGTCTGAATTTGATTTTAGCAATCCTTGCATGTGTATGGAGAGTAATTTTTCTGTTTTAGATATTTTTCTTGACTGCTAAAATGGCATGTTGTGTTGCTTTTGCTTTATTACTATTATTTTGTTGTTTTTATTGTTAAAAGGTTAATCACAGGTAGTTAATACAGAACTATGAGACAATGTGCAACAAAGGAAGCAGAGATTTAATTCATCTAATATATTCCTGCTCATGGCTGGTAGAAAAGCATTATGGAGTGGTCATATAAACTAAATGTTTAAAAAAACCCATAAAACAAGATACTTATACTCACAGATGAGTTGCTCCAGAAGGTAATTTAAAACAAAATCTTCCTGTTTTTCGTTTATTATGAAGTACTTTGTACCATTTCTGTGGATAATTTTAGTTATTTTCTGTTGGATTTGATTGACATCTCAGAGGAAATGGAATGCACTTGAGTTATTGTAAACTTTTTAAGTAGTTTATTGTCAGTAGTAAAATATTTGGAGGTAGGATTCCAAAGAATACAGGCAGAATGTTTTACCCTTAAATATGTGTCTTCTGTAGACTCTGATATTGTGAATCTTGCCTTATCTTTATATCCCTATCAGTGTTTGCCACATTGTATATTCTTAGTGTATGTAAAGTAAAAGAGTTAATGATATAATAAGTGTAACTTCAGAGTTCAGTTCAGTTGCTCAGTCATGTATGACTCTTTGTGACCCCATGGACTGCAGCACGCCAGCTCCATCACCGACTCCCAGAGGTTGCTCAAATTTATGTCCATCAAATAGGTGATGCCATCCAATCATCTCATCCTCTGTTATCCCCTTCTCTTCCTGCTTTCTATCTTTCCCAGCATCAGGGTCTTTTCCAATGAGTCAGATCTTTGCAACAGGGGACCAGAGTATTGGAGCTTCAGCTTCAGCATCGGTCCTTTCAGTGAATATTCAGGGCTGATTTCCTGTAGGATTGACTCGTTGGATCTCCTTGCAGTCCAAGGGACTCTCAAGAATCTTCTCCAACACCGCAGTTCAAAAGCATCAATTCTTTGGCTCTTGGCTTTCCTTATAGTCCAACTCTCACATCCATACAAGACTACTGGAAAAACCATAGCTTTGACTAGACGGACCTTTGTCGGCAAAGTAATGTCTCTGCTTTTTAATATGCTGTCTAGGTTGGTCATAGCTTTTCTTTCAAGGAGCAAGTGTCTTTTAATTTCATGGCTGCAGTCACCATCTGCACTGATTTGGGAGCCCCCCCTCCCCCCAATAAAGTCTCTCACTGTTTCCATTGTTTCCCCGTCTATTTGCCATGAAGTGATGGGACTGGATGCCATGATCTTTGTTTTATGAATGTTGAGTTTTAAGTCAGTTTTTTCACTCTCTTCTTTCTCTTTCTCAAGAGGCTCTTTATTTCTTCTTCACTTGCTGCCATAAAGGTGGTGTCATGTGGATATCTGAGGTTATTGATATTTCTCCTGGCAATATTGCTTCCAGCTTGTGCTTCATCCAGTCCAGCATTTCTCATGATGTACTCTGCATATAAGTTAAATAAGCAGGGTGACAATATACAGCCATGACATACTTTCCCAATTTGGAACCAGTCTCTTTTTCCATGTCCAGTTCTAACTATTGCTTCTTAACATACAGATTTCTCAGGAGGCAGGTAACTGGTCTCATATTCTCATCTTCTTTAAAGGCAAAGGTGGTCTAGTATTCCCATCTCCTTTAAAGGCAAAGGAGGAAAGGAAAGATATACCCATCTGAATGCAGAGTTCCAAAGAATAGCAAGGAGAGATAAGAGATAAGCATTCCTCAGTGATCAATGCAAAGAGATAGAGGAAAACAACAGAATGGGAAAGACTAGAGATCTCTTCAAGAAAAATTAAAGATACCAAGGGAACATTTCATGCAAAGATGGGCACAATAAAGAACAGAAATGGTATGGACCGAACAGAGGCAGAAGATAAGAAGAGGTGGCAAGAATACACAGAAACTATACAAAAAATATCTTTACGACCCAGAAAACCACCATGGTTTTTCCAAATTTGCTGGCATATTGGGTATAGCACTTTCACAGCATCATCTTTCAGGATTTGGAATAGCTCAACTGGAATTCCATTACCTCCACTAGCTTTGTTCGTAGTGATGCTTTCTAAGGCCCACTTGACTTCACATTCCAGGATGTCTGGCTCTAGGTGAGTGATCCCACCACGGTGGGACCTAACAGAAGTAGAAGATATTAAGAAGAGATGGCAGGAATACACAGAAGAACTGTACAAAAAAGAACTTCATGACCCAGATAATCACGATGGTGTGATCACTAACCTAGAGCCAGACATCCTGGAATGTGAAGTCAAGTGGGCCTAAGGAAGCATCACTATGAACAAAGCTAGTGGAGGTGATGGAATTCCAGTTGAGCTATTCCAAATCCTGAAAGATGATGCTGTGAAAGTGCTATACCCAATATGCCAGCAAATTTGAAAAACTTAGGAGTGGCCATAGGACTGGAAAAGGTCAGTTTTCATTCCAATGCCAAAGAATGTTCAAACTGCCACACAATTGCACTCATCTCATACTCTAGCAAAGTAACGCTCAGAATTTTCCAAGCCAGGCTTTGACAGTCTGTGAACCGTGAACTTCCAGATGTACAAGTTGGATTTAGAAAAGGCAAAAGAACCAGAGATCAAATTGCCAACAATAGTTGGATCATTGAAAAAGCAAGAGAGTTCCAGAAAAACATCTATTTCTGCTTTATTGACCATGTCAAAGCCTTTGACTGTGTGGATCCCAAGAGACTGTGGAAAATTCTTAAGAGATGGAAATATCAAACTTCAGAGTAGTTAATAAAAAGAAAAACTTCTTTTAACCTTCATGTTAGGCTAATTATGCTTTAAACTATAGATCTGGTTGAAAGGTAAGAAATTAAGTCAGCAGTTTGAAAGATTCCTCTCTATGATATCCTTTTGTAATTTATCTGTTAGAGTGACTGAGAGATAATTATTAAACAAAAATTACAAGATAGAAAACCAAAGAGTGGACACAGATGTGCTCTACATGAGAAAGGTGCTGTTTTTAAACTCATAATTCATCTTTTAAAAATTATTTAATAATTTATTAATTGTAGGGTCAATAAATTCCAAATTTCTAATTTATTTGTTGTGTGAGCTTCATTTATAAATAGCATATTTATACATAAAGACAAATGTAATATTTTATTAAATAGCTACTTTATAGCTTTATTTGAGCTTATATTTACTTTCAGATTGCATTTAACACAATTATTTATGCTTTAATTTTCTATAAGACAATATTAATAATCCTTTTTCATAAAATGATCCCAGGGTACAACAATATTGAAAAACAGTTTTTGGATTATAGAAACACTTTGAGTTAACGCAGCTACAGTGTAAAATTTATCATATGTAGCCTTCTGATTCATTGGATATAAAGAAATAGGGATGATACATATGACAGCATCTCACTGAATATTTTGTTTAACTGCTTCCTATGCTCCAGATGCTTTAGATAAGCATTCATTCAGTATACAGAACTTGTCTCTTAATACATATTTCAAAACAGTTTTATTGGGGTATGGTTTATATTCAATAAAATACATTTGTTTAAGTATACAATTAGATAAATTTGACATGTATATTGTTGTTACCCATCCCAGTATTCTTGGCTGGAGAATTCCATGGACAGAGGAGCCTGGTGGGCTACCATCCATGGGGTCACAAAGAATCAGACATGACTGAACAACTAACACTTTCACACTTCTCATATTGTTGTTGTTCTGTTGCTAAGTCATGTCCAACTCTTTGCAACCCTATGGACTGCAGCACGCCAGACTTCCCTGTCCTTCACTATCTCCCAAATGTGGCTCAACGTATCTTCACTGGGGGCTTCCCTTGTGGCTCAGCTGGTAAAGAATCTGCCTGCAATGTGAGAGATCTGGGTACTATCCCTGGGTTGGGAAGATCCCCTGGAGAAGGGAATAGCTACCCACTTCAGTATTTTGGCCTGGAGAATTCCATGGACTCTATCATCCATGGGGTCAGAAAGAGTTGGACACAACTGAGTGACTTTCACTTATCTTCATTGAGTCAGTGATGCTTTCTAACCATCCTCATCCCTTCTTTTGTCTTCACTGTTTCCCAGAATCACAGTCTTTTCCAATGAGTTGGCACTTTGTATCAGATGGTAAAAGTATTAGAGCTTCAACATCAGTCCTTCCAATGAATATTCACAGTTGATTTCCTTTAGGATTGACTAGATTGATCTCCTTGCAGTCCAAGGGATTCTCAAGACTCTTCTCAGCACTACAATTTGAAATTATCCTGTGTACAGTAATCAAGATACAGAAAATTTCCATCATTTTCAGAAGTTTCTTTGGGTGTTTACATTGGTAATGTTCCAGTTTCTTCCTGACCTAGATAACCACTGATGTGTTTTCTTCACATAGCTGTGGATTAGATTTGCCTTTTCTAGTTCAGTCACTCAGTCAAGTCTGACTCTTTGAGACCCCATGGACTGTAGCATGCCAGGCCTCCCTGTCCTTCACCAACTCCCAGAGTTTACCCAAAATCATGTCCATTGAGTTGGTGATGCCATCCAATCATCTCATCTTCAGTAGTCCCCTTCTCTTCCCACCTTCAATCTTTCCCAGCATCAGGGTCTTATCAAATGAGTCAGTTCTTCGCATCAGGTAGCCAAAGTATTGGAGTTTCAGCTTCAATATCAGTCCTTCCAATGAACGCCCAGGACTGATCTCCTTTAAGATGGACTGGTTGGATCTCCTTGCAGTCCAAGGGACTCTCAAAGAGTCTTCTCCAACACCACAGTTCAAAAGCATCAGTTCTTCAGCGGTCAGCTTTCTTGATAGTCCAACTCTCACATCCATACATGACCACTGGAAAAACCATAGCCTTGACTAGACAGACCTTTGTTGGCAAAGTAATGTCTCTGCTTTTTAATATGCTATCTAGGTTGGTCATCGGAGAAGGCAATGGCACCCCACTTCAGTACTCTTGTCTGGAAAATCCCATGGACACAGGAGCCTGGTAGGCTGCAGTCCATGGGGTCGCTAGGAATCGGACACGACTGAGCGACTTCACTTTCACTTTTCACTTTCATGCATTGGAGGAGGAGATGGCAACCCACTCCAGTGTTCTTGCCTGGAGAATCCCAGGGACGGGGGAGCCTGGTGGGCTGCCATCTCTGGGGTCGTACAGAGTTGGACACGACTGAAGCGACTTAGCAGCAGCAGCAGGTTGGTCATAACTTTCCTACCAGGGAGTAAGTGTCTTAATTTCATGGCTGCAATCACCATCTGCAGTGATTTTGGAGCCCAAAGAAATAAAAGTCTGCCACTGTTCCCACTGTTTCCCCATCTATTTGCCGTGTAGTGATGGGACCAGTTACCATGATCTTAGTTTTCTGAATGTTGAGCTTTAAGCCAACTTTTTCACTCTCCTCTTTCACTTTCATCAAGAGGCTCTCTAGTTCTTCTTCGCTTTCTGCCATGAAGCTGGTGTCATCTACATTTCTGAGATTGACATAACTCTTGGCAATCTTGATTCCAGCTTGTGCTTCATCCAGCCCAGCATTTCTGACGATGTACTCTGCTGCTGCTGCTGCTTCTGCTGCTGCTAAGTCGCTTCAGTTGTGTCCAACTCTGTGCGACCCTGTAGACGGAAACCCACCAGGTTCCCCCGTCCCTGGGATACTCCAGGAAAGAACACTGGAGTGGGTTGCCATTTCCTTCTCCAATGGGTGAAAGTGAAAAGTGAAAGGGAATTTGCTCAGTTGTGTCCGACTCTTAGCGACCCCATGGACTGCAGCCTACCAGGCTCTTCCATCCATGGGATTTTCCAGGCAAGAGTACTGGAGTGAGGTGCCATTGCCTTCTCCGATGTACTCTGCATATAAGTTAAATAAGCAGGGTGACAATATACAGCCTTGATGTACTCCTTTTCCTGTTTGGAACCAGTCTGTTATTCCATGTCCAGTTCTAACTGTTGCTTCCTGACCTGCATACACATTTCTCAAGAGGCACATCAGGTGGTCTGGGATTTCCATCTCTTGAAAAATTTTCCACAGTTTGTTCTTGTTCACACAAAGGCTTTGGCATAGTCAATAAAGCAGAAATAGATGTTTTTCTGGAACTCTCTTGATTTTTCAATGATCCAGCAGATGTTGGCAATTTGATCTCTGGTTCCTCTGCCTTTTGAAAAACCAGCTTAAACATCTGGAAGTTCACAGTTCATGTATTATTAAAGCCTGGCTTGGAGAATTTTGAGCATTACTTTACTAGCTTGTGAGATGAGTACAAGTGTGCAGTGGTTTGAGCATTCTTTGGCATTGCCTTTCTTCGGGATTGGAATAAAAACTGACCTTTTTAGTCCTGTGGCCACTGCTGAGTTTTCCAAATTTGCTGGCATATTGAGTGCAGCACTTTCACAGCATCATATTTTAGAATTTGAAATAGCTCAACTGGAATTCCATCACCTCCACTAGCTTTGTTCATAATGATGCTCTCTAAGGCCCACTTGACTTCACATTCCAGGATGTCTGGCTCTAGGTTAGTGATCACACCATCGTGATTATCTGGGTCATGAAGATCTTTTTTGTATTCTTGCCACCTCTTCTTTATATCTTTTGCTTCTGTTAAGTCCATACCATTTCTGTCCTTTATCGACCCAGTCTTTGCATGAAGTGTTCCCTTGGTATTTTTAATTTTCTTGAAGAGAAATTATGCGGGAGTTTGAACATTCTTTGGCATTGCCTTTTTTGGAATTGGAATGAAAACTGACCTTTTCCAGTCCTATGACCACTGCTGCATAGTCTTTCTCATTCTTTTGTTTTCTTCTATTTCTTTGCACTGATCACTGAAGAAGGCTTTCTTACCTCTCCTTGCTATTCTTTGGAACTCTGCATTTAAATGGGTATATCTTTCCTTTTCTCCTTTGCCTTTTGCTTCTCTTCTTTTCACAGCTATTTGTAAGGCCTCCTCAGAAAGCCATTTTGCTTTTTTGCTTTTTTTTTTTTCTCTTGGGGATGGTCTTGATCCCTGTCTCCTCTACAATGTCATGAAATTCCGTCCATAGTTCTTCAGGCACTCTGTGTATCAGATCTAGTCCCTTAAATCTGCTTCTCATTTCCACTCTATAGTCGTAAGAGATTTGATTTAGGTCGCTGGAGCAAGCAGCAGCTGTGCAGCGCTGGAGCAAGTGGCCATGAGATACCCTATGTCCAACGTCAGGAGCCGTGGCTGCACTTCACTGGAGCGGCAGTGAGGAGATACTGCACGTCCAAGTTCAGAGAAACCCCAGTAAGATGGTAGGCACTGAAGCGGCTGTGAGGAGACACTCCATGCCCAAAGGCAAAGGAGAAGCCCCAGCAAGATGGTAGGAGGGCCAAATTGGCATTTAGAATCAAACCCCATCACTTCCAGAGACGCTCAGAGGGCTCAAACAAACCTTGTGCACACCAGGACCCCGGACTCCACAGAGACTGAGAGAGAACTGTGTTTGAGCATCTCCTATGCAGGCATAGGTCAGCAGTGGCTTGCTACAGGGGCAGGGGATCTGGGTGCAGCAGACTTGGGTATGGCCTAAACCCTCTTGAAGGAGGTCGCCATTAATCCCACTATAGAGCTGCCAGAACTTACACAGGACTGGGAAATAGAGTCTTGGAGGGCACAAACAGAATCGTGTGTGAACCAGGACACAGGAGAAAGGAGTAGTGACCCCACAAGACACTGACCCAGACTTGCCTGTGAGTGTCTAGGAGTCTCCAGCGGCGGCATGGGTTGGTGGTGGCCTGCTGCAGGGTTGGGGCACAGAGTGCAGCAGTGCATGCATGGGACCTTTTGAAGGGGGTCACCATTATCTTCATTTCCTCCACCATAGTTTGGCCCAGGTAAATAGCAGGGAGGAAACACAGCTCCACCCATCAACAGAAAATAGACCCAGTTTTCCCCTTTCCTTCCTTTCAGTCTCTCCCATCAGGAAGCTTCCTTAAGCCTCTAATCCTTCACCGTCAGAGGGCAGACAGACTGAAAACCACAATCACAGAAAACTAACCAATCTAATCACATGGACCACAGCTTAGTCTAACTCAGTGAAGCTATAAGCCATGCCATGTAGGGCCACCCAGGATGGACAGGTCATTGTGGGGAGGTCTGACAAAATGTGGTCCACTGGAGAAGGGAATGGCAAACCACTGCAGTCTTCTTGCCTTGAGAACCCAATGAACAGTATGAAAAGGCAAAAAGATCGGACACTGAAAGATGAGCTCCCCAGGCCGGTAGGTGCCCAATATGCTACTGGAGATCAGTGGAGAAATAACTCCAGAAAGAATGAAGTTCAGTTCAGTTCAGTCACTCAGTCGTGTCCGACTCTTTGCGACCCCATGAATCGCAGCACGCCAGGCCTCCCTGTCCATCACAAACTCCCAGAATTCACTCAGACTCACGTCCATTGAGTCGGTGATGCTATCCAGCCATCTCATCCTCTGTCGTCCCCTTCTCCTCCTGCCCCCAATCCCTCCCAGCATCAGGGTCTTTTCCAATGAGTCAACTCTTCTCATGAGGTGGCCAAAGTACTGGAGTTTCAGCTTCAGTATCATTCCCTCCAAAGAAATCCCAGGGCTGATCTCCTTCAGAATGGACTGGTTGGATCTCCTTGCAGTCCAAGGGACTCTCGAGTCTTCTTCAACACCACAGTTCAAAAGCATCAATTCTTTGGTGCTCAGCCTTCTTCACAGTCCAGCTCTCACATCCATACATGACCACATGAAAAACCATAGCCTTGATTAGATGGACCTTTGTTGGCAAAGTAATGTCTCTGCTTTTAAATATGCTATCTAGGTTGGTCATAACTTTCTTTCCAAGGAGTAAGCGTCTTTTAATTTCATGGCTGCAGTCACCATCTGCAGTGATTTTGGAGCCCCCAAAAATAAAGTCTGACACTGTTTCCACTGTTTCCTCATCTCTTTCCCATGAAGTGATGGGACCAGATGTCATGATCTTCGTTTTCTGAATGTTGAGTTTTAAGCCAACTTTTTTACTCTCCACTTGCACTTTCATCAAGAGGCTTTTGAGTTCCTCTTCACTTTCTGCCACGAGGGTGGTGTCATCTGCATATCTGAGGTTATTGATATTTCTCTCGGCAATCTTGATTCCAGCTTTTGTTTCTTCCAATCTAGCGTTTCTCATGATGTACTCTGCATATAAGTTAAAGAAGCAGGGTGACAATATGCAGCCTTGACGAACTCCTTTTCCTATTTGGAACCAGTCTGTTGTTCCATGTCCAGTTCTAACTGTTGCTTCCTGACCTGCATACAGATTTCTCAGGGGACAGGTCAGGTGGTTTGGTATTCCATCTTTTTCAGAATTTTGCACAGTTTATTGTGATCCACACGGTCAAAGGCTTTGGCATAGTCAATAAAGCAGAAATAGATGTTTTTCTGGAACTCTCTTGTTTTTTCCATGATCCAGCGGATGTTGGCAATTTGATCTCTGGTTCCTCTGCCTTTTCTAAAACCAGCTTGAACATCAGGAAGTTCACGGTTCACGTATTGCTGAAGCCTGGCTTGGAGAATTTTGATGGAGCCAAAGCAAAAACAATACCCAGTTGTCGATGTGACTGGTGATAGAAGCAAGGTCCGATGCTGCAAAGAGCAATATTGCATAGGTACCTGGAATGTTAGGTCCATTAATCAAGGCAAATTGGAAGTGGTCAAACAGGAGATGGCATGAGTGAACGTCGACATTTTAGGAGTCAGCGAACTAACATAGACTGGAATGCATGAATTTAATTCAGATCACCATTATATCTACTACTGTGGGCAAAAATCCCTTAGAAGAAATGGAGTAGCTGTCATAGTCAACAAGAGTCTGAAATGCAGTACTTGGATGCAATCTCAAAAACGACAAAATGGTCTCTGTTCGTTTCCAAGGCAAACCATTCAATATCATGGTAATCCAAGTCTATACCCTGAGCAGTAATGCTGAAGAAACTGAAGTTGAGCGGTTCTATAAAGACCTACAAGACCTTGTAGAACCAACACCCAAAAAGATGTCCTTTTCATTATAAGGGACTGGAATGCAAAAGTAGGAAGCCAAGAAACACCTGGAGTGACAGGGAAATTTGGCTTTGGTGTACAGAATGAAGCAGGGCAAAGGCTAATAGAGTTTTGCCAAGAGAATGCACTGGTCATAGCAAACACCCTCTTCCAACAACACAAGAGAAGACTCTACACATGGACATCACCAGAAGGCCAACACCGAAATCAGATTGATTATATGCTTTGTAGCCAAACGTGGAGAAGCTCTATACAGTCAGCAAAAACAAGACTGGGAGCTGACTGTGGCTCAGATCATGAACTCCCTATTGCCTTTTCTAGACTTTAATACAAATGGAATGATTAAGTATGCATTCCATCCCACCCCTCCAGGTCATCACAGAGCACTAGGTAGAGCTCCTTGTGTTATATAGCAGCTTCCCACTAGCTGTTTCACACATGGTAATGTATCTATTCAGTGCTACTCTCTCAATTTGTCCCACCCTCTCCTTTGTTCTTGCCTGGAGAATCCGAGGGATGGGGGATCCTGGTGGGCTGCCATCTATGGAGTCACACAGAGTCAGACATGACTGAAGCGACTTAGCAGCGGCAGCAGCAGCTCCTTCCCTCACTATGTCTACAAGTCCATTCTCTATGTCTGCATCTCTAGTCTTGCCTGCAGATATGTTCATCAGTATCATCTTTATTGATTCCATATATATGCTTTAATATACAATATTTGTTTTTCTCTTTCTGACTTAACTTCATGCTGTACAACAAGCTCTAGGTTTGTCTACCTCAGTTCAACTGACTCAAATTTGTTCTTTTTTTACGACTGAGTAATATTCCATTGTATATATGGAATATATATATATATATAGTAACAACTTTTTATGCTTTTTTTTGTTGATGGACATCTAGGTTGCTTCTGTGTTCTAGCTATTGTAAATAGTGCTGCAGTGAACATTGAGTTACATGTGTCTTTTTGAATTGTGGTTTTTCTCTGGATGTATGCCCAGGAGTAGGATTGCTGGCTCATATGCTAGCTGTATTTTTAGTTTTTTAAGGAACCTTGATACCATTCTCCCTAGTGGTTGTATCGGTTTACATTCCCACCAACACTGTTGGAGGGTTCTGTTTGCTCAACATACTTTCCAGCATTTATTGTTTATAGACTTTTAGATGATGGCCAATCTGACTGGTGTGAAGTGATACCTCTAATTGTAGTTTTGATTTGCATTTCTCTAATAATGAGCAATGTTGAGCATTTTTTCATGTGTTTGTTGACCATCTGTATGTCTTCTTTGGAAAAAATACGTGTTTGGGTCTTCCACTCATTTTTTCATTGGGTTCTTTGTTTTACTGATATTGAGCTGCATGAACTGCTTGTATATTTTGGAGATTAATCCTTTGTCAGTTGCTTCATTTGCAATTCTTTGTTTCTTTGGAAGTTCAGTTCAGTCGCTCAGTTGCGTCTGACTCTTTGTGACCCCATGAACTGCAGCACGCCAGGCCTCCCTGTCCATCACCAACTCCCGAAGTACACCCAAACCCATGTCCATTGAGTTGGTGATACCATCCAACCATCTCATCCTCTGTTGTCCCCTTCTCCTCCTGCCCTCAATCTTTCCCAGCATCAGGGTCTTTTCTAATGAGTCAGGTCTTTGCATCAGATGGCCAAAGTGTTGGAGTTTCAGCTTCAACATCAGTCCTTCCAATGAACACCCACGACTGATCTCCTTTAGGATGGACTGATTGGATCTCCTTGTAGTCCAAGGGACTCTCAAGAGTCTTCTCCAACAGAATTTTAAAATCACAGTTACTACGATTTATCATTGTTTACTTTCTGTTGGTACTTTATGTTGACCTATTTCTGGAAATTTTGCCTACCTTGAAGATTTTCTCTTATATTTTCTTATAAAAGTTTTTACAGTTTTAGATTTCCTTTTTAGGTAAGTAATATGTTTCAAAGTACTTTTTATTATGTTGTTCAGTTGTTCAGTTGTGTTTGACTCTGCAATCTCCTCTCATTTGTATAAAATCAGTTGACCTTCCAAGAATGTGTCTGTTTCCGGACTCTCTAGTCTGTTTCATTGCTATGTCTATGAATATCACATTGTCTTATTAATATGCACTCATAGTAAGTTTCAAAAACTGGTAGTAGTAGTCCTGCAGCTTTTTTTTTTTTTTTTCAGAATTGTCCTTTGAATTTCCATATACATTTTAAAATCAGTTTATCAGTTTTTCTGAAAAGTCTGATAGGATTTTGATTGGAATTACATTGAATCTATAGATCAATTAGAAAAGATTTTCCATCTTAAAAATAAGTCTTTTGATCCATATTTTTAGAAATCCTTAAATTCTATTATTGATTCCAGGTAGTTTTCAATTTACAGGTCTTACACCTATTTTATTACATTTAATGTATTTAATTATTTTCTGAAAAATGGAATTTAGAAAACTTTTTTTTCTAATTGTTGAAAATAGCAGAAATACAACTGATTTTTACCTTTTTACCACATATCTTGCCATCTTTCTAAACTTACTCATTAGTTCTAATAATATTTTGGAGCTTCCTTATAATTTTCTTCATGCTTAATCATGTTGTCTGAGAGTGATGACTGCTTCATTTTTTCCTTTCCAATCGGTGTGCATTTAAAGATGCAGTTTCATTATATTGCAGTTTGAAGAGTTGCTGACAAAAATTCATTGGTCACTGTTATCTCTGTATGAATTGTATCTTTTTGTCCTAGCTGATTTAATTATTTCTCCTTATAACTAGTTTCTAGTGATATGATTTGACACCCCACTCCAGTACTCTTGCTTGGAAAATCCCATGGACAGAGGAGCCTGATAGGCTGCAGTCCATGGGGTCACTAGGAGTCGGACACGACTGAGCGACTTCACTTTCGCTTTTCACTTTCATGCATTGGAGAAGGAAATGGCAACCCACTCTAGTGTTCTTGCCTAGAGAATCCCAGGGACGGGGAGCCTGGTGGGCTGCCGTCTATGGGGTCGCACAGAGTCGGACAGGACTGAAGCGACTTAGCAGCAGCAGCAGCAGTGATATGATTATAATGTATCTTATTTGGATTTCCTTCATGTTTTTCCTTTTTCCAGTTTTTTGAGTGTTTGAAATCTTTAGGTTTATAGTTCTCATTAAATTTGAAACATTTTGACCATATGTAGTTTTTTGTTCAACAAGTCACTGTGTTTCTGTTCAATTTTTTATCTTTTTCTTATGGTTTTGTTTTAATTGCTTTTGTTGCTGTGACTTCAGATTCACTGAAATTTTCTACTGCAGTGTCTAATCCATTTTTATACTCATCCAGTTAAAATGTCATTTCAGATTGTGTTTTTCATCTCTTAAAACTTCCACTTTATTTTTATAGCTTTTGTTTTTCTCATCATTTTATGCTTTCTTTAATCCCTGAGCATGCAGAGCATATTAAAGTTCTGTAATTTCTCCATCTATTTTTATTGACTGAAGTTTCTCCTCACTTATGGGTAACATATGCCTGCTTCTTGGCATATTTTTAGACACTGGACATTATTAATGTTACATTATTAAGTGTCCTGATCTTCTTAATCTTTCTTTGAAGAGGCAAGCAATTAAATGATTTATAAATTAAATTGATCATTTCAGTATCTCAGTCCTGTGCTATCCTCTAATGAGAACAAAGTTTTTTCTTTTTTTTTTTCTTTCATGTTTTTTTTTTCTTTCTTTCTTTCACATATTTCGTTCAGTTTTATAGCTGCTGGAGGGTAAGCCAGGGGACTGTTTATCCATCAAAGCCAGATGCATGTATCCTGCTGGTTAAGTTTTACTAGAAAAAAACATTTGATATAATTTGATCTTTTGTTTTTTTCCTTTAAAATTGACTCCATGTTGGTTATTCATAATTTTTCCATAAGAATCATTATAAATTAGACATTAAGTTTCTTCTTTAGGAGGGGGGTATAGTTTTCACCTTTTCAATATATGATCACATTTTGATTGTTGTTGTTGTTAGTCACTAAGTCATGTCTGACTCTTTTGTGACTGCATAGACTGTAGCCCGCCAGGCTCCTCTGTCCATGGGATTTTCCAGGCAAGAATACTGGACTGTGTTGCCATTTCCTCAAAGGAAAGGAGATCAACGATCTCCTCCAGAGGATCTTCCTGACCCAGGAATTGAACTCGTGTCTCTTGTGTCTCCTGCACTGACAGCCAGATTCTTTATCTTTGAGTTGCCAGGGAAGCCCTTTGCATCTCTAAATCATATAAAGTGGAATTTTATTGTTTTAGATTCCTCAATTACTTACGTCACTTTGGTTACTTCTTTAGCTAGCCATTTTAGTCGTTTAGAAATAATCTATCACTTTACTTTTCAGAAGGTGATAGTGTTTTCCTTTTCCCCCAAGGTTTTTTTTTTTTTTTTTTTTTTTCTGAGTAGGTTAAGTGGTGACTTCTCTTAACTGCTTTCAAGTACAGTTTGCTTGAATATCCTTGCTGCAGAGCTTCTTAAGCCACAGTAAAACCTCCTTTGTCTGGGAGAAATTCTGGAATGTTTATGAGTGCTGCCAAGAAATTATTTTCAGTAGAGAAGAAAAGGTTATCTTGCATAAAGGTCTTTGCTTTTAGGTTTTTATTTTCAGCATTTCTGGAAGCAGAAAATTTTAATTCTAGATTTTCAGGAAGTTCTTGTTGGTACCCTACTGTTTATAGAGTAAATATTATTTTATGATGTATTGCATTTTCTCCTTTGTCATATCTTTCAGGAAAGCATCTGGCTCTCATTGATGAGTGACTTAGACCAGAAGTAAGGTCCATGTTTTCTGTGCCAGGAGTGCCTAGTGGGTCTCAGAAGATCAGGAAGAACAGGCATATGTGTTGAAATATCTTATCTATAAAAAGATGAATGCTGCATAACAAAAACCCTATTGTTGACTGAGATGTCCTAGTTGTTATGACAGACCAGTAAGAATTTGAGGTTAAGATAACTTTGACTTTCACTGAATAGTTTACCTTCACTTAAGATTCAGTGGTATTGAAGATAAAGATAACACTTACTATACTTGATCAATTTTTTGAAAATATTTAAGATTATATCAAATTTTAATTGGTTTAGAAATGTCCAACTTTATAGATTTTCTCAAACTCCATTATATGTTTCTTAGATCCCTGGGGCCAGAATTGCGATACATTAGTCTAGATTTGTATTCGCCATGATTGTGCATGAAAGTAGATTGCTTTTTGTTAGTTTTACAGTATCTGAGCTGATAGTTTCTAAACATTTGTAAATTGTTTTCTCTGTAAGACTTTTCCTTCAGGGAAATAAATGAAATGATTTACTGTATGTTTTCGGAAGGAACATAGCTAAGAAGTTAGATCCTGAATCATTTTAAGTGTATGCGACGCCATGGATGTAGCCCACCAAGCTCCTCTGTCCATGGGATTCTCCAGGCAAGAATACTAGAGTGGGTTACCATTCCTTCTTCAGGGGATCTTCCCAACCCAGGAATTGAACCTGGTACTCCTGCATTGCAGGCAGATTCTTTATCATCTGAGCCACCAGGGCAGCCCCATAATTTAGCCATTTTCCCCCAAATTTGCCACCTTAGCCACTATCATTGTCATCTGTGGCTACTCAAAGTGTGTCTGTACCCACACGAACTACTTAGTGGCTATTTCACTATCTGAAAGAGCTAAATACCATGTGGAAATATGGAAATTACTAGTGACTTCTCTTTCTCCTTCTTTCTTGCTTGTTATCTTTTAAAATTTTACCTAACATTTTTAGAAGAAATTCACTATAATTTTCTGTGCAAAGAATTGCCTATTTTATACCATTCTTGTTTTCCTTCTCATTATTTCCCTAGGGCATATACTTTTGTTTTCCAGTACTACAGAGACAGAAATATTCCATATAGTTTTTGTTAGGATTGCATATAAATAAGAAAAATCACTTCTAGTGGCTTTATATTTTCCTACTACATTTTCATTTCCTTGAACCCCAGGATATTTGTCACACAGTTTAATTGAAATAATTTCTGCAGAATTCCAGTTGCTTTTCCCCTAAGAGATTTTGCTTTCTTTAAATCTTAAAAAGCCTTATGACTTCATTTCTATCCTGTTGTGTTCCTTGGCATGGAAATGACTTGTCCTGCATTTTTCAACTTCACATCCTGAGTCATTTTTATAGATGACAGATCACACAGGCTATCTACTAATCAACATCAGTCCTACAGTTTTATACTTACGTCAAAATTGGACATGCCCATGATCTTGGTATTTGTCTATATCTGATTTTATTAGTTAGGTCTATTGTCATTTTTCTACTCAACCACTGGTAAACTTAGAATCTTCTACTTTGCATCTTTAATGTAAGGGTCATAAATTTGAGGAAGTTATATTTGCATAAGATGAAAAATTGGGTCAGTCTAGATACCTCTAACTTTTAAAACTGTAACATACGGTAAGAAATACATTTTATATTACAACTCAGTACATAAGCACAAGCACACACACACAACTGAAGCATGGTTTCATTAAACTATACTTGCCCTTATTCTATGTGACATACTCAGAGGTTCTCTCTTCTATCATTTTGTGAAAATATGTTGGTCTTATGTAAGCTGACTTCATGACTTACACAGTGGTTGCTGCCAGCAACTTAAAAAACATTTGCCTAGACAACACTTAAAGTTATTTATAATTCTGAGATGCTGTCAGTCTGTGGTGAAATATTTTTTTCCTTTTATTTGAGCTATTTTTGTTGTTGTAGAATCCACATAACATAAAATTTACTGCTTCAATTGTTAAAACACAGTTCATGGCATTTGATACATTTACAATGTGAATATCTGTGTTCAACTTTTTTCAAGCAACTTCTTCCTAAAAACAGCTTCTCATTTTCTTCCATGATTTCCTCTTTCAGCCTTCTCAAACCTTTCCATTTAAATTTAACTGCCCTTATCAGGGCTTGAAATGATTCCAAATAAGCTTGTAAGTGCATCTTGGAAAGAGAACAAAGTAATGCATAGGCTTCTGGTTAAGTTTGTGGCTAAACAAACAAGTAAGGGATAGAAATGTAAGGCTGGACATTGTGTGTCCACAGAGATTTCTGAGGACAATGTGATACTGTTCTCATATAGCTTAAGAAGCGTAAAGAAATGTGTCCGAAGAAAGGAATGCTTCCTTAATTATAATTCATTCCCCATTGATGAAAAGAATCAAGACACTTTCTAGCATTTATGATGGTTCTTTTTATAGAGAAAAGTCAATCCACTTTTCTAGTTTTCACCAACCATGTGTGATATTTGAGCCAAATCTTCCTAGGAACTGAAGATGCTCATTTAGGACTTGGTGGTAGTCTGAGCCTCATCCTGGTTTATGTGATGGCCTTTGCTGATGGATCAGGCCATCTAATGAGGGGATGGAAATGTACTATTTTACATACTCCTTGGCGGTACACCAAACTGTGTTTTTACTTCTGTTGCTGTGTAAAAATATTGTATTAAATGTTAGACATGGTATATAAGTGCTTGATGGCTTTGAATTTCTTTTCATTTTGGCAAATAAACATAGGCAAAAAAACCTTACTCTTTTCCTTCCACTTGTAAGCTACTCACTCCATTGTGTACTATAAGTTCAGTATTTGGTTTCCAACTTTATTGAAGTGTAACACTTCATTTTAACTTGAAATTGATGTTGTGCTGTGTCTCGGAAGAAAGAAAACAGCTTGAACGAAGGAGCAGTGATTTTCATTCTCTTAATTCTGAGTAATAGTAGCTCTTTTTGCTTTTGTCCTGCACTATTGGTTAACTCATGAAGCCAAGTCTAAACAACTATCACTGAACCATTCCATTTCTATAATGTAATGTGACTATGTGTGCTTGAAAACAAAAATGAAGAATTCTTTCCATTGGAAGGATGTCGCCATTACATTTCAGTTTCTTCTGGATGCAAAGTGGTCCTTAGTTTGTCTCTTCTAGATAGATTCAAAGTTCCTGGCTTATGAAACTGACATAATGCCATAAATTTAACTTGCCTTGCAGAAAATTACTTCTGCAGAGGAAGAACTCATTTTTGCTGCCTGCAGAAATCATTAGATGAATAATTCCTGTTTTGAAGGTTATGTTTGTTACAGGCTCTTCTGGGAGGTCTTGACCATATTTCATAAAACAAAAACAGAACCTTGAGAGTACTTGCTAGTTGATGACGTTCCCTGCTTTAGTCTTCTTCAGCTATCCAGTAATTCTGTACTGAGCATATCCCCCAGTGGTTTTCATGAAACTCCTTTTCAGTTGACTCCGCCAGTGTCTTTGGCTATCTTGAAGATTTTGCCAGACTGACTTCATTAAATTTTTTTTCCTGATTATTAAAGCAATGCATATTTATTATGAGTATTTTTTAATAGAGAAAAGTAGAAAAAAATCTGGGGGAAAATGTAACTCATAATTCCTGCTGCCCAGAAAGAATAGTACTAAACTTTTGACCTAGTTCCTTCAGTTTGACTTTCTGTTGGATTGGTCCACAGATCTACCACTGTTGGGAATTTTGGACGTGGTATAGAATCTTTAGGAGTGTTGAGGAAATATCTTCCCTTATCAGGAGTCAATTAGTTTAGGCCTTAAAATACTACTTATCAAGTACATGTTATATATAGTGTTGGATTGATTCTGCTCTTCATTAGCTAGAGAAAATGAGAGAAATAATGCGCAGAGCTGGGATAAGAGAGTGCTCAAAGGACCATTTTATTCTTGGCCACCATATAGTTTACATTACTGAGAGTGCAGTAGAACTGTCTGAAGATGACTCTCCATCTTAATGTTACTGTTTTGCATAACTGTGAATGGCAAGTAAGAAGCAGGGAGGGACATGGTCTCCTGGGTTGGCCGCTCTCATCTATTCCCATTGCTCTATCTCCAGTGTGTATGTTGATTTAACTCAGCAGTTAATAGATCCAGTCTTTCCCCCTGAGTTCTCAAGTGGTATATTTAGTAATACCAACACAAAATATATTCTCTCTCCATTTTTGCCTCCTTTGAAGAAAAAAAGGAACAGAAACCAAATATCTATCCATCTTGTTTTCTGTCAGTGAATTATATCGCTACTTATCTTGTCATCCAAGCCAGAAATCTAGAAATTATCCTACAATCTTTCTTCTCCTTAGTATCCCCAGGTACAAGTCATCTCCAAGTTTGATACAGTGTTTGCTCCTGGTTGTGTCTTGATTACTTCAGCTCCTTTACCATCACTGGCCCTTTGCCTATAACCTATTCATTGCTGGATGCCTGGTAGCCAGCTCATTACCCCGCCACATTAGTCATTCACAGTGTTCTTAGACATGATTATTCTCTTCAGTGCCATGGCTTAGAATGTGAGCACTTAGAGGTGTCTCCTCCATTTTGATTTTACTTGAATGATGCGGGGAATCATGATACTTCCTTGAATCTGATAGTGCCTTTCTGGGATGGCTTTATCACAGGGCTGGTTGGAAATTGGAAGAAAGCTGTTCAACTGGTTGAAGTAAGAGAATAAAGGGATGGAAAGTTGTGTCGTTTCAGGCAGAAGTCATTCAATGATGCTTTGGAAATTTTCCACTCTATCTCTTGAAAAAATATTTATTCTCTTCTGCCTCTAATAGGGCAAACCAGATTACTTTATATGAAACTGCAGTACCTACCTTGGATCATATTTCTCTGCCTCCATGTACGAGGTGAAATTTTTAATACTAAAGGAAGATTGGTGCTTACAGAAATCCTTATTTCAAAAGGAAGTGACTCTCTATTCCTCTCTGCTTAGTGATACTTGCCTCTTAGATTTGTAAAATCTTCATTGGATACTTGTCTGTACTTGTATTATGCTCTGAAGGCTAAGCAACCAGTAAAGGAGAGTGTTGTCTTTGGAAATATATCTAGGTTTCACGTTAATAGTTGTAAATGAGAGGGAAGGAAGCTAATCCTTACTATATGCCTACTTTATATTAGCCATTTGCATATTTACCATAGCATTTAATCCTCTCATGATCCTACTGAAATTAGTACTGTGGTATACATTTTACAGATAGGGAAATCTCAGAGACATTAAATAGTTTCCACAGCTGACATTCAAATATAGATCAAGGGCTTTTCTCACTGTACTGTGATAAAATAATGGTGATGAAATCAGTAACTATAATAACCATGGCAAGTAATACTGTGGGATATGTTATATAGAAGTCAAGAAGTCACTGGGCTGAATATTTTCCATGTATTAGCGTATTTAATATTAACAGTACCTAGCTCAGAGGTTGTGAAATGATCTAGGTACTCTTAATATTATTAACTCCATTTTACAAATGCAGAGATTGAAACTAAGAGTACTTACACAAGGTAGGTCACTCAGTCATCAGCAGTGAATCTGGGGTCCAGGTCCAGATAGTTAGATCTTGGGCCCCAATTTAAGACTTTTTTTTTTGGATGTGGACTATTTTTGAAGTCTTTATTGAATATGTTACAATATTGCATCTGTTTTATGTTTTGTTTTTTTGGCCACAAGGTACTTGGGATCTTAGATCCTCGACCAGGGATCGAACCCATACCCAACCAGGGATCGAATCCATACCCGCTACACAGGAGGGTAGAATCTTCACCACTGGACCACTAAGGAAGTCTCCCTGAGGCCCCGTTCTTAAACACAATGATATGCTACTTCCTAGTAACACATCAAAATTCATGACTGAATAAATGGAATAAATAGTCCTTAGCGTATGGTTGTCAAGTAATGCCTGTTTTAATGACTGAACAGTTAAGTTAAATGACTGACTAATTGAAGCAAGTACTAAAAGAACAAGTAAATGAGATCCACAATTAATTATTTAATTACTCAGTAAAGAATAGAAAGAAAATTCTGAGAGTCATCTGGAGACTTTTCCAAAAATAAATGTAATGTCAGGTTACTACGTAATACATTGGATTAACTGAGTAACTTCTGCAGATCGTTTGAATCAATGAAAAAATTCAAGTAATGAAAACATTTCAATGAACTAGCAACAAGTAAAGGCTTCCCTGGTGGCTCAGATGGTAAAGAATCCACTTGCAGTACAGGAGACCTGGGTTTGATCCCTGGGTTGGGAAGATCTCCTGAAGGAGGGCTTGGCAACCCACTCCAGTATTCCTGCCTAGAGAGTCCACATGGACTGAAGAGCCTGGCGGGCTACAGTCCATGGGGTCACAAAGCATTGGACATGACTGAGCACAGCACACACAGCAACAAGTAACGCTTTATAGTCTGAAGGGAAGGGAAGCCTACAGTTTAAGGGTAAGAGTACCCTTTGTGGGTCAGCCCTTGGCAAGAGTTTTGATAGTATTTGTGCAAAGATGAAGACTGCTCCAATGCAGATGCTGTGATTCAAGTGAGAGTCCAGAGTTTTGAGTAATTTCTGGTGAATTTTTCCATCCCCTCCCTCCTTCCCCTAAAAACTCACAGCATTATGACTGTTATCTGCCAGAGGACCAGATCATCCCTCATGTGGCTCTGTACATCCCTGTCTTTTTAACCCTACCTTCTACTGTTCTCGATCTTTTGAAACCTTTTCATTATACACATATCTTCATTTTCTTCTGCGAATATTCCCTTTATCTCCTGCTATTACCAAACTCGAATGTCTCCTTGTAGACATTGCTTCTTCTGTAGCCCTCTTTCATCATGATGGGTTTTCTTCTTTTTTTGGGCCTAGAGATGGAAGAGGGGCTTCCCTGGTGGCTCAGAGGTTAAAGCGTCTGCCTGCAATGCAGGAGACCCAGGTTCAATCCCTGGGTTGGGAAGATCCCCTGGAGAAGGAAATGGCAACCCACTCTAGTATTCTTGGCCTGGAGAATCCCATGGACAGAGAAGCCTGGTGGGCTACAGTCCATGGGGTTGCAAAGAGTCGGACATGACTGAGCAACTTCACTTACCTAGAGATGGAAGAAGTACCATCCTTCTTATTGCTGCTTCCAGTCAATCCACCCAACCTCCTATTTAAACAAACAAATACATCTTTGTATCTCATGTTGTCAGATTTTACCTGCCCTATACTTGTTTGCAGCCATTTACCCTCCTGAATCCCTTCCTCTTACTCCTGAAAGATTTTACCAACACTCTCTTATTAACATTATTCTTGTTGAGAAAGTAATCTTTAAACCAGAGAACATCCCCTAACATCTGGAAGCTAGTTTGTTACTTTTTTATTGAATTATAATTAACATGCAATATTCTATTAGTTTCAGATGTACAACATAGTGTTTCAGTATTTTTATGCATTATGCAGTGATCACCACAATAAGTCTAGTTACCATCTGCTATGTTCCTTTTTTATTGGATAATAAACAATCTCAGAAAATATCAACCTCAGACTCTCAGACTATGATAAAGGAGAGAAAATAAGGCTACTTTATAACTTTATTTAAAACACCAAATACCTTTTGTTTCCACTAAAATGAGTAATTACTGCATTTTTTCCCCCAGTTATAGCTTTAGCCTTGCTTAAGTCTGCCCTCCCTAGAAAGATTTATTGAAGTCCTCAGTTACAGATTTGTTCCCACTTTCTGACACCATCCAGTCTAGAGTGACACTGGCTTTCTTACATCCTTCCTCAAGGCCTCAACTGAAGTCCAGATGCTATCATTTGTTTCTGTGCATACCCTTTTACTGAGATAGTCCATGACTGCCCATGATTTATACTCTCTTCATGCAATGAGTGAGAACCCTAACTTGTTCAAATACAAGTGTGAACTTTGGAGGGCATTAACATTGTCCGAATTCTCACTGATATCAGCATCACATTCTGACCTCTTGACCACCCCCCACACTGTCTTTAATTTTTCAGTGGCTTTTGTCTTCTACCTTATCACAGGCACCATCTTATTGCCATTCTCTTCACCTTGTAGTTATCAATAGCTTTGATTCAATTCATAGCCTTGATTTCATTTATCTCACTTTCAGACTGCTTCCTCCTATATTCCTAACTCTTTCCTCCTAGTAAACTGAATTAACAACTCTTCTATCACATGGAAGGAGAAGACAATGGCACCCCACTCCAGTGTTTCCAGCCTGGAAAATCCTATGGACAGATTTTATTTTAGCTACAGTCCATGGGGTCGTGAAGAGTCGGACATGACTGAGCGACTTCACTTTCACGCATTGGAGAAGGAAATGGCAGCCCACTCCAGTGTTCTTGCCTGGAGAATCCCAGGGACGGGGGAGCCTGGTGGGCTTCCGTCCATGGGGTCGCACAGAGTCGGACGCGACTGAAGTGACTTAGCAGCAGCAGCAGCAGCATCACATGGAAATTTTCATTCAGTTAATAATTCACCTTTTCATTATCCCTTAACTTGTTTTATCTTCACTTGCATTATTGTATGTCATTGTACAACTCAAATTCTGTAGGTTCCTTGTACAAAACTCAAATTTTACTTAGTTCCTTGCACACACTCTCAATTCTTTTGCCCCTTACTCCTTTTTCGTGTTTACTTGGCTAAATAACCACTCTGGTTAAATCTGTCTCCCATCTTCTGTGCCTATGCCTGTCCTGCTGAATGCCACTGGGAAAAAAGCATGAAACTGTGTACTAATTGGTCTCACTTTAAATTCATGACCACTGTTTGAAAATGGGACTATACCAGCCACTCCTGCTCTATTGTGTAAATTCTTCTCTCTTTTCTGGATTATACTTAATTCTCTCTCCTTACACCTCCAGATCCTTTCCTTACACCTCCAGATCCTTTCCTTTATCCTTGCTTTTAACTGATTATCTAGCTTCTTATTTTACTAAGAAAGTTGGAGTAATTGAGAGAGAATTTCCTCCACCATAAGAAGTTACTTGCATGCCTTGTACGCCTCCCCCACCATGTCTCTACTTTCCTTCCTGTAACTAGCAAAAAGAACTCACTATGCTGGTGCCTCAGACAACAAAGAATCTGCCTGCAATGTGGGATACCTGGGTTCTATCCCTGGACTGGGAAGGTTCCCTTGGAGAAGGGAATGGCTACCCACTCCGGTATTCTTGCCTGGAGAATTCCATGGACACATGGGTTCATGGGGTTGCAAAGAGTCAGACACGACTGAGTGACCAAGCACAGGCCATGATTCTTGAACTCTAGACAGGAAAAAGAAAACTAAAACACTTCACTATGACCGTCAGTCTTAACATAACACAAACTGATATTGCAGTCTGATTCTTATTGGATTTTTTGCCAGTAGTTGAAATTTCATGGCATACTGAGAAGCAAAAATATCTTGGGGAAATTCACACTTTTAAAATTAAAAAAACAATAACAAAAGTAATAGTGTTTTTGTTGATGCCAGTGTCATGAGCCACAAGATAAATTTCAGCATCTGAAAATTTTTTTTAATGTCTTAGCTGTTGATTGAATATTTAAATTTTTTGCTGTGGTTTTATTATGCCTATAATACAGTGCTTTTGGTAATATGCTGCCTCTGGTTCCTTTGAATCCCAAGGTTTTGCTAATCGTAAATAGTACAGTCTTTCTTGTCCTTTTGGTCCAAGATATAATAAAACACACTGTTGGAAGATATGTTCCTTTACATAGGCCAGTACAGTGCTGGCACTATGGGCTGCATAGATGCCACTCTTCCCTATTCCTTCTTCTCTTTTGTGTTCAGTATGGCCTGAGGGTAACAAATTATAGTATGAAAAATATAGCTCCACAGGGAGAGCCGTCTATAGGGTCCTCTCTGATTGGCCCTTCTCAGCTGCAGCTGGGCTTGTTCTCATAACCTCACTGTGGGGCTCAAGGAGGCTGTTGAGCTAGGAAGAGTTCACTGCCGCTGTCCTTGGGGGATTGTTTGACATAACTTGGCTACCTTCCATTCCAGGTGACAGCTCCTGAAATAGAGCAGGCATTCTTCAAAATATGCAAATAGCCTTCTTATAGCTATCTCTGCCTATTACCTGCTTGGCTTTATTGCGTAATTTTCAGTTTGCTAGAGTACAGGAGTCATAGTCATGCCTTGTTTGCTTATGGTACTTTCCTTCTGTTAATATATAAGGTCTTTCTTTATTCTTCTTTTTAAGAGATAGAGTAGTGCCACAATTGCCAAGCATTAATACATGAATTAATTAGGTTGAATTATTATTGTTTGCAAGGAAAGACAACATATGTTTTGTACCGTTGCTCCGCCATTCCCGATGTCCTCACTGCTATCCAAGATGGCGGCTACTACTCTTCTTCCTTGGGGTTACTGCTACAGTTCTACGTAAGGAGACACCCCGCTTTGCTTCTGTAATCTGTTTCATTTTCCTCATGTTTGGCTGAGCTGAGCTGGGACAGAAGCACAGGGGAGAATATCAGACAAGAATTGGTCCCTCGGTACTTGCAGTCCTTATTCTGTTTAAAGTTAAAGGCTTTCTTCTACTGGGATTTATTTTAAGTGTGAGTGGGAAGAAAGTACAACACTGAGAGGCTTGAGAACCTCGGCTTGGTTCTTAACTGGTCCTGGTTCTTAACTGGTCCTTCAGTTCAGTTCAGTTCAGTCGCTCAGTCGTGTCCGAGTCTCTGCGACCCCATGAATCGCAGCAGGCCAGGCCTCCCTGTCCATCACCAACTCCCGGAGTTCACTCAGACTCACGTCCATCGAGTCAGTGATGCCATCCAGCCATCTCATCCTCTGTCGTCCCCTTCTCCTCCTGCCCCCAATCCCTCCCAGCATCAGAGTCTTTTCCAATGAGTAAACTCTTCGCATGAAGTGGCCAAAGTACTGGCGTTTCAGCTTTAGCATCATTCCTTCCAAAGAAATCCCAGGGCTGATCTCCTTCAGAATAGACTGGTTGGATCTCCTTGCAGTCCAAGGGACTCTCAAGAGTCTTCTCCAACACCACAGTTCAAAAGCATCAATTCTTTGGCATTCAGCTTTCTTCACAGTCCAACTCTCACATCCATACATGACCACAGGAAAAACCATAGCCTTGACTAGATGGACCTTTGTTGGCAAAGTAATGTCTCTGCTTTTCAATATGCTATCTAGTTTGGTCATAACTTTCCTTCCAAGGAGTAAGCGTCTTTTAATTTCATGGCTGCAATCACCATCTGCAGTGATTTTGGAGCCCAGAAAAATAAAGTCTGACACTGTTTCCACTGTTTCCCCATCTATTTCCCATGAAGTGATGGGACCGGATGCCATGATCTTCGTTTTCTGAATGTTGAGCTTTAAGCCAACTTTTTCACTCTCCACTTTCACTTTCATCAAGAGGCTTTTGAGTTCCTCTTCACTTTCTGCCATAAGGGTGGTGTCATCTGCATATCTGAGGTTATTGAGATTTCCCCCGTCAATCTTGATTCCAGCTTGTGCTTCTTCCAGCCCAGAGTTTCTCATGATGTACTCTGCATATAAGTTAAAGAAGCAGGGTGACAATATGCAGCCTTGACGAACTCCTTTTCCTATTTGGAACCAGTCTGTTGTTCCATGTCCAGTTCTAACTGTTGCTTCCTGACCTGCATACAAATTTCTCAAGAGGCAGGTCAGGTGGTCTGGTATTCCCATCTCTTTCCGAATTTTCCACAGTTTATTGTGATCCATGCAGTCAAAGGCTTTGGCATAGTCAATAAAGCAGAAATAGATACTTTTCTGGAACTCTCTTGCTTTTTCCATGATCCAGCAGATGTTGGCAATTTGATCTCTTGTTCCTATGCCTTTTCTAAAACCAGCTTGAACATCAGGAAGTTCACGGTTCATGTATTGCTGAAGCCTGGCTTGGAGAATTTTGAGCATTACTTTACTAGCACGTGAGATGAGTGCAAATGGTCCTTAACTAGTTGTAAAACCATAGGCAAAATTTTAATTGCACTAGGCTTCCACTTCTTTTTGGAAAAATGAGCAGCATGCTTAGATTATTTCTGAAGTTCTTTGGAGCTTTAAATTCCTATGTATTTAGGGCAGCAAGCTTCCTTTCATTATATTATTGATTTTAAGTTTTCTGTGTATTTTCCACTTTACATTTGATCCAATTTATGATATATACAGAAAGTGAGGTCAGAAATTTTATTTTGACACTTCCCTTTTTCTCTTTTCTACTGGAAGTATGATTCTGATTGCCAAATTGAATAATTATTTTCACACATATGTATATTTTCCTAATTTCTGCTTTCCATATGTTTTACACAATTTCTGGATAATGCAATCTCTTTTAATGAGTTTGTTCATTTTGAAAGAAAATATTTAGAGTCATAATCTCCAGCATTTTATTTTTCGCCAGCCCAGTCTAATTAGATGTCTAAAATTGGTTTTCCAAAATTTAATTTGCAAAATGCTCTCTGTGCTCAGTCGTGTCTGACTCTTTGCGGTCCTATGGACTGTGCCCTCCAGGCTCCTCTGTTCATGGGATTTTCCAGGCAAGAATACTGAGTGGGTTGCCCTTTGCTCCTCCAGGGGATCTTCCTGAGTCCGGGATTGAATCCATATCTCCTGGACTGCAGGTGGATCCTTTACCTCTGAACCATAAGGGAAATAATTCTTCCCAAATAATGAAATTTCATGTGAAAATAAGTCATATATGGAAATAAATCATATTAGAATAATGTTCTTCATGGACCAAGCCTGTACAGGAGGAGGACAGAAAATCGTGTTCAGAATGACGCTGAGCTCAGTACGAAGGAGTGCACAATTGGTAGTGGCTTCTACTAGAGCAGATAATTGCAGGAGCCTACCTCATCTGAAGGAGATATCTGAAACTAGAAATCCAACACTTGGGAATTTTATGATGACAACAGCCGATGAAAAGGCATACTGAGCTGAATAGCTTAGTTGCCTTATATTTATCAGATAAAATATGTGCTTCTGCTCCAACAGAGGTTGGTGTTGCTATGACAGGCTCATTAGTTACCTTCTGTCCCACGCTGTGATAAGATCATCATGGTACATATCATACTGACCTGGAGAAGGACTGACAATGAAGATTTTAAGTAGTGGATTTACTCATAAGTTTGTGTACAAAAATAAGACTCATGTTTCTAAAATGGGAGCAATTTCTGTATATAGAGTTAGGAGCACAGAAGAGTAGTAGATCTTAGGAAGCCAAAATGCATCTTTCACTAGATAATTTTTATAGGAGCCCAAGCCACCATATTTCCACCAAATTCCTCTGCTTTGGAGGAACTGATGATCTGCTGAAAATGTTGGAGTTTAGTTCTGTTATGTCAAAGATTATTTTCTTATTGTCTTCTTTGCAGTTGGCCTACAGAACTTTATGCTCAAGTAAATAATTCCAAGTTAAAACTTCTGAAGCCTGTTCACACACCAATTGTTTACTGGTTGAAATAAACAAAAGAGGAGAAATACCAGTTTTTCTTCAAATTCCTGACAAGGTTAAAGCAGGGATAAGGGACCATCTGCCTTTGATGGAAGACATTGTGCATATCAATTTGAAAATATGCTCTTGAAGAGCTTTTAAATCTATTCTATTCTGCACATGTGTGGAATAGGCATAGGCATATTATTGGATTGAGAAGTACATTAGGTAGATTACTTATGTGGTTCCTGAACTATAAATGAGGCTAAACCATCGTTAGGTTGCCAGAGTATTATGGAATATGTAAAAAGATATATCAGATTGCATTTCTTAATCATTGCTAGTAAAAACATGATTGAAAGTCATACTTTTCATAAGCCATTTGAGATGCAAAATATATTGTCTCTAAGCTGCCAGTCTAAAAGGAGGGTGACAATTAATCATAGGGCTTCTATTTTCCTAGTAGTAAGGTGTAAAGTTGGGACCAGTATTTAACTGTTTGAGACCTTAGAGAAGAAACTGGGGACAGCCACAAGGGGGCCCCATTTCTGTTCTTTTCTCATACAGTGTTCTATATATTGTCTTAATAAATGTTAACTATTTAAAGTATGTCATTATTCAGTGGATAGCACTTTTTTGTTATCATCCCTTAAATTCAAAACAGTTTCCCTATTGTATCATGCACTGCTCCATCCTCCTCTCTTTTCTATTGGTCTTTGTGACATCATTATTTAAATGTCATATTTTAGCACATAGACATTACAATCTTTTGTCAAATAGTCTTCATTGATATGGTCTCATCTAAAAAGTAACTTCATTCATGGTTTACATGATATGGGAGGAGGAAGTAATGAGTTTTATTGACTTCTAGAAATTTTAATTATTAACTATTGATTGCAATTAGTCCTCAGTTTTATGTATATAGGAGGAAAATGGTATAGATAGTCCAAAATAATAGTTCTTACCTCACTAGCATGTGAAATGAGTGCAATTGTGTGGTAGTTTGAACATTATTTGGCATTGCTTTCTTTGGAATGAAAACTGACCTTTTCCAGTCCTGTGGCCACTGCTGAGTTTTCTAAATTTGCTCACATATTTTTAAAGTGTGAAGCACTTTAAAAGCATCATCTTTTAGGATTTGAAATCCAAGGGATTTTATATGTAATTTGACAACAGGTAATTTTTAATTTCAATATTTATATTACTGTATAATCCAGCATAAATGTAATCCCATTATGAAGTTTGTCAGTATGTATCTATCATGTGCTAGTAAGGTAATTCTGAAAATCCTCCAAGATAGGTTTAAATAGTACATGAACCAAGAACTTCCAGATGTACAAGCTGGATTTGGAGAAGGCAGAGGAACCAGAGATCATATTGCCAACATCCATTGGATCATAGAAAAAGCAAGAGAATTCCAGAAAAACATCAACTTCTACGTCATTGACTATACTAAAGCTTTGACTGTGTGGATCACAACAAACTGTGGAACATTCTTCAAGAGATGGGAATACCAGACCACCTTACCTGCCTCCTGAGAAACCTGTATGCAGGTCAAGAAGCAACAGTTAGAACCGGACATGAAAAAACGAACTGGTTCCAAATTGGGAAAGGAGTACATCAAGGATGTATATTGTCACCCTGCTTATTTAACTTCTGTGCAGAGTACATCATGTGAAATGCCAGGCAGGGTGAAGCTCAAGTTGGAATCAAGATTGCCAGGAAAAATATCAATAACCTTAGGTATGCAGATTACACCACCCTAAAGACAGAAAGCAAAGAGGATCTAATGAGCCTCTTGATGAAGGTGAAAGAGAAGAATGAAAAAGCTGGCTTATAATTCAACGTTCAAAAAATGAAGAACATGGCATCTGGTCCCATCACTTCATGGCAAATAGATGGAGAAACAGTGGGAACAGTGACAGACTTTATATTTTCTTTATTTTCTTCCAAAATCACTGTGGGTGGTTACTGCAGCCATGAAATTAAAAGATGCTTGCTCTTTGGAAGAAGAGGTTTAAAAAGCAGAGACATCACTGTGCTGATAAAAGTCCGTCTAGTGAAAGCTATGGCTTTTCCATTAGTCATGTAGGGTTGTGAAAGTTGGACCATAAAGAAAGCTGAGCACCGAAGAATTGATGCTTTTGAACTTTGGTGTTGGAGAAGACTCTTGAGAGTCCCTGGGACTGCAAGGAGATCAAACTAGTTAATGTAAAAGAAAATTAACCCTAAATATTCTTTGCAAGGACTGCTACTGAAGCTCCAATACTTTGGCCATGTTATGTAAAGAACTGACTCATTGGAAGAGACCCTGATGCTGGGAAAGATTGAAGGCAGGAGGAGAAGGGGGCAGCAGAGGAGGAGATGGTTGGATGGCATCACTAATTCAATGAAAATGAATTTGAACAAACTCTGTGAGATAGTGAAGGCCAGGGAACCCTGGTGTGCTGCAGTCTGTGGGGTCCAAAGAATTGGACACGACTGAGTGACTGAATAACAACAGAATAATCCTACCAATTTAGACTCATTGTATTTCCACATTGTATTGCCAGTGTGCTTTGTGTGTGTGCATTTTTAAATGGTTTTCCCTAATAGCTCTTAGGAAATGGAAATTGTTTCATTTACTGCAATGGAATGGCTGCCCTACAATGTAGACTTCAGTTTTCCTTCCTTGCCTGTGTGCTGCTTATGGAATAAGTTGACAAAGGAGGTGAGAAAGCAGACAAGAATTGAAAGTCTAACATCTGTCCCATAGGCTATTGACAAAGCTGACAAGAGGTTGACTATCCTCAAAGGCAGTGAACGACACATACCCATGTTTTCCATATTGTTCCATGACTTGGTCTGGACCTTCACATGCAAGGTTCCTGCATAAGGAAAAGAAGTTTCTGATAGCTCTTTTGCTCTTAACTCTTGCTGTTAAAGAACTGCCAATTTGAGTCAGCTGGGGATAACATGGAAAGATAGTTTCGTTGCATGTGGATTATTTTCTTTTTGTTTTTTTCTTCTTCCCTTTCCTTCAACTTCACAGTATTGTTTCTTTTGGCTAATCTGGTGGATTCCTGGAAAGTTTATGGGACTTGCGGGAGTGTGTTGCCCTGAGGCAAATCTAGTTCAACTTCCTAGTTAAGGCACATTGGTCCTGGCTTATTGTGGAGTGGGTCTGGTTTTGGGCCCCCTGAGGAAGGGAGTATCCTGTCTTTCTTAATAATGAAGCAAAAAGATGACTCCAGAAGAGAATTGGCGGCCACCAACAGGGATGCTCTCCAGTTCTCCACTGATCCGTGCACCACCTCCTGGGCAGCTTTGTAAAATCTCTCATCAGTCTTCCTTGCAGTTTTGTTTATTCTGTGTTATTTTGTAAATGTTGTGACTGGTTAACCAGAGTCAGAAGGTTAGCGTAACTTCTGTTAACCCTGCAAAACTGTTTTGAAGTACGTACATATCTGCATACATGTAGATATATAGATATAGATATACATTTACCAACATTATATAATTGTCATTCAAATCACTGTGTCCCATCTTTATCAAGCTCCACAACACAAAAGATTCTATGATCCGCATACACACAGAGTTCTTCCGAGGACCTAGACCCCTAGGGAATGGGACTGAATGAGTGAGAAGGAGAGACTGAATATGTAAGATTTAATTTAAGATCTACTGATGCCTGTTGTTTTGGTAGAAACCACAGTAATGCATTTTTCTAAACTACATACGATGAACATGTTTATTTCAAAGCTTTCTACACTGTCTCTTGTGGAAGCACTGCAGAAAGTTACCATCAGGTAGTCATTCTCATACACTTTATTTTATTGACAGATGAAACAATATTTTGTGTTTCAGTGCCATTGTTTATTTCTTCCTTCAGCAAATGCCTATTTTATGCTTAGGACACTAAGCATTAGGACACTAGGCATTAGGCATTAGGACAAAACAAGAGTCGTCTCCTTGCTCATTTTCCCAAGTGGCAGGGAAGGCAATATAAATATGTGGCGTTGCAGCCTATGATGAGAGCATAAAGAAGCAGTCAGTTCAGTGGAGGTTTTGAGGGGGTAAGAGTCGGGGTGAGGATAGAGTAACAGACGGTTTCACAGAGGAAAGGCCGTGTAAAAGAAAGAGCGGATATTTTATAGTCACAAGGTCTCAGTTTGATATCCAGCACTTCCAGGTCCAGTTGTGGAGGCAGGGCCAAGTTCTTAACCTCTTGAAGCCCAAGTTTCTTCACTTTAAAATAATAACAGTAATTAGGCCAGCCACAGAGTGTTTCAAGGATTAAATATGAAACTACCTGTGTAAAACGTTTGCTGAAATACTGTACCCGTACAATGAGCCGTGCCATCATTTGGAGATTATGTCATTCCAAGATTACTTTGCTTTGGGAATGAGACTGAGTACCAGCAATGGCATCCTGAAAAGCTGGGGCACTAGGGAGTCTTGGGAGAATGGTGCACGCAAGAGTATGGTGGTTTGGCAGAGACTCTGGAACCTGACTCTGTGGGCTCCGATCCCTGGTCTCCCTTTGGCAAGTTATCTAAACTCACCGTCTCAGTTTCTTCATCAGTAAAATGGAGATAATAGTACTTACCATTTTATGTTGTGGTGGTGATTAATTGATTTAATTTTGTGTCGTATTTAGAAACAGTTCCTGGACATCATAAGCATGATTTAAATGTTTGGTTTGTTGAGCACTTGTATTCATTTTCTAGGGCTACTGTCAAAGTATCATAAAAGGGGGTATGTTAAAACAACACATTTATTCTCTCACAATTCTGGAGGCTAGAAATCTGAACCAGGTTGTTGGTAAGGTTAGTTCCTCCTGGGTGCTCTGGGGACAATGTATTCCCTGCCTCGCTCTTAGCTTTCAGTGTTGCTGGCAACCTCAGAGTTCCTTGGCTCATAGATGCATCACTTCAGTCTCTTCCTCTCTCATCACATGACATCTGGTGTGCTCTGCATCTCTTCTTCTAAGACAGAAGGGTCCACTCTATTCCAGTGTGACTTCATCTTAACTAATTACATCTGCAGTGACCTTATTTTCAAGTAAGGTCACAATCAGAGGTGCTGGGGGTAGAGGACATCAATGTATCTTTTGGGGAAGACACAGTACAATCCTGAATGGTATTGATTCAAAATATAACTAACACAGGCTTATCTCATCTGTGTGAATTGAGTAACTTAATATGTTATTAACATCTTCAGTATTGTATCTGTTTTGAATGTCAAAGATGATAGGGGATCATCTCACTTCCACGACGTCAGTTCTTGCCCTAGAGACCAGAAGATTTAGCAGCAGTTGCGCCTGAATTAATAACCTTAGACCCTCCACATTATAAACCATGGTGAGTGCCCTCAAAAGATGCTCGAGTAATAAGACTGTTTCTCACTTTTATGCCAGACACGCACTCTCTCTCTTTTTCTCTCTCTCTCTCTCTATGCTGATTGACCTGGTCCTTCCATACTTGGTTACTGCCACTAGCTTTGTGGCTCACCCATCCTATTTTTCTCTTTATCTTCTTACAACTGGCCTATTTTTAAAATTGTTGTCAGTTGTCATATTCTGAATTCAACAAATCCAAAACTAAAACTCATAACAGGACACTGCTGCTGCTGCTGCTGCTAAGTCGCTTCAGTTGTGTCTGACTCTGTGCGACCCCGTAGACGGCAGCCCACCAGGCTCCCCCATCTCTGGGATTCTCCAGGCAAGAACACTGGAGTGGGTTGCCATTTCCTTCTCCAGTGCATGAAAGTGAAAAGTGAAAGTGAAGTCGCTCAGTCGTGTCTGACTCTTTGCAACCCCATGGACTGCAAACCCATCAAATCTTGGCTCACATTCCAGCTCTGGCTCGGGGTCCCTTGGACAAATTATCTTACCTGTCTGAATTTCACTTTCCTTAGGTATAAAAAAAATAAATAATGTTTACAAAAGACAGCGCCTGGTCCACATTAGGCAGTTGCAGCTGTTAATGAATAAGTACATGAATAAACCAGATCTCATAGAGTTGTTGAGAAAATTAAATGAGATAATGAATGCACTGTGCTTGGAACATGGGAAGTTGTTAGTAAATGGCAGCTTTTATTCTCTTCTCTTTAATCCAGTTCCTTTTTAACTGCTTACATCTGTCAGTGTTTTGTTGTTGTTATTTTTTTTTTTTTACTAGATTTGAAGTCCTAGAGGTTTGTTTTTTTTTAATTAAAATTGCTTTTAATTATATTTTTGAATAGTTTATTTACAAAGTTGTGTTAGTGTCAGGTTTATAGCACACTGATTCAGTTATGCATATTCTTTTTCAGATTAATTTCCCACAGTATTGAGTAGAGTTCCCTGTGCCATACAGTATTGGCCACCCCAACATTTTATATATAGTAGTTTATGTTAATCCCAACATCCTAGTTTATCCTAACCCCTGTCTTTCCCCTTTGGTAACCATAAACTTGTTTTCTAAGTCTGTGAGTCTGTTTCTGTTTGGTAAATAAGTTCATTTGTATCTTTTTTTTTTTTTTTTAGATTTCACATATAAGTGGTGTCATATGGTATTTATCTTTCTCTGTCTAAATTACTTCTCTTAGTATGAAAATGTCTAGGGCTCGGTCCATGTTGCTGCAGATGGTATTATTTTGTTCTTTTTATGGCTAAGTATCATTCCATTATATGTGTGTACCACATTTTCCTTATCCATTCCTCTGTCAGTGGACATTTAGATTGTTTCCATGTCCAAGCTGTTGTAAATTCTGCAGTGAACATTGGAGTGTGTGTATCTTTGATTTACTTATTTTTTCATATATATTTTAGAGTTATGATTTTCTCCAGATATATACCCAGGAGTAGATTGCTGGATCATATGGTAACTCTATTTTTAGTTTTTTAAAAAAATATTTTTTAGTTACAGTATAATTCCTTTGCAGTGTTATGTTAGTTTATACTGTCTAACAGTGTGACTCTGCTCTATGTATACATATATCCCCTCCCTTTGGAAGCTCCCTCCCAACCCTGCTCCATCTCACTCCACTAGGTCATCACAGAGCAATGAGCTGAGCTCCCTGTGTTACACGGTAGCTTCCCACTAGCTGTCTATTTTAGACATGGTAGTGTATATATGTCAGTGGTATTCTCTGAATTTATCCTATCCTCTCCTTCCACCTCTGTGTACTTTTAGTTTTTTGAAGAGCTTCCAAACAGTTCTCCATAGTGTCTGTACCAATTTACATTCCCACCAACAGTGTAAAAGGATTCCTTTTTCTCTACACCCTCACCAGATTTAGTTTATGCATTTTTTGATGATGGCCGTTCTGACCTGTATGAGGGTGATGCCTCATTGTAGTTTTCATTTTCATTTCTCTAATAAGTAACAACATTGAACATCTTTTCATGTGCTTTTTGGCCATCTACATATGAAGTTCCAGAGTGTTTTTTCTTTTCCTTAATCTATTGATCTAGCTAATCTCCACGTTTTATGGGTCTTTCATTTGAAATCTCTTCAGAGGCCAATCTTTGCTTTGTAGTTAACGTTGACTTTGGAGTCATTCCCTTCACACCTTCTCACAGTGTCACGTCTAGATTGCAGCAGCCTGGTGGAGGTCCTCCTTTCTCTCGTCTTTCCTTTCTGTAACCTGTCCTGCAATCCTTAATTGTGTTTTCTACCAGTTGACTTGGCCCACTTCTACTTCTGATGGGCTCTATTTTGATAACTTAGTCATGTTAATAAGACCTCTGTGAGAATGCAAGCCACTTTTCTTTCTTTTATTTTCAAACTGGAAGACAAAAGAATGTGTGGATGCTTAATTGTCTGTTTCATAATCTGATTCATTGGAGCCCTTGACTGCATGCCTTGATGTGGTTGTGGTGGCAGTGTTCAAAGGCTGACATACCCCTGGGGTTTTGACAGGGCTTGTTTAACTTAGAATTTGTATGAGCTTTTAACTTTTTCTTGGGCTTATTTTTAGTGATACTTATTCCTTGAGTGCTTGATGCTTTAAAACTTAACTTTTTTTTTTTTTCTTCCATATGATGAAAGGTATTCAGATTCCCTTCAGATGGAAATTTTTCCAAATTGAATTTTGATCTTTGTTGTTAGTACTCAGGCTGCAGGAGAATGACAACTCCACCTATGAGGAGAAGGATGGCATCTTTGAAGAATATGTAGCTTCAGCCGAACAGTGCTCCAGAGGAACTCCAGCCTTTGGGCTAATGAAGACTATGTTCCATAAGGGAACTCTGTCTGCCTTAGACCTAACTTTTGAAGAACCAGAAGGTGTTTTATTCAGGCACCTAGCCATTTGAATAACCTAAAAGTGGTCATGGTCTATGTGATCAAAGGTTATTCATGGAAATCACTCTCTGTAAGACAGGCTTTTAGTCCTACTGAAGCTTTATCTATGTATCCAAGGAGATTTTTACCAAACCTAGAGTCAGGTCTACTTTACCTAATCTGTAGACAAGTTAGTCCTTTCAACTCCATGGTAAGCCTGTTCCTCAGTTCCCAGTTTTTCTAAAAGTGATAAGAGCATCTAGAATATGCAAAAGTAAATGACATTCTCACTAGGATAACTAATAATGAAGATTTAGGCTATAATTACATTAAATTGCCAGATCAAATAGAAACCTAAAGTATGATTAAATCTTGTCATTTAGCCCTCTGGATATGAGCTCTTCCCAAATAAATTTCTCTTGTTTCAAACAACAGAACTCATCACTTCTATTTCTAGTCTACTCAAGATAAAAAAAAATTTGGCTCAACCACTAACTACTGGCATAACCTTGGGAAAAGTCACTCATCATCACTGGACATTAATATCATCACTGTAAAATGAGGAATTTGAAGTTCATTTTAGATTAACTCTGAAGATTTAAAAAATTCAGACATTTTGAAATTGAATGCTGTAACCATTGTAACCGGAGAAGGCAATGGCACCCCACTCCAGTACTCTTGCCTGGAGAATCCCATGAACGGAGGAGCCTGGTGGGCTGCAGTCCATGGGGTCACTAAGAGTCGAACAGGACTGAGCGACTTCACTTTCACTTTTCACTTTCATGCATTGGAGAAGGAAATGGCAACCCACTCCAGTGTTCTTGCCTGGAGAATCCCAGGGACGGGGGAGCCTGGTGGGCTGCCGTCTCTGGGGTTGCACAGAGTTGGACACAACTGAAGCGACTTAGCAGCAGTAGCAGCAGCAACCATTGTAACCATCCATGTCATGGCTAACAGTCTTCTTGAAAGATCCTTTTTTTAACGCATAAGTCATAAATGTTACTATTTTGCTTAAAATCTTTCAAGGGATCCCTACCTCAATCAAAGTGAAAAGAAAGGTCCTGTTAATGTATAGGTGCCCCATAACGTGGATCCCTGAGAACTCTTTAATTTACATTTCCATGCCACACCTCTCCATCCACATGCCCTCCTAGTGTTACTAAACACACCCAATACTCCACCTCCACAGACTTTGTCCCTTGGTGTTCCCTTTCTTGGAATTCTGTTTCTTAGCTACCTACCTCACTCACTCACCTCTTTCAGATCTTAGCTCAAATGACACTCTCTAAATAAGTTATTCCCTGCTCTTTCAATCTAAAACTGCAACCTGCTCCCATGTTTCCTACTCCTTGTTTAGTCACTAAGTCGAGTCTGACTCTTGCCACCCTAGGGGCTCTGGTCCACCCAACTCCTCTGTCCATGGGATTTCCCAGGCAAGAATACTGGAGTGGGTTGCCATTTCCTCCTCCCGGGGATCTCCCTGACCCAGGGATTGAACCTGCATCTCTTGAGTCTCCTGCATTGGCAGCTGGATTCTTTACCCCTGAGCCACCCAGGAAGCCTGTCTACCCCTAGTCCCTGCTTTATTATTCTCCTTAGAATGGACAGGGGAGCCTGGTGGGCTGCCGTCTATGGGGTCGCACAGAGTCGGACACAACTGAAGCGACTTAGCAGCAGCATTTATTAATGTGTAACATATATGATATGCCACTGTATATTTTGTTGATTATCTCCACCCTCCAGAATATAAGGAAAGGGATTTTTGTCTGTTATGTTCATCACTCAAATATTTTTTTTAAATAATGAAGGATAAAAATGTGTTCTGTTGGAAATTAGACCAGAGTTGACTGGAACTCTTGATTCTGGTTCAATCTGGTAGCCACTTGTGGATGAAGCCTCTGTCTTTTCTTGACCACTGAATAATTATTCACATGGGAAGATATAACATCTCATGTGGGTTTTTACTCCGGGGACTGGAAATCTTTTATCACCGAGCAAATGAAAACCAATCATCTGTTATGCAAGACAGCTAATGAGTTATATATAGATTGATGCAAACCATTCCCAGTTAATTAAAACTAGCACTTTTTTTTTCCTTTCAAAACCCATTTTCTCCTTCTCTCCCTCCCCTCTTCTTTCTCTGTCTCATAGCTGTTATAGTTCAAATAGATTTATGCTACAGGGCTTTGAAAAAAATCTTTAATTACTTTAAATCCACTGTCCAAAAAAAAAAAAAAACCAAAACAAAACACCCACAACTATCGGAAGCAAAGATCCTCAAGGACTTAATCATTTCAATTTAAGCAAATTTAATTATGGTTCATAGATATTGCACCTGACTTTAGGATAAAGGGTTGTGTATATCTGACATTATGTGCCTTACATACATGATCTGTCACTCACTATCTGTAACGTACCTAACAAAGATCAAGAAAGCAGACACTCACTTTGGTGATGTTACACTGCATTGAAAATACAGACCACTTATGAAAAGCCCATGGGGTCAATGAAAGGACTAGAGTTTTATTTATATGAGACCTTATCAGGCTTTTCTGATAGCTCAGCTGGTAAAGAATCCACCTGCAATGCAGGAGACCCTGGTTCAATTCCTGGGTTGGGAAGATCCTCTGGAAAAGGGATAGGCTACCCACTCCAGTATTCTTGGGCTTCCCTGGTGGCTCAGACGGTAAAGAATCTGCCTGCAATGCGGGAGACCTGGGTTCGATCCTTGGGTTGGAAGGTCCCCTGGAGGAGGGCATGGCATCCCACTGCAGTATGCTTGCCTGGAGAATCGAGTAGACAGAGAAGCCTGGCAGGCTACAGTCCACGTGGTTGCAAAGAGTTGGACACAACAGAGCAGCAGCAGCAGAAACCTTATCAGTCTCATTGTTTTCCCTTTAAAATGTAAATCTTCCACAAGGATGAGTTTAGTTTGTTGTCCACTGGACTTGCCCCTTTCAAAAAATTTTTTGAGCAATTTATGTCTGGTCTTTAGGGTCCCATCCAGCAGAGGAGTGCCAGCTGTGCTGTGTCAGCCGGGGTGCTTTGTGGGCTTCTTAAAGAGGCTTCAGAAGAATTGCTGGTTTTAGGCCCTGGTTGATTAGCTAGATGAACTGAGTTTCAAAATGTTTATTCCTTCTGTTCATTTTCATTTTTTATGGCTTATGTATTGTCAGTATTCTGTTCCTTGCCTTGTGATGTTTGGTTCAAAAATGCTTGTGATCCCAGGACATTTATTGGTGCAGCCTGGTTCATTATGTTCAGACATGCATTGTGTTTGACGAATCATTTGGGTTTTAAGGCAACTTTGGTGATGTCCAGGATTGGTTAGGTTCTAATAACAGGTGGTTAGCACATTGCTAAGGAGTGTCCTTTGCTGCACTCGATTAATTCTCATTAGAAGCTGACTGATCTTGACTACAGATCCAATCATCAACCTGTTTGCTTTTGAGCCAGTGTATTAATCTATGCAAACCACAGCACTGTCCCTACGTGCTCCCACCATTAACCTCTTTCCTGTGCATGTAGCAAGGGTCTGGCATGATCTGGTTTCTTCAACCTGCAAAATTAAGGGTCACAGTTTGGTTTCTTTCCACATCTGTTCGTCTTATTTTCCGTGGACCATTTCTCAGTTGCCACCCAAAGAGATGAAGGCAAAGCCCCTGATCCAAGTATTTGGACACCAGCACCAAGATGCCTGGGTCTGTGGTGAGACCCATGTGGTTTAGGAAACTATACTGCTTGTTTGAGCTTTTCCAACAGTGTAATGTAAAAGAATAAAATAAAAAAGGATTTCTATTTATTTTCCAGAACCATGGTCATTTTATTTTGTGATTCATCCAACTGGAAAGTGCTTTAAAAGGAATTTGCAACCTCATGTGATCTGATGTCACTTAGAACTGTTCTTGAGGCAACAGGCTATGCTTGAGGTTTGTATTTCTCTTCAGCATCTAATTGATTTGCATCCAGATGCCACGAAGAAGCCAGTTACAAGGCAGTGACCAACACTGCTTTCTTACCAAGTTAGCCTCTGACACCAGCAGCAAGATATTATTAATGTCAGATTTTCATTCCCTTATACTCTTGCTAAAAACCTATCCATTTTTCAAGATTCAAACTAAGTGTTGCTTCATCTCAAAACCTTTTCTTATCAACATGTCCTCTCCAGATAGAAACACTTGGTTAGATGTGAAGCCCCAGAATAGACTAAGACTTCTCATTTAGCCTAATTTGCTTACCCTTATTGTCACCCTGCTTATTTAACTTCTATGCAGAGTACATCATGAGAAACGCTGGGGTGGAGGAAGCACAAGCTGGAATCAAGATTGCTGGGAGAAATATCAATAACCTCAGATATGCAGATGACACCACCCTTATGGCAGAAAGTGAAGAGGAACTCAAAAGCCTTTTGATGAAAGTGAAAGAGGAGAATGGAAAAGTTGGCTTAAAGCTCAACATTCGGAAAACGAAGATCATGGCATCTGGTCCCATCACTTCATAGGAAATAGATGGGGAAACAGTGGAAACAGTGTCAGGCTTTATTTTTTTGGGCTCCAAAATCACTGCAGGTGGTGATTGCAGCCATGAAATTAAAAGACGCTTACTCCTTGGAAAGAAAGTTATGACCAACCTAGATAGCATATTGAAAAGCAGAGAGATTACTTTGCCAACAAAGGTCCATCTAGTCAAGGTTATGGTTTTTCCACTGGTCATGTATGGATGTGAGAGTTGGACTGTGAAGAAAGCTGAGCCCTGAAGAATTGATGCTTTTGAACTGTGGTGTTGGAGAAGACTTTTGAGAGTCCCTTGGACTGCAAGGAGATCCAACCAGGCCATTCTGAGGGAGATCAGCCCTGGGATTTCTTTGGAAGGAATGATGCTAAAGCTGAAATTCCAGTACTTTGGCCACCTTATGAGAAGAGTTGACTCATTGGAAAAGACTCTGATGCTTGGAGGGATTGGGGGCAGGAGGAGAAGGGGAAGACAGAGGATGAGATGGCTGGATGGCATCGCCGACTCGATAGACGTGAGTTTGAGTGAACTCTGGGAGATGGTGTTGGACAGGGAGGCCTGGTGTGCTGCGATTCATGGGGTCGTAAAGAGTCGGACACAACTGAGCAACTGAACTGAATTGAAGTCTAATTGGATTCCCAGATTAGACTGTGAATTCCCAGTGACTTGATGAACAACAACATTTTCATCAGTCATCTTTGAGTTGCTGTTGCCTGGTACATTGTAGGCGCTCAACAAATGTTGATTAAGTATAACATAGTTGAATAAATACACTTAATGTGCAGGGTGTTCATGGGCATACCACACTGCTTCAAAACTCAAGTCTGTCTTATGGGCTAAGTCTTTTGACTTTAATGGCCTTCTCTCTTTTTTGTTTGGCAAAATTTTCTTGTCCTTTACACTTCTTGCCTTTAATGGACTTCTCTCTTCTCTGGTTGGCAAATTTTTTCTTGTCCTTTACATTTTTCCTTAACAGTCGGTCAATTAATTATCCCATAGAATATTCTGTCTCTCTTCAAGGTACTATTAATCCTTTCTTTTTGTCCAGAGGTCTGCTAGTACTCACACTATAGTTACTATTTGTGTATCAGTTTTTCAAGATTCAAAAATTGGTCTTTTCATGTTAATGGTGACTTCCTAATAGATGAGGATCCTTAGGTTAGATTTTACCCTAGTGCTCAGTGCGGGCCTGGCTCAAAGATGGTACAAATGAGAGTATCTCTCAGAGTTCTGGTCCAACTGTTGTGGAAGTTTGAAGATAACACTTACTGTTTCTTAGCCACAATACCTGATCTGAAAACTGACAGGCTGAACTATCTGTGAGTTCACTTCCAGCATAGGGTCTTTATTCAGCACTTCATCTCTTCTTTATTGTCCTTTATTTTGCTCCTGTTTTCATTTGAGTCTCTCATTTACAAATCTGCTTCTCTTCTCTTTGCCCTATTTTCTCATTCAAAAACTGCTTTCCCCTCTATGTTACCTAAATATGTCCAGAGTCAAACATGATATTATTTGCTGAACTGAGAGAGGTACTTTTCAGATGTATGATGGGGCAAGTTACTTACTCTCTACAGCTTGGTCTGTTCATCTGTAAAATAAAGATAATAGTAGTGCATGCACTTCACAGGTCATTGTGAGGATTCAATTATAGAATATTCATAAAGCTTTTTGAACACTGGCACAGAGTAGGTGCAATTGAGTGTATATTTATTAAGTAAATAACACACTCCTGCCCTCCATTGTCACAGTCAAAAGGTGACTGTATCTACTGCTTTCTAGATTATTATATCTTAAACTGCTGTGGTTACCAGCAATACTTTCAGGAAATTACACTAAATTTTTTATCATGAAAGTGAAAGTGAAGTCGCTCAGTCGTGTCTCTTTGCGACCCCATGGACTGCAGCCTATCAGGGTACCATGGGATTTTCCAGGCAAGTGTGCTGGAGTGGGGTGCCATTTCCTTCTCCAGGGGATCTTCCCAACCCAGGAATCGAACCTGGGTCTCCCGCATTGCAGGCAGACGCTTTACCATCTGAGCCACCAGGGAACCCTTTTTATCACACAGTCTAAATTAAAATCCTATTACTTATTTATTTTACATATCACATTCATATGTTTTCATAAATGCCACTCAGTTTATTTACAGTAGAATATCATGCAATTCATTCCCTAGTAATCCAAAGGTAGAGTACAACTTTTATTAATGAATAGTTGTTGAATACAATGCTCTCATCCTGCCAGTTCCATTATACTTTAAAATCAGAATGCACACATCTACGGACCATTGTGAAATGTGTTAGATTCCAGAAGATGAGAGGAATAAAGAGTTTCTAGAACTGGCTTTGGCCAAATTTACATGGTACCCTTAAATACTTTTTCCAAGTAAGACACAGATTTTCTAAGTAATCTTATTGCAATATTATCCACAAGACATAAGAAATGGTGGAAGACTGTTTTCAAACATTTTTCAATTTCTGCTAAATTTAGTTCTCCTGTGCATGAAGTGTAAGTATCTTTTTAAAGACTAATCACCCATATCCCTGTTCAGTATGTGTCATGGGAGGGACAGTATTATTGTGTATTCACTGCAGAGTAAGATGGTGTGTGTATATGTTTAGGTAGAGTTTCTACAACAACAGAGCTTTAATTCCTATACAGTGAAATGCAAGGGGCATTTAATTTTATAAGCAAGTATAGCAACACATCACATTATCTGTTTTCAGAAATTAATCAGCATTTGAAGAAGCAAAGTGGAACATGAAGAATGCTGGAAGAAATAAGGCCTCCATTCTGGTCCCAGATGCAGCAGCATTAGGTAAGTTATTCAGCTTCTCTGTGCTATGTTCTCCAGGTCTGTAAAATGTTTGTGAGTAAAATTGCTGTGTGGAGGAAAGATCTTAAGAGGGTTTGAGCAAGGAACTTGGTTGAGGCTCTATTGCAATAGTCCAGGTGAGATTTCTCTCATCAAGTGCAGCTCACACCTTTATAATGTCCTTGCACTCACCTATTGGATAAGGTTTCATTTAATAAGTGGAGGAGCTCAGAGTAGACTTTGAGCTACAGAATTGCTTTCATCTGCTCATCAGTAAATTGCCTAAAATTCTTTTAAAGATTATTTCCTGTGGACTTATGTGTATTTTATTGTATAGGCAAAATCCTATCATTAGGTTTATAATCCTTTTAATAAATACTCTTCTTTAGCAGAAGGATGTACAAACGTGAATTAATATGACAAGGGAGGGTGTGGTGAAGCTTGTGGTGAACAAGGGAATGTGTGCTGGTCCTAATTCTTCTGCAACCCATTCATTACACAGACCAAGCGTTCTTTGGACTTTTATAACAATAGAGGAAAATCTAGACTTCATGTTTAATTTCTCAAATTTTAAAATCCTGGAAAAAAACACTAGCAAGGGCACCTTTTGGTTGTTTGCTTGGTTTTTGGTCTCTCCGTTTCCCTCCACCTCTTTCCCCTGACTTTTTCCAGTGGTTCATCAACAAGCTCTTGTATTTCCTAGGTTACAAACTGTCAAGAGGGCAAAACAAATCCCAGTATCCTGTTGCTCTGACTGCACATCTCCTGTTGTTTCTACCTTCCCTCTTCTGCCTCCTGCCTTACCTTGTAAGGAGAATCTGCTTTCTTAGAATCCAGTTCCTTGCTTCCCACTTGGGTTATAACTCCTACCATTGGGATGCCTCACACAGGCCCTCTGAATGTACGTTAGCAAAGTATTTGCTTGATAATGTATACTAAAAACACTTTAATGTTGAAATCTGAAATCTGCATCTAAATAATAAAAGTACAAGAGGGAAAAGAGAAATGAGATTGACTGTATATTGATAATCAATGAAGCTGAGTGATAAGTCCTCTAGCAAAACCCCAGATCCTCGAATTACAAAACCAGGTGGATCTATTTTTCTCTCTCAACTTATTTGACTTTTTTGTGGCATCTAACTTTGTTACTTCCTTTTTTTGTAATGAACTCTTCTCTCTTGGCACTCATGGCTCTTGCTTGGGTCACCTTTGTTCTCTTCTCTGTCTTGGTTTTCTTGTGGTTTATTTACTTAAGCCCATTTTTTAAATAATGGCTTTAAAGGATTATACCTTACATCACTTCCCTTTCCCCATGTTCACAACACCTGAATGAATGATCACTCTTTAGTTCAACCGCCATCTAAAATATATTGAGCACTTGATCTGTATCTCAGTATAGCTTGAGTCCCTGATCCCCAGTTCCATAATTTCACTTGTGGTCTCCTCCAGCAACATTTCCAAAACTGAACTCATTATTGTCCCACGCAGACCACTCCCCCCAAAACCTGTTTCTGTTCTCTAATCCCACTGTAATCCAGCAGCTGGGGATCGCTTGCATTCTCTAGTCATCATTTCTAGCAAGCATCCCCTCATTAATCATGCCTCCCTCAGTGCTCCGTAGGAGTGGTGGTCATCCATCTGGAACAGCATAGCTCCTTGTTGCTCTCATTCTATACTCTGCTTTCCCCTTCCCATACTGTCACCTCCCCAGGGAGTAGGTAAGGCGTCAGATTCCTCTTGGTATTCCCACCTCTCCTAGTACCATGCTTGGCACACTATCAGTAAATGTTTCTTGGAATAACTAAAAATGTGGTCTTGAAATTTTAATGCTAAAAAGGACCATCTAGTTCAGAGACTGGTCAATAACATGTTCCCTAGAGCCCCACAGTCTGGATTTGAATCCTTACTCTGCCATTTATCAGGTTTGTGATACAGGGAAGACCATTACGTTGTAGGAAAATGTCACTTATTGCTCTTGTTTTTGAGCTGTAACAAAATGAATGCCCAAATTCTAAATGGAAAAGGAAGATTTTAGAATTGTAATTTCTTAAAAAAGTGTTTCTTATATTTTTATAGGATGTCAGACCTGCATTTATATAGCAGAGTCTCCCCTCCTTCCCCTGCCCACTGGAAGTAAAATTGTTCTAAGTTTGTAATGGTAATAAGTGTAATATATAGTATACTGTATATATATTCTCGATAATATGCAAGAGTCCTACCACCTCCAAGGGCCCTGTTATCCAAACAAGTTTGAGGACCTTTTAATGGAAAAGGTAACTGAGAATCAGAAAGTTTAAATGACTTTTCCAAAGGTCATATAATTTAGTGGCAGAGCTGAAATTTGAATGTAGTTTATAAAACTCCATTGTATACTCCTTATCACCATGACATTTAACAAATTTAAAAAATCACTTGGTCAGTCTACTGGGTCTTGAAATATTTTTTCCTTGAAGTGGTATTATTTTGATAGTAAAAGAATTGTACACAGAGATACACATAAAAGCTTATGACAGATATTAATGGCAAATAGGGAATATTCTAAGACTTGACAAAAAGAATTAAAACAATTATTTAAACATCAAAAATGCATGGTCACCTGCTTTGTCATTTACCTTAATATTTTCTTTCCTTCTTTATTCAGCCATTTTCCCCCCATAAGATCTCAGAATTCATTATCTTGCCCTAAAATTATTATTATTTTTTAAATTTTATTTATTTATTTATTTTTTAAATTTTATTTTATTTTTAAATTTTACATAATTGTATTAGTTTTGCCAAATATCAAAATGAATCTGCCACAGGTATACATGTGTTCCCCATCCTGAACCCTCCTCCCTCCTCCCTCCCCATACCATCCCTTTAAAACCACTTTTCAAATCTATAGTCCATATATTCTGATCTGTGTCTTGAATTTATACTTAATAGCATACATTTCTTTGTACAGACAGCTCAAAACACCGCAAGAAATGCAATCATGTCAATAAGTTAGGTCAGATTATTCTTGTAGCTCTGGTGAAAATCTGTGGATTTCATTACTAAAAGTCTCTTTGCAGCTTTCCTTGTTGTTGATATAATATTTTAGCAAATCTTAGGCCTGACATTCTCAAGCTAATTGCATTTGACCAGCTCATGAGCTTCAGTTCCTGCCTACCAGCATGACTGGTATAAATCACTGCTATTTAGAGAGCCTTCATAATGCATTTTGCAGAACAGAGAAATGAGAATGAAGAAAGTTGAATGGTTTTTAAAGTAATCATCTTTTAGAATAATGATATTTTAACTTCTGGGACAAAGACACATTTAAGTAAATGAACTGTAATTCAAGAGGAAGCCAATCGCTCATTCATAGAAGTGGCCGTATAGATGTTTATCCTATAGAGAAGACAGCTGGAGTGTCTGGCTTTTTGAGAACTAGAAAGTAGTTTGTGTATTCATAGCTATGTCTACCACTATTTGGCTTATCAAACTGTGATTTACTTTACCTTCATGCAACCTTTCTAACTGGCTCTGATATCTTATCAATAATGTATTTGGAAAATATTTATGATATTAATATTTGGGATTTGTTTTTAAACAATGAAGGAAGGAAAAAGATGTAAGAATGGCTATACGTTGATAATTGTTGAAGCTGGACAGGTTATTGGGGATTCATTATCCCATTCAATATTTTTGTGTATGCTTGAAATTTTACACAATAATCTCTGATGCATATGCTTTTAGATTTGTGTGTCTCTAGAAGAGTGTGTGTTTACCTGTCTTTCACTTTTAACTAATCTCCTGAACCATGGGGATGGTAAATTTTATTTTCAACATCACTAGTTGTTGGGAACACAAATTTTGTATGTAATCATTGCTAGATGGGATACAAAATGCATAAAATCCTGCATCCAAATTCCTTTTAAACTAGCTGGGAAAGTCACCACATACACAAACTTGAAAGTGAAATACTAATTCAAAGTTTAAATAACATTTCACGAGAAAAATAGAGTTAAGACCCATGAAAAGTTCTCAGTAACTACACAATGTATAATCGGTCTATTTCAGCTGAGGGAAAAATTGCTATACTCTAGAGGAAGTTTTATTTAGGTAAATGGATTTGAGCTGATTCTTAAAATACAGACCTTACCTAGGTATAAAAGAAAGGGAAAACTTTTTAAGTTAATGAAAAGAGAAAAAGAAGAAAAGGGAATGTATTTGGTCACCTGAAAGCCTATTTTTTAAAGTGAGTAAATAAGTTCTAGACATAACGAAACTTTAGAGGTTTACTTTGGAGGACTGAAGATTAAAGAATGGAAGCATTCTTCTTGGGCAGCAGATTGCCACTAAAAGTATTTTGCAAGTAAGCAATGTTACTGAATAAATACATAGTAAAATGACTACAGTGACAGAACTGATTTGAGATAGAGACTGGTGGAAGAAAGAATGAAGAGGAAAAACAGGATTATTGCAGTATCGTGTAAACAAGTTAGTAAGGGTCTTCTTTAGCATGAAAGCAGAGAAAATGGAAACAAACACCTCATGTGGAGGACACAGTTGGCAGGTCTTTGACATTGGGCAGATATGAGCGACTTCACTTTCACTTTTCACTTTCATGCATTGGAGAAGGAAATGGCAACCCACTCCAGTGTTCTTGCCTGGAGAATCCCAGGGATGGGGGAGCCTGGTGGGCTGCCGTCTGTGGGGTCGCACAGAGTCAGACACTGAAGTGACTTAGCAGCAGCAGATATAAGAGTTTAGAAAAAGGGCTTTCTCGTAATCACTCCTATTTCTAGCATATCTTATTTAATAAAATGGATATATTTTCTAAAAGTTCCAGTTGGCAAGCATTTACCAATTCTAAAATAGATGGGGGAGAGTAGGAATGACTCTGTGATGCCTAGCGCCAAAACTAGTTAGTAGTTGTTTTCATTCTTATGTTAACTCTGATGCTATTAATAACATCTGTCAATGTGGAGAAAAGTTTCATGTTCTGTGTAGTCATGGCACCTCGCTCTACTTGTTAGAGCCATTTTTAATAAATTGTACAGGGGTTATTTTATCTGGTTCTATGGAGACAGTGTATTTGGTATAAGAATAGGAATTTGAGCAACCACAAACCAAATTTATGTGCTTATTCTGAATTATTCATTCCAGGGAAATGCCTGCTGGGCTAATATATACTTTTTAGATTTTCCACAGATTTTAATGAGCCAACACCAATTCTGGCACTGAAATATCCACAGTATATAAAATGTGTTATGGGAAACAGTTTTTCTAGGACTGCCAGATTAGTGGGTAAAACATATTACACATCTGTTGGGCCTAAAGTTTTCCAAGTTTTCGGTGAGATGTCAGCTTGCAGTCTAGATGAATAGACTTCATGAGCAGACACTGCATAATAACTGCCTGCAGTGGGGCAGGTGTCAGAGTTGAGATTTTTACCTCTAGGTAAATGGATTCAAAGATAACTCTCCCCTTGTTCTCAACTCAAGGAACCTGATAACTCAAACTTCATATTCCTCAAATCATTTTGAATTTTATCCAGTATTAAATCAGTCATAAACTTGAAGGGAAGAAAAACTGATTTTCCCATATTGTTTTAAAGCTTTTCAAAATATTCAATAAATAATGTGTTGGCCAACAAGGATACAATTTTTCATAAATAAAGAGTATCAGGTTTTTTTTTTTTTTTGTAAGAAAGAAAAAAGATCCCCATAATAAAATTTGCTTACCAATATATGAGATTCTATGAAAACCCAGCATAATTTTCAGGTTAAATATATGATCTTATTTGGGATCTTGCATATAATTTTATATGATTATTTGGTAGTTATATTTTATCCAAATTCTAAAATATGACCTGTGGATTCTTTCAGAATCACATAATATACCTCATTAGTTTTTAGAACTGTCTGATTAACTGTTTATTCTAATGTAAGAGATTATTTGGTACTTTATTTTCCCATTAATTTTCCACAAGAAGGGGCAGGCTTGGCAGACTGTGTAATATCATAGAAGTAAACATCAATAGAGTAGTAGGACTTGATTTGAAAAGTTCAAGGAGAAGGTAATGAAGGAGTAGCTCCTTAGCAGCTACTAGTGTAGATAGAGCAAGAGCTTTGCTTACTTAAGCATCTTTTTCTAAGAATCTACTCTAATTAATTAAGAAAATTTTACTATTATTTTGGATAATAGTAATTTGGATAATATTTGGATAATATTTTGAATTTTGGATCTAGGAATCAAAACATTAGAAAAGGAGTTGGAAATTAATGTAGAAAGAGGAGGAAGAATTGTATAAGGATAGAAGGAATGGAGCAGAAAGATGTATGGAAATTGCTTTGTCCTCAGGCCCCTTTCTTGGTTCTTTCCATAGGTTATTTAGTAATATAGCAATATAATATGGTAGTGTTTTTTGCAGTTAAAGAATGAATCAGTTCATTAGGAAGAGAGAAATAGGTGAGAAGAGGACCGATGACAGACACATTTGTATGGATGAACAGAGAAGAGGAACTTGGCAAAGAAGCCTGAGAGAAGCATTCTGAGAGGTAGAAGGAGACTGGAAAAAGGAGTCACTACAGGCAAAGAAGAGTGGTCAACAGCGTTAATTTTGTAGATCAGTCAGTGACTGCAAAATATGAGAAAAATCTACTTGTTTGTACAAATAAGAAGGTGGACATGTTAAAGGAAGTGGGACAAAGGTGGGACAGAATATAAGTTGCAGATGGTTACAGAATAAGTATATGGCAAGGGAGTGGAGTAGAAAACTAATTCTGTGAAGAGAAGAATTATTACTCATAACTTGGTGATGCAGGAATAAAGGAATGAGCCAATGGAGGGGGCTCATTGATGATGTGGGAAATTGAAGTGGGAATAAAATGATGGGAAAAAATACTAATGGAATTGAAAGGCCAGCTGGAAGGTTAGCATTGCAAAGATGCTAAATATTAAAAGAGAAACGTTCGTAGTATTTGCAGTACATGAGCTCTGTCTTCTAAGTGAAGTCAGAGGTAGGATCAACTGCTGAGAATGAATGATGCAGTACACTTTGTATTTCTGAAATAAAACTGGACGTGTATTATTTTATGAGAGACTGCTGGATTCAATTCGCTAAATTATTATTTAGAATTTAGCACTTAACATCTATTCAGTGATCTTGGCTTGCTTCATTTCATAAAAAATCTGCTAAGTTTGGCATTATAATAATAATAGCTATTTTTCAAACATTTTATACAAGAATTATCTGTTCTTTGAGAATTTGGGAACTCATTTATAGAACTTGAGAGTTGGATACATTTCATGAACAAAATTTTTTGAAAAAAACTTAAGCTTCTGTCCTGATTATAATTCTACTCAGGTTTTTCTACTTCTTTGTGTTTTATATTGTAAAATGATCATATTGTTATTTTACATTTTCTCATCAGTGCAAGAGTTATGTAAGCATCTTTAAAGGTTTCCTGTGCTTAATCCACTCAGTTGTGTCCAACTCTTTGCAACCCTTTGGACTACAGTCCCCTAGACTCCTCTGTCCATGGAAATTTTCAGGCAAGAATAATGGTGTGGGTCAGCATGATCTTCCTGACCCAAGCATTGAACCCACATTTCCTGTGTCTCCTGCATTGCATGTGAATTCTTTACCCACTTAGCCATCAGGGAAGTTCTAGTGGTTAATTATTTTAAAATTTAGTTTCTTATTAATTTTAAAATCTAAGGCGTTTGTCATTACAGATTGAGCCTATACAATTTCCACTTTGTGTAGACAGCATATTAAACCCACTTTTAAGACAGCATATTAAAAAGGAGAGACATGACTTTGCTGACAAAATCTGTCTAGTCAAAAGCTATGGTTTTTCCAGTAGTCATGTATGGATGTGAGAGTTGGCCCATAACGAAAGCTGAGCGCTGAAGAATTTATATTTTTGAACTGCACTGTAGAAGACTCTTGAGAGTCCCTTGGACTGCAAGAAGATCAATCCTAAAGGAAATCACCTGAATATTCATTCGAAGGAGTGATGCTGAGTCTGAAGCTTCAGTACTTTGGCCAACCGATGTGAAGAACTGACTCCTTAGAAAAGACCCTGATGCTGGGAAAGATTGAAGGCAGGAGGAGAAAGGGATGACAGAGGATGAGATGGTTGGATGGGATCACTGACTAGATGCGTATGACTCTGAGCAAGCTCTGGGAGTTGGTGATGGACAGGGAAGCCTGGCGTGCTGTAGTCCATGGGGTTGCAAAAAATTTGACATAACTGAGCGACTGAAGTGAGTGAAAGAATTACTGATATTTTATGTGGCTTGATATAAAATAGGTGCATAAATAATTATATATAAATTGAAATTATTGCATATGTAATAAATTTAAAACAATATGATCATTCCTTAAAAACTTAAATACGGAATTGCCATATCCAGAAATTCTGCTTCTGGATACATACCTAAAGAAGTGAAAGAAGAAACTCAGATATTTGTATACTTGCGTTCATAGCAGCATTATTCACAACATCCAGTAGGTAGAGGTAACCCAAGTGCTGTCAGTAGATGAAGGGATAAACATGATGATAAACATGATGAAGGGATAAACATGATATATAAAGATACAATGAAATAATAGCCTTAAAACGAAAGGAAGTTCTCACATGTTGTTGCATGTATGAACCCTGAGGACATTATGCTAAATAAAATAAACCAGCCACAAAAAGACAAATACTGTGTGATTCCATTTATATGAAGTTCCTTGAGTGGTCAAATTCATAGAGATAGAAAGTAAAATAATGGTTTACAAAGGTTGGAGGGAGGGGAAAATTGGGAGTTCATGTTTAATGGGTACAGAATTTCTTTTTTTTTTTATATATTTTTAAATTTTATTTTTAAACTTTACATAATTGTATTAGTTTTGCCAAATATCAAAATGAATCTGCCACAGGTATACATGTGTTCCCCATCCTGAACCCTCCTCCCTCCCCATACCATCCCTCTGGGTTGTCCCAGTGCACTAGCCCCAAGCATCCAGTATCGTGCATCGAACCTGGACTGGCAACTCGTTTCTTACATGATATTTTACATGTTTCAATGTCATTCTCCCAATTCTTCCCACCCTCTCCCTCTCCCACAGAGTCCATAAGACTGTTCTATACATCAGTGTCTCTTTTGCTGTCTCGTACACCGGGTTATTGTTACCATCTTTCTAAATTCCATATATATGCGTTAGTATACTGTATTGATGTTTTTCCTTCTGGCTTACTTCACTCTGTATAATAGGCTCCAGTTTCATCCACCTCATTAGAACTGATTCAAATGTATTCTTTTTAATGGCTGAGTAATAACTCCATTGTGTATATGTACCACAGCTTTCTTATCCATTCATCTGCTGATGGACATCTAGGTTGCTTCCATGTCCTGGCTATTATAAACAGTGCTGCGATGAACATTGGGTACACGTGTCTCTTTCCCTTCTGGTTTCCTCAGTGTGTATGCCCAGCAGTGGGATTGCTGGATCATAAGGCAGTTCTATTTCCAGTTTTTTAAGGAATCTCCACACTGTTCTCCATAGTGGCTGTACTAGTTTGCATTCCCACCTCAATTGGGGATGATGAAAAAGCTCTGGAGGCAAATGGTAGTGATGATTGCCCAAAATGTGGATGTACTTAATGCCACAGAATGTACACATAAAAATGGTTAAAATGATAAATTTTATGTTCTATATTGTACCACAATAAAAAATGGTTAGAGAAATCAGAGAAAAAATAATACAATTGCGAAAATGCTGCCTATGCTAAGAGCAAAAAATAAAAGTAATAGTTTTCATGTTATATGAAAGAAAACATAGAAAACAGCAAAGAGGAATTACAAAGTACTCTTGATGAAAGTGAAAGGGGAGAGTAAAAAAGTTGGCTTAAAGCTCAACATTCAGAAAATGAACATCATGGCATCTGGTCCCATCACTTCATGGGAAATAGATGGGGAAACAGTGTCAGACTTTATTTTTTTGGACTCCAAAATCACTGCAGGTGATGATTGCAGCCATGAAATTAAAAGACGCTTACTCCTTGGAAGGAAAGTTATGACCAACCTAGATAGCATATTGAAAAGCAGAGATATTACTTTGCCCACAAAGGTCCGTCTAGTCAAGGCTATGGTTTTTCCTGTGGTCATGTATGGATGTGAGAGTTGGACTGTGAAGAAGGCTGAGTGCCTAAGAATTGATGCTTTTGAACTGTGGTGTTGGAGAAGACTCTTGAAAGTGTCTTGGACTGCAAGGAGATCCAACCAGTCCATCCTCAAGGAGATCAGTCCTGGATGTTCATCGGAAGGACTGATGCTGTGGCTGAAACTCCAATACTTTGGCCACCTCATGCAAAGAGTTGACTCATTGGAAAAGACTCTGATGCTGGGAAGGATTGGGGGCAGGAGGAGAAGGGGACGACAGAGGATGAGATGGCTGGATGGCATCACTGACTCGATGCACATAAGTTTGGGTGAACTCCAGGAGTTGGTGATAGACAGGGAGGCCTGGCGTGCTGCGATTCATGAGGTCGCAAAGAGTTGGACACGACTGAACTGAACTGATAACAAGATAGCAGAGTGTATTGGAGAAAGGGCATGCTATATCTAGATAATATGATTAATATGAAATTTTAAAGTTCTATTCCTACTCTATGCCCTATAGTGTATACACAGAAGAGACATATATACTTTTTTTTATTTTTTGCATGGTTCAGGGCATTTTTTACAATCTTGAATTTCTTATAGGAAAACACTTTTATAGAAATATTTTCCCTTTGAATTTCAGCATGATTCTTGGCAACTTCATGTTTTTTCCCCCATGATTGGATCAGTATGCATAAATAGTAGCACTTTATTGAACATGGGACTTCTGGGGCAATTTGTTTGCTTGCTTGTCTTTTTCAGTTGGTCTTTGTTTGTTTGTTTGTTTCTCTTAGGACAGTACCTAACATTGAATGGGTACCCAATAAATGTTTTCGCTCTGAGTTAATGATTTTTTTTAAAAGAGAAGTAGTCAAAGAGGAAAAATAGTTGTAGAGGAATTTTGCTTTTTTAATTGATTTGGCTTACCTATAACAAAGTAAGTTTCATAAAGTTATACGCGGCTTTTTTAATACTGCCAATTTGAAGGAAGTGAATTAGTCTAATGACTTTCCAACTTTTTTGCATGTTAGAATTATTTAAGAGGCTTTGAAAAATCTGGCATCTCAAAGTGTGGCCTGTAAACTAGTAGTAACAGAATAACCTGAGAACTTGTTTAAAGATGTTCTCAAGTCCCTACACAGATATACTGATTGAGAATTAGCATTTTTAAAAGATCCTCATGTGATTCATGTGATTTATATACACATTAAATTTTGAGAAGGACTGCTCTATAGCATTTCCTAATAATCATCTAGTATTTGAATAGTTAAGCAATGTAATTTTTTGGCCATTCTTCTAATCTTCAATAAAGAATCTAATTGATGTTGTTCAGTCGCTAAGTTGTGTTCAACTCTTTGAGACACCGTGGACTGCTGCGCACCATGCTTCCCCGCCCTTCACTATTTCCTGGAGTTTGTTCAGTTGATCGGTTTTATAAACATGGCCTCTAAGAATAGTAAATTAGTAGAATCTTAGCTTTTCTGTCTCTGGTAGTAGGATTTCTGTGTGTTGTTAGGCATCTATTTAACAATAACATAATCTTTTCATTGTTATATAATGAAGGAAGCCTTTCTGTATTCCTGCCTTGTCTTTCCCCCTTTGTGTGTGCATAAGTGCTCAGTTGCTCAGTCCTGTCTGGCTGTTTGTGACCCCCATGGACCATAGTCCGCCAGACTCTGTTCATGGGATTCACCAGACAAGAATACTGGAGTGGGTTGCTATTTCCTTCTCCATGGGATATTCCCCACCCAGAGATCAAACCCAAATCTCCTGTGTCTCTTGCATTGACAGGTGGATTCTTTACCACTGAGCCACCTGGGAAGCTCCTTTCCTCTTTGCAGCTGAATAATTTCCCTCTATTGGTTGATTCATTTTGCCTTGAACCGCATGACTAATCTTATACTGAATTCAGCCTTTCAAGTGTTCAGCATTAGGTCAGCCTTGTTTAAGATGGTGTGTTGAACCACTCATTAAGGTCTCATTTGGTTCTACTACTTTTTGAGACCCTAAAATATTAAAAGCTGAGAAATTTCAAAAATTAGAATAATCAGGAAAAAATGTTTTTGAAGTTAGAAGGCAGATGCCTGACTTGAGAAAGTTAGTTTTTAAGATTGCTATGGAGAAAGCCCAAAGAATCCCAGCTTACACTGCAAAACCCCGAAGTCTCAGAGTGACAATACCTGTTACCTTTAACATGAAGCTAAGTGTGGTGAATTACAGAAAGTTAGATTAAGGAGTTGGACCTTCTGATCTCAACAAGGAGACTGCTTGTGCAACAAAGAGAAACCAGAAAAACTGCTTTTTCCCCAAGAAAACCAGAGGTTTATAATTCGGGGAACAGAGTCCCAGCTGGGAGTGGGAACTGTAAAGAGGAGAGGGGTTAAGTGAAAAGTTTGTTACAAATATTGAAATTCCCCAGCCTTCTTCCTATATGTTTTTCACAGAATGTTAGATAGCAGGCTGCTTCTTTCTGGGAAGCACACTTACTGTGCATCCTCTGTGATTCTGAACAGCACAATAGAAAAGATCTGAGATATAACAAAGCCATAATTTTCTCACTGAAATGACCCAGTTGGTTATTTTACAGCCAACAGTTGATGAGTCACTTTCATGCATATAGCTTTCTCAGGTCCCATACATAAATATGAATAAATAACAAAAGGTCGCCAGATGTTTAAGGAAACAAAGGCTAAAGCAAAAGTAACTTGGAAGAAGTTGGAGGGAGAAGGTAGAAAGTGAATGTATTACATATGTTAAATAATAATAGGATGCTAAAAATAATAGGAAATAACATTTTCATGGAAATTATAAAAATATAATAGTAGGATTGTAAAATTAATTAGAAGACATGGAAGGCAAAATTGAGTTACCTCTCAGAAAATTAGAGGAAAAAATATAAATACTATAGAAAACAAGAAAATTTGAGGACTAATACAGAGAATCCAACATTCGATTCAGTTCAGTCGCTCGGTCGTGTCCGACTCTTTGCGACCCCATGAATGGCAGCACGCCAGGCCTCCCTGTCTATCACCAACTCCCAGAGTTCACTCAGACTCATGTCCATCGAGTCAGTGATGCCATCCAGCCATCTTATCCTCTGTTGTCCCCTTCTCCTCCTGCCCCCAATCCCTCCCAGCATCAGAGTCTTTTCCAATGAGTCAACTCTTCTCATGAGGTGGCCAAAGTACTGGAGTTTCAGCTTTAGTATCATTCCTTCCAAAGAAATCCCAGGGCTGATCTCCTTCAGAATGGACTGGTTGGATCTCCTTGCAGTCCAAGGGACTCTCAAGAGTCTTCTCCAACACCACAGTTCAAAAGCATCAATTCTTTGGCGCTCAGCCTTCTTCACAGTCCAACTCTCACATCCATACATGACCACAGGAAAAACCATAGCCTTGACTAGACGGACCTTTGTTGGCAAAGTAATGTCTCTGCTTTTGAATATGCCATCTAGGTTGGTCATAACTTTCCTTCCAAGGAGTAAGCGTCTTTTAATTTCATGGCTGCAGTCACCATCTGCAGTGATTTTGGAGCCCCCCAAAATAAAGTCTGACACTGTTTCCCCATCTATTTCCCATGAAGTGATGGGACCAGATGCCATGATCTTCGTTTTCCGAATGTTGAGCTTTAAGCAAACTTTTCACTCTCCACTTTCACTTTCATCAAGAGGCTTTTGAGTTCCTCTTCACTTTCTGCCATAAGGGTGGTGTCATCTGCATATCTGAGGTTATTGATATTTCTCCCAGCAATCTTGATTCCAGCTTGTGTTTCTTCCAGTCCAGCGTTTCTCATGATGTACTCTGCATATAAGTTAAATAAGCAGGGTGATAATATACAGCCTTGACGTACTCCTTTTCCTATTTGGAACCAATCTGTTCCATGTCAAGTTCTAACTGTTGCTTCCTGACCTGCATACAGATTTCTCAAGAGGCAGGTCAGGTGGTCTGGTATTCCCATCTCTTTCAGAATTTTCCACAGTTTATTGTGATTCACACAGTCAAAGACTTTGGCAAAGTCAATAAAGCAGAAATAGATGTTTTTCTGGAGCTCTCTTGCTTTTTCCATGATCCAGCGGATGTTGGCAATTTGATCTCCGGTTCCTCTGCCTTTTCTAAAACCAGCTTGAACATCAATCATGTTAATGATTTAATATGGGTTTTAACTGCTAATTGGTCAGATCATTTGCAAATAGCTTCTCCCATTCAGCAGGTTTTCTTTTCATTAGTTTAACTGGGTCCCATTTGGTTATTTTTACTTTTGTTTCCTTTGCTTTAGGAGAGAAATCCAAAATAGTATTGCTGCAATTTATGTCAGAGAGTATTCTGCCTTTGTTTTCCTCTAGGGATTTTAGTATCTGGTCTCACCTTTAAATCTTTAATCCTTTTCGAGTTTATTTTTATATACAGTGTTGCAGAATGTTCTAATTTCATTCCTTTACATGTAGCGGTCCAGTTTTTCCAGCACCACTGGTTGAAGAGACTGTCTTTTCTCCATTGTATATTGTTGCTTCTTTTGTTATACATTAATTGACCATAAGTTTTTATTTTTATTACCCTAGGAGGTGGGTCAAAAAAGAGCTTGCTGTGGTCAGTGTTTTTTCTACATTTTCCTCCAAGGATTTTATAGTGTCTGATCTTACGTTTAGGTTTTTAGTCCAGTTTGAATTTATTTTTATGTATGGTGTTAGGTTCTATTTTTTTTTTTTTACATGCAGCTGTAAGTTAGGTTCTAATATGATGTTAGGTTCTATGGTATTAGTGTTCTAATTTCATTTTTTACACACAGCTGTCCAGATTTATCAGTACCACTTATTGAAGAGGCTGTCTTCTCTCTATTTTGTATTCTTGGCTCCTTTGTCATGGATTAGGTGACCATAGATACGTGGGTTTTTCTCTGGGTTTTCTATTCTGTGTCACTGGTCTGTGTTTCTGTTTTTGTGCCAGTATTCCTGTGGATACCTTTTTCTGTATCCTCCCTTTCAGTCTGTGCAACTCTAGATCTGAGGGGTCTCTTCTTCTTTTTTTTTTTTTTAACAAAATTAAAAAGACTATTGCAAAATGCAAAATATTTGACTACATTAAAATATGTGTAGATTTCATGACAATAATGCACAAATAACTGATTTTATTTGTGCATCGGACCTAAGCACTTGGCTTTGGAATCTTTCCTTTATAGTATTTCTTTTTTTTTTTTTTAACTTAAAAAAATTAATTAATTTTTTTATTGAAGGATAATTGCTTTACAGAATTTTGTTGTTTTCTGTCAAACCTCAACATGACTCAGCCATAGGTATACATATATCCCGTCCCTTTGAATCTCCCTCCCATGTCCCTCTCCAAACTACCCCTCTAGGTTAATACAGAGCCCCTGTTTGAGTTTCCTGAGTCATACAGCAAATTCCCATTGTCTGTCTATTTTATATGGTAATGTAAGTTTCCATGTTACTCTTCCCATACATCTCACCCTCTCCTCCTCTCTCCCCATGTCCATAATTCTATTCCCTATGTCTGTTGCTCCATTGCTGCACTGTAGGTAAATTCCTCAGTACCATTTTTATAGATGCTGTATATATGCATTAGAATATGGTATCATCTTTCTCTTTCTGACTTCATTCTGGATAATAGGTTCTAGGTTCATCCTCCACATTAGAACTGACTCAAATGTGTTCCTTTTTATAGCTGAGTAATATTCTATTGTGTATATTTACCACAACATTTTTATCCATTCATCTGTTCATGGACATTAAAGTTGCTTCCAGGTTCTAGTTACTGAAAATAGTGCTACAGTGAACAATGGGATACATGTGTCTTTTTCAATTTTGGTTTCCTCAGCATATATGCCTAGGAGTGGGATTGCTGGGTCATATGGTGGTTTTATTCCTAGTTTCTTAAGGAATCCCCATACTGTCTTCCATAGTGGCTGTATCAATTTACATTCCCACCGACAGTGTAAGAGTGTTCCCTTTTCTCCACACCCTCTCCAGCATTTATTGTTTGTAGACTCTTTGATGATGGCCACTCTGACCAGTGGGACGTGATATCTCATTGCAGTTTTGATTTGCTTTTCTCTAATAATGAGCAGTTTTGAGCATCTGTTCATGTGTTTGTTAGTAATCTGTATATCTTCTTTGGAGAAATGCCTGTTTAGGTCTTTTTCCCACTTTTTGACTGGACTGTTTGTTTTTTTTGGTATTGAGTTGTATGAGCTGCTTGTATGTTTTGGAAATAAATCCTTTGTCAGTTGTTTCATTTGCTATTATTTTCTCCCATTCTGAGGGTTGTCTTTTCACCTTGCTTATAGTTTTCTTTGCTGTGTAAAAGCTTTTAAGTTTAATCAGGTCCCACTTGTTTACTTTTGATGGAGGTGGGTCATAGAAAATCTTGCTTTGATTTACGTCATCGAGTGTTCTGCCTGTGTTTTCCTTTAAGAGTTTTATAGTCCCTGGTCTTACATTTAGGTCTTTAATCCATTTTGAGTTTATCTTTGTGTATGGTGTTAGAAAGTGTTCTAATTTAATTCTTTTACATGTAGCTGTCCAGTTTTCCCAGCACCATTTATTGAAGAGGCTGTTTTTGCCTCATTGTATATTCTTGCCTCCTTTGTCAAAAATAAGGGATTCATAGTGCATGGGTTTATTTCTGAGCATTCTATCTTGATTCATTGCTCTATATTTCTGTTTTTGTGCCAGTACCATAATGTCTTGATGACTATATCTTTGTAGTATAATCTGAAGTCAGGAAGATTGATTCCTCCAGCTCCATTCTTCTTTCTCAAGACTGCTTTGCCTATTTGGGATCTTTTGTGTACCCATATGAATTGTGAAATTTTTTTATTCTAGTTCTGTGAAAAATGTTGTTGGTAGTTTGATAGGGATCGCATTGAATCTGTAGATTGCACTTAGTAGTATAGTCATTTTCATAATATTGATCCTTCCCACCCAGGAACATGGAATATCTCTCCGTCTGTTTATGTCATCTTTGATTTCTTTCATTAGTGTCTTATAATTTTCTATGTACAGTTCTTTTGTCTCCTTGGGTAAGTTTATTCCTCAGTTCAGTTCAGTTCAGTTGCTCAGTTATGTACAACTCTTTGGGACCCCATGAATCGCAGCACGCCAGGCCTCCCTGTCCATCATCAACTCCTGGAGTTCACCCAAACCCATGTCCATCGAGTCAGTGATGCCATCCAGCCATCTCATCCTCTGTCGTCCTCTTCTCCTCATGCCCCCAATCCCTCCCAGCATCAGAGTCTTTTCCAGTGAGTCAACTCTTTGCATGAGGTGGCCAAAGTATTGGAGTTTCAGCTTTAGCATCACTCCTTCCGATGCACGCCCAGGACTGATCTCCTTTAAAATGGACTGGTGGGACTCTCAAGGGTCTTCTCCAACACCACAGTTCAAAAGCATCAATTCTTTGGCGCTCAGCCTTCTTCACAGTCCAACTCTCACATCCATACATGACCACTGGAAAAACCATAGCCTTGACTAGATGGACCTTTGTTGGCAAAGTAATGTCTCTGTTTTTTAATATGCTATCTAGGTTGGTCATAATTTTCCTTCCAAGGAGTAAGCGTCTTTTAATTTCATGGCTGCAGTCACCATCTGCAGTGATTTTGGAGCCCCCAAAAATAAAGTCTGACACTGTTTCCACTGTTTCCCCATCTATTTCCCATGAAGTGATGGGACCCGATGCCATGATCTTCGTTTTCCGAATGTAGAGCTTTAAGCCAACTTTTTCACTCTCCTCTTTCACTGTCATCAAGAGGCTTTTTAGTTCCTCTTCACTTTCTGCCATAAGGGTGGTGTCATCTGCATATCTGAGGTTATTGATATTTCTCCCAGCAATCTTCATTCTAGCTTGTGCTTCTTCCAGCCCAGCGTTTCTCGTGATGTACTCTGCCTATAAGTTAAATAAGCAGGGTGACAATATACAGGCTTGACGTACTCCTTTTCCTATTTGGAACCAGTGTGTTCCATGTCAAGTTCTAACTGTTGGCTTCCTGACCTGCATACAGATTTCTCAAGAGGCAGGTCAGGTGGTCTGGTATTCCCATCTCTTTCCGAATTTTCCACAGATTATTGTGATCCACATAGTCTAAGGCTTTGCCGTAGTCAATAAAGCAGAAATAGATGTTTTTCTGGAACTCTCTTGCTTTGTCGATGATCCAGCGGATGTTGGCAGTTTGATCCCTGGTTCCTCTGCCTTTTCTAAAACCAGCTTGAACATCTGGAAGTTCACAGTTCATGTTATTACTGAAGCCTGGCTTGGAGAATTTTGAGCATTACTTTACTAGTGTGTGAGATGAGTGCTATTGTGTGGTAGTTTGAGCATTCTTTGTCATTGCCTTTCTTTGGAATTGGAATGAAAACTGACCTTTTCCAGTCCTGTGGCCACTGCTGAGTTTTCCAAATTTGCTGGCCTATTGAGTGCAGCACTTTCACAGCATCATCTTTCAGGATTTGAAGTAGCTCAACTGGAATTCCATCACCTCCACTAGCTTTGTTCATAGTGATACTTTCTAAGGCCCACTTGACTTCACATTCCAGGATGTCTGGCTCTAGGTGAGTTATCACACCATTGTGATTATCTTGGTCATGAAGATCTTTTTTGTACTGTCGTTCTGTGTATTCTTGCCCCCTCTTGTTAATATCTTCTGCTTCTGTTAGGTCCGTACCATTTCTGTCCTTAATCGAGCCCATCTTTGCATGAAACGTTCCCTGCTCTCTCTAATTTTCTTGAAGAGATCTCTAGTCTTTCACATTCTGTTGATATTTAATTCTTTTTTTTGCAGTGTTGAATGGGGTTGATTCCTTAATTTCTCTTTCTGATTTTTCACTGTTTGTATATAGAAATGCAAGTGATTTCTGTATATTGATTTTGTATCTTGCAACCTTGCTAAATTCACTGATTAGCTCTAGTAATTTTCTATCTTTTGGGTTTTCTATGTACAGTATCATGTCATCTGCAAACAGAGAGAGCTTTACTTCTTTTCTGATCTGGATTCCTTTTATTTCTTTTTCTTCTCTGATTGCTGTAGCAAGGATTTCCAGAACTATGTTGACTAATACTGGTGAAAGTAGACACCCTTGTCTTTTTCCTGATCTTAGGGGAATGCTTTCAGTTTTTCAGTATTGAGAATAATATTTGCTGTAGGCTTATCATATATTGCCTTTACTATGTTGAGGTAGGTTCATTTTATGCCCATTTTTGAAGAGTTTTAATCATAAATGGGTGCTGAATTTTGTCAAAGGCTTTTAATTCATCTATTGTAAGTATCATATGGTTTTATCTCTCAATTTGTTAATATGGTGTATCTCATTGATTGATTTGCATATGTTGAAGAATCCTTGCATCCCTGGAATAAACCCAGCTTGATCATGGTGTATGAGCTTTTTGATGTGTTGCTGAATTCAGTTTGCTAAAATTTTGTTGAGGATTTTTGCCTCTATGTTCACCTATGATATTGGCCTGTAGTTTTCTTTTTTGTGTGTTGTCTTTGGTTTTGGTATCAGGGTGTGGTGGCCTCATAGAATGAGTTTGGAAGTGTTCCTTCCTCTGCAATTTTTTGAAAGATTTTTAGAAGGATAGGCATTAGCTCTTTTCTAAATGGTTGATGGAATTCTCCTGTGAAGCCATCTGGTCCTGGGCTTCTGTTTTTTGGGAAATTCTTGATCACAGCTTCAATTTCAGTGCTTGTAATTGAGTTGTTCATAATTCCTATTTCTTCCTGGTTCAGTCTTAGAAGATTGAACTTTTCTATGAATCTGTCCTTTTCTTCCAGGTTATCCATTTTATTGCCATATGGTTGTTTGTAATAGTCTCTTATAATCCTTTGTATTTCTGCATTGTCTGTTGTAACCTCTCCTTTTTCATTTCTAATTTTGTTGATTTGATTCTTCTCTCTTGTTTTCTTGATGAGTCTGGCTAAAGGTTTATCAGGTTTGTTTAGCTTCTCAAAGAACCAGCTTTTAATTTTATTAATCTTTACTATTGTTACTTTCACTTCTTTTTCATTTGTCTCTGCTCGGAAATCTTTATGATTTCTTTCCTTCTACTAATTTTGGGGTATTTTTGTTTTTCTTTATCCAGTTGTTTTAGGTGTAAAGTTAGGTGGTCTACTCGTTGTTTTTGCTTCTTGAGGTAGGACTGTATTGCTGTAAACTTCCCTCTTAGAATTGCTTTTGCTGTATCCCATAGGTTTTGAGTTGTCATGTTTGCATTGTCATTAGTTTCTAGAAATTTTTTGATTTCCTTTTTGATTTCTTCAGTAACCTGTTGGTTATTTAGGCACATGTTGTTTAATCTCCATGAGTTAGTGCTTCTTGGAGTTTTTTTCTTGTAATTGATATCTAGTCTCATAGCATTGTGGTTGGAGAAGATGCTTGATACGATTTTAATTTTCTTAAATTTACTGAGGTTTCGTTTGTGACCCAAGGTGTGGTCTATCCTGGAGAATGTTCCATGTGCACTTGAGAAGAAGATGTATTCTTCTGTGTTTGGATGGAATGTCCTGAAGATTTCAGTGAGCTCCATCTCATCTAATGTATCATTTAAAATTTGTTTCCTTATTAATTTCCTGTTTTGATGATCTGTCCATTGGTGTGAGTTGGGTTTTAAAGTCTCCTACTATTATTGTGTTACCGTCAGTTTCTTCTTTTATGTCTGTTAATGTTTGTCTTTTGTATTGAGGTGCTCCTATGTTGGGTGCATAGATATTTACAATTGTTATATTTTCCTCTTGGATTGATCCCTTAATCATTATGTAGTGTCCTTTCTTATCCCTTGTAATCTTTATTTTAAGGTCTATTTTGTCTGATATGAGGATTGCTACATCAGCTTTCTTTTGCTTCCCACTTGCATGGAATATATTTTTCCATCCTCTCACTTTCAGTCTATATGTGTCTTGAGGTCTGAAGTGAGTTTCTTGTAGACAGAATATATATGGGTCTTGTTTTTGTGTCCATTCAGCCAGTCTGTGTCTTTTGGTTGGAGCATTTAATCCATTTACATTTAAAGTAATTATTGATATATATATATATATTCTTGTTGCCATTTTCTTAATTGTTTGGGGTTGATTTTGTAGATCTTTTTTCTTCTCTTCTATTTCTTGACTATATGCGTCCCTTTAACATTTGTTGTAAAGCTGGTTTAGTTGGTACTGAATTCTCTTAACTTTTGCTTGTCTGAAAAGCTTTTTATTTATCCATCAATTTTGAATGAGATCCTTGCCAGGTAGAGTAATCTTGGTTGTAGATTTTTCCCTTTTAGTACTTTAAATATATCCTGCCATTCCCTTCTTGCCTTAGAGTTTCTGCTGGAAGATCAGCTGTTAAGCATATGGGATTTCCCTTGTATGTTACTTGTTGCTTCTCCTTTGTTGCTTTTAATATTCTTTCTTTGTGTTTAGTCTTTGTTAGTTTGATTAGTATGTGTCTTGGGGGACTCTTTCTGCCTCTTGGACTTGATTGACTCTTTCCTTTTCCATATTGGGGAAATTTTCAACTCTAATTTCTTCAAAAATTTTCTCATACTTTTTTTTTTTTTTAACTTCTTCTGGGACCCCTATGATTCGAATGTTGGTGCATTTGATATTGTCCCAGAGGTCTCTGAGACTATCCTCAGTTCTTTTCCTTTTTTACTTTATTCTGCTCTTCTGAAGTTATTTCCACCATTTTATCTTCCAGCTCACTGATTCATTCTTCTGCTTCAGTTATTTTTAATTTCAGAGTATTTTTAATTTCAGTAATTGTGTTGTTTTTCTGTATGTTTATTCTTTAATTCTTCTTTGTTAATTGATTCTTGCATTTTCTCCATTTTGTTTTCAAGGTTTTTGATCATCTTTACTATCATTATTCTGAATTCTTTTTCAGGTAGTTTGCCTATTTCCTCTTCATTTATTTGGACTTCTATGTTTCTAGTTTGTTCCTTGATTTGTGTAGTATTTCTCTGCCTTTTCATTATTATTATTTTTTTTTTAACTTATTGTGTTTCAGGTCTCCTTTTCAAAGGCTTCAAGGTTGAATTCTTTCTTCCTTTTGGTTTCTGCCCTCATAAGTTTGGTCCATTGGTTTGTGTAAGTCTTGTATAGGGTGAGATTTGTGGTGAGTTTTTTGTTTTGTTTTGTTTTGTTTGTTTCTCCTCTGATGGAGAAGGCTGAGTGAGGAGGTAATCCTGCCTGCTGGTGGTTGGGTTTGTATTTTTGTTTTGTTTGTTATTTAGATGAGGCGTCCTGCACAGGATGCTACTGGTGGTTGGGTGATTCCGGGTCTTGTTTTCAGATGGTTTTCTTTGTGTGAGTTCTAAATAAAAAATTATATTTACCATTTAAGAACAAAAGTAACTAAAGCACAAACATGAAAACAAAACTAAAGCAAAATGCCAAGTGGGGAATAAAACAATGGAAACAAAACTAACACATATGTTGAGAGGAAAGGAAAGAAGGAAAGAATAGATACACAAAGTTAAATAGAGGTAGATGAAGAAGATTTAGATACATTAATGATTAATTTAACAGGGTAAAAAAAACACAAAGGAATATAGGAAAAGTATAATAAGTTTAGAAAATTAAAAATTAAAATTATAAAAAGAGCAAAGGGAAAAAAAAGGAAAAAGAAGTAAAAATGGTGGTGGTGGGGGTGGGGGGTGGAACTCCACAGAACTGTAGAAGCCCAATGTAGAGGCTGCTGCTGCTAAGTCGCTTCAGTCGTGTCCGACTCTGTGCGACCCCATAGACAGCAGCCCACCAGGCTCTGCCGTCCCTGGGATTCTCCAGGCAAGAACACTGGAGTGGGTTGCCATTTCCTTCTCCAATATAGAGGCAGAGGTTTATAACAATAAAAAGTATGACTGAATATACACGTATACATATATACCCATAAGTAAAATCTAAACAGTCCAACAAAAATAAAGTACAATAGATTGACCTGGAGAACAAAGGAAACCAAAAAGTATATCTACCAGTTAAGAACAAAACTAACCAAAGCACAAACTGGAAAACAAAACTAAAGGAAGGTACCAGTTGGGAAATAAAGCAATGAAAATAAAGCTAACAAATATGTTGAGAGGAAACGAAAGAAAGAAAGGATATATATGGAAAATTAAATAGAGGTAGATAAAGAAGATTTATATGCATTAAAGATTAACTGCAAGGGGAAAAGAACAGTAGGAAAATCAAACAAAGGAATAAATGTAGAAAAAATAATAATAGGTTTAAAAAATTAAAATTAAATAAAAAAGGAAAACTCCACAGGACTGCAGAAGCCCAGCACAGAGGCAGAGGTTTACAAGAACAATAAAAAATGTGACTGAGGGGAAAAAAAAAAGTTCAAAAGCGTAATTAGATTTCACAGTGCCAATGAAATCAACTACTACAACAGAGAGGGTAAGAAAAAGAAAAAAAAAAAAGATCTAAAAGGATCTACAGAACAAATCAAACCGTAAGAATAATAAATGTTTTTCTTGAGTCACTGCTTTCAACGTCCTTCCCCTCTCTGGGGGTTGCAGTCCCGCTCACCTCCCTAGGATGCCCTCCAACACTGCTGGTCTCTGGACCCGCTGTGGGGGCAGCTCAGATTCTAATCTGGTCCCACTCCCCTGTGTTCTCGCCTCCAATGCCCACTGCTATCAGAACTAGTGTGTTTTCTTTTGTGGGAGTTCTCAGTGTCCTTTTATATATTCCACAGACACAGAGTCTGCCTGGTTGATTGTTTGGATTTAATCTGAAGCCTGTATAGCTGGTAGGAAGGTTTTAGGTTTTCTTCCTTAGCCACACTGCCCCTGGGTTTCAATTGTGGTTTTATTTCCACATTTGCATGTGGGTCATCCACTGGGGTTTGCTCCTGAGGCTGCCCTGGGGGAATTGTGCTTGGCTCTGTGAGGGCCAGGCGTGGAGGTGGTGCAGCTGCTTGGTCAGCACCAGGTACTCAGGGGAGTTGGCGTCTAGGGCAGCAGGAAATTTAGTGCTCTAGAAGGGTATGGCAACCAGTATGGGCCAGTATGCTCCAATATTATTGCCTGGAGAACCCCCTGACAGAGGAGCTGGCAGGCCACTGTCTACAGGGTCGCAAAGAGTTGGACATGACAAAAGCAGCCCTGTGCGCATAGATGCAAGACTTTTTTTTTGCCTGTGGCAACCCTTCCCCACTGAGAGTTGAGCATGAAAGTGGTGCAGCTGCTTGGCTTGCAGGGACCCTGGTGGTGCCAAGTGTGCAGGGACACAGAATGCCTTCTCTGCAGGAGTTACGGCCCTATCAGAGTCTTTTCTTGAGCCTCTTGTAGCTGATGTCAGAAGGCCTCTTTGGCCAGTCTTTCTCTGTAGCTCTGCCCGTTCATATATTTAAAGGGCTCCCTTGCCTGGGGTCCTTCTCTGTTGTACCCTGCATCAGGCACATAGAAGGGCCCCCTGGCTGGGGTCCTACTTTTTAGATGGGTGTATCAGGCACTTAAAGGGACACCCTGGGTGGGGTCCTACTCTGTAGTTCAGTGCATCAGGCACTTGATGGGCCAGCCTCTCTATTGTTCAGCTGCAGATGCAGATGTGTGGGGAGAGAAAGGCTATGCTGATGGCTCCTCCCCACTAGGTGTGACTCAGCAGTATCGCCTTGCTTCCATGGCTGCGGGGCTTTCCTCCATAGGCACTTCCCACCACAAATTCCTCCCTCACATCCCCTGGATCCCTCTCTCCATAGTCAACAGCAGCCCTCGCCCTGGGATTGCTCCACAATCCTTAAACGCCAATTCCCAGCTGCGCCTTCCAGGGGGACCCTCTTCCCTGTCCAGGGTATGTATAGCTGTGGCAAGGACTGTCTGATTCTCCTTCCACTTAGGTTACCACCAATCAGCTGTTTCACTCTCAGCCTTAAATGTTTCTCCTCTGACTCAGATCATTGTCCCAATGTGGGGATCAGATCCCTGCTTCAGTTCCCCCGCTTCAGTTCCCCCGCCTGCAGAGGGCAGGTCCGGCCCTACTAACACTCCTGTTTTCCCCCCTAGTTCTTTTGTCCTACCCAGTGTTGCATGGTTCTTTATGTTCTTTTCCACTGGTCAGGTACTCCTGTCCGCTCTCAGCTGGTGTTCTGCATGCCATTCTGTGTCTGAAGGTATATTCCTGATGTATCCGTGGAGAGAGATGCACTCCACATCCACCTACTCCTCTGCCTTCTTGTTCCTCTCTGAAATGAGTGTCTTGTAGGCACTATATATATACATATATGTCTCGATCTTGTTTCTGTATCCTTTCAATCACTATGGATTTTGCTTAGAGGACTTAGTCCATTTATAGTTATATTGAGATATAATGGCACCCCACTCCAGTACTCTTGCCTGGAAAATCCCATGGATGGAGGAGCCTCGTAGGCTGCAGTCCATGGGGTCACTAAGAGTCAGATACGACTGAGCGACTTCTTTCACTTTTCACTTTCATGCATTGGAGAAGGAAATGGCAACCCACTCCAGTATTCTTGCCTGGAGAATCCCAGGGACGGGGGAGCCTGGTGGGCTGCCGTCTATGGGGTCGCACAGGGTCGGACACGACTGAAGTGACTTAGCAGCAGCAGGAGCAGCAGCATACATGTTCTTATTGCCATTTGTTAATTGTTTTGGATTTTTGTAGGTTCCCTCCCACCCCAATGCTTTCTTTTCTTCTCTTGTGATTTGATGACTATCTTCAGTGTTATGATTGAATTCCCTTTTCTTTTTTGCATGTATCTCTAGTATAGACTTTTGGTTTGTAATGTTTTTGTATAGTTTGTGTGTGTGTGTTTGATTGTTTTAAGTTAATCATCTCTTAGTTTCAAATGCGTTTTAAAAATCCTATATTTGTACTCTGTTCCCCTCATGATTACTGGTTTTTATATGATTTTTTATGTCATATTTGATATCATTTTGAGTATCGCTTAACTGCATACTATTGTTGTAGATGATTTAACTACTTTTGTCTTTTAACTTCCTTACTAGCTTTGTATGTGGATGATCTCCTACCTTTATTGTATTTTTTACTTTAACATTGAGGTTTTTCATTTTCTTATTTCTAGTTTCATATTTCTTATTTCTAGTTCCAGCCTTATATTGTTTGACCTAGAGATACTTCTTTAACATTTGTGGTGCAGCTTGTTTGGTGGTGCTGAAATCTTTTGGCTTTTCTTGTCAGCAAGGCTTTTGATCTCTACAATATATCTGAAAGAGTGTCTTGCTGTGTAGACTATTCTTGATTGTAGGTTTTCCCTTTTATTGCTTTGAATATATCATGCCACTTCCTTCTTATCTGTGAAGTTTTTGCTGAAATAGCTCATCAGTTCAGTTCAGTTCAGTTCAGTCGCTCAGTCGTGTCCTACTCTTTGCAACCCTATGAATCGCAGCACGCCAGGCCTGCCTGTCCATCACCAACTCCCGGAGTTCACTCAAACTCACCTCCATCGAGTCAGTGATGCCATCCAGCCATCTCATCCTCTGTTGTCCCCTTCTCCTCCTGCCCCCAATCCCTCCCAGCATCAGAGTCTTTTCCAATGAGTCAACTCTAAGCATGAGGTGGCCAAAGTACTGGAGTTTCAGCTTTCGCATCATTCCTTCCAAAGAAATCCTAAGGCTGATCTCCTTCAGAATGGACTGGTTGGATCTCCTTGCAGTCCAAGGGACTCTCAAGAGTCTTCTCCAACACCACAGTTCAAAAGCATCAGTTCTTCGGCGCTCAGCCTTCTTCACAGTCCAACTCTCACATCCATACATGACCACAGGAAAACCATAGCCTTGACTAGATGGACCTTTTTTGGCAAAGTAATGTCTCTGCTTTTGAATATGCTATCTAGGTTGGCTTAGGGTAATTCCCTTATGTGTTATTTGTTGTTTTTCCCTTGATTTTAATGTTATATCTTTATTTTAATTTTTGTCTCTTTAATTACAAAGAGAGTCTTGGTGTGTTCCTATATGGGTCTCTCTGTGCTTCTTAGACTTAGGTGACTCCTTTGCCAGTTTAGGGCAGCTTTCATCTGTTTTCAAATATATTCTCAGCTCCTTTCGCTGTCTCTTCTTCTAGGACCCCTATAATATGAATGTTAGTGCATGTGATATTGTCTCAGAGGTCTCTTAAACTTTTCTCATTTCTTTGCGTTCTTTATCTTTTCTTTTCAGTGGCCGTGATTTCTACTAACTCTGTCTTCCAGTTCACTGATCTGTTCTTCTGTATCATTTAGTCTACTATTGATTACTTCTAGTGTACTTTTCAATTTAGCTATCATATTATTCATCTTTGTTTGATTCTTCTTTCTATTTTCTGACTCTTCACTAAAAAAATTCCTATTTCTCTTCTGTGCATCCATTCTTCTGAGTTCTTTCATCCTCTTTACAGTTGGTATTCTGAACTCTCTCTCAGGTGGGTTGCCTCTCTCCACTTCACTTAGTTCTTCTGAGGTTTTATCTTGTTCCTTTGTCTGGGCTTCCTTGGTGTCTCTGTCTCTCTCAGTAAAAAATCTGCCTGCAATGTGGGAGATCAGGTTTGACCCCTGGGTTGGGAAAATCCCCTGGAGAATGGAACAACTACCCACTCCAGTATTCTCACCTGGAGAATTCCATGGACAGAGGAGCCTGGCAGGCTACGGTCCATAGCGTCACAGAGAGTCGGACATGACTGAGCAACTTTCACTTTCACTTTTGTCTGGAACATGTTACTCTGATACCTCATTTTGTCTAAGTTACTTTTGGTATTTTTATGTGTATGGTAGGTTAGTTACTCAACCTCAAAGAAGTGGTGCTCTGCAGGAGAAATCCTATTGATCCTTGCAGTGTACTCCTCTCTCCTCATCCAAGCTAGGGATTTCCCCTCAGAGGACTGTGTGGGTCCTCCTTTTGTGGCAGGCTGACTTTGTAGGTGGTCTGGTAGCCTTGTTTGGCCCTTAGCCTGATTGGTTGCCAGGTCTTGCCTTGTGCTGGCTGATGCTGTGCTGACCAGTGGTTGCTGACTGCAGAAGCCCAGGGGGAGCTGGGGCTAGCACTGAAATGGGAATCTGAGTTCTTGTTCATGGAGCTGAAGAATGGAATCCACAAATACACAAACAGTATTTATGAATACTGTAGCAAGCGAATAGGATTTATAAGAGAGGAGGAAAGTACAAAGGTCTCGGCAAAGACCTTGAAAGGGGGTAAAGAGCCCCCCAAAAAGGCAGGGATTACAGTTGTTTTATATCTTTAGCAGTATTCTGTATATTTTTGGTTGGCTCCTGTTCTTAAATCACATTATTTCTAACCAGTCATTTTTATGGCTTCTCTTGATCCTCAGATTAAGTTGCCACCCTTTTTCATGATCCCAACGATGGATCAGATGTATGGACTAATGATCACCAGTTGTTTTTCTCTCAGGTATATGGAACAGATATTAATTACTGCCCTTCCCTCGATCTGAGTGCTGATAATTTATCAGATTCAGGACACATGCCAGGAATTCAGAACAAAGGTTTTAGGTTAGTTTTAGGTTAATTTCTACTTCAATGCTGGCTCATTGCTTGGCAGAGTCAGAGCAATGAAGACCAGAAGATTCTGGGGCTGTTGTCCGACTATTGGTGGGTAAAGCCAGGTCTTGGATTTAGTGCTGGACTACTTATTGGCAGAGTCAAGTCTGGAAGCCTGAGTGCAGGGACCAGGGATCACAGAGCTTATTTCAGATCATTGATGGAGGACTGGGTCCAGTTGAGTATGGTGTCTATGTTGTTCCAGAGCTTGTGTTGGCCTGCTGGTGAGCAGGGCTAGGGACCAAGCTGGTCTCAGGGAAGGGCCTGTCCTGCTGTAGGAAGACTGGATTGCAGACTGAGGGACTGTGATTTTCTTGCATCTAATACCTCCTTCCTGGTGGATGAGGCTCTTCCAGAGGCTAGTGAAGCCTTCCTGGAGGGCAGGGCTAGGTCTTGACTCTCTGATGGGCTGGGCTGTATGTAGAGGCATATTTAGAGGTGGCTGTGGGCTCAGGATGTCTTTAGGCAGTCTGTCTTCTGATGGATGGGGCTGTGCTGCATGCTTGCTAAGTCACCAGTTGTGTCCAACTCTTTGCAACCCCTGCCAGGCTCCTCTGTCCATGGGCTTCTCCAGGCAAGAATACTGGAGTGGGTTGCCATTTCCTTCTCCAGGGGATCTTCCCAACCCAGAGATCATACCCACATCTCTTATGTCTCCTGCATTGGCAGGTGGGTTCTATACCACTAGCTTCATGGCTGTGTCTCCCATCTAATTAGTTGTTTGACCTGGGGCAACTCAGGACTGGAGCCTATAGGCTGTTTGGTGAGGCCAGGTCTTGGCACTAATGAGCAAAAATCGCAACCTCTAGCAACAGTGTTCATGCAGGAAAAATGAACTCCCAGATGTGACTGTTGCCAGTGACTATGTCCACAGGATGAGCCACTGCTGCCCCTTACCTCTCTGGGAGGCCCTCCACTACCAACAGTAAGTCTGGGCCAACATTAATCTGGCCCAGACTCATGTCAAATTGCTGCTATTGCCTGGGGTCCCAGTGTTCCTTAGATTTTGTGTGCACCCTTTAAGAGTGAAGTCTATTTCCCATAGTCTGTTGGGACTTCTGAAGCCCTGCCTGCCTTCAAAGCCATATGCTCTGGTGCCTTGTGTTCCTGCTGCAGGACCCCCAGGCCAGGGGACCTGATGTGGGACTCAGAACTCTTACTCCCGTGGGAGAATTTCTGCAGTATTATTCCTCAGTTTATGGGCTGCCCAACCTAAGGGTAAGGTACTTGATTGTTTTGTGAATCCATGCTCTCCTACCTGTGTTACTGTGTTCCCTTCTTTATGACTTTGGCTGTAGAAGATCTTTTCCGGCAGTTTCAGTCTTTTTCATAGATGATTGTTCTGAAGATAGTTGTGATTTTGATATGCTCATGGGAAGAGGTGAGAACAGGGTCTTTCTACTCTGTCATCTTCACCAATCCTCCAAACATAGACTCTCAAGTATTATTTTTTTAAATAAATCAATAAAATCTGTTGCAAATATGGCTTCCCCCCACTTTTCTGGTTTCTTTTTGTTTTTAAATTTTTAAAATTTAACTATAGCTGACACAATATTTTATTAGTTTCAGGTGTACAACATTGTGATTCAACATTTATATAAGTTATGAATTGATCATCATGCTAAGTTTAGTAACCACCTGTCATCATAAAAAGTTATTGCAATATTATTGACTGTATTCCCTATGCTGTACATTACATCCCTGCAACCTATTTATTTTATAACTGTAAATGCAGCTTTAATGAGTACTTATTATAAGTTAGGCAGTGTATGCTTGCTTAACTCATATTAGTTATTACATTTCATAGTCAAAACAGTAATCAGAATCTAATATCTCTTATTTAAGAGATAAGGAAATTGAGGTTCAGATGGATTAAGATTAATCAGGGTCACAGTTTGAGGAAGCTGTGTTCTGAATTCATATTTGGAAGAGAAAGAATGGGAAACCAAACTACAGTGTTATCAAAAGGCATAGAGATAAAGTTATGTTTGAGGGTTATGAGGTATAATTGGCAAAACTTGATAACTAGTTGGATACAGAAATTGCAGGATAACTAAAAAGCAAGGGTGATCATCATATTTCTTATTTGAAGACTCTTGAATTTCTAGCAGAAGAAAAGATCAGAGTTGAAGCAAAATTAAAAAAAATCTGGTTTGTACATCTTGAATTTCAAGTATCTGTGGAATATCTAAGTTGATTTCTCCAGGAGGCATTTAATATATGGGTCTGTAATTCAGTGGGGAAGTCAAGTCAGAGTTCTGGAATATTTACTAAGAGCACTGTAAAACACTCTTAGCACTGGAACAAAGTCACGTAAAGTAATATGTAGGGACTGCTGCTAAGTCACTTCAGTCGTGTCTGACTCTGTGCGACCCCATAGATGGCAGCCCACCAGGCTCCCCTATTCCTGGGATTCTCCAGGCAAGAACACTGGAGTGGGTTGCCATTTCCTTCTCCAATTCATGAAAGTGAAAAGTGAAAGTGAAGTCACTCAGTCGTGTCTGACTCTTAACGACCCCATGGACTGCAGCCCACCAGGCTCCTCTGTCCATGGGATTTTCCAGGCAAGAGGACTGGAGTGGGGTGCCATTGCCTTCTCTGAATATGTAGGGACTAATAACTAATAAAAGAATAATAAATTAAAAAATAGAATTCTTATATAATTTAAGAATTCTCTGAATGCTTAAGGATTCAAGTCAAGGATTCAAAATGGAGCATGAATAGAATACTACAGTTCTATTATTATAAAAAAGTAAGAGATACTCGAAGTAATTAAAACAGCTCTGCAGAGAAGGTACATCTTGTAACATGAAAAGTTATCTACAACAAAATGATAAAAGAGCCATTGCCTGATGGGCAGTTCTAAACTCAGCTTAGAAATTGAGCTAAATAAAATAGAATGTTGTGAAGTTAACCCTTGATCAGTCTAGTCAGCTATGCTAGTTCTGGGAAACCTGATGAAAAGCAGACTTTTTCTTCTGTCCAGTTTCCAGATGGGTTTCCTCATGGCTTGTTTATGTCAGATTGTGAATTCTAGTCAGAAATCCTCTTTGCCTTTTGGTGGACTTCACTGGCTTGCTCCTTTTACACCTGCTTCTAATGGCATAAAGGTAAATCAATACTCCCACTGCAGATACTCTTCCTCTTCTCCATCCCTAGGGCTCTAGCAAACTGAATCACTTTTCCCTACCAGTTCACATTATGATTCTAAATATGCCTCATTGTCTTTAATTATCTAGCTTCACTTTATGATGGAATTCTAGGCTGTATCTTTCAAATTCTCATTACTCAATTGATCCATGTCTTAAAGAATATATTTCCCTGTGCTAGAGTTAACTGTGGTGCACTAATACTTTCTTGAGGTGGTAAACATGTAATACAAATTACCACTCTTAAGTAAGTATCTTTAAGTTTGCTTCTTAATATCCTAGTATTTTATTTTGTTTTGATTGATTTTTTTCACTTTAGTGTTCAGTGATAAGGAAAATTGAACAAGCAGTAGAGGGTGGGGAGCAGAAACTTGCCCAGGGTTATTTGTTAGAGACTCATCATCCCTTGGGTTCCCAACAAATTTACAAAAAGACCTGCAGTCATACCTGAGCACATCCAGCATTCGAAGGTGTGATGATAGGGGCAGAAAACCAATGTCTTTCAAGGGTTTTAATGTGCTATCTGAGAAAAGGAGCATCAGCTGTACTTAGAAAAGTATCCAATACAAAAGAGAAATATAGTTAGAATTATGGGAGGAAATGGTTTCAACCAATATTAAACCTCTCTAGTTCTTAGGATGAATTGTTTGATAGTTCACAAACTCCCCCCAACCTCACTGATTATTCATGACTGAAATACTAAAAAACATTGCAGTATACTTGCCTCTAGATACCATGTTCCCATTCAAAAATTTATAATTATTAATATCATTGTTTAAATGCTAGACCTACTACTGAACATTAAAAGTAGTGAACTCTGTATCTTTTATTTCTTAAGACCAGTGTCAGCTGTTTTTTTGGAGGGAATATAGCAATATTATAATATATAATATCATATGCTAACACTATTAGTACAGTATGTCATATATTATTAATATATAATATTGTATTTTATAATACAGTTAGAGAAACATATAGCAAGATATGGGAGTCAAATATCTAGTTTAAATCTTTATTCTAGTCCTTACTAGTCATGTGATTTTGGACAAAGCATTTAACTTGTCTAAACCTCAATTTCCTTACCTATAACTTGGTTTTATAGTATCTCTCTGTAACTTTGTGTAAATATTAAGTGAAATAATGTATATGAGTTAACTTTCATTAATACATGATGACTATTATTGTCAGAAATATTTATTTAATGAACCCACACTAAGAAAAACACATAGCACAGAATCAGTACAGTACTTTGGGGAGTATTTTTCCAGATCTTGAAGAGTGACATTAACATGAACCTTGGTAAAAATACTGCAAATACATTAATTGCCAAACTTTACTTTTCCCTTGAACAAATCTGTAAGTAGTTTATTAGCAGAGAGAAGGGAAAAAAAACTAAACAGCGTTCTGTTATCGTACTACTCTTCTCTCCTAGCATTTATGAGTTCAGTTCAGTTCAGTCGCTCAGTCGTGTCTGACTTTACGACCCCATGAATTGCAGCACACCAGGCCTCCTTGTCCATCACCAACTCCCAGAGTTCACCCAGACTCATGTCCATCGGGTCAGTGATGCCATCCAGCCATCTCATCCTCTGTCGTCCCCTTCTCCTCCTGCCCCCAATCCCTCCCAGCATCAGAGTCTTTTCCAATGAGTCAACTCTTCGCATGAGGTGGCCAAAGGACTGGAGTTTCAGCTTTAGTATCATTCCTTCCAAAGAAATCCCAGGGCTGATCTCCTTCAGAATGGATTGGTTGGATCTCCTTGCAGTGCAAGGGACTCTCAAGAGTCTTCTCCAACACCACAGTTCAAAAGCATCAATTCTTCGGCGCTCAGCCTTCTTCACAGTCCAACTGTCACATCCATACGTGACCACAGGAAAAACCATAGCCTTGACTAGACGGACCTTTGTTGGCAAAGTAATGTCTCTGCTTTTGAATATGCTATCTAGGTTGGTCATAACTTTCCTTCCAAGGAGTAAGTGTCTTTTAATTTCATGGCTGCAGTTACCATCTGCAGTGATTTGGAACCCCAAAAAATAAAGTCTGACACTGTTTCCACTGTTTGCCCATCTATTTCCCATGAAGTGGTGGGACCGGATGCCATGATCTTCGTTTTCTGAATGTTGAGCTTTAAGCCAACTTTTTCACTCTCCACTTTCACTTTCATCAAGAGGCTTTTTAGTTCCTCTTCACTTTCTGCCATAAGGGTGGTGTCATCTGCATATCTGGGATACTGTAAAATCTTCTGATAATCTTAACTATTGGTATATTTTGAAGACTTAGAAAATTTTCTTCAGATTAGTGTTCCATGAAATAATTCCTCAAGAATATATTGCCCAATGGGTATCGGTGCCTTCCTCTTCTAGATGTGTAGTTTGAATCATTTTGAATATCCCTTTGAGTTTATTCATGATTTTCTCTGTAAATAGAAAACTGAAATTAGTAGGCAGAAGAACAAAAATGGGATCTAGGCCTGATGGTTTCCTTTGTCTGGGATCTGCCCAAGGGGCTCTTTATAAGGATGGCTGTCAAAGAACCCCTGTTACCGTAACAAAGCCTGTCCCGGAATAATGACTCTTGTGATGAGCTTATGCACCAAGGAGGGTGAAATACTTCAGCATTAACCTAAATTAACTAAAACTCATCTTTATTAATAAAAAAAAATTAAGAGTGATCTTTGGAAGCAGAACCCAAATCACCTGCCTGAGGAGTCAGAGTTGTGTGATATTTTCATTATATGATGGTGGATAGTCTAAAATGATGTAACACTAAAAGAGGCATCAAAGACCCCAAGTGTCACAGTTCATGGTTACCTCTCAAAGCTGACAGATGCCTCATCTAAACAGCTGTCTTTCTAGTTTTTATGATTCATCTAATACATGAATCAAGACATTAAAAGTAGTGATATTTCTTATTGCATTTATTTATATTACTTACATTTACATAATAACATTATTCATGTTATTTATTTACTTCAATTCTATATACAGGGCTTATTCTTAGAAGTTTTGAATTCATATTTAACTGTTAGGTATTAGCTTAAAACAGAATATGTTATTAAATATAATTTTAATGAGCATATATAATATATTGAAAATAGTTTTAAAACTTTTTGAAATATCTAGATGTTTATTTATATAAGTAAGGCTATACAGAGTTATTTCCTCTTCTTAGACTACAGTACTATTGTCTTGGAAACATGAATGCTCATACTAAATACCTTTTAGTTCTCTGGTTAGAAAAAAAGCTAAATGTATATCAGAGATAGATTTAAATTTGAAATACATTATATTAAAGTGTTTCATTAGTGTTGATTAAGCTTTTTGGATTCTCCTGCTTTCATTTAGTTTTAGTATGCAAGCAATAACATAAAACAATTCGGTCTCTCTCTAGTTCACCTGTTTAATTTTTTCAACAACACGTATTGCCTGACATTTTACTATATGTGATTCCTTTTTTACTTGCTTATTGTTGCTTTACCTCATGAAGGTGAGCTCCACATAGACAGGTCTATCTTTTACATTACTGTTATACTCAGTGTCTGGCACACTGTAGATGCTCAATACATACACAACAAATGAAATGAGGTAATGAGTTGATAGCTGATACTCTACCTAACTGATAAATGAGAAGCTATAGTGCATCCTTATTTTATTTTCAGAATGAAAGAGATAAGAAAAATGGGACTATATAAAACTAGGAAGCTTTTGCACAGCAAAGGGAACAGTAAAAAAAGTGAAAAGGCAACATGTGGAAGGAGGTATAGTATTTGCAAATCATGCATCTGTTAAGGGGTTAATTTCCAAAATATGTAAGGAATTGCTGCAACTCAGTAGCAAAAATACCAATAACCCAGTTTAAAAATGGACTAAGAACTTGAACAGACATTTCTCCAAAGATGACATGTAAATGGTCAATGGGCATATGAAAAAATGCTCAATGTCACAGATCATTAGGGAATCAAAAATCAAGATCACAGTGAGATATACTTCACACCAGTTAGAATGGATATTATAATTACAATATATATGTGTGTGTGTGTGTGTATAGACAAGTATTGACAAGGTTGTGGAAACCAGGGCCCTTGTACACTGTTGACTGTTGGGAGTGCAAAATGGTGCACTGTTGTGGAACCTGATGGGAAGGTCCTCAAAAAATTAAAAAGAGAAATCGCATATGATCCAGCAATTCCAATTCTGGGTATTATCCAAAATAATTGAAATCAGTATCTCAGAAAGATGTTAGCACTCCCATGTTCATTGCTGCACTATTCACAATAACCAAAATGTAGAAGTCTCTTAAATGTCCATGGACAGATTAATGGATTAAACCATATGGTATATTGAATGGAATGTTGTTCAGCCGTAATAAAGAAAATGCTGTAATATGTGACAACATGGATGCACTTTGAAGACATTATACTGTGCGGGTCAAGAAGCAACAGTTAGAACTGGACATGGAACAACAGACTGGTTCCAAGTTGGGAAAGGAGTACGTCATGGCTGTATATTGTCACCCTGTTTATTTAACTTCTATGCAGAGTATATCATGCGAAATGTTGGGCTGGATGAAGCACAAGATGGAATCAAGATTTCTGGGAGAAATATCAATAACCTCAGATATGCAGATGACACCACCCTTATGGCAGAAAGCAAAGAACTAAAGAGCCTCTTGATGAAAATGAAAAAGGAGAGTGAAAAAGCTGACTTAAAGCTCAACATTCAGAAAACTGAGATCATGGCATCTGGTCCCGTCACTTCATGGCAGATAGATGGGGAAACAATGGAAACAGTGAGAGACTTTTATTTTTGGGGCTCCAAAATCACTGCAGATGGTCACTGAAGCCATGACATTAAAAGACAACTTGCTCCTTGAAAGAAAAGCTATGACCAACCCAGACAGTATATTAAAAAGCAGAGACGTTACTTTGCTGACAAAGGTCTATCTAGTGAAAGCTATGGTTTTTCCAGTAATCACGTATGGATGTGAGAGTTGGACTATAAAGAAAGCCGAGTGCTGAAGAACTGATGCTTTTGAATTGTGGTGTTGGAGAAGACTCTTGAGAGTCCCTTGGACTGCAAGAAGATCCAACCAGTCAATCCTAAAGGAAATCAGTCCTGAATATTCATTGGAAGGACTGATGCTGAAGCTGACACTCCAATACTGTGGCCACCTGATGCAAAGTATTGACTTATTTGAAAGACCCTGATGTTGGGAAAGATTGAAGGCAGGAGGAGATGGGGATGACAGAGGATGAGATGGTTTAATGACATCACTGACTCGATGGACATGAGTTTGAGTAAGCTCTGGGAGTTGGTGATGAAGCCTGACATGCTTGCAGTCCATGGGGTTGCAAAGAGTTGGACACGAATGAGTGACTGAACTGACCAAACTGAACTGATACTAAGTGATATAAGCCAGTCACAGAAGAAGAGTAAATACTCTGCATGAATCTATATGTATGTGATATGTAAAAGAGTCAAACTCAGGGAAGCAAAGAGTAGAATTGTGGTTGCCAGAGAATAAGGAGTAAAGGGAAAAGGGGAGCTGCTAACAATTAGTATAAAATTTTCATTATGGAAAATGTATGAATTCTGGAGATCCTGTGTTTAGAATGTTATGTATGAATATCCATATGATATGCTTAAAAATCTGTTGCGAGTAGATCTCATGTATTCTTACCAAAATAAAATTAAAAAAAAAAACAAACAAACAATGGAGGACATGAGAATAAGTAGCACACAAAATAAAACTCTAATTGGGAGTCTTTGGGTTTTGAGAAGAGAGAGCTTTGGATAGCAACATATGTTTGAATCTATAATTTAGTAGAAAAATGATCATAGGACAATAGCAGTGATGATGTAGGTTGAACTTATTACCTGAATTTCAACCTCTGCTCCTGGGTCTTGGAGAAGGAAATGGCAACCCACTCCAGTGTTCTTGCCTGGAGAATCCCATGGACAGAGAAGCCTGGTAGGCTGCAGTCCATGGGGTCGCACAGAGTCGGACATGACTGAAGCAACTTGGCTGCAACTCCTGGGTCTTGCTGCTAAGTAAACCTATGCTTTCAGTTCAGTTCAGTCGCTCAGTCGTGTCCAATTCATGGGCTTTCAAAGAGTCAGACACGACTGAGTGACTGAACTAAACTGAACATTTCAGTAGTAATGATATACCAAAATTAAACTAGCAGGTATAAGTAGGTGTATTTCTCAAAGTGAGGGCTTTAGTTTGCAGGGAGGAGGTGGCAGAGGAGGACTTTAGTAAAATACTCGGATTTATTTGTCAAGACTTTAAACATCGTAAATCTAGTTTATTTTTATTACTAACCATAAATGTATGGCAGGGAGACTTAACCTGAAGTAGTAATTATGTAGAGATCTTGTAATTAAAAATAACTTTTCAACAACAATAAGTTTATTACCATGTTCACCTCTTTTCCATTATAATCATGAATTGAATTGCATCAGATATCTGAGTCTAAAGTATTAGGTACCTGAATTTCTTGTTAGGGAAGGGAAAGCTAGTCATTTTCAGAATTAGCCCTATTTTGTTAATTATTCATCATTATCATTTTTTATATGACATTTTTATAGTTTTATAGCCCTTAGAATTCATGATATTCTTCCCTTTGATTAAACAGTTTTATCTTTAGAAAGAAGAAATGGATTTATCTCATAAAATGTTCTTTTGGAAAACATATACATTATGTAAATCTGCTTCAACTTTGAAAATTTATAAACAAGGGGAAAACTGAATATCTGTTTAGGAATGAAATGATTTCAGAGGTTTTATTTAGTTCGTGTCTTTTTCTTAATTGTTAGAATATTGGACCCTTCCGATTTAAGAGAACTCTCGTTTGTGTTTACTTTTCTTGATTGGTTCCAAATATAAACGTAGGTGTTAGTTGAGCTCACCTATGTCATTAATAACTTCCTTCCTATGAAATGTACTTCCTGAGTGTGATGATATTTTGTGTGAAGCAATTTCCCTTGTTTCCTAATTTGAGGATTATGCTCCCCAGTTTGAAACCCTCTCCCATATGAACAGTTTATCTCAGTGCACTTTACTAACCACCTCCATTATTAAATGGAAGTGATGATAATAGTGGGACTTGCTTCCAGATACAGGCAGTAAGGGCTGAACACTTAGATCATTTTCTTCTTCGTCATTGGCCAGCTATCATATTCTAACACTGAAGTTGGTTTAGGCCCAGATTATAATGGAGAACTTTTAATTAGAACAGAATGAAACAGTAAGAAATGTTGTACTTGTCCAAACTTAAGAGCCTAATGGCTTTATGAATTCAATGTCATTCAGTATGAAAATATATGCAGTACTTGTATTTTTCACCCAGAAGGTACAGTCTGGTTGAGGAGACAGATACGAACATTAGTACAACAAAGATGTCAGTGAATGCTGTAATACAGGTAAAGTTGAAGTCTTGAAGGACTAGAAGACGGAAGACAAATTGTGATTAATTATATTTATGAAGGCCTTATGGAGAAAGGTGCATTTGATTTGTGACTTGAAATGTGCCTAGAACTTTCAGGCAAATGGAGATGTTAGGATGCCTTTAAAGGAGTATTCTCCTTTATTAAGGGAGTATTCTAGTGTTCAGAATTTAGCTACTCCAGAGTTGGGTGATATGTGGCTCCCAAGACTAGATTTTATCTAGTTAATGGAGTCACCCCCTAATAACCTCCTGACCATTTCACCTCTTCTAAAGATGATCTCTGGTGTATATTATCCTGGGTTTTAGCTGACTAGTATGATCATGCTCAACATGTACAGAAACCTAAGTCCAAGAGGTCTAGTAACTTAGATTCTTTCGTGTGTGCCAAAAATTAAAGATAACATGAGCTCACAGGAGAAAACCAGAAGAAAGATTTCAGGGAAAAGCAAAATGTTATTTTTCGAGATAAGTTGTTTCACCCCTGTCTTTCCACCATCCTAATCTGAGTTTGGGTATGTTATGAGTATGTTTATTAGGTTTTGCTGGAAGGTGGAAGAATTTGAAGGACACTTGAGAAATTATATAATTATTACTTTTCCTTTTCAATAAATAGTCGAATGGTTCATTGCTTGGCTTCCATGGCATAGGCTGTATCAGGAATTAATAAAATCTAAAATAAAAGTCTTTTGCCTTTGACTGTGATATAACATCTGCTGTAATTTCCTTTCTGCACTCAGCCACCAGGAGCTTGCTGGAGAAAAGTTACTAAACTCAAAATCATCCCATTGTGTTTATGACAAACTATTGTTCTTAGACCAGTTTGATAAGTATTTACTTCACTTTCCTTTAGGAATATCTTATTTCTCTAAGATTCACCAGCTTCCAAACAAAATGTTTGGCTGTTTTACTCTACTAATCTATTTGACATGCTTACAAATGTCTGAAATTTTATCACACCCAATTCAGGTTGACCTCTGGAACCCCTTACCCCCATATTGAAAACTACTTAATTGGCTCCCTCAGGGACACACAGAAAATTGGATAGTTCCCCTGCTTCTAATCCACTAGGGAACACTATATGTAGTCACTCACCCACTTGCAGAAAGCTGGAAAATTATTACCATGTGAGTAGAAAGAAGTAATAATTACATTTACTTGTTATGGCATGGGTAACTAATTTAAATGCTTTCAGGGACAAGGCAGGTGACAAAAAGCCCACTCAAACTGGCAAGTGAGATTTGCTGAGTGGTGGTGGTTGAGTGTATGATGAACTGCTGCCATTTTATGCACCTTAATGCGTTCAACAATGCATTCAAAATTGTTTAATTGTATTGAGCAGACTGCCAAAATATCTCTGTGGACCAAATGTGCTTCAGAAGCTGAAGTACTTAACCTTTCTGAAAACAAAAATAATGTGAGATTCTTGGGTGAGTGACTGTTAAATGAGACTTAAAACTGTCTGGAAAATAGGAAGCACTCTATAATGCTACCTATTATTATTATATAAGATATATTATACAAGTCTTATTATTATACAAGAAGCCTTCCATTACTCATTGCAAATTTACATTTTCACATGAACTGGAATATTTAATCGGTATCTGTCAATTCTTGAATAACTATTCATCTATTTGACTGTATTTCTGAGCAGCTTCTACCTGCTATTCATGGTCCTGGAGTTGAGAGTTCCAAAGTAAACCAGGTAGATAAAACTCTGTGTGTTACAATGAAAATTCTTATATATGTCTTTTGCAACATATAGTTCTCCAGGTATCTATAAGTAGGATTTCTAGGTACTAGGGAAAAATGTACCTTTAGCATTATAAATTTACAGCATAGAACAGAGTGCAGACTTTAGTATTGTCAGACTTTTCTGACATATACCAAACTATCTCAGTCTTGTTTTACCTTGCACTTTTCCTAATTACAAGTGAGATTGATTATCTAGGCATATATTTATTGAGCATTCAGAGTTTCTCTCCTGTAAATAGTCTCTTACAATTATTAACATCTAATTTCATTGGTTGCCAATATTCACAAATTTTCCTATGGCCAGAAAAGGATCAGATCAGATCAGTCGCTCAGTCGTGTTCGACTCTTTGCGACCCCATGAGTCCCAGCACATCAGGCCTCCCTGTCCATCACCAGTTCCCGGAGTTCACTGAGACTCACGTCCATCGAGTCAGTGATGCCATCCACCCATCTCATCCTCTGTCGTCCCCTTCTCCTCCTGCTCCCAATCCCTCCCAGCATCAGAGTCTTTTCCAATGAGTCAACTCTTCGCATGAGGTGGCCAAAGGACTGGAGTTTCAGCTTTAGCACCATTCCTTCCAAAGAAATCCTAGGGCTGATCTCCTTCAGAGTGGACCACTTGGATCTCCTTGCAGTCCAAGGGACTCTCAAGAGTCTTCTCCAACACCACTGTTCAAAAGCATCAATTCTTCGGCGCTCAGCCTTCTTCACAATCGAACTCTCACATCCATACATGACCACAGGAAAAACCATAGCCTTGACTAGACGAACCTTTGTTGGCAAAGTAATGTCTCTGCTTTTGAATATTGTTTTTACCTTCGTCTTTGTAATATCAATCCTCTGTTCTCAGATTGAATTTCTCTTTTTTTTCCCCCAAATTAATAATTCTGAACTGTATTTTTCTCATACAAATCAGGTAAAACTTTCATATTTTACATATGTAATTTGTTCTCTGGGACTTCATAATTAACCATCACCAGGAATTTATGCAAATCAAACTATTCGAATTACTGCTAGCTATTATAGTCATCTCAGATACTTTCCTTCTGGTGTAATGCCCTAGACTCCACCTCTATAGCGCTTTTTTTTTTTTTTTTTTCCAATTCTCATTGAGATTGTGGAGTCTGTTTTAACTAGCCTTTCATAATAATTCTGAGCTTTGGGAGAGCAGTCAATGTGACTTACAGACACTGATGGTTCCTATACTGATATATATCACAGTATTTTAATAAAGGGAGTTTTTGTTTGTTATCTTTTTAAACCTCTCTTTAAGGATGAAGTTAAGGAAAAAATCGAATGTTGTATATTGGTTTGTTATGATTTCATATCCACTTTTTATTACTAAGTAAAATTGTTTGATCTACTTGTTCATGCTTAACTGAAGTTGTTTTTATCTAAGGGAGAACTTGTGTTGGGAAGGCTGTGTCAGGATGATGTCAGTAAAATTACTATGCTGGTCAGTGTGAACATAGGGAGACTCAACTGTGATGTAATGGATAATACCAAGAATTTGTGAGAACTTGTACTGAGAGTGTTTGGTCTGGGCAAGCCTGATCTTTGCTGATCTGAGTAGCTCTTTGAAGATTTTGAGAGACTTGCTCCCCTGTGATCAGGCTGCTCTTAGTAGGCAGTGGTATTGAACTGTGCAGAAGTCTCAGGAGAAAGAAGGGGCATCTATTCCTGCCTTGGCAAGGCTGCTCCTCATAGGTAGCCACAAAGCTGTGTCATGGTTCTTGGATTAATGACCTTCAGAGCAGACCACCTTGCCTGCCAGTGCCAGCACCTTCATTCCGCTAACATCATGCTCTGATAACCAGAGACTTGATTTGCACTGGCAAGTGGACATCAGCTCTTGGTTGGCTAAGTTGACCCTTTCAAAAACCAACTTGTAGAATTGTACACCTCAACTAAATTTGGACTTTATTTCTTTCACCTCCCCTCTGCCTGGAACAATAGTGTAATTAATCTCTCATTGGTTTGAAGTATGTTATTTCTTTATTGGCCTAATAAGAGATATTATCTTGAATGTTGTTGGCTTGTGAAGTATTATTACTATAAATTATAATTCCCACAGTGAACCTGCATTAAATAAGTTATTGGCAAAGATATTCTCAGTATCTGAGCATAGTTTGTCAGAGAGGAAACAAGGACATATTCATGAATGGTAGCAGCAAAGTTTTATTTTTCCTATTTCTGAAAGCCTTTGAATTCTGTCTTTAATATGCCCAAGGCCTTCTGGCATTCAGATTCCTTTAGAGTGTCAATGTTGGGTTGGGGGTCATTAAATATTCTAATAAAATTTAGGAACATGCTAGGTGTTTCAGGTGGCATGTAGTAAATATATTTTCTGGAAAGCACATTGATTTTGACAAATGCAGACCAACCTAAATTTAATTTTGCCTTCCTTGGTCATGTAGTATGAAAGTTCAAAATAAAAGCTTTTAACAGTATTAATCAGCAAATTCTTGCCTTTTTTTTTTTTTGGTTTGTTAATCTTTTCTACACAAGTTCAATACAGCATGAGAGGATTTATTAACTACCTCTTAGAAAGGAGCTTCTTCAGGCAAGGAAATAATGACTTTTTTTTTTAAAGCCAGGAAGGAAGGACAACTTCCAAGGAATAAGAACTTCCTTAGGCCATGGAAGTCAGTGGAGGGTGCTTCATAGGAGAGGACGTGGACAGATGGGTGAGTCATTCCTTCCATTCAGTTTCCCCTTTTAAGTAGCCAAAGTCCAGTCTTGGTGATTATTGTCTTACAATAGCAAGCAAAGAATTAAGTTTTATATGACTGGACTGTAAAATCAGTTGAATTTCTACTATTTCATGGTTATCGGTTCATTCTTTAAGGTAGTATTAATAATTTTGGATTTTAAGTTAGGCATTCTTTTCCAGTGTCATGGAAACATCCACCCTACCATAGGGCACTTTAATTCCTCATGCTCTTCAAAATTTATGGTGCCGCTGAGACATTGTTTTAGGTGATACTAAGTGAACATTTTGAATTGGCTATTTTCTGATAGAGCTTCAAAGTTTCAATCCTGGAATACAATATGTGTGTGTGTGTGTGTGTGTGTGTGTGCGCGCGCGCAGCTCTGTCTCTATTTGTGTGGATTTATATGTTGCTGCTGTTGTTCAGTCGCTAAGTCATGGTTGACTCTTTGAGACCTCCTGGACTGCAGCATGCTAGGGTCCTTTGTCCTTTGAGTCAGTGATGCTCTCTAACCATCTCATTCTCTGCCACCCTCTTCTCCTTTGGCCTTCAGTCTTTCCCAGCATCACGGTCTTTTCCAATGAGTCGACTCTCTACATCAGTTGGCCAAAGTATTGGAACTTCAGCATCAGTCCTTCCAATTAATGTTCATGGTTGATTTCCTTTAGCATTGACTAGTATGATCTCCTTGCAGTCCAAGGACTCTCTAGAGTCTTCTACAGCACCACAATTTGAAGCATCAATTCTTTGGTGCTCAGCCTTCTTTATGGTCCAACTCTCACATCCAAATATGCGTATATGTGTACCTATATGGTATTATTTCTTTTATACCCCACTGTTTCTTTGTAAACAAACGAAACTGATTTTGACTAACTTTAGCAATAAATGAACTTGTTGAAAACATAAGGGAATTTATAGAATTGTTGGAAGGTACAGGATAGAGTGGAAAAATGGGTTGAAACCAAGAATTCTTGAGTGCCAAGAAGCACAGACTCCAGGAGATCTATAGCAACACTAACAGAGCTCTGCCACTGAATTGAATGAGGTGCAGGTTTCTGTCCTATCCTTGCATCATAATTTCAGTACTTAAATCCCACAAGATAGTACCCAACTGTACAAGTTTACTGGGGAGTGAGGAAGGAAGCTGTCATTTTTTTTGAAAGGGAGATTGGATGCCGGGGAACCAAAACTGACAAGAATCTCCTACATGTGGGAAACTTGTGAGCCAATATCACTTTCAAAAATAGATGTAATACTTGGTTTCTGTGCTTTGATCCATTTGAAATATTTTAATACATGATGCTTAATCAATTTATAGTGTCATAATTCAGTATATTTTGTTTTACTTTTTGTTGTCTTGTATTATGCACTCTAATGTCTATTCCTTATACTTCTTTCATTGAAAATCTTCTGGTTTTTAAGTTTATATAAAATAGAAACTCAAAAGTGGGTTTATTTGCAACATGTAAATATTCTTTATTTTTTAACAAACATTAAAGTAATATATTATGCTTTAAATCATTTATTGACATATAAACACTTTTTAAAGGAATTATGTACTGTATACATTTATTTTGTTTTTACAAGAAATACTCTATTTTTGAAACTTTTCCCTTCCTATTGGCTGTAGTCTTAGAGGAGGCTGATACAAAATGGGTCATTTCTGGATTCATTTGGAAAAACTGAATTTGTCTCAATTGACTTGGTAGTGATATACACTTGAGACCCAGAGAACTTCACATATTGTGAAAGTGTCTTTGGTCTCAATGTATGGTCTAATTTCACTGTTATCAAATGGCACAAAATATAAAATTATGTGTGTGTTTGCATGTATGTGGTGTGTATGTTTACGATCTTTTTATGTGAAAAACCCACATCAAACTGACTGTTATACACAAAATATGATGAATTGCATTCCATGAAGCTCCATCACCTCTTTCTGAAAATATAATCTCAGGAGGGATGTGCAATCACAGAGATGAGTCAGGACCAGGAGTACCAAACTGGCAACATTTGCTGAAGGAAAAGTGCCAGAATGGGCTGTAGAGTTGAATGCCAGAAAACTGGAAATCTAAGCTGGAGAGGGGTTTTGAGCCATGCAGTTTGTCGAGAGTTGAAGCGCAAGCAGAAGGCTGCAGTCAGTAGACAGTTGCTAGCAGAAAGGAATGTAAGAGAGGAAACCAAAGGCCAGTCAAGCAGTGGGGTCAGTAGGAAGTAGTAGATGGATATTATGTAGCAGAATATATCTGTTTAGGAGAAGCAAGCCACTTTTGTATTTCTTCTTGTTTACTGGTTCAAATAAACGTGGGTAAGTTTATATTTATAGAGGGATCACTTGCTAAAATGGATCCTGACTTGACAAACAAAGATTGAAGACACAGATTGAGGGACAGACACTGGGAACCAGCAGTAGCTTGGAGGAGACCTCTGATGACAAGAGCCTTCGGAAGGAAATAATGTGGGGGTGGGAGATGCTCCTTCATAAAATAAAATGTTGCGGGGGAAACCAATTAAATTACTTTACATTCCTTTCATCCTTTCCGTCTAGCTTTGAGACTGTAAAGAATTCCCAAAGATTGTGTTTTATGATTTGATATAATAATTCATCAGGTTAATAAAATATGTAAGCTAATTATTGCTATTTAGGAAAAAATTAGAAAACTGTTCAGTTTATGTATCTCAGTTCTATCTTTTAGTTATAAAACTATTTTTTTTTTCTGTCAGGAGAAACTTTTTTCTTTTTTAAAATTTCTGTTGAATTACAGTTGCTTTACAGTGTTGTGTGATTGTCTACTTTGCAACAAAGTAGATCAGCCTTGTATGTACATATATCCCCTTTTTTTTATTTCCTTGCCATTTAGCTTACCACAGAGCACTGAGTAGAGGTCCCTGAGCTCTACAGTAGGTTCTCATTAGTCATTAATTTTATACATTGTATCCATAGTGTATAAATGTCAACCCCAGTCTCCTAATTCATCCTACTCTTCCTTCCCTTCTTAATGTTCCTATGTTTGTTCTCTACATCTGTGTCTCTATTTCTGTTTTGCAAATAAGAGCATCTATACCGTTTTTCTGGATTCTACATATATATGTTCATATACATTATTTTTCTCTTTTTGACTTTACCCTATATGACAGTCTCTAAGTCCATCCATGTCTTTACAAATGACATAATTTCATTCCTTTTTGTGACTGAGTAATATTCCATTCATACTACATCTTTATCCATTCCTCTGTTGATGGCCATTTAGGTTGCTTTTTTACAATTTTTATTTTGGAATGTTTAAAACATACCCAAAAGTAGAGAAAGTAGCACAATTATAGCCACTTACCCTCTCTTATCTTGAACAATAATAAACTGCCTGCCATTTTTGTGTTCTTTTTGTTCTCAATTATTTTAAAGCAAATACTAGAATCACATTTTTTGTGTGTAAATGCTTCATTACATGTATCTGATAGATTCAGACTTTTTTCCCCAAACATAATACTATCAATATCACACCCCAAAATGTTTACAGTAATTTCTTAAGAATGGTATTTCTTCATCTATAGGAAATATAACTTTTTACTATCTTTTTCTTATATCTATATATCACACAAAATAATTCACCCTCCTGGTAGATAAACATACAAGAGACTCTTTGGGTCTCATTTTTAAACAGACCTAATACTGTTTTCCTAAGATTCTAAGTATTTCTGAAAATACTGACAACCTTATGTTGTGAATATGCTATAGAGTCAGACAGTACATCCATTTTATTTCCTAATACTCTGCTGGTGGCTTTGACATTTCCAGTGAAAAGAGGATAGAGATAATATCAGGGACGATCATGGATGAAAAGAAATATTTCAGTGTTGGAAGAACTGAGTCTGTCCAACTTTGGTTGTTATCTTTGGCTCTGGACTTGTAATTGCTCTTACAGACTGGACAGGAACCAGGTGTGAGGGATGTGTGTTAACTCTCTGTTAACCAGGAACTCTGTTATAGGTGCTAATGTGAGAGACATTAGAGCATAGATTCCTGAGGAAGTCTGAAAAGAGTCTGGAGAAATAATTTTATCCACCTGTTTGCTTCTAGAAACAACCCCACAAAGCCAGCAATACCAGAAAGGAGTTAACATGGAGAACTGCTACTCAAAGTCTTCGCACACATGCTCTTGATTAATTGCAAAAGGATAATATTGGATATAAATTTTCAATTGGGGAAGACAAATATTATTTGATGAGTCTGGTTATTTTCTGAGGGCTTATTTGACCCAGGTCTTATGCTTGAGGTAACGTGAAGTCAGTCTCTACTCTCAAGGCATTTATAGTTCAGTGGACTTGGTAAAAGAGGGAAGTACTTTATAGTTATCCATTCATGCAGCATGTTGTTCTTGTTGCTGTTCAGTTGCTAAGTCACGTCCAACTCTGCAACCCCACGAACTGTAGCAAGCCCGGCTTCCCTGTCCTTCACTATTTCCCTGAGTTTTCTGAAATTCATGTCCACTGAGTCAGTGATTCCATCCAACCATCTTACCATCTGTTGCCCCCTTCTCCTCTTGCCCTCATTCTTTCCCAGCATCAGAGTCTTTTCGCATGAGTTGGTTCTTCACATCAGGTGGCCAAAGTATTGAAGGTCAGCTTTAGCATCAGTCTTCCCAATGAATATTCAGGACTGATTTCCTTTAGGGTTGACTGGTTCGATCTCCTTGCTGTCCAAGGGACTCTCTAGAGTCTTCTCCAACACCACAGTTCAAAAGCATCAACTCTTCAGTGCTCAGCCTTCTTTATAGTCCAACTCTCCCGTCTATACATGACTACTGGAAAAACCAGAGCTTTGACTAATGAAACATATACATTTTAAAATTCTAGAGTTGAAGTAAAGGCTGGTTTGACTAGAGAATAGTAGAGGGCCAAATAGAAGTCATGCAACCCATTTAATAAATTAGGTATGGAAGAAGTGAATATCAAAATTAAATAATAAGGAATCTTTTCTTGTTCACATGATTTCTAATGGGCTTTGTGCTTTTTGAGAGATTATAGACAAATTAGTCCAAGGCAGATGCCATATAGAGAAAATGCTGAGTCAGAGAAAGACAGAGGCATTGGAGTCAGATGGACTTAGGTTTGCATAATCTTTCTTCAATTTAGTTATCTGTGTGATCTTTCACATACTGACTATTAAAAAAAAACTCAATATGCTCAGTTACTTAGTTACTTCACAGGAATAAAAATTTTAACATAAAAGATTGATAGCAATAAACATAAAAAGCATCTAACATTCCATCGATGTTAGTTTCATTTCCTATGTCCACCAATAGAATAGAATAGCCTTGGAATGACTTCGATATGGAGAGATGGGTGGAAGGAGTATTGTTACTAAGGTCGAAATAATGAAAATTTATTGGAAAACTGTATATTAAGGCTTTTAAATGAGCCCAGAAAAGATCCTACTGAGAGCATAGATTTTATCTTATTCATTTCCTTATTTTACCAGCACCTGGATCAGAATTTTCAACAAGGTAGATGATCAGTAAAACTAGTTGTGTAGTGAATGGCGGCTGCTGCTGCTGCTGCTGCTGCTGGTGGTAATTCACACCAGTTGTGTCCAACTCTGTGCGGCCCCCTAGACAGCTGCCCACCAGGCTCCTCCGTCCATGCGATTTTCCAGGCAAGAGTACTGGAGTGGGTTGCCATTGCCTTCTCTGTTAGTGAATGGCAAAAACTGTTTCTTAAGATTGAAGTCTGAAAACACTTAAGATGACTGCTACCTTAAGTATGATTGTGTCACTTGTAGCAGACCAACTATGCTACCCAAAACCAGTAGAAAAGCTATAGATTAGATAGATAGTATATATAATGTCATATGTACATATAGATGAAACTATATGCATGTCATTTTTTGAGACATTAGAAGATGGCTTTGGCAGCAAAACTTCAGAAGCAAAAATTAAAATATATTTGGAGATTCTGAGTACATTTTCTCTTTCAGGTCATTTGTTAATTCAAAAAGCAGTAGAGACCAAAAAATGGGGCAGAACATGGCTGCTTAGAAGTAGAAAAGCCAGAAGGGTTTTCAGCAATTTTATAGTCCTGGAGAGACCAAAACTGGAATGAGGCTACCAAGGCAACAGGGGTCTGGAGTGAGCCCTAGTGAGAAACTCAACACTAGTTTCTCCCTCAAGACATTTGCTAATTTTTAAGCACCACAGAAAGGGAGGCTAAAAGTCAAGCAGAAAGTAGCTGAAAGGCAAAACTGAGTTTGTCTTTTTTTTTTTTTTTGCTGTATTGTATCCTGGAAAGGCAGAAGTTCTAATTTAGGATAATTCAAGGGGGAGGAGCTCTCAAGACTCTAATTTGCAAACCTAGAGAATATATCCTAGGAGGTACTGCAAAGGTAGACTGGGGCTGGCTAGACACAAAGCCCAACACCACTCAGCTTGGCATTTGGTTAGACTGGGGTGCTGTATCACTTTTCTGTCTGCCTTCCAGTGCAGAGTGAATTCACTACACGGGAAGATAATATCACCCTATATACCTATTAGTTCTTATGCAAAATGTTTTATCTTCAATAAAAAAAAAATTACCAACAAACCTTAAAATACAATGAAGAGGAAAAGAGACAATAGGAAGACACCTACAGTGAAAGAAGGTACTAGTTCAGTTCAGATCAGTCACTCAGTCACATCTGACTCTTTGTGACCCCATGGACTGCAGCACGCCAGGCTTCCCTGTCCATCACCAACTCCTGGAGCTTACTCAAACTCATCTCCATCAAGTCAGTGATGCAATCCAACCGTCTCATCCTCTGTCGTCCCCTTCTCCTCATGTCTTCAATTTATCCAGCATCAGGGTCTTTTCCAGTGAGTCAGTTCTTCTCATCAGGTGGCCAAAGTATTAGAGTTTCAGCTTCAGCATCACTCCTTCCAATGAATATTCAGGACTGATTTCCTGGCAGTCCAAAGGACTCTCAGGAGCCTTCTCCAACACCACAGTTCAAAAGCATCAATTCTTCAGCTGTCAGCTTTCTTTATAGTCCAACTCTCACATCCATACATGACTATTGGAAAAACTATAGCTTTGACTAGACGGACCTTTGTCTAGATGTTCTCCTGTCCACAGTTGTTCGGCAGAGAGTTGTGATTTCGGAGTTCTCGCAGGAGAAGATGAGTGCACGTCCTTCTACTCTGCCATCTTGTAGACATCACTGATTCTTGATGTTGCCTCAGGCCCCTTCCCGTTCCCAGTGACCTCTCATTGGGCCAAAGGAAAGGTCCTGGGATCTAGGATGCTGTTCTTCATCTGCTCCTCTTCCCCCAGGCAGCCTCGTAGCCTGGCAGCTAGGACAGAGGATGTGGTTCCAGCTCAGCGGAGAGATACTTCCTGGTTCCTGCTGCCACTCCCTGCCCTGGGGAGTAAGGTATGGTGAAGGCACTAGGGTCATCAGATACATAATGATGGATTATTATTTCCAGGAAAGTAGAAGAAAAGATGAGGAATTACACAAATGAACTGGGACATAAGAAAACAATTATAATGCTAGAACTGAAAACTACCTGCAGTGACAAAAAGAGCTTAATGGATGGATTTAATGGCATAGGTTACACAGTGAAGAGAAGACTGGAAGGTTTTCCTGTGTATTGTCAGTTCCCAGTACATCATTGCAGGGCTACTGTTCTGTGGGTATTGGCTGCTACTAGCTCACAGCTACCTCCTTTTCTGGAGAAATACCAGAACCATGTCACCCAGACATGTGGGGGAGTTATACTATCCCCAGGGGGTGAGCCACAGCCAGTATATGTGTGTGTGTGTGTGTGTGTGTGTGTATGTATTTTAATTGTGGAAGAGACACATAATATGAGATCTGCAATTCTTAACAAATGCAGCTAATTCACAGGGGATATAAAATCTCAAACTCCCTCAGGCAGACAGGTTTAGGTATTCCTTGTTCCCCAGAGTATTGTGGTATCTGGCTACGGTTAGGCTGCAGCTGAACCTAAATCTTTGCTCGGCTCTTCTTCCTTTGCAATTCTGCATCTTTCTTCCTTCAAGGTTTCTCCATAAAGTACTCCCAATAGATCACTTGCACAATAATCCTTATTTCATGCTCTGCTTCAAAGGGATATGGCATAAGAAAGAGTAACATTTATTAATGATAGAAGGCCAGTTCACCAGAAGATATTAATTCTAAATTTGAGTTTACCTGATGGCATAGCTTCTAAAAATGTAAAAACAAAAAAGGAATGCAAACATTCATAACATTTATAAACAGAAGCCTATAAAATGTTAGTGAAAGAAATGAATAAATTGAGAGAAATGTCAAGTTTATGGATTGGCAGATTCAACAGCATAAAGATCTCAGTTCTCATCAGGAAGGATCATGAGTTTTCTGGGGTATATTTTGTGTTCAATTTCTTGATCTGTAAGGTAGTTATATGCATGTATTTCACTTTGTAAAAATATGTAGTTTTTGAAAATACAGAGATGATTCTGAACAACTCAAATGTCAAATGTAGGAAGAAAATAAATGCTTTAAGATCCCTTTTGTTACCCCTAAATATTTTATGGCAGTATTATTTTTACCTCACACCTTAAATATTGATTACTTCTTTTGAACCATATCATGAATGCTTATCTCCTTGAAAGAGTAATATGTTTTTAAAAGCAGGCTTTTAAATTTATAGCTCTCATTGTGTGTGTGCTAAGTTGCTTCAGTCATGTCTAACTCTTTGCTACCCATGGACTGTAGCCCCCGAGACTCCTCTGTCCATAGGATTCTCCAGGCAAGAATACTGGAGTGGGTAGCCATTCCCTCCTCCAGGGGATCTTCCCAACCCAGGGATCGAACCCACATCTCTTATGTCTCCTGCATTGGCAGGCGGGTTCTTCACTGCTAGTGCCTCCAGAAAAGCCCGTAGCTAATATAATGGTAGGCTTTCATCACCCATAGCTAATATAATGGTAGGCCTATAAGAAGGTCCAGTAATATGTGGTTGCTTGTTGGGAGAAACACCAGCCATGGTCACTGAGCATCCTTGAACGTTCTGAGTGTCTCAGAAATGCAAGACCCTGACTGTTCTTTACCTGGGTTATCTCTTGGAATTGTCTTTGCAGGAAACAACCTTGAAGGATAAGGTAACACCTTCCTCTGCGCAAAGAGCAGGCTTACTTTTGCTCACAATAAAAACAGTAAATCCTGAAGTCCAACCTTCTCCTCCTATAATGCAACCTATTGAGCACATTTGCATCATTTAGGGCCATCAGCATTGTCCTTGTCTGTGGGACTTGTGAGACATGCAGAAGAGCATAAATGAAAATGAAGCTCTGGGTAATAAAAATCTTTTATCTTTGACATAGCAGTCTAGCATTTTCTGCCATTGTCCATGAAACAGAAATGAAATGGATAGAATCTTATACAATTCTTGATATCAATCTAGTGACTTAACGTATAGGGAAGCAAATAGGGAAAAAGAAGAAGGAATAATGTCAGAAACAGATTATAGCTCTAGTCAGGATAAAGATGAAGTATCAATATTACAAAATTAAATGATACACATGTGAAATACAGGTAGAATCTCAAATTCTTTGTGCAGCATGTCTTGGATGCAAAATAACTGGTAGACAACCATGAAGAGGAAGACAGCCTGGTCAGAAAAGTAAGTGTGTAAATTCACCTTTTGGTGATGTGTTAAATAATGAGATTAGAAAAAATCCAGATACATAGGACTTTAGAAAGATAGTATTAAAAATATCCTCATCAGGTATGGAAAGGAAGAAAAGGAAAATCTTTTCCTTAGCCACCACCAACACCAGGAAAAACCTTCATCCATTTAGATCAGATCAAGTCACTTAAAAAACATTTTAGTGAACATCTTCCTCTCTAAAGAATGGGCTGTACAATAAGCTGCTGACTCTGACAGGTGGTAGGAATTCAAGACTAGATTCTGGTGGAAGGCAGGAAAAAATTTAGAAAAATAACCCATAGGAATCCCTGGGTAAGAGCAAGTGATGACTTCAGAACTTGTCAGGAAGGTTAATGCATTCAGAATTAGGTACTTGAAGTTTTGGTTTCCATATAGAGTTCACTAGTAGAAGAGACCTAAGCAAATTCCCAGAAAAATGAAGCTATCCTATGAGATGTAAGCTAAAATTCCAGCAGAGATTTGTGTATCTTTACCTATAAATAGTTGAAGAATCAAGAGCAAAGCAAAACAAAATAGCTTAGAAAAAATGTCCTCTCTAAGGAAGCAGATGTATAAATTGAAGAGAGTTGATCCTGACTGTTGGATGTTGAGAGGAGAGAGTCAGAGGCTGACAAAGGATATGAAGAGAAGTAGAGAAGGGACCAAGAGTCTTCAGGGCATTCATACTAAGATCAATAAGGACAGAAAGAAAATGGTCAATCCTGTCTAATATGTTTAGGAAGTGAAGGGGAAAAATAAATCTCTTAGAGAAATACTGTCCCCCAAAGATATAATGCAAGCAATATTTGCAATTTTAAATATTCTAATAGCCACATTAGAAATGTAAAAGGAAACAGATCTTAACTTTAAGTTCATACTTTATTTAATCTAATATATCCGTATTATTATTTCAAAATGTAATCAATATAAAGATTAAGATATTTTACATTGCTTTTCTTATCATGTCCAAACTGATATGAATACCTTACAATACCTCTCTGTTGGACTAGCCTCATTTCAAGTGTTCAATTGTTATATGGAGCTATGCCTACCTTATTAGATAGTGCAGATCTAAACTAGGAAATACATGATTATTAAACTCAATGAGGGGATTAGGAAAAATTTTAAGAAATATAAAATTCTGTGTGAAGTTTCAATTAAAGAACTTGGCGTTGGGAAAAAATATTTAGAAAAGGAGAGGATATTAAATATAAACTCTCATTGGTAGAATGAGAAAGGTTTCTTTTTAAGGAAAGGTAAATGCTCAAAATTCTCCTAGCCAGGCTTCAGCAATATGTGAACCGTGAACTTCCTGATGTTCAAGCTGGTTTTAGAAAAGGCAGAGGAACCAGAGATCAAATTGCCAACATCTGCTGGATCATGGAAAAAGCAAGAGAGTTCCAGAAAAACATCTATTTCTGCTTTATTGAATATGCCAAAGCCTTTGACTGTGTGGATCACAATAAACTGTGGAAAATTCAGAAAGAGATGGGAATATCAGACCACCTGACCTGCCTCTTGAGAAATCTGTATGCAGGTCAGGAAGCAAGAGTTAGAACTGGACGTGGAACAACAGACTGGTTCCAAATTGGATAAGGAGTACGTCAAGGCTGTATATTGTCACCCTGTTTATTTAACTTATATGCAGAGTACATCATGAGAAACGCTGGACTGGAAGAAGCACAAGCTGGAATCAAGATTGCAGGGAGAAATGTCAATAACCTCAGATATGCAGATGACACCACCCTTATGGCAGAAAGTGAAGAGGAACTCAAAAGCCTCTTGCTGAAAGTGAAAGTGGAGAGTGAAAAAGTTGGCTTAAAGCTCAACATTCAGAAAACGAAGATCATGGCATCTGGTCCCATCACTTCATGGGAAATAGATGGGGAAACAGTGGAAACAGTGTCAGACTTTATTTTTCTGGGCTCCAAAATCACTGCAGATGATGACTGCAGCCATGAAATTAAAAGACACTTACTCCCTGGAAGGAAAGTTATGACCAACCTAGATAGCATATTCAAAAGCAGAGACATTACTTTGCCAACAAAGGTCCGTCTAGTCAAGGCTATGGTTTTTCCTGTGGTCATGTATGGATGTGAGAGTTGGACTGTGAAGAAAGCTGAGCACCGAAGAATTGATGCTTTTGAACTGTGGTGTTGGAGAAGCCTCTTGAGAGTCCCTTGGACTACAAAGAGATACAACCAGTCCATTCTGAAGGAGATCAGCCCTGGGATATCTTTGGAAAGAATGATGCTAAAGCTGAAACTCCAGTACTTTGGCCACCTCATGCGAAGAGTTGACTCATTGGAAAAGACTCTGATGCTGGGAGGGTTTGGGGCCAGGAGGAGAAGGGGACGACAGAGGATGAGATGGCTGGATGGCATCACTGACTCGATGGACGTGAGTCTGAGTGAACTCCGGGAGTTGGTGATGGACAGGGAGGCCTGGCGTGCTGCGATTCATGGAGTCGCAAAGAGTCAGACACGACTGAGACTGAACTGAACTGAACTAGAAATTAGAGTGGAGAAAGACAAAAGTAATTTTCCTTCCTGATATATATAACTCCTATGCTGTATGTTGGGGTCAGTAATTTCTATAAGTAAAAATGTGTGTAAATAGAGTCTTTGAAGGGAGATAGTCTTAAGAATTATCTTAAGAATGATGGACATGAGTTTGAGCAAGCTCCCGGTGTTGGTGACAGATAGAGAAGCCTGGCGTGCTACAGTCCATGAGGTTGCAAAGAGTCAGACATGACTGAGCAACTGAACTGACTGACTGACTGATTCTTAAGGGTTAGAATGAATTTTTAAAATAATTGCAATAGCCAACACAATATTGTAAAGCAATTATCTTCCAATTCAAAAAAAAAAAGAATTAATTTCCTGAGCAAAAAATAAATAACAGAGAGAGAGAGATGATATAAGATTAAGCAAATTGGTAGAAAAAAGTATATGAAGTTTGGGAAAATAGTAGCTATTTGTTAAATGCAATATCTGGTACATTTTTAAATTTTTAATTTGAAATAATATTTCACTTGCAGAACAGTTGCAAAGATAGTGCCAAGTATTCTTAAGAATATTTAATTTGTGAATTTTGTACCTCTCTGGTCCAATTTAACTGTTTCTCTAAACAAATGGAGATGCAACTGGTCATGATTGTAGCAAGAGAATTTTGACAAATAATAGTTTGTCTATTTTCCCTATAATAGACAAAGCAAAAGCAGCATATCAATAATAATTTTAATACTACAGATGTATTAAGGTTAAATTCACTTTTTACATGTTTGCTTGATAGCCAAATTGAGAGTTCTTTGAAAGTTAGAGCATCTTATTATGAAGAATCTCCAAAATGTGCTCTTTTACCTCTAAAGGCAACACTCTTTAATGGGTACCATGCAAAACACTATTGTTCTGAAACTCCCCAAACTCTGTCATATTCTTCTAAATACTTTATAATAAGTTCATATTTTTTTATTAGTGATCTCATTCATAAAGGGCTTCCCTAGTGGTTCAGCAGTAAAAAATCTGCCTGCCACTGCAAGTGACACAGAGACATGGATTTGATCCCTGGGTCGGGAAGATCCCCCTGGAGAAAGAAATGACAACCCAGTCCAGTATTTTTGCCTGAAAAATTCCATGGATAGAGGAGCCTGATAGCCTGCAGTCACTGGGTAACAAAGAGTTGGACACATCTGAGCACACATGCATAAAGCTCTGGAGGTAAATATCTTTGAGATTCCAACTCTCTTTCCGAATTTCTTATAAAGTTCCCCTTGTAGATCCATCTATCAAAAAGATCAAGTTTAAAAAAGAAAGAGAAATAGGAAGAAAAACTCTTCAGCTTTCACTATCCATCTATGTCAATGCATTTAATAAAGAAGTTCTTAGGAATTAACTCTGAGTGGCTGTCCTCGAACCCTTCACAGAGCATATCTGATTATTGCTGATGTCAGATTTTATTCCCATTATTCTTGGAGGCCAGCTCAGATTACGCCTTGAACATGACTCTGTTCAAATAGGACTTAGATTGTCAGAGAAAAGTATAAACAAAAGTGAAGTGTGGGCCAAAGTAAATATTAATTTAAAAACTCGAACTCTGGGTCCAAAATGAAGTAAATTTTTTGGCTAATATCTGCAATTTTGCTAAGCTGTCTGCATTTGGAGTAAATGAGGAAGAGGCGGGGAAAAGAGCTGAGGAGAGAAGATGTTGGTGCTAATAAGCACAACCTAGGAGAGAAAGCAGCCTTAGAGAAGTGAGATGTGTATTCTCCTCAGTAACCCAATGCTAATCTGGCCATGACCATTTCTTCTGCAGCCCCAGTTTATCCGAGCTTGTGGGAGTCTGGGGTCTTCTGTGGATCATGGAGTTGCTTTCTCTAGGCCACCAATGTAGGCTTTCTTCTAAAAAACAAAAAAAAGGAGGCTGTGCTGTGCAGCCTCTGTCATCCTTATAACAGGTCAAATTGGTTCTGTCTTTTCCCATAGAGTTCTGTTCAGTCTTCTGAAATTGAGCCATTAGAGCGAGTCCTAGGGGAGAAATTTCACTGCCAAGGAAGATGTCACACTAGTAATTTATTTCTTTATGGGCTGAAGGCTTTCTCATGTAATTGGAAAGATGTCTTCCAGTCTTTGACTTAATGCACTTTATAATTAATCAAGTGCTTCCATAGTAAATGGATGCATTTATCTTCAGAGTAATTAGCCTGTGAGGAGAGCACAGCAGGTATTAGTATTGTTTATTTTATAAATTAGTAAACTGAAGCTTAAATAGTTTTATTAATTTGTTAGTTCTTTTAAAAAAATAAGAAAAGAACAAGAAACAAAGGGGTCAGATAGAGTCTTTTACCCCCAGGTAAATGAGACTTATTTGCAGAATTGCAGTTTCAACCTCTCCCAGAAGTGTGACCTTAAAACAGACAGTCTGAAATTTCCTGATCAGCACTTGTGAGGTAATATGCGTAATAAGACCTCTGCCTTTCCTTTTCCCCCAAAAGAAGATGACCTGAATGAATGGGTAAACACAGCAATAACTGTGAATAGATCCATTCCCTGGTTAGAAGTAAGTACATATGAAGATATAATAGTGGAACCTGCACAACTCAGGTTTGGACTTGAACCCACAGGCTAGAACTGGAACTGAGCCAAAACCCACACTGGGACTTCAACCCACTGTCTTTTCATTGAAACTGCACGCTGAGTTTACTGAAACTCAAGTTATTTACTGAAGTGCAGAAAGAATTCAGAGACAAAGTGATAGGTAAGAAGTGGGTTTATTCAGAGAGGTACACATTCTTTTGATAGAATGCAGTCCATCTCAAAAGGTGAGAGTGGCCATGGAGAGAAACATATTCCACAGAGTGTGGGTTATCTCAGAATGTCAGATGCCCCAAAATAAGGGGTGGTTAGTTTTTATGGGCTGGATAATTTCATAGGTGAATGAGTGGGAGGATTATTCTCTTTTGGAGAAGGGGCAGAGATTTCCTGGAACACTGACCACTTTTTGACCTTTGATGGTGAGCATCAGAACTGTTAGGACAGCTGTGTGTATGTTGTTTAGAATATGCTAATATATTATAATGAGCAACTTGTATATTATAATATACAAGTCTCAAGGTCTACTGGAAGTCAAATCTTCCACCATCTTGGACTTAGTTGCTTCTAACTAGTTTATGTCTTATTCAAAGGCCCTATCATTCTTTGGAAGGTTTGTGCCCTTTGTCTCCTATTGCAAGAGGAAACCTCTCCTTAATTCTTAGAGACATTGTAGATTTTGTTGTTAAGACAACAGTTGCCTAATAAAGACTTTTTAGACTCTGTGGCCAAGAATTATTTTTTATAAAAAAATGATTCTTGATTATCTTTTAGCAGAACAAAGAGGGTCTGTGCTGTGGCCATCACCATCAATTGTTCCTGAATTGGCACTTCTAGGGAAGTTGAAACTCAGTTATATAAGATCATTGAGCAAGCCACTTGGCTTTATTAAAAGGTGATTCCTTCAATGGTGTCTTTTTAGATTGGTTTGGGTCTTGGGGACTATGGCTCTGAAGTACATTCCAAATACTGGAAATTATCCTGCTTAAAATCTCCCTGGTGTGTTATATTCTCTCAAAAGCTTTAAAAATACCAAGCAAATGATCTTCCTACTACTGGAGTATCACAGAAGGAACAGAGAAGGATGAAATTAAAACTTGTGAACCAGAAGTGGTGACCTGGGAATATCACATGGAGTAAGGTCAAGGTGTAAGAACTATAGAGTGGTAGCTCAGAGTGGCACTACTGCCTTATTATTATTATTTTTAATCAGGTCTCTAAGTTAGACAGAGAGGAACAAATTGTTTATTGTTTGTTTTGTTTTTTTAAAAAGGCCCTAAATGAAGTCACTTATCCTCAGGACAACAAATTGTTGGTGTTGTTTAGTTGCTAAGTTGGCCATGTCCAGTTCTTTTGCAGCCCCATGGACTCTAGCCTACTAGGCTCCTTCTATCCAGGGATTTCCCAGGCAAAAATACTAGAGTGGGTTGCCATTTCTTTCTCCAGGGGTTCTTCCCCACCCAGAGAACAAACCCACATCTCGTGTCTTGGCAGTTGGATTCTTTACCACTGAGCCACGGGAGAAACCCAACCAAGGCCTAATTGCAGATTTATCCTCTCCCAGGAATGTGACCTTTAAGCCAACAGCCTGAAGTTTCCTGATTAGCACTAATGAAGTAGTCTACATAATAAAACCATTGCAGTTCCCTTCCCCCTAAAAGATGACTTGGCCTGACAGTTCTTTTCTCTTTAATAATCATTTCTTTGTTCCAGCTTACTTCCACTTATAAAAATCTTTGGTTTGTACAGCTCCTTAGAGTATCTCTCTATTTGCTAGATGAAGTGCTACCAGATTCATAAATTACTTTAAAAAGTCAATTAAATCTGCAAATTTATTTAGTTGAATTTTGTTTTTTAATAGTACTTGTATAATTTATCCCCTTGTTCCATAGTCTTTCTATCATATTATTCACAATTATTTTTATTTTTTTAATTCTTTTAGTCAAAATATAGATTTAAGTATGAAATACCTTTACTTTAAAATACATTTTGAACAGCCTCATAATACATGTTTTAAAATGACTAGAGAGTTATTGTTATGGACTGTTTTCATGCAAATCAAATTTAAAAACTGAAAATGCGTAATTATCCTAAAACTCTGATGTAGCAATGCTATAAATTCTGTACCATTTTAGTCTTTAGCCTGTCTTCTAGAACTTTTCATGAATCTTTGCATCTGCTGCAATTATTTTCAATAAAAGAAAGCTCTTCATTTGGTATTTTCTTCAGTGGTTGGAAATCTGTTATGAAACACAAATAGCAAAAACACATTAGTTAATGATAACTAAGTAATGGGTCACATTTTCAAATTTGGGTAACTGTTGTATCTAGGAAAAATGTACATAAATACTAACATTGAAAAACTTGCTGTACTCTGGAAACCAGCATCTTGATGCTAATGCCTCTCTGTGTATATTCACAAAAATAAATTATGATAAATTATATGCTCACAACACAAAAGTTTTTGACCATTTAGGAAATGATCTTCCATTGCCTGCATTTTTCAAATCTGTACCTTGACATATAATTTAGAATAATTAAATGGTGAAATTAGGAAAAAAAAATCAAGGATGTTAGCAGGCCTTTCTTAACTTTCCAAATAGATGCAGTGCATATGACTGATATTTAGGAATAAGTTCCATATACAGAGGAGCCTGGTAGACTGCAGTTCATGGGGTCACAAAGAGTCACACACAACTTAGTGACTGAATAACAACAAATAATGAGTTTAACTGAATTATTTTTTCAATGCATTTTGAGTTCAGTTCAGTTCAGTCACTCAGTCATGTCTGACTCTTTGCGACCCAATGAACCTCAGCACGCCAGGCCTCCCTGTCCATCACCAACTCCTGGAGTCCACCCAAACCCATGTCCATTGAGTCGGTGATGCCATCCAACCATCTCATCCTCTGTCTTCTCCTCCTGCCCTCAATCTTTCCCAGCATCAGGGCCTTTTCAGATGAGTCAGCTCTTCGCATCAGGTGGCCAAAGTATTGGAGTTTGAGCTTCAACATCAGTCCTACCGATGAATACCCAGAACTGATCTCCTTTAGGATGGACTGGTTGGATCTCCTTGAAGTCCCAGGGTTCAGTATGTCCATTTCAGATACGGAAAATATCAAGGGAATACTTTCAAGAGATGAAAACTTACTGCTATAAGAAAAGAAATATGTTTCAAATACTTCAAAGAAACTAACTTCACATTCTAAATATTTCTACGAGGTTAAAAAAAAGGAGGGAAGATAAGTATGTCACTCAACATTTCAAAAAAAAATTTAACATGGAGCATAGATACAAAATATTCTCAAGGCCCATGTATTCTGAGTAACAATAAAAATGTATAAGAAAAATTTACTACGTGGATATGAACCTTGAACACAGTAGTCATATGATATGAAAATTTATTAAAACTAAATTTGAAGTTGTTTGATAGGACTGGTGAATTTTACATACCACTGCTATCTACCTGGAGAAGTGGTATAAAAAGGCAAAAAACCCAAAATATTAGAATATTTCATCACTTAGATGACATAAGTTTTGGAATAATCTTAGTTACTTGATAATCGCTGACTGGTCTTATTGTCAGACTAATATATAACCGGCTAGAGGGATTATGAATCTCAAATAGTGGTTGAGAAATCTTAGAGGAGCAAATGAAGTGTTCATTAAAAAAATGGCATACTGATCTGTTGTTGTTATTGTTTAGTTTCTAAATTGTGTCTGACTCATTGAGACACCATGAACTGCAACACGCCAGGCTTCCCTGTCCATCACCAACTCCCAGATCTTGCTCAAACTCAGGTCCATTGAGTCGGTGATACCATCCAACCGTCTCGTCCTCTGTCACCGCCTTCTCCTCTTGCCTTCAGTCTTTCCAGCATCAGAGTCTTTTCCAATGAATCAGCTCTTTGCATCAGGTGGCAAAATATTGGAGCTTCAGTTTTAGTACCAGTCCTTCCAATGAATATTCAGGTTGATTTCCTTTAGGATCCACTGGTTTGATCTCCTTGCTATCCAAGTGTTTCTTAAGAGTCTTCTTCAGCACCATCGTTCGAAAGCATCAATTTTTCAGTGCTCAGCCTTTTTTATGGTCTAGCCCTTACATCCATACATGACTTCTGGAAAAGCCATAGCTTTAACTATATGGATCTGTGTAAACAAAGTGATGTCTCTGCTTTTTAATATACTGCCTAGGTTTGTCATAATTTTTCTTCCAAGGAGCCAAGCATCTTTTAATTTCATGGCTACAGTCATGGTCTGCAGTGATTTTGGAGCTTTTCCAGTCCTGAGGCCACTACTATGTTTTCCAATTTGTTGTCATATTGAGTGCAGCACTTTAACAGCATCGTCTTTTAGGATTTTAGATAGCTCAACTGGAATTCCATCACCTCCACTTGCTTGGTTCATAGTGATGCTTCCTAAGGCCCACTTGACTTCGCATTCCAGGATGTCTGGCTCTAGGTGAGTGATCACACCATCATGGTTATCTGTATCATTAAGAACTTTTTTGTACAGTTCTTCTGCATATTCTTGCCACCTCTTCTTAATATCTTTGCTTCTGTTAGGTCCTTGATGTTTTTGTCCTTTATTGTGCCCATCTTTGCATGAAATGTTCCGTTGGTATCTCCAATTTTCTTAAAGAGATCTCTGGTCTTTCCTATTCTCTTGTTTTCCTCTCTCTGCATTTTTCACTTGAGAAAATGTTCTTATCTCTACTTGGTATTCTCTGGAACTCTGCATTCAGTTGGGTATATCGTTCCCTTTCTTTCTTTCTCCTTTGCCTTTTACTTCTCTTATTTTCTCAGGTATTTGTAAGGCCTCTTCAGACAAGCTCTTTGCCTTTTTGCATTTCTTTTTCTTGGGGATGGTTTTGGTCACCATCTCCTGGATAGTATTATGAACCTCTGTCCATAGTTCTTCAGGCACTCTGTCTACCAGATCTACTCCCTTGAATCTGTTGGTCACTTCCACAGTATAATCATAAGAGATTTTATTTAGGTAATACCTGAATGGCCTAGTGGTTTTCTCTACTTTCTTCAATTTGAGCCTGAATTTTGAAGTAAGGGCTGATGATCTGAGCCACAGTCAGCTCCAGGTCTTGTTTTTACTGACTATGTAGGGCTTCTCCATCTTCGGCTGCAAAGAATATAATCAATCTGATTTCAGTATTGACCATCTGGTGATATCCGTGTGTAGAGTCTTCTCTTGTGTTGTTGGAAGAGGGTGTTTGCTATGACCAGTGCATTCTCTTGGCGAAACTCTTATTAGCTTTTGCCCTCCTTCATTTTGTTCTCCAAGGCCAAAACTTGCCTGTTACTTTAGGTATCTCTTAACTTCCTGCTTTTGCTTTCTAGTCCCCTGTGATGATAAGGACAACTTTTTTCGGTGTTAGTTCTAGGAGGTCTTGTAGGTCTTCACAGAACCATTAAATTTCATTCTCTTTGGCATTAGTGGTTAGGGCATAGACTCGAATTCCTGTGATATTAAATGGTTTTCTTTGGAAGCAAATAGAGATCATACTGTCATTTTTGGGATTGCAAGCAAGTACTGCATTTTGGACTCTTGTTGACTATGAGGGCTACTCCATTGCTTTTAAGGGATTCTTGCCCACAGTAGTAAATGTATTGGTCATCTGAATTAAATTCACCCATTCCTGTCCATTTTAGTTCACTGATTTCTATCATGTCAATGTTCAATCTTGCCATCTCCTGTTTAACCACATCCAGTTTACCCTGATCATGGACCTAAGATTCCTATGCAATATCTTTCTTTATAACACTGGATTTTACTTTCACCACAAGACACAACCACATCATAGTTTATCAAAAATGTTTGTTGAATGAAATAATTCAACACTAAAATAAAAATCATTTTAAGGGTTTTAAATAACTATCAGCATGAAATGAGCTGTGAGCATTTAAATAACTGTGAGCATGTTTAAATAACATGGCATGAAAGTAATAATGACTTGATTGAAATTATGTTTAAGCCTACAATAAAAGTTTTTTTGCCATAGACATAAATCATTAAAACTGAGGAAGTGATGCTTTATACTTGAGAAAATTATTCAATAATCTCTGATAAATGCAATTCAGCTTAACATCTTATCTTTTGAATGCAAAATTTAAGAGTTATAAACAAATAACCTGCACTTATTGATTTTGGAAATTGGATAGATGTTCTCATGACAGATTTCAGGGACATTTTTTCTCAATCACTATGACAAGATGCTTTTGAATTTTCCTTTAAATTGTCACTTTATTAATTCACTTATTTGTTTTGAACATAGTCTATAGCTAATGTGGTGATTTGTCATCTAGGGAAATATAATCTTGGATTAGGTTCAGAGTATCACAGCGCATGTATTTGTGAGTGTGTGTTTGCCGGGAGCAGGAGGTGGGGTTGTTGAAACTCTGTGTGGTATCAAGTACAGGCGCAATGGAATTTCCTTTGTTTTCTAACCACAGGTATATTACAGTACAGGAATGTTGAGAGGCCCAGTGAGGAACGGGAGCAAACAGTGTTTTAGATGTCAGGAGCACTGGAACCCCTAACCCCCATTAATAAGATAACACTGGTTATTAATCTATACTACCTTATGTCTGTTTCCTCATTTCTGTGGTGAAAGGCTTGGACTTAGTGAAACTGAGTTCTATGACTCACATACTTTTCTTTTTTTTTTTTTAAATAATTCCTACTTAGCCGACTTGAGTTGTACCTTTGTTTCCTTAAAATGTGTACATTTGATATTGATCATTTTTTAAATGAGTTATTGGTGATCAAATTTAATCTTCGCGCAATATTTCATTCTGAAAAATTCCAGTGAAAGTGTAGTTGCTCAGGCTTGTCCAACTCTGCAACCCCATGGACTGTAGCCTGCCAGGCTCTTCTGTCCATGGAATTCTCTAGGCAAGAATACTGGAGTGGATTGCCCTTTCCTCTCCAAGGGATCTTCTTGACCCAAGTATCCAACCAGGGTCTCCCACATTACAGGTAGATTTTTTACTGTCTGAGCCACAAGGGAATCCACCCCCATGCACCCCTCAAATTCCTCTAATGGCATTAAATTCCATATTTTTCCAAAAGTTGTTGAAATTGAGTCATTAGTCTCTGAAAACTAATTTAACTTTGATAACTGGGGCAAAGCCTTTGAAAAAATCTGATAATTTTAAATTGCCACACAGTTAGAAGAGAACTCTGTCTTTCTCTTCTGACTCTCTCTGTGCATCTCTGTTACTTTATTTCTCTCATATATGCACACACACAAAATATAAAAATCTGTTCCTTTATTTAAAAAATTTTTATTTAACACTGGATAATAAGTAAACTAGAATAGCTCAGTCTCAATTTTTAAAGTATGCAAATAACTTGCATACTTGCCTCAAGTATTAGGTAAAATAAATGTTTGTCAGTGCTTTGAAGCAAAAACTAATTAATACATTATAACTTTTTTTGAAATATGACACAGAAAAGTACAGTTTTGTAAGTATAGAATTATCAAAAAGTGAAAAAAGACAGAATTACCACTTAAATTTAAATAAAAAATGGAACATTATCAGACAGTATCTGCAGGCAGAAAGAGAGGGGACGACAGAGGATGAGATGGTTGGATGGCATCACTGACTCAATGGACATAAGTTTGGGTAAACTCCTGGAGTTGGTGATGGACAGGGAGGCCTGATGTGCTGCAGTCCATGGGATCGCATAGAGTTGGACACGACTGAGGGACTGAACTGAACTGAAATGATCAGACAGTAGGAAGCCCCCTTCAAGAAAAACTAATTAAGACATTGTAACTTTATTTTTAATTGATTTTTTATTGAAATATGACATACAGAAAAGTATAGTTAAGTAGTTGTGTGTGTGTTATGTCTGACTCTTTGTGACCCCAAAAACTGTAGCCTGCCAGGCTCCTCTGTCCATGGGGTTCTTTAGGCAAGAAAACTGGAGTGGGTAGCTAATTCCCTTCTCCAGGAGATCTTCACAACCAAGGGATCAAACCTGCATCTCCTGCTTTGCAGACAGATTCTTGACCACCTGAGCTACCAGGGAAGCTACCAGGAGGTAGATATGCCTGTAACTACTTCCATCCTTCATCCTGAAGTTAGCTAGTATTCTAACTTCTAATACCATAGATTAATATTACCTGACTTGGAGCTCAATAAAACTGAAATTGGCATACATTATATCTTTTTTTGAATCTAGCTTCATTCACTAGTGAGATTTATTTATATTAATGCATGAAGCATTTATGTGTGATATTAATTTATTCATTTCCATAGGTATTCTGTTCTTGATGGACATTTATGTTCTTTTTAGTTATAGGCTACTACAAATACTGTTACTGTGAACATTTCGTATATTTGGACTGAGCATATATATGCATTTCTGTTATTTTGTATTGTGATGTTGTTGAGGTTCAGTTATGATTGTTTTAACATTTTATTGTAGGCTTTATTTTTGGATATACAATAAAAATATACAATTATTTTTTTTGTCATTAGGTAGGTCAGTATATACAAGTCTGACATAAAAATAATTTCAAAATGTAAGATTATTGGCAAAAATACTTGCTATCAAAGGCTATCCATATACTACTTCAGTTCAGTTGCTCAGTCATGTCCGACTCTTTGTGACCCCGTGAACTGCAGCACGCCAGGCCTCCCTGTCCGTCACCAACTGCCGGAATCTACACAAACCCATGTCCATTGAGTCGGTGATGCCATCCAGCTATCTCATTCTCTGTTGTCCCCTTCTCCTCCTGCCTTCAATCTTTCCCATCATCAGGGTCTTTTCAAATGAATCAGCTCTTCACATCAGGTGGCCAAAGTATTGGAGTTTGAGCTTCAACATCAGTCCTTCCAATGAACACCCAGGACTGATCTCCTTTAGAACGGACTGGTTGGATCTCCTTGCAGTCCAAGGGACTCTCTAGAGTCTTCTCCAACACCACAGTTCAAAAACATCAATTCTTCAGTGCTCAGCTTTCTTTATAGTCCAACTCTCACATTCATACATGGCTACTGGAAAAACCATAGCCTTGACTAGATGGACCTTTGTTGGCAAAGTAATGTCTCTGTTTTTTAATATGCTATCTAGGTTGGTCATAACTTTCCTTCCAACGGTAAGCGTCTTTTAATTTCATGGCTGCAGTCACCATCTGTAGTGATTTTGGAGCCCAGAAAAATAAAGTCAGCCACTGTTTCCACTGTTTCCCCATCTACTTCCCCTGAAGTGATGGGACCAGATGCCATGATCTTAGTTTCTGAATGTTGAGCTTTAAGCCAACTTTTTCACTCTCCTCTTTCACTTTCATCAAGAGACACTTCAGTTCTTCTTCACTTTCTGCCCTAAGGGTGGTGTCATCTGCATATCTGAGGTTATTGATATTTCTCCCAGCAATCTCGATTCCAGCTTGTGCTTCCTCCAGCCCAGCATTTCTCATGATGTACTCTGCATAGAAGTTAAATAAGCAGGGTGACAATATCCAGCCTTGATGTACTCCCTTTCCTTTTTGGAACCAGTCTGTTGTTTCATGTCCAGTTCTAACTGTTGCTTCCTGACCTGCATATAGGTTTCTCAAGAAGCAGGTCAGGTCGTCTGGTATTCCCATCTCTTGAAGAATTTTCCACAGTTTATTGTGATCCACACAGTCAAAGGCTTTGGCATAGTCGATATTACTACTTAGGAGTAGAATTTTGGTCATAGAGTAAATTGTGGTTAAATTTTAGTGGATAATGCTAAAATATTTTTCAAAGTGATTGTATTGATTTATGCTCACAAGAAGTGTATAATATTCTGTAGTTCCATATCTACGTCAAAAGTTAGTATTTTATCTGTTTCTAATTTTAACCACTGGTGTGTGTTTATGATTGTACTTCATAGTAGTTAACATGCATTTCTCAGATAATGAAGCTGAGCTTCTTTTCAGATGTTTTAAACTCATTCTATAGCTTGTTTATTTTGGTAAAATGCCCTTTTAAGATTAGTTTTCTTTTCTATTGAGTTGTTTGACTGTATTTCTATTCTTGATACAAGATGTTAGCTGGTAATATACATTGAAGATAAAATTCTCCCCATCTGTGGGTGGCTGGTTTTCTCTCTCAATGGTATTTTTAAGCAAATAAAAATGGTTCAATTTAATATACCCGTATTTATGAAAAATTTTTATGGTTAATCCATTTTTACGTCCTGTTAATTTTTTTAACAACTCCAAAATCCTGTGAAGATGTTCTTCTAGATGCTGTATTGTTTTGACTTTCAAATCTTATTTTTCATTGAGAAATTTCAAAAGCATATCCTATGATGCCAAGCTGAAGTCAATAAAAATAAATAGGAAAAAACAAAAACAAAAACATGTCCCCTGCCTAAACATGTGCTTTTTTGTGGTTATTAAAATATCTTTGTGCTTTTTTGTGGTTATTAAAATATCTTTGTGTTGATTTAGAGGGTTGAGATTAAAGTCTAGTTCCTTCAAAATATTAACTTCTGTTTTGGTTTAACAAGCAAAGGGCATCAGAGAAATTGCCCAAGTGCTGTGTGTTCACAGTCTTCAGTTAGTTATTAGCTACTGAAATTCACCCAAGAAGTTGTCAAAAATCTGAAACTCTATTATGTTACAATAAAATAATTATTGCACTTAGTAATTTTAGAATTATTTGTTCCATTTTTAGTGTTTGATTTAGTCCCCTTGTGCCAGGAAGACGATTCACTCATAAATTTTCAGAGATAAAATAGTTTAATGATTTTATTTCAAAGATTATAAATCAGTTCTTCATAATTCATTGCAATATTTACTGTTGATATACTGGCTTTGTCTAGTACCTCAGATGGTAAAGAAGCTGCTTGTAATGCAGGAGACCCAGATTCAATCCCTGTGTGGGGAAGATCTCCTAGGGAAGGGAATGGCTACCCACTCCAGTGTTCTTGCCTGGAGAATTCCATGGACAGAAGAGCCTGGCAGTCTACAGTCCATGGGGTTGCAAAGAGCTGGACACGACTGGATGATTAACACTTTCACTTCTACTTTCAAACCAAAAGAAGGAAAATAAATCTTAAAAAGGGGGAAAAGGAGAAAACTTTTAAAAAACAGAGTGGAGGGTTTTATATGAAAATGTTTACTAAGTCACCTTTGGCTATCAGGAAAATGGACACATTCAGCTTCCAATGTGTACATGCATACACAAATCACAAAAAATGCACATAAAAATCATTCCCAGCATCAGGGTCTTTTCCAGTGAGTCAGCCCTTCGCATCAGGTGGCCAAAGTATTGGAGTTTTAGCTTCAACATCAGTCCTTCCAGTGAACACCCAGGACTGATCTCCTTTAGGATGGACTGGTTGGATCTCCTTGCAGTCCAAGGGACTCTCAAGAGTCTTCTCCAACACCACAGTTCAAAAGCATCAATTCTTCGGTGCTCAGCTTTCTTTATAGTCCATCTCTCAAATCCATACATGACCACTGGAAAAACCATAGCCTTGACTAGATGGACCTTTGTTGGCAAAGTAATGTGTCTTCTTTTTAATATGCTCTCTAGGTTGGTCATAACTTTCCTTCCAAGGAGTAAGCATCTTTTAATTTCATAGCTGCAATCACCATCTGCAGTGATTTTGGAGCCCAGAAAAATAAAGTCAGCCATTGTTTCCACTGTTTCCTCATCTATTTCCCATGAAGTGATGGGACCAGATACCATGATCTTAGTTTTCTGAATGTTGAGCTATAAGCCAACTGTTTAACTCTCCTCTTTAACTTACTTCAAGAGGCCCTTTAGTTCTTCTTCACTTTCTGCCATAAGGGTGGTGTCATCTGCATATCTGAGGTTATTGATATTTCTCCTGGCAATCTTGGTTCCAGCTTGTGCTTCCTCCAGCCCAGTGTTTCTCATGATGTACTCTGCATATAAGTTAAATAAGCAGGGTGACAATATACAGCCTTGATGTACTCCTTTTCCTATTTGGAACCAGTCTGTTGTTCCATGTCCAGTTCTAACTGTTGCTTCCTGACCTGCATACAAATTTCTCAAGAGGCATATCAGGTGGTCTGGTATTCCCATCTCTTTCAGAATTTTCCACAGTTTATTGTGATCCACACAGTCAAAGGCTTTGGCATAGTCAATAAAGCAGAAATAGATGTTTTTCTGGAACTCTCAGCGGATGTTGGCAATTTGACCTCTGGTTAAGTCAAGTCCAAAAATGCATCTAAGTCTTGATTTGCATCTGGTCTCATTAATTCTAAAATTCAGTCTCATCATCTCAGTTGATGTGAGAGATCGTTTGGATATAATTTCATCTTGGGTCACAGCTCTCTCCATCTTTAAACTTGTGTAAGTCAAGAAATAAGTATTGTTCCCAAAAGCAATATTGGGACATGCATATGGTACTAGTCGTAGACTTTGTGATTCAGAAATGGAAAAAGTGGTAGGAGAAAATAAATTACCTGTTTCAAGTAACTTGAGAATCCAGCCAGGATTTTGATTTCAGGGACTGGTTACCTGTGGTTCTCAGCTCAGATGACCCTTTGAGTCATGTTTACTTATTCATGAAATGCAGCACATGTTTACCGTTGATTTTTATCACTGTACTTACTAGGATTTGTATCACTAGTAGTTAGAACTTGTAGAATTTGGTGGTCTGACAGCCTTCTTTAATTCTGTACTTTATCAGTACACATTAGTTCAAGCTGGTAGAATTTTGTTGATACATGAAACTGGTGGATCATGATAAATCTTGAAGATTCACTCTGTTAGACAAGAGGCAATCTTTCAAGATTATCTTTGATGTCTTTTCTAGGAAATCTCATATCTTTGTCTCCTGTTGAGATAATTGAGGTAATATCTGAATCATATGCTTAATTATTTCAAAGAGTCTGTTGTGTGACTAAATATATTGACCTTTTGATCTTCCTGATCATTCTTTGTGTGCATGCTAAGTCACTTCAGTTGTGTCTGACTTTTTGCAACCCTATGCACCGTAGCCTGCCAGGCCTCTCTGTCCGTGGGATTTTCCAGGCAAGAATACTGGAATGGGTTGCCATTTCAGCAAAAGAGTGCTTAGCCAATTCTTAGTTTATATTCTGGAAAACACTTTTCTGATGGTGGGAATCCCTTCATTTTAATGTCTTTATGATCTGAACAGGCCAAGTATTTTCTAAATCATCAAATCTGAGTTCCTTTATCTCTTTTGTATTTTACTATAAGCAGCAAGAAGAAACAGGCCATATCTACATTTTACTAGGTAAACTTCTCATTTGAAAGCATAATTTCATCATTTAAAATTCTACTTGTCACATAACTGTAGAATTTTGTGAAGCTTTCTATGCTGGGTAACAAGGGTTCTCTTTCCTCCAGTTTCCAATAATATGTTCTTCATTTACTCCTGACTCCTCCCTAGCTAGAATTATCTTTTACATCCGTATTTCTACCAACAGTGTGTTTGTGATGAATTATGTATTCTTTCAGGTAATAAATGTTTTATTTATCATGCTTCTTTCTTTTAGATGATCCCTCACTTGCAGAGTTTTTAACATCCTTGTATCTATTAAGATTCTGTTCAGGAAATCTTAAGTTTTTTCCTATTATGCACCTCAAAATTCTTCTGAAAGTGAAAGTAAAGTTCTCAGTTGTGTCCAACTTTTTGTGACCCTGTGGACTGTAGCCCACCAGTCTCCTCTGTCCATGCGTTTTTCCAGGCAAGACTACTGGAGTGGGTTGCCATTTCTTTCTCCAGGGGATCTTCCTGACCCAGGGACAGAACCCTGGTCTCCTACATGGCAGGCAGACTCCTTACTGGAGTCTGGGACTCCAGACTCTCAGACTCTTACTGTCTGAGTCACCAAGGAAGTCCAAAATTCTTCTAGCCAACTCCAAAGCCATCCCCACCTTTTAAGGTATTTGATATAGAAGCACCCCATTTCCAGGTACAAAAACCTGTATTAGTTTTTCTTAGTTCTTGTAACAAATTCTCACAAATTTAACTTACAACAACAAAAATTCATTATTTCATGCTTCTAGAGGTCAGAAATCCAAAACAGATCTTGCTGGGCTAAGATCAAGGTGTTGGTAGGGTGATCCCTGTCTAGAGGCTCTAGGAGAGAAACTGTTTTATTTTCTAGTTTCTAGAGGCTGTCCATTTTTTAAAATTTATTATTTTATTGAAGGATAATTGCTTTACAGGATTTTGTTTTCTGTCAAAACTCAAAATGAATCAGCCATAGGTATGAGGCTGTCCATTTTTATTGGCTTATTCTCTTCTTCCTCCATCTTCAAAGCCAGTAATGCCAGGATGAGTCCTTCTCACATGGACATCTCTCTAGTTCTGTCTTCTGCTTTTCTTTTCCATTTATGAAGACACATGAGGTTATATTCAGCCCACTCAGATTAATATCCCCAGCAGGTCATCTGATTAGCAACCTTAATTTGATTTGCAGCCATAATTCCCCTTTCCCATGTGGCCCAACATGTTCATAGGTTGTGGGAATTGGGGCATAGAAATCTTTGGGAAATAATTATTCTGCTCATCATGGTTTCATAAATTATCTCATAACCATTGGTAGACTAAATATATTCTGTATACCAAAACAGTATGCAGAGAGTTACTTAAAGATGAAAACTGACTTAAATCTCTGTCTGGAGTTAGGAGATAAAAAGGTAAATAATCTCCTTTCTGTCCTAGCCAATAAAAATAGGAATCTCTGATAATACTATGAATGAAAGAGGGAAAATTAATCTTAGAGATTAAAAGAATTATAGCACAATACTTTCTAGAGTAAGAAATTTTAAATTTTTAGCAAAACAAATAATTTCCTTGGATAATAATATACCTAAGGAAGGGCATGATCTGAATTATTGCCTTGAGACCTGAAGTAAGCCAGAAGACATGTAAGAAATAAAATTTGAAAATAATTGGATGATATAATCATACTGAGAACAAGAATTTCCTTTCTTTATAAGAAGATATAGCAAACTCCTTAGTTTAAGCCTGAAATTATATACAATACATCAAGTTTATGCTTTTTTGATATTTAATTTGCAAATTTCTTACCCAGCATGGGCTACTGAGATACTCAGAGGTGCCAAAATATGAAAAAAGAGCCTGTAGACTTGGGTGTCAAAAGGTGAAGTGGAGGGTGCTTTTGAGAAATGGGAATTAAAATAGAATTTGTGTGAAAGATTGCTGATTAAATGGTAGGTTTTGAATCATTTCCCCAGCTTCCTCCTATAATTCTTTCTGCCCGGTATATGCCACCAGGAGTTTGTTCTTTCTAAGAGAAATTAAATAACCACATAGAAAAATCACTAAAGCTAGAATACAAGACTCCCATAAGAAAATAGTCAGCTTGTGACCTGATTACCCTATAGTGAATCCCAAAAGTTGACAAGCCCTAGCCTCTCATACCAAGCTTCTGACCAGCTTGTTAATGTCTCATTCTTAAATGTGAAGAAATAGTCATATTTGAGGAAAGAGTTCTACAAGAAAGAGAAAAACAAAGTGAGAAAAACAACAAACAAAAAGACAAAGTTAATGGTTAGAACCTGCACATTCAAATTAACCATGCTGTACATGTAATATTATCAAAGGGGTGAGACAAGATGTTTCATCTGCAAAATGAATTTAAAAGGGAACAATCATACAAAAAGAATGAACACATAGAGGTTAAAATATTGCCAAATGAGAAATTTAGTATACATTTTGGAATATAAATTTAAAGATATCCCCAGAAAATAATATAAAAGATGAAAATATTTTTTATAAACAGGAGAGAAAATATAAGAAATTTAGAGGATAAATTCAATAGATTCATTTTGTAATAGGAGTTTAAGGAAAACAGAAAAAGCATTAAGAGATAATACATGGACATTTCTCAGAGTAGAGAGATACAAGTATTTGATGCCAAAATAAAAACAATGTCATGAAAATAAATTCATGCCATGGGTGAAAGATTCAAGGAAAAAGTCCGATAATATACAAATTAATTCCTTTCAGAAAGATAACTGCTTTATAACAAGTTTTCAACTTCTTAAAAATTCTAAGGAAACATTATTTTCAACCAAAAATTGAATAAACAGCTATTAGCAACAGAGTGATAAGGTAGAACAAATTATTTTCAGAAAATAAATTTATTTTCAGAGTCACAAAACTCACCTCCCGTTTACTTTTCTAAGGAAGTCATTTGATGATGTGTTCAGCAGAACAAAGGGTGCAAACAAGAAACAAAGAAAAGATTTGGAATTCAAGAAAGAAGGGTTCCAACACAGGAACTCTGGGAAAGAAGTGTCAGGATGACAGATGTGCTGCTGTTCTTTGACGATTTCCTTGTTGATTCTCAGTCACTAAGTCATGTCTGACTCTTTGTGACGCTATGGACTACAGCACACCAGGCTTCCCTGTCCTTCACTATCTCCCAGAGTTTGCTCAAACTCATGTCCATTGAGTCATGCTCATTCTTAAAAGAATCACTGGGCCTAGGTTTGATTAGTTATATTTGGTCCAGCAACTCTACCTTCATCACTCTGAGTCAGCTGTTGGGTTGAACTCACAAACCACAGAATTCTGAATGAGAGAGGTCAGACAGTATATCCCCAGTTTGCTAGAGAAGGGAAAATTGGAATATAACCACCAGACGAATTAATTTTATAGCATGTTTTGGTTTTAGTTTCCTATTTTGGTGAAATTGAAATATTACACAATTAAACTACCGCACAATTCACTCATCTCACACGCTAGCAAAGTAATGCTCAAAATTCTCCAAGCTAGGCTTCAACAGTATGTGAACCATGAACTTCCAGATGTTCAGCTGGATTTAGAAAAGGCAGAGAAACCAGAGATCAAATTGCCAACATTCGCTGGATCATGGAAAAAGCAAGAGAGTTCCAGAAAAATATCTATTTCTGCTTTATTGACTAGGCTAGAGCCTTTGACTGTGTGGATCACAACAAACTGTGGAAAATTCTTTAAGATATGGGACTACCAGACCACCCAACCTGCCTCCTGAGAAATCTGTATGCAGGTTAAGAAGCAACAGTTAGAACTGGACATGGAACAACAGACTGGTTCCAAATCGGGAAAGGAGCATGTCAAGGCTGTATATTGTCACCCTGCTTATTTAACTTCTATGCAGAGTACATCATGTGAAATGCTGGGCTGGATGAAGCACAAGCTGGAATCAAGATTGCTGGGAGAAATAGCAATAACCTCAGATATGCAGATGACATCACCCTTATGGCAGAAAGTGAAAAAGAACTAAAGAGCCCCTAGATGAAAGTGAAAGAGGAGAGTGAAAAAGTTGTCTTAAAACTCAGATTTGGAAAACTAAGATCATGGCATCTGGGCCCATCACTTCATGGCAAATAGATGGGGAAACAGTGACAGACTTTTATTTTGGGGGCTCCAAAATCACTGCAGATGGTGACTGCAGGCATGAAATTAAAAGATGCTTGCTCCTTTGGTAGAAAAGCTATGACCAATCTAGACAGCATATTAAAAAGCAGAGACATTACTTTGCCAACAAAGGTCCATCTAGTCAAAGCTATGGTTTTTCCTATAGTCATGTATGGATGTGAGAGTTGGACTATAAAGAAAGCTGAACTCTGAAGAATTGATGCTTTAGAACTGTGGTGTTGGAAAAGACTCTTGAGAGTCCCTTGGATTGCAAGGAGATCCAACCAGTCCATCCAAAAAGAAATCAGTCCTGAATATTCATTGGAAGGACTGATGCTGAAGCTGAAATTACAATACTTTGGCCACCTGATGCAAAGAACTGACTTTTGAAAAAACCCTGGATGCTGGGAAAGATTGAAGGTGGGAGGAGAAGGGGACAGCAGAGGATGAGATGGTTGGATGGCATCACCGACTTGATGGACATGAGTTTGAGTAAACTCTGGGAGTTGGTGATGGACAGGGAGGCCTGGCATGCTGCAGTCCATGGATTTGCAGAGTCTGACATGACTGAGCAACTGAACTGAACTCATGAATCACCAGGCTTACATCAGTCTTTTCCGTGTGTGGAACTCTCCAAAGTGTGAGTGGTAGGAGGCATAGCTCTATCCTCACCACCCCTTCTTGGCCTTTCTCCCTCCATACAGCAGAGGAGAAACCCTTCTTTTCCCTCTCAAAAAGGCAGCCAGATCCTAGTGATAGTTTCTCTTTTAATGGCTTTGGCTTTTGAATGAGTGTCAGAAATACACATGAAAGCTGAAATTTGATTTGTGCCTATTAGGGTCTGTGGTCAGTGGTGGGTTTTGTTAAGTAGTGGTGACACCTTAGTCTTTTTTGACTAGATTCTTTTTGTTTCAAAGGCTCTTTTGAATTTATCCTGTTTGCTTAGCCTTATCTTCTGTTTTTTATATAGGTTGTAGGATATACCTGACTCCTTGTCAAATAGTCCCTTTCCTTCCATGTAATAGGTTTCTGTTTCTTGCAGCTAAAAACTCCTGAGGCACACTATTATTGTTTAATCATTATTATTTTTATTTCCAGAATTCAAGTACTACACTCCCCTTAAATAAATTCCTAAAATTTTGTACATATTAGAAGACCATGAAAATTATTTTGGAAAATACTTCTTTGGCATTCTATCCTTTAGGCTAATCAAAAGTGCTACAGTTAATATCATCATTGATCATATTAGCAATTCAGAATTTAAAGTCATATTTTTTCAAAAATCCTGTATGACAGTAAAAGATAAAATTGCATTTATAAAGCAATGTTAAAACATTAATGCTACATTACAGAATTGAGTGTCACTATTTGAAATATTATTTTGTGTGAATTTATACTTAATTACTCATTTGAATTTTCATTAAGAAATCAGTTCTATCTCTTATTAATATAAGATGATCATTGCCAAATAATGCATAGTATTTTATAGAGTCCAGGCCTTTGAGGCTATCACGTGGGCATTTATCTTATTAAAAGACTCCCTTAAATGCAAAAGAAAGGAGAAAATAGTGAAAACAACTCTGGGTATGTACCCAAAGCTCTGACTTATTGAAAAAATATGTTCTTCCATTAAATTACAATGTTAGTGGATGAAGTGGAGAAAGCCAAAATTTAGTGTATAAGATATAGTTATGAAATTTATTTGAGTATAGGAAAGTTTAGTTACAAACATCTTGGTTAAAATGTGCTGACAGGAAATTCTTTATATTCATTAACGATGTGGTTTTATGCTTAAAAAATTCAAAATATCAGTCCATGTTGAAACCTGAGTCTAAGGAGTCAAGTCCTTGGACTATTCATTTATGTATTTATTTGGCTATTCTGGGTCTTAGTTGCAGCATGTGGGATCTTCAATCTTCGTTGTCATACGTGGGATCTTTGATTGTGACGTGTGAGACCTGGGCCCTGGCCTGGGGATTGAATCCTGGGATCCCTGCATTAAGAGTGGAGTCTTAGCCACTGGACCACCAGGGAAGTCCCGAGTCTAACAATATTGGTGAAAGTTTATCTCTATAGGCAGTGTCCGGAAGGAGGGAGGGATTTGGAGATACACCACTGAGCTGCGTCCCCTTACTGATCTTACAAATCCTACTTTAACTGCTTAGTGCGTCAGTTTCCACATCTACAACAGACAATAATAATACTACCTACACACAGAATTATTGTAGAGATAAAGTGTGAATACGTGTAAAGCTGGGCATGTAATAATTAATCATCACATTTTAACTAATATTTTTAATGACGATAAAATATAATGCAGTTTAACTGTCTATAAAGAATTTTGTATGGTATCTACATATTTCAAAATTTATACAATGTCTTTCATCTCCAGTTTTCCTCATTCTACTTCTTTTTAAAATATTTTGTTCCTTATGTTCTCCAATAAATTATGAACAGAGATTTTTATATCAAGAGCATAGTTTCACAGTTGCCTAGAGAATTTTCTTTATTAAAATAAAATTTGTGAATCCTGGGAGAGAGAGAGAGGAGTGCAGTAAATTTTCTTTGCCAAACATTCTTCACAGTTATTCTTATATAAGAAGTGTAGGCAGGCATAAAAATTATTTTACTGAGTATATGATGTACAGAATATTGGAACATATTGTTTTAAATATTTTAAAATAGTGTATATTATACCCAAAAAATTCCCTAATAAAGAAAGAAATGGAAACAATTAATTTGCATAAGTTGAAAATGTTCATAATGATCTTAACAAATCCCTTTTCCTCCCACAAAAACTAAGAATATGAATAGGGGCGAAAATAATGAATTTTAGTCAGTTGTTGAAAAGTTGTTATTCTGCTTCTTGTCTCTCACTCTTCAAATGAAAGCCTTTGGGCAAACATGAATGTGCCTGTACCTAAGAATCTGTTTATTTTCAGTTATAATTTCTAGCATGTAATTTTCTCTGGGAATGTTACCAAAACACAAATTTCTTCTATTGACTCACAGTATTTGAAAAAAAATCACTTAGTATAGCAAAAATAAGAGTGTTTTATTTTTGCATTTTTTTAATCATAGGCTTTTCCCCTATTGGAACACAGGATACAAGTGGGAGAAAAGTGAGTTTTGTTAATCAAGAGCGAGGTAGAATAAAGGGAATATTCAGGAGACAGAAAACTACTGATTGAATCTCTTCTATTGACTTAGGTGACTAAGGTTACCTAAGTAACCAACACACACATGTGCACACACAGTTCAGCCTTGATTTGTTAGTAGGTTGTCCACATTGTGTAAATTCACTAGCACAAATGATTGCTTTATTCTTCGCGTGGCTTTGTCTGCACAGCTGTGGCTATGAATGCTTCAAGGTTCTGTGAGCTCTCCTACTAGTTTATAACCTTGCAGGGGTGTTTTTCTACCAGCAGAACATTGACCATAAATGTCTATTAGTCAAAATAACTGCGGCAGTTTTATAAGGCCTGTGAGTGTGTATTTCCCAGTCTGCTTCTCCTTAAATTACTAAGAATGCAAAAATAACCAATAGTTTGTCCTCTTAAATCACAAATTGGATAGACTTACCATTAAAATATATTGTAAATGTGTTTCCCATTATTTAGCTCATTTAGCATGTTCAGCAGCAAGCATTCAAATATTTTGAGTTGGTTATTTTTTTTTCACTTTGCATAAGGCATTAGATGATTTTTTTCAAGCATCAAGAGATATTTAAAAGACTAGAATACAATTGGAATATTGCTGATAGGTTGCCATTTACCATCTGCCTAAAAGATGAAGAATTTAAAAGATGTAGTAGGCTCAGAAATTATTTGGTTTTGTGTTACTCATTTTGGTAGTCTTCACTATGAAAAGTTAGCATAACTTGTTCAGTTTTGAAAATTATATCACTACAGTTGATCTTTGAACAGCATGGATTTGAACTGGACTACTTATGCACAGATTATTTTCAATAAATATGTACTACAGTACTAAATGATCCAAGGTTGGTTGAATTCCTGAATGTGTAACTGCATATAAGGGTCCAACTATAGTTATACTTGGAGTTTCTACTGCATCCTCACCCTAACCCCAAGTTCTTCAAGAGTCAACTATATTGTCATGTCCATAAAGTGAAAATGAAGCAACTAGAAATAAGGTTTACAATGTAAAAAGTATTGCCCTGTAAAGTTGAAGAATGAACAGTAATAGATGGAGGAAAGTATTAGTAGACATCCAATATAAACTTTATCTACATTTACATATTAATATTAGAATGCTGAATAGTATTAAGTTGGGCTTCCCTGGTGATTCAGACGGTAAAGGGTAAAGAATCTGGCTGCATTGTGGGAGACCTGAGTTAGATTCCTGAGTCAAGAAGATCCCCTGGAGAAGGAAATGGGAACCCACTCCAGTATTCTTGCCTGAAGAATTCCATGGACAGAGGAGCCTGGTGGGCTACAGTCCATGGGGTCACAAAGAGGTGGACACGACTGAGTGACTAACACTTTCACTTTCATTAATGTTAGAGTGTTGAACAGTATAAATGGTTGTATTCATCTGATTTATTTTTGTTCCTTAAATTAAGTTGATGCCTTTTGTCTTTAATTTGCCTGAAAAATATTTTAAAACCTAAGGATATATGTACATTTCAAAAAGCAGTCTTTAGTGTTAATTTCTATATGTGCTTTGGATTTTCTCTGATTTAGCCAAAAATATGAAAATGCTGCAAAAAAGTGTGATGTAAAATATCTCGTGTGTGAATTACAAGATCTGGTCACCAGGTAGCAGTGTCATGCCAAAGATAATCTTTGGGTCTCTTAGCCTAGGTACCCAGCTAAAACAATCAGCTATACAGTACTGTACTGTAATAGGTTTATAATACTTTTCACACAAATAATGTATAAGAAACAGCACAAAAAGTAAAGATGATATTTTTAATCATGCAGTACAGCACCTTGAAAAATACAGTAGTACTGGCTACATCACTGCTGCTTTTACACTTGCTTCTGGACATCCTGAGCTTGAAATGAAGATACTGCACTGCTATACCCTATACAGTACTGTACAGAAAAGTACACAAAAGCATGACACTTGTATAGGAAGCCTGTGACAATGTACGCCCACAGGTGAACTGACTTACCCAACTGGCCTTGCAAATGCACATATGCATCTTTGAAAGTTCACAACTTGAAAGTTCATATGTAAGGGACACACTATATTATAATTCAGATTTAAAGGAGGAAAATCTTAAACAGCATGTCTGTTCAATCTCAGCCTGCAAAAATATAGAGTACTTACATGAATACTATAATCTATAATGTACTTATCAAGAATTGACACAGTAAGGAGAATGTACTTGTTTGTTACAGTTTTCAGGACAAGCATTCCTTTGTGTAAAACACAATAGATTTTTTTTAATATTGCTATTTATGGATCATTCATGAATTTCTTAAAGTATAAATTGAGTTCTTTCTCTGGATTCTTAAATACTCCTATAACACTTCCCTCAGATTAAGCTCCTCTGTGATGATCTTTTCAACATGCTTTCCAACATACTCTGACGTTTCAACATTTTTTTTTTTTTCTAGTGCTGGAAAAATAATAGTTGTGTCCGACTCTTTGAGACCCCACGGGCTGTAGACTACCAGGCTCCTCTGTTTGTGGGATTTTCCAAGTAAGGGCACTGGAGTAGGTTGCCATTTCCTTCTCCAGGGGATCTTTCCGACCCAGTGATCAAACCTGGGTCTCCCACATTGCTAGAAGATGCTTTACCCTCTGAGCCACCAGGGAAGGACAGAACAGGAAGATGATCTAATTACTATACAGGTAGGTTACATTTGAGAAGGGAGTACTACATAAATACAAAACACTATTATTAGAGGATTAAATCCTGAACTTAAAGTGAGGGAATCTTTTCCCCTTTTTTTCATCCTGGGAAATGTGAAGTATTTACAATAAGCCAAAGGAAATGAAAGTGTTGATGAGAGAGATAGGCTTGCAGCTGTTTGATAACAGCCAAGATTGCCTGCAGTTTATCAATGAGCTGCACGTAGTGCTGCTACAAACTTGTATTTTCTTTCAGAAAGTATGACATAAAGGTAAAAATGTGTTCCATTAAAGTCAGATTTCAAATGTGTTTCATTAAAACAAGATTTTGTGAGTTATCCAGATGAGATGTAGCTCCTCATGGATAGAAAATTGAAGCATGAAAAGTTTCTCAGTGAACAGATAACAGTTGTCTATGTTTCTTTGAATTGATCATTTGTCATTTGTAGTTCCTCTTTTTAAAGGGTAATAATAATAATGAGTACAGACTTCAACAGTAAATTATGGCACCTGTTATTGTTTAAATAGCCTAGTTCTGTCAGCCAAAAGAAAGATTTAAAGAGATGGAGTGGATTTAGCAGCTTTCAACTCTGCATTCCCCGGTTGTGTTTTGTCAGAAACAAGACGACTAATGTGAGTGAGAGCAGGATAGTGTAGCAGTTAACATAATGGTGTTCTTACAGAAAATGTGAAGCATTTATTCTGTGAGTTAAAATGAATGTTCTGTTGCTCTTATACTAAAAGAAGCCTGATATTATTGTTTGTATTTAAAGCAATTTTGATCTGAAATATACATAACAACCCTTTCCCAGCTTTTTTGGGTCTCTCTCTCGCTCCTTTTAAATATATATTGTGGTTATGATTGTGTAAGAAGCAGTTTTCAGTACACTTAAAAATGTATATTATTTCTATGTCCTCCCCAGCACACACATGCACTTCCTTTCTGGTTAAGTGGATTTTAGTTAATAAGGGTAAACCAATAGCCCACTTGAATTCTAAAGGGCTTCTCAATACAACCCAGTTCAGGATAAAATGAAAATGAATTGGAAAAATAAATGGCTTTCTCTATTGTATTATTAACTGTACAGAAATGCTTGCTGAATTACTACCTGTCTGGCTATTTTGTGGTATCAATATACTCTTTAATTAGATTAGAAGGTAACAACTAGTTTAATTTTTTCAGGGAATCTTTTAATTCATTTCCTTCACAGTTTTGTTTCTAGGTATTAAGATTTAAAACACTATGTTCCTTACACTTCTGAGTCAATATATTACCTGGAAATTATCCTTACCAAAAGGGCATTTAATCCTACAGTTATTATTATATTTCCATTCCTGTTTCTTTAAAATTACATTTGAAGATATAAGGCACACTGATCAGGTATTAGGGCTTTGAGCTGATGGTTTTAAGTGTACAAGCAAGAGAACTGTGAAATGTTGCTTAATTTCTTTTATACTCAGTTTTTCCCCACTGTAAAATGGAAAGAATAATACCTACCTAATAATATAGTAAATACTGTAAAAGTTAAATGAGGTAATTCTTAAAGCACTTAACAGGGAAGTTATCTCCACTTGAAGGAAAATGTATGGAGAAGTGAGGGGCAGTTTTGTGAGCAGAAGAGTACTTCAGTCCATACACTAAAACATATACCTGGAGAAAGGCGGGTCGGGGGCTTTGTGTGCTCTCTGTTCAGATGGATGTGATTTACAAGTCCTCTAACTGAAATCTAGGTGACCTCTCTTGCACCAGTGATCAGTGTGCCTGCATGGAGGACACTGAGATGGAGAAAATGCAGAGTCTCCCTTTGTTACTACCGCATGCTTGAGCTGGCTAGTTGCTTAAACTCTTCTCCTTATTGTAACTATCTGTGAGAGTCATGAGCTCCTGGGAGAGAATGCCAGATTGATGATCAACACCTGAACATACTAAGCACATAGTGTGTGGATATTTCATTGTTACTGTAGTGCTTGTCCACCTGCATGCTTCAAGACCGTTCCTGTCGAGAGATGGAAGGCGTCATCTTGGCAATTCCTAGAGGAATCTCACATTTCCACAGGGTGAGAATGAGTTAGAGTTGTAAAAGCAGTTGCTTTTGTTGGGTCCACAAACAAAAAGTCAAAATAAGTCCTAAATCAGGGAATAGGTATTCTAACATGTTCCACCTTGACTACAAAATCCCATTATATAAGTCTGCTGATCATTAATGTAGCTTAATCTCAGCATTTTATATATAAATTCAAAATTATGGATTAATGTATCTTTAAATTCCCATCTGGGTCCAGAATTACAGCAAAATATAGCTCTGGCTCAACTAAAAGTACCAGTGACTAAGCTGGTCCTACTAATGGCCAGTCAGCTTATCTTCCAAAAGGATTTTGAAACATGACCCTCTTCCCATTAAGGAAAGGAAAAAAAATAAGTTTAATACAGATGGACCAAGTCCTTTCACTCATATAGCACACTGGCAGATGTCCCAGCAAAACCTGTGTTCTCAGCCATATTATGCAGTGGAGACAGTTTTACCTGTTGGCAGACTCTTTATCTGAAATTGATAGGTCATTTATAATGAATCAAAATGATACTCAACAACTCAGCTTGGTAACAGTTCCATTGTTTACATATTTTACTGGGCTTTTATCTGTAAAAAAAAAAAAAAAAAGAATCTGGAAATCTCATGAAAGAGGATTTTTTCTTTGTTGGTTTTTCAAGTACATAAAACTGCAGTGAAACAAAGGCAATGGAAAACAGCCTTTGGCTGGAGACTTTTCTCTGCTTCCTCATTTTAGTCAGCTCAAAAGCTTGTCTTGCACAATTATGGAAACAGTGAGTCTGCTGTTAGGCTAATCAAGAACTGTAGAAAGACTAGAATTAATAAAATAAGTTAGTCATGAAGTGTTTTTGAACTTTCATGTAGGTTTGGGTTTCCATTCGTCTTGGTGATGAAAGTTCCAGTATATTTAGATTTTATGTAACATGATTTATCAACCATATACATGTTTCTCATGTATATTGTCATATGTGAAATAGATCACCAGTCCAGATTCGATGCATGAGACAGGGTGCTCAGGGCCGATGCACTGGGATGACCCTGAGGGATGGGATGGGGAGGGAGGTGGGAGGGGTTTTAGGATAGGGAACACATGTACACGCCCGGCTGATTCATGTGAATGTATGGCACAAACCACTACAATATTGTAAAGTAATTAGGCTCCAATTAAAATAAATTAAAAAAATAAATTATCTGTTTCTAAAGTGTAACTGTGTTCATCTTGATGCCTTTTCTCTAAAATGTGAATATAGAGAGTAAATTTCATGTAGATATATGTATCAAAATTGAGATTGCTTAAAATTTTAAACTGCTTAAATGATCCCTATTACAAAGTTATATACTGGTATAATCAAATACTTCTAGGGGACCAAAGATAACATTTTTTCCTCTGAGGAATTTGGTAAAATACAGTGTAGTCACATTATAAGTTCATTTCTTCTCTGAAAGAAAAAATCAAGGAAATAACAACAGGTGCTGTGCTAGGTAATAGTCTCTAGTGATTATAAACAAGAACAGTGAAGGGTTTTAATGGGAAAACTGTTAAGTTCTAGAAGTGCTGGAAGAACAGATTGAAGATTAGAATTAGAATCCACATGGGAAAGAGAGAGGTAAATTCTTCGCCATAAATCATCTAGATACTTAATTTGAAATCAAACAAGAACCTGAACATGTGTCATATAATCTGGCTAAATACACCTGGGTTTTATTAAGATGGTGTGAGCCAAAGACCACAGTGTTTTAGACAAGCTTGAGCAGATCCTCTGCTAAAGAGAAAAACAAGCATACTACATGTCTTGCTCTTGGCAAATAAAACCCCAAAACTCTTAACTCACTGACTTGAAGGAATTAATGGACTGGATTTCCAAACAGGCACACCATGTTTGGAAATCAGTATGATACATTTAACAGCACACATTTTAAAGTGATACAGACTCAGGTTCAAATCCTGACATTTCCATTCACTATGTGATTTTTAAAAGCTTGCTTAACTTCGTCACTTCAGTTTCACTGTAAAATGTGTGCTATTATGTCCAATGTTGTAGGACTAAGCACAGTGTATGTAAAATGCCTAGTACAGTGCCTGCACAAAATATGATCTTAATGAATAATGCCTATTTGTTTTTATTATAAGTTGAGTGTTGACTTAGTGCCATTTTTTTAACTCATGGAATACTTTAAAAGAAGCATAGATCTGTGCCTCTTCTCAACTTCTACTTCATATATCCTAACAAATACAAATCTTTAAGTTTTCATGGTAATTTTGTTAGATTTTATTTTACTGTTTTTCCTATTTACAGAAAAATTACTCAGAGAAGGCTTTTGTACAGATTTACCAGTGTTTTTTGGAAAGAATGATGCTGAAGCTGAAACTCCAGTACTTTGGCCATCTCATGCAAAGAGTTGACTCATTGGAAAAGATTCTGATACTGGGAGGGATTGGGGGCAGGAGGAAAAGGGGACAACAGAGGATGAGATGGCTGGATGGCATCACTGACTCGATGGACGTGAGTCTGAGTGAACTCCGGGAGTTGGTGATGGACAGGGAGGCCTGGCGTGCTGCAATTCATGGGGTCGCAAAGAGTCGGACATGACTGAGCGACTGAACTGAACTGAACCAATTATTTACATTTATACGCCATTAAAATTTTTTTATTGAGTTATAGTTGATGTAAAATATCATATGTTTCAGGTATAAATGCTTAATGTATACAGCCTAGTGATTCAAAATTTTTAAAGATAATATTCCATTTATAGTTGTGAAGTTGTAAGCAAAAACAACACCCAGTTGTGGATGTCACTGGTGATAGAAGCAAAGTCTGATGCTATAAAGAGCAATATTGCATAGGAACCTGGAATGTTAGGTCCTTGAATCAAGGCAAATTGGAAGTGGTCAAACAGGAGATGGCAAGAGTGAATGTCAACATTTCAGGAATCAGCGAACTAAAATGGACTGGAATGGGTGAATTTAACTCAGATGACCATAATATCTACTACTGTGGGCAAGAATCCAATCCCTTAGAGGAAATGGAGTAGCTATTATGGTCAACAAAAGAGTCCAAAATGCAGTACTTGGAGGCAGTCTCAAAAATGACAGAATGATCTCTGTTCATTTCCAAGGCAACCCATTCAATATCACAATAACCCAAGTCTATGCCCCAGCCAGTAATGCTGAAGAAGCTGAAGTTGAATGGTTCTACAAGACCTTCTAGAACTAACACCCAAAAAGATGTCCTTTTGATTACAGGGGACTGGAATGAAAAAGTAGGAAGTCAAGAAAAACCTGGAGGAGCAGGCAGATTTGGCCTTGGAGTACAGAATGAAGCAGGGCCAAGACTAATAGAGTTTTGCCAAGAGAATAAACTGGTCATCGCAAACACCCTGTTCCAACAACACAAGAGAAGTCTCTACACATGAACCAGATGGCCAATACCAAAATCATATTGATTATATTCTTTGCAGCCAGAGATGGAGAAGCTCTATACAGTCAGCAGAAGCATGACCGGGAGCTAACTGTGGCTCAGATCATGAACTCTCTATTGCCAAATTCAGACTTAAATTGAAGAAAGTAGTAAAAACCACTAGATCATTCAGATATGACCTCAATCAAATCCTTACAATTATACAGTGGAAGTGACAAATAGATTCGAGGGATGAGATCTGATAGGCAAAGTGCCAGAAGAGCTATGGAGAGAGGTTCAGTGTCATTGTACAGGAGACAGGGATCAAGATCCTCCCCAAGAAAAAGAAATGCAAAAAAGCAAAATGGTTGTCTGAAGAGGCCTTACAAATAGCTGAGAAAAGAAGAGAAGCGAAAACAAAGGAGAAAAGGAAATATATACCCATTTGAATGCAGAATTCTAAAGAATAGCAAGGAGAGATAAGAAAGCCTTCCTCCATGATCAGTGCAAAGAAATAGAGGAAAACAGTAGAATGGGAAAGACTAGAGATCTCTTCAAGAAGATTAGAGATACCAAGGGAACATTTCATGCAAAAATGGGCTCAATAAATGAGGGAAACAATATGGACCTAAGAGAGGCAGAAAATATTAAGAAGAGGTGGCAAGAATACACAGAAGAACTGTACAAAAAAGGTCTTCATGACCCAGATAACCACAATGGTGTGATCACTCACCTAGAGCCAGACATCCTGGAATGCGAAGTCAAGTGGGTCTTAGGAAGCATCACTACAAACAAAGCTAATAGAGGTGTGGGAATTCTAGTTGAGATATTTCAAATCCTAAAAGATGATGCTGTGAAAGTGCAGCACTCAATATGCCAGCAAATTTGGAAAACTCAGCAGTGGCCACAGGACTGGAAAAGGTCAGTTTTCATTCCAATTCCAAAGAATGGCAATGCCAAAAAACGCTCAAACTACCACACAATTGCACTCATCTCATATGCTAGTAAAGTAATGCTCAAAATTCTCTAAGCCAGGCTTCAATAATACATGAACTGTGAACTTCCAGATGTTCAAGCTGGATTTAGAAAAGGCAGAGGAAGCAGAGATCAAATTGCCAACATCCATTGGATCATCAAAAAAGCAAGAAAGTTCCAGAAAAACATCTATTTCTGCTTTACTGATTATACCAAAGCCTTTGACTGTGTAGATCCCGATAAACTGGAAAATTCTTAAAGATGTGGGAATACCAGATCACTTGACTTGCCTCCTGAGAAATCTGTATGCCGGTCAGGAAGCAACAGTTAGAACTACATAGAACAACACACTGTTGCCAAATTGGGAAAGGAGTACATCAAGGCTGTATATTGTCACCCTGTTTATTTAACTTCTATGCAGAGTACATCATGCAAAATGCTGGGCTGGATGAAGCATAAACTGGAATCAAGATTTCCAGGAGAAATATCAATAACCTCAGCTATGCAAATGACACCATCTTACGGCAGAAAACGAGGAAGAAGAACTAAAGAGCCTCTTCATGAAAGTGAAAGAGGAGGGTGAAAAGTTGTCTTAAAGCTCAACATTCAGAAAACTAAGATCATGGCATCTGGTCCCATCACTTCTTGGCGTTTAGTTGGGAAAACAATGGAAGCAGTGAGGGACTTTATTTTTGGGGATCCAAAATTATTACTGATGGTGACTGCAGCCAAGAAATTAAAAGACACTTGCTCCTTGGAAGAAAAGTTATGACCAACCTAGACAGAATATTAAAAAGCAGAGACATTACTTTGTTGATAAATTCTGTCTAGTGAAAGCTGTGGTTTTTCTAGTAGTCATGTATGGACGTGAGAGTTGGACTATAAAGAAAGCTGAGTGCTGAAGAATTAATTGATGCTTTTGAACTTTGGTGTTGGTGAAGACTCTTGAAAGTCCTTTGGACTGCAAGGAGATCCAACCATTCCATCCTAAAGGAAATCAGTCCTGAATATTCATTGGAAGCACTGATGCTGAAAATCCAATACTGTGGCCACCTGATGTGAAGAACTGATTCATTTGAAGAGACCCTGATGCTGGGAAAGATTGAAGGCAGGAGGAGGAAGGGACGATAGAGGATGAGATGGTTGGATGGCATCACCGACTCAATGGACATGAATCTGAGTAAACTCTGGGAGTTGGTGATGGACAGGGAAGCCTGGCGTGCTGTAGTCCATGGGGCCGGAAAGAGGCGGAGATGACTCAGCTACTGAACTGAACTGAACTGTGTTGTAAAATGTTGAACTTTCCCTGTTTTGCTGGTTTGTACAACATATTATTGTAGCTTATTTATCTTGTGCGTAGTTGTTTGTACCTGTTCTACCTCATATGTTCTCTCTCTTGCTGTCTCTCTCTACACACACGTACATTTTCTGTGTGTATAAAAACGTTTAAAAGTAAGTTGGAGGGAGATGGGAAGGAGGTTCAAAAGGGAGGGGATATATGTATACTGGCTAATTCATGTGAGAATTGTACTATAAAGAAGCTGCTGCTTCTACTCCTGCTAAGTCGCTTCAGTCATGTCTGACTCTGTGAGACCCCGTAGACGGCAGCCCACCAGGCTCCCCCGTCCCTGAGATTCTCCAGGCAAGAACACTGAAGTGGGTTGCCATTTCCTTCTCCAAAGAATGAGAGTGAAAAGTGAAAGTGAAGTCGCTCAGTCATGTCTAACTCTTTGAGACCCCATGGACTGCAGCCCACCAGGCTCCTGCGCCCATGGGATTTTCCAGGAAAGAGTACTGGAGTGGGATGCCATTGCCTTCTCCGATAAAGAAGCTGAGTGCCAAAAAATTGATGCTTTTGAACTGTGGTATTGGAGAATACTCTTGAGAGTCCCTTGGACTGCAAGGAGATCCAACCAGCCAATCCTAAAGGAAATCAGTCCTGAATACTCATTGGAAGGACTCATGCTGAAGTTGAAAGTCCAATACTTTGGCTACCAGTTGCAAAGAACTGAGTCACTGAAAAAACCCTTATTCTGGGAAAGATTGAAGGTAGGAAGAGGAGAGGATGACAGATGAGATGGTTGGATGGCATCACCAACTCGATGGACATGAGTTTGAGTAAGATCCGGGAGTTGGTGATGGACAGGGAAGCCTGGCATGCTGCATCCCATGGGGTCTTAAAGAGTTGGACAGGACTGAGTGACTGAACTGAACTGAACTGAACTGAACTGAATAGCTGATTCATGTTGAAATTTGACAGAAAACAACAAAATTCTGTAAAGCAATTATCCTTCAATTAAAACATAAATAATAGTAAAAAAAAAAAGAAATTGAGACTGTGCTGTTTTATTCTAAATGCTTCAGTGCATGTGTCCTAAAATGTGGTCATTCCTTTACATAAGCTCTGTTTAGCAGTCAATTAGGAAATTTAACATTAATATGATACTGTTATCCAGTCCAGAGTCTATTTTCAAACTTGGTTAGTTATTCCAGTTATATCCTTTTATAGCTATTTTTTTCCCCTAGTCCAGGATCCAACCTAGGATTATAAATTCTATTTTGTTTTCATGTATATTTAGTCTCTCTTAATCTGGAAGAGATTCTCAGCCTTTGTTTCCTTTTTATATTTTTATTGAATTATAATTGACATACATTATTAAATTTAGGTATATATTATAGTGATTTGAGGGCTCCCCTGGTGGCTCAGATGGTAAAGAATCCACCTGCAGTGCAGGAGACCTGGGTTCGATTCTTGGGTTGGGAAGATTCCCTGGAGAAGGGAAAGGCTATCCACTCTAATATTCTGGCCTGGAGAATTCCATGGACCGAGGAGCCTGGCAGGCTACAATCCATGGGCCCCAAGGAGTTGGACACGACTGAGCGACTTTCCCACTTTCATTTTAATAGTTTGACATTTATATACATTAGTAATTGATCACCATGGTAAGTCTAGTAACCATCTGTCACCTTACAAAGTCATTTCAGTATTATTGACTATATTCCCTATACTGTATATTACATATCTTTGATTATTTATTTTGTAACCAAAATTTGCCCCTCTTAATCCATTCCACCTGTTTCACCCAACGTGCCACCTGTTTCTCCTCTGAAAACCACTTTTTTGTTCTGTGTATCTACAAGTCTGTTTCTGTTTTATTTTGTTCTTGTTTTTTTTTAGATTCCACATATAAGTAAAAACATGTAGTATTTGTCCCTCTCTCTCTGGTTTATTTCAATTAGCATAATATCCTCTATGTACATCCATGTCACAAGTAGCAATGCTTCGTTATTTTTTATAGCTGAGTAGTGTATTTCATTGTATGTATATATACCACATCTTCTATACCTATTAATCTATTTTTGTGTACTTAGGGTGCTTCCATATTTTGTCTATTTTGTAAATAATGCTTCAGTGAACATAGGGATGCACATATCTTTTGAAGTTAGTGTTTTCATTTTCTTTGGGTAAATACCCAGAAGTAGAATTATTGGACCATATGGCAGTTCTAGTTTTAATTTTTTGAGGAACTTCCATGTGATTTTTTATAGAACCTGTACCAGTTTCATTCCCATGAAAGTTTGTTTTCTTCATATATTTGTCAACATTTGTTGTTTCTTGTCTTTTGGATCATTGCCATTCTGACAGGTGTAAGGTGATATCTTTCCATGATTTTGATTTGCATTTCCCTGGTGGTTAGTGATGTTGAGCATATTTTCATGTGTCTCATGTATTCTTTGGAAAAATGTTTCTTCAGATTTTCTACCCATGTTTTAATTTTTTTATTTTAGACTGAGTTATGTGAATTCTTTGGGCTTCCCTGGTGGCTCAGATGGCAAAGAATCTGCCTGCAATGTGGGAGACCCGGGGTTCAATCCCTGTGTTGGGAAGGTCCCCTGGAGGAGGGAATGGCACCCCACTCTAGTATTCTTGCCTGGAGAATTCCATGAACAGAGGAGTCCGGTGGGCTACAGTCCATGGGGTCACAAAGAGTCAGACAGGACTGAGCAGCTAACACTTTCAGCTTCATGTGAAAGTTCTTTACATATTTTGGGTATTAATCCTATATCATACATATCACTTGCAAATAACTTGTCCCATTCTGTGGTTGGCTTTTCATTTTTTCGACCATTTTCTTCACTGTGCAAACCTTTTGTTTCCCATGCCTAAGGAGATGAATCTAAAAAATACTGCTTAGATTGGTGTCAAAAGGTGGACTGCCTGTTTTCTTTTAAGCGTTTTTTGGTTTCAGATTTTACACTTAAGTCTTTAATGTACTTTGAATCTACTTTTAATATATGATGTAAGAAAGTGGTCTAGTTTGATTCTTTTGAATATACCTGTCCAGTTTTCCCAACATCACTTATTGAAGTTAATGTGTTTTCCCCATTGTATATTGTAAAATTCTTTTTCATGCATTGATTGACCATATAAGCACGGGTTTATTTCTGGGCAGTCTATTCTGTGTCATTGATTTATGTGTCTGTTTTTGTGCTAGTACCTTACAATTTTGATTACTATAACTTTGTAGTATATCTTGAAATCAAGCAGCATGACACCTCCAGACTTGTTCTATTTGGAGTCTTTTGTCATGCCATAAAAAGTTGGGAATGCTTAGTACCAATTCTGTAAAAAAATTTTAAAATGCCAATGGCATTTTGATAGGTATTGTTTTGAATCTGTAGATGGCTTTCAATAATAAAAATATTTTAACCAGGTTAATTTTTTCATTCTGTGATTTTAGTGTTTCTTTCCATTTATTTGTGTTGTCTTTAATTTCTTTCATCGGTGTATTATTTTCAGAATACAGGTCTTTTACTTCCATGGTTAAATTTATTACTTTTTTTTTATTATTTTGGATGCAGTGTAATTGGGATTGTTTCCTTAATTTCTCTTTCTGATAGTTTGTGTTAATGTATAGAAATGCAACAGATTTTCTATATATTGATTTTGTGTCCTGCCACTTTACTAAATTCATTTATTCTAATTTTTTTGGTGGAATCTAGGGTATTCTATATATAACATCATGTCATCTACAAACAATAGTATCTTTACGTCTTCCTTTTTAATTCTTTGTCTTTTTTTTTCCTATCCTTGTTTCATTGCTGTGACTTAGATAAAATTTTGTGTTGAATAAGAGTGGAAAAATGGACATCCTTGACTTGTTGCTGGTATTAGAGAAATGCTTTCAACTTTTCACCATTGAGTATGATGTTGGCTTTGGGTTTGTTATATATGGCCTTTATTATATTGACATATGTTATCTCTATACCAGGTTTTTAAGAGTTAAAAAAATACTTATTTCTGCTTTCATTGGGTCTTTGTTGCAGCATGTGGGCTTGCTCTAGTTGCAGCGAGCAGGGGCTACTCTTCAGTATGGTGCAGAGGCTTCTCATTGAAGTAGCATCTCTTGCTGTGGAGCATAGGCCCTAGAGCTCATGGGCTCAGTAGTTGTGGAAAGTGAAAATGAACCGCTCAGTCATGTCCAGCTCTTTGCAACCCCATGGTCTGTAGCCTGCCAGTCTCTTCTGTCCATGGAATTCTCTAGGCCAGAATACTGGAGTGGTTTGCCATGTCCTCCTCCTGGGGATCTTCCCAACCCAGGGATAGAACTCAGATCTCCCACATTGCAGGCCCATCCTTTACCATCTGAGGCACCAGGGAAGCCCAAGAATACTGGAATGGGTATCCTATCCCTTCTCCAGTAGATCTTCCTGACCCAGGAATCAAAATCACTGGGGTCCCCTCCATTGCAGATGGATTCTTTACCAGCTGAGCTACATGGGCTTAGTTGCTCTGTGGCATGTGGAACTTTCTTAGACCAGGGATTGAACTGTGTCCTCTGCATTGACAGATAGACTCTCATCCAGTGTACCACCACTTTTAAAAATTAAGTTTTTAGTCATTAAAGGATATTGAATTTTATCAAATTATTTTTCTGCATCTACTGAGATGGTCCTTTGATTTTTATCCTTGGCTTTGTTAATGTTGTGGACCACATTGATTTGTGGATATTGAATCTTCCTTGTGGTCCTGGAACCAATTCTGGTTGATAATTATGTATGATACTTTTAATGTATTGTTGAATCCAGTTTGCTAATATTTTGCTCAGGATATTTGCATTGTGTTCATCAGGGATACTGGCCTGTAATTTTCTTTCTTTGTAGTGTCTGGTTTTATTATCAGGGTATGCTGGACTTGTAGAGTAATTTTGGAAGCATTTCTTTCTTTTAATTTTTTGGAATAGTTTGAGAAGACTAGTTATTAAATTCTTCTTTAAATGTTTGGTTGAATTCCCCTTTGAAGCCATGTAGACCTGGACTTTTGTTTATTCAGTTCAGTTCCGTTCAGTTCAGTCACTCAGTTGTGTCCGACTCTCTGTCATCTCCTTCTACTCCTGTCCCCAATCCCTCCCAGCATCAGTCTTTTCCAGTGAGTCAACTCTTTGCATGAGGTGGCCAAAGTATTGGAGTTTCAGTTTTAGCATCATTCCTTCCAAAGAAATCCCAGGGCTGATCTCCTTCAGGATGGACTGGTTGGATCTCCTTGCAGTCCAAGGTCTCAAGAGTCTTCTCCAACACCACACTTCAAAAGCACCAATCCTTCAGCACTCAGCTTTCTTCACAGTCCAACTCTCACATCCATACATGACTACTGGAAAAACCATAGCCTTGACCAGATGGACCTTTGTTGGCAAAGTAATATCTCTGCTTTTTAATATGCTATCTAGGTTGGTCATAACTTTCCTTCCAAGGGGTAAGTGTCTTTTAATTTCATGGCTGCAGTCACCATCTGCAGTGATTTTGGAGCCCCCAAAAATAAAGTCTGACACTGTTTCTCCATCTATTTGCCATGAAGTGATGGGACCAGATGCCATGATCTTAGTTTTCTGAATGTTGAGCTTTAAGCCAACTTTTTCACTCTCCTCTTTCACTTTCATCAAGAGGCTTTTGAGTTCCTCTTCACTTTCTGCCACGAGGGTGGTGTCATCAGCATATCTGAGGTTACTGATACTTCTCCCGTCAATCTTGATTCCAGCTTGTGCATCTTCCAGCCCAGCATTTCTCATGATGTATTTTGCATATAAGTTAAATAAGCAGGGTGACAATATCCAGCCTTGACGTACTTCTTTTCCTATTTGGAACCAGTCTGTTGTTCGATGTCCAGTTCTAACTGTTGCTTCCTGACCTGCATGTAGGTTTCTCAAGAGGCAGGTCAGGTGGTCTGATATTCCCATCTCTTTCAGAATTTTCCACAGTTTATTGTGATCCACACAGTCAAAGGCTTTGGCATAGTCAATAAAGCAGAAATAGATGTTTTTCTGGAACTCTCTTGCTTTTTCGATGATCCAGCATATGTTGGCAATTTGATCTCTGGTTCCTCTGCCTTTTCTAAAACCAGCTTGAACATCAGAAAGTTCACGGTTCACGTATTGCTGAAGCCTGGCTTGGAGAATTTTGAGCATTACTTTACTAGCGTGTGAGAAGAGTGTAGTTGTGCGGTAGTTTGAGCATTCTTTGGCATTGCCTTTCTTTGGAATTTATTTATTGGGAGTTTCTAAATTATGATCATTATTATGATTTAATTTCATTACTAAAGATAAGTCTTTTCAGATTTTCAATTTCTTCCTGATTCAGTATTGGATGATTGTATGTTTCTAATAATTTATTTCTTCTAGGTTGTCCAAATTTTTTGGTGTATAGTTGCTTACAGTAATCTCTTACAGTCCTCTGTACTTCTGTGGTGTCAATTGTAGGTTTTCCACTTTAATTTCTGATTTTACTTATTTGGGTCTTTTTTTTTTTTTTTGAGCAGACTGGGTAAAGGTTTATCAATTTTGTTTATGTTTTCAAAGAACCAGCTCTCAGTTTCACTGATCTTTTCTATTGTTTTTTTAAAATTTGTATTTCACAATTCTCTTACTTACACTCTGATCTTTATTATTTGGGCTTCCCTGATAGCTCAGTTGATAAAGAATCCACCTGCAATGTAGAGGACTCCAGGTCAATTCCTGGGTTGGGAAGATCCACTGGAGAAGGGATAGGCTACCCATTCCAGTATTCTTGGGCTTCCCTTGTGGCTCAGCTGGGAAAGAATCCATGTGCAATGCAGGGGACCTTGGTTCGATCCCGGGGTTGGGAAGATCCCCTGGAGCAGGGAAAGGCTACCCACTCCAGTGTTCTGGCCTGGAGAATTCCATGGACTGTATCGTTCATAGGGTCCCAGAGAGTCAGACGCGACTGAGCAACTTTCACGTTCTTTATTATTTCCTTCCACAAACTTTGGGCTTTGTTTGATATTCTTTTTCTAGTGTGTTTTGTTTTAAGATTAGATTATTTGTGATTTTTAGATCTTTCTTATCTCCTGGGATAGTCATTTGTCACTATAAACTTTCCTCTTAAATCAGCTTTTGCTGTGTCCTATCGATTTTAGAAGGTTGTTTCCATTTTTTTGTCTTAAGGTATTTTTTATTTTTCTCATTGATTTCTTCATTGAGCCATTGGTTGTTTAGTAGCATGTGGACTAGCTTTCACATGCTTGTGCTTTTTTTCTAGTTTTATTTGTATTAATACATTTGATCTTTGAGCAACATAGGTTTGAACTGCATGGGTTCATTTTTACACACTTTTTTTTTTTTTTTAAATGAGTGTATGTTTGGCTCTCCATATCCATGTATATAGAGTCTGTAGATATGGAGGGCTGACTATAATTGACTTGAAAATTTATGCATTTCAGTATCCTTGGGGAGTCCTGGAACACATTCTCTGTGGATACCAAAGGATGGCTGTCATTGATTTCTAGTTTCATACTTTTGTAGTTGAAAAGGTATTTGATATCATTTCTGTCTTTTTAAATTTATTTCCTGTAGGCTGAATATAGATAGTTTTTTTTTCCCCCCATCCATTCAGCCATCCTATGTCTTTTAACTGGAGCAGTTAGTCCATTTAAATTTAAAGTAATTATTAACCAGTATGTACTTATTACGATCTTTAAATTGTTTTCTGTTTTTTTTTTTTCAAGTTGTTCTTTGTCCCTTTCTCCTTCTCTCACTTTCTTCCTTTGTAATTTGATGATTTTCTTTAGTGTAAAATATGGCATCAAAAACAGCAAACATTGCCCCAGAGTAAAAAATTGTAGTGCTTTTAGAATGCACTCAAACTGTCTATTTGTCAGGCTAAATTGTTATATATGAACTCTGTGTATGTGTGTGTGTGTGTGTGTGTGTGTATACATATACCAGTGCAATTTTTCTTTCATAAATTTTCTTATTTTTAGTTATATAGCCTTGTCTTTTCTGGTTAAAGAAGTCCCTTTAACATTTTTTGTAAGGCTGGCTTAGTGGAGATGAACTTTTAAAAAATTTAGTTCAGTTATTTTATTATGGTAAAATACATATAAAATTTACCATTTTAACTGTGTTAAGTATACTCTGCAGTGATATTAAACACATTCATAATACTGTGCAACCCGTCAGCATCCATCTCTGTAATTCTTTTTATATTGCAAAACCAAGATTCTATTTCCATTAAACAGTAACTCCTTATTCCCCATTTCCCCCAGAGCCTGGTAACTGCCATTCTACTTTCATCTCTAGTATTTTGACTACTCTTAAATACCTCATGTAAGTGTGATCATGCAGTATTGATGAATGATTTTAGCTTTCACTTGTCTGGGAAACAATCTCTCGATCAATTCTGAGTGGTAACGTTATTGGGTAAAGCATTCTTGATTATAATTTTTGTTTCAGCACCCTAAATTTATTGTGCTATTCACTTTTGGCCTGTGAATTTTCTTTTGAATGACCAGCTGATAGTCTAATGGGGTTCCCGTATACGTAACTAGTTGTTTTCCTCTTCTGCTTTTAAGATCTCTTTAACTTTTGATACTTTAATTGTAATGAGTCTTGGTGTGGGTCTCTTTTGGTTCATCTAGTTTTAGTTTGAGACTCTGTTTTGTGGACTTGAATATCTGTTTTCTTAGGGAAGTTTTCAGCTAGTATGTCTTCAAGTGGGTTTTTCTGTGCCCTTACTCCACCTGTTCTCCTTAGAGATCCCAATAGTGTGAATGTGAGTGCACTTAATGCGTCAAAGGTCCCTTAAACTATCCTCATTTTTTAAAATTCTTTTTGTTTCTTAATGTTCTGATTAAGTGATTTCAGTTACCCCGCCTTTCAGCTTTCTGATTTGTTCTTCTGCATTGTCAAATTTGCTTTTGATTTCCTCTAGTATATTTTTCACTTCCTTTATTCTTCAGTTCTGATTGGTCCTTCTTTATATTTGCTTTCTTGAGATTCTCACTGTGTCCATCCATTATTCTCCTGAGTTTGGTGAGAACTTTTATGACTCTTTAACACTTTATCTGGTACACTGCCTATTTTAATTTCATTTAGTTCTTTTTCTAGGGTTTATTCTTGTTTCTTGCATGGAGGGTATATGTAGAGGGTCTTCTGGGGACTCACTAGCACAATTTCTCCTGGTTAGCAGAGCCATGTGCAACTTGGGCCCTTCTGTTGTGGTTGAGATACAGAAAATGCTCTAGGAGGACTGCTGGGAAAGGCTAGTCCTCTGGACCTGGAACCACTTTTGGAGGGGCACTGATACCACCTGTGGCGACCTGCCAGGTGGGATGGAGTGGGAGCACCAGATATGCTGCCAGCTAGGCCACAGAAAAGCTGCAATCAACTGAAAACAATTTAAATATACAGAGTATGTTCTCTGACTAGAAAGGAATTAAGTTAAAAATGAATAATAGAAAGATAGCTGCAAGTTACTATATATTAGGAAATTAAATGGTATTTTGCTAAATAATCCATGGATTAACAGAAGCAGAAGATATTAAGAAGAGGTGGCAAGAATACACAGAAGACCTGTGCAAAAAAGATCTTCATGACCCACATAATTATGATGGTGTGATCACTCATCTAGAGCCAGACATCCTGGATTGTGAAGTCAAGTGGGCCTTAGGAAGCATCACTATGAAAAAAGCTAGTGGAGGTGATGGAATTCCAGTTGAGCTATTCCAAATCCTAAAAGATGATGCTGTGAAAGTGCTGCACTCAATATACCAGCAAATTTGGAAAACTCAGCAGTGGCCACAAGACTGGAAAAAGTCAGTTTTCATTCCAATTCCAAAGAATGCTCAAACTACCACACAATTGCTCTCATCTTACATGCTAGCAAAGTGACACTCAAAATTCTCCTTGGACTGCAAGAACTGTTGCTGAAGCTGAAACTCCAATACTTTGGCCACCTGATGCGAAGAAGTGACTCCTTGGAAGAGACTCTGATGCTGGGAGGGACTGGGGGCAGGAGGAGAAGGGGACGACAGAGGATGAGATGGTTAGATGGCATCACTGACTCAATGGACGTGAGTTTCAGTAAACTCTGGGGGTTGGTGATGGATAGGGAGGCCTGGCATGCTGCAGTCCGTGGGGTTGCAGAGTCAGACGTGACTGAGTGACTGAACTGAACTAAAAGAGGAAGAAATTATATCTCAAACTGGGTGAAAAATGAAAGTATAATATATCAAAATATGTGAAATACTATCTAAATCAGTGCTTAGAGAAAAATGTATACCTTTGACATTGAAAGTGTTAGTTGTTCATTTGTGTTCAACTCTTTGCAACCCCATGGATTGTATCCCAACAGGCTCCTCTGTCTGTGGAATTCTCCAGGCATGAATACTGGAATGGGTTGTCATTCTCTCCTGCTGGGGATCTTCCTGACCTAGGGATCAAACCTGGGTCTCCCTCATTGCAGGCAGATTCTTTACCATCTGAGTCACCAGGGAAGTCCACTTTTATTAGAAAAAAAAGATTTGACATCAGTGATCTAAATCTCTAAGAAGCTAAAAAAGAATAAATTGAAAACCAGTGTAAGTAAAAGAAAGGAAATAATAAATATAGTAACAGAAATCAGTTAATTAGGAATGGAAAAACATTATAGAAAATCAGGTATCAATATAATTTTTTGTTTGTTTTAAATTTTATTTTATTTTTATTTATTTTTTTTGTGTGTGTAATAAAGTTTTATTGAAGTATAAAGGAGATAGAGAAAGCTTCTGACATAGGCATCAGAAGGGGGCAGAAAGAGTACCCGCTTGCTAGTGTTAACAATGAGGTTATATAATCCAAAGAATGTCTGGAGGTTATAAAGACCTCATCAGACCTACTCCCATAATTTACATTTTAAGACAACACTGTCCTTACAATATTGTATTAGTTTTGCCAAATATCGAAATGAATCCGCCACAGTTATACCTGTGTTCCCCATCCTGAACCCTCCTCCCTCCTCCCTCCCCATACCCTCCCTCTGGGTTGTCACAGTGCACCAGCCCCAAGCATCCAGTATCGTGCATTGAACCTGGACTGGCGACTCGTAATTTTTAACCCTTTAAGAAGACTGAGGAAGAAAAAGAAGACGGACTTACAAAATACGTTGTCTTTGACTTGCTTCTGTGATTTCTGGATTCCATATATTATTGTTTCTAAATTTATCATTTTGGTAAAGAATCCTCTTGCCAATGCACGAGATGCAGGTTTGATTCCTGGGTCAGGAAGATCCCTTGGAGGAGGAAATGGCAACCCCCGCTAATGTTCTTGCCTGGGAAATCCCATGGACAGAGGAGTCTAGTGGGTTACAGTCATGGGGCTGAAAGTATCTGGACATGACTGAGCATGCACATATTTTGTGATAGGCCATATCTGCTAGCTTCTTGAGGAAAGGTCCCTGGGTATAAATGTTCTCAGTTTGTGGAGGTGAAACTATATGATTTTTGTCATCCAATTTACTTGTCGTTTGAGGAAGTATAAAATTCTAGACTGGAAACTAGTTTTTCTAAGAACTCTGAAAGCATTGCTGTTTTGCTCTAACATCTCTTTGGAGATGTCTTATGCCATTTGATGACATCAGTCTTTCATAGGTCAACTTTTTTTTTCCTCTTTATAGAAACTTTCAGAGTTTTCTTTTGCACCTGTTTATTCAAGTTTTTATTACATTCCTTGAATCCATTCAGTCTGGAAACTCGTTTTCTCCAATTCAAGGAAGACTTCCATGTGTACTTTTTGTTTTGTTTTTTATGATAATCTACTTCCTTCTACTTGCTCTTATTTTTTTCCATAAAGAGCTCCTGTTGGGTATTGGACCTTTGGATTAGTAATATTTTTTTTCTGTTGATCTCTTTATCTTATTTCCAGGAAATTTCTTTATCATCCAACCTTATTGCAGTCATCTAATGTTATAATAAATTACCCCAAGCATAGCACCTTATAATAATTGTCTTATTAGCTCTAGTGGTAAAGAACCTGCTGCCTTCAGATAATGTAAGAGATGTGGGTTTGATTCCTGGGTTGGGAATATCCTCTGGAGAAAACGAATGGCAACCCACACCACTATTCTTTCCTGGAGAATCCCACGGACAAAGGAGCCTAGAAGACTGCAGTCCATGCGGTCTAAAGAGCTGGACAGGAATGAAGTGATTTAACACGCATGCATCTTGGAGATACTGTAGCTTTGACTCCAAACCACTACAGTAAAGTGAATATTGGAATAAATAAGTCACATGAAGTTTTTGGTTTCAAAATGCATATAACAGTCATGTTTACATTATCTTCTACTCTGTTAAGTGTGCCATAGCGGTATGTCTAAAAATTAATGCATATTTCTTAATTTAAAAATATTTTATTTCTAAAAAAAGCTAATCACTATCTGGACCTTTAAGAAATGTTAATGTTTTTGCTGGCGAACGATCCTGCTTTGATGTTGATGGCTGCTGACTCATTGTGGCAGTGATTACTGAAGGTTGGGTAACTGGCCATTTATTTATGCTTTTTTCCTAAGCACAAAATTTTTTATTTAATATATGACCAGATATCTGAAATGGAGAAGGAAATGGCAACCCACTCCAGTATTCTTGCCTAGAGAATCCCAGGGACAGAGGAGCCTGGTGGGCTGCCATCTGTGGGGCTGCACAGAGCTGGACATGACTGAAGTGACTTAGCAGCAGATATCTGAAAATATCTCTACCCAATTTCAGAAATACAATTATGTATTAGGAAAATATTGCCCTCATTTTAGCCTATTAGCAGGGTTCCTTGTTAATTGTGTTCTAAAAAAGAACAGTATCTGAAAATTATGTGATTAGTATGCACACAAGCTAAACAAAGGATTTTGTTTTGAAATATAAAAATAAAAAATAGAAAAAATTACATAGGATGCAACTTATTAATTACTGACAGTTTGTATTATTACACTTGTGTCTAGAGAATCAAATATTACTTCTGCATTAGGGTCCCTGAGAAACTCTTCATTGACTTTTGAGGCCCTGGGCAACTTTACATGAATTTTTTTTTTTTAATAACTGTTCTTTTTTAGGACCTTTTAGTCTGGAGAATTTTGGATACTAAGATATATACCTAAACTGCCATTGTTGCCAGTGAAATAATAAAGATGAGATAAGAAGTATGAGGGCTTCACGGGTGGTATTAGTGGTAAAGAACTCACCTGCCAATGCAAGAGATGTAAGAGACACAGGTTTATCCCTGGTTTGGGAAGATCCCCTGGAGGAGGCCGTGGCAAACCACTCCAGTATTCTTGCCTGGAGAATCCCATGGACAGAGGAGCTGGGCCTGCTACAGTCCATGGGGTCACAGAGAATAAGATATAACTGAGGCAACTTATCACACTCCAAATGTATGAACATGGCATAGAATTTATAGGAGATAACAGATAAATCCATGTAAAAGTGAAATGACTTTCTCAAGGCCACATTATTCTAGAAGCAAAACTGCCACTTGAGTCAATTCTATTTGAAGAATTGAATCAATTCTATTTGAAAACTAAATCATGACTGAATCTAAGTAATTACCTGTGGTGACTTTTCTTGCCCTATTTCAAATATTCCTTTTCTGTATTTATGGACTTTAATTTTAAACTATATGAGATTAGTTTGCCCATATCTACGTTGCCCAGATCTACCAGAAGAATCACAGGGTATGGCAACTATAGCCTTGTGACATGTATTTTATAAATCATAAGACTTGAAAGTCAAATTTACTCTTTGATACACAGGTTGAAGAATGGGCATTGTGCTAGCAGGCATGAAAACAACCTCAATCTCAGAGTACATCTCCATCAGCACTCTTGGTGATTAAGTGCATTGTCAGTGAGCAATAACATTGTGATGAGAATCTGTTTTTGAACACAAGTTCTCAACAGTAGGCTTGGAATATTCAGTAAACCATGTTGTAAGCAGATGTGCTGTCACTTAGGGTTTTTTGTTCCATTTATAGAGTGCAGGCAGAGTAAATTCAGCATCATCATTAAGGTCCATAGGACTTTTAAAATAGTAAATGAGCATTGCCTTCATCTTAAAACACCAGTTGCATCAGCCTCTAAAAGGAGAGTCAGCCTGTCCTTTGAAGCCAGGCATTGACTTTTCCTCTGTAGCTATGAAAATCCTGGATGGCATCTTCTTCCAACTGTCTTCCAAACTGTAGAAGACAGTTTCATCTACACTGAGAATCTGTTTAAGTGTAATCACCTTCATTAATTATTTTAGCTAGGTCTCAATAACTTGTAGCTTTTACATCAGCACTTGCTGTTTCACTTTACTTTTTTATGTTCTGGAGACGGCTTCTTTCCTTAAAAGAATCAGTGTTGCTAGCTTTAAATTTCTGTATATTTTCCACTCTTCACAGAATTGGAAAGAGTTATCTAGGTCCTTCCTCTGGATTAGGCTTTGGCTTTAGGGAATGTTGTGGCTGATTTGATCCAGACCACTACAACTTTATCCATAAGGACAATAAAGCAGTCACTTCCACAGAGACACAAAGTGAATACATACTATTGGGAAAAGGGTGCCAGTAGACTTGCTTGACATATGGTTGCTGCAAATCTTCAATGTGTGAAAAAAGGCAATATCTGTAAATATCAAAAAAGTAAAGTGCAATAAAATGAAGTATGCCTGGTATATCTCATAATTTTGTGGGTCAAGAATTTAGGCAGCACTTAGTTATTCCAAGTGATATTGATGGAGGTTACTTGTATTAAGCGGTTAGATGTGCTGGTCTGAATGGTCTAAAATGGTTTTACTCACATGCCTGGAGCATCAGCAGGAAGTCAAATGCCCACTAGTGTGTCTGCTTGTAGCCTCTTGAACATGGTGCTGTAAGCGTAGTGAGATACCCTACATGGTGACTGTGGTGCCCAAAGTTTGTGCCAGGAACTTCAGTGATAACCTATAGAAATCCACCTTTATGACTTAACTGCGGAAGTCCCAAATATCACTCCCACTACATTTCATTGGCCTATTAAGGCCAACCCCTCCTCCTGTCAATGAAGGAAATGGCAAAGAATTTGTAGACATCTATAATCTGCCACATATTTAATTACTAAAAATCCTTTTTTATTTTCTTGAATTACTTTTTCCTTTTCAGGGAACTAACATTTTCTTTTTTCCCTTTTGTATGAATATATTATTTTTTAGTTTTATTTTCCTTTGTTTCTCCTTCTGTATTCTTACCACATTTTCCTCTGTTAGGTTGACCCATTCTTTTATTCTGGGTCTGGAGATCTTGATTTCCCTTTAGTGTTTAAGAAGGAGGCTTTTAAAAATTTGATTTGAAACTGTTGGTAGGGGAAGGACTTTTGTCAACTGGTTTGCCTCATGGAAGGCAGTAGAGCTAGGTCCATCTGTTTTGTGAGCAGTTCTAAAAATGTCAGATCTGTCTCTTAGCAAGTCAGTGTCTCCTGTGATTAACTTCTCCTATGAGGCCTGCTCCTGAACTTGGGACCAAAATGGAGAAGGGAGTTGTCTGTTGACTTTCTCATACTGATCTGCAGTATTTCCCCTGTTTCTGGGCCCAGTGGGCCTGCATGTTAGTGCTGTCGTTCACCTCTTTGTACACAGAAGCCCTTTTGTGGACTTTCTCCAAGGAGCAAATCTCAGTTTCTGCTGCAGTTAGATCGGGTTATAGAGGTACATGTTGTGAAAAGGTTTCTGGGATCTAACTTCTCTATGTAGCCCAAGAAGCTGTCACTTCTGTGTCTTTCCTGTTACCCTCAGGGACACCAGGTCCCTCCAGGCTTGAACCTTTTCTATTACTATTTCCTCCTGTGGGCATTTAGACGTCATCTTTCCACACTCTTTGGCGTTGCCTTTCTTTGGGATTGGAATGAACACTGATCTTTTCCAGTCCTGTGGCCACTGCTGAGTTTTCCAAATTTGCTGGCATATTGAGTTTAGCACTGTCACAGCATCATCTTTTAGGATTTGAAATAGCTCAACTGGAATTCCATCACCTCCACTAGCTTTGTTCGTAATGATGCTTCCTAAGGCCCACTTGACTTCACATTCCAGGATGTCTGGCTCTAGGTCAGTGATCACACCATTGTGATTATCTGGGTCATGAAGATATTTTTTGTACAGTTCTTCTGTGTACTCTTGCCACCTCTTCTTAATATCTTCTGCTTCTGTTAGGTCCATACCATTTCTGTCCTTTATCGAGCCCATCTTTGCATGAAATGTTCCCTTGGATCTCTAATTTTCTTGAAGAGATCTCTAGTCTTTCCCATTCTGTTGTTTTCCTCTATATCTTTGCATTGATCTCTGAGGAAGGCTTTCTTATCTCTCCTTGCTATTCTTTGGAACTCTGCATTCATATGGACATATATTTCCTTTTCTCCTTTGTGTTTAGCTTCTCTTCTTTTCTCAGCTATTTGTAAGGCCTCCTCAGGCCTTACAAAAGCAAAAAAAAACATTTTGCTTTTTTTGCATTTCTTTTTTCTTGGGGATGGTCTTGATCACTGCCCTCCTATACAATGTCATGAACCTCCATCCATAGTTCATCAGGCACTCTATCAGATCTAATCCCTTAAATCTATTTGTCACTTCCACTGTGTTATTGTAAGGGATTTGACTTAGGTCATACTTGAATCATCTAGTGGTTTTCCCTACTTTCTTTAAGTCTGAATTTGGCAATACGGAGTTCATGATCTGAGCCACAGTCAGCTCCTGGTCTTGTTTTTGCTGACTGTATAGAGCTTCTCCATCTTTGGCTTCAAAGAATAAAATCAATATGATTTTGGTATTGACCATCTGGTGATGTCCATGTGTAGAGTCTTCTTTTGTGTTGTTGGAAGAGGGTGTTTGCTATGACCAGTGTGTTCTCTTGGTAAAATTCTGTTAGCCTTTGGCCTGCTTCATTCTGTACTGTAAGGCCAATTTTGCCTGTACTCCAGGTATCTCTTGGCTTCCTACTTTTGCATTCCAGTCCCCTATGATGAAAAGGACATCTTTTTTGGGTGTTAGTTCTAGAACGTTTTGTAGGTCTTCATAGAACTGTTCAGCTTCAGCTTCTTCAGCATTACTGGTCCCGGCATAGACTTGGATTTCTGTGATATTGAATGGTTTGCCTTGGAAATGAACAGAGATCATTCTGTTGTTTTTGAGATTACACCCAAGCACTGCATTTTTGATTCTCTCGTTGAATGTGATGGCTACTCCATTTCTTCTAAGGGATTCTTGCCCACAGTAGTAGATATAATGATCATCTGAGTTAAATTCAACTATTCCAGTCCATTTTAGTTCACTGATTCCTAAAATGTGAATATTCAGTCTTGCCATCTCCTGTTTGATAACTTCCAATTTGCCTTGATTCATGGACTTAACCTTCCAGGTACCTATGCAATATTGCTCTTTACAGCATTGGACTTTACTTCCATCACCAGTCACATCCACAGCTGGGTGTTGTTTTTGCTTTAGCTCTGCCTCTTCATTGAGTCTGAGTAAGCCCCAGAATTGGTGATGGACAGGGAATCCTGGTGTGTCGCAGTCCATGGGGTTGCAAAGAGTAGAACATGACTGAGTGACTGAACTTCCACACTCTGCCAAGTCAGTTACCATTCATGAGGCCACTTTGCAGCTTCCAAAATTTAGTGATTTTTATCTGGAATTTCCTCTCATCTTCCATGCTCTCATGGATTTATGCTTTAAAAATTTTATTTGCTGTAATTTTAATGTAGTTTTTGAAGTTATTGGAGAAAAACTCATAAGTTTAATCTGCTGTGATTAGAAAAGAGTCTCAAATATTAGTTTAACCTTTTCTCTCTTTAAAAAGAAGTTTTAGTACTATAGCTGCTATTAAGAAAATTTAAATAGTTGGTTATAGTTCAAAGTTATTGATAAGAGGGAAAAGATACTTTAATTTTCAATTTCAAAATGTTTAGTGGAGATATTAAGAGATAATGAGATTGCTGGGTCATCAGGCAGTTCTATTTCCAGTTTTTTAAGGAATCTCCACACTGTTCTCCATAGTGGCTGTACTAGTTTGCAATCTCACCAACAGTGTAACAGGGTTCCCTTTTCTCCACACTCTCGTCACTACTGGGCATACACACTGAGGAAACCAGAATTGAAAGAGACACATATACCCCAATGTTCATTGCAGCACTGTTTATAATAGCCAGGACATGGAAGCAACCTAGATGTCCATCAGCAGATGAATGGCTAAGAAAACTGTGGTACATATACACAATGGAGTATTACTCAGCCATTAAAAAGAATACATTTGAATCAGTTCTAATGAGGTGGATGAAACTGGAGCCTATTATACAGAGTGAAGTAAGCCAGAAAGAAAAACACCAATACAGTATACTAACGCATATATATGGAATTTAGAAAGATGATAATGATAACCCTGTATGCAAGACAGCAAAAGAGACACAGATGTATAGAACAGTCTTTTGGACTTTGTGGGAGAGGGAGAGGGTGGGATGATTTGGGAGAATGGCATTGAAACATGTATAATATCATATAAGAAACAAATTGCCAGTCCAGGTTTGATGCAGGATACAGGATGCTTGGGGCTAGTGCACTGGGATGATCCAGAGGGATGGTATGGGGAGGGAGGTGGGAGGAGTGTTCAGGATGGGGAACACGTGCACACCCATGGCGGATTCATGTTGATGAAATGCAAAACCAATACAATATTGTAAAGTAAAAAAAAAAAAAATGAGATAATGAGGATAGAGAATCTTGGATAATTATCACCCAAATATACCTGGAATAATTACAGAGAATTTAACTTTTTAAAAAGGCAGTCTATTTGTTACCTTTTTTTTTTTTTTCTCAGAAAGTGTTCACATTGATTTATATTGCAGCCATACATGTTTGTTAATCAGATTTATCCAGACTCATATGTAGAAAGAATAACACTAGTGTTTCTGAAGGAACTCAGAATGAAATTGAAACGCATTGTAGTTACAGTTTTCACGCTTGGAACTCTTCTCTTGTCCTTCCCTCTCAAGACAGCATTCTTACCAGTCCAAGAGTTTGTAGTCATTTGCCAAGGCTCTGCTCCTATTATTTTATTTTCACCATGCCTACAACCCCTACTTTGATGTATTCTAGGAGGTTTATTTCAGGCCCTTCCCCAAAGGCATGAGTAATTAGTTCCATTGCTGTTCGTCAAATATGAATCTTAATCACCTCAAATCTGTCTGGGCAAGCTGCTTTAAATATACATGTAAGCATTTCAAGAGTGGAAAGGCAATTTAGACCAAGAAAAAGTGTTGTGGAGGAGAGTTCTCAAGAAAATAGTCCTAGGACATAAAGTAAATGGATGGGAATGTGGCTGGATAGCTTGTCTGGAAGTGACAGAGGTCAATAGGTACAAAAGAGAGAGACAGGTATTTGTGTCATTGGCTAAGTAAACTTTGACTTGTATTCAACAGTGTTTCTTTTTTATTCATTTGAATATGTGATTATTTAAGTTATAATTTAATTGAATATAAACAGTTCAACTTCAGATCAGTTATACCTAAAAGGTCACTTTGCAATCCATTTTCATTTTAGATAAACAGATTTTTTAAAAAAATTATTTTGGTTAAAGAAGTATATATGTACGTCTCAGTTCAGTTCAGTCACTCAGTCATGTCTAACTCTTTGAGACCCTATGGACTGCAGCATGCCAGGCTTCCCTGTCCATCACCAACTCCTGGAGCTTGCTCAAATTTATGTTCATTGAGTTGGTGATGCCATCCAGCCATCTCAGCTTCTGTCATCTCCTTCTCCTCCTGCCTTCAGTCTTTCCCAGTATCAGGGTCTTTGCCAGTGGACCAGTTCATTGCATCAGGTGGCCAAAGTATTAGAGCTTCAGCTTCAAAATCAGTCCTTCCAATGAATAATCAGGACTGATTGCCTTTAGGATTGACTGGTTGGGTCTCCATGCAGACCAAAGGACTCTAAACAATCCTCTCCAACGCCACAGTTCAAAATCATCAATTATTCAGCACTCAGCTTCTTTATGGTCCAACTCTCACATCCATACATTACTACTGGAAAAACCATAGCTTTGACTAGATGGGCCTTTGTTGGCAAAGTAATGTCTCTGCTACTTAATATGCTGTCTAGATTTGTCATAGCTTTTCTTCCAAGGAGCAGGCATCTTTCAATTTCATGGCTTCAGTCACCAGCTGCAGTGATTTTGGAGCCCAAGAAAATAAAGTCTCTCACTGTTTCCATTGTTGCCTCATCTATTTGCCATGAAGTGATGGGACCAGATGCCATGATCTTCATTTTCTGAATGTTGATTTTTAAGCCAGCTTTTTCATTCTCCTCTTTCACTTTCATCAAGGGGCTCTTTAGTTCCTCTTCACTTTCTGGCATAAGGGGTGTCTGCATGTCTGAGGTTATTGATATTTCTCCTGGCAATCTTGATTCCAGCTTGTGCTTCATCCAGCATGATGTACTCTGCATAGAAGTTAAATAAGCAGGGTGATAATATATAGCCTTGACGTACTCCTTTCCTGATTTGGAACCAGTCTGTTGTTCCATGTCCAATTCTAACTGTTGCTTCCTGACATGCATACAGATTTCTCAAGAGGCAAGTCAAGTGATCAGTTCCCATCTCTTTAAGAATTTTCCACAGTTTGTTGTTATCCACACAGTCAAAGGCTTTGGTATAGTCAATAAGACAGTAGTAGATATTTTTCTGGAACCCTCTTGCTTTTTTGATGATCCAGCAGGCAATTTGATCTCTGGTTCCTCTGGCCTTTCTAAATCCAGCTTGAACATCTGGAAGGTCTCGGTTCACATACTACTCAAGTCTAGCTTGGAGAATTTTGAGCATTACTTAGATAGCGTGTGAATTGAGTGCAATTATGTGGTAGTTTGAACAGTCTTTGGCCTTTCTTTGGGATTGGAATGATAATTGACCTTTCCAGTCCTATGGTCACTGCTGAGTTTTCGAAATTTGCTGGTATATTGAATGCAATACTTTCACAGCATCATCTTTTAGGATTTGAAATAGCTTAGCTGGAATTCCATCACTTCTACTATCTTTGTCCGTAGTGATGCTTCCTAAGACCCACTTGACTTTGCATACCGGGATGTCTGGCTCTAGGTGAGTGATCATACCGTCATGATTATCTGGGTCATTATGCTCTTTTTTGTATAGTTCTTCTGTGTATTCTAGGCACCTCTTCTTAATATCTTCTGCTTCTGTTAGGTCTGTACTGTTTCTTTCATTTATTGTGCCCATGTCTGCATGAAATATTCCCTTGGAATCTCTGATTTTCTTGAAGAGATCTCTAGTCTTTCCCATTCTGTTGTTTTCTTCTGTTTCTTTGCATTGGTCACTCAGGAAGGCTTTCTTATATCTCCTTGCTGTTCTTTAGAACTCTGCATTTAGATGAGTATATTTTTCCTTTTCTCTTTAGCCTTTCAGTTCAGTTCTGTCACTCAGTTGTGTCCAACTCTTTGCGACCCCATGGACTGCAGCACACCAGGCTTCCTTGTCCATCACCAACTCCCAGAGTTCACTCAAACTCATGTCCATCAAGTCAGTGATGCCATCCAACCATCTCATCCTCTGTTGTCCCCTTCTCCTCCTGTTTTCAATATTTCCCAGCATCAGGGTCTTTCCCAATGAGTCAGCTCTTCGTATCAGGTGGCCAAGGTATTGGAGTTTCAGCTTTATCATCAGTCCTTCCAATGAATAGTCAGGACTGATTTCCTTTAGGATTGACTATTTTGATCTCCTTGATCTCCAAAGGACTCTCAAGAGTCTTGTCCAACACCACAGTTCAAAGGCATGAATTCTTCAGCACTCAGCTTTCTTTATGGTTCAACTCTCTTCTTTTCTCAGCTACTTGTAGGGCCTCCTCAGACAACCATTTTGCCTTTTTGTATTTCTTTTTTTTTGGGAAAGGTCTGTGTAGTTCTAGCAATACCCAAATATCCATTCTGTCCCTTTAATGGGAATATCTGATTTATTCAGTGTGGCAATGTGCCCAGATAAAAGATTGTATTTCTCACCCTTCTTGACAGTTGGATCAGTCATATGATTATGCACTGGCCAGTTAGATATAAACAGACTTGTTTTATTGGACTTCTTGAGGTTTTTTCAACTTGCCATCAAGAAAAACAATGTGGTAGCTGGTGTCCCATGGCAGCAGGGCAGTATAGAGGGCTGTAGGGTATAAAGATGGAAGCACAAGGATCCTTGACAACTTCAGAGGCCCTGCATCCCAGTTCTTGACTTCTTCTGGGTTTTGTGCAAGGAAGGCACTTTATTTGGACTATGTCATTCAATTATCCACTTGTTACATTCAGCTAGTGGGTAATTCTAATTAATACAAAAGATAACCCATAGAACTTTTGAACATTTGGCTAAAGATTGCAAAATTTTAAAATATTTGTTTTTACCATGAAAGCCATCACCTAAACTAAAAAAATCATTTTCTGTTGAAAAAAAATGTGTAGTAAAAACATTTTTTAGCTTTCATCTTGAAGGTGAGAGGGCCTAATGTAGAGAAGAAATTGAATAAATATTTAAGTGAATCATCATATAAATTAAGGACCTGGAGGACCTATTGTACTTGTCAGTATAAATATACAGAGATAAATGAATATTATCTTTGCCCTAATGAGGTTTCTAATTTTATAAGAGTGGTATAAACAACGGGCATTTATACAGCATGAAAGGAATTAAGCCTCATAGCAGAGGCACATGCAAAGTATTGAATGAAGTGAAGTGAAGTCACTCAGTCGTGTCCAACTCTTTGAGACCCCATGGACTGTAGTCTACCAGGCTCCTCCATCCATGGGATTTTCCAGGAAGAGTACTGGGGTGGGGTGCCACTTCCTTCTCCAGGAGATCTTCCTGACCCAGGGGTTGAACCTGGGTTTCCTGCATTGTAGGCAGACGCTTTACCATCTGAGCCACCAGGGAAGTCCAAAGTACTGAATAGCAGGAAGCAAAGTGACAGGTTCCCTGAGAGTGCCATTTAGATACTGACTGAAACGCACAATGATAAAGGAAAGTAGATTGGGCAAGACTGTAAATTCGTGCTTAAGAATTTTTATTTTGTTGCCTATTTAATTGAGAGAACAATTAATTTTTAGGATAATTCTGATGATCATGTGAGAAATTTACTGGAGAGGCAGAGACTGAAGGCCAGAAGGGAGTACAGTTAGAAGCAAGTCTCTGATTACCTCAGTCTCAGCAGGGAAAGGGAGAAATGTAATCTCACTTCTATGAGTCCTATGAAGTCAAGGCAAGAGGGAAATTTTTTCCTAAAGGGTTAGAAGGTGAGAGTTTAGTGGGCAGAGACAGTATTGGAAAAATAACCATGGATCAACAGAAAGATATAGGAATCACTGTCATGGTCTGAACTGCATCCTCCTAAATTTATGTATTGAACCCCAGTGTTGAGTGTATTTGGAGATAGGGCCTTTAAGGACATAATTAAGGTTAATTCTGGCACTGGTGGTAAAGAATCTGCCTGTCGATGCAGGAGATGCAGGTCCAATCCTGGGTTGGGAAGATCCCTTGTAGTAGGAAATGGCAACTCCAGTATTCTTTCTGGGTCAGTCTCATGGACAGAGGAGCCTGGTGGGCTACAGTCCATAGTGTCACAATGAGTCGGCTACAACTGAGTGACTGAGAGCACACGAGGCCGTTAGAGTGAGTCCTAATGCAATAGGATCGCTGACTTTATAAAAAGAGGAAGAGATACCAGAGATCCTTCTCTCTCTCTGAAAAACCAGAGGCCATATGAAGACCTACGCAAGAGGTCTAGAAGCCAGCAAAAGAACTTCACCCAAAATCAATCATGTGAAAGCACCTTGATTGTGGACTTCTAGCTTCCAGAATTATGATAAATAAATTTCTTCTATTTAAGCCATCTAATCTGTGTTATGGTGTGATGTCAGACTTAGCAGACCAGTCCAGTCATAAGGTTTGACCAAAAAGAATAGAAACAAGGCAGATTCCTGTGTTACTTCTAAGGGAAGAGGTGAGTGCTTCTCTCCATACTCCTCACTCCTCTGTGGGACGGGCACATTGTGTCAGACCGAGTACAGTGATTGAGCCACACTTCTTATATTTCTTTGTTGATAAACAGCAATAACAATGGTACTGACCTCATAATTTTGTTATGGGAGGTAAACAAGTTACCAGTGAAGGTAATAAGCAAAAAGTAATTGCCCAATAACATTAGCTGTTTTTATTTTTATTAATACTGACAGTTTGCACTCGCCCCAGTTTTGTATTCTGCATTCTACCAAACTATAAAGATCTGACTCATAGATATAAATCTGGGAATTGTTGACATGCTTGATTATCTCTATGTGAGTACATAAGTTGGTAGTACACTAAATTCGGTACTGTAATAGATTAAATAATAGCCATGTTCAAAGCCAAGACACCCACCACCGTGCTCTTTACTTTCCATAGCAAGATGCCATAAAAGAATTGTCAAAACAGACTCACATGAATCATAGGCCTTACCCAACACCATGCTACTAATGATTCAAAAGATACAAGCCAGAAGCATGCACACATGTAGTATTCCTTTCCTGAGGGGCCTGAGCCTTCAGAGCTTCCTAATTGTCCCTTTTCCCACACTGGGAGTAGCAAACAAGCACTTACAGTGTGTGTTGTGCGTGTCAGCTCAGTTGCTTAGGTTTAGAGCTGCTTAGCTTTTATATGTGCTTAGTCGTTCAGGGTCAGAGATATTACAGCTTTAATTTCCATTCTCTGGTCAGCTATATCCCATAGTTGCATAAATTCCAGATTTATTTATAGTAATTAGTACAGACAGGCACATCCTGCTCAAATCATCTTTTAGGTATGAACTGTACAGATTCTACCTTTTCTTTTTAGTTTTAAACCAAAAAGTTGGTGAGTAGAGGTCAGGATTTCCTCCTTTCCATCCTACAGAGCTTCCTGCCAGAAGGTGAACAGGATAGAGTAGTATTTCAGAGGATGGCCTCTACATCCACCTTGCCTGAATTAAAATCCTGGCTTTGCTCTCATTGGCTGCATATGCTTGCCAAGTTACGTTGTTGGTCATTGCCTCATTTTCTTCTTTTTTTCTTTTGATATGCACAATGGACATAATGAAATTTAACCCAAATTAAATTACTGTGGAATTTAATAAGTTAGTAAATGTAAAGTACCTAGTTTAGAATAGTGCATGAAATATAGTGAGTTCTCAGTACTATTAGCTAACGAGTTTAAATGTTACTATAATTCCAGGAAGAGACTCTATGAATGAGATCTTTTTTTTTGGTCCATCACCATCAATCACTTTCTGCTAGCTCCTCTCTTCTGCTCATAAGTATGCTATAAGCTCTCCATCCTAAAGGGATACTTTCCTGCTCTTTTACAAGTCCCACCTCATCATTTCCAAAGGAGAAGAAATGTTCCTCCAATAAAACAGGGTATCACTTGATTGGTTGAACAGAGAATAGTAACATATCACTGGGGATTGGTCATTTCTCTCTTTACTTCACAAATCTATGTCACAGTTTCCAAAAAGTTCTGGGATGCATTCCACAAAGCTCTAGCCAAGCTCAAGGTCACAGAGAGACAGACTTAGATGGTTGGCTCTAAGCTTGTTGAAATGTTTCTTTAGTGATGTTACTATTTTATTGAATCACCTTTTCACCATCCACACTGGTACAACCTTGATTAAGGCCCTAATCTACTCAGTGCTTAAATAATTATCCCTTAATTAGACTTTCTCACATTTTACTGTTTCTGCTCTTGCTGCTGCTGCTGCTGCTAAGTCGCTTCAGTCATGTCCGACTCTGTGCGACCCTGTAGGTGGCAGCCCACCAGGCTCCCCCGTCTGTGGGATTCTCCAGGCAAGAACACTGGAGTGGGTTGCCATTTCCTTCTCCAATGCATGAAAGTGAAAAGTGAAAATGAAGTCACTCAGTGGTGTCTGACTCTTTGCTACCCCATGAACTGCAGCCCACCAGGCTCCTCTGTCCATGGGATTTTCCAGGCAAGAGTACTGGAGTGGGGTGCCATTGCCTTCTCCAGTTTCTGCTGTTCTATACCCTTAATTTGCTCCCCTGACCTATTAAAATTCAACAATTAAATTAACAATCTGTTTAAGTCATTATCCTGCTTAAAAACAATCTCTGCTTCCAAATTTCCTATAAGATGAAAGCTTTATTCAAGGCTTTTCAAAACTCTTTATTCAAGGCTTTTCAAAATGTGATTTCCAAACTCACTCTTAACTCGTATCATTCACTGCAGCCTATTCAATTCCCCAAACACCCAGATCAATGTCCCTGATCTCTGATGATGTCATATGGTTTTTTGTGTATTTTGTTAATTTTTTAACCCCAGAACTTTGATCACTCGTTTCCCTCTATTTGGATTGCTCCTCCTGCTTTTTATCTCACCTCCCTCTACTTTGAGAGCTTCTCATATTAAACTCATATCTTTGATTTCTGGTTTAGGAAATTTCCCTGATTCTCCTGGGTAGGCAAGTTCTCTTTCTGCAGTTTCACTTGCCACAGTGGTTGTCAACTGTGGAATGAGGGAAGAGTTAAGAATTTCTTGAGGGACTTCCTCGACATATATAACATTCCCGCCTTCACTTCTCCCTGAGAATTAAACATAGTCATTTGATTGGTACACTTCTTTATAGAAGTTCAAGTATATGGTTGTTATTTATTGAGAGGCCTGTTTCCCACTATAGACTAAGCTTCTCAAGAAAAGCAACTATATCTTAGTCACCAACACATCCACCATACGTAATATAGGTGCAATAAAATTATTTTAAAATATAAACTCAGTTCATCAATTTTCACATTAAGACACTGTTTCCAAGCATAGTTGAGGTAATTTCCATCCATCCTGGTGTAGATTCGTATCTAGAATTAACAATACACTTAGTCATTCTGGAGGTTGTACTCTGTGACTTTTACAGGACCATTTGTTTCATTCCCTCTTGTTCAACTCATAATAGTTCATTGTATTAATTCCCTTTCACAGAAATGTTGATGGAGAAATGTGGAAAACATGAGCATGTGTTTATAAAGTATGCTTTATTTGCATCTCAGTCATAATAAGTTTAAGTTCACTGTTTAGGGATCTTCTACAGACACTTTGGATATTTACTTGATTTACTCACAGGTGTATAAGCTATAATTATTAAAATATGACTTTTTTTTTTTGAAAAGCAGAATAGAAGAAAAATGAGAGCCCTCTGGTGGGCAGTACTTTAATTTCCAAGTATCATATATAGTATTTTCCTGATAGAATTTTCTAAAAATTACAGAAACATTATAGTTATAAACTGATCAGTAACTAAAATTAAGATGAACTTTAAAAGTTATTTCAACTCCTAAAGTATAATTTAAGTACATTATTTTCCAAAGAAAATGTCTGATTCTAAGTAACTCTCCTACTAAAATAAAATCAATTAAAATCCATAGGAAAACTCACAAAACAGACAAGAATAAACAAACCCATTTTCTCAGCCTTTCACATTGAGTTTAAATGCAATAGATTCATTAAATTACAACCCAGAAAAATGATAAAATTAGGAGTTTTGAAATGTAAATTATGCAATATACAATGGACAGGTGCATTATCTTTTTATTTTTTCCTAATTAATTTGAAATTCTCAAATCATAAAATTAAGCATTTTGAAGTGAACAGCGTAATGGCATTCAGTTCATTTGCCACCACCTCTATCTACTTCCAAAATATTTTTAGTATCCACAAATAAAAACCTATATCCATTTAGCAGTTACTCCTCTGTCCTTCTTTCCTCAGTCCCTGGCATCCTCCAATCTGCTTTTTTTTCCCTATGGACTTACCTAGTCTGAATATTTCATATAAATAGAATTATACAACATGTAACCTTCTGTGTCTGGCTTCTTTCACTTTCACAGCATAATTATTTTAAGGACTCATTCACACTGTAGCATACATCATCATTACATTCTTTTTATGGCTGAAAAATGTTCCATTTTACATATATATTAATTTTTGTATCCATTCATCTATTGTTGGACATTTGGATTGTTTGTACCTTTGGTTCTTATGAATGTGTGTGAAAATTCATTTATGAGTAGTTGTTTTGAGTACTTGTTTTTTTTTCAATTCTCTGGGGCATATGCATAGGAGGGGAATTGCTGGTTCTTATGTCTGTTCTATGCTTAACTTTTTGAGGAACTACCAAACTTTTTACACAGCAGCCGCATTCCTGCCAGCAGTGTATGAGGGTTCCAATTTTTCCACGCCCTGACTACAATTTATTATATATTATTTGTCTTAATGGGTGTTACGTTATATTTCACTGGGGTTTTTACTTACATTTCGCTGATGGATAATGATACTGAGCATTTTCTCATGTGCTTATTCACCATTTGTATGTCTTTGGAGAAATGTTTATTTAAGTACTTTGGTTGTTTGTCTTTTGTTGTTGAGGTGTAAAAGTCTTTATATATTCTGGGTACCAAATATATGATTTGCCAAAATTTTCTCTCATTCTGTAGGCTGTCTTTTCACTTTCTTGATAATGTACTTTGATGTACGAAAGTTTTTAATTTTGAAGAAGTCTAATTTGTCTAGTTTTATTTTGTTGCTCATGTATTTAATGTTATATCTAAGAGTCTGTTGCCAAACTAAAGTTCCTAAAGATTTATTAATACCCTAATGTTTTCTTCTAAGAATTTTATTGTTTTAGCTCTTGTATTTAATCTTTGCTTCATTGTGAGTTTATTTTTGTGGTGTTAGGTAGAGTTCTAACTTTATTATTTTACATGTGGCTATAGAGTTGTTCCCGGAGAAGGCAATGGCACCCCACTCCAGTACCCTTGCCTGGAAAATCCCATGGACACAGGAGCCTGGTAGGCTGCAGTCCATGGGTTCGCTAAGAGTTGGACACGACTGAGCAACTTCACTTTCACTTTTCACTTTCATGCATTGGAGAAGGAAATGGCAACCCACTCCAGTGTTCTTGCCTGGAGAATCCCAGGGACGGTGGAGCCTGATGGGCTGCCATCTATGGGGTCTCACAGAGTCGGATACGACTGAAGCGACTTAGCAGCAGCAGCAGAGTTGTTCCCGAACCATTTGTTGAATAGACTGTTCTCTACCACTGAATGGTCTTGGCATTCGTGTCAAAAAGCAACTGGGCTTAGATACATCAGCTAATTTTGGATTCTCAACTATATTCCATTATCCTTACGTCAGTACCACACTGTTTTGATTACTATAGCTTTGCAGTAAGTTTCAAAATTGGAAAGTGTGAGCGTTCTGACTTTGTTCTTTTTCAGGATTGTTTTGCCAGTTCATGACCCTCTGTATTTCACATAAATTTGAGAAATAGCTTTTCCATTTTGGGAAATAAAGACATTAGGATTTGGATAGAATCAGTAGATAGTTTTTGGTAGTATTGCCACATCTTAATAATACTAATTCTTCCAATCTAAAGCATGGGATATCTTTTCATTTATTGAGGTCTTCCTTAATTTTTTCATAGTTTTAGCAGTGTTTTACAGTCTTCAATGTACAACTCTTTCACCTGTCTTATTAAATTTATTTCTAGCATTTTTATTCCTTTGGATGCTATTGTAAATGGAATTGTATATATAGTTATTTACTGCTTGTGTGTAGAGAATGCTGCTGAATTGGATGTGTTATGTGTCATGTCCCTGCAACTTTGCTGAATTTGTTTTTTAACTCTGGTTGGTTTCTTTTGTGCATACTTTAGTACATAAATGTTTTAAATCATTATGTAAGAGTAGTATATAATTCTGGAGTTTAATATTAATTTTACTATTCTAGAAGCAATACATTTCAAACAGCCCTGCATAATCAGAGAAAAAGTGCTTATTTAATTCAATTGTAGTTTTATCAAATGTTATGACTCTTAGTAACTGCAGAGTACATAATAATTTTGTAATTATTTCTTAATCCAGGCAATATTTACACAAGGCTAAAGACCATCTCTTTAAATCATTTTATGAAGTTAAATGTGAGAATTAGTTAGACCCTATCTTCTTCCAATCTATACAAATTCCTGTTCCTATCTATATAGTCCTGGCATGATATGGGGGGAAATTTGCACATACAGCAAATTGAAGTTACACCAAAATGAAGTTACAATTATAAAAATAGAAACATGATGCCTAGGTACAAGGCAACAGTAGTGATTCTTGTGGTTCAGTGCTTGAGTCTATAGTTAGGGAGACAAAGTGAAAGTCAATGAAAGTGAAGTTGCTCAGTTGTGCCCGACTCTTTGCGACCCCATGGACTGTAGCCCGCTAGGCTTCTCCAGGGGATCTTCCTGAGGAAATAAAATATGAGCAGTCTCTGTGGAGTTTTCTTGAGGATGGGACAGGCAAGGTAACTTTCAGGAGAGGGAATAGATACAAATATGATAGTGTTGGATACAACCGTGAGGAACAACCAAGGACAAAAAAAGCACAGACAGTTTCTCTACCTCTCACTATGCCATACAGTTTCAACATCACAGAAAATCAGCAGACACTGAACCGTGAATCAATAGTAAAACAGAATCAAAAAGTGATTAGATTGGTTCTAGATTATCTATGTATCCTTGGAGTCTAATTACTTTTCAGGAGCCCCAACAATTTAATTTCAGTTACATGTTATTATAGATGGAGGAATTGTAGGATGCTCTCTGACATTTTTCAGGAAAACCAAACTGTTTCTTGTAATAGAGATACTGATTGAATCCACTGATTTCAAAGCAGGGTGGCAAAGCAAGCCAAATCCCCACTGGTACATGTAAGAGAAATAGGCTGTAACTTACAAAAATAAAATAACTGCCCTCTCTGTATCTATTTCTTTCAGGTAGTAAAACAGTTACTTGAAGGAACCCAATTCTTGAGACATAGTTCCTACATTAAAGGCTCTAGCTCTGTTCTTTTTTAAGATTGGTCTTGCTGCTTAGGATCTTTTGTGCTTCAGTGTAAATTTTAAGATTGTTTTTTTTCTATTTCTATAAAAAATTCCAGTGGACTCTTGATAGGTATTGCACTGAATCTGTAGATCACTTTGAGCAGTGTGGACATTTTAACAATATTAAGTCTTTCAGTTCATGAACATGAGATGTTTTTCCATTTGTGTCTTCTTCAATTTCTTTCAGCAGTGTTTTATAGCTTTCAGTGTTCAGTGCTTCATTGACTTAGTTAGGCTTATTCCTAAGTATTTTGTTCTTTTTGATACTATTGTAAATGATAGTGTTTCCCTAATTTCCTTTTTTTAAAAAATTAATTTATTTATTTTAGTTGAAGGCTAATTACTTTACAGTATTGTAGTGGGTTTTGCCATACATTGACATGAATCACCATGGGTGTACATGTGTTCCCCATCCTAAAACCCCCCTCCCACCTCCCTCCCCAGCCCATCCCTCAGGATCATCCCAGTGCATCAGTCCTGAGCCCCCTGTCTCATGCATCGAGCCTGGACTGGCAATCTATTTCATATATAGTAATATACATGTTTCATTGCTATTCTCTCAAATCATACCGCCCTTGCCTTCTCCCACAGACTCTAATTTCCTTTTTATATAGTTTTTTTATTAGTGCAACTGATTTGCGTATATTGATTTCTTATCTTGCACCTTCACTGATTTTCTTTTCTAATTCAAATATTTTTTGTGGATCTTTAGGGTTTTCTATATATAAGATCATGTAGTTTGCAAATGGGGACAGTTTTACTTCCTCCTTTCCAATTTGGATGCTGTTTATTTTCCTTTCCTAATTACTCTGACTAGAGACAGTCACACAATAAAATAGTAGAGCTTCTGTCTTAGGAAAATGTAGCAAATAAGATAGGTAAGCTTGTGTTTACCATTATAAAAATGAAATTTAAAATATATTTACTCATTTATAATGAATTTACTCTCAGAAATAGTATAAACATTGTTAGTGTAGCTCCTCCAGAATAATTTGAGGTGAATGAATTTTATGGTTTGAGCTGATTATTTTATAGTTCATTGTAATGTTCAAGCTAACTAACCTCTACAAATACCTACAATTAAAACAGTTTTTATGTAAGGTCATGACATTTTATTTGGATGAAAAAAACACAATTCTTTAACTTTAAAAAGAATATTTAAATTAGGCATTTAATTTACAACCAGTCAAGATACTAATTCAGAAAAGTTTTTCTAAATGTCAAATTTCCCTTCACAGATGCTATGTCCATTTTATTCATAATCTTCTCTCCTTACTACTATAGTGTCATTTTTCTACCTTTCCAGATAAAAGGAACTGGGCTTTCAAGCAACATAAGATAAACATCATAATCTCACAGTGTACAATATCAAACTTCTAATATACCTATTTGTGATATCCCAGGAAATGCAAATTATCTCCTAGCAAAATGATGCTACATTTTTTTTCAGTTACATTCTGAGTAGAATAGACCATAGTTTCTGGAGTTTCAATTTTTAAAATTTGGAAAGAGTGTTTCTGGAAAAGCAAACCTCTCATTGGGTCATGAAATATCGATATTTGTTTCCCAAATTTGTATGTTTCCTCTTAGGATCACATCTTCTCTGTCAGTGTCTCAGAAAATAGTAAAATATGACTTCTTTCCAGATGTCTTTTGTTATGGAGTGAATTACATCCTCCTCAAATTCATAGATTGGAGCCTAATCCTCAATAAGATTTTATGGTTTAAGAAGTTAATTAAGGTTACATGAAGTCATAAGGGTGGAGCTCTAATCCAATAGGACTAATATCCTTAAAATAAGAGCAAGAGATAATAGACAGTTCTCTCTCTGCACAGATATAGAAAACAGTCCAAGTAAGGACACAGTGAGAAGAGGGCCGTCTGCAAACCAGGAAGAAGAGTCTCACCGGAAGCAAATCCTGTGGGCACCTGGCTCCTGTATTTTGAGGCTCCAGAATTGTGAGAACATAAATTTCTGTTGTTTAACCCTTCTACCTTGTTGTATTGTGCTATGGCAGCCCTAGCAGACTAAGACAAATAAGAGAAAAGGACATGTGTTATAAGGAATTGCCTCACATGATTACAAAGCCCGTAGGATCCAAAATCTTCAGCGTGAATGGACAGGCTAAAGACTCAGGAGGGCCAAGGGTGCAGATGAAGTCTGAAAGCAGTCTAATGTAGATAGAATAACTTCAGGAATGCCAGTCTTTTTCTTCAATTCAGGCCTTCAACTGATTGATGGCAGCCTTCTTACAGAGTTAAATGTTAATATCAGTCAAGAATATGCCCCTAATTGACATGTAAAATTAACCATCACACCTTTCAAAGACTTTTTAAGATTATACTGAAATTAAGCAATATATAGTTAAAATTATGATCTTGTCCTTTCCTTCCAATTTCACAATATCTCCTTTTAATTTTGAAATATGATTCCTATAAAAATCCTGAGCTATACAGTATACATCTTCTTCCACTTGATTAATCCTGTTTTTCACTTTAATTTGTGGTTGCCTGGGGAAAATGATCTTTCAATGATTGGCTAAGAGTTTTCCTCCCACATTTATTTGGATAGCTTGTTAGTTTTTTCCTTTTCATATAAAAATGAAAAGTATCTATAAAGGAGCAGGCATCCGTGGGATAGGCATACAGCATAATTCAGATGTTATGTCAGAAAAATCTATGTGCACTGAGAACCCCAGCGTTTAACCTCATCCTCGTTTGAAATTGAAACTTTTCAAATAGCATTTCATCCATTGTGAAATGATATAGTATTGAAATACAGTTGGGTGATAAACATACTAGTATCTTAGAAAATCAGTTCCAATATATAACTTGATACATTTCTTTTTTAAAAAGGACATTCATATACACCAAGAAGCTCCTGACAAGGAGGAATGTAAGACTGATGACAGATGTTTTTATCTATTTGCTTAGCCATAAAAATATCATTATGTGATATTTTTACCTGAACTGATAGTTACAAATAATCAAAGTATTTCATATCTATAATAGATTTTACCATCATGGGGTCTGTCATCCAACTTAGGTCATTTGTAGCCTCAGTTGCTTTTTATCCATTTGATTCCTGCTCTGTCTAGTACCAATAGGCATGCCAACAGAATTTTTCTGAGAGAATTAAGAATGTCTTTACTTAATTACCTTTAAGATTATCAGTCTTACTTTAGAGAAACTCACTCTTTCTTTACCTTCTGTCTTTTTGTCCATCTGAAAGGATTTACTTGGTGCCACTTAATGATTCACAGATTTTTAATAAAATGTTTTGTCTTCGCTCTGATTGCTATACTGAAATATCATAAACTCAGTGATTTATCAACAACAGAAATTTGTTTCTCATGGTTCTGGAAGCCTGAGATCATTGTGCCAGCATGACAGGATTCTTCTGAGAGCCCTCTTGCAGGCTGTGGATGGCTGAATTTTCACTGTATCTTCCCATGGTAGAAAAATATTTAATGTCTGTCTGACTCCTTATAAGGGCACTAATCCTATTGATGTGGGCTCCACCCTCATCACCTAATTTCCTCAAAGGCCCTGCCTCCAAATATTATCTGGCTATGAATTATGTTTTAGCATATGAATTTGGGTGGGGGGCAGTCACAAACCTTCAGTCCATTGCAAGTGTGAACAGTGTACTGTTGATGTGGTTTTTGACCCCAGTATGAGTTTCAGTTGGCCTCTGTTGCTTAAGGCCTTCTTAGTTTTACTTCATTTGTCAAAAATGAGAAATACTACATTTTCTATCCCAGAAAATGTTGGACTATTTGCAATACCTGGTTTTCTTTTATTCCTGAAAACTGGCCCCTCATCTCTTGACTCATATCTTTCATGTGTCACTTTGTGTGCAGCTGTGGCACACTAATAATATTGCTTTCTAATTTCTATCTAAAACCAGAAACTAAATCAGTACATTATGTGCCTTTCAAGTTATCGCAAGTGACATGATTACTTAATGTTTTGTACAGGATGATATTGGTTGTCATCTTTCCAGATTCCTATATAAATGTCCTTGGTACCTAATGCCCACCACCAAAGTCAATGTCATTTACTATTTTTTTCATTTGAACCCCAATTCTGGTACCAATTTCCATGTCAATCAGTATAGCTAAGTTCTGCTGTGATAACCAGTTATCCATTATCCTAGTGATTTGTCAAAAAATTATTTCTTATCATGTTATATATCCATTTTGGGTTAACTGCATTTATTCTTCACTCCAGGACCCAACTTGATAGGCCTGACCCATTTCTGGGGAAGGCTGCTCTCACAGCAGACAAGTAAGAGAGAAGGTTAGATAAGACCATGGCTTTTACAGATTTTGTTTAGAAGTAGCACAGGTCACTTCCATTCATATTCAGTGGAACAAAACAAATCATATAATGACTTTACATGTAAACAACTTTTTAACTCTTTGAGCCTAAATTCCTTCACCTGTAAAGTGGAGATAGTACTGTTTCCTACTTACTGGTGCTATTATAAAATAAAACTGACTGAATGGATACAAAAACAAGACCCCTACATATGTTGTCTACAAGAGACCCACCTCAAAACAGGGGACACATACAGACTGAAAGTGAAGGGCTGGAAAAAGATTTTCCATGCAAATAGGGACCAAAAGAAAGCAGGAGTAGCAATACTCATATCACATAAAATAGACTTTAAAACAAAGGCTGTGAAAAGAGACAAAGACGGTCACTACATAATGATCAAAGGATCAATCCAAGAAGAAGATAGAACAATTATAAATATATATGCACCCAACATGGGAGCACCACAGTATGTAAGACAAATGCTAACAAGTATGAAAGGAGACATTAACAAGAACACAATAATAGTGGGAGACTTTAATACCCCACTCACACCTATGGATAGATCAACTAAACAGAAAATTAACACAGAAACACAAACTTTAAACGATACAATAGACCAGTTAGACCTAATTGATATCTATAGGACATTTCATCCCAAAACAATGAATTTCACCTTTTTCTCAAGCGCACATGGAACCTTCTCCAGGATAGATCACATCCTGGGCCACAAAGTTAGCCTTGATAAATTCAAAAAAATAGAAATCATTCCAAGCATCTTTTCTGATCACAATGCAGTAAGATTAGATCTCAACTACAGGAGAAAAACTATTAAAAATTCCAACATATGGAGGCTGAACAACACTCTGCTGAATAACCAACAAATCACAGAAGAAATCAAGAAAGAAATCAAAATTTGCATAGAAATGAATGAAAATGAAAACACAACAACCCAAAACCTGTGGGACACTGTAAAAGCAGTCAGGGGAAAGTTCATAGCAATACAGGCATACCTCAAGAAACAAGAAAAAAGTCAAATAAATAAACTAACTCTACACCTAAAGCAACTAGAAAAGGAAGAAATGAAGAACCCCAGCGTTAGTAGAAGGAAGGAAATCTTAAAAATTAGGGCAGAAATAAATGCAAAAGAAACAAAAGAGACCATAGCAAAAATCAACAAAACCAAAAGCTAGTTCTTTGAAAGGATAAATAAAATTGACAAACCATTATCCAGACTCATCAAGAAACAAAGGGAGAAAAATCAAATCAATAAAATTAGAAACTAAAAAGGAGAGATCACAACAGACAACACAGAAATACAAAGGATCATAAGAGACTACTATCAACAATTATATGCCAATAAAATGGACAATGTGGAAGAAATGGACAAATTCTTAGAAAAGTACAACTTTCCAAAACTCAACCAGGAAGAAATAGAAAACCTTAACAGACCCATCATAAGCATGGAAATTGAAACTGTAATCAAAAATCTTCCAGCAAACAAAAGCCCAGGTCCAGATGGCTTCACAGCTGAATTCTACCAAAAATTTAGAGAAGAGCTAACACCTATCCTGCTCAAACTCTTCCAGAAAATTGCAGAGGAAGGGAAACTTCCAAACTCATTCTATGAGGCCACCATCACCCTAATACCAAAACCTGACAAAGATCCCACAAAAAAAGAAAACTACAGGTCAATATCACTGATAAACATAGATGCAAAAATCCTTAACAAAATTCTAGCAATCAGAATCCAACAACACATTCAAAAGATCATTCACCATGACCAAGTGGGCTTTATCCCAGGGATGCAAGGATTCTTCAGTATCCGCAAATCAATCAATGTAATACACCACATTAACTAATTGAAAAATAAAAACCATATGATTATCTCAATAGATGCAGAGAAAGTCTGACAAAATTCAACACCCATTTATGATAAAAACTCTCCAGAAAGCAGGAATAGAAGGAACATACCTCAACATAATAAAAGCTATATATGACAAACCCACAGCAAACATTATCCTCAATGGTGAAAAATTGAAAGCATTTCCTCTAAAGTCAGGAACAAGACAAGGGTGCCCACTTTCACCATTACTATTCAACATAGTTTTGGAAGTTTTGGCCACAGCAATCAGAGCAGAAAAAGAAATAAAAGGAATCCAAATTGGAAAAGAAGAAGTAAAACTCTCACTATTTGCAGATGACATGATCCTCTACATAGAAAACCCTAAAGACTCCACCAGAAAATTACTAGAACTAATCAATGATTATAGTAAAGTTGCAGGATATAAAATCAACACACGGAAATCCCTTGCATTCCTATACACTAATAATGAGAAAACAGAAAGAGAAATTAAGGAAACAATTCCATTCACCATTGCAACGGAAAGAATAAAATACTTAGGAATATATCTACCTAAAGAAACTAAAGACCTATATATAGAAAACTATAAAACACTGGTGAAAGAAATCAAAGAGGACACTAATAAATGGAGAAATATACCATGTTCATGGATTGGAAGAATCAATATAGTGAAAATGAGTATACTACCCAAAGCAATTTATAGATTCAATGCAATCCCTATCAAGCTACCGACAGTATTCTTCACAGAGCTAGAACAAATAATTTCACAATTTGTATGGAAATACAAAAAACCTCGAATAGCCAAAACTATCTTGAGAAAGAAGAATGGAACTGGAGGAATCAACCTACCTGACTTCAGGCTCTACTACAAAGCCACAGTCATAAAGACAGTATGGTACTGGCACAAAGACAGAAATATAGATCAATGGAACAAAATAGAAAGCCCAGAGATAAATCCACGCACATACGGACACCTTATCTTTGACAAAGGAGGCAAGAATATACAATGGATTAAAGACAATCTCTTTAACAAGTGGTGCTGGGAAATCTGGTCAACCACTTGTAAAAGAATGAAACTAGACCACTTTCTAACACCATACACAAAAATAAACTCAAAATGGATTAAAGATCTAAACATAAGACCAGAAACTATAAAACTCCTAGAGGAGAACATAGGCAAAACACTCTCTGACATACATCACAGCAGGATCCTCTATGACCCACCTCCCAGAATATTGGAAATAAAAGCAAAAATAAACAAATGGGACCTAATTAACCTTAAAAGCTTCTGCACATCAAAGGAAACTATCAGCAAGGTGAAAAGACAGCCTTCAGAATGGGAGAACGTAATAGCAAATGAAGCAACTGACAAACAACTAATCTCAAAAATACACAAGCAACTCCTACAGCTCAACTCCAGAAAAATAAATGACCCAATCAAAAAATGGGCCAAAGAACTAAATAGACATTTCTCCAAAGAAGACATACAGATGGCTAACAAACACATGAAAAGATGCTCAACATCACTCAGTATCAGAGAAATGCAAATCAAAACCACTGTGAGGTACCATTTCACACCAGTCAGAATGGCGGCGATCCAAAAGTCTACAAACAATAAATACTGGAGAGGGTGTGGAGAAAAGGGAACCCTCTTACACTGTTGGTGGGAATGCAAACTAGTACAGCCACTATGGAGAACAGTGTGGAGATTCCTTAAAAAACTGGAAATAGAACTGCCTTATGATCCAGCAACCCCACTGCTGGGCATACACACTGAGGAAACCAGAAGGGAAAGAGACACGTGTACCCCAATGTTCATCGCAGCACTGTTTATAATAGCCAGGACATGGAAGCAACCTAGATGTCCATCAGCAGATGAATGGATAAGAAAGCAGTGGTACATATACACAATGGAGTATTACTCAGCCATTAAAAAGAATACATTTGAATCAGTTCTAATGAGGTGGATGAAACTGGAGCCTATTATACAGAGTGAAATAAGCCAGAAGGAAAAACACCAATACAGTATACTAACGCATATATATGGAATTTAGTAAGATGGTAACAATAACCCTGTGTACGGGACAGCAAAAGAGACACTGATGTATAGGACAGTCTTATGGACTCAATGGGAGAGGGAGTGGGTAGGAAGATTTGGGAGAATGGCATTGAAACATGTAAAATATCATGTATGAAACGAGATGCCAGTCCAGGTTAAATGCATGATACTGGATGCTTGGGGCTGGTGCACTGGGACGACCCAGAGGGATGGTATGGGGAGGGAGGAGGGAGGAGCGTTCAGGATGGGGAACACATGTATACCTGTGGCGGATTCATTTTGGTATTTGGCAAAACTAATACAATTATGTAAAGTTTAAAAATAAAATAAAATTTAAAAAAAAAAGTAAGTAAAACTAAAATAAATAAATAAATAAATAAAATACAGATAAAGTGCTCAGAACGACAGTTCTGGACTTGCCATGCTTATATTTGAACTAGGATGCCTGCCCAGTACAAGAGTCTGGGCTCTGTCACTGCAGGGTCTTTTCCCTCCGTAAGATATTTATGGAAGCCATTACATAGGTATGTTTTAATATGATTTTTAATAAATGTAATTTCCCAAATCTTCTGTCAATTGCATTTCCCTCTACACTCTGTTTTTACTTGTAATCCAAAGATGGCTTATCTGACTGCTTAAATTGTTCAGAAAAAATTGCAGATTATATTACCATTTATAAATATATCCCACTGATCTGACAGTAGAAGATTCCATAATTGTGTTCTAAACCTGAAATAGATGGTTTTATTCATATATTTTCACTCATCTGGCTAAGGAACTTCGTATGAATGGGAAAGAAGATTTCAAATATATATTAAGTCCAAAAACAATGTTTTCATACTCAACTTCTATTGTATGATTTCTCAGGAGACATCATGCTATGATCCTGACATCTTTAAATGTGAATTTCTCTAAATAATGTGTAAGGGGGATGATTAAGATGTCCCTAAAGAGCAGCATCTGTGGGGTAGTTGTAGAAATTTATAGTAAGAATTGAAGGTGTAGCTTAACAGCACCTTTTGAATAGTTAGGAGAAGGTGGCTCAGATGGTAAAGAATCCGCTTGCAATGCAGGAGACCTGGGTTCAACCACTGGGTCAGGAAGATCCTCTGTAGATGGGATTGGCTACCCACTCAAGTATGCTTGCTTGGAGAACTCCATAGAGAGAGGAATTTGGTGGGATACAGTCCATTGGGTTGCAAAGGATCAGACATGACTAAGCGACTAACCCTTTCTAGTAGTTAATTTCAGATGTATAGCATAGTGGTTCAATATTTTTTTTTACAGATTATACCCTATTTAAAATTATTATAAAGTATTGTCTATATTATCCATTATATGCCTTTATCTTATTTTATACCTGTTACTGCAGGTATGAAATAACATGCTTCAGTCGTGTCCGACTCTGTGCGACCCTATGGACGGCAGCCCACAAGGCTCCTCCATCCATGGAATTTTCCAGGCAAGAGTACTGGAGTGGGGTGCCATTGCCTTCTCCCATTTTATACCTAGTAGTTTGTATTTCTTACACCCCTCCTCCTCATTGGTAACTACTACTTTTTTATCTGTATCTGTTGGTCTGTTTCTGTTTTGTTACATTCATTCATCTAAAATTTTTTTTAGTTTCCACATATAAGTGAAAACATGCAGTTTTTTTTTTTCCCTTCTCTGTCTTATTTATTTAAGCATAATACCCTCCAGGTCAACCTGTGTTGTTGCAAATGGCAGCACTTCATTTTTTTTTATGGCTGATCAATATTTCATTGTATATATACCCCTACTTTTTTACCCATTCATCTGTAGATGGACACTTAGGTTACTTGCAAATTTTTTCTAATTTAAAGAATGCTGCTATGAACATCTGGAGAAGGCAATGGCAACCCACTCCAGTACTCTTGCCTGGAAAATCCCATGGACAGAGGAGCCTGGTAGGCTGCAGTCCATGGGGTCGCTAAGAGTCGGGCACGACTGAGCGACTTCACTTTCACTTTTCTCTTTCATGCATTGGAGAAGGAAATGGCAACCCACTCCCGTATTCTTGCCTGGAGAATCCCAGGGACAGAGGAGCCTAGTGGGCTGCCATCTATGGGGTCGCACAGAGTCGGACACGACTGAAGCGACTTAGCAGCAGCAGCAGCAGCTATGAACATCAGGGTGCATATGACTTTTCAAATTAGTGTTTTCATTTTCTTCACATGTATACCCAGAAATGAAATTGCGGATCATACGGTAGTTCTATTTTTAAATCTTTGGCAAGTACCTCCATACTCTTTTCCATAGTAGCTGTACCAATTTACATTCTGATGAACAGTGTACTGGGGTTCCCTTTCCTTACATCCTCACCAACACTTATTATTTACTGTCTTTTTGAGGATAACTATCCTAATAGGTGTGAGATGGTATCTCATTGTAGTTTTTACTTGATTGCCATTTTTCTGATGATTACTAATACTGAGCATCTTTTCATGTGCCTATTGGCCACATGTCTTCTTTGGAAAAATGCCTATTCAGGTCTTCTGCCCATTTTTTTAATCATTTTTTTTTTATGTTGAGTTATCCGAGTTCTGTTTATGTATTTAGATGTTGTTGCTTAGTTGCTAAGTTGTAGGTGACTCTTTTGTGACCCCATAGACTGTAGCCTGCCAGGCTCCTCTGTTCATGGGATTTCCCAGCAAGAATACTGGATTTCCTTCTCAAGGGGATTACCGACTCAGGAATCAAACCCACATCTCCTACACTGGCAGGCGGATTCTTTACCACTGAGCCACCAGGGATGCACAGTTTGGGTATTAATGCCTTATCAGATGTATCATTTACAATTATTTTTTATTCAGTAGGCTGCCTTTTAGTTTTGCTAATGGTTTCCTTTACTGTGCAAAAGCTTTTAAGTTTGACTAGGTTTCATTTATTTTGGCTTTTGTTTCCCTTGCTTGAGAAGACAGATTCAAAAAGATACCACTAAGATAGATGTCAAAGAGTATGTTGCCTATGCTTTCTTCTAGGAGTTTTATGGTTTCCAGTCTTATATTTAGGTCTTTAATCCATTCTGAGTTTATTTTCATGTATGGCATGAATAAATGTTCTAATTTCATTGTTTTTGCATGTAGCTATCCAGTTTTCCCACCACTTGCTGTCTTTTTCCCATCGTATATTCTTGCCTCATTTTTCGTAGATAATCAACCATATGTGTGTGTGTTTATTTCCAGGCTCTGTATTCTGTTCTCTTCTATTGATCTCTGTGCCCGTTTTTGTGCCAGTACTATGTAGTATAGTGTGAATTCAGGGAACATGTTAACTTTTTTTTTATCAGTTGCTTTGGTAATTAAGGATCTTTTGTGGCTCCATACAACTTCGAGGATTGTTTATTCTAGTTCTATGAGAAATATGGGAATTTTGATATGAACTACATTAAACCTGAAAATTACTTTGGTTAGTATGGACATTTTAACAATATTAATTTTTCCAGTCCTGGAACATGGGGGTTTCCCTTATGGCTCAGCTGGTAAAGAATCCACCTGCAATGCAGGGGACCGGGGTTTAATCCCTGGGATGGGAAGATCCCCCAGAGAAGGGAAAGGTTACCCACTCCAGTATTCTGGTCTGGAAAATTCCATGAACTATATAGCCCATGAGATTGCAAAGAGTTGGACACGACTGAGTGACTTTCACTTTCACTGAGCATGGGTTATCTGTACATTTCTTTGTATTATCTTTAATCTACTTCATCAGTATTTTATAGTTTTCAGAGTATAGGTATTTCACCTCCTTGATTAAATTTGCTTAGTAATGCAGTCGTGAATGACTTTTTGCAATCCTAAATACGAAAAGGAGTACGTCAAGGCTGTATATTGTCACCCTGTTTATTTAACATATATGCAAAATACATCATGAGAAATGCTGGACTGGAAGAAACACAAGCTGGAATCAAGATTGCCGGGAGAAATCTCAATAACCTCAGATATGCAGATGACACCACCTTTATGGCAGAAAGTGAAGAGGAACTCAAAAGCCTCTTGATGAAAGTGAAAGTGGAGAGTGAAAAAGTTGGCTTAAAGCTTAATATTCAGAAAACGAAGATCATGGCATCTAGTCCCATCACTTCATGGGAAATAGATGGGGAAACAGTCGAAACAGTGTCAGACTTTATTTTGGGAGGCTCCAAAATCACTGCAGATGGTGACTGCAGCCATGAAATTAAAAGACGCTTACTCCTTGGAAGGAAAGTTATTACCAACCTAGATAGCATATTAAAAAGCAGAGACATTACTTTGCCAATAAAGGTTCGTCTAGTCAAGGCTATGGTTTTTCCTGTGGTCATGTATGGGTGTGAGAGTTGGACTGTGAAGAAGGCTGAGCACTGAAGAATTGATGCTTTTGAACTGTGGTGTTGGAGAAGACTCTTGAGAGTCCCTTGGACTGCAAGGAGATCCAACCAGTCCATTGTGAAGGAGATCAGCCCTGGGATTTCTTTGGAAGGAATGATGCTAAAGCTGAAACTCCAGTACTTTGGCCACCTCATGTGAAGAGTTGACTCATTGGAAAAGACTCTGATGCTGGGAGGGATTGGGGGCAGGAGGAGAAGGGGATGACAGAGGATGAGATGGCTGGATGGCATCACTGACTCGATGGACATGAGTCTGGGTGAACTCCGGGAGTTGGTGATGGATAGGGAGGCCTGGCGTGCTGCGATTCATGGGGTCGCAAAGAGTCGGACACGACTGAGTGACTGAACTGAACTGATGCACTGTAGCCCACCAGGCTCCTCTGTTCATGGGATTCTCCAGGCAAGAATACTGGACTGGATTGCCATTTCCTCCTCCAGGGCATCTTCCCAACCCGGGGATCAAACCCATGTTTCTTACTTCTGCAGCATGGGCAGGTAGGTTCTTTACCACTAGCACCACCGGGGAAGCCTAAGTGTTTTATTCTCTTTTATGCAATTGTAAGTGTGATTGTTTTCTTGTTTTCTCTTTCTGATTGTTTATTAGGGTATAGAAAAGCAACAGATTTCTGTGTATTAAACTTGTATCCTCCAAATTTACTGAGTTAACTTATTCTAGTAGTTTTTTGATGATATTTTGTGTCAGAATTCTATGTACAGTAGCATGCCTTAGGCAAATAGTTACAGTTTTACTTCTTGCCTTCCAATTCAGATGCCTTTCATTAATTTTTGTAATCTGATTGCCATGGCTGGAACCATCAATACTACTTTGAATAGAAATGTCTATGGTGGGCATCCTGTTTTGTTCCTAATCTTAGAAGAAACACTTACAGCTTCTCACTGTTGAGTATGATGTTAGCTATGAGTTTGTCATAAATGGCTTTTATTCAGTTGAAATATGTTCTCTTTATACCATCTTTGTTGAGAGTGTTTATCATGAATAGATATTGAATTTTGTCAGATGTTTTTTCTGTATCAATTGAAATGATCATGTGATTCTTCATTTTGTTAATATGGTATATCATATTGATTTGTGGATATTGAACCATTCTTACATCCCAAGGATAAATTCCACTTGATCATGGTACATGATCCTTCAATGTATTATTGAGTTCAGCTTGTTAATATTTTCTTGATGATTTTGGCATATATATTCATCAGAGATATTGACCTATTTTCTTTATTTTTTTTTCTGTGGTTTCTTGTTCTGATTTTGATATCAGGGTAATGCTGGCCTGATTAATGAACATGGGAGTGTTCCTGCTCTTCAGTTTTCTGGAATATTTTGAAAAGGATAGGTATTATATCTTCTTTATATGTTTGGAATTCTCCTGGGAAGTGGTTCAGTCCTGGATTTTGCTTGTTGGGAGTTTATCTTTATTATTACTATTCCTGATTAAATTTCAATACTAGTAATCTGTATCTTTAGGTTATCTGTTTCTTCCTAACTCTTGAAAGATTGTATATTTCTAGGAATTCATACATTTTTTTCTTTTTTTTGGTGTTGTCCAGTTTGTTGACATATTACTGTGCTCTTACAGGTCCCTGCTAGTGGTGCAGGTTCTGAGTAGTTGGCTTTTCTTCCCTTCCTACCAAACTTTGTGTGGTTCTTTCTGTACACTGTGGAGAAACTCTGTGGAGTTTCAGCTTTGATTGTAGAAGAAGCATTCTACTAGTCTTCAGATCATTCTCAGTGAGAGCTGCTCTATGTGTAGTTCAGTTCAGTTCAGTTCAGTTCAGTCACTCAGTGCTCAGTCGTGTCCAACTCTTTGCAACCCCATGAATCGCAGCACGCCAGGCCCTCCTCTCCATCACCAACTCCTGGAGTTCACTCAGACTCACGTCCATCGAATCAGTGATGCCATCCAGCCATCTCATCCTCTGTCGTCCCCTTTTCCTCCTGCCCCCAACCCCTCCCAGCATCAGAGTCTTTTACAATGAGTCAACTCTTCACATGAGATGGCCAAAGTACTGGAGTTTCAGCTTTCGCATCAGTCCTTCCAAAGAAATCCTAGGGCTGATCTCCTTCAGAATGGACTGGTTGGATGTCCTTGCAGTCCAAGGGACTCTCAAGAGTCTTCTCCAACACCACAGTTCAAAAGCATCAATTCTTCGGCACTCAGCCTTCTTCACAGTCCAGCTCTCACATCCATACATGACCACAGGAGAAAACATAGCCTTGACTAGATGGACCTTTGTTGGCAAAGTAATGTCTCTGCTTTTTAATATGCTATCTAGGTTGGTCATAACTTTCCTTCCAAGGAGTAAGCGTCTTTTAATTTCATGGCTGCAGTCACCATCTGCAGTGATTTTGGAGCCCCCCAAAATAAAGTCTGACACTGTTTCGACTGTTTCCCCATCTATTTCCCATGAAGTGATGGGACCGGATGCCATGATCTTCGTTTTCTGAATATTAAGCTTTAAGCCAACTTTTTCAGTCTCCACTTTCACTTTCATCAAGAGGCTTTTGAGTTCCTCTTCACTTTCTGCCATAAAGGTGGTGTCATCTGCATATCTGAGGTTATTGAGATTTCTCCCAGCAATCTTGCTTCCAGCTTGTGTTTCTTCCAGCCCAGCGTTTCTCATGATGTACTCTGCATATAAGTTAAATAAACAGGGTGACAATATTCAGCCTTGACGTACTCCTTTTCGTATTTGGAACCAGTCTGTTGTTCCATGTCCAGTTCTAACTGTTGCTTCCTGACCTGCATATAGGTTTCTCAAGAGGCAGGTCAGGTGGTCTGGTATTCCCATCGGTTTCAGAATTTTCCACAGTTTATTGTGATCCACACAGTCAAAGGCTTTGGCATAGTCAATAAAGCAGAAATAGATGTTTTTCTGGAACTCTCTTGCTTTTTCGATGATCCAGTGGATGTTGGCAATTTAATCTCTGGTTCCTCTGCCTTTTGATATATTCATGTAGGGACGTATGCTCAGGGTTCTACTCTGTCATCTTGATCCCACCCTTAGAAATCCTTGAGATGAATGTATTTAATCTAGAATTAAATTAAAATTCATATCAATGTGCCTACGTTTTTATAGTGACAAGAAAAATCATATTTTATATTGACTTAAGTTTTTGATACAAAAATCCAAGCTTCGTCATATACTTTTCCTAATGGTCTTAGCCATTTTAGGTTATAGTAAATCATTCTTGTATGTTCCTTAGTGATATATCTTTTTATTTTTTTTCTTTTTACTCTCTCCATAACAAAATTGTCTTACTGTTTTGATTTCTTCTGTATCAACTCTTCCTTAGACATATTTCATTTATGTTTTAACTATTTACGTCTTCAAACTAGACCTTGCTTATTTTAGTGAAATAGCATAAAATGACAAGATTGTTGCTTGATAGGCAAGAGGTATGGAAAATAGATCACACCTCAAACCACTTCATAGAGGCTGTGTTAGCACTCATAAACATTGAAAAACACAAATGTTTAGGAGTCTTACTTAAGATTTAGATTCACTTATGAGCCATATCGGAGAAGGCAATGGCACCCCACTCCAGTACTTTTGCCTAGAAAATCCCATGGACGGAGGAAGGCTGCAGTCCATGGGGTCGCCAGAGTCCGACACGACTGAGCGACTTCACTTTCACTTTCCACTTTCATGCATTGGAGAAGGAAATGGCAACCCACTCCACTGTTCTTGCCTGGAGAATCCCAGGGACGGGAAGCCTGGTGGGCTGCCGTCTAGGGGTCGCATAGAGTCGGACACAACTGAAGCGACTTAGCAGCAGCAGCAGCATGAGCCATATAATTCTAGACAAAATACTTAATACCTGAAGACTTATACCTAACTGGACAGGAAAAGTGGGAAAATGTATATATATTAATAACATGATATTCAGAGCATATTATATTTACAACAGAGGTTACTTTTATTTCCTGGACTTAAATGTCTAATTCCATGATTTTCAAAATAAAAACACTTTTTGAATGAAATGAAATCTTATGGGAACTCCTACATACAAAACAGATATGATCACATATAATATGATCAAAATGTCAATGGGTGCAGAGAATCCTATCAGTTCATTGATCACTGCCCCTTCCCACTTCATTCTTCCTGGATCATACGTTGTCCCATCACTGAGATAATTTATAGAATATTGAGGTACTTCTCAAAAGAACAATATAATTTTGGAGGTACTGAGCTTTTACTTTTGTCCAAAAGATGTTCTTTTGTATCTTACAGGACATATCCATTATTTCTCCCGTGTGTTTTCTTCTACTTTTTTTGAGTTCTGACTGCTTACCTATGTATATTTTGACTAATCCTATTGACTTCACTTCTCCTGAGTTATTCCAATTTTGCTTTCTTTTTAAAGGAAATTGTGTCATTTTAATTTTGAATCAGAAAATATAGTATTCCCATATTCTCCATAGCAACATTTTCCTGGGACATGCCTCTCATCTATTGGTGCATTTAGGGGTTTACTCAGTCACTTTCAGATTCTTCTCTGTACTTCCTGTTACGTATTTTTGCCAAGATATCAGGTATTTTACAAGCTTTTCTATAAACTTTGGAGTGTATGTGTGTGTATGCATATACATACATACATACAGGTACACTTAGATTTGTTGAAAATGTAGCTTTCATGTTTTCTTATGTTTTCTAGTTGACTTTTTATGGATTTCAGGAGAATAAGAAATTGTTTTATGACGCCATATTCTTATTGCATGTCCTAAATTTTCATTTCTCTTATTATTTCTGAATTTTGATATGACAATGAAGCTGTCCAGTTGAGTTTATTAGAATGGTAATTAGGTCATACGTATAAATGCAATATCATGAAAAACTACTACTGTCATGAAAATGTACTGTCATCAATAATCTATTCATTATGCTAGGCAATCTTAACATAGAAGACTGCCTGTGTATAAGAGATTTTAATCTATATTTTAAATGCTATCTAATTTAAATCTGTTCATGGGGTTCTAATGTAAATCTGTTCATGGGAGGGTAGCAGAGGATGAGATGATTACATAGCACCACTGACTCAATGGACATGAATCTGAGCAAATTCCAGGAGGTAGTGAATGGCCAAGGAAGCCTGTTGTGCTGCATGGGGTCTCAAAGAGTCAGACATGATTTAGTGACTGAACAACAACAAAATTTAAATCTAATTTTAAAATGCTAGTTTTCATATTGTAAATATCTTTGCTGAGGACTAATGGAACAATGTATATAACTTAGTTCAAATTTTTGATACATTTTTCTTAATAAGAAGGATAGAAATGATTAATTACTTGTCCCAATTCACAAAGCAACCCAGAGGACCAAAATAGCCAATTTCATTATTTCAATAATTGTTTACACTGATGAAGCCTCTGTATGAGTTCCAGTTGTTGACCATATGTGCAGTGATCTTTATAAACAAATGGTCTTTGCAACTACTTATAAATATGTACAGCATATGCAACCAAGACCATTTTTGTCAGCATGAGGGGCTATCAAAACCAGTTATCGTTAATGTTTTTCTTTAAAGAAAAAATCAGGTTGTGGCATTAAGTACAGGAGAGACAAAAGGCATGAAATTTGTTGTATCTTGGAACTCCTGACTTGTTTATGCACAATCGTCATCTGCTACATGATTGAAATATCAGTCAACCACAGAGACATTATTTTTTAATTAGCAAGTGAGCCAACTACTGGAGTTGGAGAAATACTTGGTAGATCCAAGTATAAGATTGTTCAAAGTTCAATAAGAAAGAGAAAGGGATTCCATAATTGCATAAATGATAGCATTCCCTCTTGATTTTTCTTTGTTTTGCACCTGCTTTAATATTGATACTTTCCTTACACATGGTTTTAGTTTAAATTTAAATGAATTAACCAAAGTAGCCAAGAAATTGCATTCGTTTCCTAGCCTCTCTTTACTTAGTGAGAAAATAGATGCTAAAAAGAGAATGGTTAAAGAGAACTTTTGACCAAAAGGGATAGCAGATGTCATACATTTTCAAAAGTTGTAACATTGGTTTCAATTGACTTCAAGTAATCAATTTAACTTGCCCAAGAGAAAATCTGCCAAATATTCTGAAATCAAGTGGAAACCACATGTGAGAAAGAGATAAATTATACTAAGTAACACTGGAATGTGGTAGAGTGGAAAGTTCTCATTTAAATAGGCTGTAAGATAAATAATAAAAAAAATGAATAACTTATTGCAAAAGATTGCATATTTATGAAGGAGGTGTTCCTGGAGAAAGAGTAGTAACTAGTCTTAAACGTGGGAGACATGACTGTGTTAGTTTGTGGTTTCTTCATGTACTTCATATTGTATGAAGTTACATATTGCATGCCTGTATTCTTCAGCTAGAGTTATTTATTATTATTACATTTTGAGGAATAAACATAAAAATGACCTTTTCCCCCTCAGTCAAATGAATGCATTATAGATAAATAATTATTCTATGTTTCAAAAAGCTGGTGGTTGGGCAGGGCAGTGGAGGGATGAGAGGCACGAACCTAGGAAACTTGTATGTAATATCTCCTTATATTAACAATATATAAAGTTTAAAATTTTATCCACTTTGTAACCCCAGATATATTGCCCTTCAAATTTGCTTAAAATACCTATAAAATCACAAAAAAGTTATACATTTGCTAAATGAAAAATCTGTATGATCTTATTTATATGGAGAATGTAAACAGTTGAAGCCATAGAAGTAGAGTAGAATGGTGGTTACCAAGAGTGGGAGGTGGGGGAAATGGGGAGATATGAGTCAAAGGTACAAAGTTTCAGTTATGTAGGATGCATAAATTCTTGAGACCTAATTTATAGCATGTTAGTTAACATTATATACCAAAAATTTGCTAGGAGAGTAGATCTCAAGTGTTTGTGCCACAAAAATAACAACAATAACAGTAATAAATATGAACACGAAAGTACCAGGGCCTGTTTAGCGCACCCACTAACTATCAGAGAGAGTGAACCAGGATAAGAACACGCACCCTGATCTCATGGCATATCTGGATATTTGCTTATGCAGTAGAGTTCCGTGGATGATGGGAAGACGTTATCTCCCCAACACAGCATGCTCCCAGCTGAATAAAATACCTAGAGGATCCTCCCCATTGCCAGCGAGGTGCTACTTTGTAAAGTTATTTATTTATTTGCTTAACTTGTTGAGGCCCGGATTCCGGTTTCTTCTTGTCTGTAATCCCTATCTCCAGACACTTCTGTGTTGTTTTCACATTCATACAGAAATAGCAACTCCAAGCAAACAGTTGGACATAAAGGAAAGAAAATGACTTGGTATTATGTAAACTTGATTGTCTCATGGTAAGGAGATAAGAATGTTGGTCGCCAGATTACTGGGAATGTTATTTTCTCACTTTTTTTCAAAAATTCAGAGTACCACAGAACCAGGTGTGGGGAGAAGAATAAAATAATATATCTATATGATTGACCTCCCTGACAAAAATTTGAAATTGAGTATAGACCTATGATCATTAACCAGCTCTTTTGTTGATCTGAAAAGATCACCCTTAACTAAGGCAAAACTGCTACCACTTTCTACAGCACTTAGTGTACATGAGATATTATTCTAAAAACTTTGTGTAAATCAACTTGTTTAATTTTACTAGACACCGTATGAGGGAGATATTGTTGCTGTATTACTCAAAATTTACAGATGTGAAACTGAAGTATAGAAATGTAAAATTCACAAAACTAGTTAGTGGTGAAATTTGGATTTGAAACCAGGCAATATGGTTGTAATGTCTGGGCTTTGAATCGTTTTGCAATACAGAAAGAGAGTGGGACCCAGGTGGGCTCTGCACCAGACCCAACTCAACAATCCATCACTTCAGAATTTGTAATGAAAATAAAACATTATTAGAATCAATGAGAAAAATGACCTGACATGAGGAAAGAAATATCCTAAAGGACCAAAGGAATAGCCACCTCTGAGAATTATCTCTTAAGAAATCCAGAAGAAAATGTTAAAAAATTGTATGGACTCTTTAAACATTGTCTTAGAAGAGAAAAGAAAACCTGAAATCACTAAGAGATGAAAAAAGACAATAGGCTGGGGTGAAAATAATGGTAGGGGATTAAAAGAACTTTGAGAATATCTAATTCAGTATTAGATTAAAAATCCACAAGATACTACTCTATGCTGATACTGTATACAACTTAACAAGTAACAAATAGGAACAACTTACATGCATTTGCCAAAGACTTAAGCTGAAAATTAATACTCCTTGAGAAAATATTAGGCCAAATGGAAAACAAACAGTAATCAATAATACATAGTAGAGACTGTTTTATGATATGGGGGAAAAATCTGATGAAATACTAAAAGAGCTCTCCATGTTCCACAGAAAATAAAATATATTTATCTTAGGTTCTTAAGTGCAAAGGATTAGAGATCCCTTCCAGAAAATTAGAGATACCAAGGGAACATTTCATGCAGAGATGGGCACAATAAAGGAAAGAAATGGTATGCCCTAACAGAAGCAGATGATATTAAGAAGTGGCAGCAAGAATACACAGAACTATGCAAAAAAACATCTTAATGACTCAGGTAACCACAGTGGTATGATCACTCACCTAGAGCGAGGTGTCCTGGAGTGCAAAGTCAAGTGGGCCTTAGGAAGCATCACTATGAACAAAGCTAGTGGAGATGATGAAACTCCTGCTGAGCTATTTCAAATCCTGAAAGATGGTGTCACTAAAGTGCCGCACTCAATATGCCAGCAAATTTGGAAAACTCAGCAATGGCCACAGGGCTGGAAAAGGTCAGCTTTCATTACAGTCCCAAAGAAAGGCAATGCCAAAGAATATTCAGACTACTACACAGTTGCACTAATCTCACATACTAGCAAGGTAATGCTCAAAATTCTCCAACCTAGGCTTCAACTATAGGTGAACAAAAAATTCCAGATGTTCAAGCTGGATTTAGAAAAGACAGAAGAACCAGAGATCAAATTGCCAACATCTGTTGGATCATAGAAAAAGCAAGAGAATTCCAGAGAATCATGTACTTCTGCTTCATTGACTAGGTTAAAGCCTTTGACTGTGTAGATCACAACAAACTATGGAAAATTCTTCAAGAGATGGGAATACCAGATCACATGACCTGCCTCCTGAGAAACATATGCAGGTCAAGAAGCAAGAGTTAGAACTGGATGTGGAACAACAGACTGGTCAAAATTGGGAAAGGAGTACATTAAGGCTGTATACTGTCACCCTGCTTATTTAACTTATATGCAGAGTATATGATGTGAAATACCGGGCTGGATGAAGGATGAATCACAATCTGGAATCAAGATTATAGGGAGAAATATCAATAACCTCAGATATGCAGATAAAACCACCCTTATGGCAGAAAGTGAAGAGGAACTAAAGAGCCTCTTGATGAAGGTGAAAGTGGAGAGTGAAAAAGCTGACTTAAAACTCAGCATTCAAAAAATGAAGATTATAGCATCCGGTCCCATCACTTCATGGCAAATAGATGAAGAACAATGGAAACAGTGACAGACTTCATTTCCTTGGGCTCCAAAATCACTTCAGAACATGAGTGCAGCCATGAAATTAAAAGACGTTTGCTCCTTGGAAGAAAAGTTACGGCAAACCTAGATAGCTTGTTAAAAAGCGGAGATGTTACTTTGCCAATAAAGTCCATATAGTCAAAGCTGTGGTTTTTCCACCAGTAATGTTTGGATGATAGAGTTGGACCTTTAAAGAAGGCTGAACACCAAAGAATTGATGCTTTTGAACTGTGGTGTTAGAGAAGACTCCCGAAAGTCCCTTGGACTGCAGGGAGATCCAACGAGTCAATCCTAAAGGAAATCAGTCCTGAATATTCATTGGAAGAACTGATGCTGAAGCTGAAGCTCCAATAGTTTGGCCACCTGTTGTGAAAAGCTGACACATTGGAAAAGACCCTGATGCTGGGAAAGATTGAAGGCAGGAGGAGAAGGGGATGACAGATACCATCCCTCTATGCAGAGTACAAAAAGTATGAAAAGGCAAAATGATAGGATACTGAAAGAGAAACTCCCCAGGTCAGTAGGTGCCCAATATGCTACTGGAGATCAGTGGAGAAATAACTCCAGAAAGAATGAAGGGATGGAGCCAAAGCAAAAACAATACCAGCTGTGGATGTGACTGGTAATAGAAGCAAGGTCCAATGCTGTAAAGAGCAATATTGCATAGGAACCTGGAATGTCAGGTCCATGAATCAAGGCAAATTGGAAGTGGTCAAACAGGAGATGGCAAGAGTGAATGTCAACATTCTAGGAATCAGCGAACTAAAATGGACTGGAATGGGTGAATTTAACTCAGATGACCATTATATCTACTACTGTGGGCAGGAATCTCTCAAAAGAAATGGAATAGCCATCATGGCCAACAAAAGAGTCCGAAATGCAGTACTTGGATGCAATCTCAAAAACGACAGAATGATCTCTGTTCGTTTCCAAGGCAAACCATTCAACATCACAGTAATCCAAGTCTATGCCCCAACCAGTAATGCTGAAGAAGCTGAAGTTGAATGGTTCTAGGAAGACCTACAAGACCTTTTAGAACTAACACCCAAAAAAGATGTCCTTTTCATTATAGGGGACTGGAATGCAAAAGTAGGAAGTCAAGAAACACCTGGAGTAACAGGCACATTTGGCCTTGGAATACGGAATGAAGCAGGGCAAAGACTAATAGAGTTTTGCCAAAAAAATGCACTGGTCATAACAAACACCCTCTTCCAAAAACACAAGAGAAGACTCTATACATGGACATCACCAGATGGTCAACACCGAAATCAGACTGATTATAATCTTTGCAGCCAAAGATGGAGAAGCTCTATACAGTCAGCAGAAACATGACCAGGAGCTGACTGTGGCTCAGACCATGAACTCCTTATTGCCAAATTCAGACTGAAATTGAAGAAAGTAGGGAAAACCACTAGACCATTCAGGTATGACCTAAATCAAATCCCTTATGATCATACAGTGAAAGTGAGAAATAGATTTAAGGGCCTAGATCTGATAGATAGAGTGCCTGATGAACTATGGACTGAGGTTCGCGACATTGTACAGGAGACAGGGATCAAGACCATCCCCGTGGAAAAGAAATGCAAAAAAGCAAAATGGCTGTCTGGAGAGGCCTTACAAATAGCTGAGAAAAGAAGAGAAGTGAAAAGCAAAGGAGAAAAGGAAAATATAAACATCTGAATGCAGAGTTCCAAAGAAAAGCAAGAAGAGATAAGAAAGCCTTCTTCAGTGATCAATGCAAAGAAATAGAGGAAAACAACAGAATGGGAAAGACTAGAGATCTCTTCAAGAAAATTAGAGATACCGAAGGAACATTTCATGCAATGATGGGCTTGATAAAGGACAGAAATGGCATGGACCTAACAGAAGCAGACGATATTAAGAAGAGATGGCAAGAATACACAGAAGAACTGTACAAAAAAGATCTTCACGACCCAGATAATCACGATGGTGTGATCACTCACCTAGAGCCAGACATCCTGGAATGTGAAGTCAAGTGGGCCTTAGAAAGCATCACTACGAACAAAGCTAGTGGAGGTGATGGAATTCCAGTTGAGCTATTCCAAATCCTGAAAGATGATGCTTTGAAAGTGCTGCACCTAATATGCCAGCAAATTTGGAAAACTCAGCAGTGGCCACAGGACTGGAAAAGGTCAGTTTTCATTCCAATCCCAAAGAAAGGCAATGCCAAAGAATGCTCAAACTACCACACAATTGCACTCATCTCACACGCTAGTAAAGTAATGCTCAAAATTCTCCAAGCCAGGCTTCAGCAATATGTGAACCATGAACTTCCAGATGTTCAAGCTGGTTTTACCAATACAGTATACTAATGCAAATATATGAAATTTAGAAAGATCGTAACAATAACCCTGTATACAAGACAGCAAAAGAGACACTGATGTATAGAACAGTCTTTTGGACTCTGTGGGAGAGGGAGAGGGTGGGATGATTTGGGAGAATGGCATTGAAATATGTATAATATCATATATGAAATGAGTTGCCAGTCCAGGTTTGATGCATGATATTGGATTTTTGGGGCTGGTGTACTGGGACGACCCAGAGGGATGGTATCGGGAGGGAAGAGGGAGGAGGGTTCAGGATGGGGAACACATGTATACCTGTGGCAGATTCATTTTGATATATGGCAAAACCAATACAATATTGTAAAGTTAAATAAAATAAAATTAAAAAAAAAAAAAAAGAAAAGAAAAGGTGGAGGAACCAGAGATCAAATTGCCAACATCCGCTGGATCATGGAAAAAGCAAGAGAGTTCCAGAAAAACATCTATTTCTGCTTTATTGACTATGCCAAAGCCTTTGACTGTGTGGATCACATTAAACTGTGGAAAATTCTGAAAGACATGGGAATACCAGACCACCTGACCTGCCTCTTGAGAAATCTGTATGCAGGTCAGGAAGCAACAGTTAGAACTGGACATGGAACAACAGACTGGTTCCAAACAGGAAAAGGAGTATGTCAAGGGTGTATATTGTCACCCTGTTTATTTAACTTATATGCAGAGTACATCATGAGAAACGCTGGACTGGAAGAAGCAGAAGGTGGAATCAAGACTGCCGGGAGAAATATCAATAACCTCAGATATGCAGATGACATCACCCTTATGGCAGAAAGTGAAGAGGAACTCAAAAGCCTCTTGATGAAAGTGAATGGGGAGAGTGAAAAAGTTGGCTTAAAGCTCAACATTCAGAAAACGAAGATCATGGCATCTGGTCCCATCACTTCATGGGAAATAGATGGGGAAACAGTCGAAACAGTGTCAGACTTTATTTTTCTGGGCTCCAAAATCACTACAGATGGTGATTGCAGCCATGAACTTAAAAGACGCTTACTCCTTGGACGGAAAGTTATGACAAACCTAGATAGCATATTGAAAAGCAGAGACATTACTTTGCCAACAAAGGTCCATCTACTCAAGGCTATGGTTTTTCCTGTGGTCATGTATGGATGTGAGAGTTGGACTGTGAAGAAGGCTGAGTGCCAAAGAATTGATGCTTTTGAAGTGTGATGTTGGAGTAGACTCTTGAGAGTCCCCTGGACTGCAAGGAGAACCAATCAGTCCATTGTGAAGGAGATCAGCCCTGGGATTTCTTTGGAAGGAATGATGCTAAAGCTGTAACTCCAGTCTTTGGCCACCTCATGCAAAGAGTTGACTCATTGGAAAAGACTCTGATGCTGGGAGGGATTGGGGGCAGGAAGAGAAGGGGACGACAGAGGATGAGATGGCTGGATGGCATCACTGACTCGATGGACGTGAGTCTGAGTGAACTCCGGGAGTTGGTGATGGACAGGGAGGCCTGGCGTGCTACGATTCATGGGGTGGCAAAGAGTTGGACATGACTGAGCGACTCATCTGCTCTGATCTGATCTGATGCAGAGTACATCATGTGAAATACTGGGCTGGATGAATCACAAGCTGGATTGAAGGCAGGGAAGAAGGGAGGTCAGATAGCTGTACTGACTCAATGTACATGAATTTGAGCAAGCACCAGGAAATGGTGAAGGACAGGGAAGCCTGGTTTGCTGCAGTGCATGGGGTCACAGTCAGACATGACTGAGCGACTGAACAACAACAAAAACAAGAGGAATTATCATTTTTTATTAGTTTGGAGAAACCCATTCCCAAAATCATATGGCCTCTAGACCCAAGACCAGTTGATGGTAGTTCCTTGACAATATTTTCCATTGCTTTTACAGTTTGGGCAACCTGTTTCTTGTTCAGTGTTGCCTGTTTATATTCTAAAGAAGCATAAAAGCAATCTAAATTTCAAAGTTTACAACTTGGTTATTTATTTTAATATTTTGAATCAGTATGACCTCCTATTTGTGGTCATATACCTTTTCTCATTCCTGATGTTATTTATGCCTGTCATTCTGTCCTTTCATCTGCAAGTTAGTCTAGAGACTTGTTTATGTCATGCATTTTTTCAAAGAACTAGCTTTTAAGTACAATTAGGAATTCTGCTATATTTCTGTTCTCTTGTGTTTCACCTTTGCTGGATTTTTTTTTTTTAATTTCCTCATGGGTTTCTTTAAGCTTGAGTTTGTAGGGTGGAGAGCTTTCACTAGTTTGAAGAGTTGAATATTGAATGTGTTTTCATTTAAAGCTAAAACCTGTTTATTTTTTCCTCTTGTATTCCACAACTTGTAGTGCAAATTGAATATTTAACTAGAAAGCAGTTGCAATTTTTATTTTCTTAATGATACAGGACTTATTTAAGAAAGTGCTGTTAAGTTTCCAAGTGGATAGATATTCTGGATGTTTGTTTTTCCTTTAACCCTTCCTATTACTTCCTAATTTATTTCACTGTGGATGGAAAATGTAATTTGTATAAATTCTATATCTGGGAATCTTGAAATATATTCTTTCTGGCCTAATATATCATCAATTTTAAGGTTTCCATGGGTGTATAAGAAGTGTTATTTATTGGAGTTAAATTATATGAAACAATTAAACCATTATTATTTATTATATCATTACTTTTCTGTGCATCCTGTATAGTGGATAGCCCCGGTTATAGCTGAGCAAAATTAGTTTCTAATTTTCTGCTTTTTGATTTCTAGTATCATTCCAAATTTTATTGATGCTGATCAAAGAAGTACTCTGGACATGCATATTAAAAAATAGAACATTACTTTATTGGGAGATTTTATATATATATATATATATATATATATATATAAATCAGGTTTTGAACAACTGTATTATGTACTTGTAGTAATATTCTTTAATATGATTTGATACAATCAAATGTATATTGGTTCAGTTTAGTTCAGTCGCTCAGTCATGTCTGCTTCTTTGCAACCCCATGGACTGCAGCTCACCAGACTTCCCTGTCCATCACCAACTCCTGGAGCTTACTCAAACTCATGTCCATCAAGTTGATGATGCCATCCAACCATCTCATCCTCTATCGTCCCCTTCTCCTCCTGCTTTCAGTATTTCCCAGCATCAGGGTCTTTGCATCAGATGACCAAAGTATTGGAGCTTCAGCTCCAACTGACAAGAAGTCAGTTCTTTGCATCAGATGACCAAAGTATTGGAGCTTCAGCTTCACCATCAGTCCTTCCAATGAATATTCTAGACTGATTTCCTTTAGGATTGACTGGTTTTATCTCCTTCCCAGTCCAAGGGACTCTCAGGAGTCTTTTCCAACACCACAGTTCAAAAGCACTAATTCTTTGGCACTCAGCTTTCTTTATGGTCCAACTCTTATATCCACACATGACTACTGGAAAAACCATGGCTTTGACTATATGGACTTATGTCAGCGAAGTAATGTTATCTTCTTTTTAATATGCTGTCTAGGTTGGTCATAACTTTTCTTCTAAAGAGCAAGCGTTTTTTTTAATTTCATGACTGCGGTCACCATTTGCAGTGATTTTGGAGCCCAAGAAAATAAAGTCTGTCACTGTTACCATTGTTTCCCCATCTACTTGCCATGAAGTGATGGGACCGAATGCCATGATCTTCGTTTTCTGAATGTGTAGTTTTAAGCCAGCTTTTTCACTTTCACTGTGGTATATTGGTTACCATATCGTATTAGTGTTTTCAATGCCAGATTAATTTGATATTAAAATTGTACACTCTGCTTTACCTTTTACATCTGTTTACTTATTTATTTCAGTGTTAACTATTTAGGTTACTTTATTTTAAATGTACCTGTTTGAAAGCACCCTTAATTGTTCTTACCTATTTTTCTCTCTTAAGAAGGGATATTTTACCATTTAGATTTATTTCTAAAAACTCCATGTTTACAAATAGCATTTTAAAATAAATTATAATATTAATAGTAATGTTAATTTAAAATGTTTTCCATGGACAAATATGTATGTAAACACTGAATGCTGCAATAACTTTTTAGAAATTCTAATTTCACATTAGAAAAGTAAAGGCTGTAATAAGTTTTGAGTAAAAAATCTGGTTCAGTTCAGTTCAGTTGCTCAATAGTGTCCGACTCTTTGTGACCCCATGAATCGCAGCACGCCAGGCCTCCCTGTCCATCACCAACTCCCGGAGTTCACTCAGACTCACGTCCATCGAGTCAGTGATGCCATCCAGCCATCTCATCCTCTGTCGTCCCCTTCTCCTCCTGCCCCCAATCCCTCCCAGCATCAGAGTCTTTTCCAATGAGTCAACTCTAAGCATGAGGTGGCCAAAGTACTGGAGTTTCAGCTTTAGCGTCATTCCTTCCAAAGAAATCCCAGGGCTTATCTCCTTCACAATGGACTGGTTGGATCTCCTTGCAAGGGATGTCCCAAGGGACTCTCAAGAGTCTTCTCCAGCACCACAGTTCAAAAGCATCAATTCTTCGGCGCTCAGCTTTCTTCACAGTCCAACTCTCACATCTATACATGACCACTGGAAAGACCATAGCCTTGAGTAGATGGACCTTTGTTGGCAAAGTAATGTCTCTGCTTTTCAATATGCAGTCTAGGTTGGTCATAAATCTTACTAATTTAGCTGACAATCTAAGATTGTCTAAGAGATATTTTTGCATGAAGAACTTCTTAAAATTAATTATGCTTTAAAATAATGTTTAATTTATACCAATTAAAAATTCATAAACTTTATTTTTCTTGGATCATTAAGTTCAACTTGCTGTGTTGTTTATGGATACCATAAAATAAGAACAATCACCATTTAATAAGGGACTTCCCCAGTGGCTCAGCTATAAAGAATCTGCCTGCAGTATAGGAGATGCGGGTTCAATATCTGGATCAGGAAGATTCCCTGGAGGAGGGCATGGCAACCCACTCCAGTATTTCTTTCCTGGGGAATCCCATAGGCAGAGGAGCCTGGTGGGTTACTGTCCATAGCATCATGAAGAGTTGGACATGACTGAAGTGACTGAGCACACACATATCATTTAAGGAAAATTTTATGTTCTATTGTATCAGATTGAACACAGTAAACTCCGAAATTATCAGGTCCAATTATAAACCTAATTAATATCCTTCTCCATATTAAGCTGCATTTCAGAAATGTAATATATTAAAAAGTTTTGTGTTCTATATATTTGACAAAACAAATTTACAATTTGCCACAATTTAAAAAGTGAAGCATTGCAAGTTATATATAAATGAGTAAAACTACTTTTAATTATTCCTTTACAGTTTGCAAACACTCAAAGTTCTGTGTATATTTCAGCTCAAAATCACAGAACAAATATTTCAGCTTTCTTAAATATAAAACATTAAGTATGAAAATATTAAAAATTACGAATACAACAAAGTATTTTTTAACATAGCACAAATAAGACTCCTATGAGTTTTAATTAGATTCATCACCTCTATAATTGGTTACTTTTATTTTGTTTAACTTTTAATTTTTATTTTATATTATGGTTCATTAACAATGATGTGTTTGTTACAGATATACAGCAAAGTGATTCAATTATACCCATATAAGTATTCATTCTTTTTCGAATTCTTTTCCCATTTAGGTTATTGTAGAATATTGAGCCGAGTTCCCTATACTATGCAGTAGGTCTTTGTTGGTTATCTATATTAAATATAGAGGTGAGTACAGGTCAATTCCAAACTCCCAATCTATCCCCCAACACCAACCCTTTCCCCTTGGTAACCGTAAGTTCTTTTTCTAAGTATGTGAGTGTTTCTGTTTTGTAAATAAGTTCATTTGGATTTTTTTTTATATTTTAGTTTTCATGCATAAGCGATATCTTGTGGTATTTGCCTTTGTCTGACTTACTTCACTTAGTATGATAATCTCCATAATCTGTGTTGCTGTAAGAGGCATTATTTCATTCTTTGTAATATTTAAGTAATAGTCCATTATATATATGCACCACATCTTCTTTATCCATTCCTCTGTCAATGGACATTTAGATTGCTTCCTTGTCTCCAATGTTGTAAACAGCACTGCAGTGAACATCAGGGTGTATGTATCCTTTTGAATCATGGTTTTCTCCAGACATATACCCAGGAATGGGGTTGCTGGGTCATATGGTACCTTTATTCCTAGTTTTTAAAGGAACCTCCATACTATCCCATAGTTATATGAATTTATATCCCCACCATCACTATAGTTGGTTACTCTTAAAAAATTACTAGACTTATGTTTTAGAACAGTTTCAAGTTTACAGAAAAATTAAGTAGAAAGAAAAGCAAGCTTCTTTCATGCCACCTACACATAGTTTCTTCTGTTATTAATACCTTGAATTGATGTGGTATATTTACTATAATTAATGAATATTGATATATTACTGTTAACTAAAGTTCATAGTTTTCAATAGGGTTCGCTTTTTTTTTTTTTTTTTACAGTTGTTTGTGTGTCTGTGTGTGTGTATGTGCTCAGTCATGTCTGACTCTTTGCAACCCAATAGACTATAGCCTGCCAGGCTCCTCTGTCTGTGAAAGTTTTCAGCTAAGAATACTGGAGTGGGTTGCCATTTCCTACTCCAGAGGATCTTCTCAACTCAGGGACTAAATCTGTGTCTCTTACATTTTCTGCATCAGCAAGAAGGTTCTTTACCATAAGCACCACCTGGGAAGCCCTTACAGTTATATGAGTTTTGATGCATGCCTAATCAACAGTTAGTATATCATACAGAATCATTTCACTGCACTAAAAATCCTCTCTGCTCCACCTATTCATTCCCTCAGCCCCCACCAATATCTGACAATCATTGATATTTTCACTGTCTGAGAAGTTTTGCCCTTTCTAAAACATTGCATAGTTTGAATCATGTATAGCTTTAGCCTATAGATGGGGAAACAATGAAAACAGTGAGTGACTTTGTTTTCTTGGGTGCCAAAGTCATGGAAGATGGTGATTGCAGCCATGAAATTAAAAGATGTTTGCTCCTTTGAGGAAAAGCTATGACCAACCTAGAAAGCATACTAGAAAGCAGAGACATTACTTTGCCAACAATGGTCCATCTAGTCAAAGCTATGGTTTTTCCAGTAGTCATTATGGATGTGAGAGTTGGACTATAAAGAAAGCTGAACACCGAAGAATTGATGCTTTTGAACTGTGGTGTTGGAAAAGACTCTTGAGAATCCCTTGTACTGCTAGGGGGATCCAACCAGTCCATCCTAAAGGAAATCAGTCCTGAATATTCATTGGAAGGACTGATGCTGAAACTCCAGTACTTTGGCCACCTGATGTAAAGAACTGACTCACTGGAAAAGACTCTGATATCAGCTGGGAAAGATTGAAGGCAGAAGGGAGCAGCAGAGGATGAGATGGCTGGATGGTATCACTGACTCAATGGACATGAGTTTGAGCAAGCTCTGGGAGTTGGTGATGGACAGGGAAGCCTGGTGAGCTGCAGTCCATGGGGTTGCAAAGAGTTGAACACGACTGAGTGACTGGACTGAACTGAACTGAACTGAGAGCCTTCCCAGGCTGGCTTTTTCACTCAACAATATGCATTTTAGGTTCTTTCACATCTTCTTCTTTTTTTTTTTTTTAATTTACATTCTCTCCTGACTGTCTTTTTGTGGAAAAAAAAAAAGTTGTCTGTGCCTGGTCTTACTTGTAGCACATGGAATCTTTGATCTTCATTTCCATGTGCAAATTCTTTAGTTGTGGCATGCAAACTCTTAGTTGCTGGCATATGGGATCTAATTCCCTGATCATCAATCGAACCTGGCCCCCTGCATTGGGACCGTGGAGTCACTGGGAAGTTCCCATGTCTTTTTATAGCTTGATAGCTTATTTCTTTTGCTATTCAAAACTGCTATTCTTTTGCAGTTCATTTCAGTTGCTCAGTCATCTTCAACTCTTTGTGATCCCATGGACTGCAACATGCCAGGCCTCCCTGTCCATCACCAACTCCCGGAGTTTACTCAAACTCATGTCCATTGAGTCAGTGATGCCATCCAACCATCTCATCCTCTGTCATCCCCTTCTCCTCCCACCTTCAATCTTTCCAGCATTGGGGTCTTTTCAAATGAGTTAGTTCTCCGCATCAGGTAGCCAAAGTATTGGAGTTTCAGCTTTAGCATCAGTCCTTCCAATGAATATTCACAACTGATTTCCTTTAGGATGGACTGATTTGATCTTCTTGCAGTCCAAATTTCTTTTTAGCACTGGATAATATTCTGTTGTATGGATGTATTCATTCATCTGTCCCAGGTTTTGACAGTTATGAGTAGAGTTTCTATAAATATCCATGTATAGGTTCTCATGTGGATTTAAGTTTCTCACTCCTTTGGGTAAACACTAAGAATACTGGCTACCAGGTCATATGAAAAGTGTATATTTAGTTTTTTAAGAAACCACCAAACTGTCTTCCAGAGTGGCTGTTTTATTTTGCATTCCCATCAGCAATAAATGAAAGTTCCCGCTGTTTACATGCATTTGATGTTGTCACTGTTCCTGATTTTGACCATTCTAAAAGATGGTGTCTCGTTGTTTTAATTTATAACTCCCTGATCACATGTGATATTGAGCATCTTTTCATATCCTACTTGCCATTTATGTAGTATATCTTCTTTGAGGTGTCTGTTCAGGTATTTTGCCCATTTTTAAATTGGCTATTCATTTTCTTATCGTTGAGTTTTACTAGTTCTTTGTATATTTTGGATTCAGTCTCTTCATTGCCTATGTGTTTTGCAAATATTTTCTCCCAATCTGTGGCTTTTCTTTTAATTCTTTCACATTTAAAAATTAATCTTTTTCAAACTCACAGCTATTTACTTACCAAGAGATGCTGATTTTTCACCTCAAGTTAGTTGACATTACTGAATTGAAAAATCAAGACACTATTTTTATATGGAACCCTAATGGTTGTGGTATTCTGTTAATCATAGTGAAAAATAACAGTAACAGTAACAGTAAAATAGTTGACATTTTCGTATTATGCCAGGCATAGTGGTAAGGACTTTCAATGTGTCATCTCAGAGTCTCCTCATTGCAATATTCCTTAGTAGTCGCTGGCCATTACTCTGGTGTTGGAGAAGACTCTTGAGAGTCCCTTGGACTGCAAGGAGATCCAACCAGTCCATCCTGAAGGAGATCAGCCCTGGGATTTCTTTGGAAGGAATGATGCTAAAGCTGAAACTCCAGTCTTTGGCCACCTCATGCGAAGAGTTGACTCATTGGAAAAGACTCTGATGCTGGGAGGGTTTGGGGCCAGGAGGAGAAGGGGATGACAGAGGATGAGATGGCTGAATGGCATCACTGACTCAATGGACATGAGTCTGAGTGAACTCCGGGAGTTGGTGATGGTCAGGGAGGCCTGGTGTGTTGCGATTCATGGGGTTGCAAAGAGTCGGACACAACTGAGCGACTGAACTGAACTGAACTGAACTTGCCTATCCATTTTAGATTTTGTATTATTGTGGACAAGTCAATTATCCTAACCTGTTTTATGGTTACTAAGATGAGGATAAAAGTAATATATATTAGTGTAGTTATAACCACTAAATGGTATAAACTATGAGAGATACATTTAAAATAGTTCCGTGGGCTTACCTGGTGGCTCAGAAGAAAAAGAATCTGCCAGAATGTAGGAGACCTGGGTTTGATCCCTGGGTTGGAAAGATGCCCTGGAGGAGGGAATGGCTACCCACTCCAATATTCTTGCTGGTAAATCCCATGGAAAGAGGAGACTAGCAGACTACAGTCCATGAGGTGGCAAAGAGTCGGACATGGCTGAGTGACTAAGCATAGGGCAGGTGCTTCAAAATAGCACCTATATTTATAGGGTTAAACTTCTTCCTGCATTATAGCTTTGTGGACCTTATCTTACTAAGGGAGGTAATTTTTCCTAAGAAACCTGCAATTAGCTAAACTAAGAGAAGTGCATTTCAGTTCTAAAGGTAAAGCAAGCATACTTGACCTTTTGATTGTTTTTAAAACCTGTCTTTTTCAAGTAGTTTATTTAACAATTGGTTCAGTTTTTTTCCTATTGGTTGCCTCTACTATAGCAGTCACCATTCTTTGCAGTAGAGTAGCAAACATAAATATATTAACACTACCCTGCATACCTACAAATGTTCTCTGTAACACATAGTTCTATCGGAAATTAAGTTAAAATCCATTTCATTTAGAGACCTTTACCATTCCTCTTGAGACAATCAGAAATTTTTTGCCAGAGGCAGAGGGGTAGTGTTGACAGGGACAGGGATTACAAAATGAAGAAAGATATTTAGCATTTTGGGAAATACTGTGGTTCTCACTTTAGTTTCCAAAAGTTTTTTCAGGACTTTCCTAATGTTACTGATTAAGAAACGATCAATCCAAGTTATTATTATTTCAACAAATAGAAGATTTATTTACTGACTTTATACACTTCTGTGCCCTGTTGTTCCAAGAGAGAACTTTCATAGGGTCATTTTTGAGATGTTGTTAGGAAGTTCTTTGATACTCAGATTCTTAAGATTCTTTCCTCTCTTTTCCTCTCCTGCCTTTATCAAAGAGTACAGCAGTTGAGTGAAATGCTGTACGCCCCTCTCTGAAAGAAATATGGCATAACATTCCTTAATTTTCAGAACCATGGCACAGCATTTTCCAGCCCTATCTGTCCAGATCTGAATTTCTACTTCACTATGGTATTGTGATCTATTACCAGGAACAGGAGGCCAGCTTAAAGACTTAAATGGTTTTCATTTTAACTCTGGAACTTGATATTTTAAAAGCTAAAAATGCTGTCGTGTTTAAAGTAATCATCTCAATGTTTCTAAGTCTTGGTATGAAGCTTAACTTACAGAGAATGCTGACTTGCCAAATGACTTTCAAACTACCTTGGTATTTATTCAATTTTCAGGTCTTTAAAAAAGGGAATTCCTCCAAGCTATACTTCAGGTTAAAAAGAAAATTTAATTCAGAGAATGTACCCCAAAAGTAATTTACATCTAAGGAAATTTGATCAAAAAACTAGAGGAGATTGAAAACTTAAAAAAAATAAGATGACTACAATGGTGTTTCAGAAAGTGACACTAAACATATCCTGTCTCCCTTTTAATGAATCATGATGGAAAAAGATACAGAGGGAAATGAAACTCAAGAAGCAGCTAGGGAACGGAACAGTGTGGGTCCTACAATCATGGTCTGCCTGAGTTCCTTAGTGACCTAAAAGCAACAGGGGTCTACCTAGGAGTGTTGGGGAGCAAGAACACTCCTAGTTGAAGGGAGCCCCTCAAGTAGCTACAGATTTTGCCTTGCTCAACTTTTTCATTCCTGCCAGAGAGTCCTGAAGTCCCTGCCCTATCCTGAGGGATAAGGAGCATAATTTGGAAGCTCTCTATGGAAAGTACTATATATTTTCTTACGGCTATTCCCAAAATGTTTCTTGAGTTAAAAAAATTAGATACACACACACCACACATATGCAGATATATGACGGCTTTTTTTTTTTCCTGGTGTTTGCTCAGTCTCTGAGTCATGTCTGACTTTGTGACCCCATGGACTGTATAGCCTGCCAGGTTCCTCTGTCCATGGGATTTCGCAGGCAAGAATGCTGGATTGGGTTGCTGTTTCCTACTGCAGGGGATCTTCCCTATCTAGGAATTGAACCCACATCTCTAATATATATATATATATATGCACGCGCGCGCACACACACACACACACACCTGCATACATACTGGCCTTCAATCTCTCTGAGGTCCAGTTTTTTAATCTGTTGAGTAGGCATTACGCTTTACCTCATGGGTTTTTATGACAACTGTGTTTGAGGATAGGGCCTGGTGTCCTTGCAATTCTATCTCTAGAGCCTCATCAGTTGCCTGTCACAGAGTACCAATGGATGCTTAGTAAATATTTTCTGAATAAGTGAAATGAAAAAAAAAAACAAAACAATAAATCCAGTATTTGAGCATGACTTAAAAGGACTTAAAATCCTATCCAAATGCTAATTGTTACCATTATAAATTCTGCTGAAACTAAAACACAAAATCATATCATTTTTCTTTTGCCATGGTTAAATTGATTTGCTGCGATTTCATATACGAAAGAGTTCTTTTGAAAGTGGTTAAATATTTCCATGTAAATTCCAGTCATCAGCCTTTAAAGAAAAACATAATGACTGTTAATTCTCCTGATTTGAGTTTTGGTGTTGGTCAGCAGGGGACAGAGAGACATTTTCTCTCATGACTTAATAACTAAATGTGCTACAATGACTATCTGGTTTCCTCAGAAGAATATGCAATATGGCATTGGACTTATTCCAAATAATAACTGAATATCATACACCAAGTCTTGGAAGACTAAAAATCTCTGATAATGACAGATTATTTGTTCTCAAAGATATATCACAGTGGAAGCCAAAGAGATCATCTGATGGTCACAAAAATGTTTTTTTTTAAGAAGTTGCTTACTGGAGGTACCTGCTTCTTTATTATAAAATCAATCCTAAACAAATCTTAGTCTTTACTTAATCATGATCTTACAGACTGAATAAAAAATGTTTTTAAAATTTAGATATAATCTTATTTTGTTTTCCATTTTTCAGTATCATTTAGAAGTCGTATATAGCCAAAATTTTTTAAGCATGGAATTAAAAGTTATATATTACTGGAAAATTTTGAAACATTTTAATATTGTTTTTCTATAATTTAATGTTTTTCATACCATCAATTCAGTTCAGTCGCTCAGTCGTTTACAACTCTTTGCAACCCCATAGACTGTAGCACACCAGGCCGCCATGTCCATCACTAACTCCCAAAGCTTGCTCAAACTCATATCCATCAAGTTGGTGATGCCATCTCACCAGCTCATCGTCTGCCATCCCCTTCTCTTCTTGCCTTCAAACTTTCCCAGCATTAGGGTCTTTGCCAGTGAGTCAGTTCTTTACATCAGGTGGCCAAAGTATTGGAGCTTCAGCTTCATCATCAGTCCTTGCAATGAATATTCAGGACTGATTTCCTTTAGGATTGACTGGTTTGATATCCCTGCAGTCCAAGGGACTCTCAAGAGTTCTCTCCAACACCACAGTTGAAAAGCACCAACTCTTCAGCACTCAGCTTTCTTTATAGTCCAACTCTCACATCCATACATGACTACTGGAAAAACCATAGCTTTGACTAGATGGACCCTGTAAGCAAAGTAATGTCTCAGCTTTTTAATATGCTGTCTAGGTTGATCATAGCTTTTCCTACAAGGAGCAAGCATCTAATTTCATGGCTGCAGTCACCATCTGCAGTGATTTTGGAGTCCGTGGAAATAAAGCCTTTAACGATTTCCATTGTTTCCCCATCTGTTTGCCACGAAGTGATGGGACTGGATGCTATGATCTTCATTTTCTGAATGTTGAGTTTTAAGCCAGCTTTTTCATTTTCCTCTTTCACTTTCATCAAGAGACACTTCAGTTCATTTTCACTTTCTGCCATAAGGGTGGTTTCATCTGGATTTTTGTGGTTATTGATATTTCTCCCAGCAGTGGTGATTCCAGCTTGTCCTTCGTCCAGCCCGGCATTTCTCATGATATACTCTGCATAGAAGTTAAATAAGCAGGGTGACAATATACAGCCTTGATGTTCTCCTTTCCCAATTTGGAACCAGTCCATTGTTCCATACCCAGTCCTAACTGTTGCTTCTTTACCGGCATACAGATTTCTCAGGAGGCAGGTCAGGTGGTCTGGTATTCATATCTCTTTAAGAATTTTCCACAGTTTGTTGTGATCCACACAGTCAAAGGGTTTGACAGAGTCAGTAAAGCAGAAATATATGTTTTTATGGAACTCTTTTTCTATGATCCAACTGATGTTGGCAATTTGATCGCTGATTCCTCTGCCTTTTCTAAATCCAGCTTGAACATCAGGAATTCTCACGTGGAGAATTTTGAGCATTCCTTTCCTAGTGTGTGAGATGAGTGCAGTTGTGTGGTAGTTTGAATCTTCTTTGGCATTGCCTTTCTTTGGTATCAGAATGAAAACTGACCTTTTCCAGTCCTGTGGCCACTTCTGAGTTTTCCAAATATGCTGGCATATATTGTGCAGCACTTTCACAGCATTATCTCTTAGGATTTGAAATAGCTCAACTGCAATTCTATCATCTCCACTAGTTTGTTCGTAGTGATGCTTCCTAAGGCCCACCTGACTTCACATTCCAGGATGTCTGGCTCTGGGAGAGTGATCACACCATCATGGTTATCTGGGTCATTAACATCTGTTTTGTACAGTTCTTCTGTGTATTCTTGCCACTTCTTAGTATCTTCTGCTTCTGTTAGGTCCATACCATTTCTGTCCTTTATTGAGCCCATCTTTACATGAAATGTTCCCTTGGTATCGCTAATCTTCTTAAAGAGATCTCTAGTCTTTCCCAGTCTATTGTTTTCCTCTGTTTCTTATCATCGATCACTGAGGAAGGCTTTCTTACATCTCCTTGCTATTCTTTGTAACTCTGCATTCAGATGAGTGTATCTTTCCTTTTCTCCTTTGCCTTTGCTTCTCTTCTTTTCTCAGCTATTTGTAAGGCCTCCTCAGACAACCATTTTGCCTTTCTGCATTTCTTTTTCTAGGGGATGGTCTTGATCACTGCCCTCCTATACAATGTCATGAACCTCCATCCATAGTTCTTCAGGCACTCTGTCTACCAGATCTAATCCCTTGAATCTGTTTGTCACTTCCACTGTATAACCATAAGGGATTTGATTTAGGTCATTCCTCAATGGTCTAGTGGTTTTACCTACTTTCTTCAATTTAAGTCTGAATTTGTCAATAAGGAGTTCATGATCTGAGCTGCAATCAGCTCTTGTCTTGTTTTTTAATTTTGCTTCCCGTTGATTTTATTTTTTTGGTTTTTTTTTTTTGTACCTTATTCATGCCTTATTTATTCATTCAACAATGTGGGTGTCATCTGGTGGCCCTAATCTTTCTTTTCAGCTTCCTAATTTTAATGACATTTCATCCTGTATCTTTGCTTTATTTGGTAAGAGCTCAGAAGCCCAATTCTGTTTACTAAAATCTTCATATTATTTGATTTTTATTTGCATCTGATAAGCTGCTGACTTACCTTCTTGCCACCTTACCAAAATATTTTTCTGGAAGATTTCTATAGGACCTATACCATAAAAAAGCATCTAAAGTGAGAATGACTATCATTCTTTTTCATCTTTAAAAACTTGTATTTGCTTTAAGGAAATAAATTCAACAAAATATCTTGGTAAACTCAAAGTAATTCAAATAAGGAATTTAAAAAATTAACATGTTTTCTAGTCTGTATATGCATGTGATTATATATTTGATATGTTCTTTATTGTGTATAGTGAGTTATATAACAGTCAAGGATTTTTATTTTGATACTGTCAGAAAAGTGCTTCATAACCTATAGGTACGTAAATAAAATTTATTCTACTTCTAATCTTTAATTCCCAGTGTTCATTCATTCTGTTAATTTAATGACACATGAGCTTTAAAAGCTCCTTTTTTTTTGGCAAAACATGTTAATAAAACATAATGATAGCTTCTCTGGTGGCTCAGTGGTAAACAATCTGCAAGCAATGTGGGAGATGCAAGTTTGGTCCATGGGTGGAGAAGATCCCCTTGAGGAGGAAATGGCAGCCCACTCCAGTATTCTCACCTGGAAAATCTCATGGACAGAAGAGCCTGGTGGTCTGTAATCCATGGTGTTCCAAAGAGTCAAATGTGGCTTAGCAACTAAACAATAATAATAGAACATAATATTTATCATGTCTTTATTCTAAACATTTGTTGCTGTTGTTGTTGTTCAGCTGCTCAGTCATGTCTGACTCTTTACAACCCTATGGACTACAGCACACCAAGTTTCCCTGTCCTTCACCATCTCCCTAAACTTGCTCAAACTCATGTCCATTGAGTCAGTGATGCCATCCAACCATTTCATCCTCTTTCGTCCCCTTCTCCTTCTGCCTGCAATCTTTCCCAGAATCAGGGTCTTTTCTAAGGAGTCAGCTCTTCACATCAGATGGCCAAAGTATTGGAGCTTCAGCTTCATCATCAGTCCTTCCAGTGAATATGCAGGACTTATTTCCTTTAGGATTGACTGGTTTGATCTCCTTGCAGTCCAAGGGACTCACAAGAGTCTTTTCCAACACCACAGTTCAAAATCATCAGTTCTTTGGCATTCAGCTTTCTTTATGGTCCAACTCTCACCAGAAAAAACCTTAGCTTTTACTAGATGGACCTTTGTTGGCAAAGTAATGTCTGTGCCTTTTAATGTGCTGTCTAGGTTTGTTATAACTTTGCTTCCAAACTTTTGCTTCTAAGAGTAAGCATCTTTTAATTTCATGGCTGCAGTCACCACATGCAGTGATTTTGGAGCCCAAGAAATACAGTCTGTCACTGTTTCCACTGTTTCCTCCTCTATTTGACATGAAATGGTGGGACTGGATGCCATGATCTTCGTTTTTTGAATGTTGAGATTTAAGCCAGCTTTTTCAATCTCCTCTTTCTTATTCATCAAGAGGCTTTTTAGTTCCTCTTCACTTTCTGCATAGGGGTAGTTTTATCTGCATATCTGAGGTTATTGATATTTCTACTGGCAATCTTGATTCCATCATTCCAGGATGAAGCTTGTGCTTCATCCAGCCCAGCATTTCGCATGATGCACTTTGCATAGAATTTAAATAAGTAGGGTGACAGTATACGGCCTTGATGTACTCCTTTCCCAATTTGGAACCACTTTGTTGTTCCATGTCTGGTTGTAACTGTTCTTTCTTGACCTTGCATACAGGTTTTGCAGGAGGCAGGTAAAGTGATCTAGTATTCCCATCTCTTTAAGAATGTTCCACTGTTTGTTGTGATCCACACAGTCAAAGGCTTTGTGTGTTATGTCACATCAGTTGTGTCCAACTCTTTGCAACCCTATATAGACTGTAGCCCACCAGGCTCTTCTGTCCATGGGATTCTCTAGGCAAGAATACTGGAGTGGGTTGCCATGCCCTCCTCCAAGAGATCCTCCCAACCTGGGGATGGAACTGGTGCTTCTTGGGTCTCCTGCATTGGCAGGCAGGTTCATTACCACTAGCGCCACCTCGGAAATCAATGAAGCAGTAGTAGATGTTTTTCTGGAATTTTCATGCTTTTTCTATGATCCAGTGGATGTTGGCAATTTGATCTCTGGTTCCTCTGCCTTTTCTAAATCCAACTTGAATATCTGGAAGTTCTCTGTTCACCAACTGTTGAAACCTTGCTTGTAGAATTTTTTTTAATTTATTTGTTTTAATGGGAGGCTAATTACTTTACAATATTGTAGTGGTTTTTGCCATACATTGACATGAATCAGCCATGGGTGAACATATGTTCCCCATCCTGAACCCCGCTCCTACCTCCTTCCCCATCCCTTCCCTCTGGGTCATCCCAGTGCACCAGCCCTGAGCACCCTGTATTGAACCTGGACTGGTGATTCATTCCACAAATGATAATATACACATTTCAATGCTATTCTCTCAGATCATCCCACCCTCGCCTTCTCCCACAGAGTCCAAAAGACTGTTCTATACATTTGTGTTTCTTTTGCTGTCTCACATATAGGATTATCAGTACCATATTTCTAAATTCCATATATATGTGTTAGTATACTGTATTGGTGTTTCTCTTTCTGACTTACTTCACTCTGTGTAATAGGCTCCAGTTTCATCCACCTCATTAGAACTGATTGAAATGTGTTCTTTTTAATGCCTTAGTAATATTGCATTGTGTATATATACCACAGCTTTCTTATCCATTCATCTTCTCATGGGCATCTAGGTTGCTTCCATGTCCTGGCTATTATAAACAGTGCTGTGATGAACATTGGGGTACATGTGTCTCTTTCAATTCTGCTTTCCTTGGTGTGTATGCACAGCAGTGGGATTGCTGGGTCATATGGTAGTTCTATTTCCAGTTTTTTAAGGAATCTCTACACTGTTCTCCATAGTGGCTGTACTAGTTTGCATTCCCACCAACAGTGTAAGAGGGTTCCCTTTTATCACACCCTCTCCAGTATTTATTGTTTGTAGATTTTTGGATAGCAGCCATTCTGACTGGCGTGAAATGGTACCTCATAGTGGTTTTGATTTGCATTTCTCTGATAATGAGTGATGTTGAGCATCTTTTCATGTGTTTGTTAGCCATCTGTATGTGTTCTTTGGAGAAATGTCTGTTTACTTCTTTGGCCCATTTTTTGATTGGGTCATCTATTTTTCTGAAATTGAGCGGCAGGAGTTGCCTGTATATTTTTGAGATTAATTCTTTGTCATTTGCTTCGTTTGCTATTATTTTATCCCATTCTGAAGGCTGTCTTTTCACCTTGCTTATAGTTTCCTTCGTTGTGCAAAAGCTTTTAAATTTAAATAGGTCGCATTTGTTTGTTTTTGCTTTTATTCCCATTACTCTGGGAGGTGGGTCATAGAGGATCCTGCTGTGATATATGTCGGAGAGTGTTTTGCCTAGGTTCTCCTCTAGGAGTTTTATAGTTTCTGGTCTTACATTGAGATCTTTAATCCATTTTGAGTTTATTTTTGTGTATGGTGTTAGAAAGTGTACTAGTTTCATTCTTTTACAAGTGGTTGACCAGTTTTCCCAGCACCACTTTTTAAAAGATTCTTTTCTCCATTGTATATTCTTGACTCTTTTGTCAAAGATAAGGTGTCCATATGTGCATGGATTTATCTCTGGGCTTTCTATTTTGTTCCATTGATCTATATTTTTGTCTTTGTGCCAGTACCATACTGTCTTGATGACTGTAGCTTTGTAGAATAGCCTGAAAACAGGTAGGTTGAATCCTCTAGTTCCACTATTCTTTCTCAAGATTGCTTTGGCTATCTGAGGTTTTTTGCATTTCCATGCAAATTGTGAAATTATTTTTCTAGTTCTGTGATAAATACCATTGGTAGCTTGATAGGAATTGCATTGAATCTATAGATTGCTTTGGGTAGTATACTCATTTTCTCTATATTGATTCTTCCAATCCATGAAATTGGTATGTTTCTCCATCTGTTTGTGCCCTCTTTGATTTCTTTCATCAGTGTTTTATCAGATCAGATCAGATCAGTCACTTGGTCGTGTCTGACTCTTTGCGACCCCATGAATCGCAGCACGCCAGGCCGCCCTGTCCATCACCAACTCCCAGAGTTCACCCAGACTCACGTCCATCGAGTCAGTGATGCCATCCAGCCATCTCATCCTCTGTCGTCCCCTTCTCCTCTTGCCCCCAATGCCTCCCAGCATCAGAGTCTTTTCCAGTGAGTCAACTCTTCGCATGAGGTGGCCAAAGGACTGGAGTTTCAGCTTTAGCATCATTCCTTCCAAAGAAATCCCAGGGCTGATCTCCTTCAGAATGGACTGGTTGGATCTCCTTGTAGTCCAAGGGACTCTCAAGAGTCTTTTCCAAGACCACAGTTCAAAAGCGTCAATTCCTCGGTGCTCAGCTTTCTTCACAGTCCAACTCTCACATCCATACATGACTGCTGGAAAAACCATAGCCTCGACTAGATGGACCTTTGTTGGCAAAGTAATGTCTCTGCTTTTGAACATGCTATCTAGTTTGGTCATAACTTTCCTTCCAAGGAGCAAGCGTCTTTTAATTTCATGGCTACAGTCACCATCTGTAGTTATTTTGGAGCCCAGAAAAATAAAGTCTGATACTGTTTCCACTGTTTCCCCATCTGTTTCCCATGAAGTGATGGGACCAGATGCCATGATCTTCGTTTTCTGAATATTAAGCTTTAAGCCAACTTTTTCACTCTCCACTTTCACTTTCATCAAGAGGCTTTTGAGTTCCTCTTCACTTTCTGCCACGAGGGTGGTGTCATCTGCATATCTGAGGTTATTGATATTTCTCCCGGCAATCTTGCTTCCAGCTTGTGTTTCTTCCAGTCCAGCGTTTCTCATGATGTACTCTGCATATAAGTTAAAGAAGCAGGGTGACAGTATACAGCCTTGATGAACTCCTTTTCCTATTTGGAACCAGTCTGTTGTTCCATGTCCAGTTCTAACTGTTGCTTCCTGACCTGCATACAAATTTCTCAAGAGGCAGATCAGGTGGTCTGGTATTCCCATGTCTTTCAGAATTTTCCACAGTTTATTGTGATCCACACAGTCAAAGGCTTTGGCATAGTCAATAAAGCAGAAATAGATGCTTTTCTGGAACTCTCTTGCTTTTTCCATGATCCAGCAGATGTTGGCAATTTGATCTCTGGTTCCTCTGCCTTTTCTAAATCCAGCTTGAACATCAGGAAGTTCACGGTTCACGTTTTGCTGAAGCCTGGCTGGAGAATTTTGAGCATTAGTTTACTAGTGTGTGAGATGAGTGCAATTGTGCAGTAGTTTGAGCATTCTTTGGCATTGCCTTTCTTTGGGATTGGAATGAAAACTGACCTTTTCTAGTCCTGTGGCTACTGCTGAGTTTTCCAAATTTGCTGGCATATTGAGTGTAGCACTTTCACAGCATCATCTGTCAGGATTTGGAATAGCTCAACTGGAATTCCATCACCTCCACTAGCTTTGTTCGTAGTGATGCTTTCTAAGGCCCATTTGACTTCACATTCCAGGATGTCTGGCTCTAGGTGAGTGATCACACCATCATGATTATCTGAGTCGTGAAGATCTTTTTTGTACAGTTCTTCTGTGTATTCTTGCCATCTCTTCTTAATATCATCTACTTCTGTTAGGTCCATACTGTTTCTGTCCTTTATCGAGCTCATCTTTGCATGAAATATTCCTTGGTATCTCTAATTTCTTGAAGAGATCCCTAGTCTTTCCCATTCTGTTGTTTTCCTCTATTTCTTTGCATTGATCGCTGAGGAAGGCTTTCTTATCTCTTCTTGCTATTCTTTGGAACTCTGCATTCAGATGCTTATATCTTTCCTTTTCTCCTTTGCTTTTCACTTCTCTTCTTTTCACAGCTATTTGTAAGGCCTCCCCAGACAGCCATTTTGCTTTTTGCATTTCTTTTCCATGGGGATGGTCTTGATCCTGGTCTCCTGAACAATGTTACGAACCTCACTCCATAGTTCATCAGGCACTCTATGTATCAGATCTAGGCCCTTAAATCTGTTTCTCACTTCCACTGTAAGGGAATTGATTTAGGTCATACCTGAATGGTCTAGTGTTTTTCCCTACTTTCTTCAAATTAAGTCTGAATTTGGCAATAAGGAATTCATGGTCTGAGCCACAGTCAGCTCCTGGTCTTGTTTTTTCTGACTGTATAGAGCTTCTCCATCTTTGGCTGCAAAGAATATAATCAGTCTGATTTCGGTGTTGACCATCTGGAGATGTCCATGTATAGAGTCTTCTCTTGTGTTGTTGGAAGAGGGTGTTTGTTATGACCAGTGCATTTTCTTGGCAAAACTCTATTAGTCTTTGCCCTGCTTCATTCCGTATTCCAAGGCCAAATTTGCCTGTTACTCCAGGTGTTTCTTGACTTCCTACTTTTGCATTCCAGTCCCCTATAATGAAAAGGACATCTTTTTTGGGTGTTAGTTCTAAAAGGTCTTGTAGGTCTTCCTAGAACCATTCAACTTCAGCTTCTTCAGCATTACTGGTTGGGGCATAGACTTGAATTACTGTGATATTGAATGGTTTGCCTTTGAAACGAACAGAGATCATTCTGTCATTTTTGAGATTGCATCCAAGTACTGCATTTCAGACTCTTGTTGACCATGATGGCCACTCCATTTCTTCTGAGGGATTCCTGCCTGCAGTAGTAGATATAATGGTCATCTGAGTTAAATTCACCCATTCCAGTACATTTTTAGTTCGCTGATTCCTAGAATGTCGACATTCACTCTTGTCATCTCTTGTTTGACCACTTCCAATTTGCCTTGATTCATGGACCTGACATTCCAGGTTCCTATGCAATATTGCTCTTTATAGCATCAGGCCTTGCTTCTATCACCAGTCACATCCACAGCTGAGTGTTGTTTTTGCTTTGGCTCCATCCCTTCATTCTTTCTGGAGTTATTTCTCCACTGATCTCCAGTAGCATATTGGGCACCTACTGACCTGGGGAGTTTCTCTTTCAGTATCCTATCATTTTACCTTTTCATACTGTTCAGTGTTTTATAGTTTTCTGTATATAGGTCTTTTGCTTCTTTAGGTAGATATATTCCTAAGTATTTTATTCTTTTCATGGGAGAATTTTGAGCATTACTTTGCTAGTGTGTGAAATGAGTGCAATTGTGTGGTAGTTTGGACATTCTTTGGCATTGCTTTTCTCTGGGATTGGAATGAAAACTGATCTTTTCCAGTCCTGTGATCACTGCTGAGTTTTCCAATTTTGCTCATATATTGAGTGTTGCATTTTCACAGCATCATCTTTTAGGATTTGAAATAGCTCAGCTGGAATTCCTTCACCTCCCCTAGCTCCTCAGCCAACCATTTTGCCTTTTTGCATTTCTTTTTCTTGGTACTGGTTTTGATCACTGCCTCCTCTACAGTGTCACAAACTTCTGTCCATAGTTGTTCAGGCACTCTGTCTATCAGATGTATTCCCTTGAATCTATTTGTCAGTTCCACTGTATAATTGTAAGGGATTTGATATAGGTCATACCTGAATGCTCTATTGGTTTCCCTACTTTCTTCAATTTAAGTCTGAATTTGGCAAGAGGTGTTCATGATCTGAGCCACACACAGCTCCTGGTCTTGTTTGTGCTGACTGTATAGAGCTTCTCCATCTTTGGCTGCAAGAATATACTCAAATTTCAATGACCATTTGGTGATGTCCATGTGCAGATTAGTCTCTTGTGTTGATGGAAGACAGCGTTTGCTATGACCTATGAGTTCTCTTGTCAAAACTCTGTTGTTCTTTGCCTTGTTTCATTTTGTACTCCAAGATCAAACTTTCCTGTTATTCCAGGTTCTTTTGACTTCCTACTTTTGCATTCCAGTCCCCTATATGAAAAGGACATCTTTTGGGGGGTTTTAGTTGTAGGAAGTCTTCTATGTCTTCATAGAACCATTCAACTTCAGCTTCTTTGGCTTTAGTGTTTGGGGTATAGACTTGGATTACCCTCATATTGGATGGTTTACCTTGGAAACAAACAGATCATTCTGTTGTTTTTGAGATTGCACCCAAGTACTGCATTTCAGACTCTTGTGTTCACTATGAGGACTACTCCATTTCTTCTAAGGGATTCTTGCCCACCATAGTAGATATAATGGTCATCTGAATTAAGTTTGCCCCGTCTGGTCCATTTTAGTTCACTGATTCCTAAAATGTCGATGTTCACTCTTGCCATCTCTTGTTTGAATACTTCCAATTTACCTTGATTCATGGACCTAACATTCCAGGTTCCTATGAAGTATTATTCTTTACAAAAATGGACTTTGCTTTCATCACGAGACACATCCACAGCTCGGTGTTTCCTCTTTGACTCAGCATCTTCATTCCTTCTGGAGCTATTTGTCTGCTCTTCTCTAGTAACGTATTGGGCACCTACCAACTGGGGAGTTCATCTTTCAGTGTCATATATTTTTTGTCTTTTCACACCGTTAATAGGGTTCTCAAGGCAAGAATGCTGAAATGGTTTGCCATTCCATTTCCATTGGACCACATTTTGTCAGAACTCTCCATCATTACATGTCCATCTTGGGTGGCCCTACTTAGTATGGCTCATAGTCAATTCAGTGAGTTAGACAAGACTGTGATCCATGTGATCAATTTGGTTAGTTTTCTGTGATTGTGGTTTTCATTCTGTCTGGTTGAGGATAACAGGCTTGTGAAGCTTCCTAAGCTTCCTAATGGGAAGGACTGGCTACAGGTTAAACTGGGTCTTGCTCTCATGGGCAAGGCCATGCTCAATAAACCTTTAATCCTGTTTTCTGCTGATGAGTGGAGTTGTGTTTCTTCCCTGTAGTTTGGCCTGAGGCCAAACTATGGTAGGGGTAATGGAAGTAATGGTGACCTCCTTCAAAAGGGCTTATGCCAGCATCCCATGGTCCCAGGACTGTTGTAGTCAGTGTCCTTGACCCTGCGGCAGGTCACTGTTGACCCACACCTTTGCTGGAGACTCCCAGGAACTCACAGGCAGGCAAGTCTGGCTCAGTCTCTTTTGGGGTCCCTGCTCCTTTCTCCTGGGCCCTGGTGCACACAAGGGTTTGTTTGTGCCCTCTTAGAGTCTGTTTCCCTGGGTAGGGGGGGGCGGTTCTGAGTCCTTTTGCTGGATCCCCAGGTTGGGAAATATGTTGTGGGCCCTCGGACTTTTGTTACAGTGCCAGAACTTATTTGGTGCAATTTTTCTCCAGTTTATCAGTTGCCTTCTCAGTGGCTCTGCTGCTGCTACTGCTGCTAAGTCACTTCAGTCGTGTCCGACTCTGTGTGACCCCACAGACGGCAGCCCACCAGGCTCTTCCGTCCCTGGGATTCTCCAGGCAAGAACACTGGAGTGGCTTGCCATTTCCTTCTCCAATGCAGGAAAGTGAAAAGTGAAAGTGAAGTCACTCAGTCGTGTCCAACCCTCAGCGACCCCCTGGACTGCAGCCTACCAGGCTCCTCCGTCCATGGGATTTTCCAGGCAGGAGTACTGGAGTGGGGTGCCATTGCCTTCTCCGTCTCAGTGGCTCTATAGTGGTGCTAATAGCAACCTCCTCCAAGAGGACTTACACTATATGCTGCACCTCTCAGGTCTGTTGCAGCCAGAGCCCCTGTCCCTGCAGCAGATCACTGCTGACTCGCACTTCCGCAAGAGACACTCAAAGGTAGGTCTTGCTCAGTCTCGTGTGAGAGTCACTACTCCTTGCCTTCGGTCACCTCTGAACATCTCTGGCAGGTCTGAGATTTTGTTTCAAATGTCATTGTGCCCCTTCTACCATCTTGTTGGGGCTTCTCCTTTGCCCTTGGACATGGGCTATCTTTTTTTGGTGGGATCCAACATTCTCCTGTCAATGGTTTGTTCAGCATCTAGTTTTAATTTTGGTGTTCTCATAGGAGAAGATGAGCCCATGTTCTTAAACTCCACCATCTTATACTAGTACCATTTTTGATTAAATTTTTATGATGAATTGTATCCTATATATGGTGTGTAGTTAACAATATGGACTTAAAAGACAATTTTATTTTGCCAGCCCACATTTCTTCCTCTAACTACAATAAACAGAATCAGCTTTTATTATTTGTTTGTATAAGTCAATAATTTCATATCCAATTTTCATTTATACTTGAATAATAATTTATATGTAGTTTGTAAAAGATGCCATTTCTGTCATGACAGATTGTGGGAAGAAATATTTTATTTCACTTCAGCCAGGATTATACTTGGATTGGATATTTTCTGCACCTCATGCAAATATTCTGCTAATCTAAATATAATATTTAAAGATCATTCTGTGTATTTATGAGCAATGACTGCTTTGTTTTAATTTGTTTAAAAATTTTTTTACAAATTTTATTCAAATGTAATTTATTTACAATGTGTTCATTTCTGCTATACAGCAAAGTGATTCAGTGATTACATATATATATGTGTGTGTATATTCTTTTTAATGTTCTTTTCCATTATGATTTATCACAGGATATTGAATAGAGTTTCCTGTGCTGTACAATAAAACCTTCTTGTTTATTCATCCTATATGCAATAGTTTGTCCCTGCTAACCCAAAACTCCCAATTTCCTCCCACCCCTGGAAACTGCAAACCTGTTCTTTATGTCCATGAGTCTGTCTGTTTTGTAGATAAGTTCATTTGTGTCATATTTTAGATTCTACATATGAGTGATATCATATGGTATTTTTGTTTCTTTCTCACTTACTTTGTTTAGTATGATAATCTCCAGGTCCATCCATGTTGCTGCAAATGGCATTATTTCATTCTTTTTTATGGCTGAGTAGTATTCCATTGTGAATATGTACCACATCTTCTTTATCTGTTCATCTGTCAATAAACATTTAGGTTATTGTTTTGTCTTGGCTGATGTAAGTGGTGCTGCATATATCTTTTCAAGTTATAGTTTTGTCTGAGTGTATGCCTAGGAGTGGGATTCTTGGATCATATTGCAACTCTGTTTTTAGTTATTTGAGGACCCTCCATGATATTTTCCATTGTGGCTGCACCAATTTATATTCCCACCAGCTATGTAGTAGGGTTCCCTTTTCTCCACACCTCCCTATCATTTATTGTTTGTAGACTTTTTAGTGATGGCCATTCTGATCCATGTGAGGTGGTACCTCATTGTAGTTTTGATTTGCATTTCTCTAATAATTTTACGATGTTGCACAACTTTTCAGGTGTCTATTGGCCATCTGTATGTCTTTGTTGGAGAAATGTCTGTTTAAGTCTTCTGCCTATTTTTTGATTGGGGTGTGTGAATTTTTTGTTGTTGAGTTGCATGAGCCATTTGTATAGTTTGGAAATTAAGCCCTTGTTGCCTGCATCATTTGCAAATATTTCCTCCCAGTCCACAGGTTGTCTTTTAATTTTGTTTATGGTTTCCTTTGCTGTTCAAGAGCCTATAAATTTGATTAGGTCCCATTTGTTTATTTTTGCTTTTATTTATATTGCCTTAAGAGACTAAGAAGACATTAATATAATTTATGTCAGAGAATATTTTGCCTATGTTCTTTTTGAGATTTTTGGTGTCTTGTCTTATATTTAGTATTTAAGCTATTTTGAATTTATTTTTATCTATGTTGTGAGGGTCTGTTCTGACTTCATTGATTTACATGTGGCTGTCCATCTTTTCCAATACCACTTTTGAAGAGGCTGTCTTTTCCCTATTGTATATTCTTGCCTTTTTTGTCAAAGATTAATTGTCTATAGGTGTGGAGTTTATTTTTGGACTCTATTCCATTCCATTGATCCATATGTCTGTTTTATGTGCCAGAACCATGTTGTTTTAATTGCTATAGCCTTATAGTATTGTCTGAGGTCTGGGAGGGTTATGCCTCCTGATTTTTTTTTTTCCCGCCTTGGGATTGCTTTGGCATTTCTGGGTCTTGTATTTTTCCATATAAATTTTAGAATTATTTGTTCAAGTTCTGTGGAAAATGTCATGAATAATTTGGTAGGGATCACATTAAATCTGGAGATTGCTTTGGGTCATATGGCCATTTTATTTCTTCCAATCCAAGAATATGGATATATTTCCATTCTTTGAATCATTTTTTATTTTCCTTGTTAATGTTTTGTAGTTCTCAGTATATATCTTTCACCTCCTTGGTGAGGTTTATTACTAAATTTTTTGATATGGTTTTAAAAAGATTGTTTACATTCCATTTCTGATATTTCATTGTTAGTGTAAAGAAATGCAACTGATTTCTGTATGTTAATTTTGTGCCCTGCTACCTTGGTGAATTTGTTAATTAGTTTTAGTAGTTTTTGTGTGGAGTCTTTAGGCTTTTCTATATACAGTATCATACCATCTGTGTATAATGACAGTTTTACCTCTTCTCTACCAATTTGAATATGTTTTGTTTCTTTTTCTTGTCTGATTTCCATTGCTAGGACTTCCACTACTACTTGCATAGAAGTGGTGAGAGTGGGCATCTTAGTCTCATTCCAAATTTTAGTGGGAAGGCTATCAGTTTTTCACCATTGAGTATTATATTGGCTGTGGGTTTGTCATAGATAGCTTTCATTATGTTGAGATATGTTCCCTCTATACAAACTTTCATAAAGTTTTTTTTATCATAAATAGATGTTGAATTTTATAAAGTACATGCCATGCATTTATTGAGATGCTCATGTGGTTTTGGTCCTTTTTTGTTGATGTAGTGTATCATATTTGTGGATTTCTTTATGTTGAACCATCTTTGTGACCCAGGGATGAATCCAACATGGTTGTGTTGTATGACCTTTTTTGTCCATTGTTGGATTAATTTTGCTAATATCTTATTATGAATTTTTGCATCTACATTCACTAAAAATATTGGCCTGTGGTATTTTTTGGTAGTGTCTTTGTCTGGTTTTGGTATTAAGGTGATGGTTGCTTCACAGAATGTCTTTGGGAGTATTCCTTCCTCCAGTCTTTTGGATGAGTTTGAGAGGAATCCTTTTAAGTTTTTCTTTGTATGTTTGGTAGAATTCCCTAGTGAAGCCATCTGGTCCACAGTTTCTCATTTCTTGCTTTGTTTAAATTTTTGATTCTTCTGGAAATATGGGGAATATATAGAGACTTACTCCATTGACTTGAAATGTGTACCTAAGATATACAATAATCATGTGACAGATTTTTCTATAATGTGGAAAACGTTTTGTTAAGATAAACATTTAGCATTAATAAAATACAAATTAGCCTTTAATTTTTCGAGTTTATAGAATATTATTAAGTGTAAGTCGAAAGGAGAGGAAAAACTTTAATGTATGAAACTGTGAAAAATTAGCCTCAGTTAGTGTCAGGTAAACAAAAGGGGGAACTCTCACACCCTGTGATGTTAGCAGAGCCCAACAGAAAGGAAAACTCTACTTTGCCAGCAAGGACATAGCCAATGAAAAGCTCGATTTACTATATATAGCCCTGCCCACTTTTCCTCTATAGAAGAGTTATTTTCCCCCATCTGGGGGGCCTTGTGTTTCACTTGTTTGCCATGGTTGTACACCCTGAATTGCAATTTTTTATTGATTGTGAATAAGCCTATTTTTTCTTGAGAAATGATCGACAGTCTTATTTTTTAGGTCAGCAAAGCCATATGCTTATACAAAGTAGGAGTAGTCTTCTGGGCAAGTGTTCTAAAGAAAGGGAAAAAATGGATATCAAGAAGGAAAACAGTAAGAGTAGAATTTGGTGATAATAAAAGAAGTTAAGACAGATGAGAGAAAGCGAGCAGTCAAGCGATCAAAGGAATGACCAAGAAGTAAAAGTAGGAAAAAGACAAATACTGTGGAGTGGTGGAGAATGCAGAAGCAAGATTAGAAGTCAAGAGCCTCACCATCCAAATTTGGCTGAAGAACTACCATTGGCTACCCTTATTCCATTTACAGATTCAGCTTGTTTTTCTATATCCCTAGAAATTAGGAGTTAGTGAGATCAGGATTATCTTTCCCCGGAGAGAAAACACTTGAGACCAGAGAAGTTAAAGAGAAAAGGGCTGCCTGGAGACTGGGCTTCCATCAGCACTGCATGCCTGCAGATGAGTTTCACAGTTGGGCTCCTCTGAAAGAAGGACCTTGTATTTATAGTGATGCAGCTGGAGGCACAAAGGCTTGAGGACTGAGTGGTTTTCAGGCATGGATCACACTGACAACAAGTTGGCTTACAGTTAATTCAGACTGTCATGAACCCATCCTGTTGGAATGAAAATGGCAGAATCAACCGATACGAGGGAGGGCTCAGGGTGTGCTTTAAGTACTCCATGGCCCAAGTCTTCAATTCTACTAGTCTCTCCTTGTGTCCAAAGCTACTTTGTGGTCACAGCATGCCAGAAATGTCCACATCCTAAACTTAATAGCCAGGAGTAAGCTATTAGCTTAGGATCATAACTAAAATTAATATGGGGTATGGATAAGCAAGATTCTGGAGGAGTCATTATCTGTCTTCCAGATGCAGGGGCCAGGAAAGTATGGGAGCAACTGTGCATCTAAAAATATTCATATTCTCCTGGCTCCAGTCCAGATCCTGACTAATAATTTTGAAATGCTGAGGACAGAAGTTAAACAGGCATCTAGATCCATGTCCACTAGGGAGCCCTTGATCAGCCAGCAGTGGGCCAGCAGTGAGAAAAACTCTGAATCTTGAAGCCAGGCCAAGAATATAAAACCCAGTGGGTCTGGGCCTATTGTAGGCGCTAATTGAGAGACTGAGTCCTAATGAGGGTAAAGGCCAAAGTCTAAGAAGCAAGGATTGATTGAGAAGTGATGGAGTTGTGTGAGTTCAAGTTGCATAAACATAAGGAAGGTGTCTCATGTTAATAGCTCAGAAACTGTAAAGAACTAGGGGCATAATTAGGGCTTTATGTATGTTTGTGATTATCTTGTCTAAATGCTGATGAGGGAATGATAGTGAGAAATAAGAGGGTATAAGATCAGTGGGGTCAGGATAATAGCTTATTGGGGGTCAACTTTAAAAATACTCAGTTAATTGAAAAGGTAATCAATATGTTATCATCTAATTAGCATTCTGTTTACAATGTAAACTAAGGTCACCCTCTTGGGATTTTGTTTTGTTTTTCAACATTTCCTGAATGGTCTCTATGATTACTATTTGTAGTTTATTTTCCCAAAGCACTTTTTTTGTTTTTTTTTAACTTTAATATCTGAAAAGTCATCAAGGAAAATATCAGAATGTATTGCTTCCTCCTAATACCTCACCATTTATGCTATTACATTACAAAGAAGTAATTTGGAAAGGTTAGGTCATAAAAATTAGAGCTAGCTCTAATATCTAAACTTAATATTAAGTAAAACTTACTGTGTTTTATACATTAATAGGTATACATTTAATATAAATATTAGATAAAATAACATTCATTGGAATGTTTATTGCTTGCCCCATATGTATTATTTACTTCACATATATAATGCATTTTTTGAAATAGATACTGCCATTATACATAGTTTATAGAGAGAAAACCAAAGCACAAAGAAATTAAGTAACTTGTCCAGAGTCATAGTTTGTAAACTTATAAACCAGAATTCAAATCCAAGTAGTATACTCATGGGCCTATTGAATATATGATCTTGTTGCTTTTGGAGGGGAAACACACACACACACACACACACACACACACACACATATAAAACTTTAACTGAGGATCAAATTGAAATAGAATTAATGAAATAAAAATGTTGCTTGGGGGCCTGTTTGAAATGGTATTTTTCTAAAAAAAAAAAGCTTTAATATCAGCATTATTGAAAGTCATTAAGTGCCTGCTCACCAGAATCTGGGTACCCAGATAAGGAAATAAATCCAGGAACCACAGGATCCAGTAAAAACCAACTAAGTTAGCCATTTGTTGTAGTTGTCCAGTTGCTCAGTCATGTCCAGCTCTTTCCAACCCGGTGAACAGGAGCATGCCAGCCTTCCCTGTCCTTCACCATCTCGCAGATTTTTTTCAGACTCACGTCCATTGAGTCGATAATGCCATCCAACCATCTCATACTCTGTCGTCCCCTCCTTCTCCCACCCTCAATCTTTCCCAGCATCAGGGTCTTATCCATTGAGCTGGTTCTTTGCATTAGGTGACCAAAGTATTGGGGCTTCAGCTTCAGCATCAGTCCTTCCAATGAATATACAGGATTTGCTTCCTTTAGGATTGACTGGTTTGATCACGTTGCAATCCAGGGAACTCTCGAGAGTCTTCTCTAGCACCACAGTTCGAGATCAGCAATAGGTCTGTCACTACTGGCGTATTTAAATTGGATTCTTCCTATATCCTCAGAAATAAGTGATGCTCCAATTTTTTTCTGGCTTTTTGTCCTGAATATCATTCCCCTGAAATATCTCCTTGAATTCCTTGTTCATTCAAGCAAGACTTGAAGAAAGGGCACTTTTATCTTTAGCTGTGTCATTCATTGATCCTTTTTTTTTTTTGTTTGTTCCTCTTCTGAGCTCTAAGTAAAACTACAATTAAATGTTGTACTATCTGGGGCAAATGGAATCTTAAAGAGATAGCTTCAATAAAGCTGGTTTAAGAATCCCTGTCTCTCAACCCAGAGCCAAGCTATGACATATTACATATTAACAATTACAATATAATTTGGGCAAACATTTTGCCCATTAACTGCATGATTACTGTCATCCTCAGCTTCACATTGATATTGGTCCCTGATCCCCAAAAGGACTACATTTGGGCAGACCGGATGTAAGCACTCCAACAGGGAAAATGAAGATTGCAGAGGAATACTAAGCAGAAATGGCTTGGGAAGAAGAGAATAAAGGCTAAAAATATACAGAAATAAAAAGGGAGAGGAGTCTTGGTTATATGGGAAAAGAAAAAAAGAAAATTTGTTAATAATTTAGAAGAGGTCTTCAGATATAGAAGTTTTAAAGGGAAAGTTGTTTTACTTCATAAAGAAGTTTTAGGTTCTGGATTCCTTGCCCCATTAAGATAATTTAGGTAAACTGGAAAAAAAAAAAAAAAAGATGTGAAAAAATGTAATTAGGTGAGAGAAAAAAGAGCAATTGACCATGCCAGGTAGAGAAAATAAGATTTTATGCTAAAATCCATAGGAAAATGTGATATGGAAATATTTCGTGAAATTTTTTTCTGTTTTTTGGTGATAGAATGTCACTCCCATTAAAAACAAAACTATGCTATCTCAAATTGGATAAATGTTTGGGGAATATCCCTTTTTCCTGAACATTTACACTGACATAAAGTTCACTCATAAAGTGTTATTGATTAGAAATTTTATTCATGTCGATATGTTACCATTGTTTTTTTGTTACTTACATATTATAATTTTCAATAGCTATAATTTGTTGTTCTTCAGTGAATTTATCATTTTTATATTATAGAGGCTGAATTAATGAATCAGTTTGTATCTATAGTATTCTTAAAATTTTAAACACTCAAAATTAAACGATATATATATATATTTTAATGGAAAAGGAAATGGCAACCCACTCCAGTACTCTTGCCTAGAAAATGCCATGGATGTAGGAGCCTGGTGTCCATGGGTCGCAAGAAACTATATATAAGAAAAAGAAACAGAACAAAAATAAATTATTTTAAAAACTGGAATATTTATTTCTCAATTTGCTGTCTATGCATATGGATGTAATATAGATTTTATAAAAATCAGATTATACTCTAAATATTATATGGCAACCTACTTTTTTCACTTAATGTATTTTGCACATTTGGCTTTGAAAGTATAAATGCCTCTTTTCAGAAGCTTTGTGGCATTCCATACAATGAGTAAACATGTCTTCCAACCTGTGTAAAAGTTTAGTATTCCTATTTTTTTTGCTGTTATCTAAAACAAAGAACATCCACTATAGCTAAATTATGCACTTATCTCTAATTATTGCTCTAATAAAAGTTTCCCTGAATAGAAATAATGCAAAATGAGCCTCAGCCAAATTTCACTCCAGAAAAATTTTAATGAGTTATAATTCCACTAATGATATATGAAAATATTATTTGCATATGGAAGGGAGTGAAGCATACGAACGCAGAGGGCCAAGAGGTGGTGGTGAGAACATCCCAATGAGACCCCAATATTCGTTTATTCTTGAATTCATGCCCTGTATAATCTCTCACCTTGACTAGGGCTGGTTCCTATGACTTGGTTCTTTCTCAATATGGCAAAGGTGATAGAATGTCACTCCCATAATTGTTACTTTACTTTGTATAAGGCTGTCTTTCCAGTAGACTAGAGCCTCTGTTGCTGGTTTTCAAGAAGCCAGCTGCCATGAAGTTAAGGGCAGTGTGAAAAAGCTCACATTGTAAGGGACTGGAGGTGGCCTCTATGAGCCAAGGGTGATTTTCAACAAAAAAGTCAAAACCTTCAGGCCTGCAGCTGCAAGGAACTTAATTCTGCGAACAAGCTGAGGAGGTTTGGAAGCAGATCTTTCCCTAGTTGAGCCTTTGATGAGACCACAGCTCTGGCTGACAATCGGATTGCAGCCTGGCAAGGCCCTGAATGAGAACCTAGCTAAGCAGTGCCCAGACTTGTGACCTGCTCAAAGTGTGTAAGAACAAATGTGTGGTGTTTAAAGCCACAAAGCCTGGAGTAATTTGTGGCATAGCAGCAGAAAACTCATATATTAACCAAACTGGCATTTTACTCACTAATTTTTATAAATATTGACCTATGGTTTCTAATTCTTTACCATCATTTATTTCAATGCTCTTATTGTCCCAGATTTGACCAGTGTGAACCCCTTCAGTATGGTTTCTGTGTCGTTTTGACATGGGGCCATCATTCTTCGATTATCTCCTGCTTTCAGTCACAATACTTCTTCTTCTTTGCAGACACCCTCCCAGTCACACTGAGGTTCTCATATACTGCCCTGAATTTTACTGCTCCTTCCCCACTCTTCCATCCCCTGCCACCTGCCACCATGGACATTCTCTTTACTCTGCTTGAAATGTGATTCTCAAGCCAGGCTGCCTACATCCTACCCCTGAGTTGATGTCTGCTTTGTCCTAGTTGAACTCAAGACAGGCCCTGTCAGCTCATCCTTCCATGTAGATGCTCTTTTCAAGCTGCTAAATTGCTGGCATGCTGTGCCAGGCAGTTACTTTGCATGGACACCTCCTCATCTCACTCAAGCTCTGATAATCCATGCCAGGCCTTCTTATTGAATCCTCTCTTGCCTATCTTCAGGTTCTGAAGTGAGACTGTCCCTTGGGTGGATGATTTCCCCACACAGTTCAGGCTTTGACACCCAGTTCTGGTCATTCCTCCCATCCACATTTAGTCTCTAAAACCTCTCATTTGGTCAACCCTCTGCAAGGATGCCCTACTCTCCCTGCTTGAATTCTGACAGCCTACAATAGATTTTCTAATGCATGGATATTCCTTTTACCCTTCTTAATTTTCAACACTGAGGCCTGGCAGTCCTTCTGTGAAAAAGCCTTCCTTGCATAGAAGGCTGCTCTTCCTCCATCTAGACCACCATGACTCATTCCATCTCCTCAGTACAGATACCTACCTGGTTTTCAGCCTCACCAAATGTCTTTGAACTTAATTATTCAGAGAGAGGAATGAATAAAGGACAGGCAAATTAAGGGTGGAGAAGGAGAATTGAAAGAGGAATGAGAAAAGTAAGAGGAAGATACATACATACATACATATATATACATATATGTATGTATCCTATCTAAATTAAATATACCAGTAGCTAAGGCATAAAGAATCTTCCTGCAATGTGAGAGACCTGGGTTAAATCCTATCTAAATTAAATATACCAGTAGCTAAGGCATAAAGAATCTTCCTGCAATGTGAGAGACCTGGGTTAAATCCCTAGGTCCGGAAGATCCCCTGGAGAAGGGCATGGCAACCCACTCCAGCTTTCTTGCCTGGAGAATTCCATGGACAGAGGAGCCTGGTGGGCTACATGAACCCACAAAGAGTTGGACACGATTGAGCAACTAACACACACACAAATTAAATATCAGAATAAGTTTCATAGGTCAAAATGTATAACAATACTTTGTATTTCCAGGTCTTATAAGGTTGCTCAAATATATTTATTAACATAAAGTTTTTAAAAGTTTAGTTTATTATGGAATTTAATCACAGTAGAAACTTTCCCTTTCACATCAACTGTGCTAGGCACCTAAAACGTACTCAAAAAATTAATTTCTGCTTCTTTTTTAAAGAAACTTAATGAATTTGATACTGATTTTTCTCATAAAGTATTTACCACCATCTATTTATTTTCTTTTGTCACCCTGCTTATGTAACTTCTATGCAGAGTACATCATGAGAAACGCTGGGCTGGATGAAGCACAAGCTGGAATCAAGATTGCCAGGAGAAATATCAATAACCTCAGATATGCAGGTGACACGACCCTTATGGCAAAAAGTGAAGAGGAACTAAAAAGCCTCTTGATGAGAGTGAAAGAGGAGAGCGAAAAGGTTGGCTTAAAGCTCAACATCCAGAAAACGAAGATCATGGCATCCGGTCCCATCACTTCATGGGAAATAGATGGGGAAACAGTCGAAACAGTGTCAGACTTTATTTTGGGGGGCTCCAAAATCACTGCAGATGGTGACTGCAGCCATGAAATTAAAAGACGCTTACTCCTTGGAAGAAAAGTTATGACCAACCTAGATAGCATATTCAAAAGCAGAGACATTACTTTGCCAACAAAGGTCCGTCTAGTCAAGGCTATGGTTTTTCCAGTAGTCATGTATGGATGTGAGAGTTGGACTGTGAAGAAGGCTGAGCACCGAAGAATTGATGCTTTTGAACTGTGGTGTTGGAGAAGACTCTTGAGAGTCCCTTGGACTGCAAGGAGATCCAACCAGTCCATTCTGAAGGAGATTAGCCCTGGGATTTCTTTGGAAGGAATGATGCTAAAGCTGAAACTCCAATACTTTGGCCACCTCATGCAAAGAGTTGACTCATTGGAAAAGACTGATGCTGGGAGGGATTGGGGGCAGGAGGAAAAGGGGATGACAGAGGATAAGATGGCTGGATGGCATCACTGACTCGATGGACAAGAGTTTGGGTAAACTCCGGGAGTTGGTGATGGACAGGGAGGCCTGGCGTGCTGCGATTCATGGAGTCACATAGAGTCGGACACGACTGAGCGACTGAACTGAACTGAACTGATTTATTTTCTGTGACTTATGTGTAAGCAGTATATGTCCTTTACCTATCAAAATACAACTAAATTGAAAGGTAAGCCAGAATATAATTTTAATGATGTCTCAATTCAGTGTTATACCTTACTCTATACACATATAAAATTTAACCAAAATGACAAATTTTTATTTCCTCCACAATATGAGAAAGTTTAGTCTTCTTGAATTTTTCTACTCCATTTTCAAATATTGTTCTTGTACAGTCACCAAGTCATGTCCAACTCTTTGTGATCCCATGGACTGCAGCACACCAGGCCTCCCTGTCCCTCACCATCTCCTGGAGTTTGTCCAAGTTCGTGTCCATTGAATGAGTGATGTCGTCCAACCATCTGATCCTCTGTTGCCCTCTTCTCCTGCCTCAGTCTTTCCCAGAATCAGAGTCCTTTCCAGTGAATCAGCTCTTTGCATCAGGTGGCCAAGGATTGGAGCTTCAGCTTCAGCATCAGTCCTTCCAATGAGAATTCAGGGTTGATTTCCTTTAGGATTGACTGGTTTGGTCTCCTTGCTGTCCAAGGGACTCTCAAGATTCTTCTCCAGCACCACAGCTCAAAAGCCTAAATTCTTCAGTGTTCTGCCATTTTTATGGTCCAACTCATATCCATACATGAATACTGAAAACACCATAAGGTAAGTCACTTCAGTCGTGTCCAACTCTGTGCGACCCCATAGACAGCAGCCCACCAGGCTCCCCCGTCCCTGGGATTCTCCAGGCAAGAACACTGGAGTGGGTTGCCATTTCCTTCTCCAATGCATGAAAGTGAGAAGTGAAAGTGAAGTCACTCAGTCGTGTCCGACTTTTCGTGACCCCATGGACTGCAGCCCACTAGGCTCCTCTGCCCATGGGATTTTCCAGGCAAGAGTACTGGAGTGGGGTGCCGTTGCCTTCTCCGGAAAACACCATAGTCTTGACCATATGGACCTTTGTCGGCAAAATGATGTTTTTGCTTTTTAATAAATTGTCTAGGTTTTTCATAGCTTTCCTTCCAAGAAGGAATTCTCTCCTAATTTCACTGATGCAGTCACAATTTCACAGTGGTTTTAGAGCCCAATAAAAGGAACTCTGTTACTGCTTCCACATTTTCCCCTTCTCTTTGCCATGAAGTGATGGGACCAGGTACCATGATCTTAGACTGTTAAATATTGAATTTTAAGCCAGCTTTTTCAGTCTTCTCTTTTACCCTCATCAGGAGGCTCTTTAGTTCCTTTTTGCTTTCTGCAATTAGAGTGGTATCATGTGCATATCTGTTGCTGCTCCTGCTAAGTCGCTTCAGTCATGTCCAACTCTGTGCGACCCCATAGATGGCAGCCCATCAGTCTTTCCTGTCCCTGGGATTTTCCAGGCAAGAACACTGGAGTAGGTTGCCATTTCCTTCTCCAATGCATGAAAGTGAAAAGTGAAAGTGAAGTCGCTCAGTAGTGTCCGACTCTTTGCAACCCCATGGACTGCAGCCCACCATGCTCCTCCATCCATGGGATTTTCCAGGAAAGAGTACTGGAGTGGGGTCCTTCTCTATCTGCATATCTGAGGTTCTTGGTATTTCTCCCAGCAGTCTTTATTCCAGCATGTAACTCATGCAGCCCGGCATTTCACATGAGGTGTTCTGCATATAAGTTAAATTAACTGGATGACAATATATAGCCTTGTCATACTCCTTTCAGAATTTTGAACCAGTAAATTTTCCCATGTAAGGTTCTAACTGTTGTTTCTTGACCCACATGCAGTTTTCTCAGGAGACAGGTAAGATGGTCTGGTATTCCCATCTTTAAGAGTTTTCCAGTTTGTTATGATCCATACAGTCAAAGGCTTTAGCATAGTCAGTGAAAGAGAGGTAGATGTTTATCTGGAATTCCCTTGCTTTCTCTATGAGGCAGAAAATATTGTCAATTTGATCTCTGGTTCCTCAGCCTTTTCTAAACCCAGTTTGTACATCTGGAAGTTCTTGATTCAAGTACTGCTGAAACCTAGGTTGACGAATTTTGAGCATAACCTTACTAGCATGGGCAGTGAGTGCAATTGTCCAGTGGTTTGAATATTCTTTAGTGCTGCCTTTCTTGGGAATTGGGATGAAGATTGACCTTTTTCAGTCCTGTGGCCACTACTGGGTTTTTTTAATTTGCTGACATAATGAGTGCAACACTTTAACAGCATCATCTCTTAGGATTTTAAATAACTCAGCTGGAATTCCATCACCTCCAGCAGCTTTATTGGCAGCGCTTCCCAAGGCCCACTAGACTTACCACTCCAGGATGTCTGGCTCTAGATGAGTGACCACAGCATCAAGGTTATCCCAGTCAGTAAGATTTTTTTTTTGTACAGTTCTCCTTTGTATTCTTCTCATCTCTTATTGATCTCTCTGCTTCTATTATGTCTTTACCATTTCTTTCATTTATTGTGCCCATCTCTGAATGAAATGCTCCTTTGATATCTCCAGTTTTCTTTTTTTTTACTTATTTTTTTTATTTCTAAAAAACACAGGTATACATGTGTTCCCCATCCTGAACCCTCCTCCCTCGTCCCTCCCCATACCCTCCCTCTGGGTCGTCCCAGTGCACCAGTCCCAAGCATCCAGTATCGAGCATCGAACCTGGACTGGCAACTCGTTTCATACATGATATTATACATGTTTCAATGCCATTCTCCCAAATCATCCCACCCTCTTCCTCCCCAACAGAGTCCAAAAGACTGTTCTATACATTAGTGTCTCTTTTGCTGTCTCGTATACAGGGTTACTGTTACCATCTTTCTAAACTCCATATATATGTGTTAGTATACTGTATTGGTGTTTTTCTTTCTGGCCTACTTCACTCTGTATAATAGACTCCAGTTTCATCCACCTCATTAGAACTGGTTCAAATGTATTCTTTTTAATGGCTGAGTAATACTCCATTGTGCATATGTACCATAGCTTTCTTATTCATTCATCTTCTGATGGACACCTAGGTTGCTTCCATGTCCTAGCTATTATAAACAGCGCTCTGATGAACATTGGGGTACACGTGTCTCTTTCTTTTTTTTTTGTTTTGTTTTGAATTTTTTTTAATTTTATTTTATTTTTAAACTTTACATAATTGTATTAGTTTTGCCAAATATCAAAATGAATCCGCCACAGGTATACATGTGTTCCCCATCCTGAACCCTCCTCCCTCCTCCCTCCCCATACCATCCCTCTGGGTCATCCTAGTGCACTAGCCCCATGCATCCAGTATCGTGCATCGAACCTGGGCTGGCAACTTGTTTCTTACATGATATTTTACATGTTTCAATGCCATTCTCCCAAATCTTTCCACCCTCTCCCTCTCCCACAGAGTCCATAAGACTGTTCCATACATCAGTGTCTCTTTTGCTGTCTCGTACACCGGGTTATTGTTACCATCTTTCTAAATTCCATATATATGCATTAGTATACTGTATTTATGCTTTTCCTTCTGGCTTACTTCACTCTGTATAATAGGCTCCAGTTTCATCCACCTCATTAGAACTGATTCAAATGTATTCTTTTTAATGGCTGAGTAATACTCCATTGTGTATATGTACCACCTCTTTCTTATCCATTCATCTGCTGATGGGCATCTAGGTTGCTTCCATGTCCTGGCTATTATAAACAGTGCTGTGATGAACACTGGGGTACACGTGTCTCTTTCCCTTCTGGTTTCCTCAGTGTGTATGCCCAGCAGTGGGATTGCTGGATCATAAGGCAGTTCTATTTCCAGTTTTTTAAGGAATCTCCACACTGTTCTCCATAGTGGCTGTACTAGTTTGCATTCCCACCAACAGTGTAAGAGGGTTCCCTTTTCTCCACACCCTCTCCAGCATTTATTATTTGTAGACTTTTGGATCGCAGCCATTCTGACTGGCGTGAAATGGTACCTCATAGTGGTTTTGATTTGCATTTCTCTGATAATGAGTGATGTTGAGCATCTTTTCATGTGTTTGTTAGCCATCTGTTTGTGTTCTTTGGAGAAATGTCTATTTAGTTCTTTGGCCCATTTTTTGATTGGGTCATTTATTTTTCTGGAGTTGAGCTGTAGGAGTTGCTTGTATATTTTTGAGATTAGTTGTTTGTCAGTTGCTTCATTTGCTATTATTTTCTCCCATTCTGAAGGCTGTCTTTTCACCTTGCTAATAGTTTCCTTTGATGTGCAGAAGCTTTTAAGGTTAATTAGGTCCCATTTGTTTATTTTTGCTTTTATTTCCAATATTCTGGGAGGTGGGTCATAGAGGATCCTGCTGTGATGTATGTCAGAGAGTGTTTTGCCTGTGTTCTCCTCTAGGAGTTTTATAGTTTCTGGTCTTACGTTTAGATCTTTAATCCATTTTGAGTTTATTTTTGTGTATGGTGTTAGAAAGTGGTCTAGTTTCATTCTTTTACAAGTGGTTGACCAGTTTTCCCAGCACCACTTGTTAAAGATTTCGTCTTTAATCCATTGTATATCTTGCCTCCTTTGTCAAAGATAAGGTGTCCATATGTGCATGGATTTATCTCTGGGCTTTCTATTTTGCTCCATTGATCTATATTTCTGTCTTTGTGCCAATACCATACTGTCTTGATGACTGTGGCTTTGTAGTAGAGCCTGAAGTCAGGCAGGTTGATTCCTCCAGTTCCATTCTTCTTTCTCAAGATTGCTTTGGCTATTCGAGGCTTTTTGTATTTCCATACAAATTGTGAAATTATTTGTTCTAGCTCTGTGAAGAATACTGTCAGTAGCTTGATAGGGATTGCATTGAATCTATAAATTGCTTTGGGTAGTATACTCATTTTCACTATATTGATTCTTCCAATCCATGAACATGGTCTATTTCTCCATCTATTAGTGTCCACTTTGATTTCTTTCACCAGTGTTTTATAGTTTTCTATATATAGGTCTTTAGTTTCTCTAGGTAGATATATTCCTAAGTATTTTATTCTTTTCCTTGCAATGGTGAATGGAATTGTTTCCTTAATTTCTCTTTCTATTTTCTCATTATTAGTGTATAGGAATGCAAGGGGTTTCTGTGTGTTGATTTTATATCCTGCCACTTTTTTATATTCATTGATTAGTTCTAGTAATTTTCTGGTGGAGTCTTTAGGGTTTTCTATGTAGAGGATCATGTCATCTGCAAACAGTGAGAGTTTTACTTCTTCTTTTCCAATTTGGATTCCTTTTATTTCTTTTTCTGCTCTGATTGCTGTGGCCAAAACTTCTAAAACTATGTTGAATAGTAATGGTGAAAGTGGGCACCCTTGTCTTGTTCCTGACTTTAGAGGGAATGCTTTCAATTTTTCACCATTGAGGATAATGTTTGCTGTGGGCTTGTCATATATAGCTTTTATTATGTTGAGGTATGTTCCTTCTATACCTGCTTTCTGGAGAGTTCTTATCATAAATGGATGTTGAATTTTGTCAAAGGCTTTCTCTGCATCTATTGAGATAATCATATGGCTTTTATTTTTCAATTTGTTAATATGGTGTATTACATTGATTGATTTGCAGATATTGAAGAATCCTTGCATCCCTGGGATAAAGCCTACTTGGTCATGGTGTATGATTTTTTTAATGTGTTGTTGGATTCTGATTGCTAGAATTTTGTTGAGGATTTTTGCATCTATGTTCATCAGTGATATTGACCTGTAGTTTTCTTTTTTTGTGGGATCTTTGTCAGGTTTTGGTATTAGGGTGATGGTGGCCTCATAGAATGAGTTTGGAAGTTTCCCTTCCTCTGCAATTTTCTGGAAGAGTTTGAGTAGGATAGGTATTAGCTCTTCTCTAAATTTTTGGTAGAATTCAGCTGTGAAGCCATCTGGATCTGGGCTTTTGTTTGCTGGAAGATTTCTGATTACAGTTTCAATTTCCATGCTTCTGATGGGTCTGTTAAGATTTTCTATTTCTTCCTTGTTCAGTTTTGGAAAGTGGTACTTTTCTAAGAATTTGTCCATTTCTTCCACGTTGTCCATTTTATTGCCATATAATTGCTGATAGTAGTCTCTTATGATCCTTTGTATTTGTGTGTTGTCTGTTGTGATCTCTCCATTTTCATTTCTAAGTTTATTGATTTGATTTTTCTCCCTTTGTTTCTTGATGAGTCTGGCTAATGGTTTGTCAATTTTATTTATCCTTTCAAAGAACCAACTTTTGGCTTTGTTAATTTTTGCTATGGTCTCTTTTGTTTCTTTTGCATTTATTTCTGCCCTAATTTTTAAGATTTCCTTCCTTCTACTAACCCTGGGGTTCTTCATTTCTTCCTTTTCTAGTTGCTTTAGGTGTAGAGTTAGGTTATTTATTTGACTTTTTTCTTGTTTCTTGAGGTATGCCTGTATTGCTATGAACTTTCCCCTTAGGACTGCTTTTACAGTGTCGCACAAGTTTTGGGTTGTTGTGTTTTCATTTTCATTTATTTCTATGCAAATTTTGATTTCTTTTTTGATTTCTTCTGTGATTTGTTGGTTACAGCAGCGTGTTGTTCAGCCTCCATATGTTGGAATTTTTAATAGTTTTTCTCCTGCAATTGAGATCTAATCTTACTGCATTGTGGTCAGAAAAGATGCTTGGAATGATTTCAATTTTATTAAATTTACCAAGGCTAGCTTTATGGCCCAGGATGTGATCTATCCTGGAGAAGGTTCCGTGTGTGCTTGAGAAAAAGGTGAAATTCATTGTTTTGGGATGAAATGTCCTATAGATATCAATTAGGTCTAACTGGTCTATTGTATCGTTTAAAGTTTGTGTTTCCTTGTTAATTTTCTGTTTAGTTGATCTATCCATAGGTGTGAGTGGGGTATTAAAGTCTCCCACTATTATTGTGTTATTGTTAATGTCTCCTTTCATATTTGTTAGCATTTGTCTTACATATTGTGGTGCTCCTATGTTGGGTGCATATATATTTAAATTGTTATATCTTCTTCTTGGATTGATCCTTTGATCATTATGTAGTGACAGTCTGTCTCTTTTCACAGCCTTTGTTTTAAAGTCTATTTTATCTGATATGAGTATTGCTACTCCTGCTTTCTTTTGGTCCCTATTTGCATGGAAAATCTTCTTCCAACCCTTCGCTTTCAGTCTGTATGTGTCCCCTGTTTTGAGGTGGGTCTCTTGTAGACAGCATATGTAGGGGTCTTGTTTTTTTATCCATTCAGCCAGTCTTTGTGTTTTGGTTGGGGCATTCAACCCATTTATGTTTAAGGTAATTATTGATAAGTATGATCCTGTTGCCATTTACTTTATTGTTTTGGGTTCGAATTCATACACCATTTTTGTGTTTCCTGTCTAGAGAATATCCTTTAATATTTGTTGGAGAGCTGGTTTGGTGGTACTGAATTCTCTCAGCTTTTGCTTGTGTGTAAAGCTTTTGATTTCTCCTTCATATTTGAATGAGATCCTTGCTGGGTACAATAATCTGGGCTGTAGGTTGTTTTCTTTCATCACTTTAAGTATGTCTTGCCATTCCCTCCTGGCTTGGAGAGTTTCTATTGAAAGATCAGCTGTTATCCTTATGGGAATTCCCTTGTGTGTTATTTGTTGTTTTTCCCTTGCTGCTTTTAATATTTGTTCTTTGTGTTTGATCTTTGTTAATTTGATTAATATGTGTCTTGGGGTGTTTCGCCTTGGGTTTATCCTGTTTGGGGCTCTCTGGGTTTCTTGGACTTGAGTGATTATTTCCTTCCCCATTTTAGGGAAGTTTTCAACTATTATCTCCTCAAGTATTTTCTCATGGTCTTTCTTTTTGTCTTCTTCTTCTGGGACTCCTATGATTCGAATGTTGTAGCATTTAACATTGTCCTGGAGGTCTCTGAGATTGTCCTCATTTCTTTTAATTCGTTTTTCTTTATTCCTCTCTGATTCATTTATTTCTACCATTCTATCTTCTAATTCACTAATCCTATCTTCTGCCTCTGTTATTCTACTATTTGTTGCCTCCAGAGTGTTTTTGATATCATTTATTGCATTATTCATTATATATTGACTATTTTTTATTTCTTCTAGGTCCTTGTTAAACCTTTCTTGCGTCTTCTCAATCCTGTCTCCAGGCTATTTATCTGTGATTCCATTTTGATTTCAAGATTTTGGATCAATTTCACTATCATTATTTGAAATTCTTTATCAGGTAGATTCCCTATCTCTTCTTCTTTTGTTTGGTTTGGTGGGCATTTATCCTGTTCCTTTACCTGCTTGGTATTCCTCTGTCTCTTCATCTTGTTTATATTGCTGAGTTTGGGGTGTCCTTTCTGTATTCTGGCAGTTTGTGGAGTTCTCTTTATTGTGGAGTTTCCTTGCTGTGTGTGGGTTTGTACAGGTGGCTTATCAAGGTTTCTTGGTTAGGGAAGCTTGTGTCGGTGTTCTGGTGGGTGGAGCTGGATTTCTTCTCTCTAGAGTGCAATGAAGTGTTCAGTAATGAGTTATGAGATGTCTATGGTTTTGTAGTAACTTTGGGCAGCCTGTATATTGGAGCTCAGGGCTGTGTTCCTGTGTTGCTGGAGAATTTGCTTGGTATGTCTTGCCCTGGAACTTGTTGGCCCTTGTGTGGTGCTTGGTTTCAGTGTAGGTATGAAGGTGTTTGATGAGCTCCTGTCAATTAATGTTCCCTGGAGTCAGGGTTTGGACTTGAGCCTCCTGCTTCCAGTTATCAGTCTTATTTTTTTTTCTTTTTAAACTTTACATAATTGTATTAGTTTTGCCAAATATCAAAATGAATCTGCCACAGGTATACATGTGTTTCCCCATCCCGAACCCTCCTCCCTCCTCCCTCCCCATACCCTCCCTCTGGGCCGTCCTAGTGCACCAGCCCCAAGCATCCAGCATCATGCATCGAACCTGGACTGGCAACTCGTTTCCTACATGATATTTTACATGTTTCATTGCCATTCTCCCAAATCTTCCCACCCTCTCCCTCTCCCACAGAGTCCATAAGACTGTCTATACATCAGTGTCTCTTTTGCTGTCTCGTACACCAGGTTATTGTTACCCTCTTTCTAAATTCCATATATATGTGTTAGTATACTGTATTTATGTTTTTCCTTCTGGCTTACTTCACTCTGTATAATAGGCTCCAGTTTCATCCACCTCATTAGAACTGACTCAAATGTATTCTTTTTAATGGCTGAGTAATACTCCATTGTGTATATGTACCACAGCTTTCTTATGCATTCATCTGCTGATGGACATCTAGGTTGCTTCCATGTCTTGGCTATTATAAACAGTGCTGCGATGAACATTGGGGTACACGTGTCTCTTTCCCTTCTGGTTTCCTCAGTGTGTATGCCCAGCAGTGGGGTTGCTGGATCATAAGGCAGTTCTATTTCCAGTTTTTTAAGGAATCTCCACACTGTTCTCCATAGTGGCTGTACTAGTTTGCATTCCCACCAACAGTGTAAGAGGGTTCCCTTTTCTCCACACCCTCTCCAGCATTTTTACAGTAGTCTCAAAGCTTCTCCTTCTATAGAGCACCATTGATAAAACATCTAGGTTAAAGATGAAAAGTTTCTCCACCATGAGGGTTACCCAGAGAGGTTCACAGCTTCCAGAAGGAACTGGCTGAGGGAAATCAAAGTGTCCTAGTCCCAGAAAAAGTAGACTGTCCTGGAAGGAAGCCAAGAAGGAATCTGATATCTCCAGTTTTCTTGACGAGCTCTCTAGTCTTCCCCCTTCTGTTGTTTTCCTGTTTCTCTGCATTGTTCGTTGATGAAGGCATTCTTGACTCTTCTTGCTATCTTCTGGAACTCTGCATTCAGTTTGCTATACTTTCCCTTTCTCCCTTGCTTTTTGTTTTCTTTCTTTTCTCAGCCATTTTTAAAGCCTCCTCAGACAACCAGTTTGCCTTCTTGCATTTCTTTTTCTTTGGAATGGTTTTGGTCAGTGCCTCCTATACAATATTATGAACCTCTGTCCATAGTTCTTCAGGCACTCTGTTTACCAGATCTAATCCCTTGAATCTATTCATCACTTCCACTATAGAATCATAAGAATTTGATTTTGGTTGTACTTGATTGGCATAGTGGTTTTCCCCATTTTCTTTAGTTTAAACCTGAGTTTTGCAGTAAGGGGCTAATGTACTGAGCCACAGTAGATGTAGGTCTTATTTTTGCTGACTGTGTAGAGCTTCTGATTCCTAAAATGTCAGTGTTTAACTCTTGTCATCTCCTGATTGACCACTTCCAATTTTCCTTGATTCATGAACCTAACATTCCAAGTTCCTAATACAGTACTGTTCTTTACAGCATTGGATTTTACTTTCATCACCTGACACATCCACAACTGAATGTCACTCTTGCTTTGCCCCAGCTACTTCATTCTTTCTGAAGCTATTACTAATTGTCCTCCGCTATTCCCCAGTAGCGTATTGGACACCTTCTGACCTGGGGGGATCATCTTTTGTGTCCTATCTTTTTGCTTTTTTATAGTGTTCATGGGGTTCTCTTGGCAAGAATACTGAAGTGGTTTGCCATTGTCTCCTCCAGTGGACCACAATTTGTCAGAACTCTTCACCATGACCCGTCCATCTTGGGTGGCCCCGCAGGGCATGGCTAATAGCTTTACTGAGTTACACAAACCCCTTTGCCCATATTCTAAAATCAGTGCAAATTTCTTGCAGTTGTTAAGTGGTCACAATCAGAAGACTAGTTCATGTGATAGTCAACTCATAGGAGAGAGAGAATAGACAATTGAATTTTCAGTCTTTTCAATAAAATATTAAATACCTAATTGAGTGCTTTCCCCCCAGTGTTTGCAGAGGATTCAGGCTGAGAGGCTTTGGTCCTCCTTAGTGCAGTAGAGGGAGAAGGCCATGGCACCCCACTCCAGTACTCTTGCCTGGAAAATCCCATGGATGGAGGAGCCTGGTGGGCTGCAGTCCATGGGGTCGCTAAGAGTCAGACACAACTGAGCGACTTCCCTTTCCCTTTACAAAACAAATAATGTTTGCAGGGAAAAAACAGTGACATACAGATTGGTCATTTATTTAGCAGATGGGAAAAAAGTTGAAAACAATTGAACTTTAAATAACAAAAATGAGGAGAGAGTGATTATCTTTGCTTTATACTGATAAAGTAGTGGTTGTATGTATGAATATTTTATAATACCTATGTCATAGCATATGTTGTTAATTGTTAAAACAATACATATTGAAATATATATGATTTATTCTTTTTAATAGAGTTAGCAAATTCCCTTGAGTTTGCTCAACTTAATGTCAAGGTCAATTAACATATGCCATTTTTATTCCACCAAGTGTGACATGTTTATTGAAATGTGGTATATGGACTTTCTATCTTTTCACTAAGTGGTTTCAAATTAACTCAAATCTGTATGCTCAGAGAAGACTGTGTTCCATAATATCTGTTTCCTAGAAGTAAAAGTATGGTAAGAATAAAGTAATAAAAAAGAACAATAAGGAGGAAATAAATTGTGCAAGGGCTGGAGCATAATGAAGTTGTTACTGGCATGAATGGTACTAACTGTAAATTGTATCTGGGTGGTCAAGCCACAAAGAGATGATGCAATCAGTGATAAAACTATGTATCTTAGGACACAGTCACTTTATTACCACTTTTATTTTGTGCTCTTCTCTTTCTAAGGTCTTTGTAATATATAGTGTAATTTATGGATACCTTGAGTATGACGATCCTTGCTGAAATGTAGCTTATGGAACTTTTCAGTAAGGATAAGTACTTCCTGAAAATACTTCATTTTGAAAATCAGTTTTTATTTCCAGACAATTTATAACACCTCTAATTTTTTTATGAAAATATACATTTTGTATTTTAAGCTTTGGGTTGATTTTAATATTTTTAAGTTTTTATGTGCATTAATTTAACTTTTATAAAAAGTAAGACAGTTATTTGGGGATGATACTAGAATTATCTCCTTGGTTATATTATAAAAATAATGTTTGTCGTTTATTCAGTAAATGCCTGGAACTTGAATTATTTTCTGTATTCTTTCAACAGCCTTTGGCCATAGATGCCATTGTGTCCTCCACGTTTTACCAGAGGAAGATGAGCTTTGGAGCAGTAACAAATCCGTGGTTACAGAGTTAGGAAGTGGTCAAGCCAATTAAAATCCAAGTTTATTCTAGGCCCATGATCAGCTACTATACTGGCATAGGAAAAAAAATAACTAATTTTGTTTTTAGTCTCCATAATTGTGGTTATGTGCGGGTAGAAGGAAATACATGAATTTAAGGACTTCTTTGATAATAAAAAAATTGCTTGTCGGTTTTAGAAATGAGTGCTTTGGTCCATGATCCTAGTTTCCCCTGCAGATCACATGAAAGCAACATTCTTCATGTGCTCCTTGGTTCACTTACTGTAGAGTCCAGCAGTGCTGGTGAGGCCGGATCACTGCCCGGGGTGGGGTTTTAGCTACAACTAGAGAAGGCAATGGCACCCCACTCCAGTACTCTTGCCTGGAAAATCCCATGGACAGAGGAACCTGGTGGGCTGCAGTCCATGGGGTCGCTAAGAGTCGGACACGACTGAGCGACTTCACTTTCACTTTTCACTTTCATGAATTGGAGAAGGAAATGGCAACCCACTCCAGTGTTCTTGCCTGGAGAATCCCAGGACGCCATCTATGGGGTCACACACAGTCGGACACGACTGAAGTGACAGCAGCAGCAGCTTAGACCATGGTAGTCATTGTTAACTCACCAAGTCATGTCCAATTCTTTGCAACCCCACGGACTGCAGCATGCCAGGCTTCCCTGTCCCTCACCATCTCCCAGCGTTTGCCCAAGTTCATGTCCATTGAATCAGTGATGCCATCCAGCCATCTTGTCCTCTGTCACCCTCTTCTCCTTCTGTCTTCAGTATTTCTCAGCACTGGGGTATTTTCCAGTGAGTCAGGTCTTCACACCAGGTGACCAAAGTATCGGAGCTTCAGCTTCAGCATCAGTCCTTCCAATGAGTATTCAGGGTTGATTTCCTTTAAGACCATGGTTATGTTGGGTGAAATTCTCAAGGTACTGCAAGGCTGGAGAACATCCAGAAGCAAAGACTTTTTAACTGACTTCTATTTCTCTTCCATAAAGTACCATTTTCAGTTTGAAGTTTCAGGAAACATTCTTTAAATGAGGAGGGATGACTGACTTCTGTCTTCTACTTTACCTTTATAGTTTTTAGGTTGCTTTTCCCCTGTGTTAGTGAAATGATGGCATATGACACTGGTGACTGATGTTCTGGCACATACTTTGAGGCAAAATTATTCTCAAAGTTGGGAATTATAATATTATTGATCCTTACTCTATATCTACCCACCACCACCAGCTATACTCCATCCCTGTTACTTCTTAACTTACTAAGTAAAGTCAGGTTAGAAATATTAATTTTAAAAATACATTTAGTTACAAATCTGACCTGTAATCAGCTATATCAGCAATGTCAGTAAAACTATAGTGTATGCTGTGTATATAATTTTATTATTTTTTAATTTTTACATTAGAATATTTTATTGAAGTATTATTGATTTACAATGCATTAGTTTCAGATATACAATGTAGTGATACAAATTTTATAGAGGCTATTTATTATAGTATTGTACCCATTTAAATTTATTATCAAATATTGGCTGAGTTCAGTTCAGTTGCTCAGTTGTATCCAACTCTTTGCGGCCCCATGAACCACAGCACGCCAGGCCTCCCTGTCCATCACCAACTCCCAGACTTTAGCCAAACTCATATCCACTGAGGCAGTGTTGCCATCCAACCATCTCATCCTCTGTCATCCCCTTCTCCTGCCCTAAAACTTTCACAGCAACAGGGTATTTTCAAATGAGTCAGCTCTTTGCATCAGGTGGCCAAAGTATTGGCGTTTGAACTTCAACATCAGTCCTTCCAATGAATATTCAAGACTGATTTCCTTTAGGATGGACTGGTTGGATCTCCTTGCAGTCCAAGGGACTCTCAAGAGTCTTCTCCAACACCACAGTTCAAAAGCATCAATTCTTCTGCGCTCAGCTTTCTTTATAGTCCAACTCTCACATCCATACATGACCACTGGAAAAACCATAGCCTTGACTAGATGGACCTTTGTTGGTAAAGTAATGTCTCTGCTTTTTAATATGCTGTCTAGGTTGGTCATAACTTTCCTTCCAAGGAGTAAGTGTCTTTTAATTGGCTTTGTGGCTTGTGCTATACAAAATGTTTTATGGCTTACTTATTTTACACGTTGTTTGTACCTCTTAATCCCCTACACCAAGTCTGCCCCTCCCTTCTACCCTCTCCCTGCTGGTAGCCACTACTTTCTTTGTTCTCTGTATCTGTGAGTCTGTTTCTGTTTTGTTATATTCATTTTACTTTTTAGATTCCACAAACAAGAGATGATATATAGTGTTTATCCTTCTTTCTCTGACTTACTTCTTTAGCATAGCATCTGCTAAGTCCATCCATGTTGTTGCAAATGGCAAGTCTATTCTTTTTTATGACTGAATAGTATTCCATATCTTTTACCTAGGAGTGGAAATTCTAGATCATATGATAGTTCCATTTTTAGTTTTTTGAGGAGTATCCATACTGTTTTTCCATAGTGGCTGTACCAATTTGCATTCCCACCAACAGTGTGCAAGGGTTTCCATTTTTCCACAGCTTTGCCAACATTTGTTACTGTGTTCTTTTTTATGGTAATAATTCTGAAAGATGTGAGGTGATATGTCAGTGTGATTTTGATTTGCATTTCACTGGTAACTGGTCTTCCCTAATAGCTCAGTTGGTAAAGAATCCATCAGCAATGCAGAAAACCCCAGTTTGATTCCTGGGCTGGGAAGATCCACTGGAGAAGGGATAAGCTACTCACTCCAGTATTCTTGGGTTTCCCTGGTGGCTCAGCTGGTAAAGAATCTGCCTGCAATGCAGGAGACCTGTGTTTGATCCCTAGGTTGGTAAGATCCCTGGAGAAGGGAAACGCTACCCACTCTAGTATTCTGACCTGGATAATTCCATGGACTGTAAAGTCCATGGGGTCACAAACTAGCTGAGTTGAGCATCTTTTAATGTGCCTGTTGTCCATCTGTGTATTTTATTTGGAAAAATATCTATTCAGGTATACTGCCTAATTTTTAAACAGGTTGTTTCTTTTTTTATATTGAGTTATATAAGCTATATATTTTGGATGTTGCTTTTGTTCAGTCACTAAGTCATGTCTGACTCTTGCAACCCCATGGACTGTAGCACGCCAGGCTCCTCTGTTCTCCACTGTCTTCCAGAGTTTGCTCAAACTCATGTTCATTGAGTCAGTGATGCCATCCAACCATATCATCCTCCATCATCTGCTTTTCCTTCTGCCTTCAATATTTTCCAGCATCAGGGTCTTTTCCAGTGAGTCAGCTCTTCACATCGGGTGGCCAATGGATTGAAGCTTCAACTTCAACATCAGTCCTTCCAATGAATATTCACGACTGATTTCCTTTAGGATTGACTGGTTTGCTCTCCTTGCAGTCGAGAGGACTCTCAAGAGTCTTCTCCAATGCCACAGTTCAAAAGCATCAATTCTTTGGTGCTCAGCTTTCTTCACAGTCCAACTTTCACATCCATACATGACTACTGGAAAACCATAGCTTTGACTAGATGGACCTTTGTTGGAAAAGTGATGTCTCCGCTTTTTAATATGCTGTCTAGGTTTGTGATAGCTTTTCTTCCAAGGAGCAAGCATGTCTTAATTTCATGGCTGCAGTCACCATCTGCAGTGATTTTGGAGCCCAGGAAAATAGTCTGTTGCTGTTTTTGTTTTTTCCCCATCTATTTGCCATGAAATGATGGGACTGAATGCTAACCTCTTATTAGTCATATCATTTCCAAATGTTTCCTCCTATTCAGTAGGTTGTTGTTTTATTTTGTCAGTGGTTTCCTTTGCTGTGCAAAAGCTTTTAAGTTTAATTAGATCTGATTTTTTTGCTCTCCTTAAGAGAACAAAAACATATTGCTATGATTTATGTCAAATCTGTCTTTGTTTTCTTCTAGGAGTTTTGTGGGTTTTGGTTTTAGATTTAAATGATTAATTCATATGAGTTTATTTTTGTATATATTGTGAGATGTTTTAATTGTTTTCCATGTAGCTGTCCTGTTTTCCTGACACTGTTTTTTTAAATTATTTCTTAATTAGAGGATAATTGCTTTAAAATTTGTATTAATTTCTGCTGTACAACAGCATGAATCAGATGTAAGTATACATAAATCCACTTCCTTCTGAACTTCCCTTCCACCACCACCCTCAGTCCCATCCTTCTAGGGCATCACAGAGCACCAGAATGGGTTCCCTGCAACACTGCTTATTGAAGAGACTGTTTTTTTCTCCATTGTATCTTCTTGCCTCTTTTGTCATAGTTTAATTGACCATAAGTGGGTAAGCTTATTTATGGATTATCTGTTCCATTCCAATGATCTATGGGTCTTTCTGTTTTTAATGTGTCTGTTTTTGACCCAGTACCATACTGTTTTAAATAGTGTAGCTTTAAACCATAGTCAAAAGTCAGCAAATGTGATATTTCCCTGTTCCAGCCCTATTCTTCTTTCTCAAGATTGTTTTGGCTATTTGAGGTCTTTTTTGGTTCCAAAAAATGGTGTTGAAGGAGACTCTTGAGAATCTCTTGGACTGCAAAGAGATCCAATCAGTCCATCCTAAAGGAAATCAGTCTTGAATATTTATTGGAAGGATTGATATTGAAGCTGAAACTCCAATACTTTGGCCACCTGATGCGAAAAACTGACTCATTTGAAAAATACCTTGATGCTGGGAAAGATTGAAGGTGGGAGGAGAAGGGGAAAACAGAGGATGAGATGGTTGGATGGCATCACTGACTCAATGGACATGAGGTTGAGTAAACTCCAGGAGTTGGTGATGGACAGGGAAGCCTGACTACTGCAGTCCATGGGGTCACAAAGAGTCAGAGATGACTGAGTGACTGAGTCGGAGATGACTGAGTGACTGAACTGAACTGAAGTGTTTTAAGATTGTTTATTCTATTTCTATGAAAAATACCATTGGTATTTTGGTAGGGACTACCTTGGGTAATATGATTGTTTAACAATATTAACTTTTCTAAGCCATTAACATGGTATATCTTTCCATCTATATGTGTCTTCTTTGATTTCTTTCCCAGTGTCTTATAGTTTTTCAATGCAAGTTTTTTTCCTCCTTAGATGGATTTATTCCTAGTTTTTTTTTTTTTTTTTTTTCAATGTAAGGCAGGTTGTTTCCTTAATTTCTCTTTCTGATAGTTTATTGTTTGTAGAAATGCAACAGATCTCTGTATATTACTTTTACATCCTGTAATTTTACCAAATTCATTAAAGAGCTCTAGTAGTATTTTGGTGACATCTTCTGTGTCATGTCATGTCATTAGCAAACATGATGATTCTGCTTCTTTTCCAGTTTGGAGTCTTTTTCTTTCCTTTTTTTTTTTTTTTTGGCTCTATGATTACTGTGTCTAGGACTTCTAAAACTATATTTCATAAAAGTGATGAAAGTGAGCACCCTTTTCTTTTTTATGATTTTAGATAAAATGCTATCAACATAATATCATCATCATATTATCATCATTAAGTATGATGTTATCTGTGGGCTTTTCATATGTGGATTCTATTACATTATGTTCTCTCTATACCCACTTTGTGGAGAGTTTTTTTTTTTTTTTCTTTAATTGGTATTGAATTTTGTCAAGCTTCTTCCGTATCTATTGAGTTGAACATATGACTTTTATTCTTAAGTTTGTTAATATGATGTATCACATTGATTGGGCTTCCCTTGTAGCTCAGTGGGTAAAGAATCTGCAATGCAGGAGATCTGGGTTTGATTCCTGGGTCAGGAAGATCCCCTGCAGAAGGAAATGACAACTCACTCCAGTATTCTGGCCTGGAGAATCCCTGTGTGGACAGAAGAACCTGGCAGGCTACAGTCCATGGGGTTACAAGAGTCGGACACATATTAATCACATTGATTAATATGCAGATATTGAATCATTCTTGCATCCCTACAATAAATCCCACTTGATCATGTTGTATGATCCTTTTAATGTATTTTTGGATTTGTTTTGCTAACATTTTATTGAGGATTTTTGTATTTGTGTACCTCAGTAATACTGGCCTGTGATTTTCTTTTTTGTCATATCATCATCTAGTTTTGATATCAGGATGATCCTGATCTGAAAATGAGTTGTGGAGCATTCCTTTCTCTGCAATTTTTAGAGAAGTTTGAGAAGTTAAACCTAAATATTTGGTAGAATTCACCTGCAAATTTTTCTTGTCCTGGACTTTTGTTTGTCAGGAGTTTCTTTCATTACCATTTCACTGGTCTCTTCATATGTTATATTTCTTCCTGGTGCAGTCATGGCAGATTATATTTTTCTAGAAATATGTCCATTGCTTCTAGGTTGTGCATTTTACTGACATATATTTGTTTGCAATAATCTCTTATCTCGTATTTCTGTACCCACTCCAGTATTCTTGCCTGGAGAATCCCCATGGACAGAGGAGCCTGGTGGACTATAGTCCATCGGGTCACAAAGAGTCAGACAGGACTGAGCAAATAAGCACAGCATAGCACAGTGTTATTTTTAGCTTCTCTTTTTTAATTTCTGATTTTATTTGATCTGCCCTCTTGATGAGGCTAGCTAAAGATTTATTGTTGTTGCTATTGTTTAGTCATTAAGTTGTGACTGACTCTCCTGCAACCTCATAGACTGTAGCCCACCAAGCTACTCTGTCTGTGGGATTTCCCAGGCATGAATACTGGAGTGGGTTGCCATTTCCTTCTCCAAGAGATCTTCCTGACCCAGGAATCAATCCCCTATCTCCTGCATTGGCGGGCAGATTGTTTACCACTGAGCCACCATGGAAACCCACAAAAGTTTATTAGTTTTCTTTATCCTTTTAAAACCAGATCTTAATTTCATTGACCTCATTTTTTGTTTTGTTTTGTGTTTTTCTGTTTCTTTTATTTATTCTGTGTTCTTTATGATTTCTTTCCTCCTACTAGCTTTGGACTTCATTCATGTTTTCCTAGTTGCTTTAGGTGTAAATTTAAACTGTTTATTTGAAATTTTTCTTGTTTCCTGATATAGGCTTGTATTGTTATAAACTTCAATCTTAGAACTGCTTTTGCTGCATTTCATAGGTTTGGGCTCTTTGTGGTTTCTTTTTCATTTTTTCTCTTAAGTATTGCTTAATTTATTCTTTGATTTCTTCAGTTATCCATTGATGGTTTAGTGGTGAACAGCTGACTCATTTGAAAAGACCCTGATGCTGGGAAAAATTGAGGGCAGGAGGAGAAGGGGACAACAGAGAATGAGATGGTTGGATGGCATCACCAACTCAATGGACATGAGTTTGGCTGAAGTCTGGGAGTTGGTGATGGACACAGAGGCCTGGCGTGTTGCGGTTCTTGAGGTCGCATAGAGTCAGACATGACTGAGCAACTGAACTGGACTGAAAAATATACTCACAATCCAGCCATATTTCACTGTTTCCATTGCAACATCCATGATGTGATTCATCATGGCACATGCATGCTAAGTCGCTCAGTCATGTCCAATTCTTTGTGACCCCATGGACTGTAGCCCATGAGTTTCTTCTGTCCTTGGGATTCTCCCAAGCAAGAATACTGGAGTGAGTTGCCATTTCCTCCTCCAAGGGATCTGCTGTTGTCTCTTAATTCTTCTCTTTTCCATCCTTGACCCCATAGCCAATAAGTCACTCAATAGCCAGTGTTTAAAATGTGAGAATCATATTACTCCTTTGTTCTAAAACTTCTGAAAGCTTCTCTGTCTGAATAAAAAAGCGAGTTTTTTACAGTGCCCTGTGAGACTCTCCATCATTTGGCCTCCATAACCACACATTCCTTGAAGGATCTGGCTACCTCAGGACACTGACGGGCTGGCCCTTCTCCCTGGAATTATATTTTTCCAGATATCTTATTAATTCAAGTTCTCATCTCCTTTCACTATCTGTTTTAATGCCTCCTTTTCAAGAAAGCCAACCTTGATCATTTTGTTTTATAAAATTGAAATCCTGTCTCACTTGACATTGCCAGTCTGCTTTACCCATCTCTCCATTTTTTCTTCCCATAACGTTTGTTTATTTCTAGCTTTCCATTTATCTACTAACTAGTATTAATTATCTTTTTTATTTCTGGTAGAAGGTAAGCTCCTTGAGGAAAGAGATTTTATCTATTTTATTCACTAACTTACTCAAGTGCTTAAAAGTGTATCAGAAACTCAGAAACTGAATATTCATTAAATATTGTTACATGACTAAACAAGAAGCAGTCAAAAATTAAATTTTCTCAAGGCCATGTGGAAGCATCATTATATTTTTAACAAGCAAATATACTGAATGTGTTCTCTGATCCACAGAACAATAAAATTAAAAATTAATAATTAAAGGAACTTTAAAAAAAAATCCTGAATGTCTGGAAAAAACAAAATAATGTACTAGAAAAAAACCCTTGAATTAAAAAGCAAATCTTTAGGGAAATTATAAAATGGTAAAAACTGAACAAAAATGAAAACATTACAGTTAAAATTTATTGTGTACACTAAAACAGAGTTTGGAAAGAAATTATAGCCTTGTATAGAGTTAGTCACAAAGCAGGAAATGTTGAAGTCATACTAATTTCCTTTTGAAAAAGAGCAACAGAATAATGCCAATGAAACAAGAATACAACAAACATAAAAGCAGAAGTCATTTAAACAAATAATGAAAGAAGTCAAAATTTTAGCAAGATTTATGTATGGATTAAAAAGGAAGGTGCTAGCAAAAATATTCTAGGAAAGTGGGAAGTAATCTCAGATATAACAGATTTTTTAAAAGCAATATATGAATACTTTATAAAATATAAATATGATAATTTGTTTTCAATCAGAGGCAATATCAGTTCCTAGCTGGCATTTGGAAATCTGTATAATTGTCTTTATAATTATCACAGTGGCTGGGGATGTGATATATTTAGTGTCCAGAGCCCAGGATAGAAAACTAAAATATTGAAATAAATTGAAATGATTAATGAAAGATACGCCATTTTCCTCTTTTCCTACCCTTCCTTTTCCACAAAAAGCCCTGGTCTGTATTGCTTTATTTCTTAATTTTGCTGAACTTTATATTGACAGAAATATCTACCATAAGTATTTTGTTTCAAGACATAGGAAAAAAGGACAAGTTCATGAATAAATTTTATGAGGCTGGCACAACACTACTGTAAAATCATCTAAGAACAGTATAAGAAAAATATGTGATAGATAATTTTTATTTTAAATCTAGAAGTAAATATCTTAAGTAAATTGTATCAAAGTCAAAATACACTAGGAAACAGAGGATGGTTCATCATTATAAACTATTATTTTTTTCAACTACCTTCATTTTACCACATAAGTGAGTATTACAACAAGCAGATAAAGCATTTCATAAAACTAATTACTTATATTTGGTTTTTAAAATTCATAAAACAAGGACTAGATTGAACTTTCCTAACAATAAACATCTGTATACCTTAAACCCACAGAAAGAAAGCATTCTTACTGCAAGAAATTTAGATGAATTTAGATGCATAATATCAGGGATATGATACAGAGTTCATCACAGCTACTTTTTAGCATAATATTGAAGATCATTGCCAGTGGCTGTGATTTAATGTTTGTGCGTGCACCCCCCACTCTTCCTGTTAAATTTATGTGTTGAAATCCAAATGCCCGAGGTGAAGGTATTAGTAGGCGGGGATCTTTGGGAGGTGATTAGGTCATCCACATGAACGAAATTAATGTCCTTCTGAACGAGATCCCAGAGAATAGCCTTGTTTTCTGTCATGTGGGAATATGATTAAGAAGTCTGTGTCCCAGATGAAGGCCTTTATCTGACTATGCTCTTCTCAGACGTCCAGCCTTCAGAACTGTAAGCAATACATCTCTCCTGTTTATAAGGCACACAGCCTGTGGTGTTTTGTTAGAGCAGCCCAAATGGACTAAGACAGCCAACATTTGAGAAACAGGCAGGAAGAGTGTTAAGGATTATAAGGGAAGGAAAAAAAATCTGTTATAGATAGTTCAATAGTAAACAATTTTTAAATAATAATGACAGTTCCCCTGAATGAAAGTTCAACTTAGAAAAGCAATGATACAATTCTTTACTAGCATCAAGCAAATAAAAATAATTTTAAATGGGATTAGATTTACAAGAGAAATGTAAAATATATAACTTATGTTATAAATTAATACAAGTAAAACTAACAGTACATAAAGCTCCTCAGAGAAAAACATGAGAAATATATTAAAGGAGTAAAAATGAAAAGATGCTCAGCATAATTAGTCATTATGGAAATACAAATAAAGCCCACAATGAGATACCACTTCACATCCACTAGAATGGCTAAAATAAAAAGGAAAAAGCAGGAGCTGCAGAAGCTATTGAATAATGGGAATCCTCACACATTACTCGTGGGAAGTAAAATGGAGCAGTTATGCAAAAAAATTTGTTGATTTGTCAAAAAGTTAAACTTAGATGTGACCCAGAAATTCTTTTCTGAAGTAGAAGGCCAAAGAATCGAAAACAGCTACTCAAATACTTGTACACAAGTATTCATAGCAGCACTGTGAACAATAGCCAAAGGTGGGGGAAAAATAATCTATCAGCAGATAAGTAGGTAAACCAATAGTAGTATATTCATACAATGGAGTATTATTCAGCCATAGAAGAGAATAAAGTATTCATATATGCTACAACATGGCTAAACTGTGAAAACATTAGCCCTGTCTGGCTGATATCTAAATCAGTCCTGATCCAAAATTCAGGTGGACTTTTGTATTGCGTATTGAATAGTTGAGTGAGATTTCTTTCCTTCTCCATTCTCTCCTACCTTCCTCACTTCCTTCCTTCCTTCCTTCCTCTCCCCTCCCTCCCTTTCTTCATTTCTTTCTTCAGTTAAATGTTTTGTTTTGTGGTAACTATAGATTCACATGCAGTTGTAATAAATTACATAGAGAGGTTCACTTTATACTTTGCCCAGTTTCTCCCAGTGGTAGCATCTTGTGAAACTATATTACAGTATCACAAGCAAGGTATTGGCATTGCTATACATCAAGGTACAGAACACAGAAATTGGATTTCTGTCCAATTCACAGAAATCTATCTTGTTACCATTTATAGTCACATATATTTCTCTCTTGCCCTAATTGTGTCATTTCAAGAATATTCCATAAATAGAATCATATACTACATAATCTTTTGAGATTGGCTCTTCTCAGTATAATCTGGAATTTCAAGCTGTGGTGTGTATCAATGGTTCATTCTTTTTTATTGCTGAGTGGTATTCCATGGTATGGATATATGAGGTTGTTTAACCATTTACCTGTTAATGGTTTAGAAAGACATCTAGGTTTATTTCCAGTTTTTGTCTATTAAAAATAAAGCTGCTATAGGAGTTTTAATGCCAGTGTTTATAGCAGCATTAGTCATAGCAGAAAAGTGGAAACAACACTTGTGTAGGTCAACAGATAAATGGATAAACAAAATGTGATATATATATTATGCTGTACTGTGCTTAGTCACTCAGTTGTGTCAGATTCTTTGCAACACCAGAGATTCTAGCCTGCCAGGCTCCTCTGTCCATGGGGATTCTCCAGGCTAGAATACTGGATGAGTTGTCATGCCCTTCTCCAGGGGATCTTCCCAACCTAGGGATTGAACCCAGGTTTCCCACATTGCAGGCAGATTCTTTACCATCTGAGCCACCCTGGAAGCCTGGTGTGTGTGTGTGTGTGTGTGTGTGTGTGTGTGTGTATAGCGAGAGAGAGAGAGAGAGTGAGTGAGTGAAGTTGCTCAGTCGTGTCCAACTCTTTGTGACCCCATGGACTGTAGCCTAACCAGGTTCCTCCGTCCATGGGATTTTCCAGGCAAGAATACTGGAGTGGGTTGCCATTTCCTTCTCCAGGAGATCTTCCCGACTCAGGGATTGAACCCAGGTCTCCTGCATTGTAGGCAGACGCTTTACCATCTGAGCCACCAGGGAAGATCAATATATATTATATATATATATATATTAGCATGGAATATTTTTCAGCCTTAAAAAGGAGTAAAATTCTGATACATACTTCAACATGGAGGAATCTTGAAAACATTATGCTTAGTGAAATAAGAGAGGCACAGAGTCATACTCGAATCTATTTATTGTGTATATTATGTGAAATATCCAGAATAGGTAAATCTATAGAGACAGAAGATAAATTGGTGATTTTCAGTGGCTGGGGAAAGTGGGAAATAGGGGGTTGACTTGCTTAGTGAGTACGATATTTTGTTTTGTGATGATGGAAGTTTTTATAAATTGATAGACATGGTAGTTGCACAACACTATGAATATTTTATGCCAATGAATTATGCACTTTAACATAAAATTTGATGTTTAGTGAATTTTGCCTCTCTAAAAATAAGTAAATGAATGAATGAGTCAGCAAAACATTGTAAAAGGTAAAATAACTCCTGAATACATAGAAATATAAAACATCTTTATATAGAAATTTTAACCTAGAAAATATGTTAATTATCTTTAAATTTCCCATAAACTCTTTGAAATATAAATTATATATAGCACTATATTGGGAGAAGGCAATGGCACCCCACTCCAGTACTCTTGCCTGGAAATCCCATGGACGGAGGAGCATGGTAGGCTGCAGTACATGGGGTCGCTAAGAGTCAGACACGACTGAGCAACTTCTTTCACTTTCCACTTTCATGCATTGGAGAAGGAAATGGCAACCCACTCCAGTGTTCTTGCCTGGAGAATCCCAGGGACAGAGAAGACTGGTAGGCTGCAGTCCATGGGGTCGGTCGCACAGAGTCGGAAACGACTGAAGCGACTTAGCAGCAGCAGCAGCAGCACTATATTAGTTTTACCATGTCCAATATATTAAGTTGATATTTGTATATATTGCCAGATGATCACCACAGTAAGTCTAGTTAACATCTACATCTACCACTACATATAATGATACATTTTTTTCTTGTGATGAGAAAATTTCTGATTTACTCTCTTAGCAACTTTCATATATACAATATAGTATTATTAACTCTTGTCACCATGCTGTACCTTATATCATATGGACTTATTTATTTTATAACTGGAAATTTGTACCTTTTGAGCACCTCACCCATTTAGCTCCTTGTTCCCTCTGCAACCCCTACTGTGCCTTTGGTAACAACCAGTCTGTTCTCTGTATAGCTGAGTTTTTATTGTGTGTGTGTGTGTGTGTGTGTGTGTGTTTATTTTTTAAGATTCCACATATGATATCATATATTGACTTAGCCTGACTTATTTCACTTACTGTAGTACCCTGAAACCTCATCTATGTTGTTGTAAATGGCAAGATTTCACTCTTTTCCATAGTGTTATAGAGATAAAATTGATATATATTGCTGTATTTGTGTAAGATTAATAACATAATGATTTGACTTCATATATCATGAAATGATTACCACAATCAGTTTAGTTAACATCCTACATCTCATATAGTGACAGTAAAAAGAAAAAGAAAAAAGAAAAAGCTTGTGGTGATAACTCTTAGGACTTACTTTTTTAACAATTTTCATGTACACCATATGGCAGTATTAACTGTAATCAACAGATTGCATGTTATGTTCCTTGTATTTATTTATCTTGATACTAGAAGTTTGACCATTTTCTCTTTTTTCCTTCCCCCACCTCTGGTAACTACAAAAAGATTTCAGTCTTTTTGTGGCTGAATAATATTCCATTGTGTGAAATATTCTTTACCCTTTCATCTATTTTTGGTTGCTTAGGTTGTATCTATATCTTGACTATTGTAGAAAATTCTGCAGTGAACATAGAGGTATAGATATTTTTTTGATAAATTCATTTTCACAGTATAATGAATTAATATTTCAAGTAGACTCTTATGTGGAAAGAATTTTTATGAAAGTTAATAATAACAGAGAGAAATGCCTTCTTCCCAGATATTAAAAGATGTTTTAAAGCTATAGTACAAGAGCTTCTGGCTCTTGTACCTAGGATGGAGAAGGCATCACTCTCACTCTGACACGAAAAGTGCAAAGCATCTACAAAATTATTATTGTTCTTCAACTCCTCAGTGAGCTGAGGCTACAGAGTAACCTGTTTGCCCCCAATTTAAAGAAAGACTTTTGCTCCCAACTGAAATTTGTGCATGGCAGAAAGACAGCACTGCCATACAGCTGGGTAGAAAGAATTTGCATTTCACAAATATCTGAAGGCTGAGCGTGAAGGTATAAAGTTCTTGGGCAAGTATGAGGCTGCAGATACAAAGGGAGTTTGTATAAGTTTGTAGGCTCTTCTCCACAAGTAGGCATTCACAAGAAAACTGAAAAGCCAGTCAGGAAAGCTAGAGAGCTCCTGTGAGTGGTGCAGGCTTGAACAGTGTCACACTGCTGTGGGAAGGCATTAAATTCTCCACGGCACTTTCATCCATAGACCAAAAGACAGAGTATTGCCAAACATTAACTCCCTCTACTTTGATCTATATGTTCACTATAATCCCATAAAAATCTCATATATGTTAAAAATTGAAAGATTTTTTCCAATATATATATAGAAAAGCAAAGGAACTAGAATATTCAAAAACATTTTGAAAAAGAACAGAGGCAACACATAATATCAGATTTCCGGATTTACTCTAAAGCTACAGTATTGGCTGCAAGAGTCTATGTAGAAAGCAGAACAGAATAGGGAATCTAGAAATAGACCCACCCACGTGGTCAATTATTGTATCAGAACAAAGGAAATTTAATGGAGCAAGGACAGTCTTTTCAACAAATGGTACTGAAACAATTTGCTATACATATATAAAAAAATAATCTTTGACCCTTACTTCTCAAGATATATAAAAATTAAGTTAAAATAGATTGTATTTCTCATTGTAAAACCCAAACTTAAAACACTTTGAGAAAAAAATTTATGTGAGAAAAAGATCTTTGTGATTTTGAGATAGCTATTTCTTTTTTTTTTTAATCATGGGATATTGCTTTAGTAGGATTTATTTCTATACAAGTAAACTATGCATGCCCTTTCACTATATGATATATTTTAGTTTACTTTTTATTGGAGTATAGTTGCTTTACAAAGTTGTATTAGTTCCTACTGGTGACTCAGTAAACAATCTGCATGCAATATAGGAGACCTGGGTTCGATCCCTGGGTCGGGAAGATCCCCTGGAGGACGAAATGGCAACCCACTCAATGTCTCGCTTTGAGAATTCCATGGACAGAGGAGCCTGGTGGGCTGCAGTTCATAGGGTCACAAAGAGTTGGATGTGACTAGCACTTTCACTTTCATACCATTTTTCTAGATTACACGAATATGTGTTACTGCACAATATTTGTTTTTCTCTTTATAACTTACTTCATCCTGAAGACAGTCTGTAGGTCCATTCACATCTCTACATATGACCCAGTTTTGTTCCTTTGTATGGCTGAGTAATATTCCATTGTACCTATGTACCACATCTTCCTTATCCATTCCTCTGTTGATGGACATTTAGATTGCTTCCATGTACAGGCTATTGTGAATAGAGCTACAGTGAAAATTGTGGCATGTGTGTCTTTTGGAACTATGGTTTTCTCTGTATATGCCCAGTAGTGGGATTGCTGAGTCATATAGTAGTTCTATTTTTAATTTTTTAAAGAACTGCTATATGGTTCTCCATAGTGGCTGTATCAATTTACATTCCCACCAACAGTGTAAGAGCGTTCCCTTTTCTCTACACCTTAAGATTGGCCATAGTGGGAAGTTGGAGGCGATCTGTGTCTTTGCAGAACCTAATATATAAGATGTGGTAGAGAGAAAACTCTAAAATATGATTCACCAGTGAGGAGCAATAAGCTACAGTGCAAAAGTTGCTTAACCTTATTCACCTTTAAGTAGAAATAATAAAAATGCATATACAATGGAGTTACTGAAAAAAGTAATGAGTTAATATAGCACCTTGGTCCCTTTGGGCTGATGTAGCACAGGACTGGAGACTGGGTGGCTTAAAAACAAATTTATTTCTCACAGTTGTAGTAGCGTGAAGTCTGAGATCAGATTGCTAGCATGGACAGGTTCTGCTGAGGACCTTCTGACAGATAGCTATCACGAGTTCTCCTTGTGTCTTCACGCGGCAGAAAGCAGAGAGGAAAGCAGTTCTCTCAAGGTACTTAGAAGGGCACTGGTCCCATCATGGGGCAACATCCTCCTGACCTCATCTAATCCTAATTACCTCCCAAAAGCTGAGTATGACTTCAACATATGAATTTTGGAGGAACATATATGTTCAGTTCATAACTTGAAGCATATGTAAAGACTTTGACAGAACAATATTATAAATTATAAATACCCAATAAATACTAGTTATCAGAATTTTTGTTCTTGCATGTAAGACTATGACAAGATGATTTTAGTAGTATTAAGTGAAAAAAGTAAGAAACAGGCTTTAAAGGGCTGAGAGAGAGAGAGCAAGAAAGCTGCATAATTCCTACCACTGTTAAATCCTCTGACTCTGTAATTTGAGATAAAGCATTTCAGAAGCGAAATTCCCCCATTTCTTGGCTCTTTCTACCAATATCTCAGTAAACCTCATAGATCTGAAATGGCTTATCTCCCATTGGTAACAAACTCTGGGGATATTTATAATAAGTTCTGACTGCATTGTACCTTGCCTGTTGGCTGCTCCAAACTTTCCTTCCCGTGGATTCTCCCCCTTTCCCTGGTTAGAGCTGAGCTGTAAGTATGCACCATTGCCCTCTACTGGATGAAGTGTAGTGGCTATTAAAAGTAGGGTCGGATTTTCTGGAGCTCTAAATTTAAACTTCATGTGTTATGATTAACTCATGAAATAGTATCAGCATTGCTTAATAAAGCCCCTAAATAGAATTTGGTTGCTGGATTACATAGTGACATCTTTTATTCCTTTGTTTTATTTCAGAAAAATGTTAAAATACTTCACTGGAATATATTTGGACATTAGTTTCTTTCTGTTTCAGTTGCATATGTATAAATAGTTTTACTTTGATGACTTGCCTGGGATATTGACTTTTTTCCTTTTTTTAGTAGAAAAGTTTGAGATTGTTCTTTCCAAAAATTATTATATCTGTATTAATTCCAACTTTGAAATCTGAATTTGTCCCATCTTAGATGCCTTAATATGTTAAAGCTTCATGCCCTTTATCCTCTTCTTAAGTCAGTTTCTAACTTCAAAACTTGTCCAAATATGGCAGTTGGTTTCCTAGGAAAAGGTGAATACCAGGGGATGATGTCTTCATCACCCTGTACAGCTACTTCAGTCTTAAATTTTCTCTTGGTTAGTGTCAGCTGTTCAGTTAAGACAGCCAAATTCTCTGTTAAAATAATCACGCTGATAACATAAAAGTTAATAAACTATTTTAAAGATAAATTTTAAAAAAAGATAACGACATAAGACTCATAAGATTTAATTTTTTTTTTTAGGTTTTGGACATTGAACATTCCAATTTGTTTTCTTGACTAACATTCAAGAATATGTTAAGTCTGGAAGTAACTTTTAATATTTAACTTCCTAAAAATGGTTAATTTTAAAGTATAGAATTAAAGTTGCGTGTTAGCTTGTTAATTTACTTTGCTGTATCTTTAAACTTAATTTTAAGAACTGTGTATCATGTGCTTCTCTAGTGTCTGCATTATGTTAAAGGCAAGCACCCCTCCCCAACAGTCAACTAAAATGTCCCATTTCTCAACACACTTGTTTTAGTTCTATTAAAAATGAATTGTAACTAAAACAGAGATTCTAAGCCTCCAGGCCCGTTGAGTCAGAAGATGAGCAATGATCTGTAGTAAGGAAGGTTTGTCCACAGAATCTTTTGTTATGACTCTCGTGTGCCCAGAAAGAAGACAACTAACACAACTTAACAACTAAGACAAAGGCAAAATCGTAGGAAGGACCTTAAGAGGGAATGCAAAGGCAGTATTAAAGCACGTTAATTAGAAACAGTACAGTATGAACGAAGAAGGCACCTCTCCCGGGGTGAGAGGCACGGGAAGCGGTTGTGGGAATGAACTGAATGAAACACTAAACTTCCTGCGTGGGTTTTGAAAACAAGTGGCAAAAGTGGGCTTTGAATCTACTTGATAGATAGCTCTTCAAGGTAGTTTATACGAAGCTCCACCTAGTGAAAGGGAGGTAATTTTGGAAAATCTGTATTTAATTTCATGATGGGAATAACATTTAAAGTTTGTCATTTATCTATTAGAGTGTTCTGACACGGTACCTCAATATAACTGAAGCTTTATTGGCTGACCGCCAGGACAAAATGACTATGAAAAAACTGTCAGAAGTTGGTTTTGTGTAACTTTAAAGAAGAGGACAGCAGAAGTTGTATTTGTTACGATCTTTTTGTTGTTGGTTTGATGAGCTTCTTTGCCATTGAGCTGATATTGCATGTGTTTTAGAAGAGGACATCAGGACAGCATCCAAATGCAAATGCTTCAGGCTGGCATGTTGTTGTACTTAATGATTTTAAAAGGCTGTGTCATGAATGAAGGGATCATCTTTGCAGAGAGAGTATTGTGAAGTTAAGTATTTTCCCAGTTTCCTCTGGCAAAAAGCTCTGAAGCTATGGGAAAGAGTTTGTCAGAGAAGAAACCAAGATCTTATTAGAAATTGGGCAGAGGGCTCAAAGAGATAGATAGCCTCAGAGGATTCGGTGTTAGAGAGTATATCCTGAACAGAGACACTTAATATTAAAAAATTTACTAGCTCATGTGACACCTCCTATTGGACATTTAATTTTCATCCCAAGTCCATAAGACAAATATAACATTTCTAAGTCATTGTTTTACATTTTCTAACTATAATTGATTACATTCTTTGAAACCAAGGATGGAGAAGCTCTATACACTCAGCAAAAAACAAGACCAGGAGCTGACTGTGGTTCATGTCATGAACTCTTTATTGCCAAATTCAGACTTAAATTGAAGAAAGTAGGAAAAACCACTAGACCATTCAGGTATTACCTAAATCACATCTTTTACAATTATACAGTGGAAGTGGGAAATAGATTTAAGGGACTAGATCTGATAGACAGAGTGCCTGATGAACTATGGATGGAGATTCGTGACATTGTACAGGAGGCAGTGATCAAGACCATCCCCAAGAAAAAGAAATTCAGAAAGACAAAATTATTTGTCTGAGAAGGCCTTACAAGTATCAGATAAAAGAAAATAACTGAAAGGCAAAGGAGAAAAGGAAAGCTATACCCATCTGAATGCAGAGTTGAAAAAAAAAAAAAGCAAGGAGAGATAAGAAAGCCTTCCTCAGTGATCAATGCAAAGAAATAGAGGAAAACAACAGAATGGGAAAGACTAGAGATCTCTTCAAGAAAATTAGAGATACCAAGGGAACATTTCATGCAAAGATGGGCTCAATAAAGGACAGAAATGGTATGGACCTAACAGAAGCAGAAGATATTAAGAAGAGGTGGCAAGAATACACAGAAGAACTGTACAAAAAAGATCTTCATGACCCAGATCATAACGATGGTGTGATCACTGACCTAGAGCAAGACATCCTGGAATGTGAAGTCAAGTGGGCCTTAGGAAGCATCACTATGAACAAAGTGGAGATGATGGAATTCCAGTTGAGCTATTTTGAATCCTAAAAGATGATGCTGTGAAAGTGCTGCACTCAGTATGCCAACAAATTTGGAAAACACAGCAGTGGCCACAGGACTGGAAAAGGTCAGTTTTCATTCCAATCCCAAAGAAATGCAATGCCAAAGAATGCTCAAACTACTGCACAATTGTACTCATCTCACATGCTAGTAAAGTAATGCTCAAAATTCTCCAAGCCATGCTTCAGTGATAGTTGAACCAGGAACTTCCAGATGTTCAAGCTGGATTTAGAAAAGGCAGAGGAACAAGAGATCAAATTGCCAACATCTGCTGGATTATTGAAGAAGCAAGAGAGTTCCAGAAAAACATCTATTTCTGCTTTATTGACTGTGCCAAAGCCTTTGTGTGGATCACAACAAACCATGGAAAATTCTGAAAGAGATGGGAATATCAGATCACCTGACCTGCCTCTTGAGAAACATGTATGAAGGTCAGGAAGCAAGAGTTAGAACTGGACATGGAACAACAGAATGGTTTCAAATAGGAAAAGGAGTACGTCAAGACTGTATATTGTCACCCTGCTATTTAACTTATATGCCGAGTACATCATGAGAAACGCTGGGTTGGATGAAGCGCAAGCTGGAATCAGGGTTGCCAGGAGAAATATCAATAACTTCAGATGTGCTGATGACACCACCCTTATGGCAGAAAGTGAAGAGGAACTAAAGAGCCTCTGCTGCTGCTGCTGCTGCTAAGTTGCTTCAGTCGTGTCCGACTCTGTGCAGTCCCATAGATGGCAGCCCATCAGGCTCCACCGTCCATGGGATTCTCCAGGCAAGAACACTGGAGTGGGTTTCCATTTCCTTCTCCAATGCATGAAAGTAAAAAGTGAAAGTGAAGTTGCTCGGTCGTGTCCGACTCTTATCGACCCCATGGACTGCAGCCTACCAGGCTCCTCCGTCCATGGGATTTTCCAGGCAAGAGTACTGGAGTGGGGTGCCATTGCCTTCGGTGAAAGTAAAAGAGGAGAGTGAAAAAGTAGGCTAAAAGCTCAGCATTGGAGAGTGAAAAAGTAGGCTAAAAGCTCAGCATTCAGAAAACTAAGATCATGGCATCTGGTCCCATCACTTCATGGCAAATAGATGGGGAAACAGTGGAAACAGTGACAGACTTTATTTTTTGGGCTCCAAGATCACTGCTGATGGTGACTGCAGCCATGAAATTAAAAGACACTTACTCCTTGGGAGGAAAGTTATGCCCAACCTAGATAGCATATTCAAAAGCAGAGACATTACTTTGTCAACAAAGGTCTGTCTGTTCAAGGCTCTGGTTTTTCCAGTGGTCCTGTGTGGATGTGAGAGTTGGACTGTGTAGAAGGCTGAGTGCCGAAGAGTTGATTCTTTTGAACTGTCATGTTGTGCCGGAGTCCAACTCCAGTAACCAGGGATTCAACCCGAAGAGGTGAAGGGTGTTGGCAATGAGACAGCCTCTCATTTTTCTATGGACTGCCTGCTTATTCCAAGTTTAAGAGTCTCTTTTTACTTTTACAAAAACATTAGGCCAGAGGTTTGACATTTTCAGTTCCCCCTCTCCCAGATTTATTATCTCCATAAATGATTGTTGCTCTTCAAACAGAGTCCCTGCTTCAGTGATTCTCTGGGAATCAGCCTTATCATCTATTACCTACCTCCTCTATTGTGTCCTATAGTTAACTTGTGATTACATTGTAACTCATGCTACATTCCTCAGTTTACTACTTATCTTCCTAAATCCTGTTTGCCTGTAACATCCTGAGCTCACTATCTCTTCAAAAGGCTTCTAGCTATAGTGTCTCTAAAAATTCCTAACTTCTGTAAGCTATAGTAAAATATGCTAACTTTACAACATTCCTTAAATCTTTAACTTTTAACTGTTTAAATTATTTCTAAGCCCTAAATTCAGTAAACTCCTTTGCCATAAACATTCTCCTCACAAATAGGCTTCAGATATCAATCCCTCCCATGGCCTCAAGCTACAGCCTATGTGCTCATCCTGGAACACTCTTTTGTAAAAGTCCTTACAATGATTAACTTTTGAATTATTTTCTGAGCAATGCTGCAGAAGGCTTTGTGCCTTCTCATGCTCCTCTCAAGAACCATAAGCACCTTAATATTCCTTTTCAGTCAACTCTGCCGAGGAGAGGAAAAGACAAGTCAGAATTACAAGGCCTAACTCCTTCATCCCAGGATCCGTGACTGCGGAATGAGGAGAGGGGGCTGAGGACTGTGCCTCCATTTTGTCAGTAATGCCTAACGCGGCTCCCGACAGTGTTGGAGAAGACTTTTGAGAGTCCCTTGGACTGCAAGGAGATCCAACCAGTCCAGACTAAAGGAAATCCGTCCTGGGTGTTCATTGGAAGGACTGATGTTAAAGCTGAAACTTCAATATTTTGGTCACCTGATGTAAAGAACAGAGTCATCGGAAAAGACCCTGATGATGGGAAAGATTGAAGGCAGGAGGAGAAGGGGACGAAAGAGGATGAGCTGCTTGGATGGCATCACCAACTCAGTGGACATGAGTTTGGGTAAACTCTGGGTGTTGGTGATGGACAGGGATGCCTGGCATGCTACAGTCCCTGGGGTCGCAAAGAGTCAGACACGACTGAGCAACTGAACTGAACTATAATTGAAGCTCACTCTAAACATTTTTATACTTTATTTCTTGGCAGAATGTTTTCTATTTTAAAAACCCATAAAAATAAGACTAGATCTCATTCTTTCTTCCATATGCCATGAATTTATTTGATCTTCAGGATTATTTAGATTATTACGTAGACTTTTTGGCATTTCCATCCTTTTCTTTACACTACAGACACTCAGTGAAGTCTGAGTCAAGGTCACCATGCTGTACAGGGCAACAGATATCTAATAAATGTCTGCTTTTCTTCCAGGTTCAGGTTGGATGGGTAAGTAAAGCCACATGTGTCTTTAGCACCTAAAGAAAGCCTTTAGCATCCATCAGTTGATGCTGGTCAAATATGTGAAGCTGGGAAATATGTTTCCTAGAAACTCCTCGCCTATGTGGATCCATGTTAGAAATTTGAGTGAGATCTAGAAAAGAGACATGAAACAGACCTCTTTGCAAGCCAGATGTCTTCAAGAACATTGTTTAGCAATTCTCATCAGGCCCAGTTTATCATTTCTGTCCTCTGCTCTACGTTCAGATCTTTCCACTTCAGGTCCTGTTGACCAAAGTGGCTTCAGGACAACTAGCAGATGAACTTGACAGTGACCCCACAGGGATGGTTGCTGTAGCCGAGTTTTCTCTAGACATAGCCACAAGCTCCCACTGAGGAGACTCACTTTAGCAACTGGACAGACTTGGTTCCTGGGCTTCCCAGGTGGCACTAGTAGTAAAGAACCCGCCTGCCAGTGAAAGTAGACATAAAAGACATGGGTTCGATCCCTGGGCCTGTGAGATCCCCTGGAGAAGGAAATGGTAACCGACTCCAGTATTCTTCCCCGAAGAATTCCATGGACAGAGGAGCCTGGCTGGTTGGCAACTCTCTCCTTTATCTTCCAACTCTGTATTCCAGACGTTCATTTCTCAACTCCTCCCACAATTGCCTAAAATATAATAACCATAATAAATTTTCCATAGCAATAATTGCATCTCTTCTGCCTCCATTGATGAACCCTAAGCAATAAAATAGGAATTTTCCCATCTTGATTTTTTGAAAAATTGACTCACCATCATAAATCTTTTCTTATACTCCTTTCTCTTTCTTTGATTTTTTTAGATTAGTCTTTGTCCTGCCTCTGATACAAACTTTTCTGAGGATGAATTCCATAATACTAAAATAACAACAGCAAAACTTTAAATGAAGTTTATGTCTGTTATGTGATGATTAAATTTTCCTTACAAAAAGTTGAAGGTCAGAGTTTATTCATTGATACATAGGATACTTTGACTAGTATGAACCAATTACTGAGAGAGAAAATTGTGACCAAGACATAATCATTACTCTTATGAAATTTAAAATATAGTGATTGGTTACCGGCAGTTAGTCAATAAAACACCACATAAAGTGTGTAACTATAGTGAAGTTGAAGAAGAGTAACAGCCAAGAACAGTGGAAGGGCGAGTTGAAAATATTTGCTAAAAGAAATGAGATCTATCTGGAAATACATATATTCCAGGGAAAAGAAACCAAATATTCAATAGCTCAAGGTAAGAGGAAAGTCCTGAGTTCCTTAGAGGAACTGAATGTGTTTAGTATGCTGAGAACACTGCCTGAGTGGTAAATAGTAACTGAGCAGGAAACTGGAGAGGTAAGCGGGGACCTTTGAAGCTGCATTATTCTAACAAGGACTGATAAGAGGACATTAGGCAAAGAAACCATAGAATTGTATTTTCTTGGACAAACATCACTGTCTGCAGTATGAAAAATTAATTAGAATAAAGGGTGGGTTAAGAATAAAGCCATCAGTCAGGGAGCTGCAGGTATAATCCTGTGGATGGTGGCCCCAAAGGAAGAGATATTCAGAATAGAGAATGTACAGGACTTTATGATTCATTGAATGTAAGGGCAAGTAGAAATGAATGATAACTCCCAGCTCTCTTCCTTGGGCAAATGGAAAGATGGTTGTAGCATTTACTATGATAAGAAACATAAGATGTCACAACATTTGCAATGTTATCAAGTAGATGAAATCTAAAGTCAAACAATAAGACAGACTATCCCTGGGAGAGTCTGCAGTCTGTGAAGAGAGGATCCAGGTCCTTGAAAAAAGCATCACGTTTTCCAGGCAAAAAGATATCAGAACAGGAGACTGGATAGAAAATCAGTGTTACAGAAGTCGAGAGAACAGAATATTTGAAGCCAGAGGGCATGAAAAACAATGTTGTATTTTATTTGACCTTTTGATAAAATTTAAGTTGGAAGATCTGACTAAATTTTCATCTTGCACCTTCTTACTTAGTGTGTTATTTTTTTCCCTTTGTGAATATTCTTTCAGGGTTCCTTCTCTCTATTATAAAATTAATTTGCAATGTATCTTCTAGCTGCCCATATCCTGTTCACACTGGGATTGAACCCTTCCAAGAAACTAATGGGTTTTGCATCATTTTCTTTTCGATAATCCATTTGGTTTGGAACACCAGTGAAATAATGTAATTACAGACACTAGAATCACTTCACTGTAACCTAGCTTGAACTTTTTTTTCATGTATTTTTGGAGCCTGATCCACGAACCAGAATCACTCACCTCAGTCACTTAACAATGACTTTGGGAAGAGTTTCTTCCTTTAGTAATTTTAGAAACCGTAGGGACCATATAAGGACTCTATTGATGAATACCACAAATTAAAAGAAAGAGGAAAACAGTGCAAAAACCACTTTATAATGGAAAGTGTTAACTGTTAAAGATGAGCAGCTGGGATTTCTATATCAGGCAATCAGAGCAAAACCCTTGTGTATTAATGCACTATGCTTTCCAAAGATTTTTTAAAAGTGTCTTACAGTGGGTTGTGCATGTTCTCTCCCTCTGTCTGGGAGCCTTCAGGTGCATAATTTCTAATAAAGATGACTGTGGCTCACTCTTCCTCGTACCCAAGGGAATAGTTCTGCTGGATAAAATTTCTCAGCTTATTCATCATTTCTCCTTAAGGACTCTGAGATGAAGGCTGCAGATGAAATTATTCTATCTTTCCAAGTGATAAATTTTATGTTCCTTTGTGTTCCCCAAAGATAGCATTAGGCTTTGAGAAGGACTCCTTCGAAACCCAAATCTACTGCAGCCACAGGTCAGATTGAGACTGAGGTCTCGGCCACTACTTCTCCAGAGGTGACCACCAGAGTTCCTTCCACTCATTCAGAGACGAAACCTGTCAGTAGGAAGGAAAAAAATGTGTCCCCATGGCCCATTTCCACCCTGAGTCTTTTTTTGACAGAGTAAAGATGGCTAGTTGGACCAGAGTTGAGGTCCTTTAGTTATGTGCTGGGAACTCGATTTCTCTGGGAATAGTGCCAAGACCACCAGACTCATTGAGCTCACAACTTTTTACCATCACATCATCAGAATGAATTCCAGTCCCTCTGGTCAATATTGGATTCCAACCAATGTGAGTCAGGTTAAAGGTTACTAACTTTAAAATTACTTTGTGTCTTTGGATTTTTTTTTAATGTTTCTTTCTGACCCCTCCCCATTGTCTTGGTAATTAACTTACGTCTATCGCTTCTTTATACAAGTTGTGTGTCACCATATACTGGTTTCCAGGCTACTGGTTGACAAATGTCTGTCTGTCTTTATATGGCTATAATTATTTAAGTTGAAAACGTTAAGCCTTACTTAAGAAGGGATAGTTCATAGGGAAATTTTACAAAGAAGAATGAAAAGTGAAAATTAGTTCTCAGGCTGCATTTCTATAAGGAAAAGATTCTGACTCCTCCTTTGGGTCTTGCCTTTTTGAAAAAATAAAACTTAAATGAACACAGTGGCTTCGTTACCTTGGCTAATCAGTCATGTCAATGGAGAAGTGCTATGCAGGATGGAAAAGTAAATTGAAGGACACATTCAGTTCAATATATGGCCTCCATGATGCTGATCTAGGCCTTGCTGGTAGGTTGAAGGGCAGAGAGTGGATGTAGTGGGAAAGGTACTGAAACTGTCAGATTCTAAGGTCTGAATAAGTTCAGAATATTCAAGCTTTAATAGTACCACCTAAAGCAGCTACTCCAAATACCTAATTCAGCTCATAGCAACAAAAAATTATTAATTCCTCCCCCAAAATGGCATATATATTCCCCTGATGTTCATAAAGTTTCACAGTGGGGTTTGTTGTTGTTCTGTTTTGCTTTGTTCTATAAGTCAAGGGATGTGATTGGAATTTTCAAGACTGGTACTTCTCCAGTCTTTAATTCTCTGTTTTGAAATAAAATTGCCTTCATATTACTATCAAAGATAGAGTAGGATAGTCTTTGTGCTGATAGAAATAGTTACTCTGTAAAAGTCACACCTGCCTAAAACCCCTGTGCAGGTTTCTGAAAGGGTGCATACTCGGGGCTGAGGAAGCCACAACCGTCTTCCCTTTAGCCAGATCATCAACCTGCTCCCAGAATGGGCTTCCTTCCCCCCAAGAAGCAGGCCTTGAGTTTTTGAGTTGGAACACTTCACAGAGCGCTGGAGCTTCTGGCATCTGTTCCCAGCTGCACCATCAGATCACAGAGTGACCTTCTGCAAGTGAACATCTGTGTGATGTGGAGTGGGTTACCTTGTGCAGGGGAGAGTTAGCATGCATGGTCAGTGTTCACTGTGAGCATCTTGCCTGAAAGGTGTTGCATGCTCTGAGGAAGGAAGGTTCCTGCATGATGTCATTGCTTCCAACATATGCTCAGATGTTTAAAAAAAAAGAAAACAAGGTAAGATAAGGAAAGCAAGCCTCTTTTCTTGGAGGATGTTTCAGGGATTGTAGGAGGGATGCACAGATAAGTAGGTGGCAGGTTGTTTTCCTACCATAAAGCACAACTTTTGCATCATGTCACTCTGACAAGTGGAATTTAAAAGATATTTCCAGCAAGGTGTGATGTATGCTGGAAATGTTTGATGAAAGAACATGGGGAAGTGATTGGGGACCTGGAAATATGGAGTTGATTTGAACCTTTCGATGAAAATCCTCTTTTCTGGGTTGTTTCCATGACTTGTAATATTACCGTGATGACATTTGCATTCTCCAGCTCAGGATTAGCTAGAGAGGAAGTAAGGGCTCAGTTCAATTGCTTTAGTGAGCACATAAACCATGACCTCTCCTGGAAGATAATTCTAATTAAAGGATAGCAAACCCTAAGTCCATTTGCCTCTAACATGGGTAATAGAATTATACACAATTGTAACATTTGCCTGAATATGCAGAGGAAATCTTTCTTCATTGTTGCTTACATCCTGGTTTTGAGTTGAAAGCAGTCATAATTTTCACGTGGTGATGTCAGATCCATTCCCACAACAGAGATTAGACAATACCACAAACACAGATTTATGGTTTCATGGGAAAAATCTCCTGTTTTCAAACATTTATCTTTAACAGTAGGCTACTGGCAGGGAGGGAAGGCCACCAGTTGCGCATGAAAAGTATGGTATCCTGTTGTCGATGATGAGCAATGCACTGGCACAGACCCTGGTTGCTTCTGTTGGCTCTGCTCCCACTCACAGCCTCCATTCCTTGGGTATATTAGACATCAGCCATTATAGGTTGAGCACGTAGTAGATTGGTGGCCTCACAGCTCATGTATGTAAGAGAACTATCAAATGTTCATTAACAATAAAAAAATACAATAAAGTACTTTCTATCAAGGTACTTCTATTTTCAAATATTTAATTAAAGGAATCTTTTTAAAAATATTCCATAGTTGAGGAAGCTAAAAGAAAACTGTGCTTCAGTTTTCTCCTCTGTAAAAAGATAAGTAAAACATCAAAACTTCTAGGTTTAAATTTTTTTTTAACTTGCTAAAAATTTCAGATTTTCTAATAATATCATGACATTGCACTTAGTAATTTCAGAATAATTACTTTAAAAAAGAAACTACTGCCTGAATTAGTATTTTATGATCATTTAGTGCTGTCTTTGTTTATCTCTTTATATACTATCTTGTCCCAAAAAAGACTTAAAGGGATTTGTAAATATGTTCACAGTATAGTAAGATGAAATAAATACATGATCAAAGTGAGGCAAAAAAAAAAAAACTAAGGGGTGAAATTATAGTGAGGATAGTGTTAACTCTTTCATATAGTTCACTCCGTTTCATCTCATCAGAGATGAGAACCCTAATGAAATGGTGAAATAGTGCCAATTAAAGCAGTAATTCTCAAAATGTCATCTGAGTCCACCTTAGTGCCTCTTAGACGCTTTGGGGGAGAAGGAAACGGCAACCCACTCCAGTGTTCTTGCCTGGAGAATCCCAGGGACAGAGGAGCCTGGTGGGCTGCCGTCTATGGGGTTGCAGAGAGTCAGACATGACTGAAGCGACTTTGCAGCAGCAGCAGCAGCAGATGCTTTGGGGGTTACAAAGTGAAATTATTTTCATAATAAAACAAAAACATTATTTGCCTTCTCTCTCTTGACTGTCTCTTGTTCACACAGTGGAATTTTCCAAAGATCACATGGCCGTCACTCTGATGGTGATTACTCTGAAGGCTGATGGAATCAGCCTTGTGTGCCTGTATGTGTTTGTATTTGTTTCAGTTCCTCACGTGGTACATTCCACATAAACAAAAGCGCTGTAAATTCCTCAATTGTTAAGAGTATCAAAGAGTTCCGTTCTAAAATAGGAACAGTTTTTTCAGTTGCCAGTTTCCTTACATTAAGGCCTGTAAATTGTCATTCATAGAAACTTAGTAGATATTATTCTATCTGCTCATGAGCAGATGAGTAACATTTAGGTCATTTATGATGTACTGTAATCATCAGGAAAGCAGTGGATCTTACTGAACTCTTTATTTTGAGGGTATTGTCGAAGCTCCTTTGAGGAACTGATGAAAACTATGAAGCCTCTTAACTAAACAACAATGGACACACAGATATTACAGAGAATTTCGTAATGTTTTTTAACACCCCGAAGTCTGTCAGTTGACACCATAGAGTTCTAGGAACTGCACAAGAAAACCAAGAATTGTTTCCTATAATTGATGTCTTTAAATTGCTTTATAATACAGTTTTAATGTAAATTTGGGTAATAAGATACAGACAGGCTTAATGAATAGTGGTTTCTTTTTATCCTCTCTCGTCATCTCTCTTTCTCCCCAGAGTATAAAGTGTTTCTAGTTAATCGTAACTCATTCTATTCCAGAAAGAAATATTATTTCTGATCATGTTGGTGAATGGAAGGTTTTGCAAGCTCAGCTTTCCTTCCTTAGATCCTAAAAATAGTAACCTCAGTTACATAGCATAAATCTATTTCTTTGGAATATTCTAATGATCTCAGAAATAAAAATGCTGAAGTCTCATAGATTTAAAAAACTTGGCTACATGCAGCTGCTGCTGCTGCTAAGTTGCTTCAGTCGTGTCCAACTCTGTGCGACGCCATAGATGGCAGCCCACCAGGCTCCCCCATCCCTGGGATTCCCCAGGCAAGAACACTGGAGTGGGCTGCCATTGCCTTCTCCACATGCAGGTAGGTGAGCTGGTGTAGAACTGTGGAGACTCTTTATGAGGAATGTTTAGTTCAAACTACAGCTTCTGAATTTCTAAGATGTATTTATTGAGTGACCCCCATAATACAGGCCTGGGCACTATAGGGACTATTTGAGTATAGTATGACATTTAGCTGAGACTCAATGAATATATAAGACATAATTCATATATGAGTAGATGTTTTTATGTGGGAGATAGTGTAACATAATCAAACAGAATGGTTGAAAAGAATGTTTCTAAATTCAAAAATATTGGTTAGGTGATAACATTTACTGACCATATGACTTGAGCAAATATTTTAATCTGGTCTATTGAATTGGCATAAAGAGCCAATAGGGTTGATACATAGGGTTATTGTGAGAATTAAGTTTTGTGATTCATGTAAAGTACAGAGGAGTGTGTGTCATACAACAAGTGCTCCGTAAATGTTATTACAGAAAGTGCTGTGGGATGTGATGCAATGAAAAACGCAATATGAATTTGGAGAAGGAAAGGATCACCAGGGGTCAGAAAGGTCTAAGGGAGAGTTCATGAAAGAGGTAAGGCTTCAGCTGTGGGGCTACTAAGTGGAGTGGGGAGTTATAAACTTCTTGGTGCGCCATAAATTTAAAATCTAATGGAGGAGAGAGGATCAGCCCCAATACGTATAAGCACAAGTGTCAAAAACATGGAAAGAATGCTTAGGTCTCTAGAGATATGCATAGAAGTGCTAAAACACAGGCAAATGAAAAGGATAAAGAGTGGGTGTGAGTTATTATAAAATGATTGGAATAGAACTAAGTATATTGCACTACTTATGGGACCAGATTGTTCCATTCATCCTTACCAAATTAAATTTCACTTTCCTCGTAGGAATCTTTTGTGGTTAATGGTTCCAAAGGGAGAACTTATCTTTTGTTTTATTTATTTTGGAGAAAACACACCTTATGCACACAGAAAATACACAGACATGCACACCCACACCCCAAAACTGAAGCACCAAAACTCTGTACCTTTGAAGACATTTGTGCTTTTTGTCTCTTCATTCAGTGAATTAAAAAATGTGGAAGGAATTTTAGAGAAGGCTCACAAGTACATGTTAATGGAAATATATGTCTGTAGAAAAATTCAAGGATATCCTAAAGTAATGTCTTTCCTGATTTTTTTAATGATCATGATATATCCTGGCTTTATTAGTACACTTTTCCTGATTAAGAACCCCCATTACACTAATTAAAATAACACCATCTGGTTTTAATACTGCATAATAACTCTTCCTCCTCTTAATCCCAGGGCTGAAGCAACATTCAGTCTGGACCACGCAGAGGTCATGTGGTGGTAGCTTGCTTGCTGCTACAATTTATGGATTTGTTGGTGGAGGATCCTGAGAGAGAGGGGTGCTGGAGATTGTATAAAAAGTAGGCCGAGGATCCAGAAGAAAGATATAAGAGCTGTACGCATACATGCTAGCTTCTTTTTTAATTAATTAATTTATTTTTGGCTGTGCTGGGTCTTCGTTGCTGTGCAGGCTTTCTCTAGTTGCGGTCAATCGGGGCTTCTCAGTTGTGGTGGAGGGCTGCTCATTGCGGTGGCTTCTCGTGGCAGAGCACAGGCTCTAGGCGTGCGGGCTTCAGTAGTTGCAGCACATGGGCCCAGTTGTTGTGGCACACCAGCTCAGGTGCTCTGCAGCATGTGGAATCCTCCCCCCGGGACAGAGATCAAAGTCGTGTCCCCTGCGTTGGCAGGCGGATTCTTATCTACTGCACCAGCGAAGTCCTACATGCTAGCTTCTGCTTTCAGAACGGATACTCCAGATTCTAGAGAGACTTTTTCAAGAAAAAGCATTTCATGGATCTTTACAAATTAAGGAAGCAAGCCATGTGAACATCAGGTGGGAATGTGTGTATGGAAACTACACTAGGCAAAAGGACTGAAGGAAGAGTGAGTTTGATGAGAACAACCTTGGTGAATTTCAAAGAACAGGAAAAAGAAAAGCTTGACTGGAGTGGGATGAGAGAAAGAGAGAGAGATGGGAGAGGAGCTCTAAAAGATAGACAGAGGCCAGACCACATTGAATTTAGAGGCTGTTCTGAGGGTAATGAGTGACTGGAGTTTTTGTAGCAGAGAAATCTATGATATTGCATTTTGTTACCAAATATACAACAATTATAAATTAATTGTTTCACATTCCACATTCAATTAAAAAAATAGCCATTGATAACCAAATGCAAGAGTGGTGGTAATTGAAGAAAGAGACTCCAGCTCCCCAAGGCCCTAATCAATTGTTCTTGGGCAGAAATACAGATCCAGCATTTTCCTATAGTTCAGGGTAGTATGTTTTCTTTTTCAGGAGGATATAGAAATCCAAGTTTTTTATGGGGGGTTATATGTGAAGATAATATAATTTTTATTTTATTGCTTTAATATTTTTATGCAAAAAATTACTTGTAAAATCATAGTGCTAGCCTTTTATGAGCATATGAGTAATGAATAACTGCCTTTACACAGCGTTAGCAGTTAGGTTTTCAGATAGGCTAGCCGGCATATCAACAAGGGCACAGATAACAGACTGTGGGATGCTAGGCAGATAAGAATAAGTGGTAACTCATCTTCATAAAACATTAGAGATTCAGTGGATTGTCTTGGAAACATAAGGAGGAACAGAATAAAAGAGAAAGGAAGCAACCCTAATCAACAAGGACCTACTGTGTAGACCAGGAACTCTGCTCAATATTTTGTAATAACCCACATGGGAAAATAACTTGAAAAAGGATAGATACATGTATATATGTAACTAAATCACTTTGCTGTACACCTGAAACAAGCACAACATTGTTCGTCAACTATACTACTACTACTACTAAGTCGCTTCAGTCGTGTCCGACTCTGTGCAACCCCGTAGAGGGCCAGCCCACCAGGCTCCGCCATCCCTGGGATTCTCCAGGCAAGAACACTGGAGTGGGTTGCCATTTCCTTCTCCAATGCATGAAAGTGAAAAGTGAAAGTGAAGTCACTCAGTCGTGTCCGACTCCTAGCGACCCCATGGACTGCAGCCCATCAGGCTCCTCCATCCATGGGATTTTCCAGGCAAGAGTACTGGAGTGGGGTGCCATTGCCTTCTCCATAGTCAACTATACTCTCATATAAAAAAACTGAAGCATGTTCAGTCAAAAAGTCAAGCTATATCATATGTAGATGGTAAATATGTTTTTTAGAAATTAATCTTACATATAATGTACTAAAAGTCAGATTTTTTTTGGTAAAAAAACTCTATTTTTGAAATGCTAGAAATAATCCACATTTTTCTAAAATCAGCATACAACCCCGTGCTTGTAAATTCAAGTGGTTAGTAGACAATACTGAACAAACTGGGAAGCCAGATGAAGCACTGGCCTTGATGATGCTACATCTTGATGATGCTACCTCTTGGCTTGCATAGACTGTGAGTGAGAACAGTGAAGAGGAAAAGCACATTAACCTTTAGACCTGGTCAGGTATCAGGCTCCTGGCAGGAAGCAGGTGGCAGACAGAGACAGGTCACTGAGGAGAGACTGATAAAGTACTATTTAAAATGGTGTGGGCAGTGTTAGGAAAAGGCAACAAGGAATATTCACGTCTTCAGGGCTAGGATTAGCCTGAAGTAATGTTGGTAGGACTGAAGGACTCGTTCCTGAAACCTGGAGAGGACTTAGAAGAAATATGCTCATCCCTGCCTGTGGCCTTTGGTGGAAGAATACAGCCACTGCCAGACTCTGCCACACCAGGGCAGGAGCCAAATGTAGATACACTCTGAGCCATCTGTTCTTATTCCCAGACCTTTCTCGGGTGTCTTCCAATGGCCAAACCCAGAAAGGAGCTAGAGGTTTAGAGAGCCCCCTGACCGCAGTTGGTACTGGTCAGTCTTGTGGGACACAGGAGGACCAAGGTAGACCACCCTGCACAGTCAGGCAACTCTTTTAAAAAGTGATTTAAAATACTTTATAACCTTTAATATCCATCCAGAACGCATTAAAAACCTTTCCAATTTAAGATATTTTTATGAAAATGAATTGCAAACTAAAAGTTGTAGCTTTTTTTTTTCTTTTAACTAGCAAACAGTGGCCATTATGCAGTCTTTTCTTACCTGACTCTGATTCTTCAAGTTTTTGTTTTCCTTAAAGGAAAGAACTGCTTCTCAAGAGTACTTTTCATATTCTGGTGAAAATTACTCATCCAACCCAGGGTTTTTGAGAAAACACAATCTGAACTCATAGTCGGCCTCACATTCCTATTAAGGAGTTGGGTGTAGTGAATGAATGGAGGGAACAAAGGAGGCTATCTGTGAAGCACTGTATAATATAAGAATCACCATTCTTCCAGGAGCTGTTCAGTTCTCTAGGCCACACTAGGCAAAGAAGCAAAATATATGTATAGTAATATTTTTAAAAATATATAAAAGAACTTGGCCCACAAGTAAAGTACAGGTGTCTAAACAAAGCATATTGGACATGGTCTGGGCAAATCTCCACCTTCACTTCCTCTGGCCCCCACTCCAGTGACACTGGCAAGTCATTTCATTCAGTTTGTATTTCTGTTTCCCTGACAGATGACTGGACCCTCTTTGAATGTGTGCAGTCAAAGAGTGATTAACACATTTGTATCGTGTGTAGTAATTCTGTGTATTATCTAAATAGGTTTAATGTTTTGGTATAAGTAGCACAGAACATAGTGTAAACTCAGTGGAACCTTAAACTGATTTTTTTTTTTACAAGATAACAAGATGTTCAAAGAAGTAATGATTAATTTTCTGATATGAACTATGTTTCACAGCAGAATGCAATGTGAGGTGGGATGGAGATTCAATCACTATTTTAGCATGTTAGTAATCCCACGGATGGAGGAGCCTGGCGCGCTGCAGTCCATGGGGTCGCTAGGAGTCAGACATGACTGAGCGACTTCACTTCAACTTTTCACTTTCATGCATTGGAGAGGGAAATGGCAACCCACTCCAGTGTTCTTGCCTGGAGAATCCCAGGGACGGGGGAGCCTGGTAGGCTGCAGTCCATGGGGTCGCACAGAGTCGGACACGACTGAAGCGACTTAGCAGCAGCAGCAGCATACCAGAGCAAATTGCAATCATATACTCTCCAAATCCTGCTTTGAAACATCCGATTCCTGCTTTCCATTCTTGTTGTGAAATTTTGAACTTTTAAATTACCTTCCAGTTGTGCACCTGTAAAGTGATAGATCATTTATTTGTAAACTTTATAAACTTATTCTTGGTAACATTGTCCAAAATACTAATTAGATAGATTTGTCCCCTGGAACAGAGAAGGCAATGGCACCCCACTCCAGTACTCTTGCCTGGAAAATCCCATGGACGGAGGAGCCTGGTAGGCTGCAGTCCATGAGGTCTCGAAGAATCGGACACAACTGGGCGACTTCACTTTCACTTTTCACTTTCATGCACTGGAGAAGGAAATGGCAACCCACTCCAGTGTTCTTGCCTGGAGAATCCCAGGGGCAGGAGAGCCTGGTGGGCTGCCGTCTATGGGGTCACACAGAGTCAGACACGACTGAAGTGACTTAGTAGCAGCAGTCCCCTGGAAAGAAGTCAGTGGGGAGTAATACCTGCTGGGGAGAAAATGATGTTTTCTCCAATTAGCCCACATTCTAGCACTATGATTTCAGGGGAGATAAGGAAAGTGCTTTAGGAAGTACTCAGTAAATCTTGGGAGTGAAGAAATGGTTATAAAAGATGTCCTTTAACTTGAGATCTGATACTAATGAGCTCTGTGGTAGCAGGCAGGCCACAGAATCCCCTACAATCCTGAAAAGGGTCATCATTTCCAAATGGGGGCAGCATGGACTAACTGATAAGAGTGCCGAGTCTGGCTTGAGAGAGTCAATCTCAAGTCTTGGCTTCACTGCACTCGGCTACAGAGCAGTTGCTGTGAAAAGTGACCAGAGATGATGGGGAGACATCAGTAAGCGAGCACCTGGTCCACCGTCAACCTTCAAAAGAGACAGGAGCTGCAATCGTATTATAAGGAATAAAGCATAGTAAGACACTTGGCATTTCTGAAGCAAATAAGTGCTGTGTAAATAGTAATGATTATCATCATCCCTCTTGTGTATGTTTCCTATGGGAAAGTCCTTATGAACATTCCTCTTTGCCAACTGACGATGAGATAAGAGCTGGATTCTCAGTAAGATGACTTGAAGCATCAGAAAGGAATGTTGGACTAGTGCAGTGTTCTTTTCGGATAGTCTCTAAATCACTGTTTTTTCTGTGACGCTCCCACCCATAACAACCAGTTTTTACCCGGTCAGTCCTCCTTTTCCAGTGCTGCATTCGACTTATTTCAAAGCTACCAAAACAAAGATTTCTCCAAGGAGAGCTTGCGTAACAGTCCTGATTCTTTAACATTTGCTCGAATTGCTTCTGCTTTTCTTTCTTGCACATGATCACTCTCTTCAGCCTCTCTCCCTCTTAACACTGAGTAGTTTCTCCCCAACCCAAGGTGGGTTTTCCCTGTTAAATAACAGATACCCACTCTCCTCTATAACCTTAAAATAGTGTTTTGAGTGACTTCACACTCATTTACAAAATAAATCCTGTTTTCAAGGATTTTTCTTAAACCACTTTTATTTCAAGAGAAGTTAGCACAGCACCCCCAACTTTTCTTTAGCTAATGTTCATTTTTAACAGTCCCAAACTGAAGCCCATGGTATACTGGGGCATTTACTCCCCATAGAGAACTCAAGGTCCCTTAAAATGTAAAAATGAATTTTGCTATATCTTCCTCTGAGGCATTATTAAAAGGTAGCATCGCTATATTTTGATCTTAGAAAGTTATAAGACTTGGATACATGTTAAATAGCTTGAATGATGCAGTGCAATTCCCATAGACATTGCTTAGCCTTCCTGTTATCTAAATAAGCTTGAAGTAATGGCATACATTTGGGCACAGAATAAAAAGCTATTGAAACAGGGAAAAAACACAGCTGCCAGGAGCAATAGGCAAGATAGAGAAATAAATGGTCGATAAAATGATCTCAATTTCAAAGTCTGCGTGAGAAGCTTAAGTAGGACTTAGAATATTTTACATGCACTAGCTGATCTGATGTTCTCCATCTGTTACTGGGCCCTGGAGGCTGACTGGCCATTAAACACAGAATGATGACTGGTGAAGCAGGTGCAGTGAAGTGGGAAGGTGTGGAACAAATAAAACAAGTCCATGGCATCTGTAAGAAATGCTGACCCCCAGGAAATTTTAAAAGGCCATGCACTGTGGTATTCATGACGTATGTGTGAGAGGTATGATAGCCAGTGTATTTCTCATGAAAGTACTTCAATTACTTGCATATTGTTATTTCTTTAGAATCCCCAGGTCCTACACTATACAATTACTTAAGACTCAAAAGATAGCTATGACTTGCTTTGACAAATTGCCCTTTAATGCAGCGCATTGGCCCAGTGTCAATGGGAGTGTTGCCTGAGCTACACCCTTTGCTAAAATAGTTTCCTAAATCTACTGCTGAGAGTCAACTGTTCTCTTCCTGTAAGCTTTCCTTGACACTCTTTGACATCTGCCTCAAATTGAAGCTCCTTATTAGCACCTTTGCAGAGAAGGCAATGGCACCCCACTCCAGTACTCTTGCCTGGAAAATCCCATGGATGGAGGAGCCTGGTGGGCTGCAGTCCCTGGGGTCGCTAAGAGTTGGACACGACTGAGCGACTTCACTTTCACGCATTGGAGAAGGAAATGGCAACCCACTCCAGTGTTCTTGCCTGGAGAATCCCAGGGATGGGGGAGCCTGGTGGGCTGCGGTCTATGGGTTCATACAGAGTCGGACATGACTGAAGCGACTTAGCAGCAGCAGCAGCATTAGCACCTTTCCAGAGAAGGCAATGGCACCCCACTCCAGTACTCTTGCCTGGAAAATCCCATGGACAGAGGAGCCTGGTAGGCTGCCGTCCATGGGGTTGCGAAGAGTTGGACACGACTGAGCGACTTCACTTTCACTTTTCACTTTCATGCATTGGAGAAGGAAATGGCAACCCACTCCAGTGTTCTTGCCTGGAGAATCCCAGGGATGGGGGAGCCTGGTGGGATTCCATCTATGGAGTCTCACAGAGTCGGACACAACTGAAGCAACTTAGCAGCATTAGCACCTTTTAATATTTCTGCTATCTCTTTCCATCCACCTCATGCTTTCTCTCCTCAGTCTCTATGCTCTGGCACCTGTTTATTCCCTTTCCTATATCTTCCCGATGCCCCTCATCCTTTCATTTGTCTGCAACTGCTTCCCTTAGCGCATCCAACAATCTCTCTCTTTTTATTGATGCAATCTGTCCTTCATATAACTTTTCATTATGTTCTCAAATGTCTGGTGAGAAACTTACAAAGGGAAATTTTCTAAAGAATTGTCAGTATTCTACTGAGGGCAATTCTGTATATATTTACTATGATAGCACTGTTCAGGGAAGAGATATTTTTTTTAATCTTTCTTTTCTCATCAATACTTTCTCTATGTTCTTGATCCTTATATGAGGCTAAAGAGGTTTTACTTTCTCTCACAACCCTCATCCAGGTCAACAGCATATACAGTTGCCTCCATCTCCAGCATATCCTAAGTCCAGTGATCTGTCAGTACTTCCACCTTATCTCACCATTTAAGTCACTAACAGTTCTTGCCTGGATGCACTAGTCTCTTTGCTGCAAAGCAGCTTAGGTGGTCCTTTCAAAGTGTGTCAGCTCACGCTACTCTCCTACTCAACGGTTCTTGCCAGCTTCATATCTTTCAAAATAGACGTATTTATGATGGGCAGTAAGGGTCTACACAGTCTGACTCAACTCTTTGTCTGACCTCATCCTCTTTCTCTCTTCCCTTACCCATTCGACCCCAGTCTGCCTCTCAACTTCTTCCCAGGGTCAAATGTTTATTTTGCTCTTCCCGTGACACTGTTTCTCCAGACCACCCCTCATTTCATTCAGGTTTCTACTCAGGTTTGCTTCCTCTGACAGATCTTCCCTGACTGCAAAAGCTAAAATAACACTCCTCATCTCCCTCTGTTCCTTTACCCTGCTTTGGTTTTCTTCACAGGGCTCATATCTCCTCTCCTGTAGTATTTATACAATTGTTACTTAGTTATTTCCTGCCTCCTAGCCATCTCCCTGAAAAATAACTGGAGGGTAAACACAATAAATGAATAAACCTTACTGGTTTGGTTTTCTGTTTCTGCCCACTGTGCCTGCAAAGTTGCCTAGCACAATAGACATTGCTCTTCACAAGTACGTGTTGAGTGAAGGAATGTTAAATTGGGATTGTCGTCTATGTCCCTGTGCACTCTTTGCTAAAATAATTTTCAGAAATATCTGTAGCAGTTTAATTTCAGGAATGTGTGTTGGTGTGCTTCTACAATTAGAGCAAATGCGGGGTAGAGGGAGTAAGGAATTCCACAGTATGAAGCAGTGGAAGCAGCTCCTGCAGTACAATCCTGAAAAGGCCAGCTTGCAGGAGACTGGAGGCCACATCCCCCAGCTAAACCTGTCCTCAGATAAGCACTGGTAATGCTCTGAATATGCTGAGAGCAAAAGCAGCCTCAGAGAGGCCCGCACTGTGGCAGACTTCTAACTTGACCAGTTTTACACGAAGGCAGCAATACTTCAACTAACAGTCTCTAACAGTAGGTGAAGAACATAGCTGGGATTCTCCCTTCTCTCCACCCCAATTTATGGTAAAATATAGTTCTGTAGCTAATATCTTGGTGGGACATTTTTTGCACATAAGTTTAGGTATATAGGCCATGGGTTCCAGACAGCTAATTTGGATTGGTTGACTTTAGCAAAGCAAAAACAAAGATTTTCTCCATCCATCTTTCTTCATTTAGATTCCAAGCATCTCTACTGTGGTTTTTGACAACACCAAGTCCTAGATTTGTTAATAGCACATTCTCTGAGATATCTGTTCTATGAGGTAGAGATGGGCTTTCTTTTCTCAATGTGGTGACAGTTTTTACTTAATCTTGTGCATCCTAAAAATTTATTGGACTTTATTAAAAGTGAAAGTCTCTCATTCCAGTGAGACACAGTCCATTCCGTAACTGTTGGAATCCCACTTCACCCAGGCATCCAGAACTGTTCTGGCAGCTTACAGATGGAGAGAAGGAATTGACGGTTACCGGGGGGGAGGTGCTAGGGGGAGGGATAGGTGGGAAGTCTGGCACTGACAATGCACCGTGTGCTGTGATTAGTTACTCAGTTGTGTCCGACTCTTTGTGACCCCATGGACCGTAGCCCACCAGGCTTCTCTGTCCATGGGGATTAAACAGGCAGGAATACTGGAGTGGGTTGCCATGCCCTCCTCTCGGGGATCTTCCCAAACTGGGGATCAAACCCAGATCACCCGCATTGCAGGTGGATTCTTTACTGTCTGTGCCACCAGGAAAGCCCACTGACATGTACACACTACTATATTTAAAAGAGATAACCAATAAGGACCTACTATAACAAAATTAAAAAGTGAATTAATTTATAGTAAACAAACAAAAAATAACTCCTCTGGCTGAGTCAGAGAAGAATATGGAATGTGGGAGAAATACTTCAGCTGTGAACTTGAGGATTTTGAATTTTGATTTCCTTTTACTCTATTCTGTAGAGGAAGCTAGCAAATGTATAGTATTATGTCACTGGCAAACAGTCACAGTTTTACTTCTTTTCCAATTTGGACTCCGTTTATTTTTCTTTTCTAGGACTTTCAAAACCATGTTGAATCAAAGTGGTGACAATGGACATCCTTGCCTTGTTCCAGATCTTAGAGGGAATGCTTTCCGCTTTCCACCATTGGGAATGATGTAAGCTATGAATTTGTCATATATGGCCTTTATTATGTTGAGGTAAGTTCCCACTTACTGCAAGAGAGATAAGAGAGCTTTTATCTTAAATGGGTGTTAAATTTTATCAAAAGTTTTTCCTGCCTCTGTTGAGATGATTATATGGTTTTTATTCTTCAATTTGTTGCTGTGGTGTATCACAATGGTTGATTTGTGGATAATGAAGAATCCTTGCATCCCTGGGATAAATCCTACATGATCATGGTAAATGATCCTTTGAATGTATTGTTGGATTCGGTTTGCTACTATTTTGTTGAGCATTTTCATGTCTATGTTCATCAGTGATATTGGCGTGTGATTTTCTTTTTTTGTGTGATATTTTTGTCCAGTTTTGGTATCAGGGTGACAGTGGCCTCATAGAATAAGCTTGGGAGTGTTCCTTCCTCTGAAATTTTTTGGAAGGGTTTCAGGATAGGTGTTAACTCTTCTCTAAATGTTTGATAGAGTTTGCTTGTGAAGCCATCACTATTTCAATTTCAGTACTTGTGAAAGGTCTGTTCATATTTTCTGTTTCTTCCTGATTTAGTCTTGCAAGGTCGTACTTTTCTAAGAATTTGTCCATTTCTTCTGTGTTGTCCATTGAAGATAGCAAATATAGACTGATTTTTCTGGACTTCAACTTATTTTGGTTTTAACATGCAACAAGATATAAATTTTGTACTTGAATTCATTCCAGGAATTTTTTAATGGAAGAGGATTTATATTAAAAAGTGGGGTATCTGTTTTCTCAGAATTTTATGACTGAAGTGCTTTTATACATTTTATTACCAGATACACGTGTTATTTAATCCCACTACAGAACCTCTAATCAACTATATTAGTAATGTGATGGACATAATTTGGATTATAAAAAGAAGGAGGCAGCTATTGGATTTTTTTCTTTTCAGTCCTGAGGATAGTGTGATTTTAGAGTCGGTTGAATTAGTGAACTATTTTCATCCATTTTACAATTTTCTGCAGATAAAACCTAAATCACCTAGAGGATCCATAAAGAGGGAGTAATTGGAATTGGGGAAATGACCTCAACTAGTAGATAGCTTCTCAGACTTTGGTTACAACCCTTATCTTCACCATAGTCAATAGTTATGTATACTCGATTAAATATAAAGATCTGGGGAATAAAATGGAGAGAAGCTCTTCTTTTCTAATCCTTAGTTTTATGTGAAATGTATAATAATCTTTGTCTCACTTCATCCCTCACTCACTCCTTTCTTGTGGTATGAATTACCCAGTTTTAGAGAATTTCAAATAAGAGATGCTTGAATGATAAATGCATTGTTCCATCTTCTCTTCACCCGTCTTCTTTGGCAGTAACTTCGAGAAGCAAGTGTCTCATTCGATTCTGCCCATGTATATTGTAAGTTTTACAGGGGCAGCTCCAACAGGTAGAATTGATATTGTCTGGTGTTGCCTGACAGTGGGCACGAATTCTGTCTCCTTGCCCACAGATACGTGCCACACTCTCCATTATTAACTTTATCAGCCACAGGGTTATCTGTCATCTGCCTTTCTTTCTTAACCTTTTTCTCAAATGGTCTCAATTTGAGGGAGGAGAAAAGGGTAATTGATTGTTTCCCCTTAAATTCTAAGGCTGCAATAGGGTATTGTTTTTTCTTGGCTAAAAAGAAAGTCAGGGCAATTCATCACTTCTCAGAGCATCTCACTGAGCTCAGTGGAAAAGAAAAATATCACCCGTATGATTGTTATAATCTAAAAATACACTGTAGCTTGGAAATCTGAATGTTCTCAATTTGAAGAAATGGATAACTATTTGTGAAAACACTAAGTGACTAATTAGAATAATGTGGGGAGTTATTTCAGCCATGCTTGAGATGTCCTCAATCCTGACCTCTGTCGCACTGTTTTAGCTTCATTAAGCTGCCATGAAGCTGTACTTAATTCATTCCACTATGTCACAGAATGTTTATTTTCCACATTTCCATCCCATTAACATCTAATACAACATGTGCTCTTGCAACCACTCCCAGTCTCATAATTGATGAGTAATGTTTGTCAAACACTCCTGACATCTTTGTGTTCAGGAAGAAGGGGAAAAACCTTCCAGGGAACTAGATTTTAGTTCATGGGTGCTCTCTGTAGCCACAGGGGTAAACATATTTTGTAATTTATTTGTGCCATACAGGAATGAACCAATACCTTAAGCATATTAGCATTTCTATTTGGAGAAATTTTGACCTAAAATGAGGATTATAGGAAATACAGTAGGTGACTTCAAGTGTTTTAAAGAGGTTTGTGGAATATTTGTGTTCTAAGATGTTTCAGAAGGAAAAAAAAAAAAAGGATAAATGGGTAGAAAGCACAAGTTAGAACACTATAGGTTTAATAAAGAAAAAAATCAGTTCAGTCCAGTCTCTAAGTCATGTCCAACACTTTATGACCCCATGGACTGCAGCTTTGTCAGACTTCCCTGTCCAACACCAACTCCCAGAGCTTGCTCAAACTCAAGTCCATCAAGTCAGTGATGCCAACCAAGCATCTCATCCTCTATCCCCTTCTCCTCCTGCCCTCAGTCTTTCCCAGCATCAAGGCCTTTTCAAATGAGTCAGTTCTTCCCAGCAGATGGCCAAAGTATTGGAGCTTTAGCCTCAGCATCAGTCCTTCCAATGAATATTCAGGACTGATTTCCTTTAGGATTGACTGGTATGATCTCCTTTCAGTCCAAAGGACTCTCAAGCGCCTTTTCCAGCACCACAGTTGAAAAGCATTAATTCTTTGGTACTTAGCTTCCTTTTTGGTCCAACTCTCACATCCATACATGACTACTGGCAAAACCATAGCTTTGACTAGATGGACCTTTGTGGGCAAAGTAACATCTCTGCTTTTTAATATGCAGTCTAGGTTGGTCATAGCTTTGCTTCCAAGGAGCAAGTGTCTTAATTTCATGACTGCAGTCACCATCTGCAGTGATTTTGGAGCCCGAGAAAAGAAAATCTGTCATTGTTTCCATTGCTTCCCCTTCTATTTGCCATGAAGTGATGAGACCGGAAGCCATGATCTTAGTTTTTTGAATATTGACTTTTAAGTCAGCTTTTTTACTCTCTTCTTTCACTTTCATCGAGAGGCTCTATAGTTCCTCTTCCCTTTCTACCACAAGGGTAGTGTCATTTGCATATCTGGGTTATTAATATTTCTCCTGTAAATCTTGATTCCAACTTGTGCTTCATCCATCTGGCATTTCACGTGATGTACTCTGCATAGAAGTTAAATAAGCAGGGTGACAATATACAGTCTTGATGTACTCCTTTCCCAACTTGGAACCAGTCCATTGTTCCATGTCTGGTTCTAAATGTTGCTTCTTGACCTGCATACATATTTCTCAGGAGGCAGGTAAGGTGGCTTGGTATTCCCATCTCTTTCAGAATTTTCCACAGATTATTGTGATTCATACAGTCAAAGGCTTTAGTGTAGTCAATGAAGCAGAAGTAGATGTTTTTCTGGAACTCTCTTGCTTTTTCTATGATCCAACAGATGTTGGCAATTTGATCTTTGGTTCCTCTGCCTTTTCTAAATCCAGCTTGCACATCTACACATACACGGTTCATATACTGTTGAAACCTAGCTTGGAGAATTATGAGCATTACTTTGCTAGCGGGTGAGCAAATGAGTGCAATGTGCAGTGGTTTGAACATTCTATGGCATTGCCTTTTTTTGGGATTGGAATAAAAATTGACCTTTTCCAGTCCTGTGGCCATTGCTGAGTTTTCTAAATTTGCTTGTATATTGAGTGCAGCATTTTCACAGCATCATGTTATAGGATTTGAAATAGCTTAGCTGGAATTCCATCACCTCCACTAGCTTTGCTCATAGTGATGCTTCCTGAGGCGCACTTGACTTCACACTCCAGGATGTCTGACTCCAGGTGAGTGATCACACCATCATGGTTTTCTGAGTCATTTCTTAGTGACTCTCTTTTGTATATAGTTCTTCTGTGTATTCTTGCCACTTCTTCTTAATGTTTTCTGCTTCTGTTAGGTCCATACAGTTTCTGTCCTTTATTGTGCCCATCTTTGCATGAAATGTTCCCTTGGTATCTCTAATTTTCTTGAAGAGATCTCTAGACAATTACAGCTGTCCCACCATGAAATAAGCACCTAACCATAAACTGCCTTGGATCATCTCATGGTGATGTCATCCAAAGGATATCTGCTAAGACTGCAAAATCAGACCCATCTGTTCAGTTGAACTCTGAAAATCTGTGCTTCTTAAAAGTTTTTCCCAAAGCAAAACACAAGGAAATTTGAATTCCATTTTTGAAGGCAAAAAATTTAATATATTTTATCTTATTATACATTTCCCCTAAATTACAATGTCAATAGCTGCAAATATATTCTGCTACAAAGCTTTCTGTAAGAAATATCTCTATAAGAAAATACATCTCATTAACATTTCCTGTAAATAAATTACTTCAAATAATAATTTTTGAAGGGATGTACATAAGGGAAATAATGCAGAAACCAGATTTTAATTGTAATTGTTGTATAGGAAATGTTTCCCTGAAATGTTCCATTTTCACGTTGCTAAGCTTATAGAAACCTGTTTGTACAGACTTTGGTTCTTAATTTTTGTTTTAACAGACATGTGGGGGGAAAATGGAAATCTTAATCATATTAGTGAACCTATGTGGGAAGGTGAAATTCTTAATAGACATGCAGGCTCAGGTTCAGTTTCTATTGGGAGAACTTGAATTTGAGACTGCAAATGAGCTTTAAGTAAATGAAAACTAGGGAGTGATTTATAGTCTGTAAAAGAAAAGGTCCAAAGTAAAAAGTATAAGATAACTTTTTGGTTTTAATCTCTAGACATAATATTTAGAACTGAATAGAACTGAATAAAGTAAAAAGTAATAAAATGGATGTAAAAATTTAGAACCTGTGGTTTCTATAGATTAGCAAAATGTAGATTTTACAAGTTACTCCATTTATAATTTTTAATCTCAGTGGCTGTAGAAGACAGAAACTGTATCTTTGGCAAAAACAAAAAAACAAAAAAACACAGCTGTTACAGAAAGAGTTGATGCTGAAAAAAGTCAGATGGTGCCGTCAGCCAGTTAGAAAGCAGCTTACCAAGAGCAATGGAATCTTACTATCCTAACTGTCTTGGAGTCCATTTAATGAGACCTCTTCAAAATAAGGTGATTGTATGACCTCAGAAATATAAAAGAATATTTTGCGGTCAAGTAGTTACCTCACACTGAACTTATCTGCGTAGTAAATATTATGATAGCAAATCCCATGGACAATTTCCATGTATGTTGTGCAGCCTTGGGCTTCACATATGAAAAGTCAGCTTGTGCTTCAAACACATGATCCATGTGTTGCCAAAACTGGACAGTTGACAAAGTTTTCCCCATTTCCTTGCTGTGCTTCAGTGCAGAACAGATATATCTCGTTTCTTTTATCATTTTTACTATACTGCAGAGTATGTGAAGAGTAAATGTCTAGTTCTATCTAACATAGGGAATGCCAAAGCTTTGAATAATATGATCTAGTAACTTTTACTTTGGGCATCTTAAAATTTTTACAACCTGAAAATTCTGCTCTGTGTTATTCACAATGCGTGTAATTTGGAGAATAAAATGAGTAAGAATAATGCATAATCAAGAGATGCAATTTATATCCTCTAGAAATCTGAATGGATTATTTTGGTCTTATTCTACTGGTTCTTATTAATTGTAGCTGAAATTAAACTTTTCAAAAATATGAATAAGCAGCTTAAGGAAAAACAAAGATTTTTTTTTTTTTCCTGAAGGACTTAAAGACCTGTGATTATTTTGAAATTATTTGGAAAATATTGACTACTTTTTTCCTACCAAGGTCTTTAATTGAGCAGTAAGAAGTAGTGTTCCAAACTAAAAGGTGAATCTATGTTGCAGATTCTCTGTGCTCCACGCTTTTATTTCCCATTACATGATTCCTCTTTTCATGTTTTAGAGCCTGCTGTATGCCAGGGTATATGGGGAGATCTTTGTTTAAATAGAAATAAGGCTTTATGGTTATTTTTTATAGGCAATCACCACTGTGAAAGACATTTATCCTCCAGCACAACCTAAACACCTGGAAAGTCACATGGTATTCATCAGTAATCCCTCTGTGTGCCTTTTATTTATTTATTTTTTTAGTCATGGCATCTTCACAAATGTGTACATTATTTACATAAAAAAGTTGCATGATGGAAAACACACTAACCACACTTGTCACCCTTTCTGATCTTCCATTTCCTTTTTCTTTGATCTATGTTCTTATCATATTCCTCATTTTACCCCGTCTTCTGAAACCCAAATCCTACTCTCCACCATGCTATAATGCATTAAATACATGGATTCACAGTCTGCTCCTGATGCTTGTCCTCAGAGGTGGTCATATTTTCTGACAGACGTGCAGTCTGGCTTTGGAGGAGTAGGTGGCATCTTTCCATACTTTACAAGATAGGCCTTTTGCACAGTCACACCGCTGGAAGATTTCCAGCCCGTGTGAGCCCTTCTTGCGCTGCTTGGTACAGACTTCCCCCTGATGGAGCACGGGTTTGCAGATTTTGGTCCAGAAGTGACGAGCACAGCAAAACCCTTCAGTGCAGTCTAATGATCGTAGACAGGGATCTCCTTCATGTCCTAAAGAAATGATAACCAAAAGATTTTACCATGACACTGTAGGAGAAAAATCTATTCTGCAAACAGAAGCACCTAAAATATTTGTACTCATACTATCTTCCTATCTTCCGTGATGTCTTACAGTCATATCAATTGACTTTCCCTCTAATCATGTGAACCAACTTTCATCTCTTTCTGTTGTTTGCTGTCTGAATATTAAGTTTAACGAATAGCTAGGATGGGGCTGCATCTTCTCTTCACTTTGGTATGGTGTGAACTTACTTAGATATTTCTGTTTTGTATTGTTGTTTACTTAACTGAATGACAATAAGTAAAAAGAAATGCCTTCTATTTAATTTGATACCTTCTTGGAAAAAGTAAACAAACTGAGTCAAGAAGGCTGAAGTTGTCTGTACCTCCTAAGGCCAGGTATCAGTTAAAATCTAGCCAGGAAAACAGAACCTGAGTATTCAAGAGAGAAGATATTTAATGCAGAGAATGGGTCACACAGGCAGTGAGTTATGAGGCTAAGAAGCACCAGAGAACGTAGAGCAGCACCGCAGGAAACCACCACCACATTTAGGCTGGAGGATCCGGAGAAGCTGGTGACGTCAGAATGGCGCAAGGGCAGGGGACTGGAATCCCGGCAGGAGCTGAGACCCTGAGGAGGCGCAGCTCTGCCAGAAACACTCCCAGAGGCAGAGCGAATCCATTGGCCGTTCCCTTCCTCTGCCTCTCAATCTCTCACCACAGCCAAACCCATGCAGCTGGAAGCCACCTGACAGGGAGTCTAGGCAATGAAGTCTGTGAAAAGCTATGATACAGAGTGGAGCAGAGCAAGGGCAAACAGCCCCAGGGTCAACCAAGAACCCATAAAAAAAAATCATAGGAGCACAGATCTGGGGATTCAATTCAGTAAAAGGATGAAGTCAGCAGAGAGCACCCACATGTCACAGTGGGGTTGATGTGTAGCCCACAAGCTGCTTTGTCATCTCCCAGATTGTAAATACTTCTGACTTTTTAGGCCATGTGATCTGTGACACAGCTCTTCATTCTGCTTTCATATCACAAAAGCAGCCACAGATGATTCCTAAGTGAATGGGCAGGCCTGTGTTACGATAAAACATTATTTACAAAAACTGGCAGCAGGACAGACTTGGCTCACGGGCCGTAGTGTGCCAAGCCTGGTCTAAAAGGTTAGCTGCCATCCTGGATGTCACCAGTCCCACTGTGTGAATGTGGGCACAACTCACTAGCCATCAACATTTCTTGCTAGCTGCCATCAGGAAATTATACATATAATTAGCTAATAGTGATTAATAAATTAGAAACTGTACTGTAACACAGATATCTGTCAGAATAAAGATGGACACTCATGTACTAAAAACTTTTCAGACAGTTCAGCGGGTAAAGAATCTGCCAGCAATGCAGGAGACAGAGGAGGTGCGACTTTGATCCTGAGTCAGAAAGATCCCCTGGAGAAAGAAATGGCCACCCACTCCAGTACTCTTGCCTTGGAAATCCCATGGAAAGAGGAGCCTGGTGGGCTACAAGTCCATGGGGTCACAGAGTAGGACACAACTGAGTGACTAAGCATGCATGTACTAACAAATGCATGTGATTTCAGTGGGATAGAAATAGATGTGGGAAAAGGGCTAGGCCTTCAGAAAGTGTAGACGGGGGCTGGTTGAAGAGGAACTGTCAGTTACTTTAACCCTATTGATAGAATCATCAGTATTTCAGGTTGGACTAACAGGTCAGATATTTTGTAGGATACTAGATCCACAGAAGGTAAAAATATGGGGAAAAGGTTTTATGGTTAAGTAAACTAGGGAAATACAGTGTCTGAAAAAGTTAACCTATTTTCCTCATTGCTGAACTTCTCAGAGCCGTCAATTTATCAATGTTTATTTTAAAGTTCCAAAAATGGGCAGATACACTATTACAAAACTCTTGAACACACGGGCTCTTTTAGTCATATAATGTCTTGAAAGAACAGTGTTCCACAGAATACACTCGCAAAAGCCTCCTTTAAAAATATAGGTATTTCTACTTTTCAAAATTTTACTATTAGTGATTAGGCTTACCAAATATTGTGACACAAGGAAGGGAATTTTTATGGGCATACGTAATCCCTCTAGAAATGAATTATTTTTGGAAAATTGGTTTATGCATAGTATATTACCTGGTTGTTTAGTGAAATAAAATTTCTGAATCTGCAAAGGTGAGAAAAGGACTCTAAATCTTAGTAATTTAATCTATAGCAGCAAACATTTTCCCATTTATGTTTTGCAATGCTTTATTCTTGATTATGGAAGAGAAATGTTTGTGTAAAAGATTTGTTCTAAATATCCTGTAAAAAGGCTGAACTATTTAGAAGATGGCATGGTTAATTAGAATACAATTCTTGTCATATGTATTTCTCACAATTTAAGATCTCTGAGAAACCTCTAGCATCCTCAAAATTGAGAAGAAATTCAGTTAAAATCTTACTATTACAGTAACTTCCCATTATTTTTTTTCAAATTGCACTCAGAAGCAATGGAATTAATTATCTACATTTCTCTGGAGCTCCAGCTATCCCCACCTTTTATATGTGACAGCTTAGTGTGAGGTCTTCCCAGGTTCTGCCATCCCAGGTCGTGGTTCGAGTGATGGCCGTGGTTCCGATCTCTGTGCCGAGTGCTGTCCAGAGCTGGGATATGAGGGGTTAAGATGCTCTCAGTGACTGGGATGCAGATGCCTGGAGATGGTCAGATAATTAGTTAGACTTGTTCAGTTCTGTAAAGTGTGTTTTTTATCCAAGTATTCTCCTGACGTGAAGTATGAGGCCATGTATCTATCATCTATCTAGACTTGAGATCTCAATAGTTTGGACCTAAGCCAGGCTTTCTTGATTTCAGTCTTGTCAGTCTCATGACCAAGTGACCTTGGGCAAAAATAGGGATAAAAACAGAATTCCTTTCATAAAGTTACTGTGAATACACAGGAAGAGTTTAGAATAGTGACAGCGTGAAGTATTATCAAATCTTAGTAGCTTAAAACTGTCTGATCAGACATCTGTGTTCAGGATCAAGGTTCCTTTTTTAATCAAAAATAAAATCCCCATCTACACTGTAAACATCTCTAATGGGGTGAGGTCTTCTTCCCTTCGCTTCTTGTCCAGGGTACTCTCAGTAGGACCAGGCCCACAGGTCAGGAACAAGTGTAGGAATATGAGCCTGATTATGATGTTTTGCATGACTAATTGTGTTCCTGATCATGTTCTGTAAGTATTTAATTGTTTACCATGTGTTGGAGGTTCTTCATTTCATCATCAATGCTGAACTGTCTGCCCATAAGGTCATTGAGATTGGCTGAAGGCCGAGTAATAGACTTCTGTGTTTCCTTTCAGAGGAAACAATCACTCTGTCAGCATTTGTGTGTGCCACAGTGTGGGGCTTTCAAAAAAGGACACTTTGCGTGTGAGAATCAAGCTATGAAATTGGTATGAAAATGAAAACAAACTCACAAGTGTACTGATGAATCACAGGTTTCTATCTTTGGTTCCTTTGCACATATCCACTTAAGTGTTCAGTGGAATATAACATCTAGCTATTTATATGCAACATTTCAACATGGCACATCCCAGGTCAGCATAGATTATAAATTACAGCAGGTGATCAGAGCCCAGGAAAACCAAGATTTGAGAGGGACAGTAAAGCACTCACCTGCAATGCAGGACACAAAGGTTTGATCCCTGGGTCAGGAAGATGCCCTGGAGAAGGGAATGCCTACCCACTCCAGTATTCTTGTCTGGGAAATACCATGGACAGAGGAGCCTGGCAGGCCCCAGTCTATGGGGTCGCAAAAAGTCAGACACAACTGAGAGACTAATACACACACACAAGGTAATCTTATACATTTCTAAACCCTGATCCCATTCCTGCCAGTTTGGAAGTCTCCTTACATTTTAGACGTATGACTAAGGAGAAGGCAGTATAACTAGGTATCCAGGTTTCCTACATGAAAGGAAAGAGGCCCATCAGCACCGAATGAGACCTTTACCATTATTGCAGCGGGTACCAGGACAACACATGCCATCTCTATGGCAGCGCTTCTTTTTCCTTCGACACACCATGCAGGCCGACGATCCTTGATGAGGACTGTGGCAGTACCTCCCAACTTCACATTCCTTATCACTGCTACAAGGGTAGGCCTGTCATGAAATAGAACAAGAACACCAAAAGCAAAGATTAGATCTTGTAAGCAAAAAGCTATTGCACCAAATCGTGATGGAAAATCAGAATATTTCCCTCCTCAAAGGAAATATTTAATAATGTTCTGAGCAGAGGTACTGCTGCTGCTGCTGCTAAGTCGCTTCAGTCGTGTCCGACCCTGTGCGACCCCAGAGACGGCAGCCCACCAGGCTCCCTCGTCCCTGGGATTCTCCAGGCAAGAACACTGGAGTGGGTTGCCATTTCCTTCTCCGATGCATGAAAGGGAAAAATGAAAGTGAAGTCACTCAGTCGTGTCCGACTCTTAGTGACCCCGTGGACTGCAGCCCACCAGGCTCCTCCGTCCATGGGATTCTCCAGGCAAGAACACTGGAGTGGGGTGCCATTGCCTTCTCCGGCAATCAGTGTTTATAAAGCCCTTAATTAAGCAGAGGTACTACATAGTAACAATTACTTAATTAAGGGCTTTATAAACATTGATTGCCGAAGAAGGCAATGGCACCCCACTCCAGTGTTTTTGCCTGGAGAATCCCAGGGACGGGGGAGCCTGGTGGGCTGCCGTCTCTGGGGTCGCACAGAGTCGGACACGACTGAAGCGACTTAGCAGCAGCAGCAGCAAACATTGATTGCTGATGGTGATGACAAAGATAAAGTTGACAGTATCCATATGCTTTCAATGACACGACTTTGGGGTTAGGATTTAGATTTTATTTTGATTAGTAGAGCCCTAAAGTGTGACTCTGGAGGCTCAAAAAATAGCTGTAATTGTTATACTGCCAGTGATTTAAGGTATAAATGAAACGGCCTAGTCACTCTTTTTTTTACCCACTGAACTAGCATAAGGAGAAGGTTACATAAAGCAACAATGGGCTGTGCTAGCAGCTAAAATACATCTCCTGCCCATTTATGGAACAGATATTCTAAGAGTGTTTTCTCAGTTCAACACAAGGAGATGCTTCCAGAGAGTTTGAAGCAATGAAACTTTGGGAACAAAGAATTCAAGGAGCAGCATCTTCACTCCAAATTCAGTGATGAGCAGCAGTAGCATTCTGAGTGGTCAGAGCTTGCTAAACTCCAGTTATATCGTTATGTTCTCAGGAAACAAAAAAGCAGACTTGGAACATACAAAACAGCCCTACAGGCTACTTACACAGAAAGGACTTCTGTTCCTACATTTCTCTACCAAGTTGTTGATTCAGAAGGCTACTTAAGCAATGCCATATATTGTCTCAAAAAATGCATTTATATATACACTCCAATTATATATTCCTTGTATCTAGGAAGTTACTGGAATGCTTAAAATATCCCTGTTTTCAGAGACTGAGAATTGAGAAATAGAAATATCACACCACACATCAAACTAACTCACATCTTGAGGCATGTTGACAGGGAGACTTACTTGGAAGTCTTTTTTATTGCTGTGGTATAGTATGTTTTTTTTCCTACTTTTCACAATAATGCATTTTTAAAATTGCAAAATAAAAAAATTTAAAAAGCAATATAGTTTTTAAGCAAGCATAAACGATAGGACTAGAAAACTACGGGATAAAGTTTTTGTGACTCTCAATTAGTGTGTTTTGAATGTTTTACTTTTGAAATGAGGTTGATGACTTGACCCTGCATGCACTGCTTCTCCCTTCCCCTCACCCCTCTCTTTCTTCCATCACCTTTTCTCCCTGGGCTTTCCTCCTGCGTATGTTTGCATGCGTTCAGACCCCTTGTGTTTTCTATTCAGATCTGATCATGTTAGAAAGAGGAAATAAGTGTGAAGTTGATATGTGACTCTGGAAACTTTACATGTTATTTGATGAAAAAAGATAAACCTTTAACATCATTACAATTTACTTTTACCCTCAGAAGAGAACAGAAAATAGAAAAACCTCTAACTTCAGACTGAAAGTGTTCTTGAAGCATTGCACACTGGAAATGAAGCCAGATAAAACTATAAAATTAATTTGGATATTACTGTCCCATTCTGTAACTCCATCATTAGGCTTAAGAAAGAATCTGAATGAGCTTGAATTCAGAGTATCAGGCCACTTTTCAAGAGTCCAGGACTGATGAAAACAAAACAAACGTCACTTCCCGACTTGCTACACTCTTTTCCCCCTGAGCACTTTACTGCCTTCATATTTAAACCCATTAAGTTTAACTGAAATACACTTCACATGTTTCTGATTCATTTACATTTATTTCACCAAATAGTTTTGCAAGAAACATTTGATGTATCACAAGGCTTTGTTTTGTTTGTTTTCTTTTCTCAAAAATAGGACACGTTCTTTCAATGGAAGTAAACAGGCCACCTAAAACATCATGTGTAATTCAACTCAAACAATGACTCTTCAAGGGATTTTGAATATAGAGAAATACTTGATTCCATTCCTAAAAGAATAGCCTGTACGGTAGAAAGCAACTTGTTTTCTAAAAGTTGAAGTTCATTTATGCAGAAAATTAGAGAAGGCACATTATCATCTTCCTGTTCTCAGTTGGTGGGAAATACTTGATGGAAAATATTTGACACTGTTACAGAAAGCAGTATGCACAGTACTTTGTGAATGGGATCACAGTAAAATTCTCACCAATTTTTCAGAGGAGAGAGCAAAAATATTAGGCAGTTTTATTATATTTCAGTGTGTCTTTTATTGAACTAGAAATGGTATAGGCAGAATAAGTATGCAGGAAATTTTTTTTTTTTAATGGAAGGTTATTGTTAATGTGAACTTGTCCTTGGAATGGAATCCCAGAACATAATATTAAGGGAAGTTCTTTGACAAAAATAAGTTTTTAATTATTAAAATACAAGGTTATATTACATAGCTTCCAGTATGCTTATGGAATTCCTGGCTCCAATAAACAGCATTTATATATGAATAAAATAAAGAATAGATGAGAAAAATTGATTGAAACAAGTTATAGGGAAAGCAACTGATATTTGGGGACATGCTTTGTCTTCTGAAAATCAGTGTCCCTCAGGATGGATCTGGTCAGCAATAAAGTTTACTTGATGTAACCATTAGCAAGAAAATGCAGAACCAGGAGAAAACACGACTCTGACTGATTAAAAGGGATTCTCATGTTTTTGGCCTAATGCATTATTTTTCAGGAAAGAGTTTTAAACTCAAGTATGAGGGTTCTACAGTTTGCTATTGAGTTTTTCCTGAACATTCAGTTTGGTTCCGTTGCTCAGTCATGTCCAACTCTTTGCGACCCCATGGACTGCAGTATGCCAGGCTTCTCCGTCCTACATTAGTCCCTTCTAACGTGTCTGGAAACGGTATCATATTAGGCAAGAGAGGGAGGGAGAGACAGAGAAGAAAAGCACGTAGTTCATATAGTTATGGAGAATCCTGAAGAAGTGATGACCTGTGGCAATTAACAAGCCCATTGAAGGGACTTACAGGGAGGGGAGAGGGAGGAGGGTTCAGGATGGGGAACACGTGTATACTTGTGGCAGATTCATGTTGATATATGGCAAAAGCAATACAATATTGTAAAGTTGAAAAATAAAAGTTTAAAAAAAAAAAAGTGTCATTAAAAAACTTTCCTTTCCTTTGGCCCCCAAAGGGGCCATTTAATGATGATTTTTTCATTTGAGCACCTCAGTCTAAGTTTCCATTTAACAAAAATAATAATATGCATCTCTGGTTCTTATTTTATAAATGAGTAAGAAGACTGATTCTCTTCGCCTGATATGGAAATTATTAATAGTGAATTTCTTTGGCTCTTCATTCACTTGACTTTAAGTGAACAGTATAAGCAACAGTGACAGTCTGTGCGGATGTCTAGAAATCAAATGAAAGAATTAGAGACTTTATACATGCCTATCCTGTATTAATATTTCCAAAACTGAATCAGAATTCCAGTTCCCTGAGCATCCAGGAATACGCGCCTTCATGCAAAATCATTCATGACTTATCCTCAGTCACACTTAGGGGCTGAATTCATTTGCGAGACCTAATAATAGCAGAAGATAGGCCATAAATTAAGAAAGCATGAGAGCTGTCCCTGATCAAGCCAAAAAGCAGAGACGTTTTGACCAACCACCTCCCCCGCCTTTTAGACTAAAAATACGGTGGTTCCCATAAATAGAAGTGCCAGTTATCATTAGCACGATGCCATGGACTAAAATAAGAGTGAACACATTGGGCACAGCTTGAAAATAATGTCCATCAGAAGTGAGCATTTCTTGTTTAGTATAAAGGGTATTTTTTAACATCTGTTTACTCTGTACTAATCTGAAACCTTTCTTTACAGTTTTAGCAACGAAGTGAAGAGAGCTTAAGTAACTTCTGCAAATAAGTCTTATGAGCTCAGCGGCAGAAAAGTTGGGGATCAGAGCCCTGCCCTGGGTTGCAGACCTCACTGTAAGGTGTCACAACTGATCTTTTAATGACTGTTAATGCACACATAGAAAAGGTATTTGAATGGTGACCAGTGTGCTGAATTTAGAGATTAGGAAAATAAACTTGGCCACTTCTCTTTCTAGAAGCCTCCAAATACCAACAGCATGTCCTGCTGCAGCTGTTGGAAAAACAGAATACTGGCAGAAAACACTGACAAGACTATAAACAGCGTTTCCTCTTTCCATCTTTTTGACAACCGTTTTATGGCTGTTTAAATTCAGTGTAACCAGAGTTATAAGCAAAATCCCATCATGCAAATAATGATAAATAATATTCTAATGAATAAGATAAAATGTTACTGCATCTTCTTAAACTAATTGAGCCTCTTTTTTCCCCTATTATTCTTAAAACTGCAGAAAGAAAAGGCTTATTAAATCAAGACTTAGATTTAGGGCCGAGTATATTTTTTTTTTACTTTTCAATTACTGCCCATCCCTTACAGCCTTCTCCGCAGCACCCCCCCCAACCAATGCAACAGTGAAGTGATTATGAAATGAGAAGTGTTTCAGGTATCTCAGCAGCACTGAGTACTTTTTATAGACCTTTTGCCACAAGTAAAACCTTAGTTTAACTCCCAAGCTTTCAAAACAGTGACATTGTTCCTGTTTAATAAAGGGGGAAAAAAGGAAGAGAGAAACATCACAAAGTTTTCATGTGGGCGAGCCACCCATCCGGATTCTTGCAAGAGCGTCCCAGTTTTGTTGTTGTTTTACTCGGGACAATCCTTTGTCCCCGCAAGCACTGTTTGTAACAATCTTGGAAGTTTTCTGGAGCCAGAAAAACATCATCAGCTGGGCAGGCAGAAGAAAGCCTGAAGGGGGACAATCCAGCTGTGGGAATGAAAAACATTTGAAGCAAGTGGACAGAGGGAGGTGGCCGAAAGGGCTGGGGACTAGAACGTGTCTGAGGGCTTAAAGAGAACACGGCGAAGGGTTGGCGAGTGCGCTTGGGAAACCAGATCAGACTGGCTTCCTCTCAGTCCTTAGGGAAAAGATTAATTTCCCTTGTCATGACATTATGCATGATACAGCTATATTTCAATGAGCATGCAAAATATGCTACTCTTTAAAGTGGTCATTTCAGACTCATACCCTAACATTGTAACTGCAGGAGGTGCAGGGAAATATAACTCAATCTGTGCAGTTGTACACTTCATGCCAAAGGCTAGGCAATTGGATCGTTTCCTTTGTCCACAATTACCTCTAGGGGACAGGGGTTTACTAGATGCATCTTTGAGGATTCCTGAACCGCATCTTTGAGGATTCCTGAACCTAAGGCCAGGAGAAATGAGCTGTATTAACTTTGAGGGGAAATTTTCAGATATTTCATGATATTCTGGATGTGTACCATAGTTTCTTAAGGCAGCTGCTTGGATATTCCTTTAGTATTCAATAATTACTTATTCAGCTTTTATTTATTGAACTCCCAACTATAATACAGAAACTAAAAACTATATTCTGTGATCTGCAAATCATTGCACCTAAAATAATTTTGAAAAACATGCATCATCGCATGCATTTGATGTGTAAAATGTTTCAGTGTAAGTTTGTTTTATTAATATAAATGTTAAACATTTTATAGATGAAGTTCACAGTAATTTGTCATGATTCAATAAAATATTGCCCAATGCAGCCTGATCCTAAAGTAAATTGCAATGTATTTATTAGTAGATATTCTTCCTTGAGAAAGATAATCTTACAAAACATTCAATTAAATGTTAAAATGAACAAGTCATCACAACAGTTTTGAATGTTCTATATTCAGAACTTTGCAACTAGAGCCAAGACTCACTTAAAAAAAAAAAAAAAAAGAATGATAAGGACGTTTAAAGTGATGAAGGATACGTAAATTGATCAAAAAGAAAAACCTACAACCAAGAATACCAAGTAAGGCTCTTATTCAGGCTCTCACTCAGATTTGACAAGAAATCAAAAGCTTTACAGATAAGAGAATTCAGCACCACCAAATCAGCTTCACAACAAAAGCTAAAGGAACTTTTCTAGGCAGGGGAAAAAAAGAGGCCACAACTAGAAAGATGAAAATCACAAATGGGAAAGCTGGTAAATGTACAGTAAAAGTAGGAAATCACCCACACACAAATATGATATCAAAATCAGCAAGCATGAGAATAGGAAAGCACAAATGCAAGAAATGAGAAACACATTTGAAATTAAGAGACCAGCAACTTAAAACAACTGTGTGTGTGTGTGTGTGTGTGTGTGTGTGTGTAGACTGCTATATCAAAACCTCATGGGAACTGTAAACCAAAAAACTACAATAGATAGACACACAAAAAAGAAAAATCAATGCAAACACAACTCTATAGAGTATCAGATTGTCATCAAACCATAAGAAGAGCACAAAAAGAAGGGAAGAACAAAGACCTACAATAACAAATCCAAAACAGGTTTTTAAATGGCAATAAGAACATATATGTTGATAATTACCTTAAATATAAATGGATTAAATGCTCTAACCAAAAGAAATAGACTGGCTGGCTGGTTACGAAAACAAGTTTCATATATATGCTGCCTACACGAGACCTACTTCAGGCTCAGGGGCACATACAGACTGAAAGTGAGGGGATGGAAGAAGGTATTCCATGCAAATGGGAATCAGAAGAAAGCTGGAGTAGCAATACTCATATCAGACAAAATGGACTGTAAAGACTGTTACAAAAGATAAGGATAACATAATATATAGTGATCAAGGGATCAATCCAAGAAGAGAAGAGAAGGAAAGAAAGTGCCTTTCTGTGTTTAGAATGTCCTGATCAATCACTAAGGATACTTTGTTAAACCAATATTCTGAATTCTATTTTAGTTTGCCAACAAAAGTTTTTTTTTGTTTGTTTGTTTTTTACCTCTGACTAATGCAGTGTATCAGGATTTGGAATGTGTGGCAGTTTTGCCTTTTCATACTGTTCATGAGGTTATAAATGAAAGAATACTAAAGTGGTTTTCCATTCACCTCTCCAGTGGAACACGTTTTGTCAGAACTCTCCACCATGACCCGTCCATCTTGGGTGGGCCTACATGGCATGGCTCATAGTTTCACTGAATTAGACAAGGTTGTGATCCATGTGATTAATTTTCTGTAATTAGTTAACATTGGTTAGTTTTCTGTAATTGTGGTTTTCATTCTGTCTGCCCTTTAACGGATAAGGATAAGAGGCTTGTAGAAGCTTCCTGATGGGAGGGACTGGCTGTGGGGGAATCTGGGTCTTGCTCTGATGGGCTAGACCATGCTCAGTAAATCTTTAACCCAATTTTATGTTGATGGGTGGTATATTACACTGAAAGATGAACTCCCAGGTCCATAGGTGCCCAGTATGCTACTGGAGAAGAGTGGAGAAATAACTCCAGAAAGAATGAAGGGATGGAGCCAAAGCAAAAACAGCGCCCAGTTGAGGATGTGTCTGGTGATGGAAGTAAAGTCTGATGCTATAAAGAGCAATATTGGTTAGGAACCTGGAATATTAGGGCCATTAATCAAGGTAAGTTGGAAGTGGTCAAACAGAAGATGGCAAGAGTGAACATTGATTTTAGGATCAGTGAACTAAAATGGACTGGAATGGGTGAATTTAATTCAGGTGACCATTATATCTATTACTGTGGGCAAGAATCCCTTAGAAGAAATGAAGTAGCCTTCATAGTCAACCAAAGAGTCCGAAATGCAGTACAGTCCTAAAAATGACAGAATTATCTCTCTCCGTTTCCAAGGCAAACCATTCAATATCACAGTGATCCAAGTCTATGCCCCAACCACTAATGCCAAAGAAACTGAATGGTTCTATGAAGACCTACAAGACTTTCTAGAACTAACACCAAAAAAATGTCCTTTTCATCATAGGGGACTGGGATGCAAAAGTAGGAAATCAAGAGATACATAGACTAACAGGCAAGTTTGGCCTTGGAGTACAAAATGAAGCAGGGCAAAGGCCAACAGAATTTTGCCAAGAGAATGCACTGATCATAGAAAACACTCTCTTGCAACAACGCAAGAGATGACTCTACACAAGGACATCACCAGATGGTCAATACATAAATCAGATTGATTATATTTTTTGCAGCCAAAGATGGAGAAGCTCTGTACAGTCAGTAAAACCAAGACCAGGAGCTGACTGTGGCTCAGATCATGAACACCTTATTGCCAAATTCAGACTTAAACCGACGAAAGTAGGGAAAACCACTAGACCATTCAGGTATGACCTAAATCAATTCCCTTTTGATTATACAGTGGAAGGGACAAATAGATTCAAGGGATTAGGTCTGATAGACAGAGTGCCTGAAGAACTATGGACAGAGGAGGTTCATACCATTGTATAGGAGGTAGTGATAAAAACCATGCCCAAGAAAAAAAATGCAAAAAGGCAAATGGTTGTCTGAGGAGGCCTTACAAATAGCTTAGAAAAGAAGAGAAGCAAAAGGGAAAGAAGAAAAGGAAAGATACACCAATCTGAATGCAGAGTTACAAAGAATAGAAAGAGATAAGAAAGCCTTCCTCAGTGATCAATGCTGAGAAATAGAGGAAAACAATAGGATGGGAAAAACTAGAGATCTCTTCAAGAAAATTAGAGATACCAAGGTTACATTTCATGCAAAGATGGGCACAATAAAGGATAGAAATAGTATTGACCTTACAGAAGCAGAAGATATTAAGAATAGATGGCAAGAATACATAAAAGAACTATACAAAACAGATCTTAATGACCCAGATAACCATGATGGTGTAATCACTCACCCAGAGCCAGACATCCTGGTGAGTGAATTCAAGTGGGCCTTAGGAAGCATCACTATGAACAAAGCTAGTGGAGGTGATGGAATTCCAGCTGAGCTCTTTCAAATCCTGAAAGATGATGCTGTGAAAGTGCTGCATCCAATATGCCAGCAAATTTGGAAAACTCAGTAGTGGCTACAAGACTGGAAAAGGTCAGTTTTCATTCCAATCCCAAAGAAGGGCAATGCCAAAGAATGTTCAAACTACCAAACAATTGCACTCATCTCACACGCTAGCAATGTAATGCTCAAAATTCTCCAAGTGAGGCTTCAACAGTACATGAACCACATATGTGTAGATGTTCAAGCTGGATTTAGAAAAGGCAGAGGAACCAGAGATCAAATTGCCAACATCCATTGGATCACAGAAACAGCAAGAGAGTTCTAGAAAAATATCTGCTTCACTGACTACACTAAAGCCTTTGCCTATGTGGATCACAACAAACTGTGGAAAATTCTTCAAGAGATGAGAATAACAGACCACCTTATCTGCCTCCTGAGAAATCTGTATGCAGGTCAAGAAGCAACAGTTAGATCCAAACATGGAATGACGGATTGCTTCCAAACTGGGAAAGGAGTACATCAAGGCATTTATTGTCACCCTGCTTATTTAACTTCTATGCAGAGTACATCATGTGAAATGCTTGGCTGGATGAAGCACAAGCTGGAATCAAGACTGCCAGGAGAAATATCATATCCCGATGACACAACTCTTATGGCAGAAAGTGAAGAGAAACTAAAGAGCCTCTTGATGAAAGTAAAAGAGGAGAGTGAAAAAGCTGGCCTAAAACTCAACATACAAAAAACTAAGATCATAGCATCCGGTCCCATCACTTCATGACAAATGGATGGGGAAACAATGGAAACAGTGACAGACTTTATTTTCTTGGGCTCCAAAATCACTGTGAATGGTGATTGTAGCCATGAAATGAAAAGAAGCTTGCTCCTTCAAGAAAAGCTTTGACTAACATAAACAGCATATTAAAAAGCTGAGATGTTACTTTACCGACAAAGGTCCATCTAGTCAAAGCTATGGTTTTTCCGGTGGTCATGTATGGTTGTGAGAGTTGGACCATAAAGAAAACTGAGCACTGAAGAATTGATTTTTTTGAACTGTAGTGTTGGAGAAGACTCTTGAGAGTCCCTTGGACTGCAAGGAGATCAAACCAGTCAATTCTAAAGGAAATCAATCCTGAATATTCATTGGAAGGACTGATGCTAAAGCTGAAGCTCCAATACTTTAGCCACCTGATGTGAATAACCGACTTCTTAGAAAAGACCCTGATGCTGGGAAAGATAGAAGGTGGGGGAGAAGGGCACAACAGAGGATGAGATAGTTGGCTGGCATCACCATCTTGACAGAAATGAGTTTGAGCAAGCTCTGCGAGTTGGTGATGGATAGGGCACCCTGCTGTGCTGCATGAGGTTGCAAAATGTCAGATAAGACTAAAGGACTGAACTGAATTCAACTGTTTTCCTTTTTTCTCCCCATAAAATAGCAAAAGACTTATTGTAAACACAGGCATTTTCCCAGACAATTTTAAGGAAAAGAACCATGGAAGGTGAAGATCTGGAAATTGATTCCCTAAAACAATCATGCTTTGCACACTGTGGAAAACCTTTGGATACCTTTTACACATACTCATTTTAAGACTAAGTTTGTAAGACATTTGATTTTTTTTATATAAAAGTTCAGAATTTAGAGAATTTCTACTAATACTTCCTGGATTATAAATTAGGAATGCTAGGTTTCTGGCAAGGGTTCATTAACCTCCCCAGTGTTCAGAAAGCCTCACTTAAATCCTAAGAAACAATAATTTTGTGAAATAAATGCAGGGTCCTCTCCCACTTCAGTTCTTCACCCTGTTCTCTGTATGGCATTAAGTAGAAAAGAGATTCTAAGGAATTCCCCGCTTCCAACACAGACCACATTCTCAACAGCACTGTGTGTTTTTTCTGCTGTTGATCAGGGGTGAATGGAAAGAGGAACCCTTCTTTTATGGTCTCAGGACCTGAGAAATCTAAACCATCTTGTTAACCTGGCTTTTATTTTGCTGGTTTTAGGCCATTTCCCCCTCATTTGGAATATATAGTGCAGAACACATCTATCCCTGTTCAAAAAGCATTTCCAGAGTGCTTTTATAGCAGTGGCTAGAGCCCTTTATACTCCATATGTAATCATAAAGCCGTTTGTAATTCTGCAGTTGGTTCCATATAACTGTCCTATCCAAAACAGCAAAAGAAATTCCACAATTTTGCATTTTCTTTTAAATCCAGGATCAAATGTCTGTAATATATAATTTTCATTGTAGCCTTTCAGATTTACCTGACCTCATGACCTGTAGCAAAGTAATATGGTAGGAAGAAATTTGGAGTTATACTGAAGTTTGAATTATGCATTCACAATTAATTTGTTGTTACAAGTTATTTAACTGAGTCTCAGTTTCTTCCTTGGTAAGATGGAAATAATCCCTACCTTCAGCAGCATTTCCCCCTGTTTGTTGTTTAGCTGCCAAGTTATGTCTGAGTCTCTTGTGACCCCATGGACTATAGCTCACCAGGCTCCTCTGTTCATGGAATTTTTCAGGAAGAAGACTACAGCGGGTTACCATTTCTTCTCCTGGGGATCTTCCTGACCCAGGGATCAAACCCATATCTCCTTCATTGGCAGGTGGATTCTTTACCACTGAGCCACCAGGGAGCCCTTCCCCTTCCTTAACTAATCTTAAAAATCACATTAGGTTTCTTTAAAAACAACTTATCCTTCACGGACTACCCATAGAGGCTAATTCTGTAGAACTAGATGTGGTCCAGGAATCTTTATTTTTAATGAATACTGTCCTGGTAATTATATGTTAAGGTAAGATAGGGAAACACTGCTTTACAGAATTGCTGCAAAAATTACAGATGCTTTTGTACATGTATTATACTGACAATGTCTGGTCTACATGAGATACGGACTCCATAGTGTTCCAGATAGACATGAATATAAGGTAGAGATTGGTTCCCTAACATCAGCATGAATCTAAGTAAGAGACGCACTAACAACAACAACTATTTCCACACAGGTTTATCCTCTGTGCTAGGACGTAGCCACTGTGCTTAGGGGTGGCTTAAGAATTTCTAAAACTGTATGATAAAGTAAAGTAACATATAACACAGCAGTGCATTTGGGAGAAACACAGTGTAGACTCAGAGCTGTCAACACACCCCTTAGGGCGGGCTGGCTTTATATCCTCATGTGGTGTCCACCTGGTTCTGGTTGACAGCACGTGGCTTTGCAGTTTTCTCTGCATCGTGTGTCCTGTTGGTCTTTACAAAACAAGTACTCTTCCTCCCCACATCAAGTATGATAAATAGATGACATATGATTTTATTATTATTTTCTATTTCTTTGTATAGCATCAGATTTTCCTTTCTAATGAAACGCACATTGAAAATTCAAATATTGATGTCCAGGTAGATATGAAAACATTCTTTCAAACTGCTGTTTCAAACAGTCTTTATGATGATAGAATAGGTCAGTGTTGGTAAATATTTCTGCACCCCCAGTGTAAACACTTGTGAATTTTAAATGTTTCAAGAGTTGGGGTCATTTTTCACTTATAATATAATATATATAATATATATAATATATATATATATATATAATATATATAATATAATATAATTTCACTTATAATTTTCACATATAATATCATAATTTCATAGAAATGAAAATCCTATGGAGGTGTGTGTGTATGTGTATGTACATAAGTTACCTTGCCTTCTTGCCTTCTCTTGGGAAGATATACTCAAGAAACACACATCAAAATTTATCAGTGGGAATGTGGACAGGGTTGTTGAGAACAAAAAAAAAGGAACATTTAGTTTCCATATAAATGCTTTTTTAACATTTTATAATATGTGATGGGTACATGTATTAATATTAACATAATTTTTAAAAGATCTACAGTTAATAGGCCCCATAGAACACACCAAAGCAGAAGCTTGACTATAACTAAGCCATTTCTTTTAAGGGTCTTGAGCATCCTCAAATTTTGGCAACTATGAGGGTCCCTGGAACCAATTCCCTGTGAATACTGATGAACAACTGTAATATTATGAGATTCAAAGTGAAATTTTTTACTCCTTGCTAATTTATGCCTCATGTTTTTCATATTAGGAAGGCTTGGAAGAACTTGGATTTCCTAAAGCCAGGGTTTCTTGCAAGAGTATCAAGAATACAGATTGAAGTTTCTTGATTAAAAATTTTCTCTTTTGTTTCATAAATGTTTATCTTATTAGCAGAATCAATCAATGCAACATTCAAATTATATATACATGCAAATATATATAATATATATATAATATTCAAATATAATTTGAATGTTGCATTGATGGTGTTTTAATTTTTAATATATATATACACACAGACATACATACTCACATATAAACAATCCATTGTCCCAACAATTATTTAATTGAGCTAATGTTTATTGTCTTGGCTCATATAATTTAATATATAATGTACAAACTTTATGCTTCTCTAATCTCATTTGATTCTCCTTTATTCTTCTAAGAATCAGGTTAGACCAATAGTCAAATAGCCACTTGCCATATTCTATTCTGACTTTGATGCAACAGTTGATGGAAGCTGATAAAACTGAAAATATTGCTGTTTTACTTGGGAAGATGGAAAAAGCACAGCAAAATATAACACTCAATATTCATTGGTAGTGAAAATACTCAAATTCTGTTTAAGAAAGAACTACTTGAAAAAAAAAAGAACTACTTGAAGCTCCTTATAAATATTTCTCAAAAATATAAAATGTTACCATTTAAATTTAGAGTCATAAATCAGAAAGCAGGCAGCATTTTATCCTCTAGATATTCTACGGGGAGAAGCAATCATTTGAGATAAAGCATGGCCCTAGATGATCCAGAATATTGGAATAAGAGATTTACTCAATAGCAATAACCACAGAGATTAGATTGAAACCTAAGAAACCTTTTAATTAAAAGAGTAAGATGAAGAGGTAATTCACAACTCTGCCTAAGTAACTCAGTGTATTTCTGCCTTTGCCATTTGGAGGAAAACACTAAGTGCGTGAAGAGTCTATGGAGGGACTAAGATACAAGTTATAGGTGCAATGGGATAAAGACTTCAACTCTTGCACTTTGGATGAGTTACTGAGAGATAAATTTGTATGTTACTAAGAGAAAGGAATAGGAGTTATAGCATCAGTTATTTCACCATACTTATTCTTTCCCAGTTTCTAGTTTTTTTCTTTAGGTTGTTTACATACCTGATACATACATAACCTGTAAAATATGTAAAGATCTATGCTACATATCTGTCTCATTTTTATTAACTTGGAATGTTTAGTTGGTAAGGCAGATCTCACATGGAAGTTCTTCATGCAAAGAGCACTCTACATACTCCCATGTCATCATTTCTGGGTTCCAAAGATCCAAACAATGTTTCAGTTAGAGTTTGAGTTAGTCTAAGAGACTCTAATATAATCATATGGTTAAATCATCCAGGAAAATTATTACCTGAGTTTCTGTAAGATGAAATTATAATATATAATGATACTCATCTATTTCAGACATTCACAAGATGATTGGATTGAAAAGCCCCAACCGGGAGAGTTTTAGTGTCAGATAATAGCAATTATATGACTACATGATGTTTATTAATAAAATTCTTCAAAAAATAGTCAGTATTTTAATACACATGTGGTTCTTCTCAGCTTTCTACCCTCATGACCAAATTTAAACTCTTATTATGTAGAAGAAGAAAAAGGAGGTTAACACATAAACAGTCTACTTCTAGTGAGCAATATGGCATAGAGCAAAACATCACTCATTAGCTTATAATCTCTTGTCAAAAAATTCTATGTAAATGCTTTTCTTGAGATGGGAAAGGTAGGAAATTATGAGCCAGATGACAGATACTTTGGTTTGTGTGATCTTTGTGTTCAAACCTCAGCCTCAGAAATGCGGTTCATTTAGTGATGACATATTCAATGTGTCAGTAAGCTCAAAGAAAACACATAGAAGACATTAATCCCCCAAACCACACGCATCTCAATACATCTACTTGGTGTGCTGACCAGGACCTTCTCAGTAGTTCAGGAGAGGTCAGATGATTTGTTACTAGATGAAAGAAATGAAATCCCGTCTCAGGCTCAGATCAGTTCCCCCTTCATCCTATTGGTTTTTCTAAACTGTGCAAACTGTGCAAAGAGTAGGCTCCTATGTATTTCTGCTGCTTCTTTTGTCGGCCCGTGTTCATTACTAAGGATCCCCAGATGTGCTGGCACCGGACTCTTTTAACACCTCTGTGTCTGGCATCACATTCCAGCAGGATTTTCAGCAACTATGGGGCTTTAACATGTGAGCTGGAGGAGGGAGAGTGTGAAAGAGAAGTGGAGTGCAGGATCACCCCAGAGATTGGGGTAGATAATGTACTGCCTCAGCACAACTCCTCAAGTGCTGTTTCGGTCAGAAGGAAGTCTAGACAAACAAATCAAACAAAATTATTAATTAGCCAAATGGCTAATAGAGTTTTTGATACAACTTTGCTAGGGTCAATCTGAAATCTTACACTTTTTTTTTTTTTTCAGATTTTTTCCCTGCTCATATCCAACGGTAAAGTATTGCTGGCATTATGTTTGAGATGCTATCTGAAATCTATCCCATTTACTTTGGTTTGCCTGGTTTACCCAAACCAGGCGATTTTGTTTCAATAAAGACGAGCAGAAAATATTTCTCTTCTTAGCATGGCATTCTGATCCCTATTTACCCCCTATACTATATAATATATGCCAGAAATAAGGGGCTGCTTGCCCATCCCTTAGCCACACACCCCCATGTCTATGCATTAGCAGACGTTTTTCCTCTGCTGTGTGACTACCTTTCCTCCACTCACTTCATCATCAGAATAATTCCAACTCATTCAAAGATGATATCCAGAAAGTGCTGCACTCAGTATCACAGCAAATTTGGAAAATTCATCAGTGGCCACAGGACTGGAAAAGGTCAGTTTTCATTCTAATCCCAAAGAAAGGCAATGCCAAAGAATGCTCAAACTACCGCACAATTGCACTCATCTCACATGCTAGTAAAGTAATGCTCAAAATTCTCCAAGCCAGGCTTCAGCAATATGTGAACCATGAACTTCCTGATGTTCAAGCTGGTTTTAGAAAAGGCAGAGGAACCAGAGATCAAATTGCCAACATATGCTGGATCATCGAAAAAGCAAGAGAGATCCAGAAAAACATCTGTTTCTGCTTTATTGACTATGCCAAAGCCTTTGACTGTGTGGATCACAATAAACTGTGGAAAATTCTGAAAGAGATGGGAATGCCAGACCACCTAACCTGCCTCTTGAGAAACCTATATGCAGGTCAGGAAGCAACAGTTAGAACTGGACATGGAACAACAGACTGGTTCCAAACAGGAAAAGCAGTATGTCAAGGCTATATATTGTCACCCTGCTTATTTAACTTACATGCAGAGTACATCATGAGAAATGCTGGGCTGGAGGAAGCACAGGCTGGAATCAAGATTTCTGGGAAAAAATATCAATAACCTCAGATATGCAGATGACACCACCCTTACGGCAGAAAGTGAAGAGGAACTAAAAAGCCTCTTGATGAAAGTGAAAGAGGAGAGTTAAAAAGTTGGCTTAAAGCTCAACATTCAGAAAACTAAGACCATGGCATCTGCTCCCATCACTTCATGGCAAATAGATGGGGAAACAATGGAAACAGAAGCTGACTTTATTTTTCTGGGCTCCAAAATCACTGCAGATGGTGACTGCAGCCATGAAATTAAAAGACGCTTACTCTTTGGAAGGAAAGTTAAGACCAACCTAGACATTATATTAAAAAGCAGAGACATTACTTTGTCACAAACGTCCATCTAGTCAAGGCTATGGTTTTTCCAGTGGCCATGTATGGATGTGAGAGTTGGACTGTGAAGAAAGTTGAGTGCCGAAGAATTGATGCTTTTGAACTGTGGTGTTGGAGAAGACTCTTGAGAGTCCCTTGGACTGCAAGGAGATCCAACCAGTCCCGTCCTAAAGGAGATCAGTCCTGGGTGTTCATTGGGAGGACTGATGTTGAAGCTGAAACTCCAATACTTTGACCACCTGATGCGAAGAGCTGACTCATTTGAAAAGACCCTGATACTGGGAAAGATTGAGGGCAGGAGGAGAAGGGGACAACAGAGGATGAGGTGGCTGGCTGGCATCACTGACTCGATGGACGTGAGTCTGAGTGAACTCCAGGAGTTGGTGATGGACAGGGAGGCCTGGTGTGCTGCGGTGCATGGGGTCACAAAGTGTCGGACATGACTGAGTGACTAAACTGAACTGAACTTCATTTTGGGGAAAATTTTTGGCCTGGCTTCTCACCCCCCAGCTAATTTGGATATCCAGTTTAACCGGCCTTCTGCTAACACCTCATGCTTATTTCTACTGTGTTGTTTATAGATCCTGTTCTGTTAAGTTATTCTTTTGCCTTTTTTATGATCTTTGATCATGGAAATTATATTTCCCCATGGACACATAATGAAGTAAGTTAGTTTTCTGCATTTTGTCTGGTAATGAATTAATGAATGAGATATTGTTGCAATAGTGGTTTGAAATTTGTACCACTGAGTGCTCACATAAGTACCCATAAGAAGACGTTAAAAAGAAGTATTTTGAAAATCAAGAGATGGTTTTGTATATATTTTGAAATAGATTTTTTAAAAATCAGCTAAGTCCTACATAAATTATTTGTAACCTATAACTTTTTAACTAAGAACCTCATATGTGTTTATAAAAAGAAAATCAATTGAAAAGTAATTTTCCAGCTAGCAATTTGTCTGCAGATATTTCATGTTGAGCCTCAGATTCACATTTTCAAGTGCTATCCTCAGCCCTTTACATTATATCCCTAAATGGCCAACAAACACATAAAAAGATGCACAGTATGACTAATTGTTAAATGAATCTAATACAATTATGTAAAGTTTAAAAATAAAATGTAAAAAGAAAGCAACTGGTAAGCAAAAAAAAAAAAAAAAAAAAACTACAATGACATGTTACTTCACACTGGTCAGAATGGCCATCATCACAAAATCTAGAAATAATAAATGCTAGAGAGGGTCTTAAGAAAATGGAATCCTCTTGCACTGTTAGTGGGGATGTATTATTGTTCTCTACTATGGAGAACAATATGGAGATTCCTTAAAAAAAACTAAAAATAGTCTATTGTGTGACTCAGTAGTCCCAGTACTGGGCACATACTAAGAGAAAACTATAATTCCAAAAGACACATGCACCCCAGCGTTCACTGAAGCACTGTTTACAATAGCCGCACGTGTAAACTACCTAAACGTCCATAAACGGAGGAATGGATAAAGGTGTGGCACATATATACAATCGAATAATCAGATCAGATCAGTCACTCAGTCGTGTCCGACTCTTGCGATCCCATGAATCGCAGCATGCCAGGCCTCCCTGTCCACACCAACTCCCGGAGTTCACTCAGATTCATGTTCATCGAGTCAGTGATGCCATCCAGCCATCTCATCCTCTGTCGTCCCCTTCTCCTCCTGCCCCCAATCCCTCCCAGCATCAGAGTCTTTTCCAATGAGTCAACTCTTCGCATGAGGTGGCCAAAGTACTGCAGTTTCAGCTTTAGCGTCATTCCTTCCAAAGAAATCCCAGGGCTGATCTCCTTCAGAATGGACTGGTTGGAACTCCTTGCAGTCCAAGGGACTCTCAAGAGTCTTCTCCAACACCACAGTTCAAAAGCATCAATTCTTTGGCACTCAGCCTTCTTCACAGTCCAACTCTCACATCCATACATGACCACAGGAAAAACCATAGCCTTGACTAGATGAACCTTTGTTGGCAAAGTAATGTCTCTGCTTTTGAATATGCTATCTAGGTTGGTCATAACTTTCCTTCCAAGGAGTAAGCATCTTTTAATTTCATGGCTGCAGTCACCATCTGTAGTGATTTTGGAGCCCAGAAAAATAAAGTCTGACACTGTTTCCACTGTTTCCCCATCTATTTCCCATGAAGTGGTGGGACCAGATGCCATGATCTTCGTTTTCTGAATGTTGAGCTTTAAGCCAACTTTTTCACTCTCCACTTTCACTTTCATCAAGAGGCTTTTGAGTTCCTCTTCACTTTCTGCCATAAGGGTGGTGTCATCTGCATATCTGAGGTTATTGATATTTCTCCCGGCAATCTTGATTCCAGCTTGTGTTTCTTCCAGTCCAGCGTTTCTCATGATGTACTCTGCATAGAAGTTAAATAAACAGGGTGACAATATACAGCCTTGATGAACTCCTTTTCCTATTTGGAACCAGTCAGTTGTTCCATGTCCAGTTCTAACTGTTGCTTCCTGACCTGCATACAAATTTCTCAAGAGGCAGGTCAGGTGGTCTGGTATTCCCATCTCTTTCAGAATCTTCCACAGTTTATTGTGATCCACACAGTCAAAGGCTGTGGCATAGTCAATAAAGCAGAAATAGATGTTTTTCTGAAACTCTCTTGCTTTTTCCATGATCCAGCGGATGTTGGCAATTTGATCTCTGGTTCCTCTGCCTTTTCTAAAACCAGCTTGAACATCAGGAAGTTCAAGGTTCACATATTGCTGAAGCCTGGCTTGGAGAATTTTGAGCATTACTTTACTAGTGTGTGAGATGAGTGCAATTGTGCGGTAGTTTGAGCATTCTTTGGCATTGCCTTTCTTTGAGATTGGAATGAAAACTGATCTTTTCCAGTCCTGAATACTCAGCCATAAAAAGGAATGAAGTTGGGTCATTTGTAATATAGACAATGGAATAATATTCAACCATAAAAAGGAATGAAATTAGGTCATTTGTAGAGATGTAGATGGACCTAGTGTCTGTCATACGGAGGGAGGTAAGTCAGAAAGAAAAAAATACCATATAGTAATACATATATATGGAATTGAAAAAGTTGGTATAGATGATCTTATTTCCAAAGCAGAAATAGAGACACAGATGTGGAGAACAACCGTATGGATACCAAGGAAAGGGAGTCTGTGATGAATTGGGAGATTGAAATTGACATACTATGTATAAAATAGATAACTAATGAGAACCTGTGGCATTACACAGGGAGCTCTACTCAGTGCTCTGTGTGACCTAAATGGAAATGAAATCCATAAAAGAAGGTACGTGTGTATATGTACAGCTGATCCACTTTATTGTACAGTGGAAACTAACACAACATTGTATAGCAACTGTACTCCAATTTAAAAAAATTTAAATTCACATGTTACATTCCTATAGCTGATATTTTTCACATATAAATTATCTAAAGGAAAAAATAGACTCTTTCATCCCTAAGTGGTATTGATGGTCTCTGCCATGGCAATAATGCTGTCCTAGCAGCACACAATGACTCTCTATTTCATTTCTTCCCTGATTGTTCTCAGGAAATTGGTTAAGCCTCTTGGTTGGTGGGAGCTATTACACTGGGTACTTACAAGGATCAAATGAAGCTGCTGACCTTCCATCCTAAATACCTCTTCCTAAATTTTCTTTGCCTTTGTCTATCAATATTTTTCTCATTGGTGGTCGTATCTTATAGCATTCCTAGTTAACCGTCACCACTGTATTTTTGTAAGGAAACAAAAAGGTGAGCAGCTAGTCATGGCTTCCTTTAAATATCCTAAAGATATGTAGATGGAATACTAAGGGTATACAGTTTCCTGATACACCTTCATCACCACCATACAGAAACCAGTACAAAACTACTACTTTTTCAAAATGCTTGCCCCAAGGAATACCACCACCCAATCATTTATTTTAAAGTCTAACTTGTTTATGAGTCTAAACAAACTGAGTCAGTAAGCAAGTTTCCCACCATGTTAATTCTGTTCAATCTCATGGGCATGCCAGTTTTCACCCCAAAATATGGACAGCATGTCTATTGTTTGAAATAAACTCGCTTCAGATCATGTCTATAATTCTTATACACACCTATCAACTCCCCTTGTTATGGCCATGCATCAGAATTTTGAGGATAGCCATACATTTTTCAGGCCCTGCTCCCAAGTTTATGAGCTTAGAGAAATTTGCAAAGTATTTTACTCAGCCTAAACTGGAATCACATTTCATATTTGTAAAAAGATTTGTAGGAAGAGCCCATTGCCTGGGCAAAAAGGCACAAAATAACTCTACATCAGGAAATGTTGCCAGAAGTTGCATATTTGTTCCATGTTGTGAGTCAAGGCAAGGGCGTCACTGTATGTTTGAAAAGGTTAAGTCTCTTTTTAAGACTCCTGTATAATTCTGGGGCATGGTCTAGAGACGTGAGCGATTGGATTCCCTATCGTAGGAAGAGGAAAGACAGCCACACCTGGGCCCAGCAGGTATCAGATAGGATGGATTACAGCCTAACTGTAACATTTCCTGTGTTTAAATGAGATCACCAGAACTTTATTCACACAAACAAATCAAGTTGTTTCCACATTAACATTGGATGAAGTGATTTTTTATTACAAAACCCAGTACTCGCCAGACTCTTTTCTGAGTGTGGATCAAAAGCATAAGGATCTGGTCATGCACTGCTTTTCATCTCCCCTCCTTGAGCACTGACCAATATGCACTGACCAAATTCCACCTGCAATTTTAAACAGGACTTTTTGGAAAAGTCAAGAATATGCTTTTGAAATAATACTGCTCATCCCATGGTAACAAGAGCTGTACTTTTATAAATGGTATACTGAAAACTGTTTACAACTTGCAAATGATGATTCCAAGAAACATTACAATGCCTTTCTTATACGTAGACATTAATAAACAAGAGCAAATTTGCTAAAAAGTCCAGTCCTACTTTTTGGGAACCTTCCAAAAAGAAGTTATTATTCTTTAAAACACAGTTTCATAGAATGAATCAGTTAAAAGAGTAATCAGCCAGTTACTGATTAAATAATAATAATAATAATTGCTATTTAACATCAATTGTGCATACAGCTGTTTGTCTTCAAAAGTAGTGACTTTCTTAAGCATTAACAAATTAACTGTCTCTGTCACAACTGCCAGCATGTGTTTGGAGAGCCCTAGGGAGAAGTTCATTTAAAATTCATAGGTCCTGTCCTTTTAATGTCTGGGGGGATCTTTCCATTGCTAGATAAATGTGTTTGGATGTACAGAGATGGGGTAAGAGTACACACCCATGTCCTGCTGTCTGGCTGGCTCACTGCCAAGTCCTCAACCAATCCCTGATCATTGGCAAAAATTTGTTTCTAGCAATAGAGCAGGATGGTTCTCATTGAGAACAGTCTTTGCCGAAAATAATACAAAAGTTGTCTGGGAATTTGGGTGCATAACCTGGGTGTGGTGAGTATGAGTTCAGTACTCTCCCCCATAACCTCAGCCCAGATGTAAATCCTTAAATTCACCATGTCACCAGCCAAAAAGACTCCTCCCGCTAATAGATGCCATAGATGCTGGAGCTTCTCTACAAACTGTTTGTATTTTCATGAGACCCTGAAAATAACAGGCTCCTGGAAACTGCAAATACTTTGCAGATGTGCTTTTTACAAAATGATTTCACAGTATGACTAAGCACCTTATCGATATGTTACTCACCAATGAGTAAAAAACAACCACTTGTCTTTACACATTTCAATTGTAATCACTTTTCCTTGATGATTTCCAAAATTGTAAGCATTCACGAATTCTTAGGATACTTAATGATATTAAGGAACTCAAAGTTTTGATAATAGTATTGCAGTTATTTTTCTAAAGTCCTCTTCTATTAAAAAAACAACTCCTCAACAAAATACTGGCAAACCAAATCTAACAATATATTAAAAGGATCATATACCATGATCAAGACGGATTTATCTTAGGAATGCAAGGATTCTTCAATATCCACAAATCCATGTGATACAGCCCATTAACAAGCTGAAGAATTAAAAACATATGATCATCTCAATAGATGAAGTAAAAGCTTTTAACAAAATTCAACACCCATTTTATGACACAGATGCTCAAGAAAGTGGACATAGAGGGAATATACCTCAACATAATAAAGGCCACATATGACAAACCCACAGCTAACACCATTCTCAGTGGTGAAAAGCAGGACAAGAAAAAGATGTCCCCTCTTGCCACTTGTATCCAAAATAGTTTTGGAAGTCCTAGCCATGCTAATCAAAGAAGAAAAAGAAATAAAAGAAATCCAAATTGGAAAAGAACAAAATAAAACTGTCACTGTTTGCAGATGACATCAACTCTACATAGAAACACCTAAAGATGTTATCAGAAAACCACTAGAGCTCATCAATGAATTCAGCAAAATTGCAGGATACAGTGGGAGAAGGCAATGGCACCCCACTCCAGTACTGTTGCCCAGAAAATCCCATGGATGGAGGAGCCTGGTAGGTTGCAGTCCATGGGGTCACTAAGAGTCAGACACGACTGAGTGACTTCACTTTCACTTTCCACTTTCATGCATTGGAGAAGGAAATGGCAACCCACTCCAGTGTTCTTGCCTGGAGAATCCCATGGACGGAGAAGCCTGGTAGGCTGCAGTCCATGGGGTCACACAGAGTCGGACACGACTGAAGCGACTTGGCAGCAGCAGCAGGATACAAAATTAATACACAGAAATCCTGTGCATTTCTATACACTAATAAGGAAAAGAAAGAGAAATTAAGGAAATGATCAAATTTACTATCACATCAAAAAGAATAAAATAGCTAGGAATAAACCTAAGGAGGCAAAAGACCTATACTCCAAAAACTGTAAGATGTTGATGAACAAAATCAAAGATGACACAAGCAGATGGAAAGATAGTACCATATTATTATATTGGAAGAATCAATATTGTCAAAATGACTATATTACCCAAGGCAATCTACAGATTCAGTGCAATTCCTATCAAATTACCCATGGCATCTTTCACAAAACTAGAACAAAAAATTTTTAAATTTGTATGGAAACACAAAAGACCCAGAATAGCCAAAGCAGCCCTGAGAAAGGAAAACAGAGATGGAGAAATCAGGCTCCCTGACTTCAGACTATGCTACAGAGCTACAGTCATCAAACCAGTGTTGTGCTGGCACAAAACAGATAAATAGATCATTGGAGCAGCATAGATAGCCCAGAAATAAACCCACACGCCTATGGTCAAATAATCTGTGACAAAGGAGGCAAGACTATACAGTAAAGACAGTCTCTTCAGGAAACCTTCTCACTGCCGAATCTGTGCCGAGCTTTGGAAGCACAGAGGGCAACATAACAGGAAGAAAAAATAAATAAACAATTAAAACTCGAAGATTGCGAGTCCTATGGTAACTCCCCCAGCGGAGAAGCAGCGCAGACGCCTGCACGCGCCATTAGCAAGCGGGGGCTGGGCAGGGAGGCGCAGCGCGGGCTGCATCGCTTAGAGTAAGAATCTGGCCTGAATACCCTGAGCACTATCTGAGCGAAATAATTTGGGCTAGCAAACCAGACTTTGGGATATCTACCACGCGAAAAGCCAGCCCTAACTTAAGACCGCCAGGCCCATGCACGGAACAAAGGACTGAACAGAGATAGCCGTCTGCAGACCTTCCCCCTCCGGTGACAGGCAGCCAGAGCCGGAAGGGGGCAATCGCAGCCCCAGAGAGACATTATCTATAAAACTGTAAGCAGGCTTCTTTGCTAACTAAAACTTCTTGGGGGTCTGGACGGTTAACATCTGCCTGAGAAGGTGCGCCAGTTTTACACCCAGATAACCAAGTGGCGGGGAGGCGATAAGTCGCAGCATTGGCGCTCGCCAAACACCTCATCACTTGAGCTGCTCGGACCTGGGAAGAGCACAAAACTCAGGCCCAACTGAGTCTGCGCCTCTGAGGACTACCCGAGTGCCTGAACCTGAGCGGCTTGGACCTGGGAGGTACATGCAACCCAGGGCCAGCCTCGGATTGTTCCCGGCGGAACAACCTAGAGCCCGAGCAGTGTGGGCAGGGGCAGACCCAGTGTGGCTGAGGCACTGCGAGCGCACGCCAGTGTTATTTGTTTGCAGCATCCCTCCCTCCCTCCCCACAGCGCGACTGAACAAAGAGAAGAAATACAGCTCCACCCATCAGAACACGGACACAAGCTTCCCTAACCAGGAAACCTTGACAAGCCACCTGTACAAACCCACACACAGCGAGGAAAAGCCACAATAAAGAGAACTCCACAAACTGCCAGAATACAGAAAGGACACCCCAAACTCAGCAATTTAAACAAGATGAAGAGACAGAGGAATAGCCAGCAGATAAAGGAACAGGATAAATGCCCACCAAACCAAACCAAAGAGGAAGAGATAGGGAATATACCTGATAAAGAATTCCGAATAATGATAGTGAAATTGATCCAAAATCTTGAAATTAAAATGGAATCACAGATAAATAGCTTGGAGACAAGGATTGAGAAGATGCAAGAAAGGTTTAACAAGGACCTAGAAGAAATAAAAAAGAGTCAATATATAATGAATAATGCAATAAATGAAATTAAAAACACTCTGGAGGCAACAAATAGTAGAATAACAGAGGCAGAAGATAGGATTAGTGAATTAGAAGATAGAATGGTAGAAATAAATGAATCAGAGAAAATAAAAGAAAAACGAATTAAAAGAAATGAGGACAATCTCAGAGACCTCCAGGACAATATTAAACGCTACAACATTCGAATCATAGGGGTTCTAGAAGAAGAAGACAAAAAGAAAGACCATGAGAAAATACTTGAGGAGATAATAGTGGAAAACTTCCCTAAACTGGGGAAGGAAATAATCACCCAAGTCCAAGAAACCCAGAGAATCCCAAACAGGATAAACCCAAGGCGAAACACCCCAAGACACATATTAATCAAATTAACAAAGATCAAACACAAAGAACAAATATTAAAAGCAGCAAGGGAAAAACAACAAATAACACACAAGGGAATTCCCATAAGGATAACAGCTGATCTTTCAATAGAAACTCTTCAAGCCAGGAGGGAATGGCAAGACATACTTAAAATGATGAAAGAAAATAACCTACAGCCCAGATTATTGTACCCAGCAAGGATCTCATTCAAGTATGAAGGAGAAATCAAAAGCTTCTCAGACAAGCAAAAGCTGAGAGAATTCTGCACCACCAAACCAGCTCTCCAACAAATACTAAAGGATATTCTCTAGACAGGAAACACAAAAATGGTGTATAAATTCGAACCCCAAACAATAAAGTAAATGGCAACGGGATCATACTTATCAGTAATTACCTTAAACGTAAATGGGTTGAATGCCCCAACCAAAAGACAAAGACTGGCTGAATGGATACAAAAACAAGACCCCTACATATGTTGTCTACAAGAGACCCACCTCAAAACAGGGGACACATACAGACTGAAAGTGAAGGGCTGGAAAAAGATTTTCCATGCAAATAGGGACCAAAAGAAACCAGGAGTAGCAATACTCATATCAGATAAAATAGACTTTAAAACAAAGGCTGTGAAAAGAGACAAAGAAGGGCACTACATAATGATCAAAGGATCAATCCAAGAAGAAGATATAACAGTTATAAATATATATGCACCCAACACGGGAGCACCACAATATGTAAGACAAATGCTAACAAGTATGAAAGGAGAAATTAACAATAACACAATAATAGTGGGAGACTTTAATACCCCACTCACACCTATGGATAGATCAACTAAACAGAAAATTAACAAGGAAACACAAACTTTAAACGATACAATAGACCAGTTAGACCTAATTGATATCTATAGGACATTTCATCCCAAAACAATGAATTTCACCTTTTTCTCAAGCGCACATGGAACCTTCTCCAGGATAGATCACATCCTGGGCCATAAAGCTAGCCTTGGTAAATTCAAAAAAATAGAAATCATTCCAAGCATCTTTTCTGACCACAATGCAGTAAGATTAGATCTCAATTACAGGAGAAGAACTATTAAAAATTCCAACATATGGAGGCTGAACAACACGCTGCTGAATAACCAACAAATCACAGAAGAAATCAAAAAAGAAATCAAAATTTGCATAGAAACGAATGAAAATGAAAACACAACAACCCAAAACCTGTGGGACACAGTAAAAGCAGTCCTAAGGGGAAAGTTCATAGCAATACAGGCACACCTCAAGAAACAAGAAAAAAGTCAAATAAATAACCTAACTCTACACCTAAAGCAACTAGAAAAGGAAGAAATGAAGAACCCCAGGATTAGTAGAAGGAAAGAAATCTTAAAAATTAGAGCAGAAATAAATGCAAAAGAAACAAAAGAGACCATAGCAAAAATCAACAAAGCCAAAAGCTGGTTCTTTGAAAGGATAAATAAAATTGACAAACCATTAGCCAGACTCATCAAGAAACAAAGGGAGAAAAATCAAATCAATAAACTTAGAAATGAAAATGGAGAGATCACAACAGACAACACACAAATACAAAGGATCATAAGAGACTATTATCAACAATTATATGCCAATAAAATGGACAACGAGGAAGAAATGGACAAATTCTTAGAAAAGTACAACTTTCCAAAACTCAACCAGGAAGAAATAGAAAACCTTAACAGACCCATCACAAGCACGGAAATTGAAACTGTAATCAAAAATCTTCCAGCAAACAATAGCCCAGGTCCAGACGGCTTCACAGCTGAATTCTACCAAAAATTTAGAGAAGAGCTAACACCTATCCTGCTCAAACTCTTCCAGAAAATTGCAGAGGAAGGGAAACTTCCAAACTCATTCTATGAGGCCACCATCACCCTAATACCAAAACCTGACAAAGATGCCACAAAAAAAGAAAACTACAGGCCAATATCACTGATGAACATAGATGCAAAAATCCTTAACAAAATTCTAGCAATCAGAATCCAACAACACATTAAAAAGATCATACACCATGACCAAGTGGGCTTTATCCCAGAGATGCAAGGATTCTTCAATATCCGCAAATCAATCAGTGTAATACACCACATTAACAAATTGAAAAACAAAAACCATATGATTATCTCAATAGATGCAGAGAAAGCCTTTGACAAAATTCAACACCCATTTATGATAAAAACTCTCCAGAAAGCAGGAATAGAAGGAACATACCTCAACATAATAAAAGCTATATATGACAAACCCACAGCAAACATTATCCTCAATGCTGAAAAATTGAAAGCATTTCCTCTAAAGTCAGGAACAAGACAAGGGTGCCCACTTTCACCATTACTATTAACATAGTTTTGGAAGTTTTGGCCACAGCAATCAGAGCAGAAAAAGAAATAAAAGGAATCCAAATTGGAAAAGAAGAAGTAAAACTCTCACTATTTGCAGATGACATGATCCTCTACATAGAAAACCCTAAAGACTCCACTAGAAAATTACTAGAACTAATCAATGATTATAGTAAAGTTGCAGGATATAAAATCAACACACAGAAATCCCTTGCATTCCTATACACTAATAATGAGAAAACAAAAAGAGAAATTAAGGAAACAATTCCATTCACCATTGCAACGAAAAGAATAAAATACTTAGGAATATATCTACCTAAAGAAACTAAAGACCTATATATAGAAAACTATAAAACACTGGTGAAAGAAATCAAAGAGGACACTAATAGATGGAGAAATATACCATGTTCATGGATTGGAAGAATCAATATAGTGAAAATGAGTATACTACCCAAAGCAATTTATAGATTCAATGCAATCCCTATCAAGCTACCAACAGTATCCTTCACAGAGCTAGAACAAATAATTTCACAATTTGTATGGAAATACAAAAAACCTCGAATAGCCAAAGCGATCTTGAGAAAGAAAAATGGAACTGGAGGAATCAACCTACCTGACTTCAGGCTCTACTACAAAGCCACATTTATCAAGACAGTATGGTACTGGCACAAAGACAGAAATATAGATCAATGGAACAAAATAGAAAGCCCAGAGATAAATCCATGCACATATGGACACCTTATCTTTGACAAAGGAGGCAAGAATATACAATGGATTAAAGACAATCTCTTTAACAAGTGGTGCTGGGAAATCTGGTCAACCACTTGTAAAAGAATGAAACTAGAACACTTTCTAACACCATATACAAAAATAAACTCAAAATGGATTAAAGATCTCAACATAAGACCAGAAACTATAAAACTCCTAGAGGAGAACATAGGCAAAACACTCTTTGACATACATCACAGCAGGATCCTCTATGATCCACCTCCCAGAATATTGGAAATAAAAGCAAAAATAAACAAATGGGACCTAATTAAACTTAAAAGCTTCTGCACATCAAAGGAAACTATTAGCAAGGTGAAAAGACAGCCTTCAGAATGGGAGAAAATAATAGCAAATGAAGCAACCGACAAACAACTAATCTCAAAAATATACAAGCAACTCCTACAGCTCAACTCCAGAAAAATAAATGACCCAATCAAAGAATGGGCCAAAGATCTAAATAGACATTTCTCCAAAGAAAACATACAGATGGCTAACAAACACATGAAAAGATGCTCAACATCACTCATTATCAGAGAAATGCAAATCAAAACCACTATGAGGTACCATTTCACACCAGTCAGAATGGCGGCGATCCAAAAGTCTACAAATAATAAATGCTGGAGAGGGTGTGGAGAAAAGGGAACCCTCTTACACTGTTGGTGGGAATGCAAACTAGTACAGCCACTATGGAGAACAGTGTGGAGATTCCTTAAAAAACTGGAAATAGAACTGCCTTATGATCTAGCAATCCCACTGCTGGGCATACACACTGAGGAAACCAGAAGGGAAAGAGACACGTGTACCCCAATGTTCATCGCAGCACTGTTTATAATAGCCAGGACATGGAAGCCACCTAGATGTCCATCAGCCGATGAATGGATAAGAAAGCTGTGGTACATATACACAATGGAGTATTACTCAGCCATTAAAAAGAATACATTTGAAGCAGTTCTAATGAGGTGGATGAAACTGGAGCCTATTATACAGAGTGAAGTAAGCCAGAAGGAAAAACACCAATACAGTATACTAACGCATATATATGGAATTTAGAAAGATGGTAACGATAACCCTGTATACGAGACAGCAAAAGAGACACTGATGTATAGAACAGTCTTATGGACTCTGTGGGAGAGGGAGAGGGTGGGAAGATTTGGGAGAATGGCATTGAAACATGTGAAACGTCATGTATGAAACGAGATGCCAGTCCAGGTTCAATGCACAATGCTGGATGCTTGGGGCTGGTGCACTGGGACGACCCAGAGGGATGGTGTGGGGAGGGAGGAGGGAGGAGGTTTCAGGATGGGGAACACATGTATACTAATTAAATAATTTTCTATTAAAGAAAAACAAAAAGAACATATTCCCAAAATGCCTTGCTCTCCTGAAAGGAAAAAAAATGTTGCAAGTGAATTTATATTGATAATTGTTGCCAAGTAATGCAATTATGGGTACATCTTATTGTCTTTGTTATGAGTTTCTGTTTTTCCAAAGTTTCTACAAAACAATGCATGAGTTGTATAATCAGAAAAAAAAAAAAAAAACTTTTCCTAGTTAGAAAAATTGAGTACAAGGCATCAAGAGAACTTCTGTCTCCATTTTTCTCATCACGTATCTATGTGAGACCCAAATCTTAGCTGTTCTGACTTGAAAGCTTCAACCACCAATTAGAACAGCTGGACCGACAAACCTTCCAAAAAAAAAAAGACAGTCTCTTCAATAACTGTTGCTTTGAAAACTGGACAGCTACATGTAAAAGAATGAAATTAGAACATTTTCTAATATCAGATACAAAAAATAAACTTAGAATGGACTGAAGACTTAAATGTAAGGCCAGATACTATAAAACTCTTAGAGGATGGCATAGGCAGAACACTCTTTGACATAAATTGCCACAATATCTTTTTGTATCTGCCTCCTAGAGTAATGAAATGAAAAATAAAAATAAAGAAATGGGACCTAATTGAACTTAAAGTCTTTTTGCACAACAAAGGAAATTATAAACAAAATGAAAAAATAAGGCACAGAATGGAAGAAAATATTTGTTAATGATGCTGACAAGGGATTAATCTCTAAAATTTACAAACAGCTCATGCAGCTCTATATAAAAGAAACAAACAACCCAAACAAACAAACAAAAAAAATGGGCAGAAGATCTAAATAGACATTTATCCAAAGAAGAAATGCAGATAGTCAAAAAGTACATGTAAAAATGCTCAGTATCACTAATGATTAGGGGAATGCAAATCAAAAATACAGGGAGGTATCACCTTACACCAGTCAGAATGGCCATCATCAAAAAGTCTACAAATAGTAAATGCTGTAGAGGATGTGGAGCAAAGGGAACCCTCCCGTACACTGTTGGTCAAAATGTAAATTAGTACAATCCCTATGGAGAGCAGTATGAACGTAAATCTAAAAATAGATTTACCATATGAGTCATCAATCCCATTCCTGGGGATATACCCAGAGAAAACCATAATTCAGAAAGATATATGCATCCCCAGTGTTCACTGTAGCACTGTTTACAATAACCAAGACGTGAACCATCATGCTAGACTGAATTGCCTATTAGCATATTTCCTAGTTACAGGTTTTGCTAATTCAATCAGGGACATTGTCTCTTTAAACAAAATAGGCTTATAAACAACTGACTGGTTCAAAATTGATAAAGGAATACAACAAGGTGTATATTGTCACCCTGCTGATTTAACTTACATGCACAGCACATCATGTGGATGTATGATGGATGACTGGATGGATGACTTACAAGCCTGAGTGAAGATTGCTGGGAGAAATATCAACAGGCTCAGATATGCAGATGATACCTCTCTAATGGCATAAAGTGAAGAGGAACTAAAGAGCCTCTTCATGAGTGTGAAAAAGTGAAAAAGCTGGCTTGAAACTCAACATTCAAAAACTAAGATTATGACATCCAGTCCCATCATTTCATCCCAAACAGAAGGAGAACAAGTGGAAGAAGCAGTGACAGATTTTTTTTCCCTTGGGTTCCAAAACCACTGCAAATGGTGACTGCAGCTATAAAATTAAAAGATGCTTGCTCCTTGGAAAGAAAGCTAAGACAAACTTAGCATATTAAAAAACAGAGACATCACTTTGCTGACAAAGGTCTGTACAGTCAAAGCTATGGTTTTTCCAGTAGTCATGTATGGATGTGAGAGTTGGACCATAAGGAAGGCTGAATGCCAAAGAATTGATGCTTTTGAACTGTGGTGTTGGAGAAGACTTGTTTGTTGGAATGTAAGGAGATCAGACCCCTCAATCCTAAAGGAAATCATATCATATTTAGGAAATAAATATTCATTGGAAGGACTCATGCTGAACCTGAAGCTCCAATCTTTTGGCCACCTGATGTGAAGAGCCAACTCACTGGAAAAGACCCTGATGCTGGGAAAGATTGAAGGCAAAAGGAGAAGGGTGAGGCAGAGGACGAGATCGTTAGATCAAGCATCACCAACTCAACGGACATGCGTTTGAGCAAACTCTGGCAGCTAGTGGAGGACCAAGGAGACAAGTGTGCTACATACAGTCCATGGGGTTGCAAGGAGTCAGCCATGACTGAGCAACTGAACAACAAGAACAGGCTTATAGAAGGTGTCCACTTTTTCTACATCACAGGTTCACTGGCTGAGTGAACATCAAAATGAAAACATGTAGGTGAGAGCACTATGTCAGCTTTAAAATGATCGTGTAAATTAGTGTCTTATTCCTGGCTGAATATCAGTACTTGCTCCTTGGAAAGTGTAAATTAGTGTCTTATTCCTGGCTGAAGGTCAGTACTTTTACTTAACTAGTTAAGCTTACTATCTCTTCCAGCATGTATGAGGAAATTACTAAACTGTGTAAGTTTGTACTTGCAAAATTCTAGAACTAATAACTACTATCTTGGGTCTGACACAGAGTGCCTGGCATAGAATAGTCATTAATGTTGAATGAATTAGTTTGCTTAACAGTCAAAGGTAAGAGGGATTATTTTAGTATTACTTGAGGTGCTTCTAGATATATAGAGATATACATAGAGCTGTAAGCAACCCATCTGACATAAAGACACAGGTCAATCCTCACACATAAAGTTTTCTGCCTGTGTCCTAGTCCACGTTTACTGAAAGGTCTTAGAAGTACAGATTGGGGCATCGACTCCTATCCTGCATCTCTGCAAGAGTGATGTCAGTGTCTTAGCATCAACCCCAAACCACTTTCTTTGCCCTCTCCCATGTGTGTACATGTGTATAGATGACAAGTGGCGATATAGCCAACATATATTCCAACATCTGCCTACCAGATTGTGCTTGCTCCCCTAGTCACTTTGCTTAGAGTTGCGTGTAGAGGAGCACTGCAGGGAAGAAAACGGTAGATTTGACAATGTCTTGTTTCTAAAGTGCTAGGATCCTTTAATCTTCTTTCTTCCTTTGATGTCTGAGGTTTCCTTCTTTATGCACTGACACTGGGACTAAATGAAACACCAGGAAATCATTTACCAGTAAAGGGTATGTGTTACAAACACCTGCAGAGTCCATAGTACCCAGGTGACTTGAATTACTCACACATTTCTAGAGCTCTGCTCTGCGGGTGGGTGGCTGTTTGGACTCTTTTTTTTACTTTAGGTAAAAAGATGACAGCTTTGGTCACATTTTAATTACTTCTATTTATTTTCTACCTAATCATCACAGAAAAGCACAAACAATGGGAGTGTACCTTTTTGGCTCTGATGAACATAAACACAGTTGCCTGAAAACATAGAAATCTTTGTACAGATGAATTTTGGATTCAAACAAAAGAGGTAGTATTATTGTGGTCCAAGTAGCTGAGGACCAGGAGATGGAATTCTGGATTCAGGTCCTGATTCTCCCTTATCAGCATGTAGACTTTGCACATATCACTAACATCTGTGGGCTTTTGGTTTTTGTCTACATAATGAGGGAAATCACCTCTTAAAAGCTGTATTTTGGTTTCTGTTTATAAAAGCTATTTGTTGCAACTAATATAAAAGTTGCCCATTTTCAGGGACTATATGTCATTAACCTGCTTTTCTTTAGCATTACAGAAATAATATGATATTACCTGCTTTTACTGTTTGTTTCCATCTAGTAGAACAAACTAGAGATCTAGACAAAACTTTTGGTAAATATAGCACCAGCATCTCAACAGCCTGACACTACAAAAATTCTAATAATAGGTAATATTTATTGGAATCATTTTTTGTAGTTACTATGGACTATGTTATGTGTTAAGTGCTTTACATGCAGTAACGTGTGTGAGGCTTCTGCACAATGTGAAATGTCATGAATTGCAAACCTTCAATTCAATTCAGTTCCAAATTGGAATGTTAAAAAATCCCAGTGAATGTTTTGTGGAATTGCATATAGGTGGGGACGATCCTTTGGAGACCTTCAGAAAAAGATTACAAATGCTATTCTATTTCTTTTTCACGGAAGTCTTCCCTATCTCAGTGAATGGCAAGTCTGTAATGGCAGTTGTCAGGCCAAAACCTCACACCATGCTGTATTCCTCTTTCACTCCTAACTTCAAATCTATCACCAGATCCATGGAGCTCTATCCTTAATGTGTTTTTGGAATCCAGCCTCTGCTCACTATCTGCACTGCTTCACTCCTTCCATCTTTGCTCCTCCATCCCAGAATTCTCCTACACCATTGTATTCTCAACAAAGCAGCCTTAGTGGGTCTGCTGAAATGGAAGATCTATGCTGTCAGTTACTCACTAGAAACTGTCCACTGGCTATCCATCTCCTTCCGCACAAAAGCCTGAACCCCTTCGGTTTGAAAGGAGCTGACCCTGTGCTTGTCTTACCCTGCTCACCCCACTCCAGCCATGCTGATCTCCTTATGATTCCCACACACCAGGCCTCTTCATACTTAACGACCCAGCAGCCAGCCCTTCTCTTTGCTGGAAGGCTCATCCCCAGAGAGCCACCTCACCCAGTCGCCCCTCTCCTTCCTTCACTGTATTATTGAGGCCATCCTGACACCCAACTCCGTTGCTCCCTCTCCCCCTTTACAGCTTTATTTTTCTCCACAGCATTTCTCACTATATGGCATGCTAATTATTTGAATCATTTACTTATTTATTGTCACTCCCCTGACTGAAGTATAAGCACCATGAGGGCAGGGATTTTTATTTTCTTTTATATGACTGTGTCTACAACATCTGGAACTGTGCCCGGCCTATCATAAATGCTTAAAAACAAATGAATGAATTGCTATATGAACATTGTTTTGCACATCTAGCATTAACAGGGTACTGTTCCTCCCTACTGCTCTCTCGTTTAGGCTCCATAGACTCTTTACTTCTCTAATGGTTTTTCCTTTCTCTTGTATAAGTTTGGCCTGCTACCCGAATATATTGTTTTCTGGAGTTTGACTAGTGAGAGTTTAGTTAGAAGGAGAGTGTGTATTTTTATTTCTTCCCATCTGCTAGCAAATTGTGCAAAATTCTATTTAAAAAAATCTCTATGCTTATTCTCTTTTTGTTAGTAAATTTCTTGAAAGAGTAGTTTGCACAGGCTCTCTCTGGCTGCTAATCTATTCCTTAATTCATCATGTAACCTGAGATCTGATGCTATCAATGTGCAGAAACTCATAATTTACCCCTGGTTAACCTTCAAAGAGCTCAATACAGAGTTATCCCTACTCGTTTCATTCTCTCTCTCTGAAGGACATGATTGTCCTTAATGGACACTGATTTTCTTAGTGTATAGCACTCATCATTCCTGGTTCTTCACCGTATCTTAAATGAGTCATCTTCATTCTTTCACCTTTCTAACACAGTAATTCTAAACAGCTCTGCTCTCAGATTTTCCAGTTTCTTGGTAGAATGTTTCGCTCCAGAATTCCGTCCATTTATGGCCTTGACTGCCTTCTATATACAGCATTCTCAACAGTAATGACTAAAACTTGTCCCCTGAAACTCTGGACATGATGACCTCAAGGGGCTGTCTATTCCTTTTTGGAAACAAATTCCTAAACTATTCTTCTCTGTGACAAGTAAAAGTCTGATTCCCTTTCTATTCCTATCTAGATTTTCTGGTTCTGCCTATTAAATCTACTCAGAATAAGTCTTACACTGTTATGAGTCCGGTGGCTTTATTTAGCTTTCTGTGATTATATCTTAAACCACAAGAAAGCCTCTGCTTATTTTCAGTCACTTTCCTTGTAGGAAAGAACCTATTTCTATATCATATATTTTATTTATGAGAGTAGATATAGCAGGAATTTTTTTGTACTATTGTAATTGGAAATTTAATGAACTTTCCAACTTTAAAGGTGAAGGTGGAGAATTATCACTATGAATCTCTGTTAACAACTTTTTGTAAATAACATCCTGTGCCCTTCAGAATGAGTAATATTGGTGCCAACATTATTTATTTGTATTAACATTGTGATTTAAAATGAGTACTACTTCAGTATTTATTCAGTGAGTCCATAAAAAAAACACCTCCTCAAAATAAAAATAACCTCAAATCCTTCAACTATAATGACATGTAATTCTATGAGTAGAAATCAATAGTTAAAAGCTCTGATCAAGAAATCCTGAGTATTTTCTCATCTTCAAACACTTTACCAAGAATGTTCAAAAGGTTTGAGTACACTTGCAATCATGATTTCCACTTGTGTTGGGACTTAAGGAATACAAAATATAGTCTGTTGGTTCATATTCTCCAAAATTTAATTTTGATCTTTCATCTTTCCAACATGTTGGTCAATTTGCCTATAAAAATAATGCAAAACTTTTAACTCAGAATATTCATTATTTTCCAAGTGACATTATCTTTTATCCATTTTTTAATCCCTGATATATTTCTCTCTGCATTTTGCAAGTTGCATCTCATTTCCTGCTTTAGCTTAGTTATTTCTTGGTATTCCTCCTAGGTAACTCCTTTTATTTTATGGTATTCCCATTTGTGTTTCAACTCCTTGTTCAATTTTTTCTGTAGACAACCAGCTGTTAAGCTTAAGAACACCAGATGTTAGTGTAAGATTTGAGATGCTGTTACCAGGACAACCAGCACTGCGTGCCGGCCATCCCATCACTGTGTTCATGCTCCAAAGCAGGGATTGCACTTCACCTTCCTCTATGGAAATAAAACAGACAAAAACACATTTGTAACACAAATCTAAAGAGGTGGCTAGAACACCCTTCTGGTATAAATTTTGTTCATACCTTCCCACCGGTTTTGTTCTATAGAAGGAGAACAAAGTAACAAATGTTTAATACAGAAAAATATGAGATGAAGGCTTTAACCATTACCACTTGGAAGATCAATTACATTTTGATGATTTTGAAGGCTATAGATAATTTGCCTCATTCAGTAGATAAAAGGGAAAGCTGAGACTTCTCATCTTTCCTTCCCTTTCCTCAGAAGCTCAGAGGTTACTGAGACTTTTTCCCCACTGTGTTCATGTGAGGTAGTCCCTCACATAAAAACAGCAATCCTACATTTAAGTCACTAATAGCCCACTGAAGAGTTGAGCAGCAAGAGATTGAGAATATTCCCCGCAGAAAGGAGACTATTTCATCCTCCTCCTCACATTCCAGAATCACAGAATAATGGTACATAGGGTTGCACTACACTATCATAAATTCTATCACTTTCAAGTAATAAAATCAAATATTTTAGACTTCAAAAATATACTCACTTTATAATTCCAGTTAATTTATCATAAGGCTCTAGACATCTAGTTTTCATACAGTGTGAAAGTCCTACTGTACATTATGGTGAGGAAAATACAAGTTATGGATGGAGTTTGAGCACCATCTTTTGCAAATTATCAGCCAAGCCTCAATTTAGTTCAGTCACTCAGTCGTGTTTGACTCTGCGACCCCATGAACTACAGCACTCCAGGCATCCCAGAGTTTACTCAAACTCCTGTCCATCGAGTCAGTGATGCCATCCAACCATCTCATCCTCTGTCATCCCCTTCTCCTCCCGCCTGCAATCTTTCCCAGCATAAGGGTCTTTTCCAGTGAGTCACTGCTTCGCATCAGGTGGCCAAAGTATTGGAGGTTCAGCTTCAGCATCAGTCCTTCCAATGAATATTTAGGACTGATCTCCTTTAGGATGGACTGGTTGGATCTCCTTGCAGTCCAAAGGACTCTCAAGAGTCTTCTCCAACACCACAGTTCAAAGGCATCAATTCTTCAGTGCTCACCTTTCTTTATGGCTCAACTCTCACATCCATACATGACTACTGGAAAACAATAGCTTTGACTAGACAGACCTTTGTTGGCAAAGTAATGTCTCAGTTTCCACAAATACACAATGAGTATAATAATCACTATTTACTAGACTGTTGAGTGGTCAAATGAGATAACCTGTTACTTAAAGTACATTATAAATGTTGTAAAAGTGTTATTATTCTCATTAATTTACATAAAATTCCCCAAATAGATGATAAGCTGCATGATGAAAATCTGTCTGCTCTTCCATATATAGCCAGGGTCACCACTGAACCAGCTAAAATTTCAGACACAAGGTTTAGATGATTTGTGATGATCTAAAAGTCCTAGGATGTGCATATGAATTTTGAAGCTTTGAGTTGTTTTGTTTGTTGATTTGTTTTGCCTAATGTTATCATCACTGCTTTTTATTTTCTATTTGGACTACCTAATTTTTTATATTTTTATCATAGCAAAATTAGAGAGGAAAGAGGTATGACTTCTGTAATTACATCTTAAGTAAGGCACAATACATTCCTTAATAAACCACTCCATTACTTCAAATGATAGCCTAAATCAGAGTTGAGAAATTTCTCTGTCTCATTTTTATGAGACAGAGAAGAGCAGGTATCTGAAAGTTCATATGTACAGAAACCACCATCAGTGTTAGATGGGTGTGTGTGTAAGACTGGAATGGAAACACTTCCTGACAGTGTGGAGAGATCTCACCATTGTGGAATATGATCCCACAAGTTCATAATTAATAGCACTGCTTTGTCTCAATTGGAGAGCCTTGGGAAACTGCATTGTGAGGCAACTTTGCTTCTCCATGGAATTTCTCAATGGATTTTTTTTTTAATCCACAAATCAAGTAATAATGAACAAGACAATGTGCTAGATTGTACTGTTAATTATCTCTTAAAATAACTACTGGAAATGTAGTAGGTTTTATTTTCTCTTTTAATGATATACTCATGCCCTTCTCCAAACTGAAGGCCAAGCAGGTTTTTATGCTTCTCTTTTTTACCCATATTTCCAACCCATCCTTCTAAAGTCAGAAAGGTATACTTTCTGTACAGCTGAAACTCTTTGAAAGCAAGTGTAAGGTGAATACATTTTTAAAACAGGCTCCTTGTTGACTCCACTCACTAGGCTTGAGCATACTGATTAAAAGAGAAATCCTAGGTTTAAGCTATGACACGGCCCAGTAAAGAGAAGTGAACGTGACCCCTCTGGTGGAGCCCTTTCCTCAATTCCCTCCATCTGCACCCCAACCCCAGAAACAGAACTCCCACTCTTTCTTTTCGTCACCAGGGAAGGTTTCAGAGGGTTGGCAAGGGCGCCACCACCCCAGAGTGTGTCTGTGGAATAGCTGCTTTCTCACCTATGCAGTCACACCCAGTAGGTTTCAATACACCACCATGAACTCACTATCACACATCTTTTCACTCCTAAAAATACAAAGGAAAAGCAATTAATTTTTTCCGAAAAGGTTAACAAATTTCTGATGTACCACAGAAACTTTGGTGAATTGCAGTCAACCCTAGATATGCTAAATGGTTTTGCCACAGTCAGAAATACAGAGGGAACAAATGAAAACATTGCCTGGTAGTAAGCTATCAGTATCAACTACATAATACTGATTAAAAGAGAAATCCTAGGTTTAATCTATGACATGGCCCAGTAAAGAGTTAAGTGAATGTTACCCCTCTGATGGAGCCCTTTCCTTCATTCCCTCCATCTGCACCCCAACCCTAGAAACAGAAGTCCCACTTTTTCTCCCAGTAGAACTCATTTCCCTTTATTACAGCAATTATCACAAACTACTATAGTTGTTTAGACATTTCCTTAGTGCAGGTAAGGTGTTAGACTCATTTCTATATTCATGTTCATAGTAGTTTCTGATATATAGAGAAGGGTCAGTGAATAATTATTGAAAACAGAAATTCTGAACTCCAGAGATAATTTCATCTAAACTGTAGACTGTACTCCGTATTTAGATGGTAATATACTAGCATTTAACAAAAGAACAAGAACTCTTCAAAAAATTTAGCTGACCACTTCTACTGAAGTAAAAGAACTGAGAATTGATTCAGAATTGTCTGCATTGCAAAACAGTATTTTTGCAATTTCTCTGACCTAGAATAGAAATGGCCAATAATATGATGTGTGATGCGTGTCTGACTCTTTGTGACCTCATGGACTGTAGCCTGCCAGACTCCTCTGTCCATGGGGATTCTCCAGGCAAGAATACTGGAGTGGGTTGCCATGCCCTCCTCCAGGAGGGCTCCCTGAGCCAGGGACAGCACCTGCATCACTTACGTCTCCTGCACTCGCCTGCATGCTAAGTCACTCAGTCATGTCTGACTCCTTGTGACCCTATGGACGGATTGCAGCCCACCAGGCTCCTCTGTCTGTGGGATTCTCCAAACAAGAATACTGGAGTGAGTTGTCATTGCCTTCTCCAGGGAATCATATAAATTATATATAGATTATATTATAGGATCCTTGGAATGGACTGTTGGTACTTTTATCTTTGTTGAGAGTTTTATTAACAAAATTTTAATTATCTGAAGCTCAAGTGTCAATACTAATCTCAATCCTTTTAAAAGAATCAATCAAAAATAGATGCAAACCTGAGATCTGTCAAAATATGCTTGGATTACACATTATTTAACTTTACAAAATCTGTACTGTTAGTCAAGAAATAAGGCGATACTGTCACTCTTAATCTCTCATTTATACCATACATATTAAAAAAAAAAAAAAAAAGTCCTACTGTACTGAATATATGGGAGGCCCTGTGAAGGAGATCTAAATTCATGGTCACATGGCTAGAATTTTTAAAGGATATAGTTTGGTAAAATTTTAATTAAGTAAGGAGTACAAAAATTATGTACTTGAGCAATCCTGTTTCTAATTTTTGGTGTCTAGTTCAAACAGTTGCTCTCCTGCCTAATAGATTCAGTTTTCTTTATGTTCTCCCAATTCCGCAAATATAATGAAAGGAGTCAACAAATTATCATTAAAAAGCTAAGAGATGAAAAATGACTAAATAAAGACACACGTTTACATTTGTTTTCTTTACAGGTGATCATGTCAAGCACACATTTTGGAATACCAAAAAAATGTGCCTAATTATTGTACTTGACTTTCACAAGATGTCTAAAAAAAAGATTTTGTCTGTGTGGGAAACATACTCCAAACATATAAGGATTTTCCTAGTGGATAAAAATTAAATATTGCAAGTATCCACATCACAAAAATTCATTACATTAAGTTTTTTTAAATAAGCAGGGTGACAATATATAGCCTTGACGTACTCCTTTTCCTATTTGGAACAAGTCTGTTGTGCCATGTCCAGTTCTAACTGTTGCTTCCTGACCTGCTTACAGGTTTCTCAAGAGGCAGGTCAAGTGGTCTGGTATGCCCATCTCTTTCAGAATTTTCCAGTTTATTGTGATCCACACAGTCAAAGGCTTTAGCATAGTCAACAAAGCAGAAATAGATGTTTTCTGGAACTCTCTTGCTTTTTCGATGATCCATATGCAGACTACATCATGAGAAACGCTGGGCTGGAGGAAGCACAGACTGGAATCAAGATTGCCGGGACAAACAGCAATAACCTCAGATATGAGATGATACCACCCTTATGGCAGAAAGTGAAGAAGAACTAAAGAGCCTCTTGATGAAAGTGAAAGAGGAGTGAAAAAGTTGGCTTAAAGCTCAACATTCAGAAAACTAAGATCATGGCATCTGGTCCCCTCACTTCATGGCAGATAGATGGGGAAACAGTGGAACCAGTGACTCATTTTATTTTCTGGGCTCCAAAATCACTGCAGATGGCTATTGCAGCCATGAAATTAAAAGATGCTTTCTCCTTGGAAGGAAAGGTATGACCAACCTAGACAGCAACACTGGAATGGTTTGCCATGCCCTCCTCCAGGGGATCTTCCTGTCCCAGAGATCAAAACCACATCTCTTACATCTCTTGCATTGGCAGGTGGGTTCTTTATGACTAGTGCCACCTCGGAAGCCCTTAATAATATAGTCACTGATGTTTATTATTCAGTATAATTATGCATATTTGGGTGATCCAAGCGTGTGATTTTTTTTCTCTTTTTACCCAAAGTTTTGTTTTTCTTTTGACAACTTTATATATAAAGAGGTTTTCCACTTAATTCATCTATTTGTTAGAATCTTAACTAATATTTTGATGAAATAGAAGTTTTACATTAAACACTATGTTTGGCTTGACACTAAATATGAATTCTCATGCCATCTCATCTCCCCTTTCTCTGGAAAGTTAAGAGTTGGCTCAATTTTTGTGTGTTCTAAAATAGAAACCCTAAATTCATTAAATCTTCCAGGAAAAAAAAAAGTGTTTTCACCCTGTTGAAAAGTTGGTACATATTATGAGTTTTCTCTTTTGCAAAATTTAGAGTTGAAAAATATACATTTTAATCTTATTAAAACTTCTGAGACCTTGACATTTTCACAACAAAGTGGTTCTAGAATTTCAAGAGTCAAAAAAAAAATACAACAATAAATTTTAAAATGTTTTAACTTTATAAAGAAATTTCAAACTCAATGTTTTAACCATCAATAACTAAAAAAAAAAAGAAGAAAAATAAGAAAATCTGGTAATGGCTAACAATCACAGACTTTATTTGTGTGAATTTTCCCTTTCTTGTGCTTCTGACATTTAATTTGAACACTATATAAATTAGATAGACAATAGTAAACCCTTTATGCAAATTTACAGATATTTAAAATATGCTTCATAACTTTTTCTACTGGAAAAAATGTCTCATATATTTCTGGCCTTCCATCATTTACCACAAAACTCAAGCAAATACAAAGAAACCAGTTATATAGCACAACAGTTAAAAGACCATGAAGGACCTGGCTCTATCATTACAAAACTGTTTGCTTTAGACAAGTTACTTCGCCTCTCTGTATACCTGTAAAATCTTACCTCATAGAGTTTTTCCAAGAATGACGTGATGTGACATATTTAAAACACTTAAAACAATATCTGGCAATTAATAGTTGTTTTAAGTGTTTAGCTACCGCTATTACTGTTCTTGTCATCAGTACAAACGTGAGAAATTAAATCCATGGATAACATCCAAGTCGCAGTTGATTAAACCATCTTTTTTTTCCTTACCAAACAGTGGACTGATTCTTAACCAGAGGTCTCTGAACTTGGTTGGGAGGGCACAACATCTGTATTGTCACTAACCTCCAGCTCCATGTCTTTCAATTGTAAATACACACAATGGATCACAGTGGTATGAGCAGTATCTGTGACTTTGTCAACAACAGAAATCACAGATAGCTTCATATCACATTACAGTCATTTCTGGAATTCAAAATACTGTTCCTATCCATCATTATTTTTAAATCACAGTATTTATTAAATCTATCAGATCAGTTCAGTTCAGTTGCTCAGTTGTGTCCGACCCTTTCGTGTGACCCATGAATCGCAGCACACCAGGCCTCCCTGTCCATCACCAACTCCCAGAGTTCACTCAAACTCATGTCCATCGAGTCGGTGATGTCATCTAGCCATCTCATCCTGTCGTCCCCTTCTCCTCCTGCCCCCAATCCCTCCCAGCATCAGAGTCTTTTCCAATGAGTCAACTCTTCGCATGAGGTGGCCAAAATATTGGCGTTTCAGCTTCAGCATCAGTCCATCCAATGAACACCCAGGACTGATCTCCTTTAGGATAGACTGGTTGGATGTCCTTGCAGTCCAAGGGACTCTCAAGAGTCTTCTCCAACACCCCAGTTCAAAAGCATCAAAATTCTTCGGCACTCAGCTTTCTTCACAGTTCAACTCTCATATCCATACATGACCACTGGAAAAACCATAGCCTTGACTAGACGGACCTTTGTTGGCAAAGTAATGTCTCTGCTTTTCAATATGCTATCTAGGTTGGTCATAACTTTCCTTCCAAGGAGTAAGCATTTTTTAATTTCATGGCTGCAATCACCATCTGCAGTGATTTTGGAGCCCAGAAAAATAAAGTCTGACACTGTTTCCATGTTTTCCCCATCTATCTGCCATGAAGTGAGGGGACCAGATGCCATGATCTTAGTTTTCTGAATGTTGAGCTTTAAGCCAACTTTTTCACTCTCCTCTTTCACTTTTATCAAGAGGCTTTTTAGTTCCTCTTCACTTTCTGCCATAAGGGTGGTGTCATCTGCATATCTGAGGTTATTGATATTTCTCTCAGCAATCTTGATTCCAGCTTGTGTTTCTTCCAGCCCAGCATTTCTCATGATGTACTCTGCATATAAGTTAAATAAGCAGGGTGACAATATACAGCCTTGATGTACTCCTTTTCCTATTTGGAACCAGTCTGTTGTTCCATGTCCAGTTCTAACTGTTGCTTCCTGACCTGCATACAGGTTTCTAAAGAGGCAGGTCAGGTGGTCTGGTAATCCCATCACTTTCAGAATTTTCCACAGTTTATTGTGATCCACACAGTCAAAGGCTTTGGCATAGTCAATAAAGCAGAAATAGATGTTTTTCTGGAACTCTCTTGCTTTTTCCATGATCCAGTGGATGTTGGCAATTTGATCTCTGGCTCCTCTGCCTTTTCTAAAACCAGCCTGAACATCTGGATGTTCATGGTTCACATATTGCTGAAGCCTGGCTTAGAGAATTTTGAGCATTACTTTACTAGTGTGTGAGATGAGTGCAATTGTGCAGTAGTTTGAGCATTCTTTGGCATTGCCTTTCTTTGGGATTAGAATGAAAACTGACCTTTTCCAGTCCTGTGGCCACTGCTGAGTTTTCCAAATTTGCTGGCCTATTGAGTGCAGCACTTTCACAGCATCATCTTTCAGGATTTGAAATAGCTGAGCTGGAATTCCATCACCTCCACTAGCTTTGTTCATAGTGATGCTTTCTATGGCCCACTTGAATTCACATTCCAGGATGTCTGGCTCTAGGTGACTGATCACACCATCGTGATTATCTGGGTCATGATGCTCTTTTTTGTACAGTTCTTCTGTGTATTCTTGCCACCTCTTCTTAATATCTACTGCTTCTGTTAGGTCCATATCATTTCCGTCCTTTATTGAGCCCATCTTTGCATGAAATGTTCCCTTGGTATCTCTAATTTTCTTGAAGAGATCTCTAGTCTATAGCTATATCTTATTATTTAATATAAATACATATATTATCATATTACAAACTTGGTTAATCATATTTAAATATAAACGACATTCCTTTTAGTTTTATTATTTTATTTCAATGTTATTCTGAGAAGGTCCCTAAGTTTCACCAGACTGCCAAAGGGGACTTGTGTACTTGACCTACTGATTAAAGTACATGGATGGATAGAGGGAGCTTTATTTACTCTGATTCTCAGATGACTATACCAATATTCAGCAAAATGACTAAGGGGTGAGAAACTAAAAGAAGGAATGATTATTTTTGGTGGAATGCTCCAAACAGTTTACAAGATTTAATATATATAACCTACTGACTTGTTTTTAATTGTTTATGTAATTATTTCAGTATTCTTCCAAAATATCTTAATACCACTGAGAAGTTCTTGGTTATATTTGAAGTCTAGTGAAAAATCCAGGGATACATATAGTAATTTAAGATATAAAAATAATTTAGAAAAATATAAAGGCTTTTACATACTTAATTTCAAATGAACTTGGTTCAGATGTTTGTAGTAAGCCATGGATAATTAATTTATATTCTAAGATGATTGAAATTATGATATAATGACCAAGTAATTTAAACAATAATTCATGAAAAAACAGTAGCTAATATGCTGTCTCTAGTAAAAACTGGCTTTAGTAATATAATATCAGATTCATGAAATTCATTCACTTTTTTTTTTCATATGCCTTTTATACTGTGGAATGTATTACAGGGCTTCCCTGGTGGCTCAGAGGTTAAAGCGTCTGCCTTAACCTCTGCCTTAACCAATGCGGGAGACCCGGGTTCGATCCCTGGGTCGGGAAGAACCCCTGGAGCAGGAAATGGCAACCCACTCCAGTACTCTTGCCTGGAGAATCCCATGGACGGAGAAGCCTGGTAGGCTACAGTCTACAGGGTCGCAAAGAGTCGGACACAACCGAACGACTTCACTCATGTACATTACAGGACAAAATGTATGTAGCATTACTGTCAACTACAGTCACAAAAACTGCAATTGAATACCAACTAATCAATTTCCTGGGGTTTTTCTCCTTAGTAGCCAACTCTCCATCTCTCCTAAATTTTCAGCCATTTTAATTTTCCCAAGAAAGTACTTTTTTTTTTTTTTTTTTTAATTTAAACCTCATCTGTTAGGAAGTAAACTAAATGTCTTGATCCTTGTTCTCAAATAGTCATGATTGAAAGAGCATGCTGTAAGCCCCTGGGTTCATTCTTTCTTTAAACCATATGCATCTTAATGAAGAGCCTGCAAGTCTTAATTCTCTGGAGGCTATCTCAGAACTACCAAGCTCTTCAGCTGCAGGAATCGGGTTAATAATATTGATAAATTACGAGTAGAAGAAAGGTCACAATAAGGCACTGTCTTCAAAAAATTATCTTCATGATTATAGTCCATTTGTATAATAAAGCAGTGCATTTTTTTTTGTTTTTTAAAAGGAGGAACTGCTTTATATAAAGCTACACAGCAACTTATAGGACAGGAACTGAGGACAGTGACTTTTCCTGGTGGATTCACTTACTCACCATCGATTCATTCAAATAACAATTACTGAGCACTTACCACTGATCAGGGCTGTGGGACGCCCTGGCTTCTCAATGGAGGAAGTAAACAAATACAGAGTGTGGTCTTAAGGAGCTTGCTGCTTGGTGGAGTAGAGAGTAATAAATAAATGTAAGCTCAGATAGGTAAATGAGACACAGCACGTAGAAGCACACAGCCAAAGAACCTCATCCAGATGAAGGGTCAGAGAAAGTTTTTCTGAGGAGGTAATATTTGAGCTGAGAGTTGAAGGGAACCTAGGAGTTAACTAATTGAAGGGAGAGCCATGCTGAGGAAAAGTTCCAGAAAATGGAAATGGTTTGTGAAAAATCCCTGTGGCAGGAGGCTGTGTGGTGAAAAAGAAGGTGGAAGTGTCCAGAGGTATGAGAACAAGGTAACAGTGAAGAGAGATGAGGCTTGCTCAGCCATGACCCAGATATTGGTCTTTATTGTAAAAGAAATAAGAAGTCACATAAGGAATGTAAGGAGAAGGATGCATTGACGCATCTTTCTCTTATGACGCAGATCTTTCTTCTCTGCTGGGGGTTTTGTTAATTACATTAAACACAGTGCTTAGCACTTAATAGAGTTGATCAGATCAGTTCAGTCGCTCAGTCATGTCCAACTCTGCGATCCCATGAATCGCAGCACGCCAGGCCTCCCTGTCCATCACCAACTCCCAGAGTTCACTGAGACTCATGTCCATCGAGTCAATGATGCCATCCAGCCATCAAATACATGTAAAAAGAAAGGAGGAAGAAAGGGATGGATGGAGGAAAAAAGGAAGAAAGGAAACCTCAGGGAGTGAAACAGTAGAGTTGCAAGATCTGGAGATATCTAAGTCGAATAGAGGGCTTCCCTGGTGGCTCAGAAGGTAAAGAATCTGCCTGCAATGATCCCTGGGTAGGGAAGATCCCTGGAGAAGGAAATAGCTACTCTCTCCAGTATTCTTGCCTGGAATTCTATAGACAGAGGAGCATGGTGGGCTACAGTCTATGGGATTACAAAGAGTCGGACACAATTGAGTGAGTAACACACACACAAGTCAAATAGAGCCCCCATCCACTATGGGGCTCCTCAACTTTTGACGGAGTTTATCTCATTTTGGTTGTTATTGTCATTTTTATATAGATGGGATAATAAAGCCAGAATAGCTCAGCAGCTTGCTTAAAGTGATTCAGCCATACCAGCCCTCTCTCTAGCATGTTAGTGTGAGTGTGTCGATACACACACACACATAAATCTTTTTTTTTTTTCCTCTCTCCACTGAGGGGGTCTTGATAGTGGTTAAGATTTAGAGAGTCTACATAATGGGGCCATGCTTCATATTCTTAAAATTCTTGCAAATACTACATTTAATTAAAGTTTGTTGCAAAACACAGTGTGCCCAACAGATAGCAGAAACACAGAATGCATAAAATGGTCTGCATATGAGTCATCGAGTCTCCCTTCTCCATATGGCTTTCTGGGCAGTTTGACTTTAAATGTGTTGGCAAGATTCCTGAACCTTGTCACACATGGGATTTACAGAAAATTGGAAGAGCTGGCTCTGGTTGTAGTTCTTCAGGTTAAGAGAAAAGGAGTTAAAAATATTATTGACTCCCCCACTGAAGAGACGATAAAAAGACACTCCCTCAAGATATGCGGTCATATTCTTTCTCCCTTTCCCACGTTGCCAATTTGGATTTCACAGAAGCATGACTGGTCAACTTAGAGACACTCCCAGAGCAAAACAAAAGTACTCAAGAAGAAATTTTAGCATTTGACCTAAAACAAATCCCAGTTCTTTTCCGGAATTAAGTGGAGTGCTAGGTTCCTAGAGGATAAGGCTGGTTTACGCTATTTTTTCCTTTCTTCTTTTTTTTTTTTTTTTTAATTTAAGAGTTAAGCGCTGCAAAGAGGCAGTTTGATGAGCTTTGCTGAGAACTCAAACCTGGCTTCCCTTACTCTGCCTTTGCTCAGACTTTAAGCTCCAGTTTGAGACCCCTCTTCCCTCCTGTCCCACATAGCCTGGAGCCATCCCAGGTGCTGCCCCTTCACCTTCTCCAGGACTATTTCCCTGGGGACCAGCACTCCTGGGACCTACTCTCTCAGTAGCACTAAGGCCCCTTCTTCCCTTATCTTTCTGTTTCCACATGTCCCAGCCCTCCTCCCCTCAGAAATCCAGTGCCAAGCTGACTCCATAACCACACACCAAAAAAGCTTTATTCTGAAAATCAATTACGTAACTTGGACCAACGGTAAGTGTTTAAATGGGGGACAGAGGACGGGGTGGGGAGGGGAAAAAGATAGTTTAAAACAAAAAGGAGGAATATGTTTTTGTTCCTGATGTACTGTCAACCTGTTTATTTCTGCCTGCACCACCCCCCAGCAACAGAAACCTTAAGTGTTTTTTATATACTGTAGCACTTGCTTTAGGCGTGAGAAATACTCTACCACTTTCTGAACTAATGGGAAATAGAGCAACTTGGAATTTACTGGTAGCAGCAAAGGACTTCATTTTCACTTTTCACTTTCATGCATTGGAGAAGGAAATGGCAACCCACTCCAGTGTTCTTGCCTGGAGAATCCCAGGGACAGAGGAGCCTGGTGGGTTGCCGTCTATGGGGTCGCACAGAGTCGGACAAGACTGAAGTGACTTAGCAGCAGCAGCAGCAAAGGAAAGGAGCTGTCACAAAAGGGACACAAGGAGTCCTCATGAGCACCGACATATCCCCAGATGTCTAGTCAGTCACCTCCTTCACTCTCCTGAGTCTAAGCTTCCTCTCAAATCCACTATGCAAGACCCTCCTCCCCACAGGGGGATAAGACCTGGAGAACTTCCTGTTTCTACTGAGGAACTGGATGTGGACTAGAGGAGGAAGATGTACACCACACAGTTTCAGCGAGATTAAGCTAGATAGGACTGTATAAAAACCCAGCCACTGTCATCGTTTTCCTTAAAACATGTGTTTTTGAGTTTGAGTCAGACTTTAGTGCACTTGAACCAGGTGGCTTGGGTTTGAATCCCAGTTCTACCACTTTTGTGATGCATGGCTTTCAACAATTTATTTAACCTCAATTTCACATTTATGAAACAGGGATAATGTTTCTATCTGCTTCACAGAGAACACTTTCTGGCACTATGTGAGCCTGTTAAATTAAGGATATAAATAAACAAACATTCTGGAAGCATTCTGAACACATGAGTAACTGCAGGCATGCAACTGCTGTCCATCTAAGAAAAGAGTAATGGCTCTTTGTTAGGACCGTGGCCACACTGGCAGGGCTGACCATCGGGAAAGTCTTCAAACCACACAGTGCAGTTCCAAACTTTCAGGCCAACTCTGGCTACCTTTTGCCTAAAGAAGGAGAAATTGGTGGCCAAAGTTTACATTTGACAATGTCTATCAGGAAATCTTGCTGTAAAATGCGACTGACCACTTTGAGAAGGATCAGAAAGGTAAAGGTTCCAAAATGTTAACGCAACTATTTGGAAACAGAAAAAATGAATCAAATAAGTTTGTTGCTGTGTTTCAAACTTTTAAAATATCCAATTAGGTTTTGTTTTGTTGCTTTGCTTTACAGAAGTAAACATTTGTTTGGGTGGCCATCTTAGAATCTATTCTAGCACTGACTTTTGTCACAGTGTGCAAACATTTTCTTGCTTTGTATTTTCTCCGGGTAAACATACAGGGAATGTGATTTTCCATATGTACTCTGTCATTTGCATTGCTTTGGGGGATTTGATTAGTCAGATATAAAAGAACCCTGAGTCAGGATAAACCCAGCGACTAACTTTCTAAGTGATATTGAGTTGTTCCCTCTGGACATGCAATTTCTCTGTATTACAGATTTACCTCTCCTTAAAAAAGCAAAAACAAAACCATGATATGTTCCTCCTGGTACTTTTTATGTTATTAAAGCAAAAGTGGTTGCAAATCCATTTTAACGTATTTCAAAAATAATTCTTCAACAACCTATATCTATACTCTGCTTAGTGCTAGAAGAAGAAAGAAACGGAAGATTAATGACACACTCATGAGACAAAGCAGAGGAAACTCTTGCCCTCAAGATCATCAAAACCTAAGACATGTACACAACTACCTATAATGTAGGCCAGACCACATAAATGCTAAGCAGTGCTTTAAAGTCCTCTGAAAAATAATGCCCTAACTAAACATAATCACCCTAAACTCAGAGTATGAATGATGCTGTTATTACTTATTTCTACTGTCTTCCATCTATTTTATGGTGTTCTTTGATCCATTCTTTGCATTCTTCTTGTCTGAAAGTAATATTCTTGATATGTTTAACAAGGAGACCCCCTCCTTTGTTCCTAGATGCCTTGGCTGCTGACCAACAAAAGCCCTTGAAAGACTTAATCCTCTAAGCTTGGCACCACATCAGTCTGGAAGTCGTTTACATGCAGAGTCCCTTGGAGTAAACACTCATTAGAGGTTCCGTTGGCTCATTTGGTCACCCACATTTTGCAGTGGGTGGCCCAATTGGTATCCTCATTATTTTATTTTCCACCCCTGAAAATTATCCAGATGTAGCAACCTGACGCTACTCCCTTGGTACTCTAAATCTGTTGTAAGCAGCATCCGTTCATTTGTGATGCTAGTTAATAGATCCAAAGAAGTAAGGGTCTCAGACTGGTAATGCTATAATAAATTTTTAGCTAAAATACCTTTTTCAGTGCAACTCCTGAAATGCAATCTGAGTACTTCCAAGAGTAATTTGCTAGTACTTTCTCATACCTGAGGACGCAGAAGACTGTGTCAACTCCGTTCCTCCCTCTCTCTTTCCCTGCCCACACCCCTCCACACTATCTTTATGTAAATGAACAGACCAAATGACAAGGTTTGGATTTTATCAAGGTTATTCACAAATTATACAACATACTTTTTCTTGTACTACCTAGGTACCTAGAGCTTCTTGATTAGTACTTAGGTCAGTGAAACAGAGTCTCTATGCTGTCATCTTTCTGGGTTTAGCAATGAAAGTTCTGAAGGGAAAGAAATCAACTAATGTTTCCTGACTACGTATTAAGTGCAGAACAGAATAACATTAAAACAAAAGGCAGTTAAACTTGCCTTCCTCTTGCTGAGTTTGCATCGTAATGTACTTAGTCATTCAGTCTTGTCCAGCTCTTTGTGACCCCATGGACTATAGCCCGCCAGGCTACTCTGTCCGTGGAATTCTCCAGGCAAGAATTCTGGAATGGCTCGCAGTGTCCTCCTCCAGGGTATCTTCCCAACCCAGGGATCAAACCCAGGTCTCCTGCATTGCAATGCATTCTTTACCATCTGAACCACTAGGGAAGCCCAAGAATACTGGAGTGGGTAGCCTATCCCTGGAACTTCCTGATCCAGGAATTGAACCATGGTGTCCTGCATTGCAGGTGGATTCTTTACCAGCTGAGCTACCCGGGAAGCCCTTATTCTTGTCATAAGGCCAGTGTAAGTAGGTACTTTTTTCTTCATAATTGTTATGATATGCATATGCAAAATACTTACAATAATACCTACCAGATGGGGTATTTATTGACGTATGGATTAAAACAATATCGTATATAAGGCTTCCCCAGTGACTCAGGGACTAAGAATCCTCCTGCCAGTGCAGGAGAGACAGGTTCTGTCCCTATCCAGGAAGAACCTACATGCCATGAAACAACTAAGTCAAGTGCCACAATTACCAAGCCTGTGCCCTGGAGCCCACGAGCCAGTTACTGAAACCTGAACGTGTAGTGTCCGTGCTCCCGCACACTTCAACTAGAGAGCAGCCCCCGCACACACAACTAGGCAAATCTCACACAGCAGTGAAGATCCAGCACAGCCAAAAATAAATAAAATTATTTTAAAAATAATAACGCATGTAAAGTTCATAGGTAGGACAGTTGCTGGCTTTCTTTTCTTATAGGTACCAATATCTGAGAAGGTATTGCATTCTTTTCATATGAATTAGCGTCAGTTTTCAGTAGGAAAACACAGTTTTTATTTTTAGAATTTATAGAACTCTAAAATTTGTTGTTAATTTTCCCTTGGGCTATGGAAATGGAAAGGAGAGGTGGTGTTCAAGGGCAAGGGAGTGTGAAATCTAAAACATATTGGACATTACATTGAATTTTTGCATCCATTATTTCATTTAATGGATGAAAAGAGTAAAGAATCTGCCGGCAATGCAGGAGACCTGGGTTTGATCCCTGGGTTGGGAAGATTCCTGTAGAAGGAAGTGGCTACCCACTCCAGTATTCTTGCCTGGAAAATCCCATGGACAGAGGAGCTTGGTGGGCTATAGTCCATGGGTTCGCAAAGAGCCTGGACCCAACTGAGCGACTTTAACTCACTTTGATCTCATTTAATACTCAAAATAATCATACAAGGTGAATATTGTTCTGTCTGTTGTATAAGAAAGCATAAAACTTGGACCAACAAAAGCTAAATAAAGAGCCAGGCAAGTTCATCTGGCTCGAAAACTCACGTTTTTCCCATTCCTTGAGTTCTGATTAGCTTATGCTTAATATCATTTTTCCAAAGACAAGAGGCATGTAGGAAGCATCCTGTCATCTTGTGCAAAGTCATACAGTCTCCTGGATTTTAACTGCCACTAAGATTTAATAACTGTGTGAAAAAACAACCAGCGAGGTATCCCCCTGTGTACCATAAATAGGCCACTCCATGGTAAATTACACACTCGTGACTCATCCTAGAAGGAGCTCCACATCACTGTTAAACACTGTTGCTGACCCAGACCTTGAGGCCTTGCACGTGTTCAGGATCTGCTCTGCTGAGTGTGTAGCACACTTGGCAGAAACCGTGCTGTTCCCGTCCTTACTACTGACTTACTCAAACTCCCTGCACCCGTCCACAGATGCAGTTTCTGTCTGTCCTCGTCCGTCACAGTGTCCAGGTGTTTGTTTGTTTGTTGAACCTGGATGTTTAACCCCATAAGACTTTTCCAAATGGTCAAAAAGATTCATAAGGGGATAATACATAAAACTCATCACTTTACTACCACAAGTCTTAAATTTTTCACCCACAAACCTGAACGTAAAATTTCATTTTGGTGGATATGTTACAATTTCTGCTACATCAATCTTTATTACAGACAGTTTCTCCCATATAGGATGCTGTAAGAGTTCTAGAATAAAGTTTTAATTTTAACAACACAATTTCTGATTTTGTTTCCCTATGAATGTGACTTGAAACTCAGCACATTCTGAGACACTAGCAATATTAATTTCAATTTAGGCCATACGGTTGTATATTTATAATAGCTATACATCTATATATTTACATATATAGGTATATACTTCTAGATATCTGTGTTTATATATACATATATTAATATGTATATATCTATCTAGTCATATATTATTAAAAATTATGTTTAAATATTTAGGTCAAACCTTTTAAACTTCTTTTTTGCATGCTATAGTGTGACTATAAATCTGCTTACCCATAAAGTGAAGCCAGTGGAAGATATATAATTTGACTTTTATTCAGCCTCACACTAGATATATCATCATAGAAGTGTAACAAGTAATAATTCTTTGGGTGTTCTTTTTTTTTGACACAAGTAGTAGGACTTTTCTGAGGGATTCACTGCAATTAAACAGAATAATTACGTGCTAAATTCTTTGTAAACAAGTTCACAGAACATGCATTTATCAGACATATTAAACAGATTATGTGTATAGGCGAATAAATGTACTGTGGAATCATTGCTACTTTTAATAATGCTGCTGATTGTAAGTAGGCTCTGTGTGCTGGGTACAGGCACATGGAGAATGCAAAGGTATATGAGGAGTAGTCTAAGCCATCATGAAGTTTCTTACATAATAATATTAAATTGGCACTATATACCATTTTTTAAATCCATATATATGATCTCATTTTATCATTATAGCAACAACATGAAGTTCAGTTCAGTCCAGTTCAGTCGTGTCCGACTCTATGCGACCCCATGAACCGCAGCACCTCAGGCCTCCCTGTCCATCACTAACTCCCGGAGTCCACCCAAACCATGTTCATCGAGTCTGCCTGTTACTGTTGGCCGCAAAGCCCAGCTTTATGATGTTACTTAGTGGTGCTTTTCCATGATTATTCCCAAGGGAAGAGACTTTTCCTCTTCACTGGACTATTTTAGTGTTTGTTTGTTTTTTAACGTTTATTTATCATTCTCTTTATATGACACTAATTTAAAATATTTGTGCTTATGTATATTCTTACCTCCTCAGCTAAATTACAAATTCTTGGAAATCAAAACTTACACAGTTTTTTTTCTTTCAGATTACTGCAGCAACTAGGACATTACTGGTATATGCCATAAATATTGGGAAATCAGTAAAACATTGTCAATGAATCAAAACATATCACTCTAATGACACATTTTGTAATTCCAATATTATAATCAACACAATCTGAAGGTTTGGAGTATTTCAATGTATGACAATGATGAAACCCTGTAAAATGACGTTCATTCTGTTTTCACTTTATTTGCTTATCTTCTTCCTATTTCACCGGAATAAAATCTCTATGAAATAAAAAATGTCTACTTTGTGTAACATATTACTCCTATTTATTTATTATATTTAGAAGGAAGGAGACAGGGAGGGAGGGAAGAAATGATGTATAAGGTCTGTTTGCATAAATCACCGCGTTTGCTACAGAGACACCTGTGCCTCATTCCCAAGTCCCCGGTCCCCCCAGTATACCAGATAGAAATAAACCCAGACGAGCCGAGGCTGCTGGCACTGAGCACACTGTACGAGAGAGAGAGCACTGAAAGGTCTTACCTGTCTCCATCTCTCTTTTGCTCATTAATTAAATGAGGGTTATGAAAGTGCAAAAAATCGACCAGCAAAATACTGATTTAGGTGTTTTATAAATATTTAGAAAATATAAAGGTGTGCCTTCCACATACACACTCATCATCAAACTTCATAGCATGAAGGTGTTTACAGCCACAGCGAAGACAGTGTAGATTATGTAAAGCAGTGGCCAAAAAGAGAAAGAGGAAGGGAGGGAGAGGGAAGGAAGAAAGGATAAAGCATTGTCTTAGGGTAATTTTTAAAATTCAATGAAAACAGGATTGTCTTTTCAGCAAATGGTGTAAAAGAAATTGGTTATCCCTAAGGGAAATAATAATCATCTTGACCTAAACTGTACATCTTATACAAAAATTTACTCAAACTAAATCATGCATTTAAATGTAAATGTAAAATTATAAAACTTTTAGGGAAAAAAAGTAGGAAGAAACTTTGGGATCTAGGACTAAGCAAAGCCTTCTTAGATCTGACACAAAAAAATCATAATCCACAGAAAGAAAAAAATGATAAATCAGACTTCATCAAAACTTAAACATTTTGTTCTATGGAAGATGATATTAGAAAGATTGAGAGACAGATGATAAGAGTAGTTGAAATTGTCTGCAAACTATACCTCTGCCAAAGGTCTAGTACGTAGACTATGTAAAGAATTCTCAAAAGTCAATAGTAAAAAAGCAAACCATACAGTTAGAAAGTAGGCAAAAGACATGAAGAGATACTTCAACTAGGAAGATATAAAATTGGCAAAACACATCTGAGAAGACATTCAACAGCACTGGTTATCAGGGAAATGCAAATTAAAACTACAGTGAGATAGATACCGGTACACACCTATCAGAATGGTTAACTTTTCTTTTTTAATTAGTGACAACACCACATTTTGGTGAGTATGCAGAGATACTGGGCCACTCATGCATTGGTGATGGGAATTTAAAATGTACAGTACTCTGGCATTTTCTTGAAAAACACAAATGTAACTATCATACAAACTAGCAATTGCACTTCTGGACTTTTATCCCAGAGAAATTAAGACTTCTATTCATATGAAAACCTACACACAAATGCTTATATATTCTTTTTTTTAATTGTGGGAAAATATACATAAAATTTAGAGTTTTGATGTGTACAATTAATTGGCATTAAGTACATTCACAATATCATGCAATCATCAATAGTATTCATTATCCCAAACAGAAACTTCATCCTCATTAAATGATAACTCCCCATTTCTTTCTGTTCTTCAGCCCCTGCTAACCTCTATTCTACTTTCTGTCTTTGTGAATTTGCCTATTCTTGGAAAATCATATTAGTAAGTGAAATTGTACAGTGTGTTCTTTTGTGTCTGACTTCTTTCACTTAGTATAATCTTTGCAAGGTTCATCTGTGTTGTAGCATATACATAATGTCATTCTTTTCTAAGGCTGAATAATATTCCATGTTAATATACATACATACATATATTTATATTTATACACACACACATATATATACACACATTTTGTTTATCCATTTATCTGTTGCTGTACATTGGTGTTTTTACCTTTTGGTTACTGTGAATAATGCTGCTATGAATATTCATATACAAGCTTCTATAGCAGCTTTATTCTGAATAAACAAAAACTGGAATTAAACCCAGATGTCTTTCAACTGGTGAATAATAGTTAAACAAACTGGTATACCCATACCATGGAATACTACTCAGCAATAAAAAAGATGCGTTATTGATACACATAACAGCTTGAATGAAGTTTCAGAAAAGAATGCTAAGTGAGAAAAGCCAATCTCAAAAGATTGTATACTGAAAGATTCCTTTATGGAACATTCCTGAAATGACAGAATTTGGGCAAGAGAGAAGCAAGTGTGACTATAAAGGCAACACAGTAGATCCCCATGGAATGTAAATGTTTGGTACCTTGGCCTATATCAATGTAAATATCCTGGTTGTGATATTATGCTGTAGTATTATGACACCACTGAAGGAAGCTGGGTAAAGGATACAGTAAATCTCTCATTTATTAGTACTGCTTGTGAATCTAATTGTCACAAAATATTTAACTGAAGAAAGGAGAGAAGAAAGGGAGGAAGGTGGGAGGGGATGAAGAAGGAAAGGAATTTCACTCAGATAGTCAAATATACAATACAAAATCAACCTGAATCTTTGATCAGGACTCAATTTAGATCCCAGCTGATGCTGGATCAGAACAACCAAGGTAGCAGAGCAGAAAGAAACTGTGCTCACCTCCTGTCATGAGTGCACTGAACCTACAGCTATCTGCAGAATAACCACTGATGAAAAAGACTGGAACCTCCTAGAAAAGATCCTCTACCATTAAAGATGTAAAGAAGCACAGCCCAAGACAGGCAGGCAAACCTGTGATACCGAATCCCATACCCTCAGGTAAGTAACCCACAAACTGGAGAATAAATACATTACAGAGGTTCTCCAACAGGAGGAAGAATTCTGAGCTGCATGTCAGCCCTCCACCCTCACCCCAGCCCAGGGATCTGGCACCAGGAAGATGCCAAGCCCTCAGGGCCTAATAGCAGGAGCCCCACAGGACTGGGGAAAATAGAGACTTCAGTCTTAATGGGCGCACACACAAAATCTCATGCACACAAGCACCCAGGGCAAAACAAGCAATTTGATAGGAACCTGGGCCAGTCATTCCTGCTGGTCTCAGTCTCCTGGAGAGGGATGTGTCTGTACTGGGAGTGGGTGGGGACTGCAGCTCACCCACAGGAATGTAGACACTAGTAGGAGACATACTGGGGACATCCAAATGCAAAAACCCTCCTGGCAGCTACATATCGGCTCGCTAGTACCCAGACCTGGCTCTACCAATGGCCTGTAGGCTTCAGTGTGCAGGGGACACCACACCAAATAACGAACTGGCTAACCAACAGACTGGCTGCCTAAAGACTACAGAGCCCACAGCTGCTCCCAGACATGCTGCTAGACACGGTCCAGCCCACCAGAGGGTCAAGACCCAGCTCCACACATCAGTGGGCAGGCACCAGCCCCTCCACCAGGAAGCTGCACAAGCCTCAAGACCAGCCTCACCCACTAGGGGACAGACCCCAGAAGCAAGAAAACGGTAATCCTGCAATACTGGCCAGACTGTCCCCTGTGACCAGCTGGGCCCTGGCCTTGCCCACTAACAGGCCAACACAACCTTCAGGACATTCCAGACCTCATAGCCAGCTGTGTCAGGAATGCCTCACCCCAACAATCTGAAGAAAGCTCTGGGACTCATGGGTCCTATAACCAGACTCCAGGAACCAACTCTGCCTGCCAGTAGACTGGCACTAACCCCAGGTTCTGTCTTCACCTGCCAGTGAGTGGGCAACAGCCCCCAAGTCTTTGGGGACCCTGAATCTGCCCACTGGTGAGATGGCACTAGCCCCGGGGCCCCTAGGGTTCTTCAACCAGCCACCTTGTGACCAGACCCCACTAAACAGCAGCCAGCAGCATCCACACAAGACAGGACCTGGCAGCCAAGCAGACTAGGAGCCAACCAAGCCTAACAGACTGCCCACAAAGCCAGCCTGCCACTAAAGGAAGGCCCACACAGCCTGTTCAGGGGAAACCCCTAGAGCATATAGCTTGGGTGACCAGAGCGGGGTGCACTTCTGGGATCCATAGGACACCTCCTACAGAGTGCCACTTCCCCAAGGTTGACAAATGTAACTAACCTACCACATACATAAAAATGCCAATAGCAACTTAGACAAAATGAGGTGGCAGAGGAATATGGTCAGATGAAGGAACAAAATAAAACCCCAGAAGAAGAACTAAGTAAAGTGGAGATAGGGAGTCTACCTGAGAAAGAGTTCAGAGTAATCATCATAAATATGATCAGAGAACTTGGGAAAAGAATAGAGGTAAAGAGCCAGAAGTTAGAATTTTTAAACAAAGAATTAGAAAATATAAAGAACAACCAGGGATGACAAATACCATAACTGAAATGAAAAAATACTCTAAAAGGAATCAGTGTTCCCAGCTAGTCAAGCTTCTTCCACATTGCCCCCTAAAGGTAGCTCAGACACTGTGTGAATACTAAGATATTTCCAGAATAGAAAGAGTGATTAAATATCCAGAGTGTACTACACAAAGTACAACTATAAAATGGCACAATTTAAAATTCCCTTCAACCCATGTTTATTTAGAGAATCCCTCAAAAAGTTTTGACAGGCATTATATATCTTGACACTATGTAGCTACTACCTTCAGTTCAGTAGGAGTTTCTCTTACTAGAGATGTTTCATGGAAGCAGAGGGCATACTCGGGTTCCTCTTCATATTGAATGAATATTTTGCTTATCACTGAAAATTTCCAATAAAGGAAATAACTCTGAGTCTATGTTAATTGTTGGAGGCTTTGCTATGAGGGTGCTAATCGTTTAGTTTTTTTTTTTTAATTTGTTTTTTATTGAAGGATAATTACTTTATAAAATTTTGTTGTTTTCTGTCAAACTTCAACGTGAATCAGCCATAGGTATACATATATCTCCTCCCTTTTGAACCTCCCTCCCACCTCCCTGCCCATCCCACCCCTATATGTTGATACAGAGCTCCTGTTTGAGTTTCCTGAGTCATACAGCAAATTCCTGCTTGGCTATCTGTTTTACATATAGTAATGTAAGTTTCTATGTTACTTTTCCCATACATCTCACACTCTCCTCCACTCTCCCCATGTCCATAAGCCTATTTTCTATGTATGCTTCTCCATTGCTGCCCTGTAAATAAATTCTTCAGTACCATTTTTCTAGATTCCGTATATGTGCATTAGAATACAATATTTATCTTTCTTTTTCTGACTCACTTCACTCTGTATAATAGGTTCTAGGTTCATCCACCTCATCAGAACTGACTCAAATGTGTTCCTTTTTATGGTTGAGTAATATTCCATTGTGCATTTTATGGCTGAGTAATACTCCAAAGAGTAGTACACGGTTCTTTATCCATTCATCTGTTGATGGACATCTAGGTTGCTTTCATGTTCTAGCTATTGAAAATAGTGCTGCAATGAACAATGGTATACATGTGTCTTTTCCATTTTGGTTTCCTCAGGGTATATGCCTAGGAGTGGGATTTCTGGGTCATATAGCAGTTTTATTCCTAGTTTTTTAAGGACTCTCCATACCATCTTCCACAGTGACTGCATCAATTTACATTCCCACCAACAGTGCAAAAATGTTCCCTTTTCTCCACACCCTCTCCAGCATTTATTATTTGTAGACTTTTTGATGATAGCCATTCTGACTGGTGTGAGGTGGTATCTCATTATACTTTTGATTTACATTTCTCCAACAATGAGGGATGTTGAGCATCTTTTCATGTGTTTGTTAGCCATCTGTATGTCTTCTTTGGAGAAATGTCTGTTTAGGTCTTTTTCCCATTTTTTGATTGGGTGGTTTGTTTTTCTGGTATTGAGTTGTATGAGCTGCTTGTATATTTTGGAAATTAATCTTTTGTCAGTTGTTTCATTTGCTCTTATTTTCTCCCTTTCTGAGGGTTGTCTTTTCACCTTGCTTAGTTTCCTTTGTTGTACAAAACATTTTAAGTTTAATCAGGTCCCACTTGCTTACTTTTGTTTTTATTTCCATTACTCTAGGAAGTAGGTCATAGAGGATCTTGTTTTGATTTATGTCATCGAGTGTTCTGCCTATGTTTTCCTCTAAGAGTTTTATAGTTTCTGGCCTTGCATTTAGGTCTTTAATCCATTCTGAGTTTATCTTTGTGTATGGTGTTAGGAAGTGTTCTAATTTCATTCTTTTATATGTAGCTGTTCAGTTTTCCCAGCACCATTTATTGAAAAGGCTGTCTTTTCCCCATTGTATAGTCTTGCCTCCTTTGTCAAAAATAAGGGACCCATAGGTGCAAGGGTTTATTTCTGGGCTTTCTATCTTGTTCCATTGGTCTGTATTTCTGTTTTTGTGCCAGTGCCATACTGACTTGATGACTGTAGCTTTGTAGTATAATCTGAAGTCAGGAAGGTTGATTCCTCTAGCTCCGTTCTTCTTTGTCAAGATTGCTTTGGCTATTCAGGGTCTTTTGTGTTTCCATATGAACTGTGAAAATTTTTGTTCCAGTTCTCTGAAAAATGCCACTGGTAATTTGATAGGGATCGCACTGCATCTGTCGATTACATTTGGTAGTATAGACATTTTCACAATATTGATTCTTCCTTTCCAGAAACATGGAATAACTCTCCATCTGTTTATGTCATCTTTGATTTCTTTCATCAGTATCTTATAATTTTCTGTGTACAGTTCTTTTGTCTTCTTAGGTAAGTTTATTCCTAGACATTTAATTCTTTTTGTTATAATGGTGAATGAGATTGACTCCTTAATTTCTCTTTCTGATTTTTCATTGTTAGTATATAGAAATGCAAGTGATTTCTGTGTATTTATTTTGTATCTTGCAACTTTGCTAAATTCACTAATTAGCTCTAGTAATTTTCTGATATATCTTTAGGGTTTTCTATGTACAGTATCATGTCATCTACAAACAGTGAGAACTTTACTTCTTCTTTTCCAATCTGGATTCTGTTTATTTCTTTTTCTTCTCATATTGCTCTAGCTAGGACTTTCAGAATTATGTTGAATAATAGTGGTGAAAGTGGACAGTCTTCTCAAAATGGTTGATAGAATTTCCCTGTGAAGCCATCTGGTCCTGGGCTTTTGTTTTTTGGGAGATTTTTGATCACTGCCTCAATTTCAGTGCCTATAATTGGGTGGTTCATAATTTCTATTTCTTCCTAGTTCAGTCTTGGAAGACTGAATTTTTCTAAGAACCTGTCCATTTCTTCCAGGTTATCTATCTTATTGCCATATAGTTTTCATAATAGTGTCTTATAATCCTTTGTATTTCTGCATTGTCTGTTCCAACCTCTGCTTTTTCATTTCTAAATTTGTTGATTTGATTCTTCTCTCTTTTTTCCTTGATGCATCTGGCTAAAGGTTTGTCATTTTTATTTATCTTCTCAAAGAACCAGCTTTTAGTTTTATTAATCTTTACTATTGTTTCTTTCCATTTTTTTCATTTATTTCTGCTCAGATCTTTATGATTTTTTTCCTTCTACTAATTTTGGGTGTTTTTTTGTTCTTCTTTTTCCAGTTGTTTTAGGTATGAGGTTAGGTTGTCTATTTGATGTTTTTCTTGTTTCTCGAGGTAGGATTGTATTGCTATAAACTTCCCTCTTAGAACTGCTTTTGCTGCATCCCATAGGTTTCATCCCATGAAAACATGTCGAGTTTTCATTGTCACTTGTTTCTAGGAATTTTTTTATTTCCCTTTTGATTTCTTCAATAATCTATTGGTTATTTAGAAATGTGTTGTTTAATCTTCACGTTTGTGATTCTTAGTTTGTTGTTGTTTTTTTTTTTCTACAATTCATATTTAGTCTCATAACGTTATGGTCAGAGAAGATGCTTGATATGATTTCAATCTTCTTAAATTTATTGAGGTTTGATTTGTGATCAAGGTGTGGTCTATCCTGGAGAATGTTCCATGTGCACTTAAGAAGAAGTTGTATTCTTCTGCATTTGGATGGAATGTCCTGAAGATATATCAAAGAGATCCATCTTATGTAATGTATGATTTAAGACTTGTGTTTCCTTATTAATTTTCTGTTTTGATGATCTGTCCATTGGTGTGAGTGGGGTGTTAAAGTCTCCTACTACTATCGTGTTACTGTCAATTTCTCCTTTTATGTCTGTTAGTGTTTCTCTTATGTATTGAGGTGCTCCTATGTTGGGTGCATAGATATTTACAGTTGTTATGTATTCCTCTCGAATTGATCCCTTGATCATTATGTAGTGTCCTTCCTTATATCTTGTAATCTTCTTCATTTTAAGGTCAGTTTTGTCTGATGTGAGGATTGCTACACCAGCTCTCTTTTGCTTCCCATTTGCATGGAATATGTTTTTCCATCCTCTCACTTTCAGTCTATATGTGTCTTGAGGTCTGAAGTGGGTTTCTTATAGACATATATATATATGGGTCTTGTTTTTGTGTCCATTCCACCAGTCTGTGTCTTTTGGTTGGAACATTTAATCCATTTATACTTAAAGTAATTATTGATATATGTTCCCATTGCCTATTGCTTAATTGTTTGGGGCTGACTTTGTAGATCTTTTTTCTTCTCCTCTATTTCTTGACTATATGAGTTCCTTTAATATTTGTTGTAAAGCTGGTTTGGTGGTACTGAATTCTCTTAACTTTGGCTTTTTGTCTGAAAAGCTTTTTATTTATCCATCAATTTTGAATGAGATCCTTACCAGGTAGAGTAATCTTGGTTGTAGATTTTTCCCTTTCAGTACTTTAAATATCCTGCCATTCCCTTCTTGCCTGCAGAGTTTCTGCTGATAGATCAGCTGTTAAGTGTAAGGGGTTTCCCTTGTATATTACTTGTTTCTTCTCCCTTGCTCCTTTTAATATTCTTTATTTGTGTTTAGTCTTTGTTAATTTGATTGGTATGTGTCTTGGCATGTTTCTCATGGGTTTATCCTGTACGGGACTCTTTGTGCCTCTTGGACTTGATGACTCTTTCCTTTTCCATGTTGGGGAAATTTTTAACTCTAATCTCTTCAAAAATTTTCTCATACCGTTTCTTTTTCTCTTCTTCTGGGATCCCTATAATTCAAATGTTGGTGTGTTTGATATTGTCCCAGAGATCTCTGAGACTGTCCTCAGTTCTTTTCATTATTTTTATTTTATTCTGCTCTTCAGAAGTCATTTCCACCATTTTATCTTCCAGCTCACTGATTCATTCTTCTGCTTCAGAAATTCTGCTATTGGTTCCTTCTAGAGTATTTTAATATCATTAATTGTGTTATCTCTGTATGTTTATTCTTTAATTCTTCTAGGTCTTTGTTAATCGATTCTTGCATTTTCTCCATTTTGTTTTCAAGGTTTTTGATCATCTTTACTATCATTATTCTGAATTATTTTTCAGGTAGTTTGCCTATTTCCTCTTCATTTATTTGGACTTCTATGTTTCTAGTTTGTTCCTTTATTTGTGTAGTATTTCTCTGCCTTTTTATTATTTTTTCTTAACTTATTATGTTTGAGGTCTCCTTTTCCCAGGCTTCAAGGTTGAATTCTTTCTTCCTTTTGGTTTCTGCCCTCCTAAGGTTTGTCCAGTGGTTTGTGTAAGCTTCTTACAGGGTGAGATTTGTGCTGTTTTTGTTTGTTTGTTTGTTTTCCTCTGTTGGCCAAGGCTGAGTGAGGAGGTAATCCTGTCTGCTGATGATTGGGTTTGTATTTTTGTTTAGTTTGTTGTTTAGATGGGGTGTCCTACACAGGGTACTACTGGTGGTTCAGTGATGCTGGGTCTTGTATTCCAGCAGTTGCCTGTGTGTGAGTTCTCACTATTTGATACCCTCTAAGGTTAGTTCTCTGGTTACTCAAGGGTCTTGGAGTCAGTGCTCCCACTCCAAAGGCTCAGGGCTTGATCTCTGGTCAGGAACAAATATTCTACAAGTGGTTTGTTATGGCATTAAGTGAGATTAAAACAAATATCCAAAAATAAGAAACCAAAGATGAACCCCAGCCAAATGACAGTTACCAAATCAGGCAAATAATAATTAAAATAATGGAATATATATATATATATACCCACGAGCACAGTCAAAACATTCCAACAAAAATAAAAGTACAATAGATTGACACAGCAAACAAAGAAAATCAAAAATTATATTTACCAGTTAAGAACAAAACTAACTAAAGCACAAACTGGGGGGAAAAAAAATGAAAGCAAGGTGCTGAGTGGGGAATAAAGCAATGAAAACAAATGTAACAAATATGTTGAGAGGAAAGGAAAGAAAGAAAGAATAGATATGCAAAGTTAAATAGAGGTAGATGAAAGTGAAAGTGAAACTGAAGTCACTTAGTCCTGTCTGACTCTTTGTGATCCCATGGTTTGTAGCCTACCAGGCTCCTCTGTCCATAGCATTTTCCAGGCAAGGGTACGGGAGTGGGTTGTCATTTCTGTCTCCAGGGGATCTTCCCAACCCAGGTATCGAACCCGGGTCTCCTGCATTGCAGGCAGATGCTTTATCATTTGAGCCATCAGAGAAGAGGTAGATGAAGAAGATTTATATACATTAAAGATTAACTGCAAGGGGAAAAGAGCAGTAGGAAAGGCAAACAAAGGAATAAATGTAGAAAAAAAATATAATAGGTTTAAACAAATTGAAAGTTAAAATTATAAAAAGAGGAAAGAAAAATAAGTGGAAGAAGAAAGATAAAAGGAAAACTCCACAGAACTACAAAAGCCCAATGTAGATGCAGAGGTTTATAAGACCAATAAAAAATGTGACTGAATATACACATATACATATACACCCATAGGCAAAATCAAAACAGCCCAACAACAATAAAGTACAATAGATTGACCTGTTGAACAAAAGAAACCAAAGAGTATATCTATCAGAACAAAACTAACTAAAGCACAAACTGGAAAAGAAAACTAAAGCGAGGTGCCATTGGGGAATAAAGCAATGATAATAAAACTAACAAATAAGTCAAGAGGAAAGGAAAGAAAGAATAGATATGCAAAGTTAAGTCAAAGATTCACTGCAAGGGGAAAAGAACAGTAGGAAAGGCAAACAAAGAAATACATGTAGAAAAAATATAATAGGTTTAAAAACATTACAATTATAAAAAAGAGAAAAAGGAAGAAAGAAAAAGGAAAACTCCACAGAACCACAAAGGCCCAACATGGAGGTAGAGGTTTATAACAACAATAAAAAGTGTGACCGAATGTACATATATACATATATACCCATAAGCAAAATCTAAACAGTCCAATAAAGTACAGTAGATTGACCCAGCAAACAAAGGTAACCAAACAGTATGTCTACCAGAACAAAACTAACTAAAGCACTAATTGGAAAATAAAACTAATGCAAGGTGCCAATTTGGGAATACAGCAATGGAAATAAAACTAACGAATATGTTGAGACTAAAGGAAAGAAAGAAAGAATAGATGTGCAAAGTTAAACAGAGGTAGATAAAGAAGATTTATATATATTAAAGAGTAACCACAAGGGGAAAAGTACAGTAGGAAAAGCAAACAAAGGAATAAATTTGGAAAAAATAATAATAGGTTTAAAAAAATTAGAAATTAAAATTTAAAAAAGAGAAAAAAAAAAAGACCTCCCCAGAACTGCAAAAGCCCAACACACAGGCAGAGGTTTATAACAATAAAAATGTGACTGAGATAAAAAAAGAAAAAAAAAGCTCAAAAGCCTAATTAGATTTCATAGTGCCAATAAAACTGACAACTACAAGAGTGGGGAGAAAAACGAAAAAAAAGAAAAATCCAAAAGAATCTACAGAACAAGTCAAACATAAAAATAATAAATGTTCTTCTGGAGTCACTGCTGCCAAGAGTCCTTTACCTCTCTGGGAGTCACAGTCCACCTCACCCCCCTAGGATGCCCTCTAACATTGTGCTGATCTCTGGACCTGCTTTGGGGGCAGATTCTGATCTGGTCCTACTCCTCTGTGTTCTTGCCTCCAATGTACACAACTATCAGAACTAGTGTGTTTTCTTTTGTGGGAGCTCTCAAGGACCTTTCAAATATTCCATAGACACAGAGTCTGCCTAGTTGATCACGTGGATTTAATCTGCAGCTTGTAGAGCTGGTGGGAGGGTTTGGGGTCTTCTTCCTTTGCCACACTGCCCCTGGGTTTCAGTTGTGGTTTTATTTCCACCTCTGCATGTGGTTTGTCCACTGGAGTTTGCTCCTGAGGCTGCCCTGGAGGGCGTGGGTGTGCCCCTGTGAGGGCCAGGTGTGGAGGTGATGCAGCTGCTTGGGTTGCAAGGGTTCTGGCAGCAGCAGGTACTCAGTGGAGTTGGCGGCTAGGGCAGCAGGAAATACAGTGCTCTAGAAGGGTATGGCAATCAGTATTGGCTAATACACTCCAGTATTCTTGCCTGGAGAACCCCCCTCCCTGACAGAGAAACCTGGCAGGCACAGTCCAGAGGGTTGCAAAGAGTGAGACACTACCAAAGCGATCCTGCATGCATAAGCACAAGACTTTTTTTTTTTTGCTGAAGGCAGTGGCAACCCACTCCAGTACTCTTGCCTGGAAAATCCCATGGATGCAGGAGCCTGGTAGGCTGCAGTCCATGGGGTCGCAAAGAGTCAGACATGACTGAGTAACTTCACTTTCACTTTTCACTTTCATGCACTGGAGAAGGAAATGGCAACCCACTCCAGTGTTCTTGCCTGGAGAATCCCAGGGACGGGGGAGCCTGGTGGGCTGCCGTCTATGGGGTCGCACAGAGTCGGACACGACTGAAGCGATTTAGCAGCAGCAGCCACTGCCACAGGAGTTAGTACCTATTAGAGTCTTTTTTCTAGCCTCTTGTAACCGGTGATCAGAAGGCCTCTTTGGCCAGTCTTTCTCCTTAGCTCTGCCTGTACATCACTCAGAGGGCTCCCTTGCCTGGGGTCCTTCTCTGTTGTTTGGTGCATCAGTCACTTAAAGGAGCACCCTGGGTGGGGTCCTACTCTGTAGTTCAGTGCCTCAGGCATTTGATGGGCGAACCTCTCTATTGTTCAGCTGCCTATGCTGGCATATGGGGAGAGGGAGGCTATGGTGATGGCTCCACCCACCACCACGTGTGACTCAGCATTATTGCCTTGCTTCCATGGCTGCCTGGCTTTCCTCCACAGGCATTCCCACCACAATGGCCTTCCTCACATCTCCTCAATCCTCTCTGCAGTCAGCAGCAGCCTTCGCCCAGGGATTGCTCCACAATCCCTAAACTTCAGCTCCCAGCCACTGCGTCATCTGGGGTATGTATGGCTGTGGCAAGGACTGTCTGATTCTCATTCCATTTAGGCCACCACAGATCAGCTGTTGCACTCTCAGCCTTAAATGCTTCTCCTCTGACTCAGACAGTTGCCCTGATGCAGGGATTGGACCCCTGCTTCAGTTCCCCTGCCTGCTGAGGGCAGGTCCATTCCTACTAACACTCCTGTTTTTCCCCCTAGTTCCTTCATCCTGCCGAGTTCTGCGTGGTTCTATATATTCTTTTCTGCTGGTCAGGTACTCCTGTCCGCTCTCAGCTGGTGTTCTGCATGCACTTCTGTGTCTGAAGGTGTATTCTTGATGTATCAGTGGAGAGAGATGTACTCCACATCCACCTACTCCTCTGCCATCTTGTTCTCTGATCTAATCATTTAGTATTAATGGAAGACATTGTCAAGTGAATGCAGAAGTTGAAAAAAAAATAGAGATGGTTCCTTTTAAGTTTCTGGTATTGGCATTCAGTTCATAAGCAGTTTCAGGCCAAGTGTAAATAGACTCTCGAATCTTAATGTTCTTTATAAAGTTACAAATTTCAATGTAGATTGGCAATCTTAGTGTGGGATAGCAATTTACCACAGAACATTGGTGGTGGTTTAGTCACTAAGTCATGTTCAACTCTGCCACCCCCTGCCAGGCTCCTCTGTCCATGGAATTTCCCAGGCAAGAATACTCAAGTAGGTTGCTACTTCCTACTCCAGGGGATCTTCCTGCCCCAGGGATCAAACCTGTGTCTCCTTCATTGGCAGGCAGATTCTTTACCACAGAGCCACCAGGGAAGCCCACCACAGAATGTATTTCTCTAAAAACTAATAGTTCAGGGAAGTATTCTAGACTTCTGTTTGCACTTAGCTGAAAAGACTCATTCATACACACACATACAACACACACACACACACACCATCAGTGAACTCATGTCAGAAGAGTTTAGAGCCTCTCTAATTTGAAGCAGTTAGTACATTCTAAATATGGAAAGCCCAGGCTTCTAGAATCATCAGTACCTTTATTAAGAATCAGAATCCTTGATTTTAAAATGTTCTTTAATATTCTCTTTGTAGGGGGATTTATAACACATAGCTGTTAGCACTTCCCCTATTATACCCAGAATGTCATGCATAAATGTCAACAACAGTATATTTCATTCATACTCTAAAATTAAATCCTTTATCCCACAATTAGCCATAATCATGACCACATACGACTATGATTTACCGTAACTAAAATAGATGGCGTGGGATTTATTGTTGGCTTATGTTCGAAAAACCAAAGGCATACTTTTAAGTTAAATAATTGCATGCAAACTATTTGGGACATAATTCCTACTTATTTTGTTTTCCATATATCTCTATCTAGTAGATAGCAAATTGTTACAATACCCCCATTAGTAAAATCTGAGGGACTGCTCTGTCTGTGTGTGTTTGAAATACGCTCTTTGAAAACATAATGGGAAGAATAAATTAAATTATAAATTCTATCTTACTGATAATTTTTTCAAATTATCTTTATTGATAATTTATATGTACTGTTACTATGTAGACCTACATCAGTGATCTGATTTGAATAGCATAATCACTCTATAAGGTCAGGAGCATGTAAAATACATCATTTCTTTTGCTTGTCCAATGCCCATACCTCTTTCTTGGGTAACACCACCCTGATGTTTTATTTAGGAACTCAGCCTCCCTCATTTACTAGTTTGTCAGTCGGGCCACACTTCCTTTTCCTGCCTTCCCTTCATCAAGGAAATGAAGTCAGTTCACTGACTCTTTCTGGGAGTTTGTATCTTGAGTAGAAGAGCCAAAGGATGAAATCTGATAAGAAACCTTACTTTGGCTGAGGTGCCCTAATAATGCCCAAAAGGTCTTGTTTTCTAGAACCCTGGAGCTCTTCTGAGGCTCAGCTCATTCTTGCATTTGATTATTTCAGCTCTCTCATATCCTTACAGTAAATTCCTTTTTAAAAATAATTTTGTGTAGTCAAGAGTTGATTTCTGTTTCTTACACCTGAAGAACTCTACCTGCTCTGCTGCTACCTTCTTGCGGACAAGGCAGCTGAGGTGCAGAGAAGTGAAGGAGCCAGGCCACACCCATACATCTGGACAACACAGCTAAACCCTGGTCTGCCTGCTTCAAGCTCTCTTTTAATCCCTAAGTAACATTGCCTCTGTTTTCAGTTTCAGAAGAGTTTAAATGAGAGAGTGTCTAGAAGGTCACACAGTTATATTAGATCAGACCAAAAATATAAAATGAATAGAGGAGGAAACATCCCTTTCTTTGTTACATTTAATCAGATAGTATTTATTAAATGTTTAAGTATTAAATATTTAATCACTGTTTACATTTAATCACTGTGTACCTGAAGAATGCCTTACACTAAATAAAGAGTACAAAACCATGACCAATTTTGCAATGAATCTGGAGGTTCCTGTAATTCTTTTTAGTGTTTAATGTGACACAGCTGTACACAATTCCAGAATTAACATGGGTTCAACTACCTGCATTTAAAAACACATTTTTATTTCACACCCATTTAGCTAGGGATGATAAAGTGAAGTCCAAAGCAACATGTGCTAACATGTGTAAACATCACTTTAAAACCCCCATGAAGAAATTACATTGTAAGTCAGAATCAAATGCAGGAGGATCAGACTATACATTGAAAATAAGAATGGGAGGCAGCACTATGATGTCTTCAACCCCAGGCTCAAGGACCTTTGTCCCTTTTGTGATCTGGATACAGTTTACGTCTCTGAGCCTGTTTACCTCCTTCCCCAGTGTCACTGAATGGAAGCAAGACTACCTAAGGGTGCACACGGCACTCTGATTAAGGATAGGGTGAGGCTGCGGCCGGGATCGGGGCTGGACTCAACAGAATGCAGCCTGCCCAGACTGGCCTGATTTATTCCACCAAACCTCTGTCTCTCCCTTCTGGCTAGTGACCTGACAAGCCCTCCCTAGAAGCTCCTTTGCATGGAAGTTTTGTGAGCTATGGTCTTTTCTGGGTCTGTTTGAAAGTGGTTACCCTTGGGGCTGCTGAAGAAGTGGAATGTGGTCTGAGAGATTGGGTAGAAAAGAAATACAGCACTAAAGACCACCTACATTGCGAGGAAAGTTTTAAAATCAATACCTGGTAAAGTCAACAAATTTCCCCCTTAAATTTTGTTTAAAATGTCTTAGAGTAAGGAATATTTTATTGTTTGGTGTGCTAGAATGATCCTGGGCTATAAAGTCAAGCAAATCTGGACTTAATTTGGCCTCTATGCTTGCCTGCTGTGTGACCTTAAACAAGTAACCTCTCCATGCCTCACTTTCCTGGTCTGTACAATGAAGGCAACTCAAAACATTCCCACCTCAAAGGACTGCTGGGAGACGACTTGAGGTTTGTTTGAAAGTGGCTACCCATGAGGCTGCAGAAGACATAGAAAGTGGTCTAGGAGTTGGATAGACTGGATAATCTGTCAAAAAAATTTCTGGCATATGATAGCTACTTAATACTAGTACTTTCATTCAGAAAACGTTTTTGAAGATTATTTTACTAGTCCACAATGTAAACATTGTTTAGGAAACATCTTTAAAAGCCACATATTGCCTGGCTACTCATATAAAGCCCACTGGCGGGGCGGGGGGAATATATATATATGTGTGTGTGTGTGTGTGTGTGTGTGTGTGTGTATCTTCCTCCAAAGAAGCCTATATTTTTCTTCTCTTTAAAAACAGAGTGGTGATTATGGTTCACAAGAAATAAAGTTAATTGGTCACAGTTTTGTTTGGTTTTTTTTTTGGTTGCAGTGGGATCAGGGTCAGAAAGTGGTGGCATATTTAAACTGTGTATATTTGAAGAGTATAAAGGGGCTATTTACAATGATGTGGGCAAGATTTACAGCAGGAATGGTCATTAGTGGCAGCCACATAGTAATTCAGAATTTTCTAGTAACAACATTAAAAAAGTGTAAAGAAACAGGTAAAATTAATCTTAATAATATACTTAGTTTAACCCAACCTATCCCAGTTATTTTAATGTAATAAATATTTTAAATGTTCAGTAAGATATTTTTCTTTTTTCATATTAAATCATTGAAATCTGACGTGTATTTTACATTTATAGTCCATCTCAGTTTAAATAATAAATTCTCATGTAAAATATAGTCCTACCGAAATAATAAAGCTGTGTTTAGTTTTATATTATTTCTGGCTTTTAAGTTTAAATTTAATTAATTTTAACTAAATAAAATTAAAAATTCAAGTCATCAGTTCCTGCTGCTGCTAAGTCACTTCAGTCGTGTCCAACTCTGTGCAACCCCATAGACGATAGTCCACCAGGCTCCCCCGTCCCTGGGATTCTCCAGGCAAGAACCCTGGAGTGGGTTGCCATTTCCTTCTCCAATGCAGGAAAGTGAAAAGTGAAAGTGAAGTTGCTCAGTCGTGTCCGACCCTCAGCGACCCCATGGACTTCAGCCTACCAGGCTCCTGTGTCCATGGGATTTTCTAGGCAGAAGTACTGGAGTGGGGTTCCATTGCCTTCTCCAGTCATCAGTTACACTATTACGTTAATCATACCATCAAGTTGTCAATAGTGCCCTGTAGCTGGTGGCTACCATATCGAATGGTACAGGTTTCGAGAAATAAAGGAAACCATTATCTCTTTTAAGCCTGAAGAGGAAGTGGTGGTGGCAGAAACCTGAACAGTGTTGCTATGTGGAGAAAGTGTCCTCCACATACCTTTGGTTAAGCTACATAGCCAATCTAGATGGCCAAGTACAGACGGACCAAAAAAGTATACTATGCTTTTATTCTAGTAAAATATGAAATACTCCTCAGAACTGGTGTATTATTTTATTAAAAAACCTGGCTTCATTTGTTATAGATAATACTGTTATTATCTGTAACAGTACTAATCCATTAAGAGTACTAATCTTGTGTAAACTAAAACTATTACTTAAAAGATTAATTTCCTATAATCCAATTTGTTTCCTTTTTTGTTTCCAGAATTTCATAAAATTCAATATTGAGATTCATACAGTCCTAATGTCCTTTTCTAAGATGATGTTTTTAAGAATAAGTGAGTCAGCAATTAAAACATGTAGTATTTTTGTTATCCCACCTGGCACTGCTGGGTTCGTCTTCTTAAGACACCACTTCTTCCATCATCCCACTGTTCAAGAACTTCAGGGCTCTCTATTCTCTACCAAGACAAGGCCAATCCTTGGCCTGGCCTTCAAAGAACTCCATCACTTGAATTTAGCCTACATTTCAAATTTCCTATGAGCATTTCCATGCAGCCAGATCAGGTTATTGTAATCTGCAGAATACAGGCTCAATTTACAACCGTACTTTTTCCCATACTAACTCATTTTCTTCTGGCCTCCAATACACACATACGCAGATTCATGTACACACATGTGCATATCAGAATACTACTTTTCTTCTGAATTTTTCCAAATCCCACCCATCAGTGAGGTTCCTCATTGGGGCTCAAACTTTTGAAGCCTGGTAAATCATTCATTCTACATCCTCAGCTTCAAACCCTGAGCTCCAGCAAGAGTCCGTTCCCTCACTCATTTGCCACTTGGATCGTCTGCCTCCAGTTGTTTCCATGGCCCACCTTGCACTGCTCCGTTCTGTCTCCATCCTAATGCTCAACTCTTAAGTGATCCCATGGAGCCAGAAACGTGACCAGATTTTGAATCTGGGTCACTTGCTAAAGCCTTCCCTCAGAGGCCTGAGTTAAGCAGCAGGTTGTGAAATACCAACCATTGTCACATGTAAATGTACCAAGAGTATCTCTGCTTGAACAGATTTATCGTATTATCATCAGTTACATTCATGGTGCTCATCATCTGCCTTAAGCCATGGAATCACTGGATTATTAGATGAGAGATTTGCATTAGCAAATAAGCAGAGATGCTAAAAAGTTTGGGTTAAGTGCTGACCTGCAGTTAAGTGCCAGAATTTCCCTCTATGTAGTTCTGCACTGGCAAACAACACTCTGATTGGCACATGGAATGTAGCTTTGCTCACCAGAGCCCAGTGTCTCTGGTGTGGTCTGTAGAATTGCTGGAGTAATACCCCTCTCCCCCTGCTGCTCCACTCCTCACCTCCTAGCCATTAAGATTTTTCCATGGGTTTGCTTCTGAATTCAGGCTGTTACTGAAATCAGGAACAGCAATCCTTGATCTGTACTCTGTAGCATATTAATAGGTGTTAGTGGCAATAGGAGTGAATAATAAAATAAATTTTGAATACCCTGGCTAGAAGAAAGATAAGCTTCTTTGCTGCAGAGATTCTCAGAGCCTTTCCTAGGCTCATGTGAACTGTGAATCATTAAAAAGAGATATAGTAGGAAGCATTTACATGTATGTTTGAGTAGAAAAAAATCACCTCCCGACCCCCACCTAATCTCTGGCCCCAGAAAATGAGAATTTCCCTCATGGGGTTGTTGTGAAGATGGAAACGAGTTACTGCGTGGAAAGCACTTAAAACAGTGCCTGACAGAAGTGCTCTTTGGGCTTATTATTGCCATTGTTATCACATGACACAGTTTAAATGAGACTTCACTGGTGTTCCTGTGCTCTTGAGATAGAAAGAGTTGCATGTGGATTGAATGGAGTTCTTTTTAGGAGTTATGAAGATCTCATACAGATACTGCATAGAACAAGTATGCATCTCTCTTTGGGTTCCTTTGAATCAAAAAATGGTTCAAGTGCAAAGAAGTTTATTCTTTTCCATTCTTCCCAAAGCCTGGGTGACCAGGGTTCAATTAAATTGCATGGAATAATGGTCCGGAGTATAGCCTTCAGTGTTGCGTTAGTTACTCAGTCATGTCCAACTCTGTAACCCCATAGACTGTAGCCTGCCAGGCTCCTCTGTCCATAGGACTTTCCAGGAAAGAATACTGGATGGGGTGGCCATTGCCTACTTCAGGGGATCTTCCCGACCCAGGGATCGAACCTGGGTCTCCTGCATTGCAGGTAGATTCTTTACCATTTGAGCCACCAGGGAAGCCCAGAGTCTGGTTTAAATCTTGACTCTTCCACCAATGACCATATACCCTTGGACAAATTGATTAAAGGTGCCCAAAAATCTGTAAAATTATTTAAAATCTTTTTATCTCTCTGGGTTGTTGTTAGTAATTTAAAAGATTGTGCCTATGAAGTACTTAGCCCATGACTGAATGGTAAAATATGGTACATGGTTTTATTTGTTGTTTAGTCACTAAGTCTGCCCAACACTTTGCGACTCCATGCACTGTTCGCGTCAGGCTCCTCTGTCCATGGCATTTCCCAGGCAAGAATAGCCGAGTGATACATGGAGAAATGCTCAGGAAGTGGAGGTTCCTAATTATCTCACTAACAGAATAACTTCTCTAGTTTATTTAAACTGTGAGATAGTAGTTCAGTTGCCCATGTAATCATTGCCAAAATATCTACGGGGACCAATTTGCTTCACAAGTGAAAGTGAAAGTTGCTCAGTCGAGTCCGACTCTTTGTGACCCCATGGGATTCTCCAGGCCAGAATACTGCAGTGGATAGCCTTTCCTTTCTCCAGGGGATCTTCCCAACCCAGGAATCGAATCAGGGTCTCCTGCATTGCAGTTGGATTCTTTACCAGCTGAGCTATCAGGGGAGTCCTATTTGCTTCACATCTGCTAGGTATTTAGTAAATATATTGGCCTCTTGAATTGCTGACTGATTGGATTGCTTGATTAGACTCCAGAAGCCTATTGGGTAACTCCCTGCCATTAAGAATTGAAGGGGGATGCCATACAGGCTCAGTGACCACTGTCCTGGGCAACTAAAACAGGCAAACTGGTTTTTTCACAAGATCAAAAATAATCTCTGAAGGAACTCTGCTACCCCTTTATGTTTAAAAACCTATAAACAATTTCTAATATCATAAAGACTTAGTTCCTAGGCAAAATAAAAAGTATTTCCAAGTTCATTGCTTTGATTAGGAAGGTTGTGAATAGTATCAAAGCTATTCACAAGCCAGTGGTCAGAAGCTGTGGGAAACATACTTTTCATTTTAGATATTTCATGCAACACTGCTAATGTTATCTATCCTGTTTGGGCAGGGAGAAAACTGGCAAGCATTGTGAGATAGGGATTTTATGTGAGTTAATGGAAATGTTGCGGCTGACCAACAAAGGAACTTCCCCAGCCAAAATCAAAACAAAGACATTAACTTGGAAGGGGGAAAAAAGCCTGCAGAATAATAATATCATGCACTGAAACCTTATCTAGTGGTTGAAGTAATTTGGTTTGAAGAACTTAAAGAGTATTTTGTGGTTTGTGAAAACAGCCAGCAGACACTGTATTTAGCAGCCTCTCCACTATTAACTTCACATACCATCCTCTCCTCTCACCAAGTGGGGCCATTTAACTATCTTTATCTCTGGATTTTTACCAGCCTAAGACCTCTTGAGGACAGAAGCCAAGGTTTCAGAATCTGCAATGCAATGCCCATATACCACAGACTATTTCTGAAGATCAGTATGGCCACAACAGATCTGAAGATTTGCTTACATTCACTTAGGATAAATTTTCAGATTTTAATCCATGATTTAGGAGCATCTATCCCTCTTCCACGGAGAAGGCAATGGCACCCCACTCCAGTACTCTTGCCTGGAGAATCCCATGGACAGAGGAGCCTGGTGGGCTGCAGTCCATGGGGTCACTAAGAGTCGGACACGACTGAGCGACTTCACTTTCACCTTTCACTTTCCTGCATTGGAGAAGGAAATGGCAACCCACTCCAGTGTTCTTGTCTGGAGAATCCCAGGGACAGGGAAGCCTGGTGGGCTGCCGTCTCTGGGGTCGCACAGAGTCGGACACGACTGAAGTGACTTAGCAGCAGCATCCCTCTTCCAAAACAATCACACACACACATACACACACACACACACCCTCCCACAGATGATTCCTCATAACCAGTTCTCAATTAGAGTTGATAACAATTCTGAATTAAATAACTCAAAAAGCAGGTTATACTAAGTGAACCAGACACTGCAAAAGAAAAATAATCTGAAGGTTAGAGACCAATTCTTTTTATCTTATAATTCAGCACCATGGCTTTTTTTGTGTAAATAACAGGAAAGTCACCAGAGAAGATGAAGAAACTTTGCTAAGGAACTTACCAAACTAACCCTTTCATGGCCTACCACTTGCCCCATCTGGGCCCAGCCACTCTCCTCTGAAGTCCCAATGCTCCTCTGAGCACTGCCTTGCACACCCGATAAGAGAAAGTACAATAATGGCTCTTGTTTGACCAACACGTGGACACATAGTGTTAACTGCTCAAACAGCTTCAGTTCAGTTCCATCGCTCAGTCCTGTCCGACTCTTTTCGACCCCATGAATCGCAGCATGCCAAGCCTCCCTGTCCATCACCAACTCCCGGAGTTCACTCAAACTCACGTCCATCGAGTCGGTGATGCCATCCAGCCATCTCATCCTCTGTCGTCCCCTTCTCCTCCTGCTCCCAATCCCTCCCAGCATCAGAGTCTTTCCCAGTGAGTCAACTCTTCGCATGAGGTGGCCAAAGTACTGGAGTTTCAACTTTAGCATCATTCCTTCCAAAGAACACCCAGGACTGATCTCCTTTAGAATGGACTGGTTGGAACTCCTTGCAGTCCAAGGGACTCTCAAGAGTCTTCTCCAGCACCACAGTGGGGACTTATTTCCTCGTTCGTATTTCATTGATTGATTTTTCATCGAAGAAATCTTTAAAAAATAAGTTCACCAATATGAATTTTCAGGATGCTACATAATGTAAGAGGGAAAGTGAAAGTGAATCATAAGGTCACTAAGAAACAGGAATTTATGTACTTTTAGGTACCCACTCACCAAGAGAAATCCAAAAGACATTTTACTTCCATATTTTTACGTAGCCATCTGTCCCAAACTCAGTTCTGTGATATTGAGAAATCCTTAAAGTGTAGAAAAGTGCTGGAGAATAAAAACCAAAAAAGCCTACTTTGGAAAACTTTCAACTGTAATGAAAATTCAAACAGAATGCATACAGACAAACTATAGTTGTCATTTTAGACCTTCAGAGTCACAGAGTCTCTTAATTGATAAGTGCTCAGATACAAAACTGACCCCAACTGCAGTAATTTCTAGATTAAAAAAAAGTGTGAATCAATTTATGGACAATGTAGAATATGCGACTATTAAGGAAAAAAGTATAGACTTAGAGATGTCTTATTTCAGGTGCTCTGATCAGGATCCCATTCTGTTTCTAGGAAAGGTAACTGAACCCTTCACATTTTAAAACTATATGATTGTAAATTTAATATGATGTCAAGAAAGTGTTTTGAATGGAGTTCTTCTGAGCCCAAAGTTCTCTGGTAAACTATGAAGTCACATGGATGTTGAAGCTGACAGATCTCGGAGGCTACAACCACCCTCACCCTCCAAGACATCAAAAGAAGGACAGGATCTGGTGATTAACCTCACACACAAAATGGCTGGGCCACGGGATGGAGACGGGTTTTCATAGTTCCTCTAGTGGCCTGTTTCACTAGTCTAAAAACCAGTGAGGTGACGAAAAACAGCTGCTCAAGATTAGGCCTCTGCTTTCTGCGGCAGTTGTGACAGGAACACAGCTAGTAGGCTTCCCTGCTTCTCTGAAAAGTGCCTGACACCAGTTTAGCCTTTGTCTGTAGGCCAAGGTTAACTCTGAGTTAACTCTGGCTAATAATAAATTACATGTGATTTTGAAAAGAAATCATTGAGTTGAGAGGAAGCATAGGAAGTTTCACCATGTTAATGTATGTGACAGTGAAAGTCACTCAGTCCTGTCTGACTCTTTGTGACCCCGTGGACTGCAGCCCACCAGGCTCCTCTGTCCATGGGATTCTCCAGGCAACAGTACTGGAGTGGGTTGCCATTCCCTTCTCCAGGGGATCTTCCTGACCCAAGGATTGAACCTGGGTCTCCCACACTGCAGGCAGATTCTTTACCCTCTGAGTCACCAGGGAAGTCCTATATTAATATATATAATGGTATACATTAAATATTCCCTACAAATTGGCACACAGTTATCTCTAGAACATTCCTAGAGGGTTCTATAACACCAAACAGCCCACTTACTTTCATAAAATCTCTGGCTTTTAGAAAATTTTACCTTAATCAAAATTCAAGTGTAATCTCTATAATGCCTATAATGCCTATTAGTTCCAGTTCTTTTTTCCAGTTACAAAGAAAAACTGTTTCCACCATACTAGCTATATAGTGCAGCAACTCTTTCTGTATTTAGCACAGGTCCTAACATGCAGTGGACTTTTGATGTCTGTTATATAAATAATTGAGTGAATGGATAATTACTCCATACCAACACTTAGAATACCGCTAGATATTCTTTCCAGGTTAAAAGTTTCAATTATTTTATTTGTTCATCCTATGAAATGATTTTCAGATTTTTTATCAGCCAAGTGCCACATGTTTTGGTCAGAATATTTAGATTATACTTATGCTTATACTGTAAATATGCAAATAGATTCAATTCCTCCTGAAATACAGGAAATTACTAAGAGTATCAACAAGTTTATCTGGGGCCAATCAGCTATCCAGGCACTCAAGAGATTTATTTTTAATTCTCTTAGTGCTTCATTTTTCCTTTATCATGCCAATGAAAAATACTCCATGTAATTTCATCTAAAAAAAGATATTGGAAGACTGGAATGTATTAATAGTAAGTCCACAAACCAAAACATCCATGATAAACATGGTAACTTAAATACTGATATTTCTTTTCAATTTCCAAGACTCAGGTGTATTGAAACAAATATTCAGGTCTGCAATTATGCATGTATGCGTAATCAGCTACTCAATTTTTAATGAGCATTATACTTGCCCTTTTCATTTTAAATATTTCCTTTTTTCTCTCTTTTATAGTCTACCAAATTACGTCTGAAAATGGAGTCCATTAGAGTATAATCTTACCCAACTATTGTTTTCTTCAGGAGGAAATAATGGAGAGCACATGCAGATGCATCATATCAGGCTCCTGTTTCCAGAATTACAGTCTTAAAGCTGCCAGGACTGTTTAAGAGCAGGGATGATCAGATTGTTCGGCATATGAAACACCATTTTCTGAACATTTAAGCAGGTGAGGCAGGAGAATGTGAAACAACTGGCAAAGAGAACTTGAAATATTCAAGCAAAGGACTTTTTTTTTCCTTCTCAGCTTTCAAGACATCCTGTTTTTCCACAAAATAAATGAATCATATTTTCTATTCTATTTTCAATGCACTGAGTTTTTCTGTCCATTCTGTTTCAGTCTCACAGTATTGTAGGCCTCCATCTGGCCACAAACAAGTCATTCTGCTTACATTTCTTCTGGAAGAAGAGTAAAATAAGTGTATCCAGATTTTTCTGGATTCAAATTACTGTAACCTCTTTGGTGTTGCAGGAGCTTAAAGGTATATTTGGGCCTCCCGGGTGGCACTAGTAGTAACGAACCCATCTGCCAGTTCAGGAGATACAAGAGATATGGGTTTGACCCCTGGGTCAGAAAGATCCCCTGAAGGAGGGCATGGCAACGCACTCCAGTATTCTTGCCTAGAGGATCCTATGGACAGAGGAGCCTGGTGGGATACATTCTATAGGGTTGCAAAGACTCAGACACAACTGAAGCAAGTTAGCATGCCCACAAAGATATTTACATCTGTTCCTTTACTCCAGTAAGGGCAACCAGTCAGTCTTCCCTACAGAAGCACTCTCTGAAATGAATGCCACCAAGGATTTACAATACATCTCATTTAACACAGTAGCTCTAGTCAAAAGAGAATACTGATATAATTTTTTTTTAATCTTCAATGTATTCTCATATAAAGGGAATAGTTCTACAAAATAATAATATTTTCATAAATGTATGTCCAAATAATTTATTGTCAAATTTCCTTAAAATAAGCCATATACAAATAGCTATAGCTAATCAGAAAAATAGTCCTAAGTCTTATTTTGAGAGAGCAATCTTATTTATTTGTGTTAATTACAGAAAGCATGAAATAGTACTTTAAATTGATGACCATATTAGAAAGCCTACATTTGAGACACTAAATCACAAGTAATCACATAAACTGATTATAAGTGTGTGATTCTGCAGCTGATACAAACAGCTCCCTGAGTAATATGTGAAAAGCAGAGCAGCAACTGAAACATTAAAACTGAGTGTCTCTGACTTAACCATGATGTAGTATAGTAACGGAGAAGGCAGTGGCACCCCACTCCAGTACTCTTGCCTGGAAAATCCCATGGACGGAGGAGCCTGGTGGGCTGCAGTCCATGGGGTCGCTAAGAGTCGGACACGACTGAACGACTTCCCTTTCACTTTTCACTTTCATGCATTGGAGAAGGAAATGGCAACCCACTCCAGCGTTCTTGCCTGGAGAATCCCAGGGACAGGGGAGCCTGGTGGGCTGCCATCTCTGGGGTCACACGGAGTCGGACACGACTGAAGCGACTTAGCAGCAGCAGCAGTATAGTAACTCCTTAGAGTCATCATAGCAAATAGAAGTGGAAAAGGTGGAAGTAGTGACAGATTTCCTTTGCTTGGGCTCTAAGATCCCAGTGGATGGTGACTGTAGCCAAGAAATCAGATGATTGCTTCTTGGCAGGAAAGCATTGACAAACCTAGACAGTGTATTAAAAGCAGAGACATTATTCTGCCAACAAAGGTCTGTGTAGTCATGGCTATGGTCTTCCCGGTGGTCACTTATAGTTATGGAGAGCTGGACCATAAAGAAGGCAGAGCACCAGAGAGTCAATGCCTTTGAACTGTGGTGCTGGAGAAGACCCTTGAAAAGTCCCTTGGGCAGCAAGGAGATCAAACCAGTAAATCTTAAGGGAAATCAATCCTAAATACTCATCGGAAGGACTGATGTTGAAGCTGGAGATCCAGTATTTTGGTCATCTGGTGCAAACAACCAGCTCATTGGAAAAGTCCCTGATGCTGAGAAAGATTGAGGGCAGAAGGAGAAGAGGGCATCAGAGGATGAGATGGCTGGATGGCATCATCAATGCAATGGACATGAACTTAGGCAAACTCTGGGAGATGGTGAGGGACAGGGAGGCCTGGCGTGCTGCAGTCCATGGGGGTCGCAAAGAGTCAGACACGACTGGATGACTGAACAACAAGAGAGTCATCTACTTTAAGTTTCTTTAGGGGGAAAAACATGTAGGAGTTGGCTTCAGGGACAGTATACAGACTTTGGACATAGAAAGACCTGGGTTAATATCCTGACCTACTTTTGTGTCCTTAGGCAAAATTATTTTATTTTCCTGGTGATAATCCTAAACCTACCTTCCAGAGTTACTACACTAATCACAACTAAAGTATGTAAATCACCTAGCACAAAGCCTGGGTCACTGCATATTTTAGGGTTTTAAGAATACATTAGAAGCGACCCTACTTTATAAAGAAAATCTGTGTGTGTGTGTGTGTGTACATACATATATATGTATATATCTTTTTTTAAGGGGGCTTCTTTTTCTAGTTCAGCCTTTATTTCTTTAGTTAGAAAGGATATGGCTACTTGAAAAACAACTTGTTAAAAAATCTAAGTCAAATTTTTGTATTTTTCTTTTTACTTTACTATTTTATAGACATATGCATAATGTCAATTTTAAGTGTAAACTGGAGTATTTTAAAATGTAAGAAATCAACTCCTCAGATATTTCTAGGAGAAAGAACTGTGCCTATGAAAGGAAGGGGAATGTTTTGAAACCTTATCACTATGAAAATGAATAAATGTGATAACGAAACATGTAATATGAAAAGAAATACATAAAGAGGTGATAAGAGTAGATATATTTGCATAAGAGGAAAGTGTGTAAAGGGTGATAAAATGAAAATATAAACGTCAACGGGCCAAAATATTTTAAAAACAACGCATAGTTTTAAAAATCATCAAGATAAAAATCCACTAAAACTTACTTGTTGGACTTAAAATTTGCTAGATATCTAATAAATTCTTACTTTTAAGAAGAATGATCCTTGATTAACGGCAAATTTGCTTTTACTATGGATTTTTATTTTTTAGTGTTAACAGTGTGAAAAACCAGTCTAATAGTTTTGAAGTGATGTTAATAGCTAGAGATTAAATTCCAGTGTTTGTTTAATTCATCAAAAATATAACACTCATTTCAATTAGAATAAACAATGTTGTTTATAAGATTTAGACAAAATGACTATGGATTTTTTAATCTAAGCAAAACTTGCACCATCGATTTTGCAACACTTAATACTAAACTACTTTTAGTACCAGAGGCTTTTACTCAGAGTGGAAGCTTCTATTCAAGGAGCAAATGGGCATTATACTGCATACCTCAATTGGTTATTTGGTAACTGGGCTTCAAAATCACTGCAGATGGTGACTGCAGCCATGAAATTAAAAGACGCTTACTCCTTGGAAGGAAAGTTATGTCCAACCTAGATAGTATATTCAAAAGCAGAGACATTACTTTGCCAACAAAGGTCCATCTAGTCAAGGCTATGGTTTTTCCTGTGGTCATGTATGGATGTGAGAGTTGGACTGTGAAGAAGGCTGAGCCCCGAAGAATTGATGCTTTTGAACTGTGGTGTTGGAGAAGACTCTGGGGAGTCCCTTGGACTGCAAGGAGATCCAACCAGTCCATTCTGAAGGAGATCAGCCCTGGGATTTCTTTGGAGGGAATGATGCTGAAGCTGAAACTCCAGTACTTTGGCCACCTCATGCGAAGAGTTGACTCATTGGAAAAGACTCTGATGCTGGGAGGGATTGGGGGCAGGAGAAGGGGACGACAGAGGATGAGATGGCTGGATGGCATCACTGACTCTATGGACGTGAGTCTGAGTGAACTCTGGGAGTTGGTGATGGACAGGGAGGCCTGGCGTGCTGCGATTCATGGGGTCGCAAAGAGTCGGACATGACTGAGCGACTGATCTGAACTGAACTATTCAGTGTCTTTCTCTATGCTAATCATTTTATCCTCCTATTTTTTCTATTTCATATGCTAATAGAGGAGGCTTGTACCAGATTTCCTAAATTGTGACCCTTCTGAGATATAGTGCACCCACATATATCAAAGGACAAAGAGAACAGATGGTCCATTACATGCAAGACATGATGCCATACTCTTCAAATGTAATGTCTCATAGAATCCTTACAATGAATATTATCTCCACTTTGCAGATGAGGACACTGGCCTTTGAGTTCAGTTTCTTGTCCATGGACAATACAGCTAGGAAGTTTAGATCTCACCACCTTGAAAATCTGTGAGAGTTGGGTAAGTTGTTTTTTTCTGTTTCACCACTACCTGAAATATACTAACTGCAGCCGGCTCTAAGATCTTAGATTTGAAGCATCCTGAGAGGGAAAACCCAGGTATGACTGGTTGAAGGAGTAATCTCTTTTACCTTTTCTCCGTATCATATGGACAGGATTCCTTTCTCTGCTAAAAACAAAAAAACAAAACAAAAAACCTACACTCTGTTTCATGCAAGATGGGCACAATAAAGGACAGAAATGGTAAGGATCTAACAGAAACAGAAGAGATTAAGAAGACGTGGCAAGAATACAAAGAAGAACCATACAAAAAAGGTCTTAATGACATTGATAACTACGATGGTGTGGTTACAAACCTAGACACCCTGCAGTATGAAGTCAAGTGGGCCTTAGGAAGCATTACTATGAACAAAGCTAGTGGAGGTGGTGGAATTCCAGCTGAACTATTCAAAGTCCTAAAAGATGATGCTGTTAATGTGCTGCACTCAATATGCCAGCAAATTGGAAAACTCAGCTGTGGATACACGACTGGAAAAGGTCAGTTTTCATTCCAATCCCAAAGAAGGGCAATGCCAAAGAATGTTCAAACTACTGCACAATTGCACTCATTTTACATGCTGGCAAAGTAATACCCAAAATCTTTCAAGCTAGGCTTCAAAAGTACATGAACCAAGAGCTTCCAGATGTACAAACTGGATTTAGAAAAGGCAGAGGAACCAGAGATCAAATTGCCAATACTCACTGGATCATAGGAAAAGCAAGAGAATTCCAAAAAAAATTCTGCCTCACTGACTACACTAAAGCCTTTGACTGTGTGGATCACAACAAGCTGTGGAAAATTCTTAAAGAAAAGGAATACCAGACCGCCTTACTTGCCTCCTGAGAAACCTATATGCAGGTTAAGAAGCAAGTTAGAACTGGACATGGAACAACAGACTGGTTCAAATCAGGAAAGGAGTACATCAAGGATGTATATTGTCACCCTGCTTATTTAACTTACATACAGAGTACATCATACAAAATATTGGGCTGGATTAGTCACAAGCTGGAATCAAAATTGCCTGGGGAAATATCAACTACCTCAGATATGCAGATGATACCACCCTAAAGGCAGAAGACAAAGAGGAACTAAAGAGCCTCTTGATGTAGGTGAAAAGGAGAGTGAAAAAGCTGGCTTGAAACTCAACATTAAAAAAACGAAGATTATGGAATCCAGTCCCATCACTTCATGGCAAATAGATGGGAAAAAATGAAAATGGTTTATTTTCTTGGGCTCCAAAATCACTGTGTCCAGTGACTGCAGCAATGAAATTAAAAGTCACTTGCTCCTTGGATGAAAAGCTATGACAAAACTAGACAGCATATTAAAAAGCAGAGACATCATTTTGCCGCAAAGAACCATCTGGTCAAAGCTATGGTTTTTCCAGTAGTCAGGTATGGATATGAGAGTTATACCATAAAGAAAACTAAGCGCCAAAGAACTGATGCTTTAGGACTGTGGTGCTGAAGAAGACTCTTCAGCGTCCCTTGGACTGCAAGAAGATCAAACCAGTCAATCCTAAAGGAAATCAGTCCTGAATTTACCTGGAAGAACTGATACTGAAACTGAAGCCCCAACACTTTGGCCACCTGATGAGCACTAGAAAAGACTCTGCTGCTAGCAAAGATTGAGGGCAAGAGAAAGTGATGACAGAGGATGAGATGGTTGGATGGCATGACTGACTCAATGGACGTGAGTTTGAGCAAGCTCTGGGAGATAGTGAAGGACAGTCTGGTGGGCTGCAGTCCATGGGGTCCCAAAGAGCTGGACATGACTTAACGATTGAACAACAACAACCTTTTGTTTAGAAATATAGAGCCCCAGTGAGGCCAAGCTTCACCACTTTTTAGCATCATCAATCTATACAACATACAAAGCTACTGAATGCCAAGGATTGCCAATAATATCAGAAGAAGCAAGAACGAATCCTTCCCTAGAAACTTCAGAGGGATAATGGTGCTGCCAACAGCTTGATTTCAGGCTTCTCCCATCCTGACCTGAGAGCGAATAAATTTCTGCTGTTTCAAACCAATCGGTTTGGCTTAAATATTTAAATTTCTATTGTTTTAAGCCACTCACTTCATTACAGCAGCCCTGGGAAATTCATAGAGATCTTGGTAATCCTAAGGCTTTCCATTTCTAAGAATTTTCTAAGTAAACGACTTAACCCTTATATGATGAAATTCATGCCTTCAAGACTAGATTAAGGAAATAGCTTTTTGAGGCAACAGGACTGGGGTTTAAAAATAACTGGCACTGATTGCTGTAAGGATTAAATAATAAATTTAAAGCTCTTAGCCCCAAACCTGGGTGGTATCTCTTGCTCAGTAAGAAATAGTACATTCTTTTTCTTCCTTTGTATCTCAGATTATCTGCAAGTTTTAAGGTCATGCAGGGCAGAGAATCATGGCTTGCCACCTCTCACACCATTTGGTGCATTGTCTTGCTCATTAAGTACGATATGTTGTATTTACAAAAGAATGAACTGTTATTTTTTTAACCTAAAGGAATGAGAAGTTATTTGTTTTCCATAAGTAAAGGCACATAACAATGTATTAAAGAAATCTTCTGTAACAGTTAGGAAAAAATAAACATTTTAATTCACAATAGGGAAAAATCACTCTCCTTTGGAATGTGAAAGCCTTATCATTACATCATTACCTTCAGTAGGCTAATGCAGACCTCAGCCTTGAAAAGCACTATGGTCTTTGCTGACAAGAAATACACTCACCCAATCAAAAATAAGCAGGAAGTGAAATGTTACATACCATGAAACTCTTACTCTGTACTTAATTTTTTGCACTTGGTACATGATGACTTTTCCATCTTCCTTCAAAAAATCTTTGATTTTAAAACCATGTGTCGGGGGAGGAAAAAAAAAAATCTGTCCTGAATTATATCATTCTGAATTAGCTACAGGATGCTGTTTCTTCACAATGCCTGATTTCACAGTGCACAGATATACAAACAAATTGTTCAAATCTTTTAAGTCTACATTTTTGTATTCTGGAACTCAGCGCATCACTGTGTGGCCCTACAGTTAGCAGACCTACTGGTCTTCTCCCCGCCTTTTACTTGCTTTTTCCATAATCAGAAGCTGGATCTCATTTCCAAATGAAAGACCTCTTTACCAAAAATTTATTTTTATGAAGGAATGGCTTTACAGTGTTTGCCATTTGGGTTATTTTATTTGGCTTTTTTATTCTCTTCAAAATGTGAATGGAAAATGTTTATCTGCTGGAGGGCTTCACATGCATCTGCTTTGCTGGCTCAATGATTTCCACTGCCAAAAAGCAAAAGAAGGGAAAAAAGAAAGAAAAGGCATAGAAAAACCACTAGCACTAGTCACTGAACAAATGTTGAGTCAAAAGCAAATTTGGCATGCCCTAAAAATGGTATAAAAAATTAAAAATCAGTTTCATTCTAATATTCTAACTTCTGGACCTGGGGTTCAGAGTATGCTGCTGCTGCTGCTAAGTCGCTTCAGTCGTGTCCAACTCTGTGTGACCCCATAGACAGCAGCCCACCAGGGTTCTCCATCCATGGGATTCTCCAGGCAAGAACACTGGAGTGGGTTGCCATTTCCTTCTCCAATGCATGAAAGTAAAAAGTGAAAGTGAAGTCGCTCAGTCGTGTCCGACTCTTAGCGACCCCATGGACTGCAGCCTACCAGGCTCCTCCGTCCATGGGATTTTTCAGGCAAGAGTACTGGAGTGGGGTGCCATTGCCTTCTCCGGGGTTCAGAGTATACTCTCTGTTAAAATACTTACCATAACACAGTGATTAAAATCCCAGGTTCTAGAATAACATAGATAACGTGTTTGAATTCAATTGTGCCACTTACAAACTATGTAATCTTGAACAAATCATTGACTTTCCTCAGCCTTCACTTCCTTTTCTATAAAATGGGGATAATACCCATCTCTTGGTACCACCGTGAGGATTAAATTAGATAACATAAGTAAAATGCTTAGCATAGTATCATATAGGGCTTCCCAGGTGGTACAGTGGTAAAGAACCCATCTACCAATGGAGGAAGTGTGGGTTTGATCCCTGGGTTGGGAAGATCCCCTTGAGGAAGAAATGGCAACCCACTGTAGTGTACTTGTCTGGGAAATCCAATGGACAGAGGAGCCTGATGGGCTATAGTCCATGGGGTCACAGAGTCGGACACAACTGAGAGACTGAGCCGAGCACTCACACATAGTTACAGATGTTATCACATTCCACAAATGGTTAATAGTACATAATTCAGGGCACCTCCTACAGGATTATGGAGAGGTTGAAAGTGAGCTCTTCCATAGCTCAAGTCCACAAAACCTTGTTACTTAACAGGTAGGGGAAGGTTGGTTCCTTCTGAGGGTGCTGAGGGGGGCTGTTGGCAGTCTTTAGCCATCCTTGACTTGTAGATCTCTGCCTTCCTCTTCACATGGCATTCTCCATGTGTGCCTGCTACCCTGATGGAATCTTCAGAGGGAACTAGCTACTGGATGGCTCAGTTTTCCTCTCCTACACCCAAAGCCAGAAGAGGGATCAGCACAGGATGTCTACGGATCTCCACCAGAGTCTGCTCAGGCTTCATTCGGCCCAGGCAAGTTTACCATCACTTCAATCCTAACAAATGTGTTCATGTTCCCAGAATTCCCTTAGCTGACTGGAGAGGCCTCAGGATCCCAGCCCAGTGACCTTCATTGTCATTGAGCCAAAGGCTATACAAGAGGCTCAAGGCTCGCTGACATTGCCCTGAAGCTGGTATTGGCAGAGTGCTGACTTAGAGGCATTCAGTCATAATTCCAGGATAATAGCTTGGCCCTTCGGAGAAGGCAATGGCACCCCACTCCAGTATTCTTGCCTGGAAAATCCCATGGACAGAGGAGCCTGGTGGGCTGCAGTCCAAGGGGTCGCTAAGAGTCGGACACGACTGAGCGACTTCACTTTCACTTTTCACTTTCATGCATTGGAGAAGGAAATGGCAACCCACTCCAGTGTTCTTGCCTGGAGAAGCCCAGGGATGGGGGAGCCTGGTGGGCTTCCGTCTATGGGGTTGCACAGAGTTGGACACAACTGAAGTGACTTAGCAGCAGCAGCAGTAGCAGCTTGGCCCTTTTGGCTTCTTGGCCAAGAATATGCACCAAATGCCTCAACTAGCAGCTTCCTTTCCTCCTGGCAGGGTTACCATGGCAACAACAAATCATCAGGGTAAAACTAAATCATTAGGGTACAACCAATTTGGAAAACTCAGCAGTGGCCACAGGATTGGAAAAAGTCAGTTTTTCATTCCAATCCCAAAGAAAAGCAATGCCAAAGAATGCTCAAACTACCGCACAATTGCACTCATCTCACACGCTAGTAAAGTAATGCTCAAAATTCTCCAAGCCAGGCTTCAGCAGTACATAAACTGTGAACTTCCAGATGTTCAAGCTAGTTTTAGAAAAGGCAGAGGAACCAGAGATCAAATTGCCAACATCCGCTGGATGATGGAAAAAGCAAGAGAGTTCCAGAAAAGCATCTATTTCTGCTTTATTGACTATGCCAAAGCCTTTGACTGTGTGCATCACAATAAACTGTGGAAAATTCTGAAAGAGATGGGAATACCAGACCACCTGACCTGCCTCTTTAGAAACCTATATGCAGGTCAGGAAGCAACAGTTAGAACTGGACATGGAACAACAGACTGGTTCCAAATAGGAAAAGGAGTACGTCAAGGCTGTATATTGTCACCCTGCTTATTTAACTTATATGCAGAGTACATCATGAGAAATGCTGGGTTGGAAAAAGCACAAGCTGGAATCAAGATTGCCAGGAGAAATCTCAATAACCTCAGATATGCAGATGACACCACCCTTATGGCAGAAAGTGAAGAGGAACTCAAAAGCCTCTTGATGAAAGTGAAAGAGGAGAGTGAAAAAGTTGGCTTAAAGCTCAACATTCAGAAAACGAAGATCATGGCATCTGGTCCCATCACTTCATGGTAAATAGATGGGGAAACAGTGGAAACAGTGTCAGACTTTATTTTTCTGGGCTCCAAAATCACTGTAGATGGTGAGTGATGCCATGAAATTAAAAGACGCTTACTTCTTGGAAGGAAAGTTATGACCAACTTAGATAGTATATTCAAAAGCAGAGACATTACTTTGCCAACAAAGGTCTGTCTAGTCAAGGCTATGGTTTTCCCAGTAGTCATGTATGGATGTGAGAGTTGGACTGTGAAGAAAATTGAGCGCCGAAGAATTGATTCTTTTGAATTGTGGTATTGGAGAAGACTCTTGAGAGTCCCTTGGACTGCAAGGAGATCCAACCAGTCCATCCTAAAGGAGATCAGTCCTGGGTGTTCATTGGAAGGACTGATGCTGATGCTGAAACTCCAATACTTTGGCCACTTCATGCAAAGAGTTGACTCATTGGAAAAGACCCTGATGTTGGGAGGGATTGGGGGCAGGTGGAGAAGCAGACGACAGAGGATGAGATGGCTGGATGGCATCACTGACTCAATGGACGTGAGTCTGGGTGAACTCCAGGAGTTGGTGATGGACAGGGAGGCCTGGCATGCTATGATTCATGGGGTCACAAAGAGTCAGACACGACTGAGTGACTGAACTGAACTGAACTGAATCTGTCCCAGTCAGGGTTCATCATCATTACGTGACCTATGTGTGCACACATGCTCAGTTGTGTCCCACTCTTTGTGACCCCAGGGACTGTGGCCCACCAAGCTCCTCTGTCCATCAGAATCTCCAGGCAAGAATACTGGAGTAAGGTTGCCATTTCCTCTTCCATGGGATCTTTCTGACCCAGGGATCAAAACCAGGTCTCCTGAATCTCCTGCATTGGCTGGTGGATTCTCTACCATAAGCCCATCACCTGGGACCTTCTTAAAATGCAAAATGTTAGGCTCCATCCCAGATCCACTAAAGCAGAATCTGCATTCTAATCAAATTCCCAGGTAATCTGTATGCTCATTATGATTTGCTAAGCCAGCTCTAAGAAGTTAAGTCTTGCATTCCAAACTGAACTACAGGATGGGGGAAAAAGCACAGGCATGGAATTCACATACTCTGTTTATTTTACTTATTTTCTTATGAGTGATGGTCAAAATTAGAAGTGATAAAGCAACTAATGGTTCAGCATAACATATTAATAATGCTATGTGGATTGAAAGAGAGCAAGAATCTACAAAATAGAATTCAAGAGAGAGAACAATTTACATTAAGCCCACCATTCCAAATTGTGTGATCAGAGTGAATGGGGTTTGGGTATATGAATATGCTACTGAATTATTCAAAATGCTTCTTATATTTTGTGACATGGTATTTCATTTCACTGTGACTCAGATGTTTAGAGAACTACATTTTCAACCTATTAACTACTGTGTCTGATGCTCATACTGATCGTAATTCTAGTGATCCTTTCCAATCATGAAGAAAAATGGATTGTATTAGTTATTAGTGATAGGCCTATGCTGGAGTCCATAATGATGACTTCCTAAGAGATTTGTGCAAGTGGTCTAGACCAAAGCCCCAGTTAAAAATTTATTAACATCTATTCTACCATGAACCACAAGTCATCTGCAGTTGCCAAAAAAATATTTTACAGTTTTAAAATGTATCTCACTATATAAAAATAATATTAATCCAATAAACTTACAGAAGATGTGATGTGCACAATGTGTGATTAAAGATCACACATACAGTAGGCAGGATAATGTCCCCCCAATGATGTCCATATTCTAGTCCCTATAACTTGTGAATGTGTGACTTCACATGACAAAAGAGACTTTGCAGATATTAAATACCTTGGGATGAGATTAGTCTGGAATATTGGGGTACACAGATTTTAAAACTGGAAAAAATTCCAGAGTGATGCAGTGTGAAAGGATTCAACTTTCTGTTTCTGGCTTTGACCATGGAAGAAAGGGGTCCAGTGAGCCAAGGAATGTGAGAAACCTCTAGAAAGTGGAAAAGTCCAGGTAATGGATTCTCCCCTAGGGCTGTAGAAAGGAACTCAGGCTTGCTGACACCGTGATTTTAGTCCCAGTGAGACTAGTGTTGAATTTCTGACATATAAATCTATAAAATAATTTGATTGATTTAAATGGTTGATTTAACCCACGAGTGAAGTGAAAGTCGCTCCGTGGAATTCTCCAGGTCAAAATACTGGAGTGGTTGCTATTTCCTTCTCCAGTCAACCCAAACCAGTAGGCACTGATGTCTCTTCGCTTTTGGCATGAGTGAAGTCTATCTGCCAGTCCTCTCCAGGATATCTTCCTGTACGCTGTAAACCTGGAAGAGCTGACTGGTTGTTACAGGGATTATTCTTTTGACAGACTTCACATCCTTTAACAATCTGGCTTATGGTTTTTATTAATCCTTTTCTCTTGAAAAGACTCTTAGCAAATTGGTAAGTATTTTCAATTACCAAATGGAAAGTTTCATGTAGAGTTTTAAGAATCTTCCATTGGTTGCTAGAGGGCAATACAAGTTCTTCATCTTCTGTTTGAAGCCATCCAGAGGGGAGAAGTATCTCCATGAGAAAGTGTTGAAGTTCCTCGGGAACTTCCTTTAACCCACTAAGTTTGTGGTAATTTGTTATGGCAGCAAGAGAAAACAAAAAATAGAAAAATTTAAAAATGTGAAACAGCAGAGAGACCTAGAACATCTGTTTCTCCCTTCTTGATGCCTTCAACACAGTTCTCCCCAAAATACATACAAATATCTTGGATGATATTCTAACATCATGGCATTTTTTGTTTTTTTTCTATGGTCTCTGATGAGCACCATTCTCTTAATTCACCTCTGCATCTCTTGCAGTCTATTTGCATTATTATCCCAAACTTGCAATTTAAGAGGTAGAAGCTATTTTCCAGTATTTTTTTTAAAGTGGGAGGATAAAATGCACAGATTTGAAGTTTCTATTCTTTTAATATCCTATGGGCTCATATATACTCTCTGTTAGACAAATTATATTATGATCTTACAATTATCAGTAGAGTTTCACTGACTACACTACACTAGTCGACAGAAGTTTTTAAATCTCACTTAGTAAATACTTTGTTTTCTAGAGCAATGAGTTCCCAAATCTGGCGGCTTACCAGAATCACTGGAAAAGCTCCTCAAAGAAGATGATGGTCTCCTCCTGTTTTAAAACCACACAACTATACAGAAACTAGAATTGTAATGGGGGTTTAAAGTAAATAACACCCTTCTATGTAAAACCCAGTCCTGGCTTCAAAGACAATCCATTTAAGAAAATGTTGGAAATAAAAACTAAAGAGCTGAGAAGGTAATCAAAGAACTAGAATGTCACTAATGAGCTGGAAGGTAAATGTCGGAAATAAAAATTAAAGGGCTGGAGAGCAATGGTTTGAGGCTCACATTAAAATGACTCAAGAAAAAAAAAACAAGCAGCTTTTTCTGTTTTATTAATGATCATCCTAAAGTTGAATATACAATTTTGATAAAGTGGATAGAGTGTTACAGCAGTATTCAGAAGGTGGAATTCCAACATCTCAACAACATTTCAAAGCAGCCCACTTCTCTGTATACCTAACTAAACCCCAGGAGGGAGCCCTCCCTGCTTTCTCAGCTCCTCTCTCCATGCTTAGAAGCACCTGGTGGTAGGGGAAAAGAATACCTTCAGCAAACAATCTGGGTAACCAAGAAGGTTTGTTTGTTTGAATCAAATTTCTAGAGTCTGGTTGAAATTGTTAGTGACTCCGAGATCTTGTTAAGTGCATAGTTATTTGTCAAGTGTTCAATTCTATGTGATTCATTTGATGGCTGAATTGAGTGCAGGTGTTTTCTTTTCTTTTTATGCTCTGCTCATCCCCTCCCCTCCCTTATACTCCCCACCTCCCAATCTGACTTAAGTGAAAGAAGTAAAAAGCCAGGTGACAATCTCTGGCTTAGGTCCTGTTTCTAGACAAAGCAAATCATGTGAAAATTAAGGATGTTAAGTAAGAACCTTTTGGTAAAATATTGTTCTCAAGTTTTGATTGGAAAGGACAGAATTTTGAGAGCAAATTAAAAGAAAATTTTAACCTTCCTTGGTTGTAAGTAAAATGCAGCTATTTTGGAGGAGAAAGTAAAGGGAAATAAGGCATGTTAATATGACAAATATGTCAAACATTGATAAACTGAAAACCTTTCAAAAAGATAGTATTTTAGATGTTATAAAGAGAAGACACTCTTTAAAACAGAACCTCACTTTACATTTTCAGAGATAATGGATAAAATCAGTGAGCACATGTATTCGGAAGGAGCAATTATCATAGTAACTTTGCTTTTATAGGTTAATTAATGACAGAATGATCCTGAATTCATTATTAAAAAAACCCAGAAGATTTAGTGCTTTCTTTAAGTTTGTGCTTAAATTTAAGCTCCTGCATGAAACTTTAATATGCCCTCTGTGTAACTGGGGAGAAGGCAATGGCACCCCACTCCAGTACTCTTGCCTGGAAAATCCCATGGACGGAGGAGCCTGGTAGGCTGTAGTCCATGGAGTCGCTAAGAGTCTGGATGTGACTGAGCGACTTCACTTTCACTTTTCACTTTCATGCATTGGAGAAGGAAATGGCAACCCACTCCAGTGTTCTTGCCTGGAGAATCCCAGGGACGGGGGAGCCTGGTGGGCTGCCGTCTATGGGGTCGCACAGGGTCGGACACGACTAAAGTGACTTAGTAGCAGCAGCTGTGTCACTGGACTCAGGAGTAACGGAGGCTCTGTTTTATTTGTATTATATGGTCATGAAAAATTTGTGGAATAGGTTTCAGAAAGGTAAGAATATAGAATATTTTTTCATATGTATTTGTTTTTTCTTGAAAAAGTAGACATTTATTTCAGCATTCCTGAAAATAGAGTGACTCCATTAGTACAAATAAATACAGTTTTAAATTATACCACTACAAAATAAGAAATGTTTTGAGAAGAAATGAAAGACTTGAAGTACAGTGGTGCTATAGCTCACAACTCGAGATAATTTTCTAACCGAAAGATGCTCTTCGTTGAGCATGCTCGTGGAGTTTCATGTAATCCCAAGGCAACAGCTATGTTGTTATCTCCAAGTACATCACATCTCAAATTGGCTGCACATTACACTCACTTAAGAGCTTTACAAACTAACCATGCCTGGATTTTACACCAGGAGACTTCACTGTTCTGAGGGTCAACTGGGGAATCTGATGATTCTAATATGTAGCTAAGTTTAGGAGCTGATATGCTAGTAGATGAAGTCATGCTTTGGGCAAAGATAGATAATGACATACTTGATATTGGAAAGACTTGTGGTGAACAGTGGGAGGCAAGTGCATGCCATTAAACATGGTTGCTGATTCCTTGGGAAATACCAACTCTCAGAATGAGAAACTTCCCAAACTAGACCCCCATCTCATCTCCTGACTTTTACTCCTTTCCTGGCTGCACCTTGCTTGATTCAACTCCAATATTCTCTACTCGTAATCCCCCTACTTAATGTTTCAGCCTTTGATAAAACAGGGTAAAAGAAAATAGGTATTCTCTAATTACCACTAATAAAAACTAAGTAGACAATATAAAAAAGCAATATGGAATCATATTCCATATTTAAGAGGTACTTTAAAAGATTTACAATTCAACACTTATTCATTCATTTAAGTAATATTTACTACATGTCCACTCTGTGTCTGTGCTAAATGAAGGATGGATATACAATAGTGAAAATAAGATTTTCAGTCTGAGTGGAAAGGGGGGCTCAGCAGTAACTGACCAAAAATATTCACAGCAGCAACAATTATAATGAAGGTAAATCAGATCAGATCAGATCAGATCAGTCGCTCAGTCATGTCCGACTCTTTGCGACCCCATGAATCGCAGCACGCCAGGCCTCCCTGTCCATCACCAACCCCCGGAGTTCACTGAGACTCACGGGTGCTATAGAACACCTAGGAATCTTACTTTGTCTTGAGAAGTTCGGGAAAGCCTGTAGGATGAGCAAGAGTTATCCAGGTAAAATGTGTAATGGGAAAAAGAAGAAGCCCACACGTTAGGCGAAAATAAACACTCTTGTAACGTCATGGACCTGTAAGTCATGGTAAAGCAGTTAGACTTTATCTTAAAGGGGAGAAACACCATCAGATATGCAATTTGGAAAGTTCACTCCAGCCATAACATTGAATAGCAAAGCAAGAGGCTAAACCTCCTTTAGTGTCTCATACACAATACCTTACACATGCACACACACACGCAAACTGCACATTCTATACAATTCAGGTTATTTATGTAGTGCCAAGTAAGACTTATACTTGCTTCCAAGTTTTAGGATTTAATATTCTAGGAAAATTAAAAGTCAAATAAAATTGTTACTAGTAGTAATAACATAGAATGGTTTCCTAGACTTGACATTTTACTAAACAGATGTTTTCAAGAGTATTTAGAAAGATGATGAACAACTATAATCAAAACTGGATTATATAACAGAAGTATCAATTTGTCACTCTGTTATCAGGAATATTTCATGATTTGTAATGTCTTTTCATAAAATGCCAAATAACAGAATATGCTGTTTGCAACCTGATAAACGAAAATGGTCATGAACATCAAAGATTATCAAAGGAGAACCAAATAAATCTTCCCAACAACTGAAATATTTTCATACACTTAACATTACTCATATAAGGGAATTCTAGATTACTTACTAATGGACCAGTTCAAAAGGCTCATGTCTATCATCTTCAAGCACAGAAAGAAAATTCTCCTCAGTTTTCATACTAGAAAATTATAACATGCCCTTCCTTAGCTAATGCTCATTCAGTAATGTTTTTAGGACTGGGGAATTCAAAAGTAAAATAAAAACAGTGGAATTCAAAAGTAATGTTGCAGCTGAGGAAGGGCCTGGGCTAATCTCCACTGGCAAGAATCAGAACCACTGAGAGTCCATACAACAGTGTGGGTTTGGAAAGAGGAACCAGGGAATCTGAACTTGTTCTGGATTCATGAAATATTACTACAAACAAGAAGCTCAAAAAAACCATGAAAGGGCTAGAAATCTCCAGCTGGAAGGGTAGGGGGGGAGACGAGTTCTTATTTTCAACATATGTATTAATTATTGAACAAAGCAGGGTAGGAGTTTGCAGCTGGAAGGGGTAGAGCAAAGGAAAAAAGAAATTTTATTTCAGAATAAATTTATGAAATCATGCTTCAACAAGGGAACTTGCAGCTGGGGGAGGGCAAAGGGACAGCAATATTTTTCAAGTAAGTCACTTTAATAAAATATGCAAACCCTCACTTTGACAGCATTGGAAGGGACGTTCTTGAATCAGTATCAAAGTGGACTAAGGCATTTTCTTATGCGAACAAAAAAACAGTTTTAGGCTCCTTGGACAACAGAGATTTTTCTTTTAATGAGTACTTGCTAACCAGTTCTCTAAATCTGTGTAATTCTGTGGGAATTCTTCTCGAATTACAGGGAATAAGATTTTGGCCCCAGGTGACTGACTGTTCCTCAATTGTTCAAGTTTGTACTTCAAAAGAATTTATTTTCCTCTAAGGATCCCAAAGCATTTTGCCATCTGTGAAGTGTACCATCACTTTATCGGTTTAAATGAGCTGTTTTTTACACTAAAAAAAAAAAAAAAAAAAGTATACTTTTTTATTACTCCCATTTAAATGACTTGATTTACCTTCCAGTAGGCTGTCTTGTTTTTTAAATGACTTGATTTACCTTCCAGTAGGCTGTCTTGTTTTTTTTTTTTTTTTTTTTTAACCTTAAACAGATCCTTTTATTGCAGTGCTTATCAGAGCTTTTATTTACTGATGGGAAGCCAACAATGATATAATAACATCTATACTCATGTGTGCGCTTTGAGTTAGATGACAGCCATGAGTCTTGATTAAACCCTCATCAACTAAAGACTATACACTATTCCATGATTCCCTTTCAAAGTATAGGTTAACTCTGTATTAAGATACATAAACATGAGAGCCATTAGGCAATAAAAATAGATAATACTTCTATTCCTTTTTTAAAATTGAAATAATCTACTAAATTGTGAAGGAATGAATAAAATGGAGTCTACAATGCCAAAGCTTCTCAAGTGGCTCAGATGGTAAAGAATCTGCCCACAATGCAGGAGACGCAGATTTGATCACTGGGTCAGGAAGATCCTCTGGAGGAGGGTGTTGGAATCTGCTCCATTATTCTTGCCTGGAGAACCCCATGGACATGGGAGCCTGGCAGGCTACAGTCCATTGAGTCGCAAAGTCAGACACAACTGAGCCACTAACACTAACTAACTAACTAAGAGAGCACTGAAATGGAGCCAGGAGACCTTCGGGTAAGCAGACCTATGCATGAACTTTGAACTGGGCCACAGTGTCCTGAAAGAACGCTTACACAACAGACTCTCGAATAATAACAACCTTAGCAACTAATTAAGTATAGACAAAAATGGTTCCAGTCAGCCAGCCCCAATCATACTTTCTGCAATACGACTTATATCAGATTCTTCCTTTTACATTAAAAACCTTTTGGTTTTCAACTCTCCTCAGAGTACATTTGGGTTTCTACCAGATTTTGTGTCTCCAGAATTATAATTCCTAAGGCCCCAAATAAATGCTTTTGTTGCCTTACAGCAATGGTCTTATTTTTTGGTTGACAAAATACAAATGAAGTACCTTCACACAATCTTTCACTCTTATCAGATCAGATCAGATCAGTCGCTCAGTCATGTCCGACTCTTTGCGACCCCATAAATCGCAGCATGCCAGGCCTCCCTGTCCATCACCAACTCCCAGAGTTCACTCAGACTTCACTCTTATCAATTTAAGCTAAATCCAGTATTTAATTTAAATAACATTTCTAAGAGAGGACAGGGACATTTGTCTTTTTTTTTTTTTTTCTTTTTTCTTTCTATGTTCCCAGTTCTAGGACAATACTTGTCATATAAAAGGTTCTCAAAAATTTGTGGTTAAGAGAATAAATGTTGGGTTCAATTTTAGTAAGAGGTGACAAGTCTCAGAACCTAAAACTAAAGAGAATGGATCAAGTTGCCTTTCTAGTTCTCCTGTTAAGTACTAAAATTCCTGAAAGTTTCCTATTTACTTTGCTCCAAACCACTGAAATAGAAAGACTAAGAGTTTGCAAAAGAGAATTATCCTCAAACTTTTGAGTCTAAGAACCCTATTAGAATCTTAGAAACTATTGAGGGCTCCCAAAAGCTTTTCTTTATGTTTGTGACAGCTATCAATAATGACCACATCAGACATTAAAGCTTTTTAAGGCACAATATTTAATAGTTCATTTCAAAAGAATAACATAACCCCATTATTTCTTATGAAAAATAACTATATTCTCTAAAACAGGAGAAAACTGTAGTGAGAAGCATGGAATTGTTCTACATTTTTCAAAATCTCTTTAAAGTCTGAGTTAGCAAAAGACAGCTGGATTCTCTTATCTGCTTCTGCATTTAATCTCTTGTGATATGTTGTTTTGGTTGAAGCAGATAAAGAAAATCTGGCTTCACTTAGATATGTAGTTCAAAAGGGGAGGAGTATCTTAATAGCTTTTTCATATAATTATGAATATTCTTCTTTGATTACTATACCAAAACTCAACAGATGGTAGTTTCTTAAAGGTTAGTTACAATATAGAACCCAAGGCCATATTAATGAAACATTCATACTGTATTACATTAAAATCCTTTGCTGTCCTTTGCAACATCATCCATTGATCTTTTAGGAAATGTTGGTTCACAGACTTAAACAGACCTTGAAAAATCATATCTTATCATGGCAGCAAATATCATGAGCTGTTTTCCTTGAATTAACAGGTTCATTTTGTCCATTTCTGAGAAAACACTTGCTAAATACTTGCTAAGTCTGAATAACTACAGCTTGTTTTTCAATAATTCTTTCAGATTTAAAAAAAAAAAAAAAAAAACTGCTGTCACTGAAAAACAGCAGCAAGTTCAACTTGCAACTCAAGTACTGCAGTTGTATAATGAGATGCAACAGAAGGGCTTTATGCATATTTTCTATTTCATCACACAGAATGTTTGAAGATATGCACAATTAAATTTTACTGCTTCTTCAAGGACATTCTTAAGGTAAAATACATATGCTTGTGTGCATGTATGTAAGTATAACTTTATTATGAGTATGTTGGTGAAGAACACAATGGCTATTGGCACAATTTGGTGCCATTATATTGATTCATGCTAAGACACCAGCAAGTTTACTCACCATTTTTTTGCACTGTGTTTTTGATAACTTATTAAATAACATCTTAAGTCCTGGATATACCCAAGAGTCTGTGCACCAAACATTAAGAACCACTTAGGTAAGGCAATATTTTCATGCTAATAAATTAGAGAAAGTAATTTTTACTCTTAAAGAAAAGAATTAGTATCCACCTCTATTCTCTTTAGAACAGGAAGTAGCTAACCAGATATAACCTACCGTTCATGTAATAAAAATCACTTTAATCACATTCACCAAATGCAACAGGCAAAATGCATCCAAAGCTAAACTGCTGAAATATCTCCTATCCCATACAAGCAATCTTGCTGAAGGGAAAGTTTAAACACAGGTTTTAAAGATATTTCAATCTGCTTTACTACAGCTTAAGAATTATCACCTACTTTACAAGCAAGGAACCCACGAAGCAAATAGATTTAATAAAATTCCCAATAGAAGAGTTCAGCAAAAGGTTTTTCTACATGCGATTAAGTCCATCCAGGATTCATATTAGCTGCAGCACTGAGGCCTTAGCATTAATATTCTCTTCATCTCTAATAAGTAATTTCATCTCTATCAAATCGCCTAAGAAGTTGCAGAAATAGGATAGAGACATGTTTTGTAGAAAGGGTTGCTTACTGAAGCCATGAATCCTCTTCTAAGGATTAGAAAAGAGGTTAGGGAGAAAATACCCTAAGTAAGCAGAGTAAGGTGAGTAAGCAGAGGGATATCTAGGCTCATAGATCAGGGGAATATGCCAAAAGGTGGGATATGTGAGGGGCAAAGAGGCTCATCACTGGTTGGATAGGAAACTCATAAAGGCTTTAACTACATTCTCTAAGGTCTGAGTCCTACTTTTATTCAACTCTCCCTAATCTGTTTACCATAGTGTCAACATATGACTTCCAAACATCACTTTTAAAATGATAATACTTCTTAAAGGGTATGCTCAGAGATATTTACCTCTCTCTCAACTCTCATCTGCCAATCTCACCTTAGTGGATCATCCCCAAGTTATATACGGGTTCTCAGATCTGTCTTTGGTATTACCTTTTAATTTTTTATGTTTAAAATATATTAAAGCATATTTGGTACATGCAAGATATATTTAAATATGTGTATATTGTAAAGTGTAACTATGAACACACCATCTAACCCAAGAACTAGAACAATATCAATAATTCATCTCAATTTAGTATATCTCCTATATTTCAACCCTCCTGACTCTCCAAAATTAACACTGTCTTCCATATTATTTATATATTATTTCCTGTCACTAACCATTATATTTCAAAGCTTCATTTGTGCTCGGGTCTAGCTATAGTTCATTTATGTATCTTCACTGTTCCATAACACTCCACAGCATTAATATACCATAATTTACATATACATTCTTTTGTCTATAAGCTTGGTTGTTTCCTGTTTTTTTATACTACACACCATGATGCTATAGCCCTTTTTATACATATCTTTTGGTGCACATAAATAAACATTTCTCTGGGTTATACCCTCAGGAGTCTTAGGAGTAGAACTACTAGATGAGAGATTATAGGAACATTTATAATTACAAGGCATTGTCAAGGGATTATAGGTGGCACTAGTGGTAAAGAAGCTGCCTGCCAAAGGTTTGTGATTCGATCCCTGGGTCGGGAAGATCCCCTGGAGAAGGAAATGTCAACCCACTCCAGTATTCTTGCCTGGGGAATTCCACGGACAGAGGAGACTGGTAGCAATCCACAGAGTCACAAAGAGTGGGACAAAACTGAAGTGACTTAGCACACAAGCACGTAGCCAGGGGCTTATGTGCATATAGTGATTACACACTCATGAACAATATACTGAAATTCCAGAGATTCTCTTACACACTTGGTATTATCAAGTTTTTAATTTTTCATCATCCAGCGTATGTTAAAAGGAAAGTCAGTATCTTAATTTGCATTCTCTTTATTATTAATTAATATTGATACTTTATTCAAATTTTCTTTGGCCATTTTATTACTCTTAAGTGCCTATTCATCGGTTTTTTTTTTTTTTTTTTCATTTTTATGGAATGTTTACCCTGGTTTTAATTTCTTGTTAACTCACAGGAATTTGCTGAATATTCTAGACACTAATCCTTTGTCATACAAGATTTGGGTTGGCTACATGTGCTGCTTCCAGTTATTATCCAGTTCCATGTACTATCCCAGTTAGTGATATACTTTTCCTTTATGGTATCATTGGGTAGGCCAGCATTCTTACTTTTAACATAGTCAAATTTATCATCTATTTTCTGGTTGGTGCCTTGCTTTTTAAAATCCTTCTCCTTTTCATGATTCAAAAAATATTTATTATATTTTCTTCTAAATGTTTTTCATTTTATTCTTTTTGCATGAAAATACTAATTCATTTAGAGTTGATCTTAGTATTTAGTATGGTAATGTTACAATAACAGATTTTTCCATATAGATACTCAATTTTCCAGGATCAGTTTTTAAATAGTTCCTCTGTCTCTTAATGATCCATGTCTCAATCTTTACCTTGACTCTCTAATCTATTTCATTGGTTAATTTGTCAATATCACTAGATCAACTAATACAGTCTTATATTTTTCATATCCCAAGACATAAATACTAAGTCCTATAAATGGGATTACAGAATAACCCAAAAATTTGGCAAAATAAAATATTTTTTGTAGTTAAAATGAAATACAATTTTCCTCATGTGTCTATGACAGATCAATCATTTATTGGTAATGTGGTGCTGGTTTAGTTGCTAAGTCGTATCCAACTCTTTGCAACCCCATGGACTGTAGCCTGCTAGGCTCCTTTGTCCATGAGATTCTCCAGGCAAGCATACTGAAGTGGGTTGCCATTTCCTTCTCCAATATAAGAAAACACTAAAAAAGATAAATTGAATAATTATGATAAAAACTGAGACCAGGATAAATGGCATAATAACATCATAACACTTCTTTATGATATCATTTCCCCTACTTCTAAACAATAAATTAGGCCTGCTCTTTCAAAGAATCAAAAAAGAGCAAAAGTTATTTAAAAGTCTGAGTTTGGAGAACTAAGTCACATCTCAATACCATCTGAGCCACAAGGGAAGTCCCTATAAGACTATTAGAGAATCTAGTGGCCAATCTAAGAAACCATTCTCCTTGTCTGCTAGCTATGTATATAACATAGAGAAAAACCCAAAAGAAGAAGACCCCAAAAAGCCAAAGAGAAGTGTCAAGAAAACAAACTAAGACATGGGTTTTGGTGCTGTCTGGTCACTTAAAAAATGACTGAGGAATCCAGTATAACAACAGGATTTTCAAAATGTTTTTGTTTTTATATGCTATGGTCAGTAAATGCTACTTGAGTAATTTTTCCTGCCCTGGCAATGCAGACTTGATGACTGAATTGGTTTTTAGGATACCAGATTTTTTAATACTCTAAATGTATACAGATATAACACTTCCTAGACTATATAATAAATATGTTTCTCATGTTTGTATGAAGGTATTTTCTTGGGAAGTTCTGCTTTGCCCTATGTGGTGGTGTTGTTCTTCAGTTGCTAAGTCCTGTCCAACTCCTTGCAACCCCCTGGGCTGCAGCAACCAGACTTCCCTGTCTACTATCTCCCACAGTTTGCTCAAATTCATGCCCATTGAGTCGGTGATTCTATCTAACCATCTTATTCTCTGCCGCCCCTTCTTTTGCCTTCAATCTTTCCCAGCATCAGGGTCTTTTCCCGTGAGTCAGCTCTTCACATCAGTTGGCCAAAGTATTGGAGTTTCCACTTCAGCATTGGTCCTTCCAATGAATATTCAGGGTTGAGCTTGTCCTAAGTTCAATTGCTAAGTCAATTTTCTATGAACTACTGTTAATTCACAAGCAGAAATGCCTGTTTTGATCTATGGATATGTTTTTAAGATAGAGCTAAGGGGCTTTCCTGAGGGACTGAACATGAATGCATGGGAAAAAAAGAAGTTACAGATGAATCCAAGCCTTTTTGTTTGAGCAATTAGAAAAACAGATTTACCATCAAACGGGTTGAGGGAATCCATGGGTGCTACAGCTTTGGAAAAGGGAAAAGATGATTTTGACATGGTCAGTGTGAAATACGTATTAGTGGAAATGTTAGGTGGACATTTATTATTCTGAAGTTCAAGACAGGGGTATTGCTAAGAAATACAATATGAGAGTCACTGGCATACAGTGGTATTTAAAGACAAAAGATCATTAACTCTCAAAGGAAATGGCTATAAATGGCATCATAGTGTCAGCAGACTGGTTTCCATGTTCAAGAAATTATAGTTAGTTTGTCATGATTTAATCTAAGTAAACCTGTGTCTTTCCTTTGGTAAATCTATTTCCATAAGTACTTAATTTTATAATCTGCTTTGTAATGTAGGCCACAATCAGTATCAAACTCATCATTCTATGGAATAAACCATCACTTTTTGAAAATTAGGATATCTCTTCCATATTATATCATTCCTTTTAGATCAAAGGCAATAGCTGAATTATCTTAAAACAGTGGGCTAAAATCACTTCTGAGTAATAAACTTTTCTTTCTTGAGCTGAGCTGAGTAATTATGTCTACTTATCTAAAGGCAAAGCCAATCAGATTTGTAGGACATATTTGAGTAAAGATGAATAGCTTTTGGTAAAGAAGACATCATTTTTCAGAATTATCTTTTGTGAGAAAGAATCAGAGTCAGGGCAGGAATACAATCTATGGCACTAAATTATGTTACCATCTACTTCCCTCATTATTCCCACTTATGTTTTTCCTACTTGGACATATTCATTATAAGTGGATGTTAGAAGCAGCTGTTACTAAGATGGAAAGGAATAAGAAAGTTCTTAAATATTGCTGTCTTTAAAAAAAAAAAAAAACTAGAACATCTGGGTTCTGCACTAAGAAATATTTTCGGTGAGACTGAAATGATTATGTAAAAGATTATGTAGAAAAGAACAACTACATTTCTTCCTTGTTGCCTGCATTTTTAAAAATCTCCTTTTACTTTCACAGTTGTTTTTGTAAAATACTATGAAAAGTATTTAAAGAAATTGTCTAGTTTTGCTTATTTTTAAACCCTTGACAACTATTTAACATTGGAATATGGTTGCTCTATATATACTAATGATTGGAAGACTACCATCCTATGTATGTACAATTTTTAGCTTTGTTTATGTATTGCAGCAGTATTTTCCTTCTCTAAGAAACTTTCCCACCCTTCTGAGACGCCCCCCAAATCCTAAGAGGTGAGAGGAGGGAACATGAATGACAAAACACAATATAAAAGAGGAAATCAAAACCAAAAACCTGGCCCAGACTCCTAGAACAAACCCTGTACCCTGGGTCCCAGCTAAGTGTGAGTTAGAGGGCTATGTTATCACCTTACTTGGGGCTGTTATTGTTAGCCCGGTATATCTGTTGTCACTGGAAAACAGCATAGCCAAGTCATACTTCCCAGTGGAGGAAAACGTGGTGTCAGAATTTCAAGAAGGTCCAAATTAGGACACCTGTGTGCCAGATAGGCGCAGCTGCACAGGCGGGCTGGCCGGGGCCTCAGGACATCATCTGCTCAGCACATGAAATGCCAGTTTCTTTGCTAAAGATGGGCTTGAAGGATGGGATTCTTTAAAGGGAAAGCTCACTACTCGGCTGTGACATCCTTAGCCTTTCTCAGATTTTAAAATAAACAATTTTAGGAAGAGGGGATTAAAGGCTTATGTCTGAGAGATGACAAGTAGAGTATACAGTGAGCTCCAGAAGAACTGCCTCAGAAGTTCTCCTTCAGATCGGCATTTGGCTTTTCATTCTGGTGACTGATGAAGTATGACTATAACTCTCAGAATATTCCAGGTGTTAAGCATGTGCAAATTCCAAAAATACTCTGTGTTCTTGTCACCGGGTTTGCAACAATCAGACCAGCAAGGAATTCTCTCTCTTGCCTAGTTCCCTTAAGCTGTAAAGAGCCATCTGGCCCCTACCTTGACTGACTAACCTGTAATGAAATTATGGTCAGAGAAAACATGGCGGACAACCCAGAGCAATTGAACAATTAGTGTTAATTGTTTTTTCTTCCCCACTAAAACTGACATCTAGAATAGTATAAACTATTTGCAGTTTGGGATCTGAATTTCCCATAGCCTATCTTTAGGTTCTTACCTAGCAATCTGTTGTTATCTTTAAGTGACCATTAGTAATTATTATATATTTAAAAGGTTTGTATTTCTTTTAATGGATATATATATACTCTACTCAGCTTGAAGCTTGTAGCAACTGTGATTTCTTCTTCAGAGATGAGAAAACAAAGTTCATAATAGTTTCCAGAGCTTATATGCACAGTTCTATAAAGTTGTTAAATTCCTGAAAAAATAAATAAAACCCAATATGGAAAAGTCTCATTCACTTTTACAAAAAAAAATGTGTGTTCTTTCCATTGCATTCATCAAGACAAAACTTTTCTGTATTAAAACTATACTCAAATAACTCTGAGTTTGAAGCTGATCCATCATGGGACCACAGATACCAAACACTGAGCTCGCTTACAATGCATATGGTCACTTTTTTAGCATTTTCCTTCCTGCCTGACTGCCTCCCTCAAGTATTTACTGAGGGCTCTGCACATGACAGGTGCTATAGGGTATTGAGACGATGAACTAATGTTATTAATATAGTGAAATTAACAGAAATTTCTTGACATAAAGTAGGTTCTCAACAAATGCTGGTTGTATTATCTTCTAGAAGCAAGGACTTGTGTATTGCTTAGATATCCAACCACAGTACCAACCACACTGATGCTGTTTGTAGGATATTGGTAGAAATGTGCTGGAGAGGTACAGTCACAACATGGTTAATATCAGGCTACATTATCCATGGGGCAGGCAATGACTAAAGTTTGGAGGTCAGCCTGTTTATCCTGCTTAATTTTGTGTTTAAGACACAAGTAGCTATCATTTATGGTCTTCCTCTCCTTTCCATGCATCTTAGCTTCAGAATATCACTCCTTCAGTTCCTCATATTAAATCTTATTATGATGATTGATACTAGCTCTTCATTGAACGTGCCATTCTTTAATCTGCTATCAGGGATTTGAAATCAATAATTTGTCCAAGGCTCTGGCCACTCTACCTTGATTCCCTGAGATATTTTAAAGAGTTCTTTAAAATTAGGACTATCTTACTTCCACAATTAGAGCGTTTTCTCTAGCTAGTCTCTGACTCTCCCAGAAATGGACTTTTTTTATAAAACAGAATTACTCGTGAGGTTGGGCTACATTTTTTTATTGCTGTCCACTAAGAACCAGAACTGTATTTTGGTCTGTCTTAACTTTTTAACTGATAGGCTATCAAATATAGCTGTTCTTTTGTGTTGAAAGCTTGTATTTTTTTAACAAGAAAATTCACAGCACTCATTCCAGTCCAATTTGTAGTCAGTCACTGGGGTGGCTGTGGCACAAGACCTGAGTGTTGGTCACTTGTGCTTTTAACAATGAGAACCAAAATAGACAATGGTTTAGTCACCGTGTGTTGTAGCTGGTGTGGCCAGGGCCCCATTGGAAATGCAACTTCCAGAAGGTTTTTCTTGTTAAAAACCAATTTCCTTCTAAAGAGTGTTGGGAAGATAGCAGGAGAGCACATAGGCAAGGAAACTTACAAGGATTTCCAAAGAGCATTTTGGAAGCATTGGATTAATTTTGAACAATTGAAAAAACATTTTTACTGAGTTAAGCTGTTTAGTCTTTTCTATGAAACTTTAATAGAATGCGTTTGCATTAAAAAAAATAACTTTTGACAGACCATCTTTTCTTTTTTTTCCCCCTGACCTCAGTGCATATATTTTAACTAAAAAGTGGTACATGAAGTAACGGGTGTCATCAGACTGGACTCTAGGGAAATGCGCTGGTGTGATTTGCTCTTGCTTCCTCTTTCACAGAAAGAGTGGGTTTTGGGTGGGGAACACACTAGTGGCTTGCACTCATTAATTGCTTCCTGAAGTTCCTGCTTCCCTGAGAAATGGCAACCATATTACATAAATTCCAGCCAGGTTCTTTCTCCTAGAGTGGACTTGATTACAAGGTGACATGACAGATTTGTTTAAGGCTATCAGCCAAACTGAGGGTATACCACCTTAAAGCAATCAACATTGAACTGTTTACAGTTATAGCTACAATACTGATTCTGTGACTCCGAATGCCTTTTGGAGCTTTTGGGAATTGGTTTCACCCAGTGTACCACATTTCTTCGATGTCCTCACCTTCCGTGGGATATTTTGTTTATGGAAAGAACACAAAGGCACTCGGTAATCAAGGATTTCGAATACAGTATGTTAATCAGCATATATAACCTTGTTTATGGTCATAAAGTTATGGCCTTCGATAAACATGTCAACTATTTCTGAAGTTGATTTCAAAAGAAAGGTCTAAATGACAATATCAAAGGAATGAGTTTTCTGCAGTGACCAATTTGGAAAATAAATGCTTAAGCGTGCTCGTTTAGAAAAACGTGTGACATCATTTTAAACTTGCACTTTACCACACTCTTTCTTTAATACATTTCAGTCCACCTGTTCCTCCACCCCTGTTTTAGGAACTTGCCCACTTTAATTAACACAACCCTTCTACCATTCGTTCTGAGGTCACCAGACTCTTACCCTTCCACTAGTACAATTTTGCTGTTTCCTACCATGCTTCTAATTCCTTGTGAGCCTGCCTTTTTCTGGGCCAGGAAGATCCCTGGAGGAGGAAATGGCAAGTCACTCCAGTATTCTTGCCTGGGAAATCCCATAGACGGAGGAGCCTGGCGGGCTACAGCCCATGGGGTTGCAAAAGAGTCTGAGCTACTAAACAACTGCCTCTTCCCATTTATGTTTTCAAAGTGCTTTCGTACATGATAAAATTAAGATCCGACTTCCTCCAGGAGCAGTGAGGCACTGACACACAGGAAAAAATAATAAAAATTTAATTCCTTCCAAAATATTTGGAACAGAAAAGGCAGGCAGGCACCACCTCTTAACATGATCACCATAATGTCCAGCATGTCAGACCTTTTCTTAACAGGTTGATGAATACAGTATAACTCTTCAAGGACAACCTGACTGTCTGTCAAAGGAACCAGAGTATATTCTGTGAAAAATGGCTAAAATAAGTAGATACCTTTTCTGTTAGTGAGGAAGTGTTTTTACATAGAGATCAATATCCAGCTTCATTTTATTCAAGTTTCACTTACAGCAGCACACAGAAGGTTCCTGTTCTTAACATAATTAAAGTCTGGGTAACCAGATAACTAAGAGATACAAGTGTTCCTCTTAAAAATCTGCATAAAAAGGAAAACTCATCAAACTGTTCAGCTCTCATACCGTACTGAAAATAGAGGCTTGAACTGGACAATATATGGGAGTCTCATTCAACCTTAAAATTCCAACCGGCTTCCTCAAATACACTGTATTTGTTTTTATGGCTACTTATACCAAGGACCCCGTAGAACATATGTGTCTAATAAATGTTTGTTGACTGTGATCGTAGCATCTAATACCTCTAAGAAGTAAGCAATTAGCAAGCTGACTGGCTTACCAGAAGAATTTAATCACATCTGAATTCTCAAACATACCAATAAAAAGTCTTTAGCTGGATTCTCTGGCATCCAATTTATATGAGGCTGCGGCATAGCACAACTAAGTAGACTCAAGTAAAACTGCTTGGCTTTAAACCCTAGCTCTGCCACTCATCAGCTGTGTGGTCTCAGGGCCAAAGTATGAGGTATAAGGTAACTGACGTTGTTGTGTGCCAAGCTGAGAAGTGTAGACTTCATGCCCTAGAAGTGAACATTTCTAGAACAGCTTTATCAGAGTTTTTACTTTAGAAAGCTCACTTCTGAAATAGTGCGGAGGATGGTTTGAAGAAGCAAAAAACTACCACAATATTGTAATGTTCCCCTGGGAAATGATAACGGTCCGAATCAAGGCCATGAGGGCTTGGATGACAAGAAAACAACAAAAGCAATCATTATTGAAGAAGAAGAAGAATCCTCTAAATTAGAGGATAATTACTAAGGAGCAGGAACGGCAAGCAGGAAGCCTGCACTGTTTATAGCCTGAACAAATGTTTGGGTGAGATCCCTGCACATGTAACATGAAAGATCAGAGCTGCTACACTGTTCACTAGGAAATGCCAACTTAGCAACACAACAGTATGTTTTCACCAGCTTTGAAAAATACCCACTTTCCTGTTTGAAGGGTTTGTGGCAAAAATCTATTTTGTCTGTCACAATTAATGTGATCTCACAGCCATACAACTTGACTTTACAATTGGCTGTTTCCCTGAAATTTATGCTTTGTGAACCCTATAACATATATATGTTATATGCGTAACATATATGCCCAAAATATGATGCTCAAGTTTAGTTCCAGAACTTTAAAATACACTTACTTCTATTATAGAGACCTTTATTATGCCTTTCCAAGACATTTTAAAAATATATAAACAGTAACATATCTTATACATGATAGAATAAAAACGCAGAGGGCTCTTCTTGAAGTCATAGGCAGGATATTCTAATAGCAGGCTGTCTGTAGCCTGCAGGAATAAAAGTAATAATTATCATAATAACATCACCAAGTTCTAATCAGAAATGTGGAGGTATTACTACTGGCACTTATTTTTTCCCAAGAAACCCAAGAGAATCAAGACAAAAAGGCAAAGAAAGAAAACAAAAGCGAAGAAACACCTTCCACACTCGGTCTTTCTTTCTTTAAAAAAAAAAAAAAAGAGGCAGTCTATCAAAACAGAAACTGAACTTATAATTCCAGAATCATAATCACCTAGAATAACTTATTCTTGGTTTAACACTAATTCAGATTTATCGTTCATAAATTCAGAGTGGAAAGGTCTTTAGTTTTTTCATTAAAACAGCCTCTAAAGATATAATGTAAATAAGCAATGCTTTATATTTTGCAAACAGATAAGATAAAACACCATCATTACAGGCCCTACTTTTCTGATGAGAAAACTAAAGCTTGAAGGTGTCAGATGATTTCTTCATGTCCAGTGTGTTAGACAATAGGCTAGCTAACCAGGTCTTCTCAATCTATAGTCCAGGCTGTGTCACGTTCCCCTGCTATCCTATGTAGAAACTGTATCCTCAACTGTATACTCTTAGAAATAAAGTATGATGATACACATTCTGGGCACACACCCAGAAAGAACGATACTAATGTGGGATAACAGACTAACATTAAGATGTCTGAAACATCCAAGTACCAAACACAGCATTGTTTTAAGTCACTTACTCCTGAAATAGAGAGGCAGAGATTCGGTCCATCCCAGGTGAAGAGCTCCCCTACATCGAGACCAGAGGCTGATAGGCAGCTGAGAAGGGAAGGTGGGAGCAGTCTGAGATGACGGATGCGTCATACCATGAAAACCTGCTTGCCTCTGCTGTCTACCTTCCCTCACTGGGGCTGACTCCTCAAGTACTACTGATCTCCGACCATCATGCCCTGAGTTTGCTGCAAAGCAAGGGCAATAGCAGACGGGTCAGTGGTTTTTCAAACAACAGGTTTTGGTCAGTCTATTCTATAGTGATGACTAGTATTCAAAGATAAAGAGCAAAGAGAACAGAGCAAGAGAGTAGCACAGCGCAGAATAGAAGGAAAGGACTAAAGAATTTTTTTTTTTTTTTGCCTGGCCTGCTGCAGTCCATGGGGTCACAAAGAGTCAGACACGACTGAGCGACTGAACAACTGCATCTTAAAAGTATTTATTGTTGAAACTTCTATCAGGGTTGTGTGCATGCGTGTGTGCATGTTCTGGATTACAAAGGAAAATGTTTTTCTTTGGTAGAGACTCTCTTCAGCCAGGCTTCCTGCTAAATGCATTATTAAAGTATCATGACTAAAAGAGCAGGCAAGGATAATATAGCCAAAGCCCTGTCATTTCATTAATTTTCTTTAAATCCTACTGACACAGTTGTCATCATGGTATTGTATTCTTTGCTAATACATTTTGACACACACAAATTGAGAGCTGAAAGGGGGTTCTATATATAATTTATCTCCCATTAGTTTTTTTAATCAACTGAAATTAATTCGTCTGCAGAGCTTTGTTATTATTTGAAAGGCCCTTGCTAGAAGTCAGAAGATACAAGTTTCAGCAGAAGTTTCTTTGTCACAGGCAAAGTATTATTTGTAGTATTAGAGCAGATCACAACAGTCTCCCAAATTGCTTCCCTCATATGTAAAATAAGCTGAGTTAAACTTGGTGATTTCTAATGTATATCCCAGCTCTAAGCATGCCCACCTTAGTCTGTTATACAAGTTCTTGAAACCTGCAGGTGATAAAAGTTTTTCTTTGTTCTTTCTATAACACTCTCCATCTTGATTAATAGTGATTAAGCACACTTTAAGAATCTTCTTATTCAGTTATTAAATATCAAGCACTTTTAAGAGTGTATCAGGTAAATGTTGAGTAAATGTATAAATGTCGAGGTTTCTCACTCTAAAAATTAATAGTCATTTATAAGATTGGAAGTAGCAAAAAATGACTCTTTAGTGAATAGTTCAAGCTATAAAAACGAACATTACATATTGCTTAAAATATTTGTGTGCATATTATAATATGTAACATTTAATAAGCATAAATAATAGATACTTGCATCTTCTCATCAGATATTAATGTAACAAGTTCATCATAGAGGGAAAAAAATTGGAGGCCATTTAAATCCCAAGGATTCAAATACACAAAGGTCAAAAAACAAAAGCATTGATAGGAATGTACACAGCTTTCATTGATCAGCAGCGAGTGACGAAACAGACCAGAGCATAAGAAGTTAGGGTAATCAGACTAGATTCTTGTGACCTGCATTAGTCTGACCCTGGGAACTTTCTAGCAGGCTTTTTTATAACATTTAGAAATCAAAAAGACCTGGTTGCCTGATTCCTGACAATTTGATGTTAACCATAAAAGGTTACATTTCGATATGGAGATTTGTTTGTTTCTGGAAGGACTTCCAAAACAGTTGAGCAGGCAAGGAGGCTCAGTAGTTTAAACAAACATACCTCCATAAGTGACAAACGATTTCAAATAAGGAAATAATGGGTTTCCCTGATGGCTCAGATAGTATAGAATCTGCCTGCAATGCAGGAGACATAAGAGACCCGGGTTCGATCCCTGAGTCTGGAAGATCCCCTAGAGAAGGAAATGGCAATCCACTCAGTATTCTTGCCTGAAAAAAATTCCATGGACAGAGGAGCTTGGCAGGCTGCAGTCCAAAGGGTCTCGAAGAGTCGGACACAACTGAGTGACTAAGCACAGCACACCCACACACAAGGAAAGAAAAGAAGATGGAACAGAAAGAAAAGAGAACTGGGGAGAGAATGTGAAGGAATGCCCACATTTATAGCACAACGCTGTGGAGGAATCAGCGAAAACCATAAAGAGGAATGAACCAGAGCGGAAAAGAAAAATTTGTAATATTACAGAAGTAGGGGAATGTATTAGGTATAAGAGATAGATAACAGGCTACAGAGTATACAGGATGGGGACTAGAAAACAGACTTTGGATTTCAAGTGACAAATTAAGACAATGCTCGTTGAGCCAAATTTCAAAAGGCTGAGATGAAATTAGAATGAGCAAGTGAACACTGTTGTTTGACTCTGAGCTGTCATCTCAGTTGATTGATTTTAAATGACGGTTTCCCCATCTGAATGAAGGTTTTTAGCTCATTACCAGATAGAAACTCTTACTGGCAGTTTATATCTAATACATTGAAAGAAGTATATTACATACTCCAGTGAGTTGACTTTCACTCTCAATTTAACATTATCAAAATATTTCCAGATTACCTGAATCTTAAAAAAAAGAACTCAAAACAAACAAGGGGATGGAATGGGAATAATGAGCTCTGAATCTATGAGTCCGCCTCGTACATGACAGGCTGACACTCAAAGAGGGTTTTAAGTCTTCCAAATTCTTAGCAAGCTCTTCGGGGTCCAAGCACTCTGCATAAAGTGTCAAGAAGTTTGCCTCTACACAGGTTGTCTTACTTTAGAGAATATCAAATTAATGCTGTTGGCAGCTGACTCTAATATGTTTTTCAACTGTTTTGGTTCCTATGCTTAAATAACTAATATTGCCATTCTTGTTAGGACCCCCTCCTATCATGGTTGTATTTTTAATGTCTGGTACACTCTTGCTTCTGTGTAATTTCACCAATTATTCAATTACGTACTATTTTGCTTTTTTTTTTTTACAACACTGACCTATTATCACTTTTAATGCTAACATGCAGTACAAGAAACATGACAGCATATGTATGTGTGTATATGTATGTTTTTTTGTCTTGTTTTCTTCTGATTGACAATTCTTGGCATTGGTGTAATTGAGTTCATTTGTTTCCTTCATGGATATCATATGCATTCATTTAGTTACTCCTGCCCATCTTGGTGGGGAAAATTAAGTAGCCACTTTCTATTTTTTACAGGAGCACTTGACCTTACATATTTCTGTAATGGTAATAGAAATAATAACATCAGTTAAATGACTGAGTGCACTTTCCTCTTCCTCCCTGTTGCCCAGTAAGTTGAGTGTTATTACTATTATGGTTGCTATTGTTATTATTATCCTATTTTACAGATTTTTTTAAAAAAGGACCAGAGATTAAGTGGCTTTTCCAAAGCCATTAAGCTAGCCAGATGCAATTGAGAAAAACTCCCCTAGGAGTTCTGTTACGAAACTCTAGTGCTGCTACAAATCAACCGATTATCTGAAAGGCAGTTAGGAGGAGGTCAAAAGTAAAGGAAAAACAAAACCGATAGCAAGTTCTAAATGGCTTCTCCCTCTCTGATCAGAGTGTGATGGATGCCAGCCAGACCAATGAAAAGTCACTCCAGAGAGGCCGCTGGGAATGCCCCCACATTGCTGATGTCAGTGGGCACACGGTGTCACTTAGAGGCAGGGGGGTGGGTACTGTGTGGTGGTTATGGAGAGCAAAATAGGATTTATGCAATAGCGTTCCTTTCTACTCACGGCAATGCAATAATTTAATGGAGAAGAGTAGGAGAAAGAAAGAGGGTGTGTGTGTGTGTGTGCGTGCGTGTGTTAGTGAATTTTCTCTGGCAGGGAGGCAAGTAAAGGCAGAGATGACACTACTATGTGCCTGCTTTTGAGTCCATAAACTATTCTCATACTCTGGCTACTCAGAGTAGCAGTTGGCATCAACTGCTTGATGGTTTGGGTTTGGGTTTTGCTATGGTTTTTAATGAACCTAGAGTCATACCTGTGTGAGTCGAAAATAGAATAGGGAAGAATAAAATAAAGGTCCATGTCTCCTCTTAACTCTGTATTGTATAGATAGCGTACCCATGTCTTATTTGGCTGGACACTGTGGCAGCGCAGCCTGGTAGGTAACTATTCAGGCTCTAACACTACATCACTTAGGTCCATGTTGTGGCTTTCTGCACCTACTGCTGTGTGACTGGTACAAATGGCAAAACCCCTCTGTGTCCCAGGAGAATTATTGCTTTATCATTTATAAAAAGAAGGGCAATATTAGGACTTACTCGCTTCAAAGGGCTACTGAGAGAATGAAAAAAATTAATTCAAATGAAGTTTTTGAAGCAATGCCTGGCAGAGTAAATAAGTAACAAATGGAACCTCTTACTATAATTTAATGTGTGCTATACCAACTTGCATGCCAATTTAAGAAAATGATATCGGAAAGCCACTCTTGTCTTCCAGTCCTGGGAAGAACATTCTTATTCTACATGATAAAGCATAACATGGAGAGCTAAAATTTTTACGAGATATTTGGATAAATCTAACACTTAAAAAAGTCTCTCTCCCTAATTGTAATGCTTTGTTTTTCTAATTAATGTTCATATTCATTCACTGCTTTTATTTATTTGCTTGCTTTAGACAGGGTGGGATAGCTAAAACGTTGTATGATAATGAAATATTTAAATTTAAGCTATTTTATGTACCAAAATTATAATACTTAAGTAGAATCAACCAATTAAATTAGACCCTGCAATATATTTCAAAAGATATCTGATGCACATTTGTCCCTTTTATCTGATTGTGGAAGAGAGATAAGTAACTTATTAAAATATTTACTACTTTTCTGTTTTGCTGATTTTATTCCTACATTGAAGCACATAGATAAATCTAAGCTACTATTAAAATCCCACAAACGTAGTATCCTAATCAGGTTCACTGGTTGTGGATAAAAGTTAAAATACTAATTCTGTTTTTAGTGCTGCATAAACTGAGTTAAAATACGTCAGTTTATATCTGATATTGAAATCTCTTCTGCCTCAATGGTTTCTGATTTAATTTACCATTACAAAGACAAGGATTTACAGGATGAACTGTCCCTAAGGACTCTGATTAGACGTTGGTGTTACTCATGGTCTTCCTTTCTTGTTTTGAACCCAAAGAAGTGGGCAGTAACCCAAAACTGTTAACAAGAGAGACTCATTGGGAAGCCACTATTTAAAATATTTGGATGTTGACTTTCCTCCTGTGGACAGATGTTCCTATCAAAAAAAAACAATCACCCGTATTTTATATCAGTTGACCTCTGTGTGTGGGAGAATGGTTTATATTTATTCTGGAAAACAACAACAACAACTATTAGAGAAAAATATATCGTTCTCTAATTCCTGGAAAGTAAAGCGGGAACAGAGGAAGAAAAACAATTAACTTCTGCTTTCCTTAAACAGTAATACTAAAGTTTTGTTTTACATTCCATATTAACATATTTCTATGTAATCTTAAAGCAATGTTACATGACACAAAAATCTATCTATTATTATTAATTTTGTTTTGGGGAGGTTGCTTCAGATTTTTAAAAAAATGACTCTAAGAGGAATATAAATATTGCACAAATGTTTTCAATGGTTAAATAATTAACTAGGAGTAGCTTTATCACCTTTTTATAGATGAATACAAGTGACTAGAGGTATAATGAAGCAAAATGACTTAAAAGGGCCCCGAGGAAATCACAAAAATAAGATTGTAACTCTTTTCAATGCTACATCAATACCAAAGAATGAACAGCCAGAAGAGACTGAGTCTAAAATACTAAATATACTGACTATTATAAAGGCCTCTGTAATTTAACAGGTCAGTTTACTGTACACTTAATATAACTGTGCAGGGAAAAGAAGAAGAAAGCACGATAGTCTCCTAGGTACCCTTCTATTACATTGCTTTCTCTACTTTAAAAATTATACGATTTGAAACATCCTGGGAATGAGTTTGTATCAGAGAGGAGTACTCAAGAAGACTATGGTAAGGTCAGAGTCACAGCTGGAGTGAGTTTAAGTAACCTTGTCCTTTGCTTTCTCTTCTCTAACACAGAAATAAAATGATGGATGTCCCCACTTAGATTATCATTAAAATACTTTTCTTGCTATTCACTAGGTAACCTTCACTGGTGTCAACCATCAACTCTCTACTGTCGATAAAGAAAAGAAGTAGTGTAGTGTATTTCAAATATTTTTGTTTGTTTGTTTGGAAAGAATTAATTTTAGAGATGACTTGCTTTCCTGATTACGTTTAGTGTCAACTGAAGTACAGAGGAGATAGCAAATATTTAACCTCTAAGAGGGGAAAGTTGGGCTGGGATTTTCAGAAAAAGGTCATGGCTAATTTTAGAAAGTTAAGCGATCACCTCCAGAAAATAGGATATATAGTTTTTTTCAATGAGCATTTTCATGAGTGCATGCAAATAGATATGGCATTTTTATTAAAGAAAATTCAAAAAAAAAAAATATTAGTGTTCTCTTACCAACTTCCTCAAGCTTCCGTTTTAGTGTATTTCAAGCGTTCTTTTCTTACAACATAATTTCATCAAACCCCTGTCCCTCAAATGTCCAAATTATATTAGAAAATAATGGAATCTGAATTTATATGAAACCAATTTCACCTTCTTTTTAGAGACATACACCAAGAAGCTTTTCTACCTTTAAAATATAATTATTTTTCACAGTTCTAATCATAAGTTTTACAAATACTTCAAATTCATACAGCGTTGTGTTCAAATTAAATCTGCTGGTCTCAAAAAACAAAACAAGGAGTAAAGGCTAAAAGAAGCAATTACAAACACATTCAAAAGATTTCTCATTCACATATAAAAAAAATCACTGTTCATTTCAAGGGTAAACTGATTTTATAAATTGCTTTTTGAAAAAAAAATCTGCCTTTAAGGTGGCCTGCAAAAATCGATACCTCATACACCTGAGGTGATGTTGAGCAATAGTGTACTTAACAGAATATATTTGTTCACATGATATTGAAATTTTGTCTAATAATGCTTTTGATTTAGAAAGTTTGCAAGTCTCTTCATAAATTGAGATGTATAAATTATTCATATATAAGCTAGTTACAGTCCTACGATCTAATTTATCCAATATACATATACAAACGCATACTACCTTTTAAAACCCATCAGTAATAATAGATGCAAGTGGAAAGTCAAATTAAAACAATGTGAATAATTCACCAAAATAATTTTTGCTACTTCTGTTTCCATCACCTGAATGAAGAGTAAGACATTCAACTTTCTATGGCAGTTTGAATCAAAACTCATAACTATGTCTTTGAAAACAAACCTAAGGATGAGAATTTTAACATCCCTGGAGAACAGTGGATTTTCTCTGGGCACCCTCTAAATCTTTCCTGAAATTCAAAGACAACTTTTCCAGAAGTGATTTACAAATAATCCACCTTGCTGACAGGACAAGTAGAATTCCTATAAATAAGAATATTTTCTTTATATGACATCAGACTACGGTGAATCAAGAAAACCTTGGAGCCCATTTAGCCTCATTTTCACGTTTGTAGATTAATGAATTATTAAATTTCTTCAACAATTTCTTCTGCAATAGCAATAACATTTTTATTTTTATTCTCCATTATGAAAATAAATCAGGAAAAGTAGACAATCATTCAACTTTCACTTAAGGAAAAGAAGACTAAAGACTAAGTTTCTGACACTCATACTTGAGGTTTTATCTTACAGTCTCTGGTCCCTGTATCTTTACTGTTCGGGGCTTCCCTGGTGGCTCAGACAGTAAAGAATCCACCTGCAGTGCGGGAGACCTGGATTCAATCCCTAGGTTGGGAAGACTCCCTGGAGGAGGGCATGGCAACACACACCAGTATTCTTGCCTGGAAAATCCCACGGACAGAGGAACCTGGCGGGCTACAGTCCACAGGGTCGCAAAGAGTCGAACACGACTCTTAGTCGGACTAAGTCAGTGACTGACAGAACATCATCAATCAAAGACTGAGGATGGGAGACAGACATATTAGGCCTCAAAATGACACTATATAATTAGTTTTGACAGTTGGCATTTTACTTACAAATTTTCTCAATCAATTATTTTGTGATGGATAAAAATTCAGCTCAACTGAATTTTATTTGTAGTTTTTCTCCATAAAAGGATGTGGCCTCTTCCGTTTGGAACAATCTTTCTAATTTCCATTCCACTGTTGAAAATAAGAGTGCTAAAATTTTTGGTAACCACGTAAGAAGTGGAAGTAAGAAGATAAAGAGATCCATAAGTATTCAAAGAATTCCTCTACCTCTATAAGAAAAAGTTTTTTTTTCTATTTGTTCCTTCACAGCAGTACACATTTTAGACCACCCGATAAACAAGTGCAAAGCCAGAATATACAAAAGATAATAATTTTATTTTCCAGCTGTCTTCCTGTGATTCAACTCAGTGTTTCATTCCATGTTCCCACTGTCTCTAATACGTTACAATTTTCTCACAAATCCGATGTCAATTTTTAAGGATCCTGTATTACAATTAAGTGAATATAATGAAATATATTCCATTGAACCACTAAGATACGGAGAGCATAAAAGATATTCAACTCAAAAAAAAAAAAAAAAGGAACTTCAACTGATGTATAAAAGAAATCTTCAATTTGAAGACATGCAACATAACTCAAATCCTCTTTAAGGAGCAGAAATTTGGAGAGATAGAAAAATAAGCAAACATATTTGTGTATGGATTGATATCAACACATAAGTGATAAGCCAGGTTTTTAGATGGATCCCACAGTCTAGCCCATATAACCCTATGGCTAGTGGTAGTACTGATATAACTGATAATTTGACTGAGCAACATTAGGTGTTGGGGCCCATGGTGTCAGAAGCTTTTAAACTTCTTTACAGAAATTCACAGAATGTACATAGATTAGAATCAAAAGGAACCTCAAAGATTACTGGGTCCATCCCTCTGTTCTTGGCTGAACTCAACACGGCTCTTTTCAACAACTGATAAGGTGGAATTTGAAGTCAGTAACATTAGGGGGGAAAGTCAGATGATTTGGACTGAATGCACCCTTTCTCTGTAAGCTTTGACCCATTGTGTGATGGGTTTCTAAGAGAATGTTGTCAGTTCCTATTGAAAACGGCAGAGCATTTCCTAACGAGGAAAAAAGAGCAATGAGAATGGTCTTGTAAGTGTGGATGGAGGTGTGTGCACATGTGTGAGAATATGCACAGGACATGTATGCCTGTGGTGTGTATGCAGATGTATAGTTTCTTATTTCCCCTGAGTCATTAAAAAGAATCCTGTGTTTGCAGACTTTGTTTTCCTTTCAGAGGAGAGCTGAAATGTTTGACATTTCAGAACCCAGGAAGCATTCTGGAACTGTAGAACTAGCAAAACTCTCCCCGTGAGAGGGCAGTAGGGGGCCAAGCAGAGCAGACTCTTCCCTGTGGTCCCTCCAAGACCGGGCTTGGCTGTCAATCTTCACCCTGACGCCTGCGCTGCGGGCATGGGCAGTGGAAGACGCTGCTGAGAGCGCGCACAGCAGCTGCAGCAGGCTCCTCTCGTAAAACGAGGAAACCCACGATCTGTGGGGCAATGAGCTGCCTTTATGAGTTGACAGTTGGGCTGTGTGAGGTGCCGGTGCTGCTGGGCAAACTGGCTCTCAGTCTTGGCTTCCCACAAAAGGAGCGGAAGGGGGAGCTGTAGTGGTTCCCAGTGCCCACAGGGCCCCCTTTCCTGGCTGCTGTGTGCTGGCCACAGCGGGTGCCGCGTGGAGCATGCGAGCTCTTCTCTCTGTGTCTGTTTGTGTAACTACTTGCATGACTGTCAATCTCCCTGTCTGCCTGTGTGACAGAGAGACAAAGATGCTCGGCAAAGTTTTCACTGGAAAACATACCTCGGGAGTTCTCCTGGCTATGTCCCAGGTACCCTGGTCCTCCGCACCTGATACTACCTCTGTCAGCTCATTATTTTGTTTCCTCTTGGATGATTTATATCCAGACGTGAGAAATGCACGTGTACTGAGGTTTTCTGTATGTGACCTAACTTCACGGAACTGAGAAGGAAGGAGAACCTGAAAAACGGTAAATTTTCCCTTCGGATTGTAAAGTGCATGGGATAAGAGCCCAGAAACTGGACTCAGACTGTCCGAATTGGAATCCCGCTCTGCCACCTACACTAAGTGTGTGCCTTGGGCAAATAGCTTCTACTCCTTGCCTAAGTTTCCTCATTTGCAGGGAAGGCATAATAACAGCGCCAAGCTCATAGGGTGGTGAAGATTAAATATATGGAAAACTCGTAGAACAATACCTGACACCCAATAGTTGCTGTGTGTTAGCTAGTAACAGCATCCTCGACATCCGCTGTGTTAAATGCGGAGAAGGACCGTCCTGCCCATTTTCCCCATCGGTACTCACTAGGGCTCCGTACATGCCCATATCCCAAAACAGAAATGACAAAGTACCCTATCCCCTATCCATCCCGCCCGCTCCATATCCTCCAGCACTCACACCCACACAGCCATTCCCACCAGTGCAATCGTGCATCTGGGAACCCCTCCCCAGCTATCCTGTGCGCCACACCTGGGGGCGCACTCCGTGTGGGCTAAGTCAAATGAAGTGCCCAAGAGCCCCGGTCCCTACCTCTTCTGGTTGAAGAGTGTATTGGGGGTATTTTCCTACCTGCCCCAGGTTTTTGCCCTTCTTACTGCCGCCGAAAGCCAGTCCTTGGTAAGTGCCCGCAGATCGATTGGCGGCCTGGGCAGGCGTCTCCCCGCCCAGAGAGGACTTGATGGAGTTGAGTTTGGCCCGTGAGCTGCCGAACTGTGAGCTCTCCACCATCAGCACCGCGGCCAGTAGGAGCAGGCAGCGGGAGGAGTCCTTGCCCCGCATCAATGCGGCCATCTCCCGGCGAGGGGTCCCCCGGGGAGGCGCAAAGCCCGCAAGGATGCGGATACAAATGGGAAGGAGGACCCCAACACGGGGCCCTGCACTCGGGGCGCCGGGACTCGCAGACTCTGTTCCCCCAACCCCACTTGGCTTTGGGGGCCCAGCACCGTGTGAACTCAGTCTCAAGCCTCAGACCCGGAGTAAGCGCGACCCAAGCAAGACCCGCTTCTCCGCCAGGGCAGGAAGTTCTGCAGTAACTGGAAGCAATCAAAGGCGAGGCGCCTTCTCGCCAAGGAGGCGTGACCCGAGGTGCAAGCAGACCCAGCCCCACGGACCGCACCGCTTCCGTTGCTCCTTGCCCACACCTCCTCCGAGGTTCTGCCTCGGCTCTCAGAGGTCCAGTCCTCCTCTTAACTGCTCAGGAGGTCCACATGAGTTCGTTCTCCTTCGGCCTCAGTTGCGTTTTCTCTCCTCTCTTCCTTCTCTACCTCTTAGGTCTCAACCTCTGCGGGACTCAAGTCCTCCTTTTCAAAGTTAGCGGGCACTAATATGGGAGATCAGGAACCGCCCCCAGACCGGACCCTGGAGATCAGAGGCCAGCTAAGGTTTCCCACGCGCATGCAAAGTCGCCCGAAGCGGTGTTCAACCAGCCCGCAGCCAAGCGCTGCCAGGGATGCTGCGTTGCCCCGGGAGCTGCCCTGCGCTCCGCGCGGTCTCCCTCGCTGCGTCTGCTCTCTCACCGCCGCCCCCTTTGCTTTTTATAGCTTCTCACAGCGGGGTGGTTGGGGGGGTGTTCCCTCCGCCCCCAGTTTAAGAGTGACAAAGACTAAAACCGTTTCTATCACCCCCACGTCCCCGCCCGCCCCCTTTCTCTTTTTCTTGCGGCTTTTCCTTCTGAGGCTTCCCCTTAGGCTTCTCCTCGCCCCCTCCCACTACCCTTCCACCGAACAGCAACTGAGAAGATGGGATTTACCCCTAGAGTAACAGGCGGACTCCTAATTCCTGACAACCAACCGCACCAGAGGGTGGAAAAGCCTTTGCCAACAAACGGAGGGCAAATGTGGAAATTAAGAGGGTCGAACTGCCACCGCGGTTCAGGACTGCCAGCACCCTTCCATGGGTTCCCCCACCCACCTCCAGTCCCTGACTCCGAGAGGAGCCCTAGAAAAGCCCGACAGAAGGTTAAGTAAAATGAGCATCTGGGCGTTAATGGTCTGTGTACACTCACGTTGGGTTTTAGCCTGTGCCTCCCAGAGGATGTGTGAGGCTGGCACTGTATTGGTGCGCCAGGGAGTGTGTAACCGATCCAGATGGGGCTTTGGGAAGAAGAGCATCAGAGAAGGGGGAAAGAAAGTCCCACCACGCTACCAAGAGGCATTTGGCACTTTCTCGTCTCCTCCTTCTTCACCCTACAGACCCCCTCCCCACCACACAAATAGCTGTTTGTCTCTGTCTTTGAGGAGCGGGAGGAATAGAGGCTGGGGACCTGAGCTCTGAACCGCACAGTTCTACGGGCATCTTTATCATCCTAGGCAACTCCTCCTCTGCAAAGAGGAAATCCCAGATAGGAATGAACTGCGGGCGAGGGAGTCTCTGAGGTTCTGCTTTCTGCCTCTTAGCCTCTGGCAATTATATGCAATGCCTTTCCTGGGAGACCCGGAGGCTCGCCAGGTCTCCTTTGCTTCGGCGGGAAAGAGGTTCAGAAAAGGGCTCGAGCGTGGCGCTTGGGGGCGCCAGTGGCAGCTGGCGAGGCGAGGAAGTAAATGCTAGAGATGAGACTTGTCCCAGGCAATCTCCCGGTTTGGAGATGATCAGAGGCAATAGAGCGCCCAAGCTTCCAAAACAACCCGAGGGCTTAGGAAATTGTTGCATTTCTCCTTCTCTGCTGTGCTACCATCTGTGCACAGAGAAGTCGAGGCTGTGCGGCACCACCACTCGGTGGAGAACAGCTAGGGGAGGAAGCTGTTCTTTCGGAACACGCTGTCGAATTTTCAGACCCGAGTTCCTCAGCTTTCACATCGGATCCTAGCACACAAGGGAATGGACAGGGACACACAGTCAAGGTGGTACTGAGAACGCTAGCCATTCCTTTCTTTTCTCGCAAAAGGGCTGAGGTCTAAAGTGTGAATTTACAGCTGGGTCCCCCAGGCTGCACCAGCCTTGCATGGAATCTGTGTGTGGAATTCATTTTCAGAATGATTTTTTTTTTCTTTTTGAATACACAAGCAAAAGGTGATTAAAATTTGAGGAATCCTCAGGTATGTTTTCTTCAGATTTCCATGTGCTTCCTCAGAATATAAGAGATTTACCTTTAAAAAATATTTTTTTCACTTTTAAAAAATGTGCCCAGAAATGGATTTGTAAGGACAAGTGAAACATTCCAGGCACTACTGGAGGGCAAGAAAACTGACTTACACTCTATAGATCAGTACTTGGGATTCAACGCATAGCCTTTATACAGGGGCATATCTTTTGTCTTCATTGGGATTTGCCAATCAGAGAAATAGATAAAATTAACTTAGGAGGCTAAAGGTTTGTATATTTTTCAAGAGTATTTTAGAGCAAGAGGAAAAGGGAGTTAAATATGTAAGCAATAAATTGCTTAACCTCCACTTGAAGAGTGTGGATATCCACAATCTGCTGAAGAACCACCTCAAATGAATCAAAAGAAAATTTGAAGATACTTTGCCTGTTTCTGTTGATTCCCTCTTTCTTTACCACCAAAGTAAGATGCTACATAGTCAGAACCTAACTCCTGGCATGTTCTACAAAGAAATAAGTGTAAAGCTCAGCATATGTACTCTTGAGAAACCCCTAGGCTCTGGATATCAGGATAAAGAGATTATCTCAGAGGTTTACACAGGACCCTACAAATTCCAAAAGCAAACTTTGCAAATACAGTTAAAAATCAAAGTTCACATGAAAGTTACTTTCACAAACATTGTCCCTTTTATATAAAACAAAATCAACTGCTAAAACATACACAACTGCACCTGAGGCTAAAAAGGAGGTAAAAAACTAATTTCATTCATGATACAAATGCTCTCTGTAACACTGTATAGAAGACAGAAACAGACACACAAAACCCACATGCAGACAAGTAGATACGCATACACAAAATCAACTAACTGCAAATAAACGTAATCCTTTGGATTACTGTCATGATCCCACACATGTTTTCTTATGTGTTTTCGTAAGTATGAAGACACACATTTCATATTCTACAAAAACAGACTTTTATACCTTTTGCAATAGCATCATTAGGAAGCAAATGTATAAAAGCAACACTATACAGAAGTATAGGGTCCTCTTAACCAGATGAAAGTGCCTCTTTCTCCTTTGGCCATAATTTCCCTCTTTTTGCTCCTCACTTTAGGGTCAACTTTTGTTCCACAGAAAAATCACAACTGACTCAGCAGTTCCTACCGGGTCCTGATTTCCTTCTGAACACTTAGGGCCAACGTGAGCTCAGTGTGCTCCTCGTTGCCTTATTCTTGTTTTCCATCCTATTACCTCTCCCTGCATTAGCAACTACTTCCAACAATAATCCATTATCAGTTGCTCATTTATTCACTGTAAATTTATTAAACGTAGGGCCTTGAGTATATAAAAGTGAGTAAGTCAGGGCCTTGGCATTGGAGGGGCTCACATTCCACTGTGAAGGCCGTGACTTACTGAAATCTGCCTCCACCCATCTCAGGAGTTGCTGCCATGACCTTCCTCTGTTCTCATCTGCCACTGAATTCTGCCAGCCAAAGTCTCTAAGAGGGTATTTGGATCTTCCAAGCTAGACTGAATTTTCACATGACTATGGGAATAAAAGTATTAGCAGTGTCCCCCCAGAGTCTTGTCTTTTCTCATGAATTGCATTTTAATAGCATACAGGGAGATAGTATCCCTATATTTGTGGTTAAATGCAGAGAAATGACACTAAATAAGAATAGAAGTAGGGTACTATGGCAAACTTGGAAAGGGACACTAATTTTCAGTAGGGCCCACAGGTCCACAATCATTTTGTTCACATGAGATAGACATGAAACATCATCATGCTGGTGTTAAAGGATTTGGAATTTCTGTCTTTGTAGGTTTCCTCTCTCCATAATAAATCAATAAATCAGCCTACCTGGTCCTCTATTCTAGCAAGACTTTGGCTCTTACCAATGACAATTTTATGTTTCTCACTTTGCCTAAGGAAAGACAGTACCATGTGTCAGCACCAATTACATTTTAAATAATGCATAATAAATAGTTGTTAGCACTAGTACTGTACACATTACCAGATATGAAAAATTGCATCTCCTGTACACACTATCCTTGCGATAGTTCAGCTGTTCACTCTCTTCTAACTTGATCTCCTGGACAACAGAACCAGCTAATGAGAAAAGACCATGTCACTCACATTTAAGGCACTAGCTGTACTTGACATAAACAAGCACAGGTGAAATGGTTCAAGTTTATTTCGGAGTAAATCCATCAGAAACATGATTTCTTAGCCAATGTCTTGTTTTATGGTCCTAACACATCAGTCTTCTCAATACTTAATCTGCCACCCAAATGAAAGAAATTTATTAAAGTAGTCCCTCCCGGAGAGACTAAATCCAGCTAATAAAAAGCATGCAAATAATATAGTCAGAAACTCAGGTACAGAAACTTCTATTGATTCTTGTGCATACGAGTGACCTTAAATAGAACTGAAATTAGGTATCACCTCCAAACATTTAACACCAAACCTGTCACAATTTCTGCTGGTTCTACACCTCTACTGCTGAGCTCTGGCAGGTTGTTTTAAGATTCATCTTTGGAAAGAGTACTAGACTTGGTGGCAAAAGGGAATTCTACTTAATTCTTGACAGAGGGCAGTAGTTTCCAAACTCTGTTCCTTGGATCTCCAGAGTTCTCCAGAAGTCTGACAAGGAAGTTAGACCTGCTCTTATTTTTGACAGGATCTCATGGGAAATGGCTCCAGCAAGATGGATTTTTAAATGCCTGTCTTGTTACTGTTTTTATTTAGGGGAGGGCTGTGTTAGTTGCTTGGTTGTTTTTAATCATCTGCATAGATATGGATGCAATAATGAGTTGGGCAAAATGCTGTATGAGCCCTTAACCTGCCAACTGCATGGAATGATTGCTATCCTGTTTGCAGATTTTTTCCAAAACAAACATTACTCAAAGGAAGAAGCTATTGAAAATCTGGCAGTTTTTCCAATCAGATATGATCATTTGAAGTAAAGAATACTAAACAATGGAAGGGCAGAGTAGCTAATCAAGTCATGGTAAAATGTGTTTGTTCCTGGTCAGTTATCTAAATCTATGAATATAAACACAGAAAAGCTTCAACTATAAAATAAACTGTGGCACAGATTGGAAAATAATAGGAAAACTATTTGCAAAAACTAAGGGAAAAGGTTCTTAAGTGGCAATTTAAAATCTGTGTTTGAAGCCTAACCAGGCTTAGTAACAGGAAATGCAAACTGTGATGTTCATCTTCAAAATGATTATTCTGTAACAGATCTTACATTCTGATACTCTGGAAATAGGCTCCAATGCTCAAAATCAGCTTGAGGTATGAAAAAAATCAAGGTATTAAACTTTCAATCAGTTTAAGGGCTTTTACGGGTAACTGGCTTAGAAGATACAGGAATAACAAAAAATAATAATAACCAAAATATACAAATGCTTACTATGTACCAGGCTTGTTAGGTACTTTACATGTATTACATGTATTATCTCTTATTTGTATCCCACAGTTCATGTCTTTAAGTACATGTCCAATATTAAACTGAGCAGAGGGTAACTTGCAGCACATCAGGCCCTCAGTTATACTTACAGAGGTGCAACCATGGCAACAACGTGGAATGCACCTAAGAAAAGGAGAATTCATCTGAAGAAAATGGAGACACCTTTGCATCACTGAAGGAGGACTTAAAACACTGATTCCTCTAAAAAAGCCAAGATAAATCCTTTGATAAAGGGCCAAAAATAACACCTACAACACAAGTGGATGAATATGTATATTGCAGCTTCAACCAATAGAGTAAAAGCCTCTTGGAAACAATGATATAACAGAAAACCAACAAAGACTGTCTGTTATAAAGAGGGTGTCTTCATCTGCTCAGGCTGCAGCAGTGAAACACTACAGACTGGACGGTCTAAACAACAGAAACTTTACTTACAGTTCTGCAGTCTGGAAGTGCAAGATCAAGGTGTGAGCAGGTCTGGTTTCCTCTGGGGCCGTTTCCCCTAGCTTGCAGATAGCCCTCTTCTCGCTGTGCCTTCCTTCCATCTTTGTCCAAATTTCCTCTTTTTAAAAGAATACATGCCATATTTGCATTAGGGTGTATCCTAAAGACTGCATTTTAACTTAATTACCTTTTGAAAAACCTTATCTCCAAAGGCAGTTATGTAATCATGCCTTATCTCCAAAGGCAGTAAAGGAGTTATGGAGGTACTGGGGGTTAGGGTGGCAGCATATACATTTGGGGAGGGGGCATGAAATTCAGCCCCAAACAGATGGATTTATAGACACCGGGAATATAAAACATTTGAGGAAAGGGTAACATTTCTGGAACTCTACCAGAGTTCCTAAACATAATGTGGGGTAAGTGGTATAGGTTCAATTAAAAGTGTTATTTAGAATTTTCCTACTATCATTTTACCTCTTACCTGTGTTAATAATATTAACTTCTTCACCTTTCTTCTGTGTGAATTATGGCCAAATATGAACACAGCTGGAGTCTGAATGTGAACGTCGAGATTTCACAGGGCCCCTGAAAAAGACAACAAAAAATACAAGCTATTTGCCAAGAAGATAAGATCATTTCAACCTTTAAAAACAGGACTTTGTTAATGAAAGATGGAAACAATAAAATACAGGAGTGAATAATACAAAAATGAAGTTATTATAGATCAAGGGAAAAGGAAGCAGCCATCAAAAATAGAGTGATCTAGCAATCAGCACATTGTTCTGTTAATAACTTAATTTGTCCATTTATTTAATTTAACTTGTTCAGTTTACTCAGTAAATTAATAGTCACTTGGAATCACAGTACCTTTAATTAATTCAAGGCAGTGCTAAATATGTTGAAGCACAGGGACTATCTAATTTCACTGAAACTGTTCATGAAATCATTTTGTAATATATGTGCACTGTGACCACTTGGTTTTTAAATTATTAAGAAATCTGAGTTAGAATAAGCTCAAACTTCATTTTTTTAGTTGTTACTGTTGTTGTTCCTCCTGAAATCCATAAAACTCATCTACAGCAATACCACCCTGAACACACCCAATCTAGTCTAAAACCCATAAAATGCCATTTGATTATTGGTGTCAAGAATATATGTGCAGATTTGTATGTAACTAAGATAAACAACATCTCATAGAACACAATACCTGTTTCCATATTCCAAAATTCAGTTACCTTCCTTCTTGAATACCAGTATTATATATTTCAATTAATAAGAGAATCACATTCTCAAATCTTTGATCAGTTTGCCTTTTAGGTATCAACATGTATTATATGCCCCTCAGTGAAGAGTAACTTTTGGAAACAGAATTTGCAAGAGCAATCAGGACAAAAGAAAAAGCCTAGGTAAAAATGAACAAAGGGAGAAAGTAGATCTCAAATATATGAGACCAGTTTTTAAATCACTTCATAAACACGAGAGAAGAGGGAGTGCTAGAGATATGTAGCTAGAAAAGTTATTTTGTTCCAAAACTCTCTCTAATACAAAGAAATGCTTATCTGAATTAACAATGGGCAACAAAAGAGGGTTGTGGTCCAATCCTATACAAATTTAATATGTAAAAAAAAAAAGAATACAGACATAGCAATACTACCTGCAGGAAAAAAAAAAGAAAGAAAAGAAACAAAAAACACAATGCCCAGTAAACACATAAAAACAGTAACCTAATATTCCAAATAGTAACCTAATATTCCAAAACATGATAAAGAAAATTAAGAAAAATTTGTAACTATGAAAGGACATATGTCAGGATTAGAAAACTTTAATAACATGTTTCAAGAAAAGAAAGATATAAAAAGAGATGTAACAAGCAAAATCATTTCAGAAATTAAGACTGAATGAATGTCATAAAGAAAATCTTTAGGAAAAATACCAGATAAAAAGGAAGAATGCTGATATATTAAGAAAGAAGGAAAGAAAAGAATTCAAGAAAAATAAATGCAGAGATAGGAAAAGCTGATTCAACATACTTAAAATAGTTTTCCCCAAATAAGAAAACCAGGCAATGGAACAAAACAAACCCAAAATAAGAAAATGTTCTAAAATAACATGAAGAAAAGCAAAAAGATCTAAAATTACACATGATAATTTTACACAGGAGAAAGCCTAGAATGAACAACCCCATAACATATTCTAGTTAAACTACTGAACTTGAAAAATAAATAATATAATTTGGTCAGTAGGCAAAAAAGTTGTGTCACTTGCATCAACCATGTTTTATACTAGGAGACAATTAAGTAACATATATAAGATATTCAAAGAAAGAAAATATGAACCAAGGGTTTTAAATACAGCTAAACTGATCTTTATGGACTAAAGTTTCAGAGAAATGGTTTGTGAATCCAAGGAGTCAGAGAACATTATCACAAAACCCCTTCCTTAGAAATTTGCCAGAAAATAAGATTTGGACAACCACAAAGATTTGGGAGACCTTGAAATGAAGCAAGGTACTGAAAACACAATTACCTATAGAGCGAAGACAACAGGATGGTCTCCAGAGAGGGATATAGTATTATATAAAGTCTGTCTACGATAACGAGTAACAGGAGAGAGAGCGCACAACACTTATGTATATGAATGTGAAGAAGTCTTCAATAAGGTTGTAGTAAACAAAATTCTAGTAAAATCTTTTCAACAATACACCATGACTAAATGGGGTTTATTCAGAAATGTAATGTACTTAGAAAATCCATTAATATGCTTCATCAGTATAATAGAGTTAAGAAGAGAATAATATGATTATCTCCATAGTCGCAGAAAAAGCATTTGGCCATACTAAGTCAAAATCATTCATGTTAAAAATCACCTCAATAAAATGGGGTTTTATGGAATTATATTCAGTTTACCCTTGAACAACACAGGTTTGAACTGCCCAGGTCAACTTATATGTAGATTTTTTTTTTTTTCAGTGGTGACTCCCACAGTACCACAGAAGCTTGGTTGGTTATATCCTTGAATATAAAGGAACTGTGTATACAGGGTGGTGACTACATACTATACTCAGATGTTTTTACTTCACAGAGAGTTGGTGTCCCTAATCCTTGCACATTGTTCAAGGGCCAACTGTACAGGTATTGGTATAAACACAGGTATAGGTAAAGAGACAGAGACATAGGGATGGACATAGACAAGATCAAGTTAATAGTGATAGAGAAATCATTACAAAATACGGAATATACTTTATAGAGTCACTTGATGCTTAAATGAGAAAGTCAGAAACAAGATAAGGATGATCACAATCTCCACAACTTCTGGGCACTGTGTTACTGGTAACAGTCATCAGGTGAGCAACAGAAATCAAATATAGCCATAGGAATTGGAAAGGTTAAAGTGAAACTACTATTTGAAGATAATGTAAGTATATATTTGGAAAACTAAAAAAAAATGGAATTCACCAAGGAATCCATTTTTAAATTTAATATTTAAAAATCTCTAGTCTTCATATATAAGAAAAAAGTGTTTAGATGTTACCATGGAAGTGAAGAATCCCATGTCAATTGCCAAAAATGAATAATACAATTTTTAGGTATAAACCATAACCTAAAATGTACAAAGTATTTTTTAAAAATATTTAATCTTTTTAGTCTCTCGAATACTCCTGAAACATTAAAAAAAAAAAAAAAAGTAGACTTAAGCAAATGGAAAGTAATACACTATTCCTGGAGCAGAAAACTAAACATTATAAAGATGTCAGTTATGCCTGAATTAATTAATAAATTTCATGTAATCTCAATAAAAAATACATCATGTTTCTTTTCCCCAAAACTGATAACGTTGTTTCTAAAATTCATTGGATTAAAATCTTTCAGGAACGTAAACAAGAAAGGTCAGGAAAACTCTAAGAAAGAAGAATAGTGATTGGAAAGATGGAGATAAACTTACCAGAAATAAAAACCTCTAAAAAAGGCATTAGTTTATTACTGACACATAAAAATGGTTTGTTACTGGCACATGAAAAGACTTAGAAACCACCATAAAACAACAGAAAACTCAGGAGATTACCCAACTGCATATGGACATTGAGTATATGATAAAAGTACCATCCCAAATCAGTGGGCTAGAAGATGATTAGTTTAACTAGATAATCATATGGGGAGTGAAATGAATCTATTCTTCACACCCTAACAGATAAATTCTAAGTGTAAAAAAACCTCAAATAATCCAAGAGGTAAAAAGAAAACATGGATGAATTCCTCCATAAACTGAATTCCTTCTTAACCAGGGAAATGGAATTCACCAAAGAATCAGTTTTTAAATGTAATATTTAACAATAATAACATTTGATATTTAACAGTCTCCTAATTTAAAATCCAGAAGTAATCAATGGAAAGATTTAAAAATTTGATATCATAAAGATGATTTTTCATGGTAAAAAATCACTATAAACAAAGATAAAATATTAATGACAAACAAGAAAAGTAATTGGATATTTTGTCAGAGATAAATGATGACTGTCCCTAATGTGTAAAGAGATTCTAAAAAATAGAAAAATCCAACAGCTCTAATTAAATATAGCCTAGTGATATGAACAGCATTTAGAGAAAGAAAGCAACTGGCTTTTGAAAATGTGAAAAAGCACTTGCATATAAGAGAAATACAAACTAAAATTACACAATATATGACTTCTTATCTATAAGACTGAAAAAATCCTAATGTTCAACACTATCTCTACACAAGCCTGTTAGAAAACAAGCAGCTCTGTTGATGGGAATACAAAGTGATGGTATCCCACGCCGAGGGAATTTGTCAACCTAATAAAACAACACAAGCATTTACCTGTGACTTAGTGAGTAATCCCACTTTTAGGAATCTATTCCAAAGATACACCACTAAAAGTAAGATCATATACTGACAGAACAGTGTTTACTATAGCCCTGTCTGTAACAACAGGGGTTTGAAAAGAATGTAAATGTTTATAAGCAAAGCACTGGTTGAATACACTCAGAAAAAAGTGAAAGTCACTCAGTTGTGTCCGACTCTGAGACCCCCATGGACTGTAGCCCGCCAGGCTCCTCTGTCCATGGAATTCTCCAGGCAAGAATACTGGAGTATGTTGCCATTTCCTTCTCCAGGGGATCTTCCTGACCCAGGGATCGAACCCAGGTCTCCTGAGCTCCAGGCAGATTCTTCACTGTCTGAGCCATCAGAACATATCCACAAATCCATAACGAATTTTTATGTATCTTTAAAAATGAATAAGTAAAATGTTTAATACACTTAATAGAGTGATCTCCAAGATGCATCATTAACTGAAAAAGGCAAGATGGAAAATTGTGTACTATCATTCAACTAGGAAAGGATAGTTACAAATATATATCTACAACGGTAATTCTATCCACTTGTCTTTGCTTACAATTTAAAAAGTATTAAAGATAAGCCACCACAAAAATTAAAATGGAGGACAGAAATAGAGTGGGGGGCACCATGAATATAAATTAGTCTCATTTACAATAATTGGCATTGTCACTGTAGAAGTACTTTAAATAACTATAAAATAATTATTCATTGTGCTTCATTGCTCAGTTGTGTTCAACTCTTTGTGATCCCATGGACTGTAGCCCACCAGGCCCCTCTGTTCATGAGGATTCTCCAGGCAAGAATACTGGAGTGGGTTGCCATGCCCTCCTCCAGGGGACCTTCCCAACACAGGGATCAAACTCAGGTCTCCCACAATGCAGGTGGATCCTTTACTGACTGAGCAATCAAGGAACCCCAATTATTCATTACTGAACTATTTTCAATCATCAGATTCTTAGTGGTAGGGGTGGTAGCATTATCTTGAGACTTTCCTGTGGTTTCTATGGGGTTTTAATTGTAATTTATGTGGTGGGGGCCAGGACTTTTGATACTGGAGATACTGGAATTGGAAGAAACAGATGTAAGATCTATGAGGCTAAGTGTAAACTTTCCTGGTGCTCAGCTGGTAAAGAATCTGCATGCATTGTGGGAGACCTGGGTTCAATCCTTGGGTTTGGAAGGTCCCTAGGAGAAGGGAACAGCTACCCACTCCAGATTCTGGCCTGGAGAATTCCATGGACTCTATAGTCCATGGGGTTGCAAAGAGTTAGATGTGACTCAGTGACTTTCACTTCTTCAGTTCAGTCGTTCAGTCGTGTCTGACTCTTTGCGACCCCATGAACTGCAGCATGCCAGGCCTCCCTGTCCATCACCAACTCCCAGAGTCCACCCAAACCCATATCCATTGAGTCGGTGATGCCATCCATCCATCTCATCCTCTCTTGTCCCCTTCTCCTCCCGCCCTCAACCTTTCCCAACATCAAGGTCTTTTCAAATGAGTCAGCTCTTCGCATCAGGTGGCCAGAGTATTGGAGCTTCAGCTTCAACATCAGTCCTTCCAATGAACACCCAGGACTGATCTCCTTTAGGATTGACTGGTTGGATCTCCTTGCAGTCCAAGGGACTCTCAAGAGTCTTCTCCAACACCACAGTTCAAAAGCATCAATTCTTCGGCACTCAGCTTTCTTTATAGTCCAACTCTCACACATCCATACATGACCCCTGGAAAAACCATAGCCTTGACTAGATGGACCTTTGTTGAAAAAGTAATGTGTCTGCTCTTTAATATGCTATCTAGGTTGGTCATAACTTTCCTTCCAAGGAGTAAGTGTCTTTTAATTTCATGGCTGCAGTCATCATCTGCCGTGATTTTGGAGCCCAGAAAAATAAAGTCAACCACTGTTTCTACTGTTTCCCCATCTATTTGCCATGAAGTGATGGGACCGGATGCCACGATCTTAGTTTTCTGAATGTTGAGCTTTAAACCAACTTTTTCACTCTCCTCTTTCACTTTCATCAAGAGGCTCTTTAGTTCTTCTTCACTTTCTGCCATAAGGGTGGTGTCATCTGCATATCTGAGGTTATTGATATTTCTCCCGGCAATCTTGATTCTAGCTTGCGCTTCCTCCAGCCCAGCATTTCTCATGATGTACTCTGCATATAAGTTAAATAAACAGGGTGACAATATACAGCCTTGACATACTCCTTCACTTCATTGGAATTTGAATTTTCAGTGTCATTATCAACTTCTTACTAAAAGGACTAAGGGCTCTTTACAGAAAAGGCTAAAGTAGGAAATATACGAAATCAGCCTTATTATCTTGACAAATCAGACAGCAAAGAAATTATAAAAGACCAAGCTAATTATTTTGAAAATGATAAAAGAAAAAACAAGCATTTATTATGCTTTTTCTAGTCTCACAATACTTCAGGGTAACCAAATAAATTATCAAGATGTGCTTTTCATATAGGGCTTTCTAGGTATAGGGGTTAAAATATGAAGAATAGATGGTAGAATTAAAACATTATCATTTTGCCATTCTTAAGGAATTATGGAATCTAGGCAATTATCATCAGTGCTTGGTTACATTACAAATATTGAGACTGCCAACTATTAAACACTGCTTGATGGCAGTATACCCTTGAACTACATGGGTTTGGACTGCACAGGTAACTTATACACAAAGTTTTTTCAGTAAATACACACTATGATACTACATAATCTAAGGTTGGTTGAATTGGCAAATGTGGAACCGAGGATTTCGAGGGCTGACTGTGAAGTTATGTGTCCATTTTTACTGTGTGGAGGGTGGTGTTCCTAACCTCTGAGTTGTTCAAGGGTCAGCTGTACAACCTATCAAGGTGTCTTGCCAAAATACTGAATCTGATCAAGCCTCTATAATGAAGTATGAATTTTCAGATATATAGGAAATGGAGGAACATATTAAATAGCACCATGGGGATGAAATCAGTAAACCCTGACTACATGTGTAACTGTATAACAAATGACTCAATTTTTATGAACAGCAGAAAAAATGACAAAAAATTCAAGGAAAGAATTGACAAATGAAGAAACTCATAAATTAAAAGATAACTGAGTCACATTAAATGGTTGTAATGCATGGATCATATATGGACCTGAGTTAAATGAAAAATTATATGATGGATACTTGATAAATTTAGAAGCTATTATTAATTTTCAAGATGTGATCATGGTTTCTGTGAATGAGTTTTCTTTTGCAGAAAATTTTTATCTTTTAAAGATATATACATACTAGAATATTTACAAGATGAGATGGCTTTATGTCAGGAGTTTGCTTCAAAACAATCTCAGGGAGGGATTTTGGGATTAAGTGAAACCTGTTTGATCATGAGTTGGTAATTGTTGACTCAGTGATGTGTACATATCATACATATATGAATTCATTATAATTACACTCTTCTATTTTTATAGTTATGAAATTTCCATAAATAAAAGTAACAATAGCAATAACAATAAGACATTAAAGGCAAAAACTCCAATTATACAAACAGGTGGCCTTTGGAGCAAAGTATCTTCATGAATATTGATTATATCATTTTATATTCTTCTAAACTCTTCAAGAGAACTGGAAACACTGAAATATTAGGGCTGTAACTTAAAGTTTTCATGAGGAATTCAGTTCAGTTCAGTCGCTCAGTTGTGTCCAACTCCTCGTAACCCCGCGAATCGCAGCACACCAGGCCTCCTTGTCCATCACCAACTCCCGGAGTTCACCCAAACTCACGTCCATCGAGTCAGTGATGCCATCCAGCCATCTCATCCTCTGTCGTCCCCTTCTCCTCCTGCCCCCAATCCCTCCCAGCATCAGAGGCTTTTCCAATGAGTCAACTCTTCGCATGAGGTGGCTAAAGTACTGGAGTTTCAGCTTTAGCATCAGTCCTTCCAGTGAACACCCAGACTTTCCTCAAATCCCAGTAATATAGTCTGTGCCAATAAATTCAGTTCAGTTCAGTTCAGTTCAGTCACTCAGTCGTGTCCGACTCTTTGCGACCCCATGAATCACAGCACGCCAGGCCTCCCTGTCCATCATCAACTCCCGGAGTTCACTCAGACTCACGTCCATCGAGTCAGTGATGCCATCCAGCCATCTCATCCTCTGTCGTCCCCTTCTCCTCCTGCCCCCAATCCCTCCCAGCATCAGAGTCTTTTCCAATGAGTCAACTCTTCGCATGAGGTGGCCAAAGGACTGGAGTTTCAGCTTTAGCACCATTCCTTCCAAAGAAGTCCCAGGGCTGATCTCCTTCAGAATAGACTTGTTGGATTTCCTTGCAGTCCAAGGGACTCTCAAGAGTCTTCTCCAACACCACAGTTCAAAAGCATCAATTCTTCGGCGCTCAGCTTTCTTCACAGTCCAACTCTCACATCCATACATGACCACTGGAAAAACCATAGCCTTGACTAGACGGACCTTTGTTGGCAAAGTAATGTCTCTGCTTTTGAATATGCTATCTAGGTTGGTCATAATTTTCCTTCCAAGGAGTAAGCATCTTTTAATTTCATGGCTGCAGTCACCATCACGAGGAATTAATCTCTTCTAAATTCTTCTGCCATGGCAAGTTGGCTTCACTGCCACTATCCATTTACATTTTTTACCAGGAGATATATCGAAAAAAAGCATGTTTTGACTTTTTTTTTTTTTTTTTTTTTAGGTGACATCCAATTTCAATGATAGTTTTTGTTTCAGTAATAACATCTCAGACTATGTTTTCTGATTTAGTTTGGGGGCGAGTGGAGGGAGAGTGTACTCAGATCCCAAAGCATTGCATTTTGTAGTATAGAATGCATAATTGTAATGCAGGTTTAGAAGCTAGAGAAGAATAAAAGACTATCCTAGAAATAGTTGTCGAAGATAATTCCTATACAAATACACAAAATAATGCTATTGATACTAGAGTTTACCTTTGAGAGGTAAGTTTTACAACTGAATTAAATTGTTTTAAGAGGACATTACCTAAAAGTGGCAGGGGCTTCCTAGGTGGCGCAGTGGTGAAGAATCCACCTGCCAATGCAAGAGGTGTAAGAGACATGGGGTCAATTCCTGGGTTGGCAACCCACTCCAGTGTTCTTTTTTAATTTGTTTACTTTTAATTGGAGGATAATTGCTTTACAATGTTGTGCTTGTTTCTGCCATACATCAGCATGAATCAGCCACAGGTATACATATGCCCCCTCCCTCAGAAAACTCCCTCCCACCTCCCACTCCATTCCATCCCCCTAGATTGTCACAGAGCAGCCAGTTGAGCTCCCTGGGTCATACGACAAACTCCTACTGGCTGTCTATTTTACATAGGGTAATATATATGTTTCAAAGCTACTCTCTTAATTTGTCTCTCTCTCTACTTCTCTGACTATGTCCACAAGTCTGTTCTGTATGCCCGGATCTCTCTTGCTGCCCTACAAACAGGCTCATCAGTACCTTTTTCTAGATTTCATATATATATATATATATATATATATATATATGTGTGTGTGTGTGTGTGTGTGTGTGTGTTAATATATGATATTTGTTTCTCTCTTTCTGACTAACTTCAATCTGTATAATAAGCTCTAGGTTCATCCACCTCACTAGAACTGACTCAAATGTGTTCCTTTTTATGGCTAAGTAATATGCCACTGCATTCTTGCCTGAAAAAATTCCGTGGTAGGCTCCATGGGATCACAAAGAGTCAGACACGACTCAGCACAACACAACAGCAGCCTGGAAGTGGACCCTGAGTGAACTGTATGCCTAGACCCCCATCTCTTTCTTGGGGAACCATTTTCACTGAAAACAGACTCTCATCTGCAGTTCCCTTTTGGTATTATATGGTATGTGAATTTTTTTATTAAATTATAGTTGATTTACAATATTGCATTAGTTTCAGGTATACTGTAAAATGATTCATTAAATATTTTTTCAGATTCTTTTCCATTACAAGTTATTACAAGATATCGCAGCCATGAAATTAAAAGACACTTACTCCTTGGAAGGAAAGTTATGACCAATCTAGATAGCATATTCAAAAGCAGAGACATTACTTTGCCAACAAAAGTCTGTCTAGTCAAGGCTATGGTTTTTCCTGTGGTCATGTATGGATATGAAAGTTGGACTGTGAAGAAAGCTGAGCACTGAAAAATTGATGCTTTTGAACTGTGGTGTTGGAGAAGACTCTGGGGAGTCCCTTGGACTGCAAGGAGATCCAACCAGTCCATTCTGAAGGAGATCAGCCCTGGGATTTCTTTGGAAGGAATGATGCTAAAGCTGAAACTCCAGTCCTTTGGCCACCTCATGCGAAGAGTTGACTCATTGGAAAAGACTCTGATGCTGGGAGGGATTGGGGGCAGGAGGAGAAGGGGATGACAGAGGATGAGATGGCTGGATGGCATCACCGACTCGATGGATGTGAGTCTGAGTGAACTCCAGGAGTTGGTGATGGACAGGGAGGCCTGGCATGCTGCGATTCATGAGGTCGCAGAGAGTCGGACACGACTGAGCAACTGATCTGATCTGATCTGATGTTACGTGCAGTAGTTTGTACCTGTTAATCTCATGCTCCCAATTTGCCCTTCCCCGTCCTTCTCCCCTTTGGTAACCATAAGTTTGTTTTCCATGCCTGTGCGTCTGTTTCTGTTTTGTATCTAGATTCACTTGTATTATTTTGTAGATCCCACATAGAAGTAATGTCATGTAACATTTGCCGTTCAGCTGCAGAACAAGATTTCTGGCAGTCATGTTGCCACAACACCATCTGCCTCTGGCCACATGGTTATTTCCATTTGGTGTCACATCTGAGCTAATAAGGCCAGTGAGCCCCTTCCTTCCCTGTGAAACTGGGAATCAGCACTAAAAATAATAGTCTGATTCTATGTGTGTTCTTGATATAAGATGCAAACTCAGAGTCAGCTGGTGATAGTTTCTGTCTTGTGACCAAGAAGGAAAGAGAGTCAGTCTTTGGGGAGAGAGATTGATGCAGGCGAGCAGAAAGAAATCGAGATGACTGATGAAAGAGGTGGAGATGACCGATAAGCTTATGTGATAATGTTGAAAATGAGAGATCAGATAGTTAAATGGCTGGATGGATAAGAAGGTAAACAGATACAGAGACAAAATGGTAGAGATAAGTGAATAGTTGTTACACACAGATATCTCCAAGTTATACAGATAAATGAGTAATGCAGAATAAAGAAAAACAGTTTGTATTTGTGTGTATGTACACAAAAAGTGAACATTTAAATAAAACTCATACTTCTAATAGGTTGGTTTCACCATGGGAAAGAATATAGTACTGAGGGGAAATAGGCTGCTGAAGGGTGCTTTTTATTATATATATATATATATTCTAACATTATTTAATTTTTTATGGATCAACTTGTATTTTTGTTTTACTTATGCAAATGTTAAGATATACTTATATTCACATAATATTTAAGTGGATAGAAAAATAAATTTTATAACTGTAAATATCCAGGAAATACTGAGCAAGAATCCAAGACCTAAAGGGGAAAATTTTTGACTTCAAAACAATTAGTAAAACATTAAAATTTTTATCAATTAAAAAATTATCAATTCTTACTATTAAAAGAAACAAGTAAAAGCATAAGACCCACTTTGGGGATGTAATACTTTATTTCCTTTCACAGACCTGCTCTCTTGTGTTTACTTAGGCTAACACTAAATAAATTGCTATTCTCTAAGCATTCACATTCCCTGGAAGAAAGAAGCCATAAATTGCGTCATTTAACAGCAAAGGCAGGGCTGGGAATACATACTCAGGACAGAAAATTCAAAATATATCATAGTTATCAAGCGTAGGGACTCTGATTTTCTGGTTTTGTAATTTTTTCCCCCCAAATTCTTTAGCTCCATCCACTGGGTTTCATATTAACAAATATTTATGAAATGATCACATATGAATTATAATTGCCAATTGCCAAACTAATCTCAGATAAATTTAATCAACTACTAAGTTACTTCACAATAGTGTCATCAGACTTTTTCATGTATTTAAGATTCTGGTCAATACGTAGCCCATAGTTGACCAGCGCCTCAGTGGTCATGTCTAAACTAAACTTTATCTCGACTTCACTTAAGCTGCATTTCCAACAAATTCCAGTGGAGCAAGGGCTGCACATTTTCTTTCTTGGACGCTAGAGGGAGATTGGTTGCAGTCATCCACTTTTAGGTGTATTTTGCAGCAAGGCATGTCCTTCTCATGACCATCTAGTCTGCTGCTGAGAATAGTCACATATGGCAGCTTCCTACCCTTTGGCCCTATCAAAACCACACATTTTTTTGAGTGCTCTTCTAACATACGTGATGGTGGTGGTTTTTAGCTCATATTTATTTAAAAAATGAGATTACAAATTGAGGAAGCTTAAAACGGGTACGGCTAACATCAAACCAAAGGAGTCCATACAGAACTTGTTAATCTAATCATAATTACAAAGAAAAATACATTAAAAATGTAATAGCTGAACGTTTGGAACCTCAGAGGATACAACTAATTTGTACTAAAGCAGGTTGGATGGCATCATAAATTCAATGGACATCAGTCTGAGCAAACTCCAAGAGATGGTAAAGGATAGGGAAGCCTGGCGTGTTGCACTTCATGGGGTCGCAAAGAGTCAGACATGACTGAGTAACTGAACAACACAATATAATAAAATCCTCTGTGTTCTCACCTCTCCCACTCTCCTTGGTCACTCACTCCCAGCATACCAGCCTTATTACTGGTCCTGAGTCCTACAGACACATTCTCCCCAGGAACTTCTCCCTGGCTGATCCCTCTGCCCACAATTTCTTCCTGCCAACACCCTACAGCTCATTCCTGCAGAGGTTCAAGTCTTTGCCCAAATGTCATCTTCCCAGTCAAATCTACCCTGCCTAGGAAATCTCATGGACAGAGGAGCCTGGTGGGCTACAGTTCATGGGGTCGCAAAGACTCTGACGCGAGCAACTGAGCACACGCATACAATGCCACACAGCCTACCTTATTTCTGCTAACTTATTCTATGTTTTATTTTTGCCGTGGCATTTATACATTTCTATTCTACATAGTTTACTGATTTGTTTTGTTGATAATAATCAGTACATAATGTCTATGTCCTTTACTAACATGTAAGCTCTATGAGAGTGAGGATGTCAGTCTGTTTGCATATCACTGTAGCCCAAACACCTAGATTAATGCCTGGCAGGGAAAAGGTACTAAATGTTAAAAGACTTAACTAGATCCTCTGCAGTTTAATTCAATAAAACATTATTGCTTTGTACTTGAATTTAATAATATTTTTCACGATCTTAACATCTGTTATTCAGTGAGTTTTTCTTACCAGAAAAACTTGCAAAGATAACAACATTATTTTGACATAGAATTTTATTCCATAAGCACTGATGGATAGCTATCATGTCATGTCTTCCTTGTGGTTTGGCACTTGAAGTCCCTTCTTTTTTTTTTTAAAGCATCTATGAATAATAAATCCTTCTGTAACTTTCTTCTCTTATGCACAATATAATTTATCTGCATTTTTCCATTGGAGTTGAAGAAATATAAAAGATGACTTAGAGCTGGAATAACCATAAGAAAACTGTGAAGTTAGATCAAGTAAATCTTTGATGCTGTGCCAACAAAAATCATCTACTATTCCATCTCTCTTAGACACTGTCCCTCAGAAAACTGTTTTATCACTGGCCATAAGCTAATCCCAGCTAGAGCACCAACTCTGAGTGCCTTAAGATAACTGCTGCTCTAAGGAGATATCTGTGTTTAAATTAAACTGGAAAACTCTGAGACCCCAAGGATACAAAAAAGTACATCTCCGTGCTGGGAAGTAGGAGGGAATATTTGGGAAAAAGAGGAAATATCCAGGCACTCTTTGAATCATATTACATAAAAGGTCTCAGCTCCTAAGACTGTCACAGGATGAATGATTTTTCAATTGGTAGAAGATCCCCTGGAAAAAGGAAAGGCTACCCACTCCCATACTCTGACCTGGAGAATTCCATGGACTGTATAGGCCATGGTGTTGCAGAGTCGGACACGACTGAGTGACTTTCACTTAATGTGGAAGATAATGCACTATTAGTGGTGGCTCAGACGGTAAAGAATCTGCCTGCAATGCAGGAGGCCTGGGTTTGAGCCCTGGGTCATGAAAATCCCTGGAGAAGGGAATGGAAACCCACTCCAGTATTCTTGCCTGGAGAATTCCATGGACAGAGGCGCCTGGCAGGCTACAGTCCATGAGGTTGCAAAGAGTTAGACATGACTGAGCTACTAACACACACAGTACATAAGAATGTGTAGGTTAACAGACCACAACTGACAAGAACAAAGCTGTAATAACTGTGGTGGGCATGCAGTCAGAGTAACTACAAAAATGCAAAATATATTGGGTAGATGTAGAGGATATCTTTGCTTATGCCTCCCAGCACCACCTATCCTTCTCATAATAAAAGCATCTTTGTTTTTCTTGGTGAAATTACCTGCGCCCATTGCCCTGCTCTTAGTTCATGTGACTTCAGAGTGGACACAGGACCCAGACCTTGAAACTCAGCATTCTATCCTTGGCCGCAGAAGCTGATTCTTAGTGTCAAGGTGAGGCATTTGCTGGAAACAGTGGAATGAGAAGTTCTCCTGCCAAGATTTCTTAATTTGCAAGAGGTAAGATAGGGGAGGGCTTCCCTGGTGGCTCAGTCAGTAAGCGTCTGCCTGCAATACAGGAAACCTGGGTTTGATCCCTGCAACAGGAAGATCCCCTGGAGAAGGAAATGGTAACCCACTCTAGTATTCTTGCCTGGGAAATCCCATGGACAGAGGAGACTGGTAGGCTACAGGCCATGGGGTTGCAGGAGTTGGACATGACTGAGCGACTAAACCTACTTACCTACCTAAGATACAAAAGCACCTACTCAAGAAAGAAGGCTCTTCAAGGGGAAAACTGAGTCAAGAGACAGAGAAAGGTTACTAGTTACAGTTTGAGCCAAATCTGAAGTCTAATATAAGAGGACCTGTTATGAGAACTGACAAACTTTCCTTTTTGTCTAAGTTATTTCAAGGTAGAGGATTTTGCCATGCAGGTCAAAAGAGCCTTATAACAAAATACACTGAATTTGGAATAAACAGTTAAAATTTTCCAGCCTAGAAACAAATAGAGAACATTTGTTACTTGAGCAAATAAGTATACTTTCCATTAAGTTTAAGCTTAGCACAAACTAGAGTTCAGGTTTAACTAGGGCCAAAATGTTTGAGAATTTACTACAGAACTATCATCCTATGTGATAGATACCAAAATTGCTTATGATTTTCTAATATGGAAATATACCTTAAGATTAAAAAGTTCTTTTTCAGATTGAAATGTATTTTATTATTCACATACTTTGGATCTGGTAATTTTATATGAAATGGAACTGTAAGGAGAATCTCTTAAACTCTTTTGATTTATAATGCCTATTATATATTATTAAATTTATAAATACTTTTTGATTTTAAATAACTCTCAGGATTATTAAGGGCTTCCCTAGTGGCTCAGATGGTAAAGAATCTGCCTGCAACACAGAAGACCCAGGTTTTGATCCCTGGGTTGGGAAGATCCCCTGGAGAAGGGAATGGCTACCCACTCTAGTATTCTTGCCTGGAGAATTCCATGGACAAAGGAGCCTGGCGGGCTACAGTCCATGGGGTCATATAGAGTCAGACATGACTGAGCAACTAAACTTTCACTTTCAGGATAATTAGGTTGCAATAAATAAAAATTTACCCAAGTTTGCATAGAAAGTTTGAAGCACATGAGAGAAGAAATTTGATGGCACCTGAGGATAAGACTGCACATGGTGACTGCAGCCATGAAATTAAAAGACGCTTACTCCTTGGAAAGAAAGTTATGACCAACCTAGATAGCATATTGAAAAGCAGAGACATTACTTTGCCAACAAAAGTCTGTCTAGTCAAGGCTATGGTTTTTCCTGTGGTCATGTATGGATATGAAAGTTGGACTGTGAAGAAAGCTGAGCACTGAAGAATTGATGCTTTTGAACTGTGGTATTGGAGAAGACTCTTGAGAGTCCCTTGGACTGCAAGGAGATCCAACCAGTCCATTCTGAAGGAGATCAGCCCTGGGACTTCTTTGGAAGGAATGATGCTAAAGCTGAAACTCCAGTCCTTTGGCCACCTCATGCGAAGAGTTGACTCATTAGAAAAGACTCTGATGCTGGGAGGGATTGGGGCAGGAGGAGAAGGGGATGACAGAGGATGAGATGGCTGGATGGCATCACTGACTCGATGGACGTGAAATCTGAGTGAACTCCCGGAGTTGGTGATAGACAGGGAGGCCTGGCGTGCTGCGATTCATGGGGTCGCAAAGAGTTGGACACGACTGAGCGACTGAACTGAACTGAACTAAGACACAGAAGCACAATTCAGCTTGATCACACTGGCCTAGGCCTGATAACTGAGAACCCTCTGTTTTTCATCAGACTCCCCGCTTCCTGTTCTTGCCTACCTTTGTGCTACTGCTTAATTCTGCTGTTTTTGTTTTTGTTTTTCTGAAAACCACACTTCTTTGCTGACTTGTTGCAGTCTTCTCTTTATAACTGGATTTGGCTTTTTTTTTTTGGAGAGCCAACTTCCAGTAATATCTCTTTGTTATCTTGGGACTCAGTTTTTCTTAGCAGGATGAATCAGTCAGTTTGATTTTTCTAAATTCCAAATTCCTGGTCAAGAGAATCTGCTTGGTTCCCTTTGGGGGCAGGGTCATCTGGTACAAAGAATCTACCTGGATTCACCATTTCCCATAGTGGAAGCATCCAGTGGGGACAGGTACTTTTCAGGAGGAAGGCAGGGATTAATTTTTCTACTGCAGAGAGTAATATATAAATAATCTTGATTACCACAAAAATAATTACATTCTTTCTCACTAGGGGAACATAAAGAGATAGCCTTACAAAATGATTTGAATCATTAATTCATAATTTCAGGGTACTATTGCATGGTTTGTGTTCCACACAGAGCACTTTGGTTTCTATTAAGAGTAAATTAAAATATACATAAGTTAGAAGACTCTTTAGACATGTTCAAAATTATTCTGTCCATTATGTTTTAGAAAGTTGGAAATCAACAGTATTGCCTCTATAGCATTCATTAATGTATGGTATATTTCTGAACAAAAGAAAGATTTTAGAAACAACCCAGACATTAATTCACTCTGATAATTGTTTAGAGAAGTTGGTTTCACTGGAAAATTGAGGAGGGACAAAGGAAATGAAAAAAAAAATCAATGACTAACCTACAAGATCAATTGAAAAATTCAAAATTGTTTCTGATGTTACAACTGACCTAATTTCTCAAAACATCATAAAATAATTTAAAACATATTCATATAGCTATAGATAATATTTATCTAAAGCAAAGAAATTGTAACCATACAAAATCAAATGCGTCTGATTTCGTTTTAGGGAATCTTTATGACCTAATATGCAAAGCAATTTTGGAGGAAACTAAAGTAAAAAATTTAATCTCTCAGAGATCTGATATTTTTTTCTGAAATGTGACATATTGAAATAATCTCTACTAAAAGGAGTACTGATGAGGCAATTGAGCAAACGATATTAGTTCAAAAGATGAAAGAAGCAAATGACATATTAGCAATCAACAATATAAATATATAAAATAAAAAATATACAATACTTGCTGTAACTGTTTAGGGTTTCTCTACTGCTTGATATTTCAAGCTCATAAAGGTGATTTGATGATTTTTCACTAATGAAGCAATCTGGACATGAAATTATGCTTATGTTTAACTACAGAAAAAAATTAAGAAAGAGATTGATTAAAGGAACTGCCAGGAGAAATATCAATAACCTCAGATATGCAGATGACACCACCCTATGGCAGAAAGTGAAGAAGAACTAAAGAGCCTCTTGATGAAAGTGAAAGAGGAGAGTGCAAAAGGCTTAAAGCTCAACATTCAAAAACTAAGATCATGGCATCCGGTCTCGTCACTTCATGGAAAATAGATGGAGAAACAGTGGAAACAGTGGCAGACTTTATTTCTGGGGCCTCCAAAATCATGGCAGATGATGACTGCAGCCATGAAATTAAAAGACGCTTACTCTTTGGAAGGAAAGTTATGACCAACCTACACAGCATATCAAAAAGCAGAGACATTACTTTGTCAACAAAGGTCCGTCTAGTCAAGGCTATGGTTTTTCCAGTTGTCATATATAGATGTGAGAGTTGGACTATAAAGAAAGATGAGTGCAGAAGAATTGATGCTTTTGAACTGTGGTGTTGGAGAAGACTCTTGAGAGTCCCTTAGACTGCAAGGAGATCCAACCAGTTAATCCTAAAGGAAATCAGTCCTAAGTGTTCTTTGGAAGGACTGATTATTTAAATAATCACTATTAGAAACAAAACAAGAATGGTTTAAATTGTTACAATCTAATTCCAGAGGAAGAAGACAAATTTTTCCTAATGAAAGCCACATGTTATTTGTAGTATTAGAAAAGTGTTAGGATTCGTTAATTAATAAAGTGCAAAATCACAAGAAAACTAAGTAGATATATGAGTATTTTATAATAGTGGCCTCTTCCACTAGATATGGCATTTCAGATAACTGAGTAATAAGCTCAGCTTTTGAAGGGGGACCAAAAAATGCTTCCAAGCAGAGATGATATCTGACCTGAGATTTAAGGTATGAACAGGAAATAGTGAACCAGAGGACGGTGACAGAGGCCAGAGGAACAAAAAAGACACTGAGCTGCAAGCGTGCATGGCAGGATTCCTGGGTGGGCAGAGCTCAGGATGGACTGGAGACAAATGAGAGGAGCATGTAAAGCAGCAATTCCAGGAAGCCAGTGTCTCAGGGACGAGAGTGCCACGCCCTCGGTTTATTTCACAGCTTCAGGTTTGTCCAGTTATGTTCCCCTGAAAGTTTTATCTCCTTAAACCTGGACAACTCCAGGAATATCACCTGTCCTTCATCAACTATTAAAAAGGGTTTTTAACATTCAAAATACGTGTTCACAGGGGTGGCTCTTCCGCAGCCATACCTGCTCAGGGAGAGGTACTTTCTGCTACTCGGTATCCTGAGTGCCTAGCCCCATGCAGCACGCCAATGGTGCTTAATAAGTGTTTAATGAAAACGCTAAGCAGTAACTTTCTGCATATTTCTAGAAGGCCTTGCAATGAAAATTAATAAAAACCAGGCACTAAAGCATAGCCTGTCATGGTTATAATGTCATGGTTAATATAACTGTCATGGTTAATAATGAAATACCTGAAATGGATTAACAATTCATGGTCTAATAATCTCTGTCTGATTTACCTGCCTAAAAATAATAGGAGCTTGGTCTGCAAGTCAGGCAAACGCTGCTTATGAACTAGGTGTGTGACCCTGGACAAGTAACTTAATTTCATCATTAAACCAACTAGCACAACTGTCCTTTTAAGTCCCGTAATATAACAGGATACAGAGGTCATTTTAACTATAATTTTAAATACACTAAAAATAATGTATTTATCTCACTATCTCTGCTATTATGCACAGAATAATCTCGTTTTGTACAATGATTGAATTTCTTCCCTTTTGCCCAAACTATATGCAGAAAATTATTTTACTGTTATCAATATACAGTCATACCATTAATCATATAAATTTATGTATATATATATATATACACACACACACATATATATATTGCTTTTATCTCTCCTGAGTATAAGAAAAACAGTAGTAATATTCTAATGCAGTTACTTTTGGAAGTTTATAAAGTAAAATTTTAAAGAGTAAATGTTGAAAATAAGGAAGAGAGAGAAACAGAATTCAGTTACTAATTTATATATTCTCACCTTTATCTTTTCAAAAAAACTGAAGTAGTTAAACAAAAACATTGTACACAATATTCCAAAGAACAGCCTTTCTATATCTGCTGAATTTATTTATCAGAGGAACAAGAGAGACAAAATAAATCTTTTAAATTCAGGCTAGTTCCTTAGGGACAATTAAATCTAAGATATTTATATAACAATGTAGGTAGAGAGGCACTATATAGTTGGACAAAATTTGTCATTACAGGAAAAGTAAATAACTTACACACACACAACAGGAAAACATTCATCACAAACGGCAGAACAGACAGGAAAATTTTCACCAAGAGTTTAAAACTGCAATGTGAAGCAGCAGGAATTCACTGCCAAGAGTTTAGAGATAAAAAGCATAACAACAAGCCTAACTTTTACAAGTAGAAAATATAAATGTGTTAAAAGAGAACTTTTTCAAAACCATGACTTATTTCACATAGTCATGATTGTTGTGAAAATGGATGTTTTCACTATGTGTTCACTTAATGACTCAAGAACTCAATAATTCAGTTCAGTAAATATTTGCCACATATATAGTCAAGCAGCAAGTCAGGATACAAAGATGTTTACAGCATAGTCTCTACTCTCAAATGGCCCACAGTCTCAGAAGGGAGGCAGATATGCAAAGAAATAAGTTACAGTACAGTGAAGTGAAAGCTTAACAGTCTGTGCAAAGTGCAGAGGTAGCAGAGAAAAATTAATAATTATGAATAATTACCTCTATAGAGATTCAAGGGAAGGAAAGTATAGAAAAAAATTTCCCAGGGGAGGGGAATTCTGAGCTAAATAGTTCAACCAGAAGTTCACTTTCCCCTACTTCACTCTCTGTATTCCTGAAAAGACAATGCTTGTTTGGAAAAATGAAGAAGGATCATCACAGCAGGGTTTGATTTTATTTTTTGGCAAGAAATAAAGGAGTACAAGGGGCCAGAAATCATGGCAATTAGAGGAGAAGGGCCAGAACTTAAACAATCATAATAACCAAAGAGAAAGTCTTTTAAATCAATTTTAAATTGAATTTACAATAATTATGAAGCATTATTTTCCTCCATGTCTTCCAAAAGGATCTAAATCTGCCAAATACCATCCATAAATTTATCCTGCACATTTGTTTCTAGTAGAGTGAAAGTTGATTATGTATAGCTGTCCTACTTCAGAGGTGGTCAGGGCATGACCTTTATGTCTCTAAATATTCAGAATTCATTTTCAGAATCAAAGACCTAATGCATGCTCTCCTACTGTGCACTGAAAATAGCCTCCAAAGATACAATAAAGGAAAAATCATTTGTGGATAATATTGTTATGTCACTGGTTCAAAGAATATAGATGCAAGTGCTAGTATTTTCTAGTAAAGCTATCATTGATGAGGTCACAAGGAGTCAGACTTGACTTAGTAACTGAACAACAACATAAGTCATTGATGGAGTACCTACTGCATGTCAGGCTCTTCACTGAGGGCTGCATATACATTTTCCACTTGGTCTTTATCACTTCCTTGCAAGTAAATAATACCCAATTGACACGAGAATTTGAACTCCAGAATTACCAGTCTTCAGAAACTTCACAAAACTATAAGGCTAAATTTGAGGATGGGAGAAAAGAAAATATGGAGGACTTTTCAGGTAGATTAAACAGTCTGAAGCAAGGTGACCAGAGAATTTGAAGTGTTAATTCTGCCCCTTTTATACACAGGAGGACAGCAAGCACTCGCATCCACCAAGAGTTGGGCCACCCTGTGCTTATCCTCCTCCCTACTGTGTCTGACTTTCCTAAATTTCAGAGTCCATGTGTGACTTAAGTCATGCCAAACCCTTTGACTGAGGAAGCCCAAAGATCTTGGATGTGGGGGATGTAAGCTGTTGATGTGATTCATCCTTAAAGAGCTCAATATCCAACATGGTGTGGAACTTTCCAGCTCTACCTGTACAAGTACAAACGCTTTCGCCTGCTCAATCTGCAAAACTAAAGCATGCTGTTAATAATGGAAACATTTCTCCCTACTATTTTTAAGGATTCCAAGGAAATCCATAAAACAGCTTGCTTCCTCTCAAGAAAAAAGGGAGATGTGTTTGTTTTGACAGACTATCTCTTCTCCAAATACCTATCATAAATCAGTCGCTGTTTCCCTAACACAGATCCAAATTCCCCAAACCAGGACAGACAGTTTTATTTGCTATCCCTCATGTACTCTCATTGCCAGCATCAAGTCCCCAAAGTGGTGGTGTTAAAGCATGCCTTCCTTGGCCACACTGTATTTCAACAAACCTCCTTAAATTATTGCTCAAACTCCAGAATTTCATGGAAAAGACTTTGAAATTTGTTGGTCTGGAGTTACTACGTTCTTAATTTTACAGACAGATGGATATTTTTGGACAAGAGTAACAATCTCACAAGAGACAGTGAATTCATTACTAAGAGGTTAACTATTTTTAATTGTATATGTTTACATTCTCTTTACCAACGATCTTCCGGTTAAACATTTTACAAAGTTATAAATTATCTTATAAAACATGCCTGTTCCCACCAATGTCCATGATTTGCTCTTTGACCTTTGACTTAGATTGTCTTAAATCAACATAAAGTTGTTAGTGGTAAAGAAGGATGGCAGGTCTGATTCCAAATCCTCTGCTTTTCTGTAACAATTTTATTTCCTGTCTGGTAAGCTCCAGCTGGTGACTGTGCTGTGCAGCTATGGCACTTGGAATTCCACTGTAGATCTTGTGTAGGAGTAAGAAATCTGATTTGCACCACCTCTAACTCTGCACCTCAGTGTACACTTAAGACTTCTGCAATGTTCTTTAGGTTTACATGCTTCCAATCTAACATTTTCATTATTTCAACCAAGGCAGTTTTCAGAAAGGGTCTCAAGAAAGTTACTTGATTTGAAAGACAATTACCCTCAAAATGATCTGAACAGTTTGTATGAACTGGGCTATCAGTTCTAGGACCTTACTGTTTTAGTCAGTTTGGGCTGCTATTAAAAAATTACCATAGACCGGGTGGCTGTTAAAACAACAAACATTTATTTCTCAAGATTAGGCAGGCTAGAAGTCAGAGATCAGACTGCTAGTTTGGTCCATTTCAAGAGCCTCCTTCTTGGTTTTGTCCTCATACAGCCTTTCCTTGGTGTACAAGTGAAGACAAAGAGATTTCATGTCACCTCCTCTTTTATAAGAACACTAGTTTCCAAAGGCCCCCACTTTCAAATACCATCACACTGGGAATTATGCTTTCAACAAAAGAATTTTGGAGATACAAACATTCAGCTCATAGCACTTAAAAATAGACCATAAAGTTTTATTTTCTGGAGGTGGAGGGCATGCAGTGAATACTGGCACCAGTAATATCTGCTCCCAGTCTTCCCTTCCTATCTCAAGGCTCTATCCCAGGATCAGTTCCTGCTATACCTCTTAGGAATAATTGTCACTTTGACTTGTGTGATGTTAATGCCTCTACTTAGCTATGTCTGGTTATATGAACCCTCTTTGATTCCACACAAAGGCAAATGGGAAAGTGGGATTGCCTCTTGCATTATCACCTTAACTGTACAGGTCTAGAATGTCACTTGAGGCTTCCCTTGGTTTTGACCAGAGCTCAGACACTCCACAGAGCTTCCATTCAACATGACCATCCAACTAATTCATTAGAAGACAATATGTTCTTAGTAGTCAACTTCATGACTTGAATAGAGTAGAAGCAGGAGCTTACCTTTCATCTGCTTAATACTTCTAAGATCAATTCAGGGAAGCAGAAGCTGTATCATGAGTTAAAGAACTTTATTAAGGAAGGCAATATTAATCAATACTTAGTTGAATCTGCCCCAAGAGAAGTCAGAAACAGAGTTACTTCTTCATGAGATACACCTAGAATGCCAACTAACTCGAGTAAACCTTATATATTTATGTTTATTATTATTCCTGGGACATTTGACATAGACGACACCTATACTCTTTTTTAAATCTCCAATATAAGACAATTAGAAACAAGGTCCATGGTCAGAAATAGTAACATAGGAATTAAAACCTCATGAGAGGGATTCCATCACAACTAGGAAGCATTAAAGAGATTTTTAAAAATTAGTCCATATGAAAATAATTCATATTGCTTCATATCAAGACTTCTTTATCAATTTTAATTTAAATGTTTAATAATAAAGATCAGATCAGATCAGTCGCTCAGTCGTGTCCGACTCTTTGCAACCCCATGAATCGCAGCACGCCAGGCTTCCCTGTCCATCACCAACTCCCAGAGTTCACTCAGACTCACGTCCATCGAGTCAGTGATGCCATCCAGCCATCTTATCCTCTGTCGTCCCCTTCTCTTCCTGCCCCCAATCCCTCCCAGCATCAGAGTCTTTTCCAATGAGTCAACTCTTCTCATGAGGTGGCCAAAGTACTGCAGTTTCAGCTTTAGCCTCATTCCTTCCAAAGAAATCCCAGGGCTGACCTCCTTCAGAATGGACTGGTTGGATCTCCTTGCAGTCCAAGGGACTCTCAAGAGTCTTCTCCAACACCACAGTTCAAAAGCATCAATTCTTCGGCGCTCAGCCTTCTTCACAGTCCAACTCTCACATCCATACATGACCACAGGAAAAACCATAGCCTTGACTAGATGAACTTTTGTTGGCAAATTAATGTCTCTGCTTTTGAATATGCTAACTAGTTTGGTTATAACTTTCCTTCCAAGGAGTAAGCGTCTTTTAATTTCATGGTGGCAGTCACCATCTGCAGTGATTTTGGAGCCCAGAAAAATAAAGTCTGACACTGTTTCCCCATCTATTTCCCATGAAGTGGTGGGACTGGATGCCATGATCTTCGTTTTCTGAATGTTGAGCTTTAAGCCAACTTTTTCACTCTCCTCTTTCACTTTTATCAAGAGGCTTTTGAGTTCCTCTTCACTTTCTGCCATAAGGGTGGTGTTATCTGCATATCTGAGGTTATTGATATTTCTCCTGGCAACCTTGATTCCAGTTTGTGTTTCTTCCAGTCCAGCATTTCTCATGATGTACTCTGCATGGAAGTTAAATAAACAGGGTGACAATATACAGCCTTGACGAACTCCTTTTCCTATTTGGAACCAGTCTGTTGTTCCATGTCCAGTTCTAACTGTTGCTTCCTGACCTGCATACAAATTTCTCAAGAGGCAGATCAGGTGGTCTGGTTTTCCCATCTCTTGAAGAATTTTCCACAGTTTATTGTGATCCACACAGTCAAAGGCTTTGGCATAGTCAATAAAGCAGAAATAGATGTTTTTCTGGAACTCTCTTGCTTTTTCCATGATCCAGCGGATGTTGGCAATTTGATCTCTGGTTCCTCTGCCTTTTCTAAAACCAGCTTGAACATCTAGAAGTTCACCGTTCACATATTGCTGAAGCCTGGCTTGGAGAATTTTGAGCATTACTTTACTAGTGTGTGAGATGAGTGCAATTGTGTGGTAGTTTGAGCATTCTTTGGCATTGCCTTTCTTTGGGATTGGAATGAAAACGGACCTTTTCCAGTCCTGTGGCCACTGCTGTGTTTTCCAAATTTGCTGGCATATTAGGTGTAGCACTTTCACAGCATCATTTTTCAGGATTTGGAATAGCTCAATTGAAATTCCATCACCTCCACTAGCTTTGTTCGTAGTGATACTTTCTAAGGCCCACTTGACTTCACATTCCAGGATGTCTGGCTCTAGGTCAGTGATCACACCATCGTGATTATCTGGGTCGTGAAGATCTTTTTTGTACAGTTCTTCTGTGTATTCTTGCCATCTCTTCTTAATATCTTCTGCTTCTGTTAGGTCCATACCATTTCTGTCCTTTATTGAGCTCATCTTTGCATGAAATGTTCCTTTGGTATCTCTGATTTTCTTGAAGAGATCCCTAGTCTTTCCCATTCTGTTGTTTTCCTCTATTTCTTTGCATTGATAGCTGAAGAAGGCTTTCTTATCTCGTCTTGCCATTCTTTGGAACTCTGCATTCAGATGTTTATATCTTTCCTTTTCTCCTTTGCTTTTTGCTTCTCTTCTTTTCACAGCTATTTGTAAGTCCTCCCCAGACAGCCATTTTGCTTTTTTGCATTTCTTTTCTATGGGAATGGTCTTGATCCCTGTCTCCTGTACAATGTCACGAACCTCATTCCATAGTTCATCAGGCACTCTATCTATCAGATCTAGGCCCTTAAATCTATTTCTCACTTCCACTGTAGAATCATAAGGGATTTGATTTAGGTCATATCTGAATGGTCTAGTGGTTTTCCTTACTTTCTTCAATTTAAGTCTGAATTTGGCAATAAGGAGTTCATGGTCTGAGCCACAGTCAGCTCCTGGTCTTGTTTTTGCTGACTGTATAGAGCTTCTCCATCTTTGGCTGCAAAGAATATAATCAATCTGATTTCGGTGTTGACCATCTGGTGATGTCCATGTATAGAGTCTTCTCTTGTGTTGTTGGAAGAGGGTATTTGTTATGACCAGTGCATTTTCTTGGCAAAACTCTATTAGTCTTTACCCTGCTTCATTCCGTATTTCAAGGCCAAATTTGCCTGTTACTCCAGTTGTTTCTTGACTTCCTACTTTTGCATTCCAGTCCCCTATAATGAAAAGCACATCTTTTCTGGGTGTTAGTTCTAAAAGGTCTTGTAGGTCTTCATAGAACCGTTCAACTTCAGCTTCTTCAGCGTTACTGGTTGGGGCATAGACTTGGATTACTGTGATATTGAATGGTTTGCCTTGGAAACGAACAGAGATCATTCTGTCGTTTTTGAGATTGCATCCAAGTACTGCATTTTGGACTCTTTTGTTGACCATGATGGCCACTCCATTTCTTCTGAGGGATTCCTGCCCGCAGTAGTAGATATAATGGTCATCTGAGTTAAATTCACCCATTCCAGTCCATTTCAGTTCGCTGATTCCTAGAATGTCAACACTCACTCTTGTCATCTCCTGTTTGACCACTTCCAATTTAGATATTACACTTAAAACCCAAAATAATATAAAAAAAATTAACTTATCAACCAACATGGAGATGTACTGTTCCTGGGGTTCTCTGCCAGGCTGGATGACTCACAAGCTGGAATCAAGATTGCTGTGAGAAATATCAACAACTTCAGATATGCAGATGACACAACTCTAATGGCAGAAAGCAAAGAGGAACTGAAGAGCCTCTTAAGCATGAAAAAGAAGAGTGAAAAAGATGGCTTAAAACTCAACATTCAGAAACTAAGATCATGGCATCCATCATTTCATGGAAAATAGATGGGGAAGAATTAGAAACAGTGACAAAATTTTATTTTATTGTGTTCTAGAATCACTGCAGTCAGTGACTGCAGCCAAGGAATTACAAAACTCTTGATCCTAGGAAGAAAAGCTATGACATCATTTTGCTGACAAAGGTCTGTCTGGTCAGAGCTATGGTTTTTCCAGTAGTAGGGTGCAGATGTGAGAGTTAAACCATAATGAAGGTTGAGTGCCAAAGAATCAATGCTTTTGAACTGTGGTGTTGGAGAAGACTCTTGAGAGTCTCTTGGCCTGCAAGAGATCAAACCAGTTAATCCTAAAGGAGGTCAACCCTGGATATTCATTGGAAGGCCTGATGCTGAAGCTGAAACTCCAATACTTTGGCCCCCTGATGCAAAGAGCCGACTCATTGGAAAAGACCCTGATGGTAGGAAAGATTGAAGGCAGGAGGAGAAGGGGACAACAGAGGATGAGATGGTTGGATGGCTCAATGACTCAATGGACATGAGTTTGAGCAAACTCAGGGGAATGGTGAAGGACAGGGAAGCCTGGCGTGCTGCAGTCTGTGGTATCGCAAAGAATCAGACACGACTTAATGACTACACAATGAACAATGGAGATGTACGATTTTAAAATACCCTAACTCTGCTAAATTAACCCTTTAGTTTTGAAACTACTTCCATTTTTCCTATATATCCAAGAAATGCAAGATCTGTAGTATTATAATATTATTAATTATTTATTTTCATGCTATTATTAATTCATTCAACAAACATGTATTTCATTCCTGCTATATACCAAATTCTGTTCTGGGTTGCTTCATATGGCATAGTTTGCTCTTATGTTAGCTATAGTGAGCATGCTGGCAATGGATGCTCTTATTTACAGACTTTTCAATATGTATGTGCAGCTTTTAGGTGTAGCTGCTATATATATGCAGCACTCAGGTATAGCTGCTATATCTGGCTTAAACATTAATAAAAAGATCTGAAAGAACTTCTGTAATTTATTGAGTATGTACTATAGTCCAAGAATGCCTTTAAAGAGTTTAGGTAGATGATCAAGCATATAGTCAAACTTAAAAATGAGAAAATCAAGTCAAATAAAGATTAACTAACATGCCCAACCTTCCGCTATTGAACACAAAATTACAGATGGCCATAAATAATGTACCCAAAGTAACTGATGGTACATTTCAATTATAAAATCATACAATCACATTATTTTACCATAAGAGAGATAGTGAATACTCTAACCCCTATGCCTAAACAGTGCTTAGTAGATAAAGGTCATAAAACACACATATTTTTGATGATTAAATGAATGATTATTTTGTCATATTTTGGTTTGAAATAATTAAATTTCTTAGTCAGTTTCTCTGCTGGCTACAGAGTTTAAAGCTGAGGCTAATTTCCAAACTCATGTAGTAAATGGTGAATTGTGATAATCTGAAGAGGAGGGTAAGGGAATTTTTCTAACATCCAAATTCCTAGTGAAGGCAGCAGTACTCATTCATTTATTTATTAAAAAATAAGTGATCAGTCACCTTGTGCCAGAAAATGCAAAAATAAGCAAGAAGACACAGTCTTAGACTTTGCTAAAGTTTCAGTTGCATTATTAAAGGCTTGAACAAGCAAACGATAAATCTGCAATTTAGATAACTATCATGGGAAGCTTCAGGATACCTTAAGGTGGGAAGAGAAACTTCAGGACACTTAGAGAGAAAGTAAGGATAAACAAACTTGGAATGTTGGAGAAGCTCTCCTTGATAAAGTAATACTGAAGTTAGGATAAGATGGATAGCATCAACTCAGGTTAAAGAAAGGTGCTGGAGTGGTGGAAGGGCATTCCAAGCAATGGGACCACATGAGAAGAGCTTGAGCTTCTTCTGGTAGCATGGCCTTGAGCAGAGCAAGGTAGGTGGAGGCACAAGGTAAGAGGTGAAGCGTGATGGGAGGTGAGGAAGAAGATGCCGGCAGAAGCCACATCACGCAGGCTGTGTTACGGAGTTAGCACTTTATTCTAAAAACAGAGATACCACTGAAAAGATTTACATAGAGGAACAACTTGAACAAACGTATCTTGAGAAGTCCAGTCTGGCCATATTGTGCAGCATGGCTTGGAAGAAAACAAGGAAACTAGTTTGGAGATTAGAATAGTACAGGAGAACCATAACAGATTGAAGTAGAGAAAATAGAGTAACATGAACCAAAAAAACCCAGAAAAGATGTATTTAAAGAAAAGAATGAGTTGGTCCACAGAAGGAGGGATACCATGTCCCTAGAAGACTCTCCTTTTCATTCTCTTCAAAACAGCCCTATCACCCCTATCAGAACATGAATCCCAGGAAAATGACTGACAGAAACTTTCCTGACCCTTGAACAACACAGCTTGGAACTTAGAGGGTTCACTTCTGTGCAGATGTTTTTCAAGTACCACAGCACTACATGAGCCTCGGCTGAATCCAAGGGTGTGGAACTACAGACGTGGATGGCCAACTGTGAGCTTACGTGTGGATTTTCCACTTTGTACCAGGTCAGCGTTCAAGGGTCAATTGTACATGAACTAGTGAATACGCTAACCCTTATGCCCAAACAGTGCTTACTAGATAAAGATCATAAAACACACATTTTTTGGATGATTAAACGAATGAATAAATACAATCATTTTAAAGAAAAGAGCTACTCCGATTCTTGGATAAAATATGTATCCACTGTCAAAATACTTTTTGACATTTTTGACAGTGATTTGTACAGCCTATCATTATTTAAATCATTATAAAATACCACCCATCTCACCACAAATGATAATTGGATATAAGTAAAAACATAGAATTGTAAACCAATAATGAAAACCTGTAAGGAATTTAATAGTTTTCAGCAAAATTGTTCTTGATTGGTATCTAATTACTCTCTCTCTCTTTTTTTTTTTTTTTTTGCAACATGTACCTATGGGAATATACAATATCCTCCTCTCCTACATAAGTAGCTTTAAATACATTTTTAAATAAAATTTATTCAGTATCTTTAGTTTTACATATTTTTGTTGTTTTTGTTTTTGTTTTAATTTAATTTTATTTTTAAACTTTACATAATTGTATTAGTTTTGCCAAATATCAAAATGAATCCACCACAGGTATACATGTGTTCCCCATCCTGAACCCTCCTCCCTCCTCCCTCCCCATACCATCCCTCTGGGTCGTCCCAGTGCACTAGCCCCAAGCATCCAGTATCGTGCATCAAACCTGGACTGGCATCTCGTTTCATACATGATATTTTACATGTTTCAATGCCATTCTCCCAAATCTTCCCACCCTCTCCCTCTCCCACAGAGTCCATAAGACTGTTCTATACATCAGTGTCTCTTTTGCTGTCTCGTACACAGGGTTATTGTTACCATCTTTCTAAATTCCATATATATGCGTTAGTATACTGTATTGGTGTTTTTCCTTCTGGCTTATTTCACTCTGTATAATAGGCTCCAGTTTCATCCACCTCATTAGAACTGATTCAAATGTATTCTTTTTAATGGCTGAGTAATACTCCATTGTGTATATGTACCATAGCTTTCTTATCCATTCATCTGCTGATTTTACATATTTTAAACCAATACAATCATTTTAAAAGAGGCTTGCTTTACTTTTTTGAATATACATAGCTATAAAATCTTTCCACATTAAATATTGTTTCTGCTTGTTTTCACTCTTATAAGAAAGAGATGTGGTCCTATCAAAATATTTTCTTGGGGCTGCCCTTGGTGATCCAGTGATTAAGAATCTGCCTGTCAATGCAGTGGACATGGGTTTGATCCCTGGTCTGGGAAGATCCCACAGGTCATGGAGCAACTAAGTCCACGTGCCACAACTACTGAAGCTCATGAAGAGGCTGTGTTCCACAATAAGAGAAGCCACCCCAATGCGAAGCCCGTGCACTGCAAAAGAGAGCAGCTCCTACTTGCTGCAGCTAGAGAAAGCCCATGTGCAGCAACAAGGATCTGCTGCTAAGTCGCTTCCATCCTGTCCGACTCTGTGCGACCCCATAGACGGCAGCCCACCAGGCTCCGCCATCCCTGGGATTCTCCAGGCAAGAACACAAGGATCTAGTACAGCCAAAAATAAATACAATTTTAAAAATATATTTTGTGAAAGGTAATAAAGTTTTAAACCATCACACAATATTTAAAATATCCCACCACATATTTTTTAATTATCTATACTTCTAGGTGAATTCTTTCAGTGAAATTGCAGTAGACAGATATTGTAGTACATTATCTCCAATGTGCTCTGGTGACTCACACACAGACGTCTGACAAGATGCAAAACCACTATCACCCATTGGTAGAGCCTTCCCCCAACTGTAGTTTCTCTATCCCTACAGCTATATGTCTAGGTAATGTATATAGATACAGCTCTAGCTTACAGAAATTCATTTCTACCTTTTTCTACCAATACAAGTAAGGTCCTTTCTCACTCCATATTTTTCTCTTCTTATATCCTTGTTAAAGAGAAATAACTTTCCTATTTTTCCTTTAGAAGCAATTCAACAAAAATTGACAAAGACTGCTTTATTTTACTGTTACATCCAAAATAATTTTCTGCTTATCTATAATACAGAGACACAGAAAATTTCAACCTTATCCTATTTGTACATTTTATACAAAACAGAGATGTATAATCTTCAGGCTGTTAGGACATCAAAGCATGTGTCATTGATTTTAAAATTTACATTTCATTTTTCCCTTTTACAGCAGCTAATCAAGTAGTAGAAGGTCACCAATTGACCATCTGATTTAATATTCTGAAGTAATCACATAAAGCTGGTAATGAAGCAAAAAGAGAAAACGTAAATATAGGATGTGGTGAGATATTTGGACTGGAGTGTCTGTAAAACAGCACAAGCATTAGTCAAGTGCATTCAATTAAACATCATGTTCATTACCTCTGGATATTGCACAACCCTGTCTTTGGATCCAGTTGTGTATTTAAGTCTTTGACTTACGTGCAATGGAGAGAGAGCATGTTGATAGAATACGAGCTAGCTGCTTAAATTGCATAACCATTACATTTATGTGATTCACCCAGCTGGACATCCTTCCTGAATGACTCCTGAGTGGTATTTTTAAATATACATTCTTCTAGGGCAAGGGATGAGATAAATCACTGTATGTTCCTTTCTCCAAAAGCTGTTCCATAAAGATTCTGTCTCTTTGATGGATCTCAAAATTTCCTGACAGTTGAATATACCCTGTAACAGAGTATCTGTAAAGCAAAAATGTATATAACATGCTTTCTTCAAGCCCACATGTAACAAATAAAGATATCAAATGAACTGACATTTCTGCATTACAGCTTAAAATAACATCCTGTGTGACTTCTATATGCTGTGCTGTTAGCTCAATTTCAGATTTTCTAAACACTGGCTTTGCTTTCAAAGAATAATGTTCCAGTTCCTGTACTGAGTGTGTGGAAAGTGGTTCTAAAGCTGGAGGGAAAGTTAAGAATGTGTGGGTTTTGGCTTCAGAATTAGCCATGCTTTAGTGATCTCCTGAATTAAACTGTTTCTTATTAATAGATCATGCAACTACCCACCACCGTACACCCTCCCCCTTCCCCACACACATATCTGACACATTCTTATAATCAACAGCAAATGTTCATTCTGAAAGTTTCGCTTTTTTTTTCTTAAGCCCACCCTGACTTTCACTCTGATACAATGAAACCATCAACTATCAGAATTTAGTGTTTGGAGTGAAGCATATAAAATTAGTGAGTATATCCTGAAAGTATATTTGATACTTTTGAAGTAATATAACATTTATTGAGATCATGCTCTCCAAAGAGAATGGAGATTTATCCTGAATAAACAAAGGGAGAATATATGAAGTTATATAGATATTTAGTAATTATGACAAAAACGTATGAAAATTTTACATTTAAAGACCTTTTCACTTTGAATAAAGATTTTGAAAATGCTTTAGAAATAAATTATTAAAAGTTTTCAAAAGCTTATGCTGCCTTTTAAATCATCTGAAGTCACTGTAACAGTTCTAATACATTTAACCATGTAGATCTTATGATTTCACTCTGCCCAGTACAAATTGTAGCTCTTATTTAACATGTAGCCAAGCATTTGCTTTCCTCTCTATTCTCATCTTAACTGCTCTGCTTCACTGACACCATTGTTCCTCCTCTTGGCGAAATCCACTCCTTCCCTCAGTTTCTCTGTCAGTCTTCTACCTCTCCTCTCTACACAGATTCTTACCGAAATCTTCCCTGAATTGACCTTATTTCTCACACTTTCTAAATATAAATGTCCCACATCTCTCCTGTCCTCCCTTTCTGAACTTCTGTTAACATTACTTGCACTTAAATATCAAACTACAAATACATGGATTTTTTTCTCTTGCTCTCTCTCCCTCCCTCCCTCCCCATCCCCTTCCCCCAACTCTGTGTGTCTTTCCCTAAATTTCCTTAAATCTTTTTGTGATTATGCTTGAGAGAAGTAAATTACTGGTGTGGTGATACAGATTTACAATTAATACAACATCAGAGTAGGTAACTTAAGAGATCATCCATTTTACTTTATGAATGAAGAAATAATTTAGAGGGATTTATGAGCTCACTTTTTACTTTCATGCATTGGAAAAGGAAATGGAAAACCACTCCAGTGTTCTTGCCTGGAGAATCCCAGGGACGGGGGAGCCTGGTGGACTGCCGTCCATGGGGTCGCACAGAGTCTGACACAACTGAAGCGACTTAGCAGCGGCAGCAGCAGCAGCAGCAGCAGCAGCAGCATGAGCTCCCTTGCCTGGAAAATCCCATGGACAGAGGAGCCTGGTAGGCTACAATCCACGGGGTCCCAAAGAGTCGGACACGACTGAGCGACTTCACTTTTGCTGGAGTCTAAACCTATTCATTCAGCACATCCTACAGGGCAGGCACTATGCTAATGCTGAATAAGGTATAGTGTTTACTCTCAAAATGTGTAGGCCAACAGAAGAAAGAGATAGATAAAAATCACCACTACAGGACAATTGTAAATGTAAAATAGTAGATACACATATAATACACAGACATTTTATAGACAAGGGAGTATGATGAGTGGAGAGAGAAGCCAAAGATCAAATCAGAGGAAGGATTACTATGACAGGAGGTCAGAACATGTGGAAATTCTCCAGGAGGATAAAGGGAGCAAGGTATTTCAGACAGAGGGAGCAGTGTGCTTAGAAAACTTAACCTGGTGGCCGTGTGAATATTGATGGAAAGCTTAGAAATCGGCATGATCCTCATATAGAAAAGGGTTCTTTTTATAATACACATCAATGGGACCATGTTGTTGTTTGGTCGCTAAGTCGTGTCTGACTCTTTTGTGACACCTGGGACTGTAGTCCACCAGGATTCTCTCTACATATATGGGATTTTCCAGGCAAGAATACTAGAGTGGGTTGCCATTTCCTTCTCTAGGGGATCTTCCCAACCCAGGGATCGAACATGTCTCCTGCATCGGCAGGGGGGTTCTTTACCACTGAGCCACCATCCGACCTTTGAATAACACAGGTTTGCAACTGTGCTTGCCCACTTATATACAGATTTTTCTCACTAAATACATACTCCAGTACTACATAATCTGGTTGGTTGAATTTGCAGATACAGAGCTCAGGATATGGAGGGCCCATGGTAAAGTTATGTATGCTCTGATTTGACTACATGAGGATCAGTGACCCAAACCCCTGTGATGTTCAAGGGCCACCTATGTATACAATAAAGCATTACTACCTATATTAACATGGAAGTTCTCAGCACTAGGTCATGTCCTATACAGCATTCCCAGTAATAATTCACATGGGGTCAACAGATGTGATGACAATAAAATTTGCATTTTACAATATTAGTTTTTGATGTTACAAATTCTCAAATACTAATCTAAATGCAGCTCACAAATTTTTATAAATAAAATGTTATTATAACTGTCATAAATCTGTTCTCATTTTTATTAATTTTTGATCCACAAATCATTTAGAAAATGTTTGACAATGTCTAAATAAATGGGGGAGGGGGTAAATATTAATATGTTTTGTTGTTAATACCTATGGCATCTGGTCCCATCACTTCACGGGAAATAGATGGGGAAACAGTGGAAACAATGTCAGACTTTATTTTGGGGGGCTCCAAAATCACTGCAGATGGTGACTGCAGCCATGAAATTAAAAGACACTTACTCCTTGGAAGGAAAGTTATGACCAGCCTAGATAGCATATTGAAAAGTAGAGACATTACTTTGCCAACAACGATCTGTCTAGTCAAGGCTATGGTTTTTCCTGTGGTCATGTATGGATGTGAGAGTTGGACTGTGAAGAAGGCTGAGCGCTGAAGAATTGATGCTTTTGAACTGTGGTGTTGGAGAAGACTCTTGAGAGTCCCTTGGACTGCAAGGAGATCCAACCAGTCCATTCTGAAGGAGATCAGCCCTGGGTGTTCTTTGGAGGGAATGATGCTAAAGCTGAAACTCCAGTACTTTGGCCACCTCATGCGAAGAGTTGACTCATTGGAAAAGACTCTGATGCTGGGAGGAATTGGGGGCAGGAGGAGAAGGGGACGACAGAGGATGAGATAGCTGGATGGCATTACCAACTCGATGGATGTGAGTTTGAGTGAACTCCGGGCGTTGGTGATGGATAGGGAGGCCTGGCGTGCTGCAATTCATGGGGTTGCAAAGAGTCAGACACGACTGAGAGACTGAACTGAACTGAACTGAACTGAAAGTATACTGAATTGTGGTCAGAAAATGTAAGCTTGATGATATTAATTTTTTTATATTTGGTGACGCTGTTGCACACTTTGAGTTCAATTCTTCCAAATACCATATGGGTATATAAAACGTGCATTCACTAATTATTGAGTATAGGAATTTAACATATGTCTATTAAATTAAAATTTTAATGTGCTATTGAAATTAATTATATTTTCACTTAAGAATCTTTATATCTTAATGAAGAAATAATTGTATCCTCTTTACCTCTAGTAATTCTGTCTTAATATCTGTTATTCCATTCACTCAGACCCAAAGCCATACCCAAAATCTAGTCTCCTTTCTCTCACATAAAACCCAAGTCATTAACAAATCCTGCCAATATTTCATGGCTGCAGTTTCCATTTGCAGTGATTTTGGAGCCCCCCCAAAAAATAAGTTTCTCACTGTTTCCATTGTTTCCCCATCTATTTGCCATGAAGTAATGAGAATAGATGCCATGATCTTAGTTTTCTGAATGTTGAGTTTTAAGCCAGCTTTTTCACTCTCCTCTTTTACTTTCAGCAGGAGGCTCTTTAGTTATTTGCTTTCTACCATAAGGGTGGTGTAATCTGCATATCTGAGGTTATTGATATTTCTCCCAGCAATCTTGATTCCAGCTTGTGTTTCATCCAGCAAAGGATTCTGCATGATGTATTCTGCATATAACTTAAATAAGCAAAGTGACAATATACAGCCTTGACATACACCTTTTCCAATTTGTAACTAGTCTGTTGTTCCATGTCCAGTTCTAACTGTTGCTTCTTGACCTGCATACAGATTTCTCAGGAAACAAGTGAGGTGGTCTGATATTCCCATCTCTAAGAATTTTCCACAGTTTGTTTTGATCCACACAGTCAAAGGCTTTGGGATAGTCAATAAAGCACAGGTAGATGTCTTTCTGGAACTATCTTGCTTTTGGATGATGCAGTGGATGCTGGCAATTTGATCTCTGGTTCCTCTGCCTTTTCTAAATCCAGCTTGAACATCTGGAAGTTCGTGGTTCACGTACTGTTGAAGCCTGGCTTGGAGAATTTTGATCATTACTTTGCTAGCGTGTGAGATGAGTGCAATTGTGTGGTAGTTTGAGCATTCTTTAGCATTGCCTTTCTCTGGGATTGGAATAAAAACTGACCTTTTCCAGTCCTGTGGCCACTGCTGAGTTTTCCATATTTGCTGTCATATTGAATGCAGCACTTGTACAGCATCATCTTTGAAATAGCTCAATTGGAATTCCATTGGAATTCCATCACCTCCACTAGCTTTTTTTCATAGTGATGCTTCCTAAGGACCACTTGACTTTGCATTCCAGGATGTCTGGCTACAGGTGAGTGATCACAACATCGTGGTTGTCTGGGTCATGATGATCTTTTTTGTACAGTTCTTCTGTGTATTCTTGCCACCTTTTTCTATCTTTTGCTTCTGTTAGGTCCATACTGTTTCTCTCCTTTATTGTGCCCACCTTTGCATGAAAGGTTCCCTTTGTATCTCTAATGTTCTTGAAGAGATCTTTAGTCTTTCCTATTCTATTGTTTTCCTCTATTTCTTTGTATTGACTACTGAGGAAGACTTTATCTCTTCTTGCTATTCTTTGGAACTCTGCATTCAAATGGGTATAGCTTTCCTTTCTCCTTTGCCTTTTGCTTCTCTTCTTTTCACAGCTATTTGTAAGCCCTCCTCAGACAACCATTTTGCCTTTTTGCATTTCTTTTTCTTGGGGATGTTGCTGATCTCTGCCTCCTGTACAATGCCACGAACCTCCATCTACAGTTCTTCAAGCACTGTGTCTATCAGATCTAATCCCTTGAATCTATTTCTCACTTCCACTGTATAATCATAAGGGATTTGATTTAGGTCATATATGTAATGGTCTAGTGGTTTCTCCTACTTTCTTCAATTTAAGTCTGAATTTGGCAATAAGGAGTTCATGCTCTGAGCCACAGTCAGCTCCTGGTCTTGTTTTTGCTGACTGTATAGAGCTTCTCCATCTTTGGCTGCAAAGAATATAATCAATCTGATTTTGGTATTGACCATCTGGTGATGTTCATGTGTGGAGTCTTCTCTTATGTTGTTGGAAGATGGTGTTTGCTATGACAACTGTGTTCTCTTGGAAAAACCCTATTAGCCTTTGACCTGCTTCATTTTGTACTCGAAGGCCAAATTTGCCTGTTACTCCAGGTATCTCTTGACTTCCTACTTTTGCATTCTAGTCCCCTATAATGAAAAGGACATCTTTTTTGGGTGTTAGTTCTTGAAGGTCTTGTAGGTCCTCATAGAACCGTGCAACTTCAGCTTCTTCAGCGTTACTGGTCAGGCATGGGCTTGGACTACTGTGATACTGAATGGTTTGCCTTGGAAATGAACAGAAATCATTCTGTTGTTTTTGAGATTGCATCCAAGTACTGCATTTTGGACTCTTTGGTTTACCATGAGGGCTACTCAATTTCTTCTAAAGGATTCCTGCCCACAGTAGTAGATATAATGGTCATCTGAGTTAAATTCACCCATTCCAGTCCACTTTAGTTCACTAAGTCCTAAAATGTCAATGTTCATCTCCTGCTTGACCACTTCCAATTTGCCTTGATTCATGGACCTAACATTCCAGGTTTCTATACAATATTGCTCTTTACAGCATCGGACTTTATTTCCATCACAGTCGCATCCACAACTGGGTATTGTGTTTGCTTTGGTTCTGTCTCTTCATCTTTCTGGAGTTATTTCTCCACTGATCTCCAGTAGCATATTGGGCACCTACTGACCTGAGGAGTTCATCTTTCAGTGTCATATCTTCTCACCTTTTCATACAAGATGGTAGAGTAGAAGGATGTGCACTCATCTTCTCCTGCAAGAACTCCAAAATTACAACTCGCTGCTGAACAACAGTCAACAGGAAAATGTTAGATCCTACCAAAAAAAGATAACAACATCAAAGGGCAAAGGAGAAGCCCCAGCAAGATGGTTGGAGGGGTGACATCATGTTTAGAATCAAACCCCATACCCACCAGAGATGCTTGGAGGGCTCAAACAGACCTTGTGTGCACCAGAACCCAGAAACCCCACAGAGACTGAGCCAGAACTGTGTTTGAGTGCCTCCTCTGAAGGCATGGTTCAGCAGTGGCCTGATGCAGGGGCAGGGGCTCTGGATGCAGCAGACCTGGGTATGGCATAAGCCCTTTGTTGGAGGAGGTAGCCATTAATCCTACCAGAGAGCCATCAGAACTTACACAGGACTGGGGAAACAGACTCTTATAGGCCACAAACAAAACCTTGTGTGCACCAGGACCCAGGAGAAAGGAGCAGTGATCCAACAAGAGACTGACCCAGACTTGCCTGTGAGAGTCCAGGAGTCTCTGGCAGAGGCATGGGTCTGCCATGGCCTTCTGCAGGGTCCTGGACAAGGAGTGCAGCAGTATGTGTACTGAACCTTTTGAAATAGTTTACCATTATCTTAATTATTTCCACCATAGTTTGGCCTCAGATCAAACAACAGGGAGAGAACACAGCTCCACCCATCAACATAAAATTTGATCAAAGATTTACTGAGCATGGCCCCACCCATCAGAACAAGACCCAGTTTCCCCCTCCATCAGTCTCTCCCATCAGGAAGCTTCCATAAGCCTCTTATCTTTATCCATCAGAGGGCAGAGAGAATGAAAACCACAATCACAGGAAACTAACCAAACTGATCACATGGACCACAGCCTTGTCTAACTCAATGAAACTATGAGTCATGCGCGTAGGGCCACCCAAGATGGACGGGTCGTGGTGGAGAGTTCTGACAAAACATGGTTCACTGGAGAAGAGAATGGCAAACCACTTCAGTATTCTTGCTTTGAAAACCCCATGAGCAGTATGAAAAGGCAAAGAGATATGACACTGAGATACCTGGTGGGTCAGCAGTATAGAATCTGCCTGCCAATGTATGAGACATGAATTCAATCCCTGTGTCTGGAAGATCCCCTAGAGAAGGAAATGGCAACCTACTTTTCAGTATTCTTCCCTGGGAAATCCCATGGACACAGGAGCCTGGCAGGCTACTGTCTATGAGGTCTCAAGAGTCGGACATGACTTAGTGATTAAACAACAACAAGATATCATATGTTGCCCATCAGAGACACAAAATTTAAAAGGTTGATGATATCCGTGTAAGCCAGGAAGTGAATAAATAGGAATTCTCAAACATTGTTGATAAAAATATGTAAATGGATACAGTATATCTAGAAGCCAATATTGCAATATATGTAATAATAAAATTAAATATATGTTTGGCTTTCGTACTTTGAGTTCTAAAAATTCATCCTATGAAAATAATTAGATTTGTGCACAAAGATTAATGTACAAAATTGTTCTAGTGTTCTCGTCACATAAAAGATGAAGCAAAAATTCCTCTCTGTGAAACCCTAGTCCTAATATTGAATATTTCAGGAATGAGAAAAATAGGCATTCAGGGGAATAGATTACATTATTTCCTGAAATAAAAGGTCATATCATAACATAATTAACATAACATCACCTTCTAATCTCAGTGCTATAGTTAGAAGAAAATCGTGGAGATAGAGCCTTTGTAGTTCCTGGGCAGTTCAGGCTCTGGGTTGTCCTTTTCCAAGCTGGGAGAGGATGTGCTCACCACAGAGGGTTCTTCAGAGAAGCCTACTGTGTCCAGTCTGGAGACCACCAGGGAAGCACTATGGATACTAATAAACAGACAGATCATTTACAGAAAGATAATCCATTATTGGTCCCAGGTCACAAATATTCAACACAGGGTTGTTTATAGCAGGAAAAACAAATAAGACTGCTTACAGCTCAAAAGTAGAATAGTGGGCAGTTTAACTGTAGGTGATGATATAGAATGTGATCTAGAGAAGTTTAGGCATGTAGAGTAGACTCTACACAAGTGGTTTGTGGTTTGGTATGATTTTGCTTCGTGGCCCACTGCACACATTGCAATTGAGTGAAGTCATTCCCATGGGGATATAGGCACAGCCTGGAAGCTTATCGCCTGCCACAGAGTGATACAGGAGCAAAGGAATATTATACATTCATTGCAAATGGTGTTTACAAAGAGCTCCTGTAATGTGGAAAACTGCCTAGCTTACAAAGAGTATAAAACTTGCATTCAAATGTTAATGTATTAAGAATACTTAAGTCCATAAAAAAAAAAAAACTAATAAAAAGAAATAAGAAATTAGAAATCTAAAGCATGAAAGTGTCTTAAAGCACACTTCTTTAAAACAGAAATGATGTTATAAGTACATTTGTTACAATGCTATTTTTAATCTATGCCAGCTAAGAGATTAGTTATTATAAGATAAGAGTAGCAAATAACTAAATGTAAATAAAGTGAGAAAGAAATCAAAATTATCACTTGCAGTTGATAAGATTTTATACTTGACAGTCCCATAAGGAAAAATATTTTTGAAACAATAACATAATATAGAAATGTAACAATTTACAATAGTATATGAATAATATTTTTCTAAAAAATACAGCAAGAATAAAATTTTCAAGTATAGTGAATAAAAGTTAAAATAACTAGAAAATTAGGAAAAATGTTTATGGTAGATGATTATATGAGGCAGTTATACTATACACTTTACTTCTTCATGTTTTAAAAATTCCATAAGAAAACGTTTTGTTAAATGACAAGATATAAATGTTAAAATTGTATAAAAATATTTTATAAAATATTGTAAAATATTTTGTATTGTAAATATTATACTATAAAATTGTATAAAAATATACAAATATTGTGTAAAATTTGTATAAAAACCAAGTCTTAAAATATACACAAAGATATTGAGGACTTCACTATTTTAAAATGCAAATCTTTTTGTGGTTAGGGAAAGATAAATATTGTCAAAAATCAATATTTACTTTACTATTAATTTAAATATTTAAAATATTTTAAAAATACAGTTTATTCCCCCTAAAATATCAACTTGAATTTGTATTGAAATGTTATAGAAAACAAAACCATAATTCAAAAAGCTAAATATGAAAGAACACCAGGAAAACTGAAGAAAAATAATGAGGTTATAGAGTGGCCATGTAGTTTATCATCCAAACCAGGTCGCTGGATAGGAAAAGTAATTAAAAGTAATTAACAGGTATTAACTTATTACCACAGGTATAAACTGGGACTGTTTTGATTAACTGGCCAGAATGATCACTCTCACTGTAGACCTACCAGGTATCAAGACGAAGTTTAACATTAACAATGGACAACAAGTTAGAGGAGGATTGGAAGAGCTAAATGCATCTGAGAATACAGTGCATGATCAAGGTAACACTACAACTCAACACAATCAACACTATATATTCAGTTATATGTTGAGACACACGGATGCTGCTCTGTTTTCCTTTTGCTTCCCTGTATGATCTCCACGAGGCTACTAAGAGGATCCCTTATAAATGAAAATCAGTTATGTCCATCTGCATGTTATCCTCCATGGCTTCCCATCTCACTCAGATGAATTAACAATGAATTTAAAATTTCCTGCCAACTTCTAACTAACCTAGAGACTCTCCCCAGCTGACCACAAATGCTCCCACCCCTCTGCTCTCTTTACCTTCCTGCTACAGGGGCCTCTTTGTAATACTGCCAGCATGCTGAGCAACAACCATCACTAGGCCTCTGTTCATGCTGTTTTGAATCTTCTTTCTCCAGACATCCCCATAACTTACTTTCTTCATTCAAGTCTTCACTTAAATATACCTATCAAAATATCTTTTTCTAAAGATTTTATAGAAAACAGAAATTCCTCAATCCAAAAATATATTTCCATTGTACTGAATTTCCCATACCATGCTTTATTCTTCTCTACACTTACTTACCACCATATGATATATCGAATGTGTTTATGCTGTATTTATTCTCTCTATCCTCATTACTCATTAGAATATAAACTTCATCAAAGCAGAATTAATCATATTCTCAGCACTTAGAACAGGGCCTGGAAGGTATCTGGTATACAACAAACATTGTTGAATTATTGAATGAATCAATAAATGAATGAAGACAGAAAGAATACTAAGAAATAAATTAAAAAGGAAAAGTATAAATGGGAAAATGACTAAGGCCTATAAATAGGCAAAGAAAAAGAAATACACAAGGCTGATAACATGTGTAAAAATGACTAAACCTAACGTATTCAAAGAATTATAAATAAAAATACCTCTCAAATGGACAAATAGTAAAACATTGAGTGAAATTCACTTTTGATAATGGATAGAAAAATAAGTACCCTATCATACAGAGTTGGTAGAAATGATAACTGGTACAATCTCTTTGAAGGGAAATTTGGCAACATTTAGCAAAATAACATGTTCCTATCATTCTACTTCTAGCAAAGATGGAGTAACTGGTACCAGACTGGCCCTTCTAGTAAAATAAATAGAAACTGTACAGAGTACATGAAACAAGTGTTTTCACACACTGGACAGGGGACAGCACACGACTAGTGATCTTTGAGGAAAAGGAAACAGAGGAAGTGATCAGTATGAACACCTGGACTTTGAGCCTGGAGGTACTTTCCTGGATCTTGGTGCAGGAAGAACATGATGGTATTTTGAGTGAAAGGGAGAGATCAGAATCTGGGGAGACTGAGGTAGTTGGAATTTGTGAGGCACAGCATTGCAAAGGAGAAAGTTATCTAGTTAAAGAGATTCCAAAATAGGGCTAATGGTCTCAAGTGTTTGGCTGAGTGTAAAGCTGCTTGTGAAAAGAGTGAAACTCCAGAGAATCTGGCCACAGACTCAGGATGCACAAGGCTTAGAGATATTCAAACTTGGATTAGCCAGACTGAGCACCATACCCAAAGCTACATGATCAAAACAGTATGGTATTGGCACTAAGACACAAACATAGATAATCGGAACTTAATAGACAGCCCAGAAATAAACCCATGCACCTACGGTCAATTAATCAACAACAAGGGAGCCAAGAATATACAATGGAAAAAAGACAGACTCCCCATAAATGGTGCTGGGGAAACTGGACAGCTGCATGTCAAAGAATGAAATTAGAACATTTTCTCACACCATTTATAAAAAGAAACTCACAATGGGTTAAAGACCTAAATGTAAGACCAGAAACCATAAAACTCCTGAAAGAAAACACAGGCAAAACAATCTTTGACATAATTAGTAGAAATATTTTTTGAACTGTCTCGTGAAGCAAAGGAAACAAAAGCAAAAATTTTGAGATGAATGTAATTAAACTTAAAAGCTTTTGCACAGCAAAGGAAACCATTGACAAAATGAAAAGAAAACTTACTGAGTGGGAGAACATATTTGCAATTCACATTACCAACAAAGCATTGATATCCAAAATATATAAACAGCTCATACAACTCAACATGAAAAAACCCTAATTAAAAGATGAGCAGAAGACTTCGATAGATATTTTTCCAAAGAAGACATATATATGGCCAACAGATACATGAAAAGGTGCTCAACATTTCTAATCATCAGAGACAAGCAAATCAGAACCGAAGTGATATGTCACTTCACTCATGTCAGAATGGCTATCATCAAAAAGAACACAAATAGCAAATATTGGTGAGGATGTGGAGAAAAGGGAACCCTAGTACTCTTTTGGTGGGAAAGTAAATTTGTGCAGCCACTGTGCAAAACACTATGATGGTTCCTCAAAAAACTAAAAATAGAACTACCATGCTGCTACTGCTGCTAAGTCACTTCAGTCGTGTCCAACTCTGTGCGACCCCATAGATGGCAGCCCACCAGGCTCCCCCATCCCTGAGATTCTCCAGGCAAGAACACTGGAGTGGGCTGCCATTTCCTTCTCCAATGCATGAAAGTGAAAAGTGAAAGTGAAGAACTACCATATGATCCCATAATTCTACACTTGGGTATTTATCTGGAGAAAACGAAGACACTACTTTGAAAAGACACATGCACCCCAAAGTTCACAGCAGCATTATTTACAACAGCCAAGATACGGAAGCAACCAAAGTGTCCGTCGATAAAGCTACGGTAAATATGTATAAAGGAATACCGCTTGCCATAAAAAAGAATGAAATTTTGCCATTTTCAACAACAAGGATGAACCTGGAGGGTATTATGCTTAGTGAAATAATCAGAGAGAGAAAGACAAATACTATATGCCATCACTTAGATGTGGAATCTAAAATATAAAACAAACCAGTGAATATAGCAATAAAGAAGCAGACTCACAGATTTAGAGAACAAACTAGTGGTTACCATCAAGAGAGGTAAGGGTGGAAGGGAAAGACAGGATTAGAGGATTAAGAGGTACAAGTTATTATGTATAAAACAAATAAGATAAAAGAATATATTGTTATAGCACAGGAAATATAGCCAGTATTTTATAATAGTTATACATGGAGTATAATCTATAAAAGTTCTGAAGCACTACTTTGTACACTTGAACCTAGAGTAATACTGTAAATCAACTATACCTCAATTATAAAAAGTTAAAAATGAAAATGTGGTACATATAAAAAAGGATTAAAATATTAGATATTTTCATGGAAAAAGTGAAACGCTATACTTATCTGCCAACAGATACTCAAATTAACTTAAAATGATCTTAAATCTAAAAGTTAAAGCTAAAAATATAGAACTTATAGAAGAAATCATAAGAGAAATCTTCACCACTTATGTTAGACAAAGATTCCTTTGCAAAAAAAAAAAAAAAAGCAATTTCACAGACCTTCGGAAAAAATGCTGATAAACCCGATCTGTACCAAAATTAACACCTTCAGCTTTTGAAAGATAATAAGAATATGAAATGCTGGAGGAAATATAAAATGGTACAACCATGTTGGGCAACTGTTTGTCAGTTTTGTATAAAAAGAAATACATGTCCTATATAAACCAGCACATTTACCAAAACAAATTTATATCATGTGTGCCCCCCTCAAAATATATGCATACAAATGTACAGAGAAGCTTTGTTCATAATAGTCAAAAACTAGAAGCACTGAAATGGCCAATGGTGGTAAATAGATGAACATGTACCTATATAAATATACTCAGTAACAAAGAACTATTCGCATATGTAATAACATGAATAACTCAAAAAGTGATGAATGCCTGGTTTCAAAAAAGATACCAAACACAGGAGACCACTTTCTGTATGATTCCGTTTATACGAATTTCTAAATCTGGCCAAACTAACCTAGAATGATTAATCTAGGAATCAGATCAGTGGTTGCACAGGGCCAGGATTGGGGAAGGGGTTAACTACATATGAATACAAGGGAACTTTATAGTTTGGTGGAAGTGTTTCATATCTTAATTATGGTGGTGTTTACATAGGTGTAAGTATTTGTTAAAATTCATCAAATTGTACATTTTAAATGGATGCGTTTTATTGCATGTAAATTACATCTCAGTAAAGTTGATTTAAAAAGGAAAACATAAAAAAGACTTGATGTGATGATCTAATATATTTATAGTATGTTTCACATAATCTACACTATTTTTATAAAAAGGAAAAAAATCTGTATCTGTGTGTATGGATGCCTGCCTCTCCTTTACCAAAGGGTTTGGCAGAGATTAAAAAGGAAATGAAATTGAAATTTTTTTCTCTTGATAATTTTTCATCAAATATAAATTCATGCATCATTTGTATAAACAATGCAAATAGCATTTTAACTACCTCAAACGTGAAAGATTTCAGGAAAATCTGAGAATTTAGAAATCGACCACTGAGAGCCTATTCCAGTTCCTTCACCATGGCCCTTTTCCAAAAATTCTATTTATAGGAACTTATATATATATATTTGAAGAAAGTTTGCAAAGACATATGTAAGACAATGTTAACTTCTTGCAGCAAAAACTAGGGTAAATTTAAATTCTACTGTTGGAGAATGTGTTCAATAAATTATGGTCATCTATCCGCACTTTTGGAGAAGGCAATGGCACCCCACTCCAGTACTCTTGCCTGGAAAATCCCATGGATGGAGGAGCCTGGTGGGCTGCAGTCCATGGGGTCGCTAGGAGTCGGACACGACTGAGCGACGTCACTTTTACTTTTCCCTTTCATGCATTGGAGGAGGAAATGACAACCCACTCCAGTGTTCTTGCCTGGAGAATCCCAGGGACCAGGGAGCCTGGTGGGCTGCCATCTCTGGGGTCGCACAGAGTCAGACACGACTGAAGCAACTTAGCAGCAGTAGCATAGGCACTTTTAAAAAAAGAAAGAAAGTGAGATTGGAGGGAGAAAGGAAGGTTAAAAGAAGATTAAAAGTGACGACAGGAAAGATCCACTAGATAAAATTGGCAAATGTGTCTCATATTACTAAGATTCAGAGAAAAGCACTGAAAATCATAATATCATCATTGGATTGTTTTTTTTTTAGAACTCTTTAATAAGTTGTTTCCTATGGAGAAGTACAAATGATTACAAAATGTGATGGGCCTCACAAGACTAAAGTAAAATTAGTATCAGCATGTGAGAGTTGTAAGTAGAAAATGAAAAAAAATGAAATGATTTCTTTGTTCCGAAAGCCATGATTCTTTTTGAAGAAAAATCAACATTGAGAAAGATGTATAAAATTAGCTAAGTCAAACAAATTTTGATTACAATAGATGAAACCATCCTGTCTGATAATGAAGTTTTATTGTTTATAATGTACAGTTCATAAAAAAATGCAAAAGTATTAGTGGATATGTTATATTCAAAATCACATTCAATGTATACAAAGGGGTCCCTTATGTTTGAAAGCTTTAAAAACTAATTCATGGAAAAAGTCCATTTCCCAGTGGCAAACATTGTGCAATAGATGGAGCCCAGGCTATGGCTGACAGGCAATTTAGGTATACGAGCAACTTTTTAAAAAGTAGCAACAGATGTTTTAGTGATTCACTGTATTATGCATAGCAACAAATGGTCTCCAAGAATCATTATGAAAAAGCCCACAAAGGAATGTTATTATCAGTTCTATAAATGAAATTAAGAATAACATATATTTTATAAACTATGTAGATATTTAAGAACAATTTAAATATTATACTTTACATATGTAATTAAGGGGCTCTCCAAGAGAGACTTTTAAAAATAATGTTTGCAATAAATTTTAAATTATTGTCATTTTTTATTCAATTAATTAAAATTTAACAATCAGATTTATAGCATGAAATAATATGACATATCTTAAAGGCATGTTAAATGACATTTTTAAACCACAGGGAAAATGAGGTCAATTTTATTAATAGGGAGATAATTACCATTGGCTTTCTCGCACATTTACACCGTGTATAAATAGTACCACTCTCTGAGAATTGACAGTTTCTATGCATTCAGCAGAATGCAAAACTAGAAAAACAGGAATCGTTTGATCTAACACTATCTCTGCCACACCAATCCATCAGCCCATCTAAGACTGACAGCCAGCCCAAGAATTCTGTGAAATCCTTTAAGGAACATAGTCTGTCTCTCTCTCTAAAGCTTTGTGGGTTTTTCAGTCATATGACTGAAAACACATGTTCTGGGGATTCTTTTTTTCACCCTGACAGCCAGTTCATTTTATATAGGAAAATATTTTATTGTGTGTGTACCCTGAGCTTCCTTCTCCTAACCTCTTGTTTCTCCATCCCACATGGCATAATATGCTCACATCGCTCCGTTTCCCCATGAGAAAATAAATACAGGCACAAAATTCATAATCAGCATGGTTAATTTTGTGTGTGGGGTGTCTACTTTGGTGGAAGTTTCCTTTCAACACATAGCCTCTCATTCCTAGAGCTTCTAAGACGCGGTTGAATGCTGCCTCACAGAGCACCTGAGTTCTGCCATTCCACAAGGAGCAGTAAAAGGTAACATTTCAGCACACAGAGGAGGGAGTATTCACTTTCAGCTCTGAGATCTGAGTTCTGCTGCTGTTGATGTTTTGTTTGAATCCTGAACATTTGAACTTGGGATCCTTTGTTATGAGGTAACTTTCAGTTCAGTTTGAGTCAACACAAATTTACAGGCAGGCTCCTTCCAGGCATATTTTAAAGGATAACATTCAGTGATAAATATAGAATAAGCAGAAGAAAGAATAATTAACACAGAATTCTAATTTTGACCATGGCCATCACTTACTATAAAAAGAAGTCTCTTAAATGCCTCTAGTTTTATGGGAGGTAGGTGGTTTGAGGTTTTTTTTGTTTGTTTCTTTGTCTTTTTTGGTTGGAGAATCTTAGTTCTCCAACCAGGAATCAGGCCTATGTCCCCTGCAGAGCTAGTATGGAATCCTAACCACTGGACCGCCAAGGAATTCCCTATTTGACCTTTTTAACATCCACAATAAATAGCTACTACTTTTATAATTTCAAATAAGCTCAGTACTTGTTATTGTATTTGTTTTTGTTAATATCCATTATCTTAGATTTATGATCTAGACAGCTGCTCACTGAGATACTAAGCGATCTAATCTATCTTCAAAGCTTCAATTACCATCATTATAGTTGAGGATTCTCAAGACAATGGTTCAATCTAGTGAATTACTCTCCTGACATCCGGACTTGTGTATCCAACAATCTCTTGGACATCTCTACTTTTATGTCCTGTAGACAATAAAAACTCAACATGCACAAAACTGAATTCACCAAAATGAGCCAAGTTAACAAAGAATCCCATGTTAAAATGTCCTGAATTCAAAATAATTCTCCACTGCAGCAAAATTCACATCTAATATCTGAAAGCATATACTGAAATTTGGTCAAATATGGGGCATTTTGTGAATCAATAAAAAAGATGGTAGCAAATTAAAAACTGAAAAAAATAGGAATCCATGCATGGGGGAGAAAAGAAGGCTCTAGAGCACAATGCCAACTGGTAATTGTGGAGAGAGTGGTGGAGTTGGAAAATTATTTTGTAACTAGCATAGTAAAGATTGGCTCATGAAAGAAGCCTCAATGGATGGTAAATCAGAGAGGTTAGGGGCAGAGAGATTTTAATGGAGAGCATATGTTTATTTGTATGTCCTGGAATATCTCTTCATAAAGTGTTTATAAGATGCAAGGGGGAAACAGTAATTATCCTGTAGAAAAATAAGGCAATGCCTTGATAAAATGAACTAAATCAAATAATCTGTTAAGAGATGGATAGAAAACATATGCCTCTGAATGTAATACCTTGAGAGGGGTACAACATCTCTCATGTAATGTCATGACCTGGGGAGTACAACTTGAATCTAACCAGGACAAAGTATCAGATAATTCCAAATAGAGAATGTTTCATTATATTATAACTTATTCTGTTCTATTATAAAAGATGGAAGACAGTGAAACTGCTGAGGAACTATTTCAGATGAAAGGATATTAAAGAGACAGAGAATGAAATGCAATACATGACCCTGGAATGGATCCAGTTCTGGAGAGAAGAAAAAGCTATAAAGGATATAATTTGATCAATTAACAAAATCGGAATATGGATGGCACATTAAAATGTTGTATCAATGTAAAGTTCCTAAAATGGAAAACTGCAGTATTCTTATGTAAGGGAATGTCCTTGTTCTTTAAAACACATGCAGTGAAAATAGAGACAAAAATTTATGATGTGAACAATTTATTTTTAAATAGTTCAGGGATGCTAAATCTAACTATATACCTGTGCATGTGTGTGTGTGTGTGTTACACAGAGAGAGAGAAGTGTCTAAGAGGATTTTTGTATCATTTTTTCAACTTTTCATTAAGCATGAAACTATTTCCAAGTCAAAAGTTTTTTTTTTAAATAACCAAAAACCTTTAATTCATTCTCTTTGCTCCAAAACTTTCTTTCCTCCATATTTAAAAGCATTACATCACCAGATACTGATGGCCCACACAGAAACAGTGGTGTAATCTTTAAATCCTCCTCTTTCATGTCTCTGTTTAATCAACCGCAAGTCATGATGATTCTACTTTGTAACTATTTCTTGAATTTGTGCACCACTTTCCCTCTCACTGCCTTTACCAAGATGAAAAGCAAACCGTTCCCATCTCAAGTAAGATAACTCCTGAGGATGATCATTTCATTCGGACTACTGCAAGTTAGTAACGGTCCTAACCTCTGACTTCAGTTTTGACTTCCACAGTTCCTTCTCCAAACTGCAAGCAGAAGTTTAAAGCAAAGTTCTAAAGCACAGCTCTGATTGCCTTGAAGTATTTTAACTCATTCCCACTGCCCTTAGGATAAAGTCCCCCTTACTCAGCATGGTTTATGTGACCCAGCACTTACTTCCCCTACAAGTTGCAGAGCCCTTCCCTCTCATGTCCAGATTCACACAATGAATATTAACTTCTAGAAAAAGTTACCATTTTTGTGTCTGGGCCTTTGTCTATGCTGTTTGCTCTCCAACACTCTGGTCCCCTCTTTTCTTGCTGTATGTGACTCATCCTATAAGTCTCAGTGTAAACATCACTTCCTTTAAGGTACCTTTCCATCCCATCCCAAAACTGTGCGGTGTCTCTGCCTTGCCTTCTGGTTTCTTCCTTTACTTTCCCTCTCCTTACACTTGACACACATCATTACAAATCCTTGCTCCATCGTATGTTGTCGCATTGCCTTCACCACCATTGCAGTCTTGAGTCGTTTAGAGTCTGACACTAAAGAGACTATTTTCTATAATGAATGAATGACAGCAAAAATACATTTAAAGTTTATATATTTAAAATAAAACAGCAAATCAAGGTCTTTGTCCTTATAAAATCAATATACTAGATCATTAATTGGACAGTATATATAATATATCCTGTGATACAAGAAGAAAAATTAATGATTAACTTAAAATATGGAGTGAATGTTTGGTTTGCTACATTAATCATATTGGTCGTCTTATGTTAAAAGCTATTATTTGCATGCAATAAAACACTTGTCCAATATTTTCCTCAAGAGTTATTATTCTGGGGTTGTTACTGGATGTGGTAGACCACTTGAGATGGTGGTGCTCAGGGCAGCAGTGCTGAGAGTGCTTCTGATGCAGCAGTGGTGATGGTGGCGATCGTTAGTGGTTCTGGTATGAAAGAAACCGTGGTTGTAAACGGGGAGGCTAGTGTAAAAGGACACTGAATCACAATGACCCTGATGAAACCAATGGTGGTAATGATGATGTAAGCAAAGACTAAGGCTGGCTTGCAAGTCAGATTAAGATGCAGTCCTAGTTTAGCCACAAATCATCATCTTGGGGAAGTTTCTGAATATTTAAACTTTCTGAATATTTATAAAATGGGAGTAATACACATCACTATAAAGTTGAATATAAATATAAAGTTGAGTATAAAATTAAATGAAATTATTTAATGAGTTAATTCTTAAGCACAGAGAAAGTATTTAAGAAATGGCTACTTTTTTTTTTATTTCAGAAGTCACACAATTTTATTGAACATTTATAAAACGAAAGACTCAGAAAATGCCATGGAAACTCTGATAAGAAATGTTTTTATTGTTAGTTCCTGCACTGCTTCTCTTCAGCCTTCATCAAACCCTGCCCATCTCTGAGAGTTTAAATTCTTTGCTCATCTTAAATCTTTCTTGAGCCAAATACTCCTTAGGACTTTTCAATATGTAATGACCATGGTTTTCAGGAAACATTTATGCATATAATATGCCATAAACGAAGCAGTGGGCGCTCTCTTCTTTGCATTCATTCTTAGACTAGAATTAGTTTTCCCTCACCCTTTGCAGCATAGTGTTAGTCAAGACTATTTGGCCCATAAGCTATAACAGCTTGACTTAAATTTATTTAGCAAATCACATACACAAAAATTTATTTGTCTACTTAATTAGAAAGTCAGGAAGGAGCACAATCATACTCAAACATTTAAAAATCTTCAACTTTTATTGACTACAGGAAGACTTTGTAGAGTAGAAAAGGAAGTTTCCAGGAAACCCAGATGCCTACATTTGATAAAAACAGACATGCTTCCTTAAATTTCCATTCTCCACTTTTTCTGTAATAGAGTTTTTAACTAGTCATGTGGTTACTCATATAATGGAGACTATTTCCAGCTTGCCTTAAAGACAGGTGTGGCCATGTAAGTTACAGCTGGTATGATCTGAGCAGTAGTGATTTCCACATCTTCTAGTTATGCCTTTGAAGGGATGAGGTATGCCATCCCCTTGGTGGTTCCCTTCCCACTAGCTGGAATGGAGACATAGGGTAGAAGCTGGAGCAGTCCTCTTTGACCATGAGACAAAACTTGTATGTTTAGCAATGCAGGGTGACTATATATAAAGAGTGTGGGCTCCTAATGACTCAGTGGAGGACAGCTACGATACAGATCAGACTTTTACATGGTAAATTAGTCAACTTCTATCGTGTTCCAGCTAATGCTAACTTGAGGTCTTTGTATTTAACGTTACCTGGATTATAATCTAATGAATACCATACCCTGCATTACCATCCAGAAAAGAACCTTTGTGGAGCTATCAGATCAAATCAGATCAGATCAGTCGCTCAGGCATGTCCGACTCTTTGTGACCCCTCCACAAAATAAAGACTCCTGGAAAAATGAATTGATTGACTTCTCTTGGCTCACATGCCTATATTTGAATCAATCAACATTACAGTAGATTCTATAAAAGAGCAGAAAAGTATGTCCCAGATCACACACTCAGTCCTGTGACCAGGAGTGTGATACTGTGTGTGTGATCACAAGGAGTGTTATGTGATTGGTAGTCCCAATCGAATCACAGCGGATGAGACAGCAAACCTTTTCTAACAGAACAGAACTGAACAGTTAAAACAACAGATGATCTCCAGACACTGGAGGGGAGAAGGAAATGATAACCTACTCCAGTATTCTAGTCTAGAGAATCCCATGGACAGAGGAGCCTGGTGGGCTGCTGTCCATGGGGTCGCACAGAGTCAGATACAACTGAAGCGACTTAGCATGCATGCATGCATTGGAGAAAGAAATGGCAACCCACTTCAGTGTTCTTGCCTGGAGAATCCCAAGGACAGAGGAGCCTGGTGGGCTGCCGTCTATGGGGTTGCAGAGAGTCGGACATGATTGAAGTGACTTAGCAGCAGCAGCAGACACTGGAGATCATAAGTAAGAAACTTTAACAGTAATGTATATTTTCTTACATATGAAAACACATGAGGAAAAACAACAAACAAATACACTTTTTGACTGGGAAAAGAATCCACCTTATAACTGAGACCAAAATCAAGAATATAACAAGTCTCAAAGCATAGACAATCTTAAGACACTATTAAAGAATGCCTTCTCCTCAGGAATTGTCCTCACTCTCTTAGAGGCTTGGTAAGAACAAGGCAAGGCTTCTAATCTTTCATTTATCAATCTCTCTTTGAGTTCTTTCCAAACGGTTGGTCCTGTTTTAGTAGGAGATATTCAAGATAATGTACCTTGAACAGGAGATGACGATTCTAAATCTCTCTCTGCTCCACAATTAAGTTTTATCCACTTGATGGTTACAAGGGTGAGTTCCTTGTGCACAGAAGAAGGGATGTATGCCCAGTATATGAAGACCCCCATAACTCCCTGTGTTCTTTCACAAACTGCCCCAATTGGTATTAAAATAATGTCATGAAACATCTACATCTTCCCCAGTATCACATGCTGGACTGGGCATAAAAGGACTATTTGCATACTACTAATTTGTGGGTAGGGCTTCCCTGGTGGCTCAACTGGTAAAGAATCCACCTGCAATGTGGGAGACCTGGGTTCAATCCCTGGGTTGGAAAGATCCCCTGGAAAAGGGAATGGCTACCCACTCCAGTATTCTGGCCTGGAGAATTCCACAGACTATAGCCCATGGGGTTGCAAAGAGTTGGACACAACTGAGCGACTTTCACTTTCCCTTTTCACTATTTGTGGACTTAGTTCCAATCCTGCATATTACTTCTATTTCTTCCCAAGGACTGGCCTTTGCTGGACTTACCGTTCTCTCTCTATTTGATCCTCGCTATCTAAACTCATAAAGCCATCTCTCCTGAATACTCTTACAGATGGCTCTATCTTTCCTTTTCAGTAGCAAGTTCATGTTATACATAGAGGAACACGATTGGGGATGCAAATTAGTTTCCAGACCTCTCTGCAAATAAACTGCTCCTTTAAGAGCCTCCTCACATCAAGTCACCCATCACCGTGTCTTGGTCTTATGGTCATGGCCCATTTTCCTTGAGCATGTTGAAGAGTCAAAGGGTAGATAAATGTGGAATCAGATCTGTCATTTGAGGTTCATTTGGTTTCCGATTCACTCATCCAATTGTGTTCCTCTGAAATGTTACAATTGTAAATTGTCAGAGGCATTTAATGACTAAGAAGCTTTTCAATACTCCAGTTAAACATCTCAAAGAAGCATTCTGAACAGGAAATAACTGTTTGACAAGAGTTGATGGTGGTGGTTTAGCTGCTGTGTGTGTCTGACTTGTTGCAACCCATGGACTGTAGTCTACCAGGCTCCTCTGTCCAGGTGATTTTCCAGGCAATAATACTGGAGTGGGCTGCCATTTCCTCCTCCAGGGGATCTTCCCAACCCAGGGATCGAACCTGAATCTTCTGTATTGGCAGGCAAGTTCTTTACTGCTGAGCCTCCAGGGAAGCCCCTTGACAAGAGCAAGTTAAGCTAAAGAAAAAGCTCGAAATTGGTTCCAGACCTTGAATCCAAAATATCACAAAGTGTTCTCCAATTTTATTTATTACATATTGTTTGTCTAGACAGTTGCCAGATAACTGATACATGATAACATATTCATTTCCATCTTTTCTTCACCTTAAGGTCTTTACTCACAAAAAGGCTAAATTCTTTTCTGCAAGTAAGCACAGGCATATTTTCCTCCAGAGATTTCTAGCTTTTCCTTGAGTGCAGGAGCTAGAAGTCATTTGATTTTTTCATGATGCCCTTTAAAAACAACTAAGACAAGAAAATTAATTCCGTTTGTAAGGAAGACCCATGATGGTTCCTTTGGATTACGGCATACTAATAATGGTCATTCAAAAGAATATGGTGGAGTACCTATGCCCAATCTGGCAACAAGAAAAATGTTTCTCTACTCTATCCTGAAGACAGAGGGAGGACCTTTGTCAGATGCTTAAAACAGCTCAAATCCATTGTTACAGAAGGAAGAAGTTGAGCAAAGATCAAGTGACATATACCTAAATTCAGACTGATTTTTTCTAAACAGAGGGCTAACTTTATTTCCTATCATTTAAAACCTTGTAAGGGTGCCTTGGATACAAAATACCATGTTGATTTTAATTCTAATATTAGAGGTCAGACTAAACACCAGTTGGTTCTTCTAGTTCTTTGATTTGTTCATTTTTTTATTCACCTGACAGAAAAAGATTTTAGTTGTCTGTATGTCCAAGGATAAATTCAATACTGAGCATAATATTGAAATTTGAGACTGACAGGGTGGCCAGTGTAGTCTCAGAACTTTAGTAGTAAAAGAAGTAGTAAGCATTACCCAGCGACAACGTTCTAATCACCTAATCTTAATTACAGTGATAATATACAAATGATATACACAGAATTAAAATGGGATTTATTGTGCATACTAAGGCAAAGTAAAATTTTAGCTTTGTTTGTTAATTTCACTGAACAAGGTGTTAGTGATCAGAAAGTCAAAAGTCCTGAATTTTATTTCTCAAAATTTTATCTCTCTCCCATCGAATTGGCTCACCCTTCCATCCCAAGAAAATGAAAATATCTAGTATGAAATAAGGAATAAATTGTGAATTCCACAGTAACAAAGAGGGTAAACAAGGTTGTATTATCATGAGTAGAAATTATAGAATTTTTTCCCTTGGGTAGAATAGTAATAAAAAAAAGTGTCTTAAAAGACAGGAAGTGAAAGGTTTATAATTTGGCCATTAGTGTGAGAAAGAAGTGTTTGTAGAAAATACTCGAATAGCTAACGTTCTGGAAACAAAGCTGAATGCAGGACAAGCAAGTTAGAAGATTAATATAAAAGTAACCCCCTCCTTTAAGGCAGAACTTTTCATGTACTGTTTTTTTTGTTTTTTGTTTTTAATTAAATTTACCAGCTTATTAAAGGCTATGATAAAGGATAAAAATGAATAGCCAGATGAAGCACACACCGTGTCTTGAGCTCTGGATTTATGTATTTCTAGAGATGGGATGTAAAATCTATAGTTATCTTTGCATGGAATAAAAGACTGCTTATTCACTGTGGCTTATCAAAATAGAATTAAGAAATGCTATACTTAACAACACAAATGATCCAAAACAGACCTTTTTTCACATAATTCAGAATCTTTTGGAAAGAGTCAGACTTCCCTTCTACCCAAGGCTTATGATTAGCACTAGGTTTTAAGGAAAGTTTTAAAATATTACAGATATAAGAATATTCATCAAACTGAAATCTGTCTCAATATACTCCATGCTTAATACTCATAGCTATCAGATATTTCATCACTATGACACTCTTGATAAAAAGCGTTGATGGATGATACTATACATGTTTCCAAGGACTGATAACATTTCTAAACCTATTTATAAGGTTGACAAAAGGACCCCTGTATCTCTCTAAATAGCTATACAACTCAAGAAATTTTAAAAGCTCACTCTACTGAGAGAGAGAAACCATTTCAAATGTTTTTCATCTTAACTGGCTCTAGCAGCTCTGTTACTTTAATGTAACTGCTGCTGCTGCTAAGTCACTTCAGTTGTGTCCGACTCTGTGCGACCCCATGGACGGCAGCCCACCAGGCTTCCTGTCCCTGGGATTCTCCAGGCAAGAATACTGGAGTGAGTTGCCATTTCCTTCTCCAACGCATGAAAGTGAAAAGTGAAAGTGAAATCGCTCAGTCGCATCTGACTCTTAGCGACCCCATGGACCGCAGCCCACCAGGCTCCTCCGTCCACGGGAGTTTCCAGGCAAGAGTACTGGAGTGGGTCGCCAGTGCCTTCTCCCTTCATATAACTAACTGGTAGTAATAAAGCCATAACTTTGGGAGTACGCTGGTGGTCAGTGGACAGGACTTTGAGCTTCTATTGCAGGGAGCACAGGTTCGAACCCTGATTGGGGAACTAAGCTCCAACAGGCCACACACCACGCACCCCCCACTCCCAAAAGTCATAACTTCACTCCAGAAACCCAAGATTTAATAGGCTTCATAAAACCTAGTTGTGTACAATTAATAGTTTGAATTTGTGGACAGAGCATTTGCTCGACTTTATAGATTTGTGAATGCTGTACTTTATTCACCACCAGATGGGAAGGAGAAAATAAAACTGTCATTGTACACAGATGATGTGATTATCTATGTTAAAAACCCTCAAGAATGGACATCACAAAAACAAAAAATCTTTCTGTAACTGAGTATAGCAAAGTTTTAGGATTTAAGTCAGTTGATTTCCTATCTTCCAGCACCTAAGAATTTGAGTTTTTAAAATTAATACCATTTACAATAGCACTAAGAAAAATGAAACACATGTATGCCTAACAGAATATGTAAAGGATCTATATATAGAAAACTGCAAAAATCTAATCAAAAATTCTAAGTAAATAGATATTCTGCAATCATGGGTTAGAAAAACCAATATTATTAAGATATCAGTTCTTTCCAATCTTATCTATAGATTCAACATGATCCCAAACAAAATCCCAGCAAGCTGTTTTATATACATTGACTATTGATTGAAGAGTCTGTATGGAAAGATATAATATCCAAAATATTCAGCACAGTACTAAAGAACAAGAGAATTGGAGAGCTGACAGTACCTGACTTCAAGACTTACTATAAAAACTACAGAAGTCAAGGAAGTGTAGCACTGGCAAGAGAATAGACATGCAGATTAACAGAACAAAACAGTGAGCACAGAAATAGATCCCCCCCAACACACACACAAATACAGTCAACTGATCTTTGATAAAACAGCAAAGGCAAGTCAATGGACAAAGGAGTATCTTTCTAAACTTATTACGGTATTTCATTATCGATATATATGTAAATTATTATGCTAAGTATCTTAAATGTATATAGTGCTGAATGTCAATTATATCTCAAATGATGCTGGAAAAACTGGATGTCCATATGCAAAAAATTTAACCCACTTTTCATGAAAATTAATTCAGAATGGATCATACACCTATACATAAAATGCAAAACTATGAAGCTTCTAGAAGAAAACACAGGAAAACACCTAGGTGAGCTTGAGTTTGGTGAAGAATTTATACATACAACACCAAAAGTATAATACGTGAAAGAAAAAAATTGATAAGTGGCTTTATTAAAATTAAAAACATCTCTCTGTGAAGATACTATTTAAAAACTGAAAAAGCAAGCCACAGATTGAGGGGAAAACCTTTGCAAAACACATAAGGACTTTTATCCAAACTATACAAAGAACTCTTCAAACTCAACAAAAAAACAAATAGCCCAGTTAAAAAATGAATAAACTATCTGGACACGTCACCAAAGAACATGGACAAATAGCAAATAAAACCTCAGTACCATGTGCCATTATGCAATTAAAACAATGATATACGTATGCCAGAATGGAAAAAAATTGTTTAAGTGGTCACAGCAATTTCTGGTGAAGATGTGGGCTCTCATTCATTTCTGGCGGGAATCTCAAAATGGTACAACCATTATGGAAGATACTTTGGCAGTTTCTTACAAAGCTAAATATAGTCTCCCCACCTAATCTAGCAATCATTTCCTTAGGTATTTGCCCAACTGATGTGAAAAGGTATGTCAACACAAAAATTTGCATGCAGATGTTTACAGCAGCTTTATAATTGTCAAAACTTGGAAGCAGCCAGATGTCTTTCATTGGTAAATGCATAAACAAACTGTGATACATGCATGCAATGGTGTGTGATTCAGTGATAAAAAGAAATGAACCCTCAAGACATGAAAAGCTTAAATGAATCTTTTTTTTTTTTTCTCATTTTATTTTATTTTATTTATTTATTTATTTTTAATTTTTTATTCCTTTATTTCTCATGTGTTCCCCATCCTGAACCCTCCTCCCTCCTCCCTCCCCATACCATCCCTCTGGGTCATCCCAGTGCACCAGCCCCAAGCATCCAGCATCGTGCATTGAACCTGGACTGGCATCTCGTTTCATACATGACATTTCACGTGTTTCAATGCCATTCTCCCAAATCTTCCCACCCTCTCCCTCTCCCACAGAGTCCAAATGAATCTTAAATGCACATGCTAAGTCCTTTCATTTCTTTAAATCAACTTTAAAATACTGTATCCTGTACGATTTCAACTAGATGACAGTCTAGGAAAAGAACCACCATAGGAACAGTAAGTAGATTGGTGTTCACCAGGGACTTGAGTGAAGAAGGAAGACTGACTAGGTGGGTTACAGGTGGACCTCAGGACAGTGAAACTATTCTGTGTGACTATATAATTCTGAATACATGACACACTGCATTTGTGAAAACACAGGGGCTCCCCTGGTGGCTCAGCAGTAAAGAACCCTCTACAATGTAGGAGACTTGCAGGAGACATGGCTTCCATCCCTGGGCCAGGAAGATCCCTTGGAGGAGGAAGTGGAGACACACTCCAGCATTCTTGCCTGAAAAACCTCATGAACAGAGGAGCCTGGTAGGCCACAGTCATGGGGTCACAAAGAGTTGGACACAACTGAGCATGTACGCAGGCAGGCCACTGAATGTTAAAAAGGCAAAGAGTGAATTTCAATGTTTATAAAGTAAAAAAAAAAAAAAAAAAATTATTTAGGAGGTCAGGAGATCCCAGAAGGGAATGTAGAATATGTCATAACAATCTAACAGTATTACAAATATTTGAGGCAATCTCACTGAAGGGTCATAGGGATCAAGGTACAGATAGATCCAAGTAACTATGGAGATGAGCAGAGTCTATGATTTAAGGCAAAAGAAATCATGCATAATCACTGGATTTTAGTTGATCTAGATGTTTCCCACGGAAGTATGGGTAAAGCAGATACTGTGATACATGTATGCTGGAACTGAATAATTAGGTGAGTGGATGGTAGTTGGTGGAAGCCAGGCATCTCGCTGTTGTAGTGGGAGTTCAGAGATGAATATGGGGAGAAAGCTAAAATGATCCATGTGGTAATGGATTAGAGTTGGAGACATCAGTATGAACTTAAGTGTAACTTAATATAGATACAGATAGTTACATAAAGAAATATTTATAGATTTGTGAACATCTAGGTAGCAAATACATATAGCACCCAGACTGTCTATTCTAACACCAATAAAATGAACCAGGACTCCTTGGAGAAATGGTTGATTTCAGCACTAGGACATAAAATATACAGCATAAGCATGGAACATCTCAGAACACCAAAAAGAAAGGAGGAGCTAAAGATGATTTCTTTTTTTTTTTAACAAATCCTGCAAGGATGGAAGTATGTCAGAGGGCAGTGAAGTTAGTTAAAAAGAGACTGCAAAGGTCAAAGCTGGAAAAATGTAAACAATAAACTAGAGTTGTGCTAGGTTAAAATTCGAAGTGTAAAATAAATATCAATGAGTACATGATATAAATGAGTGATCAAATAATGAAATATATGAGGTTGGAAGAAAATTCCCCATGCAAAAGTATTCCAAATAATTTACGTGGGAGCCCAGCTCTTTCAGCGTTTGCCATTCATATGACATCATTACAAAGTGGAAAGTAGGGAAGAGGTTTGGAAGAAGTCTAACTTTATAGTGCAGACATCTGACAAACACCACCCTAACCAAATGACAAAGGTCAGCATCGATAGTAATAAGCTAAATTGATAATAGACTCTTCCCATGATATAGTTAAAATAGCGTCTTTCCTCTGTGGCCACCCTCCTCAAAACCCACGATCCCACTCTAATCCTCAGAAAAACATCAGACAAATTCCAGTTGAAGGACAGCTTACAATATAACTGACCAGTATTCCTCAAAACTGTCAAGGTTATCAAAAACCTAAGAAACTGTCCCAAGTAAGAGGAGCCTAAGGAGACATGACTAAATGTAATATCATATCCTGAATGGAATTCTGGAACAGAAATAGGATCTGAGGTAAAAACTAAGGGAATCTGAATAAAGAATGGACTTTAATTATAATATATCAATATTGGGTTCATTAATTATAACAAATATACCATAAGACATCATAAGAAGGGATACTGGCTGGAGGTTTTTGGGAAAACTGTATATTATTTTTGCAATTTATTTATAAATCTAAAACTGTTCTACAAAATAAATTTTATTTAAAAAAAAGTAATTGGAGATCCTGTGATTGGCAAAAGGATAAATGAACCAAGATTTTCCACTTAATAAGAACATCACAATTGTAGGAACTGTCATTAAGCAAGAATATGTAATATCAAAACCATATTGTCCAAATATTCTTAACAATAAACTACCTACACTTACATTTTAAGATAATTGTTTTATTCAAAATATCTTATTTGCTTATAACCCAGAAATGAGTTTTTAAGTGTTAATATCAAATACACTTTTAAATATGAATACTCCTTCAACTCATAGGAACAGTGAGTTTTTCTTTCTGTTATGCTCAGATCTGGTAATGTTAATAAGTACTAGAGATATGAGATCTCCTTTAGCAATTCTAAGCAACAAAGTGCACTTGAGGACTTGTTTAGAAGAGACAGTCCATGGGGTCTCACAGAGTCAGACACGACTGAAGCGACTTAGCAGCAGCAGCAGCAGGTTTGAAAAAGCAAGATCAAGGAAAAAGTTAAAGTCAAGGATACAGTCAGCTGTAAGCCTGAAAAGTGGTTTAATAATAATTTTAAGTGATGTTAAATAGTTTTATGCCACAGATAGTAAGCCCTTACTTTGATCTCTAAATAAAGAAAAAACAATAGATTTTTAAAAATAACTTGAAATGGAACACTGAGTGAAATTTTAGAGACTTCTTAGGTTAGATTACCAGGAAGACAGGTTCATACATCTCTAAGATCCTTGAGATAACTGAATGCATGTAGTTGCTCATTCATTCAAAAACATGTATCATCAACTGTGTAAAACACATGGATTTCCAATAGCCCTACATTTCTAGCTGAGTTTAACAACAGAAACATGGTTACATGGTGATGCTAAAGCAGATTAGAAGTCATCATTTTATTCAGTACCATTGTCTAATTATGATGAAGTCAGTTGACATTTTCAAAAGACAAACCAAAGCAAATGAAGGGACACTGATAAAGGTGGAGGCAGGTGCTTTTAGTATTTCATTAGCTATATTTGTGACAGCCTTTGAAGACAGATATGAAAGGCATGATTATGACTTTCCTTTGAGGCCTACGTTCAATGGCAGATTAGTAACCTGATAAGTTTTCTATATTTATCTCCACAACAGAGATCCATTTTCAAATCAGCCAACACAAAGCATTTTTTTTTAATGTTATTGCAACACACAGTTCTCGGACAGGGCCATCTGGACAGATTGCCCGGGGTCTGCCAATTACCCAGGAGATGCCTGTAATGAATAGGTTACCTCTATGGAACTGCTAGGAGGCAAAGGAACATTTGCTCAAATCACCAGTTTGTGATTTAGAGTGATTTTTCTCAGATTAAAAACGACTTCTCTTTTAAGGGGGAAGACTGCCCTGTTCTGTTTGCTTTCATGAATCTGTAGAAAGTAAAGAAAAATAGAGCTCGGTTCCCATGTTGTGCTGTGTGGTGGGAGGGTTTCCGGTTGGGTGGGCTGCCTCCAAGCTGGACAGATGCTCAAAGTCCCACTCCAAGGAAGCACACTTCCTATCCCCTGGACTGGAGAACATCCAGTCTTTGGAAATAGGAAATAGGATGAAGTCTGACAACCACAGGAAGACACAACCCACTTTTAGAACACACTGAATTCTGCCTTCATCCAAAGTTTCCTTTTTTCAGGGGGAAAAAAAATGATACTTTTACATCTTCTATTCTGGAGTTGTCAGTTGGGAAATGGGTACTGAACATCCCCTGTATCACACTATAGGTTATCATTTTTGTTCCATAGAAAGAAGAGCAGAGTTAGAAAGGCAAACTCGGGCATAGATTTCTCCACAGTGTCCACTTGCAATCCCATTCATGTTTTAAGGTAGAAGATTTCCTGAGCCAAACAGGGAAACAAAAATCCAGCCTTCTTGTTAGTAACTTGGGGGCAGTGGAAGGTCAAAACATTGACTCAATACCTACAACCACTTGACCAGTGCTTAACATACTGGCAGGAAATTTTACTAAAATATTTGTGTTTCTCCTTCTTACATTTTTTTATGTCTCATTTCCCTGGAGTAGTTTCTTGCATTAGGTATATTTACAGGCCATAACACATCAATAAGCTGTTTAAAGTCAATGTTTTCCTATCATTTGGAAAATTTTTAACTTAATGAAGAGAATGTACTGGATATTCCAGGGGTCAGGGGACTCTATGGACAAAGAAAGAAAGATTAAGATTCCCAGAAAGTGGAAAGAGGACGGTTATCTGGCTCTTAACAAGGACCTGATCCAGATGATAAGGCCTTAAAGAGATACAGTGATGCTGTCTAACCACCAACGTCAAACTTTTGGGACCATGGTCCCCAGTCTTGCCATTCACCCCCTCACCATTCCCAAATCAGCTAAGAAACTATGAAGCTCACAGCTTATCTCACTTAATTCTCAAAACAGCTCATGCCATAAGTATTGCTATGCCCTTTTCTCTCCTGAATGACTACAAGACTTATTTATGATTTTCCTTTTAAATCTAAAGTACACAGATTTAATCATTAACTCATGGGTCATGATACACGGTTGTCATTGGCCCATAATGACCCTCTTCTATGTAACTGGTTTACAATTTGGGGTTACCTTTCATTATATAATCAGCACACATGAAATCACCACTCAAAATAAAAGCTAGAAACTTGACATAGACCTAATTACCTTCCCCATTCCATTCCTTTGCTTCCTCCCATGTAAGGTAACCACTATCTCAAATTCTGTTCCATCAGTCCCGTTTTTCCCTTTATGATATGATGTTATTCTCTATAGTTATATTCTTAAAATGTTTACTTTTGTTGTATTGTTTTTAAAATTATGAAAATGGTATTATGCTAGATGTATATTTGGATGACTGAGTTTTTAATACCTCTTACTATATTGTTATATTTATCTATACTACTGGGTGGGACTGTAATTTATTCACACGGCAGCTATATAATATTCTATTGTGTGACTATGCCATCATTATTCATGTCCCCCCACCTTCTGCAAAATAGAAGCATCTGGGTTGGTTCCAGGTTTTGCTATCGTAAGCAGGGACTTTTCTGTGTGTATATGCCCTATTGAACACTAGACTCTTCGCCTCTATTTCCCACCACTGTACACTCCAGCCCATGTTCTGCACTACTTTCCAAAGTGTATTTCTAAAGCCTGCAGCTTGGCTGGAATTCAAGGGAGTTCCGCAGAACACACGGAGGGCCTGCTTCACAGAGAGGCCATATGGAAAAGCAATATAACCCTAGGACAGGAAAAGCAACAAGTATCAAAATGGAGAGAAAACAATGGTGGCTGTAGCACAAATAAGTAAGTCCATCTCCACCCTGAAGAGGTCTACAGTTGTTCAGTGGTGTGAGCCACTGGTTTGAGGAAAAGCAAATAAATTAGCAAGTTAGAAGTCTTAACAGCCATGTGACTTATAGAGCTCAAAGAATGGGATGTGGAAGAACCTCAGAGAATAGTAAGTGTAAGGTGAGCACAGGCTTGGAGAAGTCTGGAGGGAAATGCACACAACCAACTTCTCTGCAAGTTTATGTCCCTGTGCTCAAACTATGTATTTGCTGGCACGTGGAATAAGGCAGTGGGCTCCTTTTTGACACAAACCTTAGAATTCTCCTTGGTGTATTTTAATCAACTGTATTAGTGTGCAAAACTACCCAGTCCACATTTCAGATATTCCCAGAAGAACTAGAGGTAGCAGAAAAAAGATATAAACCAACATGGCAACATGCTGTGAAATGTATGTGAGTAATTACTGTCATCCGTATAGCAAAGACCTGAGACTATGTCACACTGTAGCAATTTTTTTTCAACTCTCCTAATGAGTCAGTAATAAACTCCAGTCTCAGGCATAAACCAAAAGACCCTTACTCATCTTTCCAGTCTCTTCTCCCACCATGCCCTTAAAAGATTTAATCATCCTAGATATAGAGACCTAATGCTGCTCCCCAAAGTTGCCAAGGTTAGTCAAGGCCCCTTTATTTATGCCATTTCTGCTGTCAGAAATGTCCTTTGCAATCTCACCCACTAACTTCTAAGAGTCTCCGAGAGGCAGCCCAAGTGTAAGTTCCTTCTGGTAGCATTGAATTTCTCTTAGCCCTTCATCTGGAGAAGGAAATGGCAACCCACTCCAGTACTCTTGCCTGGAGAATCCCAGGGGTGGGGGAGCCTGGTGGGCTGCTGCCGTCTGTGGGGTCACACAGAGTCAGACACGACTGAAGCGACTTAGCAGCAGCAGCTGCAGCCCTTCATCAGTCCTTTCCTCCTCTCCCTTCTTCTCCTCCATGCTCCCATCCCATCTGTACAAAACAGATGGTGATACTACAAAAATACTTCTAATTTGAACCCTATCAAACATATCCCCCCCCCGCGTTAGATTTTGAGTTCTTTTAAGGTAAGAGATACCATCAATGGCATCCAGCAGACATGTAACAGAAGTTGATACAGTAGATGTTGTAAATGCCCTACCTGCTTAGCCTAACTTGCTATGACACTCAGCTCTAGCCGTTGAGAATAATATGGTCTAATAACTGACACCCTGACACCTTCAACCTTCTCAGGAGAACTGGCATCATCAGACAGGAGCCAACTCTCCAGAAGCTGAGTGGGATGAAGGCCATGTCAAACTGTTGTGGGGGTCAGCCAATGACTGACCGGTAAAAGGGGATAAAACTGTCCCTTCCCTAAGTCGGGCACACGCTTCCATAAAATGGATGTTTCAATGTCTGGTGTATCAGGCCAAGACTAAACTTGCTCTGAGACCACATCCTATGTCCACTCTTTCTGCTTCCCTAGTCTAGTCCCTTACTGTTTTTTTCCCCCAAACAGTGCATCCCTTGCAAAGCACATGTACACAAATCTCTGCTTTAGGTTCTGCCTCTGGGGAATATACCTTTGAGACAACTGACTTTTTTAATTGAGTCCCGTTAGACTGAGTAACTTGTTCGAGGAAGGCTAACATTTGAGTTTAAGTCTCTATTACTGTAGTAGTAGTAGTACAGTCACTAAGTCGTATCTGACCCTTGCTGCCCCATGGCAGCCCACTAGGCTCCTCTGTCCATGGGATTTGCAAGGCAAGAATACTGGAGTGGGGCTATTTCCTTCTCCAGGGGATCTTCCCAACCCAGGGATCGAAGCGGCACCTCCTGCATGCAGGTGGATTGTTTACTGACTGAGCCACCAGGGAAGCCCCTGTCTTTCTGTAAAGTTCCTGTTTTATACTTATGAGGAGTAATTATAGTTAAAAAGTTATTAGTGGTAATTATATGACATATACATATACACTATATACAACATAACTTAAGATATATAATAATATATATCTCTGTACTCTAATTTACTCTGTGAGTCTCAGTTTGTTACTCTGGTAAGTAAGGATAACTACCCCATTGGATTTTTAGGTGGTTTCAAAGTAGGAATGGATAAACTACCCCCACTATAACAAATGCTCAAATTCCAGTACCCAATAATATTGATATTTTGATGATCTAGTGTATAGACAGCAATGGTAAGCAAGATATAAAATATACTCAGTTATCTTCTAGTTAGCAGGGTATCCACTCAAGGTAAATTTCAATAGGACCAACTTTCTATCAGAACCCTTGGGGGATGATTTGTGTTTGTGTCAGCTTATAGATATATATGAGTTTTGAATTTTCACACTCATAAACTATAGAGAATTGGGTTTATTGTAATTAATGATGTACTTCCTTTTGGGTTCATATACTCATACTCACAACAAACTGTGGAAAATTCTGAAAGAGATGGGAATACCAGACTACCTGACCTGCCTCTTGAGAAACCTATATGCAGGTCAGGAAGCAACAGTTAGAACTGGACATGGAAAAACAGACTGGTTCCAACTAGGAAAAGGAGTACGTCAAGGCTATATATTGTCACCCTGCTTAGTTAACTTATATGCAGAGTACATCATGAGAAATGCTAGGCTGGAAGAAGCACAAGCTGGAATCAAGATTGCTGGGAGAAATATCAATAACCTCAGACATGAAGATGACATCACCCTTATGGCAGAAAGTGAAGAAGAACTAAAGAGCCTCTTGATAGAAGTGAAAGATGAGAGTGAAAAAGTTGGCTTAAAGCTCAACATTCAGAAAACAAAGATCATGGCATCTGGTCCCATCATTTCATGGCAAATAGATGGCGAAACAGTGGCAGACTTTATTTTTTGGGGCTCCAAAATCACCACAGACAGTGACTGCAGCCATGAAATTAAAAGATGCTTGCTCCTTGGGAGAAAAGTTATGACCAACCTAGACAGCATATTAAAAAGCAGAGACATTACTTTGCCAACAAAGGTCCATCTAGTCAAGGCTATGCTTTTTCCAGTAGTCATGTATGAATGTGAGAGTTGGACTATAAAGAAAGTTGAGTGCTGAAGAACTGATGCTTTTGAACTATGGTGTTGGAGAAGACTCTTGAGACTCCCTTGGACTGCAAGGAGATCCAACCAGTCTATCCTAAAGGAAATCAGTCCTGAATATTCATTGGAAGGACTGATGCTGAAGCTGAAACTCCAATACTTTGGCCACCTGATGCGAAAAGCTGACTCATTTGAAAAGACCTTGATGCTGGGAAAGATTGAAGGCAGGAGGAGAAGGGGATGACAGAGGGTGAGATGGTTGGATGGCATCACCAACTCAATGGACATGAGTTTGAGTAAACTCCAGGAGTTGGTGATGGACAGGGAGGCCTGGCATGCTGCAGTCCATGGGGTCGCTAAGAGTCGGACACGACTGAGCAACTGAACTGAACTGAACTGACTCATACTCAAGATGATGTGTTAATCCAACTTTTTCAAATCTGGGGGAAAAAAGGAAGCTGGAATGACTTTCCTCATTAGAGCCGTTTGCATTACAGACATTGCTCCCAATCCATTTTTGGATGAGGTCTGCAAAAGGTGTTTGTCTGCCTTGCTTTTAATCAGGAAGTTTTCCTCTCTTTCAAGCAGCACCCCATTCCCAAATATCATAGACTAAAGAAAACTGGGGATTATTTTGACTGCACTGTAAAAGTAGTTCTTTCTGTCAAAAAGGGGAAACAAGTTGCAAAGGGAAAAAGCAGAGAGGTTTGCAACTGTTTCATCATCAGCCAAAACGAAAATCTCTAAAACTTAGTTCCAGAGTGCTATCTACTCTAAAGCGAGGTCTTTTTTCCCAAAATATAAAAAGCAAAAATAAAAGCTCACTGCTTGATTAAATTTACCGAAAATAAACTCTCCTTCCATACTTGGGCTTTTTCCCCACACCACCCTGAGCAGGGAATGTGCTGACAGCCTGGCTGGGGGGCCAGAGAAAGCCAAGTGGCAAAGCGCAGCATAAAGAAAATGGTTCCAGGAGAAAGTTATTCTCACCTCCCCGTGTTGGGGTTGTCTGAGCTCAGAAGCAATAAAGCTCAAGTGTCAAAAAGCAAGAACAATTTCTTTGCCTTGAGTGACATGTAGGTTATTTCCAGTGACTGGGAATTAATAGTTTTTAAGCTACTGTAGTCTGAAAATGCTGTCATTTCAGAGAATGGAATAGCCATAGGAAGTGGGCCACACAGAGTGAGCCTGGGAAAGAGAAGGATATAGATTCAGTCCCTGCCAAGATGCATAAAAAAAAGTGCCTAGAGAAGGTCAATTTGATTTAAAGGGGGTTTATTCAAAGTTTTTTGTCTTTTTTTTTTTTAAGCTCTTTTTAACTTTTGCATGGCTCAGTGGAGAACAAAGAAAAACAACATATTTGGTTTTATTTTTCCCAGGATGTGAAATGCTTTAGCAAACAAAACTTCCAACGAATTTAATCAGGCATTTGAAAGACTGCCCATATTGAGACCAAACAATTCAATACAAATTGGTAAAAACATTTTGATACACCCTTGATAGTTATCTTCTAAACTGAATTATTATGACATACCAGCCCAAGCTCTTGAAGAAATCCTAAGAAAATTGCAAGGAAAAAAAGGCTTCAACTTCTATATCTGGGAAGTCTGTTTTTCTGTTGTTTTTTTAATATTGTTTCGTCTTTGTATCAGGCATTTTACTAACTTGTATAAATCCCAGATGAAGAAATGAGTATGTACATGGGAGAGACACATGAAATGGGCCAGGTTGTAAATAAAATTGGATACATGGAATGTATTTGATGAAATGGGGGACTTACTGTGTGTGAACAGATCAGGAAGATATAAAAATCAAGTATGTATAGTAAGCTATGAACGCTTTATCAGCTGAAACTTTTTTGCTTCAAAATATTTCTTAGTTTTGCATGGTTTTCTTAAGAAATATTGATTTGTGATCAACTAAATCATCTATTCTCATTTCTTCTGCAAAAACTAAGCCTCTAGAACTAATAATTACTTAGGGATTTGGTCAGATATATTATTTTCCTCCACTTGTATATTAAATAAAAATATTTCTTAATGTATCCATCATAAAAACTTCAAATCAAACTTCAAAACTCCTTCAAATTGAAGGAATTTTACACATAATCTCTTTCTACTCTATAATGCCCCACCATTGACTTCAGTGAGTAATTAATGATATTCAAGAAGAATCTGCAGTTTCACAAAGTATATATGTTGTTGAGAAGATCCAATTAGATGTTAGTTATTTTCCTATCTGACAGGTCTGAGATAAGGTGATTTTAGAGCCTTCTTTCCAGAGCATGAATTATTTTTGCAGTGTCTTGGCCAGAGGTTATCTCACCCATGGCTTGTCCATTTCTAGTGACAAGGAATCCACTTCCTGGGGAGAAAGATTACTCCAATTCTAAATAACTCAAATTCTTGAACAAACAAAATGCTTTTCCTGCCTTGAGCCTTGACCCCACTTCCTGCCTGCTCCTTCTCTCTTCTCTTCTCAAGGCTCTCTAAAGGATGATCTGTTCTCACTGCCTGCCTCCCCTCTTAACCTTCAGTCTACAGCTGGATCCATTTCCGCCATGCTGAAGAGTGACTATTTCAAGTATGTGGGGGGTGGAGGAATGAGGAGGAGTTTGTATTTTTTAAATAAAAATATAATGGAAAATGTAAAATAAAAACATATTTTTAGTACTTAGATTATACTTTGTAAGAACTGAAAAGTTTTTACAATACTCAGTATTGGCTATGGTATGAGGAACCAGATGCTCATTTCCTGCTTGTAAGAATACATATCAATACAACATTTTGGAAGGCAATAGGGAGTGAAGCAAACTATAACTGCCTCTAATCTTTAACTCAGCAATCCCATTTCTGGGAATTTATCCTAGAGGTATACTCCCAAAGATGTGAAGAAAAATGCATTCAAGAATGTCCTTGTGGTAGTAACAGTAATAACAAAAATACCAACAATAGCAATTTTAATAATATCAAAAACAGGAAACAACTTAAATATCTATCATCAGGGGACTGAGTAAATTAGATATAGAAAATCCACATAATAGCACATAAGCAGTCATTAAAAAGGATGCAATGGTTTCTGCTAATAGAAAACACATTTCCAATATGTATTCTTAAATAAAAATAACCAAAGTTTAGAATAGTGTGTGTATAGTAAGTTCTCATTTATGTGTAAACATATTCTATAAAGGCATAGGTATATAAGTGTACATATGCACATATTTCAGGAAGGACAGTCGAAAAACCAAATTAGGTGGCACTCTCTACGGAATAGAACCAGGAATAGAACCAAGGTGAGGGAGTTAAAGGGTAATCTGAGTTGAACGCTCCACTCTATTTTTTATCCCTTTGTGCTGTTTGTATTATTTACCATGTTATGTGATCTCTTTTATAATAACAAGAAATTAAAAAGCCCTTTAAGTTTTTGCCCACACAGTCTGCAGCCTGTTGATCTGACATTTCACATTTCCTTACCTAAAAGAGTTATATAATTTTAAGATATGAAAAGTCCAGAGGCCTTTTTCCTTTTACAGATTATGAAAATGTTGAACAAAAGTTGTATCAGCACTGGTCTCTGAGAACCTCACTGTTTACCTTTTCCAAGAAGAAAATGTCCATTTATCACTATCCTTTATTTCCTATTTATGAGCCAATTTCCTGTTTCTGACAATACATTTCCCTCAGTTTTATAGTGACAGAATTTTTTTCCCAATATCTTTTGATGAAGAACTTGGTTAAAGGTGTTTGAAAGTGAAAACTACATTACATTTTCAGTTTATCCTTTATTGACAGTGATATATATATATTCTTTCAAAGGAATGTATGGTGTGGTCAACTACAATTTCCTCTCATAGAAAAGATATTGCCTTCCCTACTATAGTTTAAATATCCAGTGTTTCCAATGTTACTGTTAATTTTCACTAATTTGACCACCTTCATAATTTCATCATTTTCATGAAAGTTAAATAGATTAATGTATATTTTCACAGTTCCTTCTGGACCTCTTTTCAAAGATAGATGCTAAATTGATCATCATTGAGGCCTTACATTTTTGGTATTTGTCACTTTAATTTTCTCATTCTGCTTCAAAATTTTGAACACTGGGAGTCTTCAAAATTATCAATATATACTATTTCTGATTATTTTCACCTAGTTTGCAGTTAGACATAGAAGTTTAAACAATATTTGGAGGAATAAAAGTGTTAAGACATTAATCGTCTTGATAGATGTTTACTGGGAATAAAGTAAGTGCCAGGCACTCTGATTGTTGCTGGGAATACTTATTGTGGGCAAAGCGGCCCTGGTCCCTTGAATTACTGCATTACTAAGCTTATAGCTCAATGGATAAGACAGATATTTATCAGATAATCCCAAAAGGTATAATGACTAACTATGAGAAATGCTATAAAGGAAAAATCAATGCAAGGAACTATGAGAGAATGTAATTCATTTGGGAGTGAAGGTGGTACTATGTTGGAAAGTTTGTGAACCGGGTTCAGACAAAGGCTGAACCACCATCAGTGGGCACACGCAGCTATTTAAGACCCCACGTATATACGTCAGCTTTCTTCTGGGTACCTGCTGAAGAGATAAGTGAGTGAGTGTTAGTCACTTGGTCGTGTCCGACTCTTTGTGACCCCATGGGCTGTAGCCTGCCGGGCTCCTCTGTCTATGGAATTTCTCAGGCAAGAATTTTGAAGTGGGTTGCCATTTCCTACTCCAGGGGATCTTCCTGACTCCAGAGACTGAGCCCAGGTCTCCTAAATTGCAGGCAGATTCTTTACTGTCTGAGCCACGAGGGAAGCTGGGCTTGTTTTTATGCCTACTCTTCCCTAATCCTAACCTGGCTATGCCCCCAATCATAGGGTATAGCTCCTGAATGCCCCTACCAATTTCCTCTCTCTCTTCCCATTTGCTTTTTCCAAGACCAGGAGCTCCAAGTTTGTCAAATGAGAATAGTGACATATCCTTCATGGTCATTATTGCTTAAGAAACTAAGCCTCGGTGTTCATACTTTTAATCCTAAACAATACTTAAATTTTGGTATGCCATTTATAATGATAGCTCAGCAGAAAAGCATGAACTACTCGATCTAACAGGAAAATATTTTTCCATATATCTAGCTTATTGGCACAGAAATCTTTCTTAAAAATTCTGTGCAGTCAAGTCTCAAGCAGAGAATCTATTCATGCATCACCCAGAAGTTTTTAAAAAGTAATCTCTAACCCAATATTTGAGGCTTCCCAGGTGGCTCAATTGGAGAAGGCAATGGCAACCCACTCCAGTACTCTTGAGTGGAAAATCCCATGGACGGAGGAGCCTGGTGGGCTGCAGTCCATGGGGTCGAAAAGAGTCGGACACGACTGAGTGACTTCAGTTTCACTTTCATACATTGGAGAAGGAAATGGCAACCCACTCCAGTGTTCTTGCCTGGAGAATCCCAGGGACAGGGGAGCCCGGTGGGCTGCCATCTCTGGGGTCGCACAGAGTCAGACACGACTGAAGTGACTTAGCAGCAGCAGCAGCAGCAGGTGGCTCAATGGTAAAGAATCTGCCTGCCAATTCAGGAGAAACAGGATTGATCCCTGTGTCGAAAAGATCCCCTGGAGGAGGGAATGGCAATCTACTCCAGGATTCTTGCCTTGAAAATTCTATGGATAGAAGAGCCTGGCAGGCTACAGTCCATAGGGGTCACAAAGAGTAGGACATGACTTAGTGACTAGACAACAAAGCCAATATTTGATTCTTGAATATAGATTAACAAAATTTGTCTCCTAGTTATAGTGGGAAATTGTCTATAATAATTGTTTTAAAATACATTGTTATATCTTTTCTTTTACAGAGTGACATGAAAGGAAAATTATTCTTTCTATACTTAATTTTTATATAAGATTGTATGATGATCTGTTATGTTCCTATATATTCCACCCCTAATTAGATATAACGCTAATTAATATATAAGAGAGAAAAAAGGAAATTCCTATGTCCTGAATGTACCAAGGTAGATACTCGGGACAATGAAGAATCTGGAGAGCCAGGTTCAATCCCTGGGTTGGGAAGATACCCTGGAGAAGAAAATGGCAACTCACACTAGAATTCCATGGACAGAGGAGCCTGGCAGGCTATGGTCCATGGAGTTGCAAAGAGTCAGAGAGGACTGAGCGACCAACACTTAAAATTTCAGATACTAAACTAAATAGCATTTATGCAAAAATGCCTCCTCCAAAGTGCCTTTCTCTCCGCTCCATTATAGCCTTCCGAGTTAAGGACTTCCTCTGCTCTTTCTTGGCCTAGTATCTCTTGATCTTCTATTCTTTTCCATCCCTCAGTCATCCACCTACTGGGGCCATTGTTCCCGCATGCTTAGACTACGTCAAGAACCCCCACCCCCACCCTGGAACTGCTGTCCTGCCTTTGTTCTCTTCCTTTTCCTATCAACTGACCATGCTCCAGGATTAATGTTTCAAACATGATTTTCTTCTAATTCATTATTGCCTCCAAGAGAAATGATAAATGCCTGCACTAGCTATGTGAGGCCCTTCACATTCGACTACTCACTTAACTGTTCTTGGTTTATCTTTCATGGTTCTTCAAGATCTGCTAAGAATCCAGTTCCGTTCATCACATGTGACCACTTAATAAACATTTGTAAATGAATGAAAGTGTGCTTTTTCTTACATACCCTGCTTATCCCACCAGCAGTGTCTTTACATTTCTTCCTCATGTCTAAATTCTAAACTTCCAACAGTCATGTAGAGACATTCCTATGAACTAAGGGGCTTCACCCCTACTTTGGGAATTAATGTTCCAATGGATAGAATTTAAAAGTCGGGAGTGATTTCCACTAAATTTCTTTAGCCTTGCATAATGTAATAGTAGTTTGGATGTTAAAAAATAAGCAGCTAAATTAAAAAATAAGCAGCTAAAATCCAAACACTGTTACAGGCTTAGCATTGTAGTAACATCACTGGTGACCCAAATGTCTCCTTTTTTTTTTTTTTAATGAGTCTATGACTCACTTCTCTCTGACCAAAAATTTTGCTCAAAAATAGAGAGAGGAAAAGTTGTTTGAAATTGCTTACATCAAAATGTAAATTATCTGCTGGATTTGTGGGCACTGCAGCCTTCAAATAAAAGTGTGTAGGGATATAAGAAGAGTGAGTTCAAAGGAATCTTTAGATGTGTGAAGAAATGTATACTCTATTCTTTTCCCCACCCCCAAGGAAATAGTACACAGCCAAATCTTTTTTTGTGGATAGACTGGGGGGCATGCAGTTTAGGGTCATATATTTTTAAGTTTGCTTAGATTTTAAGTGAGCCATTCAACTCCTGGTGTGTCTCCTTTTATAAAGATAATTATATCCTGCTCTTCCCACCAGGCCTAGAAGGAGATATTTTACCTTCTGACCTTCTCCTCCCCCAGGTATTCTGATGTTTGAGTAGGGATGAGAATGCTAATGCAGTCATTCCAGATTTTATGCTATATCAAACAAAACAACCCCTCTCTATAAGGATTTAGAAAGATCTGTCTTTACCCATGGTTAACTCCTTTTCCAGATTATACACCATAGGAATGACCAGGGTGCCATATAACCATATAGTAATAGAGCAGTCTTCCCTACCAACTGCCTTCTGAAGGCGCCTCTTACTGTCGGGGTCATATCACCACTTGGATCAAAAGCCTTACTTGGGACATTGTATGTAGACTTCCCATAAACCTAACTACCCAGCTTACCACTTAAGGCCATCACAGCGTGGTTGCGACCCACCTGAGCAGCCTCGTCTCTCACTACATTCTCACTTCACCTACCAGATTCTTTGTATTCCCCTGGACTCTGCGTGTGTTTCTTACGCTATTCTCTCTACAAGAATGCCTTTTTCCTCTTTTTTACCTGTTAAAGTCTTAAGCATCCTTTAAGTTTCAACCCAATAACCACTTCCCTCAATACCACTATCAAAGTGACTGCTCCTTTGTGCTCAGTCGTGTCTGATTCTTTGGGGTCCCCCCAGATTGCAACCCACCAGGCTCCTCTGTCCATGGGATTTCCCAGCAAGAATACTGGAGTGGGTTTCCGTTTCCTCCTCCAGGGGATATTCTTGACCCAGGGATCAAACCTGCATTTCTTGTGTCTCCTACAGTGGCAGAAGGACTCTTTACCTCTGCACCACCGGGGAACTCCAATTCCTTCTCTATCTCCTGATATTTTACAAACACTTTAATCATGAAATGATCAGTACACCACTTTTATCATGAAGTCATGAGTACATCAATACACTACTGTTTTAATTTATTCAGTCGCTCAGTCCTGTCTGACTCTTTGTGACCCCATGGACTACAGCACGCCAGGCTTCCCTGTCCTTCACCCTCTTCCGGAGCTTGCTCAAATTCATGTCCATTGAGTTGGTGATCCCCTCCAACCATCTCGTCCTCTATCATCCTCTTTTACGCCTGCCTTCTGTTTTATTTAATCCACTGTAGTCTGGAGTCCATTTCTTCTTACAACAGGTTGGACCATACTCTAATTGACACAATGACTCTAAAAGTTTAAGTGTCAAGTTACCAGCATTTTGAAACAAATATATCACTTGCCACTAAATTTTCTTTCACTATTTGAAGCCCATTCTTTCTATACTACTGGTATAATTTTCATTGTATAAAATTTCTGTGCCAAAATTATCATAAATAACATCAAGCTTGTCCTTTTATTTTGCTTCCTATGTTGCAAATGTGACCTGGTCTCATCACAGCTCTCTCTCTCCTGTGCTGCACATCCATGTAATCCTGTCTCCTCAATTCAGTTGTTCAAGCAGCCTTGAGTATTGCTGCTGCTGCTAAGTCGCTTCAGTCGTGTCAAACTCTGTGCGACCCCAAAGACGGCAGCCCACCAGGCTCTCCTGTCCCTGGGATTCTCCAGGCAAGAACACTGGAGTGGGTTGCCATTTCCTTCTCCAATGCATGAAAGTGAAAAGTGAAAGTTCACACTCAGTCGTGTCCAACTCTTAGCGACCCCATGGACTGCAGCCTTCCAGGCTCCTCCATCCGTGGGATTTTCCAGGCAAGAGTACTGGAGTGGGGTGCCATTGCCTTCTCCAGCCTTGAGTATTATTAGTATCTTAATGAGTAACAGACTGAGATCATAAAGATGAAAAGCCAGGTTCCCTGTTCATAGTCCAGGGGCTGGAAACACTGCATCTAATCCAACATGGTGAGTGTAATCCTAGAGTCTATACAAGATTCAGGGAGTATAGAGAAGGGGAGGATTGGTTCTCCCTGGCTTTGAAGGTCATGGAGTATTTCGGAGAAGGGAATATCTGAATTGGGAAATTTCCCTGTGGGCAGCAGGATAAAAGGAGATCCAGGTAGAGGGATTAACATGTATTGATTTGGCCAGAAAGTTCATCAGGTTTTCTTCCATAATATCGTACAGAAAAACCTGAATGAATTTTTCGGCCAATCCAGTACAAAGGCGCCGAGTTTAGTGGCAGCTGGGAACCTCAAGTTATACGATGTGGGTGGAGCTTAGGCAGCAAGGAGAGGCATGATAGGATCCAGGGCCAAATACAGGCTGGAACTACATCCTGAAGGGCCTGATTCACTCTGCCAAGAAATTCAGACTGCAATTTTTTAATTAAACAATAAACACTTAATGGTTACAATAAACATTTAATGATTCTTACATAATGAGCTTTGTATTTGGAAGAGATCAAGACTAGAAGAAAAGACACCAATTAAAATCTAACAAAGCTGAAGAGTACCAACATTTAGATGGAGTCAAAGGAGAAAGGACAGAAAGGAACTGAGCTGGAGCATATTAAAAAGCAGCAGCAGAAAGTCTTGGAGGTGGGTTACATGTAGAGAGTATCAGAGATGATGGTAAGAGAAAGCCTGGCTTTTTAGATTGGGTGATGCCAGAAAAAGATCCTAAGGTCAGCACTGGACAAGCTGTGTTTGAGGAATCTGTGTTCACCTTTGATGGGCTCATGCTGATCCCCAAATAGCTCACTTTTAAAGCTATGGTGGGGGTGAGGGTTAGGAATAATGAGAATGAGCAGGGAGAAATGAGTCCACATAATCCCCTCATTCATCTGTTCTGATTCCAGCATTCAAGCTTTTGAGATGATAGGTTTTGAAACTATAAAAATAAACATTAGTATAAAAAGAAAGCACAATTTTCCCTCTTATAATCTTCAATATACTTCTTTCTGACTCCTAAAGGGAAGCCTTTGTAATAAGTCCCCTTCCTGTTGAAGGCAGAATAGAAGATGTTAGATATTAGGATGTTAGATGCTGAAACTTTACATAAATTACACTTTAATTCCTACAATAAACCTGCAAAAATTGGTATCATTATCCCACCTTCACAGATAAGAAAGCAAAAGCACAGAGAAATTAAGACCTTCTCAAGGTTCCTCAGCTGAGACGGGTAGAGGCTACATATACATTTACAACCACCTGGTTCTAAAGTCCATGCTTCTTTCATGCTGTTGACTATTCAAAGGGAAATTATGGCCCCAGAATTCAAGCTCAGAAAAATAGTTATGAGAAAACTGAAGGGTCTCTCTGTCTCTGAAGTTATAACAATCTCTAAAAAGCAATCCTATACAAAAGCCTTTCAAATTCAGTTTAAGAAATGATCACACCTGTCTCATTCCATCCAAGAAATGCTTTTAATATTTTGCTGAAGCTAAATAAAAACTATCCAATCAAATAATAAATGGTCAAGCAGAGAGAATGTAAAAGTTATGAAAAATTCCTTCCAAATCTATGTGAAGCTTCACATCTACCAGTTGGGAGGTACTCCAAACTTTTAACTGGACAGTGAACCTGCCAAGGCTAACTTCCAAGTCTCCTCAATCCTAAGAGAGGTCTCAGCTCTAATAGAGCTGGAGTAACTGCAAAAGACAGGAAATTTCTCTTGGAATCTTTGTATTAAAAAGCAAAATGCCTTTAAAACAAAAGCAAATACTACTTAATTGAAGATTACTGTATTACATTACATAGCATTCTCTGTTCATACATATCCTATCCAACAAGACACAGCAGTACCTTGCCCTTATTCCTGGGAAACTTCAAAGTGCCCTTCAAGTGACCATGGAACGATGTGAGTGGTGAAAGTGCTTGGAAAGAACTTTGCATTCCCATAATAGCTCTAACCGCACTACACAACATATGTCAAAATGTTAAAGAGAACAGAAACTCCTAATGCTTTGTGCAGTGTATATAGTTCCTGAGCTTTGATGTTTCTGTTTTTGCCCCTTTCGTTGTACAAAATTGTCAGTTTCTTAAAAAAATCTTTTATGTCTCATTACTGACCTGTCAAACATTATTTTAACTTAAAGGGTAGCTGATGCCTTGCAGTAAACCTTGAAAAGCCCCCTGTTTAAAAACAATCTGCTTTTATGCTATACATATCTAGTGTGGTTATGTTTTTATTTCAAGGAACATGTCACGGAGAGAAATCGTGTACAAAGGATTTTAGATCAGAATGAATGTAGCACATTAAGAGTCCAAACTCAGTCTTCTGAATCAGTGCTAAGTGCCTAGTGTCTCAGTGGGTTAAAATGAAAATTCAGAGGCTGTGAAGAAGCTTGGGGAAGTCAAAGCATCTCCACATCCTTTCGGGCCTCCCTTTCATACCCCAAATTATTTTCTTAATCCCACTTTCCTATTATTCATTTTCACAGATGGAAAGTGATTACCTAACTCCTAATTTTTCTCTTTTGAATAAATTAAACCTTTCTCTCAGGTGTCATTTCATTTGGCTCAGTAAAGATCACTCTCCCTCCACAACCACCACCACCACCACCACCACCACCATCACAAGCTTCCACATTTTTCTTTTCATTGTTTTGGCAAGCACTGACTTGATTTCCCTTCCCTCCCCTCCCTCCTAGAAAGTTTTTGTCCCCCTCCGGGACAGACTGTTTGAAGTGTTTCCCAACAGCCTCATTGAGGAGGAGGTAACAATGCACAGAAACGCTGTGCGATTTAGGAGCTTGAAAGATCTGGACATCAGAGGGAAGGAAGTGGGGGATCTGCATAAAAGAGGTTTTCTTCATGATTGAACTGAATGGAATTGTTTGGGAGGAAGTGATACATGTTCCCATTCATAGGTGGCGGGGTTATACTGAAAGGCAGAAGGTAGCTGGAGATACTATACTTGGACTCCCTCCCAAGCGTTTAAAACCGACTACATTATCATCAATGGCAATTTTTCCATTTATATCCTGTAATTGTTAGTCATTGTTTATGAGAAGACTATAATATTTGCCTTGTACTTTCTTTTGCCATTAGGAGAATTACTTAATTGAACAAGCTGGAGTCCCAGTTTTCAGAATCAGTCTTGTGTGATACCAATACCTAGAGATTCCAAATAATATTCACTGAGATGATGATAAATGAGGGTACTTTTTAAACATTTCTGAATAAAGCATATACTTTGAATGAAAGTGTATTGACTCATATTAAAGTGTAAGTAGCTCAGTCGTGTCCTACTCTTTGTGACCCCATGGACTATAGCCTACCAGGCTCCTCTGTCCATGGGATTCTCTAGGCAGGAATACCAGAGTGGGTTGCCATTTCCTTCTCCAGGGGATCTTCCCAACCTAGGGACCAAACCCAGGTCTCCTGCATTACAGGTAGCCTCTTTACCATCTGAGCCACCAGGGAAGTCCTCATATTGTAAACGATGGGTTAATCCAGTTTCACTTAAAACTTTCCTTATTTTTAGGATTCTGAAGAGATGATTCAAAAAGAGAATGTTTAATAACATTGCTTGTATTTGAGTAATTTTCTTTAGAACTTGGTGGCTAAATTTCCCTCATTCCTAACTGTAAGAATTCTTCAGACCTCAGGATAACTCACTTGACCTTCCTGACTTTGACAACACACTGTTACCCAAAAAGAGAAACTTTGAGATCAGGATCACTCCCTGCACTTGAATCAGATTTAAATACATTCTCTTTAATTCCCAACATCATGGAAGACGTTTCTAAACCATTTCTCAATATTCAGTTCAGTTCAGTTTCTCAGTCGTGTCCGACTCTTTGCGACCCCATGAATCACAGCATGCCAGGACTCTCTGTCCATCACCAACTCCCAGAGTTTACTCAGACTCACATCCATCGAGTCAGTGATGCCATCCTGCCATCTCATCCTCTGTCGTCCCCTTCTCCTCCTGCCCCCAATCCCTCCCAGCATCAGAGTCTTTTCCAATGAGTCAGCTCTTCGCATGAGGTGGCCGAAGTACTGGAGTTTCAGCTTTAGTATCATTCGTTCCAAAGAACACCGAGGGATGATCTCCTCTAGAATGGACTGGTTAGATCTCCTTGCAGTCCAAGGGACTCTCAAGAGTCTTCTCAAACACCACAGTTCAAAAGCATCAATTCTTCAGAGCTCAGCTTTCTTCACAGTCCAACTCTCACATCCATACATGACCACTGGAAAAACCATAGCCTTGACTAGACGGACCTTTGTTGGCAAAGTAATGTCTCTGCTTTTGAATACGCTATCTAGGTTGGTCATAACTTTTCTTCCTATTTAAATTTGAAAACTTCATTTTGAATCTACGACTTTAATGTACAGAATTTGTCAGATGAATGCTCCATTGAGAACAGCACAGGTCAAAAAATTAGAAAACCTGGGTCCTAGGCCTGATTCTGTTTTGTTATCTCTTAACCCCAGGTCTCTCCTATACAAAAACAAGTGTTAGACTAAATTTGAGATCCTTCTAATCTACATTAAACAGCCATTAACCAATTAATCAATCATCTCATGAAGAAACAACCTTGGAGGAAAGAGTGAAATCATATTTATATGCATGTTTTTGAAAAGTTCTGAGGTTAGGCATCGGGTTTCTCATTCATTCATCAGTTTTTTTTTTTTTTTTTTTTTTGAGTGCTCGTCTATTTATACTCTGAGTTCTAGCTTTCCCAAAGAACTCACAAATCTAATGAACTAACATTTGCATATTTTTCTTTTTATAGTCTCTCTCTTTTCCATAGTTATTTAAGGATATATTTTAAAATCAATGCTGCTTTACTTCCTACCTGCTAATGGAGGTTTTGATAAATAAATCCTGACTGCTTAAATAATATATGAATTTAAAACTTTTGAGAAACTAATTATATCCTTGAAAAACTTCCTTGTAGGAAAAAAAAAAGGCGGATAGAAAAACTTCCTTGTGGATTGAAGAAGGAGTGAATATACTACCAAATCTTAGAACATCAGTAAAATTTAAAATTTTTTCATTCTCACATTCTTGCTCTCAAACATACAAATATTCAACTACATGTGCTGAGATAATGTTTCGTGGATTCCCAAAGGTCCTTTCTTCCAGAGTCCCTTTCTTCTCATCCTCTTTTTAATGTCAATGTTTATATTTTTAAATCTATATAATGTACCCAGGTAATTATAAATTGATTTACTTTTGTTCTCTTTCCTACCAATATGTCAAATTAATTAATTTTATGACTATTAAGTATCAGTTGCTTCTGACATATGTGACAACCTACATTATTCTTACATTTTTCTACTGGAGTTTTTTCCTATAGGAAATTGCTTATGTACTTTACATGTTGTATATCTATAACATGCTAATAAGTTTAGTTCTCTCTTGCTTCTTCATAATTATTGCACTTCAGCTGTAACCTTATTAATTTGAACACTCTCCATTTCACTTTTTTGTCTTTCTCAAACTCTAGATAAATTCCTAGGGAAAAAAAATCAAAACATTTGTTTCCTTTCATTTTCCAAAAAAAAAAACAAAAACAAATGAGACACTATAGCAGGTCATAAAATCCCCAGACAGGAAATCACTGACCATGGGAAGAAGGCACTGAATGCTTTCCAGAGTCTGTAAGTGACTAAGTAAAGATGTTCTACTTTATACCTACTCTGGAGGTACCTCTGTGCAACAAGGCGACATGGCTGAGAATGCAAAAAGTAAAGTAAATTTTGATGAAAGTAACAAGCTGATAGAATTTAGGATTTTAAGGAAGACTACAGGGAAGTGAAAAATAGCTGAAGAAAACTGATGTCAGCACGGTTTGAATGGGCTTGGAAAATAACAGAAAAGATGCACTAGGTGATACCCTGGTGACCTGACTATCAGCATGTTTCTAGAGCTGTGTATGAAACCACAAGGTCTAAGAGCCTGAAGACAACATGCCAGCCTCCCCACAGAACCTGACTGCTTACACTGCTGTGTGAGTATTTTATATCCAGCACAGTGAACAGGCACAATTTCTGATGTATGGAAAGCACAATTTTGTTTTTGTGTCCCATTGATCCTTTAAAATGTATTCAGTGGTGGCAATCTCCTGACCCTGAAGAAACCTCAAGAAATCACAGGCCTTTAATGATGATTTTCATGTTCAGGTAATAACAGTCTTAGTGAAAGTGAAAGAGTTAGTCGCTCAGTTGTGTCTGACTCTATGCAACTCCATGGAGTATAGCCCACCAGGCTCCTCTGTCCATGGAATTCTCCAGGCAAGGATACTGGAGTGGGATTCCATTACCATTCCATTCCCTAGGGGTTTTTTCCAACCCAGGGATCGAACCTGGGTCTCCTGCATTGCAGGCGGATTCTGAGTCACCAGGGAAGCCTCAGTAACAGTCTTAAGGTCACTTAAGTTGCAAACATGGGTTAAACTTAGTAAGTATAATGCCAAACCTTATGTAATATAATTCTAAACTTCATGTAGTACTAAATAATCTCTCCTTTCCAGCTGGCTAGAAACCATGGTGTCAACAAAGGCTGTGTGGTCAGATTTTTATTTGCTTCCCTCTTCTCCCTCTTGAGAGGGACTCTTGAGAGTCCCTTGGACTGCAAGGAGATCCAATCAGTCCATTCTGAAGGAGATCAGCCCTGGGATTTCTTTGGAAGGAATGAGGCTAAAGCTGAAACTCCAGTACTTGGCCACCTCATGCGAAGAGTTGACTCATTGGAAAAGACTCTGATGCTGGGAGGGATTGGGGGCAGGAGGAGAAGGAGACGACAGAGGATGAGATGGCTGGATGGCATCACTGACTCGATGGACGTGAGTCTGAGTGAACTCCGGGAGTTGGTGATGGACAGGGAGGCCTGGTGTGCTGCAATTCATGGGGTCGCAAAGAGTCAGACACAACTGAGCTACTGAACTGAACTGAACTCTCCCTTACCACCTGCACCCACTTCCATGTCTCCTCAGACTGTGCATTCCTTGCAGCTCTTACTGTTAGTGTGTCTCCTCTTCTTAAGAGGATTCCAAATAGGTCCTCTCTTTCATGGGTAGTCCACATCACTGAAAACACATTTTTTGCTCCACACTCAATAGAAGTGGGCTGCAATCCAAAGAGAGTGTGTTCCCTTCTCTCTGAATGAACTGCTGTTGTTCAGTCACTAAGTTGTGTCAGACTCTTTGCAGCTCTATGGACTGCAGCATGCCAGGCTTCCTTGTCCTTCACTATCTCCTGGAGTTTGCTCAAGTAAATGTCCATTGGGTCTAGAAGAATTACCCTAGGGAACATATTTCAAGCTTTCGAATGATTCCAGGGAAGCCATCTATCACTAGGCCTATGATGAAGGAGGTCACACCTTGACTGCTATCTCTCTGGAGTAAATAAGGACTGACAACCAGAGACACACTCTGTAAAGATTAATCTTCCCCTCTCATCCTTTTTTTATATCCCTCAAGGGTTTTTATATTATCTAAACTGGTTTTTATATTATCTAAACCTAGAACCAGTTTAGATAATAGAAATTTCATATTCTAGTGAAAGTACAAGTCACTCAGTCATGTCTGACTCTTTGTGACCCCACGGATTATACAGTCCATGGAATTTTCCAGGCCAGAATACTGGAGTGGGTAGCTGTTCCCTTCTCCAGGGGATCTTCCCAACCCAGGGATCGAACCCAGGTTTCCTGCATTGCAGTCAGATTCTTTACTAGCTGAGCCACAAGGGAAGCCCAAGAATACTGGAGCAGATAGCCTATCCCTTCTCTAGTGGATCTTCCCGACCCAAGAATCGAACTGGGGCCTCCTGCATTGCAGGCAGATTCTTTACCAACTGAGCTATCCAGGAGAAATTCACATCTATTCTACCTTAATACTTTGGTCAAAATATAAATTCTTACATCCAATTTCAAAGTCACAAATGGGGCTTCTGTCCTTGGAAGCCAGCTTGTTTGGTTCAGTCCATTTACACGGAGGGACCAGCATTTGCTAATGGCTTTACAGGAGGGTTAGCAAACTCAAGTTTTTTTCCCATAGCTTGTAACACAAATGAATTAACCCTGGCTGGGTGGGAACTGCAGTATATTAGGAGAAGGTGCCAGTTCAAAGAAATAGATTCCTTTTGGCCATTGTTGGTGCAGTGGTACCAGACATTCTAATTTTTTTAAAAAAGTGGAAAATCCAGATTTATATGGTGTATCCATTTTATTTTATTTTTTTTAATGTAAGCTTGAAGCATTCTAGGACTTTGTTCAGACCTCGCACTAAAAGATTAGTGGACCGGGTTCTGATAGGAGACCAGCAAGTTGTGATTTTTACAATGGGCTGTACCCTCCACTATGCCCAGCTGTCATTCACATTCTTGTTCTTGGTGACTAGATGCTCAGGTGAGAGCTGGGCAGCTAAGCAACTCCAACTCCCACTCTGTCCTGACAGTAATGCTTAGCACAGAAATGGGACATTCTCTTCATCTACAAATAATATAAACAGCTAAGACAGTCTCAGTGCAAATCTGGAAGAGGGTGGGATGGTGGATAAATGCCCTTTTGTTGTTCATGATGGGAGCTATTTTCACCTCCCCTGTGCATTTACAAACAGCCAGATGAACAAAACAAGCAGAACAGGTTTCCTTTAATCACACTAATCCTGGACTAAGCATACTCCTCCTCCTGCTTAGCTTTGACTGTTCAAACGTTGGTGGTGATATAAGTGTTGAAGGTCATTATCTACCAGGGGGATTAATCCCCACTGGACAGTTGCATTTGTAACCTAAATTTAAAAACATTTTTTCAGATGCTTTGAACCAATGATCTCATGCTGCTGAATCTTTGGTACCCTCCCAAGAACCTCAAATGAAATATTATCTTATGTACAGAGACAGATTTCCCGACTATTACCACTATCACCTCCTCAATGTCCATACGCAGACATGCGCATTTGGGAGAAAAAAATGATGTTGAAGCAATGCTGCAACAGCTATGGGTATAATGGGTTCATTTTACTATCCTGCATCCTTTTGTCTATGTTTTTACATTTTTATAAAAAATAATGCAAACACAGTAGAAACTTGGTTATAACAAATAACTATCAATATAATAAGACTTCCCTGGTAGCTTAGATAGTAAAGTATCTGCCCACAATGTGGGAAACCCGGGTTCAATTCCTGGGTTGGGAAGATCCCCTGGAGAAGGAAATGGCAACCCACTCTAGTACTCTTGCCTGGAAAATCCCATGGATGGAGAAGCCTGGTAGGCTACAGTCCATGGGGTCACAAACAGTCCATGGGGTCGCAAACAGCTGGACACAATAAGAGTCAGACAATATAATCAGAATATTAGATTTTTGGGCATAAATAATTTTTAAATTTATAAACTCAAAATATTATAATCACCTTGCCATGAAAATTGCATTGAATATCTACTGTTGAATCATTACCCCAGACAAATGCTGACATAGCTACCAGTTTCTACTGGTTTACAATTCAATGCACAAAGTAACTTGAATTTTGTGTGTTTTGATTTACTATTAACTATGTAGACAAGAATAGTTTAATGAATTTTTTCAAGAGTTAATTCTCACTATCAACTTAACATTTCACTGTTTTAAAATGCAGTATAGTGGCTAGGAGGAAGTAGGGACTTAAAAGCGTTTATGAAATAAAGAAGCAAATAAATAGTAGCTAAAACAGAGTACTAATACTATATGTTGACTCCTTACTTCAGGTTATTTTGAGCTTAGAGTATGGGAACGTGTATATCATGGTTATTGATTACATACTCAGAAAGTTACCATAAATATCACAGACACACAGACACACACACACACATATACACATATCCAATGAAGATATTGAATATATGTAAAAAGATTTCTTTGCCAACTTAGTTCTAAAGAGTTAATATTTGTTTAGCTATATTTAATTACAATATAAAAGCAAATTGTTTGAAGTCAAAATTCTTAATCTTTATCTGTATGTGCTAATTTATAGAACTGAATTTGTTATGTTTGGGGAAACACTGCACATGTGAATGACACATACCAAGACAAACTAAAATTTTATATCTTCATTTCTCTAACTTTTAAATAATCTGGAACATAGTAAAAACCAGTTTGGGGGCTGCTGCAGAGCAAAAATGGCTAGTAAGATTTCTTCAAATTTTGGGTATTGAAGAGAAAGATATGTTTTATTAGAGTCAGAAAAATAGAAAGGAGGAACTCTAGCCAAAGTGTTATCACATTTAAAACAGACCCAAGTCTTGGATTTTCTCTAGACTTTTCTTCAAGCAAATCAAAGATGTGTTACTTACTTTAAGAGATCAAATCGCCTTGAAATCTGTTTCATTTAAGAATCAGAATATTTAAGAAGGACAACAAATACATCTTCATCATTAGCAGTTACTTCAGGAAATAAGGAGATGCCTAGTATAGTATATTATTTGAAAGCTATGAATCATGGAGGTATTTAAGAAAGTTTGTTAACAAGAATTATAGAAAGGAATATAAATATTTGCTAAAGCCAAAATACTTTTTCCACTTTAAGAGAATAACTTGTATGTTCATAGCAAAACCATAAGGAGCCAGGAATTTTCCAATAGATGTGTCATTATAGGAAATGGTTTTCTTATTGCCATCCAAGAAATTTTGCTGATGGGCAATATTTTCTGCTGGACTGTGTCACAGGAAATGGTAATCTGATTCATTCAGGAAGAAAAACTTATGTATAAAGTATGGGCCAACAGCTGGTATCTTATTGGTCCTCATTCAAAGATAGCATAATTAAGGCAAATATGGTGAGTCTCTGTTCAAAAGACAATAACACTCTACGATTTTTATGGCATTCTCTTTCAAAGACTTCAAAGCCTCTGATAAATAACATAGCATAAGCCATTCCATAGACAGGAGAGAGATAAGGGGAAAATACCATTCTCCTTACCTCATGGGCATAAAATCTGAAAAGAGAAGTGACTCCAAACCAGGCTTCTCTTCAGTTTTTTTTTTTTTTTTTAAGGCACCACATAAATCTAACAGAATGAATGCAGCCACCGTGTTCCTAATTTATGTGAAACTACTTATTTTCTTATTTACTTTGATAATGTTGGCAGAAACAAATTGTTTCCTTGAACTTCCATTTCCCCTATAGCTTCCTTCTCTAATCCAGCCTCCAGACTATCAGGGTTTCCAAAACACAATCTGCTTCATTATCTTAATTAAAATCTTTAGTGGATCCACATGGTCTGCACTGAATTAACTAATGGATCCTCTCAGTAGCATTCTTCAATTTATGCCACTCTCCATTCATTTGTTTATTCAATAAATAACTCTCCCTACCATGTTCCCAATGTTCTAATCATACTAAGATACTTAATATTACTTGCACAATATGATATACTTCTTTCTTTTCTTTGTTTCTCCTACTGGAAATGTTTTTACTCTTGTTCATCTGACAAAAGAAAATTCTAATTCATATCAAGATAAAATTCATACATTTTGCACTTTGAGAATCAACTTTTGAATATTTTATCTCAGAAAACATATTTATTCCTCTGTGTTCCCATAACAATTTGTTTCTTTCACTGAAATTCAGGTACCATGGCTTATTCATATTTGTAACTTAACGTGCCCAGAATTCTGCCTGGAAACTCAATGAGGTATTTGTTAAATCAAAATAAATTAGATATAGATACTTACAGAACCCACTATTTCTTTGACATTGAGATTTTTTAAATCAGTAGTATGTCTACATCTCTGTACTACAAAGTGTGAGCATTGATGGTATATAAAGAAAATAGGTCTTAACTTGGATTTGTTTATAAATAGAAGGGAAGGGAAGACAAGTAAATAATAATGCATTTCTTCATCCAATGCAGTAGCTATGTTGAAACCTGATTCAAATAGAGGCCTTGTTCTTAGTAGTAATTATAATTATTATAGTATATAATTATAAAATATACTATACATGCTATAATAGTATATAATATAACTAATATCTTATTAATGTGTAATATTCAATATTACCTATTAAGAAATTTTCTATTCTTCTGAGGCTAACATCATTCTTTCTAAATTAATTCTCCATTTGTAGCAAGTGAAATATTTCCCCAGTTTTAGCACTTATACTGAGGTTTTCTGTTTCAAATAATGTTGGTTATTAGTAGAGATGCTGTGATTTAAATATGTGCCTCTTACTGATGAATTCAGAAAGGCAGCACTAGCCATTTTTATTATAATTGCTCTGAGGCACTGAGATGCTTCTAAGAGCACAAAACTACAAATCAAACAATTTAAAATCTCTAAATGACTCTCCATAGCCAGACCACTAAATTTTACTCATTCCAGCAAAGAGGAATAGGCGATTTCATGTCTTGAGAGTGGTTGTAACTATAACCTGAGTCCCTCTTTAAAATGAGTTTTCAATGATGAGTCAGTTCAGTTCAGTTGCTCAGTCATGTCCGCCTCTTTGCAACCCCATGAATCACAGCACACCAGGCCTCCCTGTCTGTCACCAACTCCCAGAGTTCACCCAAACTCATGTCCATTGAGTCGGTGATGCCATCTAGTCATCTTATCCTCTGTTGTCCCCTTCTCCTCCTGCCCCCAATCCCTCCCAGCATCAGGGTCTTTTCCAAAGAGTCAACTCTTCGCATGAAGTGGCCAAAGTATTGGAGTTTCAGCATCAGTCCTTCCAATGAACACCCAGGACTGATCTTCTTCAGAATGGACTGGTTGGATCTCCTTGCAGTCCAAGGGACTCTCAAGAGTCTTCTCCAACACTACAGTTCAAAAGCATCAATTCTTCAGGGCTCAGCTTTCTTCACAGTCCAACTTTTGCAAAACTAGTTGATACCTAAATGACTTTCCTATGTAAATTTGTTCTAAAGTAATTCTGATCTGCATGCAAGTACTGTAGGTGGTATGTAGCTAAAACAACAACAATGTAAATGGGCTAAGGTGACCTTTAAGACACATATGAGATAGTTGATAGAATTAATTGCTCTTTCTTCCCTGGTGGTTCAGTGGTAAAGAATCTACCTTTCAATGTAGGAGATGCAGATTCGATCCCTGGGTCAGGAAGATCTCCCAGAAAAGGAAATGGCAATCCACTCCAGTATTCTTGCCTGGGAAATCCCAAGGACAGAGGATCCTGGTAGACTACAGTCCATGGGGATTGCCAAAGAGTCAGACACAACCTAGCAACTAAATAACAATAACAACAAAATTCTACACTGATTTATGTTACTAAGAATTTCTGGCTTTTATGCTGAGCTTTATTTGTCATCAGATCAATGAAATAACCATATTGAATCCAAAGCATTCCAATTTATTTCTGTAAAAAGCATAGAATATGCTGCTGTGGTATATATGGATGATTGGCCCATTTACCTCTGAATTTCCTTAGATAAATGTGATACAATGTGAATTATGTGGTCTGATATGTAAAGAATGGTTAATCATAGAAGCCAACAAGTTATAGAAGAAATATCATTTGGAACACCAATATATGGGCTACATGACAAATAAAATTTTTGTTTTGTTGCTGCTGCTGCTGCTGCTAAGTCGCTTCAGTCATGTCCGACTCTGCGTGACCCCAGAGACAGCAGCCCACCAGGCTCCCAAATCCCTGGGATTCTCCAGGCAAGAACACTGGAGTGGGCTGCCATTTCCTTCTCCAATGCATGAAAGTGAAAAGTGAAAGGGAAGTTGCTGAGTCATGTCTGACTCTTAGCGACCCCATGGACTGCAGCCTACCAGGCTCCTTCGTCCATGGGATTTTCCAGGCAAGAGTACTGGAGTGGGGTGCCATTGCCTTCTCCGATGCTAAAGTTTGAATTCAAGGAAGGAAGAATGATATGGTATGTAAGATTGTGCAGGAACTTTACATTTCAGAGACAATAGAAAAAGAAATACATCTCAAGAAAAAACTTCTGAGAAAGGGGTGATTTCCGAGTCTTCCCAAATTTCCAGAAGACCATGACACAAATTTTTTCTACAAATACAAGATTTACCGAGAAGTTCAGGAAGAGACAATGAAGTAGCTTGGAAGAGAAATTCTCAGTATGTAAATCTACTAACTTTCCAAATCTACTGAGGTCTCCAGAACATGTATAGCTCACTCTAGATCTAGTAAAAACAGAATCTAGAAAACACAGATGCATTTTTTAATCATTTTTAGAGTCCAATTTATGTATATACCGTTAATATTGTCTATTGGCTCTAATAATTCATTTTGATATTTGGCAAAACTAATATAATTTGTAAAGTTTAAAAATAAAATAGAATTAAAAACAACAACAACAACAAAAAAAGCTCATTTTTACTAAGTAAGTATCACTTAGTCTTAATAGAACCTAACTACTCAAACAATCTCATAGGGAAACAGGGATATTTATAATTGTTCATAAGAAAAAGCATGTTTTGCATAAATTATTACACTAAGGAATAAATGTATTATATAGCATATAAGGAATACAAGAGGATACTTTTGGAGTCAAATAACATAATACATTTTGTATCTTTCATTATTTTTCTATAGAGCGTACAAGCATGAAACTGTCAGTCAGCTCTTCCTAACTTATGGATTTAAAAATAAGTTAGCTTGCTTCAGTCCTAGTCACAGTTATTTGCAGGGTTTTTCTTGTGTCATATCCCAAAAAGGTGCTAAAATTGATTTCCTTCTATGAAGAATTATTTTGGTACATTTCACATGTATCCCAAGCTTCAGTGACATGTGTGTGTGCTGTGTGCTGTCGCTTCAGTTGTGTCTGACTCTGTGTAACCCTATGGACTATAGACTGCCAGGCTTCTCTTGACTACAGTGAATGGAACACAAGAAAGGAGAAACATTCTAGTTCTTATGCAGTCATTCAGAAGTCTTTAACTTCTTTAAAACCAAGAATTATTTTCTCCATGAATAGAACAACAGGGTTCCTAGGCTTGAAATATATATATATATATCTTTAGCAGAAGAGTTACAAACCCACAGCATTTGTGAAATAAGATATCATTAATTATGCATTTCTATCTCAAACTCCATGCCAATTTTTTCCTTTACAAACTACACATAGGTATTTCTTGACTCAACATTTTATATAAGAAATAATAGATTTGGGTTAAGATTATTTTTACAAAGGACCAATGTTACAAATGGTTGAATCTTGTCCTTTGATTAAGTCTATCCTGAATGACAGGCTTTCCAGGTGGCTCAGTGGTAAAGGAATCCACCTGCCAATATAGAAGATGCAGGTTCAACCCCTGGGCTGGGAAGATCCCTGGAGAAGGAAATGGCAACCTACTCAAGTACTCTTGTGTGGGAAATCCCATGGACAGAGGAGCCTGGCAGACTATTGTCAATGGGGTTACAAAGAGTTGGACATGACTTAGCAACTGAACAGAGACAGCAGCATCCAGAATGGCATACTTTCATTGAGTTTTACTCAATCTTTTATTCTGGGCAAAAACTAATGGTCATTAAGGGTTAAATGGTTTCCCGGTACTCATGCTCTATACAGATCTGCTGGGAAGATCTCCCATAGCTCTTTCGGGAGAATAAAGATTGGGAGGAATGGCCTAGTGACTTAATCAAGTAATTTTAAAGAACATAAAATCTTTCTATGTTCTGACTCCACCCATTTTCTTTTTACACATTTGATTTGTTTGATCAGTACAAATATGTCTGATATTGAAAGCAGAATGATCCTTCTATATGCTTATGCTATGGCTATGACTATCAGAATTCTTAACCAGAAACTGGTTCAGCTTATCAACTATTATCAAAAAAAGATTGCTTAAAAGCATTTACTTTAAAACCAAAATGATTTGGGTCAGTTATTTTTCAAAATGTAACTGATCCTATCAACACCCTATAACAAGATAATTAATTTAGTTACATGTACATTCATAACTAATTCATCCTGTCATATTCACCAAGGAAATTAGTTTCTTATAACCAGATGTTCCATCATTGAATTTGCCGAGATTTTTTTTTTTTTTCTATAGCCTTAGTGGGTGGCTGGTAACTTATGCTTTGAAAATGTTTCAATCTAAATCATCTTGGTTGTATTGTATAGTGAAGAACTTGGAGATGTAATAATTAATTTGTTCTTATGCTGAAAAAGACTCAGAAACTGTTTCTTAAGTAAACTCTTAGACCTGTTTATTCCGTTGGCCCACTTCAATGTGGAAATTGGGCAGTCATCTATTCAAAAAGTAGTGTTAAGTTTCGATCTGGTTTCCACAAAAAGTTGTCAACCCTCCTGTTCAGTCGGTTTATTTTTAAAATACTGAGTCTGTCCTTAATAAGTAACAAAGAATTATTTATTACCAGAGAACATACTTCCAAATTGTTTGCTAGCTGACTTCTATCAGAAGTCATTTGAAAGGAATTTCATTTCTAGAGATTGTTTTGAAAAAAATGAAGTGTATGCCTCTCTCTAGACATCCTAATTTTTAACCCCTGAATCATGCTGTGATATTTACTTAACCTCTGACAAGATACTTTCTTTGTTGTACTTTGACATTATCCCCCTGGCTTACATTAATGGGTGCCCTGAAAATGCTTTATGAAATGGGCTACTACAGTTACTCAATAACGCTATTAAAATGTCATCCACTATATTAACCAGAATCCTCTGTACAAAGACCCACTCAAGACGTGGGCCTTTGAGCCTGACCTTACAAACAAGTAACATGTCTTCTCCTTAAGTAATAATATGATTCCTCTAAACTAATCACATCTCTTTTTGCTTCAACTGCCAAGAAGCTCAGAGTTAATTGTATTAATTAGAGGTATGTTATTACTAAGGTCTTTATAGTATACATTTGTTAATTACAAATTTTCTGAGTTTGCTTTTTTCTTCTATATTTTTCATGGCCTTGGCTTTTTATTGTATGCATGTATTTCTGGGTTTTGTGTATATCACGGAAAGATATTCCAAAATGTTTTATGAAACAAAGTGGTTCTAGCCAAAGAGAAATAATCACATATCCCACTATATTTTAAAAGATACTGAAAAAGGTGTGAGTGGAAGCGAAAAAAAAAGTTGAAGTGGTAACAGAAAAAATCACTAGAGCACTAAAAATGAGCAAAGTAAAGGTAGTAATATGTGAAATTAGAAGTAAAGAATATGAGGAGATTGAAGGAGACTCTGGCAAAAAGAAGAAAATAAATACAGATTACATGTAGTAAGTATATGAAAAGAAATATTAACTAAAAGGCATCATCTGCAGGCAGGAGAAGAAAAAAACTGAATACTTTGACACACAGCAGAATTCAAGTAACATGCCAATGAAAAAATGCCCTCTTTAACCATGCAATATTCTGAACAAATGAAAATGAGGCCAGGTCACCATCTTTCCTGCCATCATGTCCTAGGTTCATTATATATATTTAATGAATGCTGTATTTACATTTCTCAAAACGCCACCAAACATTTAAAACCCAGGTGTTAAAAGTTACTCTTTGTTAATATTCTCAAAGCCATGAATACACTTAATCAATGAATTCAAATTCAATAAACACAGCTTCCCTCTTGCTTTGAAGAGTAACCTCTAGCCCCAGATTCAGAAGAATGAAGCAGGGTTGGCGGAGGAGACTTCAGAGACAAGAATAATGACGAACCTTTCACAACTTAGACTGAGGGAGCCAGTCTTTCCCTTCCCCATGTTTTCCCCAAACAATTCATTTGCATTACCCTTTTCCCTCTAGGTGGCTTGCTTTTGCCAAGCCTTTCAGCAAGGCCTTAACTGACAACAGTGCTTGTCAAGTGTGGTCCCTCGACCAGCAGCAAAAGTGTCATCTGGGAATACCTTACAAATGTAAATTCTGGAGCTCTACCCTAGACCTACTGAATCAGAAATTCTGGGAGTGGGGCTCTAGCCATCTGTGTTACATTGGACCTTCTTGGTGTTCATAACGCATGATCAAGTTTGCTCTTGATACAAGACAAAACTTTTAGTGGACTACAGGAATACATGGATATAAGGAGCAGATGTCTTCTCACTTAGTTCTTACATGTGAGGTGAAAACAGTAATAGAAGCAGAGCTAGAAAAGGAGGATAGAAAACTACAGAAAAAGAAAATAAGCAAATGACATCTTGCCATTTGATTGTTCCAGATGCTCAGATGTATATTTGAATGTTCATATTTTAATTGTTTAAAATTTACTATTTGCACATTTTTGTCTCTGCTGTTCATTCTTGGTCTAAAAAGAGAAAGTCCTATACTAGGTTTACTAAGCAAAACTGGTACTAAGACTTCACATTCTTTCAACTTTCTTAACTCATTATCCTCATACAGAGAGCATAACTCACCTTCAATTCCTAAATCATTCTGCAAATGATCAAGTTTCCTCTTAGCTTTAGCTCCATACAGGGATCAACATCACCAGCGCAATTCCGTCACCCCTGAGCTAAGACTCTGCAGCTGTTAAAACAGTGCATGCCCTGTAACAGCATGCCGGCGTAGGGCAGGAAGCAAAGAAGGATTCTATTTCTAACTGAACCTCTGGTGGGAATTGAAATACGTGGTATTTGATTTCTAGTACTGGAATTCATCTGCTTATCATAAACTTTTCAGTGGCACACTTTCTCTTACCCTCCTCCTTTCTATCACTCCTAAATACACTTTCACCCCCTCAATTACTCCTTAATTTTGGTCTTTCAATAACTGGATCTGGTGCTATCTTTTCTGAAAGCAGGTACCTTAAGTATTGCAATGTCTCCATACTGTTAAGAGGAGGAAATTGCCACCTGCTTCCCTATAAGTAGAGATGATTTACAGAAAAACAATGAAGATAATCCTAAAAAGAGGGGCTTAAATATTGGATTACTTGGGCTAACTGAGGGAAGATTAATGAGCAGATTGACCACACAATTCCCATATTTTAAATCTGGGAAACTGTTTAGAGCAAAAGGAGGGAGTGGTTATTATAGACTTTGCCAAGACAACTGACCCATGCTGGGACCATTTTGGGCAAACCAGAAATAAGCTCATTCTATTAACTGAAAACTTTTTGGCTGACTTCACCTATATGAGGGATTTTAATGAGAAAAATATTTATCATTTACTCTCCGTATCCATGGAAGACCAATTAAGAATAAAAGCAGGACAGATTTTGTATGTGTATTTATATGTTTACTGAGGACTTTACTACCACTGGACTCATTATCTAAATTAAACATGTCATCATATAAGTTTAAATTTTCATGGTCCAGTTATTAATTACAGAATTAGATCATCTTGAATTTCAAAATATGAATTGCAAAAATAGATACTGTGGGAGGTGACGAGTTGCCATTCTTGAGGACTCATTGCCTCTGCTCATAACTCACTGCACTGAAACACACTAGAAAATTGAATTGTTTGTGGGTGCTGTACCAAAATTATGCAGTTATAAAGTACTCTGAAAGCAAAAAGACTAAGATGCTCTTTCCAGATTCCTTCCTAATATATATAGTTCAAGATATTTTTTTTTTAGTTATTTGGAGGTCTTCCATTGGAGAAGGAAATGGCAACCCACTCCAGTGTTCTTGCCTGGAGAATCCCAGGGATGGGGGAGCCTGGTGGGCTGCCGTCTATGGGGTCGCACAGAGTCGGACACGACTGAAGTGACTTAGCAGCAGCAGCAGCATATATAACTACTCTCTCAACTTGTCAGCACACTGCCAAGGGTTGGACTATATAGAAAGCCATTTAAGAAAGTATAGACAAAGCAGTTTCACATTGTTTTGCTGGTATCCTTTGTATAAATATTTTGTTCTCTGTAGATATTTTTCTTTTGAAGCACTCAGAATTTCTACACATTGCAAAAGCTGGCATCTATCTGAGGGGTCAAATTTAATAATGAGATTTGACATTATCAGATTTAATCATGAAATCTGACACTGTTAGAATCCTGGCTTTCAGGAGCAAGAGTTACTACAACATATTTTGGGGGATGAAAGGAAGGAAGGAAGTGAAGGGGGAAGGAAAGAAAGTAGGAAGGAAGGGAATGTGGCAGGAAATTTTTCTCAAAATGTCCCCAAGATATTTTATGTCTTTAAGAAGTACTGAAACATAATAATATACTATATTTTATATATATTAACATATGTTACATTTTATTTCTTCTAGATTTCTTGATCCAAGACAAAAATTTTAGAACTATAAATGACAGAGCACCTACTCTCATAAAATGAAAAATATCAAGATTTATTAATAAATTCTACCTCTACAAAAATTAAAGCAACATATCTGATTAATTTAGTGACTTCTAATTAAAAAAAAAAATTTAAGACATTTTAAAATTATTGGATAAAAACTCTGAATAGATACATCCTGAGTTCTCTTACACACAACCAACCACGCACTACTCTTATCTGTTCAATATACATTCCCTTCATCTCTTGTTATAACATTGCATGCAACTCATGACTAGGGCCTGATAGTTAATACACAGAAGTAGTTTCCAGGCAAAATCCCTCACAAGGAGAGGTTAGTTCTGTCTGAGATGTTCTTGGAAGGAGATACAAAGAAGAGCTTTGCTGAACAGAGTACATTCTACAGAACGACAAGGTTAGAGAAGTGGGAAGTCATTGAGAAAATCAATTTTCCTATAGAAGAGATGTAACTGGGGGTAACGGTAAGAGACAAGGCCAAACATTTATTGAGGTGAGATTTCCCCCTGGGCCCCTCTGCATTTTATCTTCCAGGGCTGAAGGAAGCCCTGAAGGTTTGTGGAAGGGGATTTAAGTCAGGGTCTATGAGAATTGGACTGGTAGCAGTGTACACAAGAGAATAATTTTGGAAACAGATACGCCAGTATGGATTTTACTGGTCATCAGGGAAAGAGGCTAATGAGGATCTAAATTAGGATATTAGTGAGGGTAGTGGGTAACAAAAGGAGAAATGCAAAACCTAGTATAAGAAAATAATCCAGGTGATATTACTGACATGAGAGTCTAACAAGAGGAAAGAATCTTACAGTTCTAAAGTATGAGTCTTCCTGACTGAGACGGTTGAGGTACCCTTTTTTGAAACAAGTTTGAAGCAGTGAAATATGGAAATGGTATGTAAAAGAAGAGTTTGATCTGAGTCACAGCAAACTGAGATAATAGGAAATTCTAATAAAAATACTGAGTGAAGTGTGAACAGTTGATGATGTGAACTGGTAGAGATGTGATATTTGAAGCTAAGGAAATGGATCAACTCTTTGGTATACAGATTTTTATATATAGTGTGTTTATGAAGGCCTAAATGGGCCTAGGCAAAAAGGATGTAGTAAAGGAAGCAGAGTAAAAAGAGAGAACTGTGAATCCTGTGGGCTTCCCTGGTGGCTCAGACGGTAAATAAACTGCCTACAAGGTAGAAGACCCAGGTTCGATCCCTGGGTCAGGAAGATCCCCTGGAGAAGAGAATGGGTCCACTCCAGTATTCTTGCCTGGAACCCCATGGATAGAGGTGCCTGGCAGGCTACAAGCCATGGGGTCGCAAAGAGTCGGACATGACTGAGCGGCTAATTGTTTTGTATGTGAATCCTGTCAGGAAAATAGGAAGCACACTAGGTTTTTCTAAAATGGAATTGAATATAGTAAATCAGTTAATAGATATTAGGTGGTTGGAAGAACAGAAAAGGTACTGCTGAGTTTGCACAGAGATTAATAACTGTAGGAAGCAGCTACTGTCCCTTGGACTGAGAAAACAGAGAAGAGGTGGTAATCTCAGAACCTTGAATTTGGATGAGGGACTCAGTAAAGCTGGTGTTTGGTCCTTTGGAGAAAGCGCCTTGAAGCTCGTTCTCAGAATTCCAGTCTGGCAGGTGCCAAGAACTCTGCATAGGGGACACAGTTCAACAGGTGCCCAGAAGAGTGTGCCCCAGTGTGTGAAGGAATACGAGAGCAGCTCACACTCCAGCCTTTAAAGCAAACATGTTCTTGGTGCGAACAAGTATTAGTGGCACAAGAAACTGGAGGCTGCAGCCAGCTGTCTACTGTTAACTGGAACGATGCTGCTGCTCACTGGAAACCCAGAAAGGCGGCCTCACTTTCCCTTCCGCCTCTCTAGGGCCCCCTACTGGCAGGGCCTAACAGAAGCCAGCTGATGAGGCAAACTGGAAAATTATTTATAGAGTTCCACATCCAGCCCTCTCAGTTCAGTCACTCAGTCGTGTCCAACTCTTTGCGACCCCATGGACTGCAGCATGCCAGGCCTCCCCGTCCATCTCCAACTCCCAGAGTTTACTCACACCCACGTCCATTGAGTCGGTGATGCCATCCAACCATCTCATAGCCCTATAGAGCAGAGTAGAAAAGGGTGTCTAGAATTGAGAGACAATAGATAATCAACACATCTAGAGAGGAACAGATGCCTCAGGAACAATGAGGGTTTGATAAGAAAGAGGAGGAAAACTCTAATGAAAGTTGAAAATATGTCAAAGAAAATGGACTAGGCAAAGAACTTTGCATTTAGTGATTAAGCTAAATGAAATGTTTTTAAAGAGCTTAGTGTTGGAGAAAATTCTCATAAAAAACAGTGACCAGTCTCAATGTTTTTGATTAACCTGTCAGTTTTTCCATTACTTTAATAAATGTAAAAATATTAAGTAAAACTTTTATTATATCTGCAGTGCATGATAAATAATATTCCAAAATATCTGCAACAAGAACAAAAAGGATGGTATATTTTAAGTGAAAGTATTAACAATGAAGTGTGAAACATTTTTACCAAAATAGTACTGGCTTGTCTAAGAAATATACTTATAAAATATACCAGTCTCTACTTTTTTCACTGTCACCAATACATTTTTAGAATTCTTATTAAATTCCATCTGAGTCACTGGAAAGATATGAGTAGCCCATGTAGGAACCAATGATTTAATATTATTTTAGGATGCCGCTGGCACAGTGCTGGAGACTCAGCATGAAAGAGTGGCACAAAGAACGTTCTTTTCCTTCCTCCTGCAGAGGAGAGAATTCCATCCCACCATCATCTCTGCTCTTTCCCTTCCCCCCCACAGAGCCTAAAAAAATTTGCCTAGAATGTACATTCCACAGTCCTCTGAAGTATTATAGTAATATTAATAAATTCCTTACATGACATTTGGACAAAAGCCAGGAAGAGATACAAAAACTGAGGTGTCTTTCAGGTCTGAAGTGGGTTTTTTAAATTCTCCATGTTTAAGAAAAAGGAAAGCTAAAGCTTGATAGCTGTAAGTATAATGATTTGCATATCAAGTACTAGGAGAACAGCTTATGCTAAATTCTGTGGGTATTCTGTATTTATTTGCATGGCAGGGCATGGAACTAGCACCATATTTTGTTAGTGGAGCAGATCAGAGACTAACAGGAGTAAAATAATCCCAACTTCATGTAAAAGGAAAAAAAGGTTGAATGAAAGTCAAACATAATGATAAAGCTCCCTCTTTTGTTAAATTACCACCCCCTTTTCACTTTCAGGTAGAAAATTACATATTCAGGGAAGTTCCTTTAGGCCTCTGAAGTGCTGTCTTCTGAAATTGTGCTTCTGAACACCCTGGGTTACTTTATTTTTCCTACCAGTTTATATTTTAAAAGCTATATACAAATGTATTTTATACACACACACACACACACACACACACACAACAGTTTAGAAAGATTGCAGGACAAATTGTTATTTGGTAGAGAAACAAGGGCAGATCCATGGCAAATAAGTCACTTCAGTTGTGTCTGACTCTCTGCGACTCCATGGACTGTACCCTGCCAGGCTTCTCTGTCTATGGGATTCTTCAGGCAAGAATACTGGAATAGGTTGCCATACCCTCCTTCAAGGGATCTTCCTGACCCAGGGATCGAACCCACATCTCTTCTCCTTCTGCATTGGCAGGCAGGTTCTTTACCACTAGGGCCACCTGGGAAGGCTAATAGCAAACAGAGTTGTGCCCTAATACTATGTTAATAAGTATTGATTCCATAGGTCATCTTATAAGATAAAATGTACATATTTATATATGAGTGACCATCCACTATTGCTGCACTGTGTCATTTCTGAATAAATACTCAACCATATAAGCCAGGCAATATTATTCTCATTTGACAAATGAAGGGAAAAAAAAAAAAAGAGGACCCTGTCCAAGTTTACATAGCTCTACGAAAGATTTAGAAAAGTCTAGTGTCCAAGTTATTGCCACTAAACTGTACTGAAAAATACCTATCTACCACTTTAACCAAACAGAGCAACCAAACAGAGTGTACGTAATGCTGTGTGTGCTAAGAGGAATCACTGACTAGTCCGTTTAGAAAAATGATGCTCCAGGATTCATGTTCTAGAAGTATTATGCATGTGTGCTAAGTTGCTTCAGTTGTGTCTGACTCTCTGAAATCCTATGTACTGTAGCCCATGAGGTTCCTCTGTCCATGGGATTCTCCAGGCAAGAATACTTTAGTGGGTTGCCATTTCCTTTTCCAGGGGATCTTCCAGACCCACAGATCGAACCTGCGGCTCCGGCATTGCAGGTGAATTCTTTACCGCTGAGCCGCTGCAGATATTGGGAACTATTCTGTATATATCAAGTACAGCAATAGAAAGGCCTTCAGAAAAATCAGGCAGAGCTAGGATGGGGGTTGGGGGTGACTACTGTTCTGGCTCAAAAAATAAAAGAGGAGAGACCTCTGATATTTTTTAAAAAGAAGTAAATTTTCCCATTGAAGCCAAGAATCTGGTTTCAAGGGCACTGAGGACTTAATGTTTTTATTTCACAGTCATCAGGGAATCCCCACCAACCATCACAGTGCCAGACATAGAGATCAACTGAAATTGTTGAATTAATGAGCTAAAAAGAGCCGACATGCCTTGGACTTCCAAAAACTATTTCCAAAACCTACGTGGAGATTCAAAGATAAGAAACCAAGATATAAAAGAATAGCATATTTTTCTGAAACTTGTTCCTCAGAAAACTGCATTCCCAACAGATGAGAAAAAGCTGATGGTTGGGCAATGATTTGTAATTACACGGGGTTTTTTTCTGAGCTTATAGATGACTAAGGAAATCACACTATTTTCTTTAATCCCAGAGCAAACAAAGGTGTGGTTAAAAGTATTTGTACCCTCTCAAAACACGAAACATATGCGTATTTCATGGATACATCCTAACTGAATGACCCAGTGATAAACTGGTGTTTCTCCTATGATTGAGAGAAAACATTTTGTTTTGAAAATATATTTTAAGGTTCCTTTGGGATTTATTAAATTGAAAAAGTGGTTGTGGGGGTGTCTGAATGTTTTTAAGGAATAAAAACTATTTTGGCAATATCCTCCAACATCTAAGATACCTGAACTTAGAATTGCTCTCGGGGGACACAGAGATCTATCCATGCAGCCAAAACTCTGATCCTTAGCCAATTGCTTATAGGCTGCCCTGAGATCCAAAGTCAGTCCCACATTCCAGAGCTGCACCGGGTCTTAAAACAGCCCGAGTCTCCATCGGAGCAAATCACAGCAACTGGGGACCAGGGGTATCTGTTAGAATGTGCAAAGGCTAGAAAATAATATAATTTGCAGTTATGTTGACCAATATGGCTGAAACTCAGCAGAAAATAGTACACTTCTGGGGCTGTAAAAAAAAAAGAAAAAAACGTCAAAACAGAGCCATGAGAGGCTATCAAGTTATAGTTTTTAAAAATATTGTGGGTGAATGAATAATTGTGGCAAATTGTCCTTGATTATGTTCAAGCACTAAACTTTGGCCACGAACAGACTATGAAATGTATTTTAGTATGTTTAACATATTACATGTTACACATTATACATATATTATTATAGATCATATTATTATACAGCATCACCTTTCAAATGTATGTAGGTACAGTTGTGATTAATATGATACAAATTTAGTCGTGTTACTGTATGTAGAGTCACTTTTAAATTATCACACATCTTCCTAACCATTAGACGTTAGAAGGGTAAAAAAAATGGTGAAAGACATGAAGTTTTTCCTTGTGTGTGTGTGATTTTTCTACATGTGCAATCTTTTTAAACTGATCTAAATCTTTTTATATTTACATATATTTTGTACTAGTTTTAGATATACAACATACTGATTTGATATATGCATATATTGCAAAATTATTGCCAAAATAAGTTTAGTTAACAAGTATCACCACGCAGTTACAATTTTTTTTTATTGTGATGAAAACTTTTAAGATTTACTCTCTTAGCAACTTTCAAATATAAGATACAGTACTGTTAACTAGTCACCATGCTGTAAATTACATCCCCAGAAATTATTTACAACTGGAAGTTTGTACCTTTTGACCATCTTCACTCATTTTGCCAATCTCCCGTCTCCTACCTCTGGCAACCACCAATTTGTTCTTGATATCTATGAGTTTGGACATTTTAGATTTCACATATGAGATCATATACATTATTTGCCTTTGCCTTTGACTGACTTTGTTCACTTAGCATAATGCTCTTAAGGTCCCTACCTGATGTCAGAAATTACAGGATTATTTTCTTTTATATGGCTGAATAATATTCCTGTGTGTGTACTATGCTGTGCTAAGTCACTTCAGTCGTGTCTGACTCTTTGTGATTCCATGGACTATAGCCTGCCAGGCTCCTCATCCTAGGGACTCTCCAGGCAAGAATACTGGAGTGGGTTGTCCTGCCCTCCTCCAGGGAATCTTCCCAACCCAGTATGGAACCTGTGGGTCTTATGTCTCCTGCAAATATACACAATTTTCTTTATCCACTTCCCTGCTGGCTTAGATGATAAAGAATCCACCTGCAAGGCGGGAGACCTGGGTTCAATCCCTGGGTTGGGAAGAACCCCTGGAGGAGGGCATGGCAACCCACTCCAGTTTTCTTGTCTGGAGAATTCCCATGGATGGAGGAGCCTGGCAGGCTATAGTCCATGGGGTCGAAGAGAGTTGGACACAACTGAGAAACTAAGTGTGCGTGTGTGCACACACACACGCATCCACTGGTGAACACTTAGGCTGTTTCCATGCATTGGCTATTGTAAATATGCTGCAAAGAGCTTCCTTTGGATAAATAGCCAGAAATGGAACTGCTGGGTCATATGGTAGTTTTATTTTTAAATTTTTGAGGAAATTCCATACTGTATTCCATAGTGGCTGCACCAGTTTACATTCCCACCAACAGTGAACGAGGGCTGTTTTTACAATCAAAGAACTCATAATATTTTAGCAATTCTTAAAAACTTGGAACCATCACATCAGGACTTTTTTGTCTCTTCTATTTGTTCCATTCTCTCTTTCTGGGACTCCCTTTAGACACACAGTAGAGCTTTTCATTTTATCTCTCTTGAAGATAATTCATCAGTTTTTTTTCTTTTTTTAAATTTTAATTATTTTAAAAATTAATTTATTGATTTTAATTGGAAGCTAATTACTTTAAAAAAATTTTAAGACAAATCATGATTTGTCTTTTTAGAAGAACTTAAGAACAGAGATGAACAGTACTGAAATGAAAAATAAATTAGAAGAAATCGATAACAGAAAAACTGAGGCAGAAGAATAGATAAGTGTCCTGGAAGACAGAAGGGTGGAAATCACTGCCCCCAAACAGAAGAAAGAATGAAAAGAAATGAAAACACTGTAAGAGACCTCTTGGACAACATTAAACACACCAACATTCACTTTATAGCAGTCGCAGAAGGAGAAGAGAGAAAGAAAGGACTTAAGAAAATATTTGAAGAGATAATAACTTAAAACTTCCTTAACATGGGAAAAGAAATAGTCACCCAGGTCCAGGAAGTGAAGAGAATTTCAGACAGGATAAACCCAAGGAGGAAAACACTGAAACACATAGTAATCAAATTGACAAAAATAATTAAAGACAAAAAAATGAAGGGGAAAAAAAAAACATTAAAAGCAACAAAGGAAAAGTGCCATACAAGAGAATTGCCCTAAGTTTATCACCTGATTTCACAGCAGAAACTGTAGGCCAGAAGGGAGTGTCACAAAAATACTCTACCTACCAAGATTCTCATTCAGGTTCAACAAACAGATCAAAAACTTTATAAATGAGAGCAAAAGCTAAGAGAGTTCAGTATCACCAAACCAGCTTTACAACAACTGCTAAAGGAACTTCTCTAGGTGGGAAACACAAGAGAAGAAAACGACCCACTAAAAACAAACCCAAAACAATTAAGAAAATTGTAATAGGAACATGTGCATGTGTGCTCAGTTGCTAAGTCACAAAAAGTCCTACTCTTTGCTACCCCATGGACTGTAGCCACAAGCCTCCTCTCTTCATGGGATTTTCCAGGCAAGGATATTGGAGTGGGTAGCCATTTCCTCCTCAAGGTGATCTTTCTAACCCACGGATCAAACCCACGTCTCCTGTATTGCAGGAGGATTCTTTTACTGCTGAGCCGCATGAGAAGCCCAATAGGAACGTCAATATCCATAATCACTTAAATGTAAATAGATTAAGGGCACCCCTGGTGATCAAGGGCACCACCTGCCAATGCAGGAGACATGAGTTTGATCCCTAGGTCAGGGAAGATTCTCTTCTTGCCTGGGAAATCCCATGGACAGAGGAGGCTGGTGGGCTACAGTCCATTGGGTCACAAAAGAGTTAGACATGACTTAGCAACAACAAAAAAAAAAAGATTAGATGCTCCAACTGAAAGACACAAACTGGCTCAATGGATACAAAAACAAACCCCTATATATGCTGTCTACAAGAGACCCACCTCAGATCTAGGGACACACATAGACTGAAAATAAGATGGGAAAATGTATTCCATGCAAATAGAAATCTGAACAGCAATAATCATGCAAAAAGAAAACTTGAATAGCAGTAATCATATCACATAAAATAGATTTTAAGCAGTTATAAGAGACCAAGAAAGACACTCTGTAATGATCAAGGGATCAATCCAAGAAGAAAATATAACACTTATAAACATATATGCACCCAATAGAGAAGCACCTCAATATATAAGGCAAATACTAATAGCCTTAAGGAATAAATTGACAGTAACACAATAATAGTGGGGGGCTTTCACATCCCACTTTTATCAATGCAGAGATCATACAGACAGAAAATCAATAAGGAAATGCAACCCTTAAATGATACATTAAACCAGATGGTTGTAATTGATATTGTTGTAATTGATAGAGCATTTCATCCAAAAGCAGAATACACAGTCTTATGAAGTGCACATGGAACATTTTCCAGAACTGATCACATGCTGTGCCACAGAGCAAGCCTTGGCAAATTCAAGAAAATCTAAATCATATCAAGCACCTTTTCTAACCACAACACTCTGAGATTAGAAATCAACAACAAGAAAAAAACTGTAAAGATCACAAACACATGGAGGTGAAACAATACACTACTAAACAACCAATGGCTCACTGAAGAAATCAAAGAGGAAATAAAAAAATCCCTAGAGACAAATGAAAATGAAAGCACGATACAGCAAAAGTAGTTCTAAAAGGGAAGTTTATAGCAATACAAGGAAACAAGAAAAGTCTCCAATAAACAATCTAACCTTATGTCTCAGCATCTAAAGAAAGAAGAGCAAACAAAACCCAAAGTTAGTAGAAGAAAAGAAATCATGCAGAGCAGAGATAAATGGAGACAAAGAAAACAATATAAAAGATCAATGAAACTAAAAGCTGGCTCTTCTAAAATGGATAAACTTCCAGCCAGACTCATCAAGAAAAAGAGTGAAAGGGCTCAAATCGGTAAAACGAGAAAAGGAAAAGACTTGATTGGACCATTCCCTCTCGTAAGTTTAAGGACAATTACACAGTTCCACCTCCCCCTAGTTCTCGTACAAATTGTGGATGATGTCACAGAACTTCAATGTGTTATTACTTTTATTTTTTTGGACAGTGAAAGAAGAGGGTCTCAGAAAATAAGGAATCTCTTTCCTTGTAAAATATCTTTCTCACATTTCAGAATTATAGTAATATTATTTATCAGGAAAAAATGAACAGCCTTGGTCATAGATTTCTTTCAGTTGCCCATGATACATGTTTATAGAGGCCAGATAAGTGAAGTTTGCTGTTACTCTTTCCTCTCTTGCTGAATCAGCATGGGAAAGGCAATGTAAGAAAGAGTACCATACTAGTCTCACAGTTGGAACACCAAGATTTTCATGCTTATTCCTTCTTATCTTTCTACTACAGATAGATGAATATCTCTATACCTCTTACAACCTAGTACATGAAATAAAAGGTAGACCAAAAACTTTTATTGTTGTCTAACTGCATGAATATACATTAATGTACAATAATAATCATGAAGCCTTAATAAAAATCTCTAAACATTCAGACATATGAACTACATATTTAAAATCAATCAGGCAGCAAATAAATCAAATTGACGTGAGACTGTAACACTGTGAACAAGGGAACATCAACATATATGATTTGAAGTTGAAAGAGACGATGTTTCACACAATAACACAGATATTTGCTATGAGGAACCTAAAAGCGCAACTAAGAAAGGTATGATCTGGATTTCCTAATTTCTGCAAGACCAAAAGTCTTAGAATTAACAAATGGAAAACTAATCTTCAGTTTGATTCTGCTTGTACCCATCCTCCCAGTTTCATGCACGTTCCCCATCCCTGCACTGCACAAGCCTCAAGCATCTGCCTGTCATCTGTCATTCCTCCCACTGCCCATGCTGTGCCATCCCTGCTCATGTGATGTTTCCCTTTAGTGGAAGATAAAAGCACTTCCTGGTAGATGAAACACGTTCCTAGAACTAAAATGAATGGTTCCAAAGCCAAAAGCTGCAGCGCACTGATGCTTTCATTCACAAAGGAAGCAATAATTCAGAAGATTCATAGCTGATGGGCTTTTGCCATCTCAGCATAAAATACACTGGCGTTTACCTAAACAACTGATTCCCCATCCCCTCAGGGGCAACACATCAAAACTCTTATTTTGTGCCTTCCTTATAAACTGCTAGTTTTACATTCTGAGTATTTATTAGGGCAAGCATTTACTCACTCAAAAGAAATGCTTAATAACAGGATGTTTGGATATAACATAATAATATATGCTAATATTATGCAGCCTGTCATTTTCCAACAAATCAGTTTTTGTCCACCGAACTTACTTTAGGACATACGATCAAGTACAGGTTTGAATGACACGGTTTAACAAATAAAGTTTTCCATCATGTACCTCATGTTGCCATTGGGATTGTTCTGCCCTGTTATGAATATCGAGTCTGAGGAAGTTCTATGATAACAAATAAATGGGTGAAATACCTTGAGTTACTTTTTAATGTGGTTAAGAAATTTTTTTACCACATTTAGAACAGTTTTACTAATATCATGTTTCCTTGAGACCATCAAAACTGTACAAGTCTTACATACAATATTTGTACATAAAATCTACATATAGCAACAACACAGCCAAGACAAATTTAAAGCAACATAAGGCCAATTTTAGAAGCATAACATGCACACCCACAGAGATCTTTATGTAGGATGGAGACAGATGCATGTTTCAAAAAGCATGAACATTTATTATGCATGTCGAGTTGTAGGTCACACTTGTAAAGATTATATCAACGCTATGGCTGAGTTAATACCTTAACCATCCCCACCCATCAACAGTCATGCTCATAGAGAGAAAGAGAAATAGAAAGAACTGAAATTTTCACTCGAGTTTGTTATACCAGGGACTATAATCACTGCAGATGGTGACTGCAGCCATGAAATTTAAAGACACGTACTCCTTGGAAAGAAAGTTATGACCAACCTAGATAGCATATTCAAAAGCAGAGACATTACTTTGCCAACAAAGGTCCGTCTAGTCAAGGCTATGGTTTTTCCTGTGGTCATGTATGGATGTGAGAGTTGGACTGTGACGAAAGCTGAGCGCCGAAGAATTGATGCTTTTGAACTGTGGTGTTGGAGAAGACTCTTGAGAGTCCCTTGGACTGCAAGGAGATCCAACCAGTCCATTCTAAAGGAGATCAGCCCTGGGATTTCTTTGAAGGGAATGATGCTGAAGCTGAAACTCCAGTCCTTTGGCCACCTCATGCGAAGAGTTGACTCATTGGAAAAGACTCTGATGCTGGGAGGGATTGGGGGCAGGAGGAAAAAGGGACGACAGAGGATGAGATGACTGGATGGCAACACCGACTCGATGGATGTGAGTTTGAGTGAACTCCGGGAGATGGTGATGGACAGGGAGGCCTGACATGCTGCGATTCATGGGGTCGCAAAGAGTCGGACACTACTGAGCGACTGAACTGAACTGATACAGCTTGGAGAATCCTGTGAACAGAGGAGCCTGGTGGGCTGCTGTCCGTGGGGTCACATGGAGTCAGACACAACTGAAGTGAATTGGCATGCATACATGCATTGGAGAAGGAAATGGCAACACACTCCAATGTGCTTGCCTGAAGAATCCCAGGGACAGAGGAGCCTGGTGGGCTGCCATCTATGGGGTAGCACAGAGTCGGACATGACTGAAGCAACTTAGCAGCAGCAGCAAAAATAAACTGGCTATAGAAATGCAGAGTAGCATTCATTCTGATTTTCCATCAACAGTCTTAATATCATGGTTTATGACCAGCATTGCCATGTCCTGTGAAGCAACACACATCAACTTTAGTGAATCACACAGGATACATGTTTCAGTCCTGCTCAATTTCACTATTGTGACTTTGGTCCCCACAACGAAGACAAAATATTAATATTTCCAAATTTCTAAGTATCCAGGGTAGTGTAATAATTGTATTATAGACAACTTCTAAGGAATATAATTCACTCCTCTTCTATGACCCCATTTCCATCTGTTTCCATGCAGAAAAAAAAGAATTTAATCTTAGAAATTTCCCATTTATGTCAATATAAAGTGGTTTTAGCTATAGAGTTTATAAAATTCTACCTACACACTTAAATAATTGTAGAAAATATTACAGAGAAAACGAATCATACAAGAAAGTCACACACGATGATAACTGTGAAACAATGAGCAAGGGGGAAGCATTGAATTGGAGACATTTTTTAAATTCCTTTTCCGCATTTACAAATGCAGGATTTTGAGAATATCTGCTGCTGCTGCTGCTGCTGCTGCTAAGGCGCTTCAGTAGAGTCCGACTCTGTGCAATCCCATAGATGGAAGCCAACCAGGCTCCCCCATCCCTGGGATTCTCCAGGCAAGAGTACTGGAGTGGGTTGCCATTTCCTTCTCCAATGCATGAAAGTGAAAAGTGAAAGTGAAGTTGCTCAGTCGTGTCCGACTCTTGGTGACCCCATGGACTGCAGCCCACCAGGCTCCTCCGCCCATGGGATTTTCCAGGCAAGAGTACTGGAGTGGGGTGCCATTGCCTTCTTTGGAGAATATCTGCTACATCTCTTTAAATCTGAGCAATGATCCCTCTAGAAAATGGAGATACCTATTACACAGAACTGTTGTGAAAGATAGTACTATATATGAAAGTGCTTTATCAGCTTTAATGATAGTCAACATATAACATTATTAAAATAGCAGCTCATGGTCCTTTATTCGTTCAAGTTCAGTTCAGTTCAGTTCAGTCACTCAGTCGTGTCTGACTCTTTGCGACCCCATGAATTGCAGCATGTCAGGCCTCCCTGTCCATTACCATCTCCCAGAGTTCACTCAAACTCACATCCATCAAGTCGGTGATGCCATCTAGCCATCTCATCCTCTGTCGTCCCCTTTTCCTCCTGCCCTCAATCCCTCCAAGTTAGCAAATAGCAATTAAAAGAATAGCTTTAGCTGTTGGTACAATATCTGGTCTAACAAATTCCAATTAATTTAGAAATATATGTGTATCAAAATTACCCACAGGAAATACATCACCTCCATTGTGTGTGCAACCAATAGTCCTACTGACATGCCATGTATGTTGTTAGTCAGAATTTGCTACATTATGTTCTGATTACCGACCTCCAAACCTCAGTGATTTTCAGCAGAGGTTTCTTACACGTGCAGCATGTTGGCCATGAGGAATCTGTGGCCCCACGTATTTACTCCCATATCCAGGCAGAAAGAATGGCTCTGATTTGTGAAATATACTTAAATAGGAAAAGAACAATGTCAGTGCCATGCAGTGGCTCTGAAACCTCTGCTCAGATATGGGCTGTGTCCATTCTGCTCAGATTTCATTTTTTAAAACTAGTCACATGGCCATCATTGATATGTGAATCAGAAGAATATTTCTCTCAGAGGAAGGGGCACCAAGGAGGGGTCCCTATAAGCACCATATTTTAAACAAGCAATTCAGTTATCACACAATAGATATACTATAAATAGACACAATTACGCCCAAAGTCTTATCATTTTCCTACATACTCATTTTTATGAATAGGCTGCAAAAAGAAGTGGGAAGCCTGTAAAGAAATATTTGAGTCACATTATGTAAAATGATATGGACAGAGAAGAAAGAGGACTAACTTTTTATTAGTCTTGCAGATTTGAATGTTGGTGGCCATCAAAATGGACATTCAAGGCTAAGGGAAAGGTAAATGGGCTTCTAGCAATTTCAACAGGAGAGAATTCTCTTTGACCATAGGTCTAAGCCCAAGCATGGCACTTACTAGCTATAAAACCTAGGAAATCACTGAATTTACATTAGTCTTGGGCTTTCCTTGTGGCTCAGCTGATAAAGAATCTGCCTACAATGCGGGAGACCTGGGTTCTATCCCTGGGTTGGGAAGATCCCCTGGAGAAGGGAAAGGCTACCCACTCCAGTATTTTGGCCTAAAAAATTCCATGGACTATATAGTCCATGGGGTCACAAAGAGTTGGACATGACTGAACTGAGTTGCCTCAGCTGCCAAAGTACTGTGAAGGTCTTCACATGTATCTCAAAGAATTTATTTGCAAGAGTGAGGAAAGGCCAAATAGAGAACTGAAGGAAAGAGATGTACTGATCTCGAATCTAATTTACTGCATAGGAAAATCCCCCTGAGTGGGAAGGAAACTTCAGTGGGCTCCAGATGGCCTGGGTGGGTTCTCTCTCTGAGAGGATCTTTGGGTCTGTATTAACAAAGCGATTGCTTAAGCACTCTGGGCTTCCCTCGTGGCTCAGATGGTAAAGAATCTGCCTGAAATGCAGGAGACACTGATTTCTTTGCCTCAGTAAACCTAATGAGATAAGACTGTTAAAAGTCTCTGAAGCATGGTAAAATGTATTAGAATAATAAGTGCCATCAGATTAGTGATGTGCAGAAGGAACAAACCATCATAGTTACCTCACTTCTGTAAGTTAGTAAAAGTATTCCCTTAACTACAAAACAACTTTATGCAGCTTTGCAGAGTATAGAGGTATTTACTAGGACATAGCCTCCTCTGGATATTTAAGCATAATAAAGTTTTCAAATCAAGAAAAAGCCCTGGAAGAAAAACTATAAAGGAAAGTACCTGCCTTGAGGAGACTAACCCATAATTCCCCACAATCTATATCACATACTAAGTTAAGGATATGCCATTTATACGATTTTAAAGTCACATACAAGGAAGCACTGGTGACATTATGACACAAAACTCAGTTTTAAAAGAAATTGGGAACCTGAAACATCATTTTTAAAACCCTAAAACATACAATAGTGGATTCACAAATCAAAATACGCGCAAAGAAATTCATAAAATATATTGGCAAGATGCCATCGTGTGGCTCAGCTATTTGCGTTTTAATGTGTAGACACAGGTGGAGAAATGTTTACCAAATGACAAAAGAAACTGAGGAAGAGTTTAAAGGGCAGTTCTTTCATTGAGAATATCAAATTCTGCCAGATAGAACATTTTGATGGCTTCCTTCTACCAACAAGCTACCTCTGGTTTGAAATCTCCCTTTGCTGGATCCTTCAACCAGGGTTAGATAAACTCCAGTTTGAAATTTAAGACCTTTGCTGGAGAGCAGCCCACCTCCTCTCTTTACTTACTCTCTAGCCCCTCCTATTTTTGCCCCCTTTCTCTTCTGTTACTTCATTCCTTTCTTCCACAAAGATAGTCTTTTTATAAGATTTTTCTAAAAATTGTTTACCTAAAAATGAGTTAAATTTTAGACAAATTTGAACTTTGCTGTAGTTTAAAATTAGGAAGCCATTAGCTAAGTTTCAGAGCTCTTTTACTGTTTAGAGATTTGTGTTTTACCCATGGTTAATGGATTTGGCCTTTGGTGTTACAAGAGAGGCCAAATTTGGAAAACCTTGACACGTGTGTGTGTATCTGTGTGTGTATGACTATCAATGTCTCTACAGCTCCTCCAGGAAGCAATTACAAAAGTATTCCCATGATGACTGGAACCATGTGATTTTGATATAGCCCCACTTAAAGACTGGTTTCATGTAAAAAAAAAAAAAAAGTTCCACAGAGGCCCGCTTTTCCCTGGTATGCCTGTGTACTTTTAATAGTTCAGAAAAAGTACGTAGCAAAGCAAACATTTTCTATTTGGAGTCTTTTATAGTCTCCTACAAATCTTTGGGAAAATGCTAAGCTGAAATCTCGATCTTCAACAACAGTAGAAAATATCACAAAATAGATAGGAAGAAAAATTTAAGGGAAATGGGGGTCTCATTTGGTGAAAGAATCTTTATTCTATATCTCTTAATGTTGTATTTTGTGGTCCTTTAGCAGAATTTGTTTGTAATTGCTATGGTGATGACCCATTTACCATATTTTAAATGCATTCTGTGTTAAGGACTATAAGTATTATTCAGGAAACAAACTCAACAATAAAAAAAGCATATGGGAAACATATGCTGGTGTTGAACATAATGGTGGTTTCACAAGATAAGAAGTAACATATACGTGAGCCAAGCAGATAGTGACTAATGTTATGTACCGTCCAGGCATTCCATCATTTTTGCACTGTTCTTCTATTGGTTGTCAAAATGTTTGTGTAAGCCCCCATTGCATTTAGAAATACATTTATATTTAGACACTGCTTCGAACACATTTTTAATTAGAAGAGAAATATTAATTTCATAACTATTAGGACATTTACTAACCATTTCTAACACACATGAAAATGAGTTGGGAATATAGATAGTATTTACTATTATTGGAAACCAAAACACTGCTTTGATATAAAACAAAACACAAAAAATTAACTATTCCAGTATTTACTGAAATTTTTATAAGAATTTTCTGCATCAGTTTAGGGGAATATTCGGAGAAGGCAATGGCAACCCACTCCAGTACTCTTGCCTGGAGAATCCCATGGATGGAGGAACATGGTAGGCTGTAGTCCATGGGGTCACTAAGAGTCAGACATGACTGAGTGACTTCACTTTCATTTTTCACTTTCATGCACTGGAGAAGGAAATGACAACCCACTCTAGTATTCTTGCCTGGAGAATCCCAGGGATGGCGGAGCCTGTTGGGTACCGTCTATGGTGTCACACAGAGTCGGACATGACTGACATGACTTAGCAGCAGCAGCAGGAGAATATTGTTGCCTTATAAATTTCCTACATAAACTATTACGACTTATCTAATTTCAACTTGACACTCTCTAATCAATCTTCCATACTGCTACCAAAGTGACATCAAGGTATGACTATGTACTTCTGCTTAAATGGTTCCCCATTTGTTTCAGGATGAAATTCAAATTGCTGAAGCATACCGCTCATGGGTGTTCATCATCTGACTTCTGTCTACTTTATATCCCATTACATCAAACCCTTTCCCTACCCATTTGCTGTTGCCCAAATGGTCACGCTCACTCACCTTTCTACACGTTTTATGTGTTTATTCATTTACAAGCCATTTCCTCAATCTAAAATATTCTTCCTTTCCATATTAACCAAATCTAACCCTCACAATATTTCAAGATTTAACTCAAGAATCATTTCCTCCTGTAAGTCTTTATGGACCACTTCTTTCTTCCCCTACTTGGAAGATCCATTTCCAGTTACCAACTCCCTCACTAACATATACATAGCAAAAACTGAAAGTGTTAGTCTCTCAGTCACGTCTGACTCTGCAACCCCATGGGCTGTGGCCCACCAGCCTTCTCTGTCCATAGCAAACTTTAACACAAAAAGCCAATAGCGGGTCTTCCTGATCCAGGAATCAAACCCATGTCTCCTGCATTAGCATGCGGATCCTTTACCACCAAGCCACTCAGTTCAGTTCACTCAGTCGTGTCCAACTCTTTGCAACCCCATGGACTGTAGCATGCTAGGCCTCCTTGTCCATCACCAACTCCTGGAGTGTACTCAAACTCATGTCAGTTGATTGGTGATGCCATCCAACCATCTCATCCTCTGTCGTCCCCTTCTCCTCCCACCTTCAATCTTTCCCAGCATCAGGGTCTTTTCAAATGAGTCTGTTCTTTCTTCACATCAGGTGGCCAAAGTATTGGAGTTTCAGCTTCAGCATCAGTCCTTCCAATGAATGTTCAGGATTGATTTACCTAATGCCAAATCTATCCTTGTTTTGGCTTTCTTCTTGGGACTACTCAAAGGAGGTGCATGTACACACACACAGAGACAAATGTGAGCCAGTGCTGGTATCAGAGGCCCAATACGGACCAAGGATCAGCAGGTGAGCACTCAGAAACTATTCCATTTCCACCGCTGGTTAGTGAACTTCACCTTTATTTTAGCCATCGAGATAAGTTTATTTCACTTTGACTCCCTTGGGTTACTACCCATTCTGCTAAATTATGGCCCCTTTTTTGGAGATGATATAATCTGATTAATACACAATTATCATTTTATACTATTGGATCTTAAACTCTCTTACAAATATCACCCTAGTTATTTTGTGATGGGCTTCCCTGGTAGCTCAGATGGTAAAGAATCTGCCTGTAATGTGGGAGACCCGGGTTTGATCCCTGTGTCAGGAAGATCCCCTGGAGAAGGATATGGCAACCCATTCCAGTATTCTTGCCTGGAAAATCCCATGGACAGAAGCATCTGGTGGGCTACAGTCCATAGGGTCGCAAAGAGTTGAACACGGCTGAGCCACTAACACTTTAACTTCACTTATTTTGTGATGGTTAGAATCACTCCAGCTGCTACTTTCCTTGTGAGAAACACCCAAATAGATACTTCATGATCAACAAGGCTGATCAAATCACTTCTAAACATTATTATTCACTAAATCAGCTAGTATCAAAGTGAAGTCTGATGCCACATGTTCTGCTGCTAATTCATACCTATTTTAACTTCTGGAACTTCAACTAAGTTCTGGAGTTAAACTAGACTATAAGGAGCAAAACCAGTGGCATTTCCATGTTGAGCTTACACTTTTTCAAAAAGAATCCCCATTTTATAAAGCCTAATCTGATTATTTTAGAATTGGATGCAAAATTTAGGTTCAACACTGAAAAAAGGAAGTCTGCAACCAGTAGCCAAAAATAATTTTCAACCTAAAAAGAACCTACATAGTTTCAAGATAAATAATACATTTTCACAGGCATGCAGAATAAGATCAAGGCCCCAGCTGGACTTTACATTGGGTGGGAAGAGTTAAGATGTAGCTCCAGTGATGAAGAAAGAGGCCATCTGGGGCCCACCTGTGTCAGCATCAGGCCACACACACCCTTCCTGACAATGCATGCTAACTTACTTCCTGCGGCAGTACCTGGCCCAACTTCTCTTGTGGCCTGGAGTCAAACTGGCATCCCAGATCAAGGTTTTGACAAGTGTAGGGAAGAGGATCTAAGCCTTGGAAAGTACATACTTGCTTTTTATTTCTGTAGCAAAGCATTCTTGTACTCTGGGAAAGGGAGGAATGTGCCTTGCTTTTAGATAGCAGAGGGTTGAGATGCCAAAGACTAACATGTGGAATGGAAAAAATGATTAAGGCCTAGAAGAGGGTCAATTTTAAGTGTCTGCCAGATAGAAATGAATATTTGATCATCCTCTCATACTTTCCATTTTGGTTTTGAATCTGACAGAAACTTTTCTGGTTAAGGAGGGATCTACTCAAGTTAGCAAAGAATTGGGTGTTTTGATTATGGAGGAGCCTACCTCAAAGGGCTGAAAATTATTTTACTATTTCTAAGTAATTATCCACATATCACTATGTCATATCAAAAGCCAAGAGACATTTTACGTTAGTATGGATTTTTTTTTTTTTTTTCTATTTTGGACTGCTGCTGCTGCTGCTAAGTCGCTTCAGTCGTGTCCAACTCTGTGCAATTCATAAATAATTAAATATAAAGATGGAGAGACAGGAAATAAATAACTAACTGAAGAACCTCACTTTCCTTCCCTATATTAACCTTGCCAAACTTTAACCAACAGTGTTCCCGACCCACAATATCCATAAAGATCTTCTTGAACTGGGTTTATTCATGGTTCAAAGATGCTTAGTAAATGCATTGCATTGGCTATATGCTGATTAAAATCATCTTCCTAAGTTTTAATCTTTTAAAGATTCCAGGCCAAAGAAAAAAGAATCTGATGTATAAAGGATAGTTAGAATACTCTTAAAATCACACAAAAGGAAAATAACTTTAATGGCCTTTAGGAAGGATGGTTAAATTGCATTTGGAAAGGATGACTTTCACCCGTGGTAACCTTTATATGTCACATATATCCATTTGACATATATTCTCTAATTATTTTTTACATTAGAAGTTTGGAAATGTTTTAAAAACTAAAAAAGTATTGAATCATGCCTAGAATTTCAGAATGCCACCATCATTACAATTCTCCACATGACTTTAAAATTTCATTTTTGCCATTCACTTTTATTTCCCGGGAGAAGGAAACATTCTAAGCCAGAACACAATTAGTATAGCTCTCACCATGGCAATGTTCTTTAAAAATATCTTTCATCTAAACTTACATAAAAGCAGAAATAGATCAGTTACCTGAAGAGGCACTCTATGCAGAAATGTGTCATACCAGTTGCTGTAAAATAAAAAAAAAAAAAAAAGAAAGAAAGATCAGTAAATATCTAACTAATAGAGACTCTCCCAGGTAACTGTGTATAAATAATATCTCCACAGAAGGCTTTTCTTTTCTTGCCAAAATCCATTTATGTCTCAAAAATCCACCCCAGCTGTGAAATGCAGACATTCACACAGGCTATAGGAAGTGTTTTGTATTATTGGAGGATGGAAGAACTTTATGGAGGGCTTCCCAAGTGGTGCTATTGGTAAAGAATCTGTCTGCCAGTGAGGAGACACAGGGGACTTGGGTTCGATCCCTGGGTCGGGAAGACACCCTGGATAAGGAAACAGCAACCCACTCCAGTATTCTTGCCTGGAGAATTCCATGGACAGAGGAGCCTGGTGGGCTACAGTCCACAGGTCTCAAAGAGTTGGACATGACTGAGCACACAGCACAGAACTTTACAGAGGTCTGTACTAATGTCAACAAAATTGAGTTAGAATTACATTTCCCAGAATCCCTTGACTGTGTGTTTCTGGTGTAGACATGGCCAAAAGAGAACTGTGCGTGAGATCTGAAGGGCTGAGGTGAAGCTGCAGATGTGAAGCTCTGAAGGTTGAGCGGGCACCAGGTGTCCCTGGAGACTGTGAACACCATCACTAATCTGCTATCTCATCTTGCTGGGGAGGGCAGAAATAGGACGCACAGCTCCACCACCTCCTACTCTCTCTCCTCCTTCTCAGTCTGGCTCACTGCTTCTTCTAGAAAGGACCTGCATTGTCAAGGTTGGAGGAAATGAGAGGCAGAAGTTGTCCTCATGGGTCTGGTATGTCCATCCTCTCATGTTCTAACCTTTCATTCTCTTCTGCTTTGGGTCCAGCTTTTCTTTATAACAGCTAACCACAACTTCAAACCACCACCAGAGAGGCAGCAGCCTCATCGAAATTTATTCACCAGCTGTCAGAACTACATGATGTCTATTCCCTACAATAAATCCCCTAGTCCTATAACCCCTCATCGTGGTTCCATTTCCCTTATTGATCACTGACTGGTACAGAATCAGGCCTAGGGAAGAGATACGGACCGGCCTGTATTCAAGGAACTGGTAATGAGTCTCTGGCTGAATTTCAGGGCCCATGATCCAGTGTAGAAGCCCCCTTTAAATCTTGGCTAGCCCTGTGACTCACTTTTGACTAAAGGAATATGACACAAGTGATGCTCCATGATTTTTGAGGCTCAGTCAGTCAATTCAGTCGCTCAGTCATGTCCGACTCTTTGCAACCCCATGAATCGCAGCACACCAGGCCTCCCTGTCCATCACCAACTCCCAGAGTTTACTCAAACTCATATCCATCGAGTCGGTGATGCCATCCAGCCATCTCATCCTCTGTCATCCCCTTCTCCTCCTTCCCTCAATCTTTCCCAGCATCAGTGTCTTTTCCAATGAGTCAGCTCTTCGCATGAGGTGGCCAAAGTATTGCAGTTTCAGCTTCAGCATCAGTCCTTCCAATGAACACCCAGGACTGATCTCCTTTAGAATGGACTGGTTGGATCACCATGCAGTCCAAGGGACTCAAGAGTCTTCTCCAACACCACAGTTCAAAAGCATCAATTCTTTGGCGCTCAACTTTCTTCACAGTCCAACTCTCACATCCATACATGACCACTGGAAAAACCATAGCCTTGACTAGACGGACCTTTGTTGGCAAAGTAATGTCTCTGCTTTTGAATATGCTATCTAGGTTGGTCATAACTTTCCTTCCAAGGAGTAAGCGTCTTTTAATTTCATGGCTGCAATCACCATCTGCAGTGATTTTGGAGCCCCAAAAAATAAAGTCAGCCACTGTTTCCCCATCTATTTCCCATGAAGTGATGGGACCGGATGCCATGATCTTAGTTTTCTGAATGTTGAGCTTTAAGCCAACTTTTTCACTCTCCTCTGACTTTTGAGGCTATGTCATAAGAAAACTGCAGATTCTGCCTGGTTCCCCTGGAAAACTCACATGGGAAAAGGCAGACACCATGTAAGAAGTTTGGCTACTCTGAGACTACAATACTGTGAGAATTCCCAGTGATTTTACTGGTGTTTGAAAAAGCTTAGATAAGGCAAACAATGCCCCTAATAGAATGGTTCCTGGGTGGACCTAGTCTGGGGAAATACAAGCTGTAACACTGCATTCATCTGCATGGGTAATGACCTTGTCTCCCTAGTTCCTCGTCTCTCTGTATCGTTTCTAGTATTGTTGTGTTCAGTCTCTCTTCACTCCAATCCATTACGTATCATAACTAGATGGATGTCTATTATGTCTATTTGTACGTCTAATATGACATACAAATGTCATATTTATTATGTTAACTTACTATTAAATATCTCATCAAGGAGCCCCATTATACATGAGGATAAAGTCAAAAATCTTTCATCCATCTTGCATCTCCATTTTTCAATATCTTCCAGAATGGATTTCCCCACTCCAGCCAAAGTAATCCTTTTAATACTCCTAGTATGTCATAGCATTATTGACACCATGGGTTTGGTTACCCTGCCCTCCCCAATAGAAGACTTACAATCTTTTTATTTACCTGCATGGATTGTACCCATCCTTCAACACGCAACAGAAATCCTACTTCCTCCATGAAGCTTTCTAGTTTCTCTCTCTTCTCTGACTTTCTCTTATAAATTATAAAAATCGTACATTTTTTTAACACAGAAGAAAGGTAGTGTGTTATTCATCTTCATACTTCTTCAAAGAAAAGCATTTGCTGGACCGTTAATTTCTTTTTATTTTCCTACTTTTACCTTCTTCAAATAATGCCTAAGAGAAAAGAAACTCCCAAACCACATGGAAGCGATCATACTGACAGCTTTCAATGAAATTTTCAGTAAAAGTATCACTAGCTCTGGTATTCACAGTCAAAAGAAGACTAAGGAGCAATTTTACCTAATCTTTAAAAGCATGAAAATCTCCTTTTAATTAAAAGTATTATGAACTCTTCTCATGTTATTGATTGTATTTTTGACACAAGACAAAAGAAAAGCTACTCTGCATTCCATGTTTCTTTAAAATGAGTTTCTATTAATCCTGTAGCATGTGAATAAAATTAAAAATCATATCACAAATCTCTTAGGTACATGCTATTTAGTTAATAATTGACATAATGTAGATTTTTAAGGCAACTTGCAATAAACTAATGTCTTTTTCACTCTCCTATTCATCCCTTTAAGGGATTATTTTTGAATAATCATCACTGTTTAAATATCACTAGAAAAGTTCAGTTTGGTTTGACAAGACTCCCAAATGCTGAGAGATAGAAATAGCGGATTGATCATGTGAGTTAGAGTATGTCCATACAATTAATATTATGAGCACAAAAATATATTCAAAAGTATGATAACATAGGAAATTACTTTTATAATATTCCATAAAAATAGACTTTAAATATGAACACGATACACAAAAATATGCATGGGAGAAACAGATTAAAGTGTTACACTTTCTTTTTTTTTTTTTTTTAAAGTGTTACACTTTCTTTGTACTTCTCAGTGAGAGTATGGGCACTTATTTTTAATCCATATTTTTTAAGTTCTACTGTATAAGGAATATACATGGTTTTACTGGGGGAAATAATACATTTAATTTCTTAAAGGCTAGAAATATTACTTAAACATTTTTTTGCTTTGTGGTTCTACCAACATCAATAATCATAGTCCCCAAAACTACTCATTCATTCAGACCTAATTCACCATTAAAGAAAATGTACTCACTAATTGCACTGCTGTACCTCTAAAGCAATAGTTTAAAAAGCTATATTACATACAGGATGTCACCCACCAGGGGCTTTTAGTCCTATATTCTGTGATTTTATGAGCAAGCCTGTGTTCCACCTAGCTGTAAGACTTGACAACTTTAAGGCTTTGATCACATTCCCTCTTTGCTTTCATGTTTCCAGCCTAAACCATCCTAATTTTCTTGAATCAATATTCATACAGAAACCCCTTGATCATTTTACTTATTGTTCTCTGGGACACTTCCAGCTCTATTTTGCCTGAGGAGTGGTGACCTGGAGAATGTATAGTATTCCAGCTCTTAGACAACTCTAAGATGATGCTGTCTGATTTGTTTCCAGTTTTCTTCACATGGTAGGCCACTGGGTTGGTGCCTTGAGGAGCAGACTACAATTTTTCCTAGGTTGCTTATAACCAATACCTTGATGCCATCAGTTCTAACTTTTTCCCTTTCAATATCTCTCTTACTTCTATATATACATTCAATCTCACTTGTCAGTATTTTTACATTCACATAATTGAGGATTTATCCATAAGTTTATTTCCAGGCACCTGACATCTCTTAAGTCATAATAGTGATATTAATTTCAGTGGAGATTCTATTATTCAGACAATTTATTAACATGCTAATAATAATAAAACCAACACACGCAATTGCTAGAGGATCTCTCCAGTATCATCCTTTACTTAGAAAAGCACTTATTTATTCCTGCCCTTTGTCTCCTGTCTCTAAGTACTTAACTCCCAATTAGAAATCTTTCCCAAAAGTTTCCTCTGTCTTTTTGTCTTTTATCTAACAGTTTATTTTTATGTGTATTGAAGCAATCTAATTGTCTCTTATCTAACAGTTTATTTTTATGTGTATTGAAGCAATCTCGGAGAAGGCAATGGCACCCCACTCCAGTACTCTTGCCTGGAAAATCCCATGGACGGAGGAGCCTGGTGGGCTGCAGTCCATGGGGTCGCTAAAACTCAGACATGACTCAGCGACTTCCCTTTCACTTTTCACTTTCATGCATCGGAGAAGGAAATGGCAGCCCACTCCAGTGTTCTTGCCTGGAGAATCCCAGGGATGGGGGAGCCTGGTGGGCTGCCGTCTATGGGGTCGCACAGAGTTGGACATGACTGAAGCGACTTAGCAGCAGCAGAAGCAATCTGGCCATGTATTACAGATTCTAATAACTTATCAGGCATTCAGTGTGGGAGACCTGGGTTCAATCCCTGGGTTGGGAAGACCCCCTGGAGAAGGGAATGGCTATCCACTCCAGTATTCTGGCCTGGAGAATTCTTTGGACTGTATAGTCCATGGGGTCACAAAGAGCTGGACACAACTGAGCGACTTTCACTTTCACTGAAAGTCATTTTTTATGCTGTCCTACTAAAACTACTCAAGTCCAAGGGACTTCAACTGAGACACATTCCCTGGCACTTTGCATTAGATTACTAGAAAGTCTTTTCACCCATAACAGAGTGTTCTGAATCTCAGTGATTCTGGAATGAATGGAACATTGGAAGTACAAGTACATTGGAACAAAATTCCTTCTCAACCTTTTTCTTACAAGCTGCCTTTGCCCTTTTTGAGGTTTATTTTTTTCTAAATGATAAAGTGTGAAAAGTGTCCAGGGTTTAGAAAAGACATAGATGTAAATATAGATATAGCTATTTAAAAAATCAGAGGAAATATTTTTCCAAGTCAATATTCAATTTAATTCCATCAGGTCTATGATCAAAATAATCTCAATTCACCACATGGCAAGAAACGACAATCCTAGTTCTACATTTCACTCCTTAAAAGTGAAGAGATATTCATATTTTAAAAAGTGAGTACTGACTGTACACAAAAATTAGCCTTAGATTTATCATAGACTTAATGTAAAATCTGAAACTATAGAATTCCTAAGTCAATCACAAGCAAAAAAAATTTTTTGAACTTGGATTAGGTGAAGATTTCTTAGGACACTAAAAGAAGTAAATATAAAAGAAAGAATTATTTTGGAATTTATTTAAACTTCCGTGCTTGAAAATATACTATCAAGAAAAAAAAAGGGAAGACTCAAGCTGGGAGAAAATATTTGCAAAACAGATATTTGATAACTTATATCTAGAATACACTGAACTATTATGGCTCAGTAGTAAAACAACTTTTAAAAATGAGCTGAATATTTCAACAGATGTCTCACCAAATAAAGATGGGAAACTAGCCCTAAAAAGAGCCTCAATATCAGTATTTATTATAACCACAACAGGCTATCACTATTCTCTAAGATGACTAAGATTTCAAAAGACTAACTACACCAAGTATTGGCTTCTACGTCAACGAAGTGAAATTCTCACACACTGTTGATGGAAATACAAAATGTTACAGCCACTTTGGAAAACTGGTTGAAAGTTTCTTATTAACTTAAATATACTTAACTTACCCTGTGACCTCCAAAATCTCACCCCTAGGTATTTACTGAAGACATAAAAACATACATCTACACAGAGGCTTAGGGCTTCCCAGGTGGCTCAGTGGTAAAGTATCTGCCTGCCAATTCAGGGCGTCTCAAAAGAGTCAGACACAACTTAGCGACTAAATAATATCAAAACACAGAGACTTGTGCACAGATATTGTATTAGTCTGCCTAGGCTGTAACACCACAGACTGGAAGGCCCACAAAAACAGAAATATGGGATTTCCCTGGTTGTCTAGAGGCTAAGACTCCACACACCCAATGCAGGTGGCACAGGATAGATCTCTGGTCAGAGAACTAGACCCCACATGCTGCAAGTAAGACCAGATGCACACAATAAATAATTTTTAAAAATTAAAAAAAACACAAAAAAACAAATTTGTTTCTCACACTTCATGAAGCTGAGAAGTCCAAGATCAAGTTTCTGGTAAAGCAGATTTCCTCCTGAGGCCTCTTCTGACTTGGCAGCCCTCATTTTGTCGTGTACTCACTTGACCTCTTCTCCTGGTGTGTTCAGTGTGGGTAGGGGGTGGGGAGAAGGTTGGGAGCTCCATTTTTCATATAAGGACACCCACCACCTGTATGAACTTATTTAACCTTTATTGCCTCCTCACAAGCCTTATCTCCAAATACAGTCACTGCGGGGAGTTAGAACTTCGACATATGAATCTAGAGGTGGGACAAAAGCATTAATGGAATAGAACTACTTTATTTAAAAGAGTCAGGTGTCAGTCGCTCCATCACGTCTGACTCTTTGCAACCCCATGGACTGTACGTAGCCTGCCTAGCTTCTCTGTCCATGGACTTCTCCAGGCGAGAATATTGGAGAGGGTAGTCATTCTCTTCTTCAGGGGACCTTCCTGATTCAGGGATTGAACCCAGGTTAAAACATCTGAGCCCCAGGAAAGGCCAAAAGAGGCAAATATGAAAACAATTCAAATATCATTAACTGGTGAATGAAAAAAAAAAACTATGAAATACGGAATATTACTCGGTGATAAAAAGAAGCAAATTACTGACACATGCAAAAATATGGAGGAATCTCAAGAAAGAAGCCAGATCCAAAAGGCAAAACACGATGGGACTCTGTTCAGACAATATTCCAGAAACAGTACAACTATATGCAGTAATTAGATTAGTGGCAGGTAGGGGCTTGGTAGGGCTTCCCTGGTGGCTCAGGTGGTAAAGAATCTGCCTGCCAATGCAGGAAACCCAGGTTCAATCCCTGGGGCAGGAAGAGCCTCTGGAGAAGGGAAAGGCAACCCACTCCAGTATTCTTGCCTGGAGAATTCCATGGACAGAGGAGCCTGGTGGGCTCCAGTCAATAGCAACTAGCACTAACTAACTGGGGGCTACATATGGAAGAAAGGGACTGACTAGAAAAGGGCATGAGGAACCTTTGGGGATGACAAAAATATTCTATATCTTTCCCTATGGTAGTGATACAACATATATTAATGTGTATATTCACCAAAACCTGAACTATACATTTAAGGATATGACTTTTACTGTGTATAAATCAGACCTCAATAAACCTGGCTTCCACTTTTTAAAACATGGAAAATGGAGAACTCCAGGAAGCCTGTGCATCATCCTCACAGCCCTAAACCACCCCCAGAAAGGCAGGTTTAGAGATATTGCTCCCTAGAGCATCACTGCCTCACTCAGCACACACATGCCAGTTAACATGGAGTTGTCAGTCATACAGGGATGAACAGCACTGTTCTCTGAAACTCAGTCACTACTGGAGCAGAATTAATACATCACTTCCATGTCTACCAAATAATAGTGGGCTATCATTTTCACCAAATCACAGAGTATGAAACAAAAGTAAAATGCTTGCCCAACATTCCCCCTTCCAGTTTTCCTCCTTATATTTTGAATAAGGTAATATCAGTTCAATTCAGTTGCTCAGTCATGTCCAACTATTTGCCACCCCACGTCCTGCAGCACACCAGGCTTCCCTGTCCATCACCAATTCCCAGAGCTTGCTCAAACTCATGTCCATCGCATCAGTGATGCCATCCAACCATCTCATCCTCTGTCATCCCCTTCTCCTCCTGCCCTCAATCTTGCCTGGCATCAGGGTCTTTTCTAAGGAGTCAGTTATTTGCATCAGGTGACCAAAGTATTGGAGCTTCAGCTTTAGCATCAGTCCTTCCAATGAATATTCAGGACTGATTTCCTTTAGAACTTACTGGTTTGATCTCCTTGCAGTCCAAGGGACTCTCAATAGTCTTCTCCAACACCACAGTTCAAAAACATCAATTCTTTGACACTCAGCTTTCTTTATGATCTGACTCTTATATCCATACATGACTACTGGAAAAATCATAGCTTTGACTAGATGGACCTTTATCAGCAAAGTGATGTCTCTGCTTTTTAATATGCTGTCTAGGTTAGTCATAACTTTTCTTCCAAGGAGCAAGCATCTTTTAATTTCATGGCTGCAGTCACCATCTGCAGTGATATTGGAGCCCAAGAAAATAAAGTCTGTCACTGTTTCCATCATTTCCCCATCTATTTGCCATGAAGTGATGGGACCAGATGCCATGATCTTAGTTTTTTGAATGTTGACTTTTAAGCAGTTTTTTCAATCCCCTCTTTCACTTTCATCAAGAGGCTCTTCAGTTCCTCTTAGTTTCCTGCTATAAGAGTGGTATCATCTGCATATCTGAGGTTGCTGATATTTCTCCTGGCAGGTAACTTAGCTGGCATTTAATATTCAGGGTTGCTATGGACTCAATTGTATCCTCTCCCCCAGTTCATATGGTAAAGTCCTAACCCCTAATGTAATGATGTGCAGAGATGGGAGCTGTGGAAAGTAATTAGGTTTAGATGAGGTTTTAAGAATGAGGCCCTCATTGGTATTGGTATCGGTGCCCTTATAAGAAGAGACATCAGAGAGGGTGCTTCCTCTCACGCTCCACCACATAAGGTCACAGTTAGACGGTGGCCATCTGAAAGTCAGGATGAGAGCCTTCACCAGGAAACCAAATTGGTTCCCAGTCTCCAGGGCTGTGAGAAATAAATTCCTATTGTTTACTGTTCAGTGTATTGTATTTTATTACAGTGGCCTGAGCTGCCTGCTGGAGCCCTCTGGCTTTTAGAGTTTCAATAACTGGAAGAAGACGTGGAGGGGCACTACAATACTCGGACACCAGACCTTCTGCAGTGAGCACCAAATTGCATTAGTAGATGAAGTGGGGTCAGGACATGTCCTCATTAGAATAGCAGGCTAGGATTGTAAATATTAGAAATCGTCAACCCCTGCCCAGCATGGAATAGAGAAATGGGAGGGATAGGGAGTGGGGGACAGAAATTTTATCGTGGATCCACGTTAGGCAATTCAATACTTAGGAAAACACACGGGCTTTGCCGTTGTTGTTTAGTCACCAGGTCATGTCGATTCTTTTGTGACCCTATGGCCTGTATGTAGCCTGCCCGGCTCCTCTGTCCATGGGATTTCCCAGGCAAGCATACTGGAGTGGGTTGCCATTTCCTCCTCCAGGGGATCTCCCCAGGGATACAACACACATCTCCTTCATTACGGGTGGATTCTTTATCACTGCACCACTAGGGAAGCCCTTTTTCAGTCTGGAAAATGTAGTTAATAAAACAAAGAAGCAAAAAATAAGCTTTCCTTTTAATAAGGAAAAATGGGATGAGAGATTAAAAGTTTTTCTATGAAGACATAAATAAATATTAAACAAAAGATCTAGAAAAAAAATTCAAACTTGGTGTTGCAGAAAAATCAACTCATTTATTTTTCTGTAATACCAGTTCTTGCTGTTTTATATCTTCTCTCCCAGGTTTTGATATGGGCTTTGGAGAAAAGCAAACCTGGATTCCAATCCTGGCCCCTTCTTGTATAAGCTGTGTGATCCTGAGCAAGTTATTTCAACTCTAAACCTCGATTTACTCATCTATAAAATGGATGTAACAAGCAATCCCTACTTTTGCTTGATACAAGCATTGTTATGTTATGAGCTGTTATGAACAGTAAATGCAGTAACATACACAAGAAATATTTATAGTAGGTCAGTTAGTTCTTCATTCACTTATAATGAAAGCTGATCGAGGTAAATAGTCATAGAGACACAATCAAAAAGCCAAATGACCTTTGTCAAGTAAATATAAGCTAAAAACCATGCCCTAGCCTCATCTCTTTCAGGTAATATTTAAGACAAGTGAATTCTTGAAGCCTAAGATCAAGGCACAGCTCCTATCATATGACATACAAATAACAAACATTTGTAGTAGGAGAAATTGTAGGGAAGTGATTTGGTTCAAAACGACTAATGCCTAAAGATAGAATGACAAGTCTTCATATGAGAAAAGTGAAGGAGTTTCAGGTTGCATGGGAGTACAAGAACCTTAACAAAGTACCTCAAATACCATCACTATGCCCTGTACATTTACCCTACATTTACTTCTGGATTGATGCTTATTGTAACATTTTTTAAAAGGAAAAAGTAGGGGAATCTGGAGCCTATTGAGAAATCCTCCAAAGCAAGAAGTTATTCAAGTTTCTAAAACAGTTGATTTGTATCCAGGAATGAGAAGTAATCCTTAATAATATTATAGAATATAATCATCATCCAAGTTCAAATTATATCTAATAGGGCCTGCACATAATACAAAATTCAGCATCCATATAATCTCAACCAATGGTACAAAGAAACTTGAGACACTCTTCCAACTCCGAACTTTTAATTAAGAGTCCAAAGGCCATCACGAGGACTTCACTATCTCTGTGAATGGTCAGCACTGCCCTCTGGTGGCAAGTGTGGTTAATCACAGTTCTGTCCTTCAGTGACCCCAAGGAATAACACACACACCACAGAAGGGCTTTCTTAAGGAAAACAGTTATTGATATTGTCAGCACTAAATGCCCAGTGAGATCATGTTTATAACCTTTTTTTTTTTCTTTCACCATGATTTGGGCTTCCCTGGTGGCTCAGACGGTAAAGAATCTACCTGTAATGTGGGAGGCCCGGGTTTGATCCCCTGGGTTCGGAAGATCCCCTGGAGGAGGGCATGGCAACCCACCCCAGTATTCTTGCCTGGAGAATCCCAAGGACAGAGGAGCCTGGTGGGCTACAGTTTGCGGGGTTGCAGAGAGACAGGACTGAGTGATTAACACTTTCACTTTTACCATGATTAGTTCTCCCAGCCGACAACGGCACTCAGAAAGGGGTGGTTTGTTGAGCTTGATAGAATAACTCTAAGAAGCAGAGGATAATGATTCTGACCTCTCAAAGATTTAGAACCTGGATACATAACCTCAGGCCTCACACATACAGACTAAACAATGGAGATTCCATGATCTAACATATGCATCTGTTTATCTTATTTACAATGTTCCGTGGGGAGTGTGTAAAGACACTGGCCAGTCAGTTAAAAACAGAGTTAGGAATTCCTCTGTGCACAGAAAAACAATTAGCCATTATGTGAAAACACAAAAGAAACAAAAGACTATCTTCATTCTCTAGTAAGTTGGAAATTAAGGACCAAATGATTCATAAGTTTAATTTTTTATACTTCTAATAGAACAATCAAACACTTACAATTGTAAATTTTAAAAATAGAGGGAAGGAGGGAAAAATCAGAATAATGATAGAGAAAAAGATACATCTGGTACCTATAAAATTTAGGGTTTTCATTTTTTAAGGGGTAGGTAGTAGAAGTGACCTAAGAGATAAATTAGCATTCCGATACTATCATTCTAATGAGAGGGAGACAATGGGTCCAGAAATGTGATCTGACTTTTCTGAAGTCCCAGATCAGTAAGTGGAAAAGCTCAAAATCCCACTTCAGTAGTTATTCCACCACATGGCATGTCCTACCTTAATAAGAACTGAGCTTCTGCTCAACTTGAGCTTTAAGAGATATTTTGACTATGAAATTAACTGTTTTAAAGGAAATCACTTCTCCTATAGCTATACTTAGAGATAAGCCCACTGAGTGAAATTGAATACATTTACCAATGCCTAAAACAAATGGATAAAAATGAATGTGATACTGGGTAATTTATGCTTGCATTTATTTCATTGTTTATATAAACTTCAATTTCATTTACTTAAATTTTATTATCATCACAGATTATTCCAAATATACCTTATTTAAAGTACATTATTCTTCCCTTTCTTGGATTTAAGTTTCAGCCAAATTCAAGTTCTTTCTTACTGAGTTTCTCTGTTTCTTTCTTTCCCTTTCCTTTCCACCCCAGGCAACAAAGCCAGATGGGCTATTTAATTCTATGTTCCTTGAATATCTAAAAGTGAGAAAGAGGAAAGTTAGAATCTGTGGAAAATCCCTTTTCTTCAAGATTTTCACCTAGGGGTTTTATATTGTTTGGATAAGTTTCAAATAAACATCTCTCTTCTTGGTGTAGTCGATGCGTATTTTGTAGCCTCCAGAGGGGAACACTGATCTGCTAAAATTGTCATTTTTCAGCTAAATTATAATTTTCTAATCCCTTAAGGCCATCTGACGGGCTTCATGGCTATTCTGACAGATTTCAATATAAATAAAGAATGGTTTAAATAAAACTGAGAAAAGTTTATTTGAGGAAAGTAAAACAGCACAGAATGAGTGTATGACTCACCTAACCCTCCTATTTACTTAATTAACTAAGAACAAACTATGTTATATTATGTAATAAACTCTGTTGTTAAACCTGACTTTAGGGACTGGGCTATTATGATTAACTAAAAAGTAACATACAAGCATAAAAAAAAAAACTGTTATTTTTTAAGGTTTAGAAAATTATAAATATAATCCTATAAAAGTAACATATAATTTTAAAAATACATAATACAAAAGTCTTCTGAACATAAGTTTTTCATTTTTGATGATTAAGGTTTTTCAGCATCTCAGCATTCTGTGAGTATCAATTATCATTGGACATGGACTCAAATTTTGGTGAAAATAAGTTTTGATTAACAGAATATTGGACAAATAACTATCAAACTTGATAAGTTTAGACCATTGGCTCCCACTGGGACTTTCATTTGGAAGTCAGAACTTTCACTTGTAAGTCAGTTACTCAAAGTGGTGAAATAGGACATCAAACGTGGCTTTGCAAGACAGCCTGAAACTACCTAGCAACATTTTCCCAGCAATTTTCTGAATGAAATTTCCTATTTTTGACAGTGCTTTCACTCTAGAAAGCTATCCAAAGGACATTATGAGGCAAACACACATAGAAATATGTATAAGGATCATTTCAGTATTATTTAGGATGCAAAAAAAATTGGATGAAGTTATATGTTCAACACAGGGGAATGGTTAAAAACATTAGTGCGTAGCCATACGATGAACTATTCTGGGGCCATTACAAATTATGTTTCATGAAGTTTAAATAACATAAGACTAATAATGTAATGTTAGTAAAAAATAAGAAAAGTCGATATTCAAATCTAAAGTTAGTTTCTTTAGAAATGCATATAAAACAATCTTGGAAAAAAATATGCCAAAATATTAACCATCATTTTCATGGCAGTGAATTTTTGATGATTTTGATGTTCATCTTCAGAAGATTATTTCCTCAAGACATTGGGGGCAGAAAAAGAATAAATATGATCATGTTTTATTTACTGCTACATCACTATACTCCTCATTTCTTCAACCAAAATACAGCATATATGTTTCATTCATTTTCTTTTTTACTCTCTCAGCATGCATCTCATGCCAACTGCAAGGACACATAAGAAGAAGAAAGCTGTAGTATACATAACTCTTTACAGATTTTACATTCCATTCATTCTTAATTTGACCCTAACAATCTCAAGAGGAGAAAAGATATAGGTACTTAGACTTTTTAAATTTTTCTGTTATTAATATAGACCTTTTAGTATTTTAGTATTTAAACCAAGAGTTATTAAAAGAAAGGTTATTATTAAAGTATCTACCACTAGGAGAGTCCTAAGTTAAAATCTTAGTTACTCCACTCAGACAAACTGGATCCCAACTCAAATGTCACCTTTTCAGAAAGGTGCTCCCTGGTCCCCGCTTCTCCCATTTATGTTCACCTCTCAGCCAGTCTACCATTATCTTGTACTGTCTTCATAAACTTAACAGTATCGAAAATTATGTATTTGTGCACTTGTTACTTGTTTAGTGCTCGTTATCACCTGACCACAATTACTCCCAAGAATGTAACTCTATGGATGCAAAAATCCTGTTCCCACATCACCCCCTAGTGCTTGTTCCCCAAACCTAGAACGGTGTCTGAGGAGGTATTTGACAAATTTGTGTTGAAAAACATATGAGTGAGCAACAACCTCTCTCAATTTTTCCTCTCCTGTAAAATGGGGTAATCACACCTACTTTATTTATCTGGGTTAAGTCACTTCAGTCGTGTCTGACTCTTTGCAACCCCGTGGACTATACAGCCTGCCAGGCTCCTCTGTCCATAGGATTCTCCAGGCAAGAATACTGGAGTGGGTTGCCATGCCCTCCTCCAGGGGATCTTCCTGACCCGGGGATCGAACCTGCATCTCCTACAACTCCTGCACTGCAGGCTGATTCTTTACCTCTGAGCTAATGGGGAAGCCCTTTATCATAAAGACTAAATTAAACACATGAGAAAAATTCATATTTTAAATGTCACTCTTAAAAATCCTCTGTTTATTTATGATCTCATGGGGTGGGAGGTGGTGTTCAGTTTTTGCCATATCATGATAATCATACCAGCATTATATTCCAACAGCTTCCCAGGAATTTTTTCAAAAAGATAAGCTCACATCATATTCATTACTTAGTATATCTATTAAATAACACTAATTAAAACCTTAGGAACCATGTACACAAGCAACAACATCTAACCACTCAATACCTAGACCATGTGACCCCTGGAGAGAAGCAGAAGCCAGATAAGCCGCTCTAGGTTGTTGGGATCTAGAGAAATGAATTACAAGACACCCAATAATCCATTGTTTCTTGAGGACTTATCTGTCCTCAAGGTCACGCTTGGTGAAGGACTAATAAATGGAACAAGTGTACGGTCCAGCAAATGTGTAGGTTATTTCCTTTATTGCCTTAAAATGATACTTGTTCCTGAAGAAAATAAAGACCATGTTCTGACTTTGATGATTTGTGGGTCCCAAGATTTAGAATTTTATAACTCATAATGTAGTCACCTCTTACAGCCCTAGGGAGGCAAAAGGAACTACCCTAAAACACGGAGCTACTAAGTGGCTAATTCACAGATTCTATTTCATTCAGTTAAACTTCAATACTATTAACTGAGTGCAAGATAGGAAAGTACACAGAGTGTTAGACATCTTTGCAACAGAGTTCATTGAGCTACGGATTGGTTAGTTGGTTGGTTGAATGAAATTTCCAGCTGTCTCTGATTTACCCAAACTTAAAAACAGAAATAATGACAATTGTACTTAACAACACAAAACGAAACAAAACTTGGTGCCTCCTGGAACCTTACTCTATCAACTAATTTTAATATAGTGCCCACATTTTTCATCCTAAAAATTTTGTACAAAATAACATAAATACTCCTTGATACCCTGGCTTCATCTACCTCACCAAAATATCTTTATTGCAAACCCATGCTATAATGGTGTAAATCTCTTTGCTTTGGCCTGAATTTCAAGCTGAAATATGTATAATTTAACTTGACTTTCCACTAAATTATATTTAGGAGAAGGCAATGGTACCCCACTCCAGTGCTCTTGGCTGGAAAATCCCATGGACCGAGGAGCTTGGTAGGCTGCAGTCCATGGGGTCACTAGGAGTCAGACACAACTGAGCGACTTCACTTTCACTTTTCACTTTCATGCATTGGAGAAGGAAATGGCAACCCACTCCAGTGTTCTTGCCTGGAGATCCCAGGGACAGGGGAGCCTGGTGGGCTGCCGTCTATGGGGTCGCACAGAGTCGGACACGACTGAAGCGACTTAGCAGCAGCAAATTATATTTAAACTCTTTCTCTGTTAGACCATTTTAATTCCAAACGAATTTTGAAAAAATATCTGATATTTGTGGTGTGCATGGCTACTGACAAAATAGAAAAGCATATAGAAGGTTTGTTACACATCTGGAGAAGATAAATTCTTTTCAATACAGGAAGAAGCATTCTACATTATACTTAACTCCCTTTTTTGACAATTAAACACCATGTGCTGCGTGTGCTACCATGTAAAACAATAAAATAAAAGTGAAAAATTCAGGACTGCTTATAGTTTGACTTCTGGTTGTATGGGCATAATGCTATAAGTGACAGCATTTTTTCTGTAGGAAACTCATGACTAAACAGAACATAAACATCCAGAAATCCTCCAAATATGTTGCTGATAGTATTATACAATGAAGTTTGAAGACTATAACAAAAAGTCAAACTTGACTCTTATTTTAGTGTTAGTATTTCTTCTGAACTCTTTTATCAGATACACTATAAATATACAAAATAAAAATTAACCTTTTGATAGACCATTTAATCAAGCCAGAATATTCCATCCTCTAATCATCTGGATACATTAAGAAATTACTGAAACAGAAAACCATCAAATGTTCACTCTTTCTTTTTACATTGAAGTAAACTTGATTTAAAACATTGTGTTAGTTTCAGGTGTACAAGAAAGTAATTTAATTATAAATTTTCTTTTCATAGTATTTTGCATTACAAATTATTAAAAGATATTGAATATAGTACCCTGTGGTAGTAAATCCTTGTTGCTTATCTACTTTATAGACAGTAGTTTGTATCTATTAATTTCATAGTCCTAATTTATGCTTCCTTTCCTTTTCTCTCCCCTTTAGTTAGCTGTCTGTGAATCTGTTCCTGTTCTGTATATATTAATAGATTCATTTGTATTGTTTTTTAGATCCACATATAAGCGATGTCATATAATATTTGTCCTTCTCAGTTTGAATACTTCACTTAGTATGATATTCTTTAAGTCTATTCATGTGGCTGCAAATGGAAGTATTTCATTCTTTTCAGTCCACATCTTCGTAAAGTCATCTGTCAATGGGCACTTGGCTTGTTTCCATGTCTTGGCTATTGTAAATAGCTCTGCAATGAACACTGGGGTGCATGTCTTTTCAAGATAGAGTTTTCCTTAGCAGCTACCAATTTACATGCTTACCAACAGTGTAGGAGGCGTCTCTTTTTTCCATACTGTCCCCAGCATTCATTATTTGTAGACTTGCTGGACAATCTGCCTGCCGTGAGGAGATACTTCTTTGTCGTTTTGATTTGCATAATTAGTGATGCTGAGCATCATTTCACGTCTCTGTTGACTCTTTGTATGTCTTCTTTGAAGAAAGGTCATTCTTTCATTTCTAACAAACAGGCAAGTTTTTAAGTTACTTCAACTCAACAATTATTTTTGAGTCCCGACTACATGTTCAGTTTGCTCTAGGGGAAAAAATGTTGATTACTGAAGACCATTTTCAGAACATGCCAGTATGGGGGATATCCTGAGCTATTTGGTGGTTGTTGGAAATTTAGTCATTTTCCATATCAGTCAGTATCTCCGCAAGCAAAATGTCAGAATTCACACATGAATCAATTCGAAATGAAATCCACAGTAGTGGAAGCTTTGCAAAAACTTTATTGTATTAAAATTTTATTATACATTCTAATTTGATTATTCTGTGAAATATTTTTCCAATTATGTAACATGATAAAAGACAGCATTTCATTGGTAGATCCCACTCCCAGCCTCAGTATTAGATGACACTGAGCAGCTGAGGTGGCCTGTGGCTTTCAGTGAAGACCATCAGACCATTCCACTGGGGACTGACTTCAAAAAGGTTTCCTCTGCTCACAGGTCACTCCATACTGTTTCCTCATGTTGGAAGATACTTAAATATCAGCCAGTTAGGAAACGGGATCTTAAGGCTGCACTAACTATCACACCTCTTTGGAATTTTGTGCTAAACGTAGCATCTTTGCCTGTGTATACATTTGTTTTCCCTTTCCTCCTAGGAATTTTGATCACACTCCTTTATAGACAAGGACTACATCTTATTTATCCATGCATCCCATTAAAACCGAAAACACTGATTTGCAGAATGCACTCAATAAATACTTTGTGAATAAAAAATAAATTATGAAATAAGACAAATAGATTACTCCTGAGAAACATTTTTGTAACACTATTCTGAAATTTAGTGGCATAAAAGAACCATTTATTTAGCTTATGATTCTGCTGGTTACAGTTTATGATGGACTCAGCAGAATGGTCTTTGCTTGCATAGCCATATGCAGCCTACTGGCAAGTCTGTTGAGAACTGTGTGCTCTAGGGAAACCTCAGCTGGGACAACCCATTTCTGTACCACCTGGCCTCACATCCTCCAGCAGAACAGACTTTGTTCTCATGCAGTACAGGGTTCCAAGAGACAGAGCAAAATCATGCAAGGCCACTGGAAGTCTAGGCTCAGGACTGGGTTACAGTCATTTCCACAGCTTTCTATTGGCTGAAAAAAGTCATGAGACCCACCCAGATTCAAAGGATGGGAAAACAGACTCCACCTCTTAATGGAAGGGGCTGAAAAGTTTTATTGCAAAGGTTGTGCATACAGGGAAGGGTGAAGATTTAGGTTTTTGCAATCAATTTATTGACTGCTTCACTTACAAACATCTATCACAGAAATGGTATAGAGTTCCCAAAGTGAATTATTACCTTTCTAGAACCTAAAAGAAGTTAACTTTCCCATTGTTTCTGTGTCTTTAGGAAAGTTATTTTCCCCCCTGTCTTGTGATTAGCACCATTAGTATCTTAAATCAATGCATTTTTTTTCAATAAGTATTTATTGAGCAAAAACCATGTTCAAGGCACCATGTTAAGTGTTGAGGATACTAACAAGATGCCTCCTTTCAGAACCCTGTGGATGAAAAACCACAGAAAAGTAATTACAACAAACCGTTTTCTTAGTACTTTCAAAGCATACAAATAGAGATAAAGAAAATTGACCCTGAGCCATAAATGGTTTCTGAAAAGCAGCAGTGGTAAACAATCTTTGCCAGCAGGTCAGAGTCTACCTGGGAATAGCCTGCCAATACAAGAGACACAGGAGACACAGGTTCAATCCCGATGTCGGGAAGATCCCCTGGAGGAGGAAATGGCAACCCACCCCGGTATTCTTGCCTGGAGAATCCCATGGACATGTAGGAGAGTCCCATGTAGGACTGGCAGGCTACAGTCCATGGGGCTGCAAGAGAGTCAGCATGGTTGAGCGACTGAGCGTCATGCATGCAGAGTTCACCTAGAGAAAACAACTGAAAACTCACTTGTGGCATCAGCAAAGGCTCAAGCTGAGAATAGCATGACAGTTCTGGGATCAGGAAGTGGCTCAGATTGGAGGTAAAACACAGTCAGTGAACTAGAGTGTAAGAAGATAAAGATAAATTATAGAACAGAGCCAGATGAGAAACAATTTGAAACATTCTCCTAAGCCTTTTGATTATCTTCTAGTTAATAAAGAAAAGTCTTTGAATGACTTTCAGCAAGGAAGCCATATGGTCAGTTTTGCATGTTGCAGAAGAAATTTATACAGCAGTGACAGCTTAAGAAAGAGGGTCAAGAATGAAAGATAAGCTTAGAACACCAGGTTCTGGAAGGCACATATAGCTCAGATGAAGATGCAACTCTATTCAGAAAGCAGAGTTTAGCTCCATTTAACAGTGTAGTGAGCAGGAGACTCAATAACTACACGAGGAAATAAAAAATGACTGACCTTGAACAGCTGGTCTCTCTTTCTACTGATAATATCACAAAAGAAACTTCAGTTAGTTGCTCACAAGGCAGGGTCTTAAGTTAGCTGGAGCAAAGGTGGAAGCTATAGCTTTTCTTACTGGAAAGAATATGAAGTCCCCTTTCTAGAGTTATTCTTCCCCAGGATCAGCTAAATGGTAGAAAGACAGATGATGAAGCCCAGGGGCTAGATTTTCTTTCTTCCTAGCATTCCTCACTTCCATGATAGGCATACTTATTCCTTCTGCAGCTTCCTATGTTCAGGGACTGTTCCTTACACTGTGCTTGAAAGAAGCAAAGGCTCAGTATGACTGCATGCTCATCCAGTCTCTGGAGAGGAAGTGAAGACCACAGCCAGGTTGTATAAGGAGGACAGAGAGAGAGAATCTTCATGGTCTGCATCTGCCTGTTCATCAAGACGCAGCTGAATCATGTTTGCACATTTCCCTGAATATTCCACTCTGCTTCTTGAACAGGCGCCCACTGCCCATGCTGCTCTCCATGCCTGGAAAGCTCTCCTCCCCACCCCTTTACCCAGTGACTTCCATTCTGCTTCAAAGACTAGAACTAAAACTGTATCCTCTCCTGACCCCAAACTATATGAAATTTGTTCTTATGTACTTTCTTAGGATAACATCGGAGAAGGCAATGGCAACCCACTCCAGTACTCTTGCCTGGAAAATCCCATGGATGGAGGAGCCTGGTGGGCTGCAGTCCATGGGGTCGCTAAGAGTCGGACACGACTGGGCGACTTCACTTTCACTTTTCACTTTCCTGCATTGGAGAAGGAAATGGCAACCTGCTCCAGTGTTCTTGCCTGGAGAATCCCAGGGACGGCGGAGCCTGGTGGGCTGCAGTCTGTGGGGTCACACAGAGTCGGACACGACTGAAGTGACTTAGTAGTAGTAGTAGTAGTAGTAGTAGGACAACATTCTCTCCCTTCAGAGAACTGATCTCCGTTTCTACAACTGTGTGACTCCTTCACTGAGCCCCGTCTTTCTGCTTCCCTGGTGGTTCATATGGTAAAGAATCTGCCTGCAGTGCAGGAGACCTGGGTTCGATCCCTGGGTCAGGAAGATCCTCTAGAGAAGGGAGTGGCAATCCATTCCAGTATTCTTGCTTGGAGAATTCCATGGACAGAGGAGCCTGTTGGGCTATATAGTCCATGGGATAGCAAAGAGTCAGACATGTCTTGAGACCAACACACACACACACACATCTCTCTGGCAGACTAAGGGCTTCACGAGGGCAGGCTGACTCTGGTTTTGCTCTCCATGGTATTCCTGTTGTCTCACAAGGACTTCCCTGGTGGCCTCCTACAACGCAGGAGACGCAGGTTCCATCCCTGGGTCAGGAAGATCTCCTGGAGAGGGGAATGGCTACCTGCTCCAGTATTCTTGCTTGGAGAATCCCATGGACAGAGCAGCCTGGCAGGCTACAGTCCATAGGGTCGCAAAGACTAGGACACAACTGAGCGACTAAGACTTTCACTTCCACTTTCTTTCACCAGTACTTACCTCATGGCAGGTACTCACCACATCTCAGTTGATTCATGAGTGAATGCATGAACTGAGTAATTACTTGTGGGGTTTTAAGAAGAAGGAAAGTTATCGCAATATTTCTAAATAAAGCACATTCAATATTTTAAGGCTGGGAAATTGGATGCTCTCATTCTAGAGGACAGATACAGTTTTAAACAAGTTTTCTCCTGTGCTTCTTCCCAATCTTTGTTTAGAAAGGGGCCAACAGATCACCCAGAAGGAGACAGCATAGCTCTGTCTCAATGATCACCTAGGCTCAGGCTCCAGCTTCTCCTGAATCAGTGCCAGCTGTGGTGGTGGCTTTTGAGATGCACAAGGCTTTCCTATGAGGTCATTACTGATGGAAACTATCAACACCTCTGCCCCTTGGGGAGGGTAAGGAGTCAGCTCCATTCAAACAAGCATTCCTCAGGCTCCTGCCTTGGAAACACTCTCCTGCTCCTACTGCAGATGTTTTAGTTTGAGGAACAGGATAAAGGATGACACTGAAGGGTGAGAACCAGAAGAGATTCAATACAGCTCCACTGGGAAAGGAATCATGGAAGAGTTTCCATGTGTCTTAACACTATCCTTTTTTATCATCCCCTCCATTTAATTTGGTCAATCAATGAGATGCTATTCCAACTAGGTACCCATGTATACCAAACAGGTGTTGGGAAATAGTCACTTATTCTCTCTCTCATAAAATGGAATTTACTAGATTGTAAATTTTTTTAGCCTGATAATGCTACAATACCAGTTTTTAAGACTAGTTTATTTAACAAAAGAGCCACTGTGTACTTCTAGATATTCTTATACTTGTGTGTCAATACAGACTAAGCGTAAGCAAATGGAGCTATACACCAAGATTATCAAATAATACCAAACGCATAGGTGAGAAGGGGAGAACTCATTATGCGAAATATGAGCGAGGAACAGATTACTTTGGTTATTTGGCTATCTTGCTTTCCTCATTGGGAATTTTATAATGGTCTGCCAACACATGCCTTCCAATAAATAATTATAAAGGAGATACCTGGCTTCATTCAACAAACAGTTCCTGCACTCCCACTGTGTAGCAGGAGCCAGATCTAAAACGGTATAAAGCATTCCCTGATCATGAGGATTTTCCAGCCCGCAGTGTTATCTGTCAAATGCTAGATGAGATGATGGCTGCATGGGCAAGAAAAGAGCAAAAAAGATGATGTATTACTTGAAATCGTAATAACAAATTGTGTTTGGCAATGAAATTCCAAGAATATTAACATAATTGGAGTGTTTATGAGAAGGAAAAGGCTTATGTTACAGCAGGCAATTTTCAAGAAACTGAAAAAGAAAAGCTGGCATTTTGGGGAATGCAGAATCTTAGAACTATTTGGAGGAACCCTTTGAAGTTTTGGTGAGGGGAGATCTGGTTAATGTTTCCATAGCACAGGTTACAGGGCAGCATCAGAGAAACTAGCACCTCAACCGCTCTTCAAACCTACCTGCTCAGAGAGCAGCCCATAACCCAGGTAAGATCTGAAAACACTATGGGGCCTGAAAATGCAAGAGTCAAGGAGATACTCACGGGGAGAAACTTAAATTCTTGACGGTTAATATTTTCAGACAGCACAACCATATACAAATGTAATGCTATTGCCTACTCTAAGGGGTAAAACACATAAGTGAATGGACAGTGGAAGAAAGCCCATGAATGCATAAAGAAGAGAGAACTCAGGAGAAAAATCTCACCACGGGGACAGGCCTGCTGTGCAAAAGCTCATTCAGCAAGAACGGCCCAGACCTTCATTTCAAACGTTATCAGAAGCCACTGGCCCCAGAGTATCACTGGCGCCTACTGAATTTTCACCAGGGGCTTAACAGAAAACATCTGTTCTCTTACTTAAAAGTGAATCCATTGATTAAATCAATGTTTGCCTTCTTTCTTCTATTAGAAGCACAGCCATTTCTCTTTTTCTTCTCTCCCAATTCCTTTAATAACTTACTTCTGCTTGCAAGTTAAAATCTGGGATAGAGGTGTGTCTCCTTCTGAGCTTACATGGAGGAATTTACCGCAGGTCAAACTGAAATGATGTCGGAAATCCGTGGATGTAAACAATTTGGTAAAGTAATGTTTCAAATGTAAATTATAGCTTATGTAACTACCAAAAATGACCTTGAGCAGCACATACACTGTGTGTGTGTGTGTGTGTGTGTGCAAATACACAAAACTCTGACTGCCTTGAGAAGACCTTGACCATGATATTGAAATTTTATTTTGAAATTTGACCTCTGTGTTTAAACTCATTCATAGTTTTTGCAAAGGAGATTCCATAAGTGGATTAGGTCTGTTTTAACTCAGAGTTTTTAACTTGCAAATGGAATCTTTGTTATGAAATTTCTGTGGTTGAACCCCACATTGCCTCATTATTTTTCTGCGTCAATAGGACGACTCTTCTATATCAGCACCCACTAAACAACAGGATCCATATGAAGCAGTCCTCAAGGAATGAGAATAAAAATGGCAGCCAACTGTACAGCATGGATACAGTCATTTCCCAAATGGATTCTTGTCTGGCATCGACAACATGCCAAGTGCTATTCTAGGCCCAGGGGATGCGTGGATAAATGGAACAGTGTTTGCTATAAAGGGTTTCATGATCGAACAGGGAAGAGAAACAAACCTCCAGTCACAATATCCTGAGATATATGCCGTGCTGAGGGATATATAAAGTGACATGAGATAACAGGGCCAGGAGGGAGTAACTCTGCCTTCAGAGAAAGTGGAGGGGGACTCGGGGAAGAGTCCACAGATTTGAGCAAGGCCTCAAGAAGGATAAGCTTTACTGCTCATGTAGTTCTCTGACATATTTCTATAAACTTGGCAAGTCATTTCACTGCTCTGTTCTTCAGATTCTTTAGCAACTAGCCAAGACTATTCATAGCAAGTCATGTGTTTAAAAGACATGTAGAGAAATGTGTAGCTCTCAAGCCTGACACATGTGAACTTGAGGGTTAGGGCTAGAATGAAAGGAGAGAGAAGAGTAATAAAACACAGGAAGATGACACACTCAGGAGAGAAGCAGAAAAGAAGCTGCTCCACACGCCATTTTATGTCTTCTTTCCTTTGCCATCTCGGGGATTTATAGGTAGCAGCAAAACCACTGAATAGGAAAATTAAATAATGTGAATAGTTGTTATAATCCTCCTTTTGATCTTCATCCATCAATAGGGTACATGATAAACACAATGTTTTAAAAGGAGAAAATTATTTTGACATTAAGGCTCAGAAAAGTGCACATTACATAATAACATGTTACATATATTACATATTATTATATTGCTTTACATATTATACCAGCATGTGGCAGAGATAGGCAGGAAATATTGGTTAGCAAGCAGACAAAAAGATCAACCAGAGGCCTCTGTTGAAACTTAGTGAATGATACTTAAGTCATTCTGTTGCTGTGGGGATCAACTGAAAGATGTATATAAAACACATTAAACATTGCCTGGCACAGAATGAGCATGCAGCAAATAACTGTTTTCACTGTTGTCATCTACCACTACTTACAAATACAGCTCTTTAGAAGGGAAAACCCTGTCCAACATTATCATAATCCGTAGAGTCAAATGGAGATGGCTGTGCTTGGCAGATGGCACTAGTGGTAAAGAACTCACCTGCCAATGCAGGAGACAAAAGAGATGCAGATTGGATCCCGAGATAGGAAAATCCCCTGGAGAAGGGCATAGCAACCCACTCCAGTATTCTCGCCTGGAGAATCCCAGGCATAAAGGAGCCTGGCGGGCTACGGTCCAGAGGGTCGCAAAGAAGTAGATATTACTGAAGTGACTTTGCATATGAAGAACATAGAGGCAAACTGAGACGATTTTCTTCTTTTCAAGATGCTAGGAAGAAAACAAGTATAAGAACTTTGCTGGGGCTGCCTCACTATTCCTACTGCACCAAAGCACGTGCTAACAGTATGCCACTCTCAGGAGGCCCAAAACCTGGCAACATCTATCAGTAGGTGTCATAATAAAAAAAAATAAAGAACAAGAACAACTTAGAAATTCTCCAAGAGAAACTCCATAAAGGGAAGACAGAAAGAAGAAAAACAAGGAAACACATATGAAAGTTATCAACCGCTGTACCTATGGCTACACGTTGGCCAAATGTTAGGAGCACTGGTACTGAAGGGAATAACACACCAGTAATGAATCCTGCCCAGAAATAATAGAAAACATAATGCAGAGACATACTGGCTTAATTTGCTAAAAGATCTTGGAACTAAAAACAGGAAAAAAAAAAAAAAGCTGTTTCCCTCACTGGAATGCCCCCAAACTAGTCTGTGGTAAATATACCACCACCCTGGCATCTATCACAGAACCTCTGGTCATCTCCACAGGGTGTGGGCTGACACTTGAGATGAGCACAGTGAAACACAACAGAGAAACGTAAGCGAAAGGAATTTTGTTTTTCACATCAGTGCCTGAGATGGAAGATCCAGACCAAGAATGAGATAAAGTATTATAATCTGACAAAGTAGTCTCAAAGCTTGGGATGCCACCAAAGCCAAGCACAGTAGAAAAGGAATTTCAGATACATAATTCATACGTGGAACTGGAAATAACAAAAAAAAAAAAACTGGTCACTGCCTTTGAAAAGAAGCCAAATCACAAAATCTTGAGCCATTCAGAAAATTCTTAATGAAGTCTCATCCAAAAGCAACTCCTAAAACATGTGTTCCAGTAGTTTTGTGATTTATTCAGCCAGCATATATTAAGGAACCATCACGTACCCTACAAACTACTTAACTCTGGGAGATGAGCTTCTGCCTTGAAGAAACTTCCAGTCAGATGTGGGAGACAAGAGACCCCTTTCCTTAGCCTGGGTGGTTTGAGTAACGGATGCGTTTAGATGAAGTCATGTAGTAGAGTACACCTCTTATGAAAGAAAAGATGGAGCTCAGAAACAAAAAAAATTAAAGGCACCCACGCAAACTGAAGGGCTCATGAGAACCTCTGACAAGGAAAGGACATACAGCCAGTTCTCCTGGGTTCCACATCTGAGGGTTCATATCCACTGATTCAACTAACCACAAATCAAAAATATTTGGATAAAAAATTCCAGAAAGATCCAAAAGGAGAAATATGTATTTGCTTTGCACCTGGCAGCTATTTACATAGTGTTTACATTGTATTTGGTATTATAAATAATCTAGAGATGGTTTAAAGTGCATGGGAGGATGTGTACAGGTTAGAGGCAAATACTACACCATTTTATACATGGAATTTGGGTATCATGAATTTCGGTATCTGCAGGGGTCCTATAACCAAATCTCCATGGATATCGAGAAACGACTATAATCTTTAAAATATTGTATTGATGTAATTATGTTCTGTAATTTAAAGCTTTGAAATATTATAGAAAATTGTTAGGTAAATAACTTATAAAAGGAATTCACACTATCCCCTCCTCTGGAAAGGTAGAACTTCATGGCTGGATTAAGATGAGTATGTAAATTATTCTCTTTCTTACTGAGTTTCAGCTTCAATAAGAAACACCTTACTAATATCACTAAGAATCATAGTTGGGAGAAATAATTCTTCCTAATGGAACTTGCAAACATGTTATTTATCTGGATACAAATATTTGCCAGAAAATTGGGTAGACGTTACTCTCTTTTCTCCAAATTTAGTAAATTGGAACTCTGTTCAATTAATCTTCAAAAAAATGTGATCACATAGGCAGAGATTTGATGAACAATGGAAATAAGACAGCAGCTATCCCTCTAGGGGGAAAAAAAATGCAAGAAAGGATGTTTCTCCCCTGTGTATCTCTACAAATCAAGCAAAAGTGCAGGGTTTAAGAGATGAGGAGAAAGCGTCCCTAGCAAGACTGGCGAGGTGGAAGATGTGCTGGAGCCAGTCCCAGGGAAAACAAGTGGTTGCAGGTTTAGTAGTTCACCTGGAAAGACACAGGAATGTTCTGAAACATTCTCAGGAATATAATAGGAGGAGACAGGCTGATGAAAGGCCAGGTCCCAGCTTAGGCAGAAAGTGTGGGAAAGGAGGAAATGTGGATACTTCCAGAAAAAAAAAACCAAAACTCTTATTTTGAAACTAGTCAAAATACCTTGTTGCAGAAAGGAAAACAATTTTTGAGATTTACATAAATGGCCAAGAGTTAGGACTTGAGACCAAAAAAAAATTTTTTTTACAACACACAGGCTTGCAACAATATATACACTTTTATCTGAAAAGTATTACTAAATATGTCCTTTTAATGAAATAACAGGTTACAAGCCTGAAAATCCTTACAATGAAGTAAAAAATTAAAATAATGAGTAATATCTTCTTGACCCTATATTCATCTAGCATATCGTCAGAATTTGTAGTCTTTGCACTAGAATTTCTGGAAGACTATAGCATGCCACAAGCTTTGTTGTTGTTTGTTATTGTTTTAGTCGCTAACTCATGTCCAACTCTTTTGTGACTCTATGGACTGTGGCCCGCCAGGGTCCTCTGTCCATGGGATTTTCCAAGCAAGAATACTGGAGTGGGTTGCCATTTGCTTCTCCAGAGGAACTTCACAACCCAGGAATCAAACATGCATCTCCTGCATTTGCAGGCAAATTCTTTACTGCTGAGCCACCAGGGAAGCCCACAAGTTAGGAAACTATATTTCTGACTGATTCTTCAGAATATGTGAATACACATACATATGTACACTATAGCCATTTGGTGATGTGAAGATAAATGTATGAGGAAGAAAGATTCTAATCTGGTTCTGAATGGGTTTGGACTTTGGAAAACAATGAGATTAGAATGGCAATAAAGAGCTCCTCACAGACCTTTATTCATCATTAGGATCCCAGAATTTTAAACTTGGCACGAGCCTTAAAGATCATCTAGTCCAATTATTCCAAAATTGTGGTACAAAGAATTGCAAGAACTCAAGAATATACCTCAGTGATCTACCAACAAGGAAATGTTTGCCAAACAGCCATGCACTTTAAAAACCTCTAAAGCATTTTTAAAAAGCTTTTAAATTACCTAAGAAACGTCTTCACTGCTTTTATTTTTATAAGATTTTAAGATTTAGTTTTTTAAAAAAAGAGTTCTTTCAGCTCAATAAATAAGGAAATTCTCAATTTTGCCCAACTGTCATTTGACAGGTCATAAAACTTAGACACCCCCCCCACACACACACACAAATAGCCTCCTCTGAGTCTCAGTACCGCTTAAGAGCATGTGAGTGTGCGTGCTCAGTCGCTTCAGTCATGTTCGACTCTTTGTGATCCCATGGACTGTAGCCCTCAGGCTCCTCTGGCCATGGGATTCTCCAGGCAAGAATATTGGAATGGGTTGCCATGCCCTCCTCCATGGGCTCTTCCCACCCCAGGGATCGAACTCACATCTCCTGCATTGCAGGCAGATTCTTTACCACTGAGCTACCAGGGAAGCCCCTAGTTAACAGCATTCAGTTCAGTTCAGTCACTCAGTCATGTCCGACTCTTTGTGACCCCATGAATCGCAGCACGCCAGGCCTCCCTGTCCATCACCACCTCCCGGAGTTCACTCAGACTCACGTCCATCAAGTCAGTGATGCCATCCAGCCATCTCATCCTCTGTCATCCCCTTCTCCTCCTGCCCCCAATCCCTCTCAGCATCAGAGTCTTTTCCAATGAGTCAACTCTTTGCATGAGGTGGCATAGTTAGGACCATATCTTAGTTTGGGTTCTTAAATCAGATCCCAAGACACAGACTTGGTACAGGTCATTTCTTTGGGAAGGGATCCTCAAAAACAAAAGTGAGAGCACTGGGTAAATAAGACAAGGAAGGGAAAAACCCAATACAGATTGTGTGAGTGAATGGGTTACCTCTGTGGACAACCGGGGCTCAGTCTTGGTGGGGACACTCTTAGAAACCACAGAGACGTGTGTTCCCACTATCGAATTAGAAGCATGGACATCTCTCCACCATCTCCCCACCCCATGGATTGAGGGTTGTTCATGGGAACCTTAACTCTCCTGCACCCCTGAGCAGCAGAGAGAGCTCCCAGGGCTCCAGTGAAAACTCTCAGGTGAGTCATGGAGAACAGGAGGTGCGAAGTACTCAGTGTGCTGGAAACTGTCCCGCACAGCGGCAGGAACCCAAGTGTGTCTAGAGAAAATGGCACAGCATCATCAGTATCTGCTGCTGACTCGAACCCAGGTCTTCTCATTTCCAAAGCCTTGCATCACTAATGTAACATGAAAGACATTTGTTTAAACTACAATCATTCTTACTCTCTTCATCAAGCACCCGTTTTCCGATGAACAATTTTCAGACACACAGTGACCAAAGCCATCCATGCTTTCCACGATGATGCCACACAATAAGCGCAACTTCACATGTACCTCAGTGTCAGATAAATTCTGTTCTGTTTCAGCTTCAGTCTGTTGAATGTTTCTCTGAAAGAGGGATCTGGGATTTCATCAAATGAAAGAGAATTAGGTGACAACAGGGATCCAGCCAGCATTTTTCTTCCAGTGGAATATGGTTCTGTGATGGAGCCAAGGCAGAGGAGTTCTGAGAGATTCCTCCAGGGTAAATGGAGCTGAAAAGCTCCAGTGTGAGCTGTGCATGAGTTTAGCCCATGGGTCTAGCCCAAGACTGTAACAGAGAACCCGTCAGGAAACCACAGTCATCAGGGATGATAAAGTAAAAGGCAGGGTGACTAGACGAGAAGACCCTAATAGTGGGAATGACTCAGACAGCTGTCATTTACCTTTCTCACTTTATCTAAGATGCTGATTCTTTCACCGTGATCAGTGCTGATGTTCTGAAATATAAGCACATGCATATTTTTTAATCTTTCTCTCACCACACTTTTACATCTTTTTCAGGATTTTGGAATTATGTGCACAATTGATAAACATTTTTGGAAATACTTATATTTTCAAATTTTTAGAGTTTGAAATAATAATTTTGGTTTCATTAAGTGGTCATGAATTTTTATTAGTAGTACTCCAATGCCACTTAAACATTTTAGAGGAATGAGGTTTATAGGATCCTTTTTCAATAACACAAATCACCTTAGGTTTATAGAAGATTCTTGTATTCTAATTAAACATGTATTTATGATACAAACTCTCATTCCCTTATATAAATTTATATTAGAATATCTGGATTAACCTGTGCACAGGTTATATAGCAAAGCCCATTATAGAGGCTACTATGAAGACAAATGGGCTTCCCTGATAGCTCAGTTGGTAAAGAATCTGCCTGCAATGCAGGAGACCCCAGTTCAATTCCTGGGCTGGGAAGATCGGCTGGAGAATGGATAGGCTACCCATTCCAGTATGCTTGGGCTTCCCTCGTGGTTCAGCTGGTAAAAAAACCTGCATGCAATGCAGGAGACCTGGGTTTGATCCCTGGGCTGGGAAGATCCCCTAGAGGAGGAAAGGGCTACCCACTCCAGTATTCTGGCCTGGAGAATTCCATGGACTGTATAGTCCATGAGGTTGCAAAGAATCAGCCACGACTGAGCAACGTTCACTTCACTTCATGAAGACAAATGTTTATCTCAGACATTGTACCGTAAGCACCAGACATTTGCTGACTTTGAAGAACTCAGTGACATTTCAAACTCATATCAGTGTATGTAACATATTTATCAACAGCTTCAAAATACTGGAAAATATAATGCTAGACTTTATAATAGAGACAAAAATGGATCAGAAATAACACCTGTGCTCAAAGAATTTACAGCCTAGTAAAAGCAAAAGGACTTCATGTAAAACGTATTGCTTTATCACTGAGGCATTAATAATATTTTAAGAGTTCAAATATAAAACTGTGAAGTGGAATGAGTGGAAAAAGTGATAAAGCAAACAAACAAACAAGTAGAGAGCCCTGGGAACCTTGCTGCTACATTCAAAATTCTGTGCAGTTGTGAATTGCTAAATTGCTGAATTTGATTTGTTCTCTGAAAGACTGCTTGAGTCCCAGCCCTACTTGGCTTTGTACCCGTGACTTTCCATTTGCCCACCCCCCCCCCCCCACAGCTTCATTTCTTTCTGTCTCCAGGCTTTTGTGATATATTAAGGCCTGAAGACTAGACCTGAGATTGGCCCAATTAATTTCAGGTTCACAATCCATACTAACTTACAAACACTCTCTTAAGGCAAGTCATAGAAAGTGCTTATCTAAGTTCAAAATGTTTTAAAGATAAAGAGGCACAGACTGTGCTCCAGTGGACTTTGGTGAGGTGCAGGGAGAAAACAAAATTTTCTGTTTTGTTGTAAGTACTACATGCCCACAGGAATATTTATTTTTACATTATTCTCCTGTGATTGATTTCTAAACCTGCAGGCATATCACTAGTATAAGCCCAAAAGTTTGCCAAAATATGGTCATGACATCTTGCTGTTACTACCTTGAATGGACAATGTATAAATACCTGCTACTCAGACACTTTGAGTTGCGATTCATGGGGTCGCAAAGAGTCGTACACGACTGAGCGACTGAACTGAACTGAACTGATGAAGAAATGTCTAATTTAAGGAAAACATCAATATTAAAAACGTACTTAAATTAGGATAGGAGTTACTGATTATAAAAACTATAGAGTAAGTTCCCTCAAAGAAAAACTCTTGAAGCCCAGGAACCTGATCTTTAACACATACACTTGTCTAATTAATTCAAGTGTTATACATTGCTTTCTTCCTTCATTTAAGTGTGATATACAAAATATTTAACAACTTATATGACACTGACACCAACCAGGCAAAAGTAAGCCCCATGAGTAAACTGGGTCCTGGGAGGGCCTTGTTTTGCTGGGTGTTACTTAATGGCTTAATCAAGGAGAGGCAGTGGCACCAGGGTGGGATGACATGAGCTAGATGGGTTGTGTTGGCAGGAAGTTCCTCGGGTGATTAGAGCAGCAGCTATTTGTAATTCTTTAAAAATTTTTACTTACAACATTGACACACTGGTATATACTAGCTAGACATAAGCCCAAGCTGTTTAAAATAAAGCTATATACATGGACAAATATAGTCATATTTTATGTTGAGAAACTTGATCCAGTGGATACCCAGAGATTAAAATGCGTTATGTATAACAGTACAGTTCTGCCATGTCCATATCTGCCAATTTTTCTACTTGCCACCAGTCTACAGTCCCAGTACACCACACCAAGCACAAAGTCCAGGATCATAACAGGACCAAGAAACAACCTAACAGGCCCCTCAGATAGTTCTCACTACATAACTACTGGATAAAGGAGTATAAACAAGGCCTTTCAAAGAGTTGACTAGGGATATTCGAGAGCAAAGAGTAGAAATTTAGAATCATTGCTGTCCAGCGTATGACTTAAGGAACAAAAATGTGTTGATATGTTTTTCTCTACTTATACATTTCTACTATTTCTTCAGGATTCTGTTCATCCCATCTCTATCCTTTTATAGTTTACATAAACACTAAATCTGTTTTCCTCCCCTTCTGTTGGGTTGGCCTAAAAGTTTGTTTTCCTGTAACCGCTTATGGAAAAACCAGAACACACTTTTTGGTCAACCCAATACTTCACCTGCTGACCAGTCATATCTCACAAAAACTTGGGATTTCCTGTGGTTTTCCCCACTCCTATACTCTTGGGAGAAAAGCAGTAGATCCAAGAGATGGGAGGGGCTATCCTCCCACCTTCCACTCACCAATTATGGCCACGTATGTCCCTGCGTGCACAGGGAAGATGCTTAGCTGCTCAAATATGCGCTTGAAAAAAATGTAAACCATAAACATATTCAAAACCCAGATGATGTTCATGAAAAACACTGACCCTTTCTCTTTTGGTTTACTCTTTTTTTTTTTTAATTTTATTTTATTTTTAAATTTTACATAATTGTATTAGTTTTGCCAAATATCAAAATGAATCTTTTATTACTCAGGGGATGGAATAAACAGCACATTTTCTTTATCTTCCCATTCATTCATGTCATAGGGATTTGAATTGTTTTCTTAACATTAGAGGCACCTGTGGATAAATTTAACAATTTTATATTCTATGTTAATGGCAGAAAGAGAAGAACAACTTAAGAGCCTCTTGATGAAGGTGAAAAAGCTGGCTTAAAACTCAGCATTCAAAAGACTAAGATCATTCAAAAAACTAAGACCAGTCCCATTACTTCATGGCAAATGGATGGAAAATAAGTGGAAACAGTGAGAGATTTTATTTTCCTGGGCTGCAAAATCACTGCAGTTGGTGACTGCAGCCATGAAATTAAATGATGCATGCTCTTTAGAAGAAAAGCTATAACAAACCTAGATAGCATATTAAAAAGCAGAGACATCACTTTGCCCATAAAGGTCCATATAGTCAAAGCTATGGTTTTTCCAGTACAGATATGGATGTGAGAGTTGGACCTTAAAGAAGGGGAAGTGCCGAAGAATTGACACTTTCAAATTGTAGTGTTGGAGAAGACTCTTGAGAGTCTCTTGGACAGCAAGGAGATCAAACCAGTCAATCCTAAAGGAAATCAACCCTAAATATTCATTGTAAGGACTGATGCTAAAGCTGAAGCTCCAACACTTAGGCCATCTGATGCAAAGAGCTGACTCATTAGAAAAAACCCCCATGCTGGGAAAGATTGCAGACAGGAAGAGAAGGGGGCAACAGAAGATGAGATGGTTGTACGGCATCACTGACAGAATGGACATGAGTTTGAGCAAACTCCAGGAGATGGTGAAGGACGGGGAGACCTGGTGTGCTGCAGTCCATGGGGTCGCAAAGGGTCAGACACAACTTAGCAACTGAACAACAATTCTATGATGGATATATAGCAAAACAATAAATGGAGAAGATCCAAATGTGTTGCAAATAGTCACCTCAGACTCCTATCAATCACGGTGTATATCATTAGAATCAGTGACAGTTCTCAGGTTTCTTTTTTTTTTTTTTTTTTAAGCAATTCAGAAACATTGATGATTAACAGCTGTGTTTATCACAACTGATGGCATATACTAGCAATTCCATAAAACTCCATAAAATGACCATGCTACAGTGGTGGTGGTTTAGTCTCTAAAGTCGTGTCTGACTCTTGCGACCTCGTAGACCATAGCCCTCCAGCTTCCTAAGTCCATGGGATTCTCCAGGCTAGAATACTGGAGTGGGTTGCCATTTTCTTCCCCAGGGGATCTTCCCAAGCCAGGAATCGAACCCCAGTCTCCTGCATTGGAGGCAGATTCTTTACCAACTGAGCTACAAGGGAAGCCACCAGACCATGCTACAGAGCTATTATAAATCACAAGAACAAAACCTTCACCGACACATGCTCACAGGCACACACATGTGCATGCACACACACGCACGCACATACACACACACACACACACACACACACCCCATTTACATGCAGAGGGGCACAGTTGTAAATTCAGCTTAACTGATTTTTTGGCTACAGATCAAAAGACTGGGAAAGGCAACCCAAACAAAATATATTCAAATGGACCATATCTTCCTCCAAAATGCTAAAACAGTTAGGATTCTCTTTTCTCATTTCTGTGTGTGGTTCTCTGGTACCTTATCATGACCCAGTTATAATACCAGAGGGAAGAAGTAGTCAGGGAAAGCAAGGAGGTGATGAAAACTATAAAAAGGCTTTGTAGAATTACCACTATCTAGTGTGATCATAGTAGGGAACAGGGTCAGGACACCCTCCCAGATTTAAGAACTCTGTCTACTACAGAAGTAGCTCTCTTCTGTTGCTTATAAAAATGAGGACAACAATGCCTGCCGTGTTACAGCCTAATGGCCTAAGTTTGCAGTCGGCGTAACATGCAAATACTGCCCTTGGTGTTCCCAAAGTGTCTGGAGACTGGATGATTTACACTGACAGTGCCTGAACTGTTTTCAGTTTTGTTTTCTCAAACTCTCCACTGTCTACAGACTTAACAAGTTACTGACATATTGTCAAAGTTACAACAACAGAACATTAATCGTTTCAAGGAGTTTTGAAGCCAGGACAGTTCTTGTCTGCTTGGAGAGACAGAGCAGTGGCCACGAGTTGTAGCCCTGGACAGTTAACCTAGTCTGTGCCCTTGGCAAGGGAGCATGCAGCTTTGCTACCCGTAGTAGACACAGAGGGACACCGTCACTCCCGCATTCACTTTTTGGTGGTCTCATCACAAAGATTTTCATTTCTCACCTTTCCTCCTCTTCTGCCTGGTTATTCTGCGCTGGGGTTATCTGCTGCGTCTAACTCACTGCCAGTTATTATGAACTGATGTACATATTACCATCTCTCCGGCTGTGGACTAACTAAATTACCATGCGTGTGGAGTAGAGTCTTTGCTGAGTATGCGGACCCTCTAGAAGAGAAATTCTATGTACAAGAGCTCATCAGGGGCTTAACCTGGCTGACACCATGATACGGTTGTGTGAAATGTGTTCTTCCTTTGTACAGTTTCACCAGGCAATGAGAGTTCCTTACTGAGCCTTCAGTACCTCTGGTCAGAGGCTGGATGGTCCAAACTGTGAAAGGGATGCCTCTTGCTAAAAGAGAAACCATTTTCTAATAGTCATCTCTCCTCGCAAGTTACCTGTTACCACTCCTACATTATCCACTTACTAGGCCAAATGAGCATACTGAAATAAAACTAATCGCAGCTAACCTCAAAAATCGGTAGAAGGTGAGGCACTGACGGTTTCTTCCGTGTTAGAGACCTTGTATCTGATCAGCCCAGAGTGTGGCCGGGAGAGATGGGTAGGGAGGTAGCAGTGCAACGCACTGTGTTAAACAGACTCCTCTCCAAACTCTGCAATGGCCAATTTGGTCCAAACTACCGTGTGAAGTGTGAATAATAAAAACAGGAAACCTGGGACTTGCAGTGGAACGAATCTCTGTAAAATAGTCATAGCCTTAGGAAACCATAGAAAGCAAAGCCACTTCACCATGTTATTTATTCTAACATCTTCCAGATAAAAGGAAAGAGTGAAGGGGGAAAGGGAGAAACAAGGATGGGAAAGCCATTTGGGCAAAATTTTTAAAGGCTCTTTGTGTTCAAATTCCTGAGTTCCCTGCAAAGCCTTTCTCAGAATCCTTGCTATCTTTGGGCTCTCCTTGCCACAGAACTAAAAAGTCATAACTATTGCTTTGCTATATGTCATTTCTTGCACACATTATGTAAAAATTATCTGTTTTGATAACTAAAGAGTTTGGTACTTTTTATCCTGAATAATATCTTAACAGATTGCTTGCAGTAACCATTATCTTCAATAAGAGTGGAAAATCATTTGGGTTGGAAAAATGATCATTTGTAGAAATGTATATAGTGAATAGAGCATGCTAAATCTAATACACTTCTGTTTTCCTATTAATATCCATATAATCCCTGAAGAGTTTTCTTTTCTGAATGATTTCTTATTTCAGTCTGAACAATCTTATACTATGGAAAAGACTCTGGTGCTGGGAGGGATTGGGGGCAGGAGGAGAAGGGGTCGACAGAGGATGAGATGGCTGGATGGCATCACTGACTCCATGGACGTGAGTCTGAGTGGACGCCGGGAGTTGGTGATGGACAGGGAGGCCTGGCGTGCTGCGATTCATGGGGTCGCAAAGAGTCGGACACGACTGAGCGACTGAACTGAACTGAACTGAACTGATACTATGTAAGGTCCACAAGGACAGGGGTGTTTTTTCCCCTGGCAAAGTCCATAGTACAAAACTACTGCATAAAAACCCAAAGAAATGAGAGAAAAGTAGCCCAAAATAAAACTTTACACAGTATAGTGTTTCATTTCTTCACAAGCTTCAAACTAACCCTTTCATTGCTAAATTAAACCAGGGTGTTTTAGTCCCAGTCACTAATTAAAACCAAGTGGCAAAAACAGTACAGTGGTTTTACCCATTCATTATGAACCCACTTAAAATTCAATGAAATGTAAACAGAAAATACTGTGGTAGTGAGACCACAGGCCCTCAGTGTGACCTTTTCAACTCACCTGGCTTTCATCCTGATATTATTAGAACTACTTAATACAAGGATGCATTAACTGAATATGACTTACCTAAATCTTAGTCAGCTGAGAGACTGAAAACATTTTCTACAGTACCATGTTTTTGTTTTCTGGATCTATAGCACGAGAGGTGGATTAAGAAATACCTGTATGCAAACATGTATGATTTACCTCCCTGAGGGTGTAAAACAATTCAATTTGCAAATTTTGGCCACTGATTACAATCTGGAGATGGCAGAGGGAGCAACATTTGAAGCCGACATCTTCCATCTTTAGGACTTGCTTTTTGTACTCTTCAGTTTCCCTTTGCTTTCTAAATAATTCTCCAGGACAAGACTTTCCAACACCAGGTTGGCAGAGAATACAGACTGAATTTTTCAGAACTTTGGTTGCAGTTCATTCCCAAGAGCTCCCCAACAACTATTTTAGAGAGACTGAAAATGTAACTTGGATATTACCTGAATGACATCACAGTACATTTTCTTATTCCTTAAAAGCGCACTGCCAGAAATTTAGGCAGCACTGTCTGAGGCTGCTGATCCCTGTGCCCCTCCACAGGCAGCCATGCCAAGTGGCTTCCATGAAGCGACACAGGGAACCACCTGAAAACTGGCATTATTCAGCCTTGTGCTTGCATGGGTAGCGAAGTGCAGGAATGGGTAATGTAACAATGGAATGGGCTGAGAGTTTCTTCAGCCATCTGTTCTGCATGTGTTCAGCAGATCGTCACTATATTGGACCTTACAGTTTGTGCAGATATCCTCCAGAGAGAGAGAGGGTCTAAAATAACTTAGAGCAAAGATTAGCCTTAGTATAAGAGACAGTAGATAATTGTCTGTCTCGCCATGTTGTAAAAATCAATTCTGCAACTGACCGCTTTGCGTGTGCAACTCGAAGGTTTACAGTGGTTCATCTGGATTTGTGGCTCTGTGTGACTCTTATCTCAAGCCACATCAGGTTTAAGAGGATAAAGAGACTGATGTTTAATTCTTTAATTTTGTTAATGTTTACTAAGGTTCTTCATTCTTTTTGTAATAAGAACTAGACTTTTATTTCATCTGCTTCTATGATAAGTGAGCCTTTGAGTAGTTCGACAAAAACGTATCTTTACCTTCTTGGCCATGCTTCAAAAAAAAGGTATACACTCATCACTTAAAAATGCACTACAAATGAGACCCAGAACTGGCTACTTCTTCACGGTGCCGGGATATCCGACCTCCTGACTTTCATCATGGACTTGGCTCTCCCAGACTAAAGGAAGATCAAAAGCGTTACTCAAAGAGCAAGGATACAGGGAAGACTCCACTAAAGACGGGGTAAAAAGTGATGACTGAATGGTAACCCAAAGAGACGACACCTCAGACTTCAAAAGGTCTCTGGGAGAAGAGAAAAATGAGTGTGTTTCTGAAGAAATCAATTTCTAATTCCAGAAGGATTTTTAGAAAAGGACGCAAGGAAGTACAACAGAAGTAAACACAGCAGGCCAGAACTCTGCTCCTGTATCTTCTCGAGTGAAAGCTGTACAAACTCAGATTATGAAAACTTAGACTATCAGTGCATTTTTACAGAATGATAGGATTAAGGACAAGACAAAATGAAATCAATGATACTATCCATGACTTCCAGGGGAAGATATGCTTGGAGCTGGCTTCAGAAAGCTCCCAAGCGCACCAGTTGACAGCACGGATCGGGCAGGAAGATAAAACAGATTGGGAGATGCTTCCCACAGTCCATTGCGCTTGCCCATCCTTGCAACTCATCACACTTAACTGAAGCTGTTTCAAATCTGGCCACCCGCAAAACCATAAACCCTGTAAGGTCAAATACCATGACTATGCTATTTAATTATATAGCCCTACTTAGCAAAACACCTCCACTAATATTGCTTGAATACATGGGGATATAAACATTTCTTATGATATAAAAGCCCTTAGTACAGCAAATTTGTAAAGCCTTTTCCTGGCGGGTTACACCCTCTAGACCCTACTTAACAGCAGTGTCCTCCCCCACCATCACCTGACAGAAATGCGGCCCAGAGTCTCTCTCTCTGAATGGTCTGGCCCCCAGACCTGAAACAAAAGCTGCCTTACCCAGTGAGTGCTGATATCCTCCACCTACAAAACTACCCAGCTTAGCATTTAAATAGTTCATCGGTTATCTGTACCTTACCTAAAGTAAACTACTCATCTATGTCCTCTTTCCATAATGGTTTCCCTTTGCTTCCATTTAACTTCCCTAGATATTTCATGATAATCATAATGATGATTATAAGGATATGCAGGTACTTTTCTAAGAATTTTGTATATATCACCTTATTGAAACCTTGTAACAGTGCTATGGAGCACATAGTGTTATTCTTCTCAGGTTAAGATGAAGAAACTGAGACACAGAAGGTTTAAGTAATCTGCTCATGTGCACTGCTAGGAGGAAGTGAGCACCACTTGGATTTGAACCCAGGTATCCTGGCTCCAACGTTAACTCTCTTCAACACTATGATCTGTCTCTCTCCTATACTTCTTAATGTGTGTCTACTACTAACACAGTACTGTGCCAATACACAAGGAAGTCTAAGACCAGGTAGGAATAGACCTTATCATTAAGATGTTTAGTATCAGGAGAAAAGAAATGTGAATAAGCAAAACACATTGTATAAATTCATGAACAACTTCTATGGTAATAATAAGGATCAGAACCAAAATTATCGCCTATAACTCTTACAGAAATTTTCTCAGTCTCATAGTAAATAGGAACTGGAATTTGATAAAAAGTTTGTGACATACCCACCAGATAACACATCCAACCCCTAAACTTCCTTAAAGGCCACTTCAAGACTTTCTATTCTGAAAACCTACTGGTGACTAACCCCACTCCCACCATAGTCTTTATGTTATCCTGAAATTTCTGTGCATTCACAGAATCACATTTTAGATGGTTAATACATGGAAGTTCAGTTCAGTCGTTCAGTCATATCCAACTCTTTGCGATCCTATCGACTGCAAAACGCCAAGCTTCTCTGTCCATCACCAATTTCAAGAGCTTACTCAAACTCATGTCCATCAGGTCAGTGATGCCATCCAACTATCTCATCCTCTGTCGTCCCCTCTCCTTCTGCCTTCAATCTTTCCCAACATCAGTATCTTTTCTAGTGACTCAGTTCTTTGCCTCAGGGGGCCAAATTATTGGAGTTTCAGCTTCAGCATCAGTCCTTCCAATGGATATTCAGGACTGATTTCCTTTAGGATAGACTGGTTGGATCTCCTTGCAGTCCAAGGGACTCTCCAGAGTCTTCTCCAACACCACAGTTCAAAGGAATCAATTCTTCGGTGCTCAGCTTTCTTTATACTCCAACTCTCACCATACCTGACTACTGGAAAAATCATAGCTTTGACTAGACGGACGTTTGTTGGTAAAGTCATGTCTTTGCCTTTTAATGTGCTGTCTAGGTTGGTCATAGCTTTTCTTCCAAGGAGCAAGCATCTTTTAATTTCATGGCTGCACTCACCATCTGCAGTAATTTTGGAGCCTCCAAAAATAAAGTCTCTCACTGTTTCCATTGTTTCCCCATCTATTTGCCAGGAAGTGATGGGACCAGATGCCATGATCTTCGTTTTCTGAATGTTGAGTTGTAAGCCAACATTTTCACTCTCTTCTTTCACTTTCATCAAGAGGCTCTTTAGTTCTTCTTCACTTTCTGCCATAAGGGTGGTGTCATCTGCATATCTGAGGTTATTGATATTTCTCCTGGCAATCTGGATTCCAGTTTGTGCTTCATCCAGCCCAGCATTTTGCATGATGTACTCTGCATATAAGTTAAATAAACAGGGTGACAATATACAGCCTTGATGTATTCCTTTTCCTATTTGGAACCAGTCTGTTGTTCCATGTCAAGTTCTAACTGTTGCTTCTTGACATGCATACAGATTTCTCACGAGGCAGTTCATGCGGTCTGCTATTCCCATCTCTTTCAGAATTTTCCACAGTTTGTTTTGATCCACACAGTCAAAGGAGTTGGGACAGTCAATAAAGCAGAAGTAGATGTTTTTCTGGAACTCCCTTGCTTTTTCAATGATCCCACAGATGTTGGCAATTTGATCTCTTGTTCCTCTGCCTTTTCTAAATCCAGCTTGAACATCTGGAATTTCACAGTTCATGTACTGTTGAAACCTGGCTTGGAGAATTTTGAGAATTACTTTGCTAGCAGGTGAGATGAGTGCAATTGTGTAGTAGTTTGAACATTTGGCATTATCTTTTGGGTACTGGAATGAAAACTGACCTTTTGCAGTCCTGTGGCCGCTGCTGAGTTTGCTGGCATATTGAGTGCAGCACTTTCACAGCATCATCTTTTAGGATTTGAAATAGCTCAACTGGAATTCCATCACCTCCACTAGCTTTGTTCATAGGTATGTTTCCTAAGGCCTACTTGACTTCACATTCCAGGATGTCTGGCTCTAGGTGAATGATCACACCATCATGCTTATCTGGGTCATTAAGATCTTTTTCATTTGGTTCTTCTGTGTATTCTTGCCACCTCTTCTTAATATCTTCTGCTTCTGTTAGGTCCATACCATTTCTGTCCTTTATTGTGCCCATCTTTGCACAGGATGAAAGGTTCCCTTGGTATCTCTAATTTTTTTAAAGAGATCTCCAGTCTTTCCCATTCTATTGTTTTCCTCTATTTCTTTGTAGTGATCACTGAGGAAGGCTTTCATATCTCTCCTTGCTATTCTTTGGAACTCTGCATTAAAGTGGGTATATCTTTCCACTTCTCCTTTGCCTTTAGCTTCTCTTCTTTTCTCAGCTATTCATAAGGCCTCCTCAGACAACCATTTTGCCTTTTTGCATTTCTTTTTCTTGGGGATGGTCTTGATCACTGCCTCCTGTACAATGTCATGAACCTCTGTCCATAGTTCTTCAGGTACTCTATCAGATCTAATCCCTTGAATCTATTTCTGACTTCCACTGTATAATAATAGATTTGATTTAGGTCATACCTGAATGGTCTGGTGGTTTTCCCTACTTTGTTCAATTTAAGTCTGAATTTGGCAAAAAGGAGTTCATGATCTGAGCCACAGTCAGCTCCTGGTCTTGTTTTTGCTGACTGTCTAGAGCTTTTCCATCTTTGGCTGCAAAGAATATAATCAATCTAGTTTTGGCATTGACCATCTGGTGATGTCCATGTGTAGAGTCTTCTCTTGTGTTGTTGGAAGAGGCTGTTTGCTATGACCAGTAAGTTCTCTTGGCAAAACTGTTATTCTTTCACCTGCTTCATTTTGTACTCCAAGGCCAAATTTGCCTGTTATTCCTGTTATTCCAGGTATCTTGTGACTTCCTACTTTTGCATTCCAGTCCCTTATAATGAAAAGGACATCTTTTTTGGGGTGTTAGTTCTTGAAGGTCTTGTAGGTCTTCAGAGAACTGTTCAACTTCAGCTTCTTCAGCATTACTGATCAGGACACAGACTTAGATTCTGTGATACTGAATGGTGTGCCTTGGAAATGAACAGAGATCATTCTGTAGTTTTGAGATTGCATCCAAGTACTGCATTTTGGACTCTTGTTGATTATGAGGGCTACTCCATTTCTTCAAAGGGATTCTTGCCCACGGTAGTAGATATAATGGTCATCTGAGTTAAATTCACCCATTCCAGTCCACTTTAGTTCACTGATTCCTAAAATGTTCACTTTTGCCATTTCCTCTTTGACCACTTCCAATTTGCCTTGATTCATGGACCCAACATTCCAGGTTCCTATGCAATTTTGCTCTTTACAGCATTGGACTTTACTTCCATCACCAGTCACATCCACAACTGGGTGTTGTTTTTGCTTTGGCAGATGGAGAAACAGTGGAAACAGTGGCTGACTTTATTTTGCTGGGCTCCAAAATCACTGCAGATGGTGATTGCAGCCAAGGATGCTTACTCCTTGGAAGGAAAGTCATGACCAACCTAGACAATATATTAAAAAGCAGAGACATTACTTCACCAACAAAGGTCTGTCTAGTCGAGGCTATGGTTTTTCCAGTGGTCATGTATGGATGTGAGAGTTGGACTATAAGGAAAGCTGACTGCTGAAGAATTGATGCTTTTGAACTGTGGTGTTGGAGAAGACTCTTGAGAGTCCCTTGGACTGCAAGGAGATCCAACCAGTCCATCCTAAAGGAGATCAGTCCTGGATGTTCACTGAAAGGACTGATGCTGACACTGAAACTCCAATACTTAGGCCACCTGATATAAAGAGCTGACTCATTTGAAAAGACCCTGATGCTTGGAAAGATTGAGGGCAGGAGGAGAAGGGGACAACAGAGGATGAGATGGTTGTATGGCATCACCGACTCAATGGACATGGGTTTGGGTAGACTCCGGGAGTTGGTGATGGATGGGAGGCCTGGCGTGCTACAGTTCATGGGGTCGCAAAGAGTCAGACATGACTGAGTGACTGAACTGTAATGAACTGAACATCTCTTCATTCTTTCTGGAGTTATTTCTCTGCTGATCTCCAGTAGCATATTGGGCACCTACCGACCTGTGGAGTTCATCTTTCAGTGTCCTATCTTTTTGCCTTTTCATACTGCTCATGGGGTTCTCAAGGCAAGAATAATGAAGTGGTTTGCCATTCCCTTCTCCAGTGGACCATGTTTTGTCAGAACTCTTCACCATTACCCGTCCATTTTTGGTGGCCCTACACAACATGGCTCATAGTTTCATTGAGTTAGACAAGGCTGTGGTCCATGTGATCAGTTTGGTTAGTTCTCTGTGATTGTGGTTTTCATTCTGTCTGCCTTCTAATGGGTAAGGATAAGAGGCTTATGGAAGTTTCCTGTTGGAAGAGACTGACTGAGGGGGAAACCGGGTCTTGTTCTGATGGGCAGGGCCATGCTCAGTAAATCTCTAGTCTAGTTTTTTTGTTGATGGGCTGTGTCCCCTCCCTTTGTTTGACCTGAGGCCAAATTATGGTGGAGGTAATGAAGATAATGGGACCTCAAAAAGTCCCATGCATGTACTGCTGCACTCTGTGCCCCTGATCCTGCAGCAGGCCATCGCCAACCCATGCTTCTCCCAGAGACTCCTGGACATTGGTAGGCAAGCTGGGGCAGTCTCCTGTGGGGTCACTGCTCCTTTCTCCTGGGTCCTGGTGTGCACAAGATTTTGTTTGTGCCCTCCAAGAGTCTGTTTCCCCAGTTTTGTGTAAATTCTGGTGGCTCTATGGTGGTGTTAATTGTGACCTCCTCCAAGAGGGTTTATGTCATACCCAGGTCTGCTGCACCCAGAGCCCCTGCCCCTGTGGCAGGCCACTGATGACCCTTAACTCTGCAGGAGACACTCAAACACAGTTCTGGCTCAGTCTCTGTGGGGTCTCTGGGTCCTGGTGTGCAAGGTTCATTTGAGCCCTCTGAGCATCTCTGGCAGGTATGGGGTTTGACTCTAAATGAAATTTCGCCCCTTCTTCCATCTTGCTGGGGCTTATCCTTTGCCATTGGATGTGAGGTATCTTATTTTGGTGGGATCCAACATTCTCCTGTCGATGGTTGTCCAGCAGTGAGTTGTAATTTTGGAGTTCTTGCAAGAGAAGATGAGTGCACTCTGCCATCTTAGTCAGATGGAAGTTATATCACCCTAAAAAATCATAAACTTTACAGAAGTAATGACTAGAAAACCATCTCTTAAAGTTCTTATAATTCTTACTTGAGTGCAGAACAGACATACATATCCACTGAATAAATGTTGAATAACTAACAACAAATGAACAGAGGGATGATGGATCAGATCAGATCAGATCAGTCGCTCAGTCGTGTCCAACTCTTTGCGATCCCATGAATCGCAGCACGCCAGGCCTCCCTGTCCATCACTAACTCCTGGAGTTCACCCAGACTCACGTCCATTGAGTCAGTAATGCCATCCAGCCATCTCATCCTCTGTCGTCCCCTTCTCCTCTTGCCCCCAATCCCTCCCAGCATCAGAGTCTTTTCCAATGAGTCAACTCTTCACATGAGGTGGCCAAAGTACTGGAGTTTCAGCTTTAGCATCAGGATACACTTCTCTATTTAATATTTTGATTTCTAAGTAAATGACATGGAACTTAAGGAGCAAGTGAGAGAGAGAGAGAATCTGTGATGACAGCACATTGGCCCCTGGAATTATTAAAATGTTTAATCAGATAGAAGATTTGGGGCCCCTAAATAAAGGCCAGGAGCATAGGTAATCAGCACAGTCTTAGCAGCAGGAGAAAACCAAATCAAACCAAACCCCACTTCATTCTTTCATCCCCATGCCCATACACACTTGCACAGTTGGAAGCGAGAGGCAATTTACTGGCACCCAGTACAAGTCCTTTCTGGAAGTGATTACTGTCACAAATCCACTTTTAGTCAAAGGTGTTAAAAAATGAGATGGAGACCATCCAATTCTTACTTACTTTTTGTGAGGAACTGTTAAAGAGTGATACAAGTGGATAGAAAAGAAGGTGGGAAGGGAAAGAGACAGAATAGACTACAGGAGACCAAATAAAAAGTTCAAAGTGGAAAGCAAAAGTAACACTTCATCATTCCCAATTTCCTCTTGGGCTCTGTTGACTAACTGGAGTTTCATCATTACCTGATGAGAGGCCAGCTTTGAAGAGCTCAGAGGATTCCTTTAAAGTCTTTGGATCTCATCTCAAGTTGAAGGATGCACAAGTGAAGCTCCCAACCATCTTGATGTGTTTACAAGGTTCTACTAAACCTGTCCTAATGAAAATATCAGCTGACCTTGAATGTTTACCAGATCTCAGTAAGCATATATTGGAAATTCAGAAGAAATACACTATAGCCAAAAGAGACTACACAAAAGACAGAAGCCAGAGTCTTATGAACTGTTGCTTCTTTGAAGCCCTTTCTAAAAGGAAGGAAATCAAGGGCATCTCTGTCTACTCTTATCAATATCCACTTAACTATGTAGAGTCAAAGTAAAAAATATGAGTGTTCTGTGGAGAATAAGCCCCTCTCCACTGTGAATGCTATTAAGTGTAGAGTCTTTAGTTAAGCAGATAAACTAAGCCCACTCATTCTCAGATTCTTCATCATTCTTATCTCTGCAGAAAAGACCCCCTGGAACTTCCTACTGTTCTCCCAGGTTAATTTGCCTCATCTCATCCTTCAAATTTCCCAGAGGCATCTTTGTAGCAGAAACTCCCAGTGAGTTTATAAATTATCTTTCCCTTAACCTGACACCTAAACCTCAGGCATTTTTATTTAATTACCTAATAGACATTCATTTTGTTTTTCATTTGAATCTCAAGCCTAACATAATGAAAAAGAAATCCTCATTCTCATTGGCCCCTGGCAACTCATTTCTTTAGAAACTTCTGCAGCTCAGTAAGTGGCAGCATGCATGCGTGCCCAGGTGCTCAGTCGTGTCTGACTCTTTGTGACCCCATGGACTGTAGCCCACTAGGCTCCTCTGTCCATGGGATTTCCCAGCAAGAATACTGGAGTGGGTTGCCATTTCCATCTCCAGGGGATCTTCCTGACCCAGGGATCAAACCCAAGTCCCTGCGGATCCTGCAATGGCAGGCAAATTCTTTACCACTGAGCTACCTGGGAAGTCCTGTTGTTCAGTCGCTCAGTTGTGTCCGACTCTTATGACAGCAACGTTCATCAATTTGATCTTCCCATTTTCTCCGTCTTCTTTAAAGTAAATGTCCCCACCATCAAAATTTTAGGGAGTATAAGGTTGCTCAGCAGGAGAATTGATCTATCTGCTTCCTTGGCACAAAGGAAGAGAGTCCATGTGACTATGTCTAGACTAATGGAAATGAGCAGAACTGATATGGGTACAACCTCCAAGTGACCTTTAAAATGCAAAGTCACTTATCCTGCATTCCTTTTTTCCTACATCCTGTGGGCTGGAATATAGATATGCTGGTAAGAATCTGTCTGTAGTATTCTTTGCTGAAAAATACTTCATAACACATAATGGTCACTCAAAGCTTTTTTTAAATGAAAGAAAGAGGAACACAGAGTAAGACAGCTATACATTCTCTTGCACAGATAGTTATTAGATATCTGTTATAAATAATTTAATATTACTGCTAAGAAGAGTTCTACAAAAATTTTAAGAAAAAAGACAGTGTATTCATATATAATGCCAAAAAGTCATCACTGAGATTATAATAATTATGAAAGATCTGAGAAAGAATAAGTAGGCACTTTATGTAATGAGCTATGTATAGAAGCCACACAAAGATGTGGTCTGTGCTCAAGCTCAAGAATAAGGCACTGTAGAGGCAGGAAGGTGCTATCAACGAGAATCCCTGTTTAAAACTCAACAAAATCTACAAAATAGTAGAGATGAAACCAGCAACTTTTTCAGGACAGTGTATATTATTGGCTCAAGTAAGTTGTCCAGGAGGCTTCCCTGTTGGCTCAGCTGATAAAGAATCCACCTACAATAAAGGAGACCTGGGTTTGATTCCTGAGTCAGGAAAATCCTCTGGAGAAGGGATAGGCTACCTACTCCAGGATTCTTGCCTGGAGAATTCCATGAAAAAGGTGCCTGACAGGCTACAGTCCATGGTGTTGGAAAGAGTCGAACACAACAGAGTGACTTTCACTTTCAAGTTGTCCAGAGTAACAAAGTTAAGCTAGAGAATTTTACTTTGGTTAAATCTTCTTAAGGAAAAGGGCAACGTATTATGTCACCTAACTACAATGTTAGGAGAAAATGTTCAGACTTCAGGCAGAGCTGGAACCAAATGTTAAGATGATGTCACTGGGGATCTATTGTTTCTCTTTTTCTTTTTTTACTTTTTATTTTGATCTAAAATTATACTTACAAAAGACTTAGTAATTTAGATTAACAGAGAGTTCCTGTACACCCTTTCCTTACTCAATTGCCCTTTGGTTAACATCTTGCATAACAGTAGTACAATTATCAAAGCCAGAAATCGACCTTGGTACAACAGTTCTACTGACTAAATTATAGACCTTTTTCAAATTTCACTAGATTTTTTCACCAATGTTTTTTTTTTCTCCTGTTCCATTATCCTACTGGGATCCCATGGTGCATTCATCTGTTATGCCTTTAGTCTCCTCTGATCAATAATAGTTCCTCAGTTTTCCATGTCTCTCATGATGTTGATATTTTTGAAGATTATTGGCTAGTTATTTGGTAGAATGTTTCTGAGTTTGGGTTCCTCTGATTTTTCTTCCTCTTAATTGGAGTAAGTTTCTGTATTTTTGAAAAGAATATCACAGAAATTATGCTCTTGCCTTCTCAAGGAATCGTATCAAAGGATGAACAGCATAATAGTCTCTCACTACTGGTGATTTTAATCTTGATCAATTGGGTAAATGGTGTCTCCTGGATTTCTCTATCTTGAAGTTACTATATTTCCCTTTGGAGGTAATAAATACCTTGGAGCAAATCATTTAGACTATGTAAGTTCTGTGTCTTCCACAAATTTTGTGCATTAATTTTAGTGAGATGCAAAATTTCAAGTACAAAAAGAATATTCTTTTACTAGTATACATGAAAAATCACAATCTAAAATTTACTGAAAAAATGTGTATTAAGAAAAGTATATTATACCAAAGTAAAATTTAAAAATTATGGTAGTGTTTAACTATTGCTTTTGCTTCAAATGCTTAATACTAGTAGTTCTTATACTTTTCTAGGCCATGGAACCTCTGGAGTAATTGATGAAAGACAGAGATCACTCTAATCCTCAAAAAATGCAAATAGGAATATGTCGACAATGTTGGGAATTCATAAACCACCAAACCTCATCCTTAAATACCTGAGGGGTCTTTAGGCTAAGCACCTCTTTCTTTTTTAAAAAAACTTTATTTATTTTTAATTGGAGGATATTTGTTTTATAATATTGTGTTAGCTTCTGCCATACATCAACATGAGTCAATCATAGGTATAGATATGTCTCCTCTGTCTTAAACCTCCCTCCCACCTCTCACCCCATCCCATCCCTCTAAGTTGTTAATAGCCCCAGGTGAAGCTTCCTGCATCATACAGCAAATTCCCACTGGCTATCTGTTTTACATATGGTAATTTATATGTTTCAAAGTTACTTTCTCCCTTCATCCCATGCTGTCCATCCCCCATTGTGTCCACAACTCTGTTTTCTGTGTCTACATCTCTACTGCTGCTGCTGCTAAGTCACTTCAGTCATGTCCAACTACAAACAGGTTCATCAGTACCATTTTCTAGATTCCTATATATATATATATATATATATATATATATATATATTTATATGTGATGTTTATTTTTCTCTTTCTGACTTACTTCACTTTGTATAACAGGCTTTAGGTTCATGTACTAACATAACGTTGGATCATAGAAAAAGCAAGAGAATTCCAGAAGAGCGTCTACTTCTGCTTCATTGACTACACTAAAGCCTTTGACAGTGTGGATCACAACAGTGGAAAATTCTTAAAGAGATGGAAATACCAGATGACCTTACCTGCCTCCTGAGAAACCTGTATGCAGGTCAAGAAGCAACAGTTAGAACCAGACATGGAACAATGGACTGGTTCCAAATTGGGAAAGGAGTACATCAAGGTTGCATATTGTCACCCTGCTTATTTAACTTATATGCAGAGTACATCATGTGAAAGGGAGGGCTGGATGAAGCACAATCTGGAATTAGGATTGCCAGGAGAAATATCAATAACCCCCAATATGCAGATGAAGCTACCCTTATGGCAGAAAGTGAAGAGGAATTAAAGAGCCCTTGATGAAGGTGAAAGAGGAGAGTGAAAAAAACTGGCCTAAAACTCAACATTTGAAAAATGAAGATCACTGCATCCGGTCTCATCACTTCATGGCAAATAGATGGGGAAACGCTGGAAACAGACACATTTTATTTTCTTGGGCTCCAAAATCACTGTGGATGATGACTGCAACCACAAAATTAAAAGACACTTGCTCCTTGGAAGAAAAGCTATGACCAACATAGACAGCATGTTAAAAAACAGAGGCATTACTTTGCCGACAAAGATCCATCTAGTCAAAGCTATGGTTTTTCCAGTAGTCATGTATGGATGTGACGGTTGGACCATAAAGAAGGCTGAATGCCAAAGAAGTGATGCTTTTGAGCTGTAGTGCTGGAAAAGACTCTTGAGAGTCCCTTGGATCGCAAGGAGATCAAAGCAGTCAATCTTACAGGAAATCAATCCTGAATATGCATTAGAAGAACTGATGCTGAAGCTGAAGCTCCAATACTTTCATCATTTGATGCAAAGAACTGCTTCATTAGAAAAGACCCTGATGGTGAGAAAGATTGAAGGCAGGAGAAGAGGACAACAGAGGGCAAAATGGTTGGATGGCATCACTGACTCAATGGACATGAATTTGAGCAAGTTCTGGGAGATGATGAAGAAGAGGGAAGCCTAGTGTGCTGCAGCCCGTGGGGTCACAAAGAGTCAGACATGACTGAGCAACTGAGCGACAACAACAACCTCACTAGGACTGACTCAAATCCATTCCTTTTTATGGCTGAGTAATATTTCATTGTATATATTATGTACCACAACTTATTTAAGCACCTTTTTCTTAATGCAATAGAACAACTGTAAGTCAATTTGCTTTTCATGATGTCCTTTCCTCAGTTCTATGGTGTTAAAAGGGAAAAGATGGAGGAAGGGAGGGATGGTGGGAAGGAAGATAGGAAGGAAAGGCAGATGAGGGGTTAGGATGGAGAGATGAAGAGAGGGAGAGAGAAATACTGATAGTATTCCATATGCCCATTACTTCCTTTTCCCAGAGTACAAAGATGTCTATAAAATATGACCAATTCTTCTTAATTATTTTTTCCCTAAACTGCTTTCTAAGTTGGATCTTGAGGTGTATTAGAAACTATTCATTCTACCCCATTCAGCTTTTCTTTTCTCCATCATCCCACCCATCCAACATCCCCCCACGCTTTTTCCATTCTGAGTGCATTGCTCCCTCAAATATTTCATGTTTCTTTCAATTACATGTTCACAGAAACTGAATTATATTCTTCCAATTAAAAAATAGAAGAAAACTAAGACGTTTTGACATCTACTTTTAAAAACAAATTTTCACCAGGATCCTAGGGTTGCTTTGTCCACCTTTCCACATAGTTTTTAAATACCTAAAAATATCTGAGGGTCTGTTTCCTTCTTTAAAACTGCTTCTCCTCTGAAGCAACTGACCCTACGTCATGAAATTTTTGCAGCAAATGTGCACTCACTGTCATGAAACTCTTGTTTTTCAATATGTTAGGATGTTGACTCAAATGCATTTCATTTAAAAATTAAAAGCAAATTTCACAAGCTATTTGCTTTGCACTGAGGAATTTGGGTCAGTCAGAGAGAAAGACAATGGGCTTTTTTCATGGACCTGTTTGGAGGTAAGAACCAGGCCTTTCCTAGGACTCTGCCCTACCCACCTGAGGGAGTTCTGAGTATTCTTCAGGAACACTCCAGAAGGAAAGGCAGATGAGGCACAACTATTTCCTCATCCTAAGAGTTTTCGTGCCTAATCATTGTTCCAGAAAATCTTGAGGCAAGTCTACTGTGTTAGCTTTTTACATAATATAATTTGGAAAGACTTTTTAAGCAAACCTAATTCTAATAAGTCCATCTGCTAAACCCAAAATTTGAGTTTTTCATAAAATGCAGATGTAATAACAGACTCAAAGCACAAAAGATAGCATTTATAGAACCTATTAAGCAATAAAAATAGTCAAAACCTTCCTTTTGTAAAGAGGAAAACTAACTGTATCATCTTCTAGCCAATAAAATAAGTCTTACTAGCTTAAGCTTTGATGTTGCCACATAAGAATTTCTTCTCTAGATGTTAAAAATCATAGAGAACATTTTGATAATAAGAGCGGTCTTTATGACCTCCAATTTCTTTCATTTATATTAAAGAAATAAAAAGGAGACCCTTGGAGGCCTGCTGCTGCTGCTACGTCGCTTCAGTCATGTCCAACTCTGTGCAACCCCGTAGACCACAGCCCACCAGGCTCCTCTGTCCCTGGGATTCTCTAGGCAAGAATACTGGAGTGGGTTGTTGGGGGCCTAAGCTCCCTGTTTATCCATGGAATATTCTAACACACTGAATTTCTTTATAAGAAACACAGAAACAAATTTTTACCAAGCAGTTTAGCATAAAAATCTCCACAAAAAAGAAAACCTAATATCTGATGTCATAATAACAGAAGGTTGGACTAGATAATGTAGAGCCTGTTTCTCAGTAATGGTGCTATTAATTATATGATAGTTGCATATAATTAATTAGACATACTTTAGCTATTTGCTAAAGCTTATTTCTGAGGTTGTTTTTTGGTATCCTGAAAAAGTGATCACTCTTGATAATAAACAAGAAAATAATTAATTCCAATACTCCACTCCCCATTTTGAAATCACATAGATCTGTATTGACTCATATTTGCATTTTACTTTTCCACTTAAGCAACTGTTTCCTCTAATCATAAAGGGTGGAAGTTTTTAAAATTAATGAATTTTCACACAGTGGATGAAAGTGCATGTGATTCACCATGTTGGGAGTGAGACGTTTTATAACACTGTATTACAACTCTGTATTGAAGCCAGGAATTTTGAGATGCTTCAGCAACTTTTGGCTTTTGTGTTAAAAGCGACATCAGAAAGCACATCACATGTCTGAATTTAGATACGAGCTTTAAGAGATTCTGCTCTCAAAGCACATAAGAAAAAAGAAAACCATTAAATTCCAGTGAATTGGTGTTTCTGTGGCCTAGTTTTTGGGGATTGTGGAAAGAGAATAAAAATGGGGAAATTCTTAAGAGGTCCGCTGCAATTCACCAGGAATTTTCCAAACACAAGTTCTACACCTATGTGTCATATAGAAGGATGAGTATTCGAGGTTCTGGGGTTGCTCAAATTGTCACTGTCACTTTAATTAATGAAGTCAGGGTATGATAAGAGAACTAAAATGATAAATGATAGGAGTTAGATAATTCCTAACTAACTAGAAGTTATCTATACTAATTTATTAACTGTGTGACCATGAAAACAGATCTTAGCTTCTTTGGATCTCTCTTTCCTTAATCTATAAAATAAAAGAGTTGGACTAGATGATTTCTCAGTCTTTTCTAATTAATACTTGTTTGATAGCCATCACAATTTCTAATGTATGAGAAGTTTAAGGAGGGCTCTACTTCTGATTTCACAGATAAGACTTTAAATGCATCAAATAGCTCATCAATCCAATTATGCTTCTCTAATATCTCTTGCCATATTTTATCCATAGCTCATATGGAGATAAATTATAACCCATCCTACCTTCAAACAAAGTAAAATGGAAATCTCACCATATTCTTTACTTAATAGTTTAGCACAGGAGAACAGTAGTTGCCTCTCCCAGGAACCTTAGGAAAAGTATGACCAGATGGACAAAAAGCCAGAAGACTTTGGCCCATGTGTCCACTCTTCATTGCCTTGGCAAGCTTTGAAAGCAGAACTTCAATAGTGTCTCTGGAAAAAGTTGCTGAAATCAATTTTCCTGCTGGCCTCTGACCAGGCAGACAATAGAAAATATTATCTGAGCTTTCACAGTATAGATAGCATTTTGCTTGCCCCTATGGACAGAGTCCAAACACATAAAATCTAGTGGCTTCCTTCAAAGAGTTCATTGTGCATTCAAAGCAACTGGGTCATGAGTAGCTTCTCTTCTATTCCTAGTCCTATCTTATATATACAACCATTGACATAATTCTACCAACTAATAGTGTAATTGGGTGGTATACACATATTTTAACACTACTACAATTTAAACCCTTACACTGGTCCAAAAATAAATAGGTTAATGTAACAAAATAGCCTGATTCAGTGTTTTATAACTGATAAAAGAGAGACTTCACAAACCAAGGGGGCAAAGATGACTTGCTTGACCAACAGAGTAAAGAGAACTGGAGAGCTACTGGGATGGAATCAATGTGTGGGTCAATTTAGGTTTTTCTCATACACTGAAATAATCTCTTTGTGGACCAAAGAGTTAACTGCAAAAGTTGTATGCAACAAAAATAAGTACTGCTGAACGTAATTTGATTTCTGCATAGGGAAGGATCATTAAGCGTAAAAGCAATGGAAAAATTACAGTATAAAAGATAAACACATTTAATTACACATATATTTTAAATTTTGTGTGTAAATTAAACTGGCCAAAATGAGGCAAAATACAAATTAGGTGATAATACAGAACATATCACAGTTGAAATACCATTCCCACATAAATTGCCCAGAGATATTGTCACAGACATTAACATCTCTATAAATAAAGAACTATGAAAAGATGATACACATGTACACACACAAATGAAGCCACTCTGTCAGATTAGCAGAAGCTTTCCACTGATAGCACTCAATTCTAGGGAAATTGTGAGGAAATCAGCACACAGCACCTTCCTAACCTTTGTTTAGAATGTTAAAGAGTATATAAAATTTCTAAAGCTAAACATGGCAGTATATGTCAAACACTTAAAAAATTTCATACAATTTGACTGCTAGAAATTTAGCCTGAGGAAATAAACTGATTTGTGGGCGACATTTAAGCACACAGATGGCTGCTTAATGCAGTGATCATTATAATGGCAAATAATTACTGAGTTAAGCAAGGAAACACTTTGAAAGCCAAATAATAGATTAAATTATAGTTTACTTTGTGACCATTGTTTTGAATAGTATAGGAAAACTTTATTTATAATGTTAACTGAAAATTAAAATAGGAATTATATAGGATTGGTTTATGTATGTAGCATTGGTTTATAAAGCATAAGGTAATCCTAGATAAGATTATCCTAAAATGTTGACAAGTGTCTTTCTTTGGTTGATGTCTATATACATATTTCATGGTTTTGTTTAATTTTTAAAATTGTTACTATTTTCAATAAGCATTATTTTAGAATAAAAATTAAACCAAAGTTAACTGGTGTTGTCAGGCAGGGATTCTAAGCTCCCATGTGCAGAGAATAATCCGGAAGGGAGTGGGAGTGAGACTCTGAGTTGGCACCAACTCCTGGCCTCAGAGTCATTCTCCCTTCAGGAGAGGAGTGGCAGGAAGAAGGCAAGAGCAGAAGGCAAGGGCACAGCCTCCCTTGCCTGGACATTAGAACACTACTGCCTTTAAATAGGAATATTTACCAGATATTTATTTATCTCATGAGCTTAAATTGTGGGAAATGCACAAGAAAATGGAGGAAATCCGGATATCAACAACATGAATGTGAGTATTTGAGGAGTTTAAAGCAGATGTTTTGGTAGAGTATATTATAAATAAAACATGCTGCTGGAGATTGCATCTGGTTGCACCCAAGTTGACACATAACACTCTCTCAGAAGCACAGTGGGTAAAGAGCCATGAAGGACTGATGTCTGCTCTCTTTTACCCCATCTCCAACCACTCTGCCTTTGACTGGCTGCTTCTCACCTTTTCTGGTCTCCTTTTCTTTCCACTGGTCACTCCTCCCACCTCAGGACCTTTATACAGACTCTGTCCTCTATTTGGATAGTCTGCCCTCACATATTCCCATTAATTCCTCTGAATCCTAATCTCCTTTCAGATTGCACTTCCACAGAGAAGCCACTCCTCAACCTCTATACTGGACAGATCAGGTATGCTCAGTTAAGTAACAACACAAAACCTTGGTCCTTACTGGGAAGATCCCCTGGAGGAGGAAATGGTAACCCACTCTAGTATTCCTGCCTGGAAAATCCCACAGACAGGGGAGCTGGATGGGCTACAGTCCATGGGGTTGCGAAGAGTTGGACGTGACTGAGCACCTGGGCACACACGCACACACCCCTACCTACTTAACACTGATTGTTTTGTAATGATATACTCAAGGGGGATTTAATGAATGGGTCTTTGCTTCAGTGATACTACAAATTCAATGCAGGCAAAGATCTAAGCTTCCTTTGCTCATCATAAAATGTCAGCACCTGGCACAGTAGAGCAGAAAACACTGATGTAAAAAGATACATACACCCCAGAATTCATGGCAGTACAACAGCCAAGGTAGGGAAGCAACCCAAGTCTCCATCAAGAGATAAAAGGATAAAGATGTGAATATTATTCAGCCATAAAAGAGAATGAAATTCTGCCATCTGTAGCAATATGTATGGACCCAGAGAATATTATGATTAGTGAGATAAGTCAGAAAAATACTGTATCATATCACCTATATGTGTAATCTAAAAAATAATGCAAATGAATGTATATAGCAAAAAAGAAACCATTATAGAAAACACTAGGGCTTATCAGAGGGGATAGGGAAGGAGGGAGGGGCAAGTTGGTATGGGAGTAAGAGATACAAACTCTATATAAAATTGATAGGCAACGAGGATATACTGCATAGCACAGGGAAATATAGCCATTAGTTTGCAATAACTTTTATATTATAATCTGCAAAATACTGAATCATTGGAAAAGACCCGGATACTGGGAAAGACTGAAGGCCAAAGGAGAAGAGGGCAGCAGAGGATGAGATGGTTAGATAGCATCACGGACTCAATGGAAATGAATTTTAGCAAACTCTGGCAGATGGTGGAGGACGGGGAGCCTGGCGTACAGCAGTCTGGGGGGTCCCAAAGAGCTGGACAAGGCTTAGCAACCAAACAACAACAAAAACATCTGAAACCAATATAATATTTTAATCAACCATATTACAATAGAAAAAATAAATTCTGTAAGTATTTGATGAATGATCACATAACATACTAGGAGAAAAGTCATGGCAGAAGAAATTGAATTGGTCACCAGGCAGCTAGGTGACATCTACTACTTAAGGAGCCAGAGGTTTGATCAATGGCTTAAAAATGCAGGACTCTGTCTTAGACCAGCTGTTTATTTGGAGGTGATAGAAACAATACCAAATGCTACAATAGCTGTCTGAAGATTTCCTAGGTCTTTTAACATGGGACATGAAACAGTAAACTGGATCAGCTTATAATGGCTTGCCCTGAGAACCAGTCCCAATTCTTTATCCAGTGATGTCAAGTTGGTGTCTTGAAATCTGCCTTGGTGGGACTATTTATACCTGGGAAATTAGCAAATGCAAAAATCACTATGGTTTTTCCAGTAGTCATGTATGCATGTGAGAGCTGGACCATAAAGAAGGCTGAGCACCAAAGAATTGATGACTTTGGACTGTGGTGTTGGACAAGAATTTTTTAGAGTCCCTTGGACAGCAAGGAGATCAAAGCAGTCAATCCTAAAAGAAATCAACCCTGAATATTCATTGGAAGGACTGATATTGAAGTTGAAACACCAATACTTTGGCCACCTGATGAGAAGAGCCGACTCATTGGAAAAGACCCTGATGCCAGGAAAGATTGAAGGCAGGGGGAGAAGGGGATGACAGAGAATGAGATGGTTGGATGGCATCAATGACTCAATGGACATGAGTTTGAGCAAACTCCAGGATATGGTGAGAGACAGGGAGACCTGGCATGCTGCAGTCCATGGGGTCGCAGAGTTGAACATGACTGAATGACTGAACAACAACAACAAATCACAAATCACTATCCCCCTGCCCTCGTTTTTGGAGAACTGATTATTAAATATTTATCATCACACCTCTGACACCATGCCATTAAGTTCCAATCTGCCTCATAAGCCAGTGCATAGTCTGTATTTTAACTCATTTTTTCTATAGTTCCACATCCCTGTATTTTCAGATATTCTTTTTATATTAAGAACATTAACCCTTGGTTCTAACATAAGTTGAAAATATTTTGTTCCCAGTTTTGTTACTTGTATGTTTATTTACAGCATATTTCGCTATGCAAAATTTTAACACAATCAAAAATTTCAACCTCTTTCTGTGGATTACTTATGGACTTTGATTCAGTAAAGTTCTCCCATTCCTGCATCTGCAGAAAGTCACCCATGCTTTCTTTCAGAACTGACACAACTGTGGTTTTTTTTACACATGTAAAATATAAGGAATGAATCTCACATTGTCTTTTTCTGTATTGCCATTCTCCAATGCTACTTAAATCTATTTTTTCCTATTTGTTGAGATATGTGGTTGACATTTATAAGTACTCTTAATTTTCTTGCATGATTCAGTTAGTTGCTGAATTTGCTTTTATTCCATTGGTCAGTCAGTCTATCTAAGTACCATTAACAAATGGCCTTGATTTTATATCCTTTTTCAGTATATATTTAATTTTGAAAATAGCTATCTGTGTGTCCCCACTGTATGTACAAACTTTCTCTTCTTTTCAGTATTTTTCTGTCTATTCTCGTTTCCTTTCTTTCCAAATGAACTTTGTAAGCCAGCTATTGGGAAAAAATGATTTTTTAAAAATTGGAATTACCTGAAACTAACAAGCAGTTTAGATATATATATACATATATAGTTTTCAAGATATTGAACTTTCCTATCCAGGAAAGAGTGTGACTTTCTTTTCAACTCTCAAAAATGTTTAATGTTTTCCTCATCTAAGTTTTGAACATTTCTTGTAGAGTTCATACAAATGAATTTAATTTCTGTTTTTATAGAAAATGAGATCTCCATTTTATATACTGACATTTTGCTTGTGTATATGATGCCTATTGATTTTGGTCTGTTAATTTAACAACTTATTATACTAAATTCTCTACTGTTTTTGATAGCTCTCCAAGATTTCTTTTAGGATTTATAGATATAAAATCACTTATTTTCCATCTAGACACAGTTTTACTTTTTCCTAATTTTTATACCTCCACTTGTTTTCTCTTGGGTTGTTTTCATTGGTTAATACTTCCAACCAGAGGGTGGGAAAAAGAGAGGGAAAAAGAGAGAAAGTTCATGATAGGTAAATATGATCAATAGCTATTATACTGAACGTCTATAATACAAATGGATATTGAAAGTTGTAAAATACCCTCTTTCTTACATTTGGAGATGATCATGACTTTTCTTCCTAGTCTTAATATGTTATGTCAATGCAACAGAATTCCTAATAGTGAACCCCCTGAAATTAATGAACCACATTGCATTCCTAAAATTAACCCCAGCACTTAGTCATAATGCAATTATTTTTTAAATGTTCTGTTGATTTCAGTTTTCTAATATTTCCCGTAAGATTTTTATACTGATATTCATAAGTGAGATTTTTCATTACTTTTCTTTGTTGGTATAATCATTCATCTTTGGGGATTAATATTATACTAGATTCAGAACATGGAATTGAAAGATTTCTTTCTTTTCTATGTTCTCTGGCATACTTTAAGTGCATTGGGAGTGACAATACCAATGATAATCCCTTTTAATGATGGGATTATCAAATCATTAAAGGTTTGGTAGAATTTTTCTATGAAACCAAATGAACTTGGTGCTTTTCTGTGGGGAAGCTTCATTTCTATTTATTTATTGTTCTATTTATACTTTACTAAGGACAGTTATAATAATTTTTATTTATTCACTTGTATCAAGATTTCAAATATATTTGCACATAGTTGGGTAAAATAGAACTTTTAAAATTGCTTTGTTTTATTCTGTCCTTTTTGATTTCTAATGTGTTTGTGCCTTTATCATTTTAAAAGTTATGCTAGGTAATAGTTTTTCAAATTTGATATTAATGATATAGATTATTTTAGAACTATTTTTCTGTTTTCTAACTCACTAGTTCCTATTTATATCAATTCTTTCTCTATGCCTTCTTTTGATTCACACTTGCTTTTCTAGCTTTTTAAATTAAGTGTTTAATCCATTTAATTTTTATTGACATAGTTATTTAATGCTACAAAATTTCCTCTGATAACTGATTCAATTATATCCCAAAGATTGTTTCTTCTTTTCATTACTGTTATTTTTCAGCAATTTTGTAATTTTGAGTTCCTTCTTTGAACAGAGTGTTTTTAATAGTATGTTTTAAAATAGGATTTTATTTGACATTAGTATATCCTCCTTCCTAACCATAATGACTTCAAATAGTTAGTGATTTCCAAAAGAGACATACAGATGGCTAACAAACACATGAAAAGATGCTCAATATCACTCATTATCAGAGAAATGCATATCAAAACCACAATGAGGTACCATCTCATGCCAATCAGAATGTCTGCCATCAAAAAGTCTACTAACAATAAATGCTGGAGAGGATGTGGGAAAAAGGAACCCTCTTACACTGTCAGTGGGAATGCAAACTAGTACAGCCACTATGGAGAACAGTGTGGAAATTGCTTAAAAAACTGGAACTAGAACTGCCATACAACCCAGCAATCCCACTGCTGGGCATACACACCAAGGAAACCAGAACTGAAAGAGACACAGGTACCCCAGTGTTCATAACAGCTAGGACATGGAAGCAACCTAGATGTCCATCGGCAGACAAATGGATAAGAAAGCAGTGGTACATATACACAATGGAGTATTACTCAGCTATAAAAAAGAGCACATTTGAGTAAGTTCTAATGAGGTGGATGAAACTGGAGCCTATTATACAGAGTGAAGTAAGTCAGAGAGAGAAACACCAATGTAGTATGTTAACACATATATATGGAATTTAGAAAGATGGTAATGATGACCCTATATGCAAGACAGCAAAAGAGACACAGATGTAAAGAACAGACTTGAGGGTGGGATGATTTGAGAGAATAGCATTGAAACATGTATATTACCATATGTAAAACAGATGACCAGTGCAAATTTGATGTATGAAGCAGGGCACTCAAAGCCAGTGGTCTGGGACAAGCTAGAGGGATGGGGTGAGGAGGGAAATATGAGGGGGGTTCAGGATGGGGGGACACATATATACCTGCAGCTGATTCATGTTGATATATGGCAAAAACCACCACAATAGTGTATTTAGCCTTCAATTAAAATAAATTAATTAATCTTAAAAAAAGTAAATAACAGCACTTCCTTCAGTTCAGTTCAGGCACTCAGTCATGTCTGACTCTTTGCAACCCCATGGACTGCAGCACACCAGGCTTCCCTGTCCATCACTAATTCTTGGAGCTTGCTCAAACCCATGTCCATTGAGCCGGTGTGATGCCATCCAACCATCTCATCCTCTGTTGTCCTCTCCTCCTCCTGCCTTCAATCTTTCCCAGCATCAGGATGTTTTCCGACGAATCAGTTCTTCATATCATGAGACCAAAGTACTGGAGTTTCAGCTTCAGCATCAGTTCTTCCAATGAATATTCAGGACTGATTTCCTGAATAAGGCACTTCCTTATGATTAAACTCAAGTTCATGAAGAAAAACAACAAAATACAACACAATCAACCTTAGTGAGAAAAGCCAGAAACCAAGTGAATGGTAAGCTTCTCCTCACTTTTAAGACTTCCATTTCCAAGTTCAATCATTGGCAGTTCTTCACCTCAGATTCCCTCAGGTGACCTGCTTCCTTTGTAGAGCCACAGTATGGAGGCTTTTAGTTGACCAGATGTTTTAATGCTGTCAAAATACCACATGGCCTATGTCATCCTTTGCAAAGGACTGTGGAGTATATTCAGTCTCTGACAAATGAGTTTGCACTGCAATAAGATCTCCTACTGAGGTGGGGAAAAAAAGAGACGTTTTTTTTTTGCAGGACTGGGAAAAGGATTTTCATACATGGTGCTTTACTAATTTTTTTTCTGTTAGAGTATATTCTCAGCAATAGGATTTAACTTCCCATTGTTTAGGGGGGCTTTCAGCAACTTTTTCATAAGTAACTCTCAGCAATTTCTTATAATGTAAAGATGAAAGCTCATACTGACTCTATATACATACATTGAAACAAATCTCCTCACCCCTCTAAACTATAATGTAGAATCCAAACCTCAAACAGTGCATCATTTTCTTCCTGCTACTATGGCTCAGAGACGAGTAAAGGTTGACTTCAGCTTTTTATCTGAGAGCTGATTCCTTCTTTCTCATCTCAGTTTAGTTGGTACCTCATACGGAGGCAGCAAATGAAGTGTGATTACATCTCAGCCTTCCTGAGGCATTTGGGAGTTCACCATGAGTCAGGGGAAAAACTCAGCAGCACTGCCGAGAACAAAAGCCAGAGGAACGGGGCCAGCACCAGCAGAGATAAATCAGCACGCCAGAATGGGGGCCAGTGCCAGGGTAAGCAGCTGTGCAGAGCTAGAACCCTGCGGCATTAGAAGAATAGACCACAGTAGAAGGCCAGCAGCCAAACTGGAAGTTCAGAGGATTGGAGAGAGCAGGCTCACTTTACCAGATGACCAAATCGGATCAGATCAAAGAGTGCGATAGAATTGTTTTGTTCGACCTGAAGCACCCTTCAGAAACAGAGCCAGGGCTACACGCTGAGGCCAGTGGCACACCAAAGAGTGGTCCCCAGGGAATCCATCCTCAAGAGTGAATGAGGAGGCAGTTTTAGAGACTCTCCTGGAAGACCATATTGAAATAACCACAGCTAAACACTGTAAACCGCCCATGCTACTGCCTCTCTAAATGTTAAGAGAGCACACAGTCCCATCACCTGCCGTCAAGAAGCAGAATTGCAGTCCTCTGTTTCCAGCCCTCAGAATAGGACACAGTAGGCCAGAAATGAAGATAGGAAGAGGTAACGGGTGGGGGCATGAAATTTTTATATCATCTTATGTGAGAAATGTCCCAAGTGTAGGTCCAATCAAGATGTTTTTTTTCCTAAAAAGGTGAGCACCTTATAACTGAAATAACCTCTAGCTATGGAAAGATATTTCTCTTTACCTCCCTTTGTCCTGATTATCTAAGGAAATACATTTAAAAATATAAAAGAGATTACAATTTTTTAAACTTTTATTTTATTTTTAAACTTTACATAATTGTATTAGTTTTGCCAAATATCAAAATGAATCCACCACAGGTATACATGTGTTCCCCATCCTGAACCCTCCTCCCTCCTCCCTCCCCATACCATCCCTCTGGGTCGTCCCAGTGCACTTTATTTAAGGTGTGAACTATTATGGTTGGGATGTGTCCTGCACTCTCCAAGAGCAATGATTGTAGTGAATGTAATATAAGTGGAGAAGAAAGCCCTGTTAATTCATTCCAAAGTAAAAGTAGCTAACAACATGATGGCAACATGTAAGTTAACTCATTTTGATGCCACCCTATCATCTAGATGCTCTTTCTATTAAAGGAGGCTTAAGGAAATGATGTAAAAATGTATTTGTTAATTGTGTTATTTTGCCTCAAGTTTTCTTTGTTAAGTACTACTAAGAACTAAAGAATACAAAAATGTACCACATTAAGCAAAGGTATCACATTACTTGCTTCAAACTTAACTTTATTATTCTCATATCATTGTCTAAGTAAAAAAAGAGACACAGAACAAGATGCCATTCTATGATATCTCAGAATAATCACAAAACATCTAATTTGCCTCTTGTGTTGAAACCAAGAAAGATATGTTTGGCATTTTTCTAGTTCCCTTCAAATATCATTATCATATAACAATCTTATTCAAGACCCAACAAAGACCTTAAAGTCCATGATAACTAATCTTGAGAAAAACTCTATTTTTGAATTTATTATTTTAGGATATATTTCATATACATATATGTATATGTGTATATATATATTGTGTATTAATATATGTATATACATTATTTTATATAATTAAAACTACATTTATACATAATTAAAATATGTAATTATAATATGTAATTATATATTATATATATGTTAATATATGTATATATACATAATGATACTCTCATAGTGCCAGGTATTCTTTTAAATGCTTCTAAGCCTCAAACTCATTGTAATAACATTATGAAATAGGTACTGTTACTGTCAACTGTATTTTACATATAAATAAACTGAGAAATAGAGTATCTACATAAGTCATCCAAGGTCACACACTGGGGAATCCAGGCAGTTTAACTCCAGAGATCCTGCAGAGATTTGTGCAGTTTGGATTTTGCTGATTGAATCTCCAAAGAACCTTTCCTTTCTAGTTAATAAAAACACCTTGAAGTAATTTTACTTTGGCTTCACATATTTTATTGTTATCCAGTATTTAATTTGATATTGATTTTGAACTCCCAGTTCTTCTTCTTATCATCTTCCTAATATCATCATTATCATGTATAGCCAATGCTCATTTAGATTTACTCAAATGTATACCAGTATCTCTGCTAGCTATTGCTACTTCCTTCTCTAGCCTTCCTCCTAGGAGTGGATTTCTTTCTTTGGAAAATGCAAATTTTACATGTTCTTTCACCAAGATTCTGAGGACTGTACATTCTTTCAGTGTTTATCTTCTACTTTTTTTTTTTCTCTTTTGTCTCTGAATAATAGTTGTGCTGGGTATAAAACTCTGAGTTAGGAATATTGTCTCTCACCTCTTTAAAAATATATCATACCACCATGTTTATCTCTATTGTTATTTTTGAGATGCCTGTGTCCTTGCTGCCATTAATTTGTAGGTATTGAATTTACTCTTTCATTGCTTTTAAGATTTTTTAAATATATTCTTTAGTTTACTAACACAAGAAATGTCACATGCAACTTTTTTCTATTTTCTTTCTCCTTTGGGTCCCAAGAAGTGTTGTTCTTGTTAATAGTTAAATAAAGGATTTAGGAATTAATAAGCATTAACCGTGGACTGCAAGAAGATCTAACCAGTCTCCTTTAGGAGATCAGTCCTGGGTGTTCATTGGAAGGACTGATGCTGAAGCTGAAACTCCAATACTCTGGCCACCTCATGCGAAGAGTTGACTCATTGGAAAAGACCCTGATGCTGGAAGGGATTGGGGGCAAGAGGAGAAGGGGATGACAGCAGATGAGATCGCTGGATGGCATCACTGGCTCGATGGACATGAGTCTGGGTTAACTCTGGGAGTTGGTGATGGACAGGGAGACCTGGCCATGTTGTGATTCATGGGGTCGCAAAGAGTAGGACACAACTGAGCGACTGAACTGAACTGAATAAACATTTGATGTTTTTCTCCATGAATTTTTGTCATTTCAACCACCATGTAAATATCATATTAAAATTCTTAAAGAGAAGGGACTTATTTTTACATCTTTTATATCATCTTTTATAAAACAGAGCTCTGCACCCAGTGAAAGTGCTTCATTAATTATTTGGATTTACCCTTACTTCTTGTTTGACCTAATATTTTCAGATTCAATTGTTGATATGATGTTAACATCTCCAACATTTTCTTCCTTTCCTTTCTCTCAGCCCTAAGACAAAGCACTGAAACCAATGATTAAATAAAGGCAAACTCCCAGGGCTTATAGTTGAGATTCAAGTAGAAACTGCTACTGCTCTCTGGTTTTCAGTTATATTGTGTATAATCAATTAAATCAAATTATCTAGTTGAAAACTACCTCAAGTTCATCTAAAAGGCCAGGTTAATAATATACAGTTTTATAGAAATATCTTTTCATTCTAAATAATCCTAAAGTCCATCTCAGATCTCTTCTATAAAAGTGAATTCTCAAAAAGATATAAATACTTTAAGTGGCAACATGTCTGTACCCAATAAAGCACAAGATAATACCAAAGCTTTTCTGCTGCATCAGATCTAAAACTTAGTGAGCACTATTGAATTATGACCTTATCGGGATAGGGATTTGAAAACGGAGCATCAACATGAGGCACTATGGAAATAATCCATCTAGACAGATTTAGGGCGAGTGTAATGATTTATCACATATTATATGCAAGCAAGGTGATTCATTCTATGTTATCTTATTTAAATTTTTTCAAGAAATGTTCTGAATGTCTATAGTTTTCTTCAAGAATCTGATACATATAAGAAAAATGATAAGGTCAGATTTTTTTTCCTATTTTAAACTACTTTTTAACAAAAACTAGAAAACTTATATTGAATGTAGTAATACATTTTTTATTAGGCATAGAAAGGTCTGACTCTTCTTGGTTACAAAGGCAAAAGGGCTTAAATTTGCATTCTTCCTAAATGAGAAAAAAGAATTAAAGAAATTATTTATGAGACAACTTTGGAAAGAATTATCTAATTATAGAACAAAGACAAAATAAATTTTAGGAACCCTTTCAGTTCAGTTCAGTTCAGTCGCTCAGTTGTGTTTGACTCTTTGCGACCCCATGAATCACAGCACGCCAGGCCTCCCTGTCTATCACCAACTCCCGGAGTTCACTCAAACTCACGTCCATCGAGTCGGTGATGCCATCCAGCCATCTCACCCTCTGTTGTCCCCTTCTCCTCCTGCCCCCAACCCCTCCCAGCATCAGAGTCTTTTCCAATGAGTCAACTCTTTGCATGAGGTGGCCAAAGTACTGGAGTTTCAGCTTTAGCATCATTCCTTCCAAAGAACACCCAGGGCTGATCTCCTTCAGAATGGACTGGTTGGATCTCCTTGTAGTCCAAGGGACTCTCAAGAGGCTTCTCCAACACCACACTTCAAAAGCATCAATTCTTTGGCGCTCAGCCTTCTTCACAGTCCAACTCTCACATCCATACATGACCACTGGAAAAACCATAGCCTTGACTAGACAGACCTTTGTTGGCAAAGTAATGTCTCTGCTTTTGAATATGCTATCTAGGTTGGTCATAAGTTTCCTTCCAAGGAGTAAGTGTCTTTTAATTTCATGGCTGCAGTCACCATCTGCAGTGATTCTGGAGCTCCAAAAAATAAAGTCTGACAGTGTTTCCACTGTTTCCCCATTTCCCATGAAGCGATGGGACCAGATGCCATGATCTTCGTTTTCTGAATCTTGAGCTTAAAGCCAACTTTTTCACTCTCCTCTTTCACTTTCATCAAGAGGCTTTTTAGTTCCTCTTCACTTTCTGCCATAAGGGTGGTGTCATCTGCATATCTGAGGTTATTGAGATTTCTCCCGGCAATCTTGATTCCAGCTTGTGGTTCTTCCAGCCCAGCGTTTCTCCTGATGTACTCTGCATACAAGTTAAATAAGCAGGGTGACAATATACAGCCTTGACGTACTCCTTTTCCTACTTGGAACAAGTCTGTTGTTCCATGTCCAGTTCTAACTGTTGCTTCCTGACCTGCAGATAGGTTTCTCACGAGGCAGGTCAGGTGGTCTGGTATTCCCATCTCTTTCTGAATTTTCCAGTTTATTGTGATCCACACAGTGAAAGGCTTTGGCATAGTCAGTAAAGCAGAAATAGATGTTTTATGGAACTCTTTTGCTCTTTCCATGATCCAGCGGATGTTGGCAATTATACTCTAATAATTTTAAGATTGAGGGATATGTGCTGAATTATCTAAAAATATTCTAATATAGAAAAGATGAGTCAAATAAGAGATGTCCTATTTTTTAGAAACACCTTCTAACAGGGAATAACTAGCAGTTTTCCCAAGATAGCATTCCACCCTCAAACCTAGAATGATTCTCCAGAGATCATCTAATTTGGTCAACCCAATATGATTCTAGATCCATGGGAGAAATTTTCATAGGACAAAAATCAAGCTATGTACAAACCAAAATTTTCTTTAAAAAAATCAGAATACATCACATGTCCTTGTGTGACTATTTCTGATGCATGGACAAGTAATTATGAATGAGAAAATATAAATAAAACATTTCTGAATCCACTGGAATTACTGTCACAATCAACTGACACCAAAAGTATAACTTCATAATGCAGGGGTGTATATAGTCAAAGCTGTGGTTTTTCCAGTAGTCATGTATGCTGTAAGAGTTGGACCATAAAGAAAGCTGAGCATTGAAGAACTGATGCTTTTGAACTGTGGTGCTGGAGAAAACTCTTGAGAGTCCCTTGGACTGCAAGGAGATCAAACCAGTCCATCCTAAAGGAAATCAGCCCTGAATATTCATTGGAAGGACTGACGCTGAAGCTGAAGTGCCAATACTTTGGCCACCTGATGCGAAGAACTGACCCATTAGAAAAAAGACCCTGATGCTGGGAAAGATTGAAGGCAGGAGAAGAAGGGGACAAAAGAGGATGAGATGGCTGGATGGCATCACCAACTCGATGGACATGAGTTTGAGCAAGCTTTGGAAGTTGGTGATGGACAGGGAAGCCTGGTGTGCTGCAGTGCATGGGGTTGCAAAGAGTTACATGACTGAGTGACTGAACTGAACTGAATGCAGGGGAATTTTTGGAACCTAAAAAGGTAAATGATGGATATCTTTTTTTCCCACCTTCTCTGCTTTTTTCAAGCATGTTTACATCCACAATGATTACTTAAATGTGAATTTATGCCTATCTTTGTTTTTGGCTATATTCCTAGAATATGGCCTGACATACAGTAAATGTTCAAAAATGTCTAATAAATGAATGAATACTAATTGAATATCTAAATCCCCTGGCACTAGTTATTAATGTGTTTTGAATAATCAGCATTTTAAAAAGTTACAAGGAGATTGTTAAAAAGACAGCCCTGGTGTCCTCATTTTTGGCAATCAGCTATGTTTTAGCACACAAAAAATTTTGTATGTGTGTTTGGAGAAAGGCTGCTCAGACTTTTCACAATTTATTGCTTTTTTCATGCTGAGATAGACTTATTGTGAAACATGTTCACTTTTTGGTGCTTTGGATCCTGTCTGCTCCTGAGTGCCAATTACACCCTGGCAGGAGCCCGAAGATCTCCCTGGAGCAGCCAGTGTCAGCATCCCATAAAATATGCTCCTGAAATGGATCGTTCTTCTACTCAGGGAACATGCAGTAGAGGCTTAGCTAAAGTAAAGAAAGGACAAAGCTATGACATCCAAAAATAAAATCAAAGGGGATCAAGTTAGGGTTATTTATATATACTGATGCTGAGCTAAGTCTAAACACCTCACAGCTGTTCAAAACTTGAGAAGAAGAAATCAACTATATCACTAACATCTACTTGGCTGGAGGGTGCTAAGGCCAGGTATCTCTTCCATCTACCACTAGCAGCCTCTGCTACAACAATTCTGCCTCAAGTCAGTTTAAAGTTGTAGTTAAGAAAGTTAAATCTGATTTCAAAAATTGTGGGTCCAAGCTATGCAACTTCTTGGCTCTGTGACCTTGGCAAGCTATTTCATCTCTTCCATCCCTGGCTTTCCATTCACACAATGGGAAAAATAACAGTTCTTTCATTCTAGAGTATGGTGAGGATTTGATGAAATAATCCATGTGTGGCGCTCAGCCTTGCTTCTTGTTTATACATTCTCAACAAGCATTTACAATTACTCTCATTACTGTAAGAATGTAAAATGGTCCCATGGTTATTACATCTGATCAGATCAGATCAGTCGCTCAGTCATGTCCGACTCTTTGCGACCCCATGAATCGCAGCACGCCAGGCCTCCCTGTCCATCACCAACTCCCGGAATTCACTCAGACTCACGTCCATCGAGTCAGCGATGCCATCCAGCCATCTCATCCTCTGTCGTCCGCTTCTCCTCCTGCCCTCAATCCCTCCCAGCATCAGAGTCTTTTCCAATGAGTCAACTCTTCGCATGAGGTGGCCAAAGTACTGGAGTTTCAGCTTTAGCATCATTCCTTCCAAAGAAATCCCAGGGCTGATCTCCTTCAGAATGGACTGGTTGGATCTCCTTGCAGTCCAAGGGACTCTCAAGAGTCTTCTCCAACACCACACTTCAAAAGCATCAATTCTTCAGTGCTCAGCCTTCTTCACAGTCCAACTCTCACATCCATACATGACCACAAGAAAAACCATAGCCTTGACTAGACGAACCTTTGTTGGCAAAGTAATGTCTCTGCTTTTGAATATGCTATCTAGGTTGGTCATAACTTTCCTTCCAAGGAGTAAGCATCTTTTAATTTCATGGCTGCAGTCACTGTCTGTAGTGATTTTGGAGCCCAGAAAAATAAAGTCTGACACTGTTTCCACTGTTTCGCCATCTATTTCCCATGAAGTGGTGGGACCGGATGCCATGATCTTCGTTTTCTGAATGTTGAGCTTTAAGCCAACTTTTTTCTCTTTCTAACTACAGTTGAACCTTGAAGGATAGAATGTAGGAAGTAAAATTCTTCGATAGGCACCCCATTTTCGTCTCTCAAAACCCCCATGTCAGTATGACTCAAGGTTGAGTCATCCTCCCAGACTTGATGCTGTCTCCATAT